>NC_138349.1:64703340-67253340 GCF_046562875.1 Panthera onca
GCTTTTCCTCTAAGGTCAGGAACAAGAAAAAGATGTCCACTCTCACCACTGCTATTCAACATAGTACTGGAAGTCCTAGCCATAGCAATCAGACAATAGAAAGGAAAAAAAGATGCCCAAATGTAAGAGAGAAGTAAAACTTTCACTATTTGCAGATGACATGATACTCTATAGGAAACATGAAAGACTCCACAAAAATACTACTAGAATTGATAAATGCATTCAATAAGGTTGCAGGATACAAAATCAATGTACAGAATTCCATTGCATTTCTATACACTAGTAATAAAATAGCAGAAAGAGAAATGAAGAAAACAATCCTATTTACAATTGCACCAAAAACAATAAAATATCTAAAAGTAAATTTAACCAAAAACTTGTACTCTGAAAACTATAAAACATTGATGAAGAAATTGAGGACAACACAAATAAAAGACATTCCATGCTCATGAGTTGGAAGAACAAATAGTATTAAAATGTCCATATGACCCAAAGCAATCTACAGATTTAATGCAATCCCTATCAAAGTACCAACAGTATTTTTCACGGAACTAGAATAAACAATCCTAAAATTTATATGGAACCACAAGAAACCCTGAACTACCAAAGAAATTGTAAAAAAGAAAAACAAAGCTGGAGGTATCACAATTCCATATTTCCTTATGTTACAAAGCTGTAATAATCAAAAGAGTATGGTAGTGGCACAAAAATAGACACATAAATCAATAGAACAGAATAGAAAGCCTAGAAATAAACCCATGATTATATGGTCAATATATCTTTGATAAAGGATGCAAGAATATGCAATGAGAAAAAGACAATTTCTTCAACCAGTGGTGTTGGGGAAACTGGATAGCTAAACACAAAAGAATGAAATTGGACCACTTTCTTATATCACATACAAAAATAAATTCAAAATGGATTAAGGACCTAAGGATGAGACTTGAAACCATAAAAATCCAGAAGAGAGCAAAGGTAGTAATTTCTCTGACATTGGCTATAACATTTTTCTAGATATGACTCCTGAGGCAAGGGAAATGAAAGCAAAAATAAATTATTGGGACTATATCCAAATAAAAACTTCTGCACAGCTAAGGAAACAACCAACAAAACTGAAATACAACCTATGGAATGGGAGAAGATATTTGCAAATGATATATCAGTTAAAGGGTTAGTATTCAAAACATGAAAAGAATGTCTACAACACCAAAAAAAAAAAATAATAATCCAATCAAAAAATGAGCATGAACACACATTTCTCCAAAGAAGACATTCAAAGGGCGAATAGACACATAAAAAGATGCTCCCATCACTCATTATCAGAGAAAAGCAAATCAAAACTACAGTGAGATATTACCTCACATCTCTCAGAATGGCTAAAATAAACACACACACACACACACACACACACACACACACGAAACAGCAAGTGTTGGCAATGATGTAAAGAAAAAGGAACCCTCATGTACTGTTGGTGGGAATGCAAACTGATGCAGCCACTGTGGAAGACAGTTTAGAGGTTCCTCAAATATTTAAAAATAGAACTAATATATTATCCAGTAATCACACTACTGGGAATTTACCCAAAGAATACAAAAACACTAATTCAAAGGGATATATGCATTGTTTACAATAGCCAAATTGGAAGCAGCCCAAGTGTCCATCAATAGGTGAATGGATAAAAAGGATGCAGTACATATGTACAATGGAATATTATTCAGCCATCAGAGATCTTGCCATTTGCAACGTGGATAGATATAGAAAGTCTAATGCTAAGTAAAATAAACCAGTCAGAGAATGACAAATATTATATGATTTTACTCATATGTGGAATTGAAGAAACTGCAAATGAACAATGAAATAAAAAAGAAACTAAAAAACACACTTTTTACTATAGAGAACAAACAGGTGGTTTACCAGTGGGGAAATGGGTGGGAGGATAGGTTAAATAGGTGAAGGAAAATAAGAGCACACTTATCTTGATGAGCACTGAGTAATATATGGAATTGTTGAATCACAATATTGTACACCTGAAACTAATATAGCACTGTATGTTAAATACAATGAAATTAAAATTAAAAAAGAAATAGCAAGGAATTATTTTTAAAATAATATACAAAAAGCAAAGACATAAAAAATATCAGATTTCAAAATAAATGTAAGTGGAATAAATTTATTTTATTAACTGACAGTAATTTCCATATATATATATTTTTTTTTTTGCCCATATATATTTTTTAAAAATCTAGCTGTTATTTATAATAGACACACTGCAAGTAAATTAATAGAAAAGTTTTAAAGAAAAATAAGGGAGATTAGAAAAAAGAAGACATTTAGTAGAGTATTAGAAATCAGAAAATGCCATCCTACATATTTTTTTTTTCAGTGAAGGAATACAATATATATCACACTGATAGAGAAAACAGAACAGAGAAATGTGCATTGCAATACACATACAGAAGAGGTCAGCTTCCCATGAAAGAAGAAAATTTCCCCACAAAGTTTTTAAGAATCTAGAAGCAAAAGGTCAACAAATACAGAAAGAAAAAATCAGATTTGAGAATTATAAAGGATCACTCACAAAACATCACTAGGCAAGTCATGTCCTCTTAGAATACAGAATTTAGCAACCTCAGGCCTTCATTCTTTAGTAAAGCAGTCAGAACTAAGCTATAGAAATAGTGGGAATCTTCTTGCAAAGCAACAAGGGTTTAGTTAGGGAGACAAAATGACAGTTATGAGAATTGCTACATAAGTGAAGATTCAAAATTTGGCCATAAATTAGGCCATTTAAAAGTCAAGAAACATAATAAAGCAGAATCAACAAGCTATATATATCCATTAACAATAGGAAATAAAATAATGACTTTCAAATAATAACCTTCATATAGCCACTTTGAAATTTAAAATATTCTTCTGGGGGCACCTGGGTGGCTCAGTCAGTTAAGTATGTGACTTTGGCTTGGGTCATCATATCACGGCTTGCGAGTTGAGCCTCACATCGGGCACTATGCTGACCGCTCAGAGCCTGGAACCTGCTTCAGATTCTGTGTCCCTCTCTCTCTGCCCCTTCCCTGCTCATGCTGTGTCTCTCTCTCCTTCAAAAATAAATAAACATTAAAAAAAGTTTAAAACTTTCATCTGAATAAGTCGAGTTAAACAGTAATAGAATTAAAATTATAAGCCATATTAGAAGTTAATAAAAGCAAGAACACTGTATATCTAAAGCTATAGGAAATCTTCAAGATGTATTTAGAGAAAATTTATAAATTAAAACATCTATATTAAATGCATATATAAATAATTGTTTTAAATGAGTTATATTTCAGCAAAGTTGCAGGATAAAAATCAACAGACAAAATTCAGTTTTATTTCTATACATTAACAATGAAAAGTCTGAAAGAGAAGTTAAGAAAATAATCCCCTTTACAATAAGACCATCAAAAAGAATAAAATATGTAGGAATAAATTTAATCAAGGACATGAAAGACTATGTAGTGAAAACTGCAAAAAGTGCTGATGAAAATTAAAGAAGATTCAAATAAATGGAAAGACATACCATAGTCATGGATTGGAAGACTAATTGGAAGACTAATTGGAAGACTATTGCCTAAATGCCCATAACCCTCAAAGTGATCTACAAATTCAGTGCAATCCCTATTTAAGCCTCAATGACATTTTTTGCAGAAATAGAAAAAAAATCCTAAAATTCATACACAATTTCAAAGAATCCTAAATAGCCAAAACAATCCTGAGAAAGAAGAATAAAGCTGGAGATGTCACACTTTCTGATTTCAAAACATACTACAAATCTATAGTAATAAAAACAGTATGGTATGAAGATGTGGAAAAATTGGAAACTTTGTGATTGTGGGTGGGAATGTAAAATGGGGCAGCAACTATGTAAAACAGTATGGAGGTTTATTAAAAAGTTAAAATAGAATTATCATAGAATCTAGCAATCCCACTCCTTGGTATATATCCCCAAGAATTGAAAACAGGATCTTGAAGAGATATTTGCACACTCATGTTCATTGCAGCAATATTCACAGTAGCCAAGAGGTGCAAGTATCCTAAATGTCCATCAGTGGATTAATGTATAAAAACAGATGGTTACATACACTGAAATAGTACCCATCCTTCAAAAAGGTGGAAATTGTCCACTACAACTTGGATAAATTTTGAGGATATTAGTCTATGTAAAATAAGCCAGTCACAAAAAAACAAATACTGCATGATTCCACTTATATAAGGTATCTAAAGTAGTCAAACTCATGGAAACAGAAAGTAGAATGTGATTGTCAGGGATTAGGGGAGGGAGAAATGGGTATAGAGTTTCAGTTTTGCAATAAAAACTCTAGAAATTTGTTTCACAACAATGTGCATATAGTTAACACTACTATTGTACACTTAGAAATGGTTAAAATAGTAAGTTTTATATTATGAATTTTTACAACAATAAAAATGAATTGTCTAAATAGCTTTAAAAAGAGTATAAATAAATAGAAGCAGCTGTAAAAGATAAAAGTAGAAACTGATGAACTTGAAAACAAAAAAGCAATCCTAACCAGTCAATCCAAAATCTCTGTCCTTGTAAAAACCAATAAAATAGAAAATGTATGACAAATTGGATCAAGAAAAATTAGGAAAATAATGGGAATAAGAATGGGATCAAAACTACAAATAAAGACAAGTAGGTTTTTTTGTTTACTTATAAGAATATCCTGTGTTCAACTGTGATAGATCATAGCCTCTTGGGTCTCTGGTTCAAAACATAATTGATAGTATGTGTCCACAGACTATATTATGACTAAATGTATGTAAGAGCTCATATGTGTCTCTTTGTTATTTGTAATATTATACTTGTAAATTTAATATTTTATATATAATATTTTTATTGATTTTGTAATTGCCTAGTTGACATGGTAAATAAATCTAAAGTGGCACATAAATAGGAAATTATCTGAAAAGATGCCTACAGATTATTAATATTAGTTATTTTGAAGAAGATGATTAGCATTGCTAAGGAGGATTATGGTTTATGAACTGAAGATTATCAGATTTTTCTCTACATGCCATGATGTGGTTTGAATTTTAAAAAGAAGATTGCATTTCTATTGTAATTAAAACTAACATAAAATGGAGAAGCCTATAGAAAAGAATGGACAAAGGTAAACAAGTTAACAAAAAAAAAAAGAAGGATGCTGATGATATTAATAGAAAAGAAAGTGGAACACATGCCAAGTAGTGTTCATTTAAGCAAAGTATGTTCTAGTGATATAAAGTACAATCCAAAATGGATGCCATAAATATTATTTGCTAAATAACATAATATCCAAATACATAAACCAAATAAAAAATATTTAGCAAAATCATAGCCATATTGGGGCGCTTGGGTAGCTCAGTGGGTTAAGAGTCTAACTTCAGCTCAGGTCACCATCTCACAGTTGGTGAGTTTAAGCCCTGCATCTGGCTCTGTGCTGACAGCTCAGAACCTGGAGCCTGCTTTGGATTCTGTGTCTCCCTCTCTCTCTGCCCCTCCCCGCTCATGCTCTGTCTCTGTCTCTGTCTCTCTCTCTCAAGAATAAACAAACATTAAAAAAATTTTTTAACTATCATCATATTAAGACATGTTTACCCATCTCACTGTTAAGTTTGATAGACTGGGGAAATCAGAAATAAGGGTACAATGCAAGATTTGAAGAAATCATATGCTTGCCAGTAATGAGTCTAGTTTGTATACTTCAAGAGAAGATACACCCTCTTTTCAAACACCCCCCAAAAAATATGCCAACTTTGTTAAGTACCAGACCATAAAGAAACCTTAATAAATTCCCCCAAAGTAGGAGCTATACATGTCATTGTCTCTGATCACAATGAAATAATCTTATAAATTAGGAGTAAAAAGCTAAACAAAGACTCACCAAACCACTTAAACTTTTTAAAAAGCCCTCTGGATGTTGTCAAAGTGAGTCTAATGTTGTAAAATAATAAGCTAGTGATAATAGTCAAGAAAATACTGAAGAATCCTGAGAGAAAATTATACAACCACATATTAAAATACTAAAAAGCAAAAACAATTAAAGCAATGTGATATTCTCATAGGAGTAAGCAGATGTACCAATTAAACAGAACTAAAAATTAGAGTTTAGTGTATGCTAGCTGTACTTTTTAGTTTATTAGTTTCCTTGGGCTTCTCTAACAAATTGTCATGAAATGCGTGGCTAACACAACAAAAATCTACTGTCTCACACTGTCCTGGAGATCAAGCAGTTGCAATCAAGGTGTTGGCAGGGCCATTTTCTCTCTCAAGGCTGGAGACAAGGGTACATCCTTGTCCCTTCTGAGCTTCTGATTATTTTTGGCAAACTCTGGTGTTCATTGGCATCACCACAATCTCTGCCTCCATGGTCACATGGCATTCTCCCTGCATGTTTGTGTCCAAATTTCCCTCTTATGAGGACACCAGTCATTGTATTAAGGTCCATCGTACTCCAGTGTGACCTCTTCGTAACCTGATTACATCTACCGAAAACCCTATTTTCCAAAAAAGGTCACATTCACAGGTTCCAGATGGACATGATTTTGGGAGAATACAATTCAAGCAGTACACTTAATCCATATGCTCCTTGAATGAAGATATAGGAAACTTAAATCCAGTTAACATGAGTAAGAAAGTAAAATTTCACCTTAAATCTACTCTTCTGGTACCCCAAAGCTGAGACTTGACAATGACTGGAACTGAGGGACTCTTACTTTATCCTCAACCTCTAACTCCTGCCATTTGGCCTCTCACCACTGTGTGTCTGTACACATCTACTTTTCTCTCTTTACAAGCCTCCTTCTCCATGCACATAGGCATCTTCAGTTCTCATGTAGATGTTCTCATTCCAGACACACACAGGGACCACCTGCTTCTGAATCTCAAATTCCCAAGTCTTCCAAATTCCCAAGAGAAATATGATTAGTTCAGGACATGAGAACACAGTTCACCTGTGTGCCTTGGGGGTAGTTTCCAGAGAAATGTGGTCATCATGAGCTGGGCAGTCTCTTCCCAAAGTCTCTACTAGTATAGGTAACATTTAGAACCAATAAGGAAAGGATAACTAATTCAATAAACTCTTTGGAAAAAGAAAATAACAATTTAGGAGGAACATGATATAGCCTTGCCATGCATCATAAATTACAGGAAAATTAACAACTAAATGTAAAAAATTTTTAAATAGAAAAAAAACCAGGTGAATATTTATGTTGATCTATGTATTTTTAAGTACCTTAAATCATTTCTCAAGTATAACAGCATATATATTAGTTATATATTATTTAATGTATTAGTTTTAGATTTATGGTGTTATTCTATGTATCTTTGTAAAATATTTCCAGGGATTCCTCAAGTATTACCACATATATATTAGTTATACATTATTTTTAAAATTGCAGATTACTCTGGGCTCAAAGAGTGAAAATTTGCCACCAATGATATCTTTTTTAAGGTGTACTGTTTAATTCCTTGAAATATTTTCACATAGTATTTCAAGTAATATATTTATCGTTGGAATTTAGTGTTTTCCAAGGTGATAACTTTGAAAGACAATACAATTATTCAAATGTATAAATAAAATACATAATAAATACATAAATACATATGTATCTATGTACATATACATAAACATAAACATACACATACATAAACATATACATAAATTTATGTATATGTACATATACATATGTATTGTGTATGTACATATACATAAATTTATTTGTGTACATATACATAAATTTATGTACATGTACATAAATAAAATACATAATAAATAAATAAAAAAAATAAAACTATTTAAATAAATAATTACAAAATAGTTTGCACAAACCTCACCATTTAATATTTGTGGAAACTACTGTTTCTCTATCACAGTTATTTTTTGTTTGTTTATTTTTAGTGCTCTGTTGTTATTTTAGATAACTATGGCTTCATTCAGTGACTCTGCAGTGTTAAAATAGTTGCTTCTTCATATAAATGATATTGTTCTAAAAAAATGTAGACTATTTTCACTTAATGGAAAAGCTATTCAATAAAACCTCATTTAGAATTTTCAGCGTAGAGAAGAATTCTTATAAATTTCACTTCTCATTAAATAAGAGTATTTTTAAAATACTTTTGGATTAGCTTTTATTATTGAAACATTTTTAAGAAGTGGATTACTCCACCTTCTTAATAGTTGAATAAAAATGGACATAATTATATGCATTTTTGATCATTTAGGCCTCTCCAACATGGGGCACATAGTAAGCATTCACGAGTCTTGGTTGAATGGATAAGTGATTTTCCATTATTATAAAAAATGATTTGCATTGACTAGTGTTTTGAATAAGGATGTGAAATAAAGCAGTATTGAATGAATCTGTCTTGTCTCAAGTACATTTTTCTAAAACTTATTTTTTAAGTAAGTACTTTGAGTATATTTCCTCTTTTTTTTTTTCTTTTTCCTGTAGGTTGAGAACAGAAAATTCCAGTTAAATTGAAATGCTCGTTTTTAAATTTTTCCATTAATTAATGCTTCATAACATTTAACTCATTTTTCTACATTTGAATCTGAACCAATTAAATAATCCCAGCAGAGAACCATTTTTTTGTCTTCATCTTGAAGTGCCTGAAATAATAGATGCCAAAGTATGTGGTAAATTGTAATAATGGTATAACAAGAAAAGGTATTAGTCAAAATATTATTATTAATAATAATTAACCTTTACTGGGTATTTAATAAATTCTAGGTATTGAGCTAACTGCTTTATATACATTCTCTTATTTAATCCTCAAACCACCCTCTGAGATAAATACTATCATTATCACCATTAGGAATCTGAGAAGCAAGGCTGTAGGAAATGAATGGTCAGTTTATTTATGCATACCTATTTCTTTGTATCCTTAGTGCTCCAAGATCAACTCAATGGGAGAAGTATTAAGAGCCAAGCTTTGCCCAATCTAGATAAATCCTTATAGAGGTTATAATACGACCCTGGCCCATCAAACCACAAAACTAAGTGAATCAAAAACTCATTTTTAAGACATTAAATTGAAGCTTTCACAGAAACTTTGTGGTGAAGAAAAATGGGAATTTACTTGGGGTAGAGCACACTGTGGCGAATGTGCTTTCGGTTACATAGAATTCAAATATCAAAACTAAAAATACAAGAAAGCAGAGGATGTGTAAAACATTCCCAGCCAACTGTTTCTTGACTGCTGACAGTAGGAGGGAAAGAACTCCTAGTGAAACAACTTCTTGTTGTTCAACAATATTGCTCTTGATTCTGTGTAGAGACAAAAAGCATCCTCTTTTTATTGTGATGCAATTGATCCAACAAAGAGGTGGGTGCTTGCACAGGTTTTCTTCTCAGAGCCAACTGAATGAATTTCACAATCTCAAAAGTGAAGAGGAAAGTAAGTCACTGAGTTTAACAAGATCCTGCACAATCTATGTTGATTTAACATTTGGAAATCTTATTATATTTGGCTATTTCATTTACTTATTACCATTATATTAATTTTGGAGGAGGCTGTCATATTCTATTTTCACCCAATAAATCACAATGAAATGATTAAATATCTTATACTTGGCAATTAACAAAGGACTTTGATCTTTTCCTAAATCATTCAGAAACTGCCAGTATAATGATAACACACACTTGACTGCTTTCAAATAGGAAAAGTCCCTGAAAGAAAAAGGCAGAGAGAGAGAGAGAGAGAGAGAGACAGAAAGGAACTTCTGTTTTAAATTAAAATGAGAACTGGATTTCTGAGGGCATGTGCACATTAATTGTAAAAGGTCTTGACTTCTTTATCAGGTGGCATTATTGAAGCCACTGACCTGTTTTAAAAAAGGAAAGGGAGAGAAATAATACACATTTGGGTGCTCTGGAATTAACAGATTGGTTTGATAGCCTAAGCATGCTGCATTCATTTACTTTGGTTCTGCTAACTGGCCAGATAAAACTAAATAGAGTGAACAATTTGGTAATCTCAACTCTTTAGCTACCATATATACATAAATGTATTATCACATTAGACAAATATTTCTAATCATGCCTATGTGCCTTACAACGTACAGGTGATGAAAACGGTTGTGCTGATTTCCCAGAGAAAGTTCAATCTTGAAAGCCATGTGGTGATATTAGAATGTTTGCCTCTAAAATCCAGGACAGTGTGCCTTGATCTGGTTTCTTGCTCGAGTTCCATCAAGACCCACGTTCCGTGCCATTAGAATTGGCAGATTAAAATATTGGGAAGACACTGTCATTGCAAAGGCATTGAATATGATTCTAAACATAGAATTCTGGGTGTATAACTACTAGCTTTTAACTATGGGAAATTTTCTTAACCTCTTTGAACCTCAGTTTAATCTTTGTTTAGGGAATAGTAAGCCTATTCTATGAGGAACAGAGGTGTTGGGTAGTATATGTATAATATATGTATGGTAGAAAGATATTTATATATATACATAAATATATAAAAATGTATATAGAAGGCATAGTTTGATGTGCCTGGCATAAGTGGAATTAAATAACTAGTAGCCGTTAGTAGCAGTAGCATGAGACAATATTGTGGAGAAGTTAACAGTTTGAGTTCTGAAATCAAGCAAGCCTGATTTTGAATCCTGACCCCACTACCTAACAATCTTGTCACCATGAACAAAGTAATTTAACTATTCTGTGTATCAGTTTTCTCCCCTGTAAAATGGAGAGGAAAAAATCCCTACCAACAAGAATCTTGTGGAGATTAAATTAAATCATATACATGAGGTGTTTTGCATAAAGCCATCAACAGATAACTTTTTAAAGAAATGGCTACAGATTCTGGATTAGAATAATGTTTTACCACTTGTTCTACTCTGTGATTCCCTGGCATGAAAAAGATGTTCAGTATATATTTGCTGAATCATCCTTTAATTGATAGATAATGTCTCATAGATCAGATATGAGGCACCAGGACTCTTATTCTCAGCTTTTTTTTTCTTTTTTTCATCTTTCAGATCAGCAGTGTTAATTTACAGCCTGGGTCTATACTTTGATTGATGTGTCATAGCCTTAGATTTGAATGCAGACAATTAACTGTCACAATTGGACTTGGGATACTGTCAGGCTACCCTGACACTGTTAAATTTAGCTTTCTGGAGAATCCTAAAATGTAGGAGGAAATGAAATGAGAATACGAGATATTCTGAGCAAGATACACTATCAGGATGATGTTGGGCAAACTATTTATCTCTTTAAAGCTAATTTTCTCAGCTAACAATGTAGAGAAAATTGATGGCAGGGTCCTTTCAGTATCTAAAATCCTCATACTTTCGTTATGAATCCTGAGTACCACTTACGTCTCCTTTACTTTAGAGTTGAAGCTTTCTCATATAGGTCTGTAATCCATCTCAAATTAATTTTTTAGTGTGGTGTGAGGTAGGGATTGAGGTTAATTTTTGTTCCACAGGCTTATCCACTTATTCCAGCACCATTTATTAAAATGCTTTTCCTTCATTCAATTGTCTTGGTGCTTTTTTAAAAATCAATGACCATGGATATGAGTGTCTATTTCTGGATTCTCTGTTGTGCTCCTTTGATGTATTTCTCTTCTTATGTCCAAACTATGTCATCTTGATTTCAATAGCCTTTATGGTGAGTCTTGAAATCAGGTACTGATTGCTCTAACTATTCTGTAGCCTGTGGATTTCTATATACATTTAAAAATCAACTTGTCAATTTCTACTGAAAAGTCTGTTGAAATTTTTATTTGGATTGTATTGAATCTCTAGGTCAATTTAGAGAAAACAGACATCTTGAAAATACATATTCTTCTGACTCAAGAAATGATTTATCACTTCATTTATTTAGATCTTTTGGTTTTTTAGCAATATTTTGTAGTTATCAGTAGAAAGATCTTATATATCTTTTGTTGAATTTTGAAGTGTTTTTGCTTGATTATAAATGGATTTTTTTCTTAATTTTATTTTTCAATTTTATGTTAATATATGGAAATTCATTTGATTTTGTATGCTTACCTTGAAACTTACTACTTTACCTTACTAGTTCTAGTAGGGTTTTCTTTCTTTTTTTCTTTTTCTTTTTCTTTTTTTTTTTTTTTTTTTAGGTTCCTTAGTAGAGATTGTGTTACTTCTTCCCTTCTAATCTTTGTGTTTTTACTTCTTGAAACTTACTTTAGTTTACTGACTAGGACCTTCAGTACCAAGTGGAATAGAAATGGTGAGAGCAGATATCCTTGTCTAGTTCCTTATTTGGGGAAGAAGCATTCAACTTTTCACCAGTAAGTGTATTATTGCCTGTTTGTTTTGTTTTGTTTCATTGTAGATCCTTTTATTAGATTGAGAACATTCCCTTCTGTTTCTATTTTGAGAGGTTTTTTTCATGAATTAATGTTGAACTTTGACAAATGCTTTTCCTGCATCTATTTATTTCATCATATGGTTTTGCTGTATTATTCTGTTAATGTCATGAATTACATTGATGGATTTTTGAGTGGTAGCTCAGGCTTGCATTCTTGGGGAAAGGCTTACTTAGTCATGCTATATTATCCTTTTCATATATTTTTGTATTTGATTTGCTAATATTTTGTCAAGGATTTTCACATCTATGTTTATGAGGCTCATTATTCTGTTATTCTTTTCATATATTTTTGTATTTGATTTGCCAATATTTTGTCAAGGATTTTCACATCTTTGTTTATAAGGATCATTATTCTGTTATTATAGTTCTGTTATTTTTTGTATTATCTTTGTCAGGTAACTATTGGGGTTGTACAACCACAAAAAAATAGGAAAGTGTACTTTCCCCCTCTTTTCTAAAAAGAGTTTGCACAATAATGATATTATTACTTCTTTAAATATTTTATAAAATTTAACACTGAAGCCATCTGGGCCTGGGGTAGGTATTCTTTTGGGAAGTTTTAAAAATAAATTCCATTTTTAAAACAGATACAGAAATACATATATTTGCTATTTCTTTCTATGTATGTGTTTAGTAATATTTATGTTTTAAGATATTTGTAGATTTCATCTAAAGTTGTTGACATATAATCTCTTCATATTTTCATTCCCCTTGTGGTTTTCTTCCTGACCCATGGGTTATTTCAAAATGTGTTGTTTAAAATCCAAATATTTGGGGATTTTTGGACATGCTGTTATTACTATTTCTGGTTTAATCGTGTTGTCATCAGAGAACATACTCTTATTAATTCAATTTTTTAAATTTATGTGACTTGTTTCATGCTCTAGCATGTGGTCTATCTCAGTAAACATTCCATATGTATGCACTTAACAAGAATGTTTCATCTGCAGTTGTGGAATGTTGTACAAATTATCTATATCCTTGTTGATTTCTTTTTCATTATATAACTTACTGAGAGAGGTAGTTTAAATTCTCCACCTATAACTTTTATAGGTCTTTCTCCCTTCAGATGTGGAAACTCTGTAGAGAAAATTTCTTTCCCTTCCTCATCCTGTGAACTGCACTGGACTACAGAGTGGGCATGATATAAACTTTGGTAGTATTAATCTAGTGAGATTTGACAATAATTTATTACTTGAACCAGCCTAGCCTGACTAATAGACCTGCTGATTTGGAATTATGTACTAAATTATTGTAAGAATAGGTGTTTTCTAGGGTCTCTTGACTATTCTATTGATCTGTCTGTCCTTTCTGATACCAATACCACACTTCTGATTTTTGTAGCTTTATAATACAATATGATGTCTGCAGGGGGGAAAAAGAACATTGTCATTATTCTTTTTCCTAAAAATACTGGTATATTCTCATGCATACAATCCGTACATGTCATCTTTAGTCATATTCCCAAAAAGAGTCCAAATGGGGCTCAACTTATACATTTATTTAACTAAATTGAGACTTCTTATCTAAGGACATATTAGATATAGCCATTTGTTAGCCCTATTTATATCCCATAGTAAAGCCTTATAGTTTTCTCCATATAGCTTCTGCACACTTCATATAAATTTATTCCTGAGTTTCTTAGTACTTTTTATTTCTATATTAAATGATATATTTTCACCATTGTATATTCTTACTGGTTATTTAACATAAATATTCTTGACTAGAACCTCTATATAGCCTTATTTACTACATTGGAATCATCCTCATTGCTAACTAACCTCCTGCATGATACATATATAATTCATAGAATTATGCATTCTATATGGCCCACTTGAGTAAGGCACCACAGTATACCATAATTTTTGAAAGCATTTTTTTTTGTTGTGTTGTTTAAACTTGAAAGAGACTTTAGAATCACCTGGTCTACTCTCATTTTTTACATGAAAATATATATAGGCTATTTCAGAGAAAACACTTGTTTCAAGGCCATACTGATTTCAGGTTAACATATATTTACGAGCACTTGCCTTGCATTTGATATCCTGATTCTAGGGAACCCGGAGTATGACACAACCATAAACTGAGATGGGGCATGTAGTAGCAACTCAATAAATTGCTTGATCGATTTGACTGCTTTATTTTGAAAAAAAATGTCATTGATAGAGGCCATTACACATCAGACTCGTGGAAAGCAAGCACTACAATCTTGAAAGTTATTTGAGTGTGATTTTGCATCATTTTGTAGTCCCAACAAAATCCTCTGTGAATTTCAGAAGGAAAAAAATCTACCATTGTAACTGGAAAAATATATAGCTGGCCATTTGGAGCTCCGGCAGGAAGCAAGTGAAAGGATTTCTTTTCCCTCTTAGGCCTCTTGAAGTATTTTCCATCTTACAATGAATTACACATAGTTCTCTGCCCCCGGGAGCCTACTTTTCTAAGTTTGTTTTTAAACATGGCAGGGGTTTGCAGACAGCTGCCACTAGAAACATCCATGACTTTATTCCCTTCAGTAACAGCTGAGTACATTAAGACATAGCAGTACTTTCCCAAGGGTTACATCCAAGCCAAAGGAGATTAGGGCAAGACTCAACTCATGCACACAAGAGTTAGCGCAAGTTAAAAATAGAAATTAATTTGTAAGAAGCTAAATTAAGAACCATGGTAAATAAGTCAATGTGGGTTGGGGGTGAGAAACTACGATATACCAAGCAAAATCTCTGGCTTTAAGATTTATTATATAATCAAGGCTGAGACCACATTGTTTGTAGTTCAAGTCCCAACTGTGCCATTTGCTAGCGAAGCAAACTTTGCGTTTTATTTAACCTCTCCGAGCTCCACTTTCCATATCTATACAGTGAAGACAACACTGCGCCTACTTAAAAGTTTCTATGAGAGTTAGATATGACCCTTGGCAAACATGTGCCATGGTGGTTGATACACAGTAAGCCTCAGTTAAGTACTGTAGACCCAAGGACAGCAACAGACTACTGACAGATAATAGTCTGACCCAGGGGAGAAGTAATTATGCTCGTGTGTTTTTAAGCCAATAGTTTAAGAGCCAGTTTTAAATCAACCAAAATAAGAGCTTCTTCGAGCATCGTTCATTTTAATTCCATTACATATAGGCAGTATGCTAGGCGTTGTGGGTTATAAGGATAAAGAAGACATGGTTTCACCTTCCAGTGAGCACTAAATCTCAGAGAGGGAAAGGAATATCACCCAGGAATACAAGGGACTGTAATAAGTACCATATGATTATCAAAGGACTCTCTAATATCAGATGGAGAGTGATTGTGCTGGTTTATGTGATCAGGGAAAGCTTCAAGGAGGAGGAAGTATTTATACTGAGTCTCAAATAATCAGTAGGGTTTTGAGAAATGGAAGTCAGGTAGCTGACTGAAAAACTGAATAGAAAGAAATAGGGTCAGAAACAAGACATGAAGAAGATTGAGTATATATTCATTCACTCACTTATTCATTCATGTGATAGATATTGGGTGTTTTAGTTTGGTCGGAATATAGAACATGTGTGAGGAAGTCAGGAATACATCTCTGAACAGGTAGGTTGGACTCCAGACATGGAGGACAATATGGTATCCACTAAGCTATGATCCCACATATGGGAGAGTCAGAAGATCTTTATGAACAAGAGTAATTAAAAATGAGACAAACTTCTGCTTCTAAGAGGATTACCCTATAAGTTGGATGTTCTTAAAGGAATCCTGGTGGCAGGCAGTGAGGACCCTAAGATTTGAGTGTGGCAATAAGAACATTTTGGAGGACAGTTAGCAGGATTGATCACTATTTGGAGAAGGGCATAAACCCAAAATAAATTAAGTTACTCACATGTGTGACTCATGAAATAATGAGTCATTGTCAAGTTTTCAAGTCAGGAAGAAGCTGATGGGGGAAAGAGATGGAAGGAATAATGAGGCTAAGGTCAAATGAACATAATGGTTTTGAGGTTTTCATGGGAAACCTGAAGAAATCTTATGGTGAACAGAATCACCAAGGAGGCAAAAAAGGGGAGAAAGGACAGAACTTTGGTGGATGCCTATTTCTAACAAGTATAAAAAAAGAACAGAAATCAGTGGAGAAGCAGCTAGAGATATCAGAAGAAAGTCTAAAGAGCACAGGGTCACCCAAGCAAAAGGAAATTTCAAGAAGTAGATGATAAGCAGCACCATGGCTTCCAAGAGTTTGATGAAAAGTGATGAGAAATAAACATGAAATTTAGTGATTAGGAAGTCATGGGTGACCTTAAAGAAAACAATTTTAGCAGACAGGAGAGGTCAAACACAGATTACAGAGTCAGCAGGTCAATGTGAGATTAGAAAATGGTACTTGAGAATAGATTGGTTTTGTGAAATTTGGCAGCACGCCCCAAATGGAGTTACAAGAAAATCCCATGGTCAATTTTATCTGCAACAATAATTCCTTTAATATGTTAACTGCTTGCATCACTTTTGTTCAAAGTACTTTAATTCGCATTACCTAATGTTATTCTCACAACCACTTTGTAAGGCCAGGAGGTCAGGTACTAGTTTCCTCATTCATATAATATAAAGAGATCAGAGATACTCAGCAACTTATGCCAGGTCACAGACCTAATAAACAACATAGGCAGGACAAGGACCTAGGTCTTCTATCTCCTAGTCCAAAACCATTTCTATTGCTCCAAACCAAATATACAGGGACCTCTTGGCAATATGTCTCATGCTACCTGGCAATGAAAGTTCACAAATGACATATAAAGCCCATATAAAATGAAAAGCATATGGTGCATCAGAGACAAGGTAGGCTTTTCTTTTTCCAGCCCACTGGAGATATGAGGGTTAACCTGAATTTGACTTTCCTAGCCAGACACTTTCGTGCAATGAGATCAGGATTTCAGATTATCTTTCTCTCATCGTTTCATGTGGAGTAGCCAACCAAGGATAACCATTACTTTGCCAGTGTCTTGATTTGCCTACTGCCTTTCTATCATCAAAGAAGCTAATAATAACCCAACTTCCTGAAGCTCCCAAACCCATTTATTTTTTAATAATCTATATTGGATTCCTTACTCTTTTCTTTGATGTATGCAAGAACCTAACGACTAATATTATTGGTGGTGACAATGAAAGTTTCTGGATATTCAAAGTCAGGAGGGATGAGGTGGCAGTGAAATTTACTGGGATACTTTCCTTAAGAAAGGAGACCATCTGGCTTTTCTCCATGGAAGCATGATTTCTTAGTTCCTACCACTGGCATCCATTCTCTGTCTTCTAATCCTTAGCCATGATTACTAGTCGATGCACAATTTTTTAAAAAGAGTCAAACGAACCAAGATGTTCCATGGATATGATAGCACTCTCCTGGATGTTAATCTCAGAGAACAAGTACCTTTGGATAAAACAAGGACATGATACACTAGACTCTTCTAATTCATGAGCCATGAGAATTAGGTAGAATTACAGCATGCTTCAGGAGCCATTGGTTCACAACTAATCATAAACTGTATTTTGAACATGGATCTCTGTACTATTCAGATATTTGTGTGCTCTTGGGAGCTGTCATTGTCACTGACTGCTCCCTCAAAGAATCCAAGTTTAAGAATTCTTGGTGGAAGTAGTGACTTGCTGGCCCAGGAGAGCACTTAGTTCAGTGGTGGGAGAAGGTGCTACAGGGTGAGACTTCTAAACAGTGGGGTTCCTTTCCTTCTTTGCTCATCACCTGCCATCATGCTCTAGGTTTCTGAATAACATGCACCTTGGAGAAACATGGTATCGTGGATAACATCTATCTATTATTCTATTAGTCAGGGACTTACCTCCCCGGGGAACCATGTGTGACCCTCATGAATCTCCTACTCCTTACCTTTCTCTTCCAAGGCCACCAACAATGCCAAACCTGAAAGGCTTGTTCCATGAAATTTTCCTCCATATCACATCCCTTTCTTTTAGTCCTTCAGTAATGGTGGGGGGTTAAAATATTAATTTTTCAGAAACTGTTCATTAAGTATCTACTATGTCCTAAGTCTGAGCACTCCAAATGAATAAAAATCATTTAGCCTCACAACAAACTCATGAGGCAGGTATTTTCCCACTTAGCTAATAGAGAAGCCAAGATCAAATGAAATAAAGGAACTTGCCAAAGGCCACAGGCAAGTTAGTTGTGGAGCAGCCTGTATTCAGACCCAGGTAGCCCAGTTCCTGAGCTCTTATACTTAAAAACTATGTTCTTTGTTAAGTTAAAGTGTGGGTTTGGGTGGGGATGCTGTGGTGGTAATCTGGACACCGCACAAAGCATTTGCAAAGGAGCCTCAGGGGGCTGAAATCCAGCCTCCCTCCACTCACAGGGCTGTGAGCCACAGGGCAGCATGCAGCAGCTGAATCTAGGGGTCAGCCACATCTGAAATTGGATTCTGGCTCTGTCCTCACTAGCTTAACAATACCGTAAAGTGCTTAGCATGGTGCTGGCAAAGAACACGTACTCAATAAATTTGTTTATATTGGTATGCGCTAAAATGCCCAATGATAGTACATTTCTGCTTCTGCCTTTCTCTGCTCCCTCAAAAGCAGAACCATAAATTACCTAGGTGGTCTTCAGAAGGGCACATCACTTTGAGGCATTAGTGGTACTTCCCTATCTCACATGTAGCAGGGTAGAGAACTCTCACAGTCAATGCCATCATAGAGGAGTGAGAAGGTAGTGATATTGTTAGGGAAAGAACACTTCTTTGGGCTACTCATCTTCACAGAAGCTGATTCCCTTGGGGGCATCAGCATAACCACCCTTAGGAGAGGAAGATGCCAGCTTCTCAGGTATGAAAAGGCAATGTAACAGCATCTTTCTGTGTTAGGACTATTGAAAACAACAGTCTGTCTGACTCCTAGGAGGAAAAGGAGACTGGGAGCCAAATGGGAGCAATAGCCCAGCTACCTGGGAACTTGAGAGATAACATTGGACAGAATAAAACTGCTAAGAACCAGGAACCATGACTGAAGGAGCCTAAGTGAAGTAAGGGGCACTCTCGAAAAATTAGGTAGTGAGGAAATAGGTTCAACTCTCTCAGAGGAGCCAAGACCTGGTTCATCAGCTTCCAGCATCATTTCCAGATTACTCAGGACCAGCTGTCAACAGCAACACATGAGACAGAGATAAGTAACGATCAGACTGTCCCCTCTTGCATGTAAAACGCTGAATAACCTTCACACTCTTTCTGCTCCTAGAATCTAATTTGTGGTTCTTGGAAACTTCAAGAGATGGAGACCTCAAAAAAAAAAAAAAAAAAAAAAGGTAAAACTTCCTGCAATTCTGACATAGAGAACTCAGACAGGATTTGGTTGAAAAATAAAAGAAAGGTGACAATATTTCACCCCAGATTTGGGAAGCTCTTATTATTTATTACTATTGTTATTATTTATAAGGGTGAGGATGGGGACAATAAGTGCCTCATGAAGAGAAAGCAGCCCAGCCTCCCTTCACATTTTCCAACAGGAATGAGAAAAAAGAGTCAATGCAGGGTAAGGACTATAATCCCCTGCATGTCTTCTGTTTGAGGCTCCACCAGTGGAGTGGCCTTGAGTGTCCGTGAGGAAATTGTCCCCCTTGAGGAGTAATTGGGGGAGAATGTGTGGTTAATGAGCAGAAGAGGAAATTTAGATCTAGGAATAATTGTTTTTGTAAACATTTCCAATTCAGGCAATGAAGCAATGACTAGTTCACAAGCTCTATTTATGTTTATAGAATTACATATAGAAATTGTATTTACCCTCATTGCTGGGAGAATTAAATTAATCTCAATAAGGGCAAACAAATGTATAGAGGGCCCATATAAGACCCCCAGATTTCCAGCAGAAATCAGTGCTTTTCCTTCTGAACTCCTCCCAGGGTGGTCTCTATTTACAAAGAGTCAGTCTGAGTGAATACCTCAGTGGCAACATTTCTACTGTGGATCTTGTAAGGACAAATGGAGTTTATGAGATTTCAACTTTTTTTTCAAAGTACTTCCCCAGCTATTATTTCCACTGGTTATGACAACCCTGGGATGTAGGCCAGATATCTGGGAAGACCTCTCAGGCACAGAAATGTTCCACTCTTTTTCAGAGCTTGCATAGCTGCTAGGTTTCATGATAGACCTGAAATTAGGACTCAGTCCCTCTCTTGCCAGCCCAGCTTCCTGATAAGCAGCACACCAAGTTTACAAATAAGAAAAAATAAGCAAAGAATGACGGTGTTGTCATTGACGTAGACTATGTGTCCTAATAAGCATAAAGCTAAGGTACCAACCACAGAAGCATCGAAAAATCATGCATTTTATTTATAAGACAAGCCGGAACAAAAACAAACAAATAGTTGCATTTTTACCACTTACTAAATGCTTGCTATATACATTACAATGCAATATACATTATATACTTTTTTCTCACTCAGTACTTAACCTTAGGAGGAAGGTATTAATCTCCCCACATTAGATGAAGAATATGAGACTCCAAAAAATGGAATAACTTGCTTTGATATAGAAGTAAGCATTGTGTACTTGAGTCTCTGTCTCATATATGCTTCTGCCCTCATGCTGGGTGGAACCCCTCCCACTTAGCTCAGGAGTGGACTCATTAAGAACTTTACCCTGCCCAGCAGAGACCAGAACTGCTGGCAAGCTTCTACTGTCAATGAACTATTAAAAGACCAGGAGGAAGAGCCTTCACAGTGTCTGGCTTGGGCCTAAAGCTCCCCCAGGCTGTGGCACCATCACCATCAGTGTGGTTCTGCATCTGGGCACAACTGTGTCTGCCCAGGCCCTGGGCCTCTGGTTAAGTGTCCCTCTCACTCCCTTTGAGAACCAGGGGTTTCGTGCAAGATTTGGTCTCCTTTAAACGTGTTTTCAAGAAAGGCTATACTTTCAGTTGGTTGAGTATCCAGCTTTGGCTCAGGTCATGATATCACAGTTCACGAGTTTGAGCCCTGTGTCGGGCTCACTGCTGTCAGCGCAGAACCCGCTTCAGATACTCTGTCCCTCTCTCTCTCTTTGCCTCTCCCCTGCTTGTGCTCTCTCTCTCTTTCTCTCTCAAAAATAAAAACTTTTTTTTTAAAAAGGCCTTACTTCCATTCTAATCAAAGTGTACAATATCCACAAGGAGTTTAAAAAATTACTCTTTTCAGGAGTGTATTTAGGGAAAACGACTAAAGCTCGAACATACAAATTCTCAGAGAACCAAGGAGCCATCCTGGATTCCCTGAAATCCCATATTGTGCGTGAGGAGGAGACAACACTGCTCCTTCCATGAGTGGGGGCAGTTTTAGGCATCTGGAAAAAAAGCTATTTTCCACATTTATCATTAATGACATTGCCTTGGATGTCTATCTGCATGTAACTTGAAATAATCCTTACTCCCCCACCACCACCACCAAAAATGTTTTTGGAATAAACTACACTAAAAACTTGAACTCCAAATTGAACCAAATTCAATTGTTATATTTTATTAACTAATAGAGAACATTTAAATGCTTAAGTTTGGGGGGTCATTTTTGAGGTCATTCTTAATGATGGCCCCTATGAAGCCATGTTTATGACTCACACTTGAATAAATATTGCCATCACCTGATTCAATATGAGTCAACCATATTCCACATCCTGGTAAGTTGAAGTCACAATTAAAATTCTATTCAAATACAGGTTGTCTCTTGAAGTCCAGGCCAGTGGCCATGCTATCTTCTGACACATGAGAAAGTCACTCTGCAGGGAGAGAAGAATGGAATGGGAAGCAGGAGTGAGACACCGAGACAATCCCACCTTGAGTTCTGGTGCTTTCTCTTCTAGGTTCCAGACTCTTTACTGAGACCAGGTTCCTAGGCTCTGAAAGATGCACCTGGTTTTGCATAAGAACCAACCAAAATATGGTGGAAGTGAAGAGTAAGCAGTAAGCAAAGTTTCTGGCTTTGTTAACTTCTGGAGTTTCAAATGACAGACTCATTAGGCAGTGTAAGAAAGTGATGAAAAAATTTTCATGCCAGTAAGTTTTGAACCCAGTGCTGTAACTAGGACAATTTACTCCCCCTGAAGTCCTATATGTCCATTTATAAAATGAGAATTATCACCCTAACCTCATAAGATTGCTGAAAAAATTATCTTATGTATACATAGTGAGCTGTTTTTGTGGTAATAATTAGGCCACAGACCACTGGAGAGAAGCTCCAGAAAGGGCAAAGGTCACATCATGGAAGGTCTTATGTGCTATGCTAAGGGGTGAGATTTTATATTTCAGGCAACCAAGTAATTTAAGGGCTTTGTGGAAGGGATACATAAGGTCAAATTTGCATTTCAAAGAGATCCTAGAGAGAGTACTGGGCAGGAAAATTTGGAAAAGAGATGGCAAGTAGATAAAAGGGGCCTAGAGTAGTGAGAAGGTTGTGGTCACAGTGTAGGGGACAATGATGAAAGCTGCAGGCATTGGGTTTAGAGAGTGGAAGACAGCCATCTCCTAGCTCTCTCTGAGGGCAGAACATTAGATTTATGAATGGAGGGGATTCAGTTCCTCCCATTTCACAATACCTATGGAGAGGGTTGTTTTGGTTTTTTTTTTTTTTTAAGTCACCTGTCCACAAAGTATACCATAATAGACAAAGTGTTCTATATTTCAGGACCATAGCAAATAGATATCATAATATCATGGGAGCTTGAGTTTCTAACAATATCACTATTGCTTTTAATCCCCACAGTCAGACCCCAGGATGGCAAATCTCTTTATTTAAAATAAACCCCAAATAAAACCCTGCATTATCCATTATAGCACAGAACCAAAGTATCACTGTTCTTTATCTAAAAAGATATGATATATCAAAAACAGTATGCCAACAAGTAGAATAACTATGTTAAGGGTCATTGTTCAGGAAAAATCAGAGGGAATCAGTGGCTTTATCTTTTGGGCCACACATGAAGCAGGCTCGGAGCCCCTGCTTTGCCAGACACCAGCTCTAAGCTCACTGCTTGAATATGGGCTCCCCAGACAGCATCAAGAGGACAGATGAAATGTTTCAGTTGCCCACAATTAGTTTAGAAACTCAATAAATATATATGTCAGGCATGTGACTAACCATTTCTTTTTTTGTCTGTGCTTATTCTAATTATAGTTGAGAGTGGGGAGCACAGAAAGAAATTAAGTTTCATAGAAATGCCTGATTTACAGGATACAAATGAAACTCTTATAACAGTCTTGGAATTAAGACAGAAGATGAAGTCTGTTCTATGAGTCCTGTATTGCAAACTGAAGGCATCTGGGCCCCTACCGTCTCTAACCTTCTCTTCCCTTCCCTGGCCCACTCCCCATGCCTGCTCCCTACTGACACACACACACACACACACACACACACACATCATTTCTGACACTATATTTAACACTCCAGTTCATCTTTCAGGCTGGAGCGAGTGGGACCTCATCCTCTTTCTGAAATCCAACAATTCTAAAACCTGGAATTATTTCCTCAAGAACAATAAAATTGGGGAGGAGCCAAGATGGTAGAACAGCATGGAAGCTTTTTGTGCATCTAGCGCCCATGAAATACAGCCAGACCAACACTAAACCATCCTACACACCTAGAAAACTGATTGGAGGATTAACACAACAATCTGCACAACCTGAACCACAGAATTCAGCGGGTACTCAGTGTGGAGAGGTAAACTTGGGGAGAGAGAAGCCTGCGGCAGGCAGGGAGCTGCTTTTGCAGGTGGAGAGAGGACGGAGATGGGGAGAGAATATGGGGAAAGCACCCCTCCCCAAAAGCAGCTGGAGAGAAAGTAGAAAATTGGAAACAGCAGGGACTAAACTAAAAAGGGAAAAAGGAGAAAGGAGAAAGGAGAGGGTTTAAATTCCATTAAGACTGTAAACAAAAGGGAGCACAAAGGCTGCAACTCCACAGCTCAATACCTGGTGGTGCTCTGGTGGGAAGGGCGAATCCCCAGGAACAGAGTGGGGTCTGGGAGGTTCTCGGGCCACACGGGAAAAAGGGGCTCCACTGCTGGAAGGACATTTGGTAGAGACGGTTGAAGCCACCTGGTCCCAGCTGACCCCAGAAGGTGGCCACTTTCGCTGGTGCTGGGACAAGGTCATTGAGGGTGAAGCCTGGTGCCAGATGTGTGTTGTGATTTTCCATAATCACTGAAATGCTGCTGCTACACTGTCTTGCAAACTTTCTGGGGGGCGGGCTGGCACCTGGCCAGTCTCAGGGCACTGGCAACAGCAGGATCCACCAGGAGTTCCTGGGTGTAGCTAATATTCGGCCATTGTTCATTTGGCCATTGCTCAGTGAGACCTTCCCGTAGAGGGGCAGAACAGGTCAAAGCCACAGTCTTTCAGAAGGGGCCAGGGAAAATAGCCACATCTGAGAAAAACTTGGGAGAGAGGTACCGCCTGGGCCTGGTCACAGAGAGTGAAAAAGCGGGGAGTGGGTGAGAGCTGAAGACAGAAGACCGGTGCGCGACTGCTGATCCGGGAGAACAGACTGGGTAGCTGGGTGGCGCCATTTTCACCACTCCTGCGCATGCGCATACGCACCTACGAGCACCACAACAATCAACCCCAGTAGGTTAGCAGTGCCATCTAGTGGAGAGCGGAGCTGTTACACCGAGCCCTGCCCAACTGGGCCAACTTCGCCCTTCAAGAACACAAGCCTCACCGCCAGATTAATTTATGGACTATAAAGAGCTACATAGACTGACCTCTAGGGGAAAATGAAGAAATTTCAGTCTTACTTCAATCTGTTAGCAGGTTCATCTATTCAATTTTTTTTCATTTTTTTCTTTTTCCTTTTTCTCTTTTACAATTCTTTTCTTTTTCTTGAATACAGAAAAAGAAAAAAACTCATTTTTATTTTCAATTTTATTAAAAATATCTGTGCTTAATTTTTATTACTATATTTTTCACTTTTGTGTAAATTTTTTGAAATTCTACTTTACTTGCATCATTTTATTTTAGTCTACTTCAGTGTACTCACCTTTTCAAATTTTCAGACAATTTCCTTTTTTTCTTTCTTTTTCTTTTTTTCTCTTTTTTATTTCTTTTCTTTTTCTTGAATGCAGAAAGAGAAAAACTTCATTTTTACTTTAAATTTCTTTGAAAAATATTTTTATTTAATTTCTATTACTATATTTTTTGCTTTTATGTAATTTTTTTCAAATTCTATCTTACCCCCATCATTTTATTTTAGTCTACTACAGTGTATTCACTTTTTCAAATTTTCAAACGATTTCTTTTTTCTTTTTTTTCTTTTTTTATCTTTTTTCTCTTTTTCGTTTCTTTTTTTTCTTAAATACAGAAAATGAAAAAATTCATATTTATTTTTAATTTTTATTAAAAATATTTTTCTTTATTTTTTTCCCACCGTATTCTTTACTTTTGTGTATATTTTTTCAAATTATATTTTACCCCCATAATCTCATTTTAGTCTACTCAGTGTATTCATTTTCTCAAATTCTCAAACGATTTCCTTTTTTTCACTCCACCCCCTTTTTTTTTCTTTAATCTATCAAACCACTTTCAACACCAGGACCAAAACACACCTAGGATCTAGCATCATCTATTCAATTTGTGTGTGTGTGTGTGTGTGTGTGTGTGTGTGTGTTTAATTTTTAATTTTAATATTTTTTTAATTTTAATTTTTTTAATTTTAATTTTTCTACCTCATTAATTCCTTTTCTCCCTTCAAAATGACAAAATGAAGGAATTCACCCCAAAAGAAAGAGGACAAAGAAACGACAACCAGGGATTTAACCAACACAGATACAAGCAAGATGTCTGAACCAGAATTTAGAATCACAATAATAAGAATACTAGCTGGAGTCAAAAATAGATTAGAATCCCTTTCTGCAGAGATTTAAAAAAGTAAAAAAATAGCCAGAATGAAACTAAAAATGCTATAACTGAGCCGCAATCACAGATGGATGCAGCAGCGGCAAGGATGGACAAGGCAGAACAGAGAATCAGCGATATAGAGGACAAACTTCTAGAGAATAACAAAGCAGAAAAAAGAGGGAGATTAAGGCAAAAGAGAACGATTTAAGAATTAGAGAAATCAGTGACTCATTAAAAAAGAACATCAACATCATAGGGGTCCCAGAAGAGGAAGAGAGAGAAATAGGGGTAGAAGGGTTATGTGAACAAATCGTAACAGAAAACTTTCCTAACCTGAGGAAAGACACAGACATCAAAATCCAGGAAGCACAGAGGGCCCCCATTAGATTCAACAGAAACCGACCATCAACAAGGCATATCATAGTCAAATTCACAAAATACTCAGGCAAGGAGAGAATCATGAAAGCAGCAAGGGGAAAAAAGTCCCTAACCTACAAGGGAAGACAGATCAGGTTTGCAGCAGACCTATCCACAGAAACTTGGCAGGCCAGAAAGGAGTGGCAGGATATATACAGTGTGCTGAATCAGACAAATATGCAGCCAAGAATTCTTTATCCAGCAAGGCTGTCATTCAAAATAGAAGGAGAGATAAAAAGTTTCCCAGACAAACAAAAATTAAAGGAGTTTGTGACCACTAAACCAGCCCTGCAAGAAATTTTAAGGGGGACTTTCTGAGGGGAGAAAAGATGAAAATGTGTGTGTGTGTGTGTGTGTGTGTGTATGTGTGTATACCAAAAGCAACAAAAGATTAGAAACGACCAGATAACACCACCAGAAACTCCAACTCTGCAAGCATCATAATGGCAATTAATTCATATCTTTCAGTACTCACTCTAAACGTCAATGGACTCAATGCTCCAATCAAAAGATATAGGGTAACAGAATGGATAAGAAAACAAGATCCAGGTATATATTGTTTACAAAGAGACCCACTTTAGACCTAAAGACACCTTCAGATTGAAAATGAGGGGATGGAGAACCATCTATCATGCTAATGGTCAACAAAAGAAAGCTGGAGTAGCCATACTTACATCAGACAACTTAGTCTTTAAAATAAAGACTGTATCAAGAGATGCAGAAGGACATTATATCGTAATCAAGGGGTCTATCCACCAAGAAGACCTAACAATTGTAAACATTTATGTGCCAAATGTGGCGGCACCCAAATATATAAATCAATTAATCACAAACATAAAGAAACTCATCAGTAGTAATACCATAATAGTAGGAGACTTCAAACCTCACTCACAGCAATGGACAGATCATCTAATCAAAAAATCAACAAGGAAACAATGGCTTTGAATGACACACTGGACCAGATGGACTTAACAGATATATTCAGAACATTTCATCTTAAAGCAGCAGAATATACATTCTTCTCCAGTGCACATGGAACGTTCTCCAGAATAGACCATATACTGGGACACAAACCAGCCTTAAGTACAAAAAGATCCAGATCATACCATGCATATTTTCAGACCACAATGCTATGAAACTCAAAATCAACCACAAGAAAAAATTTGGAAAGGTAACAAACACTTGGAGACTGAAGAACATCCTACTAAAGAATGAATGGGCTAACCAAGAAGTTAAAGAGGAAATTAAAAGGTATATGGAAGCCAATGAAAATGATAACACCACAACCCAAAACCTCTGGGATGCAGCAAAGGCGGTCATAAGAGGAAAGTATATAGCAATCCAGGCCTTCCTAAAGAAGGGAGAAAGATCTCAGATACACAACCTAACCTTATGCCTTAAGGAGCTGGAAAAAGAACAGCAAATAAAACCCAAAACCAGCAGAAGACAGGAAATAATAAAGATTAGAGCATAAATTAATGCTATTGAAACCAAAAAACAGTAGAACAGATCAATGAAACCAGAAGTTGGTTCTTTGAAAGAATTAGCAAAATTGATAAACCACTAGCCAGTCTGATCAAGAAGAAAAAGGAAAGGACCCAAATAAATAAAATCAAGAATGAAAGAGGAGAGATCACAACCAACACAACAGAAATAAAAACAATAATAAGAGAATATTATGAGCAATTATATGCCAATAAAATGGGTAATCTGGAAGAAATGGACAAATTCCTAGAAATATATACACTACCAAAACTGAAACAAGAAGAAATAGAAAATTTGAACAGACCCATAACCAGTAAGGAAATCGAATTAGTAATCAAAAATCTGCCAAAGAACAAGAGTCCAGGGCCAGATGGCTTTCCAGGAGAATTCTACCAAACATTTAAGGAAGAGTTAACACCTACTCTCTTGAAACAGTTCCAAAAAATAGAAATGGAAGGAAAACTTCCAAACTCTTTCTATGAGGCCAGTATTACCTTGATTCCAAAACCAGACAGAGACCCCACTAAAAAGGAGAACTATAGACCAATTTCCCTGATGAACATGAATGCAAAAATCCTCAACAAGATATTAGCCAACTGGATCCAACAATACATTAAAAAAATTATTCACCACGACCAAGTGGGATTTATCCCTGGGATGCAGGGCTGCTTCAATATCTGCAAAATAATTAACATGATTCATCACATCAATAAAAGAAAGGACAAGAATCATATGATCCTCTCAATAGATGCAGAGAAAGCATTTGACAAAATACAGCATCCTTTCTTGATAAAAACCCTCAAGAAAGTAGGGATAGAAGGATCATACCTCGAGATCATAAAAGCCACATATGAACAACCCAACACTAATATCATCCTCAATGGGGAAAAACTGAACGCTTTCCCCCTAAGGTCAGGAACAAGACAGGGATGTCCACTTTCACCACTGTTATTCAACATAGTAGTGGAATCAGACAACACAAAGAAATAAAAGGCATCCAAATCGGCCAGGAGGAGGTCAAACTTTCACTCTTCGCAGATGACATGATACTCTATATGGAAAAACCCAAAAGATTCCACCAAAAAAACTGCTAGAACTGATTCATGAATTCAGCAAAGTTGCAGGATATAAAATCAATGCACAAAAATCGGTTGCATTCCTATACATCAACAATGAAGCGACAGAAAGCGAAATCAAGGAATCGATCCCATTTACAGTTGCACCAAAAACCGTACTTAAGAATAAATCTAACCAAAGAGGTGAAAAATCTACACACTGAAACCATAGAAAGCTTATGAAAGAAATTGAAGAAGACACAAAAAAATGGAAAAAGATTCCATGCTCCTGTATAGGAAGAACAAATATTGTTAAAAGGTCGATACTACCCAAAGCAATCTACATATTCAATTCAATCCCTATCAAAGTAACACCAGCATTCTTCTCAGAGCTAGAACAAATAATCCAAAGATTTGTATGGAAGTAGAAAAGACCCCAAATAGCTAAAGCAATCTTGAAAAAGAAAACCAAAGCAGGAAGCATCACAATCCCAGACTTCAAGCTATACTGCAAAGCTGTAATCATCAAGGACAGTATGGTACTGGCACAAGAACAGACACTCAGATCAATGGAACAGAACAGAGAACCCAGAAATGGACCCAGAAACGTATGGCCAACTAATCTTTGACAAAGCAGGAAAGAATATCCAATGAAATAAAGACAGTCTCTTCAGCAAGTGGTGCTGGGAAAACTGGACAGCGACATGCAGAAGAATGAACCTGGACCATTTTCTTGCACCATACACAAAAATAAACTCAAAATGGATGAAAGACCTCAATGTAAGACAGGAAGCCATAAAAATCCTCGAGAAGAAAGCAGGCAAAAACCTCTTTGATCTTGGCCACAGCAACTTCTTACTCAACAAGTCTCCAGAGGCAAGGGAAACAAAAGCAAAAATGAACTACTGGGACCTCATCAAAATAAAAAGCTTCTACACAGTGAAGGAAACAATCAGAAAAACTAAAAGTCAACCGACAGAATGGGAGAAGATATTTGCAAATGACATATCAGATAAAGGGTTAGTATCCAAAATCTATAAAGAACTTATCAAACTCAACACCCAAAAAACAAATAATCCAGTGAAGAAATGGGTGAAAGACATGAATAGACACTTTTCCAAGGAAGACATCCAGATGGCCAACCGACACATGAAAAAATGCTCAACATCACTCATAATCAAGGAAATACAAATCAAAACCACAATGAGATACCACCTTACACCTGTCAGAATGGCTAACATTAACAACTCAGGCAACAAAAGATGTTGGTGAGGATGCAGAGAAAGAGGATCTCTTTTTCATTGTTGGTGGGAATGCAAGCTGGTGCAGCCACTCTGGAAAACACTATGGAGGTTCCTCAAAAAGCTAAAAATAGAATTACACTATGATTCAGCAGTTACACTACTAGGCATTTATCCACGGGATACAGGTGTGCTGTTTCGAAGGGATACATGCACCCCCATGTTTATAGCAGCACTATCAACAATAGCCAAAGTATGGAAAGAGCCCAAATGTCTATTGATGGATTAATGGATAAAGAAGATGTGGTATATATATACAATGGAGTATTACTTGGCAATCAAAAGAAATGAAATCTTGCCATTTGCAACTACATGGATGGAACTGGAGGATATTATCCTAAGTGAGTTTAGTCAGTGAGAGAAAGACAAAAATCATATGACTTCACTTATATGAAGACTTTAAGAGACAAAACAGATGAACATAAGGGAAGGGAAACAAAAATAATATAAAAATAGGGAGGGGGACAAAACGGAAGAGACTCATAAATATGGAGAACAAACTGAGGGTTGCTGGAGGGGTTGTGGGAGGGTGGATGGGCTAAATGGGTAAGGGGCATTATGGAACCTACTCCTGAAATCATTGTTTCACTATATGCTAACTGATTTGAGTGAAAATTTTAAAAAATAGAAAATAAAATAAAAAAAATTAAAATTTAAAAAAAAGGAACAATCAATGGTGTGATTTCCGTGTGAATGCCCTGTAGATGGCAGATGTTATGTATATACAGAATATTCCTCAGAATACAATCGTTAAGAAGAACCATTTTACTTTTTGTGGTGCTTAAATCCATAGGTCCTCCCAATGCCTTGACACATAATAGATTTTGTAAGACAGCTCTAGGAATTCAGTGTTTCCTGGCCTTAGCACTTATGAACTGTATAACCTTGTACAGGTTTGTTAACGTTCTCCCTGAGCGTCAATTTCTTCAACCATAAAATGGGGGTAATAATAGTACCTACATCATAGTCAATAGGGTGGGGGTGAGGGTTAGTTAACAGTTCAAGAAAAGCCCTCAGCACAGTGTCAGGCATACACTATGCATTCAGTAAATGTTATGTTACCACTATCTTAATTATTAGTATTACTATTTTTGTTGGTCTGAAACAAAATGATAATGAAGAGAGAGGAAAAGTTATTAAGGCTCCTCCCAGATACAATTCACCCAACATTTGTTAGTGTCTCACATATGTTGCTTTGAAGTGACTGGTGCTTTCAGCTTCATGGACAATCATGGCTCTCTCCCTCTCTTCTTCCCCTTCTGAGTGGGTCCAAGCTGAGCCTGAACTCTGTTCAAAGGATATACTTGAGGAAGGGAACAAGGCTGTGCTGGAGGCAGGTGGTGCAAACCCAAATCCTGTCTCTGCCACCTAAACAAGTTCTTTAAGCGTTCCAAATCCTTACTTCCTCCTCTACCATGGGCACAAATATATCCATCTATGGAATGGTTGTCATTATTAGGCTGAATGAAAGAATACATGTAAAAGAAATGTAGAATATGATCATGGAAGGAAACAGGGCCAAGTGTTGCCTTCCCAAGGATACATGCCATAAACTCAAGGAATCCCTCCTTCATGAAACTCTAAAGGTTGACAGACACCTATCAGGGTACAATGGTTTCCATAGATGAGCTTGACTATTACATCTATTCCATATCCTATCAAAGAAGGGGCAAGCATCCATAGGACAGAAACCAGGTGGTATTAATGTCCTAGGTGCCATCTCCTATATTTGGCTCCCATTAGCTCTCTCTTCCTTCAAGTCTCTGCTGTGAGGTTTACTTTGTCATGAAGTCCTTTTAAATTTAATGGGGAGGGTAAGTATCCTGCCTCTTCTCTGATTATATAAAGAAAACTCAAGTCCAAGCTAAAACTAGTGAAAGAAAGTCATTCAACAACCACAGACAGGTATGGGTAATTGTTGATTTCTTTTTTTTTTTTTTTTTAATAAATGTGAGCTTTGAAGGCCACAAGCTGCCTCTTAATAGATAAATAATAGATAAATAAATAATAGATAATAGATAAATAATGCCTCTTAATAGATAAATCTTTATCTATTTAATCACTGCTTGCCTTGTGTTAGAACACAAAGAATACAGTTGGAAAAAAATTAATGACAATATTGTATCAAAGAGAAAAATAAGGATAAGGAAATGAAAGGAAATTGGGGTAAGGACATAAAAAAGGCACAGCCACCTGGGTGGCTCAGTCAGTTGAGTGTCTGACTCTTGGTTTCAGCTCAGATCATGATCTCATGGTTCAAGGGTTTGAGACCTGCATTGGGCTTCTCACTGCTAGTGCAGAGCCTGCTTGGGACTCTCTCTCCTTCTCTCTCTGCCCTTCCCCCTACTCTCAAGCATGTGTGCTCTCTCTCGCTCTCTCTCTTTCATGTTCTCTCAAAATAAATAAATGACATTTTTTTAAAAAGATATAGCAAAAATTGTTAGAGGTAGGTCACAAGTTCTGTTTCATACTTCCAAATATTAAGAAATAATAATCAGCTGTGTGAGAGGTACAGCACACAGGAGACAAAAAGCCAAATATTCTGGTACTGGGACTACAGATTTTGCCTGTGAGACTTTATGAAGGAAGATAGTGTCACGGCTTCCAACTAGTCTCTCTGCATCTATGCTTGCCTGGGAAATCTGTCCTCCACTCAAAAACTAAAATGATCTTCCTAATGAACAAAGTTTATTATATTACTTCCCAGCTTAACACCTTTCAATGTCTTTTTGTCCTCGGGAAAATTTTGTTCTGAGAAGCGCTATACTTGTAAGTACTGTATTTAATAATCAGCTCTTGGAAGGGGGCAAAGACCCTGTCTTATAGTACTTCCCAATTACTGTGGTGTGACTAGTCCTACCAAGGCCAATTTCAAGCTACCAAAGTGATGGCACTAAAAGTAGATTGGGATGAGATGTGAAACTGAACAAAAAGAACGTCACTTAACATGGGACTTGGGAGAACAGAAGACTGAGGGTCTCGTGCCCAACAACTTGTCATCGATTGCAGACCTCAACAGGAGCCTACTTTACTACACCAGCAGGAGGAAGGAAGAATTTCTCCTGGCCCGCAAAAAAAGCTTGGCTGAAAAGAAAACACAACTCATCCAACGGGAAACCACCACCACCTTCTACTCTCATTTTCCCTCAGGGCAGCCCCTCCCAACTTCCTCCTTTTCTCTATAAAGTAACATTTCCTCCCTTTGCTCACCAGACTTGTCTTTGGTTGCCATAGCTTGCGATTCTTTTGCTATTCTCAGATAAACCCATTTTGCTGGTAAAATAACTGGCTGTTTTACTTTTAAGTCTGACAACACTATTGTATAGAATTTCCACTATACAGGGGAGCATGGGTGGCTCAGTTGGTTGAGTGTCCGACATCAGCTTAGGTCATGATCTCACAGATAGTGGGTTCAAGCCCCATGTCGGGCTCTGTGCTGACAGCTTGGATCCTGGAGCCTGCTTTGGATTCTGTGTCTCCCTCTCTGCCCGCTAGTGCTCTATCTCCCTCTCTCTCTCAAATAAATAAAAACATTAAAAAAAACTTTTAGAATTTCCACTATACAGATACAAGAGATATAAATAATCTCAAGAACATAGATAAGAGTAAAATGTAGTAAAGTAATTAGCAAGTGATAATTCTTAAGAATTATCTTTTTAAAATACAATTTAATTATAAACTTACATAATTGGATTTTTAATTAAAACTGTGTTAAAAAATACCTTGCAAAATTCTAGAATATTTAGCAGTTGACCATTAAAGCTGGTCCCATCATACCACTGCTCATAAGATATGTCCCCAGGTGTCTTCTCCAGGCTCATCTCTGTCTACTTGCCCTGCACACCTTCTGCTCCAGACATCCTGAGGCACTGCAAATACCTTTCTCTTATTTCAGACCCCTTATTTATGCTGTTCCCTTTGACTGGAAGATCCTGGCTAAGATCTTACTTGTCCTGCAGATCTCCATGTACACATTTTTCCCTCCAGGAAGTTTTCTCTAGCCCTGTAAACTGGTGTGGGAGTTGCATAGTACACTTAACCTTGCCCAAACCTGGCCTTTGTCCTTGGTTCCTTGAGGTAATATCACTTGAAATGTCCTGTCTGATACAAGTCTTTGTTTATTTGGAGGATTTGGGCCACACCCAATAATATATGCTAACATTGGTAGAGGCTCTGGGCCACAGGATATCCCCATGACTCCCAGAGGGGCTGGAAATGAAAATCATCCATGGATGCTCAACCATATCTATGCAACTGAGCACCAATAAAAACACTAGACACCAAGGTTCAGGAGATCTTTTCTCAGAACAGCAATGTTCTGTACATATTGCTACACATCACTGCTGAGAGATGTTCACACAGTCCATGACTCCACTGGCAGAGGACAACCAGAAACTTCCCATTTGGAATTTGCTGAGCTCTGCCCCAGGTACCACTTCCCTTGGCTGATTTTGATGTTTATCCTGTGTTGTAATAGGCCATAATTTTGACTACAGTTAACCCATGAACAATATGAGTGTTAGGGGTGCTTCCCCCTGTGCAGTTGAAAATCTGCATATAAATTTTGACTCTCCCAAACCTAACTACTGATAGCCTACTATTGACTGGAAGCCTTACCAATAACATAGTCAATTAACACATATTTTGTACATTATATGTATTATATACTGTATTCTTACAATAAAGTAAACTAGAAAAAAGAAAAGGCTATGAAGAAAACCATAAGGAAAAAGTGTATGGTACTATATTTATTGAAAAAAATCTGCATAGAAGAAGACCCACATAGTTCAAACCTGTGCGGTTCAAGGATAAACAGTATAACCACTTTCACTGACTTTCCATGACTCCTTCCAGTAAATTATTGACATTGAGTTGGTCTTGGAGACCCCAAACTTGCAATTGGTGTCAGAAATGAGGGTAGTTTTGGGGATTCCAAAACTGTAAAGTGGACCTTTTAGGTGCTTTCACTTACTATGACACACATATCACCCTCTGGAGCTTTTGCCTATCTCTCTGAGAATAGGGACTGTGTCTTCACTACTACATCCCTAGAACCTAATCCCTGGTAAAACATAGCCACTCAAACATGGTGGAATGAATTCAATAGGCAATATTCTCACATAGATACAATAGCCACATACTTGTTCCCAAGGACAGTTTTTATGATAGCTTGCATCAGTTAAACCAAGGACAGTAATGCCTGAAGCACATTCAATAAAACCATTTCACAAGAAGCCAAGAACCATGTCTTTATTTGATCTAATAATAATTTGATTATTTCATTTGATCTAATAATAATATTTAGACTATAATAGAATGGAAAATTATTCTTCAGATAAGCTTTTATCATGTTGTTTCTTCCACATGACCTTCTAATGAAAACTAGACTGAAAAATATGAGGGCTTATTTTGGGGGACTTATCTGGAAGACAGATAAAAGGGTTGGCTCAGAAGCTTCCTAAGCCAGCTGAGTCCAGAGAAAGATTGACACAGACCTGAGTAATATACAAACATCTGACCAGAACACCTGGTTGAGCAGAGGGCTATCACAAGGTTGGAGAGAGATAACAAAATTTCATTTATTTGTTCTTCATGAGAGTAAAAATGAGAACTTAACCTGGGTCTGCCACAAAAAAAAATGACAGGTCAAGTTCTTTCACCCCTCTGAACCATAGTCTACTCATCTGCACAACGGGGATAAGAACAATCACTTTGTTTCACAAAGATGTTGCAGGGAACAGAGTGGGGAATAAGTGTAAGAACTTTGAAAATATTGTTCTTCTACTATTGGTAGACTAGAGACATGTCCTACTTGGACACTTATTTAATGGTATTTGAGATTGTTAATTAGTTGAAAACAAAATGCAGTAAATCATCAAGGTCTACCTGGTCGCAGGTCAGAACTGTAGCATAGTGGCAGCAGCTAATTTTTATCAAGTACTTAACATGTGCTGCACACTGGGCAAATCCCTTTGTATCATTTTATCCTCATGACTCTGCAAGGTATGTATATCATTAGCCCCATTTTCAGATGAGGAAACTAAGGCTCAGGAGTATGAGGTAACTCGCCCAAAGTCACACGGTAAATAAAGAGAAGAGCTGAACCTCGAGCCCAGATTTGTCTCTTTGCAAAACCCCAATTCTTACCACTACACAGACCTACCCTTCTGTGGAAGGGGTAGGAGAGGAAATATGTGGTATGTTTTTGGCCATTGTGTAGCTATGCTTAGGGATTTCCTCACAGCTCTCTCCAGTATTCACACCAGGGCTGGGTGGGGTGAGGAGGAGTGGTGTGTGGACATTTTAATGTGCAATGTATTGCCAGCCACTAACCATAGTAAATATTACAACCCCCATTTCAGACTGTGCCCCAAAGACTGGATAAGATTGCCCATGGGAAGCCAGAAATGTAAGTCTATTTTATAATCCATTTGAACAGGGTGCTGAGATAAAATTAATTCATGACAACTTGTTCTCAAACTGTGAATTTTTGGGAACATTTCCAGTATTCATTAGCTTTCAGATTCACACTTCCACCTGTGTGTTGAACAGTTGTTTTATCAGTTCCTAGAGCAAGAGGATAAAATATATAGGGGAACTGACTTTGTCTCATTTTTTTTCTTTAATTTTCAATTTTTAAATGTCAGTAGACAAAGTTAAAAAAAGGTGGTCAGGAGTCTTCTAACTCCCAAATCCCTTTCCTGTTAAATTTAGTTTTCTTTATGTTCATTTGTTCCTCATGCTCTGGGTTTCTCTCCAATGGGAATCTTGTTTTAAGTGAATTACATATAAAGTAGGGTTTGTTAGAAAGAGGCTCCTCCTTATACACTATAATAGCTTTCTCAGCCAATAAATACTAAAACTGACCTTATTTTAAGGCTACTATAACTTGAACGCCCTTGAGCTTAATGCTACATCAAGACTCAGTAAATTCTGATGTTCTGAACAGAAACTTAACTAGAGAGAAAACAGCTATCATCTGGACAGTAAAATCACAGATCTCTTTTCAAGTAGCAGAGTTTAGCATTTCCCAATGTAACTGGCTGGTTATGCTGAAGTTAAAATTGATTTTCCAATTCCTCCCTCTACAATGCTTGCCTCATCATACACTAGACCTACTTCTTACTTCTGACCTATGACAACCTAGCCCAGCTTGATTAGCATCTCAATAAGGCTAGGAATGCAATTTATATATTTTTATTTTTACACAAAAGCTGTAACATCCTTCCCACCCCCAACCTCCCAACCATAGTCCCTACTAATACATTTGAAATTTCCCAACCTTGGTAATTTTTAAATATCCTGTCATTCCCCACTTCTGTTAATTCACACTCAGGGAGAAACAAATCAGAACAGATGTTCTCCACTTCATTTTCCTGCCTATCTGACGGAAAGAGATTTTGGCAACAGTGACATCAGACAGGAAAACTGAATACTGTGGAATTCTCTCTTGAGAAGACAAGGCTTGAAGAGATAATTGTGGTCTAAAGGGAGAATGATGTCCTGACCCTCTACTTCTCATCTGCCCTCAAAGTCCTGCCTTTTTGTCTTTGCTTCTCCTCTTTCCCTTCCTACTATCTCACACCAATTTTTAAATTGAAGTATAATCAACACACAATGTTATGTTAGTTTCAGGTGTACAATACATGATTGAACAATCCTACATGTTACTCAGTGCACATCACATTACTGGTCACCATCTGCCAATAACCAATACCGCCTTATTAAGGTATTATTGCCTAGATTCTCTATGCTGCCTTTTTCTTCTCTGTGACTTAGTTATTGAATAAGTGGGAATTTGTGCCTCTTAATCCCTTTTATCTACTTTGCCCATCCCTCCACACACCTCCCCTCTGGCAACCACCAGTTTATTCTCTGCATTTAAGAGTCTGTTTGAGGTTCCCCACACCTCCCACCCAAATTTCCCCCACGCTTTGCTTAATACGTTTGATAAAAGAGAGTCAAGGGGGTGAATCATCCAGGTGCTTTTTCTCAATTATCTGTTTGCATGCTTAGCAGACACCAATTAATGTATAGCTGTGTCAGTAAAAACAGAAACATATGAACTACTGAAGACATTTCTAAGGCAAGAGTTGGCTGGCTAGATCGACAAGCACTTGTATTCTTTAAATTTAAAAAGACTTGTCAACGAGGGATTTTTTTTTAAACACTCTGATTTGATGAGCAAGGGAATAGCTTCAGAGAAATGTATAAGAAAGTCATATTTATATCATTGTAAATTTTCTAAGCAGCAAGGACTTGAAACATGCTTTTTAAAATAGCCAGATAGAGAAATCTTGGTGTGAGCAATTTACACTTGAAGTGACTGTTCTGTCTTTAGAACACTGGGAAAAGCGAGGTGTTTAATGTATCTTCCAGACAATTACAAAGCAGTCTTTGATCAAAACCCTCCTCGAGGGATATTGACAAATCTGCCCAACTGCAAGAATCTCCTGTAGAGAAAATGATCTATGAGATTACCTGCTGGCGGGTTCATGGGTCAGATTGTCAATATCTAGAGAAGGATCACAGAAATAAACATTTCGCGTTTGCTGTCCTGACGTCTATATTTATGGTCCTGTTAAAGCAGTTGGTCAATCAAAACCAGTTAAAGCAATTACAATTTTCTCTGGCTACATGCAAGAGAAAGAAACAGAACTCTTTGTGATGAGAGGTCAATAAAGCAAGACAATCCAAAATAGCTTTTTATTCATGTGGAGGGAACGTGGTAGTATTATATCTTGTCACTTGTAATTGTCTGATTAGATGAATACGCTGAAGACGTATTAATGTAATGAAGTCAAATACTCAATTAGATTTTATTTTTTCTTCCCTTGCTACATTGTTTGAGGTCCCAACAGAATTTGGAACAGAATGTTCCTTTCCCTATTGAGTCTGACTCCTTTATATGTGGCAAATATTTATTCTTTTATCTATGTTTCAATTGGAGCTGCAATGAATGGGTCCATTTTTCTCATGGCTTGACTCTTGCTGTCAAACAATATAGGTGATGTTAGGCATAAAATTATCTTGAAGATGACACAAGTCACTAACGTGAGACAAATTGCATGCTAGATTCTAACAGCAAACCTCCTTGAAGGAGTAAGAGAAAGTATAATGGCTATGTCTGAAGGACGATGTGATTTCCAAAATGTTGCCCCAGAGTCTGAAAACAACCTGGGAAAAGACACATCAAACTGTAAATCTCCTGAAGGGTTAAATAGAAAGACAGGTATAATGAACCAGCATTTGCTTTGGTAAACCTTGCTCTTCAAATCCTTGAACGAGGAGTAATATGATTTCTGATTAAGAGCTCAGGATCTAGATTTGGGCAAAGCTGCCTTTGCCCTACTTACTGATGGCATGACTTTAGACAAGTTAGTTTCCCTCTCCAAGCCGCAGTTATCTCATCTGTTAAATGGGAATAATTATAGAACCTGCTTGATAGAATTGTTACGAGTTTTAAATTATATAAAGCATGCATGGCTCTTGGTACAGACTGTACCATAATAAGCACTCAATAAGTGTCAGCTATTGTTAGCTAATTGTTAGCTGCTGGTAGCTAATTGTTAGACACCATTAGCTAATGCATAGTCTATGGTTACTATTAGCAAGCTGGCTGGTATTCAATTTAGCAAACTTTTATCTGGGGTCTTCTACATAGAAAGACACTAGATGGCTTCAAAGATAAGTAATGCCTCATCCCTGTGCTCAGTTGAGGGGGGTTAACCCTGGTGTTCACCAGTCTCTCAGAAGGCAGACAGAGGTAAGTGTCTGAGGAATCATGAGAGGTGCCTTCTGAAAGGCTTCTACTTCCATCCGGACTCTTACTCTCATCCAGTCTCTATGCAGGATCTCATAAAACCTTTCAGTATCCTCCTGGTGAACTAAAAAATGAAATCCAAAGTACTTACTCTGGGCTTCTTGGTCCTGCCTCACCGGGCAGCCAGAGACCTCATTTGTGATCACTCTGTCTCTTTCTCACTACAAGTCCCCTTGACTTCACTATGGGGCCTTTGCCTCAGTACCTTCCCTCCTCAGGAAATGTTCCCCTCCTTTTATTTGCTGAGTTAATTCTCACCAACTCTTCGGGTCTCAGCTGTGGTGTCACTTTCTGATGGGGACTTCTTTAACTTCCTCACTGCCCACCACCGGTCTAAACGAATTTCTCTATGCTTTTCTCTTAGAATAACTCATCTTTTTCCTTTATGATTGTTAAACATTTATTTCTGTGAATTCACAAAAAACATCTAACACCTCCGCTAGGCACAAACTCTTTGAAGTCAGAGACCATGACCATTTTAATCATCATTGTATGCCTACTTGTTAGCACAAAGCTTGGCATATAGTAGTTGCATGATAAACAGTGAAGAAATCTGCTAAAGGGTAATTTTTTTTGTTTTAAAAAAGGGTAAAATCATGATTCTCATACAGATATAAAATAAAAATGTGTTAAAGATTTTAAGTCATTATTAATGAGGGAACGAGGCAGATGTTAAACTGAGTCAAAGGAGTACAAAAATAATAGACATCTAGAATCCATTTATAGATCTGGGGTATTGAAATGAATGTGCAAATTGAGACAAAACTAGCTTCTTCCATAGTGGGAAGGAAATTTAACTGAACCTTCACCTGACAGAATTTTTGAGTATTTATAGACAAGAATTATTTTGCATTGCTTTTAGTTATCTGCAACTTACAGAGTTGTAAAATAGCTCGAAGGCAATGGAAGGCTAAAATCAGAGAGCTCAGAACAAAGTACTCTTACAGGGTACATAGATTTCTACTGTAACACATTTTTCTCTACAACAAATAGATAGTAATTATGGGGTACGTAGGAGGGTCCCACTTCATTCTTCGGGTGGGTGAGAGATATCAGAAGTCTTCATAGAGGAAAAAATAGTTGAGCTAAGTCTCGAAATGTAGGTAGGATTTAATGGTAACTGCTTGAGATTTTTGAGCAGATCTGTAGAAAATTTCTCTAGTAGCCATGGACTCTTGCAGGCAGGGATACAGTGTGGGAGACAAGACAGGAGGCAATTGCAAGAGCCCAGGAGAGAAAGAGCTAGGGAGGAGGAATGAGCACCCAATGGAGGGAGAGGGCCCTGAATTCTGATTCCTGCACCAGCATTTCTTCTCGACTAATTTACAGCTCTCTCTGGGCCTAATCCAAGAAATGTATTGTTAGCATTTGGCACCAGGGATACAATGATGAAGAAAAAACAGGCATGTAACTTAGATTCTGCGGTACTGATTACCTGGATAATAAGGAAATGTTGACGTCCTGAAGAAGTCTCCAACCTCTAAGATACTAGTAGGTAGAGGTGTACTTCCTAACATCATATTGAAATGAGAAAAACCACCTCCAGTCTATGACTGGATTATAATACATGGATCATATCAGGAAAATTCCTTATCCCATAACTATCATTACCGATTTCCTTCTAGTACAGGGGTCAGTTAACTTTGTGTGTAAAGGGACAGATGGTAAATAGTTCTGTTTTGGGTGCTATACTATCTCTTTTGCAACTATGTAACCCTGCTGTTATAGTTTAAAAGCAGCCACAGATGATATGTAAAGAAATGGACATGCCTCTGTTTCAATAAAACTTTATTTTCAAAACTAAGCAACGGGCCAGATATGCCCTGAATTCCATAGTTTGTGAACACTTGTTTTTAAAGGTGAGTGGCTGAAGATCATTAGAACTGTGAGCCAATGGAGGGCAGTTTATTTACCTCTGTTCCAAATAGTGCCTTGCACACAAATTTTAGAAAATCCATTGTAAAAGAAAAATGTTTAAAAGGGGATCCTCCACTGAACTTTCATAACAATGGATATTCATTACAGCATTCGTCACATCCTACCTGGTATTCGAGTTATCTGTGCATGTGTCTTTATTTCTTCTAAGGCTTTAAACTCCTAGAGGGGAGAAACCATGCCATTTTCAATCTTTCTATTTGTCCCTTGATGTGTAAGTGCTAAACAGTGTTTCCTGGATGAGTGAGTGAAATCATGTTTTTGAATGGCTCTTTCATGGCCTCAGTGACATACCAGGCCTTCCCTGGTGATTGGCAGCATCTCCACAACTTACTCCAGGAGCAAAGCATCTCTTCCAACAGGACACTCGCGCTTGTGATCACCACTGTGTGTCTCTCCCTCACCTTTCTCCCTACTTTGCGGGACTACTCTTGAATGAGTGGTTACTTGCCTTCTTAGGAAATGTCCTCTTAGCGGCTGGCCATGACCCATTTAACATAATTCAATGCAGCATTCATATATTTTTTCCTTGGGCTGTCCTTTTCATGTGCATGTCTGAGAGCTTTTGAGGAAGGCACAGAGTTTTGTTGTGGGTCATTTTATACACACTGCAGATAATAAACTGTTAATGGAAAGAAATATCAGCTACATTCAAATTTCCAGTTTGTTTGTTTTTTTTTTCAATTTTCCTTAAGTATTCTTTCCTTTGTGAGAACACCGAGCCCTCATTTCCCTGCCTACAATAGCTTTTTCATAAAGTGCTTTTTGCTTTTTTATTTCCTTTTTTTTTTTTTAAGCTTTTAAGCAGTACCAGATGTTCAAAGAAACTTTCTCTGATTGGTGTCCAGAGAAAACAAAAAGCATGTATCACTTCAAGCCTGACCTACACAAGGGGAAAATGGACCAAACAAAAGCTGCCAGGATTAAACGCACTGCAGATGGTATAAAAGGAAAATTCTAAAGTCGTATTTTTTTTACCCCTTATGCTTTCATTGTTCCTCTTCATACCTGATTAAAGAGTTAATTGTTGTTAGGAAGAAAAGATAAAGTAGGAGAGAGAAAAGCCACAAGAAAAGCACTTTATCTGAGGCTCATCTCCTGGCTTATGTGAGTCTAGGCCAGGGATCCTAGGGAGGCCCACATTCAACCAGGGAATATTGAAGGGTGTTTTGAGAGAGGAAGGAGATTCTGCGACCAAGTAAGTTTGAGATATATTTGTTTAAACAAGTTAAACTATAGGCCAACCAGTATCATGAATTTCCAAAGGGGTATATATAGCTTTAGCCTTTCCCAATAATCTGTACAGAATACTTTTATTGCAGAATATTTTACAGAATTAATGCCACTTTGGCATACACTTCAGGAAATTCCCTCTGCTAGGAAAACTAGATTTGCTAGAAAAATTAGGCACCATGATCTTTGGTATCATAAATGCTATGATATTTATAAAATGCTGGCTGACCACCTGGCATCATGTAATGCAGTGTGGAAGTCTCCTGAGTCCTTGTCTCCTGTCTCCAAAGGGGACACAGTCTGCCTGGAAAAATACAGTACATACACCTGAAAGGTTACTCAGTGAGACAGTGCTAAACCAGTGGCCAGGGATGTAACAGCTACAGTGTTATATGTATGTATGAATATATATATATATATATATATATATATACACACACATATTAATGTTTATTTATTTATTTTGATAGAGAGAGAGAGAGAGAGAGGCAGAGAGAGGGAGAGAGAGGATCCAAAGCAGCCTCTGCACTGTCAGTACAGAGCCCAACATTGGGCTCAATCTCATGAGCCAGCCACTTAACCGACTGAGCCACGCAGGCGCCCCACTACAGTGTTTTTAAATGATGTGTGGAGAAGCCAGAGTCCTTGAAGTTACCACAGGGCTGCTTCTAAAGGAAACAGTTAAGGAGAATGTCAACCAGGGAAGGCTAAGGTCCTCAGTCCTGAGTTAGCACAGAAGATTCCACTTGAAGAAAGTATCATGCTGTTGTGAAATGCCCACATTATTAATGTATACATTTCCACTCAATAAATGAAAAGATGTCAGGCCATCCCTGTTTGCACATATTTCCACCTCAGAGCAGAATGCCCTTTCCTACACTTGTAGGAGGCAGAAATGGGAACATGGATAGCCAGACAAGAACTGAGGAGCAGAAAAGGGAGGAAAAGAGTTATGAGAGAAGGTGGAGAGAGCTCCATAATAAACAGATGGGGGAAAACCACACAGAGAAAAAAGCTGGATTCAAAGAGGAAAATTCCTTAGGGCAGCCAGCAGAGGGAGCACATTAGGGGGCTCCTGGTGAGGGAAACGGTCTGGGGTGGTGAAAGGCAGAAAAATCTGGAGGGGAGAGACAGGGAGACACAGAAATGTTGCCAGGATTACTAATAATTGTTCAAGTGTCTTGGATAAAGAATACAATTCCTGTTTTTATTATTATCTTTTAGTATTGTGACTGTGTTTCCATGCAGATATTGGATTACACAGGTTCACAACTCAGGGCTACACAGATAAATGTATTGGTTGCATTAGGCTTTTTGAAACACTGCAAATACCTTGAGGGTCCATCATTACCTCTGGGCATTCTGAGACATTCAAGGGTGCCAGGCTGGAAACTCATTGCTTAGATAATGTTGATAGAAACTGTGAAGGACTTTTAAAAATCTCATTTGGGAAGTCCAATGAGATTAACAGCTTTTATTATTTTATGGAACTTGATAAACAACCTGAAGTGGTTTGCTTTTTCCTACTCAGAATCTCTTGTCACCAAGCCTTGTAACTCTTTTGCTTCTAGTTGCTATAGAAATGGTGCAAGAAATCTTGACTGATTTGTGCAGAATTCATTTCTTTCCGACACTGTTGCCTTTAAAAGCAACATTCTGGTTGTTTGTGAAAATTGGGTCGCTGCATCATACAGTAATTATAAATGCTGCTATTTTAATTGAAAGCTATGAATAAGACTTCTGATTTTATCTTGGATAGGTTTGATGGGTCCTTGGAGGTTATTTTTTAAACTGTGTGTCTAATAAAATGCTCAAGTTTCTTTCGTGTGTGTGTGTGTGTGTGTGTGTGTGTGTGTGTGTGTGATTTTCCTATTTGTACTTTTTTCTGACAACTCTTTCCTCATCTGCTTATAGTTGATTAAAGCCAAAGAGGGAACCCTTTATTTCCACCCACACTACTTTCTGGAACCACTCATCTTGTTGCTCACAACTGTTTTATTGTGGGCTGTCTTAAAGGATGCGAATTAATAGAGAAAGAATTCCTTGCCTTCCGGAATCATCTCCTATCCTGAATTTATGGCCCTTGAGAGGTCCAGGGCTTGATTCTGAAGTAATTTTCTCCACATTCTGTGACAAGAACGAACTTATGTGAACCAAGAGTGCTCTTTTCTTGCCACAGTCAGGTGAGGGGGTCAGAATCCCTTCATCTCTCTTCTGACCTCCAACAGATTTCTGGCTATCCCCTGTCATTAGAAACATTCAAGGGAGGTCCAGGGTGACTCAGGTGTAGATGGCCCAGGTCTCTTTACCACAGATGAAATGACGATGATTTTATAGGAGACTTAACAAAATATTCTGCTTCCAATTTCCTTGTGCTCCTTCCAGACTTGATTGTATTCCTCTGCCTAAGTCACTTTATCATCTTAATGTGTGAAACTATGAGGTCAACTCTGTGGAAAGTATTGTTTTCCATGGAAAAGTATGTCTTAGTTTTGGCTGCTTTCTTTTTCTGCATTTGCATATGGCAATCTCTGCGGACACCTACTTGTTTAATATAAGGGTCCACTGATTGAGGAGAATTTATTTTGCACAAAGCCTACAATCCTTATTTTTTCCCAAAGCTCTGATAAAGCTGAGGTCATAGGAATGACTGCCTTGCTGGAAGAGGGGAGACAAAAGAAAATCCAACAATCTACTTTGGGAAGACTTCTGATTTGTCAGAGCACTTGGACATCTTTCCTGGGTTCCTCCTCTTTCTCTCCTCACCAGAAGGTTTAGAAATAGCGGTTAAGAGTCTTAGTATTTCTCATTTCTGCTACTGCCAAACTTAGCATTACCCATATTATTTGGACTGAACCAAAACAAAACAAAACAAAACCAAAAACAAAAGCAAAACAAAACCAACAATCCTTTCCTTTTTTTTTTTTTTTTTTTTCCATCGGTTCTCCTGTTGTTTGCAAAATGGCTCATTTAGCTGTGCTTCATTTGCAGGAAAGCTTTCTGGGGCCTCATCTAAGCTCTCTTCTCTCACTTTTAAGTCTCCCTGCAGGATCCTTCCTTGATGGCTTTGAAAAATCCTCTTCTTTCTGAGAGGCTCTGAACTCACCACCTTTCTCTTCTAAAACAATCTCAAGCTGATTTCTATATCCAAATTGTTGTGACTCCAAGAAATTGTATTTAGAAGCCCAAACAAGATGGGGGACCTTTAGCAAAACACCTCTCTGTTCTATTCATGTGTTTGCTTAAAATGCAACTACACAAAGTGGAAAGAAGTTCAGAGAACTTGCTGAGGACCCCCAAACTCCTCATCTACACCACTGGACTGAAAACAAAGTAAGAAGTGTTTACGTATATACATGCACATGTACACACGTGCACACAAATAATACTCAAATACGTGCGCGTGCACCCCCCCACACACACACCATTTATCGGTCTGAGTATCTAATCATAATCCTTGCAAACACCCATCAGTAAGCCAATGCTTATTTTCAAATTAACTTTGCAATTCATTCACCAAAGAAAATATACACAAATATTTGAATTGTTCAACCAATCTATGCAATTTCCTTTTTCTCATTTTTAAGAAATTTCAATAAAACAAAACAGAAAAAAAAACTGGCTTTTCTTCCTTATTCATACATTCTTATTCATGAAACCCAGACAACATAAATGAGTGAAATATGGCTTCTAAAATAGCCTTTACCAAAATAATCAGGTCAGTCAAAATATCCCATAAACATGTTAGTCAAAGTGTCAAACTGGTTTTGCAAAGGAAACTGATATTGCCTGTAAGTAGATTACTGTGGTATTTGCCCCAGATCCAAGTTCACATTAAATGCCCTTAGAAATATGAGCAGAAGGGAGGGAGGGCAGAATCAAGAATAAGCTATTTCATGACCTTACTCTTCTGTCTCCAAGACCTCTTCCTACCAAAAATATTTTTCTTCCCTTATATTTTATTCACTATATTTGTTACAGTTGATAGATGTCATCTGTTTACCCATGTCACAACATTTTTGGCTAATGCACCCATTGTATTAGCAAATTTGTAACTGCCTGAGGGGGGAAAGTCCAGATAGTGAACAAATTAAGAGATTTCCTTTTCATACTAATTTGAATCACAGTTCTCAAATTAGAATGTTGAAGAAATACTGCTTTTCTTTTTTTTTTTTAATGTTTTATTTATTTTTGAGAGAGACAGAGAGAGACAGAGTGCAAGCTGGGGAGGGACACAGAGAGAGGAAGATACAGAATGTGAAGCAGGCTCCAGGCTCTGAACTGTCAGCACAGAGCCCAATGCAGGGCTTGAACTCACGAACCATGAGATCATGACCTGACCTGAAGTCGGTTGCTTAACCGACTCAGCCATCCAGAAGTTTTGAAGAAATACTGCTTTTAAAATTGTCTTTGAATCAAATAAATATTGACTCCAAGATATCATCCCTTAGACTGGCAAGAAATTCAAGCTCAAATTTTAGAATCATCTCCCCTTCTCCTTCTCTTTCTGGCTCTCTTTCCAAAAAGTGCCCCAGATTTGTATAATGCTAGGAAAACGGGACCTCTGGTCCTAGGGCCCTGCTCCAAGCCCACAGTACTCTCTTGAAAGCCAGTTGCTTCCTTCCTGTCTCCAGGATTCTCTGCCAAAACAAGGAAACCACCTTGCATTGAGCAGTTGTGCCTCTGGAGTTTTCTCATTCACTTTGGCATTCCTACTGTCCTGCTTACCTGCTATTGCATAAAAAACTGCACCAGAACAGTGACTGAAAGCAACAGCCATCACTTATCTTGCTCTGGGAGCTGGCTGAGCTCAGCTAGGTGGTGCTCCCTCAGAGTTTTTCACGAAGGTACAGTCAGAAGGTGTTGGGGGCTCACATCATCTTGAAGTCTTCTTGCTGACACATCTGGGATATAAATTGACAATGTTCAAAACACTGGGAACCAAAACATCTGGAGCTCTTCCAGCATCTGTCTCATTGTGATCCTTACATGACCTTTAGGCACAGCGACTTCCCAGTAGTCAGGCTCCTTACGTGGTTGGTGAAGGTTCCCACAGGGGTTGCCCTAGTAAGTGGCATTGGTTTCTTGCCTCAGAAATTACCCAGTGTCACTTCTATCACATTCTGCCCCTTGAGGCAGTCACAAAAACCATCCCAATTTCAAGTACACAGCGTCAAAGGATTTGCAACACGTTTTACACCCACCAGACCCACAGGGCATAATGCTGGCCCATCCCTCCAAGGTCCCAGAGCTGTCCTGACACTTGCCAGTTGAGAGAAATCTCATCTTTCTCCTTTCCTGTTAAAGTCATTTTCCTTCCATTCTCATCTGAGACTGCTCCAGGATAGCAGATAGGAAAAAAGGAGCCCCAAATTTCTACCTGTAAGCGTAGACACTGGCACAGTAACTAGAATGAAGAAATAATCCTTTACTATAAAAAAAGTCAAAGACAAATGACAAAGGGCAACTGACCCTAGAGGAATTCATTTCAGAAGACAATAGGGAGTGGGAGGAACTGAGGCAGTCCATCCAAAAGGGGCAGCTGGGACTCTGCTTTAGCCAGTTGTGGCCATGTGGGAGGCAGGCCCCAGTTTGCTAGTCATGCCACTTTTTCTAGAAAAGTCAGCAATCCCAATTTTTATGTGAAACATCCTGATTGTTAAATACTAGTTACTAATTCAAATGCCTTCAAAACATCATCTGGGCCAAGCAAAATAGGTCACGGGCCATATTCGGGCTTCCAGACACCAGTTTGTATTCAAGGCACCAGTCTTGGATTTCAGAATAGGTAGAAAGAAAGAAAAGTTGATTTCAGTCAACTTCTGACTTCTGCTCCGTTAAAATCCTCAAGTCAAAGAAGCATGAAAGAACCTGTTTATACATTTTCTATAGAAAAAAAGATATTAATTAGTATTTCAATAAAGTATCCTGCCACACAGTATTTACCAGGGATGAGAAAACCATGAACGAATTGGCCATATCTGGCCTGCTGCCTGGTTTTGTAAATAAATTTTATTGGAAAACAGCCACATTCATTTGTTTATGCATTGTCTTGGCTTCTCCCTTGCTGCAATGGAGGACTTGAGTAGTTGCAACAGACTGTGTGGCCCGAAAAGACTAAAATATTTATTATCTGGCCCTTTACAGAAAAATTATGCTGCCCCCTACACAGTATCATTGAGACTGGGAATCACAGCAATTTAAAACTAAGGGCTGTTAAATCTATTTCTAACTTTGGGGCTACAGTGTGGATATTTCCACTTTAAGGAAAAGGCTGTAGTTTCTCTGGATCACTGGTAGCAATTGACTTTTCCTGTTCAGCTTGGTCTGTAATTAGCAGATGTAGTCAACCTTGACTGCTTTCCCTATGATAGTTAAGGCCTATAACTCAGCAGCTTTCTTCTAGTCAAGAGGAAGAACAAAACACACTGAAAACTATGCATTCCATCCTTTTCCAGAGCACCTTTATTTAAACTTCACTGACATTATCACTTTAGAGCATGACTCTTCCCTGTCAAGCACAGAAAATTTAGAATGAGGATATAATCCCCAAGTTTCCAGGTGTGTTCAAAAAAGACTCTTTAAATGTTTTCTAAGAAAAAAATCAGTTGATTTTTTAAGAGAAAAATATTAATTTCCTTTCTTATACTTTTTCACAAAAACAAAAAGCCTGCTATTACTTTATATGGTTGACCAATGGCTACCAGTTTCTCCCAAAGTGCCCAATTCAGAAAGAAGTTAATAAACTGATGAGGTCTAAATTTCCAGCCAAAAACATCATCATTGCTGTAGTTTTACTTGGATCTTGTGCTTTACCAACTACACAACAAAAATGAAATAAAATGATTCTATGACTTCTGGTTCAAGACCAAGATAGTGTAATACATTTCTCCTTATTCCTCTCACTATGTACAACTAAAACTCCTGCACATTATATAGAAAGCAAACATAACTAGACATTTAAAGGTGGCAAGAAGAAGGTAGACAAGCTAGGAACCTTAGGACCCAAGGAATGACATGGTTTTATCAGTGGAGGCCAAGTGTGGAACCTAGACATCTATCTCTACCCGTTGGTAATAGGAAAGATCCCCCTTCACTTGTCAGTTTGGTATCAAAAGAGGCCTGCTAAAATAGAAGATTTCAAGAACATCCAGATTTTATAGCATAATATTCAAGATGTCTAGGATAAAATAAAAAAATCAATCATCATACCAAGAACCAGGAAAGTCTAAAATTGGACAAGAATAGACAATTAACAGATGCCAACAACAACATGACACAGATGTAAAAATTATCCAACAAGAATTTTAAAGCAATCATCATAAAAATGTTTTTATAATCAATTACAATTACACTTAAAACATATTTAAAAATAGAAACTCTCAGCAAGAAAAGAAAAAAGGAAAAGAAAACATAAAGAGGAATCAAATGAATAGTTTAGAACTATACAATAGCCAAAACAGGAAAGTCAACATATGGACTCAATAGCAGAATGGAAAAGACAGAAAAAAAAAAAAAAAAGAGAGAGAGAGAGAGAGATCAGTGGCCTTCAAGATATAACAATTGAAATGACTCAATCTGAACAACAGAGGTAACACAGACTGAAAAAAAAAAATGAACTAATCCTAAAGGGCTTGTAGAAGTATAACAAAAGATCTAACATTCATATCATTGAAATCCCAGAATAGGAGAAAGAGGGCGGGGCTAAACAGTATTCCCAAATTTGGCAACAGACATAAACCTACAGGTTCAAGAAGCTGAGTGAATCCCAAACAGAACAAACCCAAAGAAAACCATGCCAAGATTCATTATAATCAACCTTACAAAAACAAAGAAAAAAAGTATACTGGAATCAGCAGGAGGAAAAAGACAACTTACGTACACAGTTAAAATAATTCAAATACTGTAGATTTCTCATCAGAAACCATGGAGGCCAGAGGGAAGTAACACATTTTTTGTGTGCTAAAAGCAAAGAACTGTTAACCTTAAATTCTATATTCAGCAAAATTATCTCTCAGGAATGAAGGAGAAATAAAGAAATTCTCAGATGAAGAAAAATAAGAGAATATGCCACAAGTAAACCTTCTGTATAGGAAGTTCTTGAAACAGAAAAGAAGTGATTAAACAAGGAATCTTGGAACATCAACAAAGAAAAAACAATAACAGAAAGAACAAAGATATGGGTAAATACAATACATTCTTCTCTTCTTGGGTTTTCTAAATTATGTTTGACAGTTGAAGCCTAAAATGTAACATGTGAAATGTGATTCTCAACATATGCAGAGTCAATATGTAAGGCAATTCTATTATAAACACAGGAGGGTAGCAGACTTTTAAGGGTGAAGCTTGTACAGTTCACTCAAACCAGTTTGTATCTTCATAATAGTGATGGTTATACAAATTTACATATGATAAAATGGCGTAGATCTGTATGTACCAAATATACTAGAAATAACACATGCTATAAAAAATGTAGGCAAAAGGGAACACTGCACTATTGGTGAGAGTGTAAATTGGCTTAACCACTGTGGAAAACATTATGGAAGTTCCTCAAGAACTTAAATAGAACTATCATATGATTCAGCAAACCCACTTCTGGGTATTTATCCAAAGGAAATTAAATCTCCATCTTGAAGAGATATTTATACTCCTATGTACATTGCAGTATTATTCACAATAGCCAAAATATGGAAACAACCTAAATGTCCACTAATGGATGAATGAATAAAGAAAATGTGGTATGTATACAATGGAACATTATGCAGGAATAATAAAGCAGGAAATCCTACCATTGGCAACAACATGGATGATACCCGAGGGCATTATACTAAGTAAAATAAGTCAGACAGACGAAGATACATACTGTATGATCTCATTTATATGTGGAATCTAGAGTTGCTGAACTTCTGGAAACAGAGAATAGATTAGTGTTGCCAAGGGATGCAAGGGAGGGGAAGTGAGAAGACGTTAGTCGAAAGGAACAAACTTCTACATATAAGATAAATAAGTTCTGGGGATCTAATGCATTGTGACTATAGTTAACAATACTGTATTGTACACTTGAAAGCTGCTAAGAGAGTAGATCTTAAATGTTCTCACACACACCACACAAAAACAAATACGTGAGGTAGTGGATGTGTTAACTAACTTCGTATGGTAATCATTTTACAATATATACATATATCGAGTCATCACATTGCATACCTTAAGTTTGCACAATGGCAGTGAACCTGGGTGGCACAGTTAAGCATCCGACCTCGGCTTAGGTCATGATCTCGCGGTCTATGGGTTCAAGCCCCATGCCGTGCTGACAGCTCATAGCCTGGAGCCCTCTTTGGATTTTGTGTCTCCCAACTCCCCTCTCTCTGTCCCTCCCCCACTCGCTCTCTGTCTCTCTCTCTCACACACACACACAAATAAACATTAAAAAAGTTAATTTGCACAATGTTATATGTCAACTATATCTCAGTAAAGCTGGGGGGAAAAGACCTATACATACACACATTGTCGATGTCAATGTCAATGTCAATTTCCTGCTTTTGATACTGTACTACAGTTACATAAGCTACAACCATTGGAGGTAACCGGGTGAGCTATACATAGGACCTCTGTATTATCTTTACAAACTTTTGTAAATCTATCATTATTTCAAAATAAAAAGTTATTTTTAAATGACATCAGATGGATACAAAGTTTCTAGTTGAGATGATGAAAATGTTCTGGAAATATTGGCAATGGCTACATAACATTGTGGATGCAATTAATGCATCTGAAGTGGCTAAAATGGTAAATATATATATATAAATATATAGTATATACTAACATGTAAATTATAATATAATTTATGTTATATATCTACTATATAAATATAAAGATATATTATACAAATTATACAATATAATATATATTATGTTTATATTATATATTTATATATTATTATAGTCATATACTTATATGTAATATATTGTATTTATATATAAGGAAATATAAATTTTTATATAATTACATAAACTTATTATCTATAAATACATAAATGTAACATATATATTACTACAATAAAACAAACACTCTAGAAAGATTCTCCTTTCCTTTTTTTTTATTTTTTTTAATGTTTTTTAATTAATTTTGAAACAGAGAGAGTCAGAGCATGAGCAGGGGAGGGGCAGAGAGAGAGGGAGACACAGAATCCGAAGCAGGCTCCAGGCTCTGCGCTGTCAGCCCAGAGCCCGACGTGGGGCTCGAACTCACAGACTGTGAGATCATGACCTGAGCCGAAGCCGGATGCGTAACCGACTGAGCCACCCAGGCACCCCGAAAGATTCTCCTTTCCTGGGATTATCAGAGTCAATCTTTTAGAAAATACGAAGTTGGTCCAGGCCAGGGACAAAGGAACACTCTGAGGCTGTTGAACATGGAAACTGGCTCAATTTCTCTGTACATTTCATTCCCTCAGCATTTAGCATTCTAAATGGATTTATTTTTCTAAATCAAACACCAGAAAGTAAACATTCCATTCACCTCTTCTCCCCCCTAAGGATGTCTGGTGCCATCTGGTGATGAGGTAAAAAGATTGGATTTCCAGAGGGATTAGTCTAGCTGTTTAATGCAGGAAGTTAGCACTGAGGTTTTTAACCTGTAGTGACAAATGACCCTGGGCTATGATCAAGTTCTACAAATAGATTAATCCCTTTCCCTTCTTAGGAATAAAACTGACTCATCCAGTCCTAAAAATAGATTCCTAATCACCTGGCCTATTTTCCTACTGTTGTTTGAAAAGAAAAAGCAAAAAACTCCTTTGACCAGACCTCAGTAACTTATTCCCTTACTTAAGAAATTAAGTATACAATTTTTAATAGGAGCTTTTTCTGATAAATTGTCTCCTTAAAAATGTTAATGATCTCTTATACCAAAGTGTACAATTGCAGAAGGAAATAAAATATCCAAGCAAACCCAGTCCGAAGAAAATCTGAACTGCAGCAGGCTCATCAAATTCCTTCAGAGATCTTGTACATCTTAATTTTTCCAATAAATAAAAGCTTTTAATTTTGTATTAAGTTTGATATTATTTGTACTTTTATAATGAATATTGTTGAGTTTGTGAAAAGGCAGTCCTTGGAAAATCTAATCAACCCCCTCATCTTTCCAACAGAGCCTATATTTGCAGATGTTATAACACCATAGCAGAAACAACAGCATCCTCAAGGAACCTCGTATTTTAGTGCCAGCCAAAGCAACAGATTTCTCTAAGCCTTTTTAGATAAGAGAAATTTCTCTGCTGTTTGCTTTTGTTCACTTGATTCATTTCCCTGTAAAGTGAAAGTGTTCACAATTCCCTGGGCAAAATGCCTATGAGAGCTGGCAGGGCATTTCATACTTCCTATTATTAAGAAGACACCAACAACAATAGTACTTACTTTATTTTGTTTACATCCCTTCTTGTTCCAGAATATGATAATAACAGGAGTTATTATAATGGGAGTTACATGGTTGTAATAATAATGGGAACTGCCATTTAGTAAGTGCTCGCTATGTGTCAGGGGCCGAGCTGGGCATTTTTATGTGGAGGTGAAGAGCAGAGATTCTGGAACCAAACAGATCTAGTTCAAATCCCAGTTCCACCACTCACTAGCTCTGTGGTCTCACACAGGTTACTTCCCCCTCTCTTAGCCTCTCCCTTTGTAAAATGGGGAGAATTACGGTTCCTATCTCATAAGATGATGGTGAGGTTTATCTCAGATCTTGCTGATACTTCAACGCAAGCCCTAACATGTAGAAAGCACTCTGTAAAGGTGACTCTGATTAATTTAATCTTTGTAACTTTCAAAATACAGAGTACTTCAATAGGACACCGGCTTAGACAGATACACCAATTGGCCTTAAATAGGGTTTCGATCCATGATTATCTGCTCCCAAAGTCCATGACCCTTTCCTCACCGCTATGACTCTATTTATTCATTTTATTGTAATGGCAATGCTCATGAAAGCTTTGTTATTGGAGGTGAAAAAACAAACCGTAATACAGGCTCATCCCCTCTCACTATGCCTCTCTCTTCCTGGACTTCTCTTCCCCTGCTCATTCTCCTCCTCTTTCTCTGTCTTTGGCAAAGCAAAGATCCTGATGGGTGAATCCAAAACTTGCCTGAACTGGGATTGGTCTTGTTGAGAGATGGAAAGGATGAAGGGTTCAGGAGGGGGACCCAAGGCCTCCAATGCCTACACCAACTGCCCACGCTTGATGAATTTCAAACCGGGTCAGCCCAAAGACAGAGAGGATGTGGCACTCCACATGGCCATTGGCTGGAATGCGGCTCCAATCAGACTGGAGCTCTTTCGATACACACCATTCACACCACTAGTGCCACTCCACTAAGGGTTTTCTGTTTTGTTTTTATTACACAGTAGCATCCAACAAAGATGACACATGTAATACATAACTGCTGCCACTGAAAGAACATTGATAATGCTAGAATGTTCCCATCTTCCCCACCCTTACCAGCTCCTCTAATTGAGCTTGCTTATTTGTACATACTTTGTATATGTCATGTTTGGCTTTTTCTTTATTTAGCTGGTCTGGGCAAGATTTAATTCTCCTCTTCCTCTCCCTCCTCCTCCTCCTCCCCTTCCTCTTCTTTCTCTTCTTCATCCTCCCTTCTCCTTTATCATCATCATCATCATCATCATTTAGTTTTCCCGTGCCTCCCTAAGCTCATCATTTCCACTTGGAAGCTACTCTGAATATTCTCTAAATCCTTCTTAGAAATAATTTTCCATTCAACAAATAAGGCTACAAATCCATGCCTGCAACTCTTCCTGGTTGCAATCTTTTTTTTTTTTTTTATGACACCTGTTGCCTGATAAAAATGTATTTTCCCAACTAGTATATGATTTCCCCCCACTTGTCTTGTGCTACCTGATTGAAAACCCACATTTTAGTTTTATGGCTTTGGCTGTCACCTTTGTAAATTACAGAGCCAGCTTCATGAGACACCACTGCATCTGGGGATTCATTTCAAACTGATATTTTTGGTGTGACCACATGTGGCCCTATTTGTTCACTGAAACCTGCGGGAAGGGGAATGTGGGCATTTTAGAATCTCACCAGGCTTTCATCTCTCGTGCTAGGCTGTCCCTTTGCTGACACGGACCATTATTTTCCCCTCACTCACACAGCCTCTCTGATTTGCTTTCTACAACCCTACACATTTCTCATCAGCTTGTTGTGAGCTCTGACACATCCCAAGTAAGTTATTTATTTTGACAGTTGTGTGTGTAATACATCTAATGTGGGATGAACCTAAGAGTCAGATAACCAGTTATTTTAGTCCTGGGAAACAACTTCATTATCTTGTGAAATGTACTTTCAACACTCAATTCTAGCAAGTAATGAATGATATTGTGTAACATGTTTGCAGCAATTACCTTTGGAAATGAAGACTCCCTCTGGAGCTATTGATAGAATGCAAGGTGAGACCCTTTTTCTTGTAGAAGTCCGAGGTTTCTGTACAAGACCAGTAAGCATGCAATACAAGCATAAAACATCTGTGCAGCTGGATTGAGGGTAATGACCTGTCCCCTACCCCGCCTGGCAGCCCTCCAGTCCCCACCTAGTTCTGGCTTAGCCTTGTCCTAGGCTTGGAGACCCATCATGATTCTAGTTAGAGGGAATCTGAGGATCTTAGACTAGAAGCCCTGCTACTTTGCATCCAGTCAGCCTTTATTCAGTTCTGTTATTGCTATAAACCCTTGTTCATCTCATAACTGGGCCATCCATAGGTCCATGGTCTTGAATTTTCTGTCTCCTTGCTGTCACATGTTCTACTGAGCAGCATGTAGGTGTTTTGATGAACCCACTTTCCAAATGCTGGCTCTTTCTTGTGGGTGCATTTGTTATTCCTTCTGAAGACCCCTGAGGGCCCCTTCCTGTGGAAGATGCTGGCACAGCCTGGCCTCCCCCCTACCCCATGGCCCCTAAAAACGGTTTAACCCTCAGCCCCTATGCAAGTCTACTCCTCAGCCACCTACTTCTCTGTACAGTACTTTGGGACCCCAGTGAGCTGATGTAAACCCTAGCTACTCTTACTAGCATCCAGGTCTTCTTGCCATAGCAACTATTGCCGACACCCCCTGCTCCCGGGCTCTCCACCTGTCAGGTCCGCTCTCTCTCTCCTACATCTTTCTCCACATCCCTGCAACATCACACACAGTAACACTCACCTGGACTAGCATCTCCCATGCCTTACTTGATGGGTTGAATTTCTTTAGTACTCTGGACTGTGGAGGGCTTTGCACTTGGTGAATTCTTTCTTGAGATAATCAAGGTGTGAGGGGCCGCTGGAATAGCCTCTCTGTGTAAGAGCTGTGGTGAGGCCGTCCCTAAATTTAGAATATATGGCACCATATGGGTGATTGTCAGCAATTCCAGGGGCAAAGTGAAAGATCCCAATTAAAATTTTACACTTCCATTTTATAAAAATTATCTTTTGAGTGTCTATCATTTTCTAAGCATGTGTTATTTTACTTACGCCTCACTCCAGCCCTATATTATAACACCAATTTTACAAATGAGGACACTGAGATTCTTGGAGATTATAGAACTTGTCCTAGGTCAAACAGACAATAAAGGATGTATTTTCATTTATTCCTTCAATATGTATCTAAGCAGGTAATATGTTTAGGGAATATGCTGGGTGCTGATACTACAACAGAGAAATAACAGTGCTGTTTGTGTTTGGTTTTCTCCAGTAAGGCATAAATTGTTTGAAGGGAGGGGGTTTGTCTCAATCATCTCTGTAACCCCAGTGACTACCACAATGCATACACTAAGAGCTCAATAATCACTTGTAAACTGAACAAGTCATGCCATCAGTCATGCTCTAGGTCGGTGATTCTCAACCAAGAGCAATTTTGCTCTGCAGGGTACATTTGGCAATGTCTGGAGACATTTTTGTCATTACTGGCATCTATTGGGCCAAAGCCAGCAATGCTAAAATGTCCTAAAATGCACAGGGCACCTTTGAGACACACGTGCATGCACACACGTGCACCCGCACACACACACACACACACACACACACACACACACACAGCAAAGAATTATCCAAACCCAAATGTACTGAACTTGAGAGACCCTCCTCTAGGTCTGACCCCATCCATTCTGTGGCTTGCCAGCCACATGTTAAGCCTTTCTGTAGCTAGTTATATAGTTCTTACAATGGATCCTTTACCAGTTATGTGAGGGTAAATACCATAAAACCACAGTCCTTTGAAATCACGTTCCCATTTGAGCCACAACTAACCCAACCCCTAAATGTAATCCTCTAGTGGACTTCCTTTTCTGAGCTGTGACTTTCCTATTTCCTCTGCACTTGTATTTCTTGAAACTTGGTCTTGGATTAGACTAAACCACAATTTATTGATGAATAGAGTAGATATCAATTGACATGACTGCTAAGCTTCTGAAAATCCTCCTTTTTTTGGAATCACTATCAATCACAGAGGTTGGCTCCCAGTGGCTGTACTCACCTTTTGGCCATCGCTGGCAGACACCAGAGCCAAACTGAGTCAATTTGAGCCTTTCCTGGCATTTGGAACTTGACTGGAGAAACACAGGGGCTGGAGGTCTTAGGGACTGAGCTGAGAGGCTCCAGGAACTTCCCATGTCCTGGTCTTCCCAGAAGCCTAGATCTTCTGCTTTTTCTTCAGTTACGCAAGCATTCCTAATCATTCCAATCCTCCACTTTGGCGTAAGTAGTCAAAATCCATGCCTCTTGCCTGCCACCAAAATGACAGTAAATAATATGTAACTCAATACCATATTGCTACCTACTTTTAGAAAATATTTGAGGGAGTGAAAGATCCCAATTAACATTTTATAAAATGTTAATTTAAAAAAACATTAGCATGATAAGACCAAAGCTATTAACAGAAAGCAAAAAATAAAAACCAATAAATTTTAGAATAACAAATAACTTCACTTTGTTCCCTCTATCTCCAGGTACGCCACCCCCAAGAAACATACATGATCTCCCACTTCTCTTTTCCTTCCTTATTCAAAGAACATGACAATACTATGCTCTAGGTCAGTGATGTTCAACAGTTAGTGCCCTATAATAAACTTAATTTTGTTAACCTCCATCCCCCATCTCCCCTTCCCAGGATATTCTGATACGGTAGTTCCACTGAGGACCATCCATAATTTTCAAGAGCTTTCACAAATGATCTTAACATGTAGCCAGGATGGAGAATTACCTCAGACTAGTGGTTTTGCAGAGCAATGCATTCCAAGAACCCAATGAAATCTACGAACTCTCTATCCAGAAAAATGTACATATGCCTTTATACTATTTTCATTACCACAAGGTACACAGATGTCCTCAAGCCCATCTATGAATGCTTGGTTAAGAACCCTGTTTCTAGACACTGGTAAGCAATGAAGGTGGAGGGGCAAGAAGACATTATAAATAAAACATGGCCTGGCCCCAGAAAAACTTATTTTAGCAAAAGGTCTTAGATACATGAACCAATAATTTTTTCAGGGCCACCCAATATCTTTCAACTTACTTTCTCTGACTTGGGCAACTTTCAGCTTTCTTCTAATAATATCAGTCTTCCAAGTCCTTCTCTCATGCAAATACAAACAACAGTGAACCTATCTTAGAATTGACTATAGTTTAAATGGGGTCCAAGTTTTCACCTAAGGCATGAGGCACAAATTATAGTTTGAGTCCTTTTTGTGCCTAATAATCTTTTGTAATTATGCATATATTTATTCTGTTATTGTTAATATATGCCTACTAAGTTTCAAGAGCTTGCTTTGTAAGTACAGTTAGGCATTGCATCTACGTAAACTCCTAGAAGGTAGAGTTTGTAGAAGTGCCTCATGTAGATTAGCTGATAAAATCTTACTAAGCTTGGATACATCTTCTGATTCTCAATGAATGTTGCACCACCAAGGAAAAGGACAGTGGTTGCAAACTATGGACAATCATTCTCACTGGCCCTGAAACTTTGACTGTCTTTGATATAATGGAAATTCCATAGGTTGAAGTCTCAGCCTATGCCCAGTCTTTGCTCAGTCTTCGCCTGGCTGCATGAATGGAGTGAGCTTTATTAACTATTTTCACCCTTATTCCTAATCCACAGGCAATGACAAAGACCACATCCCTAATGAGTAATTTTTAGCATTCAATGAGATGGAAAAAAATTTAAAGTCTTATATTATTAATGACTACACAAATAGTAATCTGGAGGCAGCCTGGCATGAAGGGATGAGAGTGGGCTTGGATTTGGATAAATCTGGGTCTATCATTTAAAAGCAGTGTGATTTGGGGAAGTTGCTCAACCTCTATGAGTGAGCCTCACTTTTCTATGAAATGAGATGCTTATGCTATCTTAGAAGACTATTATGAGGATTATATGTGCAATGCTTATCACAGAATTTGCTCCATGGGAGCACTCAAATTATATTAGTTTCCATTATAAATATTAATATTAATAATTAATATTAATGATATTAGCTCTTCAGTAGTAGAGATAGGTTCACACTAATCTGGTTATATTTTCTTGTCCTTCATCTCAGGAGACACATGTTGTATGGCATAGGTTTGAGAAAAATTGTCAGAATTAGGTGAGCCCTCAGTCACCCTGAAATTGGCCACAGGAAATTTAACACCCATCCTGGCCTCATTAGTGCAGAGATTAAATGATATACTTGACTTAGGAGTAACTTCTGCTAGGCCTAAAATAGTCAAAACAAAAGATAAAGAGAGGGAGAAGAGGTTATTGGCCTAATAAAGTCTGTTTCCTTACAAAGAGGCCCACTTGAAGACTAATTTAAAATAGTGATATTATGGGGCTTTTTATATCACTTTAAACAATTCTTAGAGCTTAAGTGGTCATAAAAACTCCATTTCAAAAAATAATTGTATTTTTTAACAGCTGCTTGTGGTTTTAGAGAGCTGCTTATCCTTCCCCCCAAAAGAGCTTACAGCTTAATGTCAAAACATCTGGCAATTACCTTGGACACTGATGTCAATCTCACAGGCAATGAAACTTCTACTATTCCATTAGGAAATGAAAATCACTGTGACATCTGACCACTTGTATTTTAGGATTGTTCCTGACCCTGAATTTTTATAACAATCATGAATCCATAATAGACACATTGTATCACTGAAGCAGAGCTCTGATGAGTCGTTGAAGCAATTTCCTTTCCAGGCTGCTAGGGCAAAAACATGTATTGGTCACTATGTATCCAGCCACTGTCATCACCCTGAGGTAAAATGATGAAAATATATATAAGGACTATATCTTCAGGTTTTTAGGATCTACGTTCTTAACTCAAACACCAAGGTTGAGTTTGAATGACACCAAGGTTTATTTGAAAGCTCATTTAGCGCCTCCTTTGCTGAAGGCCTCACAACCATTTACCTTCTAAGAAAAGAATGGTTAATCAAAAAACATGGTGTTGAAGTTGACCACAAGAGCATTGCCAGTCTTTCAGAGAGACAGAATAGGAAGATACCCACTTTAATGAAGACAGAGATAACTTCATACTTCTAAACATTTTCCTTAGCAACCCATGGTCCCTGGCATTATCACCATTGAGTTACTTCCTTCAAGCTCAACTTGTTCTACAGGACCTCTGGCAAACATGGTACAACCCATTTACATTCATTATCCAACATGGAAGATTAGTTTGCCTATTATTTGGCAAAGAGTGGAACCTCAGTGGAATGATCAACGGGACAAGCTTGAATTTTTAATGCTGGGCTTTTTAATATTTGGAAGGGCAAGTTCTAGTATTCAGAAGATCTTGAGAGCAGAAGACACCTGGGAATGGGTGCTGATGACAAGTTGCATCTTCCTTACAGGCATAGAGATATCACTCATCCAAAGTTGGCAAATGGAGAGCATCTCCAACCACAACTCTTCAGGAGTCATGGATACTCAATCAGAGCGTCCTTTCCAGCTAATTCTAGATGCAGTTTCAATCTCTCCCCCCTCACCCATCCAAGAGGCCACTGCCATCCACCTGAACTAGGAAGAGAGGAGAAACCCAGTGCCTTCAAAGATCATCTTCTTCTTTTTTTCCTTCCAATATACCTTCCGGTTGACTTTCTTAGGAAAAATAGGATCTTTCCTGTTTGAAAAAACATTCCGAGAAGAAAATGAAATAGGAATGGGAGGTTGTTTCCATTTTTAAGGACTTTGGTAAATGATTTGTTTTTAGAAATATCTTCCTGGGATTTATATCATTTTCCTCCCACCTTACCTCTCCTGTGTCCATTTTAGAGAAAAGCACCTCGTTTATCTTTGGGAGACAGTAATGCAGAAACTGTAACTGAGCAGATTTCCCCTTGAGGATCAAAATATTTGTGTTAAATGAAATGAGAAATCTGCTAAGTGGCGGCATGAATACCCCAGGGAAGGATATTTCGTAATTTTGAAAAATTCCTACTGAAATTCTTCTCTTGCCAAGAAAAGAGGAATGATTTCTATTAAAATTACTTCATGTCTGAATTACTCTCTGCCCCTTGGGAACATATAACATTACAGCTTTTATACTCAGTAATTTAGAAGGACGAGGGACACCTTATTTGGAAAGCATACAGGCTTAACACAAAATGTTGAGTATTAAGTATTTTCACCACAAAAGTCTCCTTTTGAAAATTTGGCACTGTTAAACTGTTCAAATTAAAGTTTGTTTTCAGAATTGATCTCTGTGATTGTCTGTACACATTCTTTTTAACTTCCTACCTTTATCCTACCATTCCCTGAAACTACAGAGAAAATTCTTCAATTGGTGTGCAGGAATTGCACTTTTTATCTAAAACAAGATAGATGGTAGCACATTAATAAAGCAGTTCAATGCTTTGAAGCCAGTCAAATCAGTAAACTGCATTAAAATATATGTACATAAGTGTGTATATATGAATAAATTGGCCTACAGTAAAGGCTTTGGAAAGGCACAAGAGATGGAAAACAGTTACCAACCCATGGGCCAATTCTGATCAAGTATTATGGGTCCTGTAGATACTGCATTGAGGAAGCCAAATTCAGGTTAAGAAGGGGGAAAAAATGCCATTTAATACCAATATTGTGCCATGATCCCAGGTGGCCAAACACAGTTGTAATCCCTGGTATGTGTTAATTAACAACAAAGGTGCTCTTAGGTTGGTGCAATTGGAATTGTTTTCTGCGTTTTCTCATTTTCTGTTGTAAAACATATAATGTTTTTGTATTAAGATTAAAACTATTTTTAATATTTTTTTAAAAACTGAAAAACCTGTTTTTTTCTTAAGTTGTCCCAAAACTTAAAGGGAAGTAATTAAATTATCATCTTTGTGCCCTGGTCAGAAAAAAGTCATCTTTGGGATCAGTGGAAACCTTGCAAGGGTATAAGGTACATTTCTATGTGTTAAAAGTCAGTAGTTCTTTAGATTATTAATTCATCATTAATTATTTGAGTTATTAGGCAGAGTTCCTAATGTTATTGCTGTAAGATGGGCTTGGGCTAAACAGAAGCAAGTGTAGGATGAGTGAAGCAGCAAAGCTCCACTCAAAGCAAAGCAAAGAATGTGAATCCGCCAGAACAAGAGCCAGACTGTTTCTGATTTTTAACATGGTTGTGGGCTCAGGCTCTCTCTCTCTCTCTCTCACACATACTCACACACACACTTTGCCCATACAAAGGAGAGAATAGTAACATCTGTCTCAAGTGCCCTCATGTGTATTTCAAAATGTCACAATGTGTTTGGAAAGTGCTTTGTAGTACAAGAGCACTACTCTAGTGCTATCACTGTTAGTAGTAACCGTAAATATCCCTGATTTCCATATTAAAGGAAACAATAGTAGTCAAAATACAAATAATCTGAAACTATTCTTCATGTTTTAGTAACTGATTTCTAATAGCATAGACTTATCAATGCCTCTATGCAATAATCATCAGAATATACGTGGTTCAACAAGTTGCCACATGTGAAACAGAGCCCCAAAGAAGTTCAGTGATGATTCTGGATCACATTTACACTTAGTGTTGAACATGAACTGGAAACTGTGGCTTTTTCCTTTCCTTCCACTCTTTCTTTCAGTCCACACTGCTGCTTCTTTTTTATCTTTATAATCATATTTCCTGCACTATTCAATTTGAATGAATGGTCCAGATTTGGCTGAAAATGTCAACAAAATGATTGTGCAATCCTTGACCAATTATCATCCAAGAGAGGAGACCTCACCTAGATAGGTGGTATATTATAAAATCCTCACCCCGAGACAGATATTTGCCATAGATCACCAATGAGTAGGTTTATCCAATATATGGGTAAACATCATCCAAATGAATAAATAACCTAGCTTATGTGGTTTAAAAAATTAAATAAATAAATAAATAAATAAATAAAAGCAGCATACATATTTGAACCTCCATGTTGTGCTTCCTCTAATATTTGAATATTAAATTAGAAAAAAATAAGAATACATAATTTGTATGGGAGCTGGGCCTGAAGTAATATGTAAAAATAATAGCTATCATTTAGAGTACACATGTTTTGTGCCAGATATTTAAACATATTACAGATTATCTTTATAGCAATCCCATGATATATTGATATTGTCATTTTACAAGTGTGAAAACTGAGATTCAAAGACATTAAGTAATTTTTCTAATTTACTAAATAGCAGCTACTTCAGAACAGAGCCAAGATCTGAACCTGCAAAGCCCATGCTCTCTTTGCACTGTAATATTAACATAGTAGTATTAGACAGCTCATTATAATCATTCTTATCCTCCTAAATTAGTTCACATGGTTGTAAAAGTGCTCCGAATGGAAATTTTAAATTACTAGTTCCAGGTTGTGCCATGTGATAGTGGCAAAGTCACACCTAGCACCCAGTCTCCTGACTTCTTCATTAGCGTGTTTTCCACTTCTTTAGTCAGGCTTTAGCTGATCAGATAGCCTACCAGCTCCTGCGGCTTTCTAAAATGGTTAGCCATGGCAAAGCAGCAACCACTAAACAAATCCACAAGTTGAACCCATCAAGGTACACAGAATTGGTTCTGACTGGTGGACAATAAGGTGTTTCATGGGGCAGTTTCCGAAGATAAGAGTGTAGGAGAGGGATACCTCAAGGAGACATGGCTAAACTCCTGAACTGATGTTTCTTAAGCAGAGAAAATCTCAGATTTCATAGGAAAGAGATAAAAATTAGCTGAAACTGAACAGTGTGTCTGTGGTCCTATGCCCTTGTGCAAGTCACTGGTCCCTTTGTGCATCTTTAAATCAGAAATTCTAATGTCAGTCTGATTATATCACAGAATAAGAGTAACAACGAACCCAATGGCAATAAAGCAGTCTACCCAAGAAGTGTGCAATAGAAATTATTCAAATTAATGATCTGGGCAGCTTGCAGGTAACGTGCCTGCTCCAATTTGAGCCAATTCCTTTCAAGTTGGACTTTTTTTTTTTTTAAGAGTTCTGCCTCAATTCAGTGAATTGGATTATTTCAATGAAATACACTTAATAAGTTCCCTTGGGCATCACTTGATACTTCTTTGCTATTCTTTTTACCTTTTTTTGTATTAGATTTAACACCTGGGTAATACTAAGTGCCATGGTTACCATAAATTATAGGAGACTAAATAAATATTTGAGAGAGCAGGAGAGATTTGATTAAATTGCTGGAAATGAAATGTTGAGTACCATTTCCCACACCAAATAGACTTTCTTGCTTCAGTGTGCACTGCCAACAGTGGATTTGGTTTTCATAGCCCCAGACATTTTCTAAATGGGTAAACTGCCAGCATGACCACGTCCGCTTTTTCTTGTTTAAGTCTCAACACACTTTTTTATCCTTTGACTTTAATCCAAGCTGGTAAATCATGGCCAAGAATTGAAGGCTTGATAATAAGGGGCTGCAATGTGGAGCTCTACCACAAAATCTACCTGGAATGGGCAGGAATATTTATATTGTAAATGTGGGTTTGGGGCGTATGAGATTTATACTTCAAAAGTGACGTCCTTACTGGTAAGTAGGGATGAATGGAGGAATTCAGCTAAGATGAATTAATAACAATTACAGCAATGTCAGGAAATTTGGAACAAGCAAAAAAGATTACTGGGTGCCTCCAGTGGAAAACTATGCACTGCTTAGAGCAGTCAATTTCAATATTCCTGATCTATAAATGACTCTTTTCTTTGGATTCCCCTTTTGAACCAGTTGTACTCATTTAAAAAAAATTTTTTTAATGTTTATTCATTTTTTAAGAGACAGAGAGCAGACAGAGGAGGGGCAGAGAGAGAGAGAGGGAGACATATAATCCGAAGCAGGCACCAGGCACTTAGTTGTCAGCACAGAGCCCAACACGGGGATCAAACTCACAAACCTGCGAGATCATGACCTAAGCCAAAGTCAGACACAACCGACTGAGCCACCCAGGTGCCCCAGTTATACTCATTTAATAATGAGTTAAATGAAATCTTTTATTTTACCTTTTTTTAAAAAAATTATCCTTTCCCAGTTTTAATAACTAACATATAGTGAAATGCTTATGGTGCTAAATTTTGTTGCATGTGCAATTATTCATTAAGCCAAACAGTATATAAGTGCATTTCCCCTTTAAAAAGATGAACTGAGTGAGGTATAGAAAAGTCACATAATGCCCACATAAGAAATGAGGTAGAAACTCAGAGAAGTGTCCTTTGTCACCCAAAAAAGTACAAATTTCTGGTTAGTTCTCCATCACTTCTGACTAGGTGAGATCATAATGAATGATTTCTTGAGTTATTCCCCTTTTGAGAACATATTCTCCCAAAATGCATACTGGTCCATATCCTGTTTGCAGTCTCACCAAATGACACCTTTCTCTGATGGCTGGTAACAAAGATATCTTCCCAAGAAGAATTTTCACTCTTCCCTAACCTAAGGATTCCTCTAAGGAAGTCAAGAATTAAAGAATGATGGAGAGAAGGAAGAGCCCTGAGTTTAGAAGACAGAAAGAAGCAGGTGGCAACTACAAAATCCAGATTTCTGAAGTCTTTGCTGAGACCCAGTAGCAGGATGGGTCAGGCAACAAGAGGGCATGCGATGGAATCTGGTGTTTGGGGACCTGACAATGAATTCATTACTCCATTCTCCTTGAATTCCAGAGAAATGCTCCCCAGTGCCCCATCACCCCCAGCTTCCATTCTCTTGGGAATTTAGTGCTCTGCTTTTAGGCTCAGATTCTGTAGTGGCCTATGTACAATCACTTTTCTGTCCCAAACGGGAAAATCCTTCTAGGACTGATGAGCCATAAAGTCTGGGGTAGGTTTGTTGACCTCCCTAGACCCCAGTTTCTTCAGCCAGAAAGAAGTCCAGGGTCGAGATCCCTTTCAACTTCAACATGGAATGATTTCTATAATTAATCTCCATCATTCAGTGAAACATAATTTCAAGTGCACAATGAAATATAAATGCTTTTTAGGAATTCTATTTATTTATTCCCTTTTTCTTATGTTTATTTAAAATTTATTTCATTCCAAAACGGAGTCAGGCTGGCTTACTGTATTGTTTCATGGTAATAACCCATATTGTATTGTCTGCTGAAGAGTTAGGATAAAGTAAGCAGATCATAGTAGGTAAGGCTGTTGATTGCAAGTACAGAAAATCACTCTGCCATTTAAGGGTCATTAATGTTCTTGTGGAATCCCAGGACAGGAATGCCCCCTTGGCCCTGTGAATGAACAGGAACCAGGAACTGGAATGACCTCCCAACTCTGCTCCCGACTGTGCACCTGCATCATTCATTTCCATTACAGAGTATGGCGCATGACATCTACAAACAGTAACCACACATATATACCATCTAAAGAGGGACCAGCTTCTCTAAGATCCAACCCAAAATTCCTGGGGAAGGAATTGGCAAGCTTGGGTCAAATGCCCACCTCTTGATCAATCAATTGTGGCCACCATCCAGGAAAGGTCCTCTGATTGACGTGTGCTCTTCCTTCCTCTAATCAACTGTAAACTGTGGGTGGAACCACACTGTGAAAAATGGCCACTGGGAGCCACACACCCACTCCTGCCTCAGGTAAGAGGAAGGGGATAACTACCGGAAAACAAGGGAGTAACATAACAATTGAAAAGATGTCCACCATAAGTCCCATAAAAGGAACCATTATTAAGTAATACAGTATTCATAAAACTTCAAGTAATAGCATAAACCTCATTAAAAACCCAAGCTAGAGGCTTTGTGCACCCCCTCAGTCCACAGGGACATTTAAATACATCAGAAGTGATCAAGCAAAACGCACTGTATTCTCCCCTCTAATTAGTATCTTTCTTTGCTTTTCTCAGGACCCTTATATGTGGTCCCAATAAAAGTCCCTGCACATTCCCAAAGAGTTCTTCATCTGTTTCTCAGCATTTTTCTTATGATTGTTGGACTTCACTTACTCCATAAAAGCACATTGGAACATCAATGCATATCCCTGTTTTCACAATTGTTTCTCTCTGCACAATTAGGCATAATAATTAAAGCATCCTTTTTGTCTGAAAGGCAATTAAAGTACAACATTGGAAACATGCGACAATAATATTGAATAATGTTACATTTGTCAGTGAGGTCACTAAATGGGCAATAGATCTTAGAAAGCAAATGGTCTTTCCTTTGTAAACAGATCATTGCTGAGGTTACTTAAACGGCTATAATAAGTCCCATATAGCACTGGCTGCCGTAGCAAGTTTTCCTAGCTTGCTATATTTCTATTCCCTTATCAGAAGTGAACACTTTGTGGCAATGTCCAAATATGTGGACATTGACATACTGATGAGTCTAAAACCATTTGGAATTCAGCAGACAGACAAGTAAAGTATTACAGATTTTTTAAAGTTTATTTATTTTGAGAGAGAGAGAGAGAGAGAGAGCAAACAGGATAGGGGTAGAGAGAGAGGGAGACAGAGAATCCCAAACAGGCTCAGCGCTGTCAGCACAGAGCCAGACGTGGGGCTCGAACTCATGAGGCATGGGATCACGACCCAAACCAAAACTAAGAGTTGGACACTTATCCGACTGAGCCACCCAGGCACCCCAAGTATTACAGATTTTAAAAATAATATTTAAAAGGTCTCAGAAACATAATGATGCACTATCAGATGTTTAACTCTAAAATGAAAGACAACTATGGCAACTAAAAGTAACTACCAAATAAATTCGGTAATCCCTTACCAACTATACTTTTGCAATGACATTAGCTTTCCTTCACTGCACATCTCTGACTCCTCTACTCTGCACTAAAAGTAGCCCTCATGAGGGCAGAAATACCGTCATGTTTGTTCATTATATTACCTCCAGTACCTGAATTAGTGGCTGACAACAGGTGATGCTCAAACTTTTGTGTGTGTCTTACTATATTCGTTTTATTTTTTACTGAAGTGTAATATACAACAGAGAAGCACACACACCATGGGTATAAAACTCACTAAATTGTCACAATCTGCATATATGTATGCAACCAGAACCCAGAGCAAGAAACAAAACATTACCAGCATCTTAGAAACCCTTTTGTACCCTTTCCTAGTTACTATCCCCAGAAGAATAATCACGATCCCCAATTTGAAAAGCATAGTTTAGTTTCGCTTATTTTTAGACTCTATAAATAGAACCACATAACGTGAACTGTTTTGTGTGTAACTTTCATTCAACACTACACTGGTGAGATTCATCAACGTTGTAGGTAACTGTAGTTCACTCCTCTCCCGTTGTGTGAATGTACCGGTTTACTTAGCCATTCAGCTGCTGATATAGTGCTCTTGTGAACATTCCAGTGCATATCTTTTAATATATACATTTCAGTTGGATATACACATAGGAGTGAAATTGCTGTCTTATTGAATATGCATATCTTCAGATTTATACATTAATACTTTAAAATATTAATAATATGAACTTTAAAAGAACCTAAATTTTCTTGAATTTGGGGTGAAATTAACACAATTCAATACCTTGATTTCCGCATGAGGACCTAGTTCATTTAAGAAAAACAATACAAGGGAATGCAAGCTGTTACCAACTAGCTGTGTGGTCTTGAGCAACAATACTCTGGCCTCAATTTCTTCACATAAATTAAGAAAATTAAATAAGATAATCTCAAATTCACTTCTACATTCCAGCTCTAAAGTTCAAAAAGAACTCACTTGGGGTATAATTGTCAGAGTTGTGACTAAAAGTCATGCTTCCAAACTCATTTCCAGTAGTTTTAACTTCAGATCAGTGAGATTAATTATTGATATAACTATTTATTACCAACATTAAAAGTTAATGTTAGCGAATATTTATGCAATGCTCTTTCCAAGTGTTTTTCATGCACTGTCTCATCAAATCCTGACAACTCATAATGAATTATTATACCCATTCCATTTACAAACAAGGAAACTGAGGACCCAAATGGCTAAATGCCCCATCCAAGGTCACAAAACTGCAGAGTGATTGAGTTAGGTTCTTTTGTCTATGGGCAGTCATCTTTAAATGTTAACAGCATCCAATATCAAATTCTTTTGCTTGCTACAACTTAACAACTGTTTCTAGCCACTTGTGTCAATGGAAACTTCCAATATGTGACTTGTGACATACACAGTCTGAAATAAGCCACACTACAGCAACATTTTTTTTGTGGGCTTCTCCCAACCTGGGTTTAACATTCTGAGAGTTGGATTCTTCACTGACATCTCCCAAGATCATCTGGTGCTGATTTCTATCTTCAGCAACACTTGGACGGGTTTCTTAACTCATGAATTTATGAAGGCAATAAAACTGATGAATCACAAATATCTGAACCCATATAGGAAATGATGCTAAAGGAGATAATAAAATTATATATCATTATCTACCACAAACTATAAATATTATGCATCAAGGATCTGATAGTAATGTCTAACTTCAGCTTGATAACAAGCTGGTGGAAACCTGTAGTCATGTCATAAGTAAAAGATCTCTGCTATGACAATTCAGATTTCTGCTTCAATACCCTTTGATCCTTCTTTTTCTATATTCCATGAAGGTTTTAATCAGCTCTAAATTTCCATTTTATTATGTACTAGATTCCTGGTTTCTCAAATTCTCAGGTCCTGTCTGAAATCATTCTATTTGATGGCCTTTAATGAGGAGGAGGGGTGGTTCATCAGTTGATTTTTAAGGAGGCTTTGCTTTCAGCCAAAATACTTGACAGCAGTATGTTTATCAGGTATCTTGTTATATGGAAATTGTCCCTTTATTTCTACACATAGGTCTTATGGTTCACATTCCATTTCTTCTCTAACTGATCTAAACAGATCTGTAACTGGTCTTCCAACCAAAGTCCACCATGATCTACATTTACATTTAGTCCTACCCCAATGTTGAGGTTGGGGGGTGTAGGTAAGGAATGGACCTTACCCTGTATAGTTTGGGGTAGGAACACTGTCCATTCTTCCTAAACTTTTCAAGTATCTTTTGGAAAAGCATATTGCATACATACACATACACCCACATATCACTTTAATTACTGCATAATGTCTCACCAAAGTCCATTCTGACAAAATACAAGCTTGATTTTGCCATTATAAATATTTAGGATAGCAGTTCTACCTGGCCATTTTGCCATAATACATGTAGACTTACATAACCTGGAAAGTGGCTCTAGTTCTCCATCTGAAGACATAGGAGGGTAGCACCTCAGCAAAAGCTGCATTCATGAAGGTTACCTTCCCTAGACCCTTGTTCTTTGGTAATGTCCACTGCCTTAGTCCCTGGTCCACATGTGACCCCTATCAAAGTTCAGTAACTGCAGCTATTTCCAAACCTTTCCTGATACCTGTGGTTTAGCCATTAGTAGACATCACTGCCCTTACCTTGGTCACTAATGATTTTGTGCAATTATTTAATAAGCATGGGCTGACCAATAAACAAGTGACTAGTAGTAACTTTGATTAGCAGCTTTATATTTCTGCAGAACCTCAAAACAGATCCAAAGAAATGGTGGTCATTATGGGTTCAGGGACTTTAAGTCCATAGGTCAGCCCCACCAGAGACAATCAGTTCCAGGTTCCCTTCCTTGGCAGCATTCTGGAAGGCCTATATGGACCAACAACACCTGTGTAATAAAGTAAAGAAGAGAAAGGGGGTTCAGCAAGACCGTGACAATTGGCGTGATTTGGAGGGAAGGAAAGGTCAAATAACAAAGATCATGATCAAATCTCTTACCAGCTAGGTATAAATTAAGAGACAAGAGCAGAGTGATGAATAAAGAGCCCCTTTCCCACACTTTTGATCCCAGGATGTCTACTACCACGCTATAAGCTCTTAAAAACTAAGAGCCAGAACTAGAGGCAGATGGGAGCAGAGACACATTAATCATGGGCAGTCACAATGGAAACCACAGACTCCTTCTGCTGAAGTCCCCTATTACCCAGCTTCTGACCCATTCCACAACATAATTTGAGAAAGCAGTATAGACCAGGTATTTCATTGGAAGAAAGGAACAATTAAAAATAAAACATGGATAGTCAGTGAAATTGAGGACATTTTCAAGTTCTTCAAACATTACAAAAATGGTCAAACCAATGCAGGGGGAACTGGAGAATGTTTACATAAAATGAAATGATACCTCACAATTATAGCTACAGTTTGACCAAATGGACTACGGGGTCTGTGCATAACCATTCTTTTTGTCCTGGACATAAGGCTCTTTCCCCATGATAAAGATGTTATAATAGAAAAATTACATGAGAAGAAAGTTAAAAAAATTAAAAAGAGGTCTGGAAGATGTATGAGAGGAGTTAATTACATAGGATAAAATGAAGTCAGCAAGCAACAGATTTTGAAATTTGAAAGTTAACATAAGCCTGTATTATGGAAAGTCTTCTGGGTACCACTGATCTGTTACTTCTCCCATAGTCTCTGTTGAAGTCTAAGTGGATGGTAAATAATATAGTTACACAACCACATTTTTTCCTTTTTTTCCTCCCTTGTTAAGAACACTACTGGAAACTAACCATAGACTGAAGAGAGGGAAGGGTTTTCTCCAGAAGCCTTGTATAACTTTATCTGAGATTGCAGTAAAATAGTCAGCTGTGGCTTAGTTTGATCTACTTATCCATACTATCACCTGAAGGTTGAGCCTGCCCAGAGAGTAGAACAGATTTCATTTTCTGTGTGCTTGCAATAAATCTTGGATTTCATGAGCAGTAAATATTTGCAATAAATCTCATTTTATTTAAATTACATTGATCAGGTTGCTTTCTTTTTTTTTTTTTTTTATACAGCAAATCTCTGGCAAAGATGGGATTTTAGCAAAACACAAGTTCCCCCTTTGGGAAGAAACACAATGTATCATTTGGATTTCAATCAGAAAACATAAACCATTTAAGGTATTTCAAACAGATAGAATTTAATATAGGGAACTGATTGAACCAGTGATGAAAAAAAATAAGGAGCTGAACTGGAGATGGTGAGACATCCCAGAGATCAGCAACAAGAACAAGATGGCACTTCCCTAGGACTGGAGAAACACAGAGAAGAGGTGGTGTTCCCAAATCCACAAGCAGAGGTCACTGGGTACAAAATGGGGTGATAGTGGGCCTTCCCAAGGGAGCCATAAAGAGAGACATTTTCCAGCAGAATCTGGAACCACACAGGAGGCACAGGAATGCTGCCAGAGATGCTACCAAAAGCAAAGAAGAGAGAAGTCTTTTCTCCCTCTTCGGGTCTCCTTTATGCCAGTGTAGTCCATTGGTCAAACCTACAAAGATACTAGAAGGCTAGAGTCCTGAAAAATATAGTTTCTCGTAGTACAGAACAGGGCAGATAAATACAGAATATGGATCCGAAAGTAAGCAAGCCAAGATCTGCCCCAAGTGGGCTCCAAGAAACACTCTGTACCACATAATAAACACCCTGCAACAATTCTGGGTGGTCTGGGGGCATAATAACGGAATTTTAGTTTGTGTTATTCTCCTTATATTTTTCTTTTTACCCATTTCATTCTGATCCTCAGTATCCTCCCTTGGGGATTTCTGTAAGATCGTAAGTTACTTGAAATAATAAAACCAGCTGCATATATTATATTAAAGATACTAGAGGAAGAAGGAAAAGAGGGATGTACCTATATGAGCAACAGGCAGCAAAAGGGGAATAATTCTAAACACTATATAGAGAATAGAATACAGATATCTTAGGGAATCACTCACATGTTACTCAGTGTTGACATCCCAAGGAGAAAGCATGCCCTTAGGGAAAGTGGGTATGTGGCATCCCAATGAAGCCTAAAACCTAAGCACAAGATATCCCTGCCTTGGCAAAGGGTCCCATGCCCTAGACAGGGTCCGGATACAGCAAAGCTTTCAGACAAAAAGGGAAGTGCAAGCTGAAGTACCATGTGTATCAAAATGAGCCAACAATGGGGCGCCTGGGTGGCTCAGTCGGTTAAGCGTCCAACTTCAGCTCAGGTCACGATCTCGCGGTCCGTGAGTTCGAGCCCCGCATCAGGCTCTGGGCTGATGGCTCAGAGCCTGGAGCCTGCTTCCGATTCTGTGTCTCCCTCTCTCTCTGCCCCTCCCCCATTCATGCTCTGTCTCTGTCTCAAAAATAAACGTTAAAAAAAATTTTTTTTAAATAAAAAAAAAAGGAGCCAACAAGCTTCAACTAATTCCCCATCCCAGCCTTCCCTACTCACTTATCTCAGTACCAGCAGGAAACAAATGGCACACTCAGAAAAGTTTAACTGAAAGAACTTAACAAGAGGACTATTACTTAAATGCGAAGAGGATTAATGAAATCAACAAGGATGGCAGGGCATCTTGGAGAATGCCATTACATTCAAGGCCTGAAGGGAAAAAGGAAGAAAATATTGTTATCACAGCCCCATACAAGCTGAAACCACAGAGAAAAAGCTTTCCACCAAGTAGTTCTGATGCCTAGGGAAGCACACTCACTGTTCCAACAATGGTGAGAGACAAGAAAAAAGCAAAAGAAATATATATACTAACTTTTTCTTTCCTTTTCAACTCTAGCTGGTACCTCTCTGGCTCAACCCATCTAGAAGTCAAAGAGCACAACACATAAGCCCAGCTATGACAATCTGCCCCTGTGCTCCAGGGCACAAAATGGACAGAGAAGGAGAGAAGGGCTAAAACTAGGAGAGTCTAAATAAAGAACAACCCAGAGAAAATTAGAATAATAATTCAAAAAGATACACACAACCCCTATATTTAGTGCAGCATTATTTACAATAGCCAACATATGGAAACAACCCAACTATATATATATATAAAATATATATATATATAAAATATATATAAAATATATATATAATATACATAAAATATATATAAAAATATATAAAATATATATAAAATATATATATCTATATATAATATAGATATAGATAGTGGAATATTACTCAGACATAAAGAAGAATGCAATCTTGCAATCTTGCCATCTGCAACAACATGAATAGATCTAGAGGGTATTATGCTAAGTTAAATAAGTCAGTCAGAGAAAGACAAATACCATATGATTTCACTCACATGTGGAATTTAGGAGACAAAACAAATGGACAAAGGAAAAAAGAGACAAACCAAAAAGACTCTTAACTATAGAGACAAACTGATGGTTACCTAGGGGAAGTGAGTGAGGGATGGGTGAAATAGGTGAAGAGTATTAACAGTACACTTATGATGAGCAGTGAGTAATGTATAGAACCCTTGATTCATTATATTGTATACCTGAAACTAATATAACACTGTACACTAATTACACCTGATTTTTTTATTTTTTTAAAGTGGAGGGAGGATAAAGAAAGAAAGAATAACCAACACTCAGCAGCTCCAGATTTTGTGGAGTCTGAGGTTTCTACAATTTGAGGGGCTTACCTAAAAAAATAACTACAAATATAGGGGCTTCGGTGTGTTTCAGTCAGTTAAGCATCCGACTTCAGCTCAGATCACGATCTCGTGGTCTGTGAGTTCGAGCCCCACGTAGGGCTCTGTGCTGATAGCTCAGAGCCTGGAGCCTGCTTCTGATTCTGTGTCTCCCTCTCTCTCTGCCCCTCCCCCCACTCATACTCTCTCTCTCTCTCTCAAAACAAATAAACATAAGAATTTTTAAAAATTAAAAAAAATAACAATATATAATTACAATACAAAATTTGGTATGGAAGTACATATTTGTTTCTATTGAGAAGAAAAATCACACAAAAACACAAAGTTTAGGGGCACCTGGGTGTCTCAGTTGGTTAAGCGTCTAACTCTTGATCTCAGCTCAGGTTTTGATCCCAGGGTCCTGAGTTTAAGCCCTTCATTGGGCTCCACGCTGGGTGTGAAGCAAACTTAAAAAATAATAATAAATATGGAGCACCTGGGCGGTTCAGTCAGTTAAGCAACTAACTCTTGGTTTTAGCTCAGGTTCATGAGTTCGAGCCTCGCATCAGGCTCTGTGCTGCCAGTGTGAAGCCTTCTTGAGATTCTCTCCTCCCCTTCTATCTCTCTGCCCCTCCCACGTTCTCTCTCTCTCTCTCTCTCTCTCAATAAACAAACAAACAAACTTAAAATTTTTAAATTTTTAAATAATAAATAAGAATTTTTAAAAAACCCAAAGCTTAAAATTTTTTTAGTGTTTATTTTTGAGAGAGAAACAGAGTGCAAGCAGGGGAGGGGCAGAGAGAGAGGGAGACACAGAATCTGAAGCAGGCTCCAGGCTCTGAGATGTCGGTGCAAAGCCTGACACGGGGTTCGAACCCACAAACTGCAAGATCATGACCTAAGCCAAAGTCGGACACTTAACCGACTAAGCCACCCAGGCGCCCCCGCCAAAAAAAAAACCCAAATTTTAATACCTAACAAATACTCAACTGTCAGAATCTGAAAAAAAGCATATTCTTATTAATTAATAACTGCCCTAAGATATTTTTGTAATATTTACCTTCTCTGTAGTATTGGCTGCAATTTTTTTTATCATCTCTTTATGTAAGAACACTTTCTTTTTTTTTAATATGAAGTTTATTGTCAAATTGTTTTCCATACAACACCCAGTGCTCATCCCAACAGGTGCCCTCCTCAATGCCCATTACCCACCCTCCTGTCCCTCCCACCCCCCATCAACCTTCAGTTTATTCTGTTTTTAAGAGTCTCTTACGGTTTGGCTCTCTCCCTAACTTTTTTTTTTCCTTCTGCTCTCCCATGGTCTTCTGTTAAGTTTCTCAGGATCCACATAAGAGTGAAAACATATGGTATCTGTCTTTCTCTGTATGACTTCTTTCACTTAGCATAACACTCTCCAGTTTCATCCACGTTGCTATAAAAGGCCATTTCATTCTTTCTCATTGCCACATAGTATTCCATTGTGTATATAAACCACAATTTCTTTATCCATCCATCAGTTGATGGACATTTAGGCTCTTTCCATCATTTGGCTATTGTTGAAAGTGCTGCTATAAACATTGGGGTACAAGTGTCCTTATGCATCAGCACTCCTGTATCCCTTGGGTAAATTCCTAGCAGTGCTATTGCTGGGTCATAGGGTAGATCTATTTTTAATTTTTTGAGGAACCTCCACACTGTTTTCCAGAGTGGCTGCATCAGTTTACATTCCCCCCAACAGTGCAAGAGGGTTCCCGTTTCTCCACATCCTCTCCAGCATCTATAGTCTCCTGATTTGTTCATTTTAGCCACTCCGATTGGCGTTAAGGTGATATCTGAGTGTGGTTTGGATTTGTATTTCCCTGATGAGGAGTGACATTGAGCATCTTTTCATGTGCCTGTTGGCCATCTGGATGTCTTCTTTAGAGAAGTGTCTATTCATGTTTTCTGCCCATTTCTTCACTGGATTATTTGTTTTTTGGGTGTGGAGTTTGGTGAGTTCTTTACAGATTTTGGATACTAGCCCTTTGTCTGATATGTCATTTGCAAATATCTTTTCTCATTCTGTTGGTTGCCTTTTAGTTTTGTTGATTGTTTCCTTTGCAGTGCAGAAGGTTTTTATCTTGATGAGGTCCCAATAGTTCATTTTTTTGCTTTTAATTCCCTTGCCTTTGGAGATGTGTCAAGTAAGAAATTGCTGCAGCTGAGGTCAGAGAGGTTTTTTCCTGCTTTCTCCTCTAGGGTTTTGATGGTTTCCTATCTCACATTCAGGTCCTTTATCCATTTTGACTTTATTTTTTGTGAATGGTGTAAGAAAGTGGTCTAGTTTCATTCTTCTGCATGTTGTTGTCCAGTTCTCCCAGCACCATTTGTTAAAAAGACTGTCTTTTTTCCGTTGGATATTCTTTCCTACACTTTCTAATATCCATTTTTACAATGAGAATAGAATGAAAATTTAATATTTTCTGGAATCAGAAAAATTTTATTATTGATAACTGGGATGCATAAAATATGCAGCATTACAAAAATATGCTTTTGTTGTGTATAGTTCTGTTGTAAATTTGTGCCCTACAAACAGGAATTTTGATAAGTTCTATTTTGCATGATTACCATAAATTTTTAAAAATATATGCTGCTTTTTAATTTGCATATATTATCATTTGTATACATTATCAAATATATTCCCGGACAGCACAGCACTTCCATTGAAAATAGATTTTGATGAGAACCAAATTCTCCACTAACAATTAAACGCATCTGATGACTGAATGAATTTTCCAGAGATCAGCTTCCAGTTCCATGCATTGCATGCCTAGCTTTTACTCTACTATCCATATTTCTGTTTCCAGGAACCATAGAGGGCATTCATACACTGATGGCCAGCAGTGGCTTAACTACACAATAGTGATTGAAAAATCACATAGATATAACTCACTAAACCCAACAAAATATCATGAACTCAATTTTCCCTAAGCTGAATCTTATAAAATCCTGAAGCATGGTTAAAGGAAATACAGAACAATGAGGTTTGTAGACTTCCATTTCAACCAAGTTAAAATATACTAATGGTATAATTTTAAAAAATTATTACCTAACTCTTCTAGAAGCAATAACTAGAAAGTCTAGTTAGCAATAACTCACTCAGTGACAAGGAGTGCCCCTAGTGTCCAGATTGTGGTTTCTAAATACCATTTCTAAATAATAATAATAATAATAATAATAATAATAAAAATTAACGCTGAAATCCTCAGCAAGATGGCTGACTCCAGGTCTGGTGCAACAAATCAATATAAGCCTACAACATCCTGTCATACGAGAAAGCAAAGAAGCTATCCACATTCACTGAGGTCATGTCAAGAGATAATAGGAGCCAAGTGAAAGGGACTCCCACTGGCCAAAGATGAGATAGTTTGTGCATCAAAAAGTATAATAACTATAACGAATTAAATCAGATATGTTTTTTAAGAATCTATGAGGTCATACTGGTTTCCACAGTGGATGTAACAATTTACATTCTCACCAACAGAGTGCCATGGTTCCTTTTTCTCCACATCCTACCCAAAACTTGTTATTTCTTGCCTTGTGCACTGAAACTAATGAACACAATGTGTCAAGTACACTCAAATAAAAAAAAAATACAAACATACAATACATGTCACGCCAAGTAAAAAAAAATCTATGAGGTTATAATGATATATTTTTAAAAAATCAGTGGTTCCATTTGAAGGTTTATTAGGGCATGAACCTCTCATTCTAAGATTTTCTAAAGGGGGATAAATTATCCCACCGTTCGTGTACTAACTAGATTCTAGTGTAATCAAATAATTGATGAAAAGTAATTCTTCTCTATAGAAGAATTCCACTTAGTAATTACAAAAGGAATGATTAAATTAAAATATCTATCTTTTGTAGCCCCTAATGAAATAATAGCTATAGACAATGGTCATCCAGGGTTGCTAAAACCATCTGGGAAATGATGCATGGGTCAGGCTGAAAATATCTGAAACCTCCAGTCAATCTTAACATGACAAAAAATAAAATAAGATAAAATAAAATACAATGAAAAGAAAGTGTGTCAAGCATCAGATGCCTCTGATGTGATATAATAGTGAGTCCACAGCAACACTTATGAAATGTTCTACCAAAACATTGAATTTGAATATGATCAAGGATCTCAGCTACATATAACTACCAGTTTACAGGAAATACACAAAGGAAATACACAGACAAACATGTCAAATGACACCAGGGATGAAATCAGCTAATCCCAGAGTGTAGGATATGCTATAAGACACAAGATCCAGTTTCTTCAACAAATAAATGCATTAAAAAAGAGAAAGGGGGAGGAGAAAATTTATAGATTTAAAGAATTTTAGGAAACACCAAATGCAATACATGGACTTTATTTGAATTCTCATTCAAACAAGTCAGTTTAAAAAATGTTATGGAAAAATAAGGTAAACTTGGTGAATACTGAAAATGTATTTAATGATATTAAAGAAATAGTGTTTCATGTAGTGGTGGCATCCGCAGCAGCAGCAGAAAGAGTTTGGTTGGGGCCACGTCTCACACCATTTTGCCAGTACAGCCTAGCAAGAGGTCAGAAGGCAGAACTTACCTTTGAATCTGTGAATGAAGGCATTGAATGCATTTGTAAAATTATGAAGAGCATCCGAAGAGAATGAATCCCAACAGCCCCTCTATCACATATGATATCAGTCAGTTGATTTTATCGATGATCTGGCAGACCTCAGCTGCCTTGTTTGCAGAGCTAATACCCAGGCATGCCAACCTCACAACAAGGACTGGATTAAAGAGAAAATCTACATGCTCCCTTGTTGGCAGGTCCAACATGCCAGGAAATAGTTGAGTAGGAGGCATTGGGGGTTGGGGGTGGGCTTGGAACACAGGTATGTCCAGTGTGCTGCAGGGGAAGTTTTGTGTTCTAGGAATCCTGTTTCCATTGTGTACACTCTAGCCAGAATTGAATGTATTCGATGAAATGGGAGGACCTTGGTCAATCTGAAATCCCCATGGCCCCTTGCCCCCAACTTTTATTTAACATAAACCTTTTAATAATATAGACAGAAGTTGATTTTTGTCAGTGAATACTGGTTCCAGTCCTTCAAACTATTCATATCTGCTTTATAACATTCACCATACTAACCCTTGTTCAAGTTGGGGTGGGAGTAGTGACAGTTTCATTGTATCTTCAAGATCAGGTCTTAGTGAAAAACAAATGTTCTTTAAGGTTTTGTTTTTTTTTTTAAGAAGAAATCATGTTAAGTAGTTTTTTGAGGGGGGGGGTAAGCTGTAATAGTGATTTAAAAAAATAGTGTCTCATCTCTTAGAGATACATACTGAAATATTTACGAGTGAAGTAATATTGTGTGTACTATTTACTCCAAGTTATCCAACAGATAGGGGTAAGGCATAGGAGAGACGGTGTGGATAAAATAGGGCCCACCATGTGCTGATAATAGATGAACCAGGGCAACAAGCATATGGAGATTTATCCTACTATTTTTTCTAATTTTATGTATGCTCAAAACTTCCATAACAATTTTATTTTTCAAAAAGCAGCTGAAGAAAAAAGAACTTTTCCAAAAGGTTTACTGAAACTGGAAAATGCCACTTTTCCTCTTGTATCATGGAGAAGAAAGTCTACTTAGGCCTTCAACTCTTCAGGCAGTGAATTTGACCCAACAGTGATTCCCTTCTCTCTTTCCAATGGGTAAATATTGCCTGTATCGTCAAGCGTTCAAGGCCAACTCCTTAATGTATCACAGAACACCTGTCTACACATCACCACTGATATAGGACAAAGATGAAAACCTTGAGCAGGGGTATCCTGACTCAGTTATGTGTAGCAGGACAAAAACCTTTCTGAACCCTGAACAGACTTTGAATTAATTTGACCCTCCACTATTATTTGAAGGCCTTGCCTGAGTGAGAAATAAATAAATAAAGCAAACCTCAATAAGCAATCATTAAAAGGTACTTGGATCGTCAGCTGGTGACAGATCTCTGAATGCCGGGGAGGGGGTGGGGGTTGTTCAAGATCTCTGCAGTACACGTAACTTCTCCCTGAAATAGCTAAAACGCTTCCTCGGCTCCCACCAGTCTCTGGAGTCCTTGCTTTACGGAAATTTAAGGCTCAAAGTGTCTACCCTTCCCCACGATAAAGTACAGAATTGATCAGGATTATGGAACCTGGAACTCTACATGTAAGAATTTTGTTTGAATATATCATGTGTTAGACAGTGACACCTATTGGTAAAGTGTAGTATTGTAAACCAGGACTATCGAATATTGCAATGCAGTCAAACCTTTCTAACTCAGACACAATGGAAAAAAGCCAGAATGAATTGGGGAAAATCCGTGGCAGGAAAAAAATCACTGTCATATGCTTTTATCACCTTCAACTAGTCTACATAATTCAACCTAGGCTAAAGGTGAGGTGTACTAGACCCTTACAGAAAGTATTTTTTGACGAGCCCAGCAAATATTCAGCCTGAACTGTAGTGATATGCCTTAAGTTGCAATTAATTCTTTTTAAATGGGTGTTCCCAAAGTTCTTAAAGCTGCTTTGTTCTCTTAAGTGGACAAACATTTCACAACCCTATCTCGATAAAGTATTAAGTGAATTTTATTTCTCTAAAAGTGACCCTCTGAAAATTCACAAATTCTAAACTTGTGAAATCCAAATCAATAAAAAATATATATATGCCTTCTATACTCAAATTAGACAAAAGATTAGGAGATACATTTCAGCATTATAAATGCCCAATGTAAATATGGAAGGAGGGGGCTTCTAAGTATGAAATAAATAACCTCAATCAGTTGTACAGGGGGAGGATGGATCCTCTCATTAAAGGATTAGATTGTAGGAACAAAGACAAGGCAATGTGAAAAGTAAAATCCCGTCCAATTGTTTCAAATGTCCAGTCATCAGTTTGATCCCTTCACTCATCAAAAGTGCTTACTTTGGGGGCATCTGGGTGGCTCAGTAGGTCAAGTGCCCTACTCTTGGTTTTGGCTCAGGTCATGATCTCAGGGTTAATGAGTTCAAGCCCCACATCGAGCTCCATGCTGACAGTGCAGAGCCTGCTTGGGATTCTCTCCCTCTCCCTCTCTCTGCTCCTTCCCCACACACAGATCTCTCTCACTCTCTCTCAAAACAAATACATAAACTTTAAAAAAAAATTCTTACTTTGTTCATTAGAATGATTTATATAACTTATAAAAGTAATCTCCATCAGAATCATTTATAAATATGCTTATATTACAGTGTCAATATAGATATATAGTACAAATATATATTTAAGTATGTATCATATAAATATGTGAAAATACATTTATGCCATAAAATTTCATTGTAAAATAATTTTAATAATGAACTCAATGGGGAAACTAGATTGACTCTAAGTGATTTGTTTTATAAACCCCACTTGAGGGAACACACTCACACATTGCACAGGGAGTGATGCCTGAAAGAAGTCCTCTTGAACCCAGGTTCCTCCCTCCAAATCCCTCAGTCCTCTCCTTCCTGACTACTTGACAGCACTATAATGGGTGGTGTAAGGTTTTCTCAGGCTCAGTTCTGAACTCACCTTTGCCCTGCGTCTCCTCCTCAATTACTCTTCTCTTCTGAATCCTGGTCTCCTCCCCTCAGGGACTGGGAAGGCAGCCTTGACTGCTGTGCAGAACAAAGGAGTGAGAACATTTTATTTTCCTCTGTGGCTCTCTCCCCTCCCCTCTCCCTGCCTTTTAGTCAATGCCAGAGGAGTGCTTTGAGGAATCCACTCTAAGGTCCTAAAGTCACTGTGTGACTGAGGTGCTTGATCCCACAGGGAGCTGAAGGTACAGCAGGGCCTCCGATAGCCGATAGCCGGCAGGTGTCTGGAGGACACGTGGAAAGCATGCGGGTTCACTGTGGTAGATGTGGTAACCACACTGACGCTGTGACAAGCAATTTCAAATTCCAGAAAAACTAGCCTGGAAGGACTGGATCTAGAAGGAAAAAAGGAAGAAACAGACAAACAAGGCCTCTAACTGATGAATACTTTGCTAATGCTTCCAAAGGAAGGACAACCTGTTAATAACAGACCAGGAAGGCAACGTTGCAGTTAATTTTTACTTTCTATTCTCATCATCAAAGCATGTTTAATGTGATCCTGCATGGGGCAAGAGGGCCCTTGCCAAAATTAAAATCAGAAAAGGTTGGCCATCTGTGAGCATTAAAGGGATATGGAAAGAGTCAGAGAACAAAGGATCAACTCCTGGAATAAAGAAACATTTTTTAACTCATGGCTGTGTTTTGGTGTGTCCTTGTTTACCATAGGATTGTGGGGTAAAAAAGTTCAGAATCTTTAAATAAATAAAACATCACAGTCATGCTGATTTATTCAAGTCATTCACTCAGGGAGTGAGTTAATTGGAATCACTTGGGAATGAGCAGATTCCACTTCCTATAGGAGCCAAGTGAAGCCTCAGAGGAGGCAGTTGTTGGAAAAGTCAGGGCAACGCTGATGGTTCATGAAGACAAATTAGTTGAGCCTGAGAGAGCTTGGTGAGCTAACGCAGACGCTGAGGGGTAGGATCTCAGCAAGCTGACTCAATGTTTTACTTAAACACCAAGATTCTGGTTACCAAAAGCTGAGGACTCTATCAGCTGGAAAGGCCCATGGCTACTTTCCTCTTCATAAAAAGGTAGGAATAAATCAGTGATCGCCAAAGTGTGGTCCCTGGACCAGCAGCATCCGCATCCCCCAGAAGCGTGTTACAAATGGGAATTCTCAGGCCTCACCCCCACACACTGAAACAGAAATTCATATGGCTGTGTTTTAATAAGCCCTCCAGGTGATTCTGAAATACACTTGTTAGTGTATTAAAGTATGGGAGCCACTGGAAGAAACTCCTGGAATAAATGACAAAAATGGTCCAATAACTTTGTTACAGTTAAATGGGGACTCAAGGAGTCTTTCCCTTCCTGCCTGGCTTTACCCTGGTCCAGGCCACCACAGCCTCATGCCCAGACACCTACAGGAGTCACTTCTCTGGTATCCCCATCTGGTTCAGGCCCCTCCAGTCAATTTCCCACAGTGTTGGCAGGGTGAGCCTGAAATTACAAATCAGCTAGTGTCACTCCCTTGATTGATACCCTGCAGTAGCTTCCCACAGTATTTAGGATCAGGTTCAATTCATGAGCTGACTTCTGCTGTGTTGCCCAGACGTTCTCCCAAACTTGAATCTTTTTGTACCTGAGGCTCCAGACAAGTTGAACTGCTTTTAGCTCCTTGAATCCAACTTCCAGGCCATGATGCCATGCTTTTTCCACTACCTGAAACCCTCTCTCCATGTCTCTTCATCAGGCCTAACTGGAGGTGACTTGGTGGAAGAAAAGAAAACCCATGGGAGTAAGAGTCATTAAAGAGAGAGGGAACCAGGAGAAAGAAGAGAAAGGAGAGAAACCAACCCAAAAGCGTGTCGGCCTGTGCTGTGCACTTGGTGCATGGGGTCTCAAAGCCCATCCTATCCTTTGGTCTTCATCTTCTGCAGGTGTTCAACCTATCCCTGACTTCACCTTAAATGCCCCCCACCTCTGCTGGACCCTCTAGGCCCCAAAAGAAAACACTCTCTGCAGATTAGGCTCTCCATGGCTTCCAAATAATAATTAGCTACTGGACACACAGGGGTTCTCAAAGTGTAGTTCCCACACCAGAAGCATCGGCACCACCTGGGAACTACTTAGAAATTCAAACTATTGGATTGAATAATTCAGAACCTATTGTATCAGAAACTCTAGGACAGGGCTCTGCAACCTGTATTTTTAAAAATCCTCCAGGTGACTTTTATGCACAATAAAATTTGTATCTAAAATACTGTCTAGGGGTGGCTGGTGGTTTATTCAGTTAGCATCTGAACTCGATTTTGGCTCAGATCATGATCTCACAGTTCATGGGATCAAGCCCCGAGTTGGGCTCTGCGCTGACAGCATGGGGCCTGCTTGAGATTCTCTCTCCCACTCTCTGCCCCTCCTGCCCCCTCATAAATAAATGAATGAATGAATAAATAAATAAAGTACTGCCTAAAGTATTTGTGTTAGAGCCCATGCTAATAGAACACCAGATACTCTCCTTGGCCCTCAAAGGGCTTTATATTTAGGCCTTTGGGTGATAATGCCCCTCTCTTTTTTGTGTGAACCTCAAGATTGTTTTCATTGGTGTGACTTAATCTCAGGCAGGTGGAGCCAGGCAAAGCATGGGTGGCCCCTTGAAAGGTTATAGCACCTGTCAGATGCAATTGTACAGACATTAGTGACTATGAGAATTATAACAGCACTAGTAATCATTGGAAAGTAAATACTGATGATCATTTGCTAACCCCTTATAACATACTTTACTTATCCAACATAGTACAACCTTCGAAAGTAGCAATTAATATACCCCCATTACGGATGCAAAAACCAAGTCTCAGAGGTCACATGATTTGCCTAAAGACATTCGAGGAAGAAGTGATAGGTCAAGGACTTAAATGTGGAACTGACTAGCTCCAAGCTGCTCATTCGAGGGCACTAATTATTCCTACAAAGGTGCATGGGTGGTTACCAGAGGGAACACTCTGCTTCTGGAGCCAGGCCCCTCTTCTTCTAAGGAAACATGGCAACATATTGAGTTTCCTTCTGCCCATCCTGCCTTTCTTTTGACGGCCTTTCTTTCAGTATTTGCTTTTGGGCTTCTCATCCTCACTGACCAATGACTGGGATGATGCAGTTTGCATTTTCTGTTGTCATGCAGAAAGTGGCAGACACTGTGAAAGAGAGTGAGCCTTCCAGATGAAATGCAATGTGTAAATGGAAATTGTCATCATTATCCCCTGAATAAATGGAGAAAATGAACATTGGCTCTAGCAGAACTGGAAGGAAAATTTGGACTGCAAACAAAAGCATTATTAATTTAAGGAACTGCCTGAATTTGCCTCTGGCAGTTTCCTTTGTAAACACCGTTAACACTCTGGAATGCTTGAATTGTATCTAAATGCATAGCTTAAATATGTAAAAACAGAAACCTAGGCATTACTTTCAGGCATCCAGAGAATTGTTTGCTTCTAAAATCTGCCAGAACAAAATACAACTAGCATATGAGACTTCCAAATTATGAGGGTCTAATATTTCTCATAAAATCCTTTCACAGAATATAGAATTGTTGACTACCTCCTACCCAAGACCAGTTATAATTTACGACTGACAAAATATGGCTCTGTAACACTGCTGGTGCAGAACGTGCTTATATTTGTGTTTCTCTGTAACATGAACATGATTCTTGGAGGTAAAAGGCTGCAGCAAGGGATATCTTTAGGCAACAGAGTTATTTAAGTGGCCAAGTCACAGCTGAGTAACTTTGTAAATGAACCTGGTAGAGTCAACTCTGTGGAGAAGAATAATTGCATCTTTATGACCTCATTCTGAGGTGGAAAGCCCCTCACTCAGGCACCATGGTGGGAGGCATTCAGAGAAGTTGTATTTTGGACACTAGAATCAACTAAGTTATATTTCCCAGAAGGAAAATATATCTATGAATTTTGGATGAGGTAGTTCTAAGTGAAAAGCCATCCTACCCTCACCAGGCTCACAGACTTTTCCCAAATAATCTGGAAAGTAAACATGGGCTTGTCAGTTCTCTGGAGCCCAGAAAGCATTTGGGAAAAATCTTGACTGAGTTTGATGAGCAACCATACCCCGGGGAATTCTCCATTTAGAAGCAAGAGGATAAAGGAAGCGTTGGAACAGTTGCTGCTAATTGGGAACCAACCAGCCCCTGGAGCAACTGATAGTAAGCTAGCAGCTTCCTGAGCATGAGAGAGTCAAAGTTTGAATCCCTTGCTCAAGTGTAGAATAACAATAATGACAGCAACCAACACAGACTGGGGTCTTACAATGGATGGGGGAAACAAACACTTCATATATACTCGTGTATTTATGTGTATATATATATATATATATATATATATATATATATATGTGTGTGTGTGTACATGTGTATGTGTGTATATATATGTATGTAAAATCATTTCTATACATTAATATGCATATATAATTATTTAACCCTTTTAATAGCCTTATTAAGTAATTTTAAAATATTACTCCCATTTTACAGATAAGGGAACTGAACACAGAAGTTATGTAATTTGTCCATACTAGAAAGAAACAGAAGCAGGATTCAAACTGAGTCATGCTCCAGAGTCCATGTTCCTAACCACTTACACACATCATCACTTGACAGGGAAAGATCGTGGGCTTTCATGTTTGGCACTAAGGAACTGATTTCTGACTTACTTACTTCGAGGTACAATGGGATGCCATTGTGCAAGCACAATGGAATATTACTCAGCCATACAAAAGAATGAAATCTTGCCATTTGCAACAACACTGATGGATCTGGAGAATATTACGCTAAGTGAGATAAATCAGTCAGAGAAAGACCAATACCATACCATTCCATTCACATGTGGAATTTAAAAAACAAAACAAATGAACAAAGGAAAAAAAAGAGACAAACCAAAAAACAGACTCTTAACTATAGAGACAAACTGATGGTTACTTAGGGGAGGTGGGTGGGGGATGGGTGAAATAGGTGAAGGGTATTAACGGTACACTCATCATGATGAGCAGTGAGTAATGTATAGAATTGTTGAATCACTATATTATATCCCTGAAATTAATACAACACTGTATGTTAACTATACTGGAATTAAAATGAATAGAATAAGATAAAATAAAAAATGTGACCCTGAGTAAGTGACTTAACTTTATTCCCTGCCTATAAAATAGATAAAATTCTGAACTAGCAGATTGTCATAAAAAAGGTACTTAAGACTTAGTAGACACTCAATAAACAGTTTCTTAAGCTACATCTTCATTAAATTCACTAACCATTTCTGGCTATGATCCAGTATTGGAATGGCAGCTATCAACTCCAGACTACTTCTCTGGCTAATGATCTGAGAGGCACAAGCAGAGTGGAATGATTGCAAACTATAAAGGAAAAAATCATAAGCACTTACACACACAAATATACGGACTGGATTTTGGTGGAACTCAAAAGATAGAAAACACCTGCCTTCTACATTCAAATCCTATCAAATTTATCAGGTGCCTAGCATCATTGGATGAGGATCCACACTTAATTCTAAATCTGATTTTTGTTTGAAGAGTGTCAAAACTTTAAGTGCCAGCAATATATATTTTAAATAGATATCATTTCATATACATAAATTCATAAAAATATATATACAGTGTGTGTGTGGGGGGGGGTATTTCCCCCTAGGGTGATTGTGTAACAAATTCACCTCATTGCTTCAGGCTATTTGAACCTCTCCATTAACTGGGCTGGATTAATTCTGAAATGATCCACTTAAGTTGTATTTCTCTGTGATTATTAAAATGAGATTTCCCCCCTTTTTCACAACAATTTCACCATTTTTCAAACATGGCTAATGACTCTGTTTTTCCTCCAATCCTTTGGCCATATTCCTTACCATGAAACAAATTGGAAAGGATGTGTGATTATGAATGATTTTTTTTATCTTTCCAAGTGGGAACCATGAAGTACTATTGTACTTTCTCATCCACTCCCCTATTATTTGGCTTCCTTCCTCTTTCCTGGGGAAGAGAAGGTATTTCAAGAGTAGAGAAGATTAGTTAATTATTTTCAGATGCCTTCTTACCTTGTTCTGTTAGACTCAAATCTCAATGGATTCATTTAAAATAACTGATCATTGGGTATCATTGAGGAATTGCCACTGTGGTATATTCTGACATGTATTTTTGAGTTCCAAATAAAACAAGAAGTTTCTCAGGGTGTAAGTAGACCCTAGTATATTCCCTACCTCCCTAATTTTATTTATTCCACATCTGCTGGTAAAATATCCACTGAGAAAAAGAAAGTAAAATGATTATCTGTTTATTAAGTTATTTTGATAGACAGGAACAGAGACTCATTAATGTCACTTGAAGAAAAGGGAGATTGAATATTAACTAGACTTACTGTGGTGATGATTTCACAATATATATAAATAGCAAATGATTATATTGTACACCTGAAACTAATACAATGTTATATGTCAATTATTCTTCAATTTAAAAAAAAATCTTTGATGTTTGAAAAAAAAGAAAGAAAAAGGTAGAGGGGATAATCACAAAGTCATTATAAAAGGTACAAGAATGCATTTAATTCAATTTTCTCCCAAATGTACAGAAAAGACATTTCTTCTTCCCTCTGGCCACCCCCAAGTGATCTTGTCCTCCTGGAAAAAGTATCTCCTATCTGAGAAGTCCTCACCTTTGATAGCAATGAAAGAGGCAAGGGACACACGCACAGCCAGCCACACGAACCTGACCCACCTGGCAACCACCAGGGAGAAGTCTTCCCTGCCAGGTCCAGAATGACAGGTAGGTGTCCCTCCTGGATGCCTGGGCAGATGGTGATGTCACAGAGAATACAGAAAGAGCAGGTCTGGAGAGGAAGAGGATGAATTCATGTTTGCAAATGTCAACTCTGGGGCACCTATGAAACATTCAAGAGTACATCTGGGCTTGATTCTCACGAGAGAGGTCTGAGCTGCAGAGACAAGTCTGGTGACTTGCCCAGGCTACATGGCTTGGAGGTGGTGGTGGCAGTGCTGGAAGTTGATTGGAATCAGGTCTGTGTTAGTTCGTCCGTTGTGTGCTGCATGATGCCCCACATCAGGCCAACTAGTGAAGGTGTGAGGTGTGAGGCCTCCCTTCTGACCCTAAGCTCTCTGTACCTCGTCCCCTTGCTTCCTATTCCACTTTCCCGGCCTGCAGATTTCCTGTGCTTGCTTGTCTCTCCTTCTCCTTTATCTTAATTAACACTATACTCAGGAAAGGATCCATTAATATTGCTTTCCCCAGGGTGATTGACTCTTAAGCAACAACTCACCATGGGCAATGCTTAGGGTGATGCACATAATGATGAGCATAAGAGGATCACTTATGGATATATTTTGTGTTTGTCCAGGCTGGGTTTTCCCCTGCATCTTCCTAAGTATCCAGGCTGTTCTTTCTACCTCACTGAAGATATGCACTGAAAAGACCCAATCCTACACACAACTTCTATTTCTGGATCTTTCAAAAGCAGGAGCTCTTAGGGTACAGCTGCAAGAGAAATACAGGGTGCCTGGTTAAATGTGAACTGCAGATAAGTAATAGTTTTTTTCAGTGTAAATATATCTCCAGTATTACAAGGGACATTCTTATGCTAAAAAGTTATTCATTGTTTAGCTGAAATCCAAGTTTAACTGGGTGATTTTTTCCATTTTGTTTTTTGCTAAATCTGGCAATCCTACTGTAGGGTAAAGGGGAAGAGCCTTTGCAAACATGACAGGGGGATAAAGAAGGGAGAAGAAAATAGCAGGAGGGAGAGAAACCCAACACTAGGGCAGCTTCTGAGAAGCCCTCACAGAAATGGTCCTGAGTCTACCCCTCGCACAAGGGAGAGGGTACAGGACCTCACTGGAGAGGGGCTATTATCCTGTGAGGCCCTTTGGCCTCAGGGCATGTTCCAGGGTCCCCAGGACTAAACCAGGCAGACATCCCCTGAGTCCCTTAACATCAAGTAGCTATTTGTGCTTAGAAAATTATTTTCTCTATTAGGCCCCAAAGACTGAGATAAGGGAGGTCTAAGAATGCTGACAGTAGACTTCCTGCCAACCAGCATACAGAAGGCTTCAGACTACATTTAATTCTATCTAAAGGAAATTATGTGACGTTTCTAACATCCTGTTTTGTGAAGAAAACTTCTTAACTACAAAATAATCATCATTACTGATAAACACTGGATATTTTCTATGTGACACACACCATGTTAAGTGTTTTATGTTCATTATTTTGGCTTTTGTATTAAAATATTATTATAGAACAAAAGGAGGGGTCCTTTGTTAAGGGAGTGCCAAACTTTGAGGAGTCTGTGAAGAAGATTCCAGAAGAGTAAAAGAGGACATAAAACAATGCCTACTTCACTTATTGATTAGCCTGGCTCTGGCCCCAAAACCTAATTATAAAGGAAATTAGGGGCTCCTGGGTGGCTCAGTCAGTTAAATATCCAGCTGTTGATTTCGGCTCAGGTCATGATCTCATGGTTGTGAGATCAAGCCCCATGTTGGACTCCAAGATCAGCCTTGAGCCTGCTTGGGATTCTCTCTCTCTCCCTCTCTCTTTTCCCCTCCCCTCCCTTACACACTCTTTCTCTCTCACTCTCTCTCTCTCTCAAAATAAATAATTTTTTAAAAAACAAATAAAGGAAAAATTATCTCAGAAAGATGCTTCACTCAATATACAATATATTTGTTTCAGGAGCCAGCCCTCTGCCAGCCTGCCTTGCTGCTGCCTTTAAAAAGCAAAAAGGGGGGAGCCTGGGTGGCTCAGTCGGTTGAGCGTCTGACTTCAGCTCAGGTCACGATCTCGCGGTCCGTGAGTTCGAGCCCGGCGTCAGGCTCTGGGCTGATGGCTCGGAGCCTGAAGCCTGCTTCCGATTCTGTGTCTCCCTCTCTCTCTGCCCCTCCCCCGTTCATGCTCTGTCTCTCTCTGTCTCAAAAATAAATAAACGTAAGAAAAAATTTTTTTTAAAAATAATAAAAGGCAAAAAGGGTTGGTCCTGATGTAAATGCTTAACTCCTTGCCTCAGACATAATTTTTAGGCCTAGCTCAGAACTTGCAGCCTTTCCCCTAGCACAGGCTAAATTCTTCCAAGCTCTGTAACTCTATAAAAACCACCTGTACCTTTGTGCCAAGGTTTCAGTGAAAGCATTATATTCTGCAATTACTATTCACTTGAAAGAGGGAAAATTTTCTTTCCAATCAACACAGTATCACTTCCCTCACAGACAGAATTGTTCATCTAGCACAGGCATTTCTTGTTTTATTTTACTTCAATTTCTGTGCTTCACAGATACTGCATTTTTTACGAATTGAAGGCTCATGGCAAACCCTGCATGGAACAAGTCTATCGGTGCCATTTTTCCAACAGCTTTGGTTCACTTCATGTCTCTGGGTCACATTTTGGTACTTCTCAAAATATTCCCAAACTTTTCATTATTATTATATTTGTTATGGTGATCTGTGATCCATGATCTTTGATGTCACTATTGTAATTGTTTTGGGGTGCCATGCCCATATAAGAGAGCAAACTTAGCCCATAAATGTGGTATGTATTCTGACTGCTCCACCAATGAACTGATCCCCATCTCCCACTCCTCAGGATCTCCCTATTCCCTGAGACAGAGCAATATTTAAACTAGGCCAATTAGTTACATTATGATGGCCTCTAAGTGTTCAAGTGAAAAGAAATCATATGTCTCCCACTTTAAACTGAAAGCTAGAAATGATAGAGCTTAGCTAGGAAGGCATGTCAAGGGGTGCTTGGGTGGCTCAGTCAGTTAAGCATCTGACTTCTGGCTCCGGTCATGATCTTGCTTTTTGTGGGTTCAAGGCCTACATCAGGCTCTGTGCTGACAGCTTGGAGCCTGGAGCCTGCTTCAATTCTGTGTCTCCCTCTGTCTCTCTCTGCCCCTCCCTTGCTCTCAATCAGTCTCTCTCTCTCTCTCTCTTTCTCTCTCTCTCAAAAATAAACATTAAAAAAAAAGTTTGTTTTTTTTTTTGAAGGAAGGTATGTCAAAACTAATACAGGCCAAAAGCTAGGCTTTTTGTACCAGTCAGCCAAGTTGTGAATGCAAAGGAAAAATTCTTAAAGGAAATTTATAGTGCTCCTCTGGTGATCACATGAATGATAAGAAGGAAAAACAGCCTTATTGCTGATATAAAGAAATGTTTAAACCAGCCACAACATTCCCTTAAACCAAAGCCTAATCCGTATCAAGGCCCTAACTCTCTTCAATTCCATGAAGGCTGAGAGAGGTGAGGAAGCCGCAGAAGAAAAGTTTGAAGCCAGCAGAGGTTAGTTCACGAGGCTTAAGGAAAGAAGCCATCTCCGTAACATAAACGTGCAAGGTGAAGCATCAAGTGCTGATGTAGAAGCTGCAGCAAGTTATCCAGAAGATTCTGCTAAGATAATGGAGGTGGCTACACTAAATGACAGATTTTCAATACATTGGAAGAGTAGTCTGTTGGAAGAAGATGCCATCTGGGACTTCCATAGCGAGAGAAGAGAAGTCAATGCCTGGCTTCAAAGCTTCTAAGAACAGGCTGATTTCTTAGGGACTAATGCAGCTGGATCCTGGAAGTTGAAACCAATGCTCATTTATCCCTTCAAAAAACCTAGGGCCCTTAAGAATTATGCTAAATCTACTCTGTCTATGCTCCATAAATAAAACAACAAAGCCTGGGTGACAGCACATCTGCATATAACATGGTTTACTGAATATCTTAAACCCAATGTTGGGACCTACTTCTCAGAAGAAGATTCCTTTCAAAATATCACTGCTCATCTATAATGCACCTGATCACCCAAGAACTCTAATGGAGATGGACAGTGATATTCTTGTCGTTTTCATGCCTGCTAACACAACATCCATTCTGCAGCTCATGGGTCAGGAGTAATTTTGACTTACAGGTCTCATTATTTAAGAGATGCATTTTGTAAGGCTATACCTGGTACAGATAGTGATTCCTCTGATGGATCCAGGCAAAGAAAATGGAAAGTTTTCAGGAAAGGATTCACCATTCTAAGTGCCATTCAGAACACTTGTGAGCCATTGGAGGAATCAAAATATCAACATTAACAAAGGTTTGGAAGAAACTGATTCCAACCCTCATGGATGACTTTGAGAGATTCAAGACTTCAATGGAGGAAGTAACTACAGATCTGGTGGAAACAGCAAGAAAACTAGAGTCAAAAGCGGAACGTGGGGGTGCCTGGTTGGCCTTGTCAGTTGAGTGTCCAACTCTTAATTTCAGCTCAAGTCAAAAATCCCAGGGTCGTGGGACTGATCCCCGCGTTGGGCTCCATGTTGAGCATGGAGCCTGCTTAGGATTCTCTCTCTCTCTCTCTCTCTCTCTCTCTCTCTCTCTCCTCTCTCTCTCTCTCTCTCCCTCTCTCTCTCTTCCCCTCACCCCCACTTGTGCTCTCTCTCTCTCTCTCAAAAATAAAAATTAAAAACAAAAGTGGAGCCTGAAGACGGGCCTGAATTGCTGCAATTTCATGATAAAACCTGAATGGATGAGGAATTGCTTCTTATGGATAACTAAAGAGAGTGGTTTCTTGAAACAGAATCTACTCCTGGTGAAGAGACTTTGAAGATGGTTGAAATGACAACAGAGGATTTAGAATATTACATAAACTTATTTGATATAGCAAAATCAGGTTTTGAGAGGATTAGCTCAAATTTTGAAAAAAGCTCCACTCTTGGTAAAATTCTATCAAACAGCATCCCGTGCTGTACAGAAAACATTCATGAAAGAAAGAGTCCATCAATGTGGCAAACTTCATTGTTGTTTTCTTTTAAGAAATTGCTACAGTCACCCCAGCTTTCAGCAACCACCACCCTGATCAGTTAGCAGCCATTGACATCAAGACAAGACCCTCCACCAGCAGAAAGGTTATGCTTCGTTGAAAGCTCAGAAGTTGATTAGCATTAAAGTATTTTATTAAATACTTTAGCAATAAAGTATTTTATTAGAATATGTACATTGTTTTTTTAGACATAATGCTACTGCACACATAAAAGACTACGGCATAGTGTAGACATAGTTTTATATGCACTAGGAAACCAAAAGCAATTTCATTTGACTCACTTTATTGTGATATCCTCTTAATTGTGGTGGTCTGGAACCGAACCCACAGTGTCTCTGAGGCATGTCCATGCACAGTGTTCCTTCTCCAATAATAAGAAGCAAACAGGTTTCGACCTAACTTGGAAGCATTTTGTGCCTCCTACATGAAGGTATGAAATGGTTTTTCTTTCATGATGAAAAATAAATCACAGTCATCCAATAGTCTAGCACCTGACTTTGAAATCTGAAATCATCTTCAAGACATCACAAAAATAGAAATCATCATCATCATCATCATCATCATCATCATCATCTTTCTCAACAATGACTAGCATAATAGTGTTTGCCCATGTTACAGAGGTTTATAAAAGGATACAGGTCATGAAATTTCTTGATTTTTGACCAAAACTTAGCAATTATGTTTTGAAGAGGTTTTTCCACTTAACCTTACAGATGAACTCCCTACCAAAACTTATTGGAAAAGAGGTTTTTTTTTAAAAAAAGAGAGATTTGTTTTATAGGATTTATTGCCAAGTCCATGGTCTCTGGTACAGACACCTGATATTACAAATAATTCAATCAGAGGTTAGTCTTAAATATCTTGATGCTGAAAGCAAGAAGTTATTGACATTAATATAAACACTTTGCACTGGGGGAGCTCCCCACCATCCACAATGAAGGCAGAAATAATAGTTTCTTTTTAAAGGAACTGGGAGGCATATACACGAATTTATAATCCCTAATCCCATGCAGACCCTGCATCTTTGACCTCCTTAGCATTTATACTTCTGTATAAACTGCAATAAGTTAAAGGCAATTTTTCCTTTGGTAAAAACAATAAAGATCCAGACCTTTCTCCACCTGGATGCCTCACATTCTTCAAGGTCAAAAAACTTCATTTCTCTCTGCCTTTTAAAAATATATTCGTTCTGAGCTAGGATTCTCAGTTGGATATTGGAGTTGCAAATATGAAAAAAAGGAAAGACTAGAATGTACTATTATCAGCATGAACTCATGGTTTTTTAAATACAGACAAAAAAACATATACATAATATATAATATAGAAATATATATTATATACAAATACATATATATAAGTACAAATGTTAAAATATATATATTTATATGTATACCTATATATACACACACACATATTTCCTAACTCTGTCTAGAAAAGGAATTGGAAATATTAACACTCCAATAGTAATGAGTACACCCAAATTTTAGTACTAGGAATGAGTGCTCTCTGGACAAAGGAGGATTCTAGGACTGGAACAAAGAGAGTACCAAATGCTCTCTGTTGTACTATATTGCTCTAGAAGTCAGAAAGTATCCAAAGAATGGTAGAGACTATCAAAAGCATACAGAAACTAATTTGAAGGGATTCTCAGAGGGAAAATTTGAACATCAGAATAATGACATAGTGGATTATAACTTATTTTTAAGAAGAAATCCATGAGTTTGACTTCAGCTCAGGTCATGATCTTGCAATTCATGGGTCCAAGCCCCATGTCAGGCTCTGTGCTGATAGCATGGAGCCTGGAGCTTGTTTCGGATTCTCTCTCTCTCTGCCCCTCCCCTGCTCATGTTCTCTCTCTCTCTCTCTCTCAAAAATAAATAAACATTTAAAAAATTAAAAGAAAAAGGGAGATTGACTGTGTGGCTCAGTTGGTTAAGTGTCTGACTTTGGCTCAGGTCATGATCTCACGGTTCATGAGTTCAAGCCCCTCATTGGGCTCTGTGCTGACAGCTCAGAACCTGGAGTTTATTTCATATTCTGTCTCTCTCTCTCTCTCTCTCTCTCTCTCTCTCTCTCTCTGCCCCTCCCCTGCTCATGCTCACTCACTCTGTCTCTGTCTCAAAAATAAATAAACATTTAAAAAATTTTTTAAAAAAGAAAATCCATGAGTCCATACTGATATAAATAAGTAAATACATAGATGAGGAGAGCAGAAAAGCTCTTCCTAACAGTAATATAGATATAGTAATATAAATACAAAAGCAATTATGAGTTAAAAAATCAACAATGGGGAAACAAAAGCAAAAATAACCTCTTAGGACTTCATCAAAATAAAAAACTTCTGCACAGTGGAGGAAACAATCCACAAAACTAAAAGGCAAGCTATGGAATTGGAGAAGATATTTGCAAATGACATATCTGATTAAGGGCTAGTATCCAAAATCTATAAAAAACTAATCAAATTCAACACTCCCCCCCAAAAAAAATAATCCAGGTTAAAAAAAATAGGCAGAAGGCATAAATAGACTTTTCCAAAGAAGATTTCCAGATGGCCAACAGACACATGAAAAGATGCTCAACATCATTCATCATCAGGGAAATACAAATCAAAACTACAATGATATATAACCTCACACCTGTCAGAATGGCTAAAATTAACAACACAGGAAACAACAGGTGTTGGCAAGGATGCAGAGAAAGAGGAACCCTCCTTACACTGTTGGTGGGATTGCAGCTGTTCTAGAAAACAATATAGAGTTTCCTCAAAAAGTTAAAAATAGAACTACCCTACAATACAGCAATTGTACTACTAGGTATTTACCCAAAGATTACAAACATACTAAATGGAAGCGATATATGTACCCCAATGCTTATAGCAGCATTATCAACAATAGCCAAATTATGGAAAGAGCCCAAACGTCCATTAACTGATGAATGTATGTATGTGTATGTATGTATGCATGTATGTATATATAATGGACTATTACTCAGCCATCAAAAAGAATGGAATCTTGCCATTTGCAACGACATGGATGGAGCTAAAGAGTATTAACGCCAAGTGAAAGAAGTCAGAGAAAGAAAAATACCATAAGATTTCACTCATATGTAGAATTTAAAAAAAAACAAACAAAACAAATGAGGGGTGCCTGAGTGGTTCAGTTGGTTAAGTGTCTGACTCTTGATTTTGGCTCAGGTAATGATCCCACAGTTAGGGGGTTCGAGCCCCACATCAGGCTCCATGCTGGGTGTGGAGCCTGCTTAAGATTCTCTCTCTCTCTCCCTCTCTCTCTCTCCCTTTTTCCCTCTCTCTCTCTCTGTCTCTCTCTCTCAAAACAAACAAACAAAAAAGAAACAAAACAAATGAACCTAGTGAGGAAAGAAAGAAAGGCAAACCAAGAAACAAATTCTTAAATATAGAGAAGAAACTGGTGACTACCAGAGGGGAGGTGGTGGGAATTGGGTTAAACAGACAACAGGGATGAAGGCATGCACTTGCTGTGATGAGCACTGGGTGTTGTGTGTAAGTGATGAATCACTGAATTCTACACCTGAAACCAATATTGCACTGGATGTTAATTTGCTGGAGTTTAAATAAAAACTTGGGGGGAAATATACAAATTTTTTAAATAAAAAAAAAAGAAAATCAGCAATGGATGCTCAAACTATCAGTTAAAAGTTTGATAAGGAACATGATAGTTACATAGCCTCAAAGTGTCCCCACAAAAACCCTGATAATTAAAAAGGGGAAAATTAATGTTATAGTGAAGAAATTTAGTGAACATCATCCTAAGTTATCAATGTCAGTATCACTGATTTTGGGACAAACCTACATCAAGTGCCTTATCCTATGACGCACCGAGGAGGATACAACCTAACTTCTTTCTTTTCAAAAATGCATAACCTGAATCTAGTCATAAAGAAACATTAACTCAGCCCAGGTTGAAGGACATTCCACAAAATAAATGGTTCCTACCTTACAAAAATGCAAAGACATGAAAGACAAAGAAAGGTTTAAGAACTGTTTAAAATGAGAGGACAACTGCAGAGACACCTAAATGCAGTGTATGAATCTGGCTTGGATCCTGCACTGAGAGAGACAACTAACAAAATCTGATTATGTCCTGTGGATTCAATAACAGTGTTGTACCAACATTAAATATCTAAAGTTTAATTATTTTACTGTGATCACGTAAGAACCCATCCTTTTTCATAGCAAATACACACTAAAGTGTTTAGGAGTAAAGGGGCTGATAGTCTCCAACTTACTCTCAAAAGGTTCAGAAAAAAATTACCTGTGTGTGTATGACAGAGGACAAGAGCAAATGGGGTAAGAGGTAAGCAAGAGTGAATCTGGATGAAGTATTAGGTGGCATCTTGTACTATTCTTGTAACTTTTCTATACATTTAAAATAATATCAAAATAAAAAGTTACAAAAATCTCCCCATTTTTCAAGGCCCAAGTGGATCCTATATCTTCCATGAAGCCTTCTCTTCCTACTACAGAATGAAATCATAAGTCATAGAATTTTATTGCGTGAAGAGTCTAAGTACTTTCTCCAGAGAAATCCTGTAGCGGGGTGAGTCTGTATTATTCATCAGTTATTAATTAATCAAAAGGCTTCTGAGGAAGTCACTCCTCTTGTCTCATCTATTACCAAAATCTTCTGCTATCATTTATCTCTCCAATTATATTGAAAGCCTCTTGAGACCTGGAAATATTTCTTACAAGTTCTTTAACCTTCTGATCTCTTGTTCACACTCCCCACCCCTTCCCCTGCCCCTACCCCCATGGCTCACAGCCTCTTTGCCAACAATAGAAAACAATACTGGTGTACTCCTCCTATTATTCCTTAACCCATCATGGTTCAGCTTTAGATGCCAGCCCTTTATGACACCATAGACTGGGTTGATTATCTTTGTACATACTCCTGAGAGCACTCCATTCTTATGCCGGTGTAGCACTCATTGTGGTAAACTGAAATTGGCTACTTTCTTGTTTATCTCCGCCACCATATTCCAAGCTCCTTGAGGGCTGAGACTGGGTGAGAGGATTAGAGATTCATTAAATATTTATTGAACAACTAAATGAGTAATGATGGCTTAATTTCTGGAAGTCAACACTTGATGCCAGTTTCAATACCATTTTCAGACAACCTACTTCAGAATCACTTGGGGTGCATGTAAGCTATGCTACCAGGACTCACCTGGAATGTAATCAATCTTCGGGGGAATAGGGGCTGAATATCAAATTCGTAAATTTATCAGGCAATTGTAATTAACACTAAGAGGCCATAGATGGAGCAGAATGAAGTTATTTTCTATTATTCCTGCCCCTGCATTTCTCACCCCTAGTGCAAAACTCCCCGAAACAAATCTTGCTGTGATCCTGGAGTTTCTACTCAATTTACACCCTCCCTATTGAAGTATGGCCTTTGAGGATCTGGCCTCCAGGACTGTTTCTCAGTGGCCAACTTTAAAGAATTTTGCAAGCCTCTCGTGTCCATCCAAAATTTAAGGCTAGTTGGTGCTAAAGGAGCCAATTTACTTAATATATCTGGAAAGGAATGACAAGGAAATACAGTTTAACATAATCAAAATTTTACATAGAAAATAACAAAAAGACAACATGTAGGATAAAATACAAAAAACAAAAACAAAAACAAACAAAATAGAAAGACTTGCTTTCCAGCTCTAGTCCTACCAGAAAAGAAGGATTTTCATCTGGAAAAACATTGACTTTGGATTAAACCAACTGTTACATACAATTACATATCCCTTGAAGTACTAGCAGTGCCCTCAAAGTTTTAAAAAGTTGGAGAGAGGGGCGCCTGGGTGGCTCAGTCGGTTAAGCGTCCAACTTCGGCTCAGGTTATGATCTCACGGTTTGTGAGTTCAAGCCCTGTGTCAGGCTCTGTGCTGACAGCTCAGAGCCTGGAATCTGCTTCAGATTCTGTCTCCCTCTCTCTTTGCCCCTCCCCCGCTTGTGCTTTGTCTCTGTCTCTCAAAAATGAATAAATGTAAAAAAAAATTAAAAAATAAAAAATTGGGGAGAAGACACTTATGTTTGTATGAAGTTTTACTGAGGGTCCTAACAGTGATATTTTTAGCCTGTGCATCTCTGTTGTGTGTTAATACAGACTGTTTACAAGCTACTTATAACCTCTTTGCTTTGTGATTCTAGATGAATTGCAAAAATAAGATATTCATTTCTCTTCCCATCTCTTAAATGCTATGCTTTTATCATGATCTTTATTTTAAGGTTCATGAAATGAAAAGACAGTCCCCCCCCCCAAAAAAAATAATCAATGGACAGCATCTTGAACACTGTGACATAAATTATTCTGAGTTAATAATTTACTAGTTTAGAGAGCCAAGGGAGATAAGCAAGATTCCCAACGTAAGTGAAGAAAAAAAAACTGTGTGCGTATTTAAATAATTCATACTTTAATTAAAATTGCCTATGGAACACTAGGGTAGTCCAAAATCATTTGACCAACACCTATGTTCATCAGTTTGAAAAAGAAAAAGAAGAGTCACCATAAATAACTTTGCATGGTTTTTGAAGGTCCCCAAACTGTGGAAACATATAGGTCACATGCTTTTACCCCGTGCTCCGTGCTAGAATTAGCTCGTGGTGTCAAGAGGGGGAAGTACACACTAAACAGCAGGTACTCAGTGGGTTTTGCTGCATGAAGCATAATGAGGATTTCAGATGTAACACACTAATACTTGTTTTATTACCGTAGTCAATTGTCCGTGCATCTTAGGATTCATGTTGTGTACATTGGCTAAGTCATGTTTCTTTCATTAGCTGAAGCAATTAATGTACATTCAGCCTTTTAAGTGCTACCTCTTTATGCTTTCTCCTTGTGTAATTCAGTTTGCAATGATTAAAATAATTTTTCAATGGCGATGTCACAGCTTAATGAAAAAATATATAGCAGTAATGTAAGAAGCATTTGTAAACATTTTTAGGAGGATATTGTTTGTTGTTACACAACCCTGTAGCAGATGGCTATAAAAAGCAGCTCAAACTCAAGAACGAGCTGAGAGACCTCAGGGGATTGGGATAAATAGGTGAAAGAAGGAGAGATTTTATTGTTCTGAAAGAGAATTTAATGCCACGTCAGAAATAGCTTTTGGTCCCTCTTTTGGTTTGTATGGTTAAGGACTAAATATGGGCTGGTGTTGACAATGAATGCCTCAGTCTTTTAACCATGGGGCACTCACCTTGTGCCTGGCCCCGGGCTAAATCTTTGACATACACAGCTTCTCATTCAGTCATAGAAACTGTGAGAAACTGAGACATAAAAGAATGAAACAACTCTCCCTAGAGTCTCACTGCTAGTTAGCACTGGAGCTAGGATGCATCCCGCACCCCATCACCCTTTTACCTTTTTACCCTTTTACCACCTAGCAGAGTGGTTAAGGAGTCAGGCTGCATGGCGTTATGTCTGAGCTTGGCTGTATAGTAGCAATGGGACTGGAGCACGTTGCTTAGCCTTTCTGAAACTCACTCAGTTAATGGTCTTTAAAAATGGAGACGGTAATAGAAACCCAACTCACAGCAGTGTTGTGAAGAGCCAGTAAGTGAATACGTGCCACGCGCTCAGAAGCGCGCCTCGGCACACACATGGCAAGCGCTCGCTCAGCATCTCCTCTTAGAATTTTTACTATTTCTGCTATACTGCCCACCCAGTGATGTCTGCTACTCTATTTCAGGCCTAATTGTTTCTTTGTTTTAAGCAAGATGCTGTGCTATTATGATGCCTATTAGTAAATGAGTATGTGTGCAAAGGGTCTTGGAGACAATTATGACATGCTTGTCACATGTTATAATCAGAATCCAGATTTCATCAACGTATCTTTCCTAATTTAGTAAGTGGTTATCCTTTTAATGCAATGGGTAATAATTTCACTAGATGTATTTTTTAAATTATTTTTAGCTTCTGCAGGCATGATATGATAATTCAGTCTTTAGCAACTAAATATATGTGATTAGACAAAGTAGTTCAGCTATTGAGAACATCATATAATGTTTCCTTTAGATTCCCAGTCAGCATTCAACAGAAGAAAAGCTATTCCTGATCTATGGTAACTCAGTACATTCTTTATTCAGGCTGGCTGCTTCCTGAAAGCTCTCATACTTCCCTCTGCCTATCTATATAATGCTTTCCCCGATTCTATATTTGTCATGCCCCTGCTCTCCCTCAGAGACTAAGTTAAATGTTACCTCCTCCAGGAAGCCCTCCAAGAAGCTTTCCAGATCTGCTCTTCCTTCCTGGATAAAATTATCTCTCTCTCATGTGAATGCCTGAGACAGAAAGCATCCATTTTCTTCCAATAACTATACTCTCTTTCTACTTGCTTATGAACTTCTGGGCTTCAGCCAACAAAGGGCTTTCCAGAATAAAGACCGTATCAGCCTCTCAGAACACCCTGGGTATGGCCAGCCATGTGACCACAGTTTGGTGAACAGGATGTAGACAGAAGTATCGTGTCCTATTTCTAGGACACGTCCTCATATAGAGCAGTTCTTGACTCTTTCCCTCTTTCTGATTGCTCAAGTGGACTTAGCGGCTGATACTTGAGCAGCCATTTTAGACCATGAGGTAGAAGTCAAGTGTTGATGATAGCAAGAACGGCTAGTTAGCTCCTGATGATTATAAAGTCACTGGGAAGCATGGACTGCCCACTGCCAGAAACTATTTATGTGAGAAAGAAAGAAACTTTCATTTTCTTTCATTTGTATATGGACCCAATCTTGACTCATTCAACTCCTTCACATTTGGTATTGTCTGCACCTGTATCTCCTGCATGGCACTCACAATATCACATTGTATCTAACCACGAGCATAGTTGTCACTGTACTAGATGGGAGTTCCCAAAAGTGAGGACTGCCCGTTGAGTACTCATCACATGCCAGATTCTTAGTAAGCTCTTGAGTAAATGCTTGTTGCATAAAGACAACCTGAACCAGAATGTGTAGAAGACATTAAAAATATAGCTCCTCTTGACACAAAATCAGGAGCATTGTTTTGTATAAGCATAAACGTCTTTTTCATGCACAGATTTACAGTGCACAACAGAGAAGCAGCACAAAAATGTTCTGTTGTTATGCCTATCCATTGCTCTTACTCAGAATGACCTTATTATAATTAAGAGAGTAAATTCTTTCGCTTCAGGATTGTTTGTTTGCTTGAAGGCTCCAGCAATAAAGCATCTACATTTGGCTGAAGAACACTCTCGTCTGAAAAGATCATCCTCTTGAGTAGAAAGCCTTAGGAAGAGTGAGTGGTAGCTGTGAGGGAAGAGAGGCTCACAGCTGTCACATGATTCTTACATGTTACATGAGCCAAGGTTGTGGGATATGATTACAAGAATTATGAGACTCAGCCCATGTCCTAGGTTTTAGGCACTTGCTGGATATTTCTACACTTAGTCTAACTTCCTATCCAGAATAATTTTCCAGGGGTTCACTAAAATAGACAGTGTCCATCATTTGAAATAGTCTATATTATTATGAATTGCAGGGTTTAAAAAGTAGCAGGAACAGAATATTTTAAACTTGAAAAGCAATGTTTTAGCAGAAGGTAATGCTTTCGAGAATGCAGCCTTGGGTGTTTGTTTAGTTTTTGTTTTGTTGTTTTTTTTTTTCTTTAGAATAAAACAATCAACTAAAAGAAAATAGAATATCTTGGGCATGAGTGTGTTACTGATTTATCCATCCTCTGCTATGATCCCATGACTCTTTGGTAACACCACATATCTGAAATTATTATATGAACTTTGTAAAATGCATGACTTCTATGGGAATTCAAAACTCAACTTGAGTATTAAGCACTTAGCTCAGTTTCATTTCCCAACACTACTGACATCATGAAGCTCTTCAGAAGGTTCTGAGTGGTATAGAAAAAAGGTTTGTCTGAATTTAAGAGCCTAATTTGTCTGCTTTAGAAGAAAAAAACATAATCTTTTTGGTGGCAAAGATTTTTGAGATATAAGTATGACACTGATTTGGCTGTAAATTTTTAAATGGCAATGAGAAAATGAGCCATGTTCTTTTTCTCAAATTCACACTTGGCCAACAGTGAGAATCCTTTCATACTGCTTCTTCTGAATAAGGGTCACTTTATTCAAAGGGCAGAAAAAAGTAGAATTATTTAATATATAAGAGCGGCTGCAGAAAATGCCCTCACTGCCATTCTGAAGCCCAAGACAAATTGGAAAACATATGTCCCTCTGACATCAGTCACTTAACATCTTGCTCCCCCTAAAGATCACCGTCCTGGCTAACCATGTGTTGGCCAGTTTAAAAGCTAGTTCATTGGTACCACACAGCAATACCACTAGAAATAATGTACTCCAGACATTTTGTGTATTGGAAATAGGTATTTTATCTGTGGAAAACAATGCACATGTCATTGAAACAACTTAATCAAAGGGCATAATTGTTAAAACAACTGAGCATGGCTAGATCATTTTAAGAGTGAGATTCTTAATCAGAATCACTTATCACCTTAGTTATTACCACAGCTATAAAATATTTGCCATCAATAAAGAAGAGAGGGAAGGAGGAAAGAAGGGAAAATGGAAGGAAGGAAAACATCTTCAGAAAGATGTCATAATCTCCCTGGTTTCAAGAACCTTAAGACAGAGTCTTAGAGAATCTGAATCCCTAATGATGTAACCAGCCTTTGGATCCCCTGGGAAGCTAAAGCACAGCTGTTGTCATTCACATGTGTCTTAACAAAAGTCTAAGGACATGGGGACCACAAATTCTATCTGTGGCTCTGTCCAACCCTGGATTCTTGAGACTGAATGAGTCTTTTCTGTTCTTTTTTGCCTGGGTTTCCCCCCACCCCGCCAAAGGGAAGAGAAAGTGAGAGAAAGTAAGGAAGAATGTGTAGAGGAAGGGCAATATTATTAACATAGAGACATAATTCCCATTTATACCCCAGGTTTTCCCTTTTTTTACCTATCTGGGAGACTTTGGGTGCTGAAAGTACTGGAATGTGAGACCACATTCAGCAACTGAGCTGATCCACTATGTACTAGAAGTACTAAGTACTAAGGTGTGGGGAGAGCCACAAAGAACGGCGGAATTACAAGCAAAATAAACAAACTCCCGGTGGAGAGGAGCCGGTGCCCCACTAAAATACTAGACCAGTTTCAGTGATCTTGAACCCAGAAGCATTTGTACAGCAACTCAACCAAATGCTGGCACTCCAATCTGAAATCAAAGCCAAAAGCACAGTTTCAGATTCTGTAACCTATCTGATCTTAATCTCAATCCACGGAAACTTCATGAATATTTTCTACTGAAATACAGCTCGATCCAGGAGTTCCACTGAGGCATCTTGGAGGTACAGTACACTTGAAAGAGTTTATAAACAATTCACCCTGAAACTCTAAGGGAAACTGGAAATGAGTAGGAAGTAATTCTTTATGAACCAAATCAAAGAGAAAATTGCCAGAAATTACATGACTTCTTTTTGTAAGACAGAGCTGAAACTGTTTTGACACTCATTAAAAACAAGACAACACGCTCAAAAGGGAGTTGCTTGTGCTAAACTCCAAGTTACCAAATCAAGAGGTAATTGTAGGTGTGGCTTTTCCAGAAATGGAATCTCAAACCAGTCAACCAGGAATCACCTGATCAGTACTAGTTAGGTAATCTGCCTGGCAGACCCCTTCCATCCTCTAAAGTAACCTTGTAACAATCAACAGGCTTTTTTACCTAGTGTAACTTCCTTGTTCCTGACTATAAAAGTTACTTTGTACAGCTCCTCAGAGCTCCTTTTTATTACTAGATAGGATGCTGCTTAATGCGAATTAATTTTTGCTCCAATACACTCTTAAAATTTTAAATAAGCCTTGGTTTATCTTTTAACACAATGAATTATTCTTTATTCAACTGATGATTCACTCTTGCCAAAACAGTTCCCTCTTGCCTTTTTTTTTTTTTAACTCAGAATGTTTAGTCATTAAGTTATTATTGAGTGTTTTGGGTTTTATCCCTATAAGCTGGCAACCAGATCTGAACTGCGTTAATAGATCTGGTAAAACCCTGGAACTTGACTCAGGAGGATTTGTTTCTGTTTGTTTTCAAAAATACTAATGACAATAACAATTATAATTGGTAGGAAAACAGTTTCAACACTGTTGCTGGTTGCTACCAAAGTATTGAGTTCCCTGTTTTTGAGAAACATGCTAAGGGATAAACTTTGTATTCTAAGTAGGTCTTTTGTAGTTTGAGAAGGGCCTTTTCTGTCTTCCCTCCTCCCCTGGAAACCTTTCCCCACAAAAAAAATTAAAGTTAAAAAATATTCTTTTGGCAATCTATTGGGGGGGGGGGGTGTGCTAACAAGATACTCCTAAGGGTAATGAGAAGACGCTAAAGAGAAACTTGCTTTAAGTGATAATTTTGCCTGGGGTCCATTTACCATGGCAATAATTAGAAAATCTGAATGTGGTAGGCAGTGTTCTAAGCTGACCCCCCCAAGATTCCAGCTCTCTGGGATACAATCCCTGACCAACCCCATCGTTCCCCAAACTGTGGACAGAATAAAACCTGGACGGGACACTCTCCTCCTGGCCTGGAAGAAAGAAAATTGCCATATTATGAAAAGAGGGTGGCCTCTAGGAGCTGAGAGCTGTCCCGGCCAATAGCTAGCAGGAAAACAGAGAACTCCGTCATGCAGCCACACAGAAATAAATCTGCCAACAACTAGTGAGCTTGCGAGGACACTCCAAGTCTCAGCCAAAACCTTGATTTCAGCCTGAACAGAGGGTATACCTAATTTGTATCCAGACTCTTAACCCGTAGAAACTATGAGATAATAAACTGACATTTTTATAAGCCACCAAATTTTAGGTAATTTGTTATGTAGCAATAGGAAACCAATATGCTGACAAACGCACGTAAAAGTCAGTCAACAGAACTTTTAAATATCCCTGCAGTAAATGGCACTACTTTATCCTGGTGGAAGCAAAAGCAAAGGTTAGACTTGGTATGCGATACTGTTTTCTCTTCTTTTTTCAATTATAACATCTGGCATTTGGCATAAGTGCCTAGAGCAGTGTTTTCATGTCTCCTCTGTCATCTTCTTCAGTGGACCGCAGAATCTATTTCAGAGGAAATCATGGAATGATTCCCTTCTGATAAGGTGCTCAAAGTCAAGATTCCATTGAAAAGAATATACACAGCTAATCCATTTCGATTAAGTAAAGAAGTTTCTCTCTTATATATATGGTATCTCCTCAAGTACAGTCAGAATTTGGTCAATCTAAAAAATGTGTTTGTAAGAGGGGAGCCCATAGGGTCCAGTTGTACATATGGATAATATTAAGATTCTAATCATTGGTGTGTTTGTTTTCCCTTTTCCATTTTGTAAAAGTTATAGTAGTAGGTAGTAGTTGTGGTATAGTAGTAGTATCCTTTATGGCACATTGTGCTCAGCTGTTTTCTCTCCACTGAGACTCCCAAAGGAAACAGACTTAATGAGGAGAGAGCACACTGGAAGGGAAGACGGTGGTAGCCTGGGCATTAGGAGACCTAGGTTCCAGGACCTACTTCGACATTAAGTAGCTCATGATTTTAAACATACAATTTTCTTTTTCTAGGTCTTGGTTTCTTCATCTATATAAAGAAAGGGTTCAACATGCTCACTATAGTTTACGGTGTTTAAAACCGCAGGGAATCCCTAATGTAGCCATGGTGAAAGTGAAGACAGCAATGAGGTAGGGGAGACAGGAAACCAAGCAGGCAGGCTCCAGGTCTCCAAGTTCACTTCCACACAGGTTAGTTATTCTCAGTTTCATACCTGTGGGCTCCATGGAGGATTTCATAACAACAAAGGCTGCCATCGCTTTAAAGCAAAAATGTTGAAAAGCACCGAGCTAGATGGTCTATTAGATCTTTCTCAGAAAAGACTATGAGTCTTTCAGAAGAAATAAACCAAGAGAATGAGCATACGTTCATTCTTTTTCTGATCATCACTTTGGTCTTAGATTCTGCTTAAGTAGGAATAAATTATTTTTAAGGAAGATGAGGTGTCTGTTAATCCACCTGGCATTTCAGCTTTCTTTGTCATGGAGATGTTCTCCTTTGCTTTTCATTAAGGTGGTACGTTTCATAGACAACCTATACTCAGAGCAACCATAATGTTCCAGTACAGTAATTATTTCATTTAAGCTTAGCTATATTAATCAAGCTAATTCGCTGGGTGAGATAAAAATTTCTTACATTCTAAAGTTGCTTATGTAAATAAATTCAAAAATCAAGGAATAAATTATTTTCTGTCTTTCTGTCCAATTCCTAGCTCTGGTCCCTGAATTTATGTTTGATGCTGGAGAAAGACCAGCTCCACCATCAAGCAGAACAATTCCTTCGTACTCTAGGAAGCTGCATAGACTTAATTAGGATTGGGTACTACTAGGGGTAGGGAGAGTAGAATGGGAGAAATGCATAGGAATAGAGTTTCTAAAAATTAGTGATGTCAACCAGTAGGGAGCAGAGATGCAATCTGTGTTATTCTTGCCACATCTCAACTGCACTCCTGTCTAGATTTATTACTACCAAACCAAGGTAAATACTTTCCATCCTTTCTGCTGAATGGAAGCATGGCCTAATACGGACAAATATCATCGATCAATTTTAACAGAAGCTACATTATTATAATGATTATGACTACTTTTGCCAATACTTGTTGAATTACCATGTTCCACTGTGAAAACTGTACTGAGCACTTCACTGCTATCACCTCATTTAACCTGTACAACCACCTGCAGTGTAGGCATTATTTTCCCCAGCTTACAAATGAGAAAACTGAGGCTCAAGGGAAGTTATTTAACTTGCTCAAAGCACACAGCTAACAAGTGACAAGCCTACATCTGTCTGACTTCTAGAACTTATCCACACGTTGTACTCTCCTCAAACCACTAGCGCTCGATCTGTTTTGGGGCAAAAAATCAAGATATTTATTTTTGGGTGCCCTTATCACCAACATAGTATTGTGTACAACAAATGGTATTCAAAATATTTGTTATTGAAATAACTATCCCTGTTATTATCAGTGATTAAATTAAAACTGAATCCATTGGAAGGTATGGAAATATTAATACACCGCTCAGTGGAACTGAGCTTTATAGTTACCATGATAGCAAAACAAAATGCACACAGAAAAGCTTAATTTTAATTCATATCATCTCTTCTCTAAATGGATTTTTAAACATGGGACCATTTTCCTGTATACATAAATTCCTAATTCTCAAGAGCAGCAACATCTAAAGAGGACTATCAAAGCAAGATATCTAAAAAAAGATATAGTCTAATCCATATTAATTTGAATCTATATAATCTCTCCTGTAAATGGATTTGTTGCCATAGGACCATGGTCTTCACTACATGGAAATTTCTAATTATCTTGAATGCAATAATATTTAAAGAAGAAAATTCAAGGCAAGAATCTAAAATAATGACTGGTATAGTCTAGGTTACTTTGGGATTCATCCTAAAATAACATTTAGCTCATTAGCAATAGCAGCCTGATCTATTCTCCCTACTTAGTAAGTGTTACATATGGTATCAGCTATATTTTCCAAACCCCGAATCAGGGTACATGACATAGGATTGCTAGGGAATATCCAGAACATATGGTCACCATCATATTAGGGAACAACCACGAAAGATACTTTGGAGTTGCTATTCCTACAGCACATATGTGTTTCAGGGAATAACCTCTTAGTTTCCCAAAGATATAGCCCAAATCTACCAAAAGCCTTTGAGAGCTGAAGTTAATTATATATCCAGGTAGGTGGGCCAGCAAGAAAGCTCAGAAAACAGCTTGATAATACAAGAAATCAACCCTTCAACCATTTTCAGTTTAGAGAAGCCACATCAAACCTTAATGAGAAACCACATGTAGTGGTAAATTCTGGCATTTAATTTTATGATTATTTACAGCCATTCTGGTGCATAGCATATGGCATAGAGTTGCCTTTTTAAAAGTACCAGGAAAATAAGCTAGAATGGACTAAATACATAGCCATTGAGTTTTATTCCTCTTGATAAAGAGATGGGAGACGTATTTAATTAAACAAACAAAAGAAAAGATAAAATGGTATGAACTGTGGGTAATAATTCATACATTTGGAACCGCTTGGCATCATGCCTTAGGCAAAAACTGGTGACAAATATTAAGAAAGTAACAAAAGTTCCAAAGTAATTTATTCTTAGGTGAATGTCCTATAGTCTGCCAAAAGCTTCATTCTTTTAATTCCATAGTCATTTATCATTCTAATAAAATGCTATAAAATACACCGTAAAACCTTTCACCTATTTGGTTTTTAAATTACTTCCTGAAATCTCATAGGAAACTTCAGGAATAGAACCAACAGTAAGATCCATTTTTTTTTCTCCCCAAGAATAACTACTTTGCTCATCTGGATCCAAACCTAACAGATTTGAGTAAATTTACTTCCCAAATCAACCATTATGGTATGTTCCATTGAATGGTAAGATGAACAACTACACACAATACTGTACAGTAAAAAAAGAAAAGCAGAAGAGTTTCAGGTACAGGATCGCAGAGCAGGGATTTGCCTCTCTCTCTATCCAAAACCCTGCCCCAAAAGAGTATACCAGGACAAAGGAACACAAGCATAGAAACACACAGAATGGGGGAAGAGACTAGTTCTTCACATTTCTGGAATTACAAAGCAGACAGAAGCACACTGATGGAAGAAACAGAAGAACAACCCACAGTCCAGAATCTGCCACAGGGAGGCATAATGTAAATCACTGAGCAAGAGAGGCTCTGGGCTAGAAGCAAGACTGTGGGCAAGAAGGAAAAACAGGCTGAAAACAGAGGCAATGACAGAAGGATGATAGAATTGAAGAACAGCTCCGGTGAGTCCCTGTCTTCTTTGATCCCCACATCTGAAGGCGGGCAGGTGGAAGGTAGGCTACTCTTTACTCTCAGGCAAAAAATTAATGCAGAAATAAAAATTAAGGATATGACCCTTATAGACAAAAATGTATTGGGGCCAGCCATGGAAAGACTCACCATTGCAATGTTACTCCTATGGATTTAAGCCAGAGGGGGAAAAATAATATAAAATTTGACATTTAAAATTCAAGATTTTCATTAATTATCATTTGAAAACAATGCCCAAACCTTGGAAACATTTAGAACCCACTTTTCCTGTGTCCAAATGCCTAATGTGCATCCAGGATTCAGAACCCCAGGGGCTGCCTCTACTTATAAGATGACTGAAGGCTATTTGAGTAAGGAACTGCAAGCTTTGATGTGGGGTGTGAGTGCACACAGGCATCTCACAAGTATGTAACACTTCAAAACAGCCACTTAAGAAAACGTTGAATATTCTCAGTCATAAAATATTGAAGATTTAAAATCAACCAATTTCAGTCTCAGAAGGCCAAAGGAAGAAGAAATGGATGCAGATCAACACAGAGCCCCAGTTTTCCTCTGACAAATAACCCATCCCCTTGCTACCAACTAAGACCCTTTGACTTAACGACACTCCCAGACCTAGGATGGACTGGCCATCTGATGCTGGTCTAGCCACCTGGGATTTCCTTTCTTTGGCCATAATAATTATTCGAGGACCAAATCAGAGCAAATAAGACACAATGTGTCTACGACTCTGAAACTACGGAAAGTAGGACAGTGCTTTTTCTTATGAGACTGGAATCTGAAAAACTATAGGTTAGATTGGTAGAGCCAATATTTCCAACATAAGGAAAAAACCTGAGAATAACTCCAATAGAGAAGATCAGCTGAGAGACACTGAAAGAAAATCCAGCACCTGATAACATACTCTGGGTTCCAAAACTGAGCCTAGCCTACAACCAAACCTGCAACTGAATTTTAAGTTATGGGAGACAACAAATTCCCTTTTAATAGGTTTAGTATGGATCTTTGGTAACCCACGGTATTCTAAGTGAAACATACTCCCATCTACACATGAACACTTTCTTTCTCTGTCTCATACTGTTCCCACTCCCAGCATAAACACAGGATGCCATTTCCACGAGTCCAATACTCACATTTATAGACACAGAATCACAAACCCGCTCATTCATTCTCATTCTCAAATGTCCTGTGGTCCCATCTAGCCCCATGATAGGCCCAGAAAGATTATCCCAAATTATTGCACAAAGTAAAAGCTTGACTAGAAGAGAATCAGGCTGTGATTGCCTTATCAGTCATTATTATCATCAAAAATACTAAGACTTGGGGAAACAGGGTGGCTCAGTCCATTTAGCATCAGACTCGATTTCAGCTCAAGTCGTGATCCCAGGGATGTGGGATCAAGCCCCACCTCTGGCTCCATGTAGAGAGTGGAGCCTGCTTAAGATTCTCTTTCCCTCTCTCTTCTCTCTCTCTCCCTTTGCCCCTCCTGCTCTGTTCTTGCTCTCACTCTCTCAAATAAAAAATAAAATAAAAAATAAAAAAATACTAAGACAAAGATTTACAAGGAGAATAAATACAAAAGCATGTAATAATAAAACTATGGAAAGCATCGTAGTAAAACTACTGGAACGTAAGGACAAAAAGAAAATCTTCAAAGATGCCAGAGAAAATACATATAACCTTCAAAGAAAGCCTAATGTGATTTACAGCTAATTTCTCAACAGAAATAATGAAAGGCAGAAGAATATAAAAAATCTTTGGGGCACCTGGGTGGCTCAATTGGTTAAGCCTCTGACTCTTGATTTCAGCTCAGCTCATGATCTCAGGGTCAGGGGATCGAGCCCCACATTGGGCTCTGCACTGGTGTGGAGCCTGCTTGAGAGTCTCTCTCTCCTCCTTCTGCTCCTCCCCCACTTTCATCTCTCTCTTAAAAAAATGAAATGATATAACAAATTTTAACTATAAATTGACTAGGAAAAAAATACACACACACACACATGTATGTATATATACACACATACATACATAAATCTGGCAGCTTAAAAATCTTTTTTAGCATAACACCAAAGAGGAAAACCAAGAAAAATAGAAAAGAAGAATAGATCTGACCACATAAAAAGTATACATTTATAAATTTTTATGTAAAAAGAATGCTATAAAAATGTAAAAGATATTTTCAAACTGAAGATAAATATAATATTTCCAATATATAAAATATAAAGCTATTATCCTTAATAGATAAATAGTATTTACAAATCAATAAGAAAAAATATAATCACTCAAGATTAAAATGAGCAAAGGATATAGATACAATTCACAAATAAGCAAATATAAACATTTAATAAACATGAGTATATTTAACTTCATTAGTAATAAAAATATAAATTAAACAAAAATGTCACAGAAACTCAGCTGTAAAATGGTCAATATTCTTCAAAATTTTTAATATTGAGTTTTCAAAGAAAATGCTGATAATTAGGCTTTTTGCTCTTCTGGAGGGCAATTTAGGAGTGTACACTTTTATAATCTTTTGGGGGGCAACCAGAAATTTTTTGTATAGGAAAAAAATTCATACTTGTGTTTTGGTCTATTCGTTACACTTCTAATAAAGAATACTTAATCAATAATCAAAAAGGTAAATGAAGCTTTAACTATAAGGAAGTTTATTACAAAGCAATTTATGTGTGTAAACTTTCAGAAACAACCTAAATATTCAACAATAATAGAGTTAATAAAGTAGTAAAATATGCTCTAATATTTTGTAATAAAATAAAAGGGGGGGCACCTGGGTGGCTTGGTAGGTTAAGTGTCTGTCTTCGGCTTAGGTCATGATCTCACGGTTCATGAGTTTGAGCCCCATGTCGGGCTCTGTGCTCACAGCTCAGAGCCTAGAACCTGCTTCGGATTCTGTGACTCCCTCTCTCTGCCCTGCTCATGCTCTGTCTCTCTCTGTCTCTCAAAATTTAAATAAACATTTACAAAATTTAAAATATATATATAAACAGGTAAGCATAGTATTATTCCATTTCTCTAGAAGATTTTTGTAGGATACACATCACCTTTTGTAGTACAGCACAAATTTTTAAAATACTGTATTGGACTCAATTTATATGCCTCTCCAGATTTACTCAACACCACTGACCTCCCAGGCTGGACTGAAGACTCTTAGCTGCACAGCAATATAACCAACCTAAGTGAGTTCAGTGGTGAAGGTTTTGGGTGAAACAAGCAGAGGACATATTGAGAACAAGAAGGCTCTTTGATGACTCTCAAATCAGATCCCATTTACATACTTGGGAAGCCTCAAAATGTGAAGGTTGGGTGTGGAGAGAGGAAAGAAGAGCCCAGTAGGTCCTTGTTTTACATTCTTACATTTCCTTCCCATCAGTGACTTTGGTGGGAAAAAAAATAGCACTCCAATTTGGGATGGTTAAGAGATCAGCCTGCAATTCAGTATCATTGCCAATTCATGCAAAGAATCCTTGAGAAGGGTTTCAAATCATTGTGTTTATGCCCTAAACAGATTGACTCTACAGCTACACACAGTTATTACCTGAGATGCTCTCATCAGTGTTCCTTGAAAGCAAATCCTTTTGATTCTTTCCCTTCTTAAATACAATCTTCCTCCACCTCACCCCAGGTCTTGGTGGTCTTCTATTCTTATGAGAGTAATAATAAATGAGACTCGGACAACAAAGGACAAGATTCAAGATTCCTTAATCAGATATCTCAGAACACAGACAAATTTAAACAAATTCTGTCCATGCAGGTGTTAATTTCAGTGTCCTTTCAGGAAAATTCAGTTAAAACTGTATCAACATTCTGGTGCAGATGATCAAAGACAAACACTATTATCTTTTATGGTAAGTTTCTGTTGCCATGACACAGGTTCCCTTTTTGTGATCTCAAAATGAAGATAAAAAAGAAAAAAAAACAAAAACCTCAAATATAGATTTTTACAAAGGGTGGCTGAAATTAGCAATACAATATTACTAAACTTGGAAACTTGTTTAGAATCTTAAAGTTGGTGAGACTCCTAAAATACATGAGGCACGTGTTTGTATACTGTCCAAGATTCAAGACTTTTCAATCATAAGAGAAATCATGTATGTTAAATAAAGGTAAATAAAAATCTGCCTTGCAGGATTCCAATAATATTAAAAATAAGCTTTTAAAAACCTATTAGTCTTATCTCCGCATTAGATAATGGATTAGACAATAGATACATCTGCTCATTAGTACATTTCCTCAACAGTCTAGAATTGCATCATAATGGTGATTGTTTTAATCAACAACCGTGCACTAAAATGTTCTTAGCTGCTAAATTTGCACCTAGGATTCCCTTCTAATAAATTCTCCCATGATGCATTTGAGTAATCCAGAACCTGCGTGCTAGTGACTTCACGCCCTCAAGGTGTAGGCACAGAACTCAAATAACCCAGTAAATCCCTTTCCTGGAATGTGAGGACTTGGAAGAAAACAGTTTATAGGTAGTGCCTGCCTTGGTGGCTGACAGTTTAGGATGGGAACCAAGGAGATGTTAGCAGCCATGGAAAAAAAGAAAAAAGCAGTGCCCAATAGGAGTATGTAGCAATATTCAGAGAAAAGCAGAAATAGGGCAGCAGGAAGAACGTATGGACACTGTAGGCCCCTGCCATTCTTACAATTACATCTCATCAATAACATCCCCCTTTGGTTCGAGCTACTTCAAGTTAAATTTTTATCACTTGCACCTGAAATACTTCTGACAAATTCACCATTTTTCCCTATAAATCCTCACATTCATTCCTTTTCTGGTCTTAATTATTGCCAATTCAAGTTGTGTCTCCCATGAGATAGTCAATTAACATTTTTTTAAAAAGCAAACAAAATACTGATCAGATGTCATAATTATGAACCTCAAGTTTATGTTCAGAGTAAACATTTTGTATTGTTGGGTATCTCTCAAAACAAAAGGCCTTCAGTTGAGATTTAAAGATGTCATACAGCATATAACACTACAATAGCAATCTTTTAAAACATGCTCTAAACTGAGTTAATTGCATTTCTTATAAAATTCACTACCTAATTTTCAATAAGTACATTTTTATTTTCTTTCCAATAACAAACACTAATATTTTTCTAGTACTTAAGATTTTACAATGCCTTTCACATATAATCATATTTGAGACTCTCAATAACCATGTGGAAGGTAGAGTGGATAGTTTGCATTTTTGTACTATTTATGGTAGGCTAATTGCTACAATTCACAACCCCAAAAGCTCAGTGACTCAAAACAATCAAAGTTTATTTTTTGTTAATGTTGAGTCTAATGCAGACGAAGCAGCCTTCAGAGATGCCCTTGTGACGTCATTATCACCAACACCAAGCCTGCAAGAGGGCAGAGCAAGGGAAAGTATGCCAGATACTCCACCTCTTCAGAAGTGACACCCATCAATCCACTCACATTCCATTGGCCAGAACTAGTCACATGACTTTGGCTAAAAAGCCAAGACAGAGGGAAAGGTAGTCCTTGGTTGGATAGCAGCTTCCCAGAGGCAAATCCATACTATGGAAGAAAGCATGGTTTGGGAGTATTCAGGTAGCCATCCCTGCTATAGTTTTAGAGGTAAAGCCACTGAAAATCACATAGAGCAGGAACTGAACAGAACAGTTACTCCAACCCAGGTGTTCTGACTTCTAAGTGGTGCTTTCTCCTCAGCACAAATGCGAAAGGTAGTCACAATGACATGCATTTAAAGTTATCCATACATTTCTCCTCCTTCTCAACCCACTCATTCAGATTTTTTTAGAGACTCTTAAAAAACTCAGTTATTTTAGTATTTGTTTTATTCTGACCTCCTTCCTTTCCCACTGTTGTCTTGCCCCACCACATTAACCATGCTCCCTCTATTTTTGCATTTATTACTATTCATGTATATTGGAATGTATTTTACCAAGGTCTATATCCACTGGCAGAACATGAGCATCTTGAAAACAATGTTACTCCTTTATTTAAGTGATTAATACATTTAATCACTTTGTGTCTGGTACACAAAATGATTAATATATGCTTGGTGACTGAGGAACGACTTTCTCCCTATCTGCGTTTATTCAACACCTTGACCTCTCTTACAGATTAAACCTCATTTTCCTCTATTAACAGGGAAGACCAAAAACAGAAGCCAGAGCACATGCTACAGAAACAAAAATGTGAGCCTGGTAATGTTCTATATTTAACACATTTTATTATGACTCCTCTTCAGTAGCGTCAGCAATCCCCCTTTTTATAATGTTTGTTTAATTCTACCGTTCAGCAGCCTCAAGAGTCAGGGCGCCTACATTAGCTCTGAGTTGATGCTTGGATGAGCCTTAAATCTTCATGTTTTTTGACACCGTGCTGAGACAAACTCTTTGATTCAGGAAAACTGCATACTCTATGGAATAAGGCTGAAGCAATTAATCAAATATTTAATTATATCATAACAGAACACACAGTTATCAAGCTTTTAACTAACAATGGTAAAGAGTCCCCAGTGACCCAGGCAACAGAAGACACTAAGACACAAAAGGCTGCTTAAACCTCCATTCTTCCTGCCTCAGTGGAAATGTGTGGAGTCTGGAATGGATCAGCACCAAAAGGCGAAGAATCTGGTAGCCAGGCCTTTAAAAGCAGTCCCTTCCCTCAGAGACTGCCTGTTCCAGACATTCCCAATCACTAGTCCAGACTGACCTGCCAACTTTCAGCACCTTGCATACTCTGAAACAGAACTCCTCAGTCCCTTACCCTTTGCCTCCTTTCTTACTCCTGGAGAACCACAGTCTAAAATCTAGATAGTACAATCCTGACATTTTGAAGCATGATTATCTTGAAGGGCGTGCAACACCAAAGAAATCATCCTACCCTTGGCTGACCATAAACAAATTCAGAATCCATAGAATGGTGCAAAACATTTATTTTCTAATTATGTCCATGTCACATGGATATCCAGAAGTCTCTTCTCCTTGGTCTCTTTCCCTTCTTTTCAACCTCTCAGCTTTAACCCCAAATTCCTGGTTCATTCTGTGGCTATCCTTATGCCCAAGGCCAGAGAGATATGTTCCTGTCCCACTCCTCCTGGTGAGACTGGGCATGTACATTCTTTAGATTGGGTAACATATCCCAATTCCTCTCTCACTGATATGGAGAGCATGTCATGGCATAAACTTGATGGATTGTTATGCTTAAACAACCCTTCATACCAGTGTGAGAATGGTAAGAAACCAAGGTAATAATGGGACAGAGAATCATCCTGCTACAAAAGTTTGCCTACCCACTGTATTCTCAGACAGGAGACCATTTACCTCTACAACATAGCCCTCTATGTCACATACAGCTTACACCCACTTTTTCAGACCAATAAGGTTATTGATGCTTCCCAATAAATGTGTCAAGAGTTGTCTACCAGTTACAGAGTTAAGATTTAAGGTTAAGGCTTAATTCTGAAAAGGTCTGAAAACTGCAAAGTATGACAAAGTAGATCGATTGTTCCAATTTTTCACTCTTTCCTTATAAAAAGATTACCTATCCATAGCCTTCACCATGGATTATGCAGTGCCACCAAGTAGAATATGCAAAATACACACAACTCTAGGGGCACCTGGGTGGTTCAGCCGGTTAAGCATATAACTCTTGGTTGGCTCGGTTCATGATCTCACAGTTCATGAAATCAAGCCCTGCATCAGGTTCTGCACTCTCAGCGCAGAGCCTGCTTAGGATTCTCTCTCCCTCTTCCTCTGCCCCTCCCCCTCCTCTTTCTCTCAAAAAAAAATTTTAAGTATACACAACTGTACTTTCAACTTGGTTATGTGACTTGCTTTGGCCAATGGAATGTGGGTAAAAGATACAGTGTGCCAGTTCTAACCAGAGAGTTTAAGAGGTATTGTTTGCACTTTTAACCTTAAGCCCCTACCATGAGAACAGCATATCCCATATAGTGGTTCTTCCTTTGGCTTGGGCCCAGGAATGAGAAACACATGGACGTGAGCCAAACTGAAACACCTCAAACTAAACCAAACCCAGCCGATCTCAGCCAAGCCCAGCAAAGCCACAAGCAAACTGTGGCTCTCATGTAACATGAGCAGTAAGTAAAATATCTCTTATAGTAAGCCATTGCAATTTGGGGCTTGTTTGTTGCTTGATACTCAATAGGTTCTGATTAAATTTTTGTAGACTGAAATTTTAAATAAATGAATGAATGAATGAATGAATAGTAAAATACACAATTCAACAGGATAAGAGCTATCATAAAGCAATTTTAAAATAATTATCAGATTAATAGACACACATTTTCAAAATTGTACCATGTAAAACATTAGTTTTGCTCAAGATATTAAAATGTATTTCTTGAGAAAACTGCTTTACAGTTAAATTAGTTTAGAAAATCTTGCATGAAAATACCTCCCTTTGGAGATTCATAATGCACATTAACAATTAAGGGCTCTGAGAAGTCATGTGATAAAGAACCCTATTTAACTTAATTTAGTACCTCCTAAAATTAATTGACCATCCATTCTTCCCCCTACTGGAATACCTATTAATATTCAATGTTTTTCAGAACATGGTTTGTGTCTTGGCTTGGGCTGCCATAACAAAATAGCATAGACCGGGTGGCTTAACCAACAGGAGTTTATTTTTCCTAGTTCTGGAAGCTAGAAGACTGATATCAGGGTGCCAGCCTGGTGAGTTTCCAGTAAGGACTCTCCTCCTGGCTTGCAGATGGCTGTCTTCTCACAGTGTCCTCACATAGCAGAAAGTGAGAGAGAGAGAGAGAGAGAGAGAGAGAGAAGGGGAGGGCCTCTTCATCTTGTTATGAGGCCACCAATCCTATCAGATTGGAGCACCACATCTATGACTTCATTTAACATTCATTACCTCTAAAAGCTCTATCTCAAAATGCAGCCATATTGGCATATGAATTTTGGGGAGGACACGATCCAGTGTATATAACAGTTTGGGAAGTACTGGTAAAATAAGGGGTGTAACAGGAGGGCAGCAAGGTGAATTCAGTCTGTTGGTATAAACAGGCAACACTTTACTTAGGAGGTAGGACTTAAATTAGTCTGGGACCCAGGGTGAATTTAGCAAGTTATTTGAGGGATCTATAAAATGGTCCATTTTAAGTTGACAATCCTGTTAAATTTCAGGAGTCTGAGCAATTTGTTGGTCCAGAAAAATATACTACTCTAGGTATTTTACTACCCACTCCTTCCCTCACCCCCGAGAGGAAGGAAGATTTTTCTCCTCCCCTGGCAACAGCCCAGTTAATGAGAATCTGTCACAACTCAACCAATGAAAAGCCACTATCCTTTGAACTCCAATGGACTTTCAATTTATAACATCCTTCCCAACCTCCCTCTTTCCTCCATAAAATAGCTCTCCTCTCCTTTGTTCTCTGGACTTGCCTGTGGTTTTGCTGTAGCTACTTGTCCCAAGTTGCAATTATCTGCTCTTCCCAAATAAGTCCATTTTTGCTGATAAACTAAGAGTTTCATTTTTCAGGTTAACTGTATGTTTATTTGTTTGTTTTAAGGTTCAGGAGAGTATCTAGTACAACTATTTGGTAAGTTAATATGGTATAAATATATAGAGGTTTGAAAATGCAAAAGCTCACAGGAATCAGCATGTCAAATGCAAATGGGTAAAACTAGCCAAGTGCAAATGATAGGGGTGCTGGGAATTGTCACAAACTGGAGAACACAGGCTCCGCTTTCTAGAATTCTAGCTAGTATTACCTTGTAGAGGTGGAAACTGTTCACACATTTCCTCCTTTTTCAAGCAAAACTGGAAATCTGAATTTTAATGTAAAATCTCCTAACTTTAAATGTTGGTGACTAACTGAACATTTTTAAACCCTCTCTCTATATATGGAGATAAATATGTTCCTCCATCTACACACACACACACACACACACACACACACACACACACTTGCAGGTCAAGTGCAGTCCAGGGGTCACCAGTTTTTAACCTGTGACATATACAATAAACACTTATTATTGAATGAAGACATCAAAACTATTTCTTTCCCTCCAGCTGAGTGACAGATACCATAGGAAGTCCTGATATTGGAGAGCAGCAGCTGGGATTGTCAGAATGGGATAGCATTAATTTTTATCTTTGCTCTATAAAGAGAAGCGCTCTTTAGACCACTAAGATTTATGGAAATGTCTGAGAGAAGTTGCCATCAAATATTTCTTCTCTGTTACACAAATACTTCTAAAGGACCCTAGTCCAGATGTCGTTATACATGGACTGGACTTCAGATGGTGTGGACTTTCACTGCCTCATTCAATGTCAAATTGAAAATATTACTATTCTTTTCATACTCTTTATGAATATTATTTTAAGATGATGACATTAAGTCATGCATAAGAAGTTATACACACAATATTGAGTCATTAAGACTTACCTGCAGGATGCATTACATATAAATCCATATGTCTTCCACCTAACCATGATTTCTGTTTGTTTGTTTTTGTTTTTTACCAGAATGGTTTAATCTTAGGAGAGGATGCCTTAAGTGGGGGGGAAGAAAGCTGCTCCCAAATTTTGGAGGACACATTAAATTTAGTTTTTCTCTGCAAAGCTCTGCTTCCTGTACTCCTTGTCCCACTGCTGTACGTCACACCTCTTCCACCCAGAGAGAAAGCAAGATGTGAGGCACTGACAATGTGCTTTCTGTTCATTTCTTGAAGAATTAACTTTTGGAAAGTCTTCCCAGGCCCTTTCCATGAGGAAGCTAGGACTTGCCTCTTGTCCAACTGGATGCCTGACCCTCTTCCACATCCTCCAACCCTTTATCCTTACACATCCCTGTGTGGCAGCAGGACTTGCCCCAAGCTAAACTGATCTGACTGTGTACCCCTGTAATTGGGAGTAGGATGTAAGAAACGGTCTGAGTTCTCTTGAATAGAGGAGACATAAGGGCACCTAAGGAGGGACTGTCAGATGGCACAGCCTGAGCACTAGAAGGGTGATACAGAGGGATAAAGCAAAGCCTGGAAGCAGAGAGAAAGTTCCAGGGACCACAGTGCTTGTTTCTAATTGCATCCTGAGGCCTGTCAGCTCTTCAGTCTTTGGGCTCCTTGAGACATATCTGTACCGTCATAATAAACACTCCTACACTTCCTTTTTAAAAAAATGTTTATTTATTTTAAGAGAGAGAGAAAGGGAACAAGTGGGGGAGGGTCAGAGAGAGAGAGAGAGAGAGAGAGAGAGAGAATCTCAAGAAAGCTCCACACTGTTAGCACAGAGCCCAATGTGGGGCTCGAACTCACTAACTGTGAGATCATGACCTGAGCAAAAATCAAAAGTCAGATACTTAACCGACTGAGCCACCCCAGTGCTCCCCCTCTGCTTCCTTTTATAAGCCCATTCTTACCTGTTTGTAGGACCTGATGAGGTCAACAGTAGTTCTATTTTGTAAACATTACCAAGTTCGATCCAGGATGTTATACCATTTAAAAAGTGGGGCAACTGGGTCACTCAGTTGGTCAAATGACCAACTTCAGCTCAGGTCATGATCTCATGGTTCATGAGTTCAAACCCCACACCAGAACCTCTGTCCCCCTCTCTCTCTGCCCCTTCCCCACTGGCTTGTGCACTCTCTCTCTCTCCCCCACTCTCTCTCAAAAATATATAAACATAAAAAAATTTTTTTAACTAAACAAATAACCCCTTTTCAGTTCAAAGGTGGCTGATTAGAAAATCAAATTCATGGTATATCTTAAGAAACCTCATCCTCGGGCACCTGGGTGGCTCAGTCGGTTGAGTGTCCAGTTTTGGCTCAGGTAATGATCTCATAGTTCCTGGTGGTTTCAAGCCCCATGCCAGACACTGTGCTGACAGCTCAGAGCCTGGAGTCTGCTTCAGATTCTGTGTCTCCCTTTCTCTCTTCCCTTCCCCTGCTCTGTCTCTGTCTCTTTCTCTTTCAAAAATAAATAAACATCAAAAAAAATTTTTAAGAGGCCTCATTCCAAATATAATCAAATTTTTATAGAGAAAGTAAGCAAAAATACAACATGCTGAATATTTATTTGAAACAGCAGCTTCCTTATTTCAAGCCCTTGTACTTAGAACACTGTACATACAGATGTGGAGCTGCTGTATCCCCTGGTTTTCCCAGAGACATAAGAGGCTACGGCAACAGGGCAGCTAGAAGGTGTGGCCCACCTTCAAGTAAGTCAGATGAGGTGTGAAACAAGGGCGTCAGCTAGGACCCATTCAATTTGAAGTCATCATTGCTACTGTATCAAAATGCCATACCAAACCTTGTTGTGATTTACTCCATAGAAAAGGGTCCCTGCCTTGGTTTCCTTTTGTTAGGCCTCAACCCCACCCCCTACCCCAACCATAGCTTTAGATTTTTACTTTTAATTTCACCCAACTTTACTCTTAGCTTTATAATGACTTTAACTGTTCAATATTTAATGAACCAATTAATTAAATAACATTTACTATGCTGCAGGACAGTGGTTCTCATATTTTAGTATGCATCAGAATTGCCAAGGGAGCTTGTTAAAAACTCCAGGCGCCCACCAACCCAGAGTTTCTGATTCAGGAAGTCTCAAGTGGGGGCAGGAGTTTCATTTTTAAAAGTTCTGCTGCATCTGGTCTTGGTGATCGGCGGACTACATTTGGGGACGAACCAGTCTAGGGAAACAGGATTACAACACAGTATGCTTTGCAGGTGGTAAAGAAAACAGGCAATAGAGTTCAAATCCCTGGTCCATTCCTTACTAGCTGTGTGATTTGGGACAAGTTATGAAATGTTCTGTGACTCAGTTTCCTCATCTGTAAAATGAGAACAGTAATAATACTGGAGCCACAGGGTTGTTGTGGACATTGAGTGAGGGGACACAAGTGAAGTCCAAATCTCCTGGTACCCTGCCTGGCACTTTTGCTGAGTCCAAATGCCTCCTCCTCCTTCCAGAGCAACTGAGCAAGAGGGCCAGACTCTGCCTAAAGAATCATGGAAAATTCTGGGAAAGCAAATATGCCCCCCCAGCCCCCATCCATCCGTTTCCGGGAGAAGAAAAGGGCAGTTGTCTGAGGTAAAACAGGTGTGATGTGAAATGCCCCCTCCACCTGAGTCAACTCAGGGGTGAAAGCCTGTATGATGTGAACAGAAACAAGAATGGTCACTACTACCGAAGTAACCAAAAAAAACCCAAAAACCCTTTGGGACAAATGGCACTTTCCCTCCTAAATGATCCCATATATAGGACCATTTACAACGTGTATACACAGATTTCACTGTCCTATTTATAGAAAAAAATGGGTCGCTGCTGGCCACTGACCTTCGCCAGCCCAGGGTGACCACCTTAAATCAAGAGCTTGCTGTAACACAGCTGAGCTTAGCAATTTTAATGAGAAATCTGGTCCTGCTGGATTACTGTTCCTGGACCACATCTTGTCAGCAATTCCTCAGGAAATTATTCAACCATCCCCAATTGCAAAGAAACAGATGGCGTACTGGAAAAAAAAATATTCTGAAGTGTATGAGCTGGTAAAAAGCAAATTTAAGGACACAAAGGCCAAAGATGACACAAATACTAAAAGTACTTTTTCCTCAGAAAAATGGACTTGTGGACATTTTTGTTTTTTCCTGTCCTTTTAAACCATGAACTACACCAGTCACCAGCGTGCATGCTCAGTGGAGAGATTTGCTTGACTTTTTAGAGCCGTTTAACAGAGACAGCTTGTTTTAATAATACAGAATAATACTGATCAAACGCTCTCATGGAAGATCAAGTTTTAAAATTTGTATTAATGCCCTGCTTTCATTTCCCTAATATCCTATAACCAAAACTCTAGGATCACACTCTATTATGCCAACTGCCCACAAAGAAATGTGGAATTATTATTAAAAATTATCATGGCACCTGAGAAAATAGCAGTGTAACCCTCATGAATATTAAATCTTTTCATAATGATCAGTGTTATTACCATGAATACTAAAATGTTACGAATTCATTGCAAATCATGCTCAGTGTGAAAAGTTGGCCTGTAACCAGAAAGTCTGAATTATACTTGGCAAATGCTTGAATCGATTTAAGTTATAAAAAGCAGGAAAAGGAAAATGGATAAAACGTTCGACCTTCAGCCTCAGAGGCCAAAGGGTGTTAGAAATCTTTCAAAAGAAAAGCAAGCTGCAATTTTCAAATATTTCATGGGAATGTTCGAATCTTTTTCAGAGTCCCCACACATGCCGAATTATAACCCAGCGACGAAGAACTAGAGAAATGTTAGGCAGGAGAGACTAGTACATTTAATTATTAGTCTGTGGTTGTACTTAGATGGCACTAACTTGTACAGGTTGGTCCTACAGCGTGTCATGGGAGTGATTCTGACCTTGGAAGAAATTTGTGAAAAATAATCATTTTATGACAGCGCCTGCAGTTTTAAACACAAAGCAGCTTGTAGTGGTCACATTTCCCACTGAAGTGAGCGCCAGTATGTTCTGCCTCAATAACGGAAAGCCACATCTATAGGAAAACAAATGTAAGGAGTGCTTTTCATGGTTAACTGATCACAAGCCTTCAGCCATGTGTTTTTATATTTGTATGACATTCAAGCAAATAAAACAGAATGATTGATTCTCAAGACATTCCAAAAGCAGAGTAACAGACGGAGTTTCAGGCAAAGAGATCCTAATGAAAATCTGATGGGAAAGTGGATCTCTCTCGGGGGGATTCCGACTGAAAAATCTGGGGGCAATTTATAATGAACTGAAGCCTACATTTCATGAGTATTCCCTTAATAGCGTCACTTACAACTCTATTTACTGAGTAGGTCTCCCCATTCTTGTTGCGTGATCAGAAATCATAGGAACCACGCTTTAGAGTTCACATCAAAGCAAAGAGGTTCAACTCAAAATTCTCTCCTTGGAAAACATGTTTGTAAATCCACAGATTATTTAGCATCGTTCAAAATTAGGAGCATGTTCAACATAGATTTTAAGTAGTGTAATTTTACCCCAAAACTAGTTTAAGGTCCATCTGAAATTTCAAGTATCCAAAAATATCCTTAAGATTTAGAGAAAGTTCTGATTGGTGGACAGATTTAAGCAGCTCACAAGTTCCTAAAACATTCTCTCACTGTCTTCGACAATAATTCTTTAAGGTGATGGAGAATACAGGACAGATGCTAATTTTGCTTCTGGGAATTTCTATGAAGTTATAGGATGGCACTGAAACTGCAAAACAGCAGGATTTAACTAAACAGAACATCAATCAGTAAAGAACAGTATGGCATGCCTGGAATCTATTCAGAATGTCCTCGGGGCAGATTCCAAGATATTTTTCCCCCTCTAAATTTTAAGTGTCATAAGCAATGTCTTACATTCTTCCAGTAATTTCTTAAATTATATAATCACAGCCAACCAAGTGGCTCCTGAGAGTTACTCGGCTAATGATCCACCAGTAAAAATGATTGGGCTCTTCAGAAGAATTACTTTGCATTCTTCTTGAATTCACCCAGATTCCTCCAGCACCCTCTGAACCTCGTTGGTTTCAACAACACTTTCTCAACAGGGTCTGACGTCTTCAGAGTCTGAGGGACCCAGGTTAGAAGTACAGATAAAAATTCTTCATATGTTCCCAGAGAATCATGAATAATATTCCTAAGTTCAAAAATAGCTCCTACTTACTTAACAAGGCAAGCAAATTGAGTAAAATTTTAAAGCAATACCATGAAGAAAGAAAATTTTCAATACTCCAGTTTAAATGAAGTCAGATGAAAGAGCATGGTAAAATGAAAGAAAAAAAAGAATGTGGTTTTGATTCCTGGATCTTTCATGTAAAGGGAGTGATTGCTTTTCTAGGTCTCTGTGTCTTCATCTGTAAATTGGGAATAACTATGTATCTTGCAGGGTTACTGTTAGGATTAAATGAAAGAGTAGCACTGTGACCGACACCAAAATATGGCTTAATAAACACTTATTTTCCCTAGGATTAGAATGTCTCTTCACAAATGTGATTCCTCTGTGTGTCTGCAGAGGCCTGGGGCAGAACTAGCCATTTTCAGGACATCTTCTGTTTATAAAGCCCATTCATTAAATGGTAGCATTTCTTCCTCATCGGAAATTGCAAAATACAAGCAACAGATGCTCACTCAAAACAGCTCACATAAAGGAGGACAATTGGAAGGATGTGGGGAAAGTTTCAAAGGTGTCAGTGACCACGGCAGCTACTTAGCTTCTCTCTCTCTCTCTCTCTCTGTCTCTCTCTCTCTCTCAAGCCTACTGGTGTCTTCCCTACTTCCCTCTGCTTGCTGCCTTCCCTCACCTGCTTCTCTTTGAAGACCAGTTCTCTCTGCCTGTTGAGGCACATGGCTGAAAATGCACCCCATGCCAGACCCGCTGCTACATGGTGTCTGCATTCAAGCATGCACCACCCTATGAAGACACACTGTCTTTGACAACAGACTCGCACAACAGAAAATCTGGTCTGTCTCTGGCAAATCAGGTTTATCTCTGGTACAAGAGGGTGGGGCAAGAGTGGGAAACAGCAGAGGCAGTTGCACCATGAGGACCATGGCCCATCCTTTCTGCAAACACTGTAACTGGGGACAGTTCTAAAAAAGGAAGAATGTACTAGGCATGCACCCAGAGCAGACCTACTCCACTTCTCAACAAGATGTTACCTGCTTCTTATTTATCAAGAGCCTGGAGGCATCAGTGAAACTGTGGCACTGTGCCGGGGGCCAGTGGGCATCCATGGCTGTCGTGGTTCTCAAAAACTAGGATCATGAGCAACATAGAAATTCAGGCCCTGAGCAATCATGGGAATTATCAACCACTTCCAGATTTAGAAAATGGTGCCAAGCTTATTGTCTTTCCTATTTCTTCTCCCACGCATTATACATACCTCTGGTCAACTCCCACACACAGGCCACACACAATCACCTCACTACACAGGTCTGCCAAAAACTCATTGTCCATAACCAGTCTGCCCTTACTGCCTTACCTGTCCTTCTCACAGGTATTCTCTTCTTTCTCTCTTCTTTTTTTCCCACCTACTTTCCCTTGTAATATCCTCTCTCCTTCTTTCATTTCCTGGCCTGTTAGCCCTCAATTCCAGAACTAAGTTTGAGTTTATAAATAAAGCATATACTGGGTATATGGGTATATTATATTATATCATATAAGGGGTGTCAATATGTTTGACACTGAAATGTCTCTTACTTTATTTGTTCTAAATTGAGTTCACTCTGGTACTAAGCCCCTCACTCAGAGTTTTCATAAACTGAATCTCAGACATATTTAGGGAGGCCCTCCCCCTCTCTAGAGGATTATTTAATAGTCCCAAAGAGTGTATACAGTCCTTAACATTGGAGAAAGAGGCCTCTTGTCTTCAGACCATCATGACTATCTTTGAGATGTTCATTATCACACACACACACACACACACACACACACACACACACAGGCCATCTAAAGGCAAGTGTTTCCCCACCTCTTGCCAAGCTCAGGCACAGCATCTTTTGCTATGGCTGGAACCTAGTGTATAGACTTTTCAGGCATTTATGCTGTCCTTCCCATCTGAGGCACAGCCATCTCAGGATGGCAGTGAGGAAATCCATCTCTCTCCCTCCAAGGTCAAAATACATATCCTTCCTCCAGTCCTTGGAGGCCACCTCCTTTTCAAATAATCCATTCACTTAGTGAGTCTAGATTTTCAAAGCACAAAGAATTGGCGACCTCCCCCTGAGGGCAATAAATGTCCAGTTTCTGGGACTCTAAGCTCACTTGCTGTCTGGAAGGTAGAAAAGAGAAAAACACCTCTCATTTATTCTTTGACTCTCCTGTAACTGTGAGAACAAGACAGATATTAATACCACTTGCTTTAGCAACTCCCTATAAGTGAAACTTTTTAAATGAGTGTGCTTGAGGCCTCTTCCCAAGCTGTTGATTCCAAGGTCATTCTCCGAGAAACTGCAGGTGAGCATTTTGACCATCTATATAAGGGGTCATGGAAAGGAGATACTTCAGACTCTGGTGTTCTCAAGCAGCTAGAATGTAGAGGTGACCACACAAACTTCCTAGTCTGGCCTTCCATTTCTTTATCCGTTAAGTAGTAATAATACTTGTTATTATTAGCTGTTGTGAGGGTTAAATGGGGTGACATTTGAAAGGGTCATGCTAGAGGTACTGAAAGGTGTTATATGGAAAGTTTCTTTTTCTGTACAATGAGGGAGCCACCTTCAGAGTGGACTCCAACCAATCAATAAGTCTTCCTTCAAAACAGAGTTTAAAACGCCCCCTCTTGAAGAGCAACAGCCTGCAAAGAATGCTAATCAGAGCGGAAAAAAAATAGCAAGCTGAAGACAAAAGACAAAGACCACTCAAGTAATCTCCACAGTTCAACAATAAAGCCCAGCAGCCAGCATTTGGGGAATTATATTACCCACCTGCCCCCTACCGTCTTCCCCACCTCTCATCAGAGCCAGCAAGGGCTCCAGAGGTGTGCTCCCAGGCCAGAATCTGGGAGCCAATGTCAAGCATGGAAGTATGTGAAGGGCTCTGATGTCATTCCTGGGGCAAAAGGAAACTCTTTTGTGTAAAGGTAGGTTTAGGAAGCAGGGAAAAATCCAGAAAGTAGAGTCCCTGGAGTTTCCAGAAAAGAACTGAAGGCAAAGAGATGTGTCTACAACATGAAATATGCACAGCCAGGCTAGGCCAAGAACGTGGAGCTAGGAAATACTCCTGTGCCAACCTGAGTAAGGCCAGGTACACTCACTAGGAGAGTCCAGAGGTAAGGATGGAGGAGACAGAACAGGGAGAGAAGTACTATGCAGGCTCCACAGATAAACACAAACCTTTGGGCAATAACAGCAATTCAGGAAGTACTGATAAAATATAGCTAACATTTTTGTGTGCTGGGCAATATTTAAAGCATTTATTTGGCACGCCTGGGTGGCTCAGTTGGTTAAGTGTCCGACTTCAGCTCAGGTCATGATCTTGCAGTCCGTGAGTTCGAGCCCTGCGATGGGCTCTGTGCTGACAGCTCAGAGACTGGCACCTGTTTCAGATTCTGTATCTCCCTCTCGATCTCTGACCCTCCCCCACTCATGCTCTGTCTCTCTCTGTCTCAAAAATAAATAAACGTTAAAGCATTTATTTAATCTCACAACACCCTGTGAAGCAGTTCTATTGTTGTCTCCATTTTATGGCTGCAGAAACTGAGGCATCAGAACCTGCCAAGAGTACATAGCTGAGAAGTGGCAGAGCTGGGAGTGTCTTCAGGGTCAAAGCACTCCCATGGTTCTTATGAGATGCCAGGCACTCCTTGAGGTATCTTACATACTTACCTTGAGGTAACTTAAGACTTACAGCACCCTGTCCCATAGGCACTATTATGAATCAAGTATAAGTCTATATATATTGGTGCAAAAATACACTGATCTGATATGATACTTATTAAAGGTTATCACCAAGAACTCTGTGAGGAGGAATCTGAGGCTCAAACCAGCCCCACTGCAGAGCACTTGTTCAATAGTTATTATATATAAGATAAATTCAGTAGATACATACAACATATACATATATATACACCCACATATCTAAGGTAAACAGTAAATCCTTACAAAATTCTGAGTTCTGAACATGTTTTTAAAAACTAACTACATAAAAAGTAAAAAAAAAAAAAAAAAAAAAAACTACCCTATGATCCAGCAATCACACTACTAGGCATTTACCCAAAGGATACAAAAATACTGATTCAAAGGGAAATATGCACTCCTATATTTATTCCAGCATTAATTACAATTGAAAAATTACGGAAATAGTCAAAGTGTCCATCAATTGATGAATGGACAAAGAAGATATGGTTTATACACATACACACACACACACACACACACACACACACGCTGGAATATTACTCAGCCATTAAAAAGAGTGAAATCTTGCCGTTTGCAACGACATGGATGCAGCTAGAGTGTATTATGCTAAGAGAAATAAGTCAGTCAGAGAAAGACAAATACCAAGTGATTCCACTCATATGCGCAACTTAAGAAATAAAACAAAGAAACAAAAGGAAAAAAGAGAAAAAGAGGCAAGCCAAGAACAGACTCTTAACTCTAGAGAACAAACGGATGATTAGTAGAGAAGAGATGGGTGGGGGGATGGGTGAAATAGGTGATGAGGATTAAGGATGCACCTGTGATGAGCATGGGGTAGTGTATGGAAGTGCTGAGTCACAAGACTGTACACCTGAAACTAATATTACACTGTATGTTAACTATACTGGAATTTAAATTAAAACCAAAACACCACCACCACCACAACAACGACAATAACAACACACACACACACACACACACACACAGCACAGTATCTGAATCTGGCAGGAAAAAAGCAAACTAATAACTCTGGGGGGCTTAATTCTGTGTCAAGAGCAACTTTAGACCTTTCCCCCCGATTTAAATTGTTCATTACACAAAAGCATTATTTATTTAATCCAAATCTAAGAAATTTTCTTTCAAGACGAAGAACTAACCTTCCAAGGGACAAAAATTTAATGAAAAGAGGAATACTAATGAAATTAAGGTATTTGAAGAAAAATAGTTCTATGTTAAGGTATAGCTTAAAAGCAGTGGAGGAGAGGGGCGCCTGGGTGGCGCAGTCGGTTAAGCGTCCGACTTCAGCCAGGTCACGGACTCACGATCTCGCGGTCCGTGAGTTCGAGCCCCGCGTCAGGCTCTGGGCTGATGGCTCGGAGCCTGGAGCCTGTTTCCGATTCTGTGTCTCCCTCTCTCTCTGCCCCTCCCCCGTCCCGTTCATGCTCTGTCTCTCTCTGTCCCAAAAATAAATAAAAATTAAAAAAAAAAAGCAGTGGAGGAGAGAGACCGATGTGCCTTCATGGGAGTCTGCATCTGGCATCCCAGCACAAGGAACATCTCGCAAGTCATACCATGGCCAGAAGGAACATCTCGCAAGTCATACCATGGCCAGAGAGACAGAGGACCACACAGGCAATGGTCCAGAGCAGGAGAGCCATTAGTAAATGTCAGTAGGGGAGCCGAGCATTGCTGACACAGATCTGGGGTACCCGCCTGGACTGGCATGCATAGACCTGACTGGCATGCATAGACCTTCACATGTCACATTGTCAAGCATGTGCAGAAGAAAAAAAAACAGATCAGAGATACAGAGTGATGTTCAGAAAAATGGAAATGGAAGGACATTTCTGCAGCGGAACAATCATGTGCCCTGAGAGCTCAAACTTTGCGTTTTCAGACTCAAATTTCAAAAAGGATATGGCCATCTTTTCAGCTGAGCTGATGGTGAGTAATTATATCCTGTCTACATTTCTTCTCAAATTAGATGAATTTTAAAATATTATGCTGACAGGCAAGTTTCATAGCCATCCTAATTCAATATTTTGATAAAGAATTTCTTTTGTACATCATTAGTGCTTCACTGGCTCCTCTTTCTTATGTGGTATGGACTCTGAGGGAAGGGAAGTTAATGTTGAAGCCCATCATTTGACCTCCCAAGTAGCCATGTAAAGAATACCTTTGCTAGGTCAACTGTAAAAATAATATATTTTTTCCTTGCCTTTCTGTTGTTAAATAAAGTGAGGGGCCTCGCAAGGAGGCAAATGGCTTCAGACAGCCTCTTGCGTGTAGAATCCAGGCAGGTTAGCAAAAAAAGCCAGTTGCACATCTGGGTTTGAAGCCATCATTGAACCAGCATTGATGTGGATCCTGGTCCCATCGCTGAACTAGAATTGATGTCCTTGGGGAACTGCCTGCCTTCTGTAAGTTTCTCTTTCCCCCGCTGCAAAACAAGTAAAGCTACATCTACCTTGTTGTGGCTTGGCAAGCTTCTAAACCTAAAGATAGGTAAGTGCAATTTTCACTGTTGCCAGAAGGTTTAGTTGGGGATCATATGACCAAACTTGTCAATAAACACACATTTCATGAAAACTGTGTCTATTAATTCTAATGCCAGCAACCAAAAGATGAAAAGGAGGGGTTGCTAGGGTTCCTCAGTGGCCCAGTCAGTTAAGTATTTGGCTCTTGATTTTGGCTCAGATCATGATCTCACAGTTCTGGGGCTCAAGCCCCATGTCGGGCCCTGTGCTGACAGTGCAGAGCCTGTTTGGGATTCTCTTTCTCTCCCTCCCCCTCTCTTGCCCTCCTGGCTCTCTTTCTGTCTCAAAAAAATAAACTTAAAAAAAAAATAGAAACAGGGGCACCCAGGTGGCTTAGTTGGTTAAGTGTCCAACTTTGGCTCAAGTCATGATCTCAGGGTTGGTGATTTTAGGTCCCGCATCAGGCCCTGTGCTGACAGCTCTGAGCTTGGAGCCTGCTTTGGATTCTGTGTCTCCCTCTCTCTCTGCCCCTCCCCCATTCATGCTCTGTCTTTCTCTCTCTCTCTAAAATAAAATTTAAAAATGTTTTAAAAAAGAAAAAAAGGAGGGGCTGCTTTAAGAATAATGTTTTTCTTGGCATTTATTTATTACTTAATCTGTAAAATCTAATATTCTAATTCTTACAACTGTAATGGTAAAATATTATCCCCTATTTTTAAAAATGATAAAGTACATAAAGGTCTGTGTAAAAATTCTGTGCACATCTGAGGACTCACAGGAATAGACATTTGACAAAATCTGCTTGTACCTAACAAACCTTCATTTCATGCAGACAACTAGATATGCTCTCTTAAGAGTTTGATTTTTGGATTTAGGTGGTGCATCTGAAAGAATGAGGCTGTTAATTGGATTTACAATGAATTCTATGAATAAATAAGTATACAGCATTAATATTTTATTAATAATTATTAAAATATGTTGGAAAGGCACATATTATACTAGATATTTAGTAATATATGTAAAGTATCTAGTACAGCATTGTCATAAAGCAAACACTCAGAAAATGATAGCTGGTCTTAGCAAATATCCTGTAGAAAATAAGAATATAGTTAGAATAAACTGGAGAAGTTCCGGTGTGTTCTTTTGGAACATACCTTGCCAAAACCAAGCCAACATTGTCTGCCTTTTACAAACTATAGCATCCTACATTCTAGAAGAAATCACTTTATTTCAATATGGGGATATTTAACTTTTAAATAGTTATTAGTTGACTTATGTCAACTGTGGTTATTTTTAAGTCCCTAATTTTCTATTCAGGCACCATGATTTTTTTAAATATTTCAATCAGTATATACTAGTGTATTTTCATTGGCTTCACCAATCTATTAAAAACATCTGAATCTATTATCCTGTTACTAAAAACATCACTCCACCTATGACAATCTATTTTTGTTATACAGCATACACCGCCTTATCCATTCTTGCTTTTCTGAATGCATCAACTGGATAGAATTCATGGCTGCAAATTTCTAAATCACAGTCCTCCACTTTTCACATTCAATAAATCTCTTGTTTCGCTTAATCAAAAATTATATCCTCCTCTTCTAGGGCAATACATGGAGGCTTAAAGCCATATGAAATCTATGTATCTGTTAAATCTTGTTTTGCATTCATCTTGCTCGAATATTTATGGCCTTCTGAACTTAGAGCTCAGAAGGATAGTGGTGGCTTACACTTCCATATGGAATCTGCATTTATTCCCTCTGCCTTTTGAGACCCATCATACTGATTCTGGAAAAACAAAAACAGATAAACCCAAAAGCACAAAGGGAATGGCAGTGTAATTCACCAGTAAGCAAGGGATCTCAAAATTTCTGTAAGACAAAAAAACAGATGGATGAGTCTGAAGACTAATGGAGAAAGATGGAGAAAACCATAACTAAGAATACTAATGAAGTAGACTGCACTCAATAAGAGAAAACAGGTCTGCCCTAGAACACTCAGAATCACCAGGTATGGCAGAGGACAGATTTAAAGAATAGGCTTGAAATGAGGATTCACTGAAAGTCTACAGATGGAACAGTCAACACTCTCCCTCTCACCTACTCCCATGCAGAACACTCTAAAGTGAGATATTTATCTTCCAGGGGAAAAAAAGGCATCCTCTGGATATGGTGAATAAATTATCTGTGAAGAAGTAGGGCAGTCAGTATAGCAACTAGCACCCCTGAGCAAATTGCTCATCATGCTGGCATTAAGGAATCTCAATGCATCATCTTTGCTTTTCTAACCCCTTAACATAACCGACTCCTTCCTCTTCACCAAGTTCCACCCACATGCACAAGGCTCGCAGTCCATTTTTTAATCCCACCAATGATGGCATTGAAGATAGCTGAAACCAGCAATATGAAGACATTAGGCAAAAATGACTGAAGATGAACCAGAATAATTCAGGGAGAGAGGAAAAGAGAGAGAAAGAGAAAGAACAAAACTACTTCTAGTTAGTGTTCCCACAGAGGACGACAGAGAAGATATGGCAACCATAAACCAAGAAGAGGAGGCTATGAAAACAGTACAAAGGCCAAAAAAAAAAACAACTCTTAGAAATCCCAAAATTGTCAAATTTAAAAAAATGACACATTATAATATTAAATCAAGCAAATTTCTCAGAGTGTAGGACAAAGAGATTGAGATAGAAGACATTGTTATCCCTTGACAAAATAATATACATTTTTATTTATTTTCAATTTTTAGAATCAACTTGCACACAAACTGGGGAATACTTTGCTATGACTACTGATCAGAATGTACGTATTCTCAACCCTGCCAGTTTAAGAGGAAAGCTGTAACTGACCAAGGATAGAATGAGATGAAAGGCAGTAGAGGAAAGCATGAGAACATTGATGTCATTATCCTCACAGTGGGTAGTGAGTAAATACTGTCCATTACGATGCAAGAGGAAGTGGTGGCTAATTACCACTGGGAGTTGAAAAACTGACCAGTGAAGAAACTAGGAGTGGATAGAAATGGGGAGAAAGACGTAGAGACCAGTATTACTAAGCTAACTCTTTGTACATCATAATAGAACACTGATAAGTCAAGAAAGATAAATTAAGAAACAGCAATGTGAGCAATTTTATATGAAGAAATGGAGAAAAATACATGAATAGACAAAAGCAAAGACAATGATAAGTAGTTGACTCTTACAAGTGAGACTGGAGTGAGGAAATTACCAGAAGCCAAGAATTATTGCTTTTCATTCTAAGTGTTTCTATACTATTTGACCCTTTAAACCATGAGCATTAAATAAAATTAACTTTAATGCATTGTTAGAAAAACAAAACAGCTTCTATCTACCTCAATCCCAAACCAGTTGAGAGGCTGTCTGTGCCTTTTGTATTTCTTTGGTGGATGCTCAACATTGATGCATTTCAGAATCAGGGGGTTCATTTTCCAGCTATTGCAAACTTCCTTAAAGCCCATATTTACCCGTTTGATACTGCAATCTATCTTCAAACTAAAGACAAAGAGGTAGAGAGAAATGAGCAGAAATAGTCTCATCTGACCTGCAGAGTCTGATACACTCAGGAAGGATTTCAGCATTTAGCCTTTGAAAATATGCTAAGTTCATCACAAATGAAGTAACCTCTTGATTACTTTGAATCCTTATCCAGAAATGCTGTGGGTCCCACTACCATTGTGACTCTCGCTTTGCCTCATTTTACCACACAAGGAGAGAAGAAACACACATGTACACAGCTCACTCTGTTTCTGATCTAGTGGAAAAATTTAGTTTCCAAGCATGCCCAGTATAGATTCACATCAATTCCCCTGGACTTACTGAAGTTCAGAAAGGTAACAGTGTAGAACTATGAGGTATTTTTTTTCTGCTTCTTTGTATCTTTTGATATTTTCTTGATTTTGCAAAAGGGAGACATATTACTTTCAGTAGATGAAAAGAGAATAAAAGCTCTCAGGGAGTAGGGGGAGATCAGGAATAAGAACTTGAAAGACCTCAATTATCAAATAAAGGGAGATACATTTCAATTCCACCTGATGCACTAATGGGGTGAGGAAGGTGCATACATTTTGATTTTTACTTGCATGGTGGGACAGCTTCCTAAAAGAAACTCTGGTCAAAGAGCCCTATGTCAACTTTCCTCTTCACTGACTGTAGAAACTGCTAAAATATCTCGTGCCATGATTTTCCTCCTTGTTTTCACACAGTTCTATGTGAGTAAATTCATTTTTTTTATTCACTGTGTATATTGGGTTTATTTGTTTACACATTATAAAGCTAATACATGCTCCATACAGAAATAGTAGAAAATACTGAAATGCACATTTAATTTTGCAATCTGCTTAGCAACTTATTGTGAACATTTTTACTTCAGTAAATATATTTCTCCCAAAATTGTTTATTGATCACAAAATATTCCATCTGGTGCCTGTTTTACACTTTTCTTAATCTTTTATCGTTGGGCATTTCAAGTGTTTCTAGTTTCTGACCATGATCAATAATGCATTGGTGAATATCTTTATACATACATCTTTGTACACATCTCTGAGAATTACTTCAGAGAAGATCGCTAAATATGAAGCTAGTAGATCAAAGGCAATATTTTTAAGTCTTCCATCAAATTTATTACTTAAAATCTATTTAACTCATTAAAATTAATTTTAATCCACATCTTTCATTTTAATCCACATCATCTCATCCTTTTAGGATCTGCTCTTATTAAATACAGCATTTTGAGATCTATAAAAAAAAGCCTTGAAATGAATATACCAAAATGTCTGTATTTGATTTGACTCTGGGTAATGAGATTATGGATAATTTTACTATTTGTCTTTTACAGAATTTCTCAAATTTTTTCTATGATCACATATTACTTCTTTTAATTTAAATTTGTTAACTTTTATTTTTTGTTATTTTTTTAAAAACTTTTTAAAAGTTTATTTATTTTGAGAGAGAGAGAAAAAGAGAGAGAGAGAGAGAAGGTACAAGTGAGAGACGGGCAGAGTGAGAGGAGAAAGCTAGAACACCAAGAAGGCTCTGGACTGTTGGCACGGAGCAAGACTCGAACTCACAAGCCATGATCATGACCTGAGCTTCAGCTTAAGTCAGATGCTTAACCAACTGAACCACCAAGGCAGCCAATTTGTCAACTTTTAAAATCTAAAATGCCAGGATTAATATGTATAGTTTATACACACCTGCTTCCATGCCAACTTCCCCTTTGGTCTTCATCTAAGGTGCCCATGGACCTTGGAGAAGATGACATTCAATCCTCTGAAGTTGAAGAAGTGAAAGCTCCTCATCCAATGGGAACAAATCCATAGGCCTGGCTCTGTCAGATTTTCTAACTCAGACATAGAGACTGTCACTACTAACTGGTAGGCTCTGGGGCTATAAAGTCATCTAGAGAAGGCATCATGCTAAGCGAAATAAGTCAAACAGAGAAAATCAAATACTGTATGATCTAACTTATATGTGGAGTGTATTGTTTTAAAAACCTCATATTTTGAGAACAGACTGGTAGTTGCCAGAAGCAGGGATGGGCAACCAAATGTGTGAAAAGGGTAAAAAAGTACAAGCTTCCACCTATAAATAAGTCCTATATCGCATATTTGAAAGTTGTTAAGGAAGAAAATCTTAAAAGTTATTATAATAATAAGAAAACAATTCTACAACTATGTATAGTGACAGATGTTGGCTGGACTTATTGTGGTGACCATTTCACAATATCTACAAATATCGAATCATTATGTTGCACACCTGAAACTAATGTTATGTCAATTATTGCTCAATTTAAAAAAAAAAAAAGTCATACAGCTCAAGAGCCAGAGTCCACTACTCAGCTGACTAAAGCCTTGCACATGCCTCAGATGTGGGACAGCGACACCCAGAAGTAACAGAGGGAGCCAACCTGCAGGGAGAAATGGAGGTACATGCCTGGAAAGGCAGAAACATGACTGTGTGTCCTCAGAAAGATACAGAGAAAGATACCATGGTTCCTGATTTCTAGATCTCACTCTTGTCTCTGTGAATCCTGGGTCAATTTCTTTTCCATCATGTATGATAGCCAGTTGTAGTCTTAACAACAAAAAGCATATATATATATATATATATATATATATATATACACACACACACATACCTACATTCATATATATCTACATGAGTTTGTGTTCTTTGGGATTACTGCCTACTTGAGCAACATATGACAACTAACTTCATATTGTTTGGTGTGAGAACATTGACATTCTAAACCTGAAAGTGCAAAAAGAGAGCCCATGCACATCATTCCAGCCTCAACGTAGACAAACGTTTATATATGGGGAGGTTTCACATAAAATCTGAATCTTTATCTTCTTTTGAAAATATTGCATAGATTGAGGATCACTGTGTCCCAGTTTTCTGGGAAGTCTAAACTGGCTGGAAATGAGCAGCTGCTGACCCTGTAGTCACCTGCAGCTCACATTCACCTGCTCAGGCACCTTTCCTGGCCGGCTATGTTTCTTTCCTGTACCGTTTAGCCCCCCCTATAGGAGTGAAAGTTCCCCACCCCCTATTCTAAAAGATCTACTCTGAATGTCTCCCTCTCCTTTGCCTGCTTCTGAAGGTCTGATTCCTGGGTTCTTTATAAGAGATTACATGCAATCCTCGCTCCATCTCCTGGATTCTCACCATAGCCTCACTTTTAACTAAAGTTAATGGCTTGTCATTAAAGGGTGGTGTTGGTGACTGAGGAATCAGGCATTTCATCTGCCTCAGCAGTACATCTGTGGCAAAGGATAAAAGCCAGAAAAATCAAAACTTCCTCATTTCTCCAGAAAACCTTCCCTTTTCTAAATTAGAAATATCCATTTTGGAAAAAATATATATATCTGCAGATTCTTTGACACCACATCATTATCCCAAACCCAAACACAAGCCATGAGGCTGAAGGATCTGATGAAGGATCTGATCTGAACATTAAAATTATTCAGCTCCAATTATGAGATTGCCTGGTTTACAGAAGTGATTAGACGGTGTTCATTTGGGGGTCCTGAAAAACTGTTGTGAAGAAGCAAACAAGGCATCATGGTATTTCACACTTTGGATGGGAACAATGCATGCCAGCTTTGAGCACGTGCTGACGCCCAATTCTTCTTCACCTTTTAGTGAGCCTTGGAATAACTCAAGGGCAATAAAGATAACTAAGTGGGGCCACAAAGGAGATCTTAATCTCCAAAGTCTTGAAAATCTGAGGTCCTGGGCATTTGCTAAACCTGACGGGAAATGTTTTTGATAAGAGTACGTGCTTTCGGAAAACTATTTGTAAAGAAGCAGAATGTTTTCTTTTACCCTTAATTTTTTTAAAGCTTTTGACATGAATCATTAACATTTTTCAAAATGAGCCCAATCCCAGGTGAACTAACATATATAAATAAAGTCTTTGCTCATGAGATCTGAATGATTTTTTTCTTTTTTTCTTTTTTTTAATGTTTTTTATTTATTTTTGAGACAGAAACAGAGCATGAGCAGGGGAGGGGCAGAGAGAGAGGGAAACCAGAATCTGAAGCAGGCTGCAGGCTCTGAGCTGTGAGCACAGAGCCCAACACGGGGCTCAAACTCACGCACCATGATATCATGACATGAGCTGAAGTCAGAGGCTTAACCAACTGAGCCACCCAGGCACCCCTGAATGAATTTTTTCAACTTACCACTTCAGGGCAGGAGATCAAACTAAGAATTGAACAAATTTCAGGCTAATGAAGAATGTCCCACCTTTTCTCTAGAAGACCAGACTTGTAGGAGACAGAAGGGAAAGGCATCAACTATAACACTGCTTTCCATTTGTCAAGATAACATATTTCTCTGCAGAAATATTCCAAATTGTGCATTTCAAACACTAAGTCAAATTAGGGGATCAGCCAAGCTCTGACCACAGTCAATATTAGCCAACCATTGACCAAGTTATTTTAATTTTTAATAATAAAAAAATAGAATAGAACAATAAGTAGAACCAAATATATAATTATAAAACAGAATAGATACATTTATCCAATTCACCATTCTTCAAGTTTCAAATGGACACAAGGAAACACTGATGAGCTGATTCAGCAATGAACTGTCATTCTCCAACAAGAATATTGAATGTTAACATACTTGACTTGAGACTGCAATTAAATGTACATCTAAAAGGCACTGCATGAGAATCTGGAGGGAATCCAACCCTTTCATTCTACTGTAATGTCAGACAGTCTACAGCCACCTTAACATTACACGCTGAATATGAAATGTCTGCTTGTATTCATCACTACAGAGATTTGCAGAGAGCTTTAAATTATAACCCCTTGTGAATAACCACAGGCTTGTTGCTATGTATTTGTTTCATTTTTAGCAAACTGAGAAATAAGGGACTCCAGCAGACAAGGAATAATAGTCAGGAGCCCCCTGGGATATGGCCCTGTGATCTCTGCCAGGTTCCGACTTTAGATTATCCAAGAAAATTTCAGGCTTCAGTTCAGGTCTCCATTGAGGTCTGAACCCCCGTACCCCCAGCCTCATTCCACAAAGAAAGATATTGCTATCCTCAGGAGGAAACACTTGTGACAAAATGTCAGGTATATTTTATTAATAGTAATGACCCTGGTCATGAGAAGGTGATTAAACCAGTTCCTGATTTGCTGGTTTGCTAGGAAATAATCTTAACTGACAAAACAAAGTGGTATTTTTTAGAAATATATATACCACTGTTTCTTCCCAAGCCATACTCCTCACATATGAAATATCAGATCTCAGAGGGAAATTAAATCATAAAATGCTGTAATGTCTCATTTAACAGATACAGTCAGAGAGCACTAAGTTACAGGTGAATGAATTTTCCAAATAACTTGAAATTTACCCCATTAAGCATCAACATCTTAAAAGCTTACCAGGTAGATAAATAAAGTATATGTGATACAAATGTATATAAGTTATAATTTTACAGTGTACCATATAAATTATAATGTTTTATATATTAAATATATGAGCCTTTTTTTTGCCTTTTAAAACAAACAGCATTGAACACGTATGCTTCTTAATAACACAGATCCTTAATCAAGAAAATGTGTGCATATGGTAATCTAAGATTATTAGTATTAACTAAGATTATTAGTATCCTAATATTGCTATATATTTTGATTTGGCTTTTTATAATTTTTCAGTCTCCTTTTCAATTTCAGCTGTTTGATATCATTTCAGGTTAATTCTATAGTCTTTCTCAGCTACCCAAAATCCCTCTTACTCTAATTCTTTATTTCTAATTTGCTCTGGACAAATGGACTAGATTTTTAGAAGTGTGTGTGTGTGTGTGTGTGTGTGTGAGAGAGAGAGAGAGAGAGAGAGCGATGACTGTAGCCAGCCTTTAAAGACTCCCACAAGAGTACAGTGCAGGATCTTAAGTTACTGGAAACTACAGTAGTTGATGTGGCTGGTTAGGTGACATCCTGATAAATGAGGTATTAATGAAGCATGATATTATATAAATTCTTTTCAACTGAAGGCTTAAGGAAACAATTCAAGTTTCAAGACTAACTTATTTCCACCCCCAAATTATGCAACCTTGGTGTGCAATGTAAATAAAATATTATTGAGTATAAAACATAATTTAATGCTTAAAGAGCAAAGTAGTAATTCGGGATCACAAATGTTTGGGGAGAGAAATAAAAGGCAGCAAATTAACGAACATTCTTCTGATGAATCTTCAAAGAATTATACCAGTCACGCACTTCAAAGTCCCAGGTTTAACTTGTTCACTTGTTCAAGCATGCCTGGGGCCCTGGCTGGAGATTCTTCTTCTGAAAGTCAAAAGAAGGGCAATACCTCGTTGTGTTTTGAAAGTCTCCTGGAGGGCTGAAAACCACAGGGACTAACCCCTCTGGATTATTACCGCCCCCCTCCCAGGTACTGCTTTCCTATTTTAATATAAATATTCACCCTCAACTCTCCTGTTCTCTTCTTCCTCTATTTCTCTTTTCTCTTTTGTCCTGCCCCGCCCAATAGACTTGGCAAAGGTTCCAGTGCTCTTTTCAAGAGTGTGAGATCTTCTGGTTTTTCTAAGGCACTAATACATGCTCTAAACTTACTTTGCTCAAAATGAACATCTGCCAACATTCTGTGCTTTCCCATCCATGTTGCTCTTTATTTATTTATTTCCTCCTGCCTCATATTATAGCTAACTGTTTTTTACTTGCCTATATTCCCACTAAATTCTAAGCTTCTTGAGGATGAAGATTATTCACTATTCACCTTGATATCTAATGCCTAGTCAACAGGGGGCAGTAGCTCTGTAGACATATACATATAATGTATATTTAATTAAATTGATGTTATTTATACCCAATAAGGAGAAGGAAGATATACTACATTTATATGTGTTGTTTTCAAAGCACTTCTACATTCATGGTCTTAATTTAAACATATAGCAAGCCAATGGTTTAAATGAATCCAAAATACTCATTTATTATTTTGCCTGCCCAGCATTCATTTACTTTTCTTATGATACTAGCACTCTGATTTTCCCTCATGAAGGATTCCTACACTTACTCTATTCCAAGTGATACAGGTGGCACTAACTCCAGTCCTGGCTCTACACATGGTCATGTGATAGATGCCGGGCCTATCAGGGCACAACATCCCCCAGACTCTGGTGATTGATTCAAGAATAAGCACTTGCCAAAAAAGAGAGAGAGACAGAGACAGAAGAAAGAAAGAAAGAAAGAAAGAAAGAAAGAAAGAAAGAAAGAAAGAAAGAAAAAGAAAGAAAGGGGGAGGGAAAGGAAGGAAGAGAGAGAGGAAGAAAGTAAGGATTAAAGAAAGGGAGAGAGGGGGGAAAGAGAGGGGAAGGAGGGAGGAACAGGAAGGAAAGTAGAAAGAAAGAAGGAAAGGGAGAGAGAAAGAAAGAGGGAGGAAGGAAGAAAGGAAGGAAGGGAAAAAACTGAATTCTGGGGCTTCTGTGAAATTGTTAGGAAACCAAAATAACTTATTTTTGAAGAAGTTTCTGTGACATTAGGACATAAATTAATTTGATATTACAAGGGAAGGACATTACGAAGACACCAGAACTGAGAAAAAGAGAAAAAATATTGACTCTTAATGACATCTTTTGAACCCCTGGATCCAGCCAACACCTAAAGCCTACATAGAAGAGTTTTGGTAAGTGAACCAATAAGAAAAGGTTATGTACAGCAAAACAATCAACAAAAGGTAATTACAGATTGAGAGAAAATATTTGCAAACTATATATCTGATAAGGGGTTAATAACCAAAATATACAAAGAATTCCTACAACACAACAGCAATCAATAAATGAAATAACCTAATTAAAAAATGAGCTAAATACCTGAATAGGCATTTTTCTAAAAAAGACATATGAATGGCTGACAGGTACATGGAAAGGTGCTCAATATCAATAATCAACAGGGAAATGCAAATCAAAATCACAATGAGATATCACTTCACACCTGTTAAAATGGCAATTGTCAAAAAGACAAAAGATGGCAAGTATTGGCAAGAGTGTGGATAAAAAGGAAATCCTTGTACAGTATCCGTGGGAATGTAAATTGGTACAATCATTATGGAAAATAGTATGGACGCTCCTCCACAAGTTAAAAATAGAACTGCGGGGGGCGCCTGGGTGGCTCGGTTGGTTAAGCTTCCGACTTCGGCTCAGGTCATGATCTCACGGTCCGTGGGTTCAAGCCCCGCGTCGGGCTCTGTGCTGACAGCTCAGAGCCTGGAGCCTGCTTCAGATCCTGTGTCTCCCTCTCTCTGTGACCCTCCCCCGTTCATGCTCTGTCCCTCTCTGTCTCAAAAATAAATAAACGTTAAAAAAAAAATTAAAAAAAAAAAAAATAGAACTGCCATATTACCAAACAGTCCCACTTCTGGGTATATATCCAAAGGAAATGAAAACAGGATATCAAAGAGATATCTGCACTCTCATGTTTACTGCATCATTATTCACAATAGCTAATATATGGGAGCAAAGTATCCATCTATGAATGAATGAATAAAAAGATGTGATATATGTACCATATACATATAAGAATATTTTTCAGCCATAAAAAAGGGAGATCCTGCCATTTGTGACAACATGGATGAACCTGGAATTCATTATGCTAAATTAAATAAGCCAGACACAGAAAGACAAATACTGTGTAATCTCACTTACAGGCAAAATCTAAAAAAGTTGAAATCATACAACTCATAGCAGAATGGTGGTTGACAGGGATGAGGGGGTGGGGGAAATTGGGAGAGATGTTGGTCAAAGGATACAAACTTTCAGTTAGAGTAAGTTCTGGGGAATCTAATGTACAACATGGTAACTATAGTTAACAATACTGTATTTGAAATTTACTAAGAGTAGATCTCAAATGGAGAGCACTTGTTATGATGAGCACTGGGTGTTATATGTAAGTGATGAATCATTAAATTCTACTCCTGAAACTAATGTTAACTAGAATTTAAATAAAATTTGAAAGAAAAAAAAAGTAGATCTTAAGTGTTCTCACCACACACACACACAAATGATAGCTATGTAAGGTAATGGATATGTTAATTAGCATGACTATGGTATGAATATGTATATTAAATCATCACATTTTACTGTTAACACATCACACAACCTAAATATATATAATTTTTATTTGTCAATAATACTTCAATAAAGCTGGAGGTGAAAAAAGCCATTTGAATACATTTTTTTTCCATTTTAAATAAGAAAAAGTCCTGACTAGCCCAAAGATTAATATCACTGAGGGTTAAGGTTGTTATATGACCTACCTCTGACTCATGGAAGTTAAGCTGAAGAAGGTTTTGGGGACCATGATAGTTCTCCCTCTGCTACCATGCTCCCCATACCATTATTCCTCCTCAATGCAGTGTCATAAAATACCAACATCCCAATGACAACACTTAGGGAGAGTCAGGAAACTACTTCAAAATAAATTAGTCAATGTTTTTTTTAAAAAGTACATTGTTGCTACAAATTTATTTTATACAGTTCAGATAAATTTACCAAATATTAACAGCTTTCACAATTTTACTCATCCACAGTATGAGTGAATATAATCACCAATATTCCCCACACTGTTTTCCCCCTCTTGGTACCAAATGGATTTGCTATTTCCTTCCAGATTCAGGCAAGTCCCTATGCCATGTGACAAGAATAGAAATTACTCAAGCAGAATACATTTTTTAAATGTCATGAACTAGGACAAAGAAATGAAACAGATCAAAACTTGTCTGACTAAATAATTCAACAGCAGATGGGTTCTGGAAATTCGGACAGCTCTCAGTAGTTAGAGTTTAAGATCTCAGCCCCAGGCAGAAGGAGGTTTGCTTCAGCTGTTTCAATAATGCCTACCCATTTTCAGCCCACGATATTGGTCACTGTGTGCTCACCTGGCTACTTCCATAAAACAGAACTTAACAAAACAAGGGGAAAGGAAAATAAACCTGGAGCTCATGTGAAGTATTGGCTGGTAACTGCTGCTGATAGGAAGGAATAGGATCTGTCCCTCTACTGGGTAAAATGTCAAGGTCAGGCTGGTCAATTCTCACACACATATGAAGATGGAAAGGTCATCAAGCTTTGGGGATTAATTTTGTTTTGTTTTCCATTTGTCCATATACACACACATTCAACCCTCATTATTTGCAGATTCTGTATTTGCAAATTTGCCTACCTGCAAAAAATTGTTATCCCAAAATCAATACCAATGATGTTTTGTGAACATGTGCAGACATGAACGGAGTCTACAAAAAATGTAAGCCACACATGTTCCCTGCACATGTTCCCACACATGTTCCCACACATCACAAGGTGATGCCCTGCCTTATTTCAGCTGCCTATTATAAAAAAAGTATCCTTTTCACAGTCTATGTAGGGCCATGTTTTCCACATTTTTGTGTTTTTTGCTGATGATTTCACTGGTTAAAAACGGCCCCCAAGCATAATGCTGAAGTGCCATACCCTGTTCCAAAGCACAAAACAGTGTGATGTGCCTTATGGAGAATGGACATGTGTTAGGCAAGCTTTGTTCAGGTAAGAGTTATCGTGTTATTGGCTATGAATTCAATGTCAATGGACCAAGAATATATATTAAATAAATTGTCACTTAAAACAAGGTTATGTATTGATCAGTTAATGATGATGTTGTGACCAGAACCTCATAGGAGTCTAACCCTATATTTTCCCCAGAAACAATGGTTCAGTGACTTTGCAAAACATAACTAGTGTGAATAATGAGACTTGACCATTAAAATGCCGTTAATTGACATTGTGTACAGACAGACCTTCATTTATACGGCCATTTTTTAGGGGAAGGGCTACATGACCCTTCCTGTATTCAAACTGAAGGTCCAGAGATAGAGTCGTGGTGAGAATATTCGGGGCCTGCTCCACCCAGTCCCAGCAGGCAGGAAGGTTATAAATCCCCTGTGTGGGACAACCTTACAGTGGACATGGAAGATGAAAGAGCTGACTTTGAGCCAATTAGTCACTGCTTCTCTCATGAATCCCAGTAATGATATTCATGGAAGAACCATGGAAACTGCTTACCTGAGAAACAGCAAAACAAGGTACAACTACTAACTAATGCTATGATCCCTTTCTCCAAACATGGACATAACTTTAGAATCTGCCTCACCACAAGTGGCAATTATGGTGGCAATCTTTGTGTTTGCTCCCTACATCCCAAGTTTAAGCAAGGCATTGATTTTTCTATCAAAGTCTAACAGGTTGTAGCCATAGTGACCAGTTCTAATGTCAGCATCATTGGCCACAAACACACATGGTATACCTGCCAGGTAAAACGTGATGCAAGACAGTTTGAGAAAAATACAAAAAAGTTCAAGGTAAGGTTGTTACCTTTGAAAATCTAATGATAAAAGGAAAAAAAAGCTTTAACATTCCAATTTAAAGCTTTTGAGGACCTTAATTAATTTGACATTTCTATGAACTAATTCAGAATTCCTTTCAAAATCATGCAATGAGCAGTGGTAGGTCCAATGTCATGGCTCAGGCTTAAAGTATTAGCATATGAGCCTTTTGGAATAGGACATACTATTTTACTTTTTGTTTGTTTGTTTACTCCTCTTTCAGTGACAATTTTATGCCATGCACATAATTGGAGCTCAATAAATATCTCCTGAATTAAATAGAAGGTACCTGGCTGGTTATTTGCTGACATCTTCCTAACCTAAAGCCCTGCCCTTAGACAAGGACAGTTATGGATCTTACTCTTTTTTAGAGTGTTTTCCATAATGGTTATTTCCAAATTGTTCAGGATGCTAAAGGAAAACAGATCTACCGAGCAAATGTCCCCTGAATGTGGCATGAATATGGCAGAAGGGATGTACGAGGAAGGAGAGAGAGATAGGGTGCTGGTAAGGAGAGAAAGGTTGAGAGACAAGCACCAAAGCTTTATTAGGTCCTAGAAACATGGCACCTAGTATAAGAGTGCAGGAACCAGGACTTCTAGTTAAATATCGTGCACTGAACGTACACATTTAGTTTCATTCCCTCTCAAAACCTATTAATACAATAACAAATTATAAACACACAAGCCCAGCAGTTCATGAATTTCACTCATGCTCACAAACTTTAAAACCAGATTTAGTTCCTTCGTCCTCACTAAGGAGAGGAAAACCAAGTTTACCAAAAATATAAAGAAATTCTCCACAATGAAAGAAAATGGAGAAACACATTAAAAATGTCAGAGATGAGGGGCGCCTAGGTGGCTCAGTCAGTTAAGCATTGGCCTGCAGTGCAGGTCATGATCTCATAGTTCGTGAGTTCAAGTTTTGCATCAGGCTCTGTGCTAAAAGCTGCTTTAGATCCTCTGTCCCTCTCTCTCTGCCCCTCCTCCACTCTCTCTTTCTCAAAAAAATAAACATTATAAGAAAACGACAAAAAGGAAAAGTTACAAAAATATTATCAGAAGATAACTTACAAAACTATTATGACAGCATCAGCAATAATACTGAATATTGCATACATCAAAATACAGGTGTCACAAAAAGAAGTAATATTTAGAGAAATAGAAGAACTCTTAGAAGTGAAAATTACAAGAGCAGGAATTGAAAGAATTCAACTAAAGGGTCAGGAGAGAAACTTAAGGAAATTTCCTTAGAAAATAGACACAAAGACAAAAATATGGAAAAAGAAGAGAAAGGATCAGAAAATTAGAGAAATAGTCTAGAAGCTCCCAAAAGAAACTGCACAAAAGATAGAATAGGAGAATCCAATTAGTAATGGATGCCACATTCATAAAACTGAAACATAAAAGTTTCCAAACTTAATGGGCTAACCTACACCTAACTACACCTGACAATGAATAAGACAAATCAAAGACCCATCACCAGTAAATCAGCAATAAAACCTAACGGAATGAAAAAAATTGTCATATGGAAGAAATCAGGAGTCAGATTGGCATCAGATGACGCAAAACCAACACCAGAAGCTAAAACTCAAAGAAATAACAATGTCTTCAAGATTCAATGAGAAGTGGGGCATCTGGGTGGCTCAGTTGGTTGAGCGCCCAACTTCAGCTCAAGTCATGATCTTGCAGTTTGTGAGTTTGAGCCCTGCATCCAGCTCTGTGCTGATGGCTCGGAGCCTGGACCCTGCTTCAGATTCTGTGTCTCTTTCTCTCTCTGCCCCTCCCCCACTTGTGCTCTGTCTTTGTCTATCAAAAATAAATAAAATATTTTTAAAATTTTTAAAAAAAGATTCAGCGGGAAGACTGATCTCCAAAATTCTACACTTATCCAAATTATCAAATAAATGTGATCATAAGGACTTTTTAGGTATACAAGTCCTCAAGAAATTTACCTGCTGTGGCCCCCTACTCTAGAAAGTACAGGATAAACAATGCTCTCCACCAAAATGAAGGTATAAACCAGGAAACAAAAAGACATGGAAATAAGGAAACTCGGGACCCAACGAAAAAACGAGGCAAAATGTGTCCTGGAATGGTAAAGAAGGGAAGTGTAGAGTGACTGTTGTGTCCAGGCCCAGAAAGCACTAATCCAGACTAGAGCAGAAGCAAAGAGAGTTCCCCAGAAGTTCCCTCTCTAAAAAACCTAATTAAAACTAAACATATTACTTAATGTGTTTCAATCTATTGAGTTATTTATGGGGGAACCTAGGCTGCTCAGTCAGTCAAGCATCTGAGTCTTGATCTCAGATCAGGTCTAATCGCAGGGTCTTAAGTTCAAGCCCCCACTGAGCTCCGCACTGGGCATGAAGACTACTTAAAAAAAAAAAAAAGAGTTATTTAGAATAGGTAATAATCCCATAGTACATACTTGGAAGTTGCTTAGAGAGTAAATCTTAAATGTTCTCACCACAAAAAAGAAATGATAATTATGTGACATGATGAAGGTTTTAGCTAATGCTATGATAGTAATCATTTTGCAATTTATAAGTGTATCAAATCAAAACGTGTATACTTTAAACTTATATAATATTATGTCAATTGTATTTCAATAAAGCTTGAAACTTAAAAAAATTAAAGTCAAGAAAAAAGAGATTTAGATATGACAGAGTTTGGGAATAATTTTTTCATCCATAAAATTGACTAGACTAGAAGATCTCCAAATCCTTTCCAGCTGAAACAACCTATGATCTCTAACCTATGATCCCAAATTCTTTAAAGATGAAAATCTATATTTTAGAGCCAAGGTCAAAGATGTATGATTCATGCACTTACCCGGGAAATGAGCTAAACAATAATATTTAGAAAAACATTTTATTTATATCAGGATTTTAAAACTTGGCTAGTTAGCCTAATAAGCTGTGCTTCCTCTAGTCAAACCACACACAACCCACCTCCTCACCCTCTTCCAGGCACGGACTTCTTACTGTGGTTCCCAGAGAAGGAGCTGTAAACAGGTGACAAGAAATGACTTTGCTAATATTGGTATCTGTCACAGACAGGCCACCAGTCTACAAAGAGAATCTAAGGATAAGGAAGCCACTTAAGCATAAAATTCACATTAGCAAACTTATCCTTGCATTTGCTGATGACCCAAACCAAAGCCTCAAATACATGTGAAGTGTTCTACACAACTGGGAATAAATGTGTATTTCATGTGAAATCTCTTTTTTTCTCTTCAACCTCCATGTAATCCCAGAGATCCTGCTGGTCATATATTTCTTGTTCAGTAGAAATGAATTTCCAACCTAAGCAATGAATATGAAAACAAGAGACCAAGAAACTTTTCATACTTTTCCCCCTGGTTTCTAGCTTCACTTCCCCTCTAGCCATTACCCTTAGTTGTATCTTGCCATGACCCCCCTGGCCTGATCCTATCTGCCATATTTTCTCCAACCTCCCTGTCATTGTCAGTGGGTCTCTGTCCTCAGATACCTTCTCCTAGCCAGATGAGTTACAACCCTACTGTTCCTTATGCTAAACTGCTGGGGAAGAACCATGAAGAAGTTTGAGGGCAAGGCCAAGGAAACCTGCTGAAACCCACTCAGCTGTTTCAGGAAATCAGGACAAAAGCTGAGAGTCAATTCTGGGCTTCCCTTGTACTTTATTCAATACTATTTCCATGACATCCCATGAAACCTGAGAAATTAGATAATCCAGGACTAGAGCAGTCAAAAGGTAAATAAATGACCACATGTGACTTGGCTTTGAGGAGACATTCATCTGAAGGTTTGCAAGATTTTCATTCACATTAAAGCTGCATATTTTGGGGGCAACTGGGTGGCTCAGTCTGTTAAGTGTCTGACTTCAACTCAGGTCATGATCTCACAGTTCATGAGTTCAAGACCTGTGTCAGGCTCTGTGCTGACATCTCAGAGCCTGAAGCCTCCTTTGGATTCTGTGTCTCCGTCTCTTTCTCTGTCTTTCCCCTGTTTGTGCTTGCTCATGCTCTCTCTCAAAAATAAATATATAAACATTAAAAATATATAAATATTAAAACTGTATATTTTTAAATCTGGCTAAACTGGGATCCTTAATGTTTGGGGGGAGGCACCTTCCACTCTGAGTGTTTATAGCAGATTAGGGGACAGCTCAACAGCCTCATGCAGACAGCAGGGGGTACAATTTATTACATTGGATGAACCTAATTCTTCTAGATCAATATATCTCTGTACACAAAGCTTACATGAAGAAATAGTTAAAGTCCCTGACAGGGATTGCAAACTCACCTGCCTGGAGGAGTCAGGAGGTAACATCAATGACTGGCCACAGGCAGCCACAGGCAAGAGGGAGACCACAGGGAATTGAAGAGAGCAAGCCCCATCTGAGGGGCGACAGCTACTTCGCTCCTGCCTGTTGCTATCATGCAACAGCATATGCCTGTTGTCTCCCTATGCTTCATTCTTGAACCATAAAATCTCCCAACTTTTCAAACACTAGAAAGAAAAAAGAAAAATCTGTAAATTTAAACCAACTGAATCTATCACATTATAGTCATGCAAATTTTTATCTTTGCCAGCCAAATGGCTCTTCAAGAAGACAGTAGTATCAGGAAGGTTTAGAGAACCCTCTGGGAGACTGTTCCAAATTTCAAATACCTCAAACGTGACCTCTGGCTCTTTGCATGCACCACTCTCATCAACATCAGCAGGAGTTAAGAATTTATCAGATCAATTATATCAAGATTTTCAAATGGACGCCTTCTTTTTATCTCTTCTGTATCAAACACTTATTTCATAATCCTTTGAAATATGGATGCTAGTCTAAACAAAGAGTACTGAATTTTCCTATTTAAGAAAATACTTGTACTAATAAGAGACCAAAAGAGACTTTATGTAAATTGACAAAAGGTCCATTTTCCGTGGCTTGCATTAAAACTTTCAACATCAAATTAGGTAAAAGTGTCAGGAGGTATTCTTAAAAGCTTGACTGCTCAGGAAGGATCCAGGGATATGAGTGCAGCTGAGCGTCAGGACGTTATGGGTGGTTTTTCCTCAGCAAGCATTTGGCAGACGCTGTTTCCACAGGATAGGATTGTTCATCTATCTCGCATTTTAAAATTAAACTAGTATTTTTATTGGGGCACGTGGATTAGAGGAGATCATGAAAAAAGAAATGGGTTGGCAAGAGAGAAAATTCAAATACCACCCAACGTCCTAAATTGAATTGCCTTGAAATAACCTAACAAGGTCATAAAAGTTTAAAACACTTCAAGGGTCAAAAGCTCAGAATCTCACAGCATTTCTAATTAGCAAAGTTCAGTTCATAGAAGGAAGCTAAGCGCTCAAGATTAAACCCAGCTGATGATCCTGACCACTTCCACTTAACCAGTCCACTTGACTAAGCCATGGGTTCCTTTTCTCTGTAAAATATCTGACTGATTTTACATTGGACAATTACCACTAGTAGGTTATTTTCTAGAATCCACACACATATGTTTAATGTTCACTTTGAGTTCTCTATGTTTCTCTCAAGTCAGTTTATGCCAGTTTTCTTGCTATTGCAATTACATAACTTAATTAAATGTACACAAACTGATGCAATAGCAGTGTGGGAGTTTGGGGATTCTGTGAAAACCTGGCCGAATACTTCAGAAAGAGTTGACAAAGGCAAGAAAATTATTGTGGTAAGATATTTGTGAAAGAGTGTGAGGTATATGTAACAATCCAGGCAGCTTCTGCTCTCAGGCTACCTCACAACCCCTTAACTTCTAGCTCTGCTTTTAGTAAATTAAAGCTAGGAGACACAGGAGACAGTGTCTTGTGGGTATGCAGGATGCAAGGAAGATGACCGAGCTCTCCTCAGAACACTGAAAAGAGGGGCCTTGACTCTTCATCAAATATTAGTGAACAACATGAATATTTAAAACATGTATATATTGGGGCACCTGGGTGGCTCAGTCGGTTAAGCATCTGACTCTTGATCTCGACCCAGGTCATGATCTCATGGTTCATGTGTTAGAGCCCCTCATCAGGCTCTGCACTGATGGCACAGAGGCTGCTTTGCATTCTGTCTCCCACTCTCTCTCTCTCTCTGCCCCTCACCTGCTTGCGCTCTTGCTCTCTCACTCTTTCTCAAAATAAATAAATCAACTTTAAAAATTAATTAATTAACTAATTTCAAAAAACAAAACATGTATATATTGTTTTCATGAGTCCTTTCTTTTATGTTTCTATGTGAGTATAGTTGACATACATTGTTACATTAGTTTCAGGTGTACAGCATAGTGATTGGACAATTCTATACATCATGCTATGCTCACCACAAGCGTAGCTACCATTTGTCACCATACAACATTGTTATAATGTCACTCATGACATTCTCTATGCTTTGCCTTTTATCCCCATGACTTATTCATTCCATAACTGGAAGCCTATATCTCCCTCCCTTTCACCCATCTTGTCCACCCTCTAGCAGCCATCAGTTTGTTCTCTGTATTCATTGATCTGATTCTGCTTTTTGTTTCTTTGTTCATTCGTTTTTTTTTTTAGATTTCACATATGACTGAAATCATATGGTATTTGTCTTTCTTAGTCTGACTTATTTCACTTAGCATTACACATTCTTTGTCCATCTATGTTGTCTCAAATGGTACAATCTTGAGCAGAACTTTCCAGAATGCTTGGTCAGAAGTGGAGGAGCCACGGCTGCCCAAACTACACCCAGGAATGAGCTCCTTCCCACTCCCTCACACCAACCTTGGCCTGCTCACCTGCTGTAGAAAATGGTGAAAGAAACTACTTACTGTGATGTTTGGGGGTCAAACCCAGTGCTACCCAGGAAGAATTGAAAAAGGTTTACAGGAAACTGGCTTTGAAGTACCACCCTTACAAGAATCCAAATGAAGGAGAGAAGTTTAAACAGATTTCTCAAGCTTATGAAGTGTGCTCTGATGCAAAGAAAAGGGAATTATATGACAAAGGAGGAGAACAGGCAATTAAAGAAGGTGGACCAGGCAGTGGTTTGGACTCTCCCATGGACACCTTTGATACGTTTTTTGGAGGAGGAGGAAGGATGCAGAGAGAAGGGAGAGGTGAAAATGTTGTACATCAGCTCTCTGTAACCTTAGGAGATTTATGTAACAGTGCAATAAGAAAACCAGTTCTGTAGAAGAATGTGATTTGCAACAAATGTGAAGGCCAAGGTGGTAAGAAAGGAGTGGTAGAATGTTGTCCCAATAGCTGAGGTACTAGAGTGCAAATAAGAATTCATCAGACAGGATCTGGAATGGTTCAGCAAATTCAATCTGTGTGCATTGAGTGCCAGGACCCTAGGGAATGGATCAGTCCTAAAGATAGATGTAAAAGCTGCAATAGAAGGAAGAGAATTCGAGAAAGGAAGATTCTAGAAGTTCATATTGACAAGGGCATGAAAGATGGCCAGAAAATAACATTCCATGGTGAAGGAGACTAAGAACCAGGACTGGAAACACGAGCTATTATCATTATTTTAGATCAGAAGGGCCATGCTGTTTTTACTTGGTGAGGAGAGGATCTTCTCTTGTATATGGACATACAGCTGGTTGAAGCACTGTATGGCTTTCAAAAGTCAATATCTACTCGTGACAACAGAATCATTGTCATCACCTCTCATCCAGGTCAGACTGTCAAGCAGGGAGATATCAAGTGTGCTAAATGAAGGCATGCCAATTTATTGTAGGGTGAATATGAAAAGGGTCACCTAATCATCGAAATTAAGGTAAACTTTCCTGAGAGCGGCTTTCTCTCTCCTGATAAACTCTTTGCTAGAAAAACTCCTATCTGAGAAGAAGGAAGTAGAAGAGACTGATGAAATGGACCAGGTAGAACTGGTGCACTTTGGTCCAAATCAGGAAAGATGGCACCATCACAATGGAGAAGCATATGAGAATGATGAACATCTTCCTGGGGATGGTGTTCAGTGTCAGACCTCTTAATGGGGCCTGTGAATAACCTGCTGGCATCTTGTATGCAGTAGTGAATGAGAGAAAGACTGTAATCATAGCTCATTGTTTCTGTTTTAATATTCAACTATTGTAATGTTTTAAAAGTTAAATGAAGAATAAACTGCTGGGGGTTCCGGAAGATGGCGGCGTAGGAGGACGCGGGGCTCACAGCGCGTCCTGCCGATCACTTAGATTCCACCTACACCTGCCTAAAGAACCCAGAAAACCGCCAGAGGATTAGCAGAAGGGAGTCTCCGGAGTCAAGCGCAGACGAGAGGCCCACGGAAGAGGGTAGGAAGGGCGGCGAGGCGGTGCGCGCTCCACGGACTGGCGGGAGGGAGCCGGGGCGGAGGGGCGGCTCGCCGGCCAAGCAGAGCCCCCGAGTCTGGCTGGCAAAAGCGGAGGGGCCGGACAGACTGTGTTCTGACAGCAAGAGCGACTTAGCGTCTGGGAGGTCATAAGTTAACAGCTCTGCTCGGAAAGCGGGAAGGCTGGAGGACAAAGGGAGGGAGAGCTGCTGAGCCCCCGGACGGCAGAGCTCAGCTTGACGGGGAACAAAGGCGCCAGCGCCATCTCCCCCGCCCATCCCCCAGCCAAAATCCCAAAGGGAACCAGTTCCTGCCAGGGAACTTGCTCGCTCCGCGCAAACACCCAACTCGGTGCTTCTGCGGAGCCAAACCTCCGGCAGCGGATCTGACTCCCTCCCGCTGCCACAGGGCTCCTCCTGAAGTGGATCACCTAAGGAGAAGCGAGCTAAGCCTGCCCCTCCAGCCCCCGTGCACCTTGCCTACCCACCCCAGCTAATACGCCAGATCCCCAGCAACACAAGCCTGGCAGTGTGCAAGTAGCCCAGACGGGACACGCCACCCCACAGTGAATCCCGCCCCTAGGAGAGGGGAAGAGAAGGCACACACCAGTCTGACTGTGGCCCCAGCAGTGGGCTGGGGGCAGACATCGGGTCGGACTGCGGCCCCGCCCACTAACTCCAGTTATACACCACAGCACAGGGGAAGTGCACTGCAGGTCCTCACCACGCCAGGGACTCTCCAAAATGACCAAACGGAAGAATTCCCCTCAGAAGAATCTCCAGGAAATAACAACAGCTAATGAACTGATCAAAAAGGATTTAAATAATATAACAGAAAGTGAATTTAGAATAATAGTCATAAAATTAATCGCTGGGCTTGAAAACAGTATACAGGACAGCAGAGAATCTCTTGCCACAAAGATCGAGGGACTAAGGAACAGTCACGAGGAGTTGAAAAACGCTTTAAACGAAATGCAAAACAAAATGGAATCCACGATGGCTCGGCTTGAAGAGGCAGAAGAGAGAATAGGTGAACTAGAAGATAAAGTTATGGAGAAAGAGGAAGCTGAAAGAAAGAGAGATAAAAAAATCCAGGAGTATGAGGGGAAAATTAGAGAACTAAGTGATACACTAAAAAGAAATAATATACGCATAATTGGTATCCCAGAGGAGGAAGAGAGAGGGAAAGGTGCTGAAGGGGTACTTGAACAAATTATAGCTGAGAACTTCCCTGAACTGGGGAAGGAAAAAGGCATTGAAATCCAAGAGGCACAGAGAACTCCCTTCAGACGTAACTTGAATCGATCTTCTGCACGACATATCATAGTGAAACTGGCAAAATACAAGGATAAAGAGAAAATTCTGAAAGCAGCAAGGGATAAACGTGCCCTCACATATAAAGGGAGACCTATAAGACTCGTGACTGATCTCTCCTTTGAAACTTGGCAGGCCAGAAAGGCTTGGCACGATATCTACAGTGTGCTAAACAGAAAAAATATGCAGCCGAGAATCCTTTATCCAGCAAGTCTGTCATTTAGAATAGAAGGAGAGATAAAGGTCTTCCCAAACAAACAAAAACTGAAGGAATTTGTCAACACGAAACCAGCCCTACAAGAGATCCTAAGGGGGATCCTGTGAGACAAAGTACCAGAGACATCACTACAAGCATAAAACATACAGACATCACAATGACTCTAAACCCATATCTTTCTATAATAACACTGAATGTAAATGGATTAAATGCGCCAACTAAAAGACATAGGGTATCAGAATGGATAAAAAAACAAGACCCATCTATTTGCTGTCTACAAGAGACTCATTTTAGATCTGAGGACACCTTTAGATTGAGAGTGAGGGGATGGAGAACTATTTATCATGCTCCTGGAAGCCAAAAGAAAGCTGGAGTAGCCATACTTATATCAGACAAACTAGACTTTAAATTAAAGGCTGTAACAAGAGATGAAGAAGGGCATTATATAATAATCACCCAAGAAGAGCTAACTATTATAAATGTCTATGCGCCAAATACCCGAGCCCCCAGATATATAAAACAATTACTCATAAACATAAGCAACCTTATTGATAAGAATGTGGTCATTGCAGGGGACTTTAACACCCCACTTACAGAAATGGATAGATCATCTAGACACACAGTCAATAAAGAAACAAGGGCCCTGAATGATACATTGGATCAGATGGACTTGACAGATATATTTAGAACTCTGCATCCCAAAGCAACAGAATATACTTTCTTCTCGAGTGCACATGGAACATTCTCCAAGATAGATCATATACTGGGTCACAAAACAGCCCTTCATAAGTTTACAAGAATTGAAATTATACCATGCATACTTTCAGACCACAATGCTATGAAGCTTGAAATCAACCACAGGAAAAAGTCTGGAAAACCTCCAAAAGCATGGAGGTTAAAGAACACCCTACTAACGAATGAGTGGGTCAACCAGGCAATTAGAGAAGAAATTAAAACATATATGGAAACAAACGAAAATGAAAATACAACAATCCAAACGCTCTGGGATGCAGCGAAGGCAGTCCTGAGAGGAAAATACATTGCAATCCAGGCCTATCTCAAGAAACAAGAAAAATCCCAAATACAAAATCTAACAGCACACCTAAAGGAAATAGAAGCAGAACAGCAAAGGCAGCCTAAACCCAGCAGAAGAAGAGAAATCATAAAGATCAGAGCAGAAATAAACAATATAGAATCTAAAAAAACTGTAGAGCAGATCAACGAAACCAAGAGTTGGTTTTTTGAAAAAATACACAAAATTGACAAACCTCTAGCCAGGCTTCTCAAAAAGAAAAGGGAGATGACCCAAATAGATAAAATCATGAATGAAAATGGAATGATTACAACCAATCCCTCAGAGATACAAACAATTATCAGGGAATACTATGAAAAATTACATGCCAGCAAATTGGACAACCTGGAAGAAATGGACAAATTTCTAAACACCCACACTCTTCCAAAACTCAATCAGGAGGAAATAGAAAGCTTGAACAGACCCATAACCAGCGAAGAAATTGAATCGGTTATCAAAAATCTCCCAACAAATAAGAGTCCAGGACCAGATGGCTTCCCAGGGGAGTTCTACCAGACATTTAAAGCAGAGATAATACCTATCCTTCTCAAGCTATTCCAAGAAATAGAAAGGGAAGGAAAACTTCCAGACTCATTCTATGAAGCCAGTATTACTTTGATTCCTAAACCAGACAGAGACCCAGTAAAAAAAGAGAACTACAGGCCAATATCCCTGATGAATATGGATGCAAAAATTCTTAATAAGATACTAGCAAATCGAATTCAACAGCATATAAAAAGAATTATTCACCATGATCAAGTGGGATTCATTCCTGGGATGCAGGGCTGGTTCAACATTCGCAAATCGATCAACGTGATACATCACATTAACAAAAAAAAAGAGAAGAACCATATGATCCTGTCAATCGATGCAGAAAAGGCCTTTGACAAAATCCAGCACCCTTTCTTAATAAAAACCCTTGAGAAAGTCGGGATAGAAGGAACATACTTAAAGATCATAAAGGCCATTTATGAAAAGCCCACAGCTAACATCATCCTCAACGGGGAAAAACTGAGAGCTTTTTACCTGAGATCAGGAACACGACAGGGATGCCCACTGTCACCGCTGTTGTTTAATATAGTGCTGGAAGTTCTAGCATCAGCAATCAGACAACAAAAGGAAATCAAAGGCATCAAAATTGGCAAAGATGAAGTCAAGCTTTCGCTTTTTGCAGATGACATGATATTATACATGGAAAATCCGATAGACTCCACCAAAAGTCTGCTAGAACTGATACATGAATTCAGCAAAGTTGCAGGATACAAAATCAATGTGCAGAAATCAGTTGCATTCTTATACACTAACAATGAAGCAACAGAAAGACAAATGAAGAAACTGATCCCATTCACAATTGCACCAAGAAGCATAAAATACCTAGGAATAAATCTAACCAAAGATGTAAAAGATCTGTATGCTGAAAACTATAGAAAGCTAATGCAGGTAATTGAAGAAGATATAAAGAAATGGAAAGACATTCCCTGCTCATGGATTGGAAGAATAAATATTGTCAAAATGTCAATACTACCCAAAGCTATCTACACATTCAATGCAATCCCAATCAAAATTGCACCAGCATTCTTCTCAAAACTAGAACAAGCAATCCTAAAATTCATATGGAACCACAAAAGGCCCCGAATAGCCAAAGTAATTTTGAAGAAGAAGACCAAAGCAGGAGGCATCACAATCCCAGACTTTAGCCTCTACTACAAAGCTGTCATCATCAAGACAGCATGGTATTGGCATAAAAACAGACACATAGACCAATGGAATAGAATAGAAACCCCAGAACTAGACCCACAAACGTATGGCCAACTCATCTTTGACAAAGCAGGAAAGAACATCCAATGGAAAAAAGACAGTCTCTTTAACAAATGGTGCTGGGAGAACTGGACAGCAACATGCAGAAGGTTGAAACTAGACCACTTTCTCACACCATTCACAAAAATAAACTCAAAATGGATAAAGGACCTGAATGTGAGACAGGAAACCATCAAAACCTTAGAGGAGAAAGCAGGAAAAGACCTCTCTGACCTCAGCCGTAGCAATCTCTTACTCGGCACATCCCCAAAGGCAAGGGAATTAAAAGCAAAAGTGAATTACTGGGACCTTATGAAGATAAAAAGCTTCTGCACAGCAAAGGAAACAACCAACAAAACTAAAAGGCAACCAACGGAATGGGAAAAGATATTTGCAAATGACACATCGGACAAAGGGCTAGTATCCAAAATCTATAAAGAGCTCATCAAACTCCACACCCGAAAAACAAATAACCCAGTGAAGAAATGGGCAGAAAACATGAATAGACACTTCTCTAAAGAAGACATCCGGATGACCAACAGGCACATGAAAAGATGTTCAACGTCGCTCCTTATCAGGGAAATACAAATCAAAACCACACTCAGATACCACCTCACGCCAGTCAGAGTGGCCAAAATGAAGAAATCAGGAGACTATAGATGCTGGAGAGGATGTGGAGAAACAGGAACCCTCTTGCACTGTTGGTGGGAATGCAAATTGGTGCAGCCGCTCTGGAAAGCAGTGTGGAGGTTCCTCAGAAAATTAAAAATAGACCTACCCTATGACCCAGCAATAGCACTGCTAGGAATTTATCCAAGGGATACAGGAGTACTGATGCATAGGGGCACCTGTACCCCAATGTTTATAGCGGCACTCTCAACAATAGCCAAATTATGGAAAGAGCCTAAATGTCCATCAACTGATGAATGGATAAAGAAATTGTGGTTTATATACACAATGGAATACTACGTGGCAATGAGAAAAAATGAAATATGGCCTTTTGTAGCAACATGGATGGAACTGGAGAGTGTGATGCTAAGTGAAATAAGCCATACAGAGAAAGACAGATACCATATGGTTTCACTCTTATGTGGATCCTGAGAAACATAACAGAAACCCATGGGGGAGGGGAAGGAAAAAAAAAAAAAAAAAAGAGGTTAGAGTGGGAGAGAGCCAAAGCATAAGAGACTGTTAAAAACTGAGAACAAACTGAGGGTTGATGGGGGGTGGGAGGGAGGGCAGGGTGGGAGGGAGGGCAGGGTGGGTGATGGGTATTGAGGAGGGCACCTTTTGGGATGAGCACTGGGTGTTGTATGGAAACCAATTTGACAGTAAATTTCATATATTAAAAAAAAAAAAAAAAGAATAAACTCAAATATTAAAACTCTGCCTTTGCCCCATATGTATGATGACTTCAGTGTGCAAGATGAGTTTAACACTCGTAAAAACTACTTTAAAAAAAAAATCTCCCCTAGCATTTGTTAGGCCATACCTTGTAACTGATTTCAGCTCTAGGTACCTGAAACAGTTTAGACTGAAATGCTAGGTGTATGTATTGATTTCAGTGTATGACCCTTAATTGGCAAACTATGAAGTTAAAAGTTGTGTTTAATTGGCAGTCAGAAGAAGAACTTAACTTGTAGGGAAGTGTTGGTCTGTAGTTCTATTCAATGGGATTGATTGTGATGCTTCTGTAATTATTCTATTGCCTCAACTGTTATTTGAAGATGGCATGCTGTGTGATTAATTGGGCCTGTGGTATCAGTGGTGGAAAGGTACCTTGCTAAAGAAGCATTTATCATAATCTGCCATTTGAGGGCTTGCTCTTATAGAACTGCATTCCCTTCTGCTGTGCCATCTTATATATATTATATAAAATTTTATATCTTATGTATATTTTTCATATTTATTTACATTTTATATACATATAAAATCAGTCCTGGTTACACTTTTTTTCCTTCTCTTTGTACCATGATAAGCTTCAGAGTAATGACTTTGGGAGCAGGGTAACTTAGAGTGAAGAGACATTTGCATGGAGAAGTGAATTTGCATGTATGAGCTAGGAAGGTGTTTCTTAGGTATGTTACAGGCTTACTTTAAACCATTTAACTTACACCCCATAATTTAAATGTTGGTAGTATAGTAAATTATGATGCATAGCTTTAATTGTATGTTTATAAGTTATGTTCACAAGCTTGAATCTGGATATCAGAATTAAACAATTCTTGAACTATATGAATGTCTCCTTAATATACTGATTACAAAGCAAAAAAGAAATGGTACAATCTCATCCTTTTTAATGCTTTGTAGTATTCCAGTATGTGTGTGTGTGTGTGTGTGTGTGTGTGTGTACCACATCCTCCGTATCCAATCATTTATCCATAAATACTTAAGATGCTTGTATATCTTGGCTACTGTAAATAATGGTGAAATAAACATAGTGATGCATATATCATTTTGAATTACTGTTTTTGTTTTCTTTGGGTAAATACCCAGTAGCAGAATTACAAGATCAAATAGTATTTCTATTTTTAATTTTTTGAGGAACTTCCATATTGTTTTTCACAGTGGCTGTACCAATTTCACAGTCACTGTCCCACCAACAGTGAATGAGGGTTCCTTTTTCTCCACATCCTCCCCAACACTTATGTCTCTTTTATTCTAATTATTCTGACAGGTGTAAGGTGATGTCTCACTGAGGTTTTGATTTGCATTTCCCTGGTAATTAGTAATGTTGACTAATCATTAATCATGAATCCCCTTTCAATTTACTGACAAATTTTTTGACCAGTGCTAATCACATTGGATAATAGGGCTTCTACTATGTATGGTCATTCCAAGTAAACCCTATTTTCAATATGAACAAGGTAGCACTTTTACCAAAATTTATATTTGTAGCCTTTAGGTACTAAACCATTGTCAAGATAAATATTATCTTCTCGGTCTAACATCCTAGCATAATGATCAGTTGCAAGGTTAACATTTCAGTGGACCAAAATCAAGGTAATACCTATGGAAACACTCCACTATGAAGTTGTCTTTTTCTTCTTGGTCTCATAAAAATGTTCATGTGAAATATTCCTAATTAGGTCAAAATTTTGAGAATCAATAATCATTAGTAATTTTATGTACCAGACCCTACTAATAAACATAGGCACACTATCTATATTTATACAGTTATTTTTCACAGCACTGAGAAAATTAAGTGCCGAGATAATAAGTTGCCCACAGTCACCGTAATGTGAAAGGCAATAGCCATGACTTGGCCTCTGGTCTCTTGGACTCCAAAGCTTGTACTCATTGATATAATGCTATCAAGAGCCCCCAGAATATGTCATTTTAATGCTACTCAACTAAAGGCTCCAAGTCTTTAGAATATCCAGATTTTATTTTTTTAAATGGTTTCATCGGGCGTTTGGTGTGACTCCATCAATTAAGCATCTGAATCATTTTTTAAATATAATTTATTGTCAAATTGGCTTCCATACAAAACCCAGTGCTCATCCCAACAGTGTCCTCCTCAATGCTTATCACCCACTTTCCCCACTGCCACATCCCCCATCAATCCTCAGTTTGTTCTCTGTATTTAAGAGTCTCTTATGGTTTGCCTCCCTCCCTCTCTGTAACTGTATTTTCCCCTTCCCTTCCCCCATGGTCTTCTGTTAAGTTTCTCAAGATCCACACATGAGTGAAAACATGATACCTGTCTTTCTCTGACTGACTTATTTCACTTAGCATGATACCCTCCAGTTCCATCCACGTTGCTGCAAATGGCCAGATTTCATTCTTTCTTATTGCCAAGTAGTAATCCATTGTATATATAAACCACATCTTCTTTATCCATTCATCCATCAATGGACATTTGTGCTCTTTCCATACTTTGGCTATTGTCGATAGTGCTGCTACAAACTTTAGGATGCATGTGTCCCTTTGAAACAGCACTCCTGCATCCCTTGGGTAAATTCCTAACAGTGCTATTGTTGGGTCATAGGGTAGTTCTATTTTTAATTTTGTGAGGAAGCTCCACACTGTTTTCCAGAGTGGCTGTACCAATTTGCATTCCCACCAACAGTACAAGAGGGTTCCCATTTCTCCACATCCTCACCAGCATCTATAGTTTCCTGATTTGTTCATTTTAGCCACTCTGACCAGTGTGAGATGGCATCTCAGTGTGGCTTTGATTTTTATTTCCCTGAAAGCATCTGAATCTTGAATCGGCTCAGGTCACAATCCCAGGGTTGTGGCATTGAGCCCCACATCAGGCTCTGCACTGAGCGTGGAACCTGCTTAAGTTTCTCTCTCTCTCTCTCTCTCTCTCTCTCTCTCTCTCTCTCTCTCCTTCCCTCCCTCCCCTGAGCTCTCTTTTTCTCTCTAAAATTAAAAAAACTATTAAAAATGGTTTCACATAATTTTTTAAGTCAGTGGTTATAACATGCAATTATATAATTTAAAAATACTAAATGCTCCTGCGCAAAATTTCTTTGGAACAGAAAGTATAAATACATATTACTAATAAGAAAGTACTTCAAAGGAAGGATATAAAAGGAGTAATCCTTGGACTTTTAACTCATTCATACAAATACTCTAGGCTTGTACTCAGCACTGAGAAACACCAAGATGTCTAAGATAATATTATTGTCCTCAAGGAGCCTGTGGTCTGTGTGAGATAATTAAGCAGCTGTAACATGATATCCTAGCAGTTCTTTTTTTTTTTTTAGATACAATTTATTGTCTAAAGGTTTGTGATAGTTTTGTCATTGAAAAAGTGTATCTATATAACTTATTGTCAAGTTGGCTAACATACGGTGTATACAGTGTGCTCTTGGTTTTGGGGGTAGATTCCTGTGATTCATCGCTTACATACAATACCCAGTGCTCATCCCAACAAGCGCCTTCTTCAATGCCCATCACCCATTTTCCCCTCTTCCCTGCCCTCCCACCAACAGTTCTAATAGAGATCTACCCTAAACACTGCAGAAGCAAGAGGTGATGAAAACTTAACAAACTGGTTATAGAAGGAACATATCTCAACACAATGAAAGCCATATATGACAAGCCAACAACTAACATCATACCAACAGTGAAACGTTGAGAGCCTTTCTTCTAAGACCAAGACCAAGAAAAGGGTGCCGACTCTCATCACTCCTATTCAACAGAGTACTGGAAGTCCGTACTAAAACGATCAAGCATGAAAAAGAAATAAAAGTCATCCAGCACAAAAACAGACACATAGATCAATAGAACAGAACAGAGAGCCCAGAAATAAACCCACAATTAATGACAAGAAATATGCAATGGGGAAAAGACAGTCTGGTCAAGAATGGTGTTGGGAAAACTGGAAAGAAACATGCAAAAGAATGAAACTGGACCACCTTTTTACCACAAACACAAAAATCAAAAGACTTTAAACACTTTAAATCAAAAGTCCCTAAAATGTGAGACCTAAAACCGTAAAACTTCTAGAAGAAAACATAGGCAGTAATTTCTTTGACATTCATTGGCTGTAGAAACATTTTTCTAGCTATGTCTCCTCAAGCAAAGGAAACAAAAGCAAAAATAAACTTGAGACTATACCAGAATAAAAAGCTTTTTGCACAATGAAGGAAGCCACCAACAAAATGACAAGGCAACCTACTGAATGGGAAAAGATATTTTCAAATGATACATCCAATAAGGGGTTAGCATCCAAAATATATAAAGAACTTATACAATTCAACACCTAATAATAATAATAATAATCTGATTAAAATGGGCAGTGGACCTGAATAGACGTTTTTCCAAGGAAGACACACAGATGGCCAACAAACACATGAAAAGATGCTCAACATCATTCATCATCAGGGAAATGCAAACCAAAACCACAATGAAATATCACATTATGCCTATCAGAATAACTAGAATCAAAAAGACAAGAAACAACAAGTATTGGTGAGGGTGTGGAAAAAAGACACTCTCATGCACTGTTGGTGGGAATGCAACCTGGGAGAATATGGATATTCTCCAAAATATTAAAAATAGAAATACCATATGATGCAATAATTCCACTACTAGTTTCCCAAAGAAAACAAAAAAGATATATGTACTCCTATGTTCATTTCAGCATAATTTATAATAGTCAAGATATGGAAGCAACACAAGTGTCCACTGACTGATGAATGGATAAAGAAGATGTGTGTGTGTGTGTGTGTGTGTGTGTGTAATAGAATATTACTCAGCCATAAAAAAGAATGAGATACTGCCATTTACAACATTATACCCTAGAGGGTATAATGTGAGGTGAAATAAGTCAGACAGAGAAAGACAATACTATATGATTTCATTCATATGTGGAATTTAAGAAACAAAACAAATGAACAAAAAAATGAGACAAACAAATAGAAACCAGAGTATTTTTTTTCTTTTCCTTTTTTCTTTTTGAGAGAGAGAGAGCATGTCAGTGGGGGGAGAGGAGCAGAGGGAAAAAGAGAATCTTAAGCAGGCTCCATACTAGGCACAGAGTCCAGTGCGGAACTTGACCCCACAACCAAGGGATCATGACTTGAGCTGAAATCAAGAGTCAGATGCTCAACCAACTGAGCCAACTGAGCCAACTAAGCACCCCAAAAACAGACTCTTAATATAGAGACCAAACTGGTGGTTGCCAGAAGAAAGGTAAGTAGGGGGATGGGTGAAATAGAAAAAGGAGTTTAAGCATGATGGACACTATGTATAGAATTGTTGAATTATTATATTGTACATCTGAAACTAATACACCACTGTATGTTAATTATACTTCAATTTAAAAAGAAATAAAATTGGGGCACCTGGGTGGCTCAGTTAAGCGTTTGACTTCAGCTCAGGTCATAATCTCACAGTTCATGGGCTCAAGCCCCACATTGGTCTCTGTGCTGACAGCTTGGAGCCTGGAGCCTGCTTCAGGTTCTGTGTCTCCCTCTGTCTCTGTTCCTCCACCACTCATACTCTGACCCTCTCTCTCAAAAATAAATTTAAAAAATGAAAAAAAAAATTTTAAGAAATAAAATGCATCCAGGGACACCTGAGTGGCTCAGTATATATGGAAAAGCCTAAAGACTCCACTCAAAAACTGTAAGAACTAATCAATGAATTTAGTAAAGTTGCAGGATATAAAATCAACATACTGAAATTGGTTGTGTTTCTATACACTAACAATGAAATATCTGAAAAAGAAAACAACCCCATTAACAATAGCATCAAAAATAATAAATAATTATAAATAAATTTAAAGAGGTGAAAGATCTGTATACTAAAAACTACACACTTTGACGAAAAACTGAATAAGATACAGACAAATAGAAATATATTCTGTGTTCATGGGTCAGAAGAGTGAATATTGTTAAAATGTCCATACTACCCAAAGCAATCTATAGATAGAATGCAATCCCTATCAAGATTCTAGTGACATTTTTCTCAGAAATAGAGGAAACAAACCTAAAATCCTAAAATTTGTATATAGCCAAAGCAATTCTAAATAAGAACAAAGGTGGAAGCACTATACCTCCTGATTTCAAACTATACTACAAATCTATAATGATCAAAATACTATTTGGAGGGCACCTGGCTGGCTTAAGCATCCGACTTCAGCAAAGGTCGTGATCTCACGGTCTGTGAGTTTGAACTTCACATCAGGCTCTGTTTTCCCAGCACACTAACCTTTTTCTATTGTGTATTCTTAGCGTCCTCGTAGAATATTCGTTCAACAAATTGTGCTGGGAAAACTGAATAACCACATGCAGAAGAATGAAATTGGATCCCTATTTTATACCACTCACAAAAATTAACTTAAAATGAATGGAAGACTTAAACATATGACCTGAAGTTATATGTCTCCTGAATAGGGGAAAGCTCCTTGACATTGGTCTTGGTGATGATTTTTTAGACATGACACCAAAAACACAAGCAACAAGGCAAAAACAAATAAGCAATTCTACACAAAACTAAAAAGCTTCTGCACAGCAAAAGAAATAACAGTATGAAAAAACAACCTATGGAATGGGAGAAAACATTTGCAGATCACAAATGTTTGTGATGCAGGTCTATTAAGAGGTTAATATCCAACATATATAAAGAACTCACATAATTCAGTAACCAAAAAAAAGCAACCCAATTTAAAAATGGGCAGAGGGACTAAACAGACAGTTTTCCAAAGTAGACATAAAAATAGCCAACAGGCACATAAAAAGATGCCCAACAATACTAACCCTCAGGGAGATGCAAATCAAAGATACAATGAGATATCATCTCACCCGTGTTAGAATGGCTATCATCAAAAAGACAAAAGCTAACAAATGATGGCAAGGAAATGGAGAAAAGAATTCTTGCACACTGTTGGTGGGGATGTAAATTGGTACAGCTACGGAAAAAGCATGAAGGTTCCTCAAAAAATTAAAAATAGAACTACCATAGGATCCAGTAGTCCCACTTCTGGGTATATATCTAGAGGAAGTGAAAACAGGATACAGAGAGATATCTTCACTCCATGTTCATTTTAGCATCATTCACAATAGCCGAGATACAGAAACAAACTAACTGTCCACCAAAGGTTAAAGGAAATGTGTTATATATACATATATACAATGAAATGTTATTTGTCCATTAGAATAAAATCCTACCATTTGCAACAAAATAGGTAGATCTTGAGGGCATTATGCTAAGTGAAATAAGTCAGAGAGAGAAAGACAATTACTGTATGAGATTACTTAAATATGAAATTGAAGAAGTGCAAGTCATAGGTACAGAGTAGAATGGTGGTTACCAGAGTCTTGAAGGGGGTTAGGTGGGCAGTTGGGAAGATGTGGGTCAAAGAGTACAAACTTCCAGTTATAGGATAAATGCATCCTGGGGATATAATGCACAGCATTATGATTATGAATAACAATAATGTACTAGATACTTGATGTTGCTGAGAGTAGATCTTAAATGTTCTCACCACAAAAAAAGAAATGGAAATTATGTAATGTGAAAGAGATGTTAGCTAACACTAAGGTTATAATCATATTGTAATATATATGTATCAAATCAACATGATATATACCTTAAACTCGCACGGTATTATAATGAGATACATAATGCTTATTGAATTATCAATCATATCTCAATAAAGCTGGAAAAAACAAAACAGGTGATAAATTTGCCAGGGAGTATGCTACAGAATGGAGTCTTGTCACTAACACTACAATTGCTGGCACATGGAACTAATAAAAGCAGACAACTTTTAGTCAGTTTTGTTTTGTGTTAAACAGTCTACAACCAATGCACTGGCTTCTGACCACACCCAGGTGAACTGTCCCCACCATCACCACCACCACCCCTGGCATGCCACTGTGAATTTGATCTAGATCTGGCTAAACAGAGAAGACATGGAAGGTCCTTTCAGAGAGAGACAGCCCCATATTTGAACAAGCATGGTGGTATGAAGAAAAAAGTAGGGGAAGAAGTTTGGTGTAGCTAAGCACAGGGTACAAAGAACCAAGCTGATATAAAGACAATCTAAAGTCAAGCCAGAATCTGAGCTGACTGCCTCAGGAAACCTGAGTAATCTGACACTCTCTAGTTCAAATTCTGGCTCAACCATTTAGCTTCTACATGATCTCAAAGCATAAACCTATCAAATTAACGTAATCACAAAATGCCTACTCTGTACAGTTGTTGTGTGGATTGAAGGTGATGATGGATGTTTAATGCCCTGTATGGTATGAGTAGACAGTACAAAAGAGCCCACTGAAGGAGTTTAAACAGAAGAATGACATGTTTAGATGTGTGGTTTAGAATGATTTCTCTGACAACAGTGTGGAGTCAGGGAGATGAATAAGGAATTTGTGTGAAAGTACAGGTAAAGGAAGGAGAAGATATATATTCCAGCTAGCAGTTGTAGTATTTGAAGCAGGAAATAGGTTCTAGAGATATTTAGAGGAGGGGAGTGAACTAAATGTTAGCAGGAGTATGTGGATGCATCCAGCATTTTATTAGCCCACCAACAACCAAAGTGATGATTCACATTACTCTGAACACTTATTTATATCTACCTCTTAATAAAAAATAATAAATTTTGATTAAAAGATGTCAGGGTAAGGAGTCAAGTACACCAAGTTCAGTTCTGACTCAGCCCTAGCTGGCTCTGTGACCTATGTCTCAATTTCCTCATTCATAAATATGAAGAAAATATTCATTCCACCTAGTCATAGGATTTTGAAAAGAATGAAGAATATTATTATCAACAAAATTTCAAGGTTTATCATAGGCATTGAATTAATAAGAATGGAATTCTCCATGGTTATATACAATGTTATTGTGGGAAAAACTATGCTATTTTTGTAGCTTTCCTGTAAGTCTGAAATGATTCCAAAATAAAAGTTAAAACAGTTTTAAGGATGTGAATGCGCTTGCAACCCACGTGTGAGTCTAAAAAGCTGTTCTCAGAGATGCGGTCCGCAGAGAAGTGGGGACTATTCAAGCTGAGTTTCAGTGATGTTGCTCCGGCAGATTGAATGACTTCCCAGTGACACACTGACTCTTGGAAGCTCCCTTGTGGCAAAATTCTGAAATCTCTTCTTGCCAAACCTTTCTTTTCATGTAAGAATCACAGTAAACAGCCAAATCAAACAGGAAATCTTTGGCTTGTTTTAAAGAAGACTTTGGAAAACCAGGTCGAGTAGCCATTTGTCATTGCCACCCAAGTCCTGGAGCTTCAGGGAGAGGAAACACCAGCCCATCTCCAAGAACTTTTCTCACATGGTCTTTCATACAAGATCAGAAAGTCCCTGTGGACCTCTTCTTGGAACCCAAATCTCTAGTACAAGAAAAATAGATGAACATTTTTTTAACCAAAAATCATATGCCAGACACTATTAGCAGCTTCCATATCCTTTTGAATGGAAGAGTTTTTTAAAAGGTTTTCATCAGTAGGAAAAATTAATGGGAAAATAAGATTGTGTGTGTGTGTGTGTGTGTCCAACATACTAAGGCCATTGGTATGAGAACAGAAGACATAAAAATAGCCACTGCATTGCCTAATTTCCTTCTAACCAAAAAAGCGCTTTACTGATGAAGAAGCAGAAGTTTAGGGAAGTGACGTGTCTTGCCTAAGAGTCTTTCCTCTTAAACTTAGAAGAGTTTTTCTAACTTCAGAACACTCATTCCTATCTGACACAATATATAGCAAATAGTCGTGGGTAGATCCCGGGAGAACTACAAACAAGAAATAAATTATGCACGAACGGCCATCATTGAAACAGGCTTTCACTGCCATGAAACTACTCTGCAGAGCCTGACCTAAAATCACCCACCCCCATTCAACCATAGGAAAAAGAAAGCCCCAACACAAGCACAGCCCCCTCCAAGCACACATAATCACTGGATTACAATTCTCTTCACATGCGTACATGTAAAGAAAGGTCTTTCGAATGGAGCAAATAATCCATTAAATACTCAATTAAAGCCATTTCCAGAATGTACAAGAATGTGATTTAGGTCACATACGTGATGTCAGAACTACAGGTTGAATCTCATCGATCAATGAAGCAGAAGAAAATAAGATTGAAACCAGTTGTTTGGCTTCATGTAGCTAAAATAACTGCACGATTAACTAAATTTTTCTCTTTCTAACTGGTTGTCATGGTATTGTGCAGATAGAATCTTAGACTGAGACTGCAGACAACAACAAATTTGTGACATTCTGCCTTGACCCTTATATTGCAATTATATTAGGGCTGTCATTCTCAGATGACACAAAATCACAATACACTCTCGTAAAAATCTCAGAAATTTGGGGATGGGAAAGCCAAGGAGTCAAGGGAAAGCCATGTTTTTAATCATTTTAAAAGATGGTTTTATTATTTTCAAATACTATATACATTCAAAACTCAAATATATATGAGTATGAAAAATAAATTCAATTAAGACAATGAAAAAATGGTAAAGACCTGCATTGCATAGGAATATATCAAAAATACACATTTCTTACAGTTTACAAATATCAGTTGCTTTACACTGGGATAAAGCCACTTTGACTCAGTGAGAACTGCAATCATGATGATAGTCATTAACGTTTATTGGACATTCAGAACATACCAGAAGTTTTACATGTATTTTCTCATTAAACCAAAACCATTTTAAGATGGTGTCTAAGATGATCTCAATTTTACAAATGAAGAAACTGAGTTCAAGGAGCTAAGTACTTTGCCCACGATCACAGAGCTGGCAAGGGGTTGGACTCCTATCCATAAGACTCCACAGCCTGAAGCCTCAACTCCATCCTGACTAGCCTCTGAATACACACACTCCAAACTGCCAGATATCCAAAGCTTATTCCTTCAGTTACATTTCTTATCCATCCCCTATTTCCAATCTCACTGAGACCAGAGGGCACCTTTCAAATGAAGAATCAATGTTCATTGCAGCATTATTTACAATAACCAAGATGTGAAAGCAACCCAACTGTCCATGAATAGATTAATGGGTAAAGAGGTGGAATACATATGCAATGCAATATTACCCAGCTATAAAAAAAGAATGAAATCTTTCCACTTGTGATCTAAAGAGTATTATGCTAAGTGAAATAAGTCAGAGAAAGAAAAATACCATATGACTTCACTTACATTTGGAATCTAAAACAAAACAAAACAAATGAACAAACAAAACAAAAAAGAAACAGATGCATATATACAGAAAATAAGCTGTTGGTTAGTACAGAGGGGAGGAGTTGGGAGCAGGGGAAATCAGTGAAAGGCATTAAGAGGTACAAGTTTCCAGTTATAAAATAAATAAGTCATGGAGAAGCAATGTACAGCATAGGGAATAGACGCAATAATATTGTGATAACTTTGTATGTTACAGATGCTAACTAGGCTTATCATGGGATCACTTCACAATGTATAAAAATATCAAATCACTATGATATACACCTGAAACTAATAGAATAATGTACATCAATCATACATCAATAAAAAAAGAATCAATGAATGATGAGTAGTTATCAATTTTGAAAGGTAAAAACAAACCTTGGAATCTAAAACAACTAACTGAAACACCCAACTCAAAATAAAGACATTTTTATTTCAGCAATAACATTCAGGATTTTAATCCACTTCCACCATTCTTTTTAATTTTTTTAATTTTTATTTTTTTACTTGAGAGAGAGAGCATGTGCGCAAGTCGGGGAGAGGGGTAGAAGGAGACAGAGAGAGAATCACAAGCAGGCTCCACACCCAGCATGGAGCCCAACAGGGAACTCAATCCCTGGGATCGTGACCTGAGCCAAAATCAAGAGTTGGATGCTCAACTGACTGAGCCACCCAGGTGTCCTCACTTCCACCATTTTTAAGAGATATATTTCTTCCTGGTTTGCTGGAGGTATTAAAATGAAGACTTTAAAACAAAGAAAAATAATTCTTCTCTAAGCCAAAGAAATTAGTGCTCCTAGAATCCACATTCAATCTGAACTTTCTATAACATATTCTGGTTAGTGCCTGGAGATGTGCACAGCGGTTATGGAAGTCTCTCTTCAGTCTCATTTCCCAGACACTGCACAGGGAAGATGTCAGGGAAGCCATGTTTGCTAGTGTTCTAGAGATGCAAATAGATACTAAAAGAGAATTAAATCAGCAAGAATATCGCAGCACGGGGACTCTGTATTATTTGCCCCTAGAGGTTCAAAAGTGGAAGATAGACAAAATAGACACTGTATCTCAGTGGGCAGAAGAAACAATTCATTATCTTAGAACACAATCCCTAATGTACGTGACTTAAAAATAAAAGGAAACGGCAATAAATTTTCATCTATAGTGGGTTTGATAGATCACAACTCTGATTTCCCCTCCCCACAGAATTATTAAGGAGAAAGTCAATATGAATATGCAACAGAGTTGTGTCCTGCTTTCTCTTTTTGGCAAACTGGTCTTGGCTCCTAATTCCCAGCAGCATCAATTAACAATGCGTAATTTTAATAGAATGCTTGAAAATACAGAACTGCTGCTGTAAAAATTAATTGTCTTGAGCTGATTTCCTATAGACACCGTTAATCAATATTTTGCCATCCCACAAGCAGCTGCTAGCCTTCTTCCCGTCATTTGAGAGAGAAAGGAATATGAATAAGGTGACCACGTACTCTACAGGTGTGTGGGAGACATTTGAATTTTTAACATCTTGGAATGTAAAATCCGGGAAAGAAAATGAATAGTTTTGTATCTTAAGATAAAGCTGAAGTTCTTGAGAAGATTTCAGAGTGATTTAGATTAAATGATTTAATTAAATAAGGTCTGAATGAAGATTTCCTGTTACAGTGGTACCTAAAATGTGATCAATTGTTTGATGCCAAACTCTGGAAATTATACCCATTTACGTCAAAGAGTATTGCTTATGATCATTTGGTGTGTTCAGAAATAAAATGATGCAGTTTATATCACAGAAAATGTTTTCAAATCTCTAGATCAGCATGAATATTTGAAAAGAGCACTCACTTGAGAAGAACAGGAGTCCGGGCCCAGCTCTGCCACCTCTTATAACCTTGAGTAGGACAATGCAGAAAACTAACATTTCCCCTCTTGTAGTCAAAGTTTTCTCATCTCTAATGGGAGGAAGGAATCTCTAAAGGTCTAGTTCTAAAGTTCCTTGATTTAAAAGCAAAAGGCTTGGAGCATTCACACAAAGATGGAAAACCACACATATTCTTTAACAAATGTTGGATATCTAGGCGTGTTAGTTCTCCAGGCCAGTGGGTACTGTCCAATTCTGCAGCCGTGAGGCCCACATTACTATCAAACACTTGAGATGTGCTGTGCTAAATACACATCAGATTACAAAGACTTAATATGCAAAAAAAACCCAATGATTTTATATTGATTATATATGGATATGATATTTTGGATATGCTGGGTTAAATAAGTAAAATACATTATCAAGATTAATTTTACTCCTCTCTTGTTCCTGTTTTCAATGTGGCTACAATAATGTGTTAGGTTGCTTACATGGCTTGCATTCTGTTAGTGGACCGCACTGGTCTAGGTCTTGGCAGCTTAGCAGTAAGTGAAACAGACAAGTCCCCACCCTTCAGGAACTTGCACTCTAATAGAGGCAAGAAATAATGAACAAGAATAATTAATTTTAAATAACAGTGCTATGAAGATAATAAAAGAGAAAGTTGTGCCTAAATATTTTTCTTTAGATACGGTGGTCAGGAAAGATCTTTTAGCCAAGGGGACATGTAATCTAAGAACTAAATGGTAAGACATGGGAACTTGACACAGATCTGTGAGAAGAATGGTCCAGGAAGAGGGCACAGCAAGCCCCAAAATCCTGAAGTGGAAGCAAACTTGGGATGTTTGTTTTTACTGCACACTGAAACACATTTATAATACAACATTTACCAGAAGTACTATTCAGGCTCCATAATGGATTTCCCTGGCACCAAGCAGTGCTTTAAGAGCTATCACATACATCACCCCATTTTGTCTTCTCAATGACTCTCTCTCTATGAATCTGCAGCACAGTGTCCATGGCACAGATGAAGAAACTAAAGCTCAGACAGTGTGAGGGGCCTGCCCAAGGACATCTGATGTGGAAGAGAGAGTGGGGACCAGAAGTTCCCCTCTTCACACCTCAAATCCAAGGCTCTTTGCAGTGTCCTCTGTCATCTTCACCCAAAGTACACAGCATATGCAAAAATGATTTCCTACCAGAAGTGTGATGTCTCTGCCACTCTTTTCTAGCTGTTCTTTATTGCTCAGTGGCTCACAGAAGGAGGAGTCAGTTTGGAGAAATGCAATGACCACCATCAAGTATTTTACAAACATCAAGTTTGCTCTCAGGCAGCACAGTTACTAAACAACATTGTTCATTTTTAGAAAGGAAGGAAGAAATGCTTAATCCCTTTCCTCTTCCCCTCTCTTCCTCTTAATTACTAAACATTCATCTTACTCATTACATTTGTTAATGGCTTAACAAGTATTTTTGTTTGTGGTTCAGATGACCTCAGAGAGACAGCTGTGTAGTGCGGATCCAGGAGCCTGAGAGACCTGGGTCAATCCACCTCACCACTGAAAGGCTGTATGGTCTTGAACTGTACAATCTTGACACGAAGTCTCAGTTTCTTCATATGAAAAAAAATGGCATAAAAGTACCCACTGAGAGGGTTATGAATGTTAAATTAGAGGATCTTGAGCAAGTACTCATCCCAGAAGCTAATGGCGGCCCCTCAATGAATGCTGTACAATTATAGGTGTGACCACACTTTAAAGGGGCTTCACTGCACTCTCCTGGCAAGCTAAGGCATGGGGAGTTTGGGCCTATTAAAATCCTTGAACATCCATGGGTTAAATTAAGATGACCATTTTTCCTTTATTCTGCAATATAACTGATATGTTTCTATAAATTAGAATCTCCTCACACTGGGTCCCAATCAAATCTATTCTCCATCAATTATCATTGGGGCAATGGCAAAATTAGAAACTATTCTTTAGTCACTGAACCCTTTTCTTGTGACTAAAGAATAATTTGGAGTTCCTAAATATTTTTAGGAACTAAAACTTCCCCAAGTATAATCATGAACTAAAGCAGCTTCTGAAAGATTTCTTTGAGATTCCAAAGGGAATGCCCCAATACCTTCAAATAGCAGTAGCTTCAGCTTTTGGACTGCAGTTCTTTCTCCAAAAACAGAGCACATAGCTTTAAGGTCTCCAGTGATGTCCCCTTCAAGCTATGACACAAACGGCTAAGCCTGGCCCCTGGGAAAGTGCTCCCTGCTTCACAAAGATCTCAACCTGAGCAATTAGAGGAGAGGTCTGTGAACCATGAAGTTATTGGGAGTGGGGGTGGGCAGGAAAGGGCATGGAGATATAACCTCAAACATTTTTATACCTGTATACTGATGAAACACAAACAGTATTCCCTGTTTGATACTGACTGTGTTTCTGGGAACTTGTACTGGTTATAGAAATAACCAACAAAATCCAATGGTTTCATGGTGAGAGGATGTTTTCTCTCTTGTCTAATTGTGTGAGTTGTCCCAATGAGCAGATGTTTCTCTGTGAGGGAAGTGTATGAACTTGTTCAGTCCTAAAGACACCCACTCCATCTAAAATGCCTGACACAATCATCTGTCCATCTACCAAACCACTTTTGTTATTTCTTTTCGATTCTAAATCACAGTGTGTCAATTACTCACATATGGCTTCCCATAACCATTCCAAACTTTTCTATAAGCACTGAGCTGGGGATAGGGTTTCAGAGGGATTAAAAGGTATTTTATTTATTTGCAGTGAAATGGTGTGGGGAAGTCCTTTAACATCAAGAGCAATCATAGGAGATGCTGTGGAAAGGGACATTAGCTTCTCACCACTCATGACTTTGTCTCATCGTCACTGGGGTTGAACTGTGTAAACTGTATATGAGCTTCAAGAAAACCTTTGTGTCTCCTTCCCTTATTACTGCTCTGCCCCCTTTTGTAGATGCCCCAGAATGGAAGTAAGAGGACAGCTGGCCCAATTCCTTCTTTCTGGAGCTCTGCAAACTCACATGTGGAAAATCCTTAAGCATTATCTTAGGTCCTATGCACAGATCTAGAAGTCCATACTTAGAAAGCACACCAGGGGTGCCTGGATGGTCAGTCGGTTAAGTGCCCAACTCTTGATTTCTGCTCAGTTCATGATCTAATGGGTTTGTGATATTGACCCTCACATCAATCTCATGCTCCACACTGTCAGCAAAGAGCCTACTTAGGATTCACTCCTCTCTCCCTGCCCCTCCCCCAACTCGTTTTCTCCCTCCCTCTCCCTCTCTCTCTCTAAAAACAAACATAAGAAAGAAAGAAAGAAAGAAAGAAAGAAAGAAAGAAAGAAAGAATACACCAAAGACCTAGGACCAATATGGACCAATATGTCCTTAGTATAAACTTTTCTCAGAATGACAGGGATTTCTGGGAGTGTGTTGGAAGACTCATTTGCTTCTCCACAGAGATCTGTTTCATGCTAAGGAAACATACAAATCCAGTTCACTCATATTTTTACCTTATATTCTATGTAGAATATCTAAACTAAACTTGAAGTTTTCAACTTGCGATACCAAAGAACACAGACTTCCCATTTCTTTCAGAACATAGCTGTTCTTCTAGTTTTAGTGTCTGTCTTCTCCATTTCCCATTCCTTCTTATACCTCAATATGATTGGTCCCCAAGTTGAGAGGTATGACTGCGAGGTCATTTACCTAAAATGTTCTACCAGAGTTATCCCCAGAAAGGTATGGATCTGGGACACATAGGAAGTGCTCAATAGACTTAATGGTGTAGACCATTAACACTCACAGTCTGGCAGCCAGCCAGCTATGCGTTTCCCACCACCTTCCAACTTTATATCCAGGTAAAATATCTTCAAATGATTTTCAAGAGATCCAAAAAGGGACAGGATGCAAGATACAATTTAGAACCAGAAAGAATCATCTAGTCCAACCTCATCATCATTTTGCTGGGAAGAATATGAGGCACAGATTGATGATGACTTGTCCAATGACACTGTGTTTATAAGGCCAGAGCTTAGGAACATACACCATCTCATGACTTCCAGGCTAATGTTCTTTTCCACTATCCAATTTACCAACCCTAGGAATAGCTCTGCCTCTTATCCTAAGACTATCCTCCAGCTGTCCATAACAAAAATTTGGAAAGACTCAGCACTGTGAACTGAAAGGACCTTTGATGTGAGATCTGGGGTCAAGTTCATCTATGTGTAAGTTCCCAGGAAATTAACAGCAACTTCTCTGAGCCCTTATTTTCTTATTGGTCAAGTGGGGATAATATCTGCCTTTGGTGCCTGCATTCTGCATTGTTGTAAAAAAATCGAAGGATACAGGGAATGTGAAATTTCTATGAAAAGTGTTAGGTGTAATAATCCTCCAATTCAACTGAACTAATAGGCAGAGCACTGGATGCCTGAGAGGAACAGATACAACACCTTCTAAAAGTCCCCACGTCATAACATATCTGGAACTAAAGCAAAACCTCTTCCCAGCAGCTCTGGAATGGGAGGAAAACCAGGAGGGGAAAGAAAGAGGAAACAAAATCCTATAACATCATGGTGTTATAGATGACCAACTCTCCTGGTTGTCGCAATTTTAGCATTAAAAGTCGCATGTCCTAGAAACCCCTCAGTCTCGGGCACACTGGGATAGTTGGTCACCCTAAAATACAATACTTTTTAAAAACCTAAAATGCGAATCACATTATATTCACTTACAGGAAACTGAAAATGTTTCAGTTAAAATTTGTTCAGTAGCCAACTGTGAACTTTACAGTTCTTCAGTGAGGTCAGAAATGTGAGGCAAACCTAAGGCTTTAAAACATATTTTTTTGCCTCTGATGGCCAATGGTTTATTCCCCTCCTTATAAAACACTATACACAGCAGAAAAACAACAGCAAGATAAAATGGGTGAGTAAAGAGACAGGATAGGAGATTAGAAAACATCAAAAAATACAATTTTATAACTCTTCTGCTCTATCCAGCCAATGAGTGCCTTGCATCCTCCCTGTCTGTGTGCAAAAGTGAAGAAGCTTCTCAAAAAGATGGTTCAAGATGGCAGCATAGGAAGATCCTGAACTCACCTCTTCCCAGGGACACAAAACATTCTACAGCTACATATTAAACAAGTCCTTATGAAAAAGACCTAGCAACTAGCTGAACAGTTCCTCCACAACAAAGGACAGAAGGGTCAGATAGAAAGGTTGGAGAGGCAGAGATGCAATCTCACCAAAAACCTTACCCCTAGCACAGCAACCCACAATCAGAAGAAATCTCACAAATACAGAACTCCCTGAGGAGTGAGGGGTTTGTGCCCCACAACAGGCACCCCAATCCTTGAGACCTGCAACAGAGAGACAAGCCCCCAAAACACCAGGCTTTGAAAACCAAAGGGGCTTACATCCAGGAGATGCCATAGGGCTGTAGCAAAGAGAGATTCCTCTTTTAGAGGGCCCACACACAGATTCACTCACCCCAGGACCGTCACAAAATCAGCAGTTTGAAAAGCACCTAGACCATATGTAAAGGCAATTCATTTGCTAATCTTAAAGCATGTGTCATAGGGGCAAGAATCTGTTGGGACTCTCTCTTCAGACAGAGGTACTGGCAGGCACCCCTTTGAAATTCTGTCTCTACCTTGTTAGTGCTAGTACTGGCAGCTACCATTTTTGCACTCTCCCTCCAACCTGTTAGTGCTGGGGCACACACCTCACCCTGTGCCACGGGCCCACCAAAGCCACCCTGCAAGTGCCCCACCCTTGCACTGCAGTCACAGAACTGCCAAAAACGGTGGGCATTAGCAGCCTACAAGGGACACCCTTGAGTTCCTTGGTGTGATGGCCAGTGGGAACTTCATTTCTGGGTCTCACAGGTCTGAAACTATTTGAAAGACAGTTCGTAGCAGAGTATCACCCCCATGGGCACCACCTAGACAAAAGACTAAAATAGGTCCTTAGTCTTCTGTGAAAAAGACCTATTTATTTGTCCTACAGAGTCAGCCTGGTGGCAGACTTCAGTTTAATATGCAACTATGGGGCGCCTGTGTGGCTCAGTCGGTCAAGTGTCAAACTTCGGCTCAGGTCATGATCTCGCGGTTTGTGGGTTCAAACCCAGGTGGGGCTGTGTCTGTGCTGACAGCTCAGAGCCTGGAGCCTCCTTCAGATTCTGTGTCTCCCTCTCTCTCTGCCCCTCCCCTGTGTTAGCACTCTCTCTCTCTCTCAAAAGTAAATAATAAACATTGAAAAAATTTAATAATAATATACATCTAGAGGTTATGGAAATGCTCTCAGGGTACAGAAGCTTTGTGTTCTACCTCGGTGTCACTAGATTTCACTGGCACTTCCCAGAAAGAAGCTCATACACTCATCAGGAACCATGACTTTTATAATTGTCACCAGGGGGACACCTCTAGATCATGTGGTCTGAAGATCCAGCAGGGTTTACAATTGTGGTCCCACAGGACTGTATGTATTTGTATACTTTATAAGCTGCTGCCTGAGGGATTAGCTTTCAATCAGCTTGAAACTAGGTGCTGACTGAGATTCCTTCATCTGGAATGTTGACAGGTCTTGAAACACCCTCCACAACTCGGACCTATCAAGAATAAATTAGGCTCCTTAGACAATCACAAAGTTTCAAGGGACAACCAAGAGCTATGGCATGGTTCAATGATGAGGTTCATCTCCTACACAAGGCCACTCCTTCAAGACTGGGAGAGATAGCTGTTTTACCTAATACATAGAAACAAATGCAGAGAAATGAAGAAATAGAAGATTATGTTCCAAATAAAAGAACTGGAGAAAATCTCAGGGGAAAAACAAAACAAAACAAAACCTTAAATGAAATGGAGATAAGTAATCTACCTGATAAACAATTCAAAGATTTGTTTAATGGTCATAAAGATGTTCACTGAACTTGGGAGAAAAATGGACGGACACAGTGAGAATAAAGAGAGAAATATAAGAAAGTACCAAATGTCAATCACAGAGCTGAAGAACACAACTGAACTGAAAAATACACTAAAGGGGTTCAATAGCAGACTAGCTGAGGTAGAAGAAAGAATCAATGATCTGGGAGACAGGGAAGAGGAAATTACCCAAACACAATAGCAAAAAAGAAAAAAGAATTTTTTTGCAAAAAAGTAAAGATAGCTTACAGGACCTCTAAGACAGCATCAAGTAGAATAACATTTGCATGAAGGAGAAAGGAGTGAGAATGAGGCACAAAGTTATTTGAGGAAATAATGGCTGAAAATTTTGCTAACCTGGGGAAGGAAATAGACAACCAAATCCAAGAAGCCTAGAAAGTTCCAAACAAGATGAACCCAAAGAGACCCACAAAAATGTCAAAAGTTAAAGAGACACTCTTAAAAGCAGCAATAGAAAAAAACAAACTTGTGACATACAAGGGAATGCGCCCCCCAAAACTATCACCAGATTTCTTTTTTTTTTTTTAATGTTCATTTACTTTTGAGAGAGACAGAGCATGAATGGGGAGGGAGAGAAAGAGAGGTAGACACAGAATCTGAAGCAGGCTCCAGGCCCTGAACTGTCAGCCCCGATAGGGGCTCGAACTCAATGAACCATGGTATCATGACCTGAGCTGAAGTTTAGATGCTTAACTGACTTAGCCACCCAGGCGCCCCTCAACAGATTTCTCATCAGAACTTTGCAGAGTAGAAGGGAGTGGTATAATATATTCAAAGTACTGAAATTTAAAAAAAAAAAAAAAACAAAAAAAACTTCTAAGAATTCTCTGAGACAAGATTAACTTTCAGGATTAAAGAAGAGATAAAGAATTTTCCAAATAAGCAAAAGCTGAAGGAGTTAATCACCATGAAACCAACCCTACAAGAAATTGTTAAAGGGACTTTTTTAAACTGAAAAAAATGGTGTATCAATTACTAACAAGAAAAACATAGGAAAGTAAAAATCTTACTGGAAAAAGGTAAATATATACTAAAGGTAGTAAATTAAATCATTTAAAAAGCTACTATGAAGATTTTTTTAAAAAACAATAAAAGTAACTACTGATATAATAATGAGTTACAGGATACACAAAATAGAAAGATGTAAAATATGACACCAAAAACATAAAATGAAAAAAACAAAATGAAACAAAAGAAGAAAGAAAGAAAGAAAGAAAGAAAGAAAGAAAGAAAGAAAGAAAGAAATGAAAGAAATGGAGCAGGCAGAAAAATGTAGAATGTATCCAGGGTACCTGGGTGGCTCAGTCAGTTAAGCGTCTGATTTTGATTCAGGTCATGATCTCACGGTTTGTGAGTTCAAGCCCTGTGTTGGGCTCTGTGCTGATAGCTCAGAGCCTGGAGCCTGCTTCGGATTCTGTGTCTCCCTCTTTCTCTGTCCCTCCCCTGCTTGCACTCTCTCTCTCTCTCAAAAATAAATAAACATTTAAAAAATATATTTTTAAAGAATGTGTCCAAACGTAAATTGCTATCTACTTAAAATAGATTATTACGTATAAGGATGATAAATGTGAACACAAAGCAAAACTTATAGTAAATACACAAAAAAAAAACAAGAAAGAAATCTAAGCCAAATATTAAAAATGTCTTTAAACCACAAAGGAAAAATATAAGAGAAAAAGAGAGGAACTACAAAACGTCATTAAAATATTAACAAAATGGCAATAAGTACACACCTATCAATAATCATTTTAAATGTAAATGGACTAAATTCTCCAAACAAATGGATTTAAAAAGTGAATGGATAAAAAAAGAGACCTATGTATATGCTGCATACAAGAGACTCACTTTAGATATAAGGACACATGGACTGAAATTGAAGGGGTGGAAAAAGATGTTCCATGTAAATCAAAGCCTGAAGATGCTGGGGTAGCTATACTTATAGCAGACAAAATTGGCTTTAAAACAAAGACTATAATAAGAGACAAAGAGGACATTATATTAAGATAAAGCAGTCAATCCAAAAGAAGGCATAACATTTATAAATATTAATGTACACAATATAGGACCACCTAAACATATAAAGCAAATATTAAAAGACCTAAAGGGAGGAATTGACAGCAATACAATAATAGAGGGCTTTAACACCTCACTTATATCAATGGAACATCCAGACAGAAAATCAATAAGAAAACATCAGCCTTAAACAACACATTAGGCCAGATGTACTTAATAGCTATATATAGAACATTCTATCCAAAAACATGAGAACACATTGTTCTCAAGTGAACAGGAAACATTCTCTAGGATAGATCATATGTTAAGCAACAAAACAAGTTTCAAAATAAATTTTAAAAGATTGAAATCATATCATACATCTTTCCCAACCACAATAGTATGAAACAAGAAATGAACTACAAAAAGAAAATTGGAAAAAGCACAAATACATAAAGATTAAACAATATACTAGAAAACAACCAATGGGTCAGCAAAGAAATCAAAGGAGAAATCAAAAAATACCTTCAGACAAATTAAAATGGAAATGCACCATGCCAAAATCTTTGGGATACAACAAAAGGAGTTCTCAGAGAGAGGCTTATAGCAACACAGGCCTACATGGAGAAACAAGAAAAATCTCAAATAAGAAATCTAACTTTATACCTAAAGAGGAAAAAATAAAGCACAAAGTTAGTAGAAGGAAGGAAATTATAAAAATTAAGGTGAAAATAAATGAGATAAATGCTAAAAAGGCAATAGAAAAAATAGCAAAACCAAAATCTGGTTATTTGAAAAGATAACAAAATTCACAAACTTTTAGTGAAATTCACTAATTAAAAAAGAGAGAGGACTCAAATAAACAAAATCAGATATGAAAGAAAATCTGCAACAAATATCAAAGAAATACAAAGGATTAAAAGAGATCATTATGAACAATTACATACCAACAAATTGGACAATCTAGAAGAAATAGATAAATTCTAGAAACACAGTCTTCCAAAACCGATTCATGAAGAAACAGAAAAATCTAAATACACCAAATGCTAGAGAACACTTCCAAACTAATTGCATGAGGCCAGCATACCTTGATACCAAAATCATATAAGAACACCACATACACACAAAAAGATTATAGGCTAATATCCCTGATGAACATAGATGCAAAAATCCTCAACAAATATTAGCAAGCCAAATTCAACAATACATTAAAAAGATCATACATCATAATCAAGGGAGATTTATTTCAGGGATTCAAGGATGATTCAACATCTGCAAATCAATCAACATAATAACTCATATTAACAAAATGAAGAATAAAAATCATATAATCATCTCAAAAGATGAAGAAGAAGCATTGAACCAAATTCAACATCCATTGATGATAAAAAAAATATATCCACAAAGTGGGTATAAATGGAATATATCTCAATATAATAAGGGTCATATATGCCAGGTCCATAGCTAGTTACTTGTATATACAGCATATGCACTTTTGCTACTTTTATTCAAGATAGTATTGGGAGTCCTAGCCAGAACAATTAGGCAGGAAAAAGAAAGAGATGGCATCCAATTTGAAAATGAAGAAGTAAAACTGTCCCTATTTGGAGGTGACATGATTTTAAATATAGAAAACTCAAAAATCTTGACCCAAAAAACTGTTAGAACTAACAAATAAATTCAGTAAAATTGCAGGGTACAAGATCATTGTACAAAATTCTGTCACATTTTTATATACTAAAAATGAACTATCGGAAAGAGATAGTAATAAAACAAACTTATTTACAGTTGTATCAAAAGGAATAAAAACTGGGGCACCTGGGTGGCTCAGTCAGGTAAGCATCCGACTTCAGCTCAGGTCATGATCTTTCAGTTCATGAGTTTGAGCTCCGCATCGGGCTCTGTGCTCACAGCTCCGAGCCTGGAGCCTGCTTCAGATTCTGTGTCCCTCTGTCTCTCTGCCCCACCCCACCCCTCTCAAAAATTAAATAAATAAATAAATAAATAAACTCAGAAAAAATTTAACCAAGGAAGTGAAAGACCTATATGCTGAAAACTATAATACATTTTTGAAAGAAACTGGAGAAAACAGAAATAAATGGAAACATATGCCATGCTCATGGATTGGAAGAATTAATATTAAAATGCCCATATTACCCTAAGCAGTCTACAGATTCAGTGCAATGTTTATCAAAATTCCAGTGGCAATTTTTACAGAAAAAGAACAAATAATCCTAAAAGTGGTATGAAACTACAAAATATCTCAGCAAGCCAAAGCAATCTTGAGAAAAAAGAACAAAAGCTGAAGACATCATGTCCCCAATTTTAAAATACATTACAAACCTATAGTGACCAAACAGTATGGTATTGGCATAAAAACAGATATACAGATCAATGAAACAAAGCCAGAAATAAACCCACACTTATGCAGTCAATTAATTTATGACATACGAGGAAAGAATACACAAAGAAGTAAAGGACAGTCTCTTCAATTAACAGTGCTGGGAAAAAATGACAGCTACATGCAAAGGAATGAAACTGGACCACTATCTTACGCCATATATAAAAATTTACTCCAAATGGATTAAAGACTTGAATGTAAAACCTGAAACCATAGAACTGCTAGAAGAAAACTTAGGTGATAAGCTACTCTCGGTGATGATTTTTTGAACCTGATTCCAAAGGCAAGGGCAACAAAAGCAAAAACAAACAAATGGGACTACATAACATAAAAGCTTTTGTCCTGTGAAGAAAAGCATCGAAAAAAAACAAAAATGAAAAGACTACCTACTGAATGGGTAAAGAAATTTGCAAACCGTATATCCAAAATATATAAAGAACTCATACAACTCAGTAACAAAAGAACAAACAATCTGGCTAAATGTCAGCAGAAGATCTGAATAGACATTTTTCCAAAGAAGATATACAGGTGGCCAACAGGTACATGAAATGATACTCAACATCACTCATCATCAGGAAATGCAAATCAAAACCACAATGAAATATCACCTCACACCAGTTAGAGTGGCTATTATTAAAAAGACAAGAAATAAGTATTAGCAAGGATGTGAAGGAAAAATAACACACATGCACTGTTGGTAGGAATTAAATCTGATGCCACCACTATGGAAAACAGTGTAGAGGTTCCCCCCCACGCCCTCCAAAATTAAAAGTAGAATTACCATATTTTCCAGCAAATCCACTTTTAAAGGATTATCCAAAGACAACAAAGACACTAATTTAAAAAAGTATATGCAACCCTATGTTCATTGCAGCATTATTTACAATAGCCAAGATATAGAAATAACCTAAGTGTCCATCAATGAATAAATGAAAAAAAAAATGTGGTGTGTGTGTGTGTGTGTGTGTGTGTGTGTGTGTTAGAATACTACTCAGCCATAAAAAAGAATGAAATCTTGCCATTTGTGCATGAATGGGCCTTGAGGATATTATGCTAAGTGAAATAAATCATACAGGGAAAGACAAACACTGTATGATTTCACTTCTATGTGGAATCTGAAAATCAAAACAAAACAAGATAAAACTCATAGATGCAAAGAACAGATTGGTGGTTACCAAACAGGACAGAGTTCGAAAGATGGGTTAAATGGTTGAAGAAGACGAAATACAATCTTCCAGTTATAAAATAAGTAAGTCATGGGGATTTAGTGTACAGTATGTTGACTATAGTAAATAATATTGTATTGCATATTTGAAAGTTACTAAGAATAGATCTTGAAAGTTCTCCTCATAAGAAAAATGATTTATAACTCTTATGTGGTGATCATTTTGCAATGTAAACAAATACAGAATCACTATGTTGTACGCTCCAAACTAATATAATGTTATATATCAAGTATATTTTGATTTAAAAAAAGAAATTTTTAAAGTTTTAAAAAGAAGTTTATCAAAGCTTAGTATCCAATATGTTATTTTATCTTACATTTGCTCCCGTTTTTCTAAAAACTACAGAAAAATGCAGTAACTGGTTCATGACAGCATGGACTATCCCTAATATCTATATCTATTTTTTTTAAGTGCACTTTTAAAATGGAGGATTGTAAAAGGCATTGTTTCAACTCGATTTATTCCAGTTGGCTTTTCTGGTCAAGGCCCTTAGAGCGTGTATTCTCTTGGCCAAGACTAGAAAGAATGTCATCATCAATATTCTAAACTATTCATCCCAAGTTCTAAATTAGGATCAGGCAGTCTGCCTGAATATACACCAATTCTGAAACCTATTCCAAAGAAGCAATTTTGCAGTGGGCAGAATAACTTCTTTAGGACTGTGTGCAGAAAGCATACCAAGATAAATGAAAGGCTTTGGAAAACTTCTGGTGTGCAACCACATTCAGAGTTTTCACCAAATATTTATTCTGGTGCCTCTATCTCCTTTTATTTCTTTTTTTTTTTAATGTTTTATTTATTTTTGAAAGAGAGACAGAGCATGAGCGGGGGGAGGTGGGGTGGGCAGAGAGAGAAGAAGGCACAGAATCCGAAGCAGTTTCCAGGCTCCCAGCTATCAGCACAGAGTCCGATATGGGGCTCAACTTCATGAACCAGGAGATCATGACCTGAGCCAAAGTCGTATGCTTAGCTGACTGAGCCACCCAGGACCCCCTGGCTCTTCCATTTCTTTAGCACAGATTTTTGAACATATGGCTTCAGGACATTTTCTCTATCTTTCTGACTCCTTCACCATCTCATATTCCGGTTTTGCAAGTGAAGACATATATGAAAATGATGGGTGGGGCTTTTTGCCCTTCAAATATGAGGAAAATTAGAAAATAAAATATACTAACACAGCAAAACTCCTAAAGGACTTACATACAAATCTTGCAATGAACTCTATTGACATACAACGTACAGCAAGCCCCTGGGATTTTGTCCAGCATTATTCTTTCCACAATCCTTTTAGATCACATACAATTATGCCCACATAGAGCTAAAAATAGTTTTAAATTCCGATTAGTATAAAAGCAAGATAAAATGACAGGCATAGTACACTTAGTAAAATAATCAATAGTACCTCATACATCTGTACTTTCAAATCTCCTTGAGAAGAATGATCTATATATACCAGCGTGGATTATTGGCTGGGGAGAAGAAAAGAGGGCCCTCTTTACCCGTGATGAATTCAAAAAGATCATAAGAACATTTGTCTTTAAAAATAAATCCAGTAAACTATACACCACACATTCCATAATCAGGCATATATTTATGATGTGCCTTGACAAAAAGGTGTTTTGTTATGTTTTAATTTTTTAAATATCTTAGCTATGGTTTATTCTTCCATGTGAAATCCACATGGGCCTCTGGGCCTGTGTATACATGCAACCTCATGTTAACAGCACTTATGAGAGTACTTACTATGTATAAAGTCCTAAAATTTTTACAAATGTAAATTTAATCATATTAATTAATATTAAGAACAGTAGGTACAATTCTTATCCTTATTATAGAGATGAGAAAACTGAGCACAGAGAGGTTAAGAGACTTTCCCAAAGTCACAGAGTTAGTAAGTACTGGAATCAAGATTGAAACCCAGACAGTTTGGCCATGATCTTCACCACTGCCTCAACAGGCCATAACATTTGCTGCCCATACTAGAGACACCTGTTGTTTAGTCTTTCAAAGATTCTTGCCAGTCTCAGTGCCTTTGACATGTTCTCTTTGCCCACAGAATTCTTCCCTGCTGGCACCTTCTCACCATTTCCCTCCGAGCCTAAATGCCTTGTACTTAGGAGATCTTCCCTGTGCCCCCTCTAAAGTTAAGTATCTCTTTTCCATCCTTCTGTCTTTCTGTTCCTTGTTTATATCTCTCTACCATTCATCGCAATTTATAATTAGTTTCTTTCTTGTTTCTGTCAGACTTCACCACTAGAACATTCTCCCCATGAAAGGACTGCCTATCTTCATCACTGTAGTTTCCCCAAGTACTAAGCACTGTAACTGCCTCATAGTCAAAATCAATAAATATTTGCTGAATAAATGAATATTTAAAAACTCTTTACATAGTCTGAACTAATCGCCTAATTGGGACAACTTTGGGGCTAACTTGAAGCTATGTCCAGGTGCAGATTTAAGAAAAGAGGTTCTGGGTCAGGATTATTTAGAAAGTTTCTAGCATAGTCCATGAATATGGGTCCAATCTCAACACTTTTTAGACATCCTACTTTCTGCAAATGGTGAGGGTCCTGTAACAGCACAGCACCCTGCATCAATGTCCAAATGCTGCCTTGACTCACACCAAACAACTGGTAAATTCAAATATAGAAGTAAGATGCTTGGCTGGAGGGGATCCAATCTTGTAGCCCCTGGCCTCTTGTGCTGCCTACAGATGTATGTTTTTGCCGTAGAGTCTAACTTTTATATAAAGCCTACCTAAAAGTGTGGTGCTATAAAGGCAATTAGGTCCCCAATTATTTCTGTCAACCTCGGAATGATGGTAAAACTAGAAAGTCTCACTTTTCCAAAGTATTGTTACATAATTATCTTATCTGAACTTCCAAACTGAATAGCTGCTAGTCTGGAGTTCCACTGGGTGGAAATTACTGCTAGCAATTACCAGTGTTACAGGTCTTGCCTGAGATCAGAGGTCCCTTTCCCTGGTCTTCAAACCAACACTCTGAAGTAGAGACATTTTTAACTGCAGGGTCTGTTTGTGCTCACAGCGCCCTGCAAAGCCATGCCATCCCTCTGCCTGGGCAAAAGTCAGGCCAGCCCCAAAACAGCACCGATTAACAAGTGACCACCTCAGTTACAGTCATGGCTGGAAACAGATGAGACATTCAAACTGTGTAATTTAAAGAGAATTGAGTAAAGGAATTGTTTACAAAATTAAGGTCAAGGTCTAAGCAATCAAAAAAAAAAAAAAATGAAAGAAAGAAAGATGTAGTGCAGTCCTCTAGGACTAGCAACAGCAGGTGCCATTAGCACTCCTAGACATAAAAGGGCAAGAGCAGCCAGTGGTTCCCAGAACCAGATTCCAGAACAATTAGCTGTGGAGGCAGGTATCTGGAGGATGCCATCTGACAGGGAGTTGTGGCCTTCAGAGGGATGCAGACAGCCTGCAGCAGCCATGGCAAGAAAGAAGCAGGGAAATGAATAATCCAACCTTCTCTTAACTCACACCAACCACTGATCCAACCCAAATGGGACCCAAAGTTCTGAGAAATCATGTGATTAAATAATGTGACCACAAAAATATCCCCCCCACACACCCAGTTATATCTTACAGCATCGCACAGAAGTGGTTCTTCACAGTACAGACTTTGAAAAAAACTGGAAAAGATGACTTCTGTCATCTCTTCCAGCTCTAGCATTCTATGACTCTGGCCAGTAATGAATGGGAAGGCATAGGACATGCGCATCTAAAAGCCAAGTAATGGCACTGTCACCTTGTGTTAACCAATATTACTTGCAGAATTATAGCCAGTCCCAGGATTCCATTCAGTATGGAGTCCTTGGCCACTGGATTAACAACGTGTGGGGAGGGGGTGTCTTTTTGGATAAAATAGCTGAAATTCATCCAAATTTCTTTTTTAAATGAGGCTGGAGGTTACTGAGAATTCACAAGAACCTATTAATTGCCTTCCCAGAATCATGATTGTGACAAGGAGTTCATACCAGATGCTCCTAAATATAATGAGACTAATTTGTAAATGTTCCCATAATGCACTGACTCTGAAGGAGCTCGCTGTCAGGGGAAAGTTTCTTCTGACCTCAGTTAATGACCTCCTTACATCATGAAGCATGAAGATTGATAGATCTTGTAATTTTATCCCTGTTAATTTAACTGCAGATGCTATTCTTGGGCAACTTGGTGATCACAAGATTTGAAATATTGATAAGAGTCTATAGGACGGCAGTAAAGAAATAGCGGTTTTTAACAGACTGTGAAGGAACTTACAGCTTGTTAAAGAAAACTGGCTGCAGCTCAAAAATGCATGGGAAACTGACAGAGTGGGAAGCATTTAAGATAGAGTCAAGGAAGTAAACCATAAAATTTATATTTATGAAGCCAGCAATACCAAATGAGCAACAGGAACCAATGTGGCTGAGTGTGGAAGAGAAGACATATACACCAGCAGAGAAGCAAGGAATATTAGAAAACTAAAAATGCATGTGTATACTATAATATTTAACCACCAAACATTTGCAACTAAGAACTGTGGAGAATACCTGTGACTTGGTTGCTTTGCCTGGGATGGAGATGGACTGCCCAGCACCTGGGAAGGGTTTTTACTGGTTATCCCTATTTGTCTCCTGCACCCTGCTTCCCTCATTCCGCCCCCATGCTGGCTTCTGGGACATCTGTATATCAGAACTCCCAGTTACCGTGTTAGGAAATTCAATTGCACAATCCACAGGGCTGTGAAAGATAACAGCCTTAGTGAGAAGAAGTCCTGAGTAGAAGGATATACTTTTTGTGCAGAACAAATTTCTTTCAGGCATTGCCATGTGATGTTGTTTTTTTGTCCAAGCTGTAACCCACCCCTAATGTACAGGGGAATTACAATACCCAGGCAAGGGGAAAAAATTGTTCATAATTATCAGATAAATTCCTTGCCATTCTATTGAGATATAAAGTATTATCTCCATCTCAGAAATGAAGAAACCAAAACAAAGAGATTTCAGCACATTTCAGCAATGTGACCAGCCCGCTGGGTTGTGGGGAGTCACCATTGCAGCCCAGAGGGAGAGAACCTGTACATTGTCAGCACTTCTGACGGCTTTACCCCCAAGGACTTGAGAAGGGAAACAAAGCAATTGGAAACAGTACCTTGAGTTCTTCTCTCGTCTCACCATTACCCATTTCTCTTGACTACCCCAACAGTAAGTGGAATTATAAAATAAGTATGGAGGAAAAGGGGAAGAGAGCACTGGCATACAAGTAAAATGGCCACTGGTAGTTACAGAGCCCCAGATCTGTGCTAGGGAGAATCTGGTGGCTGGGGCTTTTTGGGGAAGTGATTTAGATCTGCACAGAAGGGAAGAAATAGAATGACCTCTCCTGAAGTTAGGCATTGTAACACAAAAGCAACAATGTTGGACTAAAAGTCCAGTGGGTCTGGAGTCTAACCCCAGCTCTGCTCAAGGTTTGTGTGACCTTGTATTCTCAAGGTTTGTGTGACCATAAGCAAGTTGCTAATGTGCCTCCTGCATCTCAGGTTGTTTGCCAAAGAATGGAAGTTCCTTCCCAGTTCTGTCTCCGACCCCTCAAACTCCACTCATAACTGGTTTAAATATATTTAAACCAAATGGCTGAGCAGAATTGAGCTTTTAGAAAGAGTCTCCCTTCACACAGCTGACAAACCAGCTTCCTGTGGTTTCTGTTAGCGGGAAGCTATCCTCAGCAGTATAAGCGCCCTGGATCTCAACCAGTATTTCTCGTTTTTCTAAGTTCTCTGAGATAACTGAGTTCCTGTCTGTCATGATTTGGGGGGGTGACACGTTGCCTGAAAGGGGCCCAGGGTGAAAGTTCTCACACTTCCTAAAAAATCCAAGACAGGATGCTGTAACATTGAAGAATTCTCAGAAATCCAAAATCCCCCACTGCTATAATGGAGTCCAAGTATCTACTCCATGTACGAGAGCTCACAATAAATACAGTTAATAGACTATTTTTGTCAATCTGTTTTCTTAAAGTTCTGAATGTCTTGGATTCGATATTAAAGGTTTCCTTTGTTCCCTTGTAAAAGACATTGCCTGACAAGCCCAGAGAAAAGTATAGTGACATGTTTTTATAGAACATATCACCAAAGCTTTATTATGAAGCTTGAAGCATTAGGTTTTTGAATATATATTTTAAATAAATAGAAAAGTAATGATGGGCTCCCAACAATTGTAAAATTAGAGGTTCCAACATTATTCTAACAGATGGCATCTTGCTTTGTGTTATCGTGTTTGAGTTAGCAACAGTCTTCATTATACAGAGATATTCTTCATTGTGTGATCTTCATAATAGGGATTAAGGAAAGGATATAAATGCAGTAATTTAGCAGATCTTATTGTTGGAAAGTGCTCATTTACTTCTAACTTGCAGCATGACTCTGTTGCTTAAAAAATGTTTTCCTGCTGTTTTTCAGCAGCAGGGAGAACACAACACATTGTTGTTAAGGTTGTTGATTCTAACTAGCTTTCATTAGGTATAAAAACCCATAAAGAATCAATAAATACTTTGTGTTTTTCTAAAGAGCATTCAAGGGTGGGTACTGTTAATGTGCTCATTGTGTCCAAACAGTATTAGCCCAAGAGAAATAATGAGGAAAAACATGAATAGAAAATGGAAAATACTGTTAGTAATGCTTTCCATGCAATAAAGCATTTCAAGTCAATAACTTGCTTACTACTTACAGGCCAGCACAATATTAAAAAAAATTCCCTTACATAACTGGCCATCTATGTTTAATGGGATTTTCTGTACAAATATTACATGGTCCCTGAAGGAGCTATTAGCTGTTCATGGCAACTGTCCATCTTGATCCTATTCCTCTAAGCTAGCCTTACCCATCCCCACACCACAAAGATAGTGGCCAATTAAAAAAAATGCTATGGCTTCTTCAGCTCTATCTCGGCATTGCCTACTGACCCTGCAAGGCTGATTACAACACAATTGATATGTTATGTGCTCAATAAATGCTTCATGTATAGGAATGAATCGTCTCTAATAACTGTCTCAAAATTGCTTGCTTGTAGTAAAGTTGGGATTGATAAGAATACTATTTGTAGACAGTGGACTGAGACAATAAACTCATTGTTCATTATTCTAATCATTGTTAATATCATCATCCTTTTGAGAAAATGATAAAAATAATGAACTCTCTCCCCAGAAAAATTCACACACACACACACACACACACACACACACACTTGCTTTTACATACAATTTTATGTGGTTCCAGAAATCTTTTAAAGCATAGCAGATTCGAGGTTAAGGGTCCCTGACCTTCCAAAGTAATAAAATGGGCCATGAAAATATTCATGAGCAATATTGAGCAAACAATGACAAAATTATTTGCAATGTTATATAATTCACCTTTTTATTAAAAAAATTTTAATGTTTATTTTTGAAGGAGAGAGAGACAGTGTGAGCAAGGGAGGGGCAGAAGAGAGGGAGACACAGAATCCAAAGCAGGCTCCAGGCTCTGAGCTGTCAGCACAGAGCCCGATGCAGAGCTCGAAACCACAAGCTGTGAGATCATGACCTGAGCTGAAGTCAGATGCTTAACTGACTGAGCCACCCAGGTACCCCTATATAATTCACTTTTCGAGGATATCCATTGTATGGATCTTACAGGGCATTTGGATTTGGAGTCTGATTATTTGCTTCTCAAAAGTATTTTCCAATCTACCGAAGACAGTAAGTGTCTTGAAGTCAGGAGGTCCATATCTTTGAATCCACAGTCTCTGCCTCATAGCTGACCTCTGGTATATGCTTGGTGTGTGTGCTGGATGAATATATGGTTCTCTTGCCACTTCTGTAAATAGCTATGCTTCACTTAAGTGTTTGCATTTAGGTCATTAAATGCTTGCATAGAAGTGCAAAAAGCCTCTGTCAATTGAAGATTACTCAGAAAAGAAGATAAAGCGCATCTCAAATTGTAATGTGAGTCAATGGGAAAAGTGATTTACTTTACAAAAATGAAATTTATACAAAACTAGTGCATAAATCAAGATCTCCTCTCTCATGAATAATTTGAGTCACCTAGTATAATTTATAGCCTTTGTCATGAAGCCAATTTAAAACCCTATTCCAATTTTAGTATGTCTTCTGTTGAAGCTAGCACAAATACTGATGCAGGAAACTTGTCTGAATTGCATAAATATTTTTCTGGAGTAAGTGATGTGAGCTCTTCAAACACTGGGCATTTTGTTTTGTTTTGTTTTGCTTTTTAGCTCTTTGTTGAGACAAATTTTGAAATCTGCAACATCATTGTCACAAAGAATTCTTGTTATGTGAAGGTTATACATAGCTAGTGGCTCCAACTAAAGATGCAAATAAGATACTGAGGGGAGTAACTTCACTCTTCTGGAAATGCTAGAAAATTCCAACGTCCTGATTTGTGGGGAAATATTCATGAGAAAGGATTTTTCCTACTCCTAGCAGGAAAACCTCATTATGGTACAATCCCCTTTACCAATAAGCCTCTCTGCTTTGAGGTGCCAAACTGATTATCCAGGAATTTAGTTTCCTCTATGTATTAATTAGTTTGCTAGGACTGCTATAACAAAATACTGCAGACTGTGTGGCTTAAACAACAGAAACTTATTTTCTCCCAGTTGTGGAGGCTCTAAGCCCAAGACCAAGATGTCAGCAGATTTGGTTTCTCCTGAGGCTTGCAAATGGCCATCCTCTTGCAGTCTCTTCACATGGCTGTCCCTCTGCCACACACCCTAGTGTCTCTTCCATTTCTTATGAGGACATCAATCCTATTGGATTGGGGGCCCACCCTAAACAGTGTCATTTTACTTAATCATTTCTTTTAAAGAGTGTAACTCCACCTACCATTACATTCTGAGGAACTGGGAGATTAGACTTCAATATATAATTTTAGGGGAGAGGCACAACTCAGTCCATAACACTCTGAACTCCAGGAATCTGGCAGCTTGACTTCTCATGCTCCTGTCTTCACAGATCACCTCTGGCTAAGCCTACTGTCCCAAAATCAGGTTTAGCATGACTTCTTTCTGATTCCAGGGTCCATGGTGTCTCTGAAGCTATTAGTTACTTCCACTTACTTTTCTACCACTGCCAAAGTAACCAGGGGTGAAAAAAGAGTTCTATGTAGAATTCTGAGTCACTTGCTTATTCTACTGAACGCTGTGTGTGTGTGTGTGTGTGTGTGTGTGTGTGTTCTTCTTGACATAGAAAACAAACCTCCAGTTCCTTGTTTAAACGTAAGCATCAATAAATCTGTCACAGTTTCTCTGACATTGGCCATAGAAACTTTTTTTTAGATATGTCTCCCCGAGCAAGGGAAAGAAAAGCAAAAATAAACTATTGGTATTACATCAACATAAAAAGTTTCTGCAGAGCAAAGGAAATAATCAACAACAAAAAAAGACAACCTACTGGGGGCGCCTGAGTGGCTCAGTCGGTTAAGCGTTCAACTTCCACTTGGGTTGTGATCTCACGGTTGGTAAGTTCGAGCCCCACATCGGGCTGTGGGCTGACAGCTCAGAGCCTGGAGACTGCTTCAGATTCTGTGTCTCCCTCTGTCTGTCCCTCCGCTGCTTGCACTCTGTCTCTCACATTGTCTCAAAAATAAATAAACATTAAAAAAAAAAAAAAGACAACCTGCTGAATGGGAGAAGATCTTTGCAAAGGATATATCTAATAAGAGATGAATATCCAAAAAATATAAAGAACTTATACAACTCAACACACACACACACAACAACAACAACAAAACAAATAACCCAATTTAAAATGGTCAGAAGACATTAATAGGTGTTTCTCCAAAGATGGCATCCAGATGGCGAACAGACACATGAAAAGATGCTCAATATCACTCATCATCAGGGAAATGCAAACCAAAATCACAATAGATATCACCTTGCACCTGTCAGAATGGCTAAAATCAAAAACAGAAGAAACAACAAATGTTGGTGAGGACATGGAGAAAAAGGAACACTCGTGCAATGTTGGTGAGAATGCAAACTAGTGCAGCCACTGTGGAAAACTGTATGGAGGTTAAAGTTAAAAATAAAACTACCTACGATCCAGTAATCACACCACTGGGTAAATACCCAATGAGTACAAAAACACTAACTTGAAAGGATATATGCACCCCTATGTTTACTGCAACATTATTCACAATAACAATTATGGAAGCAGGCCAAGTATCCACTGATAGATGAATGGACAAAGAAGGTGTGGTATATATAAACAATGGGATATTACTCAACCATAAAGAAGAATGACATCTTGCCATTTCCAACAACATGGACAAACCTAGAAGGCACAATGTTAAGTACAATAAATCAGTCAGAAAAAGACAAATACCATATGATTTTACTCGTATGTGGAATTTAAGAAACAAAACAAATGAACAAACCAAGAAAAAATGAGACAAACCAAAAATACTCTTAACTATGAAGAACAAACTGATGGTTACCAGAAGTTGGTGGGTGGGGTATGGGTGAAATAGGTGACAGGGATCAGGGGTACACTTACCATGATGAGCACTGAGTAATGTATAGAATTGTGAGAGAGAGAGCAAGCATGTGAATGTGAGTGGGGAGGAGGAGGGGCAGAGTGAGAGAGAGAGAGAGAGTGAGAGAGAGAATCCTAAGCAGGGTCCATGCTCAGTTTGGAGCCAGATTCAGGCCTCCATCCCACAACCCTGGGATCATGACCTAAGCTGAAATCAAGAGTCAGACGCTCAACCAACTGAGCCACCTAGGTGGCCCATGGAATTGTTGAATCAGTATATTGTACACCTGAACTAATATAACACTATATATATATAACTAATATATAACACTATATTTAACACTATATGCTAATTATACTAGAATTTTAAAAAAAAATAATAATAAATAAGTAATTCACAACAATTCCATTTACATTTGTGTATAACTCAACCTTAAGAACAGAACTGTGGAAGAAATTCCAACAAAAGCAACCAAAAAGGAAGAGCCAAACAGAAGGGAAGAGAACAGTGAGAGAACAACGTCAAAGGAAGAAGGAAAAAGGAGATTCACATGCTGCACAGGCACCTTGAAGGATGTTCACCAATGAAAGGACACAGAGTTTGGAAATTAAGAAATCGCTGATCATCTTAAGAGCAGTTTCAGTGGAGCAGAGTGGAATTTGGCAAGCCAAAAACAGTTGGTTGAGAATTTAGTAAGTAGTAATTAACCAGAATAGTGAGTATCAAACAATATTTTCAAGACACAGAGAGAAGTAAGACAGTAAGCAGCTTGAAGCATGGCCGGTAGGACATGAAGCACCAAGAAATGAGTTTGTAAAAAAGGGTGAACATGGTTGTAGGTTCGGGATGGGGAGGAACTGTAAAGAAATTGAGGATTAGATGAAGAGAGAATATAACAAATGGAGAAAAAGACTGTCCCAGGGATGAAGCACAGACTAGGACATACTAGGAAAGTGTGTGGAAGACTCGATAAAGAAAAAATTTCACATCAGGGGAGAACAGTTGTCAGCATGGTAACAGGAAAGACATCTGAGCTTTTCCTGGGCCTGGTAACACCGGGTAATTTTAGCAGCTCCCATTCAATGACCATTTGATACGAGACACGACATGCTTCAGATGGCAGCTGGGGGAAGGAGGCCTTTTGGGAACTGGACTCATCTTCAAAACATCATTCTGCTGAAAAATTAATTAAGCAAAGAGTCAATTCACCAACTTTATCAGTTTATTTGTAATTTTTTTCTCTTAACTGTAAGTTTACAGCCATTAGTACTAGATGAGATTTTACAGATATTTGAAGATGTGGGAAAAGTTTTGGTTGACTGATTTTCATTTTGTTCTTTATACCACCATTTTAAGGAATATTTAATCTGTCAAAAGCAAAGCATCATGGAGTGCTTTAATCTATTTATGAATATATGTGATATTCAGAAAAGTATATTTAAATACCATAATCAAATCTCAGTGTTTCCTATGGAGTTTTAGGTTATGTACCTAAAACTAATATACCTTATTCCCTTTGCTTTGCCTACTGTTTGCCCCATTTGAGACCCTTTTGCCAAAATACTAAGTAGAAGAACCCACTCACATTGTTATTATAGCAATTAGGAGCCAAAATTTTGTATGTAATGCAGTTGCTCTTATTACTTCACAATTACTTTCCCTCCTAAAACAAGGACAGTATCCCCACGATGCAAAGGATCAATGAACCTGTCAGCTATTGAATAAAACTCATCACAAATAATTGTCCTTTGTATTTGTGCATCCAATGCCATCACTAAAATTTCTGCTGTGGTCTTCAAAACCTAGAATTTTTTAAAAATATGTCCATGTCCATCATTTAGTGCATAGCTGTGTTACTTGGGCTCTTTATGACTGCTGCAAGAGGCAAGTTCAGGATTTGCTGCAAGGGTACTGGGGACCTAGGGTAGCATTAGCTACAACGTCACGAGGTGGGAGTGGTGGGGGGGACCTGTAATTCCAAGACCAAGATGCATAATCAGCTCCACAGAAAGATCATTGGAGCCCAGGAGAGACCTGAGCAGCACTTATAACTAACGTATTATCTGATCTCTCTATCACAATTTTGTATTTTGTATTTAGATTTAGATTTAATGTAGCTCAAATCTGAAGTCCTAATCACACAGTCCTTTAAAATAATCTTATCTCAGCAGTTCCACTTTCTTTCTCATCTTTGGATGGTTTCAACCTTTCCTTTTCCTGCAACTGTCAACAAGTCTATGCTTTTGGATGTTTTACAGGGGAGCATAAACATTCATTTCCTAAACGAGCACCAAGACATATTTTATTTAGGCTTAAAAACTACTTCTCGCTACTGAGAGAATAACAAATTGGATTATATACGCAAATTTATAGAGTCCTTTGGGGATGGAAGAGGGTATCTCTTGACCCATCCATTTCGATCATGGGCCTCATAAGGAGGCTGGTTCATGGCCCAGAACCGGAATGCTGGACCACCACACCCATAATGTCAGCCACAAAGTATGTAAATAACACAGTTCACCATAGTGGTGAAAAACTGATATAAGGTCTCCCAAGTTTAAGTTCTGGTCGCTAAGATGTTCATATAACTTAATACTAATATCTGACATGTTATTTAATCTCTTTCTGCCTTTGTTTTATCTTTCATGAAATCAGGTGAGAATTGGATGAGTGTGTGTGTGCATTACATATATATATATATATATATATATATATATATATATATACACACATACATGCATATACACACATACACACATTTATATACACAGTTGGCACATAATATACACTCATGTTAGTGGTTTTGTACACACTAGAAAAGTCTCTAGATCACAGCTTAAGATCATACAACTTAAGTTCTTCCCTTCTTGCTTTTCAGAAGGCAAATCTCAACAGTTGAACTCAAATTAAATGCTATTATTTCTGTGATACATAATTTATTCAATGATTCAAGGAATATTTATTGAGTCATGCTCAATAAATGTCATGCTTTGTACTGAATGGTAATAAAATGTAGTGAAAAATAAAATGGTGCAGTCTCCACCCTCGAGGAGTTTACAGTCTAGAAAGGAGGATTTCAAACTATAAATAAAGCACAATTAGAATTCATGTGATGGATAAAAGATTGGACACAGTTGGGCCAGACTCAAAGGAAACACAGATTTGCACTAGCAGATCTGCTGACCAACTATCCTCATATCCTGGGACACCCCTCAGTCCCAGGTTTGCCTAGGACTGAGAGGTGTCCCAGGATAGGAGACTTTCAATGCTAAAACTGGGACATTCCCAAGCTAACCAGGACAGCTGGCTCTCCTCCTAACAGGGAAGTCCCACAAAGGCAGGTATCTGCTTTATACTCTGGAGCATCTCCAGTGTGAGCCCCTAGGAATGGAGTACAATGGTTAAATATGGGGGTACTCTGGGGTCAAACAACACGTGCTCAAAGCCAGATTCCACTCACAAGCTGTGTAACCTCAGACACTTTATTCTTTCTCTCTGAGTCTCAATTTCCCCAAAATAGTGACATAGTTGATAAGTCGATGATAAGGATTAAATTAAAAATTAATATAGAGAATTATAAGGATTAAATTTTTAAAAATGGATACAAAGCTTTCTACACACTGCCTGGCACACTGTCCCATTAATTTTGCTACTAATGGCCACTAATTTTGCTACTTTGTAGACCCTCAACAAATATTTGTTGCATGAGCATATAATTGCATATACTTTGACAATTCTATCATGTTTCTGACAGTTACAAGTGTGTTTTTCCTTTGGAAGTTGGGTATGGAGTAATGAATATGACACCCCCTCACACACAGCCCACCACATGCATCTCAGACCACTCCTCATCACAGCTCTCCTTACACCTTTCTACATTCTTCTGGATCTGGTCATATTCCTTAGGAGTCTCTACATCCCACCAAGGCATGTCTTAAGCAGAACACTTCATTGTCCTGGTAATAGACAGAGTTACATTCTCTCCATCCCTCCCTAACCCTCAGCCCACCTCCTCAGGATGTCTGGTCTACCTTGTAGTCATTACTACTGTTAACATGGGAAATATTTGGTTGACTCAGCCAGGATCCAAGGAGTGAGCAGAAAGTTCCCTTCAGGAAACTCTCTCTCCCTCTCAGGAGAGGACCACTTGTACTCTTTCAAGGGTGTGCGGAAATGTACAGCCAGGAGCCAGGTCACATCTAATCTCTTAGGAGAGAGAGGTTGAGTTTCATCGGGAAGCAGGTTGACCTTGAACCAAACCAAAAATATCAATATGGCAAGGGGTTCACTGTCTAAATGAAGCAGCCAATGTGTATTATATAAAGAGTAATTCTAACAGGAAGCATTTTAGCTTCCAAAATAAAAGATTTCTAGACTCCTAGGAAAATGTAGGAAGTATAGAAGGAAAGACTTAGAAAAGTACAGAAAATACATTCATAATGCCCATGATTTTTCAGAGTTCTTCTAGGAGCATGTTAAAACTATCCCAAAATTCTGGAACCACACCAAAACTCTGATACCACCCTTTGGAATCTCATCCTCCTACACAAACGTATACACACACCCTATGAAAGTCACTGGTGTTGCAATCCATGCAATATGTGTCTCATTTATGAAGAGTGATTCCAATCGGAAAGCAAAACAGGGATTCAATGACTGATAGAATGCTGGACTAGGAGACTAGAGATGTTAGTGTCAGCCCAATCCATTTGTGACTATGGCAAATCCTTTACTTCTTTGTTCTTCTGTTGCTCTAGCTCTAAAAGGATCATGGCCATCTCTGTCCATTTCTCCTGCATAGGGAATTCATAAAGAGAAATAAGATCAAATGCATGGAGGTATTCTTCAGAATAGAACATATGCATACCTTATATTATTAATAATAAAAATTGGATTCAATAAGCCTGCTTTAAACAAAAGGCCAGGCAAGGGCAATTCCTCTGTAATAATGCCAGTCTTTTGTATCATGTAGACTTTGGAAATGTGAAGATATTTTGAAGCAATAGGAGGTGACTGTATAATCATTCTCTGTTAAATATTTTCAAGAGCCTTGCTCAAGTTAGTTTTAACTTTATTTAAATAATCAGTCAGAGCTTTAACACAGATATTAATTTTAAAACTCCCTTTCTATAGTAGATATTATATAAGCTTATTCTTCCTTTATAAAGCATTCAGTGCACATTGAGAGAAACAAGTAGTTTCTGATTATAAAGCATATTGAAAAATACAACTATCATCAGATAGTGTATGTTGGATAAATAACACTCAATCATGTGAGTCAGCCAACTACTGTGGATACGAACACATTTTTTGAGTCATGCTGGCTATTAATCAGTGGTAACACCAATGAACAGAATGAAAAATTTCACCCCAAACTGACTGTTGAAGTGTTGCACATAATATTGCCCATTCATTCTCCATGTAATTAGTCACACTGCCAGCTTTGATAAGGGGGTTGGGTTTCCTATATCTTTTCTGGTTTCTTGTGTACTGAACAGAAATTGCATTTGCTTTCACTTCTGCTTGTGATTGGAAACTTTGCTGACATGAATGTCACACCTGGAATAACAGGTGGAGCTGTGCTCTCAGTCTTTGATGAGCATATCAGTCCAGTAACAAGCAAACACTGTCATCAATAAGAAGTACACACTTCCGACTCACTGTGCCTGATAGCATTCTTTAGAAAAATGTCAGCAGTAAGGGGTCAATATCTTAATCTTACAGAAGAAAAACCCAACTTACCACCTGGCTGTGCTACTTAGATCTGCTACCTATTCATGTCCAGGTTCCTACTAGTTTGCTCTCTTGAGTGTTAGAGATCGGACAGAATTAGCAATTGATCAGTAATTATTGACAGGGTGTCCTTGAGCTGAGCTGATTTTGTCTATGTGGATTTTGATTTGACTCCCCTGTGACATAAGATACTTTTCATACTCTCAAAGAGATTATGATCTAGTGGAGAAGTCAAAACAAATATTTGGAAAATTAAAAGACCATGCAAATTGTAATAATACGGCTGAAGTGTAAGAATTGTCTAAAGACAGTAACTGAATAAATACCAAATGAATGATATTAAGGTCAGTGGTTTAGAAACAGTGCTCCAGGTAATCCCAAGTATTCAGGTGGGGGGAGCTCCCAAGGCAGCAGCAGAAGAGAAGAGAAGCTCCAAATGAGTAGGACTTCAGCCAAGCCCCCTTCCACCCCATCCACAACCTAGATTCTACCTCCGCCAGAGTAACTCTTGTGTTTGTTTTTTGTTTTCTGGGGTTTTTTTTAACTTTTTATAGTGGAAATTCACATACAATTTCATATCAAGAAAGGGATTCAGATTTGTTTTTTTCAAAGCCATTGATATATTTTTAAATGCTATGAATTTCAAAATTGCATAGTGTAATCACTAGTGTGTTTTCAGTAGGTTTTCTTGGTGGAAGAGAACAGAAGACTTGCCAGATGAAGAAGATTTGGATAGTCAGATGGCTTCCAGTTTAGTGGTTTATATAAAAACATTAAGATACTTAAACAGGTGGAAGTCCAAAGAGCTGGACTAAAGTTAGAGGACAATGCCACTTGTCCATAGGCTGTAGTGCAAGACAGTGAGAGAGAGGAGCCATATCACGATCAACACAGTCATTGAATAATCCATGTACACACATACAGGGTAGATATAAGAAAGCTCAGAGAAGAGAAGAAGGTTTCCCAGTAAAGAGGCAGAGACCTGAGCGGCTCTATAGGGAGTTAGTGTGGGTGGGACTCCTGGCCCATCTAAGGCAAACATAAGAGCTAGATCGGTTTCAGAAGTTAAAAGCAAGAGTCCTGGCTTGCCAAGAAACACTAGAAAAGTGAAATACAAGGACTAGGTCCTCTTCTCCCCCAAATCCTTTAGCCTTGAATAAAGTAAGCAGCAGAGAAAGCTCTAGAAAATGTCTTGATTCCACTTCTGCCTTCAGCTGACCTTTGAACCTAGCAACCAGGAGATATCAATTCTGCTTTTTTGTCTAAAGAGACGGAGTTGTAGGAAGTCAGAAACATTCCTCAGCACTTACAGCTAACAACAGAAAAATTGGTGTGCATTGTCTGAACACAAGTGATATATTTTTCGAAATTACACAAATAGAACTAAAGAATATTCAAGCACATCATAAGCATTCTTGGGCTACAAGCACAAAACATGGATAATTCAAGCATAAAAAATTACTAGAAGAATACCAGAGTGTCTTGCAGAATTAAAGATGAGGAACAAGGATTGGGAAGGGCAGAACAGGGCCGAGATGTGGGGACTCTCAACAGCAGAAGTCTAAGGAGCCCCCTCTGTAGGGGCTGCCTTTTGGGGTTTCCACCTGCTTCCATATCTGCATGATATGGAAGATTTACTTTTGCAGATTCTCCAAAAAGAACAGCTAGCTGTTACCAAGGAGTTTTAATCTGTGGTGCAGTCACCTATAGCAAAGAGAAAGGGTAAGTGGAGCTGGAGCAACTCTGTGAGCGGTGACGCCTCCACAGTGTGCAACTATTGCATACACCATTATTCCCTGGTCTAGGAGTCATGGGAGAAGCCATCTATGGGGTACTGGAATCCAATGAACTTAGTCAACCAAATATAGTAGTCATGATGGCCGCCATTTTGAAAAACAGAAATAAAGCAAGTTGTTCTGCTTTGAACTAGTTAGTAGAGCCTAATATTAAAACGAGTGCTCCTCCAATGGGTTCTTATGACAGTGTTTACCCCACTATTGTACATACTATTATAATTACCTGTTTACCTTTGCCCCCACCCCACAGACTAGAAGCATCTCAAATATAGGGGCTGTTTCCTGCTCACATTTGCATTTCATCTGTTAGGTGATCAATAAACATTTCTTACATGTAGGGAAACCATGCCTGTCAGACTCAGCATGGGCATAACTATTGGTCAGGAAAGGTATGTGTTCTTCAGGCAGAGGTTGTGAGTAAAATAACAGTAGATTACTGGAAGATGAGACCCTTGATCCAAGATTCATGCTGTGACTGTGGTTGGAAGGCTAATTAGAAATCAGGCAATACAGTCAGCTTGTGGGAGGCAGACCTCCACAGCACAGGCTGAAGCAAATGAGCCCTTGGAGGTAGTCCTGGTCCCTCCCCATCCTGGCTCCTAAGGTAAAGCCTGGCTGATCTTATTAAACGTTTGGGCTATTGTCTCCCAACTGGTTCTGCAACATCATATGCTGGGTCCTCTTCTTCTTCTTCTTCTAAATATTTGTCCTAAAATGGGAGAAGTAAATGTGGAGGTGCTATGTGATTCCCTTGCATCCTCTACCCAAAGAGAGATAATTTAATATTTTATTTTCTGTATAAACCATCCATAAACTGTTCATGTAAAGCCTGATTTCCAGGCAATCTGATTATGTCTTCTACTTCCCAAGGGGGTTTCTTCCACTCTACTGGTGAGAAGCTTTCCTCTTGTTAATCAAGGATCATGTTAATCATACCCCACCCCCATAGATGGAATTGAATAGTAGCAAAACCATCTCTAGTCTGGCTACCACTGAGGCCCACTAGAGACCACGGCTTCTTTGAAGAACGTTGCCAATATAGCTGACACTTCCCCAAATACTAACAAATCTCCAGGTCATCAGTGATCAATCTCAGAGTTAACAGATCATGTATCCTTGTGGATCACACATCTACTCAGAATTTTTCTGAGATAAAAGAACATGGATTATAACACTGCGAGCTCTTTATGCAACTTCTTAACAACTCTGTTCATGCTAATTAATTGCCAGCTCTTTGGAATATGATCAAAACCAAAGTCCCCTAGTGGCCAGGATGAAGGTCCACAGCTGATGCAGAAAACAGAGAGCCCAGAAGAAATTTCATCTGTCCTGGCAAGGAAACACAAAGAGAGAATCTGGGTCAAAAAGCAGACAGCTTCTACAGTGACATTTGCATCAAAGAAAAGGCTGAGAAAATTATTAACTATAGAATAAATACATAAAATGTAACAATATTTGAAACCAAATAGCAACTCTGTCCTTTAAAAAAAGCATTATATTGCTTTCTTGGGAAGCATATATCTAAAATTACAATAATTCAGATTGCTTTCACTCAGAAACATTTTGTTAAAAGATTGCCTTACATCATATTTGAAAAACATAAGCAGACTTTTACCAAATATAGAAACAAAGATCATAAACTGAAAATAGAAGCCAGAAGACAGACTCAGTGGAAACTACAGAAATATTAACATTGTATTAGATTTGGCAGTGAAGAAATAGAAATATATCGTGATTTACTACCTTTACAAAAGAATAAAAAATTAGGTGAAAAAAATATTCAAACTATCAGAAATAGCAAGACACTTTTTGGCAATACGTAAGGAAGAAGATTTATTTAACTTTGGAGAGGGTTGGCAGAAAGGGACTAAAATGAGAAACAATAATACCACATATTAACTTTGTTCTTAAACATCTACATTTAATGTATCAACTTTGGCTGTTGTTATATGCCTTGGCAATTCAATAAAGTTACTGGAATGGAAAATTGAAAATTTTTATTGTGATATTTCCAATTTCTCCACTAGTGGAATAGTTTAATAATAAGCCATTGCATATGCTTTCAGCATTCTCATTAAAATGAGTGAGCTACCATTTTTCTTTCTATTCCTAGTTATCAGCAACTTTATTTACCAGTGCATATTAGGTAGGACACAAAGCTCAGCTAACCATTTGTGGTTATAGTTTCTGAACAAGCAAGTATTACCTATTGCAAAGGCATAAGGTTTTAAAGCTGGAAGGAATCCTAAGTGGTTTCATATTCCGTATTTCTTAGTATCAATGAAGAAACTGAGGCTCAGAATGATTAAGTAACTTGTCCCAAGTCAACAGCTAGTCAATAGCTGAGTAGATGTCATCCTTCTAAAATGTTGTATTACAGTAGACTACCCTAGAATCCAAATTATCTCAGGAGTAGCCATTGAACATAGGCCTACAAATTCTTGTCTGGCAAAAAAAGAGAAAAAAAGAAACAGCCAAGGAGGATACTTAATTTATTAAAAGTCTACTTCAGCCTCTACCTTTACTTGGAATGGTTATTTTTCTTTTAGCTTTTATGAATCTGCCCCCAGTTTTTACATGGTTTAATGTTTTATAAAATGTCTCTGCTTTCACACATCAGAGTCATGCAGAATACTGATGACTCCCTAATTTGTAAGGTGATCTCTTCATAAAGCTGTATTAATTCCTTTGTTGGTCTTTGCAGAGTAAATCTACTTATAATCTGGTACCTGCAATTAAGTTGCTCATATAACAATTTATTTCCCTTTTAAGCAACAATCTGGGCACGTTTCTTTGGCTCAAGCACTACATAAACATTTATATTAACTATTAACCCTCCTGAGGCAATGGACTTGATGGAAACAGGAGCAGAGTGGAGCTGAAAGAACCAGGGGTGGATCCAGTTCTCAGTCTGGTTGCCAATAAGCCATGTGGCCTTGAACAAATCATTTATCTTCCCTGAACCTTTCACCGTGTGTAAAATGTATGAGGTCATTTTTATGACCCCTAAGATCTAAAACCCTGCATTTCCAAACTGATCATTTTTAAGCCACCCTTAACAATAATTATTATGTTTACACCCTAAGCTTCCATCCCGTTTACTTCCATGCACCTGATACATATTTCAGTCCTACCATTGAGAAAAGTAAATAAACTGCAACAAAATGTGACGTCTCCCCTACTATGCTGTGAACTCCATAAAAGGTTAATTCATTTTTATAGGCTTAGTGCCTGGCAGACTTGAAATTCTATGAATGTTTGATATATGGATGGATGGATGGATGGATGGATGGATGGATGGATGATTGCCACAGCATAGCAGTAAGGAGAACTTAAGTATAAGTTTACATTGCCTCTGTAAATAGCCTAAAGATCATTGTCCTGAACCTCATCAGACACTTACATGTAAGTTTACTTTTTTACAGCATAATGCTCATAGTACATCTCTTATACATGATCTCTTCTTGCCTAATCTTAGCCTGTTAACTTCCCTTCTTGATGATAAGCTTGTTGAGAGCAAGAGATGTGTCTAATTCGTCCCATTCAGTACCTATTCATTGCACTTACGCATAAGACTTTCATCAATTTAGCTAGTTAAATGAATTTTAAAATTAGTTTCAGTAGAATAGTAGCCAAATAAAATAAATGATACATTTTGTATCAAAGTATAAATCTTTTTGGGGGTGGGGGCAGAGGTTTGGAGTGAATTATCTGGGATGATAAAATTGTGACTTTTTTGTCCTTTTACCTTTTATTAATCTCAAAATTTCACCCCCCTATAAAAATCATTCATTCTTAGTGACTTTATTTTGCTTCATATATGGTCAGCTCGTAATTAACATAATATAATTAGGTCTAATGTAATCTAGGAAGATCTCACAGGAGAGGAAGCATGAAGAACCCTTTATTCAGCTGCAATTCAAAAAAAAAAGTCATGGTAGAGAGGTATTTGCATGGTTTCAGTTTATATGAAATCCAGTGGCATTGCAAAAGTATTCCCCTGACCTTGCATGCAAATCATCTCCACGTTGCTTCAATAGATTCTTTGTCAAATGTTAAGAGTCCACACTCCAGAATGATACAGAATAGCAACAGCATATTGACTCCTGGTGGGATGTCCTACCCTCTTTTGACTTATTATCATGTGGATTATAGGATGTTTACTTTAGTAAGATGTCGTTCTGTTCTCAGATGGATGCCCATTTCTCTGGTCAAAGGAGGATTTCCATGCAAGCAGTTCTCCTTTTCAGGCAACATAAGTTCCCTGATTGCTATCTCATCACTTTCAGATTCACAATGTCATTCTGGCATAAACAATGTATATGAACACATACATAAAGTTAATATTTTCTAACTCAGTTTTTTAATAGTCATCACAATCCTAATTATGCTATTAATCCATTATAATTATACTCATTATTACAAATATGATTTGTTCATGGGGATCTTCATTATTGTAAGCAGTACATTACTGTTATAAATGTTATCAGTAAACCATAACTGTTAGAAACACTCTTAATGTATTTATTCTTTGTTTTATCAGGTCCCACATAATCCACATGGGCATATTTATGTCTATATAAACTTCAAAGGAACCAGATAATCTCTTACTCCCAAAAAATTACTGTCATGTTAATAAAAATAATAGCTGAGGCTTATGGAGCACCTGCCATGTGCCGACACTAAGTGTGTTAACACAGATAATTTCATTAATGTTCCAGGATCCTATGAGGTAGAAGCTTATATTAGCCCCATTTTACAGATAAGAAAACTAAGGCTTATACAGGTTAAATAACCACTCAAATGTTTAGAGCTAATAAGTGATGGAGATAGAACTGGAACCCAATTTCACTTCAGATTACTGTTTGGGATAGCAGATGAACCTGCTCATCTATTTGTGTAATTATTTCTTTAACTTTAAGTTTGCATGTCACTTTTAAATTCTGTCTTAAAACCAGAAGTATATACAGAGTTCAAGTTGAAATGTTTGCAATAGGAATTACAGGCTATCAAAAATATAATGAATATTATTACTGCAAAATTAGCAAATACAATAAATCAAAGTAGGAGAACAATGCAAGTATTATATAATTATCAGCATAGTTTTCTGTGAATGTGCTGTTGACTGATTAATTTTACAATTAGTAAACTTATTAACTGTGTACCTTAGCAGTTTTTTTTCTTTTCAGTGTGTAAGGTTTAAAGTTCAATTTCTTTCCACAAAGATTAAAGATTTTCCAGCTGCCAAAAGATAATAAGGCAAAAATGATTAAAAGTAAATTTAACCACAAAGGTTTTGATAGTACCACATTCCATCCCATCCATTTATGAATTGATTTTTGTAAAAAAGCAAATATGTAAAATCTGATATTCATCGTTCCCTTTATTATTTTCCATTTGCTGTAGTCCAATTAGTATCACATTCATAAGGATCATGTGCATAAAATAGATATGAAACCACATTCCCTCTGAAAGTTTAAAAGCATTTTAGAAAATATGCCTAACACATTATCTTAATGAAGACAGCATACAAATCAGAAATGTTTCCTGGCTTTGTAACCTAAAGCCAAAACAATATGAAACTTAAGAGCTTTCAAAACTATGAAATCTAAAAAGTTTAAATATTTACACTGGGAAGCCAATAAGTACTTTGAGAATATGAGAATTCACCCAGATAGCCTTTAGAACAAAACAACACATTGTGATCCATTTTAAAACTGCTGCTGTATTTACAAATCAAAAGCTTACTGAGGGTTGTCATATTCAAGACCTTATAAAGCATACTCCATGGAAAGCGCCCTCAAAGAGCTATCTTTTGAACTCTCAGGTTTATTTTGTCTGTTTTTAATTATGAAAATAAAACAGACACCTGTTTCACAATATTTAAAGAAAGAATTAGTATTTCTTAGCCTATTTTTTTATTACACAAAAATCCAGGTGGACATATCAGAACCAAGAACTCAATTTTTCATCTAGAATTCCTTATACTCAGATCTTCTGAGGCCTATGGGAATACTACATTTTTATCTGCAAAACCATCTACTAAACTTTCCTTTCAATTAAAATAGAAATGATACATAGCAAAAAGGGTGATTACATGAGTACACTTTTAAGAGGCATATTGCTTTTAAAAAGAAACTGAAAATGGGGAGCAAGGATGACACAGTGACTGCTATGAGCTTAGGGTCCGTTAGAGCCAGACTCCAATCCTGGTTTTGCCACTGACCAGATACACCGCCTTGACTAAGTCATTCGACTTGATTAAACCTCAGTTTTCCTCATCCAGAAACTAGGCATAATTATGCTAATTCCCTAATAACACTGCTGTGAAGGTCAGGTAATATAAGCAAGCATTTAGCAGACTCTTAGAAACAAAGCACATATTCAATAAATGGCAGTTAGCCTCACAGTTAGAAAAGAGGTAAACAACAGGTAAAAGTGAGATGTCATTTGTCATGGATGCTGCAACAACGCAAAAAAAAAAAAAAAAAAAAAAAAAAAACATAACAGAAAGCAATTAGACAGCCGTTTCTATTTCCCTGGTGTGTTAGCGTAAAACAACGAAGCTTGGGCTGGACTAAAGAAGGAAATGCAAGTATCTTTCTTCACCACAAGCCATGCAGTTAGGAGATGGGCAATGAGAACTTGACCTAACAAAGAACCACATGCTCTGAGGAAACTGTGGATAATTAACTTGTTAAATAATTCACTGAAATCAACCACTTGTCATGCTGTCAACCGCTTGGTCACGGCTGAAGAGGCTGTGTAAAACAATGATGCTTACAATTCAAAACTCGTACAAAATTCCTTACTTGAAATGACCTCAAAGATCTTATTACAAGATTGAAATTAGGGTTACACCATGGCACACAGGTTTAAAAAGGGGGAAATGACAGTATCTTAGTCATTGCTTTATACCTAAGATTAACTATAAGAATGAAACACATAAAACTCCTCTTGTAAATTAAAAAAAAAAAAGTTAAATATCAGTAATCTCATATGGCTCAAACTAATTTTCTGGGGTTTTTCATGACACATCATTCTAAGTTCAGGGTAGCTTTGCCAGTCTACCATAGCAGGATGTGGACTAGCTTCAACCTTTTCAGAGTCCCTGTAAAAGTGGGAAGGTTAGACAAAATCGCAAACACAAAACCAATTTTCTACAGGAAGTTAAAGAATATAAGTAAGGTGACATTATGAAAGTAGAGTCGGCTATGTCACATCTGCATTAAAAATATTTTTTTTCCATGCAATCCTTGAGTACTCCACCAATTCTCCAGGGGCCAGTAATCCAATTTTTACAATATAAATTGACACAAGTTCCAAGGCCTTCTTTTGAATAATATTGAGCTCTGAGCTAAATCCCTGTTTTAAAAAAAAATTCAATTTCAGGGACTAATACACACAGCTAGTCCACACTAAGATCAGATGCCTCACTCACACAGGTGCACTCACTTCCAGGCATACTTGCAGGTCGGTATGACCATGTGGGTAGTTCTGGCCAATGAAGTGTGAAAGAGACAATGAGTATCTTCTCAGTGCTAGAAGAAAGCAAAAGGCCTATATGGTTTTCCTTACTACACCGCAATAATCAAGGAGGTCTTGAATTGAGATTACAGAGGCGCAAGATCAAAAGAGCTTGGATTGCCAAGGCAACTCAGATGGGATAACTGCCACAAAGAGTCAGACAAACCCAGTGGGTCCTTGTTTGAGCAAGAAATAAACTTTTATTGTGTTAAGACATTGAGAGTTTGGGGTCGTTTGTTACCACAGAACAGCCTAATGTAACCTAACTGGCAGAAACAATTTTGGAACTATCTGTAACCTGCCAGAGCAAGTGGGCTCACCCCTGCAGAGCCATCACACATCACAGCTGGATCTGGTAACAGACCAGACCTCCCCTGCACCCAATCACAGTTATACATCTCAGCTACGCCCTGCCAAGCCCCACAATGCAGCCCCAGGCGACAGTCCCACCTAGCCCTCCTGCTGCTCCACAGCAGACCATTGGGCACAGTGGACACAGAAGACAACATCTGAGTGCCCAGCTCTGATGATCAGAAGGGATTGCACTCCTGGGCTCCATGCAGTATCTCCTACACAAGGCTACTCCTCTAAGACTCACAGAAGTGGCGTGCACGTGGGTGGCTCAGTCGGTTAACCGTCCGACTTCGGCTCAGGTCATGATCTCACGATCCGTGAGTTCGAGTCCTGCATCAGGCTCTGTGCTGACCACTCAGAGCCTGGAGCCTGCTTCAGATTCTGTGTCTCCCTCTCTCTGCCCCTCCCCTGTTCACACTCTATATCTCTCTCGCAAATAAATAAACATTAAAATTTAAGAAAAAAAAGACTCACAGAAGTGGCTCATTTCTAATACATAGGAACAAACACAGAATCAGGCAAAATGAGGAAACAGAGGAACATGTTCCAGACACAAGAACAAGACATAAAAAAAAGACATTAATGAAATGGAGATAAACAATCATAATTCAAATAATGGTCATAAAGATGTTCGTCAAACTCAGACAAATGGATGTACACAGTGAGAGCCTCAACAAAGACAGAAAATATTAAAAAGTTCCAAACTGAAGTTATAAGCTGAAGAGTACAATAACTGAACTGAAAAACATACTAGAGGTTTTCACAGCAGACTGGATGAAACTGAAAAGCATATTAGTGATCTGGAAGACAGCACAACAGAACTCACCCAGACAGAACAGCAAAAAGAAAAAAAAAATTAAAGGGGCTCCCTTAAGAGACCTTTGGAAAAACATCAAGCAGAATAACGTTTGCATTTAGGGGCCCTCGATAGAGAAGATAGGGAGAAAGGGCCAGAAAATTTATTTGAAGACACAATGGCTAAAATCTTCACTAATCTGTAGAAGAAACACACCTAGGTCTAAGAAACCCAGAGAGTTACAAAAAAGATGAGCCCACAGAGATCTACATCAAGACACATTATAATTAAAATGGTAACAATTATAGATAAAGAGAGAATCTTAAAAGCAGCAAGAGAAAAACAATTTATTACATGCAAGAAAAACTGATAAAATGATCAGCAGACTTTTCAGCAGAGCCTTTGCAGGCTAGAAGAGAGTGGCCTGACATATTCAAAGTGCTGAAGGGAAGAAAAGTCCAACCAAGAATTCCCTATGTGACTGCAGAAATGAACCTGGACCACTTTCTTACACCATACACAAAAATAAATTCAAAATGGATGAAAGACCCAGGAGGGAAGATGGCGGCGTAGGAGGACGCTGGGCTCACCGCGCGTCCTGCTGATCACTTAGATTCCACCTACACCTGCCTAAATAACCCAGAAAACCGCCAGAGGATTAGCAGAACGGAGTCTCCAGAGCCAAGCGCAGACGAGAGGCCCACGGAAGAGGGTAGGAAGGGCGGCGAGGCGGTGCGCGCTCCACAGACTGGCGGGAGGGAGCCAGGGCGGAGGGGCGGCTCGCCGGCCAAGCAGAGCCCCCGAGTCTGGCTGGCAAAAGCGGAGGGGCTGGACGGACTGTGTTCCGACAGCAAGCGCGACTTAGCGTCTGGGAGGTCATAAGTTAACAGCTCTGCTCAGAAAGCGGGAAGGCTGGAGGACAAAGGGAGGGAGAGCTGCTGAGCCCCCGGACACAGAGCTCAGCTTGGCGGGGAACAAAGGCGCTTGCCAGCGCCATCTCCCCCGCCCATCCCCCAGCCAAAATCCCAAAGAGAACCAGTTCCTGCCAGGGAACTTGCTCGCTCTGCGCAAACACCCAACTCTGTACTTCTGCGGAGCCAAACCTCCGGCAGTGGATCTGACTCCCTCCCACTGCCACAGGGCCCCTCCTGAAGTGGATCACCTAAGGAGAAGCGAGCTAAGCCTGCCCCTCCTGCCCCCGTGCACCTTGCCTACCCACCCCAGCTAATACGCCAGATCCCCAGCACCACAAGCCTGGCAGTGTGCAAGTATCCCAGACGGGCCACGCCACCCCACAGTGAATCCCCGCCCCTAGGAGAGGGGAAGAGAAGGCACACACCAGTCTGACTGTGGCCCCAGCGGTGGGCTGGGGGCAGACATCAGGTCAGACTGCGGCCCCGCCCACCAACTCCAGTTATACACCACAGCACAGGGGAAGTGCTCTGCAGGTCCTCACCACTCCAGGGACTCTCCAAAATGACCAAACGGAAGAATTCCCCTCAGAAGAATCTCCAGGAAATAACAACAGCTAATGAACTGATCAAAAAAGATTTAAATAATATAACAGAAAGTGAATTTAGAATAATAGTCATAAAATTAATCGCTGGGCTTGAAAACAGTATAGAGGACAGCAGAGAATCTCTTGCCACAGAGATCAAGGGACTAAGGAACAGTCATGAGGAGCTGAAAAGCGCTTTAAACGAAATGCAAAACAAAATGGAAATGACGACGGCTCGGATTGAAGAGGCAGAGGAGAGAATAGGTGAACTAGAAGATAAAGTTATGGAAAAAGAGGAAGCTGAGAGAAAGAGAGATAAAAAAATCCAGGAGTATGAGGGAAAAATTAGAGAACTAAGTGATACACTAAAAAGAAATAATATACGCATAATTGGTATCCCAGAGGAGGAAGAGAGAGGGAAAGGTGCTGAAGGGGTACTTGAACAAATTATAGCTGAGAACTTCCCTGAACTGGGGAAGGAAAAAGGCATTGAAATCCAAGAGGCACAGAGAACTCCCTTCAGACGTAACTTGAATCGATCTTCTGCACGACATATCATAGTGAAACTGGCAAAATACAAGGATAAAGAGAAAATTCTGAAAGCAGCAAGGGATAAACGTGCCCTCACATATAAAGGGAGACCTATAAGACTCGTGACTGATCTCTCTTTTGAAACTTGGCAGGCCAGAAAGGATTGGCACGATATCTTCAGTGTGCTAAACAGAAAAAATATGCAGCCGAGAATCCTTTATCCAGCAAGTCTGTCATTTAGAATAGAAGGAGAGATAAAGGTCTTCCCAAACAAACAAAAACTGAAGGAATTTGTCACCACTAAACCAGCCCTACAAGAGATCCTAAGGGGGATCCTGTGAGACAAAGTACCAGAGACATCACTACAAGCATAAAACATACAGACATCAAAATGACTCTAAACCCGTATCTTTCTATAATAACACTGGATGTAAATGGATTAAATGCGCCAACCAAAAGACATAGGGTATCAGAATGGATAAAAAAAACAAGGCCCATCTATTTGCTGTCTACAAGAGACTCATTTTAGATCTGAGGACACCTTTAGATTGAGAGTGAGGGGATGGAGAACTATTTATCATGCTCCTGGAAGCCAAAAGAAAGCTGGAGTAGCCATACTTATATCAGACAAACTAGACTTTAAATTAAAGGCTGTAACAAGAGATGAAGAAGGGCATTATATAATAATTACAGGGTCTATCCATCAGGAAGAGCTAACAATTATAAATGTCTATGCGCCAAATACCCGAGCCCCCAGATATATAAAACAATTACTCATAAACATAAGCAACCTTATTGATAAGAATGTGGTCATTGCAGGGGACTTTAACACCCCACTTACAGAAATGGATAGATCATCTAGACACATGGTCAATAAAGAAACAAGGGCCCTGAATGATACATTGGATCAGATGGACTTGACGGATATATTTAGAACTCTGCATCCCAAAGCAACAGAATATACTTTCTTCTCGAGTGCACATGGAACATTCTCCAAGATAGATCATATACTGGGTCACAAAACAGCCCTTCATAAGTTTACAAGAATTGAAATTATACCATGCATACTTTCAGACCACAATGCTATGAAGCTTGAAATCAACCACAGGAAAAAGTCTGGAAAACCTCCAAAAGTGTGGAGGTTAAAGAACACCCTACTAAAGAATGAGTGGGTCAACCAGGCAATTAGAGAAGAAATTAAAAAATATATGGAAACAAACGAAAATGAAAATACAACAATCCAAACGCTTTGGGACGCAGCGAAGGCAGTCCTGAGAGGAAAATACATTGCAATCCAGGCCTATCTCAAGAAACAAGAAAAATCCCAAATACAAAATCTAACAGCACACCTAAAGGAAATAGAAGCAGAACAGCAAAGGCAGCCTAAACCCAGCAGAAGAAGAGAAATAATAAAGATCAAAGCAGAAATAAACAATATAGAATCTAAAATAACTGTAGAGCAGATCAACGAAACCAAGAGTTGGTTTTTTGAAAAAATAAACAAAATTGACAAACCTCTAGCCAGGCTTCTCAAAAAGAAAAGGGAGATGACCCAAATAGATAAAATCATGAATGAAAATGGAATGATTACAACCAATCCCTCAGAGATACAAACAATTATCAGGGAATACTATGAAAAATTATATGCCAGCAAATTGGACAACCTGGAAGAAATGGACAAATTCCTAAACACCCACACTCTTCCAAAACTCAATCAGGAGGCAATAGAAAGCTTGAACAGACCCATAACCAGTGAAGAAATTGAATCGGTTATCAAAAATCTCCCAACAAATAAGAGTCCAGGACCAGATGGCTTCCCAGGGGAGTTCTACCAGACTTTGAAAGCAGAGATAATACCTATCCTTCTCAAGCTATTCCAAGAAATAGAAAGGGAAGGAAAACTTCCAGACTCATTCTATGAAGCCAGTATTACTTTGATTCCTAAACCAGACAGAGACCCAGTAAAAAAAGAGAACTACAGGCCAATATCCCTGATGAATATGGATGCAAAAATTCTCAATAAGATACTAGCAAATTGAATTCAACAGCATATAAAAAGAATTATTCACCATGATCAAGTGGGATTCATTCCTGGGATGCAGGGCTGGTTCAACATTCGCAAATCGATCAACGTGATACATCACATTAACAAAAAAAAAAAAAGAGAAGAACCATATGATCCTGTCAATCGATGCAGAAAAGGCCTTTGACAAAATCCAGCACCCTTTCTTAATAAAAACCCTTGAGAAAGTCGGGATAGAAGGAACATACTTAAAGATCATAAAAGCCATTTATGAAAAGCCCACAGCTAACATCATCCTCAACGGGGAAAAACTGAGAGCTTTTTCCCTGAGATCAGGAACACGACAGGGATGCACACTCTCACCGCTGTTGTTTAACATAGTGCTGGAAGTTCTAGCATCAGCAATCAGACAACAAAAGGAAATCAAAGGCATCAAAATTGGCAAAGATGAAGTCAAGCTTTCGCTTTTTGCAGATGACATGATATTATACATAGGAAACCCGATAGACTCCACCAAAAGTCTGCTAGAACTGATACATGAATTCAGCAAAGTTGCAGGATACAAAATCAATGTACAGAAATCAGTTGCATTCTTATACACTAACAATGAAGCAACAGAATGACAAATCAAAATGGATGAAAGACCTAAACAGACAGGAAGCCATCAAAATCCTACAGGAAAAAACAGGCAACAACCTCTTTGACCTCAGCTGCAGCAACTTCTTACTTGACATGTCTCTGGAGGCAAGGGAAACAAAAGCAAAAATGAACTCTTGGTACCTCATCAAAATAGAAAGCTTCTGCACAGTGAAGGAAACAATCAGCAAAACTAAAAGGCAACCAATGGAATGGGAGAAGATATTTGCAAATGACATATTAGATAAAGGGTTGATATCCAAAATCTATAAAGAACTTAACAAACTCAACACCCAAAAAACAAATAATTCATGAGGAAATGGGCAGAAGACATGAATAGACACTTCTCCAAAGAAGACATCCAGATGGCCAACTGACACATGAAAAATGCTCAACATCACTCATCATCAAGGAAATACAAATTAAAACCACAATGAGATACTACCTCACACCAGTCAGAATGGCTGAAATTAACAACTCAGCCAACAATAGATGTTGGTGAGGATGTGGAGAAAGAGGATCTCTTTTGCACTGCTGGTGGGAATGCAACTGGTACAGCCACTCTGGAAAACAGTATGGAGGTTTCTCAAAAAATTAAAAATAGAACTACCCTACAACCCAGCAATTACACTACTAGGTATTTATCCAAGGGATACAAGTGTGCTGTTTTGAAGGGACACATGCACCCCAATGTTTACAGCAATGGCTATCAACAATAGCCAAAGTATGGAAAGAGCCCAAATGTCCATCGATGGATGAATGGATAAAGAAGATGTGGTATATATATACAGTGGAGTATTACTCAGCAATAAAAAAAATGAAATCTTGCCATTTGCAACAACTTGGATGGAACTAGAGGGTATTATGCTAAGCGAAATTAGTCAGAGAAAGACAAATATAATATGACTTCACTCATATGAGGGCTTTTAAGGTAGAAAACAGATGAACAGAAGGGAAGGGAAGCAAAAATAATACAAAAACAAAGAGGGCGACAACACATAAGAGACTCTTAAATACAGAGAACAAACTGAGGGTTGCTGGAGGGATTGTGGGTGGGGATGGGCTAAATGGGTAAGGGGTATTAAGGAAGACACTTGGGATGAGCACTGGGTGTTATACATAGGGGATGAATCACTGGAATCTACTTCTGAAATCATCATTGCACTATATGCTAAATAACTTGGATGTAAATTTAAAAATAAATAGATAAATAAATAAAATTAAAAAAAAAAGAATTCTCTATGTGGCATTCAGAATTGAAGGAAAGATTAGAGTTTTCCAGATAAACAAAAGCTAAAGGAGTTTATCACCACTAAACTAGCTTTACAAGAAACATAAAGGACTTCCTTCAACTAAAAATGAATGGCACTAATTAATAACAGGAAAATATACAAAAGTAAAAATCTCACTGGAAAATGTAAACACAGAAAAGTAGTAGACCAATCACTTAAAAAGGTAGCATAAAGGTCAAAAGGCAAATATAGTAAAATTAACTAAATGTACAGTAATTGCCTAATGGATGCATAAAATAAAAAGATGTAAAATGTTACATCAAAAATATAAAAGATGAGGAATGTGTTCAAATTTAAATTGCTGTCAACTCAAAACAGACCATTATATACATAGGAAGTTATATGTGAACCTCACAGTAACCACAAAGCAAAAACTTATCATAAATACACAAAAGTAAATGACAAAGGAATCTAAACATAACACTAAAGAAAGTCACCAAATTGCAAGGGAAGAGAGAAAAAGGAACAGAGAGGAACTACAAAAACAGCCAGAAAACAATTAAAAAAACAATAATAAGCCATTAAATATTTATTATTAACAATACTTATTAACAATAATTGATACTTATTAAATATCAATAATTACTTAAAATGTAAATAAATTAACCTCTCTAATCAAAAGACAAAAAGTGGCTGAATGGATAAAAACGAACAAACAAAACCCCCAAAACTCATCTATAACCTCCTACAAAAGATTAATTCCAGATGGAAAGAACACAGAGACTGAAAATGAAGGGATAGAGAAAGATATTCCATGCAAATGGAAATTAAAAGAAAGTTAGTGTAATTAGCAAAATGAAGGATAAAAAACATATGATGATCTCCATAGATGCAGAAAAGGTATTTGACAAAATTCAACATCCATTCATGATAAAAATTCCCAACAAAGTAGGTATAAAGGGAACATATAAACATAATAAAGGCCATAAATGACAAACCCACAGCTAACATCACACTAAACAGTGAAAAATCAAAACTTTTCTGCTAAGATTGGGAATAAGACAGGATTCCCAGTCTTGGCACTTTAATTTGACACAATATTAGAAGTCCTAACCACAGCAATTAGATAAAGGAAAAAAGAAAAGTAAACAAGAAAAGTCATCCAATTTGGAAAGGAAGGAGTAAAACCCACTATTTGCAGATGACACGATACTGCATATGGGAAACCCAAAAGACTCCACCAAAAATGTATTAAAATAAATAAGTAATAACTCTATTCAGCAAAGTAGCAGGATACAAAATCAATATACAGAAATTTGTGGTATTTCCATACTGAATTAGCAAATTATCAGAAAAGCAATTTTTAAAAAGATCCCATTTAAAATTGCATCAAAAAGAATAAAATACCTAAGAATAACTTTAACCAAAGAAGTGAAAAATCTATACAATGAAAGCTATAAAATTCTAGTGAAAGAAAGTGAAGAAAACACAAATAAATGGAAAAATATTCCATGCTCATGGACTGGAAGAATTAATGTTATCAAAATATCCGTACTACCCAAAGTAATCCACAGATTCAGTGCATTTCCTATCAAAATTCAAATGGCATTTTTTTTTTTACAGAATTAGAACAAATCATTCAAAAATTTGTATAGAACAGTCTTGAGAAAGATCAAAGCTGGTATCACGGTCCCGATTTTGAACTATACTACAAAGCTACAGTAATCAAAATAGTATGGCATTGGCATAAAAACAGATCCACAGATGAGTGAACAGAAATGAAAGCCCAGAATTAAACCCACACATATACGGAGAACTGATTTATGATAAAGGAGCTATGAACATACGTGGAGAAAGGCCAGTCTCTTCAATAAATGGTGCTGAGAAAACTGGATAGCCACATGCAAAAGAATGAAACTAGAACTATCTTACACCATACACAAAATTAAGACCTGAACCACATATTTCTAGAGGAAAACATAGGCAGTAAGTTCCTCAACATCGGTCTTACAATACTTTTGTGGATGTGACTCCAAAAGCGAAGGAAACAAAAGCAAAAGATTACATCAAACTAAAAAGCTTCTGCACAGCAAAAGAAACCATCATCAAAACAAAAAGGAAACCTACTGAATGGGAGAAGATACTTGAAAATCATATATCCAACAAGGGATTCACATCCAAAGTATATAAAGAATCCATATACTGAATAACAAAAATGCAAACAACCCAATTAAAAAAATAGGCAGAGGAACTGAACAGATATTTTTACACAGAAGACATACAGATGGCCAATAGGTACATTAAAAGATGTTGAACATCACTAATTATTAGGTAAATGCAAATCAGAACCACAATGAGATATCACCTCATACAAGTTAGAACAGCTATTATCAAAAACGCAAGATATAACAAATGTTGGCAATGTTGTGAAGAAAATAGAACCCTCATACACTGCTGATGGAAATGTCAATTGGTACAGCCACCATGGAAAACAGTATGGACATGCTTAAAATAAAGAACAGAATTACCATATGATCCAGCTATTCCACTTCTGAGTACTTCTTTAAATTTTATTTACTTATTTTGAGAGAGAGAGAGAGAGAGAGAGAAGGGCAAAGAGGAAGAGAGAGAAAATCCCAAGCAGGCTCTTTCCTCAACATGGGGCTCCATCTCACAACCGTGAGATCATGACCTGAGCTGAAATCAAGAGTCGGACACTTAACCAACTGAGCCACCCAAGCTTGCCACCACTTCTGAGTATTTATCTGAAGAATACAGAATATTGATTCAAAAAAATAAAATGTACTTTTATTATAACTGCAGCATTATTTACAATGGCCAAGAAATATAAACAACTGGGGTGCCTGGCTGGTCGAGTCGGTTAAGTAGCCAACTCTTGATTTCAGCTCAGGTCATGATAACATGGTTGTGAGATAGAGCCCTGCATTGGTCTCCACACTGAGCTGGGATTCTTTCTCTCCCTTTCCCTCTCTCTCTGCCTCTCCCCCACTTGCACTTGCTCTCTCTCAAAATAAGTAAATAATTTTTTTTAATGTAAACAACCTACCAAACTCTACACCCGAAAAACAAATAATCCAGTGAAGAAATAGGCAGAAAACATGAATAGACGGTTCTCTAAAGAAGACATCCAGATGGCCAACAGGCACATGAAAAGATGCTCAACATTGCTCCTCATCAGGGAAATACAAATCAGAACCACACTCAGATATCACCTCACGCCAGTCAGAGTGGCCAAAATGAACAAATCAGGAGATTATAGATGCTGGAGAGGATGTGGAGAAACGGAAACCCACTTGCATTGTTGGTGGGAATGCAAACTGGTGCAGCCACTCTGGAAAGCAGTGTGGAGATTCATCAAAAAATTAAAAATAGATCTACCCTATGACCCAGCAATAGCACTGCTAGGAATTTACCCAAGGGATACAGGAGTGCTGATGCATAGGGGCACTTGTACCCCAATGTTTATGGCAGCAGTGCTTTCAACAATAGCCAAATTATGGAAAGAGCCTAAATGTCCATCAACTGATGAATGGATAAAGAAATTGTGGTTTATATACACAATGGAATACTACTTGGCAATGAGAAAGAATGAAATATGGCCTTTTGTAACAACATGGATGGAACTGGAGAGTGTTATGCTAAGTGAAATAAGTCATACAGAGAAAGACAGAGACCATGTGTTTTCACTCTTATGTGGATCCTGAGAAACAACAGAAGACCATGGAGAAGGGAAAGGAAAAAAAGAAAAGTTAGAGAGGGAGGAAGCCAAACCATAAAAGACTCTTAAAAACTGAGAATAAACTGAGAGTTGATGGGGGGTAGGAGAGAGGGGAAAGTGGGTGATGGGCATTGAGGAGGGCACCTGTTGGGATGAGCACTGGGTGTTGTGTGGAAACCAATTTGACAATAAATTTCATATTAAAAAATAAATAAATAAAAAATAAAAAATGTAAACCACCTAAATGTCCATTGACAGATGAATGGACGAAGAAGATGTGGTGTATATACACAATAGAATACTACTCAGTCATAAGAGACAATGAAACCTTGCCATGTGTGACAACACAGATGAACTCTGAAGGTGTTATGCTAAGTGAAATAAGTCACATGGAGAAAGATAGATGCCACATGATGTCATGCATATGGTGGAATCTAAAAAAACAAAACAAAAGAAAACAAAAACAAACTTGTAGATACAGAGAACAGACTGGTGGCTACCTTTGTGGAATCAGATTGGGAGGTGGGTGAAATGGGTGAAGGGGGCCAATTGTATGGTGATAGATGATAAATAGGCTTTAATGGTGATAATTCTGGAGTACATAGAGATGCCAAAGTATAATGTTGTGCACCTGGAAAAAAATTTGTAACTCATAGCATCCTCCCAGCTACCACCACCACACACACTCCTTCCACAAAAGATTTGGGTTTGTGGTTGTGTGGTTTTGGTTTTGGTTTTCCTTGGTTGGTTCAGTTTTAGGGAAAACTTATTTGGGGTTTGAGGCTGAAAATTTGAAACTGGGATCTGAGATAGGTCTAAAACCCCCAATCTTATTTTCTAAAACATGTCTAGAGAGGATTGAATCAAAACCTTTAGAGGCCAGAACACTGGAGATACTGTGTTTAGCCCTGACCCCTCCATCCATATGTAATTAATTCAGTTTGTTGAAGCAAAATCACATATATGTGTAAGAAATTCTAACAAAGTTCTGACTTCTTTCTCATGATAATTATGCTGTTTTTTCTTTTTCTTTTTCATTTTTAAACATCAAAGATTGGGGCATCTGGGTGGCTTGGTTAAGCATCTGACTTCGGCTTAGGTCATGATCTCAGGGTTTGTGGGTTCGAGCCCTGCATCAGGCTCTGTACTGACAGGTCAGAGCCTGGAGCCTGCTTCAAATTCTGTCTCCCTGTATCTCTTCCCCTCTCCCACTTGTTCTTTCTCTCTCTCTCCTTCTCTCAAAAATAAACATTAAAAAACAAACAAAAAAATCAAAGATTAAATTGTTTTCAATAGGGCTTTGTTTGCCCATTATTTGCTAGCGCCTATATTAAGTTAGGACCAACTACCATCAAGTGATTAAGTTAGGTTTATCTGACCTTCAAGTTTCAGAATGAAATTAGAAAGATAATAAATATAAGAGGATAGTTTACAGAATAATCAAACTGGGCTTCTTTCAATTATTTCAGACAGGATACATAAAATATCCAAAATAGTTTCAAATTTTAACCAACAAAGTAATATAGGGTCCAGCTACTAAGATAATCTGTTTCTAGACTTGTTCCTAGGGTTTTAAGCCAAACAGGATTATCCATGTACAATCCTTCCAATAAAAATGGGTTCAGGACACTCTGATCCATCCCTTTGGTGGCAATTGTCTTAAGCCTTCTACCTTTGTTTCTTCCTTGCTTCTTGCTCCCACCTGCTCTACCCAAATTCTGAACTTTGGAGGTTTGTGCTTTTGATTTTAATCAAAGAATTTTCTTCCTGGCTTTTTACCCCTGGCATACCCTAGAACTCAGAGTGTACTTGGCATCTAGCCCACCCTGTTCCTTTCCCATTTGAAGGAAAAACTATTATAGCTACTATTTAGTGAGCAACTGTCATGTGTTAGGCATATGATAGGCACCTTGTATACATCACCTCAACTAATCCCCACAACAGTCTTCACTGGTCAGTATTTTTATCACCGTATTATGATTAAAGCAAACAACGAACTGGAGAAAGGTTATTCAGCAAGAGGCCAGAGTTTAATCACAGATTTCAATCCTACCCTTTTAGCCTAAACTATTGCTGCTTCCATATTTTCATTAAAAATAAATATTTACTGACAGGGCTCCTGGGTGGTTTAGTTGGTTGTGTCAGACTCTTGATTTCACCTCAGGTCATGATCCCAGGGTCGTAAGATAGAGCCCCACATTGGGCTCCACACTGAGCATGGAGCCTGCTTGAGATTCTCTCTCTCTCTCTCTCTCTCTCTCTCTCTCTGCCCCTCTCCCTTGTTAACACTCCCTCTCCCCTCTCCCCTGCTCACACACACTCTCTAAAGTGTGTGTGTGTGTGTGTGTGTGTGTATAACTGAGCACCTAGTACGTTCCAGGTTCTGCGCATTCTAATTGAGATCATATCATAAAGTTGCAAGCAAATAGATAATATCATTTCTGGAAGCGATAAGTGCTATGAAGAAAAAAAATAAAGTAATGAAGAAGGACTAGAAGGGTGGGTGGCAACATTAGATGAGAGGAGGAGAGGAATATTGAAAAGGAGCCAATCATTTGAAAATCTGGGCTAGAAACATTCCAGACTGAGGAACATCCCATTCATAGGTACAGGGTCAGGAATGAGTGTGCTGTCTTCAAGAAACAGAAGGGTGTCTGGTGTTACCGAGGTTAGTGACCCAGGGGAAGATATGTAGAAGAGACGAAAAAGGTAGGCATGGCCAGGTCCTACAGGGCCTCGCTGCCAAGGCTAAGAGAGCTGAATTCCACATGCAATAGGAGCCACATTTGAAGGAGGAAATGCCACGATGACCACATAATTTTTTAAAGCACAGATAATGCATCAGTTTTAACAATGAATATGGAGACACTAGAAAGACATGCATGCATAAGGTACTCTAAAAGGCCAAAGCACAAAAACTCTAAAAGCAAATGGATTTTCTGCATCCTCTGCAATCAGTTCTATCCCAGGAAATATGGAGTTCGTGGGAAATTCAAGATCAGATTTTAATTTACTAATATTTAGTTATACTTAGGAGTGTCTTCAGGTTGGAGATGTCCTCCCAAGGTGAAATATCCTCTCTTGTATTGGCATTGTAAAGTAATGGTTTCAAAATTCAGGAGAGCCCCTGCAATAAATTCCAGGCTCTACTGTTTCTCCCCACAAAGCATGTTATAGGTGGAAAATGGATAACACTACCACCATCAAATAATTTTATTAAACACAGCATATTTAGAAAGAAACATACAGAATCCTCCAATCACGGACTTGTCTTCTTTTATGGAAGGAGAAAATATGGTGCCACCTGTACAAAATCCATCTGGACAGACATTACACAGATATATTTTTCCATCCAATGTTATCTTTTGTAATAAAGCCCAAAGGCATAGTACTGTAAAAATATAAACTTTAAAAATTCTGAGACTTTGTTAATAAGAAAATTAAATAAAATTTGTTCACAATCCATGGAATTTGGTTATAGAATTTACAAGTCACAATTGTAGGACTACAGATAAATTTCCAACTTCCTTTCAGAAATATTCCACCCTACTGCAACTTTCAAAGTTTGGGAGGGGGGAAATATCCAAGTTAGATAAGATTATGAAATTATAGCATTTTCTTACTTTAATCCATGCCGTAAAATCTAATATTAACTAGCTTATCAGGAATATCATGAGAAATACAACTAACAAGTTTAAAATCTGTAGTCTAGAGCCAGAAATTCAAATGTTGGGGGAAAACACAAGAACTAAGGTGTGTTCCAGAATAAATATGTGCCCTAGAAGTAACAAAGAAAAAATATTCAGCGTATTTTAACAACTAAACTGCAGGGTAACTTCTTGCCCCTGGGAAAAAGAAAATCTTTATTTTCTCATAAAAGAATAAAAAACACACACATTTCAAGAGCCATAAAAGCTGTAACTAAGGAAAGCCCATCTGGGCAACTAGATTATCTTTACAATACACTCTTCACTATTTTATTTGGTCCTATTTTACGTACCTCAGGAAATTAGGTTTCCATCACAAAAATTTTCTACCAAACTATTAGATATTATTGCTAAGTAGTAACCAATAATCCCCACCAACTAGTTTAAAGTATTCTGCCCTCCTGTGTCTTACTGATATTTTTATTACTATTTTTCATTAAGACTATATTACCAAAATAATATTATTTTGTGAAGGTTAAAGTTCTAATTAGGAAAACAGGAGCTGGCAGTGGTTTAGTGCTGAGTTAAATTCTGAGACCCCAAGGAGAAAAAGAAAATAAATAATATAAAAATAAAATAATCTCTAAGGCCTCCTCTCACCCTTTATTAATCGCAAAATAAATCTCTAGGAAAGAATGATCTCTTCGCCTTCGTGGGCACCCTTTGCGGTAGGGGTTTTTGGAGGAACTAAAACACCCCGGGCTGCCAGACACATGTGTGTATGGATACAGTGAGGAATCGTCCAACGTGTCCTACTTTCTCTAACTCATACTTGGAAAGAAAAACAACATTCTCACCCGGCTCATTCTGCGGTAGCATATCACAACGAAAAGTACTCAGAATGAGAAGTCAGAAGGTTCAGAGCTTTGACCACAGGCAGGCCCTGTGGTATTCCAAGCCTCAGCTGCTTTTTTCACACAATGAACTGTAGTCCAGCCTCCCCTGACTCTCCAAACGTTACGGTGTAATGATACCCATCTAAGAAAACAGAACTAAACAGAAAGTCCTTCTAGTAACAATATGCTGATACCAATTGTTACACAATGTTGTGGCTCAATAACTGAAAATTTATAAATTTATCCTGTAGATAAACACAGTAAGTCTTAGAGTAGGGAGAAGAGAAGTTTTCAAGAGCTTGCAAAAAACAGGGAAAACCTTTCTTATGGGTGAACAGTCAGAAGAGTTTGACTGGGTTTTCATATTAGTTCAAATCCCAGGCTCTGTGGGTACATTCCATTCTAAGAGAAAAGTCAACTAATTTAAAGAAGACAGGTGAATATAAAGTCATACCATTATAAGCTATTGTAATTCAAAACTAGAATAACAAGGTAAGCCAACACTCCAAAGTAGACCCCAAGTTACTTTTATTTGGCAAGTTTAATTTCTGCTGCCAAATACCATAGTAAATTAACAGGGCTGCTTCTCCTCTTATTTCCCTTGAAACTGTGGAACGATCAAAAGAGAAAACAGAAGAAAGATATAAAAAAAAGGTACTGGATATGCCCTGAATAGGTATTCTGATTAATTAGTTGGTTTTATTCACTTTTTTCTTTCAGGAGCAGGGTTTTGGGTTCTAATGAATTATTTAACCCCTGGTTATGTAAATCAGTATTCGCAAACGCTTTTGATAGACAGTCCATCGGTTAAAATGTTCAGTATATATCCCCAATACTTATTCATTTATTAATTTATTAACCAGATCACTTATTGCATATGCCAATATACATTATGAAATATATACATAAATAAAAGTGTTAAAAATCACTTAATGATGAACTAGATATTTGTTATTTTATGCTAGTCACGGTGCTTCATTTTATCATTAGCCTATGACTCAAAGTATAATATATACTTAAGGCAAGGCTCATTGTTAACAGAATTAGATTTAAATCCATATTTCATAGGCCTTCTTGATCATTTCAATGAAAGAGAGAAGCTGATTTCTTGGAAGACTGAATTAAGCAAATCATCAACTTTGTTAACCTCCCATTATGTCAAAGAATTCTTACTGCAGTCAGAGAAGCTTCAATTCTACCAATTTCCTGTTTGCTTATGCTTGTATTATTAGTATTATCTTCTTTAAAAAATCCTTTTAAGCCACTTTTCTATTTTGTAACTGCTGGTTTAGTTAATACTGAATAATAGAATCCTTAATTCCTTAAATGAACAAACATAAAATCAGTAAGACGCAACACAATGGAATTGAAAGAAGAGTAGGAATCACATGTTAGCTGCTCCACACTATGGATTTCCCAGTATTTCTTCAAGATTCCTCTGTGAGGGAGGACAGGAGACCAAGGAACCTATGGGCAACTGGGAGGCCAGTATCAATCTGCATATTGTACACTTGCAAGAGCTTAGGTTTTATGAAATTAAAAAAAAAAACATAAACAGAAGTTCAAAGTTTACTCCCCAAAGCCTATTTTGGAGATAAAGTGTATAAGCAGTTGTAGTACATAAGGAGAGCTGTTACCTGAATTATCTGCTACTTTACTTGAATATCAATGGGCCATGATTATGTTCTAGGCACACCACAGCTTGAGTCCTTCAGCTTGACCAGTAGGAAACTTTTATGGAGTTTAGAGGCTGTACTCTCTTGAAACAGCACTTTTCACGATAGTGACTAGACCATTCTTATTCCTTTGAGCTTCAGTCATTCATGCCCTCAGAAGCAAACAACAACAAAGTTATAAAAGGCATTTGTTTGTGTTAAATACTTAACTCTATTCTTGTGTCCAGGTAAGATTAATCTTCAAACCTCAATGATCCTGGGAGGTGCTCCAAAGTTTGTTCAGTGGCTAAAAGTTACACCATCACACCATTTTGTGCATTAGTAATCTTGAAATGATTAGCTATAATATATAATATAACGTATGAGTGTAGATGGTATCTAAGCTCTTTCTTTAACATTTTTCATAATTTGTCTTAGTCTGCTGACGCTGCCATAACAAAATACCATAGATGGGATGACTTAAACAACAGAAATATGTTTCTCACAGTTCTAGAAGTTGGGGAGTCCAAGATCAAGGTGCCTGTGGGCTTAGTTCCTGGTGAGAATTCTCTTCCTGGTTTGCAGACCATTGCCATCTCACTGTGTGCTCATATGGCCTTTCCTAAGTACTAGAGCGAGCTCTCCAGTGTCTCTTCTTATGAAGACACTAATCCTATCAGATCAGGGCCCTTCAATTATAACCTCATTAACCTTAATTACTTCCATAAAGACCTTCTTTCCAAATATGGTCACACTGGAGGTTAGAGCTTCAACATAGGAATTTTGGGGAGACATTCAGTCCATTACATAATTTATATGCTTTCTTTCAACAAATATTTATGTTGTGTCTTCTATGTGCATGACACTATAACCATTGTTGTTCTCATTTTAGAGGAGACACAGCAAACAATAAATGTATGCATGTATATGTGTGTGTGTGCATGCACATGCATGTGTGCACATGTATATTATATTAGAACAGGTGGTCAGGGATTACCTCTCTGACATGAGGACAAGGGAGAAAATATCTGATGTTACTGAGGAGCAAGCCTCTAAATATTTAGAGAAAGTGTCTCAGGCTCAACGACCAAGATGCAGGAACCTAAGGGATGAAAGAACAGCAGAAAGGCCAGTGAGGGTGGCAGGGCTGGGGAGGGGACAGTGATGGAGAAAGAGGTAAAGAGAGGTGGGGTGGCAGACATGTAAGGCCTTGGTGGCTAAGGTCAAGTTTGAACTGTCACCATGGAAAGTGACTGAAAGTGATGGGAAGCCATGGGGTGGTTTTTGAGCAGAGGATTGGCATGAGCTAATACACACACTTTTAAAGGGTCACCCAAAACTCTACATGGATAATAGACCATAGGGGCAAGATTAAGAGCAGTAAGACAAATTCAGAGCCTTTTTCAGAAATCCAAATGGGCACTGCTGGTTTGGAAGAGGGGTAGTTGGGGTTAGACTTGGAAAACATTTTGAAGCTGGAGCTATCAGGATTTCCTGATGAACTGAATATGAGATATGAAAGAAAGGATAGCAAAAAAAAAAAAATCTTTGCAGCATTGAAATAATTCTAGGGTTCAAAACAAAATAGCAATCTAAAAGACTATTTGGAGGGTGTCCTCTCCTAGCACTCCATACTTCCACATACAACTTTTCATAGGTGCATTAATTATGTCTGCACTTGTCTATTTAGTAGCTATCTCTCCCCCATTAGAATGTGAGCTCCTGGAAGGTAGGACTTACATCTCTCTATCTAGTTCACCCTTACATCACCTGCACCAATGTCAATGCCAGGCAGTTTTTGAGACCTCATTAAATACTTATGAACGAATATCCATAAGCTTTGAGCAATCTTGAAATTATATCTTATAAGTAGCAATTGAAAGAAATAGGGATGCTAAGAAGGCTATATTCTCATTAGATGGCAGGTAGGACTATAAAGATTCTGTAATGTTTTCTAAGTTACCTTTTTCTAGTATTTAAATTCTAAGACACAACCAATTGTACTACACCAAAAGGATGTGTCTCCTATCAGGTGGTTAACACATTCTTCTGTAAATGGAGTTTTACCCTGATCTGATATCATAACCATATTATACATTTAATCTGTTTAATAATTCTTAGAAAAGTATTTCTGCTAAAAATAATACATACCACCAACTTCCTGTAATTCAAACTCAAGCAAAACGGCAAAACTGAAGAGTGAGGTCTACAGATAATTTTCAAATCTTATTTTCAATGATTGCAGGCTGTGTCTGCCATAAACTTTTATACCAGCTGTTAAAAGCTCTTCAAATTGTTTTTGTTGCATTTCATTTTCACCACTCCTCCATATAGCGAGGTAAGTAGACTAAAGACTAAAGATAGAAAAAGTTGTGGAGATTTGGGGGTGTAAAGTAGTGACTGGCCTATATAATCCCCGTCACTAAAAGGTTGGAATTATTCAGACGTGACCATACTTGGAACTTGGGGCAGAGCTAGTATGTAATGTACTGGTTTCCAGCAGTAACTTTTTATTTAAAAATTAAGTTCCTTTAACCGTTCTGCTGAAATGTCACTCGGTTGGGGTTTTGAAAGGGGAACGTGCAGACGGCTGCAGTAATGATAGAGACTCTTTGTGTAAACTACCCAACACGACACCGAGTGATGTGTGGTTTGTGATGTCAGCAGAAACCGCAGATAGAATCGCCTGGGTTTCTATCTCTTTGCTAGAGAACGTCCCTACAAGAAAAGGCTGACCCTTGACACCGCCAGAAACTTTCCCCAGACTTGGCCTCCATTGGTAGAAGGAGTCGCCCCCCTGCTGGCGGGCGCCCCACGAGAGTCCCAGAGGTGGGTCGTGGGGACGCCGACACTGGGGCGAGGTCCCTCCGGCCCTGCACAGACAAGGGCGGGGCCACACGCACTTGGGCTGGCAAGGGCTGGGGGGGAGGGGGCTCTGGGGGGGGAGGGGGCGGCGCAGCAGGGGGCCAGCCGGAGGGGGGGGGGGGAGCGGGTGGGCGGGGGCGGCCCAGGGCCACGCCCGAAAGTCTCAGCAGGCCGCGAGAGTGGGGAGGGCCCCGCAGCCCCCGCCCCGCGGAGAGGCGGTGGCGGGCCGCAGCGAGGTGGCCTAGCCGGGCGGTGGCTGGAGGGCGGGGGGCGCCCGAGGTGGGAGAGGGTGGGGTCAGGCGGCCTTACATAGCCAGAGCGGCCGTCGGCAGCACAGCCAGCAGTCGCCGCCGCGCCTCCAGCGCCCGCAGGTAGAGTCGGCAAGGGCGGGGCGGGGCCGCGTCCGGGGTGGGGGTGGGGGAAGAGGGACGCTCCTGGGTGGGAGGTGTTACTCAGAAGGTCCCCCTGTGTGCGCACCCATATTATCCGCAGACGCGAGGGCTTAGAGCATCCTTTTGCACCTCTGAAAGGGGCAGAGGTGGGGGTGACCCGGTTACCTTACGCTGACCTCCCGACAGCTGCCCAGCTGCACTGAGAAAGCACAGGGCCCCAGAGGGTGCTAGCTTCCGAGATACTTCGGGTGTTTTCTGCACCCTCCAACCTAACTGTCCAACACACACACACACACTCGCTCGCGCTCTCTCTCTCTCTTCCCACCCCCCTCCGCCCCCCGCAGGCAGGCGGAATTGGGGGCCTGAGGGATTAGAGGGATAGAGTCACTGTCAGTCAGAAGAGATTAGAATCTGGACAGGACATGTCCAAGCTGGAGTCTTCAGAAAGTAGGTGCAGCATCTGTGGCTCCTCGTGTCCAGCCCTCAGGTGATGTGTGATTGATTTTTCTTGGTTTGTTAGCTCTGAAAGCCCCAGGCTGTAAAAGGTTTGGGTCAACAATGAGACTGATCCACGGAGGCTTTCGTGCCCTGCTCTCCAACATCTCTGGTATCTGGAGGAGGGGCAGATTGGAGGATCCGAAAAATCTGAAGTGAGTGTTCAAAGGAGCTTAGCGTTTTTAACTTGTGACTTTTTGAAAAAAGGAAATACACTCTTTTAGTTTGAGTTAGGTTTTATTCTTTTAATATACATGCATTCATCTTAAGAGAACTGATGATGGCATTACATAGTGAGTCCAGTAGGTATGGCATCATTAGAACTAAAAACCAAGTTTACTGTGTAGTTCTAGAAAAATTGCTTCCTTACGTGTTTTTCTATGTCTCTATTACTGGGATGCAGCTTTGTTGGGAACGCTGTCAATAATCACCTTGATGTCTGTGAGGTTTACCCTGGTGCTGGCCACCTGACCCCAGACAGAGCCCAGTATGTACCCTTTTTGTAATACTGTGTTTCTGGTGGGCAGCAACCTGCTTCCAGGCCTCTAGCCTTGGTCTCTGGTGAGAGGAAAAAAGTATCAAAAATGTGCTCTTGGCAAGTTTGGGAGCAAGGAAGAATGATGTAGATTTTTTTCCCCATTAAAGTTTTCACGAATTGGCAATTTAAAACCCAAAGCATTGTTTACCACCTGTCAGACTCACTCGTAAGTGTAAGGATTAACTAATAAAAGATTTGTAAAATGCTTCCTGAATATAAAATTCCATAAATATGCAAAATAGTAATAATCCACCCATTGTTAAATTTATGTAGCTGCTTCTGCCATGCATACAAAGATGATTTAGAATGCATGTTTCCCGTCAATTAAACAATGAGTTTGGAGTAAAATAATGAGTTCAATTCACATCCTATGAAACTTTGAAATAAAATTTCTCCCATAAGGCACCATCGGCAGAGAATCATAAAGTAAGCAGCATTTCAAAAAGTTATATATGGAATGGCACTTACCTTATGGCTGGGGGGAAAGGGACCCAGTGAACTTCTGAAACTAAGAAATATTCAGCCCTGGTTCGAGTGTGCCTGAACCATAAATATTCCCTTATGTTTTGGGGAATTCTAAGGAGAGAGCAAACAGATTTTGTGGCCTTATAGATAGTCCACTTTAATCCACGAAATATGCCTCTCCGTATTTTAAGGCTGAAGTTCAATCTGTGGTTTTGTCCATAATGAAGAAAATCTTTATAGTTACTTGGATAAATTATTCATTCTTCCAATACCATGGGCTTGGTTTTTAAGCACCCTTAATATGAGCAATTATTTTAATATCCTGCAGATAATTAGATTAATTTGTTCCCAGTGGATTGAGTGACATGGTAACATCATATTTTTCTCTTTACATGTATTTAATAATAAAGTATGTCGTTTTTCTGCTTACTGGTTTCCTAAAGTAAAACCTGCTTCTTACATGCTAATTTTAAGTATAAATATTACTATGGATGGTCTTTGCTGTCTTATGAAGACAACTCTAGATTCACCACTAACAGATTAAGCTCTGAGCAAAACCATGAAGTTGGGAATGTCTTTCCTTGACATCTTCCCACCTTCAGTGGCCTTTTCTTCTCATTTTCTCCACTCAGCTCTCAGATGGACAGCCGCTAAACAGGCCCCAGCCCAGTATTCCAGAACTTCTCCTCTGCCAGCACTCTTCCTTTATCCAAGTAACTTAACCTCTGCCCTACTTATTTTCCAACAGCTTGGTATGGGTGAAAGTGCACTAGGTGAAAAATCAAAAGAGTTTGCATTTATCAGGCAGCTATGATACACCAGGCACTGTGCCACCTTATCTCATTAAATCCCTGATGCAGCAAATGTCATCCATGTTTCACACAAAAGACAACTGAGTCTCAAAGAAGTTCTGGTCCCCAAGGACAAGCAAAGAGCCAGGATTTGAAGCAAAGCATTGTGGTACTTACTGCTGCATTGTGAGCCTGATCCCTAAGAAGGGCTTATGTTCTAGACTAAGGCATGGAAGAGTTCTCCCACTATCTGGCCATTTGACCTTAAACCCTCTGGGCCTTTGATTTCCTTTCTCTAGTTTTGGATTAAATGATCTCTCAGAGATGGAAAGGATATTTAGATGCCAACCACATAAACCGTTCCTCCCACGGGCTTCCAGAATGTTCTTCCCTGCCCTGACCTTTCCTCCAACCCCCTCCTTGGTCTTTTTTCCTTCCTGTGGGTCCAAGTATATATCACCTCCTCCAAGAGACTTTTCCTAAATACTCTTCTGTTGTTTTCTAGCTCAGGCCTAGTGATCCCTTCTAACACTGATGACCAACTGCACTTACTTTATTTACACATCAGCATATATGTGGTTGGTGTTTTTATCTTCTCCTCCATCATTCCCACCACCAGACTGTAAGCCATGTGAGACCAGAGCTCCTCTTGTCTGACTTTTTCCGTTATTGTATTCCCAAGGTCTATCACAGTGACACAGAGCACATAGTTGGTGATCAATTAGTGTATGTTGAATAATTATGAATTATATGATTATAATTCTATAATGAATAATTATTTCCTACAAAGGACATGTGCTAATGGCCAATATATCGTCCCATCCCTGGGAAAACCTAAATGAAGTATCACCGATCTTACACTGTTACAGTGAGCCTGAATTATGAATGGGGATCCAAGTATAGCAACAGAGACAGCAGGACAACCCTGGGACACACAGGACAAGCAGACACACTGAACATGGTCCAACCCCCATACTTTACAACAGAGAAATCTGAACCTCAGAATGATAATAAAAACTTGGGTTTAGAAGGGCATTGGAGACCATCCAATGGTCCAACCCATTGTTTTATTCATGAGGACACACAGAACATAAAATATGTAACAGATACATCCTGACTTCCAGAACAGCACACCTTTCACCAAGGAGTCAAAAATCTCGGGGACCACCCAGTGAACAGGGGAAGGGAGCTTTAGGCAATGATGCTTTTTCCCCCCGGAAATTCCAAAGAGGCTTAGGTTTCCCAGACCAATCCTGGATAGCAACATTAGTACACAGCAGAACATTCTACTTCAGATAATCTAAGTTTTAAATTTTGTATGGCCTGTATAAATTTCAGTAACTCATTTACTATTTTAATGATCCACCAGGAAGACTTTTAATACCTATCATTAGTTTACCAGTTCTGTTTAAATGCTGGAGAGCTCCAAATGGCAAAACGACAGTGCTGAGCACTTACCACTACCATGATAGATTCAAGATACATTTAAAAGATGATTGATATTTTGAACTCCAAATGATGATGGCTTGTTTTTAAGGACTAAAATAACTTTTCTTCTCTAACTTAAAGAGCAATCCTTGCTAGAGTATTACATCCCATAAAAAAGCAGTCCTTAAACTTTAGAGGGCATAAAAATCATCTGGAAGGCTTTTTAAAAACCCAGATTGCTTAGAGCCTTTCTGCACATTTCTGAATTAATAGGTCTGAGATTGGACCCAGACAACTGCATTTTTAACACCTTTTGAGATTTTCTCAATCAAATAGTCTGAAGACCTCACTTTGAGATCCAGTAATAATTTTAGTATGTTTTGATTTTCCCAGATTCCTTATAAAACGTTTTTTTTAAACAAAGATAATTGGGGAAGATGTGTAATGTCTTTCAATCTAGCAAACAGCATACTGGGTATGATGGGAATCTGTTTCCTTGTAGCCAAAGCCATGTATGTAAAACCATGATATAGTTACTACGTTTGATACTGGCCCCAAATCAGGAACATTCCAAAATATTTCTATTGGACTGCAAAAGTAAATCAGTAATTAGCAATAAAGGTTAAGTGTTAAGTTCTGTGGAGCAATAATGAAGCCCCTGCCCTCTAGTTGACTATATTCAGTATAGTAGAGAGATAAGATTAATATCCACAAAACATTCAAGGACAGGGTTGCAGATCAAGCACAGGATGCCCAGTTAAATTTGAATTTCAAATGCACAAATCATGTTTTAGTATAGGCATGTCCCATATATTTTTACTTGCTAAATCTGGGAACCTTGTTCAGTGAACATTAGCATTTAATGTTATTAGTTTCCAGGACTTGGGTTGGGGTGGTGGGGGGCAGGGAAGGGGGGGCTAGTAATGCTGAGTGGTTGTTAAGTTTTGAGAAACTGATAAAAGCTCTGAATGTGCTCCTGAGAGCACTTTCCGACAGAATGCTCATACTATTCCATGGACCCCCCACCCCCACCCCAGGCTGCCAAAGCCCTTGTGGACATCAGAGTCATCTGCAGTGTAGACAGCAGAGGCCAGCTCTTCAGACTACTTAGGTTGGTGAGTCTGGAAGGTAGCTTGGAAAAGTGGAATGTGAACTGGGCCATTAAGAGCAGAAGAGTTTAGCTGTATTGTGGGTTTAAGAGACTTCTTAAAGCTTTCACAGAAGGCAGGTTCCTTTAGGCTTTGAGGGTATTTAGTAAGGAATATGGAAAAATTAGCTTGGGCTGGTTTTTGAAAGCCCAGATTGTGGACAGCCTTAAATTCTAAAGGGTTTAGACTGCCTATCCTGGGAAAAAGTGTGTCCTTACTGATGTGTCAGTTAGGGATGAGGATCAGACAAAGGGAGATCACAGAGAGAAATTGCAGGCAGCCTCAGCTCTAGGGTCAGTAGGCCTGGTGTAAGCTCCTCCATTAACAAGCTGGGAAGCCTTCTGTGTGTGTGTGCAGTTTCCCTGGGCCCCCATCTCCTAAGCTGGGAATTGGGAATAATAAAAGGAGCTGCTAATAGGGTTGTAGTGAGGGTAAAATGAAGTTGTACGGTGCTTGGCACAGTGGGTGACACAGCATAAATATGTGATAATATAACATAATATAATCAGGGTTCCCCGGGGCTATGATCCACTGCTCCTGCTGCTACTGCCCTTGTTATTATTGAAGGGGGCGTGGTCGCCCAGCAGCCTGCAAGAGCGGTTTCAGGGGGAGTAAAACAAGAGAAAAATGATTGTTTGATCTGGATTTGGAGAAAGCTTTAAAATGTCCCTTTTCCAAGTTAAAATTTCATTATCAAAAATTGTGAAGGCAGAAACTGGTTAGTAAAATAATGTTTGTACTTCTGAGGATTTTAAAATAAATACATTCAACTCTTCATTATTTTTCCTAGAAGAGGGAATATTAAGGACAATCTAAATCATATACTCTGATCCCAAGTCAAGGAAACGTTTTTTAATTGCATGTGTTACTCTTAATAGATTTGCCATCTTACCTATATCATTTTGGCTAATATTTAAATTAATTTGCACATGATAAGCTCAGACTAATCATTCAAAATGTTGCTCCCCAAAGCCATTTAAACTGCAAAGCAGATGAGTTTATCAGAAATAATTCACGAAGCAACTTGCCTCCACAGAGCTGACTGAGAACACCGAAGACGGGACCATAAGGGCTCTGGGGTCAGACTGTTGAGGTTCCCATCCCTGCTGCCTCCTGTGACTAGCTTTGTGACCACATTGCTTTGCTTCTCCAAACCTCAGTTTCTCCTGATGTAAAATAGAACTAATAATCTCCCTTACCTCCAAGGGCATGGGCATAGAGTTCTCACGTGGTTTCCGGTACCCAGTTAAGCGTCACATAGAATTCTGTGACCTCAGTGTCGTCTTCATCTTATCAGTATATTAGTTAATATATGCATAAAGAATTTATTTCAGGAAAACATCTAAAAATGTGAGAGATATTTATGATCTTTAGTCACATCTTAATTTATTTATTTATACAGCGAGGGCTATTTAGAGCATTTTCCAAACCACAGAGTACAGTGTTCTTATTTCAAAGAATTTCTAATCCCAATTTTCATTATGTGTTGCTTTCTCCAGCTCATCCATCTTCAACTTTTACAGGGTGATTGGTGCCTTTCTAGAGAGCTTTGGGTTTCAAACTATATATTAAAGCGTCTGGGCCCTAGAATTTACTTGGCTCATAAACCTACAGTACAGAACAATAAGGATTGGTTTAAGGTACATTATAGTTACATGTATGGCAGTTATATTTTATTTGGTCTGTGCTGAGCACCTTGAGGGCATGTCCCATTGTGCCTTCAAGATGGTAGACTCAAATATTTATTGAATGAATTTAGTGTATAGTAAAATACATCGCGTTCTTTTTCTGAGGATACTTTTCCCTCACGTTAGGAAATTTAACTCCTAAAAGAATGAAAACAAGGAAAAGACTTCTAACTTCCATGCATAAGATCATTAGTCTGATATTTCTAGACTGAAGTACTGAAAGTGAATTCGGAGATCTACCATTCATATTTCTATTTCCTAGAACAACATTTCCCTTAAGGTCTTCACATTAGCTGCTCCCTCCATCTCAAATGTTCTCCCCTCAGATATTGCTTATGTTCATTTTTTTGTTGTCTATTCTCATCCCCACTGGACTAGAAGTGCCCTGTGGTCAGAGGTCAAGCCTACCTGTTTACTGCTGTCTACTGCTCTAAATGCTACTGAGTATCTATTACAGTGCCAGGCACTTAGTAGGCAGTCAGTAAATATTCTGTCAATTAGTTGAATGTCAGAAGACCAATATTTGGTCTTCTACTGTCATCCCACTGCAGAGCAGTAATTTTTTTATATCTTTTGGGTCAAAATCACCTTTCAGAATTGGATTAAAATCATGAAGTGCCTCATTAATAAAATTTTACATCCTCAAAATTTTGCACATAATTTGAGTCCATGGACCACAGGTTAGGAATCCCAGTTCTAAAAAATATTTATATATATATATATATATATATATATATATATATATATTTAATATTTCAGTTAGATTTTCTTCATATATATGTATATATATATACATATATATATACATATATACATATATACATATGTATGTATATATATACATATATGTATATATATATGTATATATATAAAGAAAATCTAACTGAAATATTAAACTAAATATCACAAAAATTTAATTACTACGAATCCCAATGTGTTAATATTCATGCACCTATAGTAATACTATCGTAATAAATTATATGTTGCCTTGGGAAAATTTTGCAACCCTCCAAAGGGAAAAAAAGGGTATCTATAAATGTTGAATGTTTTATTTATATGCTGGAAAGGATTTAAGGCTTACAGAGAAAGGCTAATAAAAATACATACTGTACAGCAATATAAAATATATTTCAAATAGGTATGAAAAAATAAGTCAAAGCAAAAAAATAAGGCTAAGAATGTAAGATGGGGCCAGTAGAGAGATTCATACTCAAAATTTATGCCATGAAATTCAACACTCTTGCTAGAAGATAGTAACAAATTTTGTTCTCAGTTTTTTAGCAGCCAATGTGAAGGAGAAAATATAATCAGTTATGTCTTGCAGAGGGCCATATTTTATATATACTTAAATATGAATACCTGTATGTGTATTTAACAGCAAACTGGTTCTTAAAAGAAGGAAGTTTTATTATCATAATAAGGAATGGTGATTATATTTCCACTTCCAATGGCAAGTGTCTTCGTACCTGAACTTGAAATAACCTATAAGAAATGTTCACAAATAACTGGCACTTTGGACATTTATGATTAAGATGTAATAACCTTCTGTTCTTTTTGTTAGCAGGCCTTACAGAAGGAAGCCTCCTTAGGGCAGTAAGACAGCATAGAACTAAGAAGGGGAGGGGTGGGGACAGATGAGGAAAACTGTTTTCTCCATTGTCTTATACCCCATCACTTCCTGCAGCACCCCACCCTTTCCTCTGCTGCACACTATTTAAATAAGGTGCCTGAAGCTCTCTTTCTCCCCTTTAAGGCATATGCACCTAGGATGTTGACTAATGTAAGTTATTCCCCCTAACCTTAGTTTCCTTGGATAACAGTCTGTCAGGGACTTCTACGCCTTCTCTGAGAGAGCAAATACAATAACTAGCTTCTCAGAACATTATGTGGATTTGTGGCATTCTCTGAGGGGCTATAAATGGATCACATTGACAGCTTTATTTGTCATTCTTAAATGGAATGTGTTTTTCCCCCTTTGAGTTAAATCAAAATCAGATGGCATTTCTTATTTCATTGTGGAATGTTTTTAGTCTCATAATTGCAAAATTACATTCATAACTGATACTATGCTAATTTACAAAATTTGTGTTTTATTATTGGGGAGTTCCTATTTGGAAAGTAAGTGAGGGAAAACAACTTATGCAACATTTTCAGTTTGCCTATTTATTGAGATCCTGATATAGTTGCTAGAATTCTGTCGCCATATGGAAGTAGAGACAATTATATTGCATGAAATGACATGGATTTTAGAAGGAAGGATATAAAAAGGCATAACCAGCAGAATATCCACAATCCAGAGACTAAAACATTCTTGAAACCTCTTCTCTCTTTTGCCTCCCCAGCATGTCCCTGGTCTCAGTCATCCCTTCCTCTCCTTGCAATGGCTCTTGTTCAACATATGCAGGGGCAAAAATCTCAAGAATAGGGTTGGCAAGTACTACTTTCATACCATGGCATACTTCTTACATGCTAAAGCAGTTGCTTGGGCCCAAGTGAAGTTTTTCATTCAAAAAATCCCTATCAACCTTAGCTTGACAATAGCTAGGCCTCCAGGATCCTGTGAGTCTTCTTTAACATATGAATATCCTTTTGGACACTTCCTCTAGTCTTTACCTCCCCTAACTCCCAAGTATACAATCAATTGCTCTTCAGAATCCCAGGGCAGCTCTTTCTGCCCATGGGTCCTCTCCCCATGCTTTAATAAAACCACCTTTTGTACCCAATTAAACAAACAAACAAACAAACAAAAAAATCCCCGTCACTTCCATCTACCCACTACTAAATCTGTATGAGAAAGGAAGCCCTCCTACTTTAATTTCTTAAATCCTCTAAAAGTTCCCAATGCTCTTTTACTGATCTCAATACTGTGTGCTTATCTTTAGAATTTTCAAACGCTATGCAATGGGTAGGCTTTTCTCGCTGAATTTATATGTGTTTATTTTCATACTCATTTTATACACATGCCTTTGATAAAGTCAACTTTACTGAGTACCCACTATGTCTGGACTCTCAGCATACAATGAACTGCATCAGGTATCCCCTGCCCTCATTGGGCCTACAGGCTTGTGGGGAAGACAGACAATAAAAGGATGACACAAATAGGTATGAAACTGACACTCTTCTAAATATGCCACAAAGAAGAGACACAAGGTTCTGGAAAATGAGATCTAAACGATAGGAGTCAACTAGACAAGGAGTACAGGCAGAAGGCATGACATGGAAGGGGTGGAAAGCCATGATGTATGGAAAGCAGAAAGAAGAAGCAATGTGAGAAACTGGAGGAAAATCAAGTGGTTGGAGTACAGAGGGCAGGGGTGAACAGCTGGAGTCTAGAGATGTGATCAGGGGCCATCACCATGAAAGGCTTTTTAGCCATAGTGAATAATATGTATTTATCCTAGGGACCAATGTGAAGGTTGGGGGAGGGGAAGGGAGATTGTAATTAGTTACATCATCTATTCGGTATTTCAAAAAAATATTTCTGGCTAGAATGCAGAGTATGGGTTGGCAAGGGGAATAGTGATGCAAACCAGTTAAACATTTTCAGCATAGAGATACTGATAGCATGGCCAAGGGGAGGAAGGATGAGATGTTCATGATTTCTAAAAAGTGAATGGATTCAAGAGACATAGAGGAGGTAAACTGACAGGCCATCTTCTGCAATATTTATGTGGAGCCCATGAGAAGTGTCAGGTAACGCTAGAGGAGAAACAAGTTTGCAAAGACAGATGCTAAGTTCAGTTGGACATGTGGAGTTTGAGTTCTTCAGGAAACATTACAGGACAGAGCAAAAAAGACATTGGATTATGGGTGTGGAGCTTGTCAGAAAGCTCTACAGTTTGGATATAAACTCGTGACACATCTTTAATTCATAGTTGTGGATATGATGGATATGATCCATAGATGGATATGACTGCCTAGAGAAAGATTATAAAGTGAGTGGTAGAAGAGAATGCTAGGACCAAAGTCTTAAGAAATTCAAGTCCATGCATCCAGGTAGTGAAGGATGAGCCTGTAGAGGATGAAATAAGGGATAGTGAGAGAAATAGAAGGAAACCCTGGAAACTGCTGGATCATGGCTGGGGGGTGGGGAGGGGAAGGGAGCAAGGATTTCATTTCAGGAGGGTGGGAGTGGTCAATTGGCTTGAATGTGGAAGATTGAGAACTGTTTATTTTATTTAGCAAGAGTGGAGAGCACTGATCAGGAGAGAATTGTTTTGAATTAAAATAAAAAGAAATCTGGGGCGCCTGGGTGGCTCAGTCGGTTAAGCGTCCGACTTCAGCTCAGGTCACGATCTCGCGGTCCGCGAGTTGGAGCCCCGCATCGGGCTCTGGGCTGATGGCTCAGAGCCTGGAGCCTGCTTCCGATTCTGTGTCTCCCTCTCTCTCTGCCCCTCCCCCGTTCATGCTCTGTCTCTCTCTGTCTCAAAAATAAATAAACGTTAAAAAAAATTTTTTTAAATAAAATAAAAAGAAATCACTAAGTGATATGTATGGGAAATAGAGTTATAACTAGTTCTATTTGTGGTCATGCCTGTTTGAGAATATTTCACATTTCATATTTTACATCTCTCTTAACATGATACTTGGGGAGCCAGCATGATAGACAGGAAAGTCATTTTGACATGCTGTTGACCATTATAGAGAAGAACTGGGGTGGATTTTGACAATAGAAGAGTCGAGGTCCTGGGGTCTGAACTGGAGAGAAAATAGGAACCTGACAGCAAGGAATTTTATGAGCACAACACTGCCTGTTCCTCCACCCAGTGGTGCTAGTGTGACCAGGGTAAATAAACCAAATGTTCACAAAGCAGTGTTGACTCGCCTCACCCACTTGCTGGCACCCCTGTGTCGTAGAAGGAGGCTGTGGGCTGACACATTGTATGGCACATTCTCGGCAACTTCTTTGAGGTGAACTTCAACTTCTCTCCCTGCACCTGCTACAACACAAAAGTCTGAGCATGCCCACTGGCAGGGGTGGGAGGTGGGGAGCAGCAGGGAGACCTCAGAGTAGAAGTTAATACCTCAGCCAGTGAACGCTGTGAGGAGACAAAGGTCAGATTGCAGAGGTGTGAGCTGCCAATGAGAGGTAAGAAAAGAAAGATGACTATTGGTAATTACTTGCAGTAGTCTGGCTAGAAAGAGGAAGTGAGAGATTGGAGGGGAGCTGGAGAGAGGTAACTGGATGAGCAACCACTTAATCAACAAATATTAAAATATCTTACATGTGTCTAGTGCTAAGAAAGGCACCAGGAAGAAATTTTCCAGCCTTAATGGAAGATCTGCCATAAGATCTATTTCTCGAATGCATAATGACTAAATATTTTGTGATCTGATTCGTTGAAACAAATGCAACATCTTCCCTCAGATATAAACCTTACTTGATCTTTATGAAACGATCAAAGAAGTTTGTGTTAAGATAAAAAAGAGAAAAAGAACAGGTCTGCCTGTGCTTTTTTTTCCCTCATCCTCTCTCCTTTCATTCCTTCTGTGTCCCAAATTTGGACAGTTCTGTTACTATCACTTATTCAGGAAATATCTTCTAGAATGGTGTTCTTAACCCTATGTTCAGAGCGTCTCATAGTACTATTTGATGTTTAGAAATAATCTAATGTATAATTCATAGAGCACTCATATATTGGAGTATTGAATATTACTACCCCATGGAAGTTAGAAATGTGAATAAAGCGGTATTCCCCTGGCCAGATTATAAGCTTTATGAGGGTTCTTGGCCCTGCTCTATTTAGAACTATCGAAAATAAAGTCAGAGTACTATAAATGGGATTTTTGCAGTTAGGTTGCAATTAAGGATCCTTGGGTAGGCAGAGAAAGGTACAAAAAATTCTTACACAAGAATTCAGGAAGATCCCTGAAAGAGATAATATTGGAACCGGGTGTTAAAAGATGAGACTTTCAGATAGCAGAAAGCTAGTAAGCAAAATCGCAGTGGCAGAAAACTACTTTGTGGAGGAGCCAGAAGAGCGAGGAGAAATGGTTTGGTATGGTTAGAGAGGCTGTGTGGAAAGCAGTAAATGCACAGATCTGGGATCCTGGAAAGCTCTGCTGAGGAGTCCTAGACTTGATCCTACAGTGACTGGAAGTGTTAGAAGTTTTCAGGCAAGTGGGGAAGCATGAGGTTTAGGAAGAAAACTGGGACCATCAGGAAAATTACGAATCAACGGGGACTGGAAGCAGGGAGTACATGAGATGGGAGGCTCCTGTCTGGATGGGAGATAGATGGTGGATGGTGGGTGAATTTCTGCCATGATGACGGCCTTGAACACGGAAAGGGGAAGTCGAGCTTCTTGTGCACGAAGTGCTTATAATCAGTTGGAGGTGTGTGTTTGGGAGGTGTGGTGATGGGGTAGAATGAAGAGGACGCCAGGTGTTCAAGCCAGGGAGAGGGACAATGCCACTGGTATTAGGTATGAAAGAAAAGTAAATTCAGGAGATGATGGGGATGAGGATCTAGCTAGAAAGCGTGAAAAAAGGTATTAATTAAGACATTTAAGTCATGGGTGTAAATGAAATTGCTTCTAAGTGGAGAACCTTGGTGAAGGCCCACATTTAAGGAAGGGAGAAGAGCCAGAAGGAAAATTTGAGGCATTTCCTACAAGATTAGAAGTGAGATTTCAAGGAAGCCAAGAAAAAGCTTCAAGGAAAAGGACTCATGTTGTGATAGGTTTCATTTATAGAGCTGACCCTTGAATAACATGGGTTTGAAATACAGGAGTCCACTAATATGCAGATTTTTTTTGATAAATACAGCACAGTACTATAAATGTATTTTCTCTGCCTTATGATTTTCTTTCTCTAGCTTATGTTATGAGAATACAGTATATAATACATGTAACATATGTTATCTGTGAGGCTTCCAGTCAACAGTAGGCTATTTGTATTTAAGTTTTGGGGAAGTCAAAAGTTATATGCAGATTTGTGACTGCACAGGGTCAGCACCCCCTAACCCCTCCATTGTTCAGGGTTCAAGTGTGTAATCATTTGGTTGTATCATTCTTTCTTCCCTTCTGGATTGGCCCCAGGAAATGGGCTGTGCAGCTGCCAGTGTTGTATCATGTCTAGGTTCACACTTCAGGCTTGCAGCTCTACCCACTATTTACTAATGAGCAGTGACTGGCCTAGAGTCATCAGCAGTCAGTGACTTCCTTGGGAAACTCCTCCCAACTACTGAGTGTGTGTGTGTGTGTGTGTGTGTGTGTGTGTGTGTGTGTTAGGAAGGCACAACAAGGGAGGAGAGCCGGGTTTATATTTAGGATTTCCATAATTCAAGCTTCATGTTTGTCTCTAGGAGTAATACGATTTTATAGCAATAACAACTACCTCCAAGCATAAGTATTGTTTTGCCCTTCATTTTTCATGGTAGGTAGTCATTCCCACTTTTGTTAAATAGTTGATTTTATTTCACTGTTCGTGTATCCTGTTTTCCATGAAATTTTTTTCCATGAATTTTGCGTCAGGAATATTTCTTTGAGGGAAGTAATGCATTTTTTCTCCTAACAATAGGTGTTATAGAAGAAATTATGTTCTCCTTTTACCTAAATTTCCAAGAAATTCAAATCCAAATGATAACTTCAATTATTTCAACTGTTGACCAATATATAGGTAGCATAATGAACTTCCTTTCTTTTTCACTCTCAACCTTGTTATTTTTATTCATATTTCATGATTTTTCTTTTTGGAAGTCACCCCAAATCCTTAAGATGAAGAGCCAGGGCATAAATAAGTACGTTCACTATTAACTAAATGTCTTTCCAGACATCATCTCACTTGATCGTCAGAACAAGCCATTGACTAGCTGGTCTTATTACTCCCACCAGAGCCATGAGGGAACAGAGTCTCAGTGAAGTTAAGGACATAAAGTTCACCCAGACAAATACTGAGTGGAATTCAACCCTGGGGCATCTTTCTCTAGTGGCAGAGTGGTCATTTCAGCCTATGTGGCTCAAACTTCTGTGGGCAGCTGGCCTATGTGTACATGGCATATGGCTGGCTGGGATAACTCTTGTTCCGATGAAAACTAATCACTGACATATGAAACTAGTCTTGTTTTGAGCAGTTTTCTTCTTGATGATGAAATAGTCTATGTTTGTATGTCCTCCCCAGATTTTATAATATTCAAGAAGCACATGAAAGAGGCCTCTCATCCAGTATTCTTGATTAAGTTATGAAAATGGAATTGAAGCTTATGTTCCCCCTTCGTACGGTAAGTAACTATGAATTTGGGTAACAGAATTGCCTTTCCCCTCCTCCTAATTTCCTCACAGTATTTACAAAAGAAATGGAAATGCTCCTGGTATGAAGGTGGCATGACTTGTGAATAATATCCAGATTTGTCTTCAGAATATTTCATTAAAAAGGAAAATTTCCATTTTTTCAGTTCAGTTGTGGTTTTTATAAATTCTAGTTTAACATGTTTTATCTGGTTTAGAATTGGAGTCATTTTGAACTACATACGAGTTTTGGTAATTAACATAACTCTTCTACCCACTTTATATACACTTGTAATTCTCTAGTGAAAACTGACATGTGGACTCTGAAAAGTCATGGCCACATACAAGGAAGGTTTAGAACTGCCAGGTTGCTGTGCAGGGGCATTTCTCTTCATCCCAGAAGCCCTAGCTTGGAGCATCCACCCCCATTTGGCCTGGGCACTAACTGTCTTTAACTGCAAAGACATATCACCTTGCAAGTGATTAGAACTGACTCATCCCACATGAACAAAATCAGGTTTTAAAGAAAGGGCAACATTATCAAGTTCTTCTAGGTATTGTGCCTGAAGGATTTAAAAATGATTTGAGACAGTTGATTCCTTTGTCCACCTACAAAATCATCTGTTATTTTCACTCTTCACTATATTTTATTTTTCTTTATATGTGCTAATGCATGTTTAAAGGAAAAATTCTATATGTATAGTTGTGAATATTCATTAATAAATTTTATTCATTGTAACAAATTAGGGAGGGAGGCATATGTGAATTTGTGGGGAGGCTGAATTATAGATAACTTTTAAATAAATGTGGCTTTTATTCTTTAAACTACATGTAGTAACTTCAACAAAACATTACAAAGTAGAAATCCTTAAGGAGACCTGTAATAATAAATCATATGAACATTCTGTTATTAGCATATAGATTGGATGTGTGTAGGAGCTTGTAAAGTGCCTGAGGTTCACTGAAAATAGTTTATTCTGTGTCTAAAAAGTGTATGCAAGATTGAAAATAAATGTTTAAAACACCATATATTACCTACCTATAAGTAAAGTGTTTGCAAAGCAAAGGTAAACATCAGCCCAGCTCATGAACAAATTATCAAAAGATTTTAAATTTATTGAAGCCATAAATTAATGAGATATTACCATGTGTGCATAAATAACTTAAAGAATAAAATTTGCTGATCCTTCTCTCATATGGATATTTGTGCTAATGAATCAGGATCCTATTTACTCTATTAGTCCCCAAAGTAATTGCTTATTTGAAGAAGTTCTGTCTTATGGGTTTTCAGTTAATTAAATCCATTTGCATTTTATGCACACATTTTAAATTCTCAAGTCCTATTTTTCATAAGCCAGATTCAAATATGTTCATGTAATAATACCTCTCATTAAGGCATTAGTCTTTCATTTTTAAAGGAACTTTCAGAATAGCCATATGCATAAAATGGTTATTAATGAAATTCAATCAATATTTTAGAAAAGTCAACCCATTAAATGTTTTTTTTTTAGTTTAAATTTTCCTATTTGTAATGGTGATTACTATGCTGAACATACTTCCAATTTCTAATTTTTTGGTTAGCTTAATTTATTCAATGATTTTTTTTTTTTTTTGCTTTGATTTTGCATGGCAGTTTTTAACTTCTAATACGCCTTTAGAATTACAAGCGACCTTTTCTCAAAGGGTGGTTTTTTTCAAGGTATGTGCATATTAACTGATTGATCTTGCCAACCCAGTTGGGAGATCACTAAAACATGAAGCAAAGCTTTTCTAAATCTAATACTAAAGAACAAGTATAATAATTCAACAAGTTAGGGATATTTTTTAAGGGTTTGTTTTCTCTTAGTTTTCAAATATTTGAGAAGTTGTGAATTAAAGTGCATAAGTGATAAAAATTGTAAATGCCTTTGTTGTATCCAAACTGTAGAAATTTTTCCGTGCTGCCCAAGTTTGGAAGCTTGAAAATGCTACTGAATTTAGGAGAGTAGAAAAAGTAGATGGAAGAGAGGCCAGGAAGCGCCTCACAGGATACACACAGTGGGCCCAGGATCTAAGACCCAAGTACTTGACAAGGCCAGATGCTGGGAAAGGCATCCGGGGGCACAATCTGGAAAGGTGATCTGGAAATCCAGTTCTGAAATCATACCTAATTGAACTATCTCTAGATGGTTATTACATGTCACCCCATTTATAGTTTATCTAGCTTATTAGTTCCTCTTTGCAAAAAAGACACAAAATGCAGAGTCTGGATACATTTGGGTACCAATTCCAGCCTAAGTTTATAGCAGAATCAAAAAAGGATAGAGTATCCAAATGGACAAAGAAAGAAAAGGAAGCAAGGGAGGGAGGGAAAGAGGATGGATATCCTAAAATCAGGATAAGTATGAATTATTTTGACCTTTTTGGCAATATTGGACAATAATGTACTTTTATTGACATCTAACATGAGATATACGTATAAAATGGAGAACAATTTTTGATACACTTTAAAATTCATACACTTTATAGTAAAAGAAGCAATTTTCATTCAATTAAGTTTTATTAATTCATTTAAGTCATGATCTATGTAAAGCATAATGCCAACAGTATCCTAAGAAGATAACATTTTCTTTGTAGTTGGAATCGCCCTAAGGAAGCATTTCTTCTCATTTAGACAAAGTAGAAATAAAGCACATGTATTACCACTCGTATAAATTTTTAATACTGAATAAAATATTAGTGTTTAGTGTGATATTGATTCTCAACATAATACTCCTCCATAATAGCATGCTAATTGGTTAGAATTAAATCAGACAGATTCAAAAACCCTGAGAATAGACCATATAACACTTGTAATTTTTTTTCATTAGTTTCCAGAACTCCAATTAAAATGGAATTAATCTGCCAAATAAAAGGCCATGGTGCAATAAAAGTTCCACATACTATGTCATGTGCATGCCTTCCTCCCTCCCAGGGCCACACCCCACAACAAGATACAGAAGTGAAGATCACTTGTGAGTTCGAACCACATAGTAACAGCCTTCAAAAGAGGCAGGCAATCTATGTGCATTCCAGCTCTATAATTTATTAACTGTGAGACCTTATGCATTTTACTTGAAACTCACAGAGCCACAGTTTCCTCATCAATAATATTACTAGTCTAATAGTACCAACCTCCTAAAGTTATTGAGGAAGTAAAACAGAGGTTCGTTTAAACTAGGGGTGATTTTTTTTCCCACCAGGAGACATTTGGTAATGCCTGGAGATGATTTGGCCTGTCCCAACTGGAGGCAGTGGGTGTGATATGGGCATTTGGGGAGTAGAAGCCAGGGACGATGCTATACAAGATGCACAGGACAGCCCCCCAAAATAGAGTCCACTGGTCCAAAGGTCAATAGTGCCAAGACTGAGAAACACTGGAGAACAGTGAAGTCATGTATGTAATGAGCATAATGTCTGAAATACAGTAGGCCCTCAAAAAATATTAGTATAATTACATTGTTATTGTTGTCATTATTTGTTTGGTAAGAAACTCCAAATCACCCTGGTGGTATCAGGACTGGGTACTACAAGCAATTCAGTAAGCCCATTCCAGTACAATAATGCCTATCTGCTAAGTCATCAGATGGACTGTCCAATTTTTAGGTGCCTTCAGGAATGGACTGACCCACTTAATGCCTGACTAGTCTACCAAACTCATAGATAGGATTGTACCAAAGTCCATGGGCTATCATTTAATTTGTACCTTCTTAGAAATTAGGAAAAAAACAGGAAAAGACAAATAAAAAGTAACTTATCGTACCAGGTGACTATTACTTTCTAACTCTTGCTAATAGTAATGGCTCATGAGTCTCCTGATGATCATTTTTTTTTATTTTTTTTAACGTTTATTTATTTTTGAGACAGAGAGAGACAGAGCATGAACAGGGGAGGGGCAGAGAGAGAGGGAGACACAGAATCCGAAACAGGCTCCAGGCTCTGAGCAGTCAGCACAGAGCCCGACGCGGGGCTCGAACTCACGGACCGTAAGATCATGACCTGAGCTGAAGTCGGACGCTTAACCGACTGAGCCACCCAGGCGCCCCTTGATGATCATTTACTTTACAAAATAAGTTGATGTCTGGACATCATTTGTCTGGCAAATGGAAATATGGTCTTCTGGTTAACATAAGATCTTGACTATATATGGTACACAAATGTTATCAATTTTAAAACAAATTGAATGCAACAAAATAGTTTTAGCTTTATGTTAAAACAGTTTAGAGAGGGAAAACTCTTGCTTAATGCAAAACCTTCAAGGTCAAAGAGACCTGAGTTTGAATTTCAGCTTTATGACCTTCAAGCTGTGTGACCTTGAATGGTTTGTCTTCTCTGAGCTCAGTTTCCTCATCTGTTTAATAGGTAGAAAACTATGTCACAGGGTTGTTGAGAGAATTAAATGATACATGCAGCATTTGACATTTATCAGTAGTGAATAATTATTACCATTTCTTCTGGAGACCTTGCATTGCCTTGAGGTTGTTATCATAGCCACCGGTTTTTATTGTAAGAATGGTAACTATGATGTGTAGATACTTTTTATTAACAGAGGAAGCTCAAAATAATCCATAGCCTCAATAAACAAAAAATCTTAGACTTACTTCAATAAAAGTGATTTAAGAAGAAAAAAGAAAAGGTACATATTATACATGGAATTTCCCAGTGAGAATTTTTTTTTAAGGAAAAGATGGATTTCCTAAATTAAAGAATGAATGATGTGCACATCTTTCCGGCATATTTTAATATAGTTGATAATCCACTTTTTAATTAGCCACCTAATTATAATTCAATAGAAATTTCCCTAGGTGAATGTAGTAACCTACTTCAGAGAGAGAAATGGAGCTCTGAGTGGGCGCTCCTACTGTAAATTTTGACACTTTTTCAGGTTCAATTTGTTCTAAGGCTAACTGGCCCAGGAGAGATGGGGAGAGCTGTGTTTCATAACCTAATAATTCCCACTGCCAGGAAGGTTGACAATAAGGCCAAGTTCACCTTTCATTGGTATTTTTATTTTTCTCTTTTCTTTGTTCCCTGGAGAAGACCCAACTCTTTTTTTTTTTTTTTTTTTTTTTTTTTTTTGTGCTCCCATCATTCAAATGTTTTAAATTTGAAAACAAAAACATTTACACATAATCCAAACTACACCCTCCTTCATTTTCTTGGGAATTTGGTGTCTTCTCAACTCAGGTTTCCCTTACTTCCAGCTCCTGAGAAGCAGGAGGCTGGAAGGCATGTGAGGAGACCATCTCAAGGTTTAATTCCACAACCCAGACTGTGCCAAGGAGGGAGATTACTTTTTAATCTATTCCTTAGCAATAGATGTTTGAATTTCTTAATCCTTAATATACTTTTTATCATTAGTTGCTCATCACCTTAGTCTAAAATGTTTTCAAACTCACCAACTTTTGCTTTATTAATTGATTAATAAATTGATTGCTTTATTAAATCTCTCTTCCAACCAGTTATAGCTTTGTGTAATTACAACTTCAATATATTTGAATGTAATTGTATACTATTGTCTCTCATTAATTTCTGGCTCATATCCATTAAACATATACAGACAAGAGAGGTGAACTTCTCACTTTAATTATTTCCTTGCTTTCACCCCTTGCCTCCTACAGTCTATTTTCAATAAAGTATGAGTCAGATAATTTTGTTCCTTTACTCAGAACTCTCCAGTAGATCCACTTCAACCTGAGTAAAAGCTAGAGCCTAATGATGGTCCTCAATGCCATATATGTGACCACCATGACCACCATCTCCTGCCCCAACTCATACATTCACTCCACTCTAATTATTCTGGTTTCCTTACAGTTCTGTCGGTATACCAGACATATCTCTGTCTCAGGGCCTTTGCACTTGCTATTTCTTGTCTGAGACAGTCTTCCCCCAGGACTACACATGATTTACTCTCTCATCTCCTTCAAGTCTTTGTTCAAATGTCAACTTCTCAATAAGACCTTCACTGACTACTCTTCTAAAAATGCAACCCCTTCCTTTAAAAAAAAAAGGGCGGGAGGCTGGGTAGCTCAGCCAGTTAAGCATCTGACTTCAGCTCTTGTCATAATCTCGCAGCTCCTGAGTTCAAGCCCCACATCGAGCTCTCTGCTGTCGAGGCAGAGACCACTTGGGATCCTCTGTCTTCTTTCTCTCTGCCTCTGCCCCTCCCCCACTTGCACACATGCTCCTGCACTCACGCACTGTCTCTCTCTCAAAAATAAGCATGTTTGTTTGTTTTTGAGAGAGAGAGAGAGAGATGGGGGTGGGGAGAGGCAGGGAGAAAGGGGGCACAGAGGATCCAAAGTAGGCTCTGCACTGTCAACAGAAGAGCCCAATGTGGGGCTCAAACTCATGAACCATGAGAACATAACCTGAGCTGCAGTCAGAGTCTTAACCGATTGAGTCACCCAGGCACGCCCCCAAAATTTTTTTAAATAAAAAATAAATGAAAAAAAATGTAACCCCTTCCCACACTATTTTCCTTCCTTGATTTATTTTTCTCCATAATACTGGTCATTCTCTAATAATTTCTGTGGTTTTCTTATTTATTTTCTGTCTCCCTCCACTAGAATGTAAGCTTCATGAGGGCAGCAATTTTTGTTATTTTTGACCAAGCACCTACTCCAATGCCTAGTATCTGGCAGACACTTGATAGATATTAGTTAAACTGAATTGAAGTAAAATTACACACTTATTGACCTTATTTCATTTCCCTCAAAGCTTTCATTTCCCTTCTGGTAGTCCTTATCTTCTCGTGTTCTGCCATTATAGCTCCTATAGGACATCTTTGATCCCCCAACCCCCAGGTGGATTTTGGAAATGGAAGAAACAGTTTCACTGTGCTTCCTTTTCACTGATCACTGACAAGCTTTACTGGGATAAATTTGCATTTTAGCCATATTCCTTTCCTATTAGATGAGGAGATTGTTATTACCAAAATGGTGAACTGACCGGGATAAATTAGATTCCTGATCAGAACACTCGGGTGAATCTTGATGGAAAAGAGAGGGAGAGAGGGACAGAGGGAGAGAGGGAGAGAGAGATGGAAATGCTAAGCTCTATAAATAGGTATCCTTTTCTTAGCACACATGTTCCTAGCATAAATATTAGATCCTTAAACCTGATTCAAGAAAATACATACTTCCTGATGACAAGAAAGCCATAAATATAGTTCATGACCAAAGATTAGTCACTGTTTATTATTGCTGGTGACACATGATACGTTGGGGAGATCTGGCAATATTTCAGACATCTCCAGTCAGCCATTTATCATTTCACAGTGGAAGATGAGGAGGTATTTCTATATTAACAGCCCCTGTAATAAGGGAGTGAGTGAAGAAACATCTGATGTGTTTTATCATTGAGAGTCAAAGGGACACTGACAATGTTAAAAATGTGCTGAGTAGATTACAGGTTTTGTACAAGTTGGTCTTCTAAACAAGAAGACTCCTTTTTTTAAAAAGTAGTAGAAGAAAAAAGGAACTATGTTCTACGTTGCTTACTTCTCCCTTGTGCCCCTGAATGATATTTCTAGACTTGAGAAACTGTTTCTGAGAAACAGAAGCTTGATTTGTCTCCAAAGCCTCTAACATTCTGAGCAGCATGATGGCCTTGAGACTCTGCTGCTTCAGGCCATGCTGCGGTCCCAGCACAGGATTACCCTGCAGTTATGCAACAGAGACCCAACGCACCTGCCCTCCACCCAGTGTAACAATGTTTCCCTATTTCAACCTAAAATTTAGAATAAATCAAGGCACATAGCATGTTAACAACTTCCACCTGATTAAAAAATTCAAGACTATGTTCCCTTCATAACTACTATGGCCATGCAAGTGAAAGACATAAAGCTCTCTGGGAGAGGATTTTAAAAAGGGGCTTGGGGATGTGAATGGCCAAGAACTGTATCTTAGAAATGGTGGGAGTGAGCCACTGAAAAGTTTTTAACATAACCAATAACTTCTGCAATGCTCTGCAGAATTCTGAAGACACCATTAAAAATTAAATAAAAAGCCTCAGCTTGGTTTTGTGTGTGCTTCAATAGGCAAAAAGATATATTTAATGCAGAGGGTGTTGAATCTGAATTAGTACAAATATTATTAATTTAATGTTCATACTGCATTTTATGGTTTGTAAACTGCTTAGCAATAATTTTATATATTTTTCCTCACAGCGCCACTGTAAAATATATCGGTATTTTATTTTTCCCATTTTATAGATGAGGCAACCTTTAATAAGTGATCTATTTCTTTCCTGTGCATATTGGTTAACTGGTAAATGATTAATTTATGTCTGCATGAACTTCATCATGCAGAGTATTTATTTTAGTGTGAGTTGGTATTTATTTTACCGACAAAGCATTATAGTATCCAATTATATATGCATGTTTTAAAGGCAGTAAAGCAGTCACCAGTAGTTAATGCAACATTAAGTCAGAGATTTTAAATGCACAGTAAATTCTGAGTGAGGGTATTTAAATCAAGCAGCACCCTTTCTCCCTGCTCTCATCCATGTGGGTAAGCAATGGCCCTTCTATAAAATGACCACGTGGCATCCGTCCTGTGACGTGGAAAAGATGTGCTGAGATTTTCAGAGCTTAAAATCTTAACTGAAGAGAAATACCAAAAGGTTTATAATTACATCTGGCAAAAGTTCAAGAGTAAACAAATCTTATCATTTATATCTGCCTATAGAATAACTTGCAATTGGGGGGCTTCTACCTTGCCTGTTTTTTCTTCCCTCTTTCTTATGTGCCTCCATTTTTTCCTTTCATTTTCTTTATCAGTTCTCCTTCACTAAGATGGTCGTTGTGGCTGCTGGTATGAACAAGTATAAGTAACCCCACACGAGTGATATATTAAGGCTGAATAAAAAGGGTAACGTGACTACAGTATTTGCATTCTCTCTCCATATTGCACTCTATGAGCTATCAGCAAAACTGCTTTTCAATGGGTGTGGCATATGAAGTCCACGGTTCTCAAAATGCTCCCTAAGCACTGACTCAGCAATACCCTCTAATATCATTTCATACTTTACCCCTATAGAGGACAAAGCACCAAGAAGTTCATTTATCCATAAGTCAAATTTTTTAGCTAATTAGAAATATAATTTCTTTTCACAATAACTTATAACATATAATTTTCCCTTATTTATTGATCTCAAGACTCTTAAATTTAGCCAATAAAGCTAAGGATTTTTAAAATTCATTGAAAGATTCCAGCCCTAATTTCACATGCAAAAGTCTAAATATTGGCATGTTAGCTGTCAAAGGCAGATGATTTAAAACACATTGTGTGTGCTGGTACTTAAATGCTTCCAGATTCAGAAACTGTCTCTTTCAAACTTAAAATGTACTTAAAGACCCAGGAAGTGATACCAATTTTGTGAAAATATTTATATTATTAAAAATTTGGGGGTCGCCTGGGTGGCTCAGTTAGTGAAGCATCTGACTCTTAACATCTCATAGTTCATGGGATCGAGCCCCACATAAGGCTCTGCACTGACAGTGTGGAGTCTGCTTGGGATTCTCTGTATCCCTCTCTTTCTTCCCCTCCCCTGCTCACACTTGCTCTCTCTCTCTCTCTCTATCTCTCTCAAAATAAATAAATATTATAAAAATTTTTTGTACACACTGAAATATAAACTCCATTACATCAGATCTACTAGTAAGATAACATATTATGAAGTAATATTTTTTAAATTTATGTGATTTGCTATGGGACCTACTGAGCAGTATCTATGTATTCAGGACACAGATGTTTTAAAAATAAATCTGTAAAACAAGGAGCATTACCAGAGAGGAATGTCACTGAAGTACCATCCTCAGGCTCCCTGCTTAGAGATCAGTAATAAAAGGAATCAGCACCCCAGTGTGATATTTTCTAACTCAGAATTAGATGGACTTGACCCTTAAATAAGCACAGTGGATTACTTTCATATAATGATTCCCGCTCTCTCTCTCCATATATATATATATATATATATATATATATATATATATATATACACATACATACATATGCATATATGCATATGCATATATACATATACATACATACATATATGTATATGCGTGTGTGTGTGTGTAAATGCACACACACATGGAGATTTTAGCCATCTTACTCTGTTATAAAAATAGAGAAAACGTGTAATCAAAAGAAACATTTCAAGTATTAAAGTATAAATTAAATGTATGAAATACAGAAATTTCTTCCTTTTAAAAATCGTTCCATCTAATAAAATGTCCAAATAGAGTGCTATCATAGTTTCCTTACATGCCACAGTTCCAATATCCAATACCCCAAGGCTTTTCCTAGTCCAAGACTTTCCCAAAGGCATTTATTATTCCCATTTACATTTATTTGACCCGTATTGCAGCTTCTAAATTGGACACATCATCTTCCCTGAGAACTCGGTGTCCTTACATAGCCTTACAGGAGAACTGTAAGTTATATCACTTTCTGATGCAACAATGAACTAAATGGGCAGAAAAGCGTAAGACTCCCTCACACTTCCTTGTTTTCCACCACCCCTCACATAACATGAAACACAAGTGAGTGTCCCATTATTGTAAATGTTGAACTGGGCTTGATTCCCAGTTCTCAGTCTCGTAATCCCAGAATCCATTATTATGGTGTTTCTGTTTTCATCAATTGTCATCTTTTTATATAATTCTGTAAGCTTTTGCCAAAAATAAACATTTCGAGGAGGGATTCTTATATGGAAAAACTGAAATATAATGTTCATGCTAAGGAAAAACATTTATTCTTTTTTAAAGAGAGAACTTTTCACCAAGCATCATGATTTTCCAGAACTGCATAGATGGAGAAGTTGCTGAAACTCAATCTTGCTTCCTGATAAAGTCAATATATCATTTGCACAGTTATTACCTAGAGCTTCCATGAAAACTAATAAAAAGTATTTCAGCTTAAAATTTCAGCTTCTAGTTTATACTTAACTAAAAATCTCTTACAAGTAAGCATTCTTGTCCATCAGAAGTTGGTACAGAAGAAGGAAGTTCAAAGGAGTAAATATGGGAAGTGCCTTTCCAGCCCTAATAGGGTAAGAAGATCCTGGCCCGAGAACATGGATCTCTAGACCATGGAGCAAATATATCCCTGAAGAGAGAAAAATCCATTAGGTTGTCATGGCTTTGAAACATCAGCCATTTACACTTGCCAGGTCCTGAACCCACATTCACTTGGTAATCAGTTCATTGATTAGAATTCTTCTTCTCATCTACTTATGTGTATATATCTATACCTACAGGGAGAAAATACAGCAGTCAATATAACTCATTAGGTTGATGGATATATTTCTTATTATAAGTTAATATATTGGGATTTTTCTGTAAAGACGCTTTTTAATTACTATAAATATTGTCAATGAGATCATTTTAAAATTCTAAAACTCTCAGCCACATGTACAGAGGTAAAAGTTCCATTTCTGGAACATGAGACTAAAAAGAGTAATTTCTCATCCATATTTGCTTTTAAAATACAGCCACTCCCATACATGCTATCACAATGCCTTCCCCACCCCACAGGAAAGGGAACTAATGCTTGTAAGAAATGATAGTCGATAGTCTTACACACTATCCTCAAAGAAAGTTATTTGTTCAGGTTCACCCAACCAGTAACTAACAGAGATTAAAACTCAGGTCTGATAGATGCCCTTTCAACTAAACTTATGTCTTTACTTAGAATCCACTAATAGCAACATAGGCTGTGACTAGGAGAAGCAGGTAAGTACTCCCTGGCTGCTAGAGAGAAACACTGATCCTACTGGCTGTTTCCTCTAAACAAGCCTAAACCCAAATCTCCCGTCCAAGAAGTTGGTGTTCTCTATCTGGCGCTTTTATCTTCATGGACATGTGCAGAAACCTTGTCTGATGATTTAGCTATATATATATTTTGGAGTCTGATTTTTAAAGTAATTCAACACAAAGACATTTGTTCACAGTAAACTTAAGAATGGATTGTATATTACCAGGGAACTGGAAAAGCAAAGAGAAATGATAATTATTTTACCAAGCAATTTCATAGCTGTCTTTCATTGTCTATTCATATCTCTTTATTTGGTCTGGCTAGTTATGAAACCAGCTCCCATTATTACATTTTGTTAATTGAAATATAGCTTTAATTGTTCCCAAGTATACTTTTATATTTTTTACCTAACACTAATCTGAAAAAGGTCTTAAACCTATTTAATTGGAGCTGGTAGGAATAGAGGTGAGGGCACTCCTAAATTAATTATAAGCTTGGTGAGACAGAGATGAAATATTTTGGATTTTTGACCATGCATGTTAGGTATTAGGAGAATTATATTTCATGTTATGGAGATGAACAGAAAATTCTGGAGATGATTTTTAAATCTTAAAGAATCAGGTATTGGGGCGCCTGGGTGGCTGAGTCGGTGGACCATCCGACTTAGGCTCAGGTCATGATTTCGTGGTTTGTGAGTTAGCACCCTGCGTCGGGCTCTGTGCTGACAGCTCATAGCCTGGAGCCTGCTTCCAATTCTGTGTCTCCCTCTCTCTCTGCCCCTCCCCTGTTCATGCTCTGTCTCTCTCTCTCTGACAAAAATAAACACTTAAAAAAAATTTGTAATAAAAAAAAGAATCATAGGTATCAAATATTTATTCAGTCAGTTTGACTTCATTTAATGAAGTCATCCTTCCATTTTCCAGGAAACTATTTTGCTTAAACTAGTTCCAACATTAAAATCTTTCTTTAAGAAAAGATTATCACTAAAGAATGACACTGTATAATACAAACAGGAACTCATTTCAGTGTTTAGCCTACCTCCTCAATTTGAGTAAATTCTTCCTAATATCTAAGTAAAGTCTCTCCCAAAATGGCCCGTATCTTCTCCTCTGCAAGTAATGTAGCACTAATTTATTCTCCATAGTCTTGGTTCTTCATCCTTGTAATGCTTGGTTTGAATCTATATTCTCTGCATCCTCCCAGGCCTCCTTTCTTAATGGGTGTCTCCGTGTTTCCAGATGTCAGGGTTGTTTCTTTGGGAGTATAAAACCCAAAGGGTGTTGCCTTCCTCACTGTAGCTCTGATGCTTCTATGATAAAACCCCCTAAATATTTTTTTTTCAAAATTCCTTCAGAAATTTACATATTAAAAACAAAGAGCAAACAAAAGAAGGCTATCTCAGATAAGGCTCAAATGGAGTTTATGCTGAAAATTTTCAAGAAGAGTATGAATACTTTTCTTTCTTGGATGCTATTTTGAACGGTGACAGGATGAACTAAGTGACCTCTTGATGATCTTCCAGCCCTGTGATTCTGTGATAATCTTAGCTTCCAGCATTTCATTTTCTCTAAACACTAAAATCTAATCTGCCCTAAGATATGAGAGTGTTTAACAGATGAAAACCTTTTAATGGAGGAAAGATTCTGCTTGTTTTCTTGGAAGTAATTTTCTTAACAATTGCTTACATTTATATTCAAGGCAGCCTATACTGAATCATTAAATCCAAAGAAAATCATAAAAGAAAAATTAGCAGACATATTATATAATGACATGCAATTTATTTCTTGACTTTTGCCTTTATTGTTCTGCATTAGAAACATTTACTCCTGTAGACGTGGTTAAAGGATTCATGAACTCCACTTTCTTAAATCTAAAACCATTCTTGCTTTCTATACCACAATTGTTTCTACTTAAAAAGGAGACGTATGTTAGTACCAGTAGACATTTTACTTCCAAGCGGCTACTTTCTGAGCGGGGCAGCCATAGAGCAAATTACATCTGACAAGTCTGTTTAGTAAAGATTAGCTGTAGTTAGATTAAACAGACCTTGAGCCTGCCATTTAATCCACCACTACTGGTTGTGTGTGCCCAGCCAGTGACGATACTTGCAGGCACAGAAATTAGATTATTAGTTTTCATTGCTTTTTAATCAGCTGTTTTTGAACCAGTGGAAAACTTTAGGCATAAAGTGAAAAACAGCCCTTCCACATATCAAATGGATGATCTACTTGATTCTAGATTCAGGTGCTAATATTATTAATTACATTATCAGTACTACTAATGATGATGATAAGAGTGTTACATAAAAACTAGCTACCCTGAGCTATAATCTCTGGCAGAGCTTTACACAGATTATTTATATTGAATCCTCACAACTGTTCTCTGGAGTTTTACCAAAATAAAAATGGTGAGTTATGCATATATTCTGGGACATTTTTTTTCTGATATTGACTCGGAGCATCCATAAGTATTTTTCAATGAGTTGTTCAGCATTCAGTTGATTATTTTTTGTTGTTGTTTGGTCCAACTGCAGTTTGGATGATATAGAATGAACATAGAAAACCATAGCATTAATCTTGGACTGTAAAAGCCCTATTTGTATTGTGACACAAATATAAATGTAAAGCAAGCAGAAAAAATGCTATGTAAGCTCTTTTCTGAGCTTAGTATTGTTAGAAAATATTTAACTCTTGTGTTGTTTGGTAGCTTTTCTATTGTGTGTACCGTAAGTGCAAAAAGAATTACACTAGAGTTAAAAATTAGTCTGAAATTTCATAGTGAACTATTTTTATCAAAAACTTATCAGTTCCTCCAGTAAATGGGCAGCACTGAACTTTATACAATTGCCAAGAACCAAGAAATATAGAATTAATATTAAACACAGATCTGAGTTATATTGATCAGCAAATACTTGATATAAGCTGCTAAAAAGAAAAGCCATGTATTATCATATTCCTTGTCTCTTGAATAAATACATGTCCTATGGGTCGAATAGTGGGTTTATATACCTACAGAGGGTAGCATTTGGTTGTGCCTAATGTAAGGTCTGCCTGCCACTCACATCACGTAAGTAAGCCCCACTCTATTCAAAACTGGGAAGTATTTTATTTTATTTTATTTTATTTTATTTTATTTTATTTTAACATTTATTTATTTTTTGAGAGAGAGAGACACAGAGTGTGAGTGGGGGAGGAGCAGAGAGAGAGAGAGGGAGACACAGAATACAAAGCAGGCTCCAGACTCTGAACTGACAGCACAGAGCCCGACACGGGGCTGGAACTCAGAGACCGTGAAATTATGACCTGAGCCGAAGTCGGACGCTTAACTGACTGAGCCACCCAGGTACCCCTGAATTGAATATGTCTTTAAGTTTAAAATTTAAATTCTAAACACACTAGTCACATTTCAGTGCCCAATAGCCAAATATGGCTGGTGGCTACTGTATTGGCCAGATAGATTACAAACTCTCCTTAAAGGAAGATTAAAACTGGGAAGTATTTTTAATGCAATGTGTATAATTGGAATAGAACTGTCAACAACCACAACCTATGTTTTTTTGAAAAGCTGACACTATTATAGGCAAACAATCACGGATCACCATGCCATTCTGCTAAATGACAGCAAGACTCACCCATAGCACTGAATGGTCGCTCTGCCAGAAACCACTGGAGACCACACTGGAAATGGAGTTTCTGGGTGATGGTTTTACCCCATTGGCCTTGTATGTATCAATTAAGCAGTTGCCCTGGTTGTCCAGTTCTTCCCCTGCTGACATCATAACTCAGACTGTTAAAAATGTCTGCAATCCCATCGTCTGCTCTCCAGGGCTTTCACCTTGAGATGGAGAAAGGGACTGTATGGTCTCGCTTACTCCATCTCCCCAACTTCTAAAAGTACAGCCTGACAGTGACCAAAAGAGCTAAGTCAATGCCACCGTACAATAAATGGTTGGCAAACAGCTCTGGAACTAAAAGACTCTTAAGGTTGAAGGGAACCTTAAAGGTCATAAATGATGATCCTACACTCTTCTGATGATTAAAGTGATATTCAAACACCACTGATGATAGGAATCAATCTCTTGTCCTCCCAACTTCAGATTGCTCTAATTGATACAAAGTCCTTACATTAACTATAATGTGGCTCTCTGCAAATTCCACTTACTGGTCTTTAATGTACTTTGGAACTAATGAAATGTTTATGTCCTCTTTGATACCCCAAGAAGTTCCTTTCCAATGCTTCCTCATTCTCTCTGGTTTCCTTCCTCAATGCCCTTGTCACTTTCCTCTCAACATGGTCCAATTTTTTTATATTCTTTATTTTTGAGGGGGGAAGGGGCAGAGAGAAAGACAGAATCCCAAGCAGACTCTGCACTGACAGTACAGGGCTCAAATTTACAAACTGTGAGACCATGACCTGAGCCAAAATCAAGAGTCAGTTGCAATGCTTAACTGACTGAGCCACCCAGATCCCCTGAACATGGTTCAATTTTTTAACATTTCGCAAATTCAGAGTATGATTGGGACTTGCGCAGGATAAAACACAATTCCAAGCACTGTCTTGCTATTAATACTGAATTTGCTGGGGGCGCCTGGGTGGCGCAGTCGGTTAAGCGTCCGACTTCAGCCAGGTCACGATCTCACGGTCTGTGAGTTCGAGCCCCGCGTCAGGCTCTGGGCTAATGGCTCGGAGCCTGGAGCCTGTTTCAGATTCTGTGTCTCCCTCTCTCTCTGCCCGTCCCCCGTTCATGCTCTGTCTGTCTCTCTCTGTCCCAAAAATAAATAAAAAATAAAAAAAAATTAAAAAAAAATAAAAAATACTGAATTTGCTGTTGTGGCAACTATATCAGAGTGACACTTGAAATTCCTACGTGCTTCTCAAATATCTAAACTAAGTCACATGTACCCCATCCGGTACCTGTGTAGCTGGGTTTTTGTCTCCTTGTTTTGGACCACCATAGTAGATTTCATTAATGTTACCTCATTAAATTTGTTCCATCCTACCAACTTTAATGTTTTTTCATGAGGAATGAAGAATGAATTCTAATCCTGTCATCTCACTTATCCACTATGTAAAATCCTAACTAGTATCATCTATAAATCTGACTAGCACATTCTCTATTTATATTAATACCTGATCTTTTTAAAGTGTATTTATCTATTTTGAGAGAGAGACAGCATGAGTGGGGGAGGGGCAGAGAGAGAGAGAGAGAGAGAGAGAGGGAGAGGGAATCCCAAGAAGGTTCCATGCTGCCAGGGCAGAGCCTGACATGGGGCTTGAACTCATGAACCATGAGATAAGATTATAAGCTGAAAGCAAGAGTCAGATGCTTAACCAAGTGAGCCACTGACATGCCCTAATACCTGATCTTTTTAAATGTTGACAATAACAGGACTGAGCCATCACTATCAAAAATACCCTTTCATGAGCATCCGTCTTTGGTTCAGGTCATGACCTCATGGTCCTTGAGTTCAAGCCCCACATCGGGCTCTGTACGGACAGCTCAGAGCCTAGAGCCTGCTTCAGATTCTGTGTCTCCCTCTCTCTCTGCCCCTCCCACATTCACACCCTACTCCCTCTCTCTCTGTCTGTCTCAAAAATAAATAAACATTAAAAAAAAAAAAAGCAGAAGAAGAAGAAGAAGAAGAAGAAGAAGAAGAAGAAGAAGAAGAAATGCCCTTCTAGGTAGCCATTAATCATTCATTGCTATTCTCTAGGGGTGGCTATTCAACAAAATTGCCAACACCCTGGATTTTTAGCTCATATTTCTTCACCTTAGCCAACAAGACACTACACAAATGCCTTGGCAGATATCCTGCAGAAATCCAGATATACTAGTTACCCCCATCGGCTAATCCATTAACCCTTTCAGAGAAGGAAATGATGTTCATCATCTACATGATCTATTTCATGGTGAATCTTTTGGAATCCAGCTGTGAGCCTTACCACAGTGATTTGAGGCTCACAGATATGTACATTTTAAGAAACTGCATCCCTACCCCTTTAGAAATCAGATTCACATTTGCCAATCTCCATTCATGCTTCCCACAGTCCCGACAGTCCCTCAGAAATGTCAGCAGGGGTGTCACAGGTTTCATATGCTGCAGGGGTCTCAGCTTATTCATTTGTCCCTAGCACCTAGCACAGTGTCTAGAATGGAAGAGGCATCCTACTATTTTTAAGGACTCAAAATACTCAAGTTAAAATACTCAGTCAAAAATATCAGCTCAGATCATTGATTCCAAGGTTGTGAGACTGAGCCACACATCGGGCTCCACACTGATGGCGTGGAGCCTGCTTGATATTCTCTCTCTCCCGCTCCCTGCCCCTCCCCCGCTCCCTCCCTTCCTCTCTCTCTCTCTAATAAATAAACTTTTAAACAAGGAAAAGCACAGTCCAAACTTGATATTTGGGTGTTTATATTCATGTTTTTAAAACTCTAAAATAAGAATCTTATAGGTCAGAAGACCATATTAATTTATACACCACATTAGAATTTTGAATTGAACCAAGAACACTCTCACAACCGATCACATGCCACACTTTCTTCCTGTGGTTGTAAATGACATCCCCCAGGTTTACAGAAAGATGGTCTGGATTTCACCTGGAGACATCTGGGCACTAGTGTTCCTGCTGAGGCTCAGAAGGAGCCATATTTGAATTGTTTGGGGGTGTGGAGACATTAAAGAATATAAGAAGGCAAAGCCGGACTTTGGAGGAGAAGGGAGGGAGGCTTCCAAGTCGTTCCATAAGGCCTCATCCCTCTGTGCCCCTAGCACTGCACCCTTTCTCTGTTCCTCTGTTCCCTTTTGTTCATCTCCAGGACCAAATTCTCTTAGGACCTGGCCCCTCCTCTGCTAGCATAATATAACCTACAGCTCTCCTTTTATCACACTCCTTAGGGAAATTTAAGCCAGAAGGAAAGGAGAATTTCAGGTGGAACACGCTAACAAAGAAGGTGATGATGACAAATCTCACATTTCAATAAAATCCTGGTAACTGAGATTTGAGATACTCAAAAGAATTACAGAAACACCAACACTGTCTCTTTGCCCCAAGGTTGCTGTCATTTCTGAGGGACTGAAAAAAAGTGATGTGCAGGGACACAGCTCCCACTACCAAGAGTCCTGGAAGGCATGGAGAACGTGGGCATCCTCTTACACCCTCTCTGTTCATCTTGTCTTCCCTCTCAGCAGAAGCAGTCTGTCATCCCCAGTCTCTCCTTGACACAAAGAAAACAGAAGTCCTACAATTCTGCTCTCTTTCTAATCCATCAGTGTTACTGTCACCTCTAAGCTACATGTCAATCTTTTATTGGAACAACAACGTGCTCCATGAGCTTAAAAAGCAAACAAACAAAAAATAAAACAAACACAAAAAAAAGCAAACATGTATCCGGATGTTCTTTTCAACAGGTCTCAGGTCATCTGCAGGTTTCCCTTTATATTTGCTGTCCTCCTGCCTGGACAACCCTTCACCTGACTTTTCCCAAGGCCAGTTCATAGTATTCAAGCCCCTGACGAAGAAGTGCCATCTTTTCAAAGACGGCCTCTCGACCACCCTGACTGAAGCAATCACACTGCGTTTCTCCCTTTCCCCTACTCAGCCCTGGTTTTCTTAAAAGCACACACTACTGCATGCAATTAAAGACACACCTTCTTTGTCCTTCTCCCCCCTAGAAAAAAGCCCTCTAAGAACAAGGACTTGGCCTTATTCACATCAGTGTCCCCAGTGCCAAGAACAGTGCTGCTACCCAGAAGTTTCTCAATAAACATATGCCCAATGCATGAAGTGACAAATACTCAGAAATGGGGAAAAAAGTGGTTTCTTCTTTGTCTTCTCTTTCACTTCAGAATTATGTACAACTAATTTCTAGAAATGGCTAATAATGGTAGAAATGGCTTGTTTTAAAGAAAATTTTTTTATTCTGTAGAATATAATATAACCAGCAATGCTTTGATAATCTGAAAATTTTAGACAAGGTAAAAAAATAAAGTGGTAAAACTTAAAATAAGTTACTTATGTGGCCCCTGGGTGGCTCAGTTCGTCCGGCAGCCATCTCCTGATTTGGGATCAGGTCACGATCTCACAGTTCGTGAGTTTGAGCCCCACATTGGGCTCCGCGCTCACAGCACAGAGCCTGCTTCAGATCCTCTGTCTCCCTCTGTCTCTGCCCTTTCCTGACTCACACCTGTGAACACACTCTCTCTCTCAAAAATAAATAAATGTTAAAAAAAATTTAATAAAAGAAATTACTCACAATCCTAATACTAGGAAAAACTGATCTTAAGAGTTTGGGAGTATGTTTAGAATTTCTGCTAACTTCTCAATCTTTTCAAGGCATCTTCCCTTTCAAATTCTTGTGCTGTAGAATTCTTCTAATCTGTTCCCTGAACTTTTAAAAATCTGTTCTCATAAATTTGCCATATTTGTCTGATATTTTTCAGACTTTCTATCCCCATCACAGTTTTTAAAACTACATTTTTATTGTTCTATAAAATTCCTGTTACTTCCACATGGCCAGCCAGTTTCCCCCTCATGAACTAGAATTTCATTTTTTTCTGAAATATCAGTTCCCTCAATTCAAATTTTTAGACAATAAAATTGCCAACAAGGCAGGTCAATAACATATCGGATGTCCTTAGTTTAACTGAAAATGAATTCCAGCATAGCTGGCTAGAGACTACCATTGATACGGTATCTCACGAAATACTTGTCTCATTCAGTCTTAAGACTATTCTCCCATTATGGCTATACCATAAGAATTAGGTAGTGGGAAAATACTCACAAAAGACTTCCAAGAAATCTTCATTCACTCATCCATCCAATGATTAATTATTGAAGACCCATTATGTGCCAAAATTGTTTGAAGCACTTGAAATACCAAAATAAAGGCAAAGAATACAGTTGACCCTTGCACAACATAGGAGTTAGGGGCACTAACCACCCCCCAACACACAGTCAAAATTCCATGAGTAACTTTGGACTCCCCAAAAGCTTAACAACTTATAGCCTGCTACTGACCAGAAGCCTTACCAATAACATAGTCAATTAACACATATTTTGTATATTATATGTATTATATACCGTCCTCTCACAATACAGTAAGCTACAGAGAATATTAATAAAATCATATAGAAAATACATTTACAGCATTGTCCTACATTTATCAAAAAAAATCCATGTTTAAGTACACCCACACAGGTCAAACCTGTGTTGTCAACTGCACACTACTAAGGAAAAGCACACAATTATTTTACAAATAGTTACTGAACACCTACTAGGTGCCAGGTGCTACACCAGGCACATAAGCAGGAAGGAATCATAATGTCAAGGATACAGACACACTTGGGTTTAATTTCCACTACGTGCTAGCTTAAGAATTACTGAATAGTTTATTTCATCTATAAACTGAGAATAACAACACAGGCTTAAAGCACTACTATGAAACTTAAGAAATTAAATCATCCAACATACTATAATCCAAAGAAGAGCAAAATTCCCTATTCTTGAGATACTTGAAATCTAGTAGATAATATACATAAAAGGTAAGCATTCAATAATACTTGTTGAATACAATTAAATACAGGGCACAATGTGATACTGTAATACTAATTATGCTCTCTTCTGAATGGTAAATTTCTTTGTACACTTAGAATCCTTAATATAGTATGTTATGAGTGATGGAATACTCAACAAATGTTAAATATATGAACAAATAGATGTTTTGTAAGTAATTCTGCAATATTGCCCTAAAATGATGAAATTCTCCCTTAAAGCCAAATATTTACTTCCAGACACTTCATTTTGTATTAATCATATAAATTATGCTTCAAGATTCTAGAAATGAAAGCAGATTAATTTCTGCCTGTAAAATAGGATTACAATAGACATTACCCCCAATTTTTCAAGTTTTATATAAATAAGTTTGATCAGAAGGTATTTCAAATTGGATCTGCCATGTGAAAATCACAAGTTCATATTTGCTCTTCACTTTGAATTAGTGAGGCTTCTTTGTCCAGAAATGAGTTACAATTACACAACGTTGGAAATGTTTGCACATTTTCCCTGTATGAACTAACTTTACAAAGAAAGACTGAAAGGGCTGGGGTTTCTGGTTTCTGCTGCAAGTACAAACAGTGACTAACACGTTAGTCATAGTAAACAGCTGTTCCTTAACAGGACAAGAAATAACATGTTTAAAATGCTGCAAGAAAATTAAGATAGACAAAAGAGAGAATTTTTTACGTGTTGAAAGTAACTCTAATTCAGGCAATCCTAAAAAAGCATGCAAATGTAAAAATATTTTTGGGATTATACAGCTAGCCTTGAAGTAATTTTAGTTTTTAATTATGTCCTCCTCAATAAAAGTTGGATAGATGAGATGATTCTCCAAGGTCTTCTCGGATTTCTGGCAGTTTAAGAGAATTTGCTTATTTTCCATATGTCCCCTAGAGGGCAGCGGTGGCCCAAAACACAGGAAAAGATTTTTTTTTTTTTTTTTTTTTTTTTGGTCAGTCCTGTATCCCCTCTGGCGCCAGCCTCTACTCCAGTCCCTTTGCCATTTCTCACACACCTGTCTTTTGTAAGCAAGTTGACAATGATATTTCTGAGTGTTTATTTCTGAGTACCTAACTAGCAAAACCATTAAATATTAGACAAGAATGTTGCATGAAGTATGTTTTTACAGAGATTGAAAGAAAAGAAAGTGTATATATCACTTAACACACATCCACATCCTAACTGTCCTATCATGCACCTTTCATGCATTTTGGAGTAGACAATGGCTTGAGATGGTTGGGAAAAAAATTATAAGATGTGTCAAAGCAAAGAAATCAATTTTTTCCTTTAGTTGGTTTGAAATAAACCATAGTATTACCGAATACCTATTCATTCATTTATTCACTCAAGAACTACCTAATGTGTAGGAACCATATATCAGGTGTTGCATTTAGTAATGTGTGGAACAGAGAAACTACTTCAGGAACCTTATAATTAAGAAAGTGACACTAAATTACGTGATACAGGGAAGGATGACACAGTAATGTACCCAAATAATTACGAACTATGGTAGCAATGTAACATCAAAAATTGTTGTGCCTTTTACAAACATTCTGGCTTTCTCTTGGAGGCCCACAGGTCTGAAGAAATCCTTGTCCTGTTCCAACAGAACACATAACTTTATATTTAAAAGGTGATGACGAACCACAGGAAGCTTCCTAAATAGGAAGGGAGAGCCTGAGCGAGCACTTTACTAATGCTGAGGTTTTCTTTTTTAGTTAATGTTGCTGTTTAAATATTTTATTCTGCTCAGAGACATTTTTATGCAAAGGGTGCAACTTTCAAAAGAGACTTTTGCAAGGTTGCCCTAAAAGCGTCTTATAATACCTGTAAATTTATCTTCTGGGATCTCTTTTATTGTATTCAGATTATTTGCTGATCAAACTTTTTATTCACTTTCATCTTGTGAAATTGGGAGCAACATGCACTTCAAGTATGTGAAGAAAAAGATTAATGATGTCAGAATTATAATTCAGTCAATATTTGCTAAGCCATTTGGGTTTTCTGTATAGAGCAGAGGATAATGAAAATTGTCTACTGATACAGCAGTGAGTGGCTCTGAGAACATTCTTGCCATAACTTTTAGTCAAACCAAATGTTGTGGTCTGTTTATGTGGCTGCTTGTTTATGCAGATCACTGTGGCTGGGAATTATACATATTTGCAATACTTCCTGGGAGAAATCTACCATTTCTGTACCTGTGGCCTTCAGTCTGCATTACAATCAAGGCTTTATTGAGATGCTAGAAAATGGACTTTCAGTCCTAACAATATGTCTGGTGATCATTTATGATGTTCTAACTCTAAGGAATGACGTATTTGTTTAAGTACATTGAAACTGGTGGATAATTTAAGTGAAGTTACTTTCAAGATTTAAAGTAGCAGGATCATAGTACTGTCAGTGGACAGGTTAGGCTGACAAAGCCAGGACTAACCCAGGGAACAAAATTGTTACCACTGGACCAGGAACCACAGCATATTTAAAACTATTTCTATTTGCCCAGAACTGACTAAGCCAACTGTTATTTCCAGAGGTATAGTAAATCATCTTAAGACCTTATCGAAGGACAGATAAGCTTCTAAGTACTTGTCAAGTGGAAAACTTCTTTAGAAAAAAACAGAAAATTATAAGGATCTAGACATTTACACTAGACATTTTATGAGGAGAAAAAAACACTACATTACTTGCTTCTTTCTGAGGGTGTGGAAATTTCCCCTAAAAGTAAAAAAAAAAAATTGTTTGTAGAAAGAGTATAAGAGCTAATTTGGACTCCTAACTTTATTTTGCATTTGCAATTTGAAATGAGTCTATAAAATGGCTACTATTAAACATTAATCATTCCTCTCTCCTCTGCTCTTTCTGTGTGCTCATGTTTAAAAAGAACATATAACCATTGGGTATATTCTGACATATTATCTGTTGCAGGAAAGTATCTCCTGTTTCTATTGGAAGCCAGGGAAAACCAGATGATTTTCATGTTAGTTCCAACAAGAATTAGACCACTAACTGCATATAATCAGCAGACATTTTCTACCATGTGGCTCATTTTGAAACTTTCTACTCACAGTAGTCCTACCACTGGATGTCGGGTGCAGAAAAATGGCCAGTTCCCTTAAAAACATTATAAATGATCACTACATTTAATGGCACTGCAATAACATATCCACAGAATAACCTATCTTGCTTAGAATTTACAGTTTGTAAAAGCACTTGCACACAGAGTAATGCACTTGAACTCATGCTGATCCTAGGTGGGTGTAGTTAAGTCCATTCCAGACATTTCTAAGAATTAGAAAGCTTGGGGGAGTTTCCCAAGGTCACATAGCTAGAAAATAGCTGAGCTCTTTCCAGGCAAGGTCTCTTCACTCAAGTCTAGATCTACGTGACATTCTAGTGAGGCTGTATTTACCACATGGTTGTGTTCATTTTCTTACACCAGGCAGCCTACTTAGATGTACATGTAACATATGCACAGCGGTGCTTTTATTATGTGTAGGCAACACACAGGTCTCCTTTTTAGGGAGAGGAAGCAGAGCCCCAACAAGGCTAAATAATGCATCCAGAATGACACAGCTAGAGAGCGGTGGAGTCGGGGTTCCAACCCGGGGGTGTCCGGCTCCAAAGCCACATGGCTGCCAGTAAAGCACTTTTCTTTCCAATGCCACCTATTCTAGACTGGGCTTTCCCTCTCCTGTGTTCTACTTTAACACTCTGTCAGGCAGTTCTATGCAGACTTCTTTCTGCCTCACTGTTGTGTGTTTTCATTGAATACAAGGTTTCCTACATGGCCCGGATGATGTTGGTGTGGGCTGTTTTGAGTATAACTTGCGTAGAATGGCACAGTGTCCCTTGAGCATCAACAGAGGACAACTGAAGTAATACAGGAAATCCCAGGGCCCTCTGAGAATGGCAGCCACCCCTCCTTGTTCTCTGGTTGATTGAAGGCTTATAAGGAAAAGAGGGTCTGAGTAAAGCTCACTTGACTCTCTGAGTACAGGACAGAGTCATGACTCCCCTACCCACAAACCCAACCCCAAGTCAGTAGAAAAATGAGGAAGGGCTACAGAAAGAAGTTTGAAAAAAACTTCACAATCCTGCTGTCGGCCCTGTTGACACCATGGTGACAGGGCGTCTTCCTGAAATGGCCAGTTCATGGGTATTAGAGGTGATAAAAAACGGAGTAGTAGCCAATGGCGCCTAAGGGTACAGGCCTGTGGGAGTAGCCAAGCTGCCAGTACAGCTGATGAGACCACAGAAGGTGCATTCCAACTGTAGTCACCACAAGCCCTTCACAACGTGGGCTATAACTGCCCACAAGTAAGAAAGACTCCAAAGTGCACAGTAGGGGCATGATCCAAAAGTAGTATCATTTACATTTTGCTTATGAGTATTTTCAGTTTGAATACATGGTCCAACCAAGTAGTTCAAACTCTCAGATGGATACTATGAAAATGACTCTCAGAAAAAGCAGTCTAATTTATTTGATTCAGTATGTGAAGTTGCAAATGCAGGTGATTAAATTTCTAGTTCTCAAAGGGAGTACTTTGTTCCTGTGAACAGCTTATTAACAACTGGCAAAAACCACATGTGTGTCTGTGGACAGCAAATTCTGTTGAATTACTTAAATACACATACTATTTGATTAAATTCACCACCATAATCAATAGGGGGGTCTGGTTGTCACATTAATTATATTCTATAGAAATTCTATGGACACATCATTTAATTAGATTTTTCACTTAGTACTTATCAAAATATAAGAAATACCATCATAGTTTTTTGCACATGGTAATGAAAGCATAGGTACATTACCAAGATTAAATCATGAAAGAATATCTACCCTCTGTTTTCCTTCCTGCTAAAATTATCTAGCTTCTTACAGTACCACCTGTGATGATAGGCAGGCTATGCAGAATTTCAAAGCTTTCCACAACACCTACCAATCTCCATGTCAGAACAAATTAGTATTTCCAGTCTACTGTTTATCATTGTGGCATTTTAAAGCCTAAAAGCTAATTCTTAAAAACATTAATAACATCTACTTTTATTGAGAGCTCATGTTCAGTGAATGTGTTAACAGCTCCACTTATATGAGCTTATTTAATCTATAGAGAAACACTTTGAGGTTTCTTTTCATTATACAGATGTAGAAACTGAGGCACAGGTCACATAGATGCTATAGAGCCAGGACTGAAACCTAGATCTGACTTATTTTATGGCCCACCTAGGCTAATCTGTTTACTTCACAGACACAGAAATGGACCCAGAGGAGTAACCTGTCTTTCTACAGGACACATAGCTGGAGAATGGAGACAAAACTGGGACTCAGGTTTCCACCAGTTACCTTTATTGCCTTGAGCCATCACTATAGGCCTGAGCTCTTCAGCTTTTTATTCTGTCTTATTTCTGTTTCAGTATACAGCAGCCAGGCTCAGAGACATGTAAACAATATCCATTAGCACTGCTGCCTGTGATGTGTAGTGCAATCACATTTTTAATGGACTCTGTCTGAGTCCTATGCTTGTCTGCATTGCTCTTAAAGAGGTCTGGAGTAAATCTATTGCTCACTTGGCAGTCAGCACTTGGCACAGTTTCTCAAGTGGTAAAGTTAGAGATCTGTGGATTTTGCTTTCTCCCATATCTCTGGAAGCTTCTCCTAGAGAATGTCATCCTTAGCTCCCTATTCCAAGGCCAAAATCTATGACTGCTTCAGAAAAGGTCTTCTACCCTAAGCAGCACTGATCTGGCCATGCCTTTCCCTTGCTTTAAATACTCAGATAATAGGTTTTTATCATGAATGGGTTTTGCATTTTATCAATTACTGTATCTGTATCTATTGAGATGATCATATAGTTTTCTATTCTACTAATATAGTGATTTACTTTATTGGTTTTTGAATGTTAAACCAACCTTGCATTCCTGTTCACTTGGTCTTGATGTGTTGTCCTTTGTTAAATTGCTAGATTTGCTAATATTTTTTTATTTGATAATATGTTCAGGATTTGTGGGTATATGCTCATGATGTCAAGTTTTGTCATGAGTATTAATGATGGCTTCATCTTGATCCAGGTGGTGGTCACATAGGTATTTACAGATAATGAACATAAGTTATAGACATTCCACTGTATGCAAACTACACCTCATTTAAGTACAATTTTAAAAGTCACTCATATAGTTTCACTGTGTCCTTAACCAAATTCATTAGAATGACATCCAAGGGTTCTGTTTGTTTGGATAGCTGGGTAATCTTTATACTTCACCTTGCAACATGGCCACACAGATTACTTTTAATTACTGAAAACTATCATACTGTTTCCTACTGTCAGAACTTTGCTAATGTTCTTCCTTCTGCACAGACTCTCCTCCACACCTCTCTCTTCCTATGAGAATGCCTGTCATCCTTCAAGGCCTAACATTAATGATGTTCCTTCTGGGACACTTCTTGGAAGATTCTGACACCCTCACCACCCACAGGCAGAATGTGCCATTGCACATTGTCCTCTCTGTTGAAAATATGGTCCTCTCTGTTGAAAATATGGTTGATAGTTGATATTTTGTGAGATTTTCTCAAATAAAAATATTTTAGAAATTCATATGTAAACAATATTTTAATTCCAAGTTTTTAAAGATCCAGTTATGCTTACTCATCAAAAGTAATGTAGCTCCTCTGACCTGTGTAATATCAAGGTCCCAAACCCTTTAAAACTAAAACCTGTTGAGTTTCTTCTGCAAGATGGCCAGCTCAGAAATTTTGGAATTTTTTGGAGGGGTTTTTTTTGGCTAAAGTTTATTAATTAATTTTTGAGAAAGAGAGCAAATAAGTGAGAGCAGCGGTGGAGGGGCAGACAGAGGATCCCAATCAGGCTCTGTGCTCTCAGGGCAGAACCCCATGCAGAGCTCCATGTCATGAACTGTGAGATCATGACCTGAGCCGAAATCAAGAGTCACATGCTTAACCAACTGAGCCACCCAAGTGCGACAGAAATTTTGGTTTTTAAAAGAAATGAGAGTTTAGCATTTTTCAGAAAACTTAGTATTGCATTAGCATTCTTTTAATACACTGTGCTTGAAACTAAATGTGTTCAAGCTTCGATTTTATACATATAAAAATGGAAGCAAGTCAAGTTCCCTGTGATTTCTTCCTTAGAGGTGCTTGACTTTTCCACCTCCTTTAATTTGGTATTAGCCTTTTTGTTCCCTGCACTGACTCTTTTAACCACATGTTTTGAGGATCCAATTACTGACTTTTTAATCCGATTAACAGTGAAATCTGTGTCTATTCTGGCAAAGCACAGAAAATACACTCACAAGTGGTATCTGCTCACAGTAAGTCCTTCCACTTTGCAGCAGTACTATATAACAGGTATGAATTTGGGATTGAATTTAGACTTAGGATGTTAATCCTTGAAGTCGTCTTTCTAGGGGTGTGACCTTGCACAAGTGACTGACCTCCCTATACCTCAGCTTTCCCACCTGAACAAGAGGATAAAAGTACCTCACAGGGTTGCCTTGAGGATTACATGAGATAAAACATGCAAACCACTAAACAGTGTGTAGCCATGGAGTAAGCAATCAATAAATATTGTTGTGTTATTATCATTGGACAAATTATTAAGAAAATCTTTCAGTTACTCAGAACTGGATTACTAAATTTGTGATTATCCAAAAACTTTGTGGTGTTTTGTCTTCCCTTCTATTACTTACTCACTTGGACCTGCATCATTCTCAGTACCATATAGCATTTGATTCAGGTTGGTTTGGAAGACAGGAGGAGGAGGGAATCTGAGCTGACTCCTAACACTTAGTGGTGGGTACAGCACAGCACCAAACTGTTTGGGAACAGCTGAAGTCATTCAGAAGAGCACTGTCAGCCTATAAACAAATGAGTCCCAACTAAAACTTTTGTAGAATCCCACATGAGAGTAATTTGATGTATCCGTCGAGAAAACTAATGTCTAAAAATTTTTATTAATTTAATAACATGTTTAAATGAAAGATACGTCATCAGCCACAATAGCATACCTTAATTGTTAAAACAGCAAAATTCTTTTCCAAACAACAAACAAACCTGGTGCACATGTGGGTTCCTATCTCTTATGCAATCAAAAACTGGACTCTCCTGAGTATCTATCACTGACTACAAGTTATAGACCACAAATGTAGACTAAGAAAATGCTTTCTAATACTGTGTCAGTGCTTCTATATTACCCTAAATAGTTATACTGCTTTATAATCAGCACTGCTGGTGTATACTGGACTGGCAATTTAAATGAATGTATTTGTGCTATGTAATGATAGCTGGCGATTATCTATGGTTTGGGGTAACCCAGGACAGCTATTCCTTGAATAATTGACCACAGTGACCCACATGTCTGCCCAATCAGAAGGAAGCCTCCACATCAAGTTCTTTGAAATGAATGCCCCACCAGTACACTGTTTTTCTATTATTTACTTTGATGTTCAGGAAGTGCATTATTCAGTGGAACACTGGATTGTTGATAGGTATTCTAATATCAAAAGAAGGGTTCCTCATCAAATAAATATGGGCTATTCAGCATAAGGCTATTTTCCTCTTATCATTGCATAATTTACTGTCACATATAAACATCCTGAGAAGTCTTGCAATAAGAAATATAACTTTAAGAAGAGGACAAAATGCAAAGTATTTCCCAAACTTACTTGACCATTTATAAACAAAGTCTATTCCCCTTTATTAATAGAGTTTCACTCAGGACTGCTCCAAGAGAATTGGGAAAAGCTACCTGATTAATGTATCTCCTATTTACTATTAAATTCACTATTTGATAATTCCAAAAATATTTTTGTCTGCTTTCCTTCCATCCAATTTTTCTCCCTGTTCCTTATCCTTTCCAACCCATTACATTGCCAGATATAGCAAATTAATTAATTAAAATAAGAACGGGATACCCAGTTACATTTGAATTTCAGACAATCAATAATTTTTTAATATAAGTATGTCCCAAATATTGCATGAGACACTGAAATGTAATTGGGTGTCCTGTATTTTAATCCCAACCCAAATGAGGACTATCAGTGAGTAATTAAAGGAACTCAGCTTAATTTAGTAATAAGTACATGCAAGGAACTCATTCAATGCTTGCTGAATGTTTCTTGAATCTTTCATAATAACAAAAGTATGACACACTTTTGAAACAACTATATTTGGCCTTTTTATAATAATTCCAACACAAGTAGTGAAGTCACTCTGGAACGCAAGACTGAAATAAATTCTTATGCTCCAGTGTGAGCGCTTGATTTTATAGATGAGGAAACTGAGCCCTGAGAGAAGTGACTTGACTTGCTCAAGGAAATTCTCCCACAAGGAGTTGATAACTGTCAATCTCAAGTTCTTGTTATCTAACTTGCAAGCCAACAAGGCTATCTTTATCATTGTGCACATATTTGGTAGGGCTTAAAAAAGGTGATGAACTAGTTAATCAAGTGTTCTAAATTATAGTTGCTAAGTTTACCAAAATATAGTTGCTAATTAAGTTAGCTACATTTTAGTAATGAAGCTTAATAAAATCACAATAAAACAGAAGACAATTAAAATAAATTTAAAGCTTTAATTATACTGTATATAAGCTAATGTTTCCTTCATCAGTCAGAAGGTGGTTCAGTATCTCCCAGTGTCTCAGTCCCCCATTATTGTATAGTATGCAAGAGTGCAAATTTAAAAAGAATACCAGTATGTCTTTTGTGTGCCTAGTGTTTCTATTTATAAACTATTGTGCAGGACGTATATGCTTATTTTCATCCATTAGTCACCTCAAGTGTGTTATTGAGAAAAAACATCAAGCCCAGCAATAATCTCACGGTACAAGCAGTAGTGCTTATAAGAGCACAGTTTTTGTTCTATAGAAATCAGAAGAACCACTTCCATTCACAGATGATACATCACCTTTACTATTAAAAAGAGGTATCGTTTGGATTGGACTATTGCAAACTGCTAAGAAGACACTCAGGTACTGCTTTGTTTCCTGTGGGTTTTGCATTTAGTACCCATCATACAAATACCACTGTCCCTTCAGGTGCTGTGTGACTCAGAGAAAGGAGTAAGGGATGCCACGTCTTCAACAGGGATTTCAGGTTGGCCAAGAATGAGGAAGAAAGAAGCATCGCTTTCAAACTAATGAGTTCTTACGTATACAGCTTATTCCCTCACTAGATAGATGTGGATATTTAAAAATCAAGAAATACCCTTCACTTGGTAATTGAGAATGATAAGCTCACTAGGAGCCTAAGTCCCTGCCTTATCTGTATTACCCATATATTTAAATCAGACTTCATAATCACATCATCTGTTAAAATGAGCTGGGTTTTTCCTGCATAACCTTCCCCTCTTATCTCATCAACTTGACATTGCTGGCACAAGGTGAAACCATTATAGTATGCCACTTGTTCCATTAGGAAGTAGAGCAATATTTTAATTTCAAGAAATATCAAGAAATGGACTGGGGATTGCATCGTATATTTTTCCATGAATTATGTGCTTTCTGTGACATGGTGGTGGTGAGGCCATATCACTCATCCACACCTGACCCACAGGTATTGGCCATCTTGTCAAGGACCCTGGGAATCCTGAAATTGTCGTCCCATAAAAATGAGCACCCTTCAACTCTACTTAACCTTTAACCTACCAGAGGTTTCTAAAATACAAAGTATTAAGGTAGTTTACCTGAGTTTGATATTAGAGTTTAAGAGACGCTGTGGCCCATTAGTGTCCAATGACACAATGCAATGCCATACACTGTCATATATACAGCATCACTTTGAATAAATAAGGAATCATAAATATGAAGTGCTAATTATATGGAAGTAGAATCTTTATCAGGAGTTCCTATTTTAAAATGAATAATACTTAGGGCACCTAGGTGATTCCGTTGGTTAAATGGCTTACTCTTGATTTCAGCTTATCTCATGATCTCATGGTTCTTGAGATCAAACCTCATGTTGGGCCCCGTGCTGACAGCAAGTTGCCTGCTTGGGATTCTCTGTCTCCCTCTCTCTCTGCCCCTCCCCCTCTCAGGCTCACGCACGCTCGCGCTCTCTCTCTCTCTCTCTCTCTCTCTCTCTCTCTCTCAAAATAAAATAAATGAACTTTAGAATGAATAATACTTAAATAGGTATTTTACCTCTGGCAAGTGATTTGACCTTTCTGGTCCTGTTTCTTCATCTATAAAATGGGGATGATAGTGGTACCTCTCTCATAAAGTCACTGTAAGGATTTAATGTCAATGTGAAAGCATTTAGCACCATGCCCAACACATAGCAGGTGCTTACTGAATACTAATATAATTATGGATTAAAACGTCTGGTGGTGATCTTGGTGTTTACTACTATTATTTGTGCATACTAGTACCTTATTTTTTTATTTTTACACTTCAATCTTTGCAAAACACTTTCAGAACCTCATAGTGCCTTTTCACGAATGACCAATGTAATGTTGGCCGTGATTACAGTGGAACAAATGAAACCATGAAGGGTAGTTTTCCCTTAAAATTGCAGCTTTTTCACAAGTAACACAGGTGGCCTGTATATATGAGTAGTTAGAAGGTAGAAGAACTAAGGTACAAGCTTTCTCATGTAACATTATTGAAAACCATTCAATGTGGGCCTTCTTGCCCACCCTGCTGTTCAAGGCTCTGTAGGAATGGAAACACAAGGACACTGCCATGCCCTTCAGCAAAACCTCAGTGTTTTCTAAGACTGACAGGAGGATGGGAAGTGAGAACCTGTGCCTGAGCCCAGGACTCATCAGCTTATGTTTACAGGCTAAGGGATTGTGCTCCTTCAGTATCGATCTTGACGTCTAACTGCTTATCTCACTCACATGTGATGCAGGTAACTACTTGTCTATAAAGGGGAGTTGACCAAGTGGTACATTAGAGGTCATGTGAAATATTACAGCAAACATAAATATTTACAGCACTAAGGAGAGACTCAGTTGTGTGCACAAAGACAGCTGCTCTTGTCTCCAGGGCCAGGAGTCAGCTCCTCTGTGTTTTCAGATAAGGAATCATTATGAAAAGAGGGCAAATGCCAATGAAGGAAAAGCCTCCACAACTCAGCTTTCTTCCTAGGGGCTGACTGGTGGATCTGCTTCCAGGCCACTTGTGTTTCTTACAACCCTGTATCCATATGTAAGTTGTGTAGTGGTGTCTGCACACAAGTTAGTCTACTGTGCACTAGATTACCTCAGAATAGTTACTTCCACATGGCCAGACGATCAGGTTAGAATTCTGGTCCCCCTGTACTAACGGAGAGCAAGTCACTGTCTAGGAAACTTCATTCCCATCTCTCATATTTGAGATAATTCTCAAGCTTGTCATGAAGATTAAGTGACATGTATATTAGAGATGCTGGGTAAGCAGAAAAATGTGATACGAACATAGGTGGAATTATTCTTCTGAATTGGGCTGTGTGTGTCTGTGTGGTCCATTTATTTTTCTAGTTTCTGAATGTAGTTTAGCTCACTTCTATGGATGGGAGAAAATGCAGCAATTGCAAATCACTGGCAGAGCAAAAAGTCAAATCTCAAATATTAAACTTTCTACCTTATGGAGAGAGTTTGGTGGAAGCTATTATGTCTAATACTTACAGTCAGCACTCAGAGATGAGTTGTGGGAATGAGATAGTTCCTATAGGATTGATCTTCGGCATTCCCAAATCAAGTGATACTCTGTGCTGCACAGTGCTTTTAAGTGGCCTCATGATGAGTCCATTTTTACATTTACCAGTGTGTACAGAGCTTCATATTTACACTTTCCACAAACATTTGTTCATATAGTCCTCTTAACAACTTCTATAAAGTTATGTTTCTTTTCCTCATTTTATATATGGAACTTTGAGATACAATGGACTAAGGGATGAGCACAGAATTATGTGGCTCATTGATGGGATAGCCAAAATACAATTATATTTTCCTACTGTTTCCAGTACACTATGTGTGTTTGGGTTTTCTGGAGTTTTGGTGGTGATGGGTTTTTGTGGTTGTTGTTGTTGTTGTTGTTGTTGTTTTCACTCGTTTCGTGAAGAGAAACAGTTTGGTATTTTTTGTATGAAACAGTTGGTCAGGCAAGATAGCCTTAAATATGTTATGATACATAAATATTGTCATATACTTTTCACTAGGTAAATCTTAAGTCTAGCATTAACACATTTTTAATATTAGAAATATAGCTTATTCCTGAAAGAAATACCCCTTTCATGTGCAGATTTTTTTTCACATGCAGATTTTTTTATCATATTTACTTTTAAAAAAATCAAAGATACACATTGTGCATTAGACTGTTGTGTTTTTCTGCTTACTAGAGGTATGATACATGTTTTCATAGTTTTATGAAAGAATCATACCTTTACTTTAAAAATCATACTTAAAAAAAATCAAATACACACATTGTGCATTAGATTGTTGTGTTTTCCTTCTCTCTAAAGGTATAACATATATTTTCCAATTAATAATGCCATACTAAAGAAAGACCTGCAGATAACCACAAAAGCTATTTTTTACCTCCTCTTACACATGCTGAGCTAGACCAGCAGAACACCATCTTGGTATGAGAGATTTGGGCAGGAAGAAATGTAGTTAGATTTGCGGAGCTTGCAAAAATCACATTTTTGCCAGACTCACCCCAAGCCAACAGAAAACCTAATGAACGGATCCATAAAGGATTTTTTATTATTATTATTTTAAAGAGAGAGAGGGAGAGAAGTGCAAGCAGGGGAGAGGGGCAGAGGAAGAGAGAGAGAATCTCAAGCAGGCTCCATGTTCAATGCTGAGCCAAACAGAGGCCTTGATCCCACAACTCTGGGATCATAACTTGAGCTGAAATCAAGAGTCAGCCACTCAACAGACTGAGCCACCCAGGCACCCCATACAGAAAGGATTTTTATGCAAACCTGCACAAATATATTTAACATGCTATAAAAAAAAGAATACCTTTGTGTCAATTTCCAGCACATAGCCTATATCCATTAGTGCCCAGTAAAACAGGAACTCCAATATGAAAAACATGTTTGCCTTCATAGAACTAAAAAGTACCTAATATTTAATGTTTCTATCTTTAAAAGGGTATCATGAAAATTCCAAGATTGGATCCACTAGATTATTTTAAGTATTCATGTATTCATCTGTCTGTCCATCTACCTATACTTTCTATATCTATCTATACTTAAATGGCTCTTTAAAAAAAAAAGTTTCTCAGGGGCACCTGGGTGGCTCAGTCGGTTAACTTACCACTTCGGCTTAGGTTATGATCTTGTAGTTTGTGGGTTCAAGCCCCGTGATGGGCTCTGTGCTGACAGCTCAGAGCCTGGAGCCTGCTTCATATTCTGTGTCTTCATGTCTGTCTGTCTCTCTTTCTCCCCCCTTCCCCTGCTTGTGCTCTGTCTCTCTCTCTCTCTCTCTCAAAAATAAACATTAAAAAAAATTTTTTTAAGTTTCTCATACAGACTAAATCAGGATGAACAGTGATAACTGGACCACAAACCCAAGACTAGGAGTTCATTTCCACTTGTAGTTTTTAGGTAAAGGACATCTCTTTCTGTTGATTCCCACAGACAAGATTTCCCCAAAACAGTGAACAGAAAGTAGAACCTTCAGAGATCTCAAGAACTGGTTTGAGTAACACCTGAGATAAATTTCCAAGTAGTCAAACACACACACACACACACACACACACACACACACACACACACACAGCTTAGCTACTTGGACTTAAGGGTTTTTACTTTTATCCAAGTGAAAAAGCTATGAACATACAGATTCATGCAAAACCTGCCTGTAGTATATGGGACAGAAAGGATTCACTGACCTCAGGTGTCTCCATCTCACTGATGTATCAACTACATGAAAGCTAGGGACGGGCCCCTACCCTCCCTACAGAATGCTGGACAACATCTGGCCTAGGAGTAGTCTGACACCTTGGAGAAGTATCTACTCTGGCAGAAGAAGTACTAGAATTCCTGAATACAGAAAATCCTTCAGGAGAAACAGAGATGCCAGAAGCCTCAGGTCATTTCCTTTCTGAGCCTTCAATGTTTGGCATTAGTGAAGAGACCCACACCAGGGTCCATCTTACCTGCCTGTCATCATTAGCCAGAGCCGCACCCAGCCTTTCGGACCCCACTGACCAGACCGACCCCACTGCCAGGCAGCGGGGGCTAGAGTCATGGTTCTTCTAGCATGCAAGATGTACAAGCAAGTCGCCATTAAACCACCGTTTGAGGCCAGGGCCCAGAGACCCTATTCTGTTCGGGAGTCCAGAAACGTTTCTTTAAAAGCCAGAAAACCCAAAAATGTGGGTCAGTAGATCAACTATGCCACTAGCATTTTCACAGTGCAGTGGAGTTGTTGGCCGTTACGTGAGCTGCCGTGTAACTCCAGGAATCTGCTCCAACAGCTGTTTTTTTTAGCATCTTTCTACCAAACGCACCTGTTCTTAAAAACATGGGTGAGTTCATTCCCTTCCACATGCTCAACACTTGGTAGTACTTGCCCATGAAATTTCTCTGGAACACCTGGAACTCGCCACCCAGGATACTATTCTCCAAATAGCAACGACACCCTCCCCACGTCCAAGGGGGATGACGCCTACCGCGCAAGGCGGTCCTCCTCAGGGCGCCCACGGCTGGGGCAGCTGCCTCGCTGGGCCTGGGCGCTGGAGGAGCGTTTGCGCCTGCGCGGAGGCGGGGCCTCGGCCTCTTGGGATGCAGCCACGTGCGCTGGCGCTGGCCATTCTGAGGCTGTTACCCACCGCTGAAATGCTGGTTTATAAAACCCTGAAAGGGCTCTCACTAGAGAAGTTTCATGTAAGTGCTTTAGAATACTTCATGTAACTGTCTGAGAATGTTCTCTATAAAACTGATGGCAACAGAAATGTTGAACAATAGTGATGGTATTGAAATTAGAATTGTCTTGCGGTAGTATTTAATTTGCACTTTGAAAATTCTATTATCCTAGAATATATTTTTGAAAAAACTCTCAAAACTCAGTAATTAAAAATAGTAATACTCCGATTATAAAATCAGCGAAAGACATGAACAGGTATTTCAGCAAAAAGGGATATGGATGGCAAAAAAAGAACAAGAAAAGGTGTTCAAAATCATTAGACATTTGGGAAATGAAAATTAAAACAATGTGTTGTCCCAACAAAATTACTGAACAAGTGAGTTTTTAAAAAATAGTGAGCCTGGGTGGTTCAGTTGGTTAAGTTTCCAACTTCGACTCAGGTCATGATCTCATGGTTAACGTTCCAGCCCTCAATAGGGCTCCACAGTATGGAGCCTGCTTGGGATTCTCTCTCTGCCTCTGTCTCTCTCTCTCTCTCTCTCTCTCTCTGTCTCTCTCTCTCTGCCCTTTGCTTATGCATGTGTGCATATGCTCTCCCTCTCAAATAAATAAACTTAAAAAAAGAAATTAAAAAAATTGTGATAATACCAAAGGCTGGTGAGAATGTGGAGAAACTAGATCTCTCAAACATTAGTGGTGGAAATGTAAAATGGTACTCTGGAACGCTGTTTGACAGTTTCCTAGCATATGACCCAACAATTGTATCCTTTGGCATTCATCCCAAAGAAATAAAAACGCATGTTCATACAAATGTCTATATACAAATGTTTACAGAAGTGTTATTGGTAACAGCAAAATACTGAGAATTACTCAAACATCCTTCAGTGGGTAAATGGATGGACAAACTCTGATGCATCCATGCAATAGAAATTTATTTAGTAATAAAAAGGAATGAGCTAGTGATACATGCAACACCCTGGATGAACTTCAAGGGCATTATGCTTCATTAAAAAAAAAAAAGTCAACTGTATGCTACCGGTTAATTTAACAGTCTCACAGTGGCAAAACTCTGGTGTTGAAGGACAGATTAATGTTGGGGGGGATGCAAATACAAAGAGGTAGGAGGAGGAAGTTCATTTGTGATAATGAACAGTTCTGTTTCTTGCTTGTGGGAATTTTTTTTAATCCTATGACTTTGGTAAATATTTAACCATAAAAGCTAGTCAAAAGTTTTTACACCGCTTTCAAGCAATTCCAAAAGTGTTTAAATACACAGTGTTGGTTTAATTAAGCTTAAGTACCAATTTTGAATGTTTATTAAAAGCTAATAGTATTGATTTTATTACCATGCAACAATTTTAGTATTTAAATGTGAATTATTTTGTGGTAATAAGAACGAGGATACACTCATAGCAGTGACTCAAGGGATTCTTTGTGTTCCTTTTCGCTCTTGTTGGCATAATATAGTCTGTATTTTTTGCTCATTTTCTCCCACTTTTACAGAATCGGGTTTTCTGTGTAACATTTGGGGGCTACAAAGCACCATTATGGCAATCTCTTCCTCAGATCACTGCTTTTGTTTGAAAGGACTTCCTGGAACAGTGACTTTTCCTCTGCCTTATCTGATTTACCATTTACACCAGTTTATTTTCCTGAAAGTTCTTCCTGTCAGTTTCCCTCAAATTTAGACATCAAACTGGGTAGTTCCATGATGACTATTTGTTATTTAGCTCCTATTATAAGAAGCATCTTCTGGAAGACCAAGTGAGCCTCTGTGTCCCCTGAGGGTGGATGGCAAATGGTAGGTAGCCTGTCAAGTGGGTATGGGTATCTTTGTATAGGTATCTTTCTGGTCCTAGTACTTGCTTCTGCTTAAGCATGCTGCTTAATTCTTTTTTAATTTATAATTTAGGAAATGAAAGAAAGGATGTCAAAAAGCAAGTTAATGATAAAAGAAGGTCTTGGCCAGGCTAACGCTGGTGCAAATGCAGCTGTCAAAATCTAAAAAACAAAAACAAACAAAAACAAACACCTACTTCTGCATGCCTCAGTTTCTCATATATAAAATTGTTATGATGATAATAGCACCCACCTCATCATTTGTATTAATTGAGAAAATTGCTTTAAACCTCCTAGACTATCACCCACCACATATGAGTGCTGCAATACATGTTGGTTCCTGTTTCTTTTGAATTTCTACCCTATTTCTTAGTCCCCAGGGCAGTTTGAAGAGAAATAGCTTGCAATAAAAAGGACTGATTGCCAGCAATGAACAGGGTTAATTAACTTTTCCCAAGAAATGTGTTCCTGAAAAGAATCTGTATTGATTAAACCTTTCAAAATAGGGTCATTTTTAAATAGACTAAGGGAGGTCTGTTTTGGGCCAAGTAAATGATCACCTCCTCAGGTCTCTGTCTTGAAGTTCTTAGAGTAGATCCCCATGTTTGACTCTTCACTACCCTCTCTCTCTTCTGGATATCAAAGATTATGGACCCATGACTCCATTTCCAAAGACAGTTCAATGGGGATGGCTTGAACAAAGCAGTTGCCCTTAAAAGGCTCCCTTTTCCCTAGCCTTTCAACACCTTAGGAACACAGTACCTGAAAACTCCTTGGGGACTAAGGGCACATTGTTGCCATCTTTGTATCCCCCTTGGTACACAGCCATCTAGATTTATTAAATGAATAAATTCCTAAGGCAGCTGAACACATCAATACCTTTATCCCCCAGTTCTTTATAGGCCAGGACTAAGGAGGTTTAAGGCACCCTAATTTTAGCAGACTGACTGAAAGCTCCTTGAGGGCCAGGACAAAGCTGGCTGTGTTCCTTGTCACTCTCTTAGAGCTTCGCAGGGCACCTGACACTGGGTGAGCACTCAATAAGTTTTTGTTATGTGAATGCATGAAAACTACCCCTGGTCCTGTCCTCAGGGGTCACGGCCAGCCTAGAAGAGGGGGGAAAGTTCATGAGGAGGAATGCACTGTCCTGGCCTTCCAAGAATACTGACAACCCATGAGCGCCCGACGCCAATTTCACTTCCTCACTCAGCCATTTGTAGGAGGTCGTAAATCCCCCTCCTTCCTCGGTTCAGGGGACAGCCAAGTCGTGCTTACGCCCCCTGCGGGGACCCCAAGTCACAGAGGAAGGTAACCCAGAGGGGGGAGCCCGGCAGCACGTGCAACCTCCCAGGAGAGGAGGAGGCTGGGCTAACACAGTCCTTAGTCAGCAGCTGGGCTCGCTTTTGAAACAAAAGCCAATGTCCTCCCTCGGAGTCCGCGGCCGGTCAGCTCCTAGGGGGAAGAAAGCCATGCTGCCCAGCCGGTTAGTGGCCCAACTTACTTTTCCAGAGCCTGGGACAAAGGGCCAGCAGTTGTAGGGGTGTGGGTGGGGCGCTGGGGAATAGAGAGGGGGCACAGGTCGCCCTGACCCGACCCTCCCTGCAGCGTGGGAGAAGGGTCGGGGTCTCCCCGCTCTGCGCCTGTTTGTCCCGGGCAGCCCGCTTCCCAGCCCGGGCCCCCCCGGATCTGCGTAAAGCTGAGGCACCTTTGCCACCGGCGCCCCAGCGCACAGACACACCAGGCCCTGGTTTCATGAATGAAATCCAATCGTGTGGATATAAATAGCCGCGAAGGCTGCTAACGTCACAGTGCGAGCGGCGGCCGCCACGGCGGCGGAGCTCGGGGCCGGCCGCTGGGTTCCGCCAGGCTGGCCCGCCCGGGAGCGGGGTGGGGGCACAAGCAGGCGGGGAGGGCTGGGGTGGCAATAGGGCGAGCCCCTCTCCCCCGGACCGGGAAGAGCGGCCGCGGCGCCGGGCGAGCCCGAACCGGGAGGCAGTGCCATGCTGCCTTTGTGCAAAGTTGGGCGGCGGGCTGCACGCGGCGCGCAGGGGTCCCGCACACCCGCGACCGCGCGCAGTCGTGGCTGCTGCTGAGTGGCGGGGACCCCCCCCCTACTCCCCCCACCCCTTGAAGGCGGAGAGAGCTCGCGTCTCGCTCGGCTTCTGGGTAGGTTCTGTGTCGTGAGTGCGCGATGGTATGAAACTTATTCTTGGAGCAGCCGCCGCGGGGCCCCCCTCCCCACCGCCCGGGCCCCAGCGGGGGGCAGGTGGGGGCCTCGGGGCCGCGCCAAGCGGCCCGCAGCGTCCCGAGAGAGAGTTGTGGGACCGAGCTGCTGTGGGAGCCGCCCTCGCCTCTCTGCGAGGCCGGGAACCCTCACGGCAGAGGCAAGCCGAAGAGATTTCTAGGAGCGCCCGCACAGCCGCACCCCTTCTTGGAGCTGAGAAAATGTACAACAGGCACCCTTAGCAGGCTGGCGGCGCTAGGGAGGGGGTGGTGCCGCGTCGACGACAGGGCTCTTTTCCTTCGAAGAACAGTGGTGGGGAGCCGGAGGACCTGAAAAGGTGGATCGCTAGTCCCTTTAGCGCTTGCACCCCCTGGAGAGTTGACGGGTCAGCCCACAGTTTGGCGCTCCCCACCCCCAATCCCGTGTCTATGGAATCTGTTGTGAGTTGCTGTGACAACAGGAGGAGCTGCCATGAGGGGCTTGCAAAACACCTTACCTTGTTTCTGTGTGCTCAGCTTTCGGGGAGAACAATGGCGTGAAGGGTGGGGAAGGGGAGATGTGCAGACAAGGGAATCCAACACCCTTTCTAAAGAAAGAAAAGAAAGAAAGAGAGGAAGGAAGGAAGGAAGGAAGGAAGGAAGGAAGGAGACGTGGAAAGAAGGCACAACTATGTAAAAATATATCATTAGATCCTACTTTTAGCTGAGCCTTTTCTATCCTCAGCAGTATCAAACATCTCAACTGAGGAGCAATGTCAATATTTAGACTTGGACAAGCCAGAAAGTTAGAAGGGAGCGCCAAGCGCAGGGTTTTGACTTGGCTTTGCACGTCAGCACACAAGCTGTGCCTTTCGAGCTGACTGTACACATTTGCTGGGGGAAAAATTGCATGAAGGTTGATATATATACAAAGACATCCAGGCCTAGGAAGATCCAGGAAGTTAAGACCAGAAGAGTCGCCTTGACTTTGAACTCCCCCGAACCTGTTCTGTTCATGCAGTTCTGCTGGACTCCAGCCAGATGCTCAACTTGAGGTTTCTCTAGTTTGGGGCTCCCTCATCCTCAACCAGGGCTATGCTGTATAGTTTACACTGGCCTGTGTATCCTCTCTAAACTGAGGAAAATATTGTTATTGGTAGTTTTCATCTTTGTATAAAGTCCTCTCACTATCAGCAGATATAAATAGCCAATAGGCTGTGTTTGTGTGACCTCCTACAAGCTCCAGGCTTTTCTAAACATACATTGATAAGTTTGTTTACAAACACTCTTTAAAATTTGGAATTCTATTTCCTTTCCAATAACTTTGTGGATGCAGAAGAGTCACTGGTTGGTAGAAAATAAACACGAGTTATTTTCGGTATAAATAATGTCTGCCTACAGCTCTGCAGGTGGAGTAAGCGGTCAATTATTATATGAGGTTGCCTCTGAGATTCCTGGATCATATGTAGATATAGTGGGAAAGGGGTTTAACCAGTTCCTCTCAGTATGGAAGACTTTGAAATGATTATTGGGAAACAATAAAATCATGGTCAGTATTCTTCTGACCTTGCCCATTGATTGTTTTTATCCCAAATTTTGAAGGTAGTGCAAATATAAGTACGTAGTGCTGTGTGTGATCACAGAGGTAAAAATAGAAACACAAATAATTTGATGTTATTCACCCAAAGACGAGTTTTGTAAGTTATAAACTTATAAACTATACAAATGTAACTTGAAAGGAAAAACCTAGAAGCATATGGTCTTTTATTTATGATAATATAGCCAAAAAATGTTATTTAGGAAGAGTAGTGTGTCCACGTGTATGACTTCTGTATGGTAAAATGCCTGTAAGGTTTTCCTTGTTCCCATCCGTGGGTTTGGGCCAAGAGCTTTTTTTGTATCATCCCCAAATGCTCAGAAATACATTTTTCACAAATGCTACAAAATGTTAACCTAGCTATTTCAGGATGTATTTGACCCAAAGAAATGCCACTTTAACACTGGCGCTTGGCAAAAGTAAAGCGGATTCTGCCCTTTTGGGGGGTGGGGGGACAGAAAATTATGTGTTGAAAATGTTAGTGGTTGTCCGTGTGCTTCTGGCCAGAAGTAAGTCTTATAAAGTGTTTCTCTTTTCTATGTAGGTGAGCCCAGCTGTGAGCAGGGTGTTCTGTTCTTCACTTCCAGCAAGCCAGGTCAGTGTCTTTGTGCAAACCCATGGCCATAGCTTGTGTCTAATTCTGAGCATGTATTTCAGAACAGGTTTCTTAGTCATTTGTCTTAAAACAATTGACTTTAACATTTTTTTCAGGGACTCAGTTATGAACATCACAAGTTCAATGATTAATAAAATTATTCTATTTACTCTGTGAGTAAAATGGCACTAAAATGGACCTTGAATAAGTTTGTACTTTGACTTTTTTTTTTTTATGTTGGGATCAGAGTGATGCCAGAATCATTGAGGATACTGGGGATCTGGGTGTTTGATTATTAAAGTTTTACTCCTACCCTAATCTTAACACTCTAGAGCTGGAAGAAACTTGATATAATAATAGCTCTCCTTTTATTTTCAGTTAATGTGCTGCATTCTTTACATTTATGTTCTCATCTGCACCTAAAAACAAAAACCAACAAAAAATCCTGTGGAGTAAAACCACTCTCTTGATCCCCATAAGACAGGTGAAGAATTGGAAGTGTAGAGAGGTTAGATAATATATTCAATTCCTACTTTTAGTAAATGGAAGAAATAGGATTTTTTTAAAATCCCATCTTACTCTAAAACCTAAACTTTCTAGTTGAAAAATTCTTCTCCAGTAGGGAAGTTGGGGCAAAGAAAGGTTAAGTGACTTGCCTAAGATAACATGGTGATTACAGTTCATGTAATAACATGAAATGGCCCAACTGCTGCAAAAGAATAAATACCATTCTCTTAAATAAAACAGTGAAATAATAAGTATTCATGTGTACTTTCTGGCATGGCACTCTCTAAGATTTAAGAAAGTTTTTATCAGGGGGTCTGTGGTCTTAAGGATCTTACGCACAGATTTAAAAGGCAAGATGTTAAACATCCACGTATGAAAGTTAAAGAATACATCAAGATCATGCATGCCAAAAGGCTAAATTGGGAGGTCAGTGGTACATTTACGAGAAGTTCAGCATTTTCCATTCTGTGGGATTACTTTCCAGTTCCATGTATGCATGGAAGAAAGTCCAAGCACATATTTTGTCTGGATAGATGATAAATGAGTGCAAGTTTAGGAAAAGACAGAAGGCAGAATTTCAACCCAACAGGGAGAGATTATGCAGTCATCTAGAACTGCTAAATTACAGTATCTCATACTCAAAGGTGTTATTGCTTCAAAAGCATTGTAACAAAATTGTGAGCTGTTTGAATCTGCACAGCATCTTTGAGAAAGCTTTACAATTTAGCATGATACTTTAAAACACTCAATTCCTTTTGGAACCTCAATTTGTCTAAAATGTGCCACGTAGATAGATTTGGATGCATAATAGATAAATCCCAAGCAAAGTCCTGAAAATGGCCAGTAAAGATTAAGCAGGACATTTTCCATTTTTACCAGGGTTGACAGCCTTCTCTTCCCCTCTTGCCTATTTTTGCAAAATAATTTGTAACAGTTGTTACAATACAATATAATAATCTTTCTTAGGGAATATTATATAAAAATAATTAAAAATGAAATGGAGAACAATTGATAAAACCTTCATATATCATCTTTTTTAAAATGTACTAATATCCCCAACTCAAGCTAATAGCCCTAAAACCTTAATTAGCTAAGAGATACTTTTAAGCATTTAAGGGGTTGTTATAAGCTGTCCTATATAACAGCTTTGTCCTGTATAAGCTGTTATATACTGTATTATTACAGAATAGATCATAAGAACACTGAGAAGATCCAATTACAGGTTAAGACCTCATCATCAACTGATATTTGGTTAACTGTAAGACTGATATGTCATAAAAATATCAATATAGCAACTATAAACCTGTAATTATTTAAAAAGTAAAAATAAGAGAGCCTGTCTGGCTTAGTCAGTAGAGCATGTGAGTCTTGATCTTTGGGTCCTGAGTTCACACCCCATGCTGGGCATAGAGTTTACTTTAAAAAATCTAAATCTATGGGGCACCTGGGTGGCTCAGTCGGTGGGCGTCCGATTTCGGCTCAGGTCATGATCTCATGGTTTGTGAGTTTGAGCCCCACATCAGGCTCTGTGCTGACAGCTCAGAGCCTGGAGCCTGCTTCAGATTCTGTGTCTCCTTCGCTCTGTGCCCCTCCCCCACTTGTGCTCTGTCTCTATCAAAAATAAATAAACATAAAAAAAATTTTTTTAATCTAAAAGTAAAAAAGTAAAATTATACTCTGAATCATAAGAGACCAAAAGAGACCTTATAATTAGCATGTTATCCCAGGTAATAATTTAATTGGCAGTCATTCATTTGCTTTATTGAACTTCAGAAGGCTTTGGTTAATATGCTTGACCTATCTCAAAACATGAATGGAAACACTTGAAATTTTATTATGTTTTTCACTTGGGAAATTTACCTGTAGTAAATAGGAATTTTAAAAAATCTTTTTGGGGTGCCTGGGTGGCTCAGTCGGTTAAGTGACTGACTTCAGCTCAGATCATGATCTCACGGTTTGTGAGTTTGAGCCCTGTGTCAGGCTCTGTGCTGACAGCTCAGAGCCTGGAGCCTGCTTCTGATTCTGGGTCTCCCTCGCTCTCTCTGCCCCTCCCCCCCCTCAAAAATAAATAAATACTAAACAAAAAAAAATTTTTTTAATCTTTTCTATTGGTCTTCGTTTTGGAAAACAGGCAGTTCAGTCTCATTATTTGAAGGTCTCACTCTGGTTTCATATAAATAGGGTTCAAAGAGTACAGGTGATCTGAATTTGGTTTTTGTGTTCATCTTCTTTTCTCTACTCAGGCTTCTCACCAACCTCACAACACCAAAACAAAACTTGGGGAAGGAAGGAAACATAAAGTCACAAAAGAGTGACTTATGTTGTATAGAAAGAGGCTGGAGGTGAGACGGGGGGTAGGGCCGAAGGGGGGAAAGCTTTGGTGTGGAGGCCAAGAGGCAGTCACTCAAACAGATGGGATGTGTATGGACTGGTTATTTACATGTCAGCATCAGAATTTTTTTTGTTAGTTTATAAACAAAGTCTCCACCTCCTCTTCCTGAAACCCTATATTCCTTGTGCACAAAGGGCAGAAATCGGGAAATGGGCAAATAAAGAACCTGATATGAACTGTGGGTGTGACAGCCACTCTTTCCAGGTGCCACAGGACACTTCTGTCTTCAAATACTCCCTCCAGCTGTCCCATCAAGTATGTTAGCATGTCTCTGGTAAGGTTTTATCCACTAAGGGGTGAATTAGGAAGTTTTACACAGAAAGAAAGGGATGCCAGTAGGTCCAAAAGAAGCAATTACATTTCTCCATTCTGCACCTTTGTTAATTTAGTGCCTAGACACACGTTAATGCCAAGTTCCCAGTGCTAATGAGGTTACCATCTCAGGCTCCATCCCTCTGTGAAGAAAGTTCCTTTGAACTGTTACTCAACCATAGTCCAAACCCCTAATGAGCACTGGAATAACAATAACCAGCAATTAATATGCTCCTACTAGATGCCAGACATTTTACTGCATTTCAATTAATATTCATTATCAAGTCCAATTTTGTGGAAGCAAAAAATGGAACTCCAGATATGCTAAGTTCAAAGAGCAACAGGAAGTAGAGCTTGGATTTGCACCCAGGTCTGCTTAAGAACTTGAACATACATTTGTTTTAGATGAATTGCTAAGGGGGGAAAATCACTTTAAACCATTTTATCCCAGGTTAGCTTTGCAGATGGTGGAGTACAGGGGTTAAATAATTGTTGTTATGGGTTTTTTTTGTTTTGTTTGCTTTGTTTTTTTTTTTAATTTTTTTTTTTAACGTTTATTTATTTTTGAGACAGAGAGAGACAGAGCACGAACAGGGGAGGAGCAGAGAGAGAGGGAGACAGAATCTGAAACAGGCTCCAGGCTCTGAGCTGTCAGCACAGAGCCCGACGCGGGGCTCGAACTCACGGACCATGAGATCGTGACCTGAGCCGAAGTCAGACGCTTAACCGACCAAGCCACCCAGGCTCCCCCTGTTTGCTTTGTTTTTAATCTGACTTGAACTACATAGCTGGCTTGTTCAGACAAATTTGTTAACCTTCCAGGTCATTTCTAACATGTTTTGATGAAAGTCAAATCTTAAAACAGTTGAGTTGTGAAGGGTAGAATCATGGATCCAGAAAGGTCCTCAAAGATACTTAAGACAACTTCCTGTAAGTGGAAAAACCTACCACCCAAAGAGGTGATAGAGCTTACCCCCTCTCATAGTTAATATCTAACGCATCTGGAAGCAAACCTGGGTCCCCAAGTCTGAGCCCAGGACTCAGTTCTAGAACATAACACTGCCTGAACTGTGCCAAGTCTTCCAAAGCCTCCAGCATAGCCAAAATTACAACTATCAAGTATGAAATCCATCTGAAACCTAAGATACATCCCAAAATGGGTGATAAGAGGATCTCGGGGCACTAAGAGAACCCTGATTTCTGTTCATTGATGGTGGTGTAGAACAGTCTTCCTGCTTACTTAAAGCATAGCAGCCCCACACTCCCATCCCTACCACTCTGTCTTCATGGAACGATCAGTTTTAATCAAGTATGGAGCTTTTCAATTTTGTCTGTGGAGCTCTGGCTCTTTACAGACTATGTCTGTAAATCTTCTTTGGACCTCATTTTTCTCATCTATGAAATGCATACAGTATCACCTCTCTTAGAGAATTATGAGGATGTTATGAAATGACACATGTAAAGCACATAGTAGTTGCTCAGTAAGGGATAGTTCTCTTCTAAGCCTTTCTAGAGTATTTCAAGGGGAAATGTTAATAACACACTAGGGCAGTCCTATCATTTTTCCCCTAAATGAACTAGAGTTGTTTGAATTTTGATATTGCAGGGGGTTGTTACAGTAACCTTTTTCCTTGGGTAAAAACACATGCTGGGGTCTCTTGGGGTACCAGTGGCCCAGTCACAACTACATTTGTTCTCTTTGTACTCTAGGGTTGCTATGGTTTACTTGAATTATTTTATTGCTTCAGTATCTGCCACAAACTAATACCAAGCTCCTCTTGGAGATTTGTGGCTCCCATTTCCTTCCGGAACTGTTTAAGTATCTAACACGTTTTCCACACAGACCTTTGCATCTCAAAGCAACTACTATATTTTCAGCCAAGTAACGAAGAAATACTTTCAGAGAATATTACCGCCAGTAGAACATTTTTGCTTTCAATTTCAAAATACACGAGACTTTCCTACCGTCATTTCAATTAACTGTAGCATTAAGTATTCTCTGTGCTCTGGCCCTAGCTTTTCCTTTTGTCCTATGTTGCTGACTGATCTATGGATAGGAAAAACATAAGCACTACAATTTCCCCCTTTTACCCTCCGTACTTGATAACTACCCTAGACTAAATTACATCTCTGGAAAGTATTTCCTCACACTCCTCTCCCCAGCTGCCGCACTCTGTCATGTGGCAGTCGCTGCCCTGCTTTGGATTTTTGGAACCAAGTCTTTGGCAACGTGTCTTATTCATCACATACATGGAGGGAAGCTAGTGTTGTGATTTTTTCCTTCTTGTACTTTCCCCCCCTTTTTAAGTTACTAATCCAAGTGGCCCAGAATAGCCTTTATTTTCCTGGTGGCACAGTCTCCCTTTCAGTGTTTGACAAAGCTATATTGTAAGAGGCATGTCCTTTTCTTCAGGTTTATGTATAGCAATTATGTGTTTTTTTCCTTTGCTATGAAGGGGCTGAACTGGTGCTAGACTGACCCTAATCTTATTACTAATCCCAAATTGATTATATAAATTTCAGTTCATACCAAGGAGTTTATTTTTAAAGCAGTGCTTCTCAAACTTTTTTAAATTTGTTTTTAATATTTTTATTTATTTTTGAGACAGAGAGAGACAGAGCATGAGCAGGGGAGGGGCAGAGGGAGAGGGAGACACAGAAGCAGGCTCCAGGCTCTGAGCTGTCAGCACAGAGCCCGACACGGGGCTCGAACTCACAGACTGTGAGATCATGACTTGAGTTGAAGTCAGACGCTTAACCGACTGAGCCACCCAGGCGCCCCTCTCAAACTTTAATTGTGCATGCAAATCCCCTGGGCATCCTGATAAAATGCAGATTCTGATTGAGGAATTCTGGCATGGGATTATGAATTTCTCACATGCTCCCCATAGATGCCAAAGACCACATCTTGAATAGTGAAGGTCTAAAGTATAGGTTTTGCTATATCTTATGCTGAAACTCATGCCTTACAGGCTGCTTATTATGTTTGCTTGTTTCTTTTTTTTTTTTTTTTTTGCTTGTTTCTTAAATCATAATAGACACTCATGGAATCTTAAACACGGAGGAGATGTACACAGCAGTGGGCTAGTAAATCAACCAGGTCTCTGGGAAAAAAAAGAATGTATTTATGTGCATACATAAGTCTATTATAAATTTTACTGACATAAAGAATGTATGTAGCACACAATTTACAAATAATAAAAAAATATACAACACTCTTTATTGTAAATTCCATAAAGCCAGTTGGGTTTTATAGAATGCTCACTGGTTTTGGTCCAACTCTTTTATCCATAAGCTACCTGCAGTACAATTGATGAAAGGGTGTAACTCCCTTATAAATATTGGCTGATATTTTCCATTATGTTAATAAGCAGGATAAAAGTGCAACAACAAAGGCATGTCAGAATTGTACTCATTTATCAAAGATACGAATACCTTCTTTGCTGAACCGGATAATAGTTTTTAAATACTATAACGATATTTCCGAAAGTGTGCTATTCACATGTAACACGCTTCTAAATTTAATCTGCATCATTAACATTTTTTAATCATTTTCTTAAGTCAAGCAACAAAACAACAAAGCAAGTCCTGAATTGGTAGTGGTTGCCAATTTCTGTGGTATACAGACTCCCACCTCAGTCAGTTTCAAGCTACCGTTGCCACTGAGTGTGGAGTTGGGGAGAGATGGCCCAATAAACACTGTGGTGAAGTATTTCCATCATACAGACAAAATTGGCATAAATAACCTCAAAATGTAGGTAACTGTAAAATGTAATACAATAATTAGAAAATGATGAGCTTTGAGCATTTAGTACCTTTGTTTTTAGTATTTCTTTGTTTGAAACTTGATCTAATTTAATTTTTAATACTGAACCTATTTTGTTTATTTTTTTAACTGAAGTATAGTGACACACATTACATTAATTTCATGTGTACAACATCACAGCTTGACAACTCTGTACATTAGGCTTTAACAGGTTTGCAAAAATCCTGGAATTTAACAGCCAGCTCTCACGAGCTGGTAGAGGCTGGCTGTAGCACACCACTAGATAGAGATGGTCTGGTCCAGTGAGTCTCAACCTTTGCTTCACATTGGACTACCCCAAGAGAACCATAACCTAAAGTCAGTAGATTTTAGTCAGGGCCGAGGAACTGGAATTTAAAACATTCCTATTGATGTGTATCTTATTAAAAGAAAAATACGTAAATCATAAGTATATAATCTAAAGGATTTTTCACAAACTGAACACACCCACATAACCAGCACCTACATATAGAAACAGAAAGTCACCAGCGCCCAGAAGCTCTTTTTAAATCCCTACCCAGTCACTTCCCAAACAAGGAAACCGCTATCTTCACTTGTAACCATAGACTCATTTTCCTGCTTTTGAGCGTTTACATAAACAAAATCTCTTTAGTGTCTGGCTTCATCCCCTCAATATTATGTTTGTGAGATTTATTCCTAATGTATGTAGCAAGAGTTCATCCATTGTGTAGTATCCCAATATATGACTATAGTTCAATTTCTTCTTTATTCTTCTTTATTCTACTGCTGGTGGATTGTTTCCACCTGTTGGCTATTATGAATAGTGCTGTCAAGAATAATCGTGAGGTGCCTGGCGTGAAGAGCGTGTGACTCTTGATGTTGAGGTTGTGGGTTCGAGCCTCATGTTGGGTGTAGAGATTGCTATAAATAAATAAATAAATAAATAAATAAATAAATAAATAAATAACTTACTTTAAAAAATAATATTATCATACAGGCAGAAGTACTTAAAACAAAACTAAATAAATTACCTGGAATAATTCTAATCAGCTGATATCTTGACTGCCTTCTCTACAACTCCCCCTCCTTTCTTATTTCTCATATAATATGATCAAGGCTATTGATTCTTTTGTGTGAATGTAATTTTAGTACCATAAACCATGAAGCTGTATGTTTCCATTCATTACAGTATGTTCTCCCGGCTCTTTTCAATTTACGTTCACCAACCTCCCCTTTCATCAAGACGCTGGCTCTTGTGCACTCTAAATAGGGATGAGATTGAGCCTCACATCAATAGCATGGAGGAATAATAGATACAGTGGAGATGCAGCCAAGGCTAAATTTGGCCGCTGATCATTAGGGATCCTAGAAAGAGGCTTCAAAGAAGGGGAATTGTTTCCCTTTGTGTTTATCAAACAAAAATCAACAGTGAACCCTTAGAATATTTCGGATGCTAATATTTTTAAAAATCCACTTATGTGAAGTAGACCAAGGACTCTTCTGAAAGAGAACTGAAATCTCTCAAAGTCTGATGACTTGATCTGGAAAGATTAGAGAAGGAGGTTTTCCCTGGTGTTCAGCAGGTGTATCCTTTGCCGCATTGTTCTAGGCTGAGTGGCTGTGTGGTTTTGTGTGTGTTTGGGCAGACTGAGATGTTAGTTCCTTTGATTTAAGTCAAGGGAGCTGAATGACCAGGAGCTCCAGGATAACACTGGTGATGTGGGATGGCTGCTCAGAATTTAAAGAAAGGTTTCTGGGGCAGCAGGCACTGAAAGGCACTTCACGTAAAGCTTTCAAGGTATGCAGGGCAAAGGTAGAGAGTAGACATTAGTTCCACCTAATGAAGGAAGAATGCATTCTCACATGCATAAATATTCTAGTCCCTGGTTTTCCTACTTCCCCATCTCACTTTTCTATAAAATTTCTTTGTTATAAAATAACACACGTTTATTCTAGAAAAGATGGAATATATAGATAAGAAAAATTTTTAAATCAATTATAATCCCAGTTGGCATTAATATTTTAATGTTTCTTGATGCCAAATGTTGCTGTGTATATTTAGGTACTTAATTTTTAAGGAATGGTGTTATTCTGTAAATTTTTTTGCAATCTTATTTTCATTTAAATATGTTTATCATAAACATAAATATCAATGTACTCCTATAACACATTTTTGATGGCTATATACTCTCCTACTATGTGGACATTTATTGTTGTGGGTTTCTTTGTTTTTTAATCAACCCCCTGTCGTTGGATTTCCAAAATTGTTTCCAATATTTTGTTTCCACAAATAATGATATGATAACATTCCTTTAATGGAATCTTTTTGTATACCCTAATTATTTATCCAGGAATAAAGTCTTATAATTAGATGAAAAGTATGGACATTTTAAAGTCTTCTGAGTACCAGTTGCACTCCAAAATAATGGTATTATTTTCCACTCCCACAAACAGTGCCTCATCCTGTTTTCAAAAAACGTACAATCTTCTATGTGATAAGTTGTAGCTAGAGTTGGAGGGTATAGGGACGTGTCCTGAAATTATTAGCTGGAATCTGTGCATTGGTGTTAGCCAAAAACCTCTAATAAAATATGAGATTTTAAGGAGTCTGCTTTTTGTCCACAACACTTTTGTATTTATGGTCTAATTTGCTAAAAAAAAATCCTGGGGGAGAAAAACAAAACAGTTTTCTTCATTTGTCTGAATCAGAGCGTAACCTAATCCTAACTGGCATATTATAGTCTCCTAAATGATTAAATGCAGTTGCTTTACTGTCATCGTATCTGAACGTTTCACAGCAAGTGGTCTCTCTGGTCCTGCAGAAGCTGACCCAGTGACATCTTCAGAGAATGCTTTCAGTGAACAGAGACTTTCTTCATTAAGTTGGATTTTTAAGCATATCTGGTCTACAGACTTGATATTAGCTTTCTCAAATGAGCACTTACAACTTTGACATCTCTCTGTAGACTAAACCAATGTGTTAATTATTAATTCTTGACATATCTTCCTGATGCAGCCCTTAGCTAAGGTTCATACACAGGCCCTCCAAAATCAATGTGTAGTGTCTTTTGTTGCTTTAATTTTTTTAACTTAAAAAAAATATTTAAGGATAATGTCTATAGAGAAATGTGTTTAGATCACAAGTATGCAGTTCGATGAATTTTTGAAAACCGAACATATGTAACGAGCACCTAGATCAAGAACTCGATATCACCAGCACCCCACTTTTGGACATCACCCCAGTGCACCCTCTGTGTGTTTGAAATGCTCCAGATTTTATGTCCTGGGTAAGTCATTCATTTATAGAATTTGATTTTTCACTGAACCCTCACTTTAATGTGAGCTAGCTGCAGTCAGCTTTGATTGAGCTATCTCCCTTGTAACTGAAAACACGTACAATCTGCCTTTCCAAGTAAAGATTATAACATTAAATTTGTACACTGAGTGTACATCAGTATTTATATGTTTGTGATTTGCAGGTACACAAATACATACACAGCATGCATACAAACAGATTTGGAATTTCTTTCTTCTTAATGAATGTAAGGCTGAATTATACTATATTGATCCAAGCTTCAAATATCTTAACTACAATTGATTATCACAGAATATTTCATGTGATATGTTTCTAAACAATTTTTTTTAATTTCTCATTTCAGTTACTCTAAGTATTCCCTCTGAACACTCAAAATTTAAAGGCCAAGAATTTTTCATCTTGTGTTTGAAATATATGTGTCCTGGGTGTCCACAGCTGTCTCTCTCTGTGGTTCAATTACTTTGTCTGGTATTCAGCTAGATTATCATTTAGATTCCCATGGGGGTTTTTTAGTTGAAAGCCTGAGTGAGAAAAAAAAAAGTTTAACAGTCTCATGAAGCTTTATAAATACATGATTTTGAAAAATAATTTATACATCAGCAAAAATCATTCATTATTATTGAACTGTATATATATATATATATATATATATATATATATATATATATATATGTACTCTTATTAGAATTAACAGTCAAAGGTTAGACTTATGTACCCATTAGCTTTTTAAAAAACTAAGATATTTCTCCCATTGTAGAATACATTTAAGAATATTATTCATCCATAAAAAGTAATGAAGCATGAATATATGATACAACATGGATGAACTTGAAAGCATTTTGTTCAATAGAAGCAGACAGACACAAAAGGCTGCTTATTGTATGATTTCATTTGTAAGAAATATACAGAACAAGCAAATTCATAGAGACAGGAAGTAAATTAATGGTTTCCAGAGTTGGGGGGCAGTGGAGAACAGAATGACTGCTAATGGGCACAATGTTTCTTTTTGGGATGATGAAAATGTTCCAGAATTAGATAGTGGGCATGGTTGTAGGGCTTTGTGAATGTAATAAAAAACCTCAAATTGTATGCTTTAAAAGGATGAGTTTTATAACATGTGACCTTTATCCCAATTTTGTTAAAAAGGTAATATATTTTTGTCATAGAAAATTTGTAAACTAAAGGAAAGTAGGAGAATGTTTTAGCCCCGTTATCCAACAGCAATCCCTGTTATCTGTTCAGTGCACTTCCTTCGAATTTTCCTTCTGTATATTGCTCTTGCAAGAGGAACAGCTTCCCTTTCAATGATGGAGACACAATTATTAAATTTTAAGTATTCACATATTAATACACACCTATTCCTCCCCTGCCCCTGGGGGGCGGGGGGGTGGGAATGATAGATCAAGGAAGATCCATTTAGATGGTGGAGGGGAATAATGATGGAGATATACGTAAAATAAGAAGATAGCCATGGCTATCATGGAGAGGTAATAGAGAAGCATCTCAGGAGAAAATATCTGCAGTCCCAAGAGGCAGAAAGACAGACAGACCTGAGCGGTTACCACAAGGGGTGGAACTCTTCAGGGACACATCCCAAAGAAACTTTTTAGGAGTTTAGCTGCAAGATGCCCAATATATATCATGTCAGCCACTCCCCTCAATCCTTAAATACCCATGTTGTTTCCCAGCTTTCTAAAAGTCACATTTGCGTTTCTTTTAGATGTGTCACCGTGCTAAGATGGTATTTAAAATGAAAGAACAAGGAGGCCCAAATTTATTTGAGTTACACGTATTTGTTTATTTTATCTGGTTTTCATCAGCTATTTTTTAGATTGCTCTCCTGCTCTTGCCCGTAGATAGGGTAACATTAGCATTTTTCTATATTAATGCAAACTCAACATAAACATGATTGTAAATAGTGACAGTCTTAATAGAAAAGACTTCTTGGGTATTTTCTTGATGACAAGTATAGTGATTAAAATATTTTACAAGCATTAATCTAATTTAATCTTTACAACAACCCATCAGGGGAGGCAACTGTCCCCAGTTTACAGATAAGGATATAGAAGTTTAGAGAGATTAAGTAATTGGCCCAAGATCAGATAAGCCAGTGCCTTAATTATTCCCTCCCTTGTCATAGATTTGGGTGGTTTTCCTTTTTTTTCTTATTCTTGATAAAGATGTGATAAATATATTTGCTTTTAAAACATTTTCTTTTTACAAAGTCATTTCCTTAGATGGATATACCAGAACATATTTTTTTTAATTTCCAAATGGCTGAGCTTTTTGTTGTTGTTGCTGTCAATAAAACCATTCCTTTTAACTTTTTCATTTATTTATTTATTTGTGTGTGTGGCTAGGGAATTTGATTGATACAACTTATGCTTTGGGAGGGGGGTTTTCTCCTTCTGGTGGGTTAGTCAACTTCTGCAAATGTGCCAAGAACACCTGAAAAGACAGTGCACTCTCTTATCATGGAGTTTATTGAATATGAGATATCTATTCATTTATCACTTTTTTTAACGTTTATTTATTTTTGAGAGAGAGAAAGAGCATGCACACGAGCAGGGGAGGGACAGAAAGAGAGAGGAAGACAGAGGATCAAAAGCAAGCTCCATGCTAACAGCAAACAGCCTGATGTGGGGCTCAAACTCACCAACTGTGAAATCCTGACCTGAGCCAAAGTTGGAAGTTGAACGTACTGAGCCATCCAGGCACCCCCATTTATCACTACTCTTTATGCTATTCAAGCCCTCCCTGTGTTGTTTTTCAGTTTTGCTTTCTTAATCTGATGTTGATTCTGATTCTTCATCTCCTACATGTAGATAATTTTCATTGATTTCTCCTTATAGAATTTGTCTTCATTTTTAGTGTATGCTTTTTGGTCTGTGAAGGTTCATTATTACTGTTATGCTTTTACCACAAATTGCCTTTTTTTTTTTACCTCCTAAATTATCTTTTACAGATACTTTTTCTATCTAATTTTGAAATCACAATCAAAATAACTATGCAGGTTAGTTTTATATTTTCAGTTGGTTTTGGTTTCCACAGTCCTTTTACACAGAAATAGACGTTTTTTGGTTTGTTTGTTTGTTTGTTTTAGTTTTTAATCTTGAATTATCTCTGAGTGTTTTGTCAAGTATCCTTGAGCAGTTTAATTCAAAGAAATCTGAGTTTTTGCTCCCTGAGTCTTTTATACCTAAAAATAGTCTTATGGTTCCCTTTACATAAATAACAATTTGACCAGATTCAGAAACTTGTTATTATGTCCTTTTTCTTTCGAGGCTCTGTGTTTTTCTACTGTCTTAAAGTAGTGTATTGGTGAAGTGTGTGGTCGTCCATATTATTATTTCCTTCTAGAAAGAAATGCCTTTGGCTGTTAATTTTAGAAGATGTTTTGCTAAAATATTTGTAAGTTTATTATACAGTTTTTTCTGCCACTGGTATTTAAACCTTTTACTGAAAATAGATCTAGAGTCTTCTTTTTTCCTTCTTCTCCTTTTTGTATTGGGAAAATTTTGTTTTATTAAATCAAGGTTTGCTCCTTTAGTTCCTCAAGAAGCCATACTATCCGGGGATTGCCTATCAATGGTCAGCCTCTTTATTATCTTCGGTTACATCATTTGTAGGTGGCCTTCCTTCTATACATAGTTTCTCATGTCTGGTCTGTACCTCATGAATCCATTTTACTACATTTTCAAAGCTCTTTATTGTTGCCATTATGCTTTTTAATTTGGCTCTCTTATATTTCACTTATACATGGTCTTTACTTGTCTTTTGCCTCTTTATAGGCTCATGTGCTATTAGTTTGTATACCTGCATTATCTTCTTTTGTGTGACCAATTACATGGTTCAGATTTTTTAAAGAAATATTTTATTCTGCTCTTTCTTTTTTTTAAGTTTATTTATTTATTTTGAGAGAGAGAGAGAGAAAATGAGGGGGAAGAAGGGCAAGGGGAGAGAATCCCAAGCAGGCTCCCCACTATCAGCACAGAGCCTAATGCAGGGCTCAATCTCACAAACTGTGGGATCATGATCTGAGCCAAAATCAAAAGCTAGACACTAACTGTCTGAGCTACCCAGGCACCCCTTCTTTTGCTGTTTCTTACAGTATATCTACTTCAGTAGAAGACCTTTCCTTCATGTCAGGGTTTTTAATAGACCATATGTTAGCTGGTCTCTGTTTACTCCATCCACATAGAAAAGGATTCCTCTGGCCAAGGATTAAAGTATATTCCAAATGCTTAGATAACCTAGACTGTGTTGGAGAGCAAAGTAGAGCTCTATAGTGACTCAGGAGCCCACTCAGTTCCAGAGTGGACAAGCAAAGCTATTCAGTCTTATGCATGTAGAGACATCTGTGGAGGGTAAGATAAGATCACTAATGAGGGGGCGCCTGGGTGGCTCAGTCAGCTGAGCATCCGACTTCGGCTCAGGTCATAATCTTGTGATTCGTGAGTTCGGGCCCCACACCAGGCTCTGTGCTGACAGCTCAGAGCCTGGAGCCTGCTTCAGATTCTGTGTCTCCCTCTCGCTCTGCCCCTCCCCCACTTGTACTCTGTCTCCCTCTGTCTCAAAAATAAGTAAACGTTAAAAAAAAAAAGTTTTCAATAAAAAATTTTTTAAAAAGACCACTAGTGAGGAGTGTCACCACTGAAGATATACCAATGGTCAGCCTTAGAGGTTGCACCCCTACCCCTACCCCTGTCACATTAACAAGATCAGTCACTTCTGTGGCAGTATCAAAACTGAAACAGCTTGGCTAAGCAGGCTGGGGGAGGAAAAACAAAAATGAGTCTTTTCCATGCTCAGTGCTGTCTACCTGGTACACCCTCAGCAAGGGGTGCTTACTGGAATTAATCCTCCCCTAGGACAGCATACCAGGTTCCTCATGACTTTCCAGTGGCTCCACAGCTGATTTCTTCCACCTCGGTCCCATGTCAGGTCAGCTCTCATTACTCCAGACTATGAGCATCTGTGCCCAAGAGCATCCTACTTACCTCCCAGCCCAGCTCTTTTCCCTGTGGAAATGGGCAGTCTGCTTGGTCTTCAGTGATGTTCTCACTTGGCTCCATGGAAGTGAATTTGGCAGAAATCCTTCCAATTTCTGGTATATGGTTACTCCTTAGCTTTATTCTGATACTGTTGTGGAGTCTGCTCTTTGTGCAGAATAAGGTTAATTTCAGTGAGACTGTGTAGCAGGAGATCCAAGGCATGTATTCCAATGCTGTCTTGCCTTCAGGTCCAACCTATTGCCTCTTGTGATGTCTTTTAGGCATAGATTGAATTTCCTCATTCAAGATTCATTTATAAATCACTCTCCATAGGTAGTGGGTGCATGTACCTCCATTTTCCACTTCTTTCCCAGCCAATTAGTGACTCACCAAAAAGGTTAGAAATCCCTTGAATGGGGATGTTGAAGTCCACAAGTTGATGGGAGTTTTATGAGACACTTACATGTGAATATTATTGAGATTCATAAATTGGCTGTCCCCACTAGAGCATGACAAATGATGACATTACTTTTTTTCCCCAATCAAATTCAGCCCTAAGCTCCACTGTGCCTATATATGGGCTCCCTCCTGCCCCCTGCCTTATCATTTGGTGAAGGGGCCTGGTTCTTGGTCCCTGGTGGTTCCCATGGTTACTGATGCTCTTCCTGATGGGGAGCCACGGCTGGTGTGATGCCATCTGTCAAATACCACTCTCATGATGGGCCACACAGATGTCCCTCAAGGTGTTCCTCTCACTGACTGTGGGCTTAGCCACATGCTGCTGCTCTCGAGGCCACGGGCTTAGTGATCAGTCACCAGAGATAGCTGAGTGCAAGTCTGCAAACGGATCCAGGTGGAGGGTTTCCTGAGGAAGGTGGAATCGCTGTACTTTGATATCCCACTGAACAAATATTTATTGAAAGCCACAAATGGCCAAGGCATTGAAAAGACTTGAGGATTTAAAGGTGAATAACAGTCTCTGCTGTCAAAAATGTATAATCTTGGTGAGGTGAAAGCAACTACATACACCTATAAGCATAACTGCCAATGTGACAAATTGGAACTTGTTGAATACCCTAGGAATTCCTGGTATAAAGGAAGAATGTTTTCAGTGCACCTTCTTCTAAAGTGTAACTTATTATCTGTCTACTTTGCTCCATCTCGACCAGTTCCTGGTCCAAGCCCCCATCCTTCTCCCCGGAGAACCTGGGGGCATCCTAACCAGTCCTTCCACTCCCCACGCTATGTTCTCCACACAGCAGTCTCAGTGTTTGCTTTAAAAAAAAACATTTTTTAAATGTTTATTTTTTGAGAGAGAGAGAGCACACCATGTGCACAAGTGGGAGAGTGGCAAAAAGAGAGGGAGGGAATCCCAAGCAGGCTCCGCACTATCAGCATGGAGCCCGAAGAGGGGCTTGAACTCACAAACCATGAGATCATGACCTGGACTGTTAACTGACTGAGCCACCCAGGTGCCGCATCAGTGATGCTTTTAAAAAGCAAATCAGAACCTGTTATTCTTCTGCCTACATTTCAGTGTCTTCTCACTGTACTTAGAACAAAATTCAGGTTCCCCTTTGTAGCCTAAAAGGCTGTGTGTAATGTGACACCTGCCTCCTGTCCGACCTTCCTCTCTCCTGTTCCCCTGCCCCCAGCTCCAGTGGGCCTGCTTCCTTTCCCTCCTCATGCCTGGGCCCTGCTCATTCTTCAAGTAGCCAGAAAATGGGCCCTCCTCACAGAGGCCTCCCTTGTCTTTCCTGCAGGCCTCCCACCCATTATTTTCTCATAACACCCTTTCGTTCTTCAAGGAACTGAAATCAAGTCTATGATTACAACTACCTGTTCCTCCCCGCCTGATTACGAAGTCCATGAGAGCAAGAATAGCGCCTGGCCTGTTTCCCACTGCATACCTAATACTGTAGGCCTGCCACTCATAAAGCACTCAGCCTATTATTTCTTTAATTACGACTGCCTGAGCCCTAAAGGTGCAGAACAATTTCAGTGGTGGGTCAGGGGCATGAGAAAGGATGTCTGAGTAGAGTAGCAAGAGCAAAGTCACCAAAGGAGAGGTTACCTGGCCTATTTGTAGACAAAATCAACCAGAATGTCTAGAACGTAGCATACAGTTTACTTATGGTGGTTCTGAAAACTAGCCTGGATTTTTTATGTATGCATCTTTTAAGCTAAGTTTTTTATTCCTTATTTTTCAACTGGGACAGCATTTACTAAGGGCAGTGGATAGATAGCAACTTTATTTCCAATCCTGGCTCACCTTCCCCACTGACAAGTTTAAAAAAAATGGGGAGCATGATCTTGTGGACATCTCCATTATCACAGGGCTCTCGTGAGGATAATGAGTGGATGTTTTAAAAGGTGTCTCTGTATTATCTGTATTCCTGAACTTATATGCACTGTCCTTTCTGTTACTTAAACTCTTTTCCTTTCTGTTTTAATCAAAACTTTCAGTTGAAAAAAATATTGTTGATTTGAAAGGCGATTTTATGCTAGAGATATATTTCTTTAAACTTTTGATTTAGGGAAGCGCAGCCCAGCCCTGACTGCCTCTTTCCCAGATCTGGACCCGTTCTCCATTCCAGCTGAGATGTTTATATTATGCACAGAGCAGCTCCTGCCTGCCTAGGACTGGTGATTAAGAGCTCAGGATAATGAAATCTGCACAGTTGAAACTTGGCTGTTGGCTACAGTTATTATGCAACTCTTAACATTTCTCTTTTGTTTCTGTCAATAATATACAATTCCCAGTTTTTCTTTCTGAGCTAACTCTTCCAACACACAAAAATTTGTTCCACTAGTATTTTTTTTAATGACCAACTTAAATTATTTCTCAAAGTTCAGACTATATGCTTTTCTAAAGGACAAGAAAATTTAGTGGTTGTGCAATAGCATTGTTCAAACTGTCTATGAACAGCTGAATGGAACTGGAAGTACAGAGGCCTTCTCTGGCCTTAGAGTTTTGTCTTTGAGTGGACTGCTCACCACACTGATTCAAAGAGCAGGCAGAACAAGAAACACAACACAGGTGATGGGAAGAGTTGGCATATTCCGATGGTGGGTGATTTGGAGCAATTAGACAATGCTTTAGTAAGATATCATAGACAAATGATAAACTTTCCCTGCCCACCCTCCCTAATATCTGAATTTCTCATGGTAGAAGAGACTCACACATTCACCTGGACGTAAAGAGTGGCTCTGTACTGGGGCGTCTGGGTGGCTCAGTCGGTTAAGCGTCCAATTTCAGCTCAGGTCATGATCTCACGGTTCATGGGTTTGAGCCCTATGTTGGGCTCTGTGCTGACAGCCCAGAGCCTGAAGCCTGCTTCAGATTCTGTGTTTCCCTCTCTCTCTGCCCCTCTCCCATTTGTGCTCTGTCTCTCTCTGTCTCTCTCTCTTTGTCTCTCTCTCTCTCTCTTTTTCTCAAAAATAAGTAAATGTTAAAAAAAAAAAAAAAGAGTGGCTCTGTACTAAAATGCACCTATCCAGAGCAAGCAAGAATATCTTGAGTTTCATCACCCACAGTGCCTCTGAATTATTGAATTACGGAGACAGGACTCTGATGGTCATTGAGCCATAGTGAATGTGTCTGACACTTCCTAAGAGCCTGTGTCTTAAGAGAGGAACAGGACACCAGGAAGGCCATCATCTCAAGGACTGAAAGTAGGAAAAAGTACCACCATTGGGAAGAGAAATGATTTATAAAGGAGATGAGGTCAGCTAAGTTCAGATTTGGCTATGTCACTATTCAAGTCATGGTTGTTCCTAGAAGAGGGTCACAAATTATGGGGGACCTATGGACCAGAATGAATAGTCAAAGAAAGCTTTACTAAAGTGGGGCATGGTATAGTCTTATATTCCAAGCCCTTTGGCATACCGTAGTACCCCAGAAACAGTTGATGATTCATTAAGGGCATTAGATGTGCACTTTGAAGATATAGCCACAGGAAAAATAAAAAGTTCACAAACGACCATTCTATGGTTTGCTAATATAGGAAAAATGGGGGTATATGTGTATTTGTGCTTGTGATTCATTCTCCCGGAACCATTTATGATACAGAGGAGAAAGTAAATCAGTCTGTGTGGAGGCAGGGCAATTAGGAAAGCTTTTTAGAGGAGGTAATATCTGAATAAGGTTTTAAGGAACGAATGAAGTTTTCCAGGCAGACAAGGAGTGGTAGAGGCTTGGCTGCAGGAATGGTATATGTTAAAGGGACTGAAGCAGCCAACGACATTTAGAATTTAGGAAACCATTCTGTGGGGCAAAAGCATGCCATCATGCCATCACTGCCGTAAAAAGTTACCAAAAATGTCATGGCTTAAAACAAAACAAATGTATTATCTTATAGCTCTGGAGGTTAAAAATCTGAAATGGGTTTCATTGGGCTAAAATTAAGATGTTGGTAGGCTGCGTTCCTTCTGGAGCTCTAGGAGAAAAATCTGTCTCCTTCCTTTTTCAGCTTCTAGAGGTCACGTGCACTCCTTGTTTATGGCCCTTGGCTCCATCTTCAAAGCCAGCAATGTAACATCTTCACATATCTCTCTGACTCTGATCTCCTACCTCCTTTTTCTATATGAAAGAACCCGAGAGACTACATTGGGCCTTCCCAGACAATCCGGAATGAGCTCCTTAGAGTAAAGTCAGCCGATTAGCAACCTTAATTTCATCTGCTACCCTATTTGCCCCATGCCATGTAGCCGAATGTATTCGCAGATCCCAGAGATTAGGACATTAACATCCTTGAGGGACCATTATTCTGCCTCCCACACATGCAATACAAGATGCTGAGGATGATGGTGAAGAGAAAGTTGGCGTGATCCATCAACCCTAGGTGGAAAAGATCATCCAGGGGCACCCGGGTGTCTCAGTCAGTTAAGCATCCAACTTCGGCTCAGGTCATGATCTCACGGTTCATGGGTTCGAGCCCTGCATCGGGCTCTGTGCTGACAGCTCAGAGCCTGGAGCCTGCTTCGGATTCTGTGTGCATCTCTCTCTGCCCCTCCCCTGCTCGTGATAACAAATCACCCCAAAACATGGTGGTTTAAAACAATAATCTGTACTTTCTCCTGATTCTGTAGGTTGGCTAGGTGATTCCTTAGCTGGGCTCACTCATAAAGCTTCATTCAGCTGGACAATTGGCTGGGCTAGAGGATTCAGGTAGCCTCACACTATATGGCATCTGGTGACGCCATCGGCAGGGCTGCTTCGGTTATTCTCACTGGGAATTCTCGTCCTCTGTGGGGCTAGGCCAGCTTCCTCAGAGGACAACCTCAAAACAGCATTCCAACAGCGTGAGGGTGGAGCTGCAGGCCTTCTGGAGACCCTGGCTCTGGAACTCACAGAGCATCACCACCACATTCTTTTGGAATGGGCCACGCAGTCACAAGGCTAGCTCAGATTCTAGAGGAAGGGAAACAGATTCTGTCTCCTGATGGGAGTTGCTGCCGCGCCCACGTTTCACCAAGCAGAGGCTATAAAGATAGGAGTTTTACTTCGAGAGTAGGATTTTGAAACTCGACATTTCAGGGGTAAAATGTTTCTGGATGACAACAATATCCAGCACGTGGCCAAGAGCATGAACAGCCCAAGTAGAGTGTCGGGAAGGTTAGGTGGAGCAGCCGAGAGGCTAGATGTAGGATGTGTTGCCCTGTGGACGTGACAAGAAGGCTGAGCTGGTGGTGAATGTGGACCTTCAGGAGAGACCTGAAGTCCGGAAGGTGACAGTAATCACAGTGTGAGCACATGGGGCCATCGTGGCCACAGTGTCTAAGTTGATGGTAGGCACCAACACCCAGGGGGCAGCCACCCTGGGCCACCTCACCAAGTCCTCATTCCCCACCCACCACGTTGTCCTGTTCACTGGTCAGTTCTAAACTTAACTGCTTCTGACATCCACCGTGTGCGGGTATGTCCTTCAACACTTAATGGTCAGCATCCATGTCCCGAGGATTCAGAAAAAGTATGAAATGAAGGTCAGGTCAGTTTTGAGTAAGATTACAAAGCTGCCGTGGTAATAGGCTACCAGTGTCAGTCCTTTCTAGCTCTTTCTTTTATACTTTCTTTGTTTCCTCAGATTCGTATCTAAAGGCAAAAGAGTACCTGCACTGATAGGCAGGGTTCGTGGTGGTGAAATTTATTAACAGTGTTAAAGGAATAATATTTATTGCTCTCATTCTAGGTAAATGAAAGTCAGAAACCAGATAGTCATTAACCAGATGGTCCTAAGAGCTCATTCAACTGTAAGAGTGCTAAATATGAATAAATTAGAGCCCATAACAAGTAAAGAAGGATAATATTGCATATTTTTATAATTATAACTTTATTTATAAAGGATGAACAATCAGTTTACAATACATGTGTAGCATGACTTTGCATGCTTGGCTGTGACTTCTTACACTTAAAATAATTTTTAGATTACCACAAAATCAAATTTATACCCCAAAGAAAAGATTTGCAGTATTTGGAATCCAGAAAACCCTTCCTGGAAATTCCACGTCTGCAGTGAGTGAGCTGGGCTACGAGTGTTTAATTCTGCCCTGCCTTTCACTTCCCTTCCATGTTGTCCCCTTTGTACAGGGTTTAGCACCTTTGGCAGTCACTTGGGTTTTGAGCAGATTGCTAGAGATTAGAGGACCCATGGATGTTATTCTCACCCTTGACACAGAAATTCTTTTCAGAACTGTGCATGAGGTGTGTCTATAAATAAGTAACGATAGTTTTGTAATCATAGCCTTAATATAAAAGCAGGAGAGCTTTCATCCCCTTCAAAGTAGTCTTGTGTAAAAGCTACACAGCTCTTCCACCAATGCTGTCATGATTCAAATTATTTGGGGGGTTCCTTTCAGGGGGCTGCTCTCAAAGCTAGTTTGCAATCTGACAAGAAAACCAACTCTGTATTTTGTGTGTGTCTATTTCAGTTTTGACTAAATCCAAACGTTCCCCCGAATTTTAAGGATTGGCTCTCCATGGCTTTTATCCATCTAAAAAAATAAAATTCACTTTCAAAAGAGTAAGATTTTCCACCACTTAGGATGATCAAAATAATGTACCTTAGTTTCCAGAGTTATGAAGCTCCAAACAGATCCTGTTTTTCTGACACAGGGTATATACCCTACAGTAATATCACCAGAAACATATCAAATTTCTTATCCACAACAAGTGTTACCATTTTTTATCCTAGAAGCTAGCAATGCCCCAGGAAAATATTTCTAACCTACCTTTCCAATTCTATTATCGCTTAGCTAACTGTGTCCAACTCCCACCCAGAAGTTTCCCTGCCTTCTTGACTCAAAGTCAGCTCTGCTCCATCTTGCATTTATGCTTGTTTTTCACTGAATTACTCTGTGATTGCTCTATTGAAATTCGTCCTTCGTATAGATCTTCGTGGTTATTAAGTTTATGATTTCACGGCTAATCCTGGGCTTCCCCTGACTGTTTTGTTGTCCCCTCAAGGCACTCAACTCACCTTCAGCACCACGATTAGAATCCTGGGAGTCATGGGTGTGTCAGGTACATCAGTCAGTTCACCAAATCCTCACTACTTTAGGAGCCTGGTACTATAGTTCCCACTTAACAGATGCGGAAGCTATGGCTGAAAGTGCAAATGTCTTGTCCAGTGACAAAATGGCTGGAAAATGGGGAGAGTAGGATTCAAAGTCACATCTCCTCTAAGGCTGAGATTTCTCAACCTCAGCACTATGACCGTTGGGCCCCAATTACTCCGTGTCGTGGGACCTGTACCTTGTATTATAGTATGTTTCAAAACATCTCTGGCCTCTCCCCCAACCCCATTGTGACAGCAAAAGATGTCTGCAGACTTTGCTAAATGTTCTCTGGCAGGTATTGCAGGACCACTGATCTGATGCCAAAGTCAGGCTTTTGCCACGTTAGACTATGAAATAGGTAACTAATAAAACCATAGACTAGAATTTAAAAAGATCAATTTGAGGAGTCACCACCTGTGGGTGATCATCAGAATTGGAGTTTTTCTTAAGCCTCTCTTTCTCCACCCAAGACCTTCAGAATCTACATTTGCTGGTGGGCACAGATATCTATTTTAAGCCTCTCTATGGTGTATAAACCACAGACAGGATCCTGAGACCAGATCCTGACCTCACCACACATCTGTTGTTTGAATCACTCCACTCAAGTCTTGCCAAATAGTCTCTAGTCTCGGGTTCAACATCACCTCCTGTGATGGTGTTACAGGAGACAGTCTCATGTTCAGATGGTCCTAACTGGGAAAAAGTATTCATTCTATTTCATATTCTTTCTTCTGTCTCTCCTTCTGTACTCTTAATCTCATATTATCCAAATTATCATTTTTCTCAAATCAGTTGAATTAAACAAACACTTACTGAGCCCCAGTTATGTATCAGGCCCTACTCTGAGCAGTTTCTTTACCAATATGACCACTAAAACCATTATTGGCTCATTAAAAGTGACCATCTAACCAGTTTTCTCCTTTTAACAGTTACTTCCTCAGAGTGCCTGGGTGGCTCAGTTGCTTAAGCATGCTACCCGTAGATCTCAGCTCAGGTCTTGATCTTGGGGTCTTGAGTTCAAGCCCTGTGTTGGGCTCTGCACTGGGTGTGAAGCCTACTTTAAAAACAAAATTAAAAAACAGTAGACTTTCTCAAAAGGGCAATTATAATTCATTAAAACCTTAGAATCTTCCATGGTTGGCCAGCCATCCAGCTGCTGCCAAGAAGCAGTCTGCTCTGCGTTTTATGGAGGTTCCTGACCCCCCCACCCGGGGAAGCAGAGCTCATGACAGCTTTTTCTCTTCCTCTTGACCCCTCACTCAGCAACTCTCTTAAACCTTTCTTGATGCTTTCAGGGAGATTCCAAACTAGCTCCTCATCCTGGTAAAATCATTCTTCACCATATGCTCCAGATTTCTTAATGAAAACACAGAGAGAAAGAGAATTTAAAAAAAAAAATACATTGCTTTATGGTGCCCCTTTTAAGAATATCGTTTTTATGAATTTGATTCATAAAATTCAAATTCATAAAATTTATGAATTTGATTCATAAAATTCAAAATTCAAAAAATAAAAATTCAGTTGGACTGTTGACTCATCGTTAAAGCAGGCTGATCCTCTCTTTGCACTTTTGAGCCTCCCCTAAGTCACCACGATGGTGCAGAGCCTGCAGGAAACTGCTTTTCGGATAGAGAGATTGGCTCGTTGGGAGATTGAGATGGCATGGTCACTAATATTGCCAAGGTGGCTCGTGCCCCAGTGTCTAAGGTTAAACCTGCAGGTAACCAGTGTCTTTGGTGGATCAACATGAGTAGCTAGTGAGCTATAAATGTGTGCCAGCACTCTCATTTGCCTGGATGGATTTTCAGTAGGCAGGTTGTGTTTAGAGAAAACCAAGGAGAAAATAACATGTTAACCGGCATAAACCGTTTGGGGTCAAAATAACAAGCCGGCGGTGTTTTTGCACTTGTGTGAGACATAAATAGAAAACTTGAGTTTCACTTAGGTTTAGTATGAAGTTCCAAACCTCTCGCTTATGCCTGGGCACTTCGACGAAGAGCCCAGACAAGGGGGAAACGGCCTGAACCCCTTTCCCCTGTGATTGCTCTGTAACTCTCTTCTTCCAGAGTTTTATAAATGGACACTGACATGGACTACGAAAGACCCAACGTTGAAACCATCAAGTGTGTGGTCGTGGGAGACAACGCCGTGGGGAAGACGCGCTTGATCTGTGCCAGAGCGTGTAACACAACGCTAACGCAGTATCAGCTGCTGGCCACCCACGTGCCTACCGTGTGGGCGATCGACCAGTACCGAGTGTGCCAGGAGGTAAGACGTACAGAGTTTCTTTAGACTCCTAAGGGCACATCACTGCTATTGCCAGTCGGATTTGATGGCACATCCCCTGCTATTGCCAGGGAGTACGGGTAACTTGTGCATGCGAAAGAAAGCTTATGTGTTTAGTGCCACAAGAGAAAACAAAAGTAAAACGCAAACTCGGGCGTATGGCTGCGGTTTCTTGAATGAGGAGGGTTTGGGTCACGTGATTCCAGAAAGAGAATTAGGACTTAGCTCAGGTCCTGTTAGATGCAATGGCAAAACTAAAGGCAGGTGGGTCAAGTGAGGCTTGAGGTGTGCTGACCTGGACATCCTTCTCCTGAGGAGCCTCTGAGTGACACTGAGCAGGACTGCACTCTCTCTCCTGCAGGTCCTGGAGCGTTCCCGGGATGTTGTTGATGAAGTGAGCGTTTCTCTCAGGCTTTGGGATACTTTTGGCGATCATCACAAAGACAGGCGTTTTGCATATGGCAGGTAAACCAAGACCAGTGTAGTGTGTTTGAACCTGAATACAATTTCCTTTTCCAAACCTGCAGCTGCTTCATAAAGCAACAAAAGCCACATCACATGGCCTTGAAATGTGTTGGATTCTGCGCTGTGTTTAAGAAAAAAGAAAAAAAATGTGGAATTTTTTCTGATGTCAAGAAAAGCAGTCTGCCTTGACGCTAGGTTCCTCCCAGGAAGTCCCTCATTTGAAACAACCAGTGTTAGTCAAACTGGGACGTTAGCTAGAGGTTTCTGGTGTGCCCTCTGGCCCTGGCTGCTTTGATGGCAGGTTTCCTGAATGGTACTTTATTTACCTTTTGCTAAAATGTTTTAAGTTATTTCAGCACTCGGCCACCCCACTTCAGAAGGTCTCTTTGGTCTTTTCCTGACCGCATTAGCAGAGTCTGATGTTTTTCGCTTTGGGCTTTGTTATCTGAAAGTCTATTATTTTTATTTGAAGGTCATTTTTGAAAAGAAAGAAAAATATCTCTGAAATCCTTCACAAGGCACGTTTCCAAAATGAACTGAAGCACTAATGTGTATTTTACATTAAAAATCAAGCAAAATTCCAGAAGAAGGAAAAATCAAGTGAAATCCCTGTAGTAAATCTAGAAGGACATTAATAACACTAGGAACATGGTCAAATTGCCTTAGAATATTCAGCAACTTCTTGCCACCATAACTTAAGGTCTTTCTCTCGATGAATGTGTTATAAGCTATCAAAACCCAGATAAAGAGATTTTCTTACCTCTTAATTGTAAATTAACACATTTTATCGTAAGTTTAGAATTTAGGTGTCATGAATCAGTTGTCCCTCGTTAACCTCAAATGTCCTGTTACCTCGCAGGATTGGATTAGGCAGATACTCCAACCACATGAGTTACTCCTTGGCATTGAGATAATCATTTCTGAAAGCACCTCTATTCCTTTTTTTTTTTAATGTTTATTCAGTTTTGAAAGAGAGACAGAGCACAAGAGGGGGTGGACAGAGAGAGAGAGAGAGACAGCATCCAAAGCAGGCTCCAGGCTCCAAGCTATCAGCACAGAGCCTGATGTGGGGTTCGAACCCACGAACCGTGAGATCATGACCTGAGCCGAAGTCAGACACCCAACGTACTCAGCCACCTGGGAGCCCCACACATTTCTCCAAGCCGGTGGCTCTCTAAGGCTCTGAGCAGACTTTTATTGGCATTTATCCAAGTGGTCTGAACCACTCAATAAACTGCTGAAAGGGTTTGCCCTATTCCTAAGAAGTTGTTCACACCCTGAGAGAATCTGCCACTTAGACCAAGGATGTTCGTGGGGACTCAGAAAAGGGCATCTGGGAAGTAAAACATCGATGTTAATGTCCCCTTGGTAATGAGGACTTTTGAGATTACTTTCCAGAGTTGTAGATACTTTTCCTCTCCTTGAAAATCCTGTTTTATCATTTCTTTTCTTTCCATGGTGTTCTTGATTATTATATTAGTTGCCACTTTGTGGTTTTTCTTTTGTCCAGTTATTCCACACATACAAACAATAATAGTAAAGTGCCACTTAAGGACCATGCAGTTGGATTTGTAATATCTAAAGCATCATAAAATGATGACTTTAAGCAAAGTAAGGATGGATGTGATAGATTTCTGTGGACATTTTGCACCCTCACTTCCAAACAGCTGTCCGAAGATGATGGGCTTATTGATGAGCTTACTGAAGGTTTTGGGTTTAGCTGCTCTGGACCGTTTCATGTTGCCACTGGAATGTTACACAGTTGAAAAGAACGAGTTTTAACTTGGCCCCGAGTTTTACTTGGTTTAATGTAACGCTTATCTTTGGGTAATACAAGGGCTGCTTCACTGTCATGTGAGATTCCTGCTTAGGATTGATTTAATGGCATGATGGCCTTCATAGATCTCACACTGACAGGCATCCACACTGGGCCTTGTCCAGCTCCTGATGTATCTGGAGTCACTTCACCACGTGTCATGCCTGTGTTTGTTTATACCCAACAAAAATAGGCTGCTCTTTCATGTGACTGCATCAGTTCAGACTGCATTGTTCTGCTCCCTTGTCTGTAAAGCTCGGTTCTATCAGCTGTAACCTGTTCCTCCTTTGATGGAAACAGGATGTGTTTTCCAAGCCAAGTTTGATTCTCCGAATGACACAGAAGGGCTTCAGGAAACACTCCCATGTTTCTGGCCCAGCTCTCCGTGGGCCTCACTTTATATGCATGTTTGTACCTTGTATTTCCTCTGTCCTCTCCAGTTCTCCACAGCCTCACAGGTGTCCTGCCACAGACCGCACTACTGGTAAAGAACAAAAAGCAGAGCTGTTCTGCCTCAGCCTCCAGCATCTTTCTGTAAATGCTAAATATTATGCAATTCCACATTGATGTAACACCAAAAAATTGCATTTTGTGGAAAAGTCTGATGGTAATAGGAGTGCCTTTTACTTGATATAGGGTTCTGGCCACTGTATTTCATTGCTTTGCAAGAGCTGATCAATTTCTTGATGACTTCCATTTTTAGCTTTGTGTCATTCGTGAAGGAAAAAAATCCTAATTACAATTTATGACAGTCCATTTGGTTTGCAAACCTGCTTTTTGACAGATGTTTTTTACTGTACTTGGTGTGAATGACAAATCAGTGGGATGTGATATATTCTTTATACCTGGATGTATTTGGAACCTTTTTAAAATAATTCCTGTGATTCTTTTGGTGACAGTGAGAGAAACGAGAGCCCTACCAAGATGCCTTAGGCCTCATCTTTGGTGTCTTCTGCCCCTAAGGACCACAGTGGTTAATAAGTTGTCCCCTCAAACATTGTCTGGTGTGGACAGGCTCCACTTGCAGTGTGGATCCTGTAGGCCACGGTGGTGTCGGTCTGCCTACTGGAATTTGTATAACTATAAGCAGAAGGGCGTTAATCTTTCACCCCATTTTTCAACCAACTGGAATAATAGCTCCAATTTATCAAAGGCTTATATGTGCCAGTCAAAATATTAGGTGCCTTGCCAACATTATTTCAGTTAATCCTTTCAGGAACCCTAGAAGGCAGAGATTATCTCCATGCTACAGGGGAGGACAGAGCTGAGTTCTTTTACTCCCGTAACTTGCCCAAGAGTGAGTTTCAGAGGCAGATTCCAACCCACCTCTGCCTGAATCCCAGCCCCCACTCTTTCTTCTGTACCAAGCTACCTCAGCCTCATTTTAAACAGATGCGGCTGCAACCCACCCCCACATTGACGAGCTGGGTGTCTCTTTGCTCTTCAGTATTTGTGCGAAGGCTTAGAACTGGAACAGGCCTCACAAGGTCATCTAGGTGACCCCTTTTCTTCAGGAAGGGAAATCATCCATCCAAGAAAAAATGTTGAGTACGGGAGTCCTTCTGTGGATGGAGAAGGAAGGTGGCACAGCAGCCTCAGCACCACTTAACACATTTAGAATCCGTCAAACCCTGTCTTGTCTGGAGTGAAGGACTCCAACTCTTGCAGCCTTTCTTCCCACCACCTACTTTCTATCCACTTTGGATGAACTTTTTCTGGCTCTTTTAAAATATCAAGAACAAAACTATACCTAGTAACCAGGACTGTGATCAGCTGCCCTTTTTTGGCAAGAAAACAGCCTCTTTTTAAAGTGGCGGCGGGGGTGGGGAGGTGCGGGGTTGGAGCTGGGTGGCTCAGTTTGTTGAGCATCTGAGTCTTGACTTTGGCTCAGGTCATGATCCCAGGGTCATGGGATGGAGCCCCGCATCAGGCTCCACGCTGAGCATAGGGCCTGCTTAAGATTCTCCCTCTCTCTCCCTCTCCCCTCCTCACACACACACTCTCTCTCTCCCTCTCTAAAATAATAAAGGGGTATCACTCTCGGTTTTTCTCTCAAACTATTATAAGAATGAAATGTTCACAATTAGGCACTAAAAAGGGAGACAAGGAGGGTGGGCTCTGCCTTTCAACAGGATATCTGGGCCCCTGTCCCTCTCGTATAGTCACCCCACACGTAAATAATTACAAATTTTATGTTTCCTTTCCTTGAAAACCTCCAGCATTGATCTGTCTCAGGATCGGATAACCTTCAAACACATCATAAAGCTTGTGGCACTGAAGGTGGTGATAACAACAGCTACAATTTAATCAAGGCCGGGCCTGTGCCTGATGTCCACCACTTCATTCTTGTGGTGACCCTGCAAAGTAGGCTCATTTCACAGTTGAGCAAACAGGCACAGAAAGGGGCCAAGGTCAGTCAGCTAGGAAAGAGTAGAACTGAACTTTTCCTGCTAGTTCTGTCGGACTCCAGAACCCATACCTTCCCTTTCCACCGTGCTGTCATGGCTGGTGATGATGGCTGATGACAAGCTTACCTTAAATTTATCCCTAGTCCAGTCTAATTTGTATGCTGTTCTATGTGGACACTGAAGACCAGTATTCTCCATCTGTCACCAGCTCTAGTATGCCATTGTGCCTCGTAAATTCTTTAATACATAACAAATAGCTTAATTCTTTGTATAGCTAAACATGAGTGCTTTCATTTTCATTAAAAATAATACATCCAAGTGAACTTTCTGAGAGTGAGTAGGAGCCTTGGGTCCTTTATATGGCATGCTTTCCCCTAAAAAAGTGAACTTAAACATGCAGAACCTTGCCCTTACACCCCACAGTTTCTGGGCATATTTTCTGTTCGGTTGGAACTCATTTATTAATACAGATTATTTTCACACGCGGATTTTTCTCAAATGTTAGCTCCTATGAGAAGTGCAGTATGTGTTTTAAATGATAATATTAATCAGAGCCATGGTTTCTGTGTGTCTATTTAGATAGGTCTAGTTTCATGCTGAAGGCACATGTAATCAGATACACCATGAATACATCCCATTTTGAATGCTTGGTTGAGGCTCTTTTAAAAATTCAGGACTGGGGCGCCTGGGTGGCGCAGTCGGTTGAGCGTCCGACTTCAGCCAGGTCACGATCTCGCGGTCCGTGAGTTCGAGCCCCGCGTCAGGCTCTGGGCTGATGGCTCGGAGCCTGGAGCCTGTTTCCGATTCTGTGTCTCCCTCTCTCTCTGCCCCTCCCCCGTTCATGCTCTGTCTCTCTCTGTCCCAAAAATAAATAAAAAACGTTGAAAAAAAAAAAAATTTAAAAAAAAAAAATTCAGGACTATGGGTGACCAGTGTTTATGTGTTTGTCTGGGATTGGCTGTACTTGTGGTTAATGGCAAGGGGAAAAGTAGGAAATGTCTAATGTGTCCAGATAGGGTGCTTTGAATGAGCTCTTCTTGTCCCTGGCGCATTATAAATGCTGGGCCAGAAGTAACATTCTAATGACAATTTCAGGACAGCAAAAAGCCTGTTGGACAGTGAAATATATCAGGTGGAGGTGAGCCTGGGCCAGGACTAGGCTGAGGCAATAAGGCACTCACATTGGGCATAAAATATAAATAGTAATAACTTTTAAAAGATAGGATCACTAATTTTTTCTTTCTGCTTCAAACTCAGTATGGCTCAGTATGGCAAGGTTACTGGTCCTGACTTTATTTAATATTTTGATATTTTGTTCACCAGGGATTTATTTTGCCTTAATTTTGTTTTTTATTTGTTTGTTGTTTTTTTAATATTGGGCACCTGGATTATGTAGTTTTTTGGCACCTCATTGAATTTTGCACCTGTGATAAAGGAGTCCTACTCACTCACAGGACTGTCTTCGCTAGAGTCCTGACCCCCATGGTAGACTTGAAAAGGAGGAAAGTTCACAATGCATGTACTATATGGAAAAGTAACTCAAACCACGCTTCTAAATGTGGGCACAATGGGATCTAGGAAAATTATTGCAACCTTTGTCTTAAAGTCCTGTGTCCTGCTGTGGCCTAAAGGTTTGCCCAGGTTATAGAAAACTGTAGAAAAACCAGGGCACCTGGGTGGCTTAGTCGGTTAAGCATCCGACTCTGGCTCAGATCATGATCTCGTGGTCCATAGTTTTGAGCCCCGTGTCGGGCTCTGTGCTGACAGCTCAGAGACTGGAGCCTGCTTCAGAGTCTGTGTCTCCCTCGCTCTCTGCCCCTCCCCCACTCACGCTCTGTTTCTCTCTGTCTCTCGAAAATGAATAAATGTTAAAAAAAAATTTAGAGAAAAAAACAAAACAATAGAAAGACTTAGAGGAATAAGTAGCTAGACCCAGAAACAGGAACCGTCGTTCCCTAAAAGGTTGAACTAAATTGCAGGTTTAAGTATGCCCGCATATGCTGGCTATTCTGATGTCAGAGTTCTAGGGAGAGGTAAATCAGCACATTTTAGCCAGTCCCTGGATGATTATAAAGCAGGTGGTCCTCAAGGCATGCTTTGGTAAGCACTACTGCGGAATCATCATGATTATCATGCTCTTTACTGAACCTCAGTCAAAAGGGAAGAATCTCTTAAAGATTAGAGACAAAGCTTTTAAGTGAAGAAAACCAGAGGAAAGGAACACATACTGTGTGATATCATGTCTATAAAATTCCGGAAAATGCAATCCATGGTGATAGAAAGTGGATCACTGGTTGCCTGGGAAAGAGGACGAAGAGGGAGGGATGGATTGCAAAGGGACACAGGAAACTTTGGAGGTGATGGAAATGTTCATGATTTTGATAGGGATGATAGTATTGGGGTGCGTACATAAGTCAAAACTAATCAGACTGAACACTTTAAGTGTGCAAAGTTTATTGTATTTATTTTTTTTTAATTTTTTTTCAACGTTTTTTATTTATTTTTGGGACAGAGAGAGACAGAGCATGAACGGGGGAGGGTCAGAGAGAGAGGGAGACACAGAATCGGAAACAGGCTCCAGGCTCCGAGCCATCAGCCCAGAGCCTGACTCGGGGCTCGAACTCACGGACCGCGAGATCGTGACCTGGCTGAAGTCGGACGCTTAACCGACTGCGCCACCCAGGCGCCCCAAGTTTATTGTATTTAAATTGTATCTCAATATTTTTTAAGTACAAGTATTTTTATGAACAAAAAAATCTATTATGTCTGAGGAAATGTATGTGGTAGACAACATATGTTTTAATTTATAGAATTTAGAGTTAATTCTCACTGAAATACAAATTATTTGTGTGCACTTAGGGCAGGAAATGGGACAAGATCCTTAATAGAAGAGTATGGGAAACAGGATGGTCTTGAATCTCAAGACTCAATAATGAAACACTATCAAATTGTCCCCAAATCATGCTGATTCCCCTTTTCCCAGAGATAAGCCCTCAGCTGTGTGGATCAGAGTCTGACCAAGTGGCCTGTGTTTTCGGCTGTGGTTATGTTTGTATCTTTTTCTAAGAAGATACATTGGACCAGGTACCCTGTGATAGCTGACCCCACAGTTCCCTGAAAGTTTTCTATTTCTCTGTTTCCCCATCAAATAGTAACCATGTGGTCTTTTGTAGTTGGTTCATTCTGGAACTGGAGGGTGCAATGAGAACCTGTGGGAATGTACAGATGACCTTGTCTGTTTTGTGCTCATTCACCTTGGCTGAGAATCAGGTGCAGAGCTGGACGAGAAGTGTCCTTTCCCTGGGTGAGGTAGCTGCACATCGGATATGAGGCTCCACTCCGGTTTGTTTCTCTGGACTGAGTCCCAGCCTGCCTGTCCAACCTCCTGTCTTGCTCCAGACATAACCCGATATTTTAATTGTGTATGGTCTGTAGCCTCTAGGCCCACAAATGTGCATTACACATGCATAGAAATTATACTCCCACCTGCCTATTCTTTACCTACTTAATTACCACAACTATTCTAAGACTTTAGAATAAGAGGCACAAATTCCCAGAAGTCCCCTTCATACTCTCCCCCCAACTCCCTGTTACCTTCAGGATCCAGGTGAAATGTCCCTCCTTATGTTCCTCAGGACTCCTTGGCAAATCCCTCTCATCACTATGATCACACCACTTGAAAGTTGGCTCCTTCATCATCTTCTTCAGTTGTCCTTATGCTATGACTCCTACTATCTGTAGAACAGGAATTTTGTCTGTCTGCCCTATGCGTGGGCGTGGCACATAGTAAGAGTTTAATGAATGTTAGTTGAATGAGTGCATGAATCTGTCCATCAGTCTTGTACATGGCAGGCTCTTCTAAGGCATTTACAAGGAAATGCCATTGTAACAAACTCCAAACTATTTCACTAGGTTGAATTTTATGTTTGCATTTTTATAGTAAGAATCACAAATCATGTACCTATGTGAAAGTGACAAAGACAGAAAACACTGGTGCCTAACCTCCCTTAATGAATGAGCAAATGAAAAGATGAGCTAGGAGATGAGCTAGACCAGGAGAAAAAGAATGGAGGTACACTGACCCACACCCTGAAACCCACCTTTTCTCCACAAATATTTTTAGATTTGTGAATTATTTTTGTAAAGCCTTGTTTGAAGGAGTATTCCTTTTTTCTTTTTTGATATGAAATTTATTGTCTAATGGGTTTCTATACAACACCCAGTGCTCATCCCAACAAGTGCCCTCTTAAATAGAAAATTACTTATGTCAATACTAACGATTTTCCAGTTGTAAGGTTGTTTGTCCTCTTAGTGTCATTTCCAAGATCCTTATAAGAATCATATTTTAGGGGCACCTGGGTGGTTCAGTCAGTTAAGCGTCTGACTTTGGTTCAGGTCATGATCTCATAGTTCAGTTTGTGGGATCGAGCCCCACATTGGGCTCTGTACTAAGAGTTCAGAGCCTGGAGTCTGTTTTGGATTCTGTGTCTCCCTCTCTCTCTGTGCCTACCCTACTCGTGCTCTCTCTCTCTCTCTCTCTCTCTCTCTCTCTCAAAGATAAATACTGAAAAAGCTTTTTAAATAATCATATTTTTAAATTTATTTATTTATTTATTTATTTATTTATTTATTTATTTTAAATTCATTTGCCCAAAGATGAGGGCAGTAAGTAAAAAAATTGAAGGTGGATTATTACTGCTTTGTGCTTAACCAAAACAAATAAACAAAAATGCATCAGACTAAATGCATAGAAAGGATTCAAAAACTTAAATGTGGTGGAGATTTGTAGATTGTGCACTAAAACACCCAAACAAGATTTCCGTGATGCCAGATCATCCGGCAGACAGAAAACATGCCGTGCTCTGTACCACCCTCAGCCTACTGTCCCGCACTGTCCTTCCTGCTCTGAACTGCTACATCTCATATTGTGACCAGAAGACAAAACATCAGAAAGCTGGAATTTCTTTGTCCAACTGAGCCCTGGCCCCAGGATGAATCTGTCCTTGAGAAACAACAGTGCCAAATGAGATAGCAACAGGACTTGATTGATGAGTGGGGTCACTCGTGTTCCAGGACCTAGACAGATGCTGGCTGCTGCCCAAACGCTGGTCACGTGACTAGGAAAAACTGTCCATTGTGGCAGCCCAGAAAAGCATTGATGGCCTCAAAAGGTGCCATAGAGACATGAATAATGAGGCCACTGGAATAGGTAAGGAGAATAGGACATACACATTGTTCAGTATATTAACGTCTTGTGTTCTGCCTTCTTACTACCTTTTTTTCTATTACTACTTAATAACTGCAAGCTTGACCAGTTGGGTCAAATAATAGCTAAGTGTGTTAACTTCTCATCAGTTTGTGATGTTTCTATACCATAACATTCTGATGAGGAAATATATTTCAGCACTACAGTTTTCCCTTTTACATTAGGTGGTAAGAAAAAAGAGACTGTTGAGTAATTCTGCAGTGTCTTCCGAGGATGATTCTGTTACTAGCTTTCAGCAGTTATATTTCAGTTAACGACATGAGCTGGTACACCAAAAGGAAAACATCTCTTGATGAGAATGTTCCACAATTCTTATTGGCTACAACATATAAAATATATCCTGTGGTGACTTTTGAACCCGTGATCATATTTGTTGGACAATAATTGGTAGTGTAAAGTTTACAGAACACTTTCACAGATATGTTTCTTAGTGAACCTTATCAACAGTTCTATCAGTAACTTTTAATATTGGCCATTCATTAGGTTTCCAAAATCGTTCCACCACTTTATTCTTCCCCTGGAACCCCTGTGTCCCCAGCCTAGATATCATCTGAAGGACAGTGCTGAATTACAGAAAGATAAAGCAAATTAGCAGATTGTCTTTTCAACTTATCACCTTGGCTATCTTTCTATCTTACTGATTTTTGTTTTTAGTGTTTGCTATGTTTTTTTAAAAAAAAACAAGATGGTCTGTGAAATAGAGGGTGTTCCCTTCAGCCTTGATTCTGTGTAACACAGAAATTAGTGGGTTGAAAGTAACCTATTTCTTTACATTTCCTTTGCTTCTGGAGATTATCTAACTCCATGAAGTGATCGTTAATACATTATTATCCCAGTGTTATAAAACTATCCAATTAGATGGGGTAAATGGACTTTTTAGATAAATTCCAATAATTAAGAAATATATATTAACTGGTTAATCTCTGCTGTATACCAGAGATATTATATGGCTGCCTTTCAGCAGTAATTGTCTGAAGAAATATAATAGCTCACATAGTGTTTTCATTCTTTATTAAAACGTATTCCATAACTGACTTACTATACGCCTGAACTCCTTTCTTTTAGACTTCAGGACTGCAGACGTATTTGCATCTACGTCCTTTATCCTTCAATATCTAGAAGGCCTTTTTACTTGGTAAACAGTCATTGGGAGCCTCTTTTGTCACAAACGCTGTGTTATATATACACCATGCAAGAGGAACTAATAGGAATGGAACAAAGTCCCTGAAGAAGAAACTCAGGGTACAGCAGGGAGACAGCAACATAATAATTACAGTTCAGTGTTAGAGATGCTAAAGTACAGATGTCAGCACCAGGAACAGGGAATACAGAATCACTCAGCACAAGCTCTCTAGCATCATCCTTGACACCTCTTGGGCATATCCCACACGCGGTCCGTCAGCAAACCCTGCTGACTCTCCGCTGCACGAATATAGGGAATGCGGCCACTTCTCACCACCTGCACTGCTCCCAGGCCAAAGTCCGATCGCCTCTCTCTCGGGATTGTCACCTTTTCACTGGTTCCATCCTTCTGCCTTTTCCCCCTGACATGCCCCCTCCACCACCACCATCACTACCACCAACACCACCACCACCATTTGGTCAGCTCTCCTGTTCAAACATAAATTATGTTATTCCGCTTAAAAAATCCCAACGGTCCACCAGTTCATTCAAAGTAAGAGCCAGACCCCATGAGGCCCTCCCTACCTCGGTCCAGCATTGCCTTCCTGAGCTCAGCTCCTGCTATTTCCCCCCTCACCCAAGGGAGACAACCTGCCTTAGAGCCTTTGCATGAGCTGTTTCCTTTTCCACAGGGCTCTCCCCCGTAGATAGCAGCATGTTAGCTCCCTCACCTCCTCAGGTCTTTACTGAAATGTCAGCTGCTCAGTGAGGCCCTCCCTGGTCACCTCATTCCAAAAGTATCTTCTGTTCCCTAATATTTCTGTCCTTCTTCCTTGCTTTATTTTCTGTTTGGCACTTGTCACTACCTAACACAGCACCTAGTGTACATATTTTTCTTGCTTATTGTCTTTGTTCTCCACTAGAAAGGAGCATGAAGATAAGCATGAGTGATTTGCATCTTTAATTGCTGTATCCTCAGTGTCTAGAAGAGTACCTGATACATAGTGCATTATCAGTTAATATTGCTGAGAGGAATGACTGTGTATTACTATTGGATAAGTGGCATGGGACAAGTCCTTTTACCTTTATGAATTCAGAGAGGATTGCTGAGAAGTCTGGGTAAAGTCTCTTTACCCTTTCACTTCACACTTTCTTGTGTGGTGGAATGATCTTGCTGGTTTTACATAGTTTCCTTTCAAAAGAGTTAAGGAGCTTAATCCCAGAGACCTCCCATCTGGCATTCAGGCTGATATGGAGGCTTTCCTGTATCTACAGCTAGTCTTGCTCTCAGGAGAAAACATGAACAGTACAGGAAGGAAGTACCTCCATCATTTCTCTTCAGGGAAAGCCAAAAAGGAATGAAAATGAGAGATGGTGTTGGGAAGGAATTTATTACCACAATTTCACCTTCTCCTGTTAAACAAGCCTTCTTTATGTCAATGCTTTCTGTTCTCATTGACCAGGAGTTAAATAAGATTTCTTCTAATAAATTACTTGTGCTTCACTCAATTTCCCATGCATTCAACTTATTCTGATGATTGTATGAGATTTAAGAATATACTAAAGGGAGCTTAGATTGCTCAGTATGGAAAATGGTATATTGAGTGAAAAATAGCCAGTTTCTATTGGATGATAACCCACAACCTTCTGTGGTAGAGGCCAATGCCCCCTGTGATATTTGTATCGTGATAGAAGAAGCAACCGTTCTTAAGACTCAAGTTTTATCTATCTCAGGCTTTGGTGGCATTGGTGGGATGTTGATATGGCTTTCATGCACTTAAGAGCGTGCATTGCTTTGGCTACTCAGTTTTGGAGGGTGGGGGAAAGACCGGTTTAAAGTATTGCTTCCTACTAAACGTGCAGTTATGGGCTTAGAAGAAATAGTTGCGCATGCTAATCACTCCCAAATCTGGATATATTGCAGGGTGTTTTGACAGTTTTCCCCACATAACATCTGTACTTAAGAAGCCTCACTGCTATTGGTAAAGTATTGACTTGATTTCTCTGCTCACATCCAGGGCACTGCATGGTCCTGCCCTGCTCTCCCCAGATCCCCTGCCAGGCGCTCCCCTACAGACCTCTCCATCTTCCATGAGTATGAGCTTACAGAGCCATTCATCTCCTGGTGGTTATGTTCACCGATCACTGACAACTCCCCCTGCATCTCATACACACCGGGCTGCTTCCCTACTAAAATTCTCCAAAGCCACGTGTTACACATTCCTTTTCTCTGCCATGCTCCCAGCTGTTCTGTGCTGTTTTGATCTGTTTGCATAGCGCTGTCAGACTACATGCATGAAAGGTGTGTTGTTGACTTGAATGGTTTCAAAAATGTTTCTGTAAAGAACCTACCTAAGTTGTAGGGGGAGAAGGAAGCTTGAAGCCCCAAAGGTGGAGGTCAGGGACTCCTGCGTGAACCTTTGCCAGAAGGAGACCTGTGCTCATTGGCAAAGGAAAGAAGGCCATTAAAATGTGATTGTGATCTCTACCAATATAAAGGATACAGGAGTTTCTACTCGAAAAGGAAATAATAAGCAGTACTGACATATAAAGAGGTGGGGTCCTACCACAGAATGAAAGACTTTAAGGGGCATATTAACAACGACATACTTATTGGTCACCAAGTGTTCATCAGCAAGAGACTCAACCAGGAATTGGCCTTTTGGAGAAGGGCATTTGGCCATCCTGCTCACAGCTATGTGGAGGACCAGATGGAACCCACAAACGTTCACAATGGCCTGTCAGACTGGCCTGATGTTGGGCTCTTAGATAAAGGATAATTTAGGTATTTTTCCTTCACTTAACCAGATAAGAAAATGCAAAGGCAGCCCCCTAGCCGACAGTGGTGGCGGACTGGATGGGACTAGGAAAGGAAAGATAAACCAAGGAGATAAGAGCACTTGTGTGATAGGAAAGAACTTGGAAAATCCATTCTTAACAACACATTTTTTTATAGTGACTATCTACCCTTTTTCAACCACTTCTTCAAAGGATGAATTTGGTATTTCAGATTGGAAAAGCAGCATTGCTTCTGGTCCTCTCTGACCTTTTCCCACCATGTTTGCTATATTTGACTATAGATATTACAAAGACAGGCCTTGGGAACTTGTACGGCCTTTGCTGTTTCAAGTCTAGCTTGGGCCAGGATATGTGGGCAAGATGCACTGTGTTCAGATTTTTTTTTCTTTCATCCTTCAATAAAGATTGGTCCCAACTTTGCACACACTTCTTATGTTATCCAAATACCTTTGCCAATTTTTTACATGCTATCTTTGGCCGGTGTTCTCCTTGAAAGATAACTGAAAAAAAATATGCTGTCTTGTTTGTTTAATATCTGAAGAAAAACTGGTACAACTCAGGTTGGCTTTATCAGCACAAGCATTTTTGGAGGACTTGGGCCTTCTGTGACCCACCCACCCCCCCCCCCCCCGCACCGCTGCCCTCTACCCCTGTATGAAGCAAGATCCGCAATTATTTCCACACACAGATTTACTTTGGATTATTTTTTACTTAACTAATCAAAACATCATTGCATGGGCATTATTTGATGTGTTAGTACCCTAGAGAAACTTTTACAGTAACATTTTCCCCTTAGGGAAAAGAAATTACATTTTTCTCCCCAAAATAAACATTCCGTAGGCAAGCAACTGAGACCCTGCACGCTTTAGTCCTTTGTAACCCTGGCTTGCTTTAATAAAGCCACTTAGCTGGGTCCACAACAACAACAAAAAATTCCAAACCTCTTCCTACCCCTTCTCAGTATTCAAGTTCTGGAGTTTAGAGTTTTGTCTACTCTGTGCTTTGCTTCTGCAAAGAATTCTCAAATTCTTGTGCTTTCTACTCCAAATAACTGTAGGACGCCATTTAAATCCTATCAGATTCTTTTTACAGCTGAAATAGGAACCTGAGGTCATTTCTAGGCTAACCCTGCTGCATAATATGTGAGAATGCCCTCATCACACATTCCCCTCCCAATTATTTTTAAACTCAACTCTTCAAAGTAAAAAAATGTAACAGAGCCATGGAAGTGGAAATGCTAGAACCTGCCTTTTTCTTTTTATCTTTCACAGGAATGGCATTTTTAAACACGAGCTTGTGTCAGACACTGAACAGTCTCCACACAGGAATGAATGTTTTGATTAAAAGTTATTTAATAGCTCTAGTTCCTTGGAATTCTGCCTAAAGGGGGAGATATTCTTAGCTGCAGGTCCTGTGCCTTCCTTAACTAGATAGAAAAGAGGCTAAAAATCTAGAGGGAATATGTGGTGTTCTCAAAATAGTTACTTGATTGTATATGTGTTTATATCGCAGAGAATACTGCTATGTGAAGAATTAGGAATTAGAAAAGAATAAGGAGCAATGTGTCAAAACAGCATCTTTCTGTAGCTCTATCACTACATCTGCTGATTCCCCAGCCTTTTGGTTAAAATCAGGGTTAGGGTACTACGTTATTAGGGCAGACCAGAAAAACTGGCCTCTATAATTTCTATAGAATGTTTTCTTAACTTGCATTCATATTTAGATCAACAACAGTTAAACCAAAGACGTTGAAGCAAGTTGGTAGGTAAAATATGATCTTATTTCGTAAGTGCTTTGAGTGTAAAGTAATGGAGATATATTCTCATAGCCCCTAACTATGCATTAAAAAAAAAAAGGAAAAAAATTTCTTTATTCCAAGGATACAAGTAGAATTTTGACTCAATAAGTTATTTTAGCTTCAAAGGTAGTGTTGCGCTCAATACAACCTCTTCTCTTTATCATCCTTTTGAGACAAAATATTTACATAACATGGAATTATTTTTCTAGCCATCCAACAGCATTTCATGCATTGAGATATTGCTGCGACACAGTTAGAAGTCGGGCCCTCCGGACCTGTATTGGGTGACGGCATTATGCTATTATCATCAAGAGATTCCATTGTTTCCAACCCCCAAGGTCCTGTCTGTACTTGTTTACAGGTCAACCGAATAGTAACTCGTGTGTGCTCAGTGGCTTGAGTGTTATCACCGTAACCTTGGCAACCGAGCCAGCTCTGATTTCAAAACCTCACATGCTGTATCATAAAATTAGATAACAGAATTGACATTTAGCTTCATGTCTGTCATATAAATTAAGCTCTGAGAATATTTCTTTTATAGCCATGTGCTTCAATATGGAAATAGGCGCCAATTAGAACAATTTTATGCATATACATACTAGTCCACATTTAGGTGCTGGGTACATTCCTCAATTCTTCCTCTACAATATTGAACCTCACATATTGCCATGTTAATCTCACTGTGCCAAAATTCACGGTGGCTTTGTTTCATGATCAAGATGAAGCTTATAGCAGAGCTGTATCAGATATCCTATATAAATAGGATTATGAATAATAGAAAACTCAGCTCCTAAAAAATGTAAAATTCAAAGCATTGCTGGGTACTGTTATTTATGCTGATTAGAAGTAAGGCTGTGCACAGAATATTCCACTAACTAAATCAGAATCCCGACGACAAGACAGGCTTCCCTTTCATTTATATATTTATGCATATTTTTACACATATTATATTTTCCAGTGTCTATGAATCTCTGATAATATCTTTATTTCAAGGACATTCTAAACCTGCAGATTAATACATTCATCTACTTTGAGTCCCAGGTCCTCTTTTATAATTTGTAAATATTTTAATCTCAGGATTTTCCCCTCTACTTGCTATGGTCTGATGCAGTTTTTCTGGAGTATAAATTTAAAGACTCAACTTGTGAATTACATTTAATGTAAGCACCCTGCAGTTTTCTGCATTGCAAATGATTATTTTTAGAAATTTTATGGTTGCCTGGATATATTTGTTTGTCTTCATTGATATGTAGGGGGGAAAAGCTCATTAATGATTTAAAAAGAAGGTGTTTTGATTCATCAACTTGATTCTTCTCATTACATAAACAATAAAGGCAATAAATTAACATCTAATAAAATTGTAAGAGTTTATTTCTGAATTTAGCTGCAAGATAGTCTTGAATCCTTGGGCATAATTTTTCCTGTTCTTTATATTCTTTTGCCTCAATGTCTTCAAAGTCACCATTCAGCATATTTTAACCTAGATGATTGGTTTATAATTCTTATTAAAGATACCTTTTAGCAGCTGTCAAACACCATAATTGAACAACCGTTTTATGAAACGGTTCTTTGGCCTCTAAAATGGTAAGTTGTTATGTAAAAGTAGAAGATCTTTATGTCAAAATTGACTGTAAAATACTTTTTCTTTTCCCCATTTACCTGCTGTGTCATACATACCATTTGAGAAATCTGCTTCCAACATTCTCTTACTGCCCATCCATCTAACTATTGCTAGTTTTCTGTTAAATACTACCTTCTTGCCATATATCTAGTAAAGAGTCAAAATTCCTGCAAAATCAGGACATTTTCTTTTCAGAAACAGATAAGTGGTTGTGCTCTCTACATGTGTGCTTAAGTGGGAAGAAGGGCAGAAATCCTTCTGTGTATTTGCTGACCCTGTACAGCAAATACCTGTTATGTTTTCAGTAATGTTTAAACTGTTTGCTTTATCTCATTGGGTTGAGTCATCATCACCTTTCTGTTTAAACTGGTAAAAGGTAGTTCTTATTATTTTATTTTATCTTGAAACTATTTCTTGTGATTAACAGAAATAGTTCAGCATGTTGTGGCTCCAGGACTGGATCAAGTTTGGGTAGTCATTTGTATTGTAAAAGAACATCTTTGGAAACTTTAATACATAGGCGTTCTGCAGTGCAATATGAAAATGAACTCGGGCTGTGTTTGGTGCTGGGATGTGGGGGCTTATCCGGCTGTTTGCATGACTCCGAGATGTATTATACTATCCTTTTTTTTTTTAATTGTGACATGATATGGCATTAGATGGATGGGGGAGGGGAGGAGCTGTAATGATAAAAGAAAAAAAATTATATGGAAATACAGCTTCTTTTGTGATTTCCTTTTAGGTCTGATGTTGTGGTCCTCTGTTTTTCGATTGCTAATCCCAATTCCCTAAATCATGTGAAAACCATGTGGTATCAAGAAATCAAGCACTTTTGCCCTCGCACACCTGTTGTTCTAGTTGGCTGCCAGCTAGATCTCCGCTATGCTGATCTTGAAGCTGTTAATCGAGCCAGACGCCCTTTAGCAAGGTAAGCCAAGGGACTCAGTATTTTGCTGTGCTGGCCAAATTAAAGTTTAGAGGTAACAGATGTCCCTGTAGCCTAGGGTTATGCTCTTCGGTGGTTCTGGGGCCCCATCAATCAGCCATATGCTTTAAGTTAGTTTGTTAATACTGACCCTTCTCGTGCTCACTGTCCCCTCTTAGGTGAGGAACCCATTTTTGTAAACTGGTTGGCCAGTTCTGGAAATGAATTTTATAATTGCAACCTGGTGTGAATAAAAGTGTCTTGGGGGCACCTGGGTGTCTCAGTCAGTTAACCGACCTACTCTTGGTTTTGGCTAAGGTCATGATCTCATGGTTCATGAGTTCAAGCCCTGAGTTGCACTGTCCGTGCAGAGCCTGATTGGGATTCTCTCTTTCCCTCTCTGCACCCCCCACGTGTGCTTTCTCAAAATAAATAAATAATGTTTTTTAAGTGCCTTGAGGCACCTGGGTGGCTCAGTCAGTTAAGCGTCTGACTTCGGCTACACAAGTTTGAGCCCCACGTTCCAGCCCTGCATTGGGCTCTGTGCTGACTGCTCAGACCCTGGAGCCTAGTTCGGATTCTGTGTCTCCATGTGTCTCTGTCCCTCCCCCACTCACACTCTGTCTCTGTCTCTCTCTCTCAAAAATAAATAAACATTTAAAAAAAAAAATTTTAAGTGCCTTGAAATTTGCAAAATACTAAACAAAATAGTAGCTACTCATAGTAATGTCATTCTTGAAACTATGATTAGTTTAATAAAGTTAATGAACATTCAGATTGACTAGTCCCAGTTCTTGGCCCCCCAGAACATCAGGTTCATGCAAATACACATATCCAAGTGTTTTTAACCTTCTCGTTTCCCCCAATCCAACCTCTGAGAATATTTCATTCCCCAAATGGTGGTGTCTAGTTTTAAAACATCATATGGACCTATAGTTGCAAAACAGGAACACTGGTATTTAAATGTTACTAGTAATTGTTTTTAATTTTTTTTTAATGTTTATTTATTTTTTGAGAGAGAGACAGAGACAGAGCATGAGTGAGGGAGGGGCAGAGAGAGAGGGAGACACAGAATCAGAAGCTCAGAGCTGTCAGCGCAGTGCCCAATGCGGGGCTCAAACCCACGAACCGTGAGATCATGACCTGCACAGATGTTGGACACTTAACCGACTGAGCCACCCTAGTGGTGCTCCATCTAGTAGATGTCTTTTAAAATGTCACAACTTTAAAAATCAAACTGAGGGGGGATTTGTTTTACTTGTATAAAATGTGAATACCAATATTAGGGGGAAGTAAGAGTTTTTTAAAGCCCATGCCCCTTCCATATTCCTGTCATAAAAAAAATAACTTTATATATATTTTATGTTTAACTACATTTTTTTGCCGGAGAGCATAACTTTCCCAAAAGTGTTGATATTAATACCTTCCTTCAATGTTTGCCTGATAGGCTTGTTGCAAAAATTTTGTACAGACACAGCTTTTTACACTCTCACAGCAAAAGCAAATAGTATTTTCTTTAGACAATTTCTGATGTTCTTGTTGCGTTTTGGATAAATTTTCTGAAAATGTTTCGTGTTGTTTTCACAGTCCCTCTATTAAATGCATGGACTAGGAATTGAATGTTAGAAGCCACATAGAGGGAAAGGGGACTCACGGTGAAAGAGAGACTGCCCCTGGCATCCAGAACTTTCTGTGTAAAAGAATAGGCTGAGATAATCAGGCCTCACAACCATAGACGTGTGGAGGACAGGAGGAGAGTTACAGAGCACTAGAGGACAGCAGAGGGGACAGTCCCGATTCCATGAAGGAGCTGGTATTTGAGCGCAGCCTTGAAGAGTTTTGCCAGTTAGTGATTTCCAAGTCAGCCCCAGGAAGAAGGAGCACAAAAAGCCCAGAGAAGCAAACTTTGAAGTTAAGTCTTCTTCCCTGCACTTCCCTCTGCCTTTGCAACACCCTGCCTTTTTTCCTTGTGCTCTGTCCAGGGCTTCAGATCCAAACTGTAACCAGTATTACCGTATTTCTCCTAAGACCAGTGTGCCTTTCACACACATTACCTTCAATTTTGGAAGCCAAATATTTATTTAGGAAGATCAATTCCTAAGAGTATGTCTCAGCATCAAGTGTGTGTTTGTGAAGAATGGAACAACAAAGTTAATTATGTTCTGGAACCTGTCTTTTACTATGCTATGCCATAGTCACAGCACTATTCTGCCTGTACTGCTTCCAAAGGTTTGGCCTCCCTGGGTTTGATTAGAATGTAAAGGGGCCTTGTGTGCCAGCCTGAAGGGCTGTGTGGAACCAGAGGAAATTTTTAAAAAGAATTACAGCTGAAAGTCATGCTTGTGTGATGTAAGGATGTTTCATGCAGCAGTGGAAACTGTGGGCTGAAATGTGCAGAGTCTGAAGAAAGACAGTGCAGAGGCTAATGCCGTAGTCCAAGTGAAAGAGGCTGAGGGCGTGACTGCAGAGGCAGAAGAGAAAAGAAGCAGTTAGGCATGAAAGGAGAAGCACAGATCTGATGCAAGAGACTTAATTGGCTGTTGGATGGGGACCGTTTAGTCTAGGACTAGGGGCTTCTAGACTCTAACTGCTGGGCAGGGGTCTCTCTTCAACTTGCGAATGTGACCTGAAGCAAACCCTTTAGACTCTCTGCCTCGGTTTCTTCACTAGGTGGCATGCGAATAACACCCCTAGGGTTTTTGTGAGGCTCAAGTGAGAAAAGGTATATGGATTCACTGTAAAGTTATCAAGCAAAATGTAAGCATAACGTGGTGATGAAGATGCAGACGTCACAGTTGTGATCGTTGTAACAGCTAATATTTGTCAGGCACTCCCTGTGGACCAGGCACCGTGCTAAGCATATTATCTCATTTCAACTTCTCACTAGTCCTTTAAGATGTAGGTGTTCATTATTCTTATTCCTATTTTACAGTTGGGAGAACCAAGGCTTAAGAAGGTTAAGTAACTTGCCCAGGATCAAATAGCAAGCAAATGGCCGAACTTCAGTTATTATAGTTACTCCTGAAAGCATTTTTTCCCCTGCAGGCCTGAGTCCTTTATATTTGGAAAGCTTGAGGTAGATCGATTTTTCAAGAGCCTTATTAAAAGTCTGAATAAGGACTTTAAAGGCACAATTCTATTAGGTGCTTTCATAGGCCCTTGTTACCATTTTTTTTTCCCTAAAATAAGGCTGATTATAATTTTTTTAAATACTCCATTTTAGGCCCATAAAGAGAGGGGATATTCTGCCCCCAGAAAAAGGCCGAGAGGTTGCAAAGGAGCTGGGCATACCGTACTATGAGACAAGCGTGTTTGACCAGTTCGGAATCAAGGACGTGTTTGACAATGCGATCCGAGCAGCGCTGATTTCCCGCCGACACCTGCAGTTCTGGAAATCTCACCTAAAGAAAGTCCAGAAGCCTTTACTTCAGGCACCATTCCTACCTCCAAAAGCCCCTCCGCCGGTCATCAAGGTTCCAGAATGTCCCTCCATGGGGACAAGCGAAGCTGCCTGTTTACTGGACAATCCTCTGTGTGCCGACGTCCTGTTCATCCTTCAGGACCAAGAGCACATCTTTGCACATCGAATTTACCTCGCTACCTCCTCTTCCAAATTTTATGATCTTTTTTTAATGGAATGTGAAGAAACCCCAAATTGGAGCGAAGGAGCTGGTGAGAAAGAGAAGCAGAGCAGGGATTGCCAGGGGCGGGCATTGAGCCTTGACCCAGACGAGGAGCGGGAGGAAGGAACGCCAAGGACACCTCAGGCCAATCAGTGGAAGGCCTCGAGCCAGAACCTGTCCCAGCAGGAGAGTCTGGCTCTGGAAGGCGAGAGCTCGACTCCGGAGACACAGACCTTATCAGGCTGGAGCAAGGGGTTCCTTGGCATGCACAAGGAAATGCAAGCCAATCCCGTTTCAAAGCGCGTGGGCCCTGTCACTGTGGTCAGGATGGACTCCTCCGTCCAGCCAGGCCCTTTCCGGACCCTGCTCCAGTTTCTTTATACGGGACAACTGGATGAAAAGGAAAAGGACTTGGTGGGCCTGGCTCAGATCGCAGAGGTTCTGGAGATGTTTGATTTGAGGATGATGGTGGAAAACATCATGAACAAGGAAGCCTTCATGAACCAGGAGATTACAAAAGCATTTCATGTCAGGAAGGCCAATCGGATAAAAGAGTGCCTCAGCAAAGGGTCGTTCTCAGGTGAGGGGTCCAATGGTAAAGTCATCGATCCCTTTGGTTGTGATTTATCAAACATTAGCTGTTCCCAAATAGGCAAGAGAGTAACCGGCACTAACATGTGTCCATGCTTATTTTTTTTATGTAACCTTCTAGTTTGCATGTATCCATCTATTTAATTCTTATCAGACTAATGGGCCAAATACTATTCCATTTTGAAGATGGGGAAATTGACAGGGAGGTTAGGCATATTGCCTCCAGGTTGTACAGTAGTAAATGGTAGAGCCAGGATTTGCACACAAGCTGCCCTCTAAAGTACCCTCATGGCGCTTCTCAGTTAGGTCACATTCCTCCTGAGCCTGCACCAGAGCCAGAGCAAGTCAGCTCGATGTTCAGCTCCTTCAGGCTCCCTTCCCTGACCACATCTGCTCTCCACTGACCTTTTGGCCTTGAAATCCTTGAGGTGATTTTGGCAACCCTCTGCCTTCGTATCAAGGGTGCCTCATCTGTCCATTTCCCCCTCCCTATCCTTTCTCGCACTCTACCACCCTACACTTCTCTATTTCTCTTGCCTCTTCTTTATCCTTGATAACTATGCTGTTTGCTGACCACAGAGTCCTCACATAATTGCTTGTTTGTTTCTACTAAATTCTGAAATAGCCCTCTGTGTGTGAGTGTGTGTGTGTGTGTGTATTTCATTGTTAAAATTTGACTTCCTGACTTTTATTTACATGGATACTTCCATTTTGTCTTTATCTTTCATAATGCCTTGGTAGTACATATTTAGTACTATACATTCAGTAATTGATTACTGAGTCTGTTCATTAATTTTAAAACTTATGAATAATATTTACTTGAAACATTGACCATCATGAAATAGAAACAATCATGAAAAGAAATGTTACAAACCTGCAGTAAACAATGGACCTTAAGTGAAATGGATTCAATCGCCCTCCCCTTAATGCAAAGGCATAATGACCAAATACAACATGGAACTTCAACTGGATTGTCTTTAGAAAAAAAAAAAAAAACTATAAATACAATTTAGAGATAATTGGAAAATTTTGAGTATGAACTAGACGATGATATTACTAATTTTCTTAGGAGTAATAATGATACGATTATCTAGAAGTATATTCTTATTTTTAGAAAACTCTTGATAAAGTAGTTAGAAGTGTCATGCTGTTAAAAATGTCTACACACATAGGGGCACCTGGGTGGCTCAGTTGGTTAAGTGTCCGACTTCCGCTCAGGTCATGATCTCACAGTTGATGAGTTCAAGTGCTGCATTGGGCTCTGTGCTGACAGCTCAGAGCCTGGAGCCTGCTTCAGATTCTGTGTCTCTCTCTCTCTTTGCCCCTCCCACACTCAGGCTCTGTCTCTGTCTCAAAAATAAATATAAACATTTAAAAAAAATGTTTACACACGTATATATACACATACATATTCACTACGTATACACATACACATACTCATTCACCCATAGTTAAAGCAAACATGGCAAAATGTTAACAGTGTGATAAATGAGTTATCATTGTACTGTTTCTTCCGCTGTTCCGTATGTTTGAAATTTTTCATAGTAAGGAAGAAAAACTATTCCTCTCCTTTATGTTACCATGTGGTTCAGAGAATTTGTGTCGTGATCTCATGTGTAATCTTATATACTTACTCCTCAATCCTTGGATGACATAGGGGGATCTGGGTGTAGTGGTTGATACCAAATCACTAAGTAGAGACACGGAAAAGAGAGTAAGAGACGCAGGTTGGTGACTGTGGGTAGAACTCTCAGCAAAGCTGGCTCATGGTTATGTTTCCTCGATCTTTGGGCAGATGTGACGTTCAGGTTGGATGATGGAGCCATCAGTGCCCACAAACCATTGCTGATCTGTAGCTGCAAGTGGATGGCTGCCATGTTTGGGGGCTCGTTTGTGGAAAGCGCCAACAGTGAGGTATGTGCCTTCCGAGAAGCCTAAGTAGAATCTTTATGACTGTGTGTGTGTTTGGTTAACCAGACGACTTCAGCTCTTCAACTGCTTCCATGGAGGTCACCCTCTTCTTAATTTTGCTGTTATGGGGAGCCATGGTCCACTGTTCACTTGTGGTGTGTGAGCACCTGAGTGGTACCTGCGCATCACCCTTTTATGGTCACTGCTGTCATTTGTAAAACATGATCAGCTATACTTTTTTCAAATGTCACCAAGCAAGACACTATCAAACTCACATGCAATTGGGGCAGTCTGTCTTCCAGAAGTTCAGGGTGGTGAAAAGTTTCTTCGCTTACCCGCATCCTGGGCTCAGCTGAGCCCCCAACCAGACGACGGTCCTTGAGAAGCCACATCCTTGTGCCCCTGTCTTCTCATCTGCACCATGAGGGGTGCACTGGATGGCCCTCGACATTTCCTTGAGCTACAGCATCCCCCGAGGCACTGCCCCGACTCGTCTTCTCCAAGCCTTTGTTAACTGGAGGGAGACAGTAATGGAGCAAATGGTCATTCCTCTGAACACGCCGCTGTCAATGCTTAGGTCTAGTGGAAGCCACTGAGTCACTTCTCAGACGCTGGCCCTATCTCCGAATAAAAGATATTCTTAGAGCAGAGTAAGCAGTATCTTGAAACCATTCTGTGTTCATCTTTTTACAAACCCTGTTGGAAAAGAAAGAAAAATTCCATTCAAGCACTTCTAACTTTAGTCTAGAAGAGCAAGCATTTTTGTTGAGTTCTGAAAGTATTTTTTAACCATCTTTTTTTTAAAGGGGGACACCCCATCAAGTTTATTGTCCTAAGAGGCTCGCTTTGCTGATCTCAGCATCTCTCCACACTTTTAAAAGAAATAGAGAAAACAAGAGCTAACTTCTCGAAAGGGGCACTCACACCAGAAATCTGAGCACTCCCACTGTGACCCGGGAGCCTGCATTTGCATCCCCAAGTAGGGAAGCAGAGTCACGGCCTCACAAGCAGGGATGGCTGGGGCAGAGGAGGTCACTAGGCCACCTCCCGCTTTCAGAACAAACTGCAGCTGCTCCTAAACCAACTCCCAGCAAAAGGCTGTCTGCTGTGGGGGGAGGAGAAATGTTAGGATTGTTCTGATGACCTCGCTAGCTGTCTGCCGGCCTTTATAAGCCCGGAGGTCTGCAGCTGTGAGTAGTGAAGTCTTTCCTGTGCCACCAAAGATGTTTCCGAGCCGTGTCACTGAAACTACGCCAGCGTGGTAGAGGCTGCCCAGTGAAGGGCGCAGGGCTTGAATCTCAGCTCCTCCACGTATAAGCTGTGTGGCCCTGGGCATCCTCCCTCTCTGGAAAGCAGGATAATAGCCACAGTGTGGTGAAGTGCAAAAGTCAACACTCGCAGATCCTCATAAGCATTAAGTAAATGGTCGCTGCCATTAGTGTTATTTTGATGTCGGTCGTGTTCATATTCTTTCACTCTCACTTCCAAGAAAATTTGGGGAAGCCACCGATTAATAAGCCTTCATCCGAATGGCACTTCACCGGCTCCAGTAATCTCCAGAGATGAAGAGCCCGGAGGCTTGCTTCCCTTATGTGTCCAGCTCACTGAAATGTGTGCTGATTGTGCGGCAGAGCACCTGCTACTGACCCAGCAGAGAACTTGATCAAGGTCAGGAACCCAGGCACAAAGAGACACTGTCAGAGCTGACCTCACAAATGCTAATCCCCTTTATCCCTTCCCAGAATGGACTGTAATCGTCTCCAGATTAAAATGGGCAGGAGAGGTGACCAAAACAAAAACTTGGCAGTGAACATGAATGCACTCGTCTATGGTTAACAGCCTCTCTTGGAGGGGGCCACCTGTTTAGCACTACCTCTTAGAAAGACTAGGTCATTTGCCACTTAGAACGATAGCTGAGGCTAATAGGCATGGATGGCTTCTACCCAGCTTAGAAGACAGAGACCATGGACCCAAGCAACAGGAGGTCTGTGCCAAATTCCTTTAGCCAGTGAATCAGGAATGCCATGAGCTGTTGACATGTGTGCCCTCATCTGCCCCTTCTCTTGATTTCCAGAGTAGACTATAATGGTTATATAGTTTGAACTCTAGTCTCAGTTTGACCTTGGGAAAGCGACCGGCCCTCTCCAAACCTGTGTCCTCATCTTTAATATGGGGATAACAAGAGAACCTTCTTCAGAGGGCAGGTAAGTCATGAGAGTACATGTGTAAAACATGGAATTTGGTGCTTGGAACATATGAAAGCTCAAGAAATGTCGGTGACCATTGTCCTGGAGGATCCTTGTTAAATTCTTTCCATGAGTAATTGAAAGTCTTTGTCCCCTGAAAGCCCTAAGTTAAAAAAAAACCCAGTTCCACACTTCCTAAACCAGCCAAGTGGGGTCATGGGGTGGGAGGAACATCAGTTAAATGCTCAGTAAATATTCCATAACTTGGGATCTGTCCTTTGTAGGCCACCTTTTAACTCTTTATTGTCCTGTGAAAACCTGACTTCCCGAACCTCAAAATTCAGTCTTTCTTTCTTTTTGGCATTAACAGAATTCTCATACATATCCAGAAAGGAATAAAATATACCCGTTGACGTTACTTTAACATTTTTTGTCATTTAATATTTAAGAAGACATTGTATTTTACTTCTATTTTTCTCATTACTTTTAATGTAGCAGTAAGCATAATTCTCTCCCCAGAGGTGCTCAGCAAGTGGTTCATTAAAAATGCATGCCTGAATTGTAGTAAGCAATGCTCTGAATCTGGAAAACTTTCTCATCCTCTATGAGACTGTCTCTAATTATAAGCCTAATAGTCTGAGCTGATCTTTGCAATTAAAATTTTAAACCAACGAAACTGGAATAAGAGACGTAGTTTAGGATAGCATTATAGTCTCTTTGCTGACTCTTATTTCTTCTAAGCTACCTAAGCAGGTAGGATGCAAAATTCTTAATTCCATTTCTTATATAGCTTTATTTATATTGTTTTTAAAGTTCTATAAAGTAGTCTCTCCATTGTTATGCAGTTAAACATAAATGTTGAAATGACAGAAACGGGCTTTAAAAAAAAGGAACACGAGAATGGTGTGTGTTCTAAACGTGTTTTTAGTTTGTTTTCATTTGCTCTAACGGTCCTTAACATTATTTGCCCCAAAAAAGCCATCACTTCAAAAATTTGTTTGCCTTATGTTACACAAGAAGGAAAAAGCAAGCCACAGATGATTATAAATGTCAGAACACTCCAGGGGCAGCTGGGGGGCTCAGTTGGTTGAGCTTCCAACTTCGGCTCAGGTCATGATCTTGAGGCTTGTAAGTTCAAGCCCTGCATCGGGCTCTGTGCTGACAGCTTGGAGCCTGGAGCCTGCTGTGGATTCTTTGTGTCAGTCTCACTCTGCCCCTCCCCCACTTACAATCTGTCTCTCTCTCTCTCTCTCTCTCTCTCTCGGTCTCAAAAATAAATAAACGTTAAAAAAAACTTTTTTAATCAAATGTCAGAACACTCCAAAGACATTGAAAGTATTGGGGCAGGGCTGCTTACAGGAATCTGTCATCTCTTGTTGCTAGAAATAATTTCTTTTCACTTAGGATGTTCATTTTGTCATGACTTAGAACACAGTCTTAAAAAAAAATGCTAAGGTAATATGAATATCTTCCAAATCCAGAGTCTCCGTGAAGAAGAAAAAGCTGAAGGTTATCACCTCTTCCAAATCTCTCCCATGTAACAGATGAGGAAACCGAGGGTCAGAGAGGGAGAATGATTAGTCAAAGGTCACACTCATTTTAGTGACAAACCCCCAGGCCTTTCCCAGCCTCTTGCCCTGGCATCTAAGCCGTTGTTTTCAAAACAGCAGACCTCCCCGTAGCTGAGAGAGCAGGTTTTCACAGAAAGCTCTGTGACTTTTTATATTTATGATCACTAACACTTTATCACACTTAGGACTTTGTAAAATGTACATACCTTCACTACCAAAATGGTCCAAATTTTAAAGTTTCACAACTTAACCTTCAATTATGTATAAAATTGTACTAATCCAAACACGATCTGCATAAGATAAATGCATGTGTACACAAACGTATATGTATGTAAGCATATGCACAGATACAACTGATATTAGAGTCACTGGAATAGGAATTAATTACAATACAACAGCTTCTTTATTTTAAAATCACATCAGTAACAGTGTCTACTTGCCAGGTTCTATCTACTGTAGAGGTTGCCTAGAAACTTGAAATGAAGACCTTTGTTAAATCCTTGATGGTAGTAACCCATACAGCTTATTTACCAAATCATAATTGTTTTCATTGACTATATCTGAAAGGGGGTGTGTGTGGAATTTTCTTACTATTTCTGGGAAGTTCTTTGGGCTTTCCCTCTGATACATAAAGAGAAAGCTCTGTCTGAAAGGACAGTCCCTGTCTGAGGTGGCTGGTGGCCATGCAGGAGAATGACATAGAAGGCTGAGATAGCTTAAATGATTCTGGAACCACAACACTAGAATGCATTGACCATGAGACCCATGTAGATTGTGGAGAGAGAGAGAAGGAGGGAGAGATTAGATGTATAATAGAGATGTAATCATCTTTCTGTGGTATATAGAGGTTTGCTAAGCACCAGAAATCAGAAGTTTATAACTGTTTATCCTTCTCAACTTAGAAATCTGATTCTTAAAAACTGTTAGTGAAATACAGTACTTTATTATACTGTGAGCCAAACAAACCTTTGATTCCTTGCCATGAAGGGTTTCTTGTACTGCACAGTGGCTCTGACCACAGACCTTAGAATTATGCTCCCCAAGTTCAAATCCCAGACACTGACTAGCTCTGTGACCTTGGATTTGGGACTTAACCTCCCTGAACCTCAATTTCCATACCTGTAAAATGGCAAAAATAATAGTCTCTTCTTCCTGGGGAGGATATAAGGATCAGAGTAGATCACAGTACCTTATGTATAAGAAGCCTTCAATTTTTATCATTATCATTCCAGTAGTTAAGACCAATGGTACTGTTCTGTACTGTGCCAGGGTCCGTCTTGTAGAGTTACTTAGAGTCTCTATGCTGCCCAGCAGTGTGCATCCTCATTGATCCATGCCTTGGTTCTCTAGTGAACTCCAGCATGTATTAATATCAGCAACAACTACAGGTACTCAGGAGACAGATTAGGTAAATCCTACAAAGAAGATGCCCAACCAACTATTCCCCAGATGTCCCAGGTAAGGATTTCTCTGGGTTCTCTGAATCTACTGATACCTGATAATGTTCCGATAATTTTGAATCTATGCGGTCGTGTCATAGGAAAAACAATGAAGTGTGTATATTGTGTTAGCCGCTATCGATAGAACGTTGGAATCGAGCCAGTCACTGTGGCAGCTAGGGTGGTTCCTCATCCTCTGTTTTGACATCTTAGAGAGCTGGGCTCTATCGTGTGTCAGCAACAGTGTGGTTTGCAGCTCCCCCCAACACCTGTCATGTCGCTAGGAGATTTCTTTCCCCACAGTAGAGTATTATAAGGTACTTGGCAAAGAGAGCCCATAATGTCATCATACATTTACAGCCCATTTGTCTGATTTATAAGTCCAAATAGCCATTTAAAAATTCCAAATCAGGCTTTGTCAGGCAGCCCCACTCTTTTGTCATCTACAAATCACACTGTTATGTGTAAAGCAGTAAATAGTGAATGACTTCTATACACAGCCTCAAAGCAAGTGTCCCAGACTTGCCAATATCAAATCATGCAGTTGGGATATTTATAAGCAGTGTAGCCTGAAAATGTACCCACTGCTTTCTTCAGCAGAACTTAGCTTTTTAAATAACGTTTCAGGTGTATCTCCCGAACATAAACAAGATGTCAATGCAAGCGGTATTGGATTATCTTTATACCAAGCAGTTGTCACCTAACTTGGACCTGGACCCACTGGAATTAATTGCCTTGGCAAACAGATTTTGCCTGCCACACTTGGTTGCACTTGCAGGTAAGGCCGATGACTGGGGGCCATGCAGCGTCTGACTGTCAGGCTTGTCAAAATTACACTTAAACAAAAATAACGTTTCCAGGGAGTAAAAATTAATTTTGTATCACCCAACATAGGGCTGTCTTGTTCAGGGTGGTGGGAACTGATCAGATGTATCAGCCCAATTCAATTCCACAAATATTTTCTTAAGCACCTACTTTGTGCTAAGCCCTGTTGGGTGATGCAGTTATCAAGATGAGCAATGCATGATCCCTGCTCTTGAGACCGATGCTCTATGCACTCTGCCTCATTTGTGGACCATGGAATTTGAAATAAAACTATTGTGTCCATATTATCCATAATGTGTGCTCAGACACAGTCTCTAAGAAAGAGGCAGTAGGAGGCAGTGGCTAAGAACATAGGCTACAGAGCCAGATTTCTCGGGCTCAGATCCTAACTCCACCATTTCCTGGCTAGATGACTTCACACTTAACCACTGTGTCTCCGCTTTCTCTCTCTTTGGAATGGGGACCATGTTATTCTACTGTAGAGTTGTTACGAAGATTAAGGAGTTAAGATATATATATAAAGTTCTCAGAACAGTGTCTGGCACCTAGTAAGCATTATGTAAGTGTTTTTTTTTTTTTAAGCTATTTTAGAAAATGTTCTGACATTGTCAAGAGCATTTTGGGAGAAAGAAAAAAGGGGGACTTGGCTTCACTTCTCAAAATCTATGTGTCATTTCTGGATTTGTTCGGCTGGTAAGCTGAAACAGGTCTAAATAGGATATATATATTCACATACCTTTTTTTTTAAATGTAAACCTTCAGCTTCATTCACTGCAGGTGTCAGTTAGCAATCTGGGTGTTTGTCACTACGTTAGCTGATGCCTGTTAATCGTGAAGGCAGAAATAGTGCCAGTTTCATACATTGGCCTGCCTGTCCCCCTCATGCGGAAAAGTGCCTGAGCATATTAGCTTCCCAGTAAATACCTGTTGAATCATTAAGTGAATGAAAATGAATGTCGGAACAAACTAACTGGTCTTATCTGCACTTGACTTTCTGGCAGTGTCTTTAGAAAAGAAAATGTATTTCTCTGGACTCCAGGTTTCTACCAGGAGATCAAAGTCCTCCTTGCCTTGCTTCTTCCCCCACTGGAAAGAAAGAAAGAGATTGTTGAAGCATTGCTATTTGACTTTTTAAAAACTATTTTTAACCAGTACACCCAGAGTGTACTTATTTTTTAAATGCTAACTGTAGTAGGCTGCAGGAAGCAGTACCTTTTTTCACAGGTAGAGATTCTGAACCATTTGACTATCCAGTTTTTACAAGTATTTATCCTTTGAGGATGAACTGATTTTTTTTAAATAGTCAAAACCAATTTGGAGCCAGATCTGCTGAAGAAGGTTTGTGATTAATCTTAAAATAATGCCATTTCTGCTTAAATATTAAGTATGGTGATGAAAACATGGGACTGACTTCTCCATGAAAGGAACTGAATCAAAGAGAGCTTCTCGGGTAAACGACAGACTTCTGTGCATCTTTCCTTTTGTTATTAAATGCTATCATTACTATTATGATTAATATAAAGCTTCCTAAGAAAATTTCCTTAATCATTTACAGTGTTTGGTTAGTACAGAGTGTTTAGAACATGTTTGTTTTTTTTTTTTTTAAATCAGTTTGTGGCGTGAAAATGCTTTGCAAACCTACATGTTAAAGGAATGTCAAGAAATGTTGCTATTAACTTGAAATTAAAAAGTCCAATGACTTCTTTGGAAAATTTAGTCCCAAATAGTTCTTTGTCAGTCCAGCCAAGGAAGATTGTGCCAAAGAAACCATTCAAACCTAGATCTCATATTGACCAGATAGAGGCACGTTGACTAAGATGTACGTAGAGCCAGAACAGAAGGTAAGCATGATTAAGACAGTTTATTGGACTAGAAGAATAGATGCAGTGGCTAGAGATGAAAAAAGCACCTTGACATCAAGGAGCTAGAAATGGGAGCCTAGATTGTACCCACACAGGTCAATCCCAAATGCAGGTGATGGCCCCAAACAGAGGCAAAGACAGTTCAGTCTCAGAGCCACTATCCCAATTCAGCTTCCAAGCCTTGGACGCAGCTCCCAGGCTTAAGTGGCTCTCCCAACCATATTTTTGTTACCTCTGGGTGAAGGTCTCCCCAGTCTTTAGAATCTAAGAAGCTGAGCAATAAAGATGTCACCCATCTTCAGCTGTTGAGACAGACATAGGCATTCACATTTTTAATTCCCCATATAGATCCATTCCTCTGATACTCAGTCCCTCCACTGTCAGAGACTGTTGAGAATTGGAGTGATAGGAGTGGAGAAACTGTCAAACAGGAAGATAGCAGAGAGTCTAGAGGATTCTATGAAGGTGCTGGATTCTCCAGAGCAGAACTATCCGATAGAACTTTCTGCAGGGATGGAAATGTTCTGCATCTGTGTTGCCCAATATACATGTGGCTATTGAGCACTTCAGTGTGACTGAGGGTGTGAATTTTTAATTTTAGTTAATTTTAATTTAAGTTGAACTTGTCTCATGTGGCTGGTAGTTACCATACTGGACAGCGAAGGTCTGGAGGACTCTGGCTATTTCAGAAGTGCAAATGAGTGTCCCACAGTTGTTGGTACAGTGGCTGGAGACCAGAACTCCCCATGCTGACAGGCCACCCTGAGCTGAGTTCAGATGGCTACCAGAGCTGTGTCCCATGCTTCCTCTCCAGTTAGGTGGTCCCAGACCAGACCCTCTAGGCGAGATGTCTGGCTTACAAGGTATGGTTCAACTTTCTCCCGTTCTGTCTCTTCCCCAGAGCAGTATGCTGTTCAGGAGCTGACGAAGGCCGCAATGAGCGGCGTGGGCATCGACGGGGAAGTGCTCTCTTATTTGGAACTGGCCCAGGTCTGTAACAGTTTGCCTTTCACCTTTTCAGTGTGTTCAACCAGTTCATTTATTGCTGATAAAACATTCCGCTGTTGCATCTGTCTAAATAAAGATGTCACCACTGAGTCACAGAGGGCCCTGTGTACACTGAGAAGATCTGAGAGTTTCACGTTTCATGCACCATTCACCCTGCTGGGCTTCATTTGAGAAAACAACAAGGACCCTACCCCACGCCAGCCCATTGTCCCCCGAGGCACCAGCTTCACATGTGGGAGAACAACGTGGGGCATGATAGGGGAAGGTTTTGTCTCTCCTTGTTTGAATTCTTGGACACATATTGGCCAAGATCTGACAGTTTCTAGAACTCCACGAAGCCCTGTAATGCCCTACATCTTACTGCAGCTCTCCTGGGGTTTTCCAAAATCAGTATTTGTTAATATCAATATTGTGATTCCATAATCCCAGTACACACTTGCACTCTTCCAGCGAGGACCCAAGATCCAGCTCCAGCTTTGTCATGCATAACTTACTCAACGCACAAAGCTAAACTCTGCCTCAGTTTCCTTATCATCCTGTCAACCTTACAGATTATTTTGAGAATCAAGTGGGAAAGAATGTCCAAGAAAGAGCAGTGAAGAGTAGAAGCCCTCTCACAATACAAGGCACCCATGCAGGATGCTTAGTCCCTGGCATAGACTTCACTGACAATGAGTTTACGGAGGAACTAAGAAAAAACTCTTCAGTCCTTTGTTCAGCCCACTGGCTTTGGTTTTCGCTCCCTTTCTGTGTTAGGGCAGTGGTTTACTAAGTCTTAGATCCTTCTCAGTTAAGGGAGAGGAAGTGGTTTCAGGGAGAATGGGGAAGGAAGTAGCAGGCCGAGATGGCTGGGATTCCCAAGGGGAAAAGGCAGAAGAGGACTTTACAGCAACCTGCTCATTGTAACTTACCATGCAACAAGTATTTTTATTTTCTCCCCACATATCATACACCACCCTAGACAAAAGGACATGTGGCTACAAATGGTATGGGGCAATCATAGGCAGTGAGAGAAATAGAAGCATGAATTACTAAAATCCAATGGGAAACACAGCCTAGTAGAGGTTACAATTAAAACCAAGAACAGACATCTGTTGCAGTAGGATTAGCAAGCTCCCATCAAAACCACAGGCGCCTGGGTGGCTCAGTAGGCCAGGGGTCAACCTTGACTCAGGTCATAACCTCACGGTTTGTGGGTTGGAGCCCCACATCAAGGTCTGTGCTGACAGCTCAGAGCCTGGATCCTGCTTCGGATTCTGTGTCTTACCCTCTCTCTGCCTCTCCCCTGCTCACGCTCTCTCTCTGTCTCTCAAAAATAAAATGTTAAAAAAAATTTTTTTTAACTGGTTGTCCATACTTGGAATCTGAGGTCTTTTGAAACAGGTCTGGAGCATAGTTTACAACTTGTGCTCTCCCCAGTAAATACTCCTCCTGGAGAAAAATGAAATGACCCAGAATTCCATATAGGGCGAGGCCATTGAGGTAATGATTTGCAGTTGTGTTGATTTGCTCTGTGTCCCTGCCCTGAGACGCGTTGGCAGGAAGAGTTGAGGATGGCGTCTTCCATATCTTAGCTCATTCATTAGACCCTAGCCTAGTGGCATGCTGGGCTTGTTTCACAATGAGCCTGGGGACAGGTGAGACCCTGATCTGTTGTTGCATTTTCCAGTTTCCATGGTGTAAATCCCCCCACCTTAACAACGTGAAATTGCTGAACTCAGAGTAGGGAAGAAATAGGCACAACTGACTCCCTTGGGCGGGTGCAGGCCAACTCCAGGACACCAGTGCCCTAATATTACTTTCCAAAAGAAACCTGATATCAGGAGAAGTTGGAAGCATCAGCCAAAATTGTCTATAGTGTTGGGGTTGCAATTCTCAGAATTTTTTGAGTTATTTTCTGAGGACTTCGCCTTTCTTCTGGGCCTTTGTTCACGGTAGAGACGTGGGTAGAGAGGAAGCACCCTGTCACTTTCGGGGCTTCACCCAATCAAAGAAACCTCAGGACCAACAAACTGAATGGATGTCTGAGAAAGACGTTGACAGAGTGTGGGGTGTGGAGTAGACCTGCCAAATTTGGGGAGAAATGGGGAGGTGACTGTCGATCTTTGAGCACGAAGTCTGTTCTGATCACAGCTCCCTCAGCTGCTACCTCCCCAGGCACCTGCTCAGAAAGGAGATGCTGTGAGTGTCAACTCCCTGCCACCCTGCCCACACCACCCCCTCTTCTCAGGTAACCAAAGGACAGGTATAGGACAGTTACACATTCTGCAGTCTCCTCTTTCAGATCTTCGGCCCCAGCAAGTTGAGCTCTGACATGCGACATAGAGTGCTCCATGGCCGAGGCTTCCCTAAACAGAGTTGGTGTCCCTGCTCCACTGCTGGCTGGCACCTTCCTGAGGCCACGGTCATTTGTCGAGAGTGGGCCATCGATGGGGGAGGCTGGGAGATAAGGCGCGCTCTCAGCTTCTGATCTGGCATGGTGATTATTTTCGGTGCGCCTATCACGGGCAAGGAAGGGGTGTGCCAAACACTGTATTTGGCTGGCGTTGGAACCATGGCCAAAGTCAAAACATTGTAGTCAAAACAAGAGGTTTACTGAATTAGTCACACGGGCCCTTTATCTCTTTCACCCCTCTCATGGCTTCCTATTCTTTGTGCCCCCCCCTTTAGAAAGCAGAGTCTGACACCCCCCCCTTTTTGGTCACTTCCCTGTAGTTCCACAACGCCCACCAGTTGGCCGCCTGGTGTTTGCACCACATCTGCACCAACTACAACAGCGTTTGTTCCAAGTTCCGCAAGGAAATCAAATCGAAATCTGCAGGTGAGACTGTGGGTCCCTATGTGTCCGGCTCTCATCGCCTCCAACCGAAGCATTTACCTCTGTGCCCTTGGGAAGGTCCATGAGCAGCAGGCAGCTCATGGAGAATTCCTTGTGACTGGTTGGCAGTCACATGCATGTGACATGACACAAGGACTTGTGGGTTGGGAATTCTCTTTGAAGAACTTCATCCTTGAGGGATTTGGGTGGAGTGGGGATTGGGGTTCCCTGCTGCACAGCCTGCCGAGGTTGTTGCTCATCCTTGTCTAGGGGGGCATGCCTAGGGCCAAGCCTACACTCTGAAGTCAGGCGGTCCTGGGTTCAGGTTCTCTGTGCCCGGCTACTTCAGGCAAGTGATGGTAATTCTCAAAACTTGCCTGTCACTATCTGCAAATGGTCCTACACACCAGGCTGTTGAGAGAATATATAAGAGAACATATATGAGAAGCATTAGGCACAGAACCTAGAATATAGAAGCATTCGATGAACCAAGAGTATTATCATCTTCATCTTTCCTTCATCAGACAACCAGGAATACTTTGAGCGGCACCGCTGGCCCCCTGTGTGGTACCTGAAGGAAGAAGACCACTACCAGCGCGTGAAAAGGGAACGAGAGAAGGAAGACATTGCACTAAATAAACATCACTCGAGACGGAAGTGGTGCTTCTGGAATTCATCTCCAGCAGTCGCCTGAGGAGGAAGAGAAACAAAAATCAGTAATCTGACACACACTTTTAAAAGCACTACTGTAAAATTAGTCCTATTATTAGAGATAAGTCATAGTTCAGGTTTCAGGCACTGATCTTCCTCCACTTTTGTGCATTTATCTTTGTTGGGATCAAAGCACAAGCCTCCCCATCAATGAGCCTGGACAAAAAGGGAAGTTGACGCTCACTGCATTCCTTAAACCTATATGTATATTTTTTGTTAGAAGGCTTAATAAACTTTAGTCCGTTATTCCGTTTGTTTTTATACAAAGGAAAAAAAAATCCAACTTTCATGTTTCAAATTCCAAATTGGAAAATATTTTTATATGGTCTCTTGTATTTTGTTGAAATGAAAATACTATGTATTACTTTATTTTACAGGCCACAAATTAACCATGAAGTCACCCTGTGATTCTCTGCCCACATGAGCACCAAGCATTATTACATAATTAGAGGGTTATCCTTTCGTTGTAAAGTAAAGGGTTGGAATGAAATTCTCCCAAGCGCAAGTTAGAGAGTGTTGAATCTTTGTTCTGCTGAATAACATTGGTATAATTACCAAGTCAACTCCAAGAATGTGTATTTACAATATTTGCCGTGTAAGTGCTAGTAATTATATGGTTATATGTGCCATGTAAAATACAGTGATATCAAATATTCTGTTGTTTAAAATGTCCAGATTCAAGAGGATAATCTTTATAATCATTAGAAGGGCTTATTAAATCCCAGCATTATCCAGGGCAAACCCACCAGTGGACCTGAATACAAAAGATACCGTAAGAGTGTTGGTGTTTGGATTGCTGTGTTCGGGTTTGTGTCACGCAGTATTCCTTGATCTTGCCATGCTTCTGCATGCAGATTCTCTAGTGACTTGAATCGAGATGGGCGAGGGAAAGATCTCCAGACTTTGTCCCATCGTCTTACCAACCGAAACAGGCTTCCTCAGGTCTCTCACCTGCAGCCAACTTCACTTTGTAAGACACGCATTTTTAACTCTTCCCAGGGAAAATTCATGCCACTGTAGAAGTAGGCTGAGGCAGACGACCCACCCCTACTGAGATTCAGCAGGGCCTATGAAAGCGCAAAGCTGGAGGCTGGGTCGTCTGAGGTCCCTGCATTCTCCAACGCAGACAGGAATCTTATTCCAAGAGTCTAGGAAATGGTGCTATTGTGAGTTAGTCCTGACCCTTTGTCATTCTGAGTTTTCAGTGTTAAAATAGAAAGCATTGAGCAGGGGAGCTTTATAGAAGCAGTCAATCATTGCTTCTCTGTACATTAAAACGTTACAGCACTCATACAGAGCATTTTAAGGCGACAGCTCCATACTTGCCATGGGATGTTGTATGGCGGGGGCTAGGGCTTATTTTGTTGAGAGGTCAACTTACTGATGCTAAAGGCTGTTGATTTTTTTTCTAGTTGTCGGAAGTTAGAAGAGAGTTGAGTCTAAACCCAGTGTTGACAACCATATGCATTTGAAAATCTATCCAGATTACGGATGGACATTTATTTACTGGCAGTGGATACACACCAGATACAAGAGTTTGGAGAGGCCCAGAAATGCATCACCCTCTCATGACAAAGGAGAGGGCACTAGAGTAGAGATGGGATGGTTGTAAATGCTTTTACTTTAACTTTTGGTCAGTGGGGCTGTAAAGCATTAACAGAAGGAGAAAGGAGACAGAATGAGAGGATAAATGTCAAGACTCAGGACGATTTGACATATATCCCACCATAAAATGGCAACAGTTGAGTTTTTAGTGAATGGTCAGAGTTGAATTTATACAACCAAAGCTCCCATGTGATTGTAATCTTGCCAAAATATAATGGACATGTAAATGAACCTGGGGAATAAGCAATAATATCCACTAGTGTTTGTCATCAGCTACTGTAACCAAGTGGCTGGTTCATTTGGTTGATGCTGATTATGGCCTTTAACCATGGTGGTTTGTTTTCGTGTTTTTTATTTCACAAAAAGCCAATAAAACTGTTTAGCTATAAAATGCCTCCTTTTTGTTTTTAAGGACTACCAAAATATCATGTGTATAATTTTAATAGCTTTAAAAAAAAAGTCAAAATTATAAAGGTGCTGGGTCATGGGGGCTGTGTGTGCTTCCATAAGAAGGCATGTTAATGACCGTCATCTTTTTGGTATTGCCAGCAGACAATCAAATGCCAAATGAGGGATCTAGCTCTTTGTCCTTGGATAATACAGTTATGTCACTAGACATGACAGAGCATTGGAAAAAGCAGAAATGGTGTGGGGGCCCCTGGGTGGCTCAGTCAGTTAAGCGTCCAACTCCTGATTTCAGCTCAGATCATGATCTCATGTTTTGTGAGATCAAGCCCCACATTGGGCTCTGTACTGACAGCCAGAGCCTGCTTGGGATTCTCTCTCTCTGTCCCTCTCTCTGCCCCTCCCCAGCTGGTGCTCTCTCTGTCTCTCTCAAAATAAATAAACATAAAGAAAAAAAGAAATGGTGTCTCTACCCTAATGGATTTATTATAGTCTGGGTTTGGACAATCCTTCCAGCAATTAAGTGAAAGGTTGCATTTTGGTCTTATGAAGATCAATCTTTTCTTTAGAAGCAAACCTAAGAAAAACTATGGGAAAATCTGTAAACAACTCTAGACTTCTAGTTAGTATAATGTCTACCCAAACTCAGAGGAAAGAAGGCTCTCCAGTGAGATCTCATAGCAGCACTCTTCTGAGTGGCATATCTCCTATAAATCCATGGAAAGGAGTTGACAACTATACAAAATAACTGCAGAGAAAAGACAGTGAGATTTCCAACACCTTCCCACACCTTTCAAAGGTGGGTAGTCCATATCATGACACCATTTACATAACATATACCAATGAAGTCCTACCTATAGGAAGCACTGATCTAAGTTTCTCCCAGAGGAATGCCTGGCAAATCATCAAAGATTTCAACATTGGCATTATAATACCCACAAATCCTACTGGTTCAGAGGTAACTCAAGTATTTTCTTTATGGGCATTCAAAGGCAAGAATTCAGTGTTGCTAAGAATTTTTTTTTCACATTTGTTTCCATTTTATGGTATATAAGTTATCAAAATTCAGTTTTCATCACTGTGACATTGACTTCTACTAGTCAGAGGAAAAAATAAAATGAATCCTGAGTTTCAAAACTATTTTATGAGTATAGCATTTCTGAAATGAATGCCTTTCTGCAAGCTAAAGATTTACCAGGTTATTTCTTTTCTTTTTATTATTTAAATCAAAGTTAGTTAACATATAGTGTAATAATGATTTCAGGAGTAGAATTTAGTGATTCATCACTTACACAGAACACCTAGTGCTCATCCCAACAAGTGTCCTTAATTCCCATCAACCCATTTAACCCTTCCCCCCCCCCCACCCATCTCCCTTCTAGCAACCCTCAGTTTGTTCTCTGTATTTAAGAGTCTTTTATGGTTTGCCTCCCTCTCTGTTTTCATCTTATTTTTCCTTCCCTTCCCCTATGTTCATCTGTTGTGTTTCTTAAATTCCACATACGAGTGAAATTATATGATATTTGTCTTTCTCTGACTTATTTGGCTTTTTTTAGAGCATAATAGACTCTAGTTCCATCCACGTTGTTGCAAATGGCAAGATTTAATTCTTTTTGATCGCTGAGTAATATTCCATTGTATATATAAACCACATCTTCTTTATCCATTTATCAGTCAGTAGACATTTGGGCTCTTTCCATACTTTGGCTATTGTCAATAGCACTGCTATAAACACTGGGGGGCGTGTGCCCCTTCAAATCAGCATTTTTGTATCCTTTGGATAAAAACCTACTAATGCAATTGCTGGGTCATAGGGTGACTCTATTTTTAACTTTTTGAGGAACCTCCATATTGTTCTCCACAGTGGCTGCACCAGTTTGCATTCCCACCAAGAGTGCAAAAGTGTTCCCTTTCTCCACCTCTTCACCAACATCTGTTGTTTCCTGAGTTAATTTTGGCCATCAGGCTTCTTCTTGAATTGGGCATTTCTTTAATCCAATACTCTAATTGGATGCTAGTGGACAAGTAGCAATAACTCCTCTTATCTAGAAGAATGTGACTATTGCCTTAAAGATACAGAGAAGGGGCACCTGGGTGGCTCAGTCAGTTAAGCATCCAACTCTTGATTTGGGCTCATGTCATGATCTCATAGTTTGTGATTTCAAGCCCCGAGTCAGACTCCATGCTGACAATGCAGAGCCTGCTTGGGATTCTCTCCCTCCCTCGCTCTCTGCCCTTCCCGCACTCACTCACACTCTCTCAAAAAAAAAAAAAAAAAAAAAGATATAGAGTTAAAAGTTAACCAAGGAGAATGTGTTTCTGTTATATGTGTAATGAAGAAGCAGCTCAACAAAGCAAACAAACAAAATGCTAAAGATAATTTTAAAAGAGAAAAAAAGAAAAACGGAGAACAAGCACTGACCAAAGCCACACTTCAAAGTTGCAGTAAGCACTCTGAGACACAGATGTACTCTGTTTCAAAATGCCAAGTTTTGAGATTACTCCATATCTTATGGCTGAATTTATTTTCGGATGAAGACTTTGCTTTCTTGAATTTCCAGTTAGAAGGCAGGTGATGTATGCAACATGTAAAGACACTGGTGTGGCAACACTGGTGACTTGTAAATGCAATGCTTCTGTTAAGCTGTTCTGTTCCCTCTGGCTGGACTTGAAAACTCTATCTTGTGCCTTTAAATTGTATATGTTTACTTAAACAATTTAGATTCATGGTTTTTCACTGGGTTCATGTGTAGGTGCTTCATAAGTTAGGTATTATCTGACTACAGTCTACAAAATATGGGAATAATTTAGGAGCAGTAACTCTTGGGTAGAAACCAACCACATAGTTGCACATCCACAGGCATGAAAGTGGTAGAAACAATGATAGGAGACATGAAGTGACTTGTCAGCAATCACTCCTATTGCTCACAAAAATTTCTAGGAACACAATGTCTCAGTTACACAATATCCAGTAGAATGTAGATGAAATGGGTAATACGCAAATGCGGCCCCATGCAAGGAGTATTGGAATCCTTTGAGTCTAAACACATTCTCAATCCAAAGACGAGAATGGTTAGATTTTTGCAGGCAATCATTGAGGAAAGAACTTGATTCCCTTCTCTCTCTCTCTGCTTGGATGCCCACGGTGAAAATAAAGGAAACCTGATTTAAAACCAATTTGACAATAAACTTCATATATTGAAAAAAAATAAAAAAATAAAAAATAAAAAAATAAAATGAAGTCAGGAAGCCCTGAAGGGGGTGCTCTCACACATGTACCACTCCGCAGCCTGCATAAACAGCAGAAAGAAGAATTATCTTGACAAGAGAGGCATTTTTCACATAAGAATTTCATCTCCTGCTTTTAAGAAAAACAAGGAAGATCCCTCCCTGCCCCAGCAACAGCACACTAACCTCCTACCTGCAGCCAATGAGAAACACTACAACCTTAAACTCTTGTTCTTCTCCAATGAACTGCTGTTTAAACAGTGGCCTTCAATTTCCTCCTAAAACCTAATAAAAGCTGACCTTCCCTTTGCCTGTGGTTCATCATAGCTTGCATGTTCTGAACTGCAACTCCACTGCTGTTCCTGAATAAACTCATTTTGCTAGGAAGTAACTGGCTATTTTATTTTTTAAGATTGACACAACCAAAGTTTGGGCATTTTATTATTATTATTATTATTATTATTATTATTATATTATTCCCTCCAAGACTAATAAAAAGAAACATCCTTTTGCTTTGATGATTCATGGTGGTTCCGATCAGAGTGGGTATCTACCCAGGGGATAAGCTTTTGTGTGAAAAGATACACAACCTCCCTAAGCTTTAGTCATCTAAAACATGGGAATGGTTTTCACTTTTTTGGGTGCAGATTAAATGAGATGATTTAAGCAAAGCACTTGCACAGCTCCTGGCATATAGTAAGCCCTCAGTAAATGAACCTGTGATCTAAGCATGTTGACTACCAAGATAAGAAATCTGAGAGAGTACAACACTGCATGTTTCAGAATAGAACAATGTGGGCTTTTCCTCTTTTCCTTAAAACCTTGCTGCTTAATGCTTCATGACAGCGATTTAAAAATTAATAAAAGCTATGGGAAAATAAAAAAAAACAAGCCAGAAAGTAAAGGCAGGTGATGGCAATATGGAGGAAGGTATAGCACTTTCCACAAGGGCTCCCCCCTCCCTAGGCTGCCCTGTCTCTATGGAATAAGGGCTGCACTACCCCAAGGCCAAACTTGGCTTGAGTCTCTGATTCCTTTGGAGCATTTTCTCTTTCATTCCTCCCAGTCACCTTTTTTCCTTATTTTTGGATGTGAAGAGTCTAGGTAACCAGGCTCTTCAATGCCCTGAGTGCTTAGCATTATCAGCTGCAGTCCTACAAGACCCTTCTCTTTCATAATACCCACTCCCATAACGTGCTCAATATATGTCTTTACATGTGTGGATATCCTTAGATACAGTGCTGTTTCGGGGGTGCGATCATTAATTTCATTGATCCATCTTTCAGGCTCCACATTGTTTTTGGAAACCCAGCCACATAACACTGCACCCAGTCCTATGCCTCCCATGGCTGCATGATTTTCCTTAGATCATATCCACATTTCACTCTCCAATCCCACTGGTGATGGGAACATTAGTCAATCCTCTCTCCCTGGCATTGCAAACGAACCTCCTCGCACACACCCTGGGGTCAAGATCTGGGACTCCCTCCAGATGTATAAACCAAAGCCTCTGAACTGATGGACACATGTGGGAACTCACTGGTGAGTGAACTCAATGCTGAAAACCCTACCCTGCTCCCAGCAGTCGGTTGATAGGATTCTATAGAATTCAAGACTCAAAAAACCTGCAAGGCTCTGACCCAGCCCAGACACTTGCTGTCCTCTGGCCCACAAGAAGAGAAAATGGGCTTAACTCCCTGCCACCTAAGAGGCTTTTAAAGAGGCTCTCCTGATGGTGAAACTTGTGGCCTACTGGAATGAGGTAGTCAATCCCATCTGGCTCTGGCATTTTGTGTCCTGTGACTCTCACAAAACACCAAAGGACAAGATGGCCTCTCAGGAGCCCCTTGAACACTAACATCCCTGATTTTCTGCCTTAAAAGAATCCTTGCTGGGCTTGTGCATGCTAATTGAAGGTTGCCTTCTAATTTTATGTCACATGAAGTCTAAAGGAAAAGTAAACTGCTAGTACAAACTCAGTAGATTGTTCAAACTGTCTCAGAGACTTTCAGTTTCTTTATGACTCTTAAATTCCCTAGAACCTATCAACTTGAATATAAAACTTCCCTTTTTCCTAGTTTCCTACCTTTGGTGGTCAGCCGAGAACAACACCTCCTAATTCATCAGATGGAGCGTGTTCAGGCCACTGTGATTTCCCTCCCAGCCCTACCCCCACTGGGATGCTCAGACTTCACTGTCACCACTGTCAAGACAGTCTTTTACTTAGTGAATCACAGAGATCTCTTTAAAAATAAGCAGTCATAGATGGGGTGCCTGGGTGGTTCAGTCAGTTAAGTGGCTCAGGTCTTGATCTCATGGTTCGTGAGTTCAAGCCCCATGCCAGGCTCTCTGCTGGGCTCTCTGCTGTCAGTGCCTACTTTGGATCCTCTGTCTCTCTCTCTCTCTCTGCCCCTCCCCTGCCTCTTCCACCATCCCACATTTGTGCATGCTTTCCCTCTCTCCCTCTCAAAAATAAAATAAACACTAAAAAAAAATACAAATAAGTAGTCATAGTGGGTCCTTCTTAACTCTAACCTTCAACTCTTACAGAAATGGGCTCACCAGTCTTTAATAATAATAATAAATAATAATCTGGACTATCTTTCCAGAAAATTCCGTACTGCTGGTTACCCTTGCTCTCATTTTGCTTACATTTGTGTTGAGAGCCTGAGTGGTGAGACTGCTAGGATGAACTCTCACACACTCTCCCAATAATATTCAAGTGTTTCTTCACAGTGCCATAACTTGGATTGATGTTCCAAGCCTAGGCACCAATCTACCAGAGTCCTAAATAACTGATGTGAGAGCCATAATAATGATAAGTCATTTTTCATATATATCATGGCCAATCACTATGATAAGTACTTTACATGCATTTATCTCATTTAATTTTCACAACTTTACCTTATGGGGAAGGTATAGGACTCCCCAGAAGCAGACCCTGAGATGAAGATACACATGCTAGTGATTTATTTAGGAAGTACCCTTAGGTGAGACCATTAAGAGGAAGGAAGGAAGGAGGAGGGGACAGTTTCAGGGAGTCCCACTCTCAGCTAGATCTCAAGGCATACCCTGGAGTATGAACTACACCTCAGAGTTGGATTTCTTATTCCTACAATGGTGATCAAAGGCTAAGTGCTCTGGGCAGGGAAGGGGGAGGGGATAATTGTAAATCCCTGACAATTTAAGGTTCTCTGGCATCAGAGAATTGAGGGAAGTGGCTCCAGAAGCCTGAAGGAAACCTTCCCATGAGAGTCTCAAGTATGGGCTGTTAAAGGTAAGTAGAAGTCATGGAGGGGACATTCAGAAGAGTAAGAAGGACCAGAGGGCATCTCGGAGAACAGTCTAATCTGCCTACTAACCTCTATTTTGAACTTCTGAAAAAACACCTGTTCAATTTGATGGGCACATTGATGGAAGTGTCATGTGCCAGTGAGTAAATATGGGTGAAAAATTTTGCATCCTCTTTTGTCAAAAAGCTACTAAAATCATTCTGAACAACATCAAAAGATAAATTCACCTTGATTAACTTGCCAAAATTACAGAATCTCAAACATAATCATCCTCCCACAAATGTACACAAGGCCTTACTCGAAAGGGCATCATTGAATTTTCCCTAGATTACGCAAAAACAAATTTAATAATTATTTACTTGAACCTAAACAAATTTCTGTCACACAGCATTTTATAGACTTACGGCAATTTCTGGAAAAGGCCTGAGATGGCAATTCTGATTCTCCCTTGATATCCCCACCATCTTCCGTGCCCACCCCCCCACCCCCACCACACACACACACAGAATCAGTCCAGGAGAGATGATCAAAGGCTAAATAAAGATTTAAAGTAGACTTTTACAATTTTATGCCAATATGAACTGTTTGATTTTCATGGCGTTCACTGCCTGATTTGTATTGAGCCTACCATAGGACCTAAAGTAAAGTCATTGCCTGGAGCCTAAGCAGTGGGATCTATACCTGACTCCTAAACAACAGAGCATTCCTCCAGCTACCCAAATACTAAGCAACCTTTCCAACTGCAGCATAGGGCAGAGTCTCCCATTGGATCATTTTTCTGGTTTTATCCCAACAGTTCATTGGGGAAGAAAATGGTTTTGTTGATCCTTATATCTATTTGCAACTCACTGAGATGAGAGGTACAGGGAGGGGTAAATATCTGAGCTCATCCCAGCGGAATATCTTTTTGTATTCTTTTCATAGGTTGGGTTATTTTTGCTGGATGGATGTATTGGTAGTGGGTGGATGATGTCTCTGTGTGATGGTAATTTTTATTGGAACTAGTTCTTTCCAAAAATGGTATTTATCTTCAATTTCATTGAGAGTGTTCTTCTTGATTATGCATCTCCTGAAGCAAAAATGATTGCATTCATAACCAATTAGGATATATCTCTCCTGTCTTAAAAACGCTTGGCCTGAGTGAGGCCCTCAGCTGACAGCCAGGAAAACATGCTTCTATTGAGAAAAACTTGACCCAAAGTCCACCCAGGAAATCAGGGCCTTCCAGGTTGAGGACTGTTCCAAATCTCATTTGCCCTAAATCAAATGAGCAAATTCCCAGCAAAATCTGTCAGTGGGGTCCCTTTGATCTTCAAGTCTGAAGGAATGCATTACAGTTGTCACTTTTCCACCCCACCTTCTCCCTCACCCCAAGCCTGACCTCTGCTTCTAGGACTGGCCCTGTAGAAATTCCATTTGTGCACATCATACCAAAAGCAAGCAGACGATGCAAATGAAGGTCGGTGATTTGTGGTGGGTTAGGTGGAAAAAGGTCCGCTTTTCAAATCCTACAAAGCTTCATATTGAATACCTGGTAACCCCAAATCTCTGGCATCAGACCTGACTTTTTGATCCACTGTATTTGCCAGGAAGTAGCTTCCTTTCATTCAGTCTTCAAAATTTCTTGTACTCATGTGGCGCAAAGTATTCACCTCTTATCTTGGGAAGCCTCATGATCACATGCTGATTAAGCTCTCCTTCTACCTTGGTAAAGGGTTGATCCGATGATTATTACAATCATCTAGAACTTTTTTAACTTCTAGGTGCTAAAAACAGTACGTGACTGAATCTATGGCTCCAGATGGTATCTAGTATCTGGTTGGACACACCCAAATAACAATAAAATAATAAATGAACATGTCAAAATTAGATCAGGTATAGAAAACAGGTTTAATTTCATCTGCTAACTCAGATCAGCAATGCATGATTGTATTGAGTTATTCTGAGGTATGATGCAGGCTCCAGGGTAAAGAGTGTTGGGACTGTTTAAAAGTGTCTGACGTCAGCTGAATGGATAAAGAAGTGGTATATGTATATATATATATATATATATATATATATATAGAGAGAGAGAGAGAGAGAGAGCGCATTACTTGGCAATCAAAAAGAATGAGAGCTTGCCATTTGCAACAACTTGGATGGAACTAGAGGGTATTATGCTAAGCGAAATTAGTCAGTCAGAGAAAGACAAGTATCATATGACTTCACTCATATGTGGAATTTAAGATACAAAGCAAATGAACAGAAGGGAAGGGAAATAAAAATATTAAAACAGGCAGGGGGACAAAACATAAGAGACTATTAAATACAGAGAACAAACTGAGAGTTGCTGGAGGGGTTGTTGGTGGGGGGATAGGCTAAATGAGTAAGGGGCACTAAGGAAGACACTTGTTAGGATGAGCACTGGGTGTTATACATAGGGGATGAATCACTGGAATCTACTCCTGAAATCATTATTGCACTATATACTAACTTGGATGTAAATTTTAAAAATAAATAAATAGGTGCTCAATAAAAAAAGAAAAAGAAAAAGAAAATTTTAAAAAGCGTCTGATATGACTCTGGGAGAATGAACTAGTGGTAATTGTCAAGTTTTACTTATTCTCCAAACATTTATTGTACAAATACCTTTATAATATGTGTAGGCACTTCTCTAAGTGTCAATGTCCCTATCACTATAGAGTTCACATTACACTGTGAGAAGCCTGTAGTGACTTACCAGGTAAGTGCTATGAAGGAAAAAAAGAAGACTATAGAAAATATTCAAGAATAACATTTTAAGGCAAAATGGGTGAAGGTGGTCAACAGATACAAACTTTGAGATATAAAATAAGTCAGTCCTGGGGATGCAGTGTATAGCATGGTGACTATAATTAATAATACTGTATTGTACACAATGGAATATTATGAAGCCATCAAAAAGAATGAAAACTTGCCATTTGCAATTATGTGGATGGAACTAAAGGGTATTATGCTAAGCAAAATAAGTCAGAGAAAGACAAATACTGTATGTGGAATTTAAGAAACAAACAAAAATGAGCAAAGGAGAAAAAGGAGAGAAAGAGAAAGAGAGAGACAAACTATAGAGAACAAACTGATGGTCACCAGAGGGGAGGTAAATGGGGGTTTGGGTGAAATAGGTGATGGGGATTAAGGAGTGCACTTGCTGTGATGAGCAGGGGGGATGTATGAAAGTGTTGAATCACTATATTGCACACCTGAAACTAATATACACTGAGGAGCACCTGGGTGACACAGTCAGTTAAGCATCTGACTGCTGATTTCAGCACGTCATGATCTCAGTCGTGAGATCAAGCCCTGTGTCAGGCTCTATGCTGAGTGTGGAGACTGCTTGGGATCCTCTCTCTCCCTCCCTCTGCCTCCCCCTCTGTAAGCTAACTATACTGGAATTCTAAATTAAAGTTAATTAAATTTAAAAAGAAAAAATAATAGTAATACTGTATTGCATATTTTTAAATTGCTAAGACAGTGGATCTTTTTTTTAATTTTTTTAATGTTTATTTATTTTTGAGAGAGAGAGAAAGAGCATGAGTGGGGGAGGGGCAGAGTGAGGGAGACACAGAATCCAAAGTAGGCTCCAGGCTCTGAGATGTCAGCACAGAGCCTGATGTGGGGCCCAAACCCACAAACCATGAGATTGTGACCTGAGCTGAAGTTGGACACTTAACCAACTGAGCCAGCCAGGCTCCCCAAGACAGTCAATCTTAAAAGTTCTCAACACAAGAAAAAAATTTGTAACTGCATGGTGATGGATGTTAACTAGATTTATTGAGATGATCATTTAGCAAGACATACAAATACTGAATCATTATGTTATACACCTGAAACTAATATAATGTTATATGTCAATTATATCTCAATTTTTTAAAAATACCATTTTAGACAAAGGTGGTCAAGGAAGTGCTCTCCAAGGAGTTATTAAGTAGAGATTTGAACTAAGTGACTCAGAAGTTCAGAGAGAATATGGCTTCACAATGTTTAGGGATTTCACTAAGACCTGGAAGCCAGGGGTAACCAAATGGCTAGGGGCTGGGATCATCTGGACATAGCTACACTCACATATTTGGTGGTTAATGCTGGCAATTGACTAAGACCTCAGCAGGGCTGTTGATTAGGACACCTATGTAGGGTTTCTCCATGGGGTCCCTCTACCTAGACTTATTTGGGTACCTGGGTTCCAAGACTGAGTGTCCCCACAGAAGAAGGTAGAAGTATAGGGTATATTTTTTATTTAGTTTCAGGAGTCATATCCTCCAACCATACTCTATTGTTTGAGGCAGCCAAATGTTCAAGTTCAAAGAGAGAAAGCTTAGACTCCACCACTCAATGGGAGGAGCATCATGGTCAACTTAAAAGAACAACACATGGAATGGGAGATACTGTTGCTCCCATCTGCTGCAATATCTTACAGTGAAAGAGTTGGCTGGTTTTTCACAGCTGGTGTTTGACTGGAGGAGGGAGAAAAGGGAGATGGAGAGGCAATGAAGCATACTCGACACCCAAAGGGAGCAAAGGGAGGGTCAGGGCTCACAGCAAGCAGGAAATGCTCTGTCCCCAGTTACTTTATTATTTGACATCTTCCACATGCAAAACTACTGCCAGGGCTGCTCCCTGACCTTTCCAGCCTGACTCCGACATTAACCCATGTAACCAACAGGAACTGCATACACCTCACCCAAGCTCATCAAGATGCTTACCTCTCCAGCTGGGACAGCCACCATATTTTAGCAGCTTCAACTGTCTAAAGATTATTGACCCCCCTGAAGCCCAACTACTTTCCACTTGGATCTCTCAGGTAAGAAACAACCTCTTTAAAGTCATGTTCTCTCATTATCCTCACACAAACTCTCCAGAGAGGGTCTGAACTGCTTGAGCTAATGGCCTTTGGTGCAGTAAAATTTCAAAGAGCAAGTATTTCTTCATAAACAATGATAGCAGCAACAATATTCATTTTCAGTGGAGAAACCAGAGAGCCTAAAAGTCAACATGAAATACCAGTGGGGTGGCACCAGGGTATCTGGAGTTTTTAAAGCACACTGGGTGATTGTCATGCTCATGGAGGTTGAGAACTACTGTGCCATCCAATCTGTCCTGTTCCCCTTCCTGACCACTTCTTCCCTTTTCCTGTTGTGTTCCAGCCTCACTGGTCTTCTTGATGTGCCCTTAATAGGTCACATGTGTTCTTTATTTTTTTTTTATGTTTGTTTATTTATTGATTGATTGATTGATTTTGAGAGAGAGAGCATGAGTGGGAGAGAGAGAGAGAGAGAGAGAGAGAATCCCAACCAGGATTCACACTCAGCACCAAGCCCGATGTGGGGCTCGATCTCACAAGATAGGAAGATCATGACCTGAGTTGGAAACCAAGACTCAGACGCTTAACTGACTGAGCCACCCAGGTGCCCCACGTGTGTTCTTGTCCTATGGTCTCTGCACATACTTTTGCCTTAGCCATCAGATGTCCTTCCCCAGTTACCTGCTTGACTAACTCCTCAATTCCAGGACCTGCACCAGATCACAAAATCTTCAAGAAGCAGTACTAGGTTTCCATGGATGTCCCACCACAAATAGGCTTCTTTGAGTTTCTATCCATGTGTATAACCATCTTCAGGGAACTAAAAGCAGTCACCTCAAGTTAGAGATGGAAAAGAATTCAGCCTTGAAGTTCTGTGATTAAACACACCACGTCTCACTTGTCTGCTTTATTATCAGAGCAAAGCAGCAGTGACTCAGCTTCTTACTTGTCTCCTTCTCTGAAAATGGCCCCTCGATGGTTTATAGGTAAGCTCATTGTTGTACCTTCAATCAAACCCTGGTCACAACCCAAACCACCTCTAGCTGCTCCTCTCTCTGATTCTAAGGCAGCTATGTGCATGTCAGGAGTAGAATGGGAGGCAGCAGCCAGCAGAGATATCAGCTATGAAGCCCAGTGCAGAGATGAGGACCAGAGGAGGGGAGTGCCAGAGAGGAAAAAGGTCTCCCTTCCCCCAGAGTAACCTTTCCAAAAATAGGCATCCTGTTTTTTTTAATCAAAATCACCAACTCATATGTATTCTTCGGCATCTGGCACCGCAAAGTTCCAGATGTTCTGCAGTTGCTCTCACAAACTTCAACAGGAATGGATATTCAGATGATTCAAGGGGAATGGGAACAAGGCAGACTGCATCAGAGCCAGGTGTCAGAAAGGATATTCATCCAACAGGTTTCCTGGAACCATCCAATTGCTGACTTGCAAGCACCTTAGGCCCAAGCTCTTCACAGTGGTATAACTTTCTCATCACCATGGGCACAACCGTTTTGGAAGGGAACCCTCAAGTACTGTCCATGTTTGAGCAGCATTTTCTCACCCCTGTCATGATGGTGAAGTCTTGGGGCAACATTTCTTGAGCTTCTCTCCGCCTCCTGTTGTCTCCTGCCCTACAGCAGTGGTGGACATGGTCGGCGGGAGTGTGACACTCACTGAACAGGGTTGTTCAGTCTGGCTCTTCCTTGCCTCGAGGAAGTGCAGGAAGGGCCAGGAGTCTCTTCTATTCCCTGCAACAAGAGACCCTCTGGATCAGGACTTTGGAAGGCAGCCTGGAGGCCACCATTTTCTCAGGGGCCTTCCTTTCTCAGCCAGCAATGGATTGAGCAGCCTGCAGCCCACCCTGAAACCAGCTGGGTAAGTGTGCCCTAGCCCACCATGCCATGCAGCGCTCCCCACCAACAGGGGCTAAGGCGGGATCTGAGAAGCAGCAGGAGGCCCTCACTTGGCCCAAGGCCTCCAGACAAGGTCTCCCAATCCAGCTTCACTGGGAAACCCTGAAATTCAGGATTATTGGGCAGCTGACCCCACTACTGTAGCTGAGACCTTGTTCACCTTCTGGCTGCTTATACCTTTTTTCTACTCGTTAGAACCTGGAAGCAGGAAGAGGTGACTAAATGGCTTCCTCAAGCACACACCTACTACCTTTTGTTCTTTCCACTCACTGAGAGCATGGCATCGCCCTGCAATTAACCCCGTTTCCAGGTGGGGAGGCTGTGGCTTGGAGAGGATAAGTCATTTACCCGAGGTAGGACTCCAGTCCATCTGATTCCTAAATCTATCCTGAAATGCTCTGCTGTACAACTTCCTGCTTGTTTCACAAATAAGAATACAGACCCAGAAAGGCTACATAGCTTAGCGAGTTTCCAACCTGGGTGCCTGAGCAGGGATTCTAACTCATTTCAGTATTCATTCACTGAATCAGTCATGCCCTCCATGTATTTGTCTATTTACTAGATTTAGACAAATTTATCCTAAAGTTCTTAGAGATAGATAACAATGGCCATGTGCTATAGATCGAGTGCTTGTGTCCCCCCCACCTCCAAATTCGTAAGTTGAAACCTATCCCTGTTGGGATAAGAGGTGAAGCCTTTGGTGTGATTAGGTCATGAGGGTGGAGCCCCATGAATGGTATCATTGCCCTTATAGAAGAGACCCCAGAGAGTCCCCTCGCTCCTCCCTGTATAAGGACAAACTTTGATGAGCCATGAAGGGGTTCCACCAGACACAGAATCTGCTAGTACCTTGAACTCGGACTTCCAGCCTGCAGAACCTGAGAAATAAATTTCTGTTTATAAGCCAGCTGTCTGTGGTACTTTTGTCATAGCAGCCCAAACAGGCTATCACAAAAGAGAACTCTAAAAACAGAAGAAAGCAATAGCACATGAATAGCATTACTGGATATTAAAATATCTAATATTATAATTCACACAGTTAATGCCAAGCCCAAGAACAGACAGAAAAGTGGCATAAAATAGAAAGTATAGAAACAAGCACAACAGAGTATGTTTGCTCTGTGATTCAAGTTGTCCTCACACGGGTGGGAAAGGGATGGAATTTTTAATAAATGGTGTGGAGACAAACGGATAGCCATTTGAAAAGAAAAAATAAAACATACCTGTACTTCCACATCATTTTTCACCTTACAAATCTCAATGTAAAACAAAACAAATATAACCAAAGAACCAATACAAAACTGTGGGTGAGTCTCTTAACAGGGGAACAACATTTATTACTGATTACTTTCAGGAGACAAAAGAAAACAACTGATAGTTTCAATTATTTAAAATAAGAGTTGGGGGTGCCTGGGTGGCTTAGACGGTGAACGTCTGACTCTTGATTTTGGCTCAGGTCATGATCCCAGGGTTGTGGGACTGAGCCCCAAGTCGGGCTCCGTGCTGAGGATAGAGCCTGTTTGATATTCTCCCTCCCTCCCTCCTCTCCACTCTCTCTTTCTCTCCCTCCACCTCCCCTGCTCACTCTGTCCCCCTCTCTCTCTCAAATAAAAAAAAATGAAATGAAATGAACAAATAAAATGAGAAATGCATTCATGAGGCTCCTGAGGGCCAGAGAATGTGACACACCCCAATGTACAGAGTTGATGTAAGTGACCAAGTCTCAGGCCAGTTTCTTGGGCCTTTCTCATATATTTGAGCATGCTCCCCACTGCGATCTCTGGCACTGACAACCCTGCTGTTCTCATCTTGAGTTTGTATCTGCAGACTGTCCCTCACACCCACCAAGCCCTGATCACTGGGTGCCCAGAGCTGTGGTGTTAGGTTCCAGGGTCCTTGGCATCAAATATGCATCTCCTTTCCACCTCACTCATTGGCTAACGTTTAACCTGTGATGGGATTCTGAAGTCGTCCAAAGTTCACCAGTGCTGTAATCTGCACGGACAGGTAACAGATGAGCCCCACGTTGGGCAGACATGGGCTACATCTTTGTTCTCTGGAGAGGCAGAGTCTCTCTCTGCAGTATCTCACCAGGCACCTCTGTTAAAAAGACACCTCATTAGGAGAGATAACAATGACACAGGAAACCTATTCCGTGCCCTCAAGTGTGTTGGCAGCAAATTGGGAAACAAGGAAGATGGAAGGGACCTGAATGGTAAACCAACCACTAGTCTTACAAGAAGCATCAGTGTGATCCCAGTAGGAGATCCTAGGTAATCAATGCCAGCCTCTCTGGCCAGCACATGCTGGAGCCCAGAGAGGGGAGAATAAGAAGCAGAGTGAGCGAGGCTCTGTATCACCAAGGCATATGGCTAGTGGGAGAGTCTCACCCGGGTGCCATTCAGTTTATCCCCATCCCCTGACCAAAGACATCTTCCATACGCAGTCCTTCCTGTATCCAGTAGTACACAACACGGCTGCTTTAGCCTTCGCAGGCCCTGTGGTCTGGGTTGTCACTTTGGGTGAAGACTCCGAACCATTGCAGATTCCCCCTCATCCTGGTCCAGGAAAGCGTGCCCTCAGGTGCTGTGATACCGGGAAATCCGGCATATGGTGGTTTGACATCCTGATTCTTGAATGACGAGTTAAAACTAGAGGTGAACAATGAGATACCACCTCACACCTGTCAGAATGACTAAAATGAACAACTCAGGCAACAACAGATGTTGGCAAGGAGGCAGAGAAAGGGGAACACTTTTGCATTGCTGGTGGGAATGCAAGCTGGTGCAGCCACTCTGGAAAACAGTATAGAGTTTCCTCAAAAAATTAAAAATAGAACTACCCTATGACCCAGCAATTGCACTACTAGGCATTTATCCAAAGGATACAAAAATGCTGATTTGAAGGGGCACATGCACCCCAATGTTTATAGCAGTGCTATCGACAATAGCCAAAGTATGGAAAGAGCCTAAATGTCCAGCAATTGATGAATGGATAGATATAGATAGATATAGATATAGATATAGATGATTTAGATATAGATGATATAGATATAGATATAGATAGATATATACACACACACAATGGCAGTCAAAAAGGATGAAATCTTGCCATTTGCAACAACATGGATGGAACTAGAGAGTATTGTGCTAAGCAAAATAAGTCAGTCAGAGAAAGACAAATATATGATTTCACTCACATATAGAATTTAAGAAAAAAACAGATGAACATGGGGGAAGGGAAGGAAAAAGAAGATAAAAAGAGGGAAGCATACCATCAGAGACTCTTAAATAGAGAACAAACTGAGGTTGCTGGAGGGGTGTTGGGTAGGGGATGGGCTAATGGGTGCATTAAGGAGGGCACTTGTTGGGATAAGCACTGGGTGTTACATGTAAGTGATGAATCACTAAATTCTACTCCTGAAACCATTATTACACTATATGCTAACTAACTTGGATTTAAGTAAATTAAAATTTTTTTTAATATTTATTTATTTTTGAGAGAGAGAGAGATAGAGTGAGAGCAGGGGAGGGACAGAGAGAGAGGGAGACACAGAATCCAATGCAGGCTCCAGGCTCTGAGCTGTCAGCACAAAGCCTGACGCAGGGCTCGAACCCACAAACCTTGAGATTATGACCTGAGCCAACCGAAGTCAGATGTTCAACCAACTGAGCCACTCAGGTGCCCCTAAATAAAATTTTTTAAAGACTGGAGGTGAAGTTCCAAACCTTCAATCAAGCTCTTTGGGATCACAAGGCCAAAATACAGACAGCCTACAGATCCCAGCCGTGAGGGTTTTGTTTGAAGGGTCCTTACGAATATAGTGCAGGAGGTGAGGTTGAGGACGAGGTAAATAAGGGGAGCACATAATCCCCTTGCTTGACCTAAGAACTTTGGACCAGTCCCCTGTGGAAAAGAGTGCTTCGAACAGACACCAAGCAGCTGCTTTCATCATACATTCTGACCACAAGCAGCAGGGGCTCTGAATGACAAACAGAAACTTTGCCCATGGCATGCTGGAGCTGACCCACACCAGTTTAAGAGAACCAGTTGTTAAAACTTTAGGAATTTTGCAAGCCATTTGACAAGTTGGTGGCTTGCAATGAGTATGGGAGTATGTGTACCACGGAAATTAGAAAACACTACAAAGCAGAGATTTCTTTCTTTTTTTTTTTTTCCTTCTCTATGTTTCCTAACAGATTTTTATGGGACCTCTTAAATAATTCTGAAGACAGGGAGCTCCCTGCTCTCTATGTTGGTCCATCCCACTCTTGGGCAGCTCTAGTTGCTGGAAGCTCTTTCTCACACGAAGCAGAAGTTTGTTTCTCTATCATTTCCCCTTGCAGCCTGTTTGCTCACGGGGACCTCCCGGTGCTGATCCCAGTGGACACCACATAGGCTGCTCCCAAGTTCCCATGGAGAGAACACTACGCACTGCCAGAACACGAGACGTTCATCGCCGTTGGGCCGTCTCCCCTTGCCCATGACCCCATCCCGGAGGGTCTTTGCCCAAGTTTGCTTGTGCTCTTGAATGTTCCACTTGCAAAGTCTGTGATGACAAAACCACATTTCATCAAACTGTGTTTCTCTCTCCCCTGCCACTTAGAGTGATCTACATTATTCTTAAACTCTTCCAATAGTCTTAATGCCAAAAGCTGCCAGAGGGGGCAGAATCGATTTTGTGGAGTGCTTTGCACAAATAAGATACACTAATTTTTTCTCTGAGAGGATCCTACCCGGGGCTAGGTGTCAAATGGGGCTAGGCAGTGCAGGGCATCGGGTTTCAAAGCCACGTTGTCTTGAAAACCATGGAGCTTTGAGATGGGGCCAAGGGCAGGGGGAGAGGAGCGCAGAGCAAACTGAGGCCTCCTCCCCAGGGGGCTCTCAATGACCTTGCCTGCATTGGGTAATGAGACTCCAAAGGCTTACTGCCAAATTCTACTCTGGCCAGCTTTCAGCTGTAGAAATATTCAAACAATATTTGTATAAATGGATGCCATTGAGGATTAAGCCTCCAAATAGGCATGCATCTCTGGGCTCAACTTCCTCTTCAGAAAAAGAGGTGGGGCGGGGGTGGGGGTGGGGGGTGGGGAAGACAGGCTTCACAACCAGAGCTGAATCCCTGAGCTCCAACACCAGCCTTGCCCCTACAGAAGTGACCCCACGTCTCTCAACCTCTGTTCCCTCATTTATAAAATGGGTGAGTGTGCACATTAAATGGTAAAAACCATGGGAGTACCTACAGTGGGACTCGGCACATAGCAATGCCCACCGATAACGGTAGCACCCTCTGATTATCAAGAGCTTCTTATCAACCTCTTCTGAGCATTAACTGGGGCTTTCCTTATTCACTCAGCTGACTAAATTGCTGCTGAATCTCCAGCCCTTGGGGTAGGCAGAAAATAAGAGGCCTCTCCCCAAAATATCCATGCCCAACTCCCCAGAATCTGTACGTGTTACCTTGCATGGCAAGGCGATTTTGCAGATGTGATGAAGTTAGGGATTGTGAACTGAGGAGGCTAGCCCAGATTATCCAGCTGGGCCCACTGTGAGCCCAGGGTCCTTACAGGTGAAAGCAGGGAAGTGACAGTCAAAGGAGATGTTAAGACCAGAGTACAGGTCGAAGTCATGCAAGGCAGACTGGTGGATGACAGGCTGCTGGCTTTGATGCTTGAAGAAGGTCATGAGCCAAAAAACACAGGTAATCCTCTAGAACATGAAAAAGGCACACTAATGCCTTCTTTTCTAGAGCCTCTAGGCTCTAACCCACACCTTGATTTTAGCTGGGTGAAACCCAGGTCAGATTTCTGACCTCCAGGAGTGTAACATAGTAAATTTGTTTCAGTTGCTCTAAGCCACTTAACGGTGTTACAGTAGAACTAGGAAACTAATACAGTCCTTAATCCCTCTTCGCTCTGAGAGACCCACCAATCTCCTCCTCCAGTTTTGGGGATCTTCACGATCTCCCAGCTTGGTTCTGGCCCTACTGAACAGCAGAGCCACCCAACACTGTCAGGATGGACAAAAGATGTTAAGTCTGACTTGAGACAGAATGACAACAGGTAACATCGAGTGTGTTTAAGTACCTTACATGTAAATTAAGTCATTTAATCCTTACCACATCTCTGTAAGGTAGGTACTTCAAATACCCCTTTTACAGATGGGAAACTGAGGCACAGAGATGGTAAGTAATTTATTCAAGGTCCATACTACCAGCAAGTGTCAGGATGCAGATTTCAACCCAGGAAGCCTTATTTCAGAGTCCACACTCTGAACCACTGTCCTACACAGCGCAAAGTTGCACACCCACCTCAGGGCCCTCTCAAGGTCTCCCCTGCAGAGACTCACCCCAAAGGCAAGACTTGAAATTTACAACAGCAGTTTTCTGGAGGCTGAAGAGTGGTTGGAAAGAGGGTGGAAGCCAACCTACCAATCCCATTTCTGAAATGCAATCACTGTCAAAGCCCAGAAAACTTTCCAAGATACTTGGAAAGGATTATTGGAGATAGAGTGCTCCCTCACATCCAAATCTCCCCCCTCCCACACCAGGCTCTGCTTTTTGCCGGGCCCCAGAAAGAGGCTCCAGTCATCTCCAGTGGCTGGGCTGGTGTGGGTGCTCCATATAACAGGGTACCTGCCACCCTCCTGGTTGCTGCAGGGGGGCCCTGACATAGGCATCAGGCAAGAAGAGTGCAGCAGTGTGGCTGATGGGTTATTAGAAGAGTTAACATTTGAAAGGTGTTCAGAACGTTGCCTGGCCAATTTATTGATTCTCCTTCCCCAGAAAGAAGGGTGCTGGAGGAAGAGTTATATAAAGCAGTGCTTCTCAAACTTTAATATGCATATACATCACCTGGAGATCTTGTTAAAATGCAGACTCTAACTTAGAAGGTCTGAGATGGAGTCAAAGATTATGCATTTTTAACAAGGGGATGCAGATACTTCTGGTCTGTGCACCAGACACTCAAGTAGATGGAATGTAGGGCACAGAAAACAGAGCAGGAATCCCATCTCATGATGGAAAGGGGCCTTGAAGGCCCAGTGTGTACCCTAACCACAGTTAGAAGTCTGGACTCTTCAAACCCTTCTCCCTTTCTGGGCAAGCAAGTTCAAGCAGGAGTCATTGCTCGGCCTGGCCAGGATAGTGGCAATGGGCCATTTTCACTGTAAGCTGGCCATGTCTCAAGCAGGAATGAGACACTTAGCCAGGCAGCCAAGAAAGGAGTTGACCAGTAGGAGCTTAAACCCTTCAAAGCCTCCGCATCCCCTAACAGAATAAACACCAAGCTCCTTGGGATTCACACCCATGTGGACACAACTCAAGGTCCTGATCTCCTTTCCACCACACCACATGGCTTCCCAAAGACTGCTGGCTTAGGCGGCCTCCACTTGGTCAAACACCTATTGCTAGGAAGTCCCAGATGGCCTTCCGTGCTCATGCTCAGGCAAGAGCCTCTAGGCCCCCAAAGCCCCTCCATTAGTCCCCTCCATCATCGAAGCCCTCACTTCTCAGAGTGCGGTCTGTGGCCCAGCAGCATTGGTATCACCTGGGAGCTCATTAGAAATGCAGACTCTCAGGACCCACCCAGACCATCGGGATCAGAAGCTGCATTTTAACAAAACCCCTGGCGATTCGCGTGCACGTTAAGGTCTGAGAAGCACTGGCCTAAGCTGCTTCTATTTCTGTGTTTGCCTCCCCTGCACACTCAGCCCCCATCTCAACTTCCCTCTCCCAAGCGGGTCAGCATGACCTACATACCGAGTGTAAATTTAGCCTCCTTTCTGGCTCTCCTTGGTTACCTCTCTTTCCAGAAGCTTCCAATCCAGTGCTCCTCTTCCTCTATCAAGGGTCAGTTCTGCAACCCCACCCAGCCCTAAGTTAGCCCAGAACATGTCAATAGCCTTTATTTAGGAAATCTCTCCAGTACTTTTTTTTCTCTCTAAACAAGAAATCATTTGCCTGAAGACTTAAATTGTTCAGACAAGCTGCTGCGTGCAAGGCCGGGGTTCTGCTAAGTTTTCCACTCCAGCCTGAGATCGTCCATATACCAGGATGAGTCTGCCTTGGTGGGACAGAAAGGGAGGCCACCACGTGGGGACAGTTCTGTGTTGAGCTCTTGTCCTTGAATCATTTTGGGTTGTAACAGGGAGAACACAAAATTACAGTGGCTGCCATTCCTCACGAGGCACCAGCCAGGCTGACCCAGGTCGTCCCAGGGCAGGGGGTGTTATTCCAAGGAGTCCATTTGACAAATGAGCCCGCGGAGGAGGGTTCCTTTAAGGCCTCAAGGGCCTGAAGATACATTTCTGACTTCACCTGGAGAAATGGATGATCCTGATCCCTTCTCAGACCCCATGGGAACACCACTCACAACTCTTGACCAGGAATCCTTTGTGTGCATTTTGGTTATTAATGCAGTCTGTCAGTTTTGCCCAGAACATAAAACTACATGCAGACATTTGTAATATAAATACAGATACTTTTATTAAAGGAAATAAAAACCAGTTCACCAAACAAAGATATTACAGATCATACGTGGGTCTGTGTCTTTCCCATCTCAGTCTCATAAGTCTAATATAGACACTCCCTGATTTTGACTATTTCTTGTTAATTTCTGATACCTTTATCATGTGGTTTAATGAAAGTTACTTAAATCTTTCATTTATTTAGCAAACATTTATCGAGTATATACTAAATGCCAGGTGCTCGACCGGGTGGTAAGAACATAATGATGAGTCACTGAGGGCCCCACAGTCTTGCAAAGGGACAGACAGGTAACAAATCCACAGTGTAGTAAGGCCTGCAATAAAGAGGTGTGCAGAGTACGAAAAAAGAATCCTTTTTTTTTAAATTTATTTATTTATTTTGAGAGAGAGAAAGTGCACGCAAGAGGGGGTTAGGGGCAGAGGAAGAGAGAATCCCAAGCAGGAGCCACACTGCCAGTGCAGAGCCTGACATGGGGCTCAAACTTACTAACTGCGAGATCATGACCTGAGCTGAAACCAAGAGTTGGATGCTTAACTGACTGAGCCACACAGGCGCCCCTGAAAAAAAATCCTCAGTCATGAATAGTGGGATTCCCCAGAGAGTCCTTATTGTAGTGATTATTTCAGGAAGTACTGAGTAACACATCCGCTCTAGGATAAAAATCATTGTCACTTGCATACATGTCTTATGCCACCTCTATGTTTATGGTGGCAATATATTTTCATGGCATCTTCCATAGCTGTCACATTGTCAATAACAATAAATATGTAGCTTCCCTCTTGAGAAGGCGCCAACAATCCTCTGTAGGTTCCCAACATTACCCAAGTTCCCTATTCTTAGCACATTTTTTCCTACAGGTTCAGGACCAGTGCCAAGATGACAAGGATAAGATCTATCATCCTGGAGAGCAAGATTCACAAGGACTAGGTGGGTGGCATGAGTGCCAAGTTCAGAGTAGGACTCCAGATCCAGCATGGGATTGCCATGCACTTCAAGAGCCTGCAGCCCAATGCTATTAAGTGGGCGAATGGGGTATAAGTAAGGGAGAAAAGTTCACCCAGGGCTCCAGGGTCCCACGGTCCCACTGCAGGTCTGCACACCCAATCAAGACACCAGCACTGCAGCCATGAGGAAGCAAGCCCCTGCCACCATACCTCCCACATGGATTACAGACACACAACCTTGTATATTTTGATATGGTTTCCTTGTTGCTACTTTGGGTTAAGTCTACACACTCCTGGATAGGGAGTAGAGAGATAATTTAACTTGTCCAGGAGCTAGGGCTGATATGTGAACTCAAGTGCGTCATTCCAGTTGTCAGACTCCCAGAAAGATGTAGCTCCTCAGACAGAAAACTGGAGGTTAGACATTGAACCTCAGATGGGTAGGAAAATAATCATCATGATACTACTAGCAAAAGTAATTGAGAGATTGCTACATGCCAAGCACTATCATAAGTACTGTACATATAGGAACTCATTTAAAGCTCACAAATTTATGAGGTAGCACTCACTACTTTTATAGATGAGGACATTGAGACCCAGAGAAGTTAAGCCCAAGGTCACCCAGCTAGTTGCAGAATCCACCACTCAGGCTCTGAACCAATGCACCACACCACCACCCTGGGAATTCTCAGCTTTTTCTACAACTTGGAGTCTAGAATCTAAACTTCTAGGAGTCCCAGCATGCATGAAAGAACCTCCAGATGGAGTGAGACAGATGGCTTCTGTCACTAGGAGGAGCTAAGCAGGAAGCAGAAAGTAAGCAAGCCATATCTCCTAAATTACTGGTTCCTGAACTACATACTGCTATGCCCAACTTCAGGCATTCTGAATCAGAACCTCCATAGGCGGGGCCTGGGAATTAGTACTTTCATTCTCTCCAGTGATTCTGTCGCACCCAGTCCAAACAGCAGCATCTGGGAACCATGTCCTAAGACTACATGCTATTCTGTGGATCGATTTCTCTTCATTTTCAGGCATGTCATAAAGTTTCAGAAAATTGGGGTATGATTTAGAGGCCAGGGAAGATAGAGGAAGCAATTATATGAATTCCCCCAAGGGGTAGATAAAACTCAAGGAACAAGATTTAAGGCTATCAGAACTAGTTGCCCAGAAATAGAGAGAGCCAGAGTAGTCTGAACTGACAGTTGAATGGGTAATGTGGCCCAACACAATGATCAGATGCCATTCTTCATGAATGTTATTATGTAGGAGCAGTGAGTTCAGTCTCAACTCACCATTTGTCTTACCACACACACCAAACATATATAATTCCAAGGTTTTGCATAGTCTTAAATGGAATCACATCAATGCCCAGTTTCTATCTAAGTATAATTGGAATTATATATTCAACAAAATGGTCCCTGAAAAGATAGGTTGATTAAACCTAACATATGAAATATCCTATTATAAAATCATTGTATTTCATGGTGGCATTTGCCAAGCCATTTTTCCATCTCCCAGCATATTCTAACCACCTGTTATCAGTTGAATTGTGTCCTCCCAAAAGATGTTGACATCCTAAACCCCTCAATACCTATGAGGTGATCTTATTTGGAAGTAGGGTGTTTTCAGATGATCAAGTTAAGGTGAGGTCATTAGGGTGGGCTTAACCCAATATGACTGATGGCCTTATGAAAAGGGGAAATCTGGACACAGAGACACACATACAGAAAGAATGCTGTGTGAAAATGAAAGCAGAGACCAGAATGATACATCTACAAGCCAAAGAATGCCGAAGACCAGCAAACCACAAGAAGCTGGGAAAGAGGAATGATACAGATTCTTCCTCAGAGCCTTCAAAAGAAACCAAATCTGCTGACAGGTTAAGCCACTCCATCAGTGGTCCTTTGTTACTGTCGCCCTAACAAACCAATTTGGCATCATATGACCCCAAGTTAATTATCAACCAACTGTACAATTCATATAATGAGGAACCATTTAGCTAGGCTAATTCCAAAGCGCACCCAGTTTTGAGAAGCAGATTTTAGAATCAAGCATATTGTGCATCATATCCTTAATATGAAAGACACAGAAAGAAAGAGATGGATGGGAAATAGCAGTCTCAAATTCTTCACGAGTCATTGGTTGTCACCAGTTTGGAGATGAACATATGTGGAGAGAAGATTGCAGGTAAAAAGTATGCAACCTTGGGGAGGAAAAAGTATTTTCCCTTTACCCTTCTAGGTTTTTGGATGAGACCCCTCTATAAACACACACACACACACACACACACACACACACACACACACACAGATTAACAAAAGAAAAAAACAAACAAACAGAAGTTTAATAACACATAAACCTCCCAAATACATGGGAGATACCCAGGAAAACTGAGAAACTTTCCAAAATGGCCCAACCCACCATCTTAAACACCATGTCCAGCTAAAGGCAAAAGAAAAAAAAAAGAAAAAGATGCTTGGAAGGGGGACAGGAAGGGCCAGTTATAGGAGGTTACCAGGAAAAGCAAGGTAAACTAGGGTGTGGTTCTTATGTAAATTTATGTCTGTTGCCTTCTCCATTGATCAGAGTTTCTCGAGATTTGGTCATCCTCCTCTTCCAGGTACAGACAGGGAGATATCCTTACAAATGGAGATTTCCTTTATAAATATAAATTTCTTTTGTCTGCATTTCTTAAAATAATCAGCCTAAAAGAACCCATATGCCAAAAAGGCATATTTGCAGGTGGCAAATTCTTCTCTCCTTTACCCCAAATCCCAATATTGTTGTCTGATGAGCTATATTCATTACATGTGAAGTACCAGAATTTCTTTTTGTGACTTGAGTCCTAAAATCTCAGAGAAGGCGTAGCTGGGACACAGGGGTGCGAGAGCACCTGGCTGCAGGGGTCCCAAAAAGATGAGGTTTCACCACTCACTGCCAACAAAATGTAAAAGCAGAGAGATAGGCAGTGTGGAAACCAGAAAGGAATTTATTTCAGTGAGACAGAGCACAACTCTATCCCCTGACCTGAGATTGTGACCAAAATCTAGAGTCAGACTCTTAGCCAACTGAGCCATCCAGGCGCCCCCAAATGCCTATTTTCAAAGGGAATAAGGTCCTAGGTACCTCTCATGACCACACCATGAAAATGTAAATGACAAAATGGTTTGGTAAACAGATTTCTTTAGCAGAGGACCTCACAGAGCTGTTGATATGCTAATGTGCTTTCTAAAGCCACCAGAGGAGACTGGAGTGTGGTTCCCCTAGACCAGAGCCTGGAAATCACACACACTGGAAATATGGGATCTTATGATTCAATTTGTCTAAGGCTTTTTTAGCACTGATCACAGGAAGGGATCTTCTTTTTGCCCACCACCTCTTTGAGTACTATCTCCCAACTTGTTTGATCATGGAACTCTATTCTTTGAATGGTTAGTAACATTTTGAAGGAAATTAGTTTGAGGTTAAGGTAGCCAGGTAAAACAGTTACCAGAGAAAACCAAAGAAAAAGTACTAAATAACCTTCATTAGAAACATTCCATTTTCAATTCAAATATAACTAAAATTGTTGTTCACTTAAGTTGGATATATAATTACTTTCTTCTAACAAATGTTCAAAAACTTGCAACGAATTTGTCATCAGTTGAATTTAGGTTCATATGAGATGGGTTAGATTAGATGGTAAATTAGAGAAAAGAGAAAAAGACAAAATGCTGAGGAGTACAATGGATGAGCTGGTCTGATACACTGTAGCATTTGATTTCATTGGAAGGATGCTTTTGTGAAGTAATTTAACAACATGTATTCAGAGCCAAGAAAATATCCTATACCCTTTTACACGTTAATCCCACTTCTTAGAAATAATTCGAAGTCTGGAACCAGGACAAGAGATGAAGGAGGGGCACTTTCCACATAAATACATTCACTGCATTTTTATTTTTAATGGCAAAAATTAGGGGAAATCTAAATGTTTTAGCCTACAAGACAACAGTTAAAGAAATTTTGGCACATCTCCTAGAAGGAATACCCTGTAACCACCAAAATTTTAAATTAAAATGTGGGATATGTAGCAACACAAGAAAAAAACTTATTTTATAATAAGGGGAAAAAGAGCATGATAAAAAATTGCATAACATTATGAAAACCATATGTCCACAAACATTTATAAAAAGATGAGTTCTTGGTAAGATTATAGATGAATTTCTTTTTGCATTTTTCTAAAACTTTGTAATATTATTATATTACATTTAACTTTTAAAAATATTTTAAGAATATAAAAGCAGTTTGCTGCCAATATACCAGTATACTACTAAAGAAGTATCCGTATACATTTTTAAACCCAAATGAATTTCTGACAGGGTACAGAGCACATTTCTCAAATATTCCCCCACTCATCTGTAACCTCATTAAAATTCTATGACATTTCCAATGATATAAATTATCTTTCAACTTGAAAGGTATGCCAAGGCCTTTAGATAAATATAACCATTTCTGGTGCCCAACATGATTATTTTAAGTAATTTTACAAAATCCATTCCGCTCTTGCTGCACCTGGTAATTAAGTTCAAACATCCTGAAGAAGGGCCGCCTCATCTCCCTGAGGCCCAGAAAGAATTTCAATTGCCATTTAAAGCTTCCAATTAGCTCACAACATAAAATTACAATTTACTTTTGATATTTTTTCCTCTGGGCCTAATTTTTTTTTTTTTTATTACTCTTCTAACCCATATTGTAATTACGCCTGCTCAATCTGATGTGAAACGTCCCCTTTTTCCACACTGGGCTTACGGAAATACAACCTGGCTAGTCAGTCTCTCTCCTCTTTAACATACCTGTTGGTGGACACAAACAGGAGCTCTGTCCTCCTGAGTAAGACTCTCCCAAAGTACCAAGGACCCACTCACCCTTCATCAGCTGTATCACTCTCTCAGGGGGTGGGACCCCAGGTTATACCTCTAATACTTGTGTCCACTTTTCAAACGTGATTTCCAGAATGGCCCCATTGCAATTCAGGGACTGGAGGTAGTATTGAAATTTATCTTCCCACCACATGGGAAGCACAAAGCCACCCCACTGTGGTGGGATAGTCTACTAAGGCATAATTTGTTTTTCCTGTAACCTTCCCTCTTGCTGTTTTAAGCAGATGGCCACACCCTTCATAATTCCTTGCCTTAGGGATGGTCTGCTCACCCCCACCCAGAAATAGAAAGCTGGCTGAAGTCAAGTCTGCCTAAATACTTAAATCATTAAAGAGATACAAATCTGAGAGAGGAGAAAACAGGGTTTGAGAGCAGTGAGAATGAGGGAAGATGACCTCCTGAATCTAACCACTCTCCCCATCTCCACCCTGGAGGCCCTGGTGACAAGTGTATGGAGGAGACCGCAGCCCCAGGAGTTCTGGGTAACAGGGAAAGGGTGGCTCAGAACCAGGCTGTTCTTTTGTCCCAGAGCCAATAGGTACCTGTGTTCTGGACACGCACACCTATCCCTACATTCAGTAGAGAACATTCTGAGCATCCTCTCTGTGCATAACAGCTTTTAGGCCCCAGGGAAATATGTCTCCCCATGTCTCGTTCTAGTTCCTCAAACTAGCTGTGCCTGAATGCCGTGACCCTTTGTGGGCCGTCCTGATGACAGTGCCAAAGAGACACACTGCTTGGGAGCGTGGGGAGGACTGGAGAGGAGGAAGAGTTGAGGTAAGAGAGAAGACAAGGAAATGTGTCAAATCCTTTCTTTCAACTAGCACGAATGAAGTCAATCTTGCAGATGAAGTATTAGTTCCCAGAAGTGTGAAGTGGTCTTTTCTTGCCTTTCTTCTTGTCCCAAGTTAGAGTTACAAAGAAAGCCAACAGAGATGTATTTGCAATATTTGCACACAGCAGCTCAAAACCGTTGTGCAATGTTAAAGGATTCATGTTACTCAAGCTTCTACACACGGTCTACATTGTTACATGCACAAAATGGGGTCTTAATTTAATGCAGGTCAATGAGAACACTGGACACTAGAATTGTGACTAGATTTTTTATAATTTAATAAGGTTTAATTAAAATTTCAAAATTAATTTAAAATTTAAGCTATATTTACATATCCTTGATTTCTAATTTTTGATATTAGCTAGGATATGTATATTTTGCTATCTTTTGATAGATAATGTTTAAAATCCTAAAAGCAAAATAACTTTTTGAAAACATACAAATATTGCTAATTTCTTAAAATTCACATTATCTTAGTTCTACATTTTTTGGCAAAAACATATTCAAATCTCATTTTTGTGATCCATTGGATCATTACTGCAATAGAACATAAATTATGTGAAAACCTTAATTATAAGTGATTTTTGCTGACATAATGAAAGAAAAATAAAGTGTATGGAAAAAAGTACATAATAACTCATCGCATACATATGTATATTTATTGTGTTACTCGTCTAATCATCACCAGCCCACTAACAGAATGCCCAATATGCTCAAGAGATTTTTTAATTCATTTGTCTTTTGGTATTTGACAATTTTCATTCATAAAAACTATAGCTTTAAACATGTTTTGATTTGGTCATTATGAAGATATATTTGTCACAATGGAAGGACAGAACACATCTTAATAGCCAACTTGATACCTTGATTTACTACTTCATCATTTCTATTTTTATTTATTTTTTTAACAAGAGAACATCACATTTCATTTCCTATGTATGGGGAATCCACCAAGATGTGAGGTCTCCATGACTTCTTCTTTAGACATATGGTATGAAACGTCCATGCTCTGCACATGGGAGGTTAGGAGAGGCTGTGCTTCCCAACCAACCCACTTCCCAACACAAGCCCCAGAACAGTCTCTGGCTCCGATTGGGTCACATGACCCTGAACCTATGAACTGTTCTCTGAACAACTAAATGCAATGCTCCATTGGCGAGCCTGCAAAAGCCTGTCCTTCTAGAGTCTGAGATGGAATCGGCTCCCCTTGAATGAAGTGTACGTGCTAAGAAGGGTTATTCCAAGAGGCAGATCAAGCTGTGAGTTCTAACACTATTTCAGTTGGGAGGGTCCAAGGAACTTTTTAAGAAAAAGAAGACAAAACACAAATTCAAAATTAGATAGTGAAAAAAAAAATTCAAATGAGGAAAGAAATAACAAATCCCAAGCCCCAAAAAGCTGACAGGTATCACAATTATCACAAAATCCTACCTGACATTTCTCTGTAATTGTTTTTTTTCCCCTATACTTTTTTGGCTGAATACACTTCAATCACTTCTTCATACAATAATGACTTCAGAATATCATTTTTAAAGGAGAATAGAAAGATAATTCAGTCCTTCTTCTATGTTGAATCATGGTTGATCAATATTTGTGGGGCTTTTTTATCACTGATAGTTTGAAAATGTTCTCTTAGCTTCCCAATGTGTTTCTGTGTAGTTTTATGATTATTGCCAAATTTGGGACTTCTGTCAAATTTCTTTTACATATGAGCTGGATAATTTCAAGACATTTCAAGTTTTCTTGCCCAAACCTGACATCTTAAATACTCTGATTTTGACACTCACTACCAGTTGCTGTCAGTCAGTCTCTCTTTTAGTTTTTATCTTAATTCCAGTGGGTTAGCGTACAGTAATATTAATTTCCAGGGTACAATATAATGATTCAGCACTTCCATACACCAGCCAGTGCTCATCATAAGTGCATCCTTAATCCCTACCACATATTTCACCCATCCCTCTACCCACCTCTCCTCTGGTAACCATCAGTTTCTTCCCTCTAGTTAAGAATCTGTTTCTTGGTTTGTCCCTCTCTCTCTCTTTTTTTTTTTTTTCTTGCTCATTTGTTTTGTTTCTTAAATTCCACATATGAGTGAAATCATACGGCATTTGTCTTTCTCTGACTGACTTATTTTGCTTAGTATTATACTGTCTAGTTTCATCCATGTCCTTGAAAATGGCAAGATTTCATTCTTCTTATGGTGGCGTAATATTCCATCGTTTATACATACACGGCATCTTCTTCATCCATCCATCAATCGATGGACATGTCGATGTCCTCTTGTCCTGGCATCAGCCACCACAGTGGGCAGAAGGAGTAGTCCTGGAAGTCAAGGATCGCATCAGGATGCTAACAAACACTGAACTATGACTGACTATGAACCACAAAAATACATCCATTGGAACACAAACTAAATGTATTCCCAACTCAACTTCTCTTAACTGGGTTAACAAATATGCTTAGGGGCGTCTGGATGGCTCAGTCAGTTAAGTATCAGACTCTTGATTTTGGCTCAGGTCACGATCTCATGGTTCGTGAGTTCCAGCCCTGCCCTGGGCTCTGTGCTGACAGCTCGAAGCCTGCTTGGGATTCTCTCTTCCTGTCTCTTTGCCCCTCCCCCACTCGCATTCTTGTGCTCTCCCTCCCTCTCTCTCTAAAAAATAAAGCACATATTTTAAAAAATATGTGCCTACAGCTCTTCTATTACCTTGAACACATGGGGAAGTGTGAATGAGGAAGGTCAGAAGGGAAAGAGACAGTGTTCTTAATCAATTGCAGTTAAAATATCTCGTTTTTACACATTTTACAACATGCATGGCTTGGTGACAAGTTGCTAGGGCCCCTCACAGTTGTCTTGGAAGGGGACTGTGCTAATGACAGGCTTGGAGGGTTAAGTTTCAGGAGCTTCACAGCATACCCACCTCTGGGTATTTCTGATGCTGTTTCCTGAAGAAGGGGAAATGGATTCTGGCAGGTCAAAACTGTAGCTGTCTACTACAATCGTTTTGGCTTCTATCGTTTCCACCACTCCATTCTTTCCCCTATGAACAAATATATCTTCTACAAAAGATTTTTGCCACCCTCAATTTTAATAACTTCGGTTTTTGCTTTCACTCTGTTCTGCCTAAAAGATCCTGCACCTTTATTTGACCAAGTCATTCCCATCTCACGAGGCCCAGTCCAGCTGCTGTCTTTTTTGTTTCTCATCTCCCCATCCCAGGGCTTTCAAAATCTGGTCCTTAGAACACTAGCTCCTCCTTGAGATGCTCTATTTAAAAAGAAAAAAAATAATAGTAATGTTCTGGTTTTGGAAGAAGTTGCATGATTTTTCTGTCCCTCCCTGCCCCCCATCCTCTCCTGTTCAAAATGTATATTAGCAGTTTCGGTTCTGAGAAATCCTACACTGAAAGAATAATCATTCCTGAGAGCTTAGTCTATATCAGGCTGTTCTAAATGCTTTCCATGTCTTATTTAAACCTCACTACTAACCCTACAGAATACATTGATTTTACAGATAAGGCAAGTCTAGGGCTAAATAATTTGACCGAAATCACATGATAGGTAAGTGAAAGATCCACGTTTTGAACGTAGATGTTCTTGGCCATTGCTCTATGCTGTCCTTTTGATTTTGCTTAAACCAGTGCTTCTCGCTATTTTCAGTCACAGACCCCCTTTCTGCACAACTCTATTAAATCACCCATAAAAGCAGGATACACCCCCACGCACTTCAGCCGTGCCGCTCCCAAGGCTTACCCCCTTCTGTCTCCTGGCAGAGCCATTGTGACGCTCTCATTTCCTGCAGTAGGGACCTTTGTCTTGATCATGTTATCCCCCAGACTCTCCATACTGTCTGACACACAGTAGGTATTCAATAAATATTCACAGGCTGAATATATACTGATAGTGTTTTAAACTTTCCCAACTATATTTAATTGCAAAAGTGAGGAAGCAAATCCAATAAATTCAATGCTAGCAAAAGGAAAATAGAAGACTTTATACAACTTTTCCAAATCCTTTCATATTGCTCCTCTTCTACTGTTTACCAGCGAAGAAGGAAATTAAAAGAAGCAACTACAAGCTGTTTTAACAGTCAGACTTAACTTCGATTTGGAATCAGCACAGAGAAATTATTTCTGAAGGCCCTTAACAAAAAAGGACTGGAAAGTATATTAAGTAAAACTCAGAAAAGAATCAACCATAGCCTGATATTAGCATCTTTGAAAGAGGAAATACACAACAGCATTCTTAATAATGTCTAATAATTCCCATAGCACAGGGGCACAAATAATGTTCCTTCTGAATGACAACGTCTCAATTCCAGTTCTTGTCCTCCAACCTGGAATAAACAAGGACCATCCTCTGAATGTCCTATTGTTAACAGCTACAAGGGCAGAAGGCATTTTAATTTCAGAAGATTCAAGTTCAAATCATGAGTCATCTTCTCCATTTCAATCACAATTCCGGTATACTTCTTATTTGTTAAAACAAATATGTTTTTACTGCAGGAAAAAAAAAAAGAATCTAAACAAATTGGCACATACACTTTCAAAAATTTAATCCACACGTGTTTTGGTACCAGCATAAATAAGCTTGGCCCAATTTTGCAATGTCTTTGAAGACAACAATAGGGCTTATCTTAAAACTCCCTTAACCATATTATAAATATATCACATATCACAAATCCATATTACATTATTTCGCTTGCAAGAAGCCAGTCCAAATATTTAATGTGGATAGCTCCGAAGAGCAAAATTCTCTGCAGGTAGTAAGATGTTGATCAGAGCTGCCTGCTAGGTCGGAGCCCAGTCGTGAAACCAAATCTGGCCTCCACGAGGCCTCTGGAGTGATCTTACTCCTGCTTTACTTTTGGCCATTCAGTGGCCCCCCTAGTACCTTGAGAAGAAAGTCTAGACCAGCAACACCCCTCCCATGGCCTAAGCTCCTCTCTTCTGTAGCCTTATTTCCCACCATTTTCTCCATATAGAACCATTGCAAGTTTCCTGCATATGCTTTTTTATGTTTTAAATGGTTTTGCTCAAACTGCAAAATACCCTCCCAATCCCCCACCATCCTTTCTGCATCCTCTGACTCTCCCTGCTGCTTCAGCCTAAAACCTTACCTATCAATCAAAGCAACACTTAGCCAAGCAATTCCACTCCTAGGTATATACCCAAGAGAAATGAAAACATGCCCATATAAAAATCTGTCCATGAATGTTCATAGCAGCTTTATTCATAATAGCCAAAAAATGAAACCCAGTTGTCCATCCACTGATAAATAAATAAAATGGAGGGATAGCCATACAATGGAATACTCTTTGGCACTAAAAATAAAGGAAGTACTGATACATGCTACAACATAAATGAATCTTGAAAACGTGAAAATGAAGGAAACCAGTCACAAAAGACCGCATGATACAAGATTCCATTTTTTTTTTTGGTAATCTCTACATTCAATGTGGGGTTTGAACTCATGACCCCAAGATCAAGAGTCACATGCTCTACCAACTGAGCCAGTCAGGTACCTCTACAAGATCACATTTATATTAAGTGGATAGAATAGGTTAATCTTTAGAGAGAGAGAAAATATTAGTGGTTGCCTAGGTCTGGAAGGGTTGGGGACAGGGGGAAGTGCCCACTGGTCAGTATGGAATTACTTTTTGGAGGTAACGTAAGTGTTCTAAAGTTGATTGTGGTGGTGGCCGCACAAGTCTATGAAGACACAGAAAGCCATTCAACTGTGTACTTTAAATGAGTGAATTGTAAGGTATGTGAATTATCTCTCAATAAAGCTGTTACAAACAGCAATGCTCATGCATCACCACCTCTGGGAAACTCTCTCTGACTTTTCCGAGCACATTTTGTCATTCCATCCGCTCATTACCTCTATCCTTGACACATGAATTTCACCACCAATTTATCACAATTAAGAGCGGTCATTTGCCAAGTACTTCATACCCAGCATCTTTTTTTAATATTTTCAATAAGCCTGTGAGATTAGTATTGTGAGCATGTCACTTTGCAGCTCGGCACATTTTGAAGTGTTTTGTTATCCAAAAAGACTGTTTCTCAAAGACAGCAGTTGCACGAGGGGACCCACACCTCTAATGTGGTCCAGTGGAATCTTTTTTGTTTGATTCAAGTCACAGTATTTTTAAAAACTTTAGTTGATAGAATTTTTAAAATCTGGAGATTTTATGTGAAAGTCCATTTTGATAACTTACTATGAAATTCAGAGAGCCTAATGACAAGATTCCACCAAAGCCTTTAAGCCTGGAGAACCCTCTCTAACTTATCACAGTCCTTACTTCTCCCTAGTGTCTCATATCGAGCTTGCTTTACTAATTGATGCTACCTGCACAAGGTAGCATAATAGAGTTTGTATGCAACAACTCACCCTGGGCAAGAACCATGTCCTAGTCATATTTTCATTCCCGTAACACCTAGACAGCACCTGATAAGTAGTATGAGCACAATAAATAACCTAGAACTGTTACTTTTCTTACTCTGTAAGTGAGCTATGTTCTGGAGCATGTTCCTGACCCTTTTATTATTTTTTTCAGCTTATCAACCAATAAATCCCAAGTACAGCCTTGCATTGAGCTCCTGGTTGAAATCAGTTCAAAGGAGGTCAAATCCTGGCCTTCCAGGAAAACCAGGGGAAGTAAGATCTCACTTACAAAGCCATTAGCAAATGGTACGAAACATAATTAACAAAATGTAAGATGTACAGATTATAGCATTGGATGTCCTGTCACTACCCCAAGAAAAATTCAAGTTTAGTAAGCTTTAGAAAAAGCCCATGTATGTAAACAATAAAATCTTACCATTTTGATTACCTGAATAGGGCTGGGGTGGTCCAGTCTCAGACTGACCTAGAAGTCTTCCATGAGGGTATATTTTGCCAAGCAAAGTAACAGCCTACATGGAATTCATAGGGGTTTGTTTAACCTATTTATCAGGAAAGAAAAAATTGAGGCTTTTACTGAATCTATTATTGCTCATATGCAAATTATACTGATTAAAAAGTATCTTCATTTACTTCCAATACTTCCAATAAGACCCCTGGAAGCGTTTTATTGGCACCTGGTACTGACTTCAGTGACTATATACTGAGCTCTGACTCAGCCTTTAACCAGTTCACCGGTGGTGCAGAAAATTAGCCCACTTTTAGACACACAGCTATATTAATCATGTACATACATTGTGCTACAATTAGTCATGCACATACCGCACATACATCTAAGCTAAATCTTTTATTTTTTTTTTTATTTTTAAAAAAAAATTTTTTTTAACATTTATTTATTTTTGAGACAGAGAGAGACAGAACATGAATGTGGGAGTGTCAGAGAGAGGGAGACACAGAATCTGAAACAGGCTCCAGGCTCTGAGCGGTCAGCACAGAGCCCGACACAGGGCTCGAACTCCCGGACGGCGAGATCATGACCTGAGCCAAAGTCGGACGCTTAACCGACTGAGCCACCCAGGCGCCCCTAAGCTAAATCTTTAATCTCCTGATCTTTTTAGATAAGTATATCATTTTAATTTTAAAATATTCGTACTCACAGAAAATTAGAAAGAAAAAATAAATGTTTGGTAATTTCAACCACACAAAGACTAGCATTTAACATTTTAGTACCTTTCCCTATAGTCTTCTTTTTATGCATATTTTTGCATAATTTTAATCATAAAGTAAATCACTTTTACACATTGCTTCCCATTTAAAATTATAACTTAAATTCTTTAATGGCATAATATTGCATTGTGTGTATGTGCCCTAATTTATATAATTAGTTCCCTATTATAGGGCATCTAAGTTATGTCTTATTTTGCAGATTCGTTAATAATGCTGTAATTATCTTTCGGTAAACAACTTTTTTCATATTTTAAGTTGTGTCCTGAGGGTAAATTCTCAAGAATAGAAGTACAATAAAACCTTGGTTTGCGAGCATAATTCGTTCTAGAGACATGCTTGTAATCCAAAGTGAATTTCCCCATAAAAAATAATGGAAACTCAGATGATTGTTCCACAACCCAAAAATATTCATACAAAAATGATTACAATACTGTAATATAATACAAAATAATAAATAAAATGTAAAATATAAAGAAAAACAAAATATAAAGAAAAGTAAACAAATTAACTTGCAGGCACCCTTGAAAACCTTCGAAGCTGGTGTGAGGGAGATAAGAGAGAGGAGGGTTATCATATAGGAAAACTTTCACTATCACTAAAGGAATCACTGATATCTGTTAGCTCAATGAAATCCTTTTCTTTTCGCACATTAACAAGGAACCTATCCAATGACACATGCTTTTGCTTCCTTTTGAGGATTTCATGGAAATGTGATATTGCAGTGACCTTAAACAGATTCATGGCTCGCACTGCTACAGCCTTATTCGGGTGGTGCTTTTCTACAAAATTTTGCACTATTTCCCACATTTTACACATGTCCTTAATCTCATTTACAGTGAGGGATTCTCACTTTTTCTCCTTCTTCTCCTCCTCTGCAGACAAGATGCAGACTTCTGATAAAATCTTGCAATTTCGGCCACTCGTGTACCTCGTTGGTACTTCTCACTGATTTCCTTTCCTTTTTTTTTTTTTTAAGTTTATTTATTTATTTTGAGAGAGACAGAGACAGCGCAAGTGGGGGAGGGGCAGAAAGACAGGAGAGGGAGAATCCAGGGCTTTGGCATGAGGCTTGAACTCATGAAACCTTGAGACCATGACCCAAGCCAAAACTAAGAGTCCGGCTCTTAATCGACTGAGCCACCCAGACACCCCTCAGTGGTTTCCTTCTTAGCTTCCACCATAATCATTTCCTTCGTCTTACCCTCTTTCTTTTCTACCTTTTTCTGCATGGGGGCCATTGCATACACTTGCACGGATGTTGACTACAGTACAGTATTAATAAGCCCTTGTCATACACTGTATTTAATGTAACTGGCAGTAAGGCTGAGGAAAGGCTCTATATCTGCAGGCAGCCTGACCTAGAATGAAGCAAAGCATTCCTGAGCTTACTTTTGTGTGGGAAAACAAAGGATTGTCCATAAGTGCTTTGGGGTGACAAAAAATACACTAGTGCCAGTTGTGGGCACCTTCCAAAGTGCTGAAAAATCACTGATTTCTGCCAAACGCTGTACCTGAGACGAAGCACTCGAGCATGGAAGATGATCATCCACAATCCTGAAGTGAGAGAGAGACAGAGACAGAGACAGAGAGAGAGAGAGAACCATTGGCTCAGTTGTGATCATGTGACATTCGGCATCATGTACTACTGTATTGAGAAACATCGCTTGTTTATCAAGTTAAAATTTATTAGAAATGCTTGCTCATCTTGTGGAACACTAGCAGAACAAGTTACTCACAATCCAAGGTTTTACTGTACATTGTTACAACCTTTATTTGTATTCCCAAACTTCCCTACAGTTTGGATAGATTGCTATTCCTACCAGCAATGGTGGGGGGGCGGGGGGTCACCAGTTCATTTTCTTTTTCTTTTTTTAAGTTTATTTATCTATTTTGAGAGAGGACAGAGACAGCACAAGAAGGGGAAGGGCAGAGAGAGAGGGAGAGATAGAATCCCAAGCAGGCTCTGAGCTACCAGCTGCAGAGCCCGACATGGGGCTCCATCTCACGAACCGTGATATCATGACCTGAGATGAAATCAAGAGTCAGATGCCTAACCAACTGAGCCACCCAGGCACCTCTCACCAACCCATTTTCAATGAAGATTTTTCTCTTCCAGATTATTTTCAGTTGTGATATACAGGACTGGCTATAGACAATCTGGAGAAATTAGAGAAGAATGTCCTTGGTGCCACCTCACTTGCTTTTCGCTCCTGTTCATGCAGTCGTCTCTATCCACGTCTCTCCTGACCCCCTGGTTCCCCTTCCCCTTCAGGCCTGCAGTGCCTCTGCCTTCTCCACCCGAACCCCTCCTGGACCTGCACACTCCAGTGAGCAGCTAACTGCCGGAGCCGGATTTAGGAAGGAATGGCTAAAAGGGGAGGTGAGCTCATTTGAGAGAGGATTTGCATCTGCAATATTCCTAGGAGCCATAAAGCTGAGGAAAGTCCTGGGGGTAGCCAGGAACTTCCTGGGGCCCTTGAATCTCACCACAGAAAAAGCTGCTGGCCCATTTTGAAAGAATTGTTTTGGAGGAGAAAAAAAAAAGAGAGAGAGAGAAAGAATTGTTTTAGTTTTAATGGCCTTTATTTATTTTCCTGGTTGTAAAAGTAATATATGCTCCCTATTAAAAATCTGGAAAATATTATCTCCAAAAGAATTAAGAAAAAAAAAACAGAATCACCAGGATTGCATCATCAGCTCAACAAATTTAGCTGAAAGCCTCCGAATACCCCATACCCTTGTCTTGAGCTTCTGCAGAGTCTGTAGTCCACGGGAGAAGCTGAGTCCTTCCTGTTCCTTTTTGATCAGCTTCCAGAAATTTGTATTCAACCAGGTCACCAGAATTGGAACCAGGAAAAGCAATTTGATCCCATGTAAGCTCAAAAGGTTTTGGAAGCCCAGACCAGCAGCTCTTCCCCCTCCTTACTTAGAAGATACACGCTTCCTGTCTGTGTTCAGAATCCAGTGGCATTTCCAGGAATTCAACTACTTTCCTCTCTTTACAGAGGGAGGGACAGTTTAGAAACCCAGGCTCTTGAATGGGAACTCAATTATTGGCATCCATGTCTTTATACTGTTTCCTTTGAGTATAATTATCAAGCACTTTCCGTTTTGCTTCTGGTTTGTAGTACTCGTGGCCAGACATTTGACTTAGGTCAAGTTTCTGACCTTTTCTTATGCAACTTAGTTTTCCTTGGATTCACACAGCTATCAAACTACTTTGCCCTCGGGAAACAGCATGGTGCAACAGTTGAGGGTATGAGTCTTATGACGGAGCACTGTGTGAGTATGGCCATGGTCAAATAGGCACTTTGGCCCATGGCTGATGAGATGGTAAAGGGTACAAGTCCTTTGAAAGGCAATTTGGCACTGTCTATCAAAATTACAAATGCATATGGCCTTCAATTCACTAACCCACTTCTAGGATTTAACCCACAGATAGACCTGCACACATAGGAAATAAACATGTGTTTGATATTTACTGTACATTTATATTGTTATAATTATATATTAATTTGCATTTGAATTTTGTATTATAATTATGTGTTGTGTGTATATATATATACGCATACATACACACACACACACACACTATATATATATATATATATATATATATATATATATATATATATTATAGCAAAAGATTCAGAAATAACCAAAATGTCCATCAGGAGATTGGTTAAATAAATTACAATATGTTGGCATAAAATACTTTACAGATGTTTAAAAAGTGGGAGAACCTCTATGTACTGATATAGTAGACATTTAACACTGCATATATAATTTATATTATATGAAAGAAAACAGATTTTTTTAATTTTTTTTTTTTTTGAGAGAGACAGTGAGAGAGAGCACATGTGCTCTCTTTGACAGGGAAAGGGGGGGAGAGAAGCTTAAGTTTGCCCCACGCTCAGTGTGTGGAGCTGGACACAGTCTCAGTCTCATGACCTGAGCCAAAATCAAGAGTCTGACATGTAACCGACTGAGCCACCCAGGCACCCCAATAGGTTTTTTGTAATATGTGATCTATATTATATATTCATGATGTATCTTCTTCATATATAATATGAGAAAGGCAGCTTAGAGTAGAGGTTAAGAACACAGACTCTGGAGCCAGACTACCTGGATCGGAAGCCTGGTTCCACCTCTTCCTAGCTGTGTGATCTTAGGCAAGTCATTTAACCTCTCTCTGTCTCAATATAATCATTTTATAAAATGGAGATAATTATCATTCTTACCTCACAGGGTTGATGAGAGCATTCAATCTGTTGGTATTCATCAAATGCTTAGACCTAGATCTGGCACACAGCAGGGAAGCACCATGTAACTGTGAGTTACTTTTATATTCCATTAAATGAAAAGGACAACATTTTGGGGTGCATAATTTGCTACCTTTTGTGTATGAAATGGAATAAAATAAGAACTTGTGTTTGTATTTGCTTTTCTTCTCATACAGCAGCATTGGAAAGATATATGAGAATCTAATGAGAGTGGTTCCCTGCAGGAGGAGAGGTCATGGTGCTGAACACAGGAGCAAACTTTTTAATTGCATACCTTTGAATATCCTTTTGATGTTTTTGAACTACATGGATTTAATACTTATTCAATAAGTTACTTTTCTTATTTTTTATTTTTTAAAGTTTCTATTTAAATTCCAATTAGTTAACACACAATGTTATCTAATCATAATATTAGTGATTCAACACTTTCATACATCACCCAACACTCATCAGGACAAGTGCATTCCTCAGTCCCCATCATCTATTTCTCCCATCCCCCACCCACCTCCCCTCTGGTGACCATCAGTTTGTTCTCTACATGTCAGAGTGTGTTTCTTGGTTTGCCTCTCTCTCTCTCTTTTTTCCTCTATGCTCATGTGTTTTGTTTCTTAAAAGCCACATATGAGTGAAATCTTACAGTATTTGTCTTTCTCTGACTGACCTATTTCCCTTAGCATAGTACTCTCTAGCTCCATCCATGTCGTTGCAAATGGCAAGATTTCGTTCTTTTTGGTGGCTGAGTAATACTCCATTGTACACATATACCACATCTTCTTTATCCATTCATCAGTCAATGGACACTTTGTGTCTATAATTTGGCTATTGTAAATAATGCAGCTATAAACATCGGGATGCATGTATCCCTTTAAATTAGTATTTTTATATTCTTTGGGTAAATACTCAGTAGTGCAATTATTGAATCATAGGATAGTTCTATTTTTAACTTTTTGAGGGACCTCTGCTCCGACTTCCACAGTACTTGTACCAGTTTGCATTCCTACCAACAGTGCACTAGGATTCCTTTTTCTCCAAAAAGAATTTTTTTTTATAAATTTTTTTAATGTTTATTTATTTTTGACAGAGAGAGAGAGAGAGACAGAGCATGAGTGGGGGAGGGGCAGAGAGTGAGAGGGAGACACAGAGTCCGAAGCAGGCTCCAGGCTCTGAGCTGTCAGCACAGAGCCCGACGCAGGGCTCGAACACATGAACCATGAGATCATGACCTGAGCTGAAGTCGGACACTTAACCGACTAAGCCACACAGGCGTCCAAAAAGAAATTAAAAAAAATAAATAAATAAGTATGGACCTAGGATTCAGGATGGTCTGTATGCTAGCTCTGCCTCCCACTAGCTCCAAGACCTGGCACAAAATTACAAAGTTTGTGACTTCTTCAAGCCTGAGATTCCTTTCTCCATAAAAATCTTATCCACAGGTAATCAAGATACCCCAGTAACCTGTTTGGTGTAGGGCCAGCCATGGCAAATGCTCTGGAAGCATTACCACTGGTAGCACTTACTGTTCACTTCCACTTCCTCCCAGGTGCCCCAAAGACACTCATTCTCTTGCTCCACCTGCTGGCATTCCAGAACCTCAGACCAGACTACCCAGGGATGGAAGAGGAAGGCCAGACCTTAGGGTGAAATCAGCACAGGTTCAGAACCCAGATAAGTCCATTATTACTAACAGCATGGACTTGGGCAAGTAGCCTCAGTTTTATCATTTGTAAGGTGATGATGATAACATCAATAACCCCCATCTTGTAGGGTTAGCATGAGGACTGGAAATGATGTTCGTGAAGTGCCCAGCACAGCGCAGGGGAGGCACTGAGTCTGTGGAAGTTACCTTAAGACGAAAGAGAGGCGTGGTGGGGAGAGAGATGGAAGGGCTCTTATTCCCAGCTACCGCTCTTCCTATGTGGTGGACGGCTTGGCTCCTGAAGGCTTGTTTGTTACCCAGTCTCGTGCTCTTTTAGCCCCCTGAAAGACAGAGAGCATCTGCCACGAGTGGACACATTCTCATTCTCGACGACACTCAACAGAACAATTTCTGTGTAGGTTTCCCATCAAGAAACACGCTGCAAGGTGAGCTAAGTGACAAGTACAACAATCCCACTTTGTGAGCATCTCCTGTGCACCATTGTCCTTGGCATTGAAGCTCCAGGCACAAAGCAGACAAGGCTCCAGTTTTCAAAGCACCTACATCCGATGGACCATCAACAAATAGGCTCAGGGAATGAGGACCATGTCTGTGGGGAGCTGCCTGAGTGAGATGGTCATGAAGGGAACTTGGGGCGCTCAGGTCATTGGTTTGAATACATTATTTTCTTACTGAAGATTTTCTACTCTCCAGTTCTCTAAAAGATTGAGGACTTCAGACACATTTCTCATCTAAGGAGGAGGAGGGGAGAGGTCAAATTAGCGATCCAACCTCACCAGTTAAAATCCTGCCGCCACTATTCACCAGGGCCTGTGCTCTGAATCAACATGATAGCAAATAGGCTGGAACATCGCTAATTATCAAGGTCCTGACACTCAGGGTCCCCCTGCTCGTTTTGGCATTAACCGTAATATCAATGCAATGTCATTGCAGAATTAACCATAATATCATTTTTATGTCTTTGCAGACTTTTCCTATTTTACTTTCCCTCTTGCTGAGAGCCATGTGCAGCTCTATGTATAATGGAGTCCGGATTTTACTACCCTGGATGCTAAAGGTCACATTTTTGGCAAGATGTGGATAAGCAAAACCCCATGTGTGTCTATAAAACTAAATAGTAATTCCAAAGTATCTCTTAGTATGAGCCGGGATGTTTCCCAGATTTTAAAATATATAATTTTAAATTCATGATTCTTTTGAGAAATGCAGGAAAGTAAAATAAACCTCCCCTTCAAATACAAGTGCCTCAGGGAAAACGAAGTTTTATGTAAATAGCTGCAGGTGGTGATGTAGCAGAATCACAATAGCCCCCATAAATTTTGGAGTTCTCCAAGTGCGCTGAAAATTTTCTAATTTTCCTTTAGTTGCAGCTGAGACATCTCTTTCTCTGGGAAGAGATCTTTCTGTGATCTTCCCAAGACTAGGTTAGCTACCCACCCCTCTGTGCTCCCTTAGCAACCTGAACCTTTATCAAATGATTTCGAAAACCTTAATTATCCTGTTTAAGTATAAAGTTCTCTTTTTCCCTTGACCTTATGGGCACAGAATCAGTTGAAAACTAATCCTTGGTTTGTAATGCGTTATCATCACTGGTCTATGCTTGACCCTGTTTTATAATCAGTGTTTTATTTTATCTGGGTGTATATTTATCTGTAATAGTTCTGCCAAGTAGAAAAATAATGGAAACCACATATATAGCTGTAAATTTTCTAATAGCTCCATTTTAAAAAGTATAAAGTAACAGATGAACTTAATTTTAATAATGTAGTTTATTTAAACCAATATATCCAAAAGATTACCACTTCAACATATAATACATATAAACATTATTAATCAGATATTTACATTCTTTTCTTTCTATATGAAGCCTTCAAAATCTGGTATGTATTTTACATTTACAGAATATCTTAATTAGATCTAGTCATATTTCAAGTGATCAGTAGTCCTATGTGGCCAGTGGACAGCACAGATTTATAACATAACCAACTTCCATGTGTGTATGACCAAAACAAGAACTAAAATATCACCAATAACTTATATATACCTGTAAACTCTTCCCTCACCCTGCTTCTTGTCAGCTGGTCTGCTGGTTCAATTAGATGTTAAGTTCGTGGAGGACATAATATGTGTATTTACAGAGATAGTTGTGTGTTTTATTGTCATCTCAAAGTGTGTTCCCCAGACCCTAGGAGTCCTGGAGACACGTTCAGCTCACAATATTTTTCTCATACTATTGAGACATTATTTGCCTTTTTCACTATGTTGACATTTGCACAAATTACAAGAGCAATGGCATGTAAAACTGTTGGCACCTTAGCACAAATCAAGGTAATAGCCCCATGTCGGACTGTAGTCATTGTAAAGTACAAGTTTTACTTTTTTTTTTTTTAAGTTTTTTTAATGTTTACTTATTTTTGAGAGAGAGAAAGAGAGAGACAGAGTGAGAGCAGGGGAGGGTCAGAGAGAGAGGGATACACAGAATCCAAAGCAGGCTCCAGGCTCTGAGCTGTCAGCACAGACCCCGACACGGGGCTTGAACTCACAAACTGCGAAATGATGACCTGAGCCAAAGTCAGATGCATAAACAACTGAGCAATCCAGGAACTCTGTGAAAGTTTTACTTTAAGATGTCCTTGATTAACCAGTAAAATGTATTAATTTTATTAAATCCTGATCCTCGAATGCCTGCCTATTAAAAAAAATGTTTAATGTTTATTTATTTTTGAAAGAGAGAAGAGAGAGACAGAGCAGGAGCAAGGGAAGGGCAGAGAGAGAGGGAGACACAGAATCCAAAGCAGGCTCCAGGCTCTGATCTATCAGCACAGAGCCAGACATGGGGCTTGAACCCACAAGCCATGAGATCATGACCTGAGTCAAAGTCGGAAGCTTAACCGACTGAGCCACCCAGGCGCGCCCCAACTGCTTGCCTGTTTAACCTTCTGCATGACAAATGGGAAACAGGCACAGAGCATGCCCCTGCACACTCAAGTTCAGTTGTTGCCCAGAAGAGCACCCGTGCACCAGTCTGCGTTGTGAGCTGCGCTCGTGGCATTTCACTGAACACTACTTGCACTTGAAACAACTGACAGATACACCATGGTTATTCAGAAGTGGGAATTTAGTGGGCATTTCCCCAAAATAAACAAAGTAAACCTGTCACTTCAGAGAAAACAACTGATGGTATTTGTTGCCAATAATAAAAATTTGAGCATTTGAGTGAAAACTCAAATTTGGGGAAATTTATATCCACTAATGTGAGTTTCACAGCTTGTTAATGTCTGTACACTTTTCTGAAGAGGTCAGTGGTGTTATTAACAAATGTGGTCTTTGTCGTTGTTGTTGTTGTTGTTGTTGTTGTTGTTGAAAGAAGTGGCAACATTTAGAAGATATGTGTAACTCAGGGAGCCAATTTTTTTCAAGTGACTAGTGTACAATGTTGTTAAAATCGTGCCTGGGTAAAAGATCCATCCAAAATGCATGATAAGCCAGTAGATTTTACTGTAATGGAGAACAAAATGTTTATTGATAATGGTTTTAGATTCTACACTGTAGCTAACCTTTAAGAAACTATCAATTACTGAGTTTTGGGACAGTATCAAAGATTATCCACAATCTTGAAAAAGCTACTAAAATACCCCTTCTTTTTCCAATTACATATGTATTTTTTTCTTCATCTTCTTCAACCAAAAACATATTGCAACAAATTGAATCCAGAAGCAGGTATGAGAATCTAGCTGCTCTCTATTAAGCCAGAGATTAAAGAAGTTTGCAAAAATGCAAAACAATGACATTATATTCACTAATTTTTTTTGTTTGGGAAATATAGTTATTTTTCATGTATTATGTATATTACTATGTAACAGGTTTACTATTGTTATTTTTTTTTAATTTTTAATATTTATTTATTTTTGGGAGACAGAGAGACAGAGTGCAAGAAGGGGAGGAGCAGAGAGAGAAAGAGACACGGAATCTGACACAGGCTCCAGGCTCCGAGATGTCAACACAGAGCCCGATCCGGGGCTCGAACCCATGAAACGTGGGATCATGACCTGGGCCAAAGTCAGACGCTTAACCGACCAAGCCACCCAAGTGCCCCTATTATTGCTATTTTTAAATATATTAATAATTCAATATTTTTAAATTTCTCCATTTTAGTTTCTAATACAGTAAACACTGATAGCTATAACTAAAATAAAGAAACGCTCTTTGATGTTTGTTTATTTATTTTGAGAGAGAGCACACACGTGTGTAAGTGGGGAAGGGGCAGAGGGAGAGAGGGAGAGAGAAAATCCCAAGCAGGCTCCATGAGCTCCCTGACACGGGGCTCGATCTCACAAACCATGAGATAATGATCTGAGGCAAGATCATGACATGAGCTGAAATCAAGGGTCAGACACTTAACTGAATGAGCCACCCAGGTGCTCCAACAAAAGCATTTTGAGACCCTCAAAAATGTGTAAGAGTGAAAAGCATTCCTGAGACCCAAAGTTTAAGAACCACTAGCCTAGCACATTAGCCTAGCACATTTCATATTATGATATGTTATGATATTTAGCTTATATATTATATATAATATACAATATATATTATAGCTTTCATATATTTACTGTCACCCTAATAGGTGATCAAAGTTAGTAACACCAGTGATGCCACAAATCAACATCATGTGCTTCCCAAATGTAATGCACTAAGAAAGACACAACATCATGTCTATGGTATTCCTAACAAAAAGGCACATCCTGAATCTAACCATGAAGTAATATCAGACAAACCCAAACATTGACATTCTACTAAATATTTTGCTTGTACTTTTCAAAAATGTCAAGATCAAGACAGACAGGGAAAAACCAAGAAATGGTTTCAGTTTAAAGGAGACTATAGAGACATGACAAGTGAGTGCCATATATCACCTGGGACTTTCTTTTACTATGAAAAAAACATATACTAATGGCCATTGGAAAAAACTGAATAAAGTCTGTAAATTAAGAAAATAATAATGTCTTAACGTTCATATTTTTAATTTTGATCATTGTGCAACTTGTGTAAGAGAACGTTCTTGTTTTAAAGAAATAGTGAACAGAAGAAAGATGTCATTTCTGCTATTGATTCTCAAATGGTTCAGAAAACAATATGAGAGAAGAGAGAGAAAAAAGCAAACATACTAAAATGCTAATATTTGGAATCTGGGAAAAGGAAATTCGGAAATTCTTTGCATTATTTGTGCAACTTTTCTTTTAGTCAGAAATTATGTCAAAACCAGGAATTAAGAAGGAAAAAAAGTTTACTAAATGAATCTGTAAGTAAATATTTGCTGATACCCCACCTTCTCCAGCTTCTGGGTTTAGCCATTAGAAGGATTAAACAGGAAAAAGCAGTCTCTTAAGGTTGTTATTATATCCTTATATTGCTTTCAGGATTTGTGTTAAAAGTGCCTCCAGAGTTCACCTCCCTTTGTCATATCGCTTGAAAGGGCCTTTAGAGCCCTGAAATTGAATTTTTATTGCATGGACTACAAATTATTTTGTTTCTACTTCCATGTGGTGGGGGAGGATCATTTGCCAGCCTCTAACACGGAGCATGGAGAGAAAAGAGTAACTATGAAATGACTCTGGGAAGAAATAAGAAAGGGACTGCTGTCCACTCTGAGCGTTAGCCATGAGGAGTTGGGACAGTTGCGGGGCGGGGGAAGGATGTGAACAGAAGCCGCTTCTCCAGCCGAGGACGCTCGGGAGGACAGGAAAGGGGTGGGACCCCGTATCCGTGATTCTTTGTTCCACTTCTCTGGTCTGAAAGTGCTTCGCGTGTGCCTTCACTGCTTTCAGGGTGAAAAAGGAGCCCGGGCCATCTAGGATTGGCTGAAATGTGTGTGGTTAAGAGTCTAGCCTTGTTGTGTAATTAGAAGCAGATCGTGAGAGTGAGCGAAGGGCTTTTTTTTAAAACAACACGCCTGCAGCCTTTTCTTAACATTTCGACTCTGCAAAGCTGGCTTCGGCCGCCTCCCCCTAGTGGTCCTGAGCAGGATCGCCGCGGCCCGAGGAGCCATTGTGTCTCTGGCTGTGCCTTTTTCTGTTCAGGACCGCGTGGGGAGCAGTGGTTTCTTGTTTGAAGAGCAGGAGTCTTATAAATTAGCTAATCTTACCTGGGGTGAGGACATTAAAATCTAGAGAGGGTGAGGAGATCTCTTGAGAGCACAGGTGCATCAGTCAACTTGAGCCCAGTCCAAAACCCCCTCCTAGGACAACGGGGGAGCCCACTGTCTTCCCAAACTTTGTGAAAAATCCCACAGCCATGTTTAGAGAAAATCAAAGCCCTTCCCCATTACTGTGGGCCACCTGCAGAGCCCTGCACACCCCACCCAACACATTTCCTACTGTTCTCCTAGGCTCCTTGGGCTACCCCTGCCCTGCTTTAGTTTTATGTGTAGCAAGCATCACTGCCTGACATTAGATTCTGCATCTATGTATCTAGAGGTTGTCTACCACCTTAGAGTATAAGCTCCATGAAGGCTGTTTCTTCTTCATTGCTGTCTCCCCAATGCCTGTCTCCTGGTAAGCGTATTAACTCCCCTGTAACAAAGTAAAATAAATAAAATAAAATAAAATTTTATTGATTAACTCCTGCTGTAACAAAGTGTCACAAACTTTAAAGCAACAGAAATTTATCCTTTTACTTTTCTGGAGGTCACAAGTTTGAAATCAGTTTCACTAAGCCAAAACCAAGGGTTGGCAGGGCCATGCTCCTTCTGGGGGTTCTAGAGGAAAATGAGCCAGTCTGTGTCTCTTGTAGATTCTGATGGTGACTGGCATTCCTAAACTTGTGACTACAACCTTCAAGGCCAACATCTGCAAATCTCTCTGTTTATTCTCACATTACCTTCTCCTCTGTGTGTGGGCATCAAATCTCCCTCTATCTCCCTCTCTTCTTTTTTTAAGATTTTATTTTTAAGTAATTTCTACACCCAATATGGGGCCTGAACTCACAAACCCTAGATCAAGAGTTGCATGCTCCACTGACTGAGGCAACCAGGCGCCCCTCTGTCTCTCTCTTATAAGGATCCTTGTGATGGCATTCAAGGCTCCCCAGATAATCCAGACTAATCTTGCAAATCAGGAAATTGAGGTCCTTAGAGGTTAAGCGAGTGCCCGTAGTCAGATAGGCAGTAATCATAGCTGCAGGATTTGAACCCAGCCAGTCTGACTGGAGGGTCCTCCCATCACCCTGTGCAGGAGTCTGGTGGGTACTTGTACTCTTGGGGTTTGTGCTTATGAAGTAGCCTTCACTAAATCCTATGCTGGACACTGCAGGGATACAAGGAGATCGAGGATTGGTCCCTGTCCTCCAGGATATATCCCTTTATTTGTAAAGAAGGCATAAGTCAGAAAATGGTTGCTCTTGTGTGGAGAAGTGCCTGAAAGAGCGTGAACAGGCTACTGGAGGCTTGTGATGTCATTTCTTAATCTGGTGCTAGTTACAGTAGTGTGTGAAACACTTTGTAAAAAATCATCACTACACATTTGTGATTTATGTACTTTTCTTTGTGTATATTATCTTTTGAAGAAGACATAAAAATTTAAAAGGCATAAAATCAGGACTCTGGGAAAGGTAGGACCTGCAAGAGAAGCCATAAGGCAGTCTTTCCGACAGCCCTGGATGTCCAGGCCATTCCCTAGCCTTCAGGCTAATTGCCTGGCTAATTAAGGGCTATGAGGTAGGAGGGTGAGGGACTGAGATTTTTCCAGGGCCTTTCCTACCAAAATTCCCAAGGTGAGCTCACTTCAAACTCAGTTTGGCTATAAAGTATCTTAAGTAACATTCTAAAATGTTGCCGATAAGAATGAACTCCCCCCCCCCCCCCCCCCGCCCCAACACACACCAGAGAAGTCTACTATCTCCCAAATTTGGAAAATCTTGAGCTAAACAAATGTAGATTCCTTTTCTATTACAGGACTTTGTCAGAGCCTTTACTATATTAATATAAACTATAAGCCTTCAAGAGGAGACTTTCTTGCATTTTTTCCCCAACTTATTTTATTTTGGAATACTTTGTTTCCTTAACACTTTCAGGGTTAATGTTCTAAGGAACACATTTGAGGAAGTGCTATTGTAGAATACTGATGTTCAGACCCATATCACTCAAAGACCACAGAGACTGAAAGTCATCTTTCAAAGCATTCCTTATGGTATTTCTAGGTTATATTCGCTGTCTCTCAACAAGCCAGGAGGGTTGGTTCAAAAGAGCAAATGAAATATACCATAACCTAAGTGTCTGGATAAATGATGGAGACAGAAGACACCTAGGGAGTAGAGGAGGGTTGGAGTGCAAAGGGAAAAAATTACAACGACTTGAGCTCCAGGTTATCCCGAAAAGTTGGAAGTTAAGATACTTCTAATTGCAATGAATTGCAACCACCAGAGTGGTTTGGTTGAACAAAATGACTATTTACTATAAGGATCCTGGGCTTTCTCTGGAAACCAAAGAGAGGATGACTCTGCACCTCAAGGGCAATTTGGACCTGGATGCCATCAAAGCTCCCTCTCTGTCAATGCTCCTCAGTGCCCCCTTCATTCTTACCTCTCCCTGGACACCTATGTTTTTGCTTCTCAGTTGGCAAGATGGAAACTATGGTGACCAACAGTTCCAGAGTCTGCATGCCACTGTTTGGTCATCTGAGGAAAGACTCAACTAACTCAGTCCCAAATTCCTGATGAAGGACTGGGGTCAGGCTGCTAGCCACTGCTAGAACACTGGGTGGTCACATCGCATGCCAGTCACGCTGTGACCATGTGGATGGAAGGATGCATGTGGACACCTGCGTATGAGGCGGGAGCCCAGCACACCATCCAATAGACGGCCCTTCAAATCCAAGGGTTTCTTGTGTATATAGTTGCTTTCTTAAAGCACCTTCTTGGTTTCTACGTTCATAAAGAAATATAAATTTTTTGGTAACTCGGGAACTTTCAGTTCTTCAGAATCACAATCCAGAACACCAGCTCGCCTCTACCAACCTGTAGATGTGACATATGGAGGGGACACTGCAGACTGTTCTAGCTATATGTGAAAACCATTTTACCCAAGTAACATGAAAGGAGCTTGCATTTAAAAAAAATGATTTGTTTCCTTCCCCTAAAATTTGAGTCCGTGAAGGGAAATTTGGTTAATTAACAATAGTTGTTTTTGGAAACTTGTTCTTTGAAGCTTCACTGGGCAGGATTTTGGCTGTTGTCAGCTACTATATCCTCCATATTTAATGCCATCGTTCTGAAATAGATTGAGTTCAGAAGTATTTTTCTCTTGCTTTGGAGATTTTGCATACTGGCCCAAATGGGTTTTTATTTTCCATTTTAATTTATACAGTATAAATACAATGTTGGACTTCTTTGGAGTTAACAGTTTCACTGTGCAGATGTTTCTTGAAAGCCTTTTGAATTCATAGTGTTGGTTTTAAAAACATTTTTTTTTATTAGCCTGGCTGCCTGCCAGGAAAAAAAAAGTACTATTTCATTTTGCATAGAACTGTAAGATTCTTTCCTTGCTCTTTCCCCACCCCCAGCCAGCTACGTGATTACTAGGATTAAAAAAGCCATAGTGACATCTTGTGGTCAACCACCAGAGACACAGCACAAAGGGGTCATGGTGGGATGACAGACGTGATCTAGTTTGCTCTCCTACAAGTATTTCTTAATTTACTTTATTTGTTTTTTATTTACCATTTGGCTCAAGTAAATCACCCTAGATTTCCAGGTTGTTTTGCTTTATGGAAAATCTCAACTTTGCCCCCATAAAAAGGATAAACACTCTGTGTTCTGGAAAGGAAAGGAAGGCCATAACCCTTGCTTTTTGTTGGGCCCCTTGTAAAAATAGTGTTGCGCAAGTTACTCAGTAATAAGTCTGAAAAATATTCAAATCTTTTTCTTAAAAAATGGACAAAAAACAGTGTACAATGATTTTAAGCGCTTTCATTTATTATTCTAAGCTTTCAGAAACTAACTGATTAGTTCACTTGTTTAGTATTTAAATGAAAACATTAAATAATAATTCTCTGATCTTTATGTCCACTCCCTAACTAGTGTCGATGGAGATAACATCTCTTTGCATAATGCTTGACTTTTTTTTGAATTTTTTAAATGTTTACTTATTTTTGAGACAGTGTGAGTTGGTGGGGGAGGGGGCAGAGAGAGAGAGAGAGACACAGAATCAGAAGCAAGCTCCAGGCTCTGAGCTGTCAGCATAGAGCCCAACGTGGGGCTCAAACTCACGAACTATGATATCATGACCTGAGCTGAAGTCAGATGTGTAACCGACTGAGCCACCCAGGCACCCCTTTAATTCTTGACTTTTAAAAGGAAAATATACCAAATATTATGCAGCAATAAAAAATTATATTACCAGAAATTTCATAAAACATAGAAGAAAGATATGATCTAATGTTAAAAAAACAAGACACTAAATTATTAAAGTATGATCCAATTACATATCGGTGTGAATATGGGTGTTCATGTCTACACAAGTGTGGATGTAAATGTCAAAATCAAGGTCCATGGAGGAGGGTGTAGACACAGAAATAAGCCCAGAATAATATACTAATAAACATTTTCTGCTTCATGTCATTATAACTAATACTTATTTTCTTATGTTTTTCTCCATTTTCTATTTTTTCTTAAATGAGCATATGTGAAAGATCATAATCAGGAAAAATATTTAGCACTTCTTCTTAAGGATCAAGTTTCTATTTGTTTATGGTTAAAATATCTCCATTTGAGGATGACACCGAAGCATGAAAAAAAAATTCCTGTGAAATGAGATGCATGTCAATGCACTGAGACGAGAGAACCTGAGTGAGTCACCAGACCAACAGCAAGAGTTGAAATACTTGCAATTCCAGAAACATAAAGGCCTGTCCTTTTAGGTGCCTTCTTTGTGGAGCTTAGGGAACAGGGCCACTCTCTGCAGGAGAAGTTTGCCAAGGCCTTGAGAGAAACTGAGTTTGTCTTTGGTACAAAATGTGCATCAAACTATTTATTCACTACATAATGTATGCCAGGTGCTGTGCTAGAATCGTGAAATATTCTAACACTGAGAGTTCTGCAGGGTATTTATAAAGGTGAGAGAAGTGCTAGATGGAGAAATTCAGTGCCCCAAATCACACAAGTGGCAGGCTGGGATTCAGACTCAGTCTCTTTGGACTCTAAAGCCCTGACTCTCACCATCCTTTTCAGCACATGGAATACTCCACACAAACCCTTAGTGTCTCAGCTCTCTGGAATCACAAGATCAAATTGTGATTGTCAGCCACTGAAACGTACCGAGAGGAATCCCTGGCAGGTACCCCTCAAATTCTTGTTAATGGTAAACACCTACATGCATCTGCTTCTCACCTTCCCATGGAAGAATAGGTTTTCTGCTCTACTCCCCAGAAAAGAGTAATAATTACTTCTGGTTGCCTCTCTTCTCCATCACTCACTCAAACCCATAGGCAGAGTGGTATTATATCTGATTTGTTATATTTGTGAGAGTCTGACATCCATTGGATCACACTAAACAAGGGGCAGGACCTCTGCACTGTAAAGGTAATATAAAGCCAGCAGTCCCCTCTATGTCAATGTGTTATACAAAGCCAATAATATATTATCTTCTTAAACTTTATTAAATAAGCTGATTCTGAAGTTTAGATGGAAAAATAAGCAAGCAAAAGTGGTCAGGAAAGTCCTGAGAAAAATTACCAGATTTTTTTCCAAATCAAAAATTAAAGGCTATCGTAAATCTATAGCGATTGAAAAATGTATAGTACTGGGGCGCCTGGTGGCTCTGTCGGTTAAGCATCTGACTTCAGCTCAGGTCATCATCTCGCGGTCCGTGAGTTCGAGCCCCGCATCAGGCTCTGTGCTGACAGCTCAGAGCCTGGAGCCTGCTTCCGATTCTGTGTCTCCCTCTCTCTCTGTCCCTCCCCCACTCGCACTCTGTCTCCATCTCTCTCAAAAATAAATAACCATTAAAAAAATATATAGTACTGATACATGAATAGAGAGATGGATGAAAGAGAGTATAAAGTACAGAAATAGACCTAAAAGCATCTGGAAATTTTGGATGTGATAAATTTAATATACTTTAAAGAATAATATCTCAAATCAATGGAGAAGATAGAAAAGATTCAATTAAAGGCTTTGGGTCAACTGGATGGCCATCTAAAAATAAAATTGAATCCCATACCTTATACCTTATACCAGGAAAAATTCCCAGTGGTACAAAAATGTTAAGAAAATAGCATATTACAAGTGATACAAGAAACAATGGGAGAATTATTTAATAATCTCAGAGTGCAGAATATCTTTATATTTATGATATACCTAAAACAAAAAAGTCACAATGTTCTGTAGGAAAAATAAAGACAAATAGCAGAACTGGAAGGAAAAAATATTTCCAATAGAAACCATGCTGGTTAACCTAAATGTATAAAGAATTTCTAGAGACCAATAAGGAGCAAACCAATGACCCAACTGAAAAATAACCAAATGATATGAACAAACTGTCCCCAGCAACGTAAAACCTATAAAAATCGGGTGAACATCACTCACAGTAGGAGAGATACATACACTTTACGACTATTGAGAAGTATCTTTTTGTACCTAGTCCCTTGGCAGAAATCAAACTTCTGTAAGAGAATGTGTTGGTGGAGGTGTGGGGAGGCAGGCATTCTCCTATGTTGCTGGAGGAAGTAGGAATTAGAACAACCTCTGTGAAAGGCAATCTGAAAATGTACATATCCTTTGACCCAGTTATTCCTCTTCAAGAATTTATAGAACAAAAGATGCTCTCATATGCAAAATGACTTACATCATTGCAGCGAGAAGTTTAAATAGCAAAAGGCTGAAAACATCAACAGAATGTTGGTTAAATAAATTATACTACATCAGAACACTTGTACAGCTATTAAAAAAAAGATGAAGCTCTTTATGGGTTGATATAGATAATCTCCAAGATATATTGTTAAAGTAAAATTCAGGACTTAAAATAGCATGTGGAATGTGTTATCTTTTTTACAAATCAAAAAAGGAATGTGTGTGTGTGTGTGTGTGTGTGTGTGTGTGCATGTGTGTGTGTACAGTCTATCACTGGAAAGAGTGCTGGCAGTGGTTAGTTAAATATCCAGAAAGAATGGCCTCTGAATGTCCCACATGATACCAAGGCTGTGCTCTCCACCCAAAGGCCAGGGGACACTAATGGCAGAGATGTGTGAATGATACCCTCAGGGAGACCTGAGCACTCCCTAATGTGTCCTCCAAAAAAAGGGGTGTTCTTTTCAAAACATATGAACTTTTATTTTTATCTTAATTGATACAAATTTGCCATTGTAGTCAATAATACATTTACATTAGTCTTTAAATAAAAATTATTATTTCTTTTTTCCACAAGAAAGACACACTATATGGAGCTGAGGTCCCAGACACTCAGATATCTGAGCCTTCTCCCCATTTTGGCAGCATCAGAGAGTGCCTTGAGATCCATTCTCAGATGTTTATTTTATGTTTTAAGTCTCTAATTTTTCTTTCATTTATTTTTTGATAATAAATTTTTTATTGACATATAATTGACTTACAATATTATATTAGTTTCTTGTGTGCAACCTAGTGATTCAACACATGTATAATTGTGAAATGATTCCCGTAGTAAGTCTAGCTACCATATGTTGCCAAAGTTAATACACTATTATTGATTATATTCCCCATGCTGTACATTACATTCTCATGACTGATTTATTTTATAATGGGAAGCCTGTACCTCTTGATCTCCTTCATCCTCTTTGCCCTTCTTCCCAACTCTCCTCCCCTCTGGAAACTACCAGTCTGTCTATGTATGTATGAGTCTGGGTTTTGTTTTGTTTTGTTTCTTAGATTTTACATATAAGTGAAATCCATGGTATTTGTCTTTCTCTGTCTACCTAATTCACTTAGTACAATAACCTCAAAGTCCATCCATGTTGTTCAAATGGCAACATTTCACTATTTTTTGTGGCGGAGTAATATTCCATCTTATCTGTTGTATAATGCTACAATGAACATAGGAATGTATGCATCTTTTCAAATAAGTGTTTCATTTTCTCCAAATACTAGATACCTAGATATCAGTTCAGATAGATGCACAAAGTGAAATGCCGGGTCATATGATAATTCTATTTTTCATTTTTTGAGGAACCGCCACACTATTTTCCACAGTGGCTGCACCAATTTACATTCCTGCCAACAATGTACAAGGATTCCCTTTCTTCCTCCACATCCTAGCCAACACTGGTTATTTCTTGTCATTTTGATACTAGCCATTCTGACAGGTGTGAGGTGATGTCTCATTGTGGTTTTGATTTGTATTGCCCTAAGGATTAATGATGTTGAGCATCTTTTCATGTATCTTGTCCATCTGTATGTCTTCCTTGGAAAAATGTCTATATAGATCCTCTGGCCATTTTTGAATCAGATTGGGGTTTTTTCTGTTATTGAGGTGTATGACCTTTTTATATATTTTGGACATTAGCCCATTATTGGATATATGAATTACAAACATCTTCTCCAATTCATTAGCCTGTTTTTTTGTTTGACTGATGGTTTCCTTCACAGAACAGAAGCTTTGTAGCTTGATGTAGTCCCATTTGTTTATTTTTGCTTTTGTTGCCCTTGCCTTCGGAGTCATATCCAGAAAAAAAAGAAAGAAACATTATTAAAGACCAATGTCAAGGAGCTTAACATCTATATTTTCTTCCAGGTGTTTTATAGTTTCAGGTTTTATGTTCGGGTTTTTAATCCATTTTGAGTAAATTTTATGTATGGTGTAAGATAATGGTCATTGTTTTGCATGTACCTGTCCAGTTTTTCATCACCATTTATTGAAGATTGTTCCTTCCCATTATATCCTTGCTTCCTGTGTTGTAAGTTGACAATATATGCGTGGGTTTATTTCTGGTCTCTCCAGTATGTTCCACCGATCTATGTGTCTCTTTTTATGCCTGTACCATACTGTTTTGATTACTATAGCTTGTGGTATAGTTTGAAATCAGGGAACGTGAAACCTCTGGCTTTGTTCTTCATTCTCAAGATTGCTTTGGCTATTTGGGGTCTTTTGAGATTCCATACACATACAAATTTTAGATTTGTCCTAGCTCTGTGAAAAATGCCAATGGAATTTTTATAGGCATTGTATTGAATCTGCAGATTGCTTTTGGTAGTATGGACATCTAAAAAAATTAATTGTTCTAATCCATAAGCACAGAATATCTTTCCATTTATTTGTATCTCCTTCAGGGGGCTCCTGGGTGACTCAGTTAAGCGGCTAACTTCCACTCAGGTCATGATCTCAAGGCTTGTGAGTTCCAGCTCCACGTTGGGATCTGTGCTGACAGCTCAGAGCCTGGAACCTGCTTCAGATTCTGTGTCTCCCTCTCTCTCTGCCCCTTCCCTATTCGTGCTCTGTCACTCTCTGTCTCTCAAGAATAAATAAACATTAAATATTTTTTTAAAAAATTAAAAATAATAACAATATTTGTATCTCTTTCAATACCTTTCACACATGTCTTATAGTTTTCAGTGTACAGGTCTTTCACCTCCTTGGTTAAATTTATTCCTAGGTATTTTATTCTTTTTGATGCAACTGTAAATGGGATTTTTAAAAATTTCTCTTTCTGATAATTACTTGTTAGAAACAGAACAGATTTTTGTATATTAATTTTGTATTCTGAAACTATACTGAATTCATTTACTAGCTCTAACAGTTGTTTAGTACTCTTTAGGATTTTAGTATCATGTCATCTGCAAATAGCAAGTTTCACTTCTTCCTTTCTAATCTGGATGCCTTGTATTTCTTTTACTTGCCCAATTGCTGTGGCTAGGACTTCTAATACTATGTTGAATAATAGTAGCAAGAGTGGACATTCTTGTCTTGTTCCTGTTGTTAGAGGAAAAGCTTTTAGCTTTTCACCATTGAGTATAATATTAGCTATTAGGTTTGTCATATATAGACTTTATTATGTTTAGGTACATATCCTCTATACCCACTTTACTGAGTTTTTATCATAAATGACAGTTGATTGGCAGTTGTCAATTGATTTTTCCTGCATCTATTGATATGATCATATGTTTTTTATCTTCCATTCTGTTAATATGGTGTATCATTTGATTGATTTGCAAATGTTGAATCATCTTGTATCCCTGGACTAAATCCCACTTGATCATGGTGTATTTTTAGTGTTTTATTGACTTTTATTGAGGATTTCTGTATCTATTTCATCAGGGGTATTGACCTATATGTACATGTTTTTATTTTTGCTTTGTTTTAAATTTTTTTTAATTTTTATTTAGTTTCTGAGGGAGAGAGAGACAGAGTGCAGGTGGGGGAGGGGCAGAGAGAGAGGAAGACACAGAATCAGAAGCAGGCTCCAGGCTCTGAGCTGTCAGCACAGAGCCTGACACGGGGCTCGAATTCACGAGCTGTGAGATCATGACCTGAGCCGAAGTCGGTCGCTTAACCGACTGAGCCACCCAGGCACCCCATTGTTTTTGGTTTTTCTGGTGGTATCCTTGTAGGGTTTTAATACCAAGGTAATGTTGGCCTCATAAAATGGGTTTGGAAGGGTTCCATCCTCTTCAATTTTTTGGAAGAGTTTGAGAAGGATGTATTAAATTTTCTTTGGATATCTGGTAGAATTCACCAACATACTCACATCTTTAACCTTTTTATGCTTGATATTTCCTCCTGAATTCCAAATAGCCACAACAACAAAAAAAATGAATTTGCTGCACACCAGGCAATTTGATTAAATGCTCACAGCAATCCTAGGATGTAAAGATTATGACTATCCTCATTTTTTAAATGAAGAGAAGAGGCTCAGAGTAGTTAAATGTTGTCCAGCATTACATAAGCTAAAAAGGAGAAAGGCTGAAATTCTACCACAGATTGATCAGACACCGAAGATATTTCTTTTTCTCTGTATCTAACATTCAATTCTCTCTACACTGTTCTCAATACCCACTTAGGACTGTGTCTGTATTTGGTTCTCTTTCTGGTCCTTTTCCTTGACATATTAAACCTTATGCATTCCTCTGGGTACAGTGGCTACAAATTCTAGTGGTTCTCAAGCCTAGCTGCACATCAGACACTTGGGGAGATTATAAAACACACCTATGTCCAGAATGCATCCCCCAGTTGCTGTTTTAACTGGTCTAGGATGGAGATTAGGAATCAGAATTTTCAACCCCTTACCTCCACTCCAGATATGTTTTATTCAATTCTGTATCCCTGGTGCCTAGTAGGCATTCACTAAATGGCAAATGAATGAATAAATGGATTGATGGATGAGGGATGAATAAATCGCGAACTTTAGGGTAAGGTAGAAACCAAAACTAATTTTGACAATAAAACAAGAGCCATTTTGAAAGACAGGCTAGGTGGAAGTTGATAAATGCAGAGTCATTTTGATCTCCTCCGGAAGGCTGGACAAGAAGGATGCTGCATCCATGTAACCCCGTCCAGAGCCCCACACAATGGAAAACTATAAATAGTGGCCCTGATCACATGAGGGTTATGTAATACAAGTTTCACAGAACACGGCTGCCTTTATCACTCAGGCTTAAGTTGCACTGAAATGGAAACTCAGCTGATGCCCTATGTATTAATTTCTCCAAAAGATGAAAGTCTCCAGCTTTTTCCCAGACCATCGATTGGCCCATGTTCGAGGCAGATTGCTAGGGCCTTTCTTGCCAAAGAACCCCTGCCATCTTCGCAGATAACAAGGAGGCAATTTCAGCAGAAGAATTATTTCTATTTGCAAAGATAGGACCAGAATTTCCCCTGATCAAGTGAAAAGGCAGTGCATATCAGGTTTTCAGACACTTGGAAACACAGGGTCACAAGGTCCAGAGAGGAGTTAGATATGCAGACTTGTGTGTATGGTTCCAGAGAGGTCACCCTGTGTGTTCCTCCAGTAGAGATTTGCTGATCATTAGAAAACCTTTTGCAAAACACACAAATCCACTCTGTGCCACTTAACTCTATTACAAGAGCTTGTCATCTTCTATATAATGATAGGGAACCCTCTTTGCCTGGGAAAGGAATCCCAGAGCAACCCTTGAATACACAATTTATTCTCACTGCTTAGTAAGGGGGACTTGAAAATAAATTTTTCCATGAGGCAAAGGCTAAGTATGTGATGGTAAAGACTCATACAATATTCTCCTTTTCCTCTTTGATACACAACTAGCTCTCACTTCCCTGTTCTTGGAGTTGGGCAGGGCCACATGACTATGTTCTAGCCAACAAAGTATGAGAAGTGTGCCACGTCCAGACCTGGCCATGCACATTTCTCCATGTGTTTATTGACCTCTGGGCAGCTGGAATAGAGATGCCTCCTAGGGCAATTCTGGAAACCATGAGTTAAAGACACTGGAGCATGGCAAGTCTGGATCCTTGAATGACTGCCTTTGGGAAAGCTGTCCTGCCTCCTTCCTTCTCATTACCCAGTGCTGCCATCACAGCAAGAAATACATTTCGAGGGGAGCCTGAGTGGCTCAGTTGGTTAAGCATCCCACTCTTGGTTTTGGCTCAGGTCATGATCTCCCTGTTTGTGAGATCGGAGCCCTGAGTCAGGCTCTATGCTGACAGTGCAGAACCTGCTTGGGATTCTTTCTCTCCCTCTCTCTCTCTCCACCCCTCCCCTACTAGTACTCTCTCTCTCTCAAAACAAATAAATAAACATTTTTTTAAAAGAAACAAACATCAATTGTGTTTGAGCTATTATACATTATAGGGTCTGTCTCTTCCAGCAGCCAGCCTTCCTTATCTAGTTATAGATGTCACCCACATGTCATGACTCTAGCATCAAGGATAGGAATCCTTCATTTGCTTTGGAAGAAAAGATCCCTCAGAACGGCCTACCCAAAAACTATTTTGCCAGCCTATCTTTGCCCTCAGGAGGCCCCAGTGATTGATAAGCTCAGATTTCTTATCTGAAGCCAGGTGTGGATATTTGCAAAGATCATCTGGTTTATATCTAATATAGATGAGCTTTTCCAAATTCCATCTCAAAACACATATTCTATGCATGGACTTTAGTAAACACCAGAACCAGAAGAAAAGGATACTTCAAGTAAAATTCATAATACGCTACGGATGGATTTCTGGAACAAACAAAATTGAAATTTTTATCAAACCGATCACATGTCAAAAAGATAAAAAAGAATCTGTCTTTAAAGATCTTTCTGCAATTCAAACAATCACAAACCACATTCCCTAAGTACTTTTTGAATTATCATGGACTAATAATCCTTTTAGTGAAACGAAACGTGTATTTTGCATAAGCTATCAATGATTTCAATGATATCCAAGATGCAAGCTAAGGTGGAATGGAGAAAGAAGAAAATGGAACACTTAGACAAAAGTGAGAAATAATCTACAGTCCAGAAATTCACCATGGTACAGCAGAAAGGATTTCTAGGCCAGAAAGCAGGCAGAGTGGTCAATGTACAGACACTGGGTTAATGAGAATTTACACTTGTCAGTGAAGCTGGTAGAATGCTCTGGGGCTGACACATGGGGGGCCCTGCTGGACATCTGTTACCAAATGTAAGTGTCTGGCAACAGAAGAGGTGTGGGAACTCAAGAAGTCCAACTGATTTTTCTCCAACTCCAGCTAGGTGAGGAACAAGGAGTGAAGGGCACTTATTTGGGAAAATAGGTGAAAAACAATTACAGAAGAGCTCCCACAACAAATAAAGTGGATTCTCCAAGTGTGAGGGGGGAAAAGCAAGCTCTTAAAACTCAGGATCCTGACAGGAAGGAAGAGCTTATTCAGTGAAGAAGAAATCTATCCCTCCTCTGTCTGAGACACAGTCTGCAGGAACTTACTTGAACTTTACCACTCCAGAAACCTTGTGTAATACTCTCTTTAGCCATCAGGACAAATGTGAATTCAATGACTTTGGAAAGCTGCCCAAATGAAGCTTTCAGCAGAATTTTATATACTTTGGGAAAGGAGAGCCAGTGTAGCTGTGGCTTTAGAGCAGTGAACCCCCACTCTTTTTTTAATTTATTTTGAGAAAGCAGGCACATGGACAGAGAGAGAGGGAGAGAGAGAGCACAGGGTTAGAGAGAGAATCCCAAGCAGGCTCCTGCACCATGAGCACAGAGCCAGACATGGAACTCGAACTCACAAAATGTGAGATCGTGACCTGAACCAAAATCCAGAGTTGGATGCCTAACTGACTGAACCACCCAGGCACACCAAAACCCCAAATTCTTGACCATCAATAAAATACTACTGAGTATATATGTGTATGTATTGATTCACAAAGTATGTATGTGAACTACCGTGTATAATACTAACACATTATATATCATATGAAACATATTCCTGGTAAAAGAAATGTTATAAGGCTACATGAAAATAGTATCTTCCTGTACCCTAAATGGGTTGTCTTTTACACACCATGTTGGACGCCATTACCTTCAATCCTGGTCCTAGAAAAGAGACCTTATCTTCACAAGAATGATTTGGTGTCAAAAAGAGATGAAAAACTCTTGGCTGGTGCTTTAGCTAAGAGATACCTTTACAGAGCGGTCCCCAGTTGTGCCTAAGTGGAAAGTGTGGATTGCATGTTATCTATCGAAGTCTGTTGCCTGAGTAACCAGAAGAATCATGTGGAAACAGAGCTCCTTAAGGGAATAACTCATGTTTTATTTATCTGTCCTCCTCTAAGGGCTAGCAGGGTGTCTTACACTGAGGATAGGCTGGGTACTCAGTGACGCCTGTTGAATTCAAACATGAATGAGTAAATGACTGAACAGTTGAGCGAATATGCGAAAAACATTTTTAAGCCACAGGAAAAACACAAGTAAGGTATAATTCTCACTTGTCAGTGAAATATCTCCATTACTGGGAGAATGCACATCTTCTGCCTTGCCTTCAACTCAGTTGAAGTTCTAACTTCTCATCAATAGCTCTTCTTCAAAGGCTTTCAGGGTCTAGGCACGTACCACAAACGCCTGAAGACCAAGTAAAACAACAGGGACAAGTGGTTAACTGGAAACTGGCAAAATGGAGCATGCATAATGTCTGCTGAGGGTGACCATTTTTACCTCTGTTAGGCTAAGTGGTTTCCTCTCTGGGTGTCCAGGGGTTTTGTCACATGTCCCAACTACATTATTAACCTAAAGAGATCTGGGAATGTAGGGTGTTTCTTCCTCTGTCCCCACAGTGGTCTGACGGAATAAAAACTAGACTTAGGGTCCAAACCTTAGGCCCAAACTCTCCAATGCAATTAGCTAGATGGCCTTTGACAAGGCATAACCTCTGTGATCTTCAGTTTTTTCAGGCAGCCAATGAGAATAGCACCACTTGCTCAAAGGGATGTTCGGAAGAACAAACAAGACTTTTGCAAACTGTGATAATGTGTATAAATGTAAGGACTTACAGGTAAAATTAAAGTAGTGAATAAAATACCTGTTGAAATGCATCAAATAGAGAGATGATGTAATTCTATACTCTAGGCACAGAATCGATGTGTCTCTATTTAAGACTCCTTTTAAAAATAACATACATAGATGGGCATTTGGGTGGCTGAGTCAGTTAAGCGTCTTACTCTTGATTTCAGCTCAAGCCATGATCTCATGGTTCATGAGTTTGAGCCCTGCATCAGGCTCTGTGCTGACGGTGAGGGGTCTGCTTGGGATTCTCTCTCTCCCTCTCTCTGCCCCTTCCCTGTTTGTGCTCTTGCTCTCTCAAAATAAATAAATGAACTTAAAAAAAAATTAAAAACTAATCTAAAATAAAATAAAATAAAAATAACATGTAGTGAAAAAATTAAAAAATAGAGCAAGTTAACACACACATCAACACATTACATTGTTATCACCAAGGAGCTTGAAAATTTTGAACATTTATGATTTTAAGGTAAATAAGCAAGCATTGATGAATGTTTTTCCACTTTACAGCTTAAAGTGTATGTTTATTGTATTTGTGTTTTATTCGGACATGTAATACATCTATTATAAAATATTGGGTCCCAAACACTCTAATAGTTGTCACTGAAATATTTCTGGGTAGTAGAATTACTCTTAAATTTATTTTCATCTTTGTGCTTTTCTCTATTCTCCGAATTTTCTTCAATAAACACAACATACAACCTTTTTTTCTTTCTGATTCTTAAATATTTTAAAAAGAAAAAATACCACCCACGGACTGGTGGCTGACCAGGGACCTTTTTTTTTTTTTTAAGTTTATTTATTTATTTTGAGAGAGAAGACAGGGTTGGGGAGGCAGAAAGAAAGAACAGAGAAGGGGAAAGAAAATCCCAAGCAGGCTCTGCACTGTCAGCAAAGAGCCCTATGAGGGGCTCAATCTTACAAACCATGAGATCATGACCTGGGCTGAAGTCAAGTCAGAGGCTTAACCAACTGAGCCACCCAGGCATCCCTGACCACAGACTTTTAAAACTGTGGTAGGAGATATGATAAAGAAAAATTATCAAAATGACACTCAATTTGTAGGAACAATCTAACTAAATTAAAACCTGATATAAAAATTCTTTATCAAACACTTCTTAGATCTGTTTTTTTGTTGTTGTTTTTTAATGTTTATTTTTGAGAGAGAGAGAGACACACACACAGAGTGCGAGCAGGGGAGAGGCAAAGAGAGAGGAGACACAGAATCCAAAGCAGGCCCAGAGCTCTGAGCTGTCAGCACAGAGCCCGACACGGGGCTCGAATTCACGAACTGTGAGATCATGACCTGAACCCAAGTCAGACACTTAACCGACCAAGCCACCCAGAGGCCCCTTAGAGCTGTTGTTAAAAACAAAAAACAAAAAAACAAAAAACTGTATAATATTCCACTTTGGTGTAAAACAGGGAAGTGTAACAAGATATGTTCATCTTTGCTTGAAATGATAGTGGGGAGGATGGCAAGGAGTGTGAGATGTAGGTTAAACATCTGACTTCCGCTCAGGTCGTGATCTCATGGTTTGTGGGTTCAAGCCCCGCGTCGGGCTCTGGGCTGACAGCTCAGAGCCTGGATTCGGCTTCAGATTCTGTTTCCCTCTCTCTCTGCCCCTCCCCACTCACATTCTGTCTCTCTCTCTCTCTTTCTAAAGAAATGAACCAACATTAAAAAAATTTTTTTTAATAAAAAATAGAGAAAAGAAGCAAAACTGTGTACTTTTTGTTATATTGTTTGAATTTTTTAAAAGCACATGCAAGTAATAACCATTCTAAAATACAGGTATTATAAGAGCTCCTAACCTTTGTTCTGGGGAGCCAGTCCTCACAGTGGGTTTGCTGCCATTGCCAGCGGAGAGATAAATGTGCCGGCCTGTGTGGCCAGGGAAGCGCCAGACTGATCCTGAGCTCAGTTTCTTCAGCCTGCTGAGGGGTCGCGCTTGGAATTTTCTGCTTCCTGTGGCAGCACGAGGCTCCGAGGCTCCGGCTCCACACTGCCTGTGTGTTCTCTGTTCCAACCCAGCATGGCTCTTGCTTGCCAGTTGGCTACATTGAACATAGTTGGTTACATTTCAGGAACTTGCCCTGTCCAATAAACTTTCCAAGACAGGCTCAGTATAAACTGAAAGAAACTAGGCTTGTGTTCAACTGAGTCTGAAGTACATTTGAGGTAGAAACGCCTGGCAGGTGCCCCCCAGTGAAGCCATGCGTTCTCCATGCTCCAGCTAGGGTCTGCAGCAAACACAGCCTCATACCTCCTCTTTCAAGTCCGTCCATGTAGTCTAAAGGGAAACACTGAACTATGGTTTCTTGACTAGCTGGCTGCAAGCCACTTCTCTGCACATGCCCTGTCTGGGGGATTTGGGTTGTAGAAGTTTGCCAACACAAGTAGTCTGGTAGTCCAACTTAGCTCATGACTGGTGGATCTTGTCTTATCAGTGATGTTCTATGCCACTCAGAGAAATATTACAACTTTGTGAGAACTACATTAAAATTAGAAATTGTGTTAATGAAGAAAACCATCCACTGAAAAATGTTAAGATAAGACAAAGAATGGGAAAAAATATTTGGCACACATATAACCAACAAAGAATTAGTATGCCAGCATGAGCAAGTCCTATAAATCAATAAGAACCAAACAATCTAAAAATAGGTAAACAAGCAATTCACCAAAAGGAAAATCTGAATGGTATATAACATACTGAAAGAACCTCAGTTTCAAGAAAACAAAACTAAAATTTGGTGGACTATTATTTCAAACCAATTAGATTAGCAAAATTTTAAAAGTCCAACAATACTTAATATTGGTTACTATTATAACAATGGGAACACATACACTGTTGTTAGAAATATAAATTGATGGGACACCTACCTGGGTGGCTCTCTGCTGTCAGTGCACAGAGCCCACTTTCAGAGGCTCTCTCTCTCTCTCTCTCTCTCTGCCCCTCCCCTGCACTTTCTCTCTCTTGAAAATAAACATTAAAAAAAAAGAAATACATGGGAATGCAAGCTTGTGCAGCCACTCTGGAAAACAGTATGGAGGTTCCTGAAAAAACTAAAACTAGAACTACCCTATGACCCAGCAATTGCACTACTAGGCATTTATCCAAGGGATATAGATGTGCTATTTCGAAGGGACACATGCACCCCTGTGCTTATAGCAGCACTATCAACAAGAGCCAAAGTATGGAAAGAGCCCAAATGTCCATCGATGGATGAATGGATAAAGAAGATGTGGTATATACAATGGAGTATTACTCGGCAATCAAAAAGAATGAAATCTTGCCATTTGCAACTACGTGGATGGAACTGGAGGATATTATGCTAAGTGAAATTAGTCAGAGAAAGACAAAAATCATGACTTCACTCATATGAGGACTTTAAGAGAAAAAACAGATGAACATAAGGGAAGGGAGACAAAAATAATACAAAAACAGGGAGGGGGACAAAACAGAAGAGACTCATAATATGGAGAACAAACTGAGGGTTACGAGAGGGGTTGTGGGAGGGAGGATGGGCTAAATGGGTAAGGGGCACTAAGGAATCTACTCCTAAAATCATTGTTGCACTATATGCTAACTAATTTGGATGTAAACTTTAAAAAATTAAAAAATTTAAAAAAAATAATGGATAGAACAACTTGACAGAAAGTCAGCAAGGAAATTGAAAGGTAAATGAACTACACTATAAACCTACTAGATCTAACAGACATTCAGGAATTCTTCTAAAGTACACATGGAACTTTGTATATGCCAAAGATAATTGAAAACATATTCACAAAAAAACTTGTACATGAATGTTCACAGCAATATTATTCAGCATAGCCAAAACAGTAGAACCACCCAAATATCTATCAACTGATTAGTGGAAAAACAAATACTTTTTTTATAAAATGAAATATTATTTGTCCATAAAAAGGAAAGAAGTACTAATGTATGCTACAACATGGATGAATCTTGAAAACATTATGCTCTGTGAAAGGATCCAGACACAAAAATCCGCAATATATGATTACATTTATATGAAACATCCCGAATAGAAAAATCCATTGAGACAGAAAGTAGACTAGCAGTTGTCATAGGCTAGGGTAAGGATGAAATGGGGATGGCAGCTTAATAGATGTAGAGTTTCTCTGGAGGGTGACAAAAATATAAAAATACACATTAATGATGGCTGTATATCACTGTGTACATACTAAAAACTCCAAAGATTATACTCTAAAGTGTTTAAATGTGAATATTATGTTCTTGTGAATTTTATCTCAGTAAAAAATAAATTTAACAACTTAAGCAAAGAAAAAAAAAGAAACATAAATTGGTGAGGGGCATCTGGGTGGCTCAGTCAGTTAAGCCTTCTATTCTTGATTTCTGCTCAGGTCATGATCTCACAGTTCATGAGATCGAGCCCCAATTCTGGCTCTGTGCTGACCGTGCAGCCTGCTTGGGATTATCTCTCTCCCTCTCTCTCTGCCCCTTCCCTGCTCATGCTTGCCCTCTCTCTCTCAAAATAAATAAATAAACTTGAAAAAAAAAAAAATACAAATTGGTGCACCCAATTTGGAGAGCAATTTGAACATAAGATATACATGACCTACGTATTAGGATGTAACAGAAAAACAAAAACTGTCCCAAGTACTGAAACAGAAGGAATTTAATGTAAGGAACTGGTTCCCTGGGGCCTGAAAGCATTATGTCAAAGAGCAGTGAGAGGGCACCTGGGTGGCTCAGTCGGTTAAGTGCCCGACTTTGGCTCAGATCATGCTCACAGTTCATGGTTCGAGCCCCGCGTCGGGCTCTGTGCTAACAGCTCGGAGCCTGGAGCCTGCTTCAGATTCTGTGTCTCCCTCTCTCTCTCTGCCCCTCATGTTCTATCTTCTGCCTCTCAAGAATGAATAAACGTTTAAAACAAAAAACAGCAGTGAGGCACCACCACAGGAACCCAACAGGAGCCCACTACAGACCCCGGAGCTACGGAGGTGAAGGAGAGGAGCTACCAAAGACCAGGGGGCAGGAGCTGCGTGCGTGATGACGGCTGACAGAATGGAAGGGACCCAGTCCTAGCAAGAGGGAGATGGACATTCTCACTCCTCTCTCCCCACCTTCCCCACTCTCTCACCAGCACCTCCCACTGCCTAAACCGGGAAACAGGCAGGTGACACGGGACGGGAGGTAGGCCATGGCACCCACGTGGATCAGGGCCTGGAGATACAGAGCAGAGCAGAGAAGGGAAGGATAAGGAACAAGTCTGCCAAAAACAAGACAAAAAGCAAAAACACCCAAACCCCAAACCCTTACACACAAGCAGATGGAGACATATACAGTAAAACTTACAGTGACATTGTTCATAAAAGCAAAACATGAGAAACAAGTCTATTAAGAGGAGAGGATAAATTGTAGTAGAGTCACACAATGGAATATTCCACAAAAGTGAGAGCAAATGAACTATAGTTACATTTATCAACATGGATGAATCTCACAAAGCCAAGCAAAATAAATCTCATTCTTTAATATTTATATAAAGCATAAACACATGCAATATGGCAATGATGATTATAGACAGACATGTTATATAGGGATAAAGAAAAGTTGAAGAAGTATAAACACATCTTCTGGGGAAAGAAAGGGAGATGTGAACAGGAAGAGATCTGAAGGTTTCATATGTAATAATAATGACACTGGGTGATGGATACATGGGACAATGTATATTGCTGTTTATAGTTTACATAAAAGTATTTCATAATAATTACATGTAAGTATTACAGAAGAGCTTGAAGGAATATGAGCGATGTGGACCTGACTATTCTAAGCGGCAGGAGACTCCATTATCTTGGTTTTGGAGGCAGGGCTGGGTGCCATTTGGCAAGACCCGCCCGAGAAAGCCCCTGCCTGCTGTCTCTACCCGCTGGACCCCATCCAGTTAGGTAAACAGTCAGTCCTTGCCCTTGCAAGCTCCAGACGTGCAGGGGCACCGTCAGTGGTACTCTCCTGACTGGTCGGTAGTACTCCGGGTAGAAGTCACGCTCCCTGTCTGCTTGTTTTCTCAGGCCTCAGCCAGGCACTTGTTCTGTGGCACGAGGGCAAGCAACATGTTCCAGAGCTCTTCAAGGGGTCTCTCTGCACCCCTCCTTCATTAGGCCTGGGTTAGATGGTAGCATTCCCAAAGCACGGCACAGCTCTCCAGAGTCACCATCCCCAGATCTCTCTTCCCCACTCTAAACCTTTTTAGTTCTCTTTGACTAGATCTAAGCAGAGCCGGCTTCACGGGTGTGTGACCTGTGCAGTCACACAGGACCCCGCACTTCAAAGGGCCCTGTGCTTGGTTTAATGTTCTGCTGTTTCCCTGTGGAATTTTTTAACGATTTTTGAGCAAGAGGCCCACGTGTTCATTTTGCACTGGGCCCTGGAAATTGTGTAGCTTATCCTGGGCCTAAGAGCTGTGGGACAGGTTCCTAGAGCCATTTCCTTGTAAACCTGCATACCAGATATGGTAGTTCTGACAACTCAGATAGCTGATAACTATCTTACTGGTCTAAGTCAAAGCAGGCAGCAAGAATCCCATTCCTATGGCCACTTCACTTATTTACTTGCTTATAATGGGTCTTCCCTCCAAGGATATGTAAAGTCCACCGAGACAAGACCTATTTAGTTGAATACTGTGTCCTCACGTCCTAGCTCAGTATCTGGCTCATATGTTCAGTAAATACTTGTTGGATGAACATTTATAAAATATTACACCTAATAACTTTATATGAAAATCATATGCCAGACTTTATACAAAGGATATATTCTCAAAGAATCAGCATAATACTGATTTTTTCCACAGAAATATGTGTAAAGTAGGGAGATGCTTTCTCGAAATCTGCAACTAATACATAGTTTTGCTGTAATGCTGTAATTTTTCAAGATAGCCACTAACCATTTATAAAATAGTTGCTCTAAAATGTACCATGGGAGTTGTTTGGCCTTCTTTGTGACATTAAAGCCCATCTCAAGCTCATTCCAAAATACCTACTTTTCAGCACCAGCAATGGACCCCCCATTTAATGAGTGCTCATATGAGATTGCTCCAGAAAGTAAAAATATTTCAAATGACAAACAGTAAATGTTAAAATAAGTACAGCATTGTAACCACCACAGCCTACAGGAGTTCTAAGTCAGGGAGACCACAGCCTGGCTCACGCAACAAAGGGTTGCACATATCACCAGCCAAAGTACAGTGCTGCAATAGCATAAAGCAGTTCAACCAGCTTGCCAACTTTAAACTTTCAAAAATTGGGGGTATTTGCGTTATTTCACTTTCTATATGGATTTAAACGTAACTTTATATTATTTGACATTGCATAATCAAATTCACACAAATGGAACCACAGTATATGTCACTAGGTTATCTGAGTTTTAATGTGTCTGTAAATATAAACACTGCTTTAAACTGAACACAATAAAGGGTGGATGGGGAATAAGCAAAGAAGCAATGACTTTGTCTAGCACCAGATGACCTAAAGTGGTTTTGGCAGCAAAATCAAACGGGAATATCTCTTTGAATTCATTTGCTCTACATGGCAAGAGAAGGAAGAAGTAAAATATCTAATACCTAATATTTAAATCCTAGACAAAACATTTCGGTGCAAATAGGGAAGTGCTTTATTTACTCTGATCCAAGTCAAAGGTAGTTGGATAATTAGTTTAATTCTTTAAACAACATTCAGCTTTGCTGACATCTCATTTTCCAAAAGCAGCTGTTAGCCAAATATAGTATTGTTTATTCACTCCCCGGAAGGCTGTTTTTAAAAAGTGCTTCTTCTGGTAAATATGTTGCATCACATAATTGGAGATAACAGGAAAAGTAGGAGTTGCTGTGTGGATTTAAATAAACATATCCTCAAAAGTCCAGTTTTCTGCTTGTGAATAATTCTTTTATTTTTTGCCACTAAGGCACACTGAATTGTTTATTCCCTGATTTTGGGTCATGTTAGGAAATATTCCAAACATGATCACACATATTTCTCTTGAAAAATAAGAGATGGAAGTTGAGCCCTTTGCCTTTTCCCTTTATTGTACACATCAGCTAATGTATGTTAGCTATTCCAGTGCCAGAGACCTTACCTCATACCTAAATTGCAGTTGGATAAAGTTTTATATTTTTAAGAAAGCCATCTATTTAAAAATACCTGTAGCATCTAAGTCCCAAATTATCCTGTGAAGTGGAGTAGAGAATGAAAATTGCTATTGCTTTTGCAAAGAACACACTCAGTCCCTATCATTTACAATGTGTTTGGCTTGCATGTGCTACTTACATTGTTGGCTACTTCAGTTTCTAGGAACTGAGAATGTATGTAACTTTCTCTGATCTGACTGCTATTTTCTTCTGACCACTTGGGTTTTCTCCTGCCTAAATATTTCATCCTTAAAATACATTTCTTTCTTGACTCCATTATTGACCCAAATTCACTGTCAGAGCCAATGTAAAAGAGAGTAGAAATCTCTTGAAACTGGAAATCAGAAAATCTAGACTCTAATTCTTACTCCATTGCGGAAACCATGGTTTCTCCTTGGGGAAAATAAGGATTAAATTGATGTCCAAGAGATCCTATTCAATTCTGAAAAAAAAAATTTTTTTTTTTAACGTTTATTTTTGAGACAGAGAGAGACAGAGCATGAACGGGGGAAGGTCAGAGAGAGGGAGACACAGAATCTGAAACAGGCTCCAGGCTCTGAGCCATCAGCCCAGAGCCCGATGCGGGTCTCGAATTCACGGACCCCGAGATCGTGACCTGAGCTGAAGTCAGACGCTTAACCGACTGAGCCACCCAGGCGCCCCAATTCTGAAATTTTTTTATTTCACTAAACTAGTTAATATGATTTATTGCTGAAAGTGGGTGGGGTCACACAGTGAATGCCAAAATTTGGGGCATGGAAGGGAAGATGTTTGTTCTTTAGGCTTATCCAAGCTGCTATGACCTTCTAGACGCATAGCTAATTAAGAGCTCCCAACATACAATTCACATTGCATTTGTCATCTACTTCTTGCGGTTTTAGATGGATGCTGACAGGCCAAAAAATGTTCTCTGCTTACCTGGGAACTTGCAATCTTTTCATGTTCTGAGCCATTTTTCCATTAGTGCTTGTGCATGAGAAGTATTTCAAACAAGAAGCCAAAATGCACTTCTAAAACTATGTTCAAATTCTAGCAAGATTTAAGATGGAGCAAATGCTCTGCTTCCCATTTGGATTCGTGAAGCAGTGAACACACTTCATGACGAACACATTTATATTTTCTTGCACATAAATATGTTTGTCATAATACCAGAACCATTGAGACAAATTGCTATGTTCAGCTGGGAAATGTATCTTTTCTCTCTGTATTATAAAGAATGTGTTATGGTTCAATTATTCTTGTGGTTTTATAGTTCAGGGCACTTTTATAGTATAGGAAGCTTCTGTCTACTGAAATAACATATGCTACTTAATTACTATAAAGCTCTTTGCAAATATAAAGAACTACTAATACCCATTAGCAAATAAATTTTCTAAATACATTCTGCTTTTGTTATTGTATGATTTCCGTAACAGAGAAGTACAGAATGGTTTTGACATCCTATCTCAAGGAAAAGAATGATTCCTTGTAGAAAAGTAGATCTTACAGATTTCTACTCCTGACTGGTAGGTACCCATAATATAAACATTTCCCCAAAGTTTATAGGTTCTTTGAAAGGCATACATTGAATATCAGTACCATTCCACCCAACCAGTACTAGAAGCTGCAGTGAAAACTGATTATGAGCAATAAAGAGCTTTTCAAGAAGATATTTAATTACATAAACATTTCTAACTACAAGGGTGCTTAAATCGAGGGCTCCTTTAAAATTATTCATCCAGTTTTGTGTTGGTATCGATAGCTGCATTAGTCAGGACTCTGAGGTTTAAATAACAGAACCTCAACTCAAACCAGATCAAGCAAAATCAAAACAAAACCCACAATCCCTTACACCTACAAGGAACACTGGGTAGCTCAGACAATTTTAAAGCAGCACTGCAGGAACCAGGGCCAAGACCAGAACCAGGGACATCCTGGTCCCAGGAATCTACCACTTTCTCCACTCAGGGAGCTCCAGAGTTGGGGGTGGGGCAGAGGGGTGAGGGGGAGATGGCTCAGGCTCCCAGTCATGTTCTCCCAGGTTGACAATATCAGCGGAAAGAGGGCTTCATTCTCTCAAGGTTCCTATAGCAAAAAAGGATCCTGATGTGTCTTAGTTCATTTGCCCAGTCCTTGAACCAATTACTGCTACTGTGGTATTGTATACTGTAACTGATTGCATCCGGGTCATCCTTAAGAACAGAATGGAGAGCCAGAATTAAGAACCCCAGTAGGACCACAGGCAGTAGTGGGGCTCCCCTAATAAAAGAGGGTATTGCTACCAAAAATAGGAGAATGGACTGGACTTAAAACTGAACCTTACTTTGGTGACCTTGGTCCTTTCAATCTTGAGATAGAGGTTTCTGATAATCTGTTAATGAGTGATCTGCAAGCCTGCGGTATTGTTTTTGACAACCGTGAGCTTGGTGCTCCTTGGCATCTGGGCTGCCTTGGCTTTAGTTATTTGCCTACCTTCTGCAATTCTTTCCTCTTAAGCTTTTGAAACTAAATAAATACATTCGTTATGGATTGATCTTGGGAACCAACATGAGGCCATGCAAAGAGAACAGGGGAAGTCAAAAGCCCCAGATCCTTCCTTGCTCTGGCATTTACTAGGCTTCTGACCCCTGGAAGGTTACTTCGGCAGGTTCTCAGATCTTAGTTTTATCATCTGTAACATCAATGCCCGTTCCAAGGTTGCCATGAAGAAAGAGGAACATATGTAAAGCACAGTGCCTGCTCACATGTTCAATTACCGAAGGTGAGGTACCACCACCTTTAGGCAAACTTAAAGAATCGTGTCTAATGCTTCAAGTACTAGACCAAGAGCTGGACAACGAAAGGGTAAGACATGGCCGCTGCCCTCACTGGACTTGCACTTTAGTAAAGGAGAAAACAATAGAGGGAACATGAAAAAAAACTGCTAAGCGTGCAAAGAAATTACCATGTGCTAGAACTTCACCTATACACTCTCCCATCTAGGGTTGCTTTTTAATGGATTTAAGCACCAGTTACTGTGGCAGAAAAACAGAACTGCCCAGTTTTTTGTAATAGATTGAAAAAAAGACATTCAGGGCATCCTAAATGGACACGGCAATATACAGGCAAAAATGGACATGTCCTATATATGCAGGATGCTTGGCAACCCTATCTCTATCCTGACAACCACCCTACAATCCTATTTATATAGTTATATAAATATATTACATATATTTACATAAATAATAAATCCTATGATCTCCACTGTATGAGTTAACAGACTCAGAGACACTGGGTGACTTGTTCAAGGACACAGAAATGGCAAGCCCTAATCTCTCTGGCTCTAAAGCCTGGAATCTTTATACCATTCACTTTTCTCCACAAAGACAATGGAAGGTTTAGGGTCAAATTCCATTTTTTAAAAAAACAATTTATATATATGCCATGTCCCCATGTAAATTACCAAGATTTTATTGTACATTATGTATTAATCTCTGCATCATTATTGCTTGTATATTTAAACTTAAAAAAAAAAAAACCCTACGGCAAAGACTACGGACAATGCTAACATAGGGCAATTGTCACAGTGCTATGCTCAAGTATATGGAAGTCTTACATTGGTGACAAAATATATAGCTATCTCCTGTCCGTCATGAAAAAGTATAGACTGAAACAGAAATAGAACAAGTTAAAGATACTACATAATGCCATGAAGTTTTAAGACAATGAAAACTAGATGTCATTAAACTCACCACTAACTGATGGTAACGGGCTGCATCAGAATCAGCCTGGGGAACTTCTGAACAAAGTTTCCTGGGATACATTTCCCAGTTTTCAACTTCAGAACTGCTCAAGAGTAGGACTAGAATTAGTCTCAGGTGTTTCTAGTGTACAACAGACTTAAGAACTACTGACCTAGAGACATGTTCCATTTTAAAATTAATCAGAAGCAAAAGAGCACAAGCCAATTTAAAATATTTATGAGATGAGGGAGGACCCAATTCAGTAGCTTTCACCCAGCTACTGAAGCTGACATAAACACTTTACACAGCCCTACACAAAAAAGTAGGACACTCATTATAGCAATTGATCACACACACTGTTCTACCATCTCGTTTCCCTGGTTCACAATGTAGGTTCTAAATTGATGACTTATTGACTTTTCAAACAATTAGACTCCATGCATCAGTGAGGTTGCCTGCTGCTTCTACGAAATCCACAAAGCCCCAACCATTTGTAACCCTTATGTATCTAGACATTACTGAGACAGAAGTACCAAGAAATATTTACTCATAAGATGGGCTGAGTTTCTATTCTACATGGCGAGGAGGGAAAGTTGTGAACTACTATAGAGTTGCAATCCACAATTTGAAAAACTGATGCAGTTCAACACTTCACTTTATAAGTAAGAAAACTCAAGCCTAAGGGGATGTCATTTCAGCATCTTAATTAAATCTTTTGTGTGACCTTTCATTTACCAAATTCCCACCGTGAAATCTTAACTCTTAACAATGTGACCCCAAATGACTTCCATCCCTAGGTTCTGCACTCTCTTACTGCAGACTGACTGTAAGTCAGACTTGAAAGCCAAGATGAGCAGCTCCTTTGTCTAGTTATTACCTCTGACCAAGGCATAAGAATTCACTTAGACAGCTTTCGTAACCTACCTAAAAATAGGCTAGTTCATAAATTTTCTAAACTGTTCTTCCCTGCTGTGAGCAGCCCTTGATCTTTGACTGTAAAACCTAGCAAACTTTGGCATGCTCTAATGTTAGTTTTATAGGTTACTGAAAACCTCTATAAATTTAGCATCATTTCTCAAATCTCAATAGTTTTCTCATTCTGAATGCTTGAACATTTAGGTCACAAATTGAAATAACAGCAGAAAAATACTCATCTTTAGGCAGGTTGTACGGTTACCACTTGGCAAGAAACAGACAAAAATTTAAACAGAGCATAAAAACACTTCAAAGCTTTATGAACTTTGAACTTAGCACACTTTCCTAAATTTTGGTGGTTCCAACTACAGGAAAACCAGACTCTAAAGATTTGAGATGATTTAAGCTAACTCAAAATTTTTCCAATTCCTGACATCAGTACTAGATTTATACTTTTATTATGGTAACATATAGTTGTTACAGTGAGATCTATAAACATATACAGAATTATTATATTTAAATTCATATAGAACAATATTTACATTTTTAAGTTACAGTTTTGAAATCAGAAGATGAAGTACAGCTTAAGTTTACGACAAAGAAAGAAAAACACAAAACAAAAAATAGACAAAGTTAACAGTAAAAATATAACTATCTGTTTTTGATACGTGGAAATGCTCAGAAAGCTACATCTTCTTAATCTGATTGTCCAAATCATTAAAATATGGATGATTCAGTGCCATTTTGCCAGAAATTCGTTTGGCAGGATCATAGACCAACATTTTCTGGAGGGGGGGGCGGGAAGATAAAAAAGAAAAAAGGTTTTGATTTAAGAAATGAACCATAAAAAAATAAAGCTTTAATTTTTCTACCAATAAGCCATAAGCTAATAATTTTAATAAAAATTACTACTACATGAACATTTCCATTAGTTCAGTACCATACCACATAAATGTCTCAATCCTCCATACTTCACCCTCTAGCTCTTATTCCTTAAATCGTAGATACCTCAATAACCTCTTTCTGCTATAAATTATGCTTTAAGACACAAGCATTCTTAGTGAGATAGAGATAGTTTTAAAACCAGGACATAAATTTAAGAAAGATATCTAGTTAACTATATTTACTTTGAGAATTAAATGGCCATCTGAGTTATTTACAACATTCTTGAAATGGTGGCAATTAGCTATAGTGGTTTCTAATGTAGCTTCCATCAAGTTCCAAATAAAAACAAAACCAGAGCACAATGTGTTATAAACATAGTTAAAATGAGAGACTAAATGAATGATGGTCAATCTAGTATTAAACTTAATTTACACATAACCAGAAAAGACTGCATAAAGTTTAATGCTGATCTTAAATTTCATCTTTAAGAAACATTAATCTTAAAGAAAATCAAATCAATAAGCAAACCAGACATACTTTTACTATCTAGTTACCCTTTGAGCTGCTATTACATATTTAGCACTATATTAAGTGCTTGACACATACCGTGTTACACAATCCTCACAACAAAGGTAAGTATTGGTCCCATTTTACAATGAGGACACTGAGGCTCAGAGGTTAAGCGGCTTGCCCCAGCAATTCATAAAGCTAAGCAGTGGTAAAGCTTAAATGTGAAACCAAGTCTGATGTTTTACAGTAGTGGTTCTCATCTGGGTGAGATTCTGCCCCTCAGTGAACATTTGGCAATGTCTGGCATTTGGCAATTGTCACAACTGAGAGGAACATGCTACAGGCAGGTATAGGGCAAAGGACTGGAATGTTGTTAAATATCTTAGAGTGTACAGGACCGATCCCATTAACAAAAAATGATCCAGTCCAAGATGTCAATACTAGCTAGACTAAGGAATCATGATTTACAGTATTTGAGTTTCATTGACTGAAGTGAAATTCTTTGTGTTCAAGAATTACAAAAGCTAAAAAGACAGATCTGAAAGGCCTTCTAAGTCAAATCAATAATATTGATACATAAAATATCTGAATGACAGGTAAAGGACTTGGGATTTCACTGTAAGCAATTTGGAAATCTGAGCTGAATTTAGAGGCATAATGATTTATAAATTCTGAAAGGAGCCCAAAGACCAATTAGAAGATTTACAGGATAATATCACAATATTACATTAGCCAAGATTCATAAAAATTAGTTCCATCTAAAAGCTTAAGATTTAGGGGGCATCTGGGTGGCTCAGTTAGTTAAGTGTCTGACTTCAGCTCAGGTCATGATCTCACAGCTCGTGGGTATGAGCTCCGTGTAGGGGTCTGTACTACAGTTTGTGGGTTCAAGCTCTGTGTCGGGCTCTGTGGAGTTCTGCACCACTGGTGCAGGGCCTGCTTGGGATTCTTGCTCCCTCCCTTCTCTCTGACCCTCCCTCACTTGTGCTGTCTCTCTCAAACTAAATGTACTTAAAAAAAAATAAACAAAAGTTCGATATTTAGAGGCGCTTGAGTGGCTCAGTCAGCTAAGCGCCTGACTCTTGATTTCAGCTCAGGTCATGATCTCAAGGTTTATAAGATCAAGCCCTGGGTAGGGCTTTGCACTGACAGTGCAGAGCCTGCTTGGGATTCTCTCTCTGCCCGCCCCCCCCCCGCCCCCGCCACGTGCACTCTCTCTCAAAATAAATAAACTTTTAAAAAAATAAACAAATAAAAGCTCAATATTTTTGTTATTTTTTATTTTTATTTTTTTTAAATATATGAAATTTATTGTCAAATTGGTTTCCATACAACACCCAGTGCTCATCCCAAAAAGATGCCCTCTTCAATACCCATCACCCACCCTCCCCTCCCTCGCACCCCCCCATCAGCCCTCAGTTTGTTCTCAGTTTTTAAGAGTCTCATGCTTTGGCTCTCTCCCACTCTAACCTTTTATTTTTTTCCTTCCCCTCCCCCATGGGTTCCTGTTAAGTTTCTCAGGATCCACATAAGAGTGAAAACATGTGGTATCTGTCTTTCTCTGTATGGCTTATTTCACTTAGTATAACACTCTCCAGCTCCATCCACGTTGCTACAAAGGGCCATATTTCATTCTTTCTCATTGCCACGTAGTACTCCATTGTGTATATAAACCACAATTTCTTTATCCATTCATCAGTTGATGGACATTTAGGCTCTTTCCATAATTTGGCTATTGTTGAGAGAAAAGCTCAATATTTAAATACTGTTCTAAAAAACAATTTTCCTAAAGCAGGCCTAGGACAATTTCTTTTTTATCCTAATAGATTTTTTTGGCCCTATTTTTAAAGAAAACAACTATTAGTTGAGAGTGGCAATGTAGTAGTAAATGCAATTTTTTTTTATAGTTTGTTAATACTTTTTTTTTTTTTTTTTGAGAGAGAGACTGAGAGAGAGAGAGAGAGAGCAGGGAAAAGGAACAGAGGGAAAGAGATAATCTCAAGCAGGCTCCATGCTCAGTGCAGAGCCCTATGAGGGACTTGATCCCAAGGATCCTGGGGTCATGACCTGAGGTGAAATGAAAAGTCAGACATGCCCCATGGATTTATAAGAATTACATTACTCCTCCTAACCTTTCTGATGTAGAAATAAGGCACAAAGTAAGAAATGAGAGTTCATGCAGTAAATGGCTTTAATAACTAAAAATATCAAGCAATAAGGAAAAACCTATGTCTCGGATAAACTAAAAAGTAGTACACACCGGGACAAAAAGTTAGAAGGGAGGGCCATTACACACCAGCAACTTAAATAAAGGTGTACTAACCCTGGCCTTGCCTTCACAGAGCATCTTCGCTATGTAAGATTAAAAAAACAAACAAATAACATCTAATGCTGAATCCTCCTCTCAAAACCACTAATGTTTCTTGGTATCTAAAATGAAGCTAGTAACATAATAAACATTAACAGTCATAATAGCTATGTGCCTAGCACAATATATATTGGCTTTCTATTTCCCAGGTAAAAGAAAGGAATTGAGTACATTCAGAATCAATAATGTTGAAATCAGTATAAAGGGTCTTCTTTTTTTTTTCTTTTTTTAATTTTTTTTTTCAACGTTTTTTATTTATTTTTGGGACAGAGAGAGACAGAGCATGAACGGGGGAGGGGCAGAGAGAGAGGGAGACACAGAATCGGAAACAGGCTCCAGGCTCCGAGCCATCAGCCCAGAGCCTGACGCGGGGCTCGAACTCACGGACCGCGAGATCGTGACCTGGCTGAAGTCGGACGCTTAACCGACTGCGCCACCCAGGCGCCCCAGTATAAAGGGTCTTCTTACCGAGAGCAGATCCAAGCCATTTTCATCCAAGTTTTTGACATGGGATGCCAGACTTCCTGGTTTCCACTTGGGAAATGTATTCTTATAGTCCTGTAAAGATTCCACTTCTGGCCACACTTCATTATTGGGGGTGCCCAAAGCTCTAAAAGCCAGAGAAAAACAAAAAAATTATTAAAGCATACATATAATCTTATTGTTATACATGTTGCCTTATTATTATTTCATCTGAAAACTTCTTAAAAGCTTAAATATAAGGCAAAAATACCTGAAAATTCTGAAGAGTTGATCAATTTCTGAATCCCCATGGAAAAGTGGTTTCTTAGTTGCTAATTCTGCAAATATAGTGCCTATACTCCAAATGTCAACTGGAGTTGAGTAGCGAGCTGACCCCAGCAGTACTTCTGGAGATCTATACCAGAGTGTCACTACCTATTACAAAGCAAATTTTTACACTGAATAAAAATACCTTTAAATAAATACATTTAAAAAATTTAATTAAATATTAAATTTAAAAAATGCATTAAATACCTAAATATAAACATTTATATTTCAGTAGGACTATCCTTTAGAAAGTTCCATTAATTCCTCTGATAATATTGTTTGAAAGTCAATTAACTATACACAATATACTAAATGGAAGATAAATATTTCATTCCTAAGTTCTATTCATTAGGTTAAAAAACACTATACAAACATACCAACTCTTTTCTTGCTTTTCAAATCATTAGAGGAAAAGGATAAAAAAAAAGTCAAGATAGCATTCACTTTTCAAAAAAACCAAAAAGGCAATTGATAATAAATTCAGTGTGGCACCGTACAAATGAATGAATACTGCTTACATGCTAACAATGTTAAGTCAGGGACTCCTGGGTGGCTCAGTCAGCTAAACGTCTAACTCTTGATTTCTGCTCAGGTCATGATCTCAGTTTATGCATGAGCTCAAGCCCGGTATGGAGCCTGCTTGGAATTCTCTCCCTCTCTCTGCCCCTACTCCACCAGCACTTGCTTGTGCTTTCTCTCAAAATAAACTTAAAAAAATAAAAACATAAGTCAAATAACAGTGGTCTAGGGGTAATCTATTATTTTACTATCTATAATTTGTCACGGCAAAAATATCATCTCTAACTTAAGCATCTGTTTAAGCCAATGGGAACCAAATAATCTTTATTTATACAGCTATGGGAAAAATAATAAAAAGCGATGATAAAAAGAAGCCAAGACATCTAACCAAATGAACACTGTTCTAAGTTTTGATTTGAAGATAGTCTTTGGGCTCAGGGATAGACAACCCCACAGAAGACAGTTTTCCAGAAGCTCTCTATTATACAATTCAATATTCCCTTTCTCTCCAGAAATAACAAATGAAATGCCATGTCATCTGTATTAACACTGAAAACCGTTATAGTAGCTTCTAAATGTACCTGAAACAGTAACCCTTAGGTAAAAAAAACCTGTCTTTTAACCAATTTGTGTACCAGAGGATCCAAGCAGGAGACAAAAAAACACACAGGCGATTTGCATGGGTAAGATTTACTAAGAAAGATTCTAAACTAAGAGAGGGTTAGAATAAAGAGACTGACTAATAAGAAATAATTTCTAGAACTGTAGCAAGGATAACCCCTTCCTCCTGCAGTGCCTCTCCAACACCATCCACTGACATCACACCTACTGGCAAAGAAATAATATTTAAAGGTCTGAGTTAGATTTTCACATAACATGCAGTGAAGGGTGAGTTTGGAGCTGAGAGGCAATAAATTAATCCTGCACAATGGAAACCTTTATTATTTCTTTCTTGACTTAAAAAACAAATACAGAAAACAATCCAGCAATCACACATACTCTAAAACACAAAAACCACTATTCTACATACCTCATGTGTATATACTCTAATAGGTATTCCAAAAGCTCTGGCGAGGCCAAAATCAGCCAATTTAATTGTTCCTTTGTCATCAATCAATAGATTTTGAGGTTTTAAGTCTCTGTGCAAAACTCTTCTGGAGTGGCAAAACACAATCCCTTGTAGAATTTGGTACAAGTAACTCTGGAAGAAGGAAACATAAGTTAGAAACTTAACTGTACCACACAATAATTTTCTAAATAATCTTGGTGGGTTTGTTTCAAAGATATAAGAAATTATAATGCAGGTAAACAATTTAACTGCCACAAAAGCTTTCAGGCCATTTGAGACTAGCAAGCAGCATTTGGGGTGAGAAGCCCACTGATATGCTAAGATATTCACCTTATGGACACATCCATATGAACTCATTTAGTCTTCTACTATTTTTCATCTCTCATTCTTTTTTCATCTCTTATTCTTAAGTCCTAATTAGTTTTCTGTATAGAAAGTTTTGTAAACTTTTATCTATATACTTATAGCAACTCTAATTTTATTAAGATTTGTCCATCTCTATTTCTTATTACATATTCATTTCCTCTTTAGAAACCCTGGTCACAGATTCCAAAAGAAATAACAAACAGGATATTATGATTATATATTTAAATAGAGACAATTATTATAACATGCTATTTATTAGTTCAGAGAAAAGTATTATACAAGACAGGTGTTGCCAAGACAACGTAATTGTCATTTGAAGCAACATGAATATTACAGAAATCTGAAGTATACATAGTAACAATATTGACTTATAAAGTTCAAAATTATAAAATAATACATAAAATCAACTGTTGGAACAAATGGCTAACCATTAAGATCCCTAGTTCTTTATACCAAAATAAAACTTTGATCCATCCACACAGTTTAACACAAACAAAAGGGAGGTGTGGCAACCTACTAAAAAATATTGTCAAGTATTGTTCTAGCATACACGATGTTTGAAAGACATATAAGCTAAAGTCCAAAAGTTATGTATAAGACTGTTAAATATATGATAAAAATTATTAATGGTATATGCCATTAACAAGTCAAAACAACAAAAGAAAAAAGGAATAAAGGGAGTATTATCAACATGTTAGCAAAAAGGACCTTAGAGACCAGTGAAAAAATATCCTAACAGAAACATCAATGAAGATGTTTATAAAAAGGCTAAAAAATGAAAAATTATTAAATGAGATACAAAATATTTGCCTTTTTCACATGATGGACTGATAAAATATTTAAAAGATTGATAAAGCTAGGTACTAAAACAGTAACTGTTACCCACCACAATGAGTAAACTGCTACAAGTCTTTGGAGGGCAACAGGCACTATCATGATTTTAAATGTAAATAAACATCTTCAACTCATTGATTCAAGTTATAAGAACTTATCCTATAAAATTGCAAATGAAGATCAATATACATAAGGATTCACTGCAGCATTGTTCCTAAGAGCATGAATCACCAAGCTGGAAAACAATTTCAATGTTTATTAGTATGGAACTGGTTTAAATAATCAGATCAAACATTTAGGTAAACAGGCAAGGCTATATGTTGAATGTTTCACAGAAAAAGGGTTTTACAGTTTTGTAAAACAGCGTATGTATGTACACAAAGTTGACATGCAAGTGTCTGTAAGACTATTAAAAAACTAACAATGGGTACCTACCTCTGAGAAGTGGTTTGGTAGAGTTAGTGTAAAGATAAGACATATCCACATATACACTTCAGTGCTTTTAAAAAAATTATACATTTATAATTTAGAAATTATACATTTATAATATAGAAATGTCTATTGTAAATTAACCAAAACATTCAAAACCAGAATAAAATAAAACCACTTGCCATCATTACCTTACCCCAAGCTTTTGTTACATTGTTTCACACATATCTGACCCTCAAATAAAGACCAAAACATCCTAGCTTCCAACAATGGAATACATACCTACTGGTTTTGTTGTCTCAGGCACAACTTTTCACTCTACAACTAGAAGCAGTATCTAGTAATAAAAGGGGTAACAATCTAACCTATAGACTGTGGAAAAAAAATCTTCCTAGTTCTATTTCCTAACACTCTTTCCAAGGATATTCCCCCAAAACACAGGAACTTCTACAGAATAGACACTTTACACTCACAATGGATAAATACTAATAAACTTAAGTAAGCTTTTTACCTTAACAAGTGAAGATTCCATGAACTGACCAGGAGGGATGGAATCTAAGTATTTCTTGAGATCCATGGAAAGGAATTCAAAGATGAGATATAACCTGGAATCTTGCATAAGCACATCTTGAAGACTGAAGAACAAAACAATTATATGGAAAAAAATATCTACGAAACATTTTTGACCTCTCACAAAATAAAGCTTCCATAAACTTAACAGTGGCTATCACAGAAAGTGAAGCTTTAAGAAATTTTCTGTAACAACAAAAAGTACATACTGTTTTGGGAAAGAAGAGATGGTAGCTTCCCTAGTAATGAAAACCTTAGTTCTAAACTAGAATTTGAGAAAGGACTCTCAGGGCAGCAACTGAAAATTAAGTAACATTATACAGAAGGTACTAACTGTCAAACCACTTCTATTACAAAAGAACATTTCTAGGTTGACTACTTGTTGCTCAGAGTTTGTTTTTTCACTGAAGTGAATTACAGAAATAAATTTTAAAATTTATTAGGAACCCTTAACAGTTGCTCATTATCTCCAACCCCAGAAAAATGCAATTTAACCGTAACTTGGCCTGTTAGGAAACACCCTCCCTCCCCGCCAATACCAATCCAAATAGTTAAAAGAAAGAAAAACACTTTTCTTTTTCATCTGACAGAACTACCTGTCTTAGGACTCTGATTAAGAGGTCTTCAAGGACCAAAGCTCAGACTGGTATAGGTGATAAAGGTCTGTGAAAAAGGACTTTTTTCTCCCTTGGCTGGTTTACCTTGAGTTTTCAGCTCCCAATACTAATCTCTTATCACCCTGCTCCTGTTTTAACAGCCCATTTACCTATGCCTGGCACCCCCAATTAACAAAAATAGTAGGGTTCTCTTCTGCTCAGCAATTAGACCAGATATTAAACAAATGTAAAAATTTCTACGTTGAAATTCACACTTGAAATAGTATGCGGAAAATGGCTTAAATTCAAATATACCATACCTGACTATATTTGGATGACGAAGTTCTTTTAATAGAGAAATTTCCCGAATTGCGGTACTAGGAACCCCTTCCTCTTCACTTTCTAGTCTGATTTTCTTCATGGCTACCACTTGACCTGTAGTTTTGTGTCTACCCTTATACACAACTCCATAGGTACCTGAAATAGACAAAGTAAATGTCTACTATACGACACCCTCCACAAACTAACATTTTACAAAATGACTCATCTTGTAAAATGTCATGTGATAGAAATGTCTACTGTGACCAGCTAGGAAGTATCATACTCATGATGATACTCTCATCACTTCCAAAAAGAAATTGCGGGTAACTACAACCTATCACATCTATAGTTTAGAAATAAAGTTCATGTAGTCATCACAATTTTCCCATACATTTAAATAACAAGTAATTTCCCAGCACATTTTAGAGAAGAAAACGGATCCTTTGCAGATCGAAATTTATCTCTTTTCAAATATCCAATCTAACAATAAAGCAGGCATAAAATACAGGGTGAGGATTTGGGCTGAGGAATTATTAACAGGAGTCACTGTGACACTTTCAGAAAACTTTGTATAGACTGCTTTATGCATATCAAATACATACTCAACCCTTATCTAAAAAAGAATGGGGCTAAAATATTTTATTAAATATTTATTAAATATGGAGCACCTGGGTGGCTTAGTCGGTTTAAGCATCTGACTTTGGCTCAGGTCATAATCTCAAGGTTCATGAGTTCAAGCCCAGCATCAAGCTCTCTGCTATCAGCACAGGGCCTGCTTCAGATCCTCTGTCTCCCGCTCTCTCTGCCCTTCCACTGCTCATGCTTTTAGTCTCTCAAAGATAAACAAACATTACAAAATATATATTTATAAAATCTATTAAAGTTCACAATATCTACTATATAGTAGGAAAGCCTCCCACCCATTCTGAAGTTAACAAGAACACTGATTTGGATATATAGGCTTCAGATAAGGAGTAACAATGTCAATATACGGGATCTTGGGCAGGAGAAGGGTGGATACAGAGGACAGAAGTGGCAATATTAAGGGAGGCAGATTAGTTGATTCAAAAAGTTCATATACAGGACACATTTAGTCCCCAGATTTAGTGCGTTTTAAAACCGGAGTGGGAGGGGTGCCTGTCTCAGTAGGTGAAACATGTGACTCTTGATCTCAGGGTCATGAGGTCAAGCCCCATGATGGGCGTGAAGCCTACTTAAAATTAAAATAAACAGGGGCACCTGGGTGGCTCAGTTAGGGATTCGATTTTGGCACAGGTCATGATCTCGCAGTTTGCGAGTCCAAGCCCCAAGTTGAGGTCTGTGCTGACAGCTCAGAACCTGGAGCTTGTTTTGGATTCTGTGTCACCCACTCTTTCTGCCCCTTCCCTGCTCATGCTGTCTCTCAAAAATAAACATTAAAAAAAAATTTTCAAAGTAAAATAAATAAATAAAATCTTAAATAAATACAATCTTTAAATTTTTTTTTTTTTCAACGTTCTTAATTTATTTTTGGGACAGAGAGAGACAGAGCATGAACGGGGGAGGGGCAGAGAGAGAGGGAGACACAGAATCGGAAACAGGCTCCAGGCTCCGAGCCATCAGCCCAGAGCCTGACGCGGGGCTCGAACTCACGGACCGCGAGATCGTGACCTGGCTGAAGTCGGACGCTTAACCGACTGCGCCACCCAGGCGCCCCTACAATCTTTAAACTGGAATTGGAAAATTTAGGGAGATCCTGAACTGCTTGACTATACATAAAATTTTACTGAATACCTTATTCTTCTGTAACATCAGTATAACTTCAAAAGTGATTAGAGTACATTTTTCTAAAGAGATCTATTATAGTTTTTACCAGTTTCTCCAAAGGTAGCAATGTTTTTAAAAAGGCTAAGAACTACTATCAAATTATCTACTGGCTTAATTAGATTATTAGAGATGGTTTGGTGAGTGGCAAACTGATGTTATATAAACTTTGTTCTAATTTTGTTTTAAGATTTTATTTTTGAGTAATCTCAACACCCAACATAGGGCCTGAACTCATAACCCTGAGATCCAAAGTTGCATACTTTACCAAGTGAGCCAGCCAGGATCCCCTAATTTTGTTTTAAAGAGAAATTCTAGGGGTGCCTGGGTGGTTCAGTTAACTGACTTAGGCTCAGGTCATGATCTCATGGTTCGTGAGTTCAAGCCCCATGTCAGGCTCTGTGCTGATGGCTCAGAGCCTGAAGCCTGCTTCAGATTCTGTGTGTGTGTGTGTGTGTGTGTGTGTGTGTGTGTGTGTGTGTACGTGCCCCTCCCCCACTCATGCTGTCTCTTTCAAAAATAAACATCCAAAAAAAAATTTTTTTTAATTCTATACAATAGTGGGTCTTCCTAAATACTGGTGTCATTTTAAACACAGAATTTGACTAAAGAGCCATTTCACATTATTTTGATTAAATCTGGATTAACTGTGACTCTTGGACAACCAAAGTCATTCCAGATTTTAAAAACCTCAATTTTATGGATCTTTACAACCATCTTTAAAAATTGGTAACTTTCTGTACACTTAAAATCTGTCCATTTTTTGGGTATAAATCATACTTGCATCAAAAAACACAAAAGTAGTTAAGTCAGAAGCACAATCACCTGGCACACTGTGAAAGCAGACTCGGGAAAAATCATCACTTGCATAAATATAGTACAAGCAGTTAATGGTAAATTCAGGACTAAATTTTTCCCCCCTAATATTCTTTCTTTCCTTCAAGTGTACAACCTCATCGAGGTCTAAAATTTACTCATAACAATTAATTAACTTATAGCCAACACTTAGTATTTACCTAATTTTAGAAATCACAAGTGCTCTATGGTTCTCTTCTTTCTCTTTTTGAGCCATTACCCCTCATAACTACTGGTACAGAGCTCTAGTTAAACAGACCAGAATGATTCTACTAGGCAATTACCAAAAATTATTTATAAGATGCATGCATGGTATGTACTCTGAAATGAATTAAACATTACTAAATTTTTAAAAATGTTATAGTCAAAGTTACGGAGACTCTAAATGCTAAGCACAAAACCTTTATTTGACACATGTTTATTGAGTGAATAAAGACCAAGTTAGGTCCCACATCATGGATATAGCTACCATGATCCAAAAAGATGTTTTCTCATGATAGAGTTCAAAAACTAAAGTGACAACACTCAGATCTTTGTAATTTAGAAGAAACCAGAAAATGTCTTTGTAATAACTGAAATAAGAAAAGTCTATATTTAAGAAATGAATCAGGTTGTCAAAAACTCAAAGTATCAGGGCGCCTGGGTGGCTCAGTCGGTTGAGCATCCGACTTTGGCTAAGGTCATCATCTAGCGGTCTATGAGTTCAAGCCCCGCGTGGGGCTCTGTGCTGACAGCTCAGAGCCTGGAGCCTGCTTCGGATTCTGTGTCTCCCTCTCTCTCTGACCCTCCCCCGCTCATGCTCTGTCTCTCTCTCTCTGTCAAAAATAAATAAAACATAAAAAAAAAATTTAATAAAAAAAACTCAACGTGTCAAGATAGAAAAGGTAGGGGAACTATTCTAAGTTAGAAAAGATTAAGGAGATATCAATCACTAAATGAAATGCAGAACACTGACTAGATCTTCAGAAGATACATGTAGAAGTATTAGAAGTAAGACATATCTGCAGCCACCCTGGAAAACAGTATGGAGGTTCCTCAAAAGTCAAAAATAGAACTACCCCTCAACCCAGCAATTGTGCTACTTGGTATTCATCCAAAGGATACAAAAATGTTGATTTGAAGGGGCACATGCACCCCAATGTTTATAGCAGCACTATCAACAATAGCCAAAGTATGAAAACAACCCAAATGTCCATCGACTGACGAATGGATAAAGAAGATGTGGTATACATATGTACAACGAAATATTATTCGGCAATGAGAAAGAATGAAAGATTGCCATTTGCAACAATGTGGATGGAACTAGAGTATATTATACTAAGTGAAGTCAGTCAAAGACAAATATCAGGATTTCACTCATGTAGAATTTAAGATACAAAACAGATGAACATAAGGGAAGGAAAGAAAAAATAAGACAAAAACAGAGAGGGGGGCAAATCTCAAGAGACTCTTAAATACAGAGAACAAACTGAGGGTTGCTGGTGGAGTGTTGGGTGGGAGAAGGGCTAAAGGGGTGAGGGGCATTAAGGAAGACACTTATTGGGATGAACAGAGGGTGTTAAATGTAAGTGATGAATCAGTAAATTCTATTCCTCAAATTATTATTACACTATGTTAACGAACTTGGATTTAAATTAAAAAAAATAAAAAGTAAAGCACACCACTACAACTTACTTTACACTGGTCAACAGAAAAACAATATGCTAAAACACAGATAATAAAGTAAATGTGACAAAACTAACATCTTGGTAAAATGTATTACAGGTTCATTAAATTTATCTTTCAACTTCTCTGTATGTTTGGAAATAAAATAAAAAGTTGAGGGAAAGAAATTTAACTTTTCAAATCAGTACTATAATGTTAAAATTTGACCAGGTATCTGGCAAAAAGCAAAAGAAAATACTGTGTGAAAGATATCGTCTAGGCCTTAAATTATTTGTACAATTTATTTTTTCAAAAACAATGTCCACCAAAGGGGTGCCAGGGTGGCTCAGTCAGTTGAGCGTCCAACTTCAGCTCAGGTCATGATCTCACAGCTCGTTGAGTTCAAGCCCCACATCGGGCTCTGTGCTGACAGCTCAGAGCCTGGAGCCTGCGTCAGACTCTGTGTCTCCCTCTCTCTCTTCCCCTAACCCACTCACATTCTGTCTCTGTCTCTCTGAAAAATAAATAAACATTAGAAAAAAAAATTTAAGAAAAAAAAAAATGTCCACCACATAATCTAAAACTGCCAGGCACTGGAGTAGTCAAAACAATACAAGCCAGAAGAAGAAACAGGAAAAAACACTAAGGGAAACTGATGTTATTATCAAATATTTGACTACATCCAATAGTGCTGGACACTACTGCCAGGCACTGTTCAAACAGCTGTGAACAAGACAAAATCCCAAACCTCACAAAGCTTACTTACAGTGTAGCAAAGAAAAAGGATATTAAGGAAAACAAATTGAAAGAATTGCCATTGCCAAAGGTCCAGAGGTCAAAGAACAAGGCATATGAGGAGGTATCATGTAGAAGAATTGGGGAGGCTTGTAACTCCAGTAAATAGACTACATTTCAGGTTATGCTCTGAACCACTATTTGTAGTAGCAATTACAGTACCTTCCTCAAGAGTCAAATCTGCAGTCTCTTGCATGTTAGGAGTTCCAGAGTTTCAAAGAAAAACACATTTACACAAAAAGAATGTTTCTTTTTATTCCAAACTAAAAATCAGAACTCATTAAATTCTCTAAGACTTAAGAAAAACTCAAAGCAGAAAACATTAAGTCTGTTAATCAAAACTATTTTTAACTCAGAAACAAGACTAGCTTAGTTGACCAGGTGTTAATAAAGTATCTAAGTGATTTTTTTAAAAAATCATCTAACATTTGTAAGTTAAGAACAAGAATCGATTTCTAACCCAACCACCACCCAAACATATCATTAGTATCTTACCAAATTCTTTTTAGTATTCTGCCCTTGGCTTTTTAGTAGTACTCCTTGTACAAGTATAGTTTTGGAGAACACTAACAATACACTAGTCAGAAACATCCCTGAAACAGAATCTACATACATAGGGGTGCCTATGTCAGTTGAGCATCTGACCTTTGATTTCAGCTCAGGTTGTGCATTTTCTCACGGTTCCTGGAATTGAGCCCCGAGTTGTACCAGAGCAGAGCCTGCTTGGGATTCTCTCTCCCTCTTTCTACCCCTCCCCTGCTCATGCTCTCAAAAATAAAAAAAAATTAAAAAAACAAAAAACAAACCCTACATAAATTAGGCTCTAATAGTATAAGTTGTACCATTTATTCCTATAGAGTTTAGAATGTTAATACCAAGACTTTTATATAGAAACTTAGATGCTCTTGGGGTGCCTGAATGGCTCAGTCAGTTAAGCATCTGACTCTTGATTTTAGCTCAGGTCATGATCTCAGGGTTTATGGGTTCAAGCCTGCATAGGGCTTTGATGCTGGCCGAGCAGAGCCTGTTTGGGATTCTCTCTCCCTCATGCCTCTCCCTCACTCACATGTTCTCTATCCTTCTCTCTCAAAAATAAATAAATAAACTTTAAAAATTAAAAAATAAATAAAAGAAAGTTAGATTTTATGTTGGGGGGAAAAAGGCAAAGGGATATTTTTACCCATCACTTATGCCATATAAACATTCTTTAAAAACTTTAATGAAAGTACTACAGAAAGGGAATGAATAATTATACATAAGAGCTATTGGTTTAGAATTGCTTAAACATGTAAACAAGACAGATCATTTAATTCTGGGAAACTATATAGAAAACTTATTTAAATTGGCTTAATAGCCTATTGTAGCAGCTTAGAAAGTTTAGGTAAAAATATTTACCTTAAAAACAATTGTAGGAGATTAAAAGTACACTGTTAAACCTAATTCTACTGCCCTAACCTTTCCCAACACACATACAAATTATCAACAGTCTTCTCAAATTACAAATACTGCTTTAAGTGTTTCATATTTAAGATAACTGGGGGGAAGAGGGTTGCCAGGTAATCATATCAGAATAATTTCAGTTCTCTTGGATATGAACATTTTTGTGTTTAAGTTACCATGTAAAGAACATATAATTAATGCACATTAGCACAGGATACCATAAAGATTTGATTTTAATATTTACAGGTCTTTATGTCACAGATGTTATAAGCATTACAAAATCCTTTTTTAAAACTTGGGTATTAAAAACACTCACCTTCTCCGATTTTCTCTATTTTGGTATAGTCTTCCATAGTTAATCGTAGATACGGTAGATCCTAGAATGAGAGGAAAAACTAATTTGATCACATGATCACCTGCCACTATAACTCCAAAGGTGGTTTAAAGTTTGTAATGAGATACAATGTGTAAAGCATTTTCCACAGTCTCTAGTACAGTATTAATTTCCCATTAATATTAGTTACGTTAAAACAACACTTACAGGGGCACCTGGGTTGCTCAGTCGGTTAAGTGTCCAACTTCGGCTCAGGTCATATCTCGGTTACTGAGTTGAGCCCCAGGGCAGTTTCAGTGCTTGCTGACAGCAAAGAGCCTGCTTGGGATTCTGTCTCCCTCTCTCTCTGCCCCTCCCACACATATTTGCCTGTGTGCTCTCACTCTCAAAAATAAATAAACATTAAAAAAACCAAAACACTTATAAAGGAAAGGACTTCTGCAATTAAGATTTTCCCACCTTTCTTGGCTCTTAAAACATCAGAAGTATTTGTGTATCTTAACCAGTGTAGTATTTGCTTCTTCCAAACAAATTAACATGCAAATTTAGACACAAACTTATCTATACACCCCAAACAAAAAACAAAAGTATGTTCTCTTTACATAACACTTCTAAGAAGCACCAATGTGTGCTAGTTATACACCCAAACATTTCCTTAAATAATATTTGACTGAATTTGTATCGCTTCATATTTTTTTGAAGAGAATTCAAAAGAAACATTTTTTTTTTTTTTTAACATTTATTCAGTTTTTGAGAGACAGAGAGAGAGCATGAGTGGAAGAGGGGCAGAGAGAGAGGGGAGACACAGAATCCAAAGTAGGCTCCAGGCTCTGAGCTGTCAGCACAGAGCCCCACAAAGGGCTTGAACTCACCAACCGCTAGATCATAACCTGAGCCAAAGTCGGATACTTAACCAACTGAGCCACCCAGGCGCCCCAAGAAACAGTTTTTAAAGACACAAGTAGCAGGACGCACAGCTGGCTCAGTCAGAAGAGTGTACAATTCTTAATCTCAGGGTTGTGAGTTCCAGTCTCATGTTGGAAAGAGCACATTTCACTCACACGCACATGCGCACGCGCACACACACACACACACACAGGGTGCAGAGATTACTTAAAAATCTTAAAAAAAAAAAAAAAAAAAAAAAGACACCAGTAGGGAGCTAATGTGGCCATACTGCTCACCCATTAGCAAGACTGTTTTAATGTCTGCTAAAATGCTGACAAGACACTCAAAACGTCCACAGCTGAGAAGTTTGCTGATGAAACATAACTTCAGAAGCCCAAATCATAATTCCCTTGATTTCTTAACACACTCCTCTCCTCACTGATAAGATCATATATGTAAAGGTGACTCTGAGTGACACTTAAGTTCTATTTCTCACATTCATCTGCAAAATTATCCCAGAGGTAGAGACAAATCTTTTTAAATGAACAAAAAATTGCACTACATTGTCATGATATTAAATTATCATTAAATTAAACTTAATTAAAAATTAAATACTTTTTATTTTAATGTTACAAAATAGCAATAATTAGGATAATTGCCTTTTTCTACAATATCCAGATTTAATATGCCTAATGAACAATAAGACTTTGAGGTCTCTTTGAACAAATGGCTAAAACTTCAATTTCAAAGTTGGGTTTAATTACCCTCCCTCCATTTTCCTGTTTGTAACAGTTTAAAATAAAGGATGTCACTTTAAAATGCCTTTTGAATGTCTCCTGGGGCTGCGTACTAGCAGCAGGACGTAAAATGCCAATGGCTTCATCTCCTAGCCAGAGACCTCCAGGTCTTTAAAGGAAGCGGGACGTGCACATGACCAACTCTAGTATTAAATAAAAATACTAATACATACATATTTGTATCTATCTCTACGCATTTCTTAGCTTTCCAATTTGCACTGTACGTAACAGCCACCAAGCATAAAATTAAAACGAAAAATATCCAAATCCCCTCTGGCTCTAAGCCTCGGCCAAGTGTTTTTGAACGCCTTGGGTGCACAAGGGCCCTGGGTACGGAGGCAAGCCCGAGAAGGCCCACAGGTTAGTTCGGTGTTCCGGGACGGCCTGGGTTTGGGAACCGGCGTGGGTATCTGGCCCCGGAGCCGTCTGGCCTTCCGCCCCCGAAGGCTAGAGCAGGGCGCACAGGGGACAGGCCGGAGCCGCAGGGCCTAAGACGGAGCCTGGCACTCCGCGACGTCGAACCAATGCAAGGGTTTGGCTTCAACCAAGACCCGAAAGCCTCCTCAGCCAGGTCGGCGGCATTTTTCCGGAACAGCCGACCGCGACCCCTGACTGCAACTCCGAGGCCAGGGCAGCCCCAGCCCTCCCCGGTGTACGTCCGCTGGGTCTGGGCTCCCGCGAACCTTCCTGGAAAGCCGGGGCCAGGCCCGGAGCCGAGTGGAGGCCCGGCCTAGTCTCCACAGGCCCTGCCTGGCCCCGCGCAGAGCCCCGCTGCCCAGCCCGGCCTCCTAATACCACCCGGTTCCTCAGCACTCCTTCTCGGGGGCCTCCGAGCCGACCCCCGCCGAGCAGACACCCCGTAGGCATGACCCTGACCTCAGCAACTCTACCCGGCTTATTATCCCACGACGAAAGCGGCAGCAGCTACCACGTCAGCGTCGCTCTCACCTCAACTTCCAAGAGCCAGCTTTGGAGTTAAGTGCAAACTGTTTCAAACTCACCGCGCTAAAGGGTCCGGGGCCCACCAATCAGATAGCCCGTAGACTTTCAAAGGAGCCAATCGGAGCCCAGCCACGCTTGGGCGGGCCTTCCCGGGTGGCTAAAGCGCGAAAAAAAATGGAAAGGGCGGCTGGAGAAAAAGCAGGAGGGCGGGCGCCAACTGAGTCTTAGCGCAGGCGCTTTCATTCAGCCCCGAAGAGTGTCGTCCTACTGTTTCTAGTCGTCGGAAATCTACCGTTCACCCTGGGTCGGGTACTTCCCCTTCCAGTATTGGCAAAAATAAAACTTTTTGCACTCAAAGTGATACTACATATACATTTAGATTCCATAACTTTCACTTCTAATACTTAAAGCTAGCGTATATTTATGTTTTTCTAAGTCGGTGATTTTCCAGCTAGGCCAAAGGAGGAGCACATTTCACACATGCATACATACATATACATATATGGATATATGGATATACGTATATATATGTATGTGTGCATATATGTATATATGTATATATACACACACACAGATATATATACAGATATATTCACTTTCTAAAATGTTTAGTGTTTTATTAAAGATTGCATTTATTTAAAAATTAAAAACAGGGGCTCCTGGGTGGCTCAGTCAGTTAAGGGTCTGACTTAGGCTTGGTGAGTTCGAGCCCTGCATGGGCTCTCTGCGGTCAGCACAAAGCCCGATTTTGGATCCTCTGTCCCCCTCTCTCTCTGCCCCTCCCCCTCTTGCTCCCTGTCTCTCTCAAAATAAATAGATAAAACTTAAAAAAAAAAAAAAATTTAAAATTAAAAAGTTTTAAGTTAGAAACAAAATTTTACATTTTTAATTTTAAAATATTTTCACATCAGAATTTTAGTTGATTTTTTAAAACACAAAAATTCACAATTCCATGAAAGGAAAAAAAAAAGATCTAAATTATACTTTAAATAATCCAGTATCCAAAACTTTCTCTTTCATTGCCCCCCACCATATTCTTAAGAGAAATTTCTGCACTTGAACTTTCTTTAAGTCTTTAAGAAAATATGAGTAAAATAGAACTAGGAATAATAAGAGTCCCTTAGTAAGAATTTCTCTTTGGCCTACCCTTAATGGGATGTAGAAGAAAGAGTGACTACCATGAACTCTACAAATATGTATTAGAAGACTCAGATTATGGGGTGCCTGGGTGGCTCAGTTGGTTGAACGTTAGACTCTTGATTTCAACTCAGGTCATGATCTTAGGGTATGTGAGTTCAACCATCAGGTCAGGCTCTACGCTGGCAGCAAGAAGCCTGCTTGAGATTCTCTGTCTCTCTCTCTCTCTCTCTGCCCTGCATGCTCATGCTCTCTCTCAAAAACAAATAAATAAACTTAAAAAAAATAAGACCCCAATTAGATGCTCTTATAGATACCACATTTACTAAAATTGGAATGACACAGAGAATATTAGCATGGCCCCTGGGTAAGGATGACATGTTCCATATTAAAAAAAAAAAAAAAAAAAAAAGCAGCAGCAGCAACAGCACCAGATTAGGGTAAAGAACAGAGGTAGTATATCACATGCATTTAATTTAAGTGTTTAGTACCCTTTTACACAGTGAGCAGTTTGTGTCATCTGGCACTATTTGTGGTACTAATGCACGGCCTTGACGATGTTATGCTCCTAGGTGGCAGAGCATTTGGGATTCACAGTGGAGGTAGAGGGTTGTGAAATCTCTGCCTGAACCTAAGAACTTTTAAAACTTACTTTTAAAATCCCAAACTCACATTCTAAATGAAGACTGACTACCCCAGAGAAAGCTTTAGAGAAGAAGACTGTTCTCTGCCAGTTCAGGGTACTGATTTTAATGAGAGTATATATATACATATACATATACATATATATGTTTCTGGGAAGCCTCAGCAAAGCATTCATTTTATAGCATCTAAAAACAGCTGGTAATTCATTATATCCGTTTTACATTCAGCATAAAGAAGACCACAAGCTTCCACAGCTGTGATGCTAGATTTTTCAATTTAACTCAATTATCTTTGTTTTTAAATTTTCAGGGGGTATTGTAAATTCATGCTATCATCTCAGCAAATACAGTTTATTAATTATTTGGGCCAAATTGTATTCAGTGTCTCTAAAGTACTTTCCAGACACAAAATTAATCAGATACAATTCCTGCTCTAGGTGGTGGGGGTGGGAGAACACATAATTACTTAGAATTGTGTTCTGGCACTTATGCTGTAATTTATGCTATAAAGTGAAATGAGAACATAGAGGGGGAGATTATGAATTCGAACAGAGGAAGGGATATTTGAATAAACGTTGGAGAAAGAATTGTGGGGGTGGGGCTTCCAAGCAGAGGAAATTCCATGAGGAAAGCACTGAAAGTCAGCTCAGATAATTCAGGGTGCCGCCATTGTAGGGTGCAGGGGGTCCTCAGGTGTTAAGCAAAGAAGGGAGTTTGGAGTCAGAATCTTGAAGAGCCCTGAATACTGTTGTAAGGGGCTGCACAGGAGAGGTACAGAACTATTTCAGAACCATTCTTGACATGCTGTGAAAAAAGAACAGAAGAGGATAGGATGAAAAGGCATGTGCTCCTAAAAATTTCATATTTATATTTTGATAAACTCCATTTAGGAAAAAAAAAAAAAAAAGATCTGTTGGCACTGCATATGTTTGTTTTGTTTTATTTTTAGAAATAAACATTGCTGTAGAGTGAATTATCTCTCCCTCTGCCCCAAATTCATATATTGAAACCCTCCCCCTTAATGTGATAGTATTTAGAAATGGGGCCATTGGGAAATAATTAGGTTTAAATGAGATCTTGAGGGTGAAACCCTCACTATGGGATTAGTGCTCTTAAGAAGAGAAAACAGAGAGCTGGGTCATTCTGTCTCCCCCTTGCATGGACACAGCAAGAAGATGCCATCTACAAGCTCAGAAGCCTCATCAGAACCCACCATGCGGGCAACCTTGATCTCAGACTTCCAGTCTCCAGAACTGTGAGGAAATAGACTTCTTTGTGTAAGTTATCCAGTTTATGGTATTTGGTTGTGACAGCCCAAGCTGACTAAAGTATTTTTTCAGATGAAAAGGTTAAGAACATTTGCTTGTAAATACATAAAGTACCCTGAAGGGAGATGCAAGAAACACTGTGCCTGGAGGAGAAGGAGTGCCTGGGGCACAGAGGTGGGAAGGGAGACTTTTGTGTCTTTGGAAGTTTGAACCATGTGAGTGTATTACCTAGTCCAAAAATAAATGAATGGATGTATGGGTAGATAAATGGATGAATGGATGGATGAATGAAAGAGGCCGAGCCCTCTTTTTGCTACTGGATAAAATTCACAGAAGTTGCTGGAAAACATACCCAAAAGGAGAAGACTGATCTCTCTTAACATAATTCAGAAAGTAAAGTGGTGGAAAAAAGTAAGACATACAGTTTCAAGATCCTTTAATCACAGCTGAAAACATGGAACTATCATGGCTGTTCCTGAGTTAGGCATTTTTTTTTTTAATTATAAAAGTAATGTGGTTTTTGTAAAATGTTCAAACAACTCCATAATAAGAACTTGTCATTTATAATCTTCATGCTCCAACCCTCATACCTCTAACAAAGAGACAGAAAGAGGAATTATGGTTAAGATGTTGGCATCCATACTGTAAACCCACGTGTGTCAACCTATCTCAATCTTTCATTGGAAATTCAGGAAATGAGCATGGGGTCAGGAATAGAAATGTGTTCACCAATGATTAAGGATCAAAGGTAACAGATGAATAGATGCATGTCTTCCCATACAGGTGGGGAGCAAATCCTTAAGGTGTGATAGGTAAAGGCTGCTTTGTGCAGAGCATGGTGGTTATTAGGAATAGTTGTGAGTATGGTGGAGGGCAGAGGGGTCAGGCAAGGCTTCACCACAGAGGTGGGTTCTAAATTGAGTCTTGAAGAATGAAGAATTTCCCAAGCAGACACATGCATGAGGAGAAATTTCTGGTCCATTGAAAAGAAAAAAAAAAAAAAAAAAGACATGTTTGATGGACTGAAATTAATTCAGTATTGCTGGAACATAAATGGAGTTTAGGGGGTTGGAGAATAAGTCAGAAAAATGATGCTATGGAGTCAGGCAATATCCACACCTAGAAGGGTCTTTCAGGGTCCTGCTAAAGGATTTGGACAGAGGATGGAATTGAAAAAAACAAAATGTGAGTAGGGAGTGACATAGTCAGGATGAGGAACATGGGATTAGGAAGGAAAAAGTCACTGAAGAGGAGATCTGAGGAGGGACAATAAGGTAGCATCAGAACCAGACAAGTGGAGGCTCCACATCTATCCGAACAGGTGCTGAAACCAGGGGAGTGGTCAGTTTGAAGAGGTGGAAATAATGATGAGATACTGTAAGGAGCTAGGACAGTAAGACCTGAGGGATGAACTGGGTGTGTTGACCAAGGGAGAGAGGATCATCAGTGATGACCAGGGTATATGCTTGACAACGAGCTGAGCTGATGCCACTACCATTCTGGAGAGAGGCTAAGGGGCACTTACGGTTGGGGTAAGTGCTCATTTGGGCATGTTGATTATGAGATACCAATATGACATCCATGTGGCCTCAGATATCCAAAGGCAGATGCAAATTCCATGAGGCCTGAAGCAATATCATTTGGGGGAACTTTTAAAGGAAAAGAATGCTAGATTAAGTGTGATAGGGAATATTATGAGAATAAGAAACAGTAAAATTATAAAATTTTTAAAGTTTAAAAGTACCATAAAGTCACAAAATTCATAGAAAATTATATTTTTATTGATTGCCTGACACATCCTTATAATGCTTTTTGTCCTTACATTTCTGAGGGGCAACAATTTTTGGAATCCATATTTTCAGCGTTTATTCATCCTTTCAGCTGGCAAATTCTTTATCTTTGTCTCTTTATACGAATCGCAATTTTGTAATATTTACTATGAACAGAAAGAAGATAACTCAGTCTCTCCTTTAACATGGTTAATCCAAACTGGCTTTTTATAATTAATTATTTCAAAATGGTTTTTATGACTTCTTATCTCATTATTGATAACATCATGTAGATTTTTAGACTTTCTATCAAATTTGAGAAAACACTTATCAAGTTTCTTTCACATCTGAGCTGTTCGTATGACTTCTCTAAGCTTATGCCCCACAAACACAAGTATTATGCTAAATTCTAATTTGCATGATTCTAAAGAATTCCAGATTCCAAAAACTTGTCTGATGCATTTATGATTGTTTATGCTGTGTTAATGAGTGTATTCCTGACACAAGGGAAGTTCCATTTGGATGACATAATGATGTAATTTTACAAATCTCCAGATTGGAAGAATTTCCCACAAGTTAGCTTCTCCTCTATGACCCGCTGCCCACTTACTTACCATTCTGACAAGATCTCTGACCCTATATCTTTATCTCCAGATGCCGACAGAGTCCACAGAAAGGGTAGAAGGAGTATTTCCAGAAGCTGTTGCTATGTTAGGATCGCTGGCAATGACTTGGAAGTGCTGGAGATAACTACATGCCCCTGAGCCTCAGCTAAATGTATCCTCCACTCAGCTTCCCCTGAGCTGAATCCCCATTATGTTCATGGTCCCGTCAGTGCTGCTGGCAGGTGGGGAGAAATGCAACTGGTGGGAGTTGAACTGGAAAGAAACAATAGCTTTACAGAACTGTGGCTAAACTACCTTATTCCATACATTTTTCAAAAACATATGATTATGTGAACACCCCTCTCAGAGCTCTGGGAAGGGCCTGTGCTAAGGCAGGATCTGAACACTTACGCTTCGTTAAATACACGGTGCGTCTAACTGTTAAGCTGCAAACAATTTTAAACATAATTGGAGCCCAGAGAAGTGATCAGGGCTGTTGAAATGATCAGAGCAGTTGTTTTACTTGAACCTCTGAGGTGTTTTTAATATTTTTTTTTATGGATTCTTTAAATTTTATCACAATACTGCTTATGCTTAAGATAGTCCCTTCTGCCAGAGGTAAAAGCTTACAGTACTTACAGTACTTCTTTAAATCTTTATCTTTTAAAATTATCCCCATGAACCAGGGCAATGGATTATGACTCGATGTCTAATCAGTAAGTTAAAGAATTAATACAAAAGTTTATTTTTTAATGGTGTTAAAAAATAGAACAGATGAAGTTCTATTTTAAAAAAATGTTTTCAACGTTTATTTATTTTTGAGACAGAAAGAGTCAGAGCATGAATGGGGGGAGGGTCAGAGAGAGAGGGAGACACAGAATCAGAAACAGGCTCCAGGTTCTGAGCTGTCAGCACAGAGCCTGACGCGGGGCTCGAACTAACGGACTGCGAGATCACAACCTGAGCCGAAGTCGGACGCTCAACCGACTGAGCCACCCAGGCGCCCCTGAAGTTCTATTTTAATTCAATACACTGTCATCCAAAATTATACAGGTGTATAATGTGAAACCTGGGGTTTCACATTATAAAATACTCTGCTTCATTTTAAATGTTTCCTGTAATTGACAAATTCCAAAGAGCAGAGCTACAGTAACACACTGCTAATAGTAAAATAATACAGATGAAACGTAATTTACTCTTTCTTCAAAAACGAGACAGTCACTTTCAGGTACCACAGGAAATTAAGCTCTTTCGGTTCCACTCACCAAATACTTGAGTGTTTTCTGTTCACCTGACATGGTTTGGGGGCTACTAAAGACACAATGATGAATTAGACTATCTATCTTCCTTGAGCTTGAGAGGAGGGGCGAGATAAGAAAAATACACCAAATGACTATCCTTCCTTTAGGCTACCTAGTTAAATATCTTCCTTCAGCAGATACTTTGAACCAAGTACTAAGGGAATGCAAGTAAAGTGATGTCACATCCAGATAAGACAAAAAGGGAAAGATATCTGTTCTTCCCACATTTGATAACTTTATGGAGCCCTTATTTTATCCTAAGTACTGGCTCAAATAATGGGCAAACAAGAATGGGACCCAAGCCTGCCCTTCACAGTTTCAGAATGCAGATGGGGAAACATGGAAAAAGAAAACAAAAAAATTTCAAAGAGAAAAGTAGACCATTTTATTCAACAAGACAAAAGAAAAGCTTCTTCCTACTCCAGGGATCTTATTTGATTCTTTCCATGGCCAATTCCAAACCACGGATTCGAAATGAGAAGTGGGAGTGGAACCAATGAAGCCGCACGGTCCCAACAAAAAGCCCACCAGGAATGGCTACACCATCACTGTAGGTAAAAGTTTAGGGAGGAGACTTCATGGCCTCTAAGCGTTTTAAATCCTGGTTCTCCCCCTTAATCTGTCTGTGGCTTCGGGCAAGTCACTTTGTTTCTTTGTACCTCATTTACTCAAGTGCAGATGGTAATAGTACCTGGTTGTGTTAAAATGGGGGTAATCCATGCAACATCTCCTGAGATCCAGGCCTAACCTGCAGTAAAGCACTTCACATGTGTGATTTTCCCTAATCATACTGATCACTATCTCTCACAAGAATTGCTCTGGTGATGAGTAGTGGGACAGAGACTTGAATACATGGCTTGGGGTCACAAGAGAGGTGGGAGGGAAACTCTGGAGATGGCAGATAAGGCTTCATTAATGCTGTGACCTTTACATTGGGTTGGGAAGGGAAACTGATGTTTAAATGGGAATTGAAGGAGAGCAGCCTGGGCATATGCAACGGACAGCACAGTGTCAAAGAGGTATCTGGCGTGCAAGGGATTGACAGAGGGAGCTTGGTAAAGCTGAGCTAAGGGTGCATTTGAACCAGTTCTTGAAGTACAGGCCCAACTTTGGCAAAGGGAAATGAAAGAAGGGAGTTAGTGGGAATGACGGTGGGAAACGTTCTAGGCAGAAAGAGGAAAAATAGGGAGCCGATTTGGAGAACACCCAGCAGTGGGATTTGGCTGGAGGGATAGGAGGTAAAGGGATAGAAGAGGGGAAAGGAGAGTTGGATCCCTATTGTGAAGAGTTTTAGAAGTCACTGTGGGGAAGTTAACCTGCAGTACTTCAAACAGTCTAGAGGGAAGGACTAAAGGTTTTTTGGTTTAACTGAGCAGGGGAGTGATAGGATCCCATTTGCATTTGAAACAGATTAATCTGGCAGTACTGAGTAGAAAGGACTAGTGTGGCAAGAGAGAAGTGCAAGAATGCCAGCTGAAAGGTAATTACCTCCAGAAGTTGATTATATCTAATGCTGGGACCAACTCTATAAAGCTGAACTTTGTAAATCTCTATATACGTGGTGAATTTGTCATCTGGAGGCAATGCTGTAAAGACATTATGACTATGATTCCACTAGAGGGTAGTAGAGACAAATTGGTAAAATAGATGAAGTTGTTATCATTCCTACCTGCTATAAACCAAGTATTTTTCTTCTGGCCTATATTTTGTTATGGTTTCAGCTTAATTCAGTTAGCCCATGACTGAGAAAAATATGACAAGTACATTTAGTGGGTTGTAGTTCTAGGCAAGTTAATAAATTCAATGTATCCATTTTTAGAAGGCAAAAATAAAGCTACCTGGCCAGACCAAAAAACTAGTTGGCACTTAGACTTTTTACAATAACCAATATCTCATTATGGCCTTGATTGGAAACTCTTGTTTTGTTTATTTTTAATTTTTTTTAATGTTTATTTGTTTTTGAGAGAGAGAGCTGGGGAGGGGCAGAAAGAGAGGGAGACAGAATCTGAAGCAGACTCCAGGCTCTGAGCTGTCAGCACAGAGCCCAACTTGGGGCTCAAACCCATGAACCGTGAGATCATGATCTGAGTTGAAGTCAGACACTCAACCTACTGAGCCACCCAGGCACCCTGGAAACTCTTCTTTTAAACTGAATCCTGAACATTGCATCCAAGTTGATTGTGGTTTAAGAAAAAGATGACAATGGTAACAAAGACAAAAAAGTATGATTGGTAAAGTTAATTTGGATATGTACTCTTGGTTAGATAATTTAAGCTGAAAAGAAGCATATTTTTGGTATACTCATTTTCAGATAAAATCCTAAAATATTTTTCAGATAAAATCCTATATTTTATGCACACACACACACACACACACACACTTCCTTTTGGGAAGTAATTCAGTAAGGAAAAGCCATAATGTCCATACCATTTTTTTCTTATTCTTTATTTTTTTTAATTTTTTTTTAACGTTTATTTATTTTTGAGACAGAGAGAGAGCATGAACGGGGGAGGGTCAGAGAGAGGGAGACACAGAATGTGAAACAGGCTCCAGGCTCTGAGCTGTCAGCACAGAGCCCGACGCGGGGCTCGAACTCACAGACTGCAAGATCATGACCTGAGCCGAAGTCGGAGGCTTAACCGACTGAGCCACCCAGGCGCCCCATATTTTTTTAAATGTTTATTTTTGAAACAGAGAGCACACACATGGATGGATGGGGGAGGGGCAGAGAGAGAGGGGACCAAGGATCTGAAGCAGGATCTGTGCTGACAACAGAGAGCTTGAAAGCAGAGCTGGATGCTGGGCTCAAACTCCCAAACTGTAAGATCATGACCTCAGCTGAAGTCAGCCGCTTAACCGAGTGAGCCACCCAGGTGCCCCCCAGTTTTTTAAACTTAATATTCCTCTAACGTTATTTTATCATAAGGAAATAATTCTATATGAATAAGTCATATACTTGAAAAAACTTATTATGTTGTAATAACATTTTCTATAATAACAGAAATTTAGAGCCAACCTAGGAGTCTAACAGGAAAATGGTTAAATAGGTAAATTACGGTATTTCCCTTAATCAAATACCACATACTCAGACACATGCACTGTGATTGCAAATTTATAAGAGCGTGAACTTATACTAGAAGGAAATAGAAACAGATTGTTCTCTTAGTGTAATGGGATGTGTGGTCATTTAAAAGCATTTCCATTCAACTAGTTTTATGTTGTTTTTACAATCACCACACACCAAAAGGGAGAATATGCTGCCACTAACATTTTACTTATAATTTCAAGGTATTACCATTTAACTAATACTTTTCCAAGCTTCACAGTGTAAAGATCATTATATATTAAACCTTTAATCAGAATAACTCTCTTCAATTACCTTAAAAAAAAAAAAGGAAGGAAGGAAGAGAGGGAGAAAGGAGGGAACTAAAGTGAGATTTCTAGAATACACCTGCTAACATATTTACAAGCAAAATATCTCTGGAGTCAATTATAGTATTGTAAAAGATACATGAATACCTCCCTCAACAGCTTCAGAAAAGGAAAGCAAAGAGGCTAGCAGAGCAAACAAATTTTAAATGGAATTTGTCCATATTCCAAAGTCAGATAGACATGTTCAGTCATGAAAATGTCTAAGCTGAACCTCCTCTTCCATCTTTAAAAACATAAACTCCAAAACTAGAAATAAGCTCATCTTCACTTTAATGGCTTCTAAACACTTGGAAAGGCAATAATCAGAATTTATAAATTACACAATGTTACAGTTGATGGAGCCTTAGAAATCATCTAATGAGAAATGAACAGTGTTAAAGCAATGTGTTTACATTTCCCCGATTTTCAGAGCTTCACATACTTATTTGTCTTGTTAAGTTCCTGATAATAAACAGTGCAACTTTGTCAGCATGTAGGAAATACATATATGTATAAATTAATAGATGTGTGTATAGATAAATAGAGAAAGTAAATCAATTTCAGTGTTTCAGTATGGTAATAACAGCTACTTTTTATAACATTCAGACATGTCATGAGCTGTGCTGAGAACTTTAAGGACTGTCTTTAAAGATGAAACAATGCTATTGTTCAGATGAGGAAACAGATCTAGAGGAGTTTAATAATCTGCCCAGTGTCAGACAGCTAATAAGAAGTGGAATGGAGCCTTGAACCCAGGATTTTCTGACTCCAAAGCCTAGCTTCTCTACCCCCATGCAATCTTCCACTTAGATGCAATAAAATAAATATATACTCTAACATGACAGATAATTGGAAATATTAACACTAATTTTGTTAAAAAGAAATTATATAGTCTTCTTATACTGTGTATCTTCATGACAATTTCATCCCCACTAGTGTCTTCTTAAAGAACAGAAGAAGTGTACCATTTTCTTTAAATAAGAATGTGATTAAACAAGTTTGAATCATTCACTAATGGTAGAGTATTCAAAATAGTTGTTCATTATTATTGGAACACCACAATTATTAGCTTCAGATGAAAGGGATGAAAACTTCAGAGCTCACTCTTGAATAGTTGTAGGTCTAGCTTTTCTCTCATCACTAGAATTTTCTGCTCGAGATAAATGGCTATTTTCAGTGTTTCCAGGGGAGCAGGCTGACGGTAGATTATGAACACAGAAGTGGAATAATGTAATCCTTGGTTCATGACAGTCTCACCCTTGGTGCATTTATGAGTACCTTTATTCATAGAATTATTAATTTATACAGTAATAATGTAATAAGCATCCATGAAAACCATAACTTTAAACCAAACTTTAAAACTGGGACCTTAACAATACTTTATATGGATGTGATCCTCTTTACACTCTTTTTTTTTTCTTCTACCAGTACTGAAAGCCTGGGTAACTGCTATCCTTTTTTTTTTTTTTTTTTTTTTTTTTAGTGTTTATTTATTTTTGACACAGAGAGACAGAGGGTGAGCAGGGGACGGACAGAGAGAGAGGGAGACAGAATCCAAAGCAGGCTCTAGGCTCTGAGCTGTCACTGCAGAGCCTGACGCGGGGCTCGAGCTCACAAACCGTGAGATCATGACCTGAGCCAAAGTCAGACGCTTAACTGACTGAGCCACCCAGGCGCCACGGTAACTACTATCCTTAATCATTCCTTTGCTTGCATTTTTATTTGGTTTTATCTTCTCTATGTGGTGTTAAAAAGAATGTGTATGTGTGCTTCCCCCCAACTTCTTATTTAAAAATTTTAAACCTACAGGGGTGCCTGGGTGGCTCTCACAGCTGAGCATCTGACTCATGATTTCAGCTCAGGTCATGATCCCAGGGTTGTTGGATGGAGCCCCAAGTAGGGCTCTGTGCTAAGCGTGGAGCCTGCTTGGTATTCTCTCTGTTTCTGCCTCTGCCCTGCCTCTCTGCTCATGCTCTGTCTCTCAAATAAAAATAAATAAATAATAAAAATTTTAAACCTACAAAAGAAGTTGAGAGTAGTAATAACAAAACCCATGAACCCTTCACCTAGATTCACCAATTGTTTTCATTTGGCCAAATTTGCTTTTCTTTTCTCTCTCTTCATCCCTCCCCCCCCTTCCTGAATTATTCATTCTCTAGTAAATTACAGACACCATGACTTTACCCCAAATGCTTCACCATGCATCTAAGAATGACCTTTTCCTTCATAACCAAAACATCTAAAGAAAGTAACACTAATTCCATAATACTTTCTAATATTCTATATACTTTCAAATATCTGTAATTTTCCCCAAAATGTCTTTTCAAGATTTAAAACAAAAACCCTGAAATACAGTCAAAACATAGGAATTGTATTTATGTCTCTTTAGTCTATTTTAACACTGCTTTTTGTTTTGTTTTTGGTAATACTATTGTAAGCCACTTTTCCTGAGACAGTGTCCACATGGTACATGTGATTGGTTTTTCATGGTGTCGTTTACCTTGTTCCAATATTCCATGTACTATATACTTTCTTTAAATGTTAATTTATTTTTGAGAGAGACAGAGAGACAGAGTGTGAGAGGGGAAGGGACAGAAAGAGAGGAAGACATAGAATCAGAAGCAGGCTCCAGGCTCCGAGCTGTGAGCACAGAGCCCAACTCAGGGCTCAGACAGAGAAACTGAGCAATCATGACCTGAGCAGAAGTCGGACGCTTAACTGACTGAGCCACCCAAGCGTCCCTTCCCTGAATTATATAAAATACCTTCTGTCATTGGCAGTTAGGTCTAGAAGCTTGATTAAATTTGGGTGAAACGTTTTTGGCAAAGGATACTTCACAATGAGGTTGTGCACTTCACGCTGCATCAGGTCAAGAGGGACTTGGTGCAGGTTGCTTATTTCATTTAACCGATAACTTCTAGCTGTTTCCATTTTAAAGATTTGTCCACAAATTCTTTGATGCTCTTTTGCTCATGAGGTAGATCCTAATTCCCTGCCTCCAGCTGCTGTGCCATGGGGATATGGCTTACATACAACACCCAGTGCTCATCCCAACAAGTGACCTCCTCAATGCCCATCACCCACTTTCCCCTCTCTCCCACCACCCCCCCCAAACCCTCAGTTTGTTCTCTGTATTTAAGAGTCTCTTATGGTTTGCCTCTCTCTCTGTTTGAAACTTCCCTTCCCCCATGGTCCTCTGTTAAATTTCTCAAGTTCCACATATGAGTGAAAATACGTGATATCTGCCTTTCTCTGACTGATTTATTTCACTCAGCATAATACCTTCCAGTTCCATCCACATTGTTGCAAATGGCAGGATTTCATTCTTTGTCATTGCCAAGTAGTATTCCACTGTATATATAAACCACATCTTCTTTATCCACTCGTCATTTGATGGACATTTAGGGTCTTTCCATACTTTGGCTTTTGTTGAAAGTGCTGCTATAAACATTGGGATACAAGTGCCCCTATGCACCAGCACTCCTGTATTCTTTGGATAAATTCCTAGTAGTGCTTTTTCTGGGTCATAAAGTAGTTCTGTTTTTAACTTTTTGAAGAACCTCCACACCGTTTTCCAGAGTGGCTGCACCAGTTTGCATTCCCACCTATTTTATTTGTTTTTGAAGAACTGATGTTTGGCATTCTATTTTTTTAAGTAATCTTTATACCCAATGTAGGACTCGAACTCAAGAGTCACATGCTCTACAGACTGAGCCAGCCAGGTGGCCTTGGCTTTAACATTCTTTATTAATTTTTGCTTTATTTTTTATTTTTGCTCTTATATTATTTTTTTCTTGCTAACTCATTAAGTTTTAGCACCTGGCCTTTTTTTGTCTGTTTGTTTTTTAGAGATTGAGTGAGAGCACACAAGCAGGGGAGGGGCAGAGGGAGAAGGAGAGAATCTTAAGCAGGCCCCACACTGGGCTCAGTCTCACAACTGTGAGATCATGACCTGAGTCAAAATCAAGAGTCAGACATCCAGCCTCCTGAGCCACCCAGGCCCCCACACCTGATCTTTCCAATCCAAAAATTAATATCTAAAATGTCCCTCATAGGCGCCTGGCTAGCTCAGTCGGTAGAGCATGAGACTCTTAAAATGTCCCTCATATTGTATACCTGAAACTAATATAACACTGTATGTTAATTATACTGGAATTAAAAAAACAAAACAAAACAAAAAATCATCTCTCATGATATCATTATTTCTGTATCCTATAAACTTTGATTATAGTGTTTTAACTTTTTGAATATATGGAATACATTAAAAATAAGAACTTAAATGTCATTGTCTGCTAATTCTAATATCTGTGTCTGTCCTACTTTGTTTTCAGTTCATTTTTTTCTTCAATATTGGTTGTATTTTCCTGTTTCTTTGCCTGCTTGGTAATTTTTTACTATGTCAGACATTACGAATTTTACACTGCTAGGGCCTAGATATTTTTGTATTCCTATAACTATTTCTAAGCTTTGTTCTAGGGTGCAGGTAAGTTCCTTGGAAACGATTTAATCCTCTCTAGGACTGCTTTTATGATTTGTTAGGCAGGACCAGAGAAGTGCTTAGTCTAGGGCTAATTATTCCCTACTGCTGTGGCAAGGTCCCTCTGAGTATTCTTCCTGTTGTCCTAGAAATTATGAGGTTTTCTAGTCTGGCAGGGCCTGGGTGAGCACCTTTAACTCTAATCCTTTTGGGTGGTTGTGTTAGAGTTCTCCAGAGAGACAGAACCAATAGACTGTATGTATGTGTTATTGGACCCAATAATAATACAATTATATAATATAGAGTAATAATGTAATGATACTAGAACCAATAGAATGTGTATATGTACTATTATATATATTATTATTGTCAGGAATTATAACTATATTATTTAACTACATCATTATACTACATAACTATATTATTAATGTAAGGAATTGGCTCACATGATTATGGACACTGAGTAGCCTCAAGAGCTGTAGTCAGCAAGCTGGAGGCCCAGGAGATCCAATGGTGTAAATTCTAGTCTGAAAGCTGGCAAGCTCAAGACCCAAGGAGAGCCAGTGTTTCAGTTTGAGTCCAAAGCCAGAAGACCAATAGCTTGAAGGAAATCAGACAATATGAATTTTCCCTTGGGGGAGGGTCCGACTTTTGTTCCATTCAGGCCTTCCACTGATTATGTGGTGTCCAATCACATTGGGGAGGACAATCTGCTTTATTTAGTCTACTGATTCAAATGTTAATCTCACCCAGAAACACCCTCACAGACACACCCAGAACAATGTTGTTTTTTTTAATTTTTTTTTTAATTTACATCCAAGTAAGTTACCATATAGTGCAATAATGATTTCAGGCGTAGATTCCTTAATGCCCCTTACCCATTTAGCCCATTCCCCCCTCCCACAACCCTTACAGTAACCCTCTGTTTGTTCTCCATATTTAAGAGTCTCTTATGTTTTGTCCCCCTCCCTGTTTTTATGTTCTTTTTGCTTCCCTTCACTTGTGTTCATCTGTTCTGTGTCTTAAAGTCCTCATATGAAGTCATATGATATTTGTTTTTCTCTAATTTTGCTTAGCATAATACCCTGCAGTTCCATCCACATAGTTGCAAATGGCAAGATTTCATTCTTTTTGATTGCCGAGTAATACTCCATTGTGTATGTATGTATATATATATATATATATATATATATATATATATATATATATACCACATCTTCTTTATCCGTTCATCCATCGATGGACATTTGGGCTCTTTCCATACTTTGGCTATTGTCGATAGTGCTGTTATAAACATGGGGATGCACGTGTCCCTTCAAAACAACACACCTGTATCCCTTGGATAAATGCCTAGTGCAATTGCCAGGTCGTATGGTAGTTCTAATTTTAGTTTTTTGAGGAACCTCCATACTGTTTTCCAGAGTGGCTGTGCCAGTGTGCATCCCACCAAGAATTCAAAAGAGATCCTCTTTCTCCGCATCCTTGCCAGCATCTGTTGTTGCCTGAGTTGTTAATATTAGCCATTCTGATAAGCATGAGGTAGTATCTCATTTTGGTTTTGATTTGTATTTCCCTGATGATGAGTGATGTTGTGCATTTTTTCATGTGTCAGTTGGCCATCTGGATGTCTTCTTTGGAGAAGGGTCTATTCATGTCTTTCACCCATTTCTTCACTGGATTATTTGTTTTTCGGGTGTGGAGTTTGGTGAGTTCTTCATAGATTTTGGATACTAACCTTTTGTCTGATGTGTCATTTGCAAATATCTTCTCCCATTCCGTCAGTTGCCTTTTAGTTTTGCTGACTGTTTCCTTTGCTGTTCAGAAGCTTTTTATTTTGATGAGGTCCCAATAGTTCACTTTTGCTTTTAGAATAATGTTTGATCCAATACTGGCTACACACTCGTGCAGTCAAGTTAACACATGAAGTTAGCCATCATAGTGGTTCTTGTCCTGCCCTCTTAACGGTTTCCACACATGCATGAGCTGTCAAAACCCTCCTGAATCCTTCAGGGGGACCCTTTGCAGATTTCCAGGCTTCTCTGTGCATTTCTCCCCACCCTAGGATTCTGTCCTGTGAATGTTAGTTTGATTCCCTGGACCCTCAGCTTTGCATCTTCAGTTTGGGGAGTCCACCAGGCTCTACCTGTGTCTCCCCTCTCCTCACCACAGACTAGAAACTCAAGGCAGCAAACTGGAGCAATCATTCAATTCATCCCATTTGATTCCAGTCTCTCATGGATCACTGTCCTACGTTGCCTGATGGCCGGTGTTTTGAAAACTGGTGTTTCACGTATTTCATTTGTCTTATTATTCTTTTGGTGTTTGAGGTGGGAGAATAAATTCAGTGCCTTTTACTCCAAGTTTCAAAGCAGAAGGTCCTATAGTGTTCTAGGTTTTATTTTTAAATTTCCTGTGTGATTTTTCTGTTTAACCCAGGGTTATTTAAAACTATGTTCTTGGGGCACCTGGGTGGCTTAGTCGGTTGGGCATCCGACTTCGGCTCAGGTCACGATCTCGCAGTCCATGAGTTTGACCCCCGCGTCAGGCTCTGTGCTGACAGCTCAAAGCCTGGAGCCTGCTTCGGATTCTGTGTCTCCCTCTCTCTGCCCCTTCCCCACTCATGCTCTATTTCTCTCTCAAAAATGAATAAATGTTAAAAAAAGATTTAAATATGTTCTTAAAAATTTAAATATATAGGACTTTTCATTTATCATTTTCAAAGTAAATTTTTTTTTGACGTTTATTCATTTTTGAAAGACAGAGAGAGACAGAGCACAAGCAGGGGTGGGGTGGAGAGTGGGGGGGAGGGATGCAGAATCTGAAGCAGGCTCCAGGCTCTGAGCTGTCAGCACGGAGCCCAACGCAGGGCTCGAACTCACGAACCATGAGATCATGACCTGAGGTGAAGTCGGATGCTCAACCGACTGAACCACCCAGGCACCCCTCAAAGTAAATTTTTTTTTTTTTTTTTTTTTTGGATGTAGCAAAAGTAGTTCTTTTTTTTTTTTTTTTAATATATGAAATTTACTGTCAAATTGGTTTCCATACAACACCCAGTGCTCATCCCAAAAGGTGCCCTCCTCAATACCCATCACCCACCCTGCCCTCCCTCCCACCCCCCAAAGTAAATTTTTTAACAAAACAGAAAACTTCTTTTTAAATGATATTTGATCTTTGAGATTTATTGATGTTTGCTTTATTGGCCTGGTACAGGATCAATTCTGTAAATATTCCATGTGAATTAGAGGAAACTGGGTATTCTCTAATCTTAGATGTGGATTTATATATGCATTCATTAATTCAGGCTCATTAATTATGGTTTTTATCAGACTTTTTTTTTAAATTTTTTTTTTAACGTTTATTCATTTTTTGAGACAGAGAGAGACAGAGCATGAACGGGGGAGGGTCAGAGAGAGGGAGACACAGAATCTGAAACAGGCTCCAGGCTCTGAGCCGTCAGCACGGAGCCCGACGCAGGGCTCGAACTCACGGACCTCGAGATCATGACCTGAGCCGAAGTCGGACGCTTAAGGACTGAGCCACCCAGGCGCCCCTTTATCAGACTTTTTAATCGCTGTTAAATTTTTGACAGCCACACCTATCAATAGTTGAGACAAATGTCTTGAAATCTTTCTTTGGTACAATAGCTGGATTTATCAATATCCACCTGTAATTCTATCAAATTTTGCTTCATTTTATTTGAGGATATTTTATTATATACTTAAATATTTGGTTGTACTATATCTTCTTGGTTAATTAAAACTTTCATCATTATATAGTAACCATGCCATTTCCTAACAATGCTTTTCTCCTAAAGTCTATTATCAGAATTTTCTGATGGAAATTTTATGTGAGAAATACATGCACTTTCAAATTTTCTAGTGGCCGCGTTGAAAAGGTAAAAAGAAAAGAAAGAAAAAGAAAAAAAAAACAAGGATAAAAAAATAAAATATATAAAAAGGTAAAAAGAAACAGGTGAAATCAATTTCAAAAATACATTTATTTAACCCAATGTATTGAAAATATAAACAATTAGGGACGCCTGGGTGGCTCAGTCAAAGAACCAACTCTTGATTTTGGCTCAGGTCATAATCTCACAGTTCATGAGATTGATCCCCACATTGGGCTCTGTGCTGACAAAGCAGGGCCTGCTTGGGATTCTCTCTCTCCCTCTCTCTCTCTGCCCTTCCCCTGCTCACACGCACGTACGCACATTCTCTCTCAAAACAAATAAACGTGTTTTCAAAGTTACCAATGAAACGTAGTAGAAATAATTATCAGTGAGATATCATACATTCTTTTTTTTTTTGTGGCAAATCTTTGAAATCTGGTGTGTAAAAAACACTTATGGCACATCTCAATTCAGACTAACCAAATTTGAAGTGCTCAGTAACCACACGTAGCTGGTGGCTACTGTATTGGACAATGTAGGTCTACATAAGAGTACCAGCCTGCATTTGGTTACTATTTGTCTCTAGCTTCTTTTTTCATTCTTTCACTTTAAAACATTCTGTAGTCATAAGCCCTATGTCCTTGTAAAAGATATACGCATCGTTTTATGGAGTTTAAGATGTATATGAAATCTGGCATGTAAACTGCTTTGAAATCAGGATTCACTTTATAATCAATCAATGTAGTGTTAACAATTTCTGTCATCTAGGTGGTATTTGCACCATAGTTGTCATTGCCTGAACATGCACAAGAATCAAAAGTACCCTTATTGGGGTGCCTGGCTGGTTCAGTTGGTGGAGTATGCAACTCTCGATCTTGGGGTCCTGAGTTCAAGCCCAACGCTGGGCCTAGAGGTTACTTTAAAAAAAAAAAAAAAAAAAGTACCGTGTCAAAACTTGAAAAATGGATGTCAGTGACTCAGAATGCAATCCCAAGAGAACACAGTGGGACTCTCTTTTAGCCCCTAAGAACCGTGTGGTTGTGGAAAAGGAGTGGAGAAAGTATGAATCAAACATGTTTGGCAATATTCACAAAATAAGAGTAAACAAAATAGACTTAGTTCTGCATAATTGTAAAGCTGTCCTAAGAGCCCAGAACCAGTGGCTTTCAGTTCTTTTTTGAATTATTTTAGGCAGTGCTGACTCACCAATGCTCTTGAGCCACAAACCATGATATTGTAATGGATATCGATAAATGAAAAGGTGATTCATGAGGTTTGGGTGACTGTGATGAAATTTTAGAAACACTTTAATCAATTTATTTTGCTTTTATTTTACTTTTTTATGCACATATTAGCTATGTATGATAAATTACATGTCTAAATAAATCTAAAAGAGCTCTTTAAATTAACATAAAATAAAATCTAAGAGATCAGAAAGCTTTTGTCATAATTTTATTGATAGCGTTTCTTTTTTTTACTTAGATTTACATAATAAAATGTACATTTTAGATTCAATGGCATGTTAGATTTGATTAGACAAGGTGTCTAGATTTCAGTTTTGCTTTTATACAATATGACAATCTCTTTTAACTGCCAAGTTCTGTTTACTTATATTTATTATAATTATTAATTATTAAAATGATCTCTTTCTATAATCATATTTTATTATTTCAAAGTGTACTCCATTTTCTGTGCTTCTTTTAATCCTCTCATTATATAGCTTGCATTTTGGCATGCTGTCACATGCCTTTAATGTCTAGAATATTCAATTTAGGGTATTTATGGATATTCTGCTTTCTCTACTATATGGATATTATGGTGGGCAGAATAATGGCCTCCCAAGATGTCCACATACTAATCCCTGAAACCTGTGAATGTGCTTTGCTCTTACATGGTAATGGGGACTTTGCAAATGTGATTAAATTTAAAGGACCTTGTTATTTGGGAAATTATCCTGGATTATCCAGGTTGGCTCAATCTGTCAGTCTAACTGTCAAAGTGTCCTTAATAAATGTCCTTAAAAGTGGAAGAAGGAGTCTGAGAGTCATAGGAAAATATGACAGTCTGGAAGGATGGTTAGAGGGATGCAAGATTGCTGGCTTTGAAGATGGTCTACAAGCCAAGGAATGCAGTAGCACCTTCTAGAAGCTGGAAAAGACAAGGAAATGGATTCTCCCCTGGAACTTCCAGAAAGGAATACAGCTTTGCTCACACCTTGATTTCATCCCAGTGAGACTTGTGCTGTACTGTTAATGGATAGAACTATGAGGTGATAAATTTGTGTTATTATAGGCCACTACATTTGTGCTAATTTGTTACAGTAGCAAGAGAAGACTAATACAGTTATTTTAAGGTAAACACAAACTTTACCAAGTATTTGAAGATCTTTACATATCTTGCATACTTTTTAGACTTGTTTGCTTTTATTTGTATTTTATCGAAAATGGTTTTCAGGATGGGCCTTTGTGTTGCAAATATTCTAAACCCTTAAGTATCTGAGAATATTTTTACCAAGCCCTATATTTCAGCTGTTAAAAAATTCTAGATCCCTAATGTTTTTCCTTTAAAAAAAATACATATTTACTCTTTCTGCATGATTTAGACTATGTTTTGCCTTTGCCTTTTAAAATTTCAAAGAGATCCAGGTGAAGTTTTTTTCTTCTTCTTTTGGGGCTTTATGAGACTTTTGATTCTAGGTCTCTCATCCTTCTTTACTTTCAATATTTTGTCTCCATTATTGCTTCAAATATTTGTTCCTCCTTATTTCTATTTTTCTCTTTTTTTACCCAGATATTAGCAATTATATTCTTTTTCTAAAGTTTTTTCGAGGTTAATTTATTTATTTTTAAATTTTTTTTAATGTTTATTTATTGTTAAGAGACAGAGACAGAGTGCGAGCAGGGGAGGGATGGAGAAAGAGGGAGACACAGAATCCAAAGCAAGCTCCAGGCTCTGAGCTGTCAGCACAGAGCCTGATGTGGAGCTTGAACCCACCAGTCATGAGATCATGACCTGAGCCCAAGTTGTACGCTTAACCAACTGAGACACCCAGGTGCCCCTATTCATTTATTTATTTTGAGAGAGAGAGAGAGAGAGAGAGCGCGCGCGCACGCAAGTGGGGGAAGGGCAGAGAGAGAAAGACAGCGTGAGTGAACGAGTGAACGCAAGTTGGGGAGGGGGAGGGGGGAGGGAGAGAATCCTAAGCAAGCTCCATGCTGTCAGTGCCAACACAGGGCTCAAACTCACGAACTGTGAGATCATGGCCTGAGCCAAAATCAAGAGTCACTGACTCTTAACTGACTGAGCCACCCAGGCACCCAAAAGATTTTTATTTTTTAGAAATTTTTAAAAAGTTGTTTCTACACCCAACATGAGGCTCAAACTCACAACCCTGAGATCAAGAGTCACATGTTCCACCAACTGAGCCAGCCAAGTGCCCCACAATTACACGTTTTCATACCATCTGGCTTTATTTTTATGTTTTCTTTTGCTTTTTTCTCTCCTTCTTCCTTTGTTGAGAATGACACAATATGATCTTCCAATATGCTAATTTCCTCAGCTGGATCCTCTTAATGTTTATCCCATCTAGTATGTTATTTATCTCATCTATTGTATTTCCCATAACAATTTTTGCCCTTGTTTTTCTTTTATACTGTTAATATCTTTTCTTCCTTTTTAAAATATTATTTATTATTTATTTTTAAAAAATCTTTTAAATGTTTATTTATTTTTGAGAGAGAGAGAGAGAGAGAGTGAGCAGGGGAAAGGCAGAGAGAGAGGGAGACACAGAATCCGAAGCAGGCTCTAAGCAGGCACAGAACCCGATGAAGGGCTCAAACTCACAGACCACAAGATCATGACCTGAGCTGAAGTCGAATGTTTAACTGACTGAGCCACCCCCGGTGACCCATTTGTTTAGTGTATGTTTTAGACATATTTTACATTCTTTATCTGTTGTTGTAGCACATGCGTTTGAGGAAATCTGTAGTCACTTGTGATTTTTCATTCTAAGTAGGCATCCGGTTAGTTTAGCCTATGAACTCTGACTCTCTGGGAAGTATTGCTTCACATGCTGGGAAATGCCAAAGTCCATTCCTGACTAGGTGCTGGGAAGTGGGATCTGCCCCAGAGGGGATAGCCCAGGCACCAGAAAGTCACAATTATATTTCTCTCCCCATGAGAGGCAGGATGAATCTGTTTTCCATGGAAGTAGTCCTAGACTGGGTCATTGAGCCTGGGAAGTATTGGTGGGGAGACTGGGTCACTGAGTATAGATGGGGAGGACTAGGGAAGCAATTGCTCCAGACAGGTTGGTTCTCACTGTTTTCGCTGCTCTTCACCTGCATGGCCCCTGGGCACTGCCCTTTGGTCCCACATTTCCCCTTGGTTTAAGATGACAAGAGTGGATGACAATCATACAAACTATGTCAGCCTGGAGACAGAGACTATTTATCTCTGAATCCACAGTGACAGGACAGGGACATGAGGGGCCAATAGATAATTATTTTATAGTGAAATAGTGATAAATTGGATTCAGGTGGCACAAGGGTGGTATTTACATATTGATTACAAATACATATTAGGTAGTTAACAGAGATTGCAGATAGAAAGAAAGGCTATACAGGGAATTTGAAAAAGAAATTAAGTTCATTAGGTTATTCTACAGAAAGAAAAATTATTTGGTTTGTTATTCATACACACAGAAAAGTCAGACAAAAAGTACTTACTTCCCAAACATCTACATAATTTTATGTGACGTCTATGAGGCATTTGATATTGTTGGCAAAACTTTTTCTTTTGAAACTGTCTTACAAGGTGCACCCTTCCCGACACTAGCCTCCTTGTGGTAAGTGGTTTTCCTCTTACCCAGTGGTTTCTGTTTCCCCTTGTCTTTTATTGGCTGTTTCTTTCTCTCCGTCATGGTTCCCACAATTTGATCCTGGGGACTCTCTTCTCCCTTTATGTTCTTTCCTTGCATGGTCTTGTTGAACCCTGAGGTCACAGCTACCACCTATAGAAAGGTGATGTCCACATGCACATTTCTAATCTGCATCTGTCCTTTGAGCTCCAGGCTTACTACTCACTGGAGAAGCCCCACCTGGAGTTCCTGCTGGCACCTTAACCTCAGCGATGCACAGTCTCTCCACTTCTGCCCACTCCACAAGTTTCAATGTTGATCTTAATTGACCGTTTTCCTCCCCAGCCACACCTAATTCAACATGTCCTTTTACTTTTTCCTTTATTTCCATTGTCACTGCTACTTCCTTAGTTTGGGCTCTCATCAATTGCTAAGTCCACCATTTCAATAACTGCCTAGCTATTTATCTGTCCTCTAGTCTCTCCTCAAGCTCCACAGCCATGTGATGACTTTCCTTAAAATTATTCAGGAGCTCTCCATCCCAGTGACAATAAAGCCTCAACCTATTGGCATACTACTCCACTTTTGCCACAATATAGTTCTAGTCTGTCTGATCTATCACATCTCCTGACATCCCCCATGCTTCACTCTGTGGTCCTGGAGGTTCAAATAAACTGCAATTCTTCAAAACACATTAATATTGCATTCTCTCTATCTGAAATACCTACCTGCTTTGTCTATACTTTGTTGAGTGAGATGGGCCAGCCAAGGTACTGGTTAAGAAGAGAAGAAAGGCCTCAAGTTTAGCTGGTAGAAATGAAAGCAATAAATTCAGTAATTTCAAGAGAAACTGAAGGTCATTCAGAACATGAGGGAGAGAGAGCCCAGGAGTACAGTTTTGGGGGTGGGAGGCAAGGAGAGGAAATAGAGCTATTAGTTCAAGTTTCATTACCTATTATCCAGTTCTTGTTGACCTGACAATGGAATCATCATCTTATGGTAATTGTACCATAATGAGAAAGCCAACATGTGAATAAAATAAACAGTGATTAGGGATCTTGAGCTACTTACCATTTCTTGGAAGCAAGTCGGGAGATGATTTTGAGAAAGGTCTGTGCTGTAAACAAAGAATGAAGTCATGGAGGCAAAGAAAATGGTTTATGTATATACAAGAGTAACTTGATGCTGCACTTGGGAGAGCTTTCTGGTACCATACACCTGTGTTTTCCTGACAATTTTTGGTCAGAGTCAGTGTAAACTCATAAAGTGTGTGGTTATAAGTGTCTTTCATAGCCTAATCACATGTTTCTGTTTGGAGGGAAACCCCAGAAATCAAGAACCTAGGCAGGAAGTGGTAGACACTCACTGTGTCCCATGGGTTAGGAACAATCCAGGTGGTTTACTCTCCCCATCCTTTCATTACTCAATGCGGAGGGGATTGTGGGGTGCAGAGGACAGGGTCAAATTTATCCAAACCTATCCTGGGGGTTAGAGCAAGGAGCCAACGTATAATAAACTTGTTTCAATGATATCTCCTCAAAATGTAATCCATGGTACAGTTTAAAAAAAAACAGCTGGAGGAAAGGAAAAAGAAAGAAAAAATTTTTTATGTACGAAAATGGTATCGTCTCCAATTGTCTGCTAAATAGAAAAAAATAAAATAAAATGCAGAACATGAGTATACCAAGCTAGCTTTTGTGTAAGAAATGGGAAAAATGAGAATATATATGGAGTATTTGCTAATATTTGCGTAACACTAAAAATTTACATAATAACCTAATTAAAATTGTTTCCTGTGATGGAAGAAAATAGGAAACAAGATAAATGGATACAGAGAGTTAGCAAGATATCTTAATTATTTTTTATATTGTTTTGATATTTGAAATATGCAAATGTTTTATCTATTGAAAAAGTAAAATAAATTTAATTGTAGCTGTATATTTGCTACCTTCTAGAAATAAGTCAGAAAGAAATTATCAGACAATTAATTATCAGACTACTTGGGGACAGGGAGGCAGGAGAGACAGAGAGGAAAACGTTCATTATAGTGTTGTTTCTAATAGAACAAAGAAAACTAACCCAGATAGACTAGTAACTGCATATAAGAATACACGATTTGGGGCGCCTGGGTGGCTCAGTCGGTTAAATGTCCGACTTCGGCTCAGGTCATGATCTCGCGGTTCGTGAGTTCAAGCCCCGTGTCAGGCTCTGTGCTGATGGCTCAGAGCCTGGAGCCTGTTTTGGATTCTGTGTCTCCCTCTCTCTCTGACCCTCCCCTGTTCATGCTCTGTCTCTCTCTGTCTCAAAAATAAATAAACGTTAAAAAAAATTAAAAAAAAAAAAAGAATACATGATTATACAATGAACACAGGGAACTGTTAATGATTATGATGCAAATACATATTTATTGACAGTAAGAGTGGGAAAACATGATACAAAATGGTATGCATACTATGATCTCCATATGCGGAAATAAAACATTGTGAAACAACGTGTACCAAAATATTTATTTGAGAATACAGGAGATTTTACTTTAAACTTTGCTTTCTAATGTGGTGAAGTAATAAGGATTTTTTTTTATGTATTAAATAAATAAAAGTTAAAAAAAAACTCACCTCTCATGGTCCCTCTTTCTCCTCATTGACCTTCTGTATTTTATACTATCAAAGTAGTGGCAGCAGCAGAAGCAGTGACCTTCATCTCGCCCCAAGCGTTGTTGTAAGTGCTTTAGAAGGATTAGTTAACAATCAGAACAACGATTGGAGGGAGGAGTTATTATATTTCCATTCTATAGGTAAGGATCCCGAGGCTTTCTGGAGTCAGTACCTGGCCACATGGATAATCATCAGCGGTGATAGTCAAGAGCCAAAACACTGTGTCTGGAGCTTGTGATCTCATCACTGTGTAATCATCTCATGCCTTTATTGGATTTTATCTCACTTCATTATAACTGTATGGTTTTGGCACCCTTGACACCCTCTTTAATCTTTGGTTCCCTGCAAAGTAGCTCAGCACCTGGCTTTTAACACACACCAAGTGTTTATTGGATGAATGAAAGGATTTATTTTAAGCTGGAGTAGTTGTTTAACGTTAGCAGCTCTCTGGATATTATCTGTTGTGGCAGTTTCTAATCACGTTGTTTGGTCGCCTTCGATGTTGCTACAGTGAATTCCATGTTTTTGATAGTTACACATTCCTATGCTGTAGGACTGAGGAATAATTTTTATTCTATCACTCAGCCTGTAAAAGAAAAATTTATAAAACATGTATTGGTACCTAGCATGTGGTAGGATCTGTCCTAGGCACTGGCTGTACAAAGATTAAAAAAAGACAGTTGTGAGGAGCTCAGAGGCTGGGGCAAACGGCAAGGAAGTTGGTGTCCCCAGTATTCACACCTTTACAAGGGAAATGGAGGGATACACAAGTCGCCAGAGAGCCCACAGGAAGTACAACTCCCTTCAACTGTGGACTATCCTGAAAGACTTCCCAGAGGAGGTGGCAGTGACTGAGCAGAGTTTTAAAGGATAAGTAAGAATGAAGCTAACAATAAGTTGTGGACAGAAGCAGCATAAGCCAAGCAATACTTTTAGGAGCTTGATGTCAAGGCAACCCCTTTACAATTTTGAGAAAAGACTTCCCTGATAGGAAACCTAATAATTTATATGTGGATGGATCAATTAATTTAGTCAGGAGAATGGGGATTTAGAAATTATGTGTAAGGAGAAGTGTATGTGTATGTGCAGACATGCAAGCCTGTATGATTGTGTAACATCAGAGAAAAAAGGAATAGTTCCATTTAGTAGAAAATTAAGTCTTATTTCAGATCACATCTTTGTTTTCTGACATTCTTAACAGTAATTGCATTAATTGTGACCAGGCCAGTCCCCTCTGTGCTGGCTTAGGTACATGAATTCCTTTCCTTGACTCTAGTAGCCTTGTGCAGTCAGAGTAATTTCCTCATTATTACTTATTACTCAGTGACCAGGAAAAAAAATTAACAAGCTTCAAAGTATGTTTATTTTTTATCCAGAGAGAATTTTAGCCCTTCTGATTTTATCAGACCAAATAAATATATAACCAAGTATATTCATGGCATTTCTTCTTTCCAATTCTACACTTGATCTTAGCCAAAAGGCCGAGAAGCGATCTTCTTTCCAATTCTAAAAATTTCTTTAAAAACAAAGGGAGTAAGTTGTCTCATCCTTCATGGTCTCCAGAGGTCTAGAGGCCAAAGCAAAATTTCCACCAAGTGCTCTTCTAGGTGGGCAGGTGGGGACCCAAGAAAAAATGTCCCAGAGGAAGACAAAAAAATCTAGTCTTCTAGTCAAATCACCCAATTAAAAAAAATAACAACCCTACAGCTGCTATAATTATAATTTACACATTGAACACCATACCTCAAATTTCTTTATCTTGACCACTTTGTGAAGTGGGGTGATTAATTAAAAGTTAATTAAATCGCAGGCAATTTTAAATAAGTGGTTAAAAAACAATTAAGACAAACTTAGAAATGTTACAAAACTCTAACTAGAAGAGCAGTAAAAAACCAACAAAGTAATCCAATAAACTTACATTTTATCTGCAAATCAACAAAAGAATCCAACAAACTTCTATTTTATCTGCAAATGTTTACATCACCACTACCTAATTAAGTGGACCCAAAAAGGTGGGGTCAGATATTGAAGTATGAGCAATTTGGAGGAAAGATGCCAGAGATGGGTAAAATCAGATTTTTATGTCTTCTGTACCTTTATTGAATTATATTCAAATTTCTCTTAATTGAACATCTGGTAGCCTTGGGTGATTCTGGACGGGAAGTAGATGGATCTTTGTGTTTAATACACAGTGCATTCTTGGCACACATTAAGTGCAAAATAATAGCCTCTTGGATCACTCATCACACAAGGTCATGGAGAAATTCATTACAGGGCTCCTTTTATAATGAATAAGTTTGACTTTCACTGGTTAAATGATGAAACAGTACTGGTGATTCAGGATGGGTGTAATTTGTGTTTGGTGTTCTGAGTGCATAAATAGCACATTTCCCATCCCAAAGTTATATGTATCCTCTGCTCCCACCCCCTTGCAAGCCCAGAGTTACTGATGTGAAGACAGCCTTTGCCCACACACAGGGAAAGGACTAGGAGAAGGTGACTTCCAGATGGAGAAGATCGGGGGTTGTCTCGCTGACCTGTTGACTTGATTTTCTCCTCTTTGAGTCCATCTGACAGTCTTTACCTCTGTCTCTGTCGCTACCCCCAGCTCTCTCAACCACTACTAATTGTTCTCAGTCAGTTTGACTCAGTCTAAATACTCAAAGGTACAACTTTTGTTGCTTGAAAACATGAGTTTTTCACTAGGAAGACAGATAGCCAGTGCGTGTGTGACTGGGATGGGGTCTCCTGGAGTATCTCACCCTGGAGCAGGGTTTCCTGATCTTGGCCCTGTTGACTTTGGAGCAGAATAACTGTAGAGGGCTGTCCTGTGCTGTGTAGGCTGCAGCATCCCTTGCCTTTACTCATTAGATGCCACTAGCAATCCCTCATGCTGTGACTGTTAAAAATGTCTCCGTATTGTCGGGATGCCTGGGTAGCTCAGTATCGGACTCTTGATTTTCGGCTCAGATCATGATCTCATGGTTCATGAGATTGAGCCCTGTGCTGGGCTGTGCACTGATGGCATGGATCCTGCTCAGGATTCTCTCTCCTTCTCTTTGCCCCACTTGCTCTCTCTCTGTCTCAAAAGAAATAAACATTAAAAAAAAGTCTCCATGTGAAATGTGCCCCTGGCTGAGAGCTACTGCCCTGGATTCATGTCCCTTCAGGTATAAGAAGTGTTACATTTTATCTCTTCACATCTCACGCCTGACCTAAAGAGGAGAAAGGAATCCCCCTGGCCTTCACACCCTGCTATAACTGAACCAAACAAAAGCTGCTTCCAAATGGAGGCTCCCAAATTGTTTTCCAGCGAAAGAAATTTCTGCTGGTGTCATCCAGTTAATTGTCACTGTTTCTTGTAATGATTTTGCTGCCAGGAATCCATCTTTCTTTCCTTACACTTTTGTTCAAAGACAGAACTTAAAAAAAATGTTCAGATCTCTGGGCTACTTGGAAGCAAGACTTTTTCTATATACTCCAAGTTTCCCTGTCATACTGATTGAAAATGTTCTTGCTGTCACCCAAAACCATACTCTTGAGTCTTTCCACACTGTTGTCCATACTATTTAATCCTTTGTCAATTCCTTTTGTCTGGTAAATCACTGTGAAGGTCAGAGTTCTCCACTCCAATACACCTGTGAAGAAAACACATCCTTAACTGTAATAATTTCCATGGTCATTCTCTACATGGGAAGCAAGCCCTGGTCTCACTCTTTTCTCCTACCCACCACCGTCTTCACCCAGAGAAGTCTGGCTTTCTCTTAAGAAAGTGGTTCTTGGGGTGCCTGGGTAGCTCAGTCTACTGAGAGTCCGACTTCGGCTCAGGTCATGATCTCACCATCTGTGAGTTCGAGCCCTGCATCAGGCTCTGTGCTGACAGCTCAGAGCCTGGAGTCTGCTTCAGATTCTGGGTCTCCCTCTCTCTCTAACCCCTTCCCTGCTCATGCTCTCTCTCTCTCTCTCTCTCTCTCTCTCTGTCAAAAATAAATAAACATTAAAAAAAAAGAAGAAAGTGGTTCGTACTTTAGCTTACATCAGAATCACCTGGAGGGCCTGTTGAATCATAGATTTCTGAACCCCAGCCCCAGGTTTCTGATCTGATCTGGGGTGAGGCTCAATAATTTGCATTTCTAACAAATTCCAGTGATACTGATGTTCTTTCTCCAGACACTGCACACGTTGAGAATTGCTGCCATAGGTGTGATGGCAGAAGAAAAAGCCCTCCAAGTGACTCTGATAGGGGTAGGGTGCCTGCTTAGTGCAGAGCCACCGGCCCCCACCCCTCCACTCCAACAAAGATCAGTGTTTCTTGACAAGTTCCATCCCACCAGCAATGCCATCTAAGCTTGAAAAGGACCATGAGAAAGTTCCAGACCTCAGGGAACAAAGGTGGGCTCAAAAACAAACAAACAAACAAACAAACAAACAAACAAACAACAGCACTGCAATTCATATGCATTTCAGGTGCTCAGACAGGTGAATTTCCACCTGGGTTGGCTTTTCAGACGAATGTTTTGCCATACTCCTTCTATGAAAGAAATAACATTTGCTAGCTTGAAAACTTAGGGACATTTATAAGTAAACTAATTGCGTGCAGAGTTCTCTCAAGAAATAAAGGAGAGAGCATGAGGCTTGGAGTATGAACATCTGGGCTCTAGTCTGGTTGAATAATTTGGGCAGGTTACCTCTTGGCATTTTGCAAATACTCAGTCTTCTCGTCTAAGACAAAGGCCCTAGATCTGTTCTGAGAGGGCCCTTTCAGTGCTGTGATTCCAGAAACACCTCCCTAGGAAGGGACCTTTTAAGATCCTGGCCCTAAGAGCTGGAAAAGGTAAGGGACAGGTTCTCCCCTAGAGCATCTGGAAGGAACCTGCCTGCAGACACCTTGATGTTAGCCCCAAAGGACTCATTTCACATCTGCCCTTTGAAACTGTAAGAGAACAAACTGATGCTCTTTTAAACCATTAAGTTTGTGGTCATTTGTTAGAGCAGCCACAGGAGACTAATATACCAAACTTAGACCAGCATGCCGCTCTCCTAGTTCCCAAATTGGAAGCTTTTGACAGAGTTGGCCACAAGTGGTAACTTGCAAGCTTGTTCCAATGAATCGCATTGCCTGCCTTTCGACATTAGAGCTGCCTTTCTTTAGTTAATACGGTTTCATGATTCTCTATTCAAATTGCAATATCTCTGACAGGCACTCTGCCTTAGTCACTAATAGGTATAGCCCTAGACTTGGCAGACTGTGGTTACTTCCTAAATATTATTATAGTTGACTGCCAGCTGAGTGCAAAGCATCATGAGAACAGGACCTAGAGCTGGGGGGAGGGAGAGGGAGCTGTTCAGAAGGAAGTACAGTATTCATCCAAGCTTACTTCCTCGGGTCTCTGTGTTCCTGGGGAGTCCACTGTAGGACCAGATATATATCATCTCATCAAGGCCCTGGAAAGACATTTTTGTTGCTCTTGCAAGGGAAGCTGCACAATCATTCATTCCTGACTCTGCCATCGTTCCTGTTGCCACAGTAATCCACCATCACTTCCAAATACAGCCTGTGTCCATAATGTTCTCAGACCTTCTTAGGCCCTGTGTCCCTGGCAGATGACAACCATCTTCCCCAGGAGTTCATGATGATAATAATAATCAATAAAATCAATAATCAATAATCATAAAATCAATATGGAGGGCCTCCTATGTGACAGTATATCTGACTCCTACAGCAACAATGCAATATGGGTATTACACTATCTTATCTGACTCCTACCCAATATAGGTATTACACTATCTTCTTTTACACAAATTTACTGAGACTCAAAAATGAATTATTTTAACTCAAATCATACAGGTGATCACTGATGGAGCCCAGGTTCAAATCCAGAAGCCAAAGTCCTCCCATTTTGTTACACTGTTTCTGACTGCAAGAAAAGGGACCCCAAGTACTTAGCACAGTGTTTGGCATATTGTAAGTTACCAGCACAGCAACCCCAGACGCGGGTGGCCTAGGATCCAGCAGATGAGGGGGCTTCCTTGGTACTCCCAGAAGAGCTTCAAAGCCACACAGATGCTCTTCTGATTCTTCTCCCACATTCCATTTAGCCCACTGTTTCCATCTTTATTTTATTTTTTTTATTTCTTCTTTTCTAATTTAATGTTTATTTATTTTTGAGAGAGTGAGACAGAGTGTGAGCCAGGGAGTGACAGAGAGAGAGGGAGACACAGAATCTGAAGCAGTCTCCAGGCTCTGAGCTGTCAGCACAGGGCCTGATGCAGGGCTGGAACCCACAAACTGTGAGATCATGACCTGAGGTGAAGTTGGATGTTCAGCTGAGCTATCCAGGCACCCCAATTATTTCTTTTTTGAGAGAAAGAGAGGCAGAGAGAGATGGGGAGAGAGGATCTTAAGCAGGCTTCATGTTCAGTACAGAGCTAGACATGGGGCTCAATCCCACGACCCCAGACCCCATGACTGTGGGATCATGACCTAAGCTGAAATCAAGAGTCAGATGCTCGGGGTGCCTGGGTGGCTCAGGGGGTTGAGCATCCAGCTTTGGCTCAGGTCATGATCTCACACCTTGTGAGTCCGAGCCCTGCGTTGGGCTCTGTGCTGACATTTGGAGCCTGGAGCTTGCTTCGGATTCTGTTCTCCTTCTCTGTCCCTGCCCCACTCGTGTTCTGTCTGTTTCTCTCTCTCAAAAATAAATAAACACTAACAATTAAAAAAAAAAAAGTCAGATGCTCAACTGACTGAGACACCAGTTCCACTGTTTCTAGGAGCTACCGCTCAAAGGGAAATGAGTGGGGAAAAAAATGTAGGCACAGAGGCTGAGCACCTCTTCACCTGGCATCCTGCCAAATTGATTCCCTCTCTTCTTTCAATGGCTGCCGATAGGCCTCTATGCCTGCATTAGAGGCATAATGTCAAAAATTTCCACATTCTCACCTTCAGCACATACGTTCTGCTGTCTGGGAAGCAGAGAAGGTAAAGAGCAGTGGAATTTGGGAAGAACCTGAGAGAACTCTTTCCTGAAAACAATTATCTCTTCTTATTTTTTATCCCATCTTGGTACTAGAACACCTCGGCATTGGTATAACTTAAGGAGAAGGTATTTTCACATGAAGATACATAAAATTTTAATTGGGACAAAAATGTTCTCATTGCAATGTGGAAAAACAGGTCCTGAGAGATCTGAGCAAGTAAGCCAAGCATGTGGCCCACATGGTCCCTTTACCCCCAACTCTGATAGTGGCAGGCTTCACCAGCTGATCACAGCACTTTTCTCCACTAAACCCAGACTAATAAACAGGAGATGAACTTTGGAGGGCAATCATTTGGCATGCCTAGAATATGCCATGACTTTGAAGATGGGGTGCTCTGTGATTTCTTCCTGAGTTGTGAATTCACTTAGCAGTTTCTGAATTCTATTCATCCTTTAAAGCCAACACCCCCATCCTACCCACTCTGGGAAGCCTTCCCTAAATTCCTCCCCGACTGATAAATCCTGGGGAGAATCCAGATTTTGTGGGGCCTGAACTTTGGCAACAGCTTTATAATTTTTTCTATAGAGAAGATGGAAAGAATTCAGTTGATCTGAATTTGTTTATAAAAGTTTGTTTTGGGGGCGGCTGGGTGGCTCAGTCGGTTGGGCACCTGACTTCAGCTCAGGTCATGATCTCGCTGTTTGTGAGTTAGAGCCCCGCATGGGCTCTCTGCAGTCAGCACGTGGAACCTGCTTTGGAACTTCTGTCCCCCTCTTTCTCTGTCCCTACCCCACTTGTTCTCTCTCTCTCTCTCAAAAATAAATTTAAAAAAAAAGTTTGTGTTGGTTTCATATGAATTATTGATAATGTCCTGTAAATTTTCAGGATGTTCTCTACTTTGGGAAAACCACTACCAATTTTCTTTTATATATTAACTCTAATATTTCAGGGTGTTTCAAGTTTCCTGTGCAGTGTCTAATTGGAAATAATCTTATAACTGATGACACTCATTGACTAGATTGTCCTCAATGTCCTCATATCATTAAATTTTATTTCTAGGAAGGATGCTTCAAATATCCAAAATTGTTGTGGCTGACCCATCATGTCCTGGCAAAGGAAACTGGGCAGATTCCATGGAGTATCAAGTTAGGGATGTTCCTTTCTGAGCAATATGGACTAGAACCAGATATATATACTCCAAGCCTTGTGCTCTCTTTCCTGTCTGCTTAGAGAGCTTAAAATGCATTAGGTATTTAAAAAATATCTCTAGGATTAATCTAGTAAAATATCTGTGAGAATTCAAAAATGTATTTTTTAAAAATTTATTTGTTTTGAGAGAAAGGGGGAGGGGTAGAGCAGCAGAGACAGGAAGAGAGAGAATCCTAAGCAGGCTCCACAATGTCAGCGCAGAGCCCGACATGGGGCTGGAGCCCAAGAACCATGAGATCATGACCTGAACCAAAACCAAGAGTTGGATGTTTAATTGACTGAGCCACCCAGGTGCCCCTCATAAATGTATTTTTAAATGAATGCATGTAAAAATGAGTGAATGAAGAATGTAGGTCCAAGCATCTTCACATATTCTGGTTGCTCTTTTCTTCTATATTTCTTGTACTAATGTGTTAATGCCTCAATTTGTCTTATTTAACTGAGTTTCAGGCTTATCTTTTCAGCTGCTGGGATTAAAGTCTTGGTGAACTCACAGAATGCTAACATTGGAAGGGACCCTAAATATTCATAGTTTAAACCTTTTTCATTTTTAAAGGAGGCAACCAAGGCTGAAAAAGTTGAAGTTATTTTCCAGGGAGTCAGAGTTGGGAAGGGGTTCAGGACAGACTCCTCCACCCCCTCTGCCCTTGTCCTGGGAATGTGCCACTTTGGCATGTGGATTATTTTGAGCTAAAGGCACTTGAGACCGTGTGGGCTCAAGAAGAACTTTGGTCTCTCCCTTAACCACACAGAAGAAACTAAACTGGGGCTGTTTCCCAGAATAAGGGCTATTAACAGAGATGTATTTTATCTGAGTGATCCATCTGTATGGCAGGGCAAACATCTAATTACCAAACATCTGGTCTTCTTACCACCCTGTGAAATGCATTCCTTTGCTCTGACATACCAGATCCCCACCCCCCTCTCTTTCAGAATGACATATATATCTCATTCTGTCTGCCTGTCTTTGGCATTTCCATGTCTATGTGGATTCCCTATACGTATGCCTCTTACGTATTCCCTATACGTATGCCAAGTTGATTTTCTCTTGTTAATGTGTCTTCCGTCAATTTGATTCTTAGTGCAACCAGAAGGCCCTTTGAGAGGACAGGAATTCTTGCTCCCAACAGTTGGCGTGGTTGGCAAGATAACTCATTGGACGTTGCATGGCTGGACAGTGCTGCAGCAGACAGATCCTGGGACACCTGACGTATAGTCAGCAGAAGGTGAGATTTCTTAACCATAGACACCTCCTGGAATCTCTGTCTGCAGAGTCTAATGGAGCAAGAGTGGTAAGAGTCTTTTCTCTCTTTCTAAATTTAGATTAGCAGGAAGAAACATTTGTGGTACTAGCGTGGTGACTCTTTGGTTAAATTTGGCAGCGTAGTCTTTGGTTACTGATCTATTTCCTCCCAGAGATTGTCTTTGCTTTCCTTTTTCTGTCTTCTGTGTTGTTTGTCACAGCTTTGTTTTGCAAAGCTGCAAAATTGGTGGGCACAAGGTGACCACTTAAAAGCTCTTAGAGCACTTGCCACCTCAATAAGACTCCTGTGATAGGACAATTTGGTCACAGGATTGGTTGGATTGATGCTAGGTCATCTGCCCACCTTAAGAAAACTTCCATGAAGTGAGGTCCACTGTAAAACAAAACACTGTAGCATATCCCTCTTAGGTATTATTGTGGCTCCAAGAGACCCAAGGCTTATATAAAGCTGTTAGAGTTTTCCTCTTGTCTTGTGCTGTGTCCTAAGAGTTTGGCTTTGTGACCAATGAGAATCTTCTTTTTGGTCTCCACCATTTAGAGAGTGGACATTGGGTACACATTGGTGACCAATCAAATAGACTGGGGATCTTAGTTTCTGTCTGTGTTTGGCTGTGCCAGTTCTCAGGGCATCTGACATGAGAGTTTCCAGCCCATAGGAACCTTTGTTGTCTCAACTCTCGTTGTTTGTTAGTGCTAGAAAGTTCCAGAAGTACCTGCCTGGTGTCACAGATTAGTGAGTCTGTGACTAAAGGCACCTCACATTTTTGTGGGAGACTGGAGACACCATTTTCACTGCACCGTCCTTACCACCTGTGCAACAAAAGCTCTTTGCTTTCTTGGACTAATGTTGGAAGCAAACTTTTGGATCATGGGGATGTATTATCTATGTCCTCTCTAGACACCTCTTGTGTCTTTGGTTAAGCCATTAAAAGGCTTCTTGGGCACCTGGGTGGCTCAGTCAGTTAAGCATCCGACTTTGGCTTAGGTCATGATCTCATGGTTCATGAGTTCAAGTCCCGTGTCCGGCTCTGTGCCAACAGCTCAGAGCCTGGAGCCTGCTTGGGATTCTGTGAGTCCCTCTCTCTCTGCCTCTCCCCTGCTTGCACTCTGTCTCTCTGTCTCTCTTTCAAAAATAAACATTTAAATAATATAAAAATAAAAGGCTTCTTGGTTTTAGTCACTATTAAGAGATCTTGCTTGTCAATGGCCAGACAATGGATTCTTTAAATTAGCTATTTTTTTTAAATTTTTTTTTAATGTTTATTTTATTATTTTTGAGACAGAGAGAGACAGAGCATGAACGGGGGAGGGGCAGAGAGAGAGGGAGACACAGAATCGGAAGCAGGCTCAAGGCTCTGAGCCATCAGCCCAGAGCCCGACGCGAGGCTCGAACTCACGGACAGTGAGATCGTGACCTGAGCCGAAGTCGGACGCTTAACTGACTGAGCCACCCAGGCACCCCTAAATTAGCTATATTTTAAAAATATATATTATAAAGAGCTCTCAATTGTCTTATTAGTATAACAGCTAGTTTCAGGGACTCCCTTGACAAGATAAAAGGACAGAAAGTAGACATAGACAAGAAAGAAATGTCCACATCCAATATAAATTCCCCTCTTAAAATCTGGTTGCATGTGTCTGCTTTAACTTCCCTTTCCCTGACAGATTTACAGAGATCACTCTGGCTTAATCTCTAGGTTCAAAGTGTACACGTTGCTCACATAACTGATAAAAGCCAGAAAATGAATTTAACAAAAGCACATGAGATTGTCTCACTTTGCTCCTAGCTTCTGGGGCTTGAAGGCATTCCTGTACAACATCCTTTGCAGGAGTATCCTAGACCCCCACTACAAAAAAATTTGTGTCCCCTGGATAACAGCAGAGCTTTTAAATTATAAAGCCCTTTTACCTCTACTTTCAAAAGATCCTACCAAATTTAGAGAGTAATTAGAAAGATTATTCGGCCATATTCATGACCGTCCCTTCTGAGGAAATAGATGACGAAAATTCCTCCTAGGCTCTCCTACACCTGATTTGCAAAAGGCCAATATTCAGGGCCTAAACAGTAGTCAAGGTTAAAGGAGTTTGTTAAAATACTTTATACAGACTTTACAAAGGCATAAATCTTTTGGTTCCCATTTTAGTTAAAATTCTCCCTGATATAAAGAAGTAAACTTAGTTAAAAAGATAGGGTAACCCTTTGATATTTAAGGTATAATCCAGTTCTTTGGGGGAGTTAGAAACAACTGTCCTTATCTTATAAATCTCTATAAAACCAGAACTATAGGCCTAGAAATAAGTTGAAGCCCACCCATCTTTACCATCTCTAAATCTTGACTATTTCTTTCAAAATGTTTGTGGACATTATTAAAAATAATCAGGATATTGAATCAAAATTGTTCTGTACTTTTTTTGAAAAGGGTAAATTTTTAACTTTTTAAAAAGTTTATTGATATATTTTGGGAGAGAGAGAGAAACAGAGATAGAGTGAGCAGGGCGAGAGAGCAGGCAGAGAGAGAGAGAGGGAGAGAGAGAATCCCAAGCAGGCTCTGCACTGTCAGCACAGAGCCCCACTCAGGGCTCAAACCCATGTGCCATGAGATCATGACCTGAGCTGAAACCAAGAGTTAGATGCTTAACCCACTGAGCCACCCAGGCGCCTCAAGGGTAAATTTTAAATAGCAGTTACCTAAAAATTCTAAAAATTTTTTTTCTTTACACTCTTCTCTGCCCCTGAAATTATAAATCTTATCACATTTTGATAAGCAACTCTGTATGCAGGGAAAATTAGATGTGTTTTTGAAAAGTATGAGGAATAGGAATACATTTTTATTGAGGGAAAAGAAAGTAATTTTGTCCTAAAATGAGACTGGTTACTTAGAAGTCTTAGGACAGAATCTGAATGAAAAGGAAATTGTGGATGGTTTGTGAAGGGAAATCTTTGAAAAAGAATTGTACACATGCTCAGGACTTAACTAAGATTGGAATGAATGAGTTCTAAAAGTATGCTGGGGGGACACCTGGGTGGCTTAGTCTGTAGAGCATTGGCTCTTGATGTCAGCTCAGGTCATGATCCCAGGGTCGTGAGATCAAGCCCCATGTTTTGTGCTCTGCACTGAGCATGGAGTGGAGCCTGTTTAGGATGCTCTCTTTCCCTCTCTCTGCCTCTGTCTCCTGCTCTCTCTAAAATAAAATAAAATAAAATTTTTTTAATAAAAAATAAAAGTACTCAGGTATTAGATTGAGAGTCAGCTTTTTCTTTGTTAGAAGTACAAAGTTTTCTTGAACTATTGGTCTGCTCTTCACAAACAATTGTAAACAAGGGGCACCTGGGGGGCTTAGTCAGTTAAGTTTCTGACTCTTGATTTAAGTAGGTGAGTTTGAGAGTTCAAGCCCCGAGTCAGGCTCCAAGCTGACAGCAAGGATCCTGCTTGGCATTCTCTCTCTCTCTCTCTCTCTCTCTCTCTCTCTCTCTCTCTCTCTCTCTCAAAAAAAAAAAAAAAAAAGTAAATAAATGCTTTTCTTTACCTTTAAGTAATCTGCCAAAAAAACCAATGATTCCAGATTTGCCAAAATAATTTCCAATGTTTATCAGGTCTTTGATTACTTAAGGAAACTAAGTCTTAATATTAAAAGACCTAAATTTTACTCGCAATGATGTGACTTTCTGTATTTGCCTTTGACATCTTTTATTGTCACTTTGATGAAATGGATCATTAAATACTGTTTTCACAATGATTGTGATTCTATTTAATCAAATATTCACACTTCTGATATTTTTTTGGACTTAGTTTTCAAAACCAAATTCTAAAATAAAGTCTTTTGACCATAATCTAACTGAAATTTTCCAGCGGGCCCCTGCAACATTTTAAGAGAAAAAAATTTGTGAGAAATTAAGTTAATTAGACTTGTTTGGTATGTCAAATTATGTGGGACGCATTGTCAAATAAGTGTTATTAAACACTATTATGTTATATTTATATAGACATGTTATTGAAACTAGAGTTCTAAAATTATGTGAAACTCCTAGAAATGTGACGTCCTGGTATATTATTGTCTTGAAGTGTTGTGTATCACAAAAATGACCCTATTTCCTTGTCAATTGCATTATAATGAATTCAAATGAGGTGTGTGTGTGTGTGTGTGTGCGCGTGTGTTGTATTTGCGCTTTATGTAGGGAGAGCGCATGGTATATACATAAATTATGTGTGTAGTTTGTGCAGTGTAAATGTGGTATATGTGTGTTTTTTTAAGTTTTTTATTTTCATTCCAGTATAGTTAGAGTACAATGTTGCATTAGTTTCAGGTACAGTATAGTCAAATCAGATCATTAACCATGGCTATTTTAAGTCTTTTATCATTTACAGACACTCATGCTTATACTCAGATGCTTTATGAAAGTTTCCTGCGAATGTGCTTCATCTTCAGTGAGACTCATGGAAAAAACTCTGAGTACAGGTTTCTGATAAGCTTAAGATCATAAAACTGAACTAGATAAAAATTTCCAGAACTAGTGGAAAAATTGGATTCAGGAAGAACAAGAATTAATAATATGAGACTGAATGATTTGAGGAAGAGGATTATACTTTTAATGACTTTTTGTTTGAAACATTGTTGACTTTTTAAAATGTTTTTTCCCCAGAGTTAAGAAAACTTTTTCTCTTAAGCTGACTTATAGCAATTTGATAAAATTATACCTTTGTGAACAAATTAAAACATTTATCTTTTCTCTTTACCAGAACCTTCCAGAATTCAGAAAATCTCAGTAAGTATTCTTATATTTTTGTGGCAATATATTTATTTGCATAAGTTCAATAAGAATCTGTTATTCTTACGACAAGATACAAATAAAAACACTGGTTATATTACCAAGGCTTTGACTGGAATGTCATATATGACCAACATAAACTCAGATATGACCAGATAGCCTGAAGGAACTAAGGCTGGCTTTATGGAGCTAATAAAGCCCTCTTGGAAATGTCAGCCTGATACCTTGCTTACAGAGGTCACTTCCTGGCGGGTGCAGGAACCTCAGAATATTTTGGGGACCTCAAGAAGAGAGGAATTGACCACAATTTATGGGCTTGTCTTCTGGCCCTGAGAGACTAAGGCTATTAGAAGTTAAATCTAGAGATTCCTCATGAAAAGTTCCAACAAAGCAAGTTTTAAAGAGTTTGCACGGTCAATCACTATTCTTGCTGCACTTATGTAAATAATTAGGTTGAGGGTTTTTTGGAAACGAGTTATTTTTCCAAGCAAATTAGTGTTATTTTGGTTATCTTTGGTAAAAATGAGGGTGATTATGTAGAGAAATTATGTTTCAATAGCACATCTTTGTATGTATTAGATTTTAATACTATTCATTATAAAATGGACTAGATCCTGTTTTCTTCTCGTGTCCTCCAATGCAAAAATCACCAGAGATGTTTGAACTGCAAACCAGGAAGATTTGTGAGATTGAACTACCTATCCTCACTCTATCTGAAGATACTTCAAGTGTGACATTTGGAAGTCTTCTCAACTGGCTACCCTCAGCACTCAGAACCTAGCTGAACATTTGGTCCAATTAACCATTGTTTTTCTTTTGTTTCCATAGAAACCCCTCTTATTTAATATCTGATTACTTGAACCATAGGTCTAACTTTGAGAACATACCTGTATCATGCCCCCCTGAAATGAGTTTGACTGAAATGACCTATTGTCAGGACTAAGAGACTGGATCAGTGAGATGAAACAACTTGTTAGCTCAATTTTTTAATATGTGAAACTCCCACGGAAGTTTCAGATGGGGGAGTGGGAGAGGTTTAGGGCAGACTACCTGACCATCTGAATGTGCCACTTTAGCATGTAGATTATTTTGAGCTAAAGGCACTTGAGACCCAGTGGGCTCAAGAGAAACTTTGTCCCTCATTTAGCCACACAGAAGAATCCAAATTGGAGGTCTTTCCCATAATAAGTGTTATTAGCAGAGATAAATTTTATCTGAGTGACCCATCTGTATGGCAGGGCAAACATCTAATTACCAAACATCTGTTCTTCTTTTCACCCTGGAAATGTATTTCTTTGCTCTGAAATCCCAGACCCCTATTCCCCTCTTGTTCAGAATGACATATATACCTCATTCTGTCTGCCTGTCTTTGGCATTTCCATGTCTATGTGTATTCCCTATACATATGCCTATTATATTTGATTTTCTCCTGTTAATCTATCTCATGTTAATTTGATTTTTAGTCCAGCCAAAAAGACCTTGAGCGGGCAGGAGTTCTTGTCTCCTGAGAGTAGTTCTTCTAAATCCTGATCCAGACTTTTTACCACAACTAAGCTCTTCAGTATTGCAAATCAAATGCCTATTGCTTCCTTTTACCAATCTGGGAATTCAGAAGGCTTTCAACTGCCTTGAAATCAATCATTTCCACTGTTTCTTTCCTTTCCTTATTTTTGACTTAAGACATTGAGTATATATTAAATGTCTGTGTGTTCATCATGATGGGAATGCAAAGAAACATGTTCCCTACTCATGAAGCACTTACAAGTGTTAGTTGAGAGTAGAAATACATATGATCATATTCATGGCAAGACATAATTATGGGAAAAATCCTGTGGATTTCCCCTGAAGTTGGTGTGTAACAAAAGTTTATTCCCTTGTAGACCATAACTTTTTCATTTTTCAGTGAGACCTTTGAAGAATCCTTTAGCAAGGCTGCTTATCTAAAGAACAGAATTTTAGCCGTATTAAGATGGGGCTGTCATTTTCAGTGGTATTGTTCTTTAAATGGAGCATAGCATCATCTTTGCATTGAACTAACTGGCCAACATAATTGGTGTAGTTTGTTTTTGTCTCTTTATGTCTTTGGAGTTATAATATAAGTTAAGGAATATGGATGGAACAACACAAACCAAATGGTTTTCCAACCAACTGTTCTGATGTGATGCACGAGAAATAGCCTCAGCCAGTCCTGGGAAGTGGTAAACTGTGATGAAGAGCATGGGATTTTTGTTAATAACCATTCATTAAGCAGATACCTATAAATATTTCTTGAGTCCTTACTATATACAATGCAGTATTGAATACTCTGATGATATAGCAGTGAATAAAAGGGAAAGTGAATATAGAGCTTATGTTCCAGTGGGGCAGACAGGCAATGACCAATCACTTAGAAAGTTCACATAGTAATGAGTGCTGTGCAAAGAAAAACGTGATTGATGATGAAGCACAGATGGGAGGATTCATGAAGCCTTCTGGGGAAATATGACCTTCAGGGTAAGACCCAAATGATAAGAAGGAGGTGGCAGGAAGACCTGGAGGAAGGGCAGGGAAGATGCTTCAGGCAGAAGGAGCATCAGGTGGAGAAGCCATGAGATCAGATGGTCTGGGCACATTTCAGAAACAGAATTTAGGCTGGTATGGCAAGAGCCTGCAGGAGAAGAGTTATAGAGCAGGGGGTGAGATCAGAGAGGCAGGCAGGGGCCTGACCATGGCAGACTTTTTTGGCAGAATAAGAAGTTTGGTTTTAACTCCAAAGGCAATAGAAGCCACTGGAGGATTTTAAGCAGGGGAGTCATATGATCTAATTTGCATTTTAAAAAGCATACTCTTGATGCTGTGACAAAAGTGAATTATAGGAAGGAGGGAGAGAAGCAAGGAGACCAGTTAGGATGCATGGGAGTATTCCAGATCAGAGATGGTGGTCTCTGAACAGGAGCAGAATGATAATACAGACAGACCTGATTACTTGACTCACTAGCAAGGAGAAACTGGTAAACTCTGGTTGCTAAGCCCTAATTTCCTCACCCATAAAAAGCAGATAGTAATATCCATCTTGCAGATTTGTTTGGGGGATTGCCTGAGATAAAACAGAGTGCCTGCTACAAAGCCAAAGGATAGCATGCTGGCAATCTAGATTGGGAGTCAGCAAACTGGCTCATTTGGTCCACCATTTGTTTTTGCTAATAAGTTTTATGTGAACATGACCATGCCCATTTGTTAGGCATGATCATTCTCACTGTACAACAGTGAAGTTGAGTAGTTGTAACAGAAACCATAGGGTCTGTAAAATCGAAAATACTTCATCTCTGACCCTTTATAGAAAGAGTTTGCTGACTGCGACCAAGACCGTGACAAAGAGTAGAAAGAATGTAAGACAGATGTACTATATCTATATACCTAGGAAGTGGTGCATTCAGAGAAATATTGGTGGCATGTCATGCAGTATATTTTTCAAGTGGTCTGTGAAAGAGAAGGCCCAGCTATAAAGAGGCGATCAATAAAAGCATTTGAAATAAACTTAAAATGTCATTGTCATATAAACCAACAAATAATACCATGTAACATTCATATAATGTCTCTATCTTTCCATTCTGTTCATCAATAGTTTTATTAAAATCACTCACTATAGATCTATAAATTCAATGTAAAAGAGGATAAGTGATGGAGAGGATAAGCAATATATTTCAATTAATTGGAAGACCCATACATACCTAAAAGACAGAGTTCAGTCAGGCCGTCAACAAGTATTAATTTAGCATTAAGTACGTGCTAGGTCCAGTGTTAGGTGCTGGGATATATGGTGGTAGGCATATACTACTTCCAGCTTTCACGGTACTTTGAGTTTAATGTTTCCTTTTAGGGAAGACCTATAGGACAGTGTGTGAGCATCTCTGTGAGAAGAAAGTAAGACCCTCTCCTTCTTCAAGATATTTTATCTCCATCTATAGTAAATATTTTTAAAATATTGTTTTTCTTGCTCATCATCGGGGAAATACAAATCAAAACCACAATGAGATACCAGCTCACACCGATCAGAATGGCTAAAATTAACAACTCAGATGTTGGCAAGGATGTGGAGAAAGAGCAACCCTATTGCACTGTTGTTGGGAATACAAACTGGTCCGGCCACTCTGGAAAACAGTGTGGAGTTTCTTCAAAATATTAAAAATAGAACTACCCTACAACCCAGCAATCGCACTACAAGGTATTTACCCAAAAGATACAAAAATGCTGATTTGAAGGGGCACATGCACCCCAATGTTTATAGCAGTACTATCAACAATAGCCAAGTTATGGAAAGAGCCCACACGTCCATCAACCGATGAATGGATTAAGAATATGTGGTATACAATGGAATACTGCTTGGCGATGAAAAGGGATGAAGTCTTGACAATTGCAACAATGTGGATGGAACTGGAGGGTATTGTGCTAAGTGAAATAAGTCAGAGAAAGGCAGATACATGATTTCACTCATATGTGGAATTTGGGAAGCTTAACAGGTGATCACAGGGGAAGGGAAGGAAAAAAAAGATAAAAACAGAGAGGGAGGCAAACCACAAGAGACTCTCAAATACAGAGAACAAATTGAGGGTTGATGAGGGGTGGGGGAGGGGAAGGGTTAAATAGTTGATGGGCATTAAGGAGGGCACTTTTTGGGATGAGCACTGGGTGTTATATGTAAGTGATGAGTCACTGGGTTCTACCCCTGAAGCCATGCATGCTAACTAAGTCGAGAATAAAAAAATATATATAGTGGTTTTCTTAGGGCTATCTGCCAAAAACATGTAATATAAATATTCAACTCTACAGTAACTGCAATGTGAATGGCACCTGGGTGTGGCGCCCTTTTGCAGTACAGAAACTTGCTCAATTATATGCAGAAGTACAAGTATTTAGATGAGAAAGTGACTATAATATTATAAAGAAGGGACAGCCCTGGACTGAGGAGTGTGAAGACTGTTTCACTGGTTGTCAGTTTTAACTAAGTCGGTGATCCCTAAGTTGGATTGTATCAGTATCCTAAGAGTGTCCACAAGAATTTCATATGACTCTCTAAACCTTTTAATGTAAAATTTGAACAAGCTACACACTGTTCTTGAAAGAGTGGACAAGGGGAAGAGCGGGCAAAATAAAACCATCAGTTATAGGATGTCTTTGTGACTGGAAAGTTGATGCTCTTGGAGGGCACAGCTGGTTTGGGGGCAGCGTTGGTGAGTTGTGCTGTTGTGTTTCAATTTTCATCAAGTTGAACTTATTTATTTACTTATTTTCCAGTTTGAATTTAAAAACTCAGATTGGAAGTTCAAGGTTTTATATCACACAGTGATATACAATTAGAATCCCTAGATGCAGGAGTCCTGCAGAAGGCTACTCGAAACAGCTGTATAAAACACAAAGGCTGAAACTAGGCGATTCCATGGGAGCTGGGAGCAAAGCATGTAAGGAATAGGGCAAGGAGCTTCATGGTTATTATTTCCCTTGGCTCAGGCCAAAGATGCAAACACCTGAATTAAAAGATCTTGGTTCTGGTTTATCAGAACTAAAAGGAAGAGAGCAAAAGAAGCAACAGGTAACTAAAAGGAGTATGTGGGGAAAAAGAAAACATTTTAAAGGAAAATCTGTTCCTTTTTAATCTCCCAATCCCGTTCTCAAGGTGTCATTTTCTTTCACTCCTTTCCTCTTGTGTCCTAGGTGCCATGTCAATGAACAACTCAAAGTGCCTCTTTCCTTTACTTTCCTAAGCACCCTCAATCAGAATCATGCAGCTTATTTCAGTGGGAATTCAGCCAAGGGTAATAAGGGAAGTTTGCTTTTCCTTCTTACTATGAGGCTGAAATTTATCAATTTATTTCTCATTGCTAATTACTTTTGCTTTATGGTAACTTTTTATATGTATTTTTAACGATTGATATTACTATTATTCATACTATCATCACTTTATGTGTTTTTGAAATTCCAGACCAAAGTACGGGGAAGTGATAAATCATGTTAATTGGAATATGGAAATAGAGTTTACCACACTGATCTTTTCTATAACTCTACTATGAAGTTTATTACGATTCTGATTCTGATTATTACCCTTTTTTGTAAACTATTTTGTGATTGGGTTTTTTTTAAGTTTTATTTTTAAGTAAGTAATATCTACATTCAACGTGGGGCTCAAACTCATGATCCCGAGATCAAGAGTCACATGCTCTACCAACTGAACCAGCCAGGTGCCCCATGTGATTGGGTTTTTAAAATATGTTGAGTTAAGGGGTGCCTGGGTGGCTCAGTCGGTTGAGCGTCCGACTTTGGCTCAGGTCATGATCTCCCAGTTTGTGAGTTTGAGCCCTGCGTCGGGCTCTGTGCTGACACCTTGGAGCCTGGAGCCTGCTTTGGATTCTGTGTCTCCTTCTCTCTCTGCCCTTCCCCCACTTGTGCCCTGTCTATCAAAAATAAATAAAATATAAAATATGTTGAGTCAGACAATGTTTCTCATTCCATAGGAGATACCCGAATAATCCCTATTTCCTTTGAAACGTTGAAGAAATTTAAGGAACTAAGTGATGGAAGTAGACACTAAAATATGTTATTTAACCGTATTCTAAATGGGATTGTAAAAACTTACTCAATACACAAACATTGTCTTCTCATTCCAGTTGACTTTGATAAAAATTTTGCTAAGCCATGATCTTTACTGTATATTTAGAAGTATGAGTTTCTACCCAGTAGAGACCATAAATGGGGAGAAAGGCCAAAAGCCACAAGAGAAAAAACATTTTGGTTCAACTTTGTGCTTGGTGAGCTGTTTTCTCTCATAAAATTTACAAATTAAGGGACATATTCCTATACACATTCATAGTCCCCATGGGTAGTGGTAACCAAATATGTTTCTTTTGAGAAATGTTTTTTTGTTACTTGCTTATCTTGTGAAACAAATACACATTCACTAACCATAATCTCCTGAACTTAGAAAAAAAATTTTTTTCTCACAGGCAAAGACTTTCTGTAGTAACTCTTATTTCCCTGCTAATTACAGATTCCATAGACATTATGCAAAAAATAAACTTTTCTCATTTGCTAATGTCCAGGTGGGAAATTCCTACTGTTTAAACACACTTGTGAGTTAGAGTCTGATTATAGTATAAATTACTCTGGAAGGAATAGAGTGTCTAATTGAAGTTGTGGGGAAATATATAAATGTAGAAGCAGCAAAGGTATGACAGGGTAAGAGCCCTTCTAGTGGTGGTTCTTGAAGTAACATTAGGTGACTTAAGGACAAGGTATTCACTACTTCTGTTAACACTGAGGAAAATGTTTACATCTATTGCCAGTGCTTGTATCCTCTAAACCCTTGTTAATTTTTTTTTTTTATTGAAGAGAGAGGGTTCAGGCAGAATACAGAATAAATCAAGAAATTTACAATAATTTGTTTTCATCATATCTGTTGGGTGCAAGTGAAAGTGGTTTTCCACTAACATAGTAAGATAATATTTCTTTTAAAAATAAATAAGCTAAGAGTAAGTTAATGTAAATGAAAATATTAAGTAATAAAGGTGATACACAAATATGGCAAGTATTGTGAAGTGATAGAGTTCAGAATATTCCATTAGAGTTCTCTTAAAAGAGGTTAAATCGTCTTCAACCCAGACTTCTTCCAACTTCTTTTTTATCTTTCCTTCTTTCCTCTTTCCTCCTCTGATATGTTCTACTCTCAATGATTCAACAGCATGTACTGAGCCCATGTGTAGTGTCTGACATTGTGCTGGTTACTGTGAACACAGAAATACAGAGATTAATACATCATCATCTTCACTTTCAACCTGCTCAGTCTCACTGCAGACACAGTTATGCAAACAATTATTATACAATGAGAAATCTGATGTGCATGCACGGTATAGTGTAGCCCAGAGGAGGGACAGCCGTGCAGGAAGCAGGGAAAGGTATCGGGTTTCGACCTTGGGAATCAGTCCGATGAAATAATAGTCCAAGTTCATAAATATATCCTTAATCTATTCAGCAAACCTCTATTGAGCCTGATGTGTTAAATACTGGGGATTTGGACATGAAAAAGATACAGTTGACACTTCAAGACGCTTTTGATTATAAGGGGAGACAGATAAGGAAAACAATGGTTATATAGATCTATATACCTTATCTGAAACTTTTGAAGGCAGATGAGTGTCACAATCCTGAATTTTTAGAATGTTAGTAAGGTGCACATACTGTATACTGCATAACAGCCATAAAAGCGTATGGAGCAGTACCCCACAATGAAAACATGTGACTACTCACACTAAATGGAATAAAGACTAAATGGAATAAATAGCCTCACATCAATTTGGTGTAGGTTATTAGTTATTGTAACATTTAAGATTTCTGAATTCAGAAGAGGGTGGATCTGTTCTTTAAAATAACCACAGTTATGTTGCCAGTTGTTTTGGAAGAACAAAGAAAGGGTGATGAAACACATTAAAAAAAATTTTTAAGTCATCTCTAAAACCAACATGGGGCTCAAACTCATGACCCCGAGATCAAGAGTCACAAGCTATACCAACTGAGCCAGCCTGGTGCCCCGAACCACATTCTAATTGAAAAGTTGTTAGGGAAGCCTTCCTTAAAGATGTATTTTCTGAATGGGGTCTTGCTGGATGAATAGGAGTTAACCCCACAGAGACAATGGAGAAGACAAAGGAGGCTTTGGGGCGAAGGGTTTTCTAGGCAGTAGGGACAGCCTGTAGAAAGACAATGGACTTAGTGTTTGGGGGGAAATGATTCAGAATGGCCAGGTGAAGGTGTGTCTGAGACAGAGACAGAGAAGGGCATGGAGATGGAAATGTTGATGGAGGACAGCTGAGATCAGGTAGATGCAGTGGTCAGGGCCCCTTGCTAAATCTCACCTTTATCCTGAAGCATAAAGAGAGCTAGTATGAGATTTTAACAGCATGTAGTCATGTGAACAGATTTGAAATTATAGAAAAATCATAATATTGGATGACAGAGCTGAACCACTACACAAATTCAGGCTTCTGTGGTTGTCTAATTAGAGATGAACAGAAAATGCAAGTTGACATGGTTTGCATATAGCAATTGCTCAATAACTTGTAGCGATTGGAAGGGCAAAGGCAAGGGTGTAGTGGGGAAGACTTAGAGATATTTCAGGGAATTATCTAGGACTCAGTATCTGATTGGACTAGGAGAGAGGGAGTGCAGAGCCTCCTTCCCTCCAAGACCTGCAAGTCTCCTCTCCTGGTTTCAGGGTCCCTGTTGCTTGGCATTCCATTTTGGACATGATGAAGTATGGGTTTGGGGATTAGGGAAATTATCTCCATTGGATTAGGGAGTCATCATGTGGAAGCTGAAGCCTTGATGTGGATGGGATCACAGAGAGACAGTGCCTGTATGAGAAGAAAGGAAGACTGAGGTCAAAGTCCAAGAAAATACTTAAGGAGAAGGAAAAGAAACTGTTGACCACGTTAATTGCCCTAGAAAGATCAACTGAGACAAAGTCTGGAAAACTCCACAATGGACATGACCAATAGGATGTCAAATGTGATTTTAAAAGAGCAGTTTCAGTCACTGAAGAGGGGCAGAGAGCGACTCTGACAGAGGACTGTGCAAGGGACCACCGTCCTTTTAAGACACCTGGCTGTGATGGGAGGGACAGAGAGCAGAAGGTCAAAATTAGAAGCGGTCATGGGGTGGTATGGAAAGATTTGGGTTTAATTTTAGTTTTTAAAGGTAGGAGTGCTGCCAGACGCCCAGCTTTTCCAGTGGTGTCACAGCCTGCCTCTGGGTGAGAAGTGTGTTTAAGCTGAACACGAGTGTTTCTCAGAAGCAGACGGACCGATAAACAGACTGGACTGGAAGAGCTCTGCAAGAGAGCACAACTTTCTAGGCTCAGCTCTTGTGCTAACTTGTTGTGCTGACTTCCTGCTGGGCTTTTGCACCTTCCTCCCTCCTTTGTCTATCTGGTTGGCTCCTTGCTACTTGTTTAAGATGGCTTTTATGGCTGTAAGGGTGCCTGGGAGCTGGCTTGTAAAATACCTATGTTTGTGCAGGATTTACCAAAGAGATGCTCTTCCCAAGCTACCCCATTCGTTTAGCCTGAATTGTGTGTTTCCTACATTTGACTGAGCCCAACCGATTCCTGAGCAGCTGAGGGCATAACGCACCAGGCTGGGCACAGTAAAGATGTAAGGAGACAGAGCATTTGCCTCTCTGGAACTTATAATCCAAGATATGGGAGTGTTTTGTAAATAATAGTAGCACTGGCTCTTAAAACTTTTGGAGGATATGTAGATCTCTTTGAAAAGTTGAATTTAATATAAAATTTCAGAGTGTGTGTGGACATGCTAAATTCTGAAGTGGTTTTTATTTATTTAATAAGGATTTTTAAAAATGTTTATTTATTTTTGAGAGAAAGAAACAGAGTGCAAGTGGGGGAGGTGCAGAGACAGAGGGAGACACAGAATCTGAAGCAGGCTCCAGGCTCTGAGCTGTCAGCACAGAGCCCCATGCTGTGCTTGGACTCACACACCATGAGATCATGACCTGAGCCAAAGTCGGACGCTTAACTGACTGAGCCAACCAGGTGCCTCTGAAGTGGTTTTTAAAACTCAAGTTAAGAATGTCCAAACTATAGAGTTGTTAGTGCTCTATTGGTTTGTAACCTTGGCCAAAATAATCTTTCTGAGACTCAATTTCCAGATTGTACTGCCTGTCTTGCAAAGATTTGGGGAGGACTAAATGTGATATTATGAGTATGATGCTTAGCACAGAGCCCAACATAAAGCTGGTGCAAATAAATGTTATTTCAGCTTTATGTGCGTTACGAAGGAAGTGAGCTAGGTGTTAAAATAGAGGCACAGCTAACTCACTACTTTCTGGTTAAGGAGTTATTCTGGCATCTAGTTGATGAAAACATTGTGCATTTCAATCATCTCATACCTACCTCTAGAATTTTATCTCAGTCCCACCTGAATTATTACTATCTTTATTTACATAATTTAAAAACACTTACATATACTGGCTTAAAAAGGAAACTGGATCCCTACCATAAATAGAAAACCACTTTCACTTGTCATAAATAGAAAGTAACAGTAACAATAAACAATGAAACTAAACAATGAAAATTTAACAATGCTATAAATTCTAGATACCAGTGCTCCCCTAGGGCTTTGAGCTTGGGACCTGCTCTTTGATAAATAGTTTAGTGTCAGAACACTTTCTTCTGGTTATAATCAGAAGAACTGGAAGAGAATTGAAAAGGAAATAACTTTCCCGCCAGTGTGATTCGCTGTTCTTTAATGCCCCGGCCCTGCTCGGTGCACGGACTGAACGCATCTCCCCTGACTCCAGTGACAGGCTCTCCCCCTTTGAGAGACATTGCTTCACACCCCGATCTGAATCTGAATAATAAATGTTGTGGGGGGAAGCCTCCTGAATCCAACTGTCCCTCGGCCTGGTCCAGGACAGGAGCTCTGCAAGCCCGGCTATTTAAGCCTCTAGAAACAAGGCCACTCAGAGGTCCTGTCCCCTATTTCTTTGCTAGATCAGGCTCAGCGCCTACCTATCCCGGACGGCTCTGGAATTTTATTTTTTAACTGGACAAGTAGCCGAAGCATTCTGTGTGCTGCCGGCACCCCGGTGGGGAGGACGGGAGGCTGTGGACACTGTTTTGAAGCTGTCTGCCTGGCAGACACGGCTTCTGTATGGGTTATATGCTATAGATTGATAATAATAAAAAAGCAAAAGCAGCATTGCTCAACGATTTTACTCACTTGAGCTTCAATAAGCACCAATTAATCAAAGAATCAGAGACTTTTATTACTATTTTGTTACAATGGACGTGGCTAGGGGAACTGTATTCAGCAGCCCGCGAGAACCAGGACTTGCCCTCCCTCCCTTCCCGGAGCTACCTCGGCTCCCCTCCTCCCCAGGTAAGGCGCCGCACCCCACAGTCCCGCTCCGCGCCCGCGGCCGCTCCGACCCCCGAGCGCCCGCCGACTGGGCATGCTCGCCCGGACTGGGCGGCCAGCGGGGCGCGGGCTCGGCCCTCCGCCGCGCCCCTACCTGAGGCGAGGCCCGCCCCCCGCACACCGGCCCGGGCGGGCACCTGGCGGGCGCTGCGGACAAGGCAGGGGGAGGAGACAGCCGCGGGGCGGGCGCCGCGGGGCCGCGCGTGGCGTTGCCGAGCCGCAGCCGAACTTTCTCCCCAGAAGTCCCGCTTTTGGGGTCAGGAGGAGCAGGGCGGGGAGCGGAGAGCGGAGTTCCTGGAAGGAGCGGCGGCCGCGGCTGGGCAACATGGCCTCCTCCACCTCCTCCCCTCCGGCCGGGGCCGAGAGCACCCCTCCTGCGCAGGTGAGCGCCGCCCCGCCCCCCCTACCTGTGGCTTCCTTCGCGGCGTGGGCACGCGGGCGGCCGGGGGCTGGGGGCGGCGGGGGCCGCGGGGCGCCGGGGTCTGCCTGGACTCCTGCGCTCCGGGGTGCGCCGGGCGGCCCCGGCCAGGCGAGCGGAGGGGGAGCGGATCCCCGCGGGTCGTGGGGTTCTGGCTGCGCCGAACTGAAGCCGCGGCCCGGGGCGGAGGCGTGAGCAGTGCTGGTGTGCCCCGGCGCTCGAGCATCCCCGGGAAGGACGGAGGAGGGCCCGAGGGTCTCGGGCTTCTGCTTCGAAACGTTTGCCGCTTAGAAAAGCGCGGCCCAGGGCTCGGGACGCGCTCATCTCTTGGGCTTCCAGTCTCTGGGCTTTTCTGGTCTGGGCTCGCCCCTCCAACTCCGTGCCAGGCTGAACGCTTCGTAGGGACAAGACCGAAGTAGGCTGCGGGTTTGGCCGGCAGGAAATCACCTGGTGCTGAAAGTTACCTTCAGAATTAGTCTGCCCTTTTTTTTTTTTTTTTTTTTTTTTTTTTTTTTTTTTTTTAAGGTGAGTCAAGATACTTTGTTTTAACCCAGTAAGAATACAAAATATACCTAAAGGTTGGGACATAGATGAAAGGCAGACCTGTACGGATGTAGTGTCAGTGCCTGGGGATGGCTTGGGGTGGGATTACCTTCTCCTCTAATCTTCGACTGCCTGCCATAGGCATGCAAGTGAAACACGAGGTAAAAACCAGGTGCGTGATGTGCAAAACCACAGCTTCCAGATAAGTCTCCTTCCTCCCACCCCACACTCCCGAGCGGATTGCCACCTTTTAGCCCAGAGGCGTTCAGCGGCAATTTTGCAGCTGCCATTGGGTGTATAATATAGGATAATTGGTTTAAAACACTTGCGTATGTTTTCACGTTCATAGAGTGCCGACGGAAGTGGCCTCGAGAAACAGTAGTTGTCTTTGGGGAGGACCCGGGGAGGGGGGAAGGGGGTAAGGGAGACTTAATTTCACGTACCTTTGGGAACTTTTTCTTTTTTAACCATGTGCATGCAAGATCTATTTTAGAAAAATGAGAACTACCACCTTAAAAAAAAATGAGGTATGTGTGAGTAGCCTTGAAGGCAATAGTTTACTTAGTTTCAGATTACGTAGAATTTCGCTTGAAACATACAAATCTTCTAGCCCTTATCATGTCTCCTTTAGTTGCCAAAATCCTCAGGGAATCAAGGGGACGTCTTCAAAAGAAGACTCTTAAGTCTTGGCAAAGTTAATAGGTGGTTTCTAGTGCTAATTTGATTCTGAATTTTAATTTTGCTTGTTTGAAAATTAAGTGTGGCTTGTCTAATTTTGGAAGAGACCACTTTCCATTTAAACGCACGTTTGGGAGTCATCCTAAGGTTGTAACCAGACCTTATTCCAGGAGGGTAGGCCACGCAGATAGGCTGGAGTAGGAAAATTGGAGGGAGACGGTCTCAGAGTGGACACGGATTGCTGCTTTAGCAGTTCTGGCATCCTTATAATCTGCTGACCTGGGCTCAGTCGGGAGCATCTTGAAGGCAGCAGATTCTCAATATTGAAAGTGGATGTAAAATTAAAATCACAGCTCTGAAATGAAAACTGAAAATAAAGCAATCTATTGAGCATCTTCAACACAGCCACTAATATCTAGAGGGCCCATTTCTCTTAGTTCTCAAATCAGTGGAGGATGAATAAGTGAGTTGTGAATCTGAGCTGTAGTTAAGTCAATGATGAACCATTTATGATGGTTCTCAGTGTTCTTTTTGTTAAAGCATAAATAAATATCTGTTTTGTAATCTACACAGTGATATGTCAGGCTCCATAGCAGAGAATGTGGCTCAATGTCCTTCAGACAATATAAAGACCAGTCAGGGTGTTTTGGAATCCAAGGAAACACTGTGGATTATGAATTTGTTTGCATTTTTGTGGTGGTGGTTACATTAGGACTGTGGTTTTCCTTTATTCAGTATTAAAAAAAGTTTTTTTCCTTCTACGGTGTTAATGGAGCAAGTGAGTCTGCTTAATTCTAGATTAATATTTTGGTAATTGAAAATAATATAATTTCTCTGGACTCTCAGGGTTGTTCTTAGCTTGATTTCTGATTAGTAACTTGTTTGTTTCAAATTTTTTTGTAGAATGTGTTACTATAATTATAGGAAATCAGTATAATCCAACTTAGAGAGCCTGTGAAATTCTAGCCTATGCAAGTGGCATTTTTACTTTTTTGAATAAACTAAAAACTTGAAATTAATGATACCAATTAACCTGACACTTTTATAACCAAGTGTTTATGAGTTAATAAATTTTAATTGAAATGTTTAGCCTTGCTACACTGTCTCCAAAGTTACTAAAGTCTACCCTTCTGAGAAGATCAAGGTTACTAATAATCTAATCAGATCTGAAGTAACCTTTCCCTGTATATATTGACGGGTCTGTTCATATAACTCTACCCTTGGATCTTACAGTGTGAATGCCAGGGAGGTGTTGGGTTAATGCCGGAACAATAAAAGTATCTGGAATAGGGCCATTTAATTTTGATTTTTCATTTCATCCTCTGTCAACAGTTTAAATTTGTGAAAACAGCTTACATTTTTTAAATTGCCTTCTATCCATGATATAATTTTTAAGATTAATTTGATATTACCTACTTTCTTTTAGACATTTAAAAATCTTATTATTATTACTTTTAATTAAAAAATTTTATTTATTGGGGCGCCTGCGTGGCTCAGTTGGTTAAGCGTCTGACTCTTGGTTTCAACTCAGGTCATGATCTCACGGTTTTGTGAGTTCAAGCTCCACATCAGGCTCTGCGCTGACCCTGTGGAGCTGCTTGGGATTCTCTCTCTCTGCCCCTCCCCTACTCACACTGTCTCTGGCTCTCAAAATAAATAAGTAAACTTAAAAAATAAAACAAAATTAAATTTATTATTATTTTTACCTACAAGACTTTTTTTTTTAAGTACTAGAAGCCCAACTGGTTAGTTACAAATTGAAAGTTCCTACAAAGTTAAGTGCAGTCTCTGAGTATGTTTTTTTTCTGACTGGACCCTAAAGGATGTGGTAACATCTTCAAAATCTATAGTCACGGTTGAAGTACTCCTGGACACTTGTCTCAGTGTGTTTGAAAGTGGGCAGACTTTCAAACAGATTTATCTTCCAATTGATTTGTGTCTTCCATATCTTCCAATGGATTTATATTCAAAAGGACAAAGATATTTCCAGGAACCAATCAGGTTCCTGTTTGGAGTGAGATAAATGGCACCAAAATAGAATCGATTCTTCCATGTTTTATAGAAATTACTCCTGAATTTCCTCTTTGGGAAAGTCCCATATGGATTGATTAGGAAGTATCTTATATTGGGCAGGAAGAAAGCAGGTACATGAAAGTTATGTGCTTTCAGATCTAAGTAGATGGTAGTATTTTTTTGGGATAAACTGTCTTTAGTACTTCATAATGTATATTATTAATAAGCAGAGATTAAGTGAACTAGCATTTGGAGTTAGAAAAGAGAAATATTGAAAAATTGGCCCTAGCATGCATTTTGTTTTCTGGGTAGGGCATGAATATTCAGAAGTGGCCTGGTAGATGAAAGAGGCAGAATTGAAGTTAATTGAAATGCCATTGTAGAATAAAGAATTGTGTGTTGCTGAATTGGAAAGGCTGTTTCCTAAAGTGTTTTAGAGATAGCTACAGTGATTCATTAGTAGCTATTTTGTCCCTCTAGCACCGACTGCATTCTTGCCCAATGCAGTTCCTCTGGGTAGTGTGAAGACTTCATGCCAATAGTCTGCCATGCAAGAGTCTGCTGCTGTTCTCCCCTTTGTTCATGTCATGACATTTTATGTGGAACCTTGGCAAAAAGCAGCTCTGCGACTGCAGCTTTGCTCGTTAGCATCGAACATAGGGCTTGACACACAGTAGGCCTTCAGTGAATGTTTGTCGAATGAATGATAGAATAAATGATGAAAAGGATCTGGCATTCAGATTCAGGAACAGATTTAGCCATTTGAACAATACTTTGGAGCTCCTATCAAGTGAAAAGCACGCCGTGTTGCACAGTTTTGGTTTTTACTCTCAAGAAGTTCATAATCCAACTTACTTACATTTGCATAGGACAAGACCTACACAGAGCCAGTACTGGAAATTTTTCCATGCATAGATTTTTGATTTAATCGTGTGCCATGTGCCTGATTTTAGTTTGGGCTTTAGTGTATAATCAAGAAGGGGAAATGTAGACAAAAGCACCTAAGAGTTTTAGGATGGCATCAGGAATGGAGAGACTTTATATTTCCTAGTTTCTGCACTGAAAAAATGCTGCAGAATAGAAATGTGTGAAAAGCCACAGAGAACTATATGGAAAGGTGCTCTAACTTTTTCTTGTTAATGGCTGTCTAATATCCACAGTGTGGATAGGCCATAATTTATTTACTGTTTTACCTATTAATAAACATTTACCTTGCTTCCAGTTTTTTGACCTCAATACACAGTGCTGCAAATAAATATCCTTACACATAAAAAAAATTTTGTAATCCAATTGGATGGAGAAGACATATGCATCTTTAATAATACCAGCCATGATTTCTTGTGCCTCTCATGGTGGATACTGCATACCTTAGCACAAACATTAGGGTAGGGTTTATTACCTCACCCCATTTTCAACACAAAGAAACTGAGCTTTCATAGTTTCACAGAAAGGCTGTGCAAGTTGTAATTTGGTAAGGGCCGAAACTGGATTGGAACTCCTGTCTGCTTGAGCAATGGGCAGAGCAGTGATGATGCAACCAGGAAGCCAGGAATGGAGTCCCCATAATCCAGCTAACTAGCACTGTGACCTCAGAATCTTATCACCTCTTTGGCTTTGCTTTCTGTCCTGGAAGGGGAGCTGGAATAAGTGGTTTCTAAGCTGTAGTCCAGCTCAATTAGTCTATGATTTAAAAAAAAAAAAATGCTAAGAGAGAGGTGTAGGTAATTAGTAATAAAGTGATATATTTCCTTGTTTCTCGGAAGAATTTTCCCTTCATATTTTGGCATTCCTGATGTTAAGATAATTGCCTGAATGTTGAGAGCTTTTAAGTTTATTATATATTGTTTATTTTAAATGATTATTTTTCTCAGAAAATCAGAATTTAAAGAAATAGTGCTTTTTTGCAATTGATGATATCTTGCAGCATAAGGCATTTAATAGTTCCAGGGAGGAAATAGAAAGATTATCTCAGTGAGTTTGGGCTGATAATTGAACACTCACCAAGGACAAGGGATTTGAATGGAGTATAAAAGAAGAGGAATACTTCATATGTAGGTGGAAAGCAGTTGGGATAGCTGCTTGGACTCTGTGGGTCCTTTAGGTTTCCTCCCTTCCTTCTTTTCTTCCTTCCTCCCTCCCTCCTTTCCGCCCATTCTTCCTTCAATTTGAGAGGTAATCAGTGGTATACTGGTAAACTGCCTCTCAAAAAAAAAAAAAAAAAAAAAAAAAAAAAAAGCCCTGATTTATAGCGTTTGTCCATTTCTGCGACGTAAATATAAGAATTCTGGTCGCCAATCCCGACGTGTGTGGGGAGTGGGGTTTCCCCTATGCAAACAAGCAATGCAGCAGGCTGTCCATTCAACTAATTTCCCACATTGTCTACCCAGACGTAGCATCAGATCCCACAGGTTAAAGGCTCAGTCACAGGTTACCCACTGCACCACTACCTCCCATATCAGTTTAAGCCCGAGTTACCAACTGTGCTTCTGACCAACTGGCTATAAACGGGAGGGTCTCATAACTCCCTCTTTGGGTTTGATTAACTTGCTAGAGCAGCTCACAGAACTTGGAAAAACATTTTATTTACTGGATTACTGGTACACCAGTCGATTACTGGTATCACGATGTAACTCAGGAACAGCCAGATGGGAGACATGCATAGGGCAGGGTGTGGGAAGAAGGCTCAGAGCTTCCATGCTCTCTCTCTGAATGCCACTCTTACGGTATCTCCATGTGTTCACCATCCTTGAAGCTCTTGGTACCCCCTCCTTTTGGGTTTGAATGGAGGCCTCATTACACAGGCAGGATTGAGTAAGTTATTGGCCATTGGTGATTGATTTAACTTGTAGTACCTTTCCCATCCCTGGAGATTAGTGTGTGGGACTGAAAGTCTGAACCCTCTGATCCCATAGTCAACTCCATCGGCAACCAGTCCCTGTCCTTAAGAGTTTTCTAAAAGTTACCTCGTAACGTAACAAGATACTTTTACTCCTCTCATCACTTAGGAAATTATAAGGGTTTTGGGAGCTTCATGCCAAGAAATAGGATCAAAGACCAAATATATATTTCTTAAAAATTATAGAATACTTCCACCATGACTGATTTCAAGCTGCCAGTGGGAGGTAAACATGGGGTTGGGAAGACATGTGCACAAGTGACTGGCAAGCTGGCATTAGCCAGCTGCAGCACACCAGTTACATATGGTAAAAGGCACTGAAATTTTTTTGGTTGAATCAATGATTTGTTTACTATATATTTGGCACTTACCGGATACGAGGCACATATGGGGATACGTGGATAAATAAGAGCTAGTTTTTACTCTTCATGATGTCTTAGTGTAGCTGGCCACTTAAATGAATGAAAAAAATTGTTATTTATTTATTTATTTATTTAAATTCAAGTTAGTTAACTTACAGTGTAGTATTGGTTTCAGGAGTAGAACCCTGTGATTCATCACTTACATATAACACCCAGTGCTCATTCCAAAAAGTAACTTCCTTAATGCCCATCACCCATTTAACCCTTCCCCCTAACTACCTCCCTTCCAGCAACCCTCAGTTTATTCTCTGTGTTTAAGAGCCTGTTACGGTTTGCCTCCCTCCTAAGGGAGGATTTTTTTAAGAAAAAATCTTAATTTTTCCTTCCCTCCCCTCATGTTCATCTGTTGTATTTCTTAAATTCTATATATGAATGAAATCATATGATATTTGTCTTTCTCTGACTATTTTGCTTAGCATAATATAATCTAGTACCATCCACGTTGTTGCAAATGGCAAGATTTCATTCTTTTTGATTGTTGAGTAGTATTCCATTGTGTGTGTGTGTGTGTGTGTGTGTGTGTGTGTGTGTACATGCCACATCTTCTTTATCCATTCATCAGTTGATGGACATTTGGGCTCTTTCCATAATTTGTCTATTGTTAATGCTGCTATAAAGATTGGGGTACCTGTGCCCCTTCGAATCAGCATTTTTGTATCCTTTGGATAAATACCTTGTAGTGCAATTGCTGGATCTTAGGGTAGTTCTATTTTTAATTTTTAAGGAACCTCCATAGTCTTTCCCAGAGTGGCTGCACCAGTTTTCATTCCTACCAACGATGTAAAAGGGTTTCCCTTTCTTTGCACCTCGCCAATGTCTGTTTTTTCTTGAGTTGTTCATTTTAGCCATTCTGACAGGTCTGATGTGGTGTCTCGTGGTTTTGATCTGTATTTCTCTGATGATGAGTGACGTTGAGCACCTTTTCATGTGTCTGTTAACGATCTGGATGCCTTCTTTGGAAAAATGGCAATTGATGTCTTCTGCCCATTTCTTCACTGAAGAAAACTGTTTTTTTGGGTGTTGACTTTGAGAAATTCGGTACAGATTTTGGATACTAACCATTTATCCAGTATGTCATTTGCAAACATCTCCCATTCTGTCGGTTGCGTTTTAGTTTTGTTGATTCTTTCCTTCACTCCAGAAGCTTTTTATTTTGATGAGGTCCCAATAGTTTATTTTTGCTTTTATTTCCCTTGCCTTTGGAGACATGTCTTGTAAGAAGTTGCTTCAGCTGAGGTCAAAGAGGTTGCTTCTTGTGTTCTCTTCGAGGATTTTGGTGACTTCCTGTCTCACATTTAGGTCTTTCATCCATTTTGAGTTTATTTTTGTGTATGGCATAGGAAAGTGGTCCAGCTTCATTCTCCTACATGTCGCCATCCAGTTTTCCCAGCACCATTTGCTGAAAAGACTGTCTTTTTTCCATTGGATACTCTTTCATGCTTTGTTGAAGATTAGTTGGCCATGCATTTGTGGGTCCATTTCTGGGTTCTCTATTCTGTTCCATTGATCTACATATCTGTTTTTGTGCCAGTACCATGGAACCAGAAAAGACCCCAAATAGCCAAAGTAATGTTGAAAAAGAAAAGCAAAGCTGGAGGCATCACAGTTCTGGACTTTAAGCTGTATTAAATGAATTTTTAAGTAAAGGAAGGACTCTTACACTGAGAATGGTTGATTAGCTCTCTGTTTTCCACTGAGAATAAAATAAATACCAAGTAGATCCTCAGATATCTAAGTTAGAAATGAGAGAACTGAGGTTTATAACTAGATTATTAGATGTTAGAGTGGTGAAACGTGACTTTTAAGACCTTGTTTCTTTGGAAGTCAAATTAAGCCTAATAGATTTTTCTTCCGCTTGTGTATGTGTTGGTGACTGTGCATGTTTATTAATCGCATTTATTGAGATACAATTTACAATTTGAGATTTACAATTTATAATTTGTGATATAAAATTCACCATATTAAATGTATAGTTAAGTGTACAAATATTATACTCCAACCATGACAAAATATTTATCATCCTATGTTTGCTTGTGTTCTTTCCCAATTAAATTCTCTGCAATCCTCCAGGCAAATACTGTTCTGATTTCTTTCACCATGGATTCATCTTGCCTATATGTTTTTTGTTTGTTTTTTGTACCTGACTTCTTTCCCTAGCATAATGTTTTTTTTTGCTGTTATCTTTTCATGCTGTTGTCAGTATTAGTAGATTATTCCATTTTATTGCTGAGTAGCATTTCAATGTATAGAATGTACCACAAATTGTTCATCCATTCATCATTTGAATTGTCTTCAGCTTTTGTCTATTATGGATAAAACTGCTATAAACATTTTCATATATATCTTTTTGTTGACATATATATCCCCCCCCAACCTTTTTGTGTATGTGTGAATGAGGTTAAATAACTAGGATTAGGATTGTAGAGTTGAAAGGTCATATATGATTGACCGTACAAGAAACAACTCACGTCTTTCTTCATATCTGTAGAGAATGAATGATCTCAGATCAGAATGGGAGAGAAGGGGAAAACCCATGGAGAAATTATTCCTTTGGCATGTGCTTAATATGAGAATTTTTGAAAAATATGATTTTAACAATGGAAGAAAGATGGATATTGAGAAAAAATTGATGTTAAGTAAGACTTTACAAGCTTGTAAACTATAAGTTTAATAGTTTTATTGAGATATAATTTATATACATAAAATTAATCCACTTACTGAGTACATGTCAATAAATCTTAATATATTTACAGAGTTGGAAAATCATTGCCACAATCTGATTTTAGAATATTTATTACCCTCTAAGAAGTGCTGACTTATGGTTAAAAAAAAAAAACCCAAAAACAAAAAAAAAAACATGGTTTTGGAGTTAAGTAAGACCTGTGTTTTCGCCTGTATTTTACTAGTTAGCAACTGCGTGACCTTGGTAAGACAAATCTCAGTTTCTACATCTTTGAAACAGATGAAGACACCTCCTTTACTATGTATATACATATATATGTGTATATATATATATTTTTTAATGTTTATTCTCGAGAGATAGAGAGAGACTGAGCATGAGCAGGGGAGGGGCAGAGAGAGGGAGACAAAGAATCCGAAACAGGCTCCAGGCTCTGAGCTGTCAGCACAGAGCCCAACACGGGGCTTGAATCCATGAACCGTGAGATCATGACCTGATCCAAAGTCGGATGCTTAACCGACTGAGCCACCCAGGCACCCCTACAATATTTTTTATAAAGATTATAAGTAATGCACACAAAGCACTTGGTACATAATAAATATTGACTAAATGGTAGTGTTTATTATTAAACTGTGTCTGCATTTTTGTAATTTCTGTGGTATTTTGTTCATATCCTTATAACTGCTTCAGTAGTCTCTCTGCTAAGGATGTCTTTGAACATATCTTTTAAATGTTTATTTATTTTTGAGAGGAGGGAGGGGCAGAGAAAGAGGGAGACAGAGGATCTGAAGCAGGCTCTGTGCTGATAGCATAGAGCCCCGTGCAGGGCTCAGACTTACAAACTGTGAGAGCATGACCTGAGCTGAAGTCAGATGCTCAACCCACTGAACCACCCAGGTGCCTCCTTTGAACATATCTTTTAAGAGGAAGTGAGGTAGAGTGGGAAGAGGACTTTAGATAAACGTACTGAGATGTTCCAGCTCTTCCATTTAATTGCTCTATTGGACAAGTCACTTAACTGTGTCTGTTTCCTTCTATGAGGAATTATAGTAATAACATCCACCTTGCAAGATTGTTCTAAGTGGTTGAGGAAATACACATGGCATGTTGATATAGTAGGTGCTCAGTAAATAGGAAGTGTTATTCTATGATATCAGAAGCCATCATCTTTAAAAAAAATTTTTTTAATGTTTACTTATTTTTGACAGAGAGAGCATGAGTGGGGAAGGAGCAGAGAAAGAGGGAGACACAGAATCCAAAGCAGGCTCCAGGCTCTGAGCTGTCAGTACAGAACTCCACATGGGCTCGAACTCACAGGGCTAGAACTCACAAACTGTGAGATCATGAAGTGAGCTGAAGTTGGTGCTTAACCGACTGAGCCACCCAGTCGCCCCTAGAAGCCACCATCTTTGAAGTGTTCACATCTAGGAATAAAATTTATGTACAAAATTCAAGGCATAGATGGAAAATTAGCTTATGTGTGCCTATTTGCTATATAAATGTTTATATTTTAGTACTAGTGGAGTGTAAGGACAAAGCCCTTAATAAAATATTTGATTAAATGAATGCATAGATGAGTAAATAAAGAAGAAAAAGCATTTTGTGTATATGGTTTTAGTCTCCCTCAGTGTTTAGGTATCTAAGAGAAAATTTTATTTTCCAAGCTTCAAGTTTATTTGCTTATCCCCTTCTATTTGGCAGGACAGGCTAGAGGGTGGGGAGCAGGATAATTAGAAATTAGAGTAAGAACAAGAATTATAATTTTTTTAAAAAAGGACTATAATTGCTGACATTTGTAAACAGCTATTTATATTTTAAAATAACTTTCATGTTATTTTTTTAAATTGGTATGTCAACAACCATATAAGGCAGTTGGAGCAAATAGTCTCATTTTAGGAGAAAGAAAGACAAGGTTCAGAGGTGTACTTGTTCCTGATCTTTATGGAACTAACAAGTGGAAAAGCAAATGAGGGAAGGGGGCAATAAATAAGAAAGCTTGTGTGCTGCTGGTGGGAGCTTAGACTGAGGCAGTCCTTCTGGAAAGCATCTGGCATTACTTAAGCAAATTAGCTAGTTATTTACTCTTAACAATTTAATTCCTACAGGTGGACACTGGTCCCCAAAGAATGTGTCCAAGGTTATTCACTGCTGTGTTATTAGCGGTAGGGGGAATGGGAGGTAACTGGGGACCACTGCTGGGAGGGGGAGTGGTAGAGTGGTGTGTATGCATCATGGAATTGTCTGTAGCCATTAGAAGCAACAGATTAGGTAAACAAAATCAACATGAATGGATCTGAAGAATGGAGTGCTTGGGGGGGCACCTGGGTGGCTCAATTGGTTGAGCATCCAACTGTTAATTTTGGCTCAGGTCATGATCTCGTTCATGGGATTGAGCCCACATCGGGCTCTGCACTGACAGTGTGGAGCACGCTTGGGATTGTCTCTCTCTCTCTCTCTCTCTCTCTCTCTCTCTCTCTCTCTCTCTCTCTCTCTGCCCTTTACCAGCTCCTGCTCTCTCAAAACAGACAAATAAACAAACAAACAAAAAAAACCTTAAAAAAGAAAAGAATAGAGTGCTTGGTGAAAAATGTAAGAGTGAGAGACATATTAATTGTTTATGTGAATTAAAAATTCATAAGCATAAGCACAGTAGGCATTTCATAAGAAACTTACATAAAATACTCATTAAGTACATTAGAATAACTGCTGGTGGGACCCAGTGAATAGAAGTAGGCTATGTAGATAAAAAAGAATTAATAAAGAGAATAATGATAAGGTGCTATGAACCATTACATATGGCTCACTCAGCCTGCTGAATGATGAAGTTAAAAACAAAAAAGCCCAGCATATTGATATAGTTTGAATACCTTTTATGTGATCTCTGTTACCACTAGGCTTAACCAGGGAGAACCTGCTATCATTATACTGTATGGAATGGATATTCCAAGTGAAATAAAATTTGGATTGGTTTCTGAAGTTACAAGTAAAACTTCTCACAGAGAGCAGCACTATTTTTGTTGTTGTTGTTGTTGTTGTTATTGTTTTGTTTTTTTTTAATAAAGATTTATAAGGGGCGCCTGGGTAGCTCAGTTGGTTAAGCGTCTGACTTTGGCTCAGGTTATGATCTCGTGGTCCATCAGTTTGAGCCCCGCTTTGCGTTGTGTACTGACAGCTCAGAGCCTGGAACCTGTTTTGGATTCTGTGTCTCCCTCTCTCTCTGCCCCTCCCCAACTTGTGCTCTGTTTCTCTTAAAAATAAATAAGTATTAAAAATTTTTTAAAAGATTTATAATATGGTACACTTGAGTTGGTATAATTTAAAAATTAAATTCCTTTTAAATTTTATATTTGGGATAATAGAGACAGATGTGTCATATGGTACAGTTTTTATGGAGTTAGAATGTAATATACTAAATATTTAATTATAAAATGATAAACTCCTTATTCTTCATGAATTCAAAACATACTCAGTATCCTGTTATATCTAGATGTAGTTGTCTTCGTGTATATTATTTTTAAAGGATATAAGTGTGATTTTTTTGGACAGATATATCCCCTTCTATTGTATTATTTGTTTTCCAAGTTAAATTTGAAGTGATACATCACTTTTTTGGTGGTATGGGGTGGCTTTAAGAAGTGCAGATTTATTATGTTGCAGTTCTGGAGGTCAGAAGTCCAAAACGGGTTGGTAGGACTTCCTTCCTTCTAGAGGCTCCAGGGGAGAATCCTTTTCTTTATTTTTTTTCAGCTTCTAGCGTCCACATGAGACACTTGGCTTTGTATCACTTTAACCTCTGCTTTTATCATCATTTGGAATAGGTTGCTTTTTAGTTTACCTTGCCTTTCTATTCGCTATTTGCCATACCTCTGAAAGATAGTTATATAAAATGATTATAATTATGTTTTGTACATGTTGTACAATTTCTTAACAACTATTCTGACTGTTGAAAAAGCCATAATGGTTAAAAATTCAGCTGAGAATTCGCAGCCTTTCAAAGTGTTCATCTATCACTACTCTGGAGGTGTTGCTGGTATTCTGTAGGCAAACTGCTGAGACCAGAAGGGCACCCAATTATTTTAATGATAGGTGTAGAAGCTGGAGAGAAATTGATTACATCCTTGGTGCTCCCAGCGTCCACCTGTTTGTGAGTGGTATGCAGAGTTTCAGGTTTGCCTGTAATATGCAGAAAAAGACCTAATTCTTGGGTGAGAGTTTCATCTACAACAGCATGCAATAAAACGTTGACAACAAAGAACTGGTTTTAATGCTGTTTTGTCTTTCTCAACAACATAAATAAAACAGTAAGAAAGGGGAGGCATTGTTGTCCTGTAGAAGGGAAACAAGCTCAATGTCAGGATATTTGAAAATGAGATTTGTAAGTGTGATGCTGAGCCGTCCTGCAGTTGTTTCCTCATCTACAAAAATGGGGTTAATGATAATGCCTGCTTTATCCATCTCAGAGCTGTAAGGATCACGTTGTATGATTAGGTAACTTATTTAGTTCAATTGCTTAGTGCCATATGAACATATTGGTGTGGTTTTTTACATTTTTTTTTTTCACTGTGCTGCTTTTCATTATGATAGCTTTAGCATCCTGCAAAATGTGATAAGTGATAGAGAATAATATCTCAGTGATAATTGGGTACTTTAAAGTTGATTTCTTTTTTTTTATTTTTTAAAATTTATTTTTGAGAGAGAGAGAATGTGTGTGCATGCACACACTAGTGGGGGAGGGGCAGAGAGAGGGAGAGAGAAAATCCCCCAAGCAGGTTCTGTACTCTTAGCACAGAGCCCGACCTGGGGCTCAAACCCACAAACTGTGAGATCATGATCTGAGCTGAACCGGACGCTTAACTGACTGAGCCACCCAGGTGTCCCTAAAGTTGATTTCTTAAGAAATTTGGAATTTTTAGCATCTTTTTGAGATTTTGGCAATTTTTAATCTTATTAAAGCATTAAGTATGCCAGGAAACTGCTATTTTAGTTTGCTGATCCAGAAGAACAGATATATACACTATAATTAAAATCTTGGAGCTCCATGCTGCATTTCCCAAAGTCTGGTTAGATTGCAAAGCTGTTACTGAGTATGAAATGGCATGGCTTTGATTGGTGTGGATATCTACTTAAGTCTCCATTGAATATTTCAATATGTGGTACCTAGCAGCTTGAAATTCTCTGGGTGTTTGAAGAACCAATGTAATGAATTGCCCTCTAAGTTGGGAAATTTGGGTTTGGTCTGTTATTCAGTGTATATGTGTTTGGTCAAATCACTTCATTTCTATAGAGTATCCTCTTAACTGGTAATATTTCTACCTGCTTAGGGGTGCCTGGGTGGTTTAGTTAAGTGTCTGACTTCAGCTCAGGTTGATCTCATGGCTCATGGGTTCAAGCCCCACGTTGGGCTATGTGCTGACAGCTCAGAGCCTGGAGCCTGCTTCAGATTCTGTGTCTCTCTTCTGGTCCTCCCCAGCATGCTCTGTCTCTGTCTCTCAAAGAAAAAAAATAAGATTTCTACCTGCTTAATTTCCATGTTCTGAAATCCAGACTGTGATGAGGCTCTCAAACAAAACTAGTACATGCTGTTTTACAGAACCTCCCAGGGAGCTAATTCTCAGCTGTAGGTTTGCCCAGAAATTGGTGTCTTCTCTGGAAGGGTAAGTAAATACCTAAATGTACATGGATTCCTAAAGAAGCCTTTTATCTGTTTGTGATCATTGCTTAAGTTAGAAAGCTGAGTCATTAATGAGACCTTTCTCTCTTTCTCATGTAATGTGGTACAAATACTCTTAGTTCTGCTCCATACATGGCTTTTGAATCCCACCCCCTCTCCAACTCTGTGCCACTGCTTTAGTTCTGGCCCTCATCATCTTTCACCTGGGCCATTTGAACAAGTTGCCTAAACTGTCTCCTTGCCTCGAACTGTCTTCCAGTGGACAGTTGGCATCCTGACTCATCTTTATAAAATAAGGATACAGTGTCATTCCCTTGTTTAAAAACCTTTTATAGTTACCCGGTATAAGTAGGATAAAGTCCAAATATCTTAGGGTTGCACAGAAGATCTTTTACCATCTTGTCCCAATACAACTTACCATTTTTACTCTTTGTTTTTTTTTTTTTCTGAAACATCTGACATTGTGACCAGGCTAAATAATTATATTTCCAACTTTCTCCAAATGGACTGTACCTTTGCATTCTTCCATGTTCTGTCTGCTAGTTTGTGCCATCCTCATTTTTCTCTTCCTGGAAAATCCCTACAAATCCTTCTGTATCTAGTTCCAGCATCCCCTCTTCTAGGCAACCTTCCTAGACTTCTATAGACAGTGACAGTCACCCTTACTTCCATAGTGTTGTAGCCCTTTGTGTACAGTTGGCTGTAATGGAAAGTATCACATTTTGTTGGAAGTATTTATTGTCTTCTGTAACTAACTGAACAGTGGGCTCCTCGAGGGCATATTTATGCTTTTTTCCATTTTCATGTATGCCTTTCTCTATCTAGGATCTAGCACATCTTGTGCTCGTTGATGATTATTGAACAAAAAGATAGTTGGCAGTTGGACAGTGTTTTCCATCATGGTCTCCTGAAGGACCATGTTGAGGATACTTTGCCCTAAGTCAGATGTAGATATATATAAGATTTTAGAAATGTGTCAGAAATCTGGCAAGGGTATATGTGTATACTAATATGTAATGATATTTTTATCTTTTGGAAGGTTTGACCTTACAACCATTTGCTGCTAAATAGCATAATGTAGTGTTTGGATCTTGTAGTATCTGTGTGCCTTGGGCAAATGAAATTAACTTCTCTGAGACTCATTTCCTCATTTTTAAATGGGGGTGCCTATCTCATAGGGTTGTTGACAGAATTACATGAGCTGCTCCATGGAAAGCTGTTAGCACAGCACCTGGCACTTAGCTACTATCATTTGGGCATCTACCAATAATATTGAATTTACTGTGTCTGTGTTAATATATGTTAATAATATGCATTTTCTACTGTTTCTTATCCTAGTAAAGAAGGGACTGTTCTCATATATTCTCTTTTGCAAAACAACATTATATTCTTTTGCTTAAACTTCCTCTTTTCCTTTCCTCTTACCGTAAAATGGTGGGAAATTGTCCACCCTTTTGCTTCAAAGTGATTTTTTAAAGAAGAGATTATTGATATAATCAATTGATGATAAAATTAATTTGTCTTTCTTGTTTATGATAGGTAGCAGCTAAAAATCTGTGAAGAAGACAGATCACATGCATAAAACAAAAAGCACCACTGTCTGCTTCTAATAGTCCCCAATCCAATGTATATTCTTTTGATTGCTTTGTAAAATTTATAACCAAGTGATAAACCGAATGGCATCACAATTAAAATCAGAAGAAAGGTTAGGAGAAAATTTTTATTATAATATAACAAATCAGTTGTGAAGAACATGACAAAGTACCAAAAGGAAAAATGGTCAAGGGGTATGAACAGACAACTGATACAAGAGGAAAAAAAAAAAAAAAAAAAAAGGAGAGAGAAAAGAAAGAAGAGGAAATGCAAAACAACTGGCCAATAAACAAGTGAAAAGATGTTAAATTCACAAGTCTTAAGATATTAAAAGGACTGCTTTCTATACTATTTGATAACATTTTATGTACTAGATTGGCCAAAAAAAAAATCCTCTTTGGGGTATTGAGGATACGATTTGAGTGTCAGTTGTATAACTTTTTTGGTGTGGGGAGAACTTAGGTACACTATTTATCTGTTAAAATAAAATAAAAGCATGCTTACCCTTTGCTTATCTAGCAACCCAGTTTTGGCAAGTTCTGCTGTATAGAAGTTAAAACATCGAAAACAAAACACCAAAAAAAAAAAACTACATCCATATGTAAGGGCATATTTACAGGGATGTTTATTACAACAATGTTTGTAAAGCAACAGCACTGGAAACAAACAGAATTTAACCCTTAATGGGACTGGCTGAATTTATTAGGATTTCTCTATTATATAGAATGTATTTAAGACAATTTAACAATAAAAGCTACACACAGTAAACTGGAAGGATGTGCATTTAAAAATTTATTTATTTTTTAATGTTTATTTTTGAGGGAGAGAGAATGTCAGAGCATGAGCAGGGGAGGGGCAGAGAGAGAGAGGGAGACAGAATCTGAAGCAGGCTCCAGGCTCTGAGCTGTCAGCACGAGGAGCCCAACGCGGGGCTCAAACCCAACTCGGGGCTCAAACCCACGAGTTGTGAGATCATGACCTGAGCTGAAGTTGGACGCTTAACGACTGGGCCACCCAGGCGCCCCAGATGTGCATTATTTATTGAGACTGTAGCATGATCCAATTTTGAAAACAAAAAGAAGGAAAAAGGACAGTCATAGTGTTTGAGTATAGGTTGTTGATGGATTTTGAGGGGAGGGGGAATTATTAAATTTTCTTTTCACTTGGTATGTTAAAATGAGCATATATTTAATAATGAAAGTTTCCAATAAAGCAAAAAACCAAATCAAGGAAAGAAAAATTTAAGTTAAAGAAAAAGCAGAAAGACTTGTTCTCTTGGACATCTTTTACATGCATACATTTTTATACTGTCATGTATTGTACATTTTATCTTAGGATTTGTTCCTTATTCATAGTTATAGAACTCCCCTCTCTAAAATGGCTTGGTATCTGTGTTTGTGGAAATTTTTTCATTGCTAATTAAGATTTGTGGTCCCTTTGCACAGGTCTACTATTTAGAAATTACATTTGGAACTGAGGTGGAGCTATACAAAATTTTTGCTTGGATGTTGATATCATAATCATATTTTTAGAGAGTGGAATTAAGAATGTTTAGGGGCTCCTGGGTGGCTCAGTTGGTTAAGCATCCGACTTCGGCTCAGGTCATGATCTCATGGTCCGTGAGTTCGAGCCCCGCGTCGGGCTCTGTGCTGACAGCTCAGAGCCTGGAGCCTGTTTCAGATTCTGTGTCTCCCTCTCTCTGACCCTCCCCTGTTCATGCTCTGTCTCTCTCTATCTCAAAAATAAATAAACGTTAAAAAAATGTTTTTTTTTAAAAAAAGAATGTTTATTTTCCTCTTTCATGCCTCAAAGTGAGATAGTTCTACCCTCATCCTTTTTATTTCCAGGTGAGTAGAGTCCTTGCCTCATTTGATCCTTTCAGTTACTGAGTTTCTTTTGATTAAAGTTTAAATTCTTTAAAAAAAACTTTTTTTTAGTTACAAGAACAAGTGTTATTCATTCCTGAAAAATCAGAAAACACAGTCAAGTAAAAGCAAACAAACCCAACCCCTCTCCTCCAAGGCAAAAAATGGTGTGAATCCCACTCATTTGATATCAATCCCTCAATCCCTTGGTAACTTTATTTTAAACTCTCATTGCAAATATTTTCTATCGAGTAACAATGAGGGTCAGACTGTGTTGCAAGGAACAATTATGTTACTTATGAATGGTTGTTTTTGATGATCAGTTGGGTGCCGGTGTGGAGTAACACCACAGAGAGAGACCTGTGAAAAGATTTATTACATGCACAGGCCCCTAGGGCACAGAACCACATGCAGGGGCATGTGTGGAAGAAGCTTCAAGGGATCAGGTGGAGTACACAAGCAAGAGACAGGAGAGGATTTCATTTTTGCATTTGAATATCACTAGTTCACAGTTAAGAGTGGACCTGAAGGGGAACTTGTACCTAGTCGCCTGGGTGGGGTATTCATGGCTTGTTTGTGAGGATGTCAGGGCATCAGGTAAAAATAAAGTTTTAAAACATTTGCAGTGCACAGACAAATCTGAATTTCCATCTCTACAGCTTGTTGATTTATATCTTTTCTTACCTGGAAAATGGGCATAATAAATAGTACTAACCTGCCATAGGGTTGTTGTAAGCACAAAATTGTAAAGCTCACTGCTTGGTTCATAGTAAGTTTTTTTTCTTGCTATTTTTAAAGGTTTCATGTGTAGTATTGTTTTTACTGAGCAGGTAATGCACGTTCTCTATAGAGAAGTAAGTCACTGTGCTCCTGAACCTTATTTTATAACACGGCACACTGGGGTCAAAGGACCAGGCTGCTCCCTGATGCAGGTGGCGCTGTGGGGCTGTGGCCACACTAGGCCCCTTTTCCTTGCCCTAAAGACTGAGGGATCAATAACCTCCTACTTCCAGGACACATGTAAGGATTATAGTATGTTATTAGAAGTGGAACATGTACAAAGGATGTGGACATTTTTATGTCCCTTTTGTTTTTGGAGTACAGCCATATCCCCCTTCAGATGATAGATTATACCAATTCATATCCCACCAAAGTATGTAACTTCCTGAGTGCCTACTTCCTGAACTTCCTACCGCACAGTATTATTTTTTTTCTTTACCTTTACGAATGTGATTAATGAAAAGTGGCCCAACATTGTTTTACTTTGTGGTTATAAATTTTTGATCAATGTAAAAGTAAAATATGGAATATTAGCTTTCAGAAAAGATCCTCAGGGGATGAAGTGTGTAGGCAGTAATACCTGACAGTCTTCTACATCACTGGCTCTGCGAGAAGCTTCTGTTAGTCTCTGCTCTTTGCACTTGTCCCAGGAGCTCAGCTATTCACATTACATTGCTACACCTTGTGCTTCTGGTGACAGTGTGCAATCTGTTATTAAATTGAGATTCAACCTGGAAATCTCCATTCTGAAAGTTCTTTCCCTTTAACATTGATGAGAGTGAAATTGCAAGAGACTATTGAGGACTATCCATGACTTGAGTGGAAAGGACTTATTTTCCTGGCTAGAGATCCTGGCTAAAGACAAAAATTTGTCCTTACTATGTTCAACATTTTCTTTCTTAGCAGTATTTAATCACATAGTTTACTTTGGCAATACAAAGTTTGTTTCTCCAAATGCTTGCTTTGTTTATGAGAAGCTGTACTTTGATTGCAGCACTTTTTTTTCACACATTTTTTTGTTTGTTTTTCCTCAGTTTCCCTGAAGAGGTGGCAAGAAAATGAGTAAAAATGTGAATTCAAAGCTTAGAATAACACTTTTCTAACTTTCTTGGATTTTGGTGTTAAAATTTTTGTGGGGTATGGTATTAGTGATTCTTGACAGATTGTTATTTTCATGTCATATTCATGTCTTGTAATGGGTGCGCAAAAAAATTGAATATGTGTATTATATGTAGCAATGGTGTATGATTCTTCAGAGGAAAATATGACATTCCTAACCATCTGAAGTAGATTTGCTAATATTGGAGCTAGATTTATTTTAATTTGTACGTACACTTCTCTAGTTTTTCTTGTACTAGGGACGGTTCTTTGTTAAAGGGTAGAGGTGCACTGACGTGGTCAACATCGTCCTCAAATTTCAAACCTCTGATCTTCAGATCAGAATTTTAATATCTTTTGACTGAGAGCCATTACAAAGCTTGAATTAAAAAAGAAAAAAATCATGAAAACAAATATAACATTCATACTGGAGCAGAGTTGTAAATATTCAAAACTGCCATTTAAGAATAAATTTCATAATCTCTTGTTCATCTTAAGAAGTAAAACTCAGTTATTTTGCAGCAACAATGGGCTTACTCAAGACTAACATAGAATTGCAATTTGGGTCATGCAAGTTACAGCAAAACTATGGCAGGTCTAACAGGAGACAAGAGAAGCAGGAGAGGGCGATGATGGTTTCTCATTGGCTGAGTTGCAGGAGTAGTTGATTTCTTGTAGAAGATGCAATGTACATCTTTCCCTGTTGGGGCCTGTAATTAGTGATTCTTTTATGTTGACTATTCTTCTGTTGGGCTCTGTAATTGACAGTTCTTCCTGTAATTGACATTGAGCGGTGCAGGCTCCCTCTGCTAGCCTCCACTCCACTTCAGTGAGAGACTTCAGTCTTTATCAATGTTCACGTTTTCAATGTAGCTCTTTAATTATAGTAGCTAAAATGACTTTTTTCTGGCTTTAGAAGGAAATCCAAACAAAAACTCCCCAGAGTTTACCCTCTTGCCATTGTCCAAATACACACCCTCTCCTAGTATATGTGCTTTTGTTGGAATCCTTCTCTGTGTATTCTCCTACCCTTATGTACCTGGGAAAGGTCTCTTGTGCTTTATGCCCATCTTTTTTTTTTTTTTTTTTTTTTTTTTTTTTAAGTTTTATTTATTTGTTTTGAGAGAGAGGTGAGCAGGGGTGGGGCAGAGAGAGAGGAGGGAGATTCCCAAGCAGGCTCTGACCCATCAGCATGGAGCCCAACGTGGAGTTTGATCCCACGAACAGTGAGATTATGATCTGAGCTGAAATCAAGACTTGGATGCTCAACCGGCTGAGCCACTCAGCTGCCCCTAAGCCCATCCTTTGAATATCACTTCTTTTGTAAAGACTTCTTGAACTGCATCTCTGTCTCTCCTGCCACCAGATGTGTGTGCATATGTGTTTTCAGGGCTTGCATGCCTTTATGCCTTATACCTTTAATTTGTCTGATACTGATACACTTCTTTGGGCCAGGCACTCTGCTGAGACTGGATTTACAATGGCAAATATAACACTGTCTTTGCTCTGAAGTACTAGACTTTAATTAATAGATGTTAATTAATAGGCTTTAATTAATAGACTTTATTAATAGACTTTAATTAATAGATGTTATTTTCTAGAGCAGTTAGGTTTACAGGAAAATAGTACAGTAGAAAGTACAAAGATCTCCCATATACCACCCTCTTCTCCAACTCCACACACAATTTCTTCTATTATGTTAGTTAGTATGGTACATTTGTTACAATTGGTGAATGATATTGATACATTATTATTAACTAAAACCGATAGACTACATTAGTGTTCAGGATTTATGTTGTATAGTTCTATAGGTTTTGACAAACATTTGCTGTCTGTATCCTCCATTGCAGTATCATACTAAACATCCCTGGTGCTTAGCTCATTGGTCCCTTTCCCCTCCCCCACTGCCCTGGCAAACACTAATTGTTATACTGTCTATAGTTTTGCCTGTTTCCAAATGTCATATAGTTGGGATTATACAGTAGGTAGCCTTTTCATACTGGCTCCTTTTACTTAGTAATATGCTTTTAAATTTCTTCTATTTTTTTTTTGTGGCTTGATAGCTCATTTATTTTTTAGTACTGAACAATATTCCACTCTCTGGACGTACCACAGTTTATCCATTCACCTATTGAAGAACATCTTGGTTGCTTCCAAGTTTTGGCAATTGTCGATAAAGCTGCTGTAGATCCTCATGTGTACTTTTTTGGGTAGACATGGTTTTGAGCTTATTTAAGTAAATAACGTGGAGCATAATTGCCAGAACATATGGTAAGACTGTAGTCAACTTTGTAAGAAACTACCATCTTCTAAAGTCACTGTACCATTTTGTATTCCTATCAGCAGTATAAGAGTTCTTGTTCCACATCCTTGTCAGTACTTGGTATTGTCAGTGTTTGGGATTTTTACCCATTTTAATAGGTATGTGGTAGTTTCCCATTGTTTTAATTCTCAATTCCTTGATGACATACGATGTTGATTGTCTTTCCATATGCTTATTTGCCATCTGTGTATCTTATTTGGTGAAGTTCCTAATCAGATCATTTGTCCATTTTTATTTTTATTCTTTCCCTTGTTTTTAAATTGAGTTGTTTGTTTTCTTATTGTTTAGTTTTAAGAATTCATTTTATAATTTGGATACAAGTCTTTTATCAGATATGTACTTCGCAAATATTGTCTCTCATTCTTTTAATAGAGTCTTTCCTAGAGCCGAAGTTTTTTATTTTAATGGAGCCCAACTTAAAATTTTCTTTCGTGGATGATGCCTTTGGCATTGTATCAAAAACTCATCATCAAACTCTATATAACCTAGATTTTTTCCTATATTATTGCCTAGAAGTTTTATAGTTTTGTGTTTTATGATTTTGTAGTTTTATGTTTTGTGGGTTTACACTTATAGGGCTGTGATCCATTTGGAGTTAATTTTTGGACAAGGTGTAAGGTTTGTGTCTAGATTCATGTTTTTGCATATCAATGTCCAGTGTTCTAACATCCTTTGTTGGAAAGACTGTCCTTTGTCCATTAAACCAATTTTGCTCTTTTGTAAAAGAACACTTGAGTGTATTTGTGTGTGTCTATTTCTGGGTTCTCTGTTCTCTTCCATTGATCTATTTATCTATTCATGTGCCAACATACACTGCCTTGATTTACTGTAGCTCTGTCATAAGTCTTCAAGTTGGGAAGTGTCAGTTCTTTGATACTGTGCTGGTTATTTTGGGTCTTTTGCCTCTCCATATAAACCTAAAAATTTTTTTTTTTAATGCTTATTTTTGAGACAGAGAGAGAGTAGGGGAGGGGCAAAGAGAGAGGGAGACACAGAATCCGAAGCAAGGCTCCAGGCTCCACACTGTCAGCACAGAGCCTGACGTGGGGCTCGAACCCATGAACTGTGAGATCATGACCTGAGCTGAAGTTGGATGCTTAACCAACTGAGCCACCCAGGCGCCCCTCCATATAAACTTTAGAATCACATTTTTGATATCCACAAAGTAACTTGTTGGAATTTTATTTTTAAACTGAAGTATGAGTTTTAGGAGCACAACATAGTGATTTGACCACTCTATATGTTATACTATACTCACCACAAGTGTAACTACCATCTGTTACCCTATAATGCTATTAGAATGCTATATACCATTGACTATATTCCTTATGCTGTACCTTTTATTCCTGTGACTCACTCATTCCAGAACTGGAAGCCTGTGCCACTCCATTTCACCTATTTTGTCCATCCCTCCCACCTTCTTCCCCTCTGCCAACTGCCAGTTTTTTCTCTGTATTTGTGGGTTTGTTTCTGCTTTTCTGTTGTTTGTTTTGGTTTTTAAATTCCACATATAAGTGAAATCATATGGTTTTTGACTTTCTCTGCCTGACCTGTTGCACTTAGGCATAATACCCTACAAGGTCCATCCATATTGTCACAAATGGCAAGATCTCATTCATTTCAATGGCTGAATAATATTCCAATGTGCACATGTATCTGTGTGTGTGTACAATATCTTTTCTATCCATTCCTGTTAATGGACACTTGGGTTGCTTTCACACCTTGCTATACTAAATAATGCTGCAATAAATGTACGGGTGCATATGTCTTTTCAAATTAGTGTTTTGTTTTCTTTTTGTAAATAAGTAGTGGGATTACTAGATTGTATGATTTTTATATTTTTAGTTTTTTTGACTCCATACTGTTTTCCACAGTGGTTGCACAGATTTACATTTCCAGTAACAGTGCATGAGGGTTCCCTTTTCTCCACATCTTTGCCACTACTTGTTATTTTTTGTCTTTTTTTCCCTAGCCATTCTGACAGGTGTAAGGTGATACCTCACTGTGGTTTTGGTTTGCATTTTCCTGATGATTAGTGATGTTGAGCATCCTTTCATGTGTTTGTCGGCCATCTGTATATGTTCTTTGAAAAAAATGTCTATTCAGGTGCTGAATAGACAGCTCATTGTTAAATTGGATTATTTGTTTTTTTTGTGTGTGTAACTTGCTGGGATTTTGAGATTGTGTCAAATCTCTAGGTTGGAAGAATTGACATCCTAGTCGTATTAAATCTTTTTGTCCACGAATATGAAATAACTCTCCATTTATTTAGGTCTTTGATTTCTTTTATCAGAGTTTTGCTTTTCCATGTTATCCTGCAACCTTGCTATCCTTGCTTAAATTAGTTCCAGGAGATTTTTTGTTTGTTGTTTGTTTTTGGTCAATCTTTGTTTGGCATTTTCTACATAACAATTTATATCTTTATGTGTACAAAGACAGTAGCTATGAGTTCTAGTACAGTGCTGACTAGGAGTGATGAGAGGTGACATCCTTGCTTTCTTTGTTCCTGATCTTAGGGAGAAAGGATCTGATTTCTCACCATTAAGAATGATGTTGGTGGGGCGCCTGGGTGGCTTGGTTGGTTTGGCATCCAACTTCAGCTCAGGTCATGATCTCAGGTCAGCCCCACGTTGGGCTCTGTGCTGACAGCTCAGAGCCTGGAGCCTCCTTCAGATTCTGTGTCTCCTTTTGTCTCTGCCCCTCCCTGTTTACACTCTGTCTGTGTCTCAAAAATAAATAAAACATTAAAAAAAAAAAAAAGAATGTTGGCTGTAGGTGTTTGTAGGTACTTATAAAATCAAGTGTAGGAAGTTCTCTATTCTTGATTTGCTGAGATTTTTTTTTTTTTTTTTTTTTTAAGCATAACTGAGTTTTGGCTATTGTCAAATGTTTTTTTCTATATCTATTGATAAGATCATATGATTTTTCTTTTTTTAGGCTGTTGCTATGATGGATCCCAGTAAATGATTTTTAAATGTTAGACCAGCCTTGCTACCTGGAATAAATCTCCCTTGGTTGAGATGTATAATTATTTTTATGCATTGTTGTACTTGATTTGGTCATATTTTCTTGAGGGCTTTTTGTATCTTTTTTCACCAGAGGTATTGATGTGTAGTTTTCTTTTCTTGTAATGTTTTTGGTTTTGGTATTGGGGTAATGCTGGCCTCATTGAATGAATTAAGAAATATTCCCTCTGCTTAAATTTTCTGGAAGAGATTATGGAAAGTTGGTATAAGTTCTTTCTCAAATGTTTTGTAGACATCACCAGTGAATAATTTTAGAAAGTTATTATTTCTGCTTATGAATGTTATTAATTTTTGATTCAATTCATTTAATAGATACAGGCCTATTCAGAGTAGCTGTTTCTTTCTGTATGAGTTTTGGTAGGTTTAACTGTATCTTTTAAGAAATCAATCCATTTCATCTAGGTTATCAAGTCTGTAGGCACAGAACTGTTCATATATTCTTTTCTTAAAATATGTTGTATTTTCATTTTCATTTAGTTCAAAATATTTTAAATTTCTCTTGAGATTTCTTCTTTGACTGCTGTATTATTTAAATTTTTTTTTTTTTCAACGTTTTTCATTTATTTTTGGGACAGAGAGAGACAGAGCATGAACGGGGGAGGGGCAGTGAGAGAGGGAGACACAGAATCGGAAACAGGCTCCAGGCTCCGAGCCATCAGCCCAGAGCCCGACGCGGGGCTCGAACTCACGGACCGCGAGATCGTGACCTGGCTGAAGTCGGACGCCCAACCGACTGCGCCACCCAGGCGCCCCTGACTGCTGTATTATTTAGAAGTGTGTTGTTTAATTTCTGTTTTGAGAGTTTTCAGCTATCTGTTATTAATTTCAAATTTAATTCCAATGTGATCCATTTCTTTTGTCTAAATTTGTTAAGGTGTGGTTTATGGTTTAGCAGAATGGTCTGTCTTGGCCAATGTTCCATGTAAACTTGAGAACAATGTGTATTCTGATGTTGTTGGATGACGTATTCTATAAATGGCAATTAGATCCAATTGTTCAGTGGTACTATTTAGTTCACCTGTGTCCTTCCTGATATTTTTGCCTGCTGGATCTGTCAATTACTGATAAGAGTATTGAAGTCTCCACAATAATAGTTGATTCATCGATTTTTCCTTGTAGTTCTATCAGTTTTTGCCTTACATTTTTTTTTTTTTTTAACATTTATTCATTTTTGAGAGAGAGATGGAATGTGAGCGGGGAAGGGACAGAGAGAGAGGGAGACACAGAATTCAAAGCAGGTTCCAGGCTCTGAGCTGTCAGTACAGAGCCCAACTTGGGGCTCAAAACCACGAGCTACAAAATCATGACCTGAGCTGAAGTCAGATGCTTAATTAACTGAGTCACTAGGTGCCCCTACCAGTTTTTGCTCTACATATTTTGACATTCTGTTGTTAGACACATATATATTAATGATTGTTATTTCGTTATAAAACATTTACCTTTTAAATCAGTATGTAATGCTCCTTTTTATCCATGATATTTTTTCTTGCTTTAAAGTCAGCTTTTTCTAAAATTAAAGTTACTATACTAGCTTTTTTTTTTGACTCATGTTGGCATGATATATCTTTCTTCATCCTTTTACGTTTAACCTATGTGTGTCTTTATATTTAAAGTGGGATTCTGGTAGACAACATGTAGTTGGGCCTTCTTTTTTTTAGTGCGTTGTAACAATCTCTGTCTTTTAATTTGGGTATTTAGACCATTCATATTTGAAGTGGTTATTTATATGGCTGGATTAATAGCTACCATATTTTAAATTCTTTTTAATTTGTTGTCCTGTTCTGTTTCCTGTGTTTTCCAGGACTTTTTTTTTTTTTCTTGGCCTTCTCTGGTTTCAGTTGAGCATTTTATATGATAATTCCATTTTCTCTCCTCTCTTAACATATAAATTATGCTCCTTTAAAAATTGTTTTTAGTGTTTGCTGTAGAGTTGGTTATATTAATTTATAGCTAATCCATGTCCCCTTTCAAATAACACCATCTACTACACAAGTAATACAAATAATTTACAATACAGTATTCTCAATGTATCCCTCTTATAACATCGTTGTGATTCATTTCACTTAACTGTTAGCTATAATCACTGAATACATTGTTGCTGTTATTACTGAACAAGAGTTGTTATTGGACAGACTCTTGTCTGTTAGATAAGTTAAAAATAAGAAAAGTAAAATATTTTTACCTTAATTTATTCCTTCTTTAACACTCTTCCTTTTTTAATATAGATTTGAGCTTCTGACTTACATCATTGTCCTTCTCTTTGAAGAACTTTTTAACATTTTTTGCAAGGCAGGTCTACTGACAACAAATTAATTTTTATTAGTCTGAGAAAGTCTTATTTCTCATTACTATTGTTGAATAATCTCTTTGGATACAAATTTTTAGGTAGGTTTTTTTTTTCTTTTAGGACTTTAAATATTTCATGCCACTCTCTTCTTGCTTGCATGGTTATTGGGGAGTAATTCTTATGTTTCTGCCTCTTTCAGTAAGATGTTTATTTACTCGTGCTTTCAAGATTTTTCTCTTTGTGTTTGATTTTCTGCAGTTTTGGATATGATATGTCAAGGTGCAGATTTTTAAATATTTATCATACATGATATTCTGTGAGCTTCCTGGATCTGTGGTTTGGTGTATGCAGTTTGTCAGCTATAATCTCCTGTTACCATACCGGAGCCAGATTGATTAGGTCTTTTAGTGAGACCCTGCACTGTGACCTTCAAAGTACTTCTCATCCTTTCTTTTTCACCTTAGGTGAGAAAGAAAGTCTAGGGCATGCTGGCAGTGGGCATTTTCTTTCCCTCAAGTAGGTTAGGCTCTGGTAAAACCCAGTTAGGCTTTTGCAAATTAGGTTTCCCCAAAGGGCAGACTTTTGTTAAGGAAAATAGAGCTCAGGGTATATTTTAAAATGACTACCTGTCCCCTCTCCCTGCCAGAAACAGGAGGGGACGTTTTCTTCAGTCTTTACCCTGAGAACGTGGTGGGGTTCCTGGAGGTAAAACTCATGAAAGGGTTGGGGCTCTATTAAGACTGGGACCCCTAGAATTTTAAATGCTCAAGCCTGCCCAGAACCCTGAGGTGTGACTATGACTATTATTCCTAGATTAGGAATACTACAAGGTAAAAGTAAGCATCTAATTTGGAGTCATTTGGTATGATTCCTAGTGTTGTGGTTATCTAATTTTCCCCACCCGTTCTCTCAGTACAGAATTTTGGCTGCTACTTTGCTAACGGACAGTTTTAGTGCAGGGTCCACTAAGCAACTATACATTGTGCATTGTTTTCCTGGCCTCTTGTGTTCCTTGAATGTAGCACATCCTGTCTTGTGTGCTTTCCAAAGAAAGAAAAGAATATTCTAGATATTTAAATTCCTCCAATTGACAACATTGATTTAAAAAAAATAGCTCATTGAAATTTGCCACATTTCCCTCCCTTTGTTTTGAATGATAAGAGCTCACATTTGTTGACAGTGCACTACGTGACAACTGTGGTTTTAAAGTCATCAGTTGTCTTAGCTCATTTGATTCTTACAACACTGCTATGAGGCAGGTGTAATTACTGATCCCATTTTGTGGATGAGGGAATTGAAGAATAGAGAGATTAGGGCAATGGATTACGGTCACACACATATTAAGAGACAGAGCTCACCTTCAATCCCAGGCAGTCTGGCTCAGATGCTTATGATTTTTTTTTTTTTTTTTTTTTTTTTTTTTTTTTTTTTTTGCTATATCCACATACCGCATTAAGTATTATTCTTTAAGTCAACTCATGTTTTGCAAATATCATTTTTTTTCTTTGAAAGGAAACTTGACAACTCTTGTAAATTGAAAATCACTATGGTTTTGCTGAAACAGAAAGTAAACATAAAAATCTTGATGAAAATAAAACAATGCTGCAAAATCCTAGGTAGATACCATAGCTCGCTCAAAGCTTTGATCCAAGAACTGCTTTTTCTTTTTTGGAAGGCAAGACTGGCACTTATTGAAGTGTTGAACTCTCCGAACTAAACTAAATGTCTTGAGGTAATAAGAAGGATTCAGAGAATATTGACAATGGCATGGCTACTAAGAGACAATACCAGTTGGAGACAGACAGCCTGCAGAGCTGAAGTGGCTGAGTGACTGAATCATGAAAAAGTGGGAAAGCACCTCCAAGAAAGCCTGTGGTCCCTTTAGCCACCATCACTTCTGTAATCCTGCCCAGTTATGTCTAGCTTTATCAGACTTGTGTTGTGTTCAGTTTAAGGAAAACCTTATATAGTCTGGTCCAAGTCAGGGTATCTGCAATTCTATCACATTCTTTTAATTATTGTACCCTTTTTGTTTGATGATTTTAGACTTAAATGAGGTTTAGCAAGTTTAGAATTGAGGCTTTACTTTCACATACCTGCCCCATACTTGTGTATGTATTAACTCTAGGCAAGCCAGATCTTAAATCAATTGAAACGTGAAAACGTGGATTTTAAGGTGAATGGTTAAAACATCCTCTTTTTTTAAAATATAATTTATTGTCAAATTGGCTTACATACAACCCCCAGTGCTCATCCCAGCAAGTGCCCTCCTCAATGCCCATCACTCATTTTCCCCTCTCCCCCACCCTCTGTCCACCCTCAGTTCTCTGTATTTAAGAGTCTCTTAGGGGCGCCTGGGTGGCGCAGTCAGTTAAGCGTCCGACTTCAGCCAGGTCACGATCTCGCGGTCCGTGAGTTCGAGCCCCGCGTCAGGCTCTGGGCTGATGGCTCGGAGCCTGGAGCCTGTTTCCGATTCTGTGTCTCCCTCTCTCTCTGCCCCTCCCCCGTTCATGCTCTGTCTCTCTCTGTCCCAAAAATAAAATAAAAAAAAAAAAAGAGTCTCTTATGGTTTGCCTCCTCCCTCTCTGTTTGTGACTCTTTTTTTTCTCCTTCCCTTCCCCCATGGTCTCCTGTTAAGTTTCTCAAGTTCCACATATGAGTGAAAACATATGATATCTGTCCTTCTCTGACTGACTTATTTCACTTAGCATAATACCTTCCAGTTCCATCTATGTTGCTGCAAATGGCAAGATTTCATTCTTTCTCATTGCCAAGTAGTATTCCACTGTATGTATAAACCACATCTTTATCCATTCACCAGTTGATGGACATTTAGGCTCTGTCTATAATTTGGCTATTGTTGAAAGCACTGCTGTAAACATTGGGGTACATGTGCCCCTGTGCATCAGCACTCCTGTATTCTTTGGATAAATTCCTAGTAGTGCTTTTGCTGGGTCATAGGGTAGTTCTATTTTAAGTTTTTTGAGGAACCTCCATACTGTTTTCCAGAGTGGCTACACCAGTTTGCATTCCCACCAATAGTGCAAGAGGGTTCCCATTTCTCCATGTCCTCACCAGCATCTGTAGTCTCCTGATTTGTTCATTGTAGCCACTCTGAGTGACGTGAGGTGATATCTCAGTGTGGCTTTGATTTGTATTTCCCTGATGATGAGTGATGTTGAGCGTCTTTTCATGTGTCTGTTGGCCATCTGGATGTCTTCTTTGGAAAAGTGTTTATTCATGTCTTCTGCCCATTTCTTCAATGGATTATTTGTTTTTCGGGTGTTGAGTTTGGTAAGTTCTTTGTACATTTTGGATACTAGCCTTTTATCTGATATGTCATGTGCAAATATCTTTTCCCATTCCCTTGGTTGCCTTTTAGTTTTGTTGACTATTTCCTTTGTAGTGCAGAAGCTTTTTATCTTGATGAGGTCCCAATGGTTCATTTTTGCTTTTAATTCCCTTGCCTTTGGAGATGTGTCGAGTAAGAAATTGCTGTGGCTGAGGTCAAAGAGGTTGTTGCCTACTTTCTCCTCTAGGGTTTTGATGGTTTCCTGTCTCACATTTAGGTCTTTCATCCATTTTGAGTTTATCTTTGTGAATGGTGTAAAAAAGTGGTCTAGTTTCATTCTTCTGCATGTTGTAGTCCAGTTCTCCCAGCACCATTTGCTAAAGAGACTGTCTTTTTTTCCATTGGATACTTTTTCCTGCTTTGTCAAAGATTAGTTGGCCATACATTTGTGGGTCCAATTCTGGGCTCTATTCTATTCCATTGGTTTATGTGTCTGTTTTTTTGCCTGTACATTACTGTCTTGATGATTATAGCTTTGTAGTAGAGGCTAAAGTCTGGGATTATGATGCCTCCCAGTTTGGTTTTCTTCTTCAGTATTGCTTTGGCTATTTGGGGTCTTTTCAGGTTCCATACAAATATTAGGATTGTTTGTTGTAGCTTTGAGAAGAATGCCAGTGCAATTTTGATTGGGATTGCGTTGCATGTGTAGATAGCTTTCAGTAGTATTGACATTTTAACAATATTTGTTCTTCCATTCCATGAGCACGGAATGTTTTTCCATTGCTTTGTGTCTTCTTCAATTTCCTTCATAAGCTTTCTATAGTTTTCAGCATACAGATCTTTTACATCTTCGGTTAGGTTTATTCCTAGGTATTTTGTGGTTCTTGGTGCAGTTGTAGATGGGATCAGTTTCTTTATTTCTCTTTCTGTTGCTTTATTATTGGTGCATAAAAATGCAACCAATTTCTATACATTGATTTTGTACCCTGCGACTTTGCCAAATTCATGTATCGGTTCTAGCAGCCTTTTGGTGGAGTCTTTTGGGTTTTCCCTGTAGAGTATCATGTCATCTGCAAAAAGTGAAAGTTTGACTTCTCTGCCAATTTTGATGTCTTTTATTTCATTTTGTTGTCTGATTGTTGATGCTGGGACTTCCAACACTATGTTAAACAACAGTAAAACATCCTCTTTTAAATGGAGGCTTTCACAATGACTTGAGAATTTAGATTTAAAAAGTGACATAGTGTAATGTAGCCTCCTAATAATTTCACATTAGGATCTCTGTAGTCTAAAATTAGATTTTATATGTTCTAAATTATTCATAATAGTGATTGTGACTATTCTATTATGATGGTGATTGTGACTGGAAGTTTCCCAGTTACTTTTTGTTGTTTCATTTTTTGTTTTGGTAAAAGTGGCATTATATTAAATATTGATTGTGAACGCCTAGAATTTATAGTGAAGGACTGTTTACATACTTGAACACTTTTATATATTATAGGTGTGAATCATGTATGGACATGTGTATATGAACACACACACGTGTGTGTGTATTCACACTCAAGAATATTGAGTGCTATGAGTGCTGCCTTTATTTGTGTCTCCCCAGTATCCCAACAGTTTTTATTTGCTTTGGTTTCAAATATATGGTCAAATTATGTTCAAAATATTTTCTTGAGTATCCAGTATAAATTAGTTTACAGGCCTGAGTTTATTGTGCTTTAAGTATTTGTGATATGTTCTACAAGTTGTTTGACTTGATTTTGTTAGTTAAGTCTGGTAAACTTGAACAATTTGTTCACCAGCAACAATGGCAGGAATTGTGGCAATTTTGAGAACAAATGAATCCATAGAAAAAATGCATTTACTGTTCATGAACACCCAATGTTTCATTAAACCACTTTTATCCATATTACACTCTAAAATATGAGGGAGAGTAAAGCAGTGTTCAAACTCTTGCAGAGTCAGGAAAGAAGAAGCTGTGGTAGGAAACAAAACCAGGAAGGTACCAGAGATCACAAACCACCATGCCCCGTGATGGGTCTGGTGATGGCTGTCATTGTGCTTGATGAGCTAGCACAGGTGCCGCCTGCACCAAGGAATGCCCTTTGTGTTCTTTGTGCTTCCGTAGTTTGCTGGGAAAATGCACATCTGGTTGCTAACCAGCCCCCCCCCCCCCCCCCCGATTTAAAATAAATTTGAAGTCTGAGTGGAACAATAACTGTCCGATATGTCTGTATTCCCTCTTGAATTCATACTCATTTCCTTGCATGACCTTTGTACTTCCTCTTCGTAGAATTTCTTGGTTAGAAAAGGTCAGGAGGACAACGTCATTAAAATTCTTTAGATCTCTCTCACTTCATCACTATAATCTACTGCTTTTTCTGAGGTTATCTTTTGCGTTTCTGGATAAAGGCATTTTACTTTAAAAGCTCTGGTGTTTTGGATACTCATTTTTTGTATAATTATACTGTATTTCCTTCAGAGTTGAGGCGTATGCTGATTGCTGCTATGTACTCAGGCTAACTAGTCAATCAGCCTTGATTCAAATGCATTGTAGAGCTGAGGGTTTTTGTATTTCAACTGGTATTAAATTGAGATAGTATAGAAAGAGAAACAAAACTAATAACTGATGTGAAATGAAGTGATAAAAATACTGTACTTGACATTTACCTAGACTGATTTTAAAACTTCTTGGATGCTAATGGTATATTGTTTGGTTTTGATTCCACCTCCATATGATTAGGCTTATACTTACTTGGCTATTCACAGTTAACTTTTGGAGAGGCAGTAAGGTGTAGAGGTCAAGAGCACAACCCTGGAATCAGACTGTCTGGGATTGAAGCCAGGCTCTGCCATGTGTTTGCTCTGTGATTTTGAGGAGCTACTTAATTTTGCTAATCCTCAGTAAAATGCAAGTAATAGTATTCCAGTTTTTACCATTGTTGTTATTGTTTTAAACTTTTACAACATCCTCACTTTCTTGGGGTTCACTGGTCTACAGATTAAATTCAAAAACCAAAGCTGTTTAGACCTTTGCTTGAACCTCATAAGAGCTCATTTGAGAAATGTCAACCTTTGATAGTGAAGAAACAATCAGATATTAAAGATATTGTCTGTCCTCCAGTTATAAGGAGATAATGGATATAAATGTTTGGAAAATTGTTGGCACTTAAGGGCTTCTTCTTATTCAGCTGCAGAGTACTTCATACATACAGTAATTTTGTGTACTTAGGAGGCATGCTTAAATGTGTTTTTTGTGTATAACTGATTTCCAGTTTGCCTCCTCCTTGCCCCCCCCCCCCCCCCCGCCTCACCACTTCAATTTGAAGTTGTTCTCTTGGAGGAAACCCTACTTCCCATACTCTGTAAGACCCATGCTAACTATTGTCTTCCCATGAATAGGGAGTTCAAATGACCTTGAAACCATTTTCTCCTTTTCCCATCTTTCCTTTAATCTACTGATAAATTTATCTGGTGGTAGGGTAATGATTGTTTTTTCTTACCAGGCTTTGTTTTAGATGGTTTTTTAAAGGCTAGTCTCCTCTTTGTTCTTCTGGGTCAGTTTCAGGTTCTCCCACTTCTTGTTCTTCAGCTACTTTAGTGAATTTTTTTTCTCCATGGGAAGCATTTGGTAAGTAAGTTTATGGCAATGGTTGGCAAACTTTTGACAAAAGAGCCAGATAGTAAATATTTAGGCTTTGCAATGCATGGGGTCTTTGTCATACCTATGCAACTCTGCTGTTGTAGCTTGGAAACAGCCAAAGACAATGCACATGCATAGTACATGAAGGAATGAGTATGCCTGTGTTCCAATAAAGTTTTATTATGGACCCCAAAACTTGAATTTCAAATGATTTTTGTGTGTCATGAAATAGTTTTGTTTTTGATTGTTTTCAGTCACTTAAAAACATAGAATTATTCTAAGTGTGCTGGGCTGTACAAAACTAGGCACATTTGGTGCCTACATTGTTGTTTGTGGACTTCTGGTCTGTATCTTATCTGTGTGACAAGTGCAATGGTGAAAAGGTATCTGTAAATCATAGGTATTATTTTTACTATCAGCTTTTGCTCCTTTAAAGTACTTTATTTCATTAATAACTACTCAAAGGATAAGATATGTGGTATTCTGGTTATGTGTTGCTGTGTAAAAAGTCATTCACAAACGTAGTGACTTAACACATCAATTTTTTCTTATCTCTTATATTTCTCCTGGTAGACATGGTTCAGCTCTCTTACTCAGACAGCATCTGGGACTGGGCTGGAGTCATCAGAAAAGGCTCACTTGCTCTGGATTTCCAAGATAATTGGCTCATGTGGCTGAAAGTTGATGTTGGTACTGGCTTCTTATGACCTGTCCTAAGAGGTGACACAGTATCAGTTTTACCACATTCTATTGAAGCAAAGTGTTAGGGCTATCCCAAATTCAAGGGCCTACTAAAGGGCATGAACACCTAGAGGTGTTGTTCAACTGGAGAGCTATATTTGTAGACCAGTTACCATATGAGGCACTGTTCATCACTGAATTCAGAATAGTGGTTCCCTTTGGAGAAGGTAGTGGGAAATGGATAGAGGGGGAAATATAATTGCAGAAAAATTTTCTGATTATTATGTATTTTGTAGTATATGGCTATATGTAACTTTTTTATATACTTTTGGTGCTTTTTAAAAAAATTTTAAAACTGTTTTATTTATTTTTGAGAGAAAGGGAGAGAGACAGAGTACAAGTGGGGGAGAGGTAGAGAGAGGGACACACAGAATCTGAAGCAGGCTCCAGGCTCTGAGCTGTCTGCACAGAGCCCGGCATGGCGCTTGAACCCCCGAACCTTGATATCATGACCTGAGCCGAAGTCGGATGTGTAACCCAACTGAGTCACCCAGGTGCCCCCATATACTTTTGGTACTTTAAAAATATTTCATAATAAAATCATATACTTTTTTAAAAAAGATTCCATAGTATCATAGTTTTGAAGAAGATCTCATAACTAGAAAATGTTCATCAACAATAAATGTGCACTCAACCTTAACAAACACAGGCTCTTGGCTAATCTGATTTCATTTATACCCCCACCCATTTATTTTGAAGCAAATTGAAGACACCATAATATTTCAGCTCTACATATTTCACTTGTATCTCTGAGAGATAATAATTAAAAAAAAAAAAAAAAAACAACTAATCCCAACCTAATCATAGTGTCTAAATCTTAAATAATACCTAAAACTTCTATCATATCTAAAACTTCAATAGTAATTCCTTAAATATTATCAGATAATCAGGAAGTTTATATTTCTAATTATCTATTAAATATCATAATTTTTGTTTTGTTTTTTTTTTAAAGATCCACACATTGTAATTGGTTGACCTGTCTGTTGAATCTCTCTCTTTAAAAAAAAATTTGTTTTTAATGTTTTCATTTATTTATTTTGGGGGTGGGAAGGGGCAGAGCAGAGAGCTAGGGAGAGAGAGAATCCCAAGCAGGCTCTGCACTGTCAGCACAGAGCCCAGTGTGGAGCTCAATCCCATGAACTGCGAGATCATGACCTCAGCTGAAATCAAGAGTTGGATGGTCAACCAACGGAGCCAGGTGCTTGGAATCTCTTTTGATCTGTTGGTTTCTCCTTCTCTGTTTTTTTAAATTTTTTTTCTTTTTCAATTTATTTGCTAAAGAAACTAGGTCTTTGTTTGCTGACTACATCCCCCTGGTTACAATGCATTTAGTAGTATCATTGAGTATGTTCTTTTATTCCCTGTAAATTGGCAGTGAAATTTAAAAGCTCTATCAGATTTAGATTTTCTTTTGGATAGAACTTCATAGGTTGTGTGGTATGTTCTTCCATGTGGATGCAGAATAATGAATGCTTGTTTGTTTATTGAGGAGAAATACATGATCCACTAATTTTAGGAAGTACAAAATGGTGATATTTTGATTATAGAATTCATTCTCCTTTCATAAATTTATGGTTTTATTTTATTGGTGGTATTTGCACCAATACTGCTATGAAGAGAAAAGTCCTTAAATCCTTTATTTGCTCATCTTTTGGTACAGTTCACATAGGAGGTTTTCAAAATAATGAGTTAGTCCATTTGTCTCTGTCTTATGTCTGTCTCTCTTTTTTTTTTGCTCACCAAGATTCCATTTTCTAGGCCCCCAGGAGTGATAGGACTAGAATATCAAATAGTTACTTTTTTCATTTATTCCACAATAAGCACTGAGTCTCAAAATAATATCAATACTGTGACCAACAATGTGATTACTGTCAAGTATGTTTTCTTCTCCAATTCTTTTTGTCTTTGTGTATATTTCATGTGGGATATACAAACTACATTTTAAAAATTTTTTTTTTTTAAAGTTTATTTATTTTTGAGACAGAGAGACAGAGCATGAACGGGGGAGGGTCAGAGAGAGAGAGGGAGACACACAATCTGAAACAGGCTCCAGGCTCTGAGCTATCAGCACAGAGCCCGACGTGGGGCTCGAACTCACGGACCGTGAGATCATGACCTGAGCCGAAGTCGGCCGCTTAACCGACTGAGCCACCCAGGCGCCCCCAAACTACATGTTTTAAATCATTTGGTGTAGTCTCTGTCTGTTTAGTTAGGCCTCCAACTGGCCACACATTTATTTTAGGAATTTGTTTTTAGGAATTCCTGCATTAGAATTTAATTTTATAGGGGCGCCTGGGTGGCGCAGTCGGTTAAGCGTCCGACTTCAGCCAGGTCACGATCTCGCGGTCCGTGAGTTCGAGCCCCGCGTCAGGCTCTGGGCTGATAGCTCGGAGCCTGGAGCCTGTTTCCGATTCTGTGTCTCCCTCTCTCTCTGCCCCTCCCCCGTTCATGCTCTGTCTCTCTCTGTCCCAAAAATAAATAAAAAATGTTAAAAAAAAAAAAAAAAAAAAAAAAAAAAAAGAATTTAATTTTATAATTATGGGAATTATTTATCTTCTTTCTCTACCATATACTTTCTCTTCCCCCTTTAATAATTTTTAAGTTTATGGTTTAAATTTTTCATTGGTTTTCGCATTATAGGCCATTTGGGGTATATATTTATAAATATATTTCCAACCCCGTTTATCAGATAAATGATAGCATACTATACACATTTTCCCTATCTTGCTTTTTTTTTACTTAAGATATTCTTGCGATTTCTTCAGAGCTGCAGGGAACTCCATTATGCGAATGTACCATAATTTTATTCAGTTTGCTACTTCTTGAACATTTGGATTGTTCCCAGTTTTTTTGCTGTTATAGTCCTGCCATGCATTGACTTGTCTTCTTATGGCCTTTTTGTTTTGTTTTGTTTTGTTTTTTTAACCAATGTATGTCTTTTCATGTTTTTCTTAGTGTATCCTTGATGATTACAGCTTTGTAAAAAAGCTTGAAGTCCAGGATTGTGATTCCTCCTGTTTTAGTTTTCTTTTTCAAGATTGCTTTGGCTATTCGGGGTCTTTTCTGGTTCCATACAAATTTTAGGGTTGTTTGTTCTAGCTCTGTGAAGAATGCTGGTGATAGGGCCTAGTGTATCCTTGAAATAAATATCTAAAGGCAGGTTGATGGGTCAAAGGGCAAATGAATATGTAATTTTGTGAAATGTTGCCAAATTCCTTTTCATAGAGGCTGCTGTATTTTGCATTTTCATCAACATATGAGAATGACGATTTTCACCTATAGAATATGACATCAAACATATATTTTTTTTTACCAGTATAATGAGTAAAAACATGACATGTCTACATGGTTTTAATTTCATTTTTCTTATGAAGACTATTGTGGTTTTTTTTTTTTACATGATTAAGAGCCATCTTCACTTATTTTTCTGTCAGCTGTTTAGCTCTGTAGTCCATTCCTCTATATCATCATTGGTTCTTTCTCTATTTTTTAGAAATTCTTTACATGTAACTGATATCCCCCTCATTTGTGTTAAAAATTGTAAATATTTTGTCATTTTACTTGTGATTTTTTTTTTGCCATTTGGGTTTTTTTCTTTTTGTTTTAGTAATCAAATTTATCTTTTTGTTTCATTGCTTATAGTGTTTGGTCATAATTAGAAAAGTTTTCTCTTGGCTACAGAGGAAGTTACTTAGGTTTTCTTCTGCTGTTTATATGATTTCACAGTTTTACATTTAAATTTCTGATCCATTTGGAATTTATCTTAGTGTATGGTATGAGCAATGGATCTAATTTTGTATTTTTTTAATCCAGTTATTAAAATGCCTCCCAAGTAAGAGTGTCTTTATGAAATATTACTTTTGCATTTGTAATTAGAAGTAATAATGGATTTTATTTTGCATTATTTATTTGCATTACTCATATGTCAATACTAACAATTTTTTTTTTTTTTTTTTTTTTTTTGAGAAAAAGAGCAGGGGAGGGGCAGAGAGAGAGTAGAAGAGAGAGAATCTTTTTTTTTTTTTTTTTTTTTTTTTTTTTTTTAGGGAGATTGACAACAGTTTATTTTATTTTGTATTTGCCCTTGCAATTGGGTCTTTTTTTTTTTTTTTTTTTTTATTTTTTATTTTTTAATATATGAAATTTACTGTCAAATTGGTTTCCATACAACACCCAGTGCTCATCCCAAAAGGTGCCCTCCTCAATAACCATCACCCACCCTGCCCTCCCTCCCACCCCCCATCAACCCTCAGTTTGTTCTCAGTTTTTAACAGTCTCTAATGCTTTGGCTCTCTCCCACTCTAACCTCTTTTTTTTTTTTTTTTCCTTCCCCTCCCCCATGGGTTTCTGTTATGTTTCTCAGGATCCACATAAGAGTGAAACCATATGGTATCTGTCTTTCTCTGTATGGCTTATTTCACTTAGCATCACACTCTCCAGTTCCATCCACGTTGCTACAAAAGGCCATATTTCATTTTTTCTCATTGCCACGTAGTATTCCATTGTGTATATAAACCACAATTTCTTTATCCATTCATCAGTTGATGGACATTTAGGCTCTTTCCATAATTTGGCTATTGTTGAGAGTGCCGCTATAAACATTGGGGTACAGGTGCCCCTATGCATCAGTACTCCTGTATCCCTTGGATAAATTCCTAGCAGTGCTATTGCTGGGTCATAGGGTAGGTCTATTTTTAATTTTCTGAGGAACCTCCACACTGCTTTCCAGAGCGGCTGCACCAATTTGCATTCCCACCAACAGTGCAAGAGGGTTCCTGTTTCTCCACATCCTCTCCAGCATCTATAGTCTCCTGATTTCTTCATTTTGGCCACTCTGACTGGCGTGAGGTGGTATCTGAGTGTGGTTTTGATTTGTATTTCCCTGATAAGGAGCGACGTTGAACATCTTTTCATGTGCCTGTTGGCCATCCGGATGTCTTCTTTAGAGAAGTGTCTATTCATGTTTTCTGCCCATTTCTTCACTGGGTTATTTGTTTTTCGGGTGTGGAGTTTGATGAGCTCTTTATAGATTTTGGATACTAGCCCTTTGTCCGATGTGTCATTTGCAAATATCTTTTCCCATTCCGTTGGTTGCCTTTTAGTTTTGTTGGTTGTTTCCTTTGCTGTGCAGAAGCTTTTTATCTTCATAAGGTCCCAGTAATTCACTTTTGCTTTTAATTCCCTTGCCTTTGGGGATGTGTCGAGTAAGAGATTGCTACGGCTGAGGTCAGAGAGGTCTTTTCCTGCTTTCTCCTCTAAGGTTTTGATGGTTTCCTGTCTCACATTCAGGTCCTTTATCCATTTTGAGTTTATTTTTGTGAATGGTGTGAGAAAGTGGTCTAGTTTCAACCTTCTGCATGTTGCTGTCCAGTTCTCCCAGCACCTTTTGTTAAAGAGACTGTCTTTTTTCCATTGGATGTTCTTTCCTGCTTTGTCAAAGATGAGTTGGCCATACGTTTGTGGGTCTAGTTCTGGGGTTTCTATTCTATTCCATTGGTCTATGTGTCTGTTTTTATGCCAATACCATGCTGTCTTGATGATGACAGCTTTGTAGTAGAGGCTAAAGTCTGGGATTGTGATGCCTCCTGCTTTGGTCTTCTTCTTCAAAATTACTTTGGCTATTCGGGGCCTTTTGTGGTTCCATATGAATTTTAGGATTGCTTGTTCTAGTTTCGAGAAGAATGCTGGTGCAATTTTGATTGGGATTGCATTGAATGTGTAGATAGCTTTGGGTAGTATTGACATTTTGACAATATTTATTCTTCCAATCCATGAGCAGGGAATGTCTTTCCATTTCTTTATATCTTCTTCAATTACCTGCATAAGCTTTCTATAGTTTTCAGCATACAGATCTTTTACATCTTTGGTTAGATTTATTCCTAGGTATTTTATGCTTCTTGGTGCAATTGTGAATGGGATCAGTTTCTTCATTTGTCTTTCTGTTGCTTCATTGTTAGTGTATAAGAATGCAACTGATTTCTGCACGTTGATTTTGTATCCTGCAACTTTGCTGAATTCATGTATCAGTTCTAGCAGACTTTTGGTGGAGTCTATCGGATTTTCCATGTATAATATCATGTCATCTGCAAAAAGCGAAAGCTTGACTTCATCTTTGCCAATTTTGATGCCTTTGATTTCCTTTTGTTGTCTGATTGCTGATGCTAGAACTTCCAGCACTATATTAAACAGCAGCGGTGACAGTGGGCATCCCTGTCGTGTTCCTGATCTCAGGGAAAAAGCTCTCAGTTTTTCCCCGTTGAGGATGATGTTAGCTGTGGGCTTTTCATAAATGGCCTTTATGATCTTTAAGTATGTTCCTTCTATCCCGACTTTCTCAAGGGTTTTTATTAAGAAAGGGTGCTGGATTTTGTCAAAGGCCTTTTCTGCATCGATTGACAGGATCATATGGTTCTTCTCTTTTTTTTTGTTAATGTGATGTATCACGTTGATCGATTTGCGAATGTTGAACCAGCCCTGCATCTCAGGAATGAATCCCACTTGATCATGGTGAATAATTCTTTTTATATGCTGTTGAATTCGATTTGCTAGTATCTTATTAAGAATTTTTGCATCCATATTCATCAGGGATATTGGCCTGTAGTTCTCTTTTTTTACTGGGTCTCTGTCTGGTTTAGGAATCAAAGTAATACTGGCTTCATAGAATGAGTCTGGAAGTTTTCCTTCCCTTTCTATTTCTTGGAATAGCTTGAGAAGGATAGGTATTATCTCTGCTTTAAATGTCTGGTAGAACTCCCCTGGGAAGCCGTCTGGTCCTGGACTCTTATTTGTTGGGAGATTTTTGATAACCGATTCAATTTCTTCGCTGGTTATGGGTCTGTTCAAGCTTTCTATTTCCTCCTGATTGAGTTTTGGAAGAGTGTGGGTGTTTAGAAATTTGTCCATTTCTTCCAGGTTGTCCAATTTGCTGGCATATAATTTTTCATAGTATTCCCTGATAATTGTTTGTATCTCTGAGGGATTGGTTGTAATCATTCCATTTTCATTCATGATTTTATCTATTTGGGTCATCTCCCTTTTCTTTTTGAGAAGCCTGGCTAGAGGTTTGTCAATTTTGTTTATTTTTTCAAAAAACCAACTCTTGGTTTCGTTGATCTGCTCTACAGTTTTTTTAGATTCTATATTGTTTATTTCTGCTCTGATCTTTATGATTTCTCTTCTTCTGCTGGGTTTAGGCTGCCTTTGCTGTTCTGCTTCTATTTCCTTTAGGTGTGCTGTTAGATTTTGTATTTGGGATTTTTCTTGTTTCTTGAGATAGGCCTGGATTGCAATGTATTTTCCTCTCAGGACTGCCTTCGCTGCATCCCAAAGCGTTTGGATTGTTGTATTTTCATTTTCGTTTGTTTCCATATATGTTTTAATTTCTTCTCTAATTGCCTGGTTGACCCACTCATTCGTTAGTAGGGTGTTCTTTAACCTCCATGCTTTTGGAGGTTTTCCAGACTTTTTCCTGTGGTTGATTTCAAGCTTCATAGCATTGTGGTCTGAAAGTATGCATGGTATAATTTCAATTCTTGTAAACTTATGAAGGGCTGTTTTGTGACCCAGTATATGATCTATCTTGGAGAATGTTCCATGTGCACTCGAGAAGAAAGTATATTCTGTTGCTTTGGGATGCAGAGTTCTAAATATATCTGTCAAGTCCATCTGATCCAATGTATCATTCAGGGCCCTTGTTTCTTTATTGACTGTGTGTCTAGATGATCTATCCATTTCTGTAAGTGGGGTGTTAAAGTCCCCTGCAATGACCACATTCTTATCAATAAGGTTGCTTATGTTTATGAGTAATTGTTTTATATATCTGGGGGCTCGGGTATTTGGCGCATAGACCTTTATAATAGTTAGCTCTTCCTGGTGGATAGACCCTGTGATTATTATATAATGCCCTTCTTCATCTCTTGTTACGGCCTTTAATTTAAAGTCTAGTTTGTCTGATATAAGTATGGCTACTCCAGCTTTCTTTTGGCTTCCAGGAGCATGATAAATAGTTCTCCATCCCCTCACTCTCAATCTAAAGGTGTCCTCAGATCTAAAATGAGTCTCTTGTAGACAGCAAATAGATGGGTCTTGTTTTTTTATCCATTCTGATACCCTATGTCTTTTAGTTGGCGCATTTAATCCATTTACATTCAGTGTTATTATAGAAAGATATGGGTTTAGAGTCATTGTGATGTCTGTATGTTTTATGCTTGTAGTGATGTCTCTGGTACTTTGTCTCACAGGATCCCCCTTAGGATCTCTTGTAGGGCTGGTTTCGTGTTGACAAATTCCTTCAGTTTTTGTTTGTTTGGGAAGACCTTTATCTCTCCTTCTATTCTAAATGACAGACTTGCTGGATAAAGGATTCTCGGCTGCATATTTTTTCTGTTTAGCACACTGTAGATATCGTGCCAAGCCTTTCTGGCCTGCCAAGTTTCAAAGGAGAGATCAGTCACGAGTCTTATAGGTCTCCCTTTATATGTGAGGGCACGTTTATCCCTTGCTGCTTTCAGAATTTTCTCTTTATCCTTGTATTTTGCCAGTTTCACTATGATATGTCGTGCAGAAGATCGATTCAAGTTACGTCTGAAGGGAGTTCTCTGTGCCTCTTGGATTTCAATGCCTTTTTCCTTCCCCAGTTCAGGGAAGTTCTCAGCTATAATTTGTTCAAGTACCCCTTCAGCACCCTTCCCTCTCTCTTCCTCCTCTGGGATACCAATTATGCGTATATTATTTTTTTTTAGTGTATCACTTAGTTCTCTAATTTTCCCCTCATACTCCTGGATTTTTTTATCTCTCTTTCTTTCAGCTTCCTCTTTCTCCATAACTTTATCTTCTAGTTCACCTATTCTCTCCTCTGCCTCTTCAAGCCGAGCCATCGTGGATTCCATTTTGTTTTGCAATTCGTTTAAAGCGTTTTTCAACTCCTCGTGACTGTTCCTTAGTCCCTCGATCTTTGTGGCAAGAGATTCTCTGCTGTCCTGTATACTGTTTTCAAGCCCAGCGATTAATTTTATGACTATTATTCTAAATTCACTTTCTGTTATATTATTTAAATCCTTTTTGATCAGTTCATTAGCTGTTGTTATTTCCTGGAGATTCTTCTGAGGGGAATTCTTCCGTTTGGTCATTTTGGAGAGTCCCTGGCGTGGTGAGGACCTGCAGTGCACTTCCCCTGTGCTGTGGTGTATAACTGGAGTTAGTGGGCGGGGCCGCAGTCCGACCCGATGTCTGCCCCCAGCCCACTGCTGGGGCCACAGTCAGACTGGTGTGTGCCTTCTCTTCCCCTCTCCTAGGGGCGGGATTCACTGTGGGGTGGCGTGTCCCGTCTGGGCTACTTGCACACTGCCAGGCTTGTGTTGCTGGGGATCTGGCGTATTAGCTGGGGTGGGTAGGCAAGGTGCACGGGGGCTGGAGGGGCAGGCTTAGCTCGCTTCTCCTTAGGTGATCCACTTCAGGAGGGGCCCTGTGGCAGCGGGAGGGAGTCAGATCCGCTGCCGGAGGTTTGGCTCCGCAGAAGCACAGAGTTGGGTGTTTGCGCGGAGCGAGCAAGTTCCCTGGCAGGAACTGGTTCCCTTTGGGATTTTGGCTGGGGGATGGGCGGGGGAGATGGCGCTGGCGCCTTTGTTCCCCGCCAAGCTGAGCTCTGCCGTCCGGGGGCTCAGCAGCTCTCCCTCCCTTTGTCCTCCAGCCTTCCCGCTTTCCGAGCAGAGCTGTTAACTTATGACCTCCCAGACGCTAAGTCGCGCTTGCTGTGGGAACACAGTCCGTCCGGCCCCTCCGCTTTTGCCAGCCAGACTCGGGGGCTCTGCTTGGCCGGCGAGCCGCCCCTCCGCCCCGGCTCCCTCCCGCCAGTCCGTGGAGCGCGCACCGCCTCGCCGCCCTTCCTACCCTCTTCCGTGGGCCTCTAGTCTGCGCTTGACTCCGGAGACTCCCTTCTGCTAATCCTCTGGCGGTTTTCTGGGTTCTTTAGGCAGGTGTAGGTGGAATCTAAGTGATCGGCAGGACGCGCTGTGAGCCCCGCGTCCTCCTATGCCGCCATCTTCCGGAACCCCTCCTAGAAGAGAGAGAATCTTAAGCAGACTCCATGCCTAGTACAGATCTTGATGCAGGACTCAATCCCACAAACTGTGAAATCATGACCTGAGCTGATACCAAGAGTCAGACACTTAACCTACTGAGCCACTCAAAGTGTCCCACAATTCATGTTTTTGGTTTTGTTTTTAAATTTTTTAAGTTTATCCATCTATTTTTGAGGGGGATGCACACAAGTGGGGAAGGGGCAGAGAGAGAGAGGGAGACACCGAATCCAAAGCAGGCTCCAGGCTCTGAACTGTCAGCACAGAGCCTGACGTAGGCTCGAACCCACTTTGGCTTGACCTGAGCCAAAGCTGACACTTAACCAACGATCCACCCAGATACCCCAGCAATTCATGTTTTGATATTAGCAACTTTATAATGTATTACACTAGTCACCCACTGCATGTTGTTTTGCAGAATTTTCCTGGTTTTGTTGTATGTTTGTTCTTTCAGATGAAATTCAGAATTGACTTGTCTAATTCCAAGAAAAAACCAAAATGACATTTTTATGTAGATTGTTTTCAATTAATAAGTTAACTTAGAACTGACATCTCTGTGATGTTGAATCTTCTACAAAGGCATGTTTTTTCATTTCTAGTTCAAGTTTGCTTTCATGACTTTCAAGTGTGTTTTGTATTATTTTCTCATTTAAGTTTAGTATGTTTTAAATTATGCAAAAACTTTAAGTCATAACATACCTCAAAAAACAGAAAAATTGAGGATTATTGCTGTAGGGACCTGCATTTTCACTGTACTGGAATTATTAATGTCATTGATACTCCCCATAGTAGATCTTTTATATCTGTATTTAGTGTCTTTACTTCAAGTCATTAAAAAACATTTTTTTAAACGTTTATTTATTATTGAAAGAGAGAGAATGTGAGCAGGGGAGGGGCAGACACAGAGTCTGAAGTAGGCTCTAGGCTCTGAGCTGTCAGCACAGAGCCCAACACGGGGCTCGAACTCACAAACTGCAAGATCATAACCTGAGCCAAAGTTGGACACTTAACCGACTGAGCCACCCAGGCACCCCATACTTCAAGTCATTTTTAATGCACCTGTCTTTAGGAAGCAGAAAACTCTACCCCTTGGTCCAAAGAAGAAGAAAAACAAAAAAGAAAAAACAAAGGCTGCCTGGGAAAGGCAGTGGGGATGGGAAAGAGCTGTACAGAAACCTAGGCTGTAGAAGTTCAGTATTTATATAAACTCTTAAGCCTGTAGTCTGTTTTTTCTCCAAAAGAATTTTGAAAAACTATTTGCCTCTGCACATTTTGTAGTTGACATCTAACATTTTTACCATAAATTTAAACCGTTGCAAATAATGTGATTTCCTGTTTATGATAAACAGTGTCACTTAAAAATGATACCATTACATCATTCTTTTAAATGTAGCCAATGAAATTGGAATAACAGCATTTTTAAGACCTCTGGTCATGCATTAAAGAAATATAAGCAAGATCTTTAGCAGCTCAATTTGACATTATATTTCTCCTTAAATGTGTATTTCCTTCCCCTTCCTGCAGAGAATTACATTGTATTGAAACATATTTTTGTGCCAATTTGTTGTCGTTGACCACTGTATCATACTTCTTGACAATAAAAATGCATATAAATTTAAAATAATTATTTAAAAATTTTCCATGACCATAAGGCTTTAAGTGCTAAGACATTTTTTACTGAATTGTTACCATTGTAATTATTAGCAGTATAAAATTTATCCAAATAGCTCAATGTATTAAAATATTTGAGAATCATTGCATTTTTTTAAAAGTAAAATTTTATTGGAAATGCTATTTCTTAGATGGATGAGACTTATTTTAGTTCTTGTGTTTTAAAAAAAATTTTTTTTTAATGTTTATTTTGGAGACAGTGTGAGTGGGGGAGGGGCAGAGAGAAAGCAGGACAGAGGATTGGAAGTGGGCTCTGTGCTGGCAGTAGAGAGCCTGATGTAGGGTTTGAACTCAATGAATCGTGAGATCATGACCTGAACTGAAGTCAGATGCCCAACTGACTGAGCCACCCAGGTGCCCCTAGCTCTTCTTATTTGAATAATAGATATTAGTAGGATAAAACAGGGTTCAGTAACAATTCCATTTCTACTGTTGTTTTTATAGCTCTAATCTTGAGAAACCTGGTTCACATGAATAATAAATGATAATAAAAAGAAGTTTTATTATAACAGGTCAGGGGCACCTGCGTGGTAGTCGGTTAGGTATCCAGCTCTTGGTTCCAGCACAGGTCATGATCTCACAGTTTAGGAGTTTGAGACCCACACTGGGCTTCTGCTGACAGTACGGAGCCTGCTTGGGATTCTTTCTCTGCCCCTCCTCTTTTCTCTCTGTCTCTCAAAATAAATAAATAAACTTAGAAAATACTTTATTATAACAGGTCATTCAGTTCTTTGATTGGCTTCCATGTCACATGCCAAACACATGTAGCAAATTATTACCAAAATTGCTTTTAAGGAGCAGCTGATAACTGGATTATACCCTTCTTTGGTTTTGTTCAAAGTAAAGCATCAGAAATCACTTCAATTGCCAAAGAATTTGTTAATGAGACAATAAGGTCATTTAGTTTCTCAAACTGACAGCAGTAAAATTTGAACTGTGCATATACTTGGCACCCCAGTGATTATTATACTCTGATAGCATGTGCCCTAGAAAGATGCAGTATGAAAGTGGTTTGCCTTTTTTTTTTTTTTTAAATTTGGAGGGGAGAGACGTTTATAAGGAAGGAGGAGGAGGAGCAGATCAGCTTTAGCAGATCAGCTTTAGGAAAAGTAGAAGTGTAAATTGAGAATCTGCAAATTGATATATAAAAGTATCCATGCTCCACTTTGTTATCCTGAACCTTGTGGAATACATATGGCCCCAGTGTGAAGAACCCCAATCCCACCCCCCATCCCCCAAATTCTAGGCAGCCCAGGACAGAAGGGACAGTACCTGGGGCTCATCTAACAAAAAGAAACACAACAGCTGGAGGGCAGCAGAAGTGGTGCTACTATGCTCAGGATAACTTAACACATACAGGGACAGCGCCTAGTGTAATGATATTGTCTTCACAAGATGTTTTCTGTGTGGTCAGTCAAAACAGAACAAAACAAAACAAAAATATTTGACATTAATAGACACCTCACCAAAGAAGATACACAGATGGCAAGTAAGCATGTGAAAAGATGCCCCACTTCGTATGTCATCAGGGAAATGCAAATTAAAACAATAATGCAAAGCAACAGCGAGATACCATTATATACCTATCGGAATGGTCAAAATCCAGAACACTGGCAACACCATGTGCTGATAAGGATGTGGAGCAGGGGAACTTTCATATAGTGCTAGTGAGAGTGCAGATGGTTACAGCCACTTTGGAAGGCAGTTTGGTGGTTTCCTATAAGACCAATACTTAAACACATAATCCATCAGTTGTGCTCTGTGGTATTTACCTAAAGGAGTTGAAAACCTACACAAAAACCTGCACAAGGTTGCCCAAACTTGGAAGCAACCCAGATGTTCTTCAGTAGGTGAATAGATAAGTAAACTGTAGGACATCCAGACAGCAAAATATTATTCTGTGCTAAGAAGAAATGAACTTTCAAGCTGTCAAAAGGCATGGAGGAAGCCTAGATGCCTATCACTAAGTAAAATAAGCCAATCGGGAAAGGCTACATACTCTAGGTTTCCTACTATTTGGCATTAAGGAAGAGGTAAGACAATGGAGACAGTAAAAAGATCAGTGGCTGCCAGGAGTTGGGGGTGGAGAGTGGGTAACGGATGAAAAGGCAGAGCACAGAGGATTTTTAGGGCAGTGAAGACACACTGTATGATACTATAATGATGGATGCATGTCACCACGCAACTGTTCAAACCCACAAAATTGGTGGGAACTGAGAGGGAACCGCTAATGTAAACTATGAACTTTAGGTGATTATGATGTGTCAGTGTAGGTTCATCAGTTATAACAAATGTTGGGAGATATTAAGAAGGTGGGAAATTATGCGTGTGTGGGGGGGGGGACAGGAAGCAATGGGAAATCTCTGTCCTTTCTTCAATTTGTTCTGACACTAAAGCTGAAACTGCTCAAAAAATTAAAATCTTTTTTTAAAATTAATTTATTTTTTAATTTACATCCAAGTTAGTTAGCATATAGTGCAACAATGATTTCAGGGGTAGATTCCTTAATGCCCCTTACCCATTTAGCCCATCCCCCCTCCCACAACCCCTCCAGTAACCCTCTGTTTGTTCTCCACATTTAAGAGTCTCTTATGTTTTGTCTCCCTCCCTGTTTTTATAATCTTTTTGCTTCCCTTTCCTTATGTTTATTTGTTTAGTATCTTAAGTTCTTAGAGTGAAGTAATCTTAAGAGTGAAGTAATATGATATTTGTCTTTGTCTGGCTGATTAATTTTGCTTAGCATAATGCCCTCCAGTTCCATGCATATAGTTGCAAATGGTACAAAAAAATTAAAGTCTTGTGGGGCGCCTGGGTGGCTCAGTTGGTTAAGTGTCTGACTTTGGCCTAGGTCATTATCTCGCAATTTGTGAGTTTGGGCCCTGCATCGGGCTCTGTGCTGACAGCTTGGAGCCTGGAGCCTGCTTTGGATTCTGTGTCTCCTCTCCATCTGTCCCTCCCCTGCTCATGCTCTGTCTCTCTATGTCTCTCAAAAATAAATAAGTGTTAAAAAAATTAAAAAAAAATAAAGTCTTGAAACAATACACTGATTTTAAATTCTGTTGAGTAATGTCTGTGTGGATCTTAAATAAAGAAGTTCCTATAACTTTGGTCAATCTGCTTGAAGACTACTTGAATTTAGCTAATGGTGAAGGATAGAAGGTTCATTGGCCTGTTTTTTAGAGCTGCCATCTATTCCTAATAAAGGATTGAGCTCTTTTCCTGGTAGAATGAGTTTGTGGTGCAGGTGTGTGAGTATAGGCCTGTGTATGTTTTAGCAGAAGATACTTCAGAACCACTGCCTTAAATTATTCATTCTTAAATATTTCAAAAATCTCAGCTGGGCTCTTGAGAGAAAGAAGATAGCAAATGAAAGTCTAGGGTTAGGGACTGGAATATGATACTATATTTGCTATTATGTTAGCAAAGCCGTCTAGATTAGACTTGCAAGAGACATCATCATTGATGTTGTATATTGAAAAGTCAGGGAGCCTGACCCACATTTTGGCCATGCAGAATGGTCATCTCACTTCACCTTAAAAAATTACTATTTATATATATATATATATATATATATATATATATATATATATATATTTTTTTTTTTTTTTTTTTTTTTTTTTTTTTTTCCCTTGAAGAGAGAGAGGGCGCATGCGGAGGAGGGACAGTGGGAGAGACAGAGAATCTTAAGCAGGCTCCATGCCCAGCCCGATGTGGGGCTCCATCTCATGACTGTGAGATCATGATGAGCCGAAATCAAGAGTCAGAGCTTAACCACCTGAGCCACCCAGGTGCCCTTCACTTCACCTTTTGAGAACATCTTTCACTACACCCCTATGTAGGGAAAAATGTTCCTTTAGAATTTTGCTGGTAATTTAAACAAATAAAAAGTGGCATGTTCCCTGTGTACATAAAGTTCTAAATACATTGGTCCTTTATTTATTTATTTTTTAATTTTATTTATTTTGAGAGATACAGAGATAGCATGAGTAGGGGAGAGGCAAAGGGGGAGAGGGAGAGAGAGAGCGAGAGAGTGAGAGAGCGAGGGAGAGAGAGAAAATCCCAAGCAGGCTCTGCACTGTCAGCGCAGAGCTCGACGTGAGGCTCAAACTCAGGAAACTGTGAGATCATGATTGGTCCTTTCATTTAAAGCTTCTAACTCTATAGAGTTCATACTGGTTTTATTTTCTCTATTTTACAGGTGGGGTAGCTGAAGCATGGTGTGATTGAGTAATTTGCCCAAAGTCACATGCTAATGAGTGATAGAGCAAGGACTCAACACAGACTGTTCAACTCTGAGTCTCTGCTCTTAACCATTGTATCATGCTGTTTTAAGGTATTTGAATAAAAGCTCCCAGAGCAAAGCTTCCAAATACGTGTGTCACAAAATGGTGAGTGGGGTTCATGTGTATTGAGACTCTCAGTCTCAGAGTTGGCAGGAACTCCAAGGCCAATTTGCCCAACTTGGTGAACAGCATTTCCTTCTTATTCAGAGTGCTAGTTTAAATACTGCTTGTTTATATGTCAAGAAGTAAAAAAGATTGGGAGGCTCTGTCCTAGAGTTTAGGAGAGTTGACTTTGATCGAAAGGGTCTGTGGGCAGATGCCACAAAATAACTACATACACACCAAAAAGAACTAAAAACACACAAATCAACCTGTTGAATGAAGTTGTCAATGTAGTTTGTTTGAATGGTGAAGCAAATTTGTGTGGATTTATTGAATCCAGGAATTATTAAAATACTTGCTTGTGGGCAGATTTAGGCTGGAAATCTCTATCAACAACCTTATGTTTTGACCCAGCCGAATATTTAAACAAGAATAGAATTTGTGTCCTTTTCATGGGTTGGAAATACTCTTACTCATGGTCCCTACTGCTACTATGTACCTAGAAGCTTCCTACTTTTACATGCCTGGTTTCCAAAGACATTTGGATATACAACTAGCTCTTGGTGAAATTACTCAAAGGAGGTGGTAGGTCATATATGGTTGGTAGGCTGCATTAATTGTCTTTTGGTTATTTTCACTAGGGGTTTGGTGGGGGTGGGGTGACAGCACTGGGTTTATCCAATAGGCAGAATAAAAACATGCTTCAGCACCAGCTGGTTAGCCCCCATATGACAACAACATCCTCATTCCTTCTTTGTCTGAAAAGTTATTTGGAAAAAATTTATTTCATGTATCATAAAAAGTATGAGAGTTGTCTTAGAAAACTATATTGCCTGTCATACAAGTCAGTTCTGAATAAGTTGTATTATTTTCTGTAATTATTACTGGTACAATCAGAACTACTTTGGATTTCCTTATACTGATATCTTGGTGTTATTTTTTTTTTTTTTTTTTTTTTTTTAATTTTTTTTTTTTCAACGTTTTTTTTTATTTATTTTTGGGACAGAGAGAGACAGACAGAGCATGAACGGGGGAGGGGCAGAGAGAGGGAGACACAGAATCGGAAACAGGCTCCAGGCTCTGGGCCATCAGCCCAGAGCCCGACGCGGGGCTCGAACTCACGGACCGCGAGATCGTGACCTGGCTGAAGTCAGACGCTTAACCGACTGCGCCACCCAGGCGCCCCTCTTGGTGTTATTTTTAATTTGAATTGTATATTTTGAGAGGAGGAGTATTATAAATCTTGCGCTGGAGAAAGTGTCTCCTTTGGGGATGTGGTTTCTAGAAAAGAATACTCAATCTATAAAATTACTCCATAATTCTGGTCTGTATAGTTACCTACCTTAATTATTATGATGAGTTGTGAATATTTAGTATATCACACTAACTCATTTTCCTTAAAAACATTTTTTTAAAGATATGAAATTATGGTGCATATTTTGATGATTACCTGTGAATCCACCAATCTGCTTTATGAAGTCTTATGTTTTTTTTTTGTTTTTTTGTCACGTTTGCTTTTGGTATTTTTTTAAAAAATAAATTGTACAAATACTGTTTATCTCTTTTCTATCCCTTTCTATCCCTTCTAATATGATTTTTTTCTCATTGCATGCCCAGTTAACTGTTTCTTGAAGTTGATATTTCCTATATTCAAGCATGTTTTTATAGTTTAGTATTGTTTCAAATTTCATTGAAATGGTTTCATGCTCTACCTATAGTTCTGCACTTTTTTTTTGACTCAACATCATGGTTTTGAGATCTATTTATATATATGGCTATAGTTCATTTTTAACTGCTGTGATTTCATTATAAAATACAGTTTTATATAGGAATCCATTCTCTATTGATAAACACTATTTGTTTCCCTTTTTCTGCCTGTCACTTCAGAAGCTGACAGCATGGTGTAGGGGCTAAAAGTAGGGATGCTGGAAGTTTCTTCTGGTTCTTGTCATATTAACATAATTAACAAACCGACTAACAGATGAAAGTAAGCCGTGCATGGATACATGAAGAGATGCTATCCTGAACAAAGGTACTGACTAATCCAATGTTGTGGAATGAGTTTCAAAAATGAAATAAAAAGTAAACAGGTGATTGTAATAGTACCTAACTCGTGAAGTTGTAATGAGGATTAAATGGGTTAATATTTGTAAACAAACAAATAAGCAAACAACAAACTTTGAATAGTGCCTTGCACACAGTAAGTACTACATAGATATTTGTCATAGAAAAATATACATTATATACAACAATAAAAGTTCTTGAAAAATCTCTCCTTGGGTACTTGAGATTGAGTTTTTTCTAGGATATGTAACTGAGAGTAAGTAGAATTGCTGAGACTAAGGGAATACAGTTCTTTTTTTTTTTTTTTTTTTTTTTTAAAGCTCTTGAGGTTTTGTTTTTCTTTATTTCCCCAGTTTTATTGAGGTAGAGTTGACAAACAAAAATTGTATGTATTTAAGGTGCACAATGTGATAGTTTGATGGTACGCATGTCTTCCAATGTTAGCAGATACTGCCAGATCGCTCTCCAAGGTATTGGTGCTAATTACGTTTACAGGCCCCATCACCCAAATGTGTACAAGAGATGACATTTTTCCAAATTCTTTCAGAATCCACATTGGGAGGTTTTTAAGTTTTTGTCAGTTTTTGATATGAAATGAATCTCACTGGGGTTTTAATTTGCCACATTTCCCTGATTTCAAATGAAGTTGAACTACTTTTGTATGTTTAATGGCCATTTAAGTTTGTTTTTTTATAAGTTGCCAAATTAAATTCTTGACTCGTTTGACCTGCCCATAAGCATTTTCAGTCTGTGGTATTTAGGTAAATATTTTTTATAGTGTCTTTGGATGAGTAGAATTTTAACATTTAATATGGTTGATTTAATTTTTTCTTTATGTTTTATGCTTACTTTAAAATCTAGCTTAGGAAATCCTTTCTTTAAAAAATTTTTTTTCAAATTTTTATTTATTTTCGAGAGAGAGAGAGAGACAGCATGAGGGGGGAGGGGTAGAGAGAGAGAGGGAAACACAGAATCCGAAGCAGGCTCCAGGCTCTGAGCTGTCAGCACAGAGCCTGATGCGAAGCTGGAAATCACGAACTGTGAGATCATGACCTGAGCCAAAGTTGGATGCTTAACCAACTGAACCACCCAGGCACCCCAGGAAATCCTTTCTTAATTGAAGGTCACAAATATATTCTTTTATTCCTTCTAAAGGTATTAAAGTTTTTCTTTTGACATTTTAGTCTTTAATCCACCAGGAATTGTTTTATTTATGGAGCAGAGTTAGGATTCAATTATATATATATTTCTGTCAGGTATACATGTTTGTCCTTGTTTATTTTACTTCTGCTTTGGTCACATATCAAGTTCTGTGTGTGGGTATTTGGATCTGTTTCCGGGCTTTATGTCTGCTTCCTAGCACCTTTTTAATATTAAATACTATGACTTTTTATAAATCCTCTTGAGACCCAGGGCAAACCTTCCCTTAAAATTATCTTAGCTGTTCCTGTTCCTCTCTAGAATTTGATATCAGCTTGTCAGTTTTCATGAAAATTTTATTTTCATTTTGATGGGAATTATTTTGAATTTATAGACTAATTTTTGGGAAAAGTAACAATGTGATTAGGTTTGCCCACCCCTGAGAAAATTTTTACTTAGGTCATTTTTTTGTTTTGGCTGTATTTATATTATCATTTTCTTTGTTCTGACTTTTACTTTTTTTTCAGTTTATTATTTATTTTGAGAGAGAGAGCATGCACCCAAGAGAGGCAGAGAGAGAGAGAGAGAGAGGTCCAAGAAGCTCTGTGCTATGAGTACAGAGCCTGACACAGGGCTTGATCTCATGACCAGGATATCCTGACCTGAGCCCAAATCAAGAGCTGGATGCTTAACTGACTGTGCCACCCTGGCTCCCCTTTTCTGTCTTTTAAAATTTCTGTTTATATATTACTTTCCATGTTTGTATGTTTGGAGCAGCTGTGGTTAATTGGTGGGTTTATGTTTTCACTTGGAGGCCTCTCCTTTCTTTGCATTTTCTACCTCACAGATCTCTGTAGCTGTCAGAGTTCTAGCCCCCACCTCTCTGTTAGGGGAACTTGAGTCTCTCTTCATAGCTTCTGCAGTCCTGCTCTAGGCCGTCATTCTAGGCACGCCTTTGTTCCCATTTTCTATTACAAATAACATTGTCCATTCTAAAATGTATTGCCAGCGCTTTTTAGATTCGCTGAAGTTTTGCCAGGCTTCTCTTCATTGGGGTGGGTCATTTTTATATAATAAACATGTAGTAGATGTTTAGCAAATGCTAATAACTTAAGATTGTACTTTAAAAGCTCTTAGACTAACGTTGGTACAGTTACAAGGTCTTTTATCAAGGGAAATGAAAGCAATTGAACATCAAATGTTGCTTGTCCTGTCTTTACATTGATTTTAGAAAGGGTGTTTGGCTATAATGTATCACAGACATATTAGACTTTCAGACCCATCTCAAAAATACAATACACTTAAGGCTATGATTTGTGTGTCCACCCCTCAAGATGATAGGACATTTTTTTGTCCTCTTTTTTAGGCACCTGTGGCCTATCTATGTGGATGGAGTAGCTGCATTTCTCCATAAGGACTCTGAGCAATCTTGACAAGAAAAATCTAAATGATTTAAAACATACTTTCAGTCTGGAACATTAGTAAACATTTTCTAATACTTGAAGGAGGGGCACGAGAGGCCATATCATGTCTTTTAACATCTGGAACCTTTTGTTCTGACGATGCTGTGTCCAGGAGAATGCCAGTACAGTAATGAGGAGGAGTATTAACCGACATTAAGGTTTTCACATTTGTCAAGCCGCTTCCTCTACCTTTCCAAGAGAGGATTGTTAGTTCTCTCTTTACTTAGTGTGTTAATACTTTTCTTGCTACACCCAGGACTGCAGATTTGTTTTAACCCTGCATATTGAGTTGATGTATAGTTCTACTAGTCAGCATTGACTGAACACACAAAGTTCCTGATGACGCATAACTTAAAAATATTCCTAGAGAATTAGAGTATTTCCATGAATTTTAAAGAGTAAGTTTATATGAAGTAAGAATATCTTTTTTTTTTTTTTGAAATTCAGAATTACATAATGAGACTGCAGTGTGCAGGAAGGCCCGTGGATCTGCGAACTAACGTGCGATGTGTAATTCTGTCCTAGCCACTTTTATTATCCGAGCCTCAGTAGGTTAATTTGGAAAATGGGGCTGCTGCTTATAGGAACTAAATGAATGAGTGCAAAGGAATTTAGAAAGCATAAGAAGAGAGGATTATGGTGGATTTTGCCCTTTATAAATTCAAAGCAGACTTTTCATAGCTTTCTGGCTTTTAAGGTGAAATTGGGAAAAGGCAAACTTGGTGTTTCTAAAAGGAAACCCCACTTGTGAAATATCTTCAGAGTGAAGTTCAGGAATATGTTTCCAGTTCGTCTTCCCTTCTGGAGATAAGGATAGGGCATCGCATACGTCAGATGATCAGATGGTGAGGGTTATAGTCTGTAATTAGCCCCCCTCTGATTAGCAAGTTTGATGCTGTTGGGTTGGCTCTTCTCATTCCTCTAACTCTGCCAGAAAGGACCGTGCTTGGTCAAAGTTAACAACTGTCCCAGATGTTGTTGGATACTTTCAGCATTTTTGAGCACTTTCTGAAGGCCAAAAATCCTCATTTGTCACTTTTTCCAATGTTAATGATGACCTTCATAAGTAGATATTATGCTCACCATGTAACTGGTTTTAAAGAAAAAGGCCAGCACAGGTGTTGTTCACGGTAAACCAACATGTATTAAATGGCAGAATCAGGGTTAGATGAAGGATATCTAATATAGAGTTTTGTGCGCTTTCCACTGAAAGGCATTGGCCTTAATAATATGGTTTCTAGGATCGGGCCCCATGACCATGGCCTTGGGCAAGTTATTAACCTTTCTGAGTCTCTATTTTCTCATCAAGAACATGGAGAAGACAATCCTTTTCTTTAAGAGCAGTTTCTAGATCCCTGTCCTCTTCTTTCTTTCTTTCCCTCTATCTGCCCTCATCCTTACTGAGGTCTTAATATGTGCTGTGCTGCTGTGCTGCTGGTGTGCACCAGGTGACACATTACTGAAGAAGACAGCCCTTTTCCCTGCCTTCGTGGAATTTACAGTTTACCGGCTATTCTTATACTGTGGAGGCACAGGTGCAGTAAGCGTGTAGGATATTATTGGAAGGCATAGAAGGGCACATGAGACTGCTGGGCTGGATGGGTGGGGAAGGCTTCCTGCACTGCTGAGTTGGAGAGATGATTAGCATTCAGCCAGATGAAGAGGAGGGAGAAGAATGTTCTAGGAAGAGAAAACAATATTTGCAAAAAGTAGGTGTGAGAGATCATGGTGTTTTCCAGAAACTGAAAGAAATTCTACCTGTGTCCACGTAGAAAGTGGTGGGAATGGTAGCAAAGGCACCTCATGAAAGGCCTTTCCAGTCACATGGAGGGTTTTGGTCTTGGTTCTGAGGAACCAAAGGAACTTAAGGACATTGCCAAATGATAGGATGTGTACTCTCTGTATTGTCTGAAAAATAGATATAAGGAGGTCAGGAATGGAGGCCAGTTTGGAGAAAAGAGATGATGGTGGTGGTGGGGGGGGGGAGGGGTTCCAAACTAGAACAGAGGTAGTAGAAATAAGACGTAAATATCTTTAGCAGATACCCAGATTGTAGGATGGCAGCTGGGATACAGCAGTTACAGGAGAGGGAGAAGTTGAGCACATTGTCCAGATATGTGACTTGGACACTGGCTGAGTAAGTGGTGCCTTTCCCTTAGATAGAGAATGTCAGGAGAGTAGGAATAGTGTTGCTACTTACTCCCAGATAAAACATGTCCTGTGTGCCAGGCAATGTTGTAAATGCTTCCCATGTACTACACAGTTGAATTCTCACAGAGGCTCTTGAGCTGGAGCTACAATGGATTCCCATTTTATAGATGAGGACACAAAGGCATGGAGAGACTAACAATCTGCCCTGGAATGCATGGCCACAAAATGGTGGAGCCAGAATTTAAACCAGGCACCTTGGGCCCAGCATCCACCCTGTTGTGTCTTATCAGTGAGGAACAGGAGTTCCGTTTTGGTTGTGCTGAGTTTGAGGCTCCATCAAGACGTCTACATAGAGAAACCCAGTGGTTTTGAGTTTAGGAAAAAAATTTAGGGGGCGCCTGGGTGGCTCAGATGGTTGAGTGTCTGACTTCGGCTCAGGTCATGATCTTATGATTTGTGAGTTTGAGCCCCACATCAGGCTTGCTGCTGTCAGACCAGAGCTCACTTTAGATCTTCTGTCCCCCGCCCCCCCGCCGCTCACTGCCCCTTCCGCACGATCTCTATCAAAACTAAATAAAACGTTAAAAAAACAAAACAAACTTTAGCTTGCACTCATGGATTTGGGCAATATATGCTGGTGCATGATAACTCTGAAAGGAAGGAGAGGTAGTGGCGTGAAAGAGGAAGGGAAGGTCTCTTGGGAGCACCAGTAATCTAGAGTCATTCCCAGAAGACTGAGAGTACGCAAGACTGCAGAGTTAGAAGAAAACCAGAAGAGAGTTACTCAGTGACAGCTTCATGGGCTACCTGGCTTTAAAGGACTCCAGTGTCCCCCTCTCCCCTCCCTCAATGATCAGGAGTCACTTGGACCAGTGGGCATTTATTGCCTCCTTCCTGGCCCTGAGGGCACCCCCATCTACTCCTGTGGTGTGTGTCTAATACAGATCACTGCATTATTTCATCTCTCAGGCCAAGTTCTTTGCCCTGCGGTTATTTTAGCATCCATACAGTGCATGGTGCTTACTCGGTTAATTGCCTTCCTTGGTCCTACCTTGAACACTCTCCTCACCAGCCATCTCTCCCATTCTCCTAAACCCTTTGCTCTATGAGCTCTGTTCTTGCTTTTCAGTTCAGCCTGTTTTCTGTGATCAGCCACCCAACAGCCCTCTAACTAAAACCCAATCTTAGGCTCCTCTTATTAACCCATTTCCATGGCCAAGTCCCAATGTTGGATTAGGCCTGTGCTTGGCCTGCCCCTTTATTTTCTCCTTCTAGGGCCTCAGAATGTTATGGGAGGAAAAATCACAGAACTGCATTGATTCAACTTCCAAAAAAAATCTTATATTTTTGAAACTTTGAAATCCTAATAATATCTTTAATTTTCTTAATATTCAATAATCTATAACAATAATTTATATAAATATTTCATAAAACAGATAAAGTGGTAATTATTTGTAAGTAGCCTGATAGCATTATCCATGATAGCTTTTATAGATTTTATTTGGGAATGATATTGGATATATATTTAGTAAATAGGCATTTTATAAATTACCTATTTTAAAAATACATAGTTTTGATTCCAAGGAAAAGAAATTCATATTTAGTGTTTAAGCTAGATAATAAGTCTTATGCTTTGCCTAAATATATACTCTTATGCGTTGAGGTTTTAAGGCTATTCTTGACTTTTTTTAATCTTCTGACCCAGTGTCTTGAAATTTTGCCCACACTAAATTGTTTCTTTAGTAGTCATTTGTTTTCATTTGTTTCCTCCATGTTAAAGCCAATAAACTGTCATCATGAGCTGTTTTCCTAAGCTGGTGATGTAATTCTCACAAAAACCTTATCAATTTATTTTCTTGTTGGATTCTGCAACCTTAATATACTTTACCATACAATTTCTTCAGGATTTTTGAAATATTAAAACCTAACTCTTAGAGCTCTTTTTGTTACCTTTGTGTTCATAGAGAGTAAGAAAATTATTCTAAACTGACATTGCCTTTTTCTCAGCCTGTGTCTTGCATCATTCATTCTCCATCAATGAGGACAAAACCACCAGCTCACAGCGGATTCATTTCCATTTCTTACCTAACAGTGTGGCAAAGTACTGTCCGTAAGTAGGACAGTCCGAGTGGATTTGGACAGCAGGGATAGCATTTAGCCCCTGTGACAAAGGGCCAGTAGACGTCTAACAGAGTCTGGCTTTTGGAAGGAGTATTGTGCTTCATCATGTAAGGAAAAGTGAGTAGTGTTTGATGTCTTTTTTTTTTTTTTTTTTTTTTTTTTTTTTTTTTTTTTTTTTTTTTTTTTTGGTAGCTGGGAAAGGATTAGTTTGGGATTCAGTCTCTAGGTGAGGTTGTGAGAAACAGTGTGGAATTTGAGAGTCTCTGGAGACCAAACTTAGTGCTTGGTTGCAAAGGCTGGGGCTTTTATCCTTCATAAATAATTTTCAATCCTCCATAACCATTTCCAAATCTAAGGCATTCGGTTATTCCAAATACACTTCTTTCTTTGAAAGCTGGAGTGGTAAGGCTGCAACTTTGTAAGCTGCTTATTTGAGTAGGAAAAGTAAGTGAAATATTTAAAATCCATTTTAAGAAATTATATCACCTCAGCCTCCAACCCAAGATTTTCTTTCTTTGATAAATTTTAAACATCTAAATGACACAATGTATAATAATGACTTTGAACAGTAACATGTACTGATTTCAAGTTGAAAAAAGTGATACATTGTAACCCCCATAAAACTACAAATACATTCAGACCCTCTTGTCTTCTCCTCTTACTTTCTCTTCCACTTGAATGCCTCCCTGCTGGTGTGTCTCATTATATTGGATCAGTTTTTTGAAAGAACAAATTAGTTAGAATGTTGCTGCTTCTTCCATCTGATTTGTTGAGCAGCATTGCTAATCTCTTTTCCCTGGACTAGAATTTTACCATTATAGGCAGGACACCTGGTCTCAGCCAGTCTCTGCACTGGGCATCCACCTCAGCCATGAGCAAGCATTACTAGTGACACCACTTAACCCTCTGATACTTTTGAATAAAGAAGGAATCACTGTGCTTTTAGTTTTTCATTATAATTAGGTCTCTTTAGTTCTTAAAAAATATATTTTTTAAATTGAGTATAGTTAACACACAACATTACCTTAGTTTCAGGTGTACAACATAGTGATTCAGCATCTCTGCATTATGCTGTGCTCACCACAGGTGTCTCTGCCATCTGGGTCCATACAATGATATTACAATATCATTGACTATATTCTCTATGCTGTGCCTTTGATTCCCAAGACTTACTCATTCCATAACTGGAAGGCTGTATCTTCCAATCCCCTTTACCCATTTTGCCCAACCCCCCATCTCCCTTCCTTTTGGCAACCAACCATGGGTTTGTTCTATTTATAGGTCTCATTCTGCTTTTTGTTTATTCTTTTACTCGTTTTAGATTCCACATATGAGTGAAATCATATGCGTTTGTCTTTCTTAGTCTGACTTATTTCACTTAGCATAATACCCTCTAGGTTCATCCATGTTGTCACAAAATGCAAGATCTCATCCTTTTCTATGGCTGTGTCATTCCATGGTACATATATGCCACATCTTTTCGTATTTATCTATTGATGGACACTTAGGTTGCCTGCATAGTGTGACTATTTAGTTCTTAACACTTTGTACCTTCTCTAGTTTACTTTTTCATCATGACGCTGAAGGACTCATGATCATTAGTGATCCTTAATGATTCTGTAAGTGTATTGTAGCTGAGATTTAGAACTTATTGTTAGTATTTTACAATTAATGGATACTATTTTTATTATAGAAATGCAAAAATGGATTCTTGGGGTGCCTGGGTGGCTCAGTCGATTGAGTGTCCAACTCTTGATTTTGGCTCAGGTCATGATCCCAGGGTCATGGGATCAAGCCCCACTTTGGGCTCTGTGCTGATCATGGAGCCTGCTTGAGATTCTCTCTCCCTTCCTCACACTCTTTCTCTCTCCCTCATAAAACAACAACAAAAACAACAAACAAACAAAAACAGAGATGGATTCTTTAACAAATGTAATGACTTGCTGCTATGTGTCATGAAAACAGGTTACTGAAAATGTGTATAATAGAAGTTAACATGATTCTATTAGCATATTCCATATAAAATTGTATTAGTAGTGATTTAAAGAAAATGTGGAATAAACATAAGTAAAAGTGATGATCTAGTAAGCATATGAACACATTATTTAATTTTATTATTAATTATTAATTATAATTAATAATTAATTTTATTAGTATTTCAATGTTAATATTGATTAAATGTTTCAAATTACAAGAATTGTTGTTAGTTTAGTAGACAATTTAATTTTTTTCATTTTAAATTGCAACATTGGGGCGCCTGAGTGGCTCAGTCGGTTAAGCATCCAACTTTTGATTTTGGCTCAGGTCATGATTTCATGGTTTGTGAGGTTAAGCCCTGCATCAGGCTCTGTGCTGACAGTGTAGAGCCTGTTGGGATTGTCTTTCTGTCCCTCTCTTTGTCCCTCCCCTGATCACAATCAATCTGTCTCTCTCTCTCTCAAAATGAATGAATGAATGAATAAACAAATAAATAAAATGGCAACATCAAGTATTTTGCTTCATTGTAGCATTTTCACTGATTTTATTGACTATTTCATGATGGTTTTATGTCAAAATGAAATAAGCCTTACCTTTTGAGGTAGTCGTGTTTTTATAATTTCCAGTGTACGGATGAGATAGAAAAAAGTGGAATATTCTTATTTTTGAGTTGAACTTATGTTTAGATATATAAATGGTGCAATTTAACTTTTAGATTACTATATGAAATGTAAATTCTGTTGTTATTTTTTCTTCCCAATTATCTCAGTATTTCAACTTCTTTGTTGGCTGTGTTCATAGCTAACAAAGGTGGTGGCCCCAGATGTGTGGAGGAATGTGATACCTAGCTGACCTTTGAATTTCCCTGTGATTTCTTACCATCTTTTAGGACTAAAGTTCTATTTGAGATCAGAGGAAAGAAAGCCATGGACCCTCTCTGGAGAAAAAACACAAAACACAAAATTTATTAGGACACAAAATATACTATAACACAACATTTAGAGGCACAAAGTTTATTATACATTTCAAGGCATTTTGTGAATTCCAGTTTAAGAAGCCATGTCCTGTACCTGGGTGCTATTTCTGTTTAATTTCAGAGATTAAGTACCCCAATTTAGTATGTTATTTTCACATTTCTACAGAACTATTCTGCACCCACCCAAAAAGTATTTATTATATCAGTTTTGCGCATGTGACAGAATTGAGGTATTGACAAGAAGCCAGTACTCTGGCCATTATGTCATAGGTTCATTTGATTTCAGCCTGCCCATGCTACCAGAACCCAAATGTATCATTTATGCTTTTGTTCTTTTTTTTTTAATCAGCTCATAATTTGATATATTACTACCTGATATCAGTTTGATTGTGAACATAAATTCGCACAGTATTTAGTTATGAGACATCCAGATGATTCAGCAAGTATTTATATTAATTTAAAAAATATTATAATTGGCATGGTGATATTAATCAAAACAGAAGTTACCTCTAAGGGGGAGTGGGAGATTACTTGGAAAGGGGCACACAGAAATTTCTGGGGTGATAGAAACTTCTTATGTTCTGATTTAGGTATTCTTTTTATGGGTGCATGCCTTTATCAGAACTCATCAAATTATACACTTTAATTCATTATATGTAAACTTTATCTTAATAAAGAAAACATTTAATAGGAATAGAGACAATAGTTAAACGTTTTTTTGCAAGAGTTTTATATGCTCAGAAGAGGTCAGTGGACTTTAGTTTGGGACCCACAATCAAGGAGGACCCTCCAGGCCACTGAACAACATTTATGACCACACAGGGTTTTGGCCCAAACCCATGTGCTGCTTCCTACTCAGGTGAACTGAACTTGACCACGCGTGAGCAGGGAAGAGTCTGTGCTTAGAGCAGAGACAGCCTAGGCAGTATGACTCATGTCACCAAGTCCTTTGTGCCATCTTGACTCCAACTCAGCCTTTTCCTTCTCTGATACTCCTCTGAGTATTCCTCCTTCCCCCTGGTAGCCACATGGGAGCAGAGGGGAGGGGAACCTGAACTGTCCACAGAAAAAGGGATTGAAGAGAGCGGCAATCAAGAAGATGAGAGTTTTTTAGTTGTTTTTTCCTCAATCTGTATTTTTACAGTGAACACTTGTGGGAGAGGTCAAAATTGAAGCCATTTTCTGAGGAGGGGTCAAATTAAAGTTAGATCCTTGTTCTATGAGTTATTTCCTGTTGTAGTTTTTCAGGTTGTTGAGGATAAAGGATGGGATTCTACAGTCTTTTCTGAGTGCCTGTTTTTGCCTATTAAAGACTTTTTTTATTATTAAATTTTTTTTTTAATGTTTATTTATTTTTGAGACAGAGAGAGACAGAGCATGAGCAGGGAAGGGGCAGAAAGAGAGGGAGACACAGAATGTGAAGCAGGCTTCAGGCTTTGAGCTGTCAGCAGAGAGCCTGACGTGGGGCTTGAACTCACGGACTGTGAGATCATGACCTGAGCCGAAGTCAGACGCTTAACCGACTGAGCCACCCAGGCGCCCCTAAAGACTTTTTTTAAAAGCAAAATATGCTTGCAGCATAATTTTTAAAAAATTCAACAATTACTTTATCATCCTATGACATGAACTCTTTCAAGTTTTCCACGTTTTAAATAGGTGGTCATTGTCTGCAGGCGAAATGATTGTTACCGAATTTAAATGATAGAAATGGATATTAGTTGTCTGTTGTTGAGTAACAGATCACACCAGAATTTAGCAGCTTAAAACAGTATTTATTATCTCATATACATTCTCGGGGTTAGGAATCCAGGAGCACCTTGGTGAGAGGATTCTGGTCTCACAGTCCCTCACGAGGTCCTGCCAGGATGGGTTAGGAATCCAGGAGCACCATGGCGAGAGGATTCTGCTCTCACGGTCCGTCACGAGGTCCTCTCAGGATGTCAGCTGGGATTGCAGTTGTCTGCAGCCATAACCGGGGGCAGCTCACTCATGTTCCTGGCAACTTCGTTCCCATTGTTGGCAGGAGGCTGCAGTTCCTCACCACATGGGCTTCTCTTGGGAGTACTTGAGTGACCTCACAATGTGGATCTCTCCATTGGGCTGCTGTGTGTCCTCATAACATGGAGCTGACTTCGCCCACAGTGAGTGATCCAAGACAGGCTACAATGGAGACTGCAATGTCTTCTGACTTTGCTTTGTAAGGCACAGTCTTTCACTTTCACCCTCTCTTGGGCTGGACTCTCTGTTCTTACAGCTTACAGACCAGCCAGGGGGAGACATACACACACCTCTATGAGGTTAGTGACAAAAAAGGATATTGACAAAGGCAGAAAGTGCTGCTACTAAGACAAAGAGGGTACTGAGTTAGAGTGTAGCTGGTGGTGCCAGACAAGACCTCTGAGAGGAAGTGACCTTTAAGCCGAGACCAGATGGATGAGAAGGAGCCCATCACAGCAAGGATTAGGAGGGGAAAGAGAAGAGTCTGTGTGAGGCCCCAAGGAAGGAAAGCATTTGGCCTGTTGCAGAAATGGTGTGGCACAATTGAAGAGGTCGGCCGGTGCTGAATCATGCAAGTGGATCCCTACAAGTTGGATTTTAATATCAATGCCATGGTATATTTGCACTTAGGTTCACCTGTGTGTAACGGGCCCCCTACTGCACCTCCCCCAAGGAGACTGGTTTATACAAGATAACAGTTTATCCTTTTCTCTCTTAGGAAATGAGTCTTATGGTAGAAAATCCAGGGACCCAGGCTCCTGTTGACTCATTTATTCATTCGACTATTTTTGGCTCCACTATCCTATTGTGTGGCTTCCATCCCAAAGGTGGCATCATGGACTAATATGGCGGCTGTGGCTCTAGTCATTACATCCTTGCTGTAGACCAGGAGAAGAGCGAAAGGCAAAAAGGCAAAATGAAGACCCCCTCCCGGCTTCTCGGTTCCTTTAGATAGCCTTCCTAGGAGTCCCACATGACACTCCTACTTGCAGTCAGTCAGCCAGAACTTATTCACATGGCCTCCTTCAGTTGTAAGGGAGAGTGTAAACTTTTATTTTGGGCGAGAAATACCCAACTAAACTCTCATGTCCCTTCTACTTAGGGGGAAGGAAATTGGATGTTGGGGGTCAGCAACCAGCAGCCTGTGCCACAAATGGAAAGTCACTAAAAGGTTCAAAACCAGGAGCTACATGATGCTTAAATAAAAAAGCTCATGGTGGGAAATGGCTGACAAAGGGGAAGGAGTACGGTGGGGAGACCGGCGAGGAGGCTGTGCAGTGGTTCAGGGCTTAGGTAATAGGCTACATGAGGGGCAGTGGTACTAGAAGCAGGTGGATCTGGGCTGTATGTCAGAGTTCAGATCTACAGGTCTTGGTAACAAGGGAGGTGTGAGGGAAGAGGAGCCATCAATAATGAAATTCAGGTTTTCTGAGAGTGCTGCAATTACAGAGATGAGGAAGAGCAACCAGGAGACAAGCTTGGAGGGAAGATTAGGAAGTTGGTTATGATTCTTTAGGGTTGAGATATCTATGAGAGCTGTTGAGTAAGCACTTGACTATATATTTCAGGAGTTCAGAAAGGAAGTCAGACTGTACCCATTGTGTTTGTAGCCATCGAGATATTTAAAATCTCCCAAGGAAGGAGTATACAGAGGGAAGAGAAGGAGGAATGTGTCTTAGCTCCCACAGATGCTAACATGTAGATATTGGATAGAGAAGGCTCTGTTACCAGAAGAAAGTGAGAAGGAATGGCCAAGGAAAGCCAGGGGTGTGGTGTCTTGGAAACCTGGAAAGGCAGGGCTTCAAGATGGACTGTTTCACTGCTGAGTGGCTGAGTAAGGTATGGCCAGGAGGCATCCATCAGACCCAGGAAGCTGGAGGTCACCGGTGACCTTGAAAAGAACATTTCGGGAGAGTGGTGGGGATGGAGGCTAGCTGGGAGTGTGTTCAGGTGTGAGTGGGGACCCAGCAGTACCCGACTGCTGTGTATAGAGTGTAGGCTTCTGAAAATCTGTGAGTTCATCACAACAGGAAAATGAAAACTCTCAGACAATTGGAAGAGGCAGGATGGGCAGAAAGTGCTAGCTGCTGGAATGCAGGTCACTAATAGATTTAGAAACAGAAGAACAGTTTGTCAAGTTATTGAACACTCACTGGTGCTGTCAGTTGTCAGGAGTAGACATGGTTGTGAGGAAATTGTTCCCCAAAAGTGCCCTTCCCTACTGGTAGCCCACAAATACAATCCATTTCAACAAGGGCTAAAAGGAGAGGAAAACCTGTTTGACGTACTTGTGCCAGCAATACAAGTCTGATCATTGAGGCCCATTCTCAAAGCCAGGAGATGATAAGCAAAAAATTGCTGGCCCCCAAAGCTACAGCAGCATCACATTTCTTGTGTTTGAAGACTTGTTTGAAAGAATCTTGGACAAGCTGAGCTAGCTAATGTGCACCTGCTAGAAATCATTTTTCTTTTTTTGCAGTCAAAGAGAAGGTCCCCAGTGTTCTGGCCACAGTTCCCCTTTCCAGCAGGAATGAGTAATATCCCTGTGGTTAAGAAATTCCTGGCACCTGGCAGCAAGAAGAGCCCACCCCCTGGTGTCAATGATGTGAAAATGGTCCACCAGATCCTTATATCCTTATAAAGCGGGTATTTATATCTGTGCGTTGGTTGGTCTCTCTGGATTGCTGTGTCCCTTAAGTACTATAATCAATGCCACAGTGAAGTGGCCCCCAGTTCTATGAATAGTTACTTCCTCACTTGCATCTCAGGGCCACCTTCTCTACTCAGAATCTTAATTTTGTCATGAGTAATTGGGAGAGAAGACAGGCCAGACTTTAAGTTAGACCCTTAATCTGACGAGTTATTTCTGGCTCCTCTGGATGGTCCATCGTGCTGTAGAGAGAGTGAGAATTTATGTTCCCCGAGCTTCTGTCTTCATCCTCTTTTTAGGAAGCAACGAAGGATCAGCACACATTCCCTAGTGCAGTAGTCTTCAAAGTGTGGTCTCCAGACCAACAGCATCAAAGCTGCCCAAGAACTCACTGGGAATGTATTCCCTCTCTCTAACCAAGGCCTATAGTATCCAAACTGAAAAGTGGTTCCCAGCAATCTGTTTTAACAAGCCCTCCAGGTGATTCCATTGCAAGGTAAAGACTGAGAAGGACTGCCCTAACCAAGGAGAGAGGTTCAGGGCCATCCCAGAACAGAGGAAATGGGTGCCAATGACTGGGAGAGAACTGGGCCTTGGGTTGACTGTGTTGTAGAGTCATACAAACCTACAGGCTCTGAGGCCACTCTCTGAGGCCCTGCCTATGTACCCACTGGAGAGGAAAGAAGGGGAAAGGGAGGGAGTCATAGGGGAGAGATGAATTGGAAAGAAATGCACACAGCTTGAGTAAGACACTTGGGGCTAGAAGGAGAAACAAAAATGACAGGTTTGTAAAGGATAAAAAATGTAAATTAAAGACATTTCCAGAAGATGGTCCACGGATACGGAAGTATCTAAGACGTCAGTGTATCTTTAGAGATTGAGAACTTTAATTTTTATGAAATTCTTTATCATTTCGCTGCTTTGGTTTTCTTTTATAAATACTCAAAAGATGGTAAGAGTCATTTTGTTCAGCAAAAAGTGCTTTGAACATGTTGGTGTTTTGTTTAATGCAACAACATCTGTAACACATTTTTGACTTTATTTGTATTTAAGAACATTCTTGTTTGTGAGGATTCTTCGGAGAGGCTTCCGGCATCCTGGTAATAGGGAAGGGGGCTCCTTTCTGTCTTGGCCATCTGGCTCATCCATGTGGGGTGGTTCTCCTCCCTGTACTCGTCCAAAATGGATGCTAACTCAGGTCTGTCCCAGTTCCATGGGCGTGACCAGATCTGAACCCCACACTCGTTATGTGGGGACATATAACAGCTGGTGCTGCAGCTTTGTTTTTGGCAGGGAGGAGGGGAAGGGATGGATTACCTAACAGCATTTTCAAAGTGCATAGGTGATGAAATTAGATCTTTAAAGATCTCAGTAACTTGTCAAAGAAGATATCTTTGGCAAAGCATGCATTGCTTTCATATGCATCATAGTTGATTTATTTTCAATCTTTTCTTTCCTAAAATTTTTATGCTGTGATAAAATTAGGAAGAAATTGGGGTAGGGTGCCTGGGTGGCTCAGTTGGTTAAGCTCCCGACTTTGGCTCTGGCCATGATCTCACGGTTCATGCTTTCTGCTGTCAGTGAGGTGTGGCTGCTTCAGATCCTCTCTCTTTCTCTCTCTGCCCCTCCCCTGCATGCTCTCTCTCAAAAATAAACATTAAAAAAAATTGGAGTAGATTTGCCAGTTTTAGCAAATAAAAATACAGGGTGCCTAGTTAAATTTCAATTCAGATACATATAGTGTTTTTTTAAAGTATGGGTATGTCCCATGCAAAATTGTTTATCTGAGATCTCAGTTTAACAGGGTGTCTTGTATTTTATCTGACAACCCTAAATTCATAGTAACTAAATTATAACGTCTGATCATTACTGTCATTCAAAATTTCCCCAGCTATAAGCTAAAAGTTTCTTGAAATAGTTACGGCCTTAGCTAAGATTGGTTGTGGGCTGTGTACAGTTTTAGGCAACCTAGAGGCAACCTCACTCCTCAAGAAATCACATTAGAAGGGAGTGACTATGAGTGATAGACCTCTAGGGATAATCTTGAGCATATTCCGTATCTTTTACAATGCAACTTTAGAACAGGTAATTAAAACAAAATTTAAATTAAAAAAAGTCATAATGAAATACATATCACCTAAACTTGACTATCTTAACTATTTTAGGCATACACTTCAGTGGTATTAAGTACATTCCCATTAGTGGGCAACCATTACCACTACCCATCTTCGGGATGGAATTTCATCTTGCAAAACTGAAGTTCCACACCCATTACACAGTAACTCCCTGTCCTACCCTCAGTCTGCCCCTGGCATCCACCATTTTACTTTCTGTCTCTAATTGGCTACTCTAGGAGCTTGGGCTGCTTTGACCCTTTGGCAGTTGTGAATAATCCACATATCTGTCCCTTTGAGACCCTGCTTTCGGTTCTTTTGGGTGTATACCCAGAAGGAAAATTGCTGGATCGTACGGTAATTCTATGTTTACTTTTTTTGAGGAAGCACTGCTGTACAACTTTCCATAGCAGCTGCAACATTTTACATTCTCACAGCAGTGCAGTAGGGTTCCAATTTCTCCATATTCTTAGCAACTTCGTCCTTTTTTGGGTTGTTTCCATGGTAGCAATCATAATGGGTGTGAGGTGACACCCCTTATTTAAAGAATAGATCACTAAATAACTTAGTGCTTTATTATTGGTAATGAATTATTTGATCCAAGTTCACTGTGTGATGTTACCTGGTAGCTGAGAACTGCTGTCCTGTGTGGTTTACTGGTTGCAGGGAATTTATACTGGTATTAGGATGGAGAAGTTGGATGGCTTTTTCAGAATCTTTCAAGACACTCCTTTTTTTAAAAAAAATGTTTATTAATTTTTGAGAGAGAGAGAGAGAGAGACAGTCAGTATGAGTGGTGGAGGGACAGAGAAAGAGGGAGACACAGAATCCGAAGCAGGCTCTATGCTCTGAGTTGTCAGCACAGAACCCGATGCAGGGCTCAAACCCACAAACTGTGAGATCGTGACCTGAGGTGAGGTTGGACACTTCACTGCCTGAGCCACCCAGGGGCCCCAAGACACTCTTACGAGAATGGCTTCTTTATTTTGTTTTTCATAAATTCCCAGAACTTCAACTGTGTTTATTTTAAATACCAAGGATGCAATCCACACTTGAGTGCGAATGGGCACTTTATCTGAAATACTGTCCTTTCCATGGTGACGGTGTATTAGCCTCAGGAATGGGATTCATGTCTCAAAGAATTTGTTCAACCAATGTTTAATGAGCAGCTGGTATATGCCAGGTGCCATGTTGGTATTGAGGACACATAGAAAGATCAGCACATTTTGATTCTGTTCAGGGTTCCTCAGGCATGATGGTGAGCACATTTTAGGTTCTCAGGGAATGCTTTATGAATAGAATTGCATTTTGGTATTTTTGTTGTTTTGTGGTGTTTCCAGTAGCTAAAAAAAAGAAACGATACTACCTTTATTTCTTTAAATAACAATAAACATACAAAATAAATTCTTACAGTGTTTTGTAGTGTCCAGCAGTCCTCAGAGTAGGAGTTTTCTCCTCATTTCATTGACGAGAAGACAGAGACTTGGTGCTGTTAGGTATGTTGCACAGAGAATTAATCTGAGCACCTGACTGGGAGTCATTCTAATTAGCATTCCTACTCTTCCCTTCTGGACGGGAAACACTTCCTGTGTTCCTTTTTTATAGCATGGTCCCATAAAAATAGTTGTTTTAAGGCTTGTTCTTTTTTAAGTGACTTGCATGTTGGATATAAAAGTAATTTAAATTCCTTGTATTTTACTCTTCTTACATATTTTTAATCAACATTTGCCTTCTGTGGACTTGAAAATATTTCAACTTAATTTCAAAATTATTACTTTGTGACCAAATTGAGCATTATCATTATGGCATGAAGTAAATATCTCTGCAATACCTTTTGAAAATATTTTGTAGGTACCTTATTCAACAGAGGTCATTGTTGGAATTTTGAGTTTTATGCCTTTAAATGGATCCTGAAGTCAATGATTATTTAGGTTTTAGGTCTGTCTGAATTCATGAGCATTTTGCTAACTATTTTGGCCTGCAGCGTTTTCTTTTAAGCTAATTTATTCTGTTTTCTCTCTGTGCTTTGAGACTTTAAATGGCTAACTTTGCATGAAACAAGCTTACACTAGGACCATCTGGTGTATCAAGGTGACCCATTCTCAACTCCTTTGGTCAAATGTTGCTTTCCTGAATGTTCTCTGCTATATATGTACATACCTAAATACCTTAATGTGGATATCTTGGATTGTATTTTAGATTTAAGACAATGTCATTGCTTCTTATTTTTTGGCTCCTTATTTCATCCAATGTGATGGCAACTGTCATTTCAGGCACAATTATAGAATCATGCCATAATAAAACCTCTTTTATACTTCGCCCTAACTTGCCAGCATTAGTACATGAAATTTGACATTAAACTCTTCTTGTTTATTAATCCCAAACATTAAGGTTAGAAGTTCTTAGAGGCGCTGGATTGGATTTTACGCTGAGCTAGTGTCAAGGTTTATGTGGCCTCCTGTGTCTGATTCCGCTTTCCTCCCTGACAGCCCGTGGGAGGCTGCGTGGGTGGGTAAGCGTTAGTCTGTACTTTCTTCCCAGTGCTGCTGTGTGGCCTTGTGAGCAGAGCAGAGCGGGCTGGGCAGTGGTGGGGCGGGGGGAAAGACCACTGCCTTTGGTTCTGAGTGAGCTCTTTAATCTCTCTTTATTTTCTTATTAGTAGCATCTATCCTGTTCTGACTACCTCACTGCTTACTGTTGCAAGGGTAAATAAGATTTGATTTGTGAAGGCTTTGTAAATTCAAACCCCAGCACAAAAATAATTTTTAGATACTAATTTGGAGAGATTAGTTACACATGTCACCTCGTTAAGATGGAAGAATTAAAATAATTTATGTTAAAAAGTATTTTTACAGTTTCAAAGTGTTTTTACATATAGGTCACATTTGAACATTTTTACACCATTCTGAAGTAGGAGGAGGTGCTGGTCTTATCAGCTTTATTTCAGTAATAATGGAACTGAGGGGTTTGGTACCCAGACATAAAGTCCAGACGTAAGTCCCTGGGCCAGGACATGGAGGGTTAAGACCCCAGGGCTTCCCTCTGGCCTGGGACCACTGCCCTAGCCCGCTTTCCCTTCATGGTACTGAACAGGTGTAAGAAAGTCATTGCTTGGTGTTTTCATGTCCCCTCCTTTCAGCCAGCCCTGTAACATAGGTAAAGGTAGAGCTGCTTGAGTTGAAGCAACAGACAAGGGGCCAAGGGATCAATACCTTCAAACCTGGGACCACTTCAGTGGAAGCTGTCTCTACCCTCTCCCTTTGACCTTTCTAGGAAAATCATAGCCCAGTGCTCTTTCCCTGTATCATGCTTATAGTAACTTCTGGAATCACAATTTTAAACTTCCTGGTAGCCAAGAATATATGCATAGGAAGGGTTTAATGGCAGCCATCTGATGGTGGGGGAAGGGTTGTGTACTATTTGTATAGCAAACATTATTTTTACATGGACTGCTCATTTATTGGCGGGGCGGGGGGGGGGAGGGCTTGCTGAGGGGAGTTACTGAAGGAGGAGGGGACAGGAAGGAAGGCTTGGCATTACCACAAACTCTTACATTATTTGACTTGCCTTATCTCCCTAAGTAGATTGTTCTAAAGGACTTTTCAAGGGCCTTATGTAAGGCTTATTTGCATACCCCACAAGGTCTTACACAGGTGTTCTGTAAATATCTGAGCGACTAAATGAATAAAACATTGAGGAAAGTCCTGGAATAGTTTAATAGTTTATCTTAAGGGCTAGTTTCGTAGTGGATTGTACTCTAAACATGTTCATCCATTCAACAAATATTTGCTGAGCATGAGCTATTTTGCTAGACACCGTTCTAGAGACTCAGAATAATGTAGTGAACAAAACAGATTTCTATTCTCTTGGAACTTGCTTTTATGTTTTACTTTAGAAAACACGGATATAAACATTTGGAAGGAATTAATTGGCAAAGGCATTTATTCTAATTACAGCTTGCCTCAGGAAATTGTCAGTACATTTTCTACATTTACCTTAATGACGTGCAGTACGCATCATGAAGTGATGACAATAACGAATGTGCATGTAAATGTATATATGTAGTTACCAGTACATTTGATTGTTAGGATTTGGGTCTGGGGAGCATACGGCTTTTACTTTTTCAACTTTCTGCAGAATTTTGTGGCAGAAAGATTAATAAAGGATTCATTGTATTCTGTGATCTCCATGTTATCCATTTATCTTTTAGTGTATAACAAATATTTTCATGAAATGTGAATGAAGCACACTGTAATTTAACTTTATATCTCTATGTAAATCGGACAGTTGAAAACATTTTTTGTATTCCATCTCTTTGCAGGGCAATCCCATGATTAAAATTGTCTACTATGTCATCAATTTTCTTAATCTTTTATTTATTTTCTTTATTTTTCTCAAAATAAACTCAAAAGACCAATAAAAAAGGAGATGAAAAAAGTATGTTCACAATTTCCCCGATTTGTTTATAATTCATATTCTTTTAGGAGATGGCATAACTGATTTCATCAAAAAATTTCACTGAATTGATTTAAGGTAATCCGTTCAGCCTTTGTTCCTACTCTTTACAGCCTGTGGGGTATAGAAGTTTAGAGCTAAGACTGGGACCAGGTGATCTGGTTCAATTCCCAGTCTGACTTTGTTTGGGAGATAAAAGTGCACACTGGTGTTAGACTCAGCTCAAAGAACTGAAGAAATAATGATGCTTTTGTAACCCAGCTGTGCCAGATGGCAGGTGAGGGTGCCAAGGGGCTCCCCGCAGGTAGCAGGGCATCATTCCTGTAGATGTTGTTTGGGATGCCTTTTCTTGCCTCTACACCTGGAAGCTGCCATTTGTCTGGGAAATGACTATTTAGTTCTTTTAAGTTTGCAAAGTTGCATAAAGTGAGCAGGTCATTACTGTGCTAGGAGTTCAGAATCCAATGTTAAGAGACAACGGTAACAGATAAAATAAAAGTGGAATCTGCCTAGTATGAACTGGTATCCATAGCAAAGGGTGAGAATAGACAGGTTGAAAACAATGAAGTTTTTATAGGGTAAGGAAAAAGAAAGTAACTAGAAGAACAAATGATTAGGTCCTTACAAACTGTATCTTTGAACACAGTGCCTATCATAGACTGGAGGGGCTCCCTTAAGAGTGTTATTTTGGTAGAAGGAAGCAGGAGTGCTTAAAAATTTTAGTACTTTTATTTTTGGCCCTTGTTCTTTCACTTTCTAAGAAACTCTTTAGTTTTATGATTAAGCTCTTAGAAGTTTAGTTGTACCATTTCAGTAATATTTTCTTCTATATTTATATGTTATTTTGACAGGCGAACATAAAACCGTAACCTAGACATTGGGTACAGGTCCCTTGTAACAATTGTCTTCCAGAAAGAAAACAACTTCCCTCTCTCTGCCCCACCCCTAGCCCCATGCATCCCCATTACTTCTCCCTTCATAGTCCATCCTTCACCTTGAGGCCAGTCATCCTTCTGATTATTTTACTTTCTTTTCCAGAAAGCTTTCTTGGTGGTTCCCTACTTTCTACAGAACTAAGCCTGACCTCCTCGGTATACTTGCCAAACTGGTTGGTTGCGGTGCGTGTGTGTGTGTGTGTGTGTGTGTGTAATGTTATAATACTCCCAAGTTTTTGCTCCTGTTCTCTAAATATTTTGAGGTAAGACCGGTTCCTGATTCCTGAAATAGTGCTTAGATGCTCACACTGTTCAGCTCATCCCATTTTCTTGGCCTCTAATGCTCTCTAGTTTTTTGTCTAGAAGAATCTCACTTCTGCTTTAAGGCCATCTTATATGTCATCTCTGCTGTGAAACCTCCCTGATTCTGGTCCAGGATTAGAATTAATAAAATGTTCCCTTCTTCATGGCATTTCTGCCATAATGTTCAGAGGAACACAGCAGAATCCAGAGTTGCTATAATTTGTTATCCCACTAGATATGCGAAGAAGCAAGAACATTTGACCTGTACTCAGGCAGAAGGGCAATGAGGGGGAAGATGCTGCTAGTCGATGCATCTTTGCATCCCAGAACAGTGCCATATACAGATTGGTTTTGTTGATATATTCTTATTTATTTATTTATTTATTTATTCGTTTGTTTTCTGTATATATATTTTAAATATTTATTTTTGAGAGAGAGAGAGAGAGAGAGAGAGAGCGAGCGAGAGCAGGGGAGGGACAGAGACACAAAATCCGAAGCAGACTCCAGGTTCTGAGCTGTCAGCACAGAGCTCAGATGCGGGGCTTGAACTCATGAGCCGGGAGATCATGACCTGAACTGAAGTTGGCTGCTCAACCGAACTGAGCCAGCCAGGTGCCCCATCATTTGATATACTCACACAGAGATATATGTATTCAAGAAATGTTTTAGTGCCTGCATGTGGTAGGAGCTTCAGTATATACGAGGGCAAATGAGAAGATCCCTTTACCTGAAGCAGCTCAAAGCCTAAAGCAAACAGCTAATTATCTAATCAGAAAAACAGATGCCCTGGAAGAGGCATAAACCAAGAGTTCAGGGAGTCCAGAAAGAGAAATATACCAACTTATATATCTACCTATATACCTACTTGTTTTTCTATCTATATAACAGAAGTAATCCTCAATATGGCTAAGGTTTAAGAACAGGCAGATTATTGATTAAATTAAAGTAGAGCAAATCCTACAAGTTTAGCAGAGAGAAGATTTGGGGGTATTTTCTCTGATTTGTTGCAAAGTCTCCTGGAAATTAAAGGGCCTATTATCAGATTTTTTTGTACCTTCTGCCCCTTTTGTTAGCTTTCTTTATAGCTCTTAATTTAACTTTGTATACAGTGCATCCAATTGTTTTTTCCTGTTTTTAATTTTCCCCCACTAATTTTATACTTATGACAATGTATCTAAAAGCAGTCACCATTCCCTTAAATGATTATCATATCCTTTTATGTTTATGATAAACTAAGGATATATTATTCTTGTTAAAGGTGTTTAAACCATTTTGTATGTACAGACATTATGGTGCCTCTTATAAGGGACAAATAGCCATTATGTATTTTTGAGTTTTAAACTTGTACAATATCAACAGCTTCTAATAGAGGAGTGATGTGGTCTCACAAACCCTTTCACAGATAACAATGGTAAGAACAGAGTGAAATGATAATTAAAAGTTAGAAACTGTAGTTATTTAAAGATTTTGGAAAGTATCACAGAATAGACAAAAACCAGAGGGAAATTTAATCTCAAAAAACTGATTAGAATTGTGACTTTGTAGCTTTCTGGCCCAATACCCCTTTTTCTTGCCATAACTTTCAACGGCACGCTGTGGCCATACTGGCTACATACATACATACTGGAGCAGGGATCAGACATCAGGTGTGGAAAAGCATGTGGAAATTGAAAGAGGAAATCTTGGCAGCAGCAGAACCACAGAAAATGGATAGGTAACTGCACACGTCAGGGAGATATTAGGGAACCTGGCTAAATGGTCCCTCAGAAATAGGTGGAGATGAGAGAGAAAATTACCTATTGGTAAGGATATGGAAGATCAGAGCAGCACTCAGATATCTTAATCTTTTTTTTTTTTAATTTTTTTTTAATTTTTTTTTTACGTTATTTTTGAGAGAGAGTTCATGGGTGTGAGTGGGGTAGGGGCGGAGAGAGAGAGAGAATCCCAAGCAGGCTCTGCATTGACAGTGCAGATGTGGGGCTTGAACTCACAAATCATGAGATCATGACCTGATCCAAAGATGGATGCTTAACCAACTGAGCACCCAGGCACCCCACAGCCATCTTAATCTGATTGGTATTTATAGAACACAATATACAAGTACAGAATACTCATTATTTTCAAATGCATATAGAATATTCTCCAAGATAGACTGTGTATTGGGCCATAAGACAAGTTTCAATAGATTTCAAAAGATTGAAACTTACAGAATATGTTTTCTGACTACAATGGAAATAAATTAACAATCAACAACCATAAAACATTTAGGAAGCCCAAAACACTTAGAAACTCAATGCTGCTAAACATTCATAAGTCAAGAAATCAAAAAGAAAATTAGAATAATTTTGAATTGAATGATAAAACACAGCATATCAAAATTAGAAAAAAGAAGTTATATAGGATATAGCTACAGTAGGAATATTTATAGCCTTATATGTTTATGATAGAAAAGAAATGAAAGTCTGAAATAATTGATCTAAGCTCATACCTTTGCACTTTAGTACACTATAAAATGAAGAAAAAAATTAAACCCAAAGTATCTCAAGGAAAGAAAATAATGATAATGTTGGAAATCAGTTAAAAAAAGACAACTAAAGGAAAATCAGTGAAACCAAAGACAGATTCTCTGAAAACGTAAGTAGTGTTGATAAACCTCCACCTAGACTGATTGAAAAAAAAAAAAAGAGAGAATCTGTAAAAAGCTACTAGAACTAAGAAATGAGGTTAGCAAAGTTGCAGGATACAAGAATAATGTACGAAATTAATAGTATATTTTTGGAAAATGAAATAAAAGTATAATTCTGTGTACAATATTATCCCAAACCATGAAATACTAAATTATGCACAAGACCTGTCAATGAAAAGTACAAAAACATTGCTGAAAGAAGTTAAAGAACATCTAAATAAATGTAGAAGTATATCATGTCCATGGATTGGAAGACTAAGTCTTATTATTAAATTGATCTATAGTGTCAGCATAGTCCCTGCTAAATTTCCATCTTATAGCCAAAGCAGTTTTTAAGTAGAAGAAAAATATTGGAGGAGTTATATTACCTGATTACTATAACACTGTGTAATCAAGCCATAGTAGTACTAGAGAAAGGATAGACACATGAATCAGTGGACTAGTAACAAAATCCATAAAATTTTTATTGCATGTATAATTATCAATTTATATAGTATCAGTTTTCAACAAAAATGGTAAGGCAATTTAATGGGAAATGGATAAGTCTTTTCAAGAAATACTGCTGAATAAGTGGAAATCTACATGGAAAAAAGTTAACATTAGCTCTTACCTCATACTATACTCAAAAATTGACTAAAAATGAATTGTAGCCCTAAATATCAAAGCTAAAGCTGTAAAACTTTTGAAGAAGAATGGAAAAATCTTTGTGACCTTGGTGAAGGCAAAGATTTCTTAGGACACAAAAAATCATGATCATAAAAGAATATAATTTTAAAGATCAAAATCAAAACTTTGGCTATTTATTTATTTTTAAAGTTTAGTTATTTTGAGAGACACAGAGTGAGACTGAGAGAGAGGGAGAGACAGAATCCCAAGCAGGTTCCATGCTGCCAGCATAGAGCCTGATGCAGGGCTCAGGAACTCACATACTGCAAGATCATGACCTGAGCTAAGATCCAGTTGGAGGCTTCACTGACTGAGCCACCAGTCACTCCAAAACTTTTGCTCTTTAAAAGGGGTGCCTGGGTGGCTCAGTTGGTTGAGCATCTGACTTTGGCTCAGGTCATGATCTCACGATTTGTGAGTTCGAGCCCCACATCTTGCTGCTGTCAGTGCAGAGCCCCCTTCGGATTTTCTGTCCCCCTCTCTCTGTCTCTCCCCACTTGTGCTCTCTCTATCAAAAATTAAAAAATAAACATTAAAAAGTATCATTAAAAAGATAATTTATAGAAACAGAAAAATTTTGCAATATATATGTCTGACATATCTAGAATTTATAAAGAGCTCCTAGAAGTCAAATAACTAAGACAAATAACCTAACAAAAGTGGTTAAAAAAATTGGAATAGCACTTCACAAGTAAAAGTATATGAATGGTCAATAGGATATGAAAAGATGTTCAACATGAGTGATTTGGGAAAATGGAAGCATGTGAAGGTCTTCATTTGTAGAACTTGTCCAGGCTCTACCTCCTTTCTGTTCTCTGGAGCCCCACCCAATCTTTCTGTGCTATAGTTTTTGATCTCTTGGATTTTTGATCCTGTGCTTGCTTTGACTTCTGGATACTTCCTGGCTCAAAGCCCTGAGATTGGGACCAGACTGGTCCTATTTCTTTGAACAACTTAGATTTTTGTATATTTTTCCTGGAAGAGAATAGACCCCTTAGACAAAAATATGGAAACAAACCAGTGGCCTTTTCTTTTCATAAAGGTTTTCAGTGCTTGGCTAATATCCTTTTAACTGTTATGGTTTACACCATTATGCTCTCACTTATGCCTCTCTCTGTCTCTATTTCTTTTCTCCCTTGATTTTTTATAGAATGAAGCCAAATCGGTCTGTCCTTTGTCTCAGTAAGACTTTCTTTTTTCAATTTCTTTAATCACCTCTCTTTTTAATTCTGTTAGTGTGTTACTCTGTAAACTGCCTCAATACCAATTCTTCTAGAACATTTTTCATGTTTTTAAAAAAATGTTTTTAATGTTTATTTTTGAGAGAGAGAGAGAGCATGAGCAGGGGAGGGGCAGAGAGAGAGGGAGACCCAGAATCTGAAGCAGGATCCAGGCTCCAAGCTGTCAGTGCAGAGCCCAATGCGGAACTCGAACTCATAGAGCCTGAGATCATGACCTGAGCCGAAATCGAGTCGGACGCTCAACCGACTGAGCCATCCAGGTGCCCCCATTTTTCATTTTTTTATAGGTAGGAATTAAACAGATGTCAGTAAATTTAACATTTTTTTCTTAATGGGTACTATATTTTATAAGATTTAATCATCTGGTTTTTAGACTAGTGGCCTTTTAACTGAGTGTATTTTGAGTGTGTGTTTTCTTGTGTGTGAAAGGCCAGAATGCCTGTACCAGAAGGAACTGTTGGGGCATTTAATTAGCAAAGACTTATATGGTGCTTACTCTATGCCAGGCACCAACTTGGCACTATTACAAATAGAACTAATTTAGCCTTCACAAAATCCCTTCACTATCATGTCACCATTACCAGTGAGGAAACTGAGGCAGAGAGAAGTTGGGAAATGTACCAAGGTCAGGTAGCTAATAAACAGCAGAGCTGGCATTTGAAGCTGGAGTCTGGCTCCAAGTTCTACCTAAATTGCTAACCTGTGCTGTATTATATAGCAGTGCTGGCTGTGTTCATTCTCAGTGTGATGTTGAAATGGATTAGGATAAGAAGTTGCTTTGCATTTTACTCAACAATTAAATGTGTTACTTGTGCATGCCCTTAACTTGCCAAGTTAATTGTCTTTGTTACTCTCTTTAAAGTTTTGGACCTTGTATGATAAGCAATTTTTGTACTGACAGGCCCTCGCTGAAGTAGTTGGACTAGTGTCTCTCTGTAGAGTGCCATGGCCTCCTGTATGTTGCAAGCAGAGCCACCACGGATCTTGATGGACTACTCTTTCACATGAGTAAAGCATCTGTTTTCAGGTTAAGAACATCTCCTAAGACTTTGTTACTTTTGCCATCAGCATGACTAGCTAATTTCATTTCAAGGCTAGTTTTATACAGATAAATATTTGCTTTTTTGACCATGCATGAGGTCAGAAACTCCCAAAGCTAAGGGGAGAAAAACAAAGTTGTGATGAGACAGGACTGATGAGCAATCTACTAAGTAGGGTCACTTCATAGGTCAGTTTCTCTCCAACAGCAGCTTCTCCATGCTATACCCAAGGTTCTGCCTCTACAAAACTCCATTTCTTTACAGTGTCCTTAACAGATGCCAGACAATAGTCATAACAATGAATATTAAGACTACAGATGCCACTGGTCTGTTGTGAACACATTTTGCCTTGTTTATTTTTGCAGACCTAGCACCTGCTATCAGAGAATAGATAGGTCTTTCTCATCTTTTCTTAGCTGTACTGGCTGGCATGGGGCTGTACAGCAGTGGTTGGCAAACTTTTTCTGTAAAGGACCAGATAGTAAATATTTTAGGCTTTGTGGGCCATATTAGTCTGTAGCTCTGCGTTTGTAGCTGGAAAGTCGCCATAGGTGACATGTGAATGAACAGGTGTGGCTGTGTTTCAACAGAATTTTTCTAACAAAAACAGGTAGCTGGCTAGATTGGGCTCCTGTGCAATTGTTTGCTGATCCCTGCCTTGGAGTAAAGGTTCAGTAAATTATTAGCAGTTGTAACAGTCAGAAGCATAAGTTGCACTGTGGTAACAAAGAACCTTGATATCTCTGTGGCTTTATCCACCGCAGTTTATTTTCTGCTCATACTTTCTGTCCAGCGGCAATTGGCAGAAGATTTCTGCTCATTCTAGATACTCAAGTTCTGAGGCTGATGGGGACTTCATCTAGACATGTGTTACCACTCAACAAAGGAAGAGGAAGGTGTCAGATCATGAACTGTTCCTTAAAGCTTCCACCTGGAGGTAACACAGTGCATTGGCTGAAACAAGTCCTATGGCCATACCCAACTTCCAAGGAAATGGTGATACAATCCTATTATGAACCTAGAAGGAAGAGACATGGAGTATTCGTGAATAGCTCAAGAGATCTTTTGTGGAAGATAGCAGATAGAACACTAAACAGGGTGAAACCATATACATGAGAGTTACTCAGGCTGAAGCTGGAATGTGGTGGCCAGAGCTGTAAGGGACTCAGGGGTCTCTTCGAGCCCCACAGATGATGGTTGGGAAAGCCTCTGTTTTAAAGACAGCTACCAGCCTACAACTGAGAGAAGTAATTCTGGGTTTCAAATGCACCAAAAATGTATTGAGCTGAATGGATTTCACATCAGATACTGTCATTTTTGGAGCAATTAATTGACTTTGTTGAACTTTTATATTAATTCTTACCCTTGGTACTTCATCTTAAGAGACTTACCTAGGATGTTTTGGGAAATACTATTACTATAAAAGTACTATTACCTATGCTTTAATAGGTTAAATTATTATTAGGATAAACTAATTACACTGTTAACTATAGAGACCGTGCATTTTTAAAATTATTTTTTATTTTAACTTTTTGACAATGCACTTTACCCCAGCTTTATTAAGATATAATAGTTATATAAAATGCACATAATTAATTTATACAATTTGGTGAATTTGAGTATGTGTATACACTTATGTTAACTTCACCATAATCCATGTAATAAACATATCCATCACCTTCAAAAGTTTCCTTGTGTCCTTGGTTGGTTTTCTTGTCTTTTTCTTATTTTAAACACTGAATCTAGCCTACTAACAAATTTTTAAGTGCACAATACCTTATTGTTAACTATAAGCAGTATGCTGTACAGTAGGTCTTTGGAAGTAGCCTCTTGTATAACTGTAACTTTGTAGTTTTAATTTATTTATTAGGGGTTTGTGGCAATATGGGTGGTATTTTGATGGCAGGGCTCACCAGTGGCTTGCTCTATGCTCTTCCTTCCTGTGAATTTCTTGGGACAGCATAGGCCAGAAAAATGGCAATCTGAGAAGCGAAGTGTCCTCTCCTAATAAGTAGGAGACCCTGTTGGAGTAGCTTGAGTTTGTGTCTTGGGACCAACGGGATTAGGTGGTTCTGCAAAGAAAGCTAGGAGTGTCCAGTTCCTAAGAAGAACACTGAGTCCTATTACATTCCCTGATGCATAGAACCAGGAAAAGAGACATGGTAACGTGGCTTTGTACCTTCTTCAGGTACACTAACCCTCCTGGTTATGATTGCCCTGGGCTCTTGCCAATCACACTAGCAAATTCTCCTTCGTTGGGGGAAACAGGAGCAGGCAGAGCTCAGGTGGATGAAGGGTAGATCTGGGTTGGGGAGGGGGGCAGGAATATCACCTCCCAAAAATTTTTTTAAAGAAACTCTTCCCCTAAAAAAAGAGAGAGAGGGAATCAAGCCATAAGAGACTCTTAAAGATAGAGAACAAACTGAGGGTTGATTGAGGCAGGTAGGTGGGAGATGGGCTAGGTGGATGATGGGCATTAAGGAAGGCACATGTTATGATGAGCACTGGGTGTTGTATTCTACTCCTGTAACCAATATTGCACTGTATGCTAACTAACTAGAATTTAAATAAAAATTTGAAAAGAAAAACAAGAAACTTTTCCCCAGAGACAAACTATTTGTTTTTTTTTAAAAGAATTTTCAAGACTTGTTTCAGTTGAAAAGGGAAATGCTTTTCTTTATTCTGTTATATATAATGAGCCTGACATAGTTTTATCCCATAGTTTGTTACTTTGTGCAACTGATCATTATTAGCAGTAGTAAAGATATGATTTTTCCTCCTTTTTTTAAGGAACCGTTGGTATTTTAATTTTTATTGAGGTATAATTGACATACATTATATTAGTTATAGATGTACAACAAGATGATTTAACATCTGTTTATTTTGCAAAATGATCACAATAAGTTCAGCCAACATCTGTCACCATAGTTAACAGAATTTTTTTCTTATAATGAGAACTTTTAAGATCTGTTCACTCAGCTACTCTCAAATGTGCACTGCATTATTATTAACCATAGTCACCATGCTGTATGTTACATCCCCATGACTTATTTATTTTATAACCGGAAGTTTATACCCATTTCACCCACTCCCCCATGCCATGTCTGGCAACCACCAATCTGTTCTTTGTATCTATGAGCTGAGCTTTTTAAAAAAATTATTTTAAAATTTTAGTTTATTTTTTATTTTTTAATTCTAATATAGTTAACATACAGTGTTATAATAGCTTCCGTGTATGATATAGTGATTCAACAATTCTCTCCATTACTCAGTGCTCACCATAAGTGTACTCATAATCCCCTTCACCTATTTCACCCAGCCCCCCACTCCTCTCCTCTTTGGTAACCACCAGTTTGTTCTCTATAGTTAAGAGTCTGTTTTTTGTGGGGCGCCTGGTGGCTCAGTTGGTTAAGCGACCAACTTCAGGTCATGATCTTTTTTTGTGAGTTTGAGCCCTGTGTTGGGCTCTGTGCTGACAGCTCAGAGCCTGGAGTCCATTTCAGATTCTGTGTCTCCCTCTCCCTCTCCCTCTCTCTCTCTCTGCCACCCCCTCTGCCCCCTCTTCCACCCCCCCTCCCCACTCATGCTCTGTCTCTCTTTCCTTCAAAAATAAATAAACATTAAAAAAAAAAGTCTGTTTCTTGGTTTGTCTCTTTTTTTTTTTGTCCATTTGTTTTGTTTCTTCCTTTTTTGATTTTTTATTTTGATTACATTTCTTTTAATGTTTAACGTTTATTTATTTTAGGGAGAGAAAGAGAGAGAGAGAGAGTGAGTGGGGAAGGGACAGAGAGAGAGGGAGACCCAGAATCCGAAGCAGGATCCAGGCTCTGTGCTGACGTGGGGCTGGAACTCACAAAGCATGAGATCATGACCTGAGCCAAAGTAGGATGCTTAACCAACTAAGCCACCCAGGCACCCCCATTTGTTTTGTTTCTTAATTCGACATGAGTGGAATCATATGGTGTTTGTTTTTCTCTGATTAACTTGTTTCATTTTGCATTATATTCTCTAGTTCCATCTACGCCATTGCAAATGGCAAGATTTCATTCTTTTTAATGGCTGAAATATATCTATATGTATCTATTGTAAACAATGCTGCAAAGAATATGGGAGTGCAGATATCTTTTTGAGTTGGTGTTTTCTTTCACTTAGGATAAATACCCAATAGTGGAATTGCTGGATCATATGAGGAACCATTAGCATTTTAAGTTCACACCACAGAAGATCATTATGGCCACGGTAAGCCGTTGGCCCTGTTTCCCATCCAAAGAGAATAATAGAAGCTATGAAATAGAAACTGCATTTGAGAAATTTTGAGATATAAATTTTGATTTAATTTTGAGGAATTTAAAGAGGCAATTTTATTAACTTCAAGTTTTCTTAGTGCTTTTAATTGAGTAATGTGAAATAGACTTTCCAAAAGGGAGATATTGTATGTAGCATCTCTGAAACTTTTAATTTATGAAATAATTGTGCAAAGGGCTAGTGATGCCCAAGTGGAAACATCATGAAAGATACACATGTCTGACTCTCTGAGAGAAGACATTATTATGTATGTTGAAATGATAGTGATTCTGAATCGACACTGACCCTCTGTATTTCCCCTCATATTCATTCACTCACCAAATTCTATTGACTTCTGTTTCATAATTTTGCTTGTGGTTTATCAAACCATTTGTGCCCTCTTGCCACCATCTTAATTCATGCCCTAATAATCTAATTGTTGAAAGTGTAGCTAGGTGACAGTGCTCTTTAGCAACATCACTGTTATAACCGACTCTTGACTTCTTTCTTTTGTAACTCTTTCCAAGCTGGGACCTTTAATTCTGATCTGAGTGCATTTTAGATTCTCGGATAGCTAGGGTGATTAATTTTTCCAATTTGCCTGGGACCATTGGATTTCCTGGTATGTGGGACTTCCTAAAACCCATAAAGTCCCTGGCAAATGGGGACCAGTTAATTTTTCCTCCCTTTTCAAAGTCCACATAGTACATGCTATAAAACATAAGGCAGGGTTTTTTGTTTTTGTGTTTTGTTTTTTGTTTTTTGTTTTTGTTTTTCCCTTTTTCTGTTTTTAGACACTATGAATTTGGAGATTTATTGAAATTGAGCCCCCTTAATAACATATAAGTAACTGTATTATGTTTATTATATTTTTTGTATTATGTTTACATTTTGTTATATGGCATTTATCAGATATTTCACTGCCCCAATTAATAGTCAATGGAGTTGTCCTGTGATAGGACTAAAACTGTCAAAGACAATTAACAAAACAGCCAGTAGATGGCAGTGTGACATTGTACTTAAAGCTCTGCAGAAGACCTTGCATTGCAGCTGCAATTTGGCATTATTAAGGCAAAATGACTTCCTATTTCATTTGGAAAACTACATTTTGATCAACAACCAAATAGCTTTTAAGTGAGTTCTGAGCAAGCAATTCCTTCCCTGCTTATAACCTGTCTTCTGTCATTTTAGCTGTACCATATTAGTTTTGCCTACCAGATAGCAAGCATCCTGAGGTCAGGAATAACATGCTGTAAATTTTATCTTCTTTCCAGAATGCTCAACTCAGAGCTGGGCATATAATTGCTCAATTACTTGCTCACAAGTGTTTTAGCTCAAAAATGATTAAAATGTTTTACTGTTATTACGCATTCTATTCAAAATATAGTCCTGGAAAATCTATATAGTCTGTGAAGACACATGCATACATGCAATGCACACAAATATACACTGGTGACCATGCTGCATAATTTTATATTGGAAACTTAAATATGTGAGTCTTCCATGCTCTGCTTCTTTTCCACCTCTCTTCTGCTTTCAGCGGAACTTAATAAAAGTGCTGTCTGCCTGCCCTTGTCTACACCACTCGCCAACCATTGCCTCTGCTGTCGATTTCAGTTTGGCTTTTGTTCTTATCCTGCCACTGCTCTTGCTCAGGTGACCAGAGATCTCCATGTTGCTGAAGCCAGGGGACACACTTCCTTGCTTTCAGCATCTTCCCACACTGGATGCCCTGGGCTTATAGTGTACTCGTCTACATTTCCCTTTTGGCCTTCCTTTCCAGCAGAAACTGCCTAGTATTCATTCAGTCCTCTTCTGTCTGAGCTAAATGTTGAAGTCCCTCAGGTCAAAATGATGTCTGATATCATTCTCTCCTGTCCCTCAGTGAAGCCCTCAACTTCTTTCCATCACTGTGGCTCCCACCCGGGGCCAAGCCATGTGACCTTTGCATCTGGATCACCCAGGCATCTCTTCAGGGTTTTCTTTTGTCCAGACACGTTGCCACCAACTCCTTCTCTACATTTCTCAGACAGAGCTTTCCAGAAGCCATCTCCTTCTTTTAGTGAGAACACCTGCAAAGTTCTTCATTGCTCTTAAGGACAAAGTCTCAAACCCTTATTGCTGCACTGTATATTCTAGCTAGCCCCACCTCCAAGCCAGCTCTGTCTACATTTTTCAGCTTGATCTTGAGCCATTCTCCTTTGCTCAGTGCATTCCAACCACAGCAGACTTTTTTTTTTTTTTTTAAGCATTTCTACCTGCCTGCAGGCATCTGTCCAACAGTGAGCAAGCTGTTCTGTCTTCCTGGTTCTCTCTTTCAGGGCCCTCAGCCCAGTGTCTTCCCCAAGAGCTCCTTCCCTGTCCCCATAGACTATGTTAGGTCTGCATTCTGTGAGAAGTTCTTTTAGTGTTGCATTATTTTGGAGCCTTTATGACAACTCTGTCAATGAAATTTTGTATACTCCTGTGTTCCTTCCTAGACTCTAAGCTGTTATTGCCTGGTTCTTGGTTGTATCCTGATTTATAACAAAATTCCCAGATGCAGGCCAGGCTGGTATACACATGATAGACAGCATTTAATAAATGTGCCAGGAACTTCAGAAGTGTTCCATCCTCAATTTCTAAAGCTTAGCTTTTCACTGTCATAGATTATGTATCAATTTATTAGACCAGTAACTTCAGTAGGAATATTGTTACTAGAAATTTGTTGAAAATTACTCAGGTTAAACCGAACTTTTTAGAATACCAAGTGTATTTTTAAGAAGTTTGTCCTTATTTTGTATTAGATATACCTCTCTCTTTTAATAGAATACATACCACATTTTTATCTTGTGTTGTCTCTGTGTGTGTTTGTGTGTTTGTGTTTTTTAATCATCTATAACTATGGACAGTATAAATTGGGTGATAAAATTTCAAATTCTGGGCATCAAAAAAACCTTATTAGAAAAAGCTTATTTTTGTTTTGTTTTATTTAAGATATATAAGATTTATATATATCCTAACCCACACTTCCAGATATATTCTAAAATTAAATAAAAAAGGTATTTATTTTTATAAAAGCCCCATTATTTTTAAAGTAAATAAAATTTTAGTCCTAATCAACCTTGTGGACCATAATTACTTCTAAAAATGTAACCTGAGTCTTATGTCTAAATTTGAACACCAAGGAAGAGTAGCAGTGACTCATCATCATTATTATTTTTTTTAAACTAAAACCAGCAGTAATTCAGGTCTCAATCTCAGAGCTTTTTTTTTTTTTTTTTTTTTTTTTTTTTGTCTAAATTAACTTCCTTGGATAGCTTTTCTTACTGATTTGAAAATTGTCCAAGTAGTATTGAATACCTCCCTGCTACATGGCTCACAATTACACATTTTTGTAAGATCATATGATCTATTCTGTAATCTAATCTAGGAGAGGAGGGAGAGAATGGGTAAAGAGGACCAGTATGTGGCTGGGGGAGAATTATTTATCAAGGTGTGTGTAAACCAATCCTGTAAACTAAGCTGCAATGCTTCAGAACCTTGTTCTGATGATTTGACTCATGAATCAATCTGCTATATTATTTTTCCCGTAGAGAAATGTGGTACTTTTAAAGATAATTATTCCTTCATTTGGTTCAGAGCAATTTCAAACCTTCTGGTTTTTATTCAGTGGCATATTTATTTACTTAGAAATCTGTTTAACATAGGGGAAAAATCTTTGTGGCTCCATAATAGAAATTAAAAAAAAATCTGTTTCATGCTATGTGAAAGCATTTTAACAAACGAGTAGAAATATATTTTAAAGACTGACATAACCTTTAGAAGAATCTACCTTGTATATTTATTGGTCTTGCTAGATACCATGTTCCCATGTACCTCCTAGAGGTGGTTTATTTTCTCTGACAGCTTCTTTTGAGAATGACCGTCCAGTGCTAGCTTGATGGGCATGGACAAGACCAAGAAAAGAAAAGTCATCTTATAATTCATTACTCTCTTCTCAAGAGAAAAATATAGATAAGCAAACCAGGGATTAGTTGAAGTAACTCTTTTACATCATTTTGTATTAGGGTTCTTTTGGGTTTCCTCTGATAGAAACTACACTCAAAATAGCTTAGGTAAAAAATGGAAAATTGCTCTATAACTGAAAGGTCCAGGAGGGCCTGTTTTAAGGCATAGCTACATACAGAGGCTCCAATAGTATTGTCACAGCTGTTTCTGCCTCTTTGATACTTATACAACTTTCTTCTTGATAGGCTTTTGTCCTGGGAAGGCATTCTCCTTAAAAAGCAATGATGCTTATGTTGGTCTAGGCTTACCAGGCCCTGAAATAGGGAAAAAGATCTTCCAGGATATATATACATTTTATTTTTTAAATTTTTAATGTTTTGCTTTTTTTTGAGAGAGAGAGAGAGAGAGAGAGAGAGAGAGAGAGAGAGAATGAATGAGAATCCCTAGCAGGCTCTGGCTCTGAGCTGCCAGCACAGAGCCTGATTATGCAGTTGAATTTTCTGTGTTTCTGTTGAGTTCTGTCAGGTTGTGCCATCATGTATCTGGCAGCTCTTAGATGCATACTTATTGTGGACCACTGTGTCTCCTTGAGGAACTGACTCCTTTTTATAAAGTGTCTGTCTTTATCCATGATAATATTCCTTGCTCTGAAGTCTACTTTACCGTTATGAATATAGTGCCTCAAGCTTCCCCCCGCCGCCCGCCTCGGTTAGTGTTTCTATGATAGGTCTTTTTTCATTGTTTTACTTTTAACTTGTGTCTGTAAACTTCAAGTGGATTTCTCACAGACTGCATATACTTGAGTTTCCTATTTTTATCAAACTTGACAATCTCTGCTTTTTAATTGGAATGTTAAAGGATTTATGTTAAACATATTGATATGATTTGGTTTACATCTACTATTTTGCTGTTTACTATTTGACTCCTATATTCTTGTTCTTTTTTTCTTTTTCTTTCCTTTTCTGGAAAAATAATGGAGTATTTTTTAAGATTCAATTTTATATGATTTTATTAGAAATACCTCTTTATTTGGTATATCTTTTTTTTTTAAATTAATGAAGTTGTTCTTGAGAGAGAGAGCATGAGCAGGAGAGGGGCAGAGAGAGGAGAGAGAGAGAGAATTCCAAGCAGGCTCTACAGGTCAGCATGGAGCCAGACACAAGGTTCAAACTGTGAGATCATGAACTGAGCCAAAATCAAGAGTTGGCCACCCAGGCACCTCTTGTTTTGGCTTATTTTATTGATTTATTTTAGTGACTATAATCTGGGATTATGATAAATATATTTAACATATCATAGTAAATAAGCACTGCCTATTTTCCAGTATCTGTGTAAGAAACCCACAACAGTACAGTTCTATTTACTTCTTTCATTTTTTGGTGCTATTGTCATATACTTTAGTTCTACATATGTTATAAATTCCATATTTTTGTGTTAGATGGTCACTTTTATTTTAAACAGTCACAGGTTAAACTATTTTAGAAACAATCTCTTATATCCCCTTCTCCCTCATATTTACCATTGTAGGGGTGCTTCATTGCTTTGTATGATCCACATTTTCGTGTTTTAGAGAAAATCTAGTGTGATAAATTCTCTCAGCCTTTCTTCTTTTCTCCTCCTTCTCCTTCTGTCTAAAAACATCTTTATTTCATCTTCATTTTTGAAAGATATTTTTTCTATGTTTTTTCTGGGCATAGAAATTCTGTTGACAGTTTTCTTCTGTCCTAACTTTAAAGCCAGCATTCTACTGTCTTCTGTTTGTTTACTTTCTGTCAAAAAATCTACTGCCATTTCTTCTTCTTGTGTCTCTGAACTCACTCAATATGTCTTTTTACCTCCAGGTGCTTTTAGAATTTTCTCTTTTTCACTTTATCACTCTTTATCAGCAATTTGATTATGATGTATCTTTGTTTGGTTTTCTTTATGTTTATTCTATTTGAGATACCTTGAGCTTCTGAAATCTATAGAGTTATTATTTCTTTAAATATTTTTGTACTTCTTCCCTTTTCCCTAAGACTCCAGTTACACATATGATAGACTACTTAATACATATGTACTTGTCACTGATGTTCTGTTCACTTTTTCAGTCTTTTTTCTCTGTGCTTTTTTGGACAGTTTCTATTTCTGTTTTCACGTTCATTGATCTTTTCTTCTGCAATGTCTAATTTGCTGTTAATCTCATCGAGTATATTTTTGACTCAAGAAACCATCCAGCATATTTTCGTCTATATAAATTCCATCTGGCCTTTGTATATTTTTCCATTTCTCTCTTTGCTATGGTTATATTTTTCCTTATGTCCTTGAGCATATTAATAATTGTATAATAGCTTTGTTAACATTGTAAATAACATTTGTTAACATGCCTGCTAATTCCCTCCTATCTGTCATTCTGGCTCTGTTTCTATTGATTGGATTTATTTTTTTTTCCTGGTATTGGGTCATATTTTTTCTGCCTCTTTGCATGCCTGGCAATTTTTGACTAGATACTGGGCATCAAGATTTTCTCATTGTTGAGTGCTGGATTTTCTTGTATTCTTTTAATTTTTGTTCTGTCATGTAGTTAAGTAACTCACAGATCAGTTTAACCTTTTGAGGCTGCTGTTCAGCTTTGTTAGGGTGGGTCCACAGTAACCTTTATTCTTGGGCTAAGCCCTACCTACCAAGGTGTAATTCCTCAGGGGACCTTACCCAGTGTTCCATGGATTACAGGGTATTTCCAGTTTGGCTGATAGGAGCATAGACTATTCCCAGTCCTGCTTAAGCACTTGGAATTTTGTAGCCCATTGGTTCATTCCTTCACCTCGTGGCTTTCCACCCTGTGCACGTAAGGTCTGTACTTGTTAATGATTCAGTGAACCTTGTTGCTACAGGACCTTCTGTGTAGCAACTTTCTCTCCTTTTTTTTTTTTTTTTTTTTTTTTTTTTTTTTTTTTTTAATTTTAGAGAGAGAGAGAACATGATCAGGGGAGAGGGGCAGAAGGAGAGAGAGAGAGAGAGAGAGAGAGGGAGAGAGAATCTCAAGTAGGCTCCACACTCAGCATGGAGCCTGACTTGGGGCTCAATCCCATGACTCTGAGGCAAAATCAAGAGTTAGACGCTCAACCAGCTGAGCCACCCAGGCCCCCCATCTCCTTCCTCTCTTGTATTCAGCCTTACAAATTCTAGCTCTGTATTTCCTCCACTTAGTAAGTCTGCTGTGCTGTGTTTGCATTCTCTCTTCCTGTGCTGTGGCCTAAAACTACTCCCAGGGAGTGTGATGGGGCTATTATAGGGCTGAACTCACTTTTCTTCCTTCCCTCAGGGATCACATTTCAGCACTGCTTATTTTTCAATATCTGAAAAACATTGCTTCGTGTATTTTGTACACTTTATAGCAGAAAGGAAACTTCTATAGCAGTTCATCCTTTAAGAGTGGAAGTAGAAAAAATGTTATATAAGTGGCTTCATTTTATAAATGCATTATTTCATTTAATATTATATCATAAAAATTTCCCACATGTGATTATAATGTCCCGTTAGTCCATCCTGAGGATTATCTATAATTTATTTAACTCTTCCCTTCTTTTAGGATATGACCCTTGTTTCCAGTTTTCCACTATTTGAAAGTGGCTATCTTAAACATCCCTGGCTACATCTTTGGCTACATCCTTGGATATGAGTCCTTGTTTTTTTACATTCAATTATGTCTTCATGATGTATTTCTTAAAGTGTAATACTTGGGTTGAAGGATTTGCGAGTATTAATACCCCACAAATGTGTCACTAAGTATTTTCTGGAAAGATTATACCAATTTCCCCCTGGCATTATATGAGAGTACTCATTTTGCTACCCCCTTATAGCACTACCTTTTTTATTCTTTGTGTGAACACACTGAATGCATTACAGTGTGAAGTCTGTTGCTGGGGAGAATCAAGCACAGACTCTTTCCCCAGAGTGCTCATAGGTGAGTGAGAAAAACAGTAAACCAATCACCAACATATGATACATTTTGGAAGGAGTGATCCAAGTCCACCTAGGAAAACCCCACAAACGTGAAGTTTTCATCAAATATTTGAGGATAAGCAGTTTGTAATAAGGTCACACAGAGAAAAAGCAAACAAACATTAGAAAGGTTAATGCGACATTTAAGGTGACTAAAGTGTGGGTTTGGGGTGAGAAAGTAGGAGGAAATAAAGAGGGATTTGAAGGCAGAAAGCAGATAGTGAAGGGCTTTGTTTGGTTTTGAGTAAGTGCAACACACACCCAATCTTCTACATTCCATGGGTGTACTGACTCTTTATGTGTAGTAAAATTCAATTTCTTACCATTGGCTTTGTTTTTCCTACAAAGATTTTCTTACAAAGGTTTCTAAAGTGTTTTCATAACGACAGGTCCTATTTCAATTGAGGATAATACCCGGCATCTAAATACTGCAGCAACCTTTTCTGTTGTTTGTTTCTTAAGTGAACAGGTTGAGGCCTTGTCTGCTCTTGTAAATTCAATGGGCTTGATTCTTTCTTGTCTTTTAAATAGCGTACGTTGCTGTCTGTGCAGGCATAGCTGTGCCTGGAGCAGTTTTCCTTGCGCTGAACATATGATCTGGTCTTTATCCTGGGTGAGTATTCTTTATGGGGCTGGCTTTTCTCCCTCAGGGTGAAGGTCTCATCTTCACTTTCTGCCTCATTAGAACAAAGGCAAACCACGGGTATGCGGTATTATAAAACCAATGCACTTTAAGCAAAATTTAGCCATCTCACCAAAAGGAAAAAGCTTAAAAATGTCAAGAACAGAGATGATCTAAGACTTTGGAGACAGACCTACCTTCCAGTCTGCTGAGTGACTAATAAGTTGAATGATCTTGGTCAAGTCACTTAGCTCTTTGGTTTCTGCTCTTGATTGATGACATGAATTTTACATTCTCTATTAGTTCTAAACTTTGAATGTATAAACAAGGATTAAAAAAAAGTTTAAAAGGATAAACTCGTTGTGGATATAGAAATTAAATTTGTGTTTTATATTAAAAGCAACATTTAGCCATATTCTGTAATGATCTATGTTTCCAGATTACCAAAGACCTTTAACAAATACAATTCTAATTTTTTAACGAGTTATATTCTAACCATGATGTGTCAGCTTAATATCTGAGCAAAATATATTGGGTTGCTTTTCATTTATCTTTGATGCATCGCAGATATTTACACTTGAGATGTTTCACTAGGACTATAGTTAAAATAAAGTGCTTAAATGAGTATTCAGTTCTTTTTTAAGAGACCTCAAATTACCAGAGTTAAACTCAGAATAGCTGTCCTGGTTGTGGGCATCTGTGGCTTCTTTCCATATCCATTTCTGCTGTAATTCTAAGGCTTTGTGAGATGAGAGAGGAGGCTTTCGAAGGCTGTGTATTATAATTTTTGTTTAAAGTACTATTAATCTGATACTTTAGTTATTTTTGTCTTAAATAGGGGTTTTGTGTGCTATTTTGGGCACAAACTGTACCACTTTTTAAAAAATGACTATAAACACTTTTTCAGTCTTAAATAACAGACTTGTGCTTGAGCTTTGGGCAAACTCTCCTTCTTAATTCAGAGACTGCTCATATAGAGAACACATCTGAATGTCCTACTAATGCTTTGGAGCCACTGATATGAAATCTGTTATAAACTGATACTTTTGATGCTCAGAAACTGTTGCTGCAGGTGGGTCTATCCATCCTTGAAAGAAGTGGCCCTAGATTGCTGTACTTCTAGCTATTTTATCTAATGGTACACATTTTTCATCAGTATGTTGCTCTCACATTTTTATTGACTGCTTCTGATGTAATTTGTGCTCAGAGTCCAGTTACTGGAGTTTCTTTAAATTACAGAGAAATCAGAGGTAGAAAGGCCACCCTATACAGATAGGCCCATAGAGTTTAGGTGTAAACCGGCATTTTGCATAATGAGAGGTATTTCCACCAAGACTATTTCTGGAGGTATGGAGTAGAGTGGATTGTTGGGGAAACTAAAATATGACTGCTGCAAGACCACCCCTGGGTTACTAAGGTTTTAGAAATGCCTGAGCTGCCAAAATGATAAGAAAACTGTTTAAATCATATATTAAAGTTGGTTTGTGGGAGAATTTTGGAACACTTGACAATCTTAAGACTGTTTCCCTCTTCTCGTTGAATTATCATGTGCCTTCAGAAATTTCCATCCAGCCAAACAAAACCCAAACAGAAATAGCAGGCAAAAAAACACTTCAAAAGTAATTTCAAAGATTCTACATTATTCTGTAGCAGTAAAGCTTATTATAGGTTATTATACAGAATAAGTGAATAAATTGCAGCCAAACACTCCCCATTTAAGTAGTTATAATTGAACTTGATGCAGATTATATTATAATTGAGATAGATATTTCTTATTTAGATGGAAGCTACTAGAGTTTGTTCAAGTTTTATGAGACTCGTGTCCAATTTCTTTGTTCATGTTATGTTAAATTATATTCTCCTTTGTATTTGACCCTAAGGCAGGAAACATTTGCAAAATTTGTTAGGCAAAAACAACAGCCAACATTCAGTAGAAAGTGTGGGCATTTTAATTCAAGAGTAAATGAGCATTTGAAAATTAGAAAAGGGTAGATAGAATCAGAGCTGGATGCTTCAAGTGGTGTAGACTTTTAGGACATTGGTCTGCCATGATGCTTTTTACCATGTTGTAATTTGTAAATATCACCTAATGTTACCCAGAAAATTGAAGAGCTGGAACATCATTGCCTATCCCTACCCCAGCTCAATTCCTCTCTTTGTTTCATTGGATTGGCCAGCCAAGATTTAAAGCAACAGTCATGAGCTGTTGTATCTGAACCTTTACATTTGTTTAAATTTGCTTAAATGTTTTTGTCTATTGCAGAAGTTTATGTGCTTTCAAATTCTTTATTCACTAGTATTTTCTTTATTAATAAGTGTTTTTATTTTTAACCTACTATATAGTGATTCATTGTGTTTACTTTTTTTTAAACTTTTTTTTTTAATGTTTATTTATTTTTGAGACAGAGAGACAGAGCATGAACGGGGGAGGGGCAGACAGAGAGGGAGACACAGAATCAGAAACAGGCTCCAGGCTCTGAGCCATCAGCCCAGAGCCCGACACGGGGCTCGAACTCACGGTCCGCGAGTCGTGACCTGAGCTGAAGTCGGACGCTCAACCGACTGAGCCATCCAGGTGCCCCAAATTGTGTTTACTTTTTAAAAGAAACAAACAAACAGCAAAAACAACAACTCCAGCAATTTTTTGTTAGAAGTAAATTATTCCTAGCCACAGGATAGCACTTAAAAATAACCTTGAAGGAGTCTTTGTGATTTAATGTTTTTCAGTCTGGGGAATATATTCTCAGCTTGTGCTTAATGTACAGTTATTAGATGAAATAAAATATCTAAAGCTTTGCTGTCTTTTGTTCTTTCACTAGTCATGCTAATGATTTTTTTTTTAAGGGTATTGTGATGACTGTATTGTTTTGCATACTTGCTAAAACTGGATTTAACCTAGGTAGAAATTCCATTTGATTTTTCATTGTTATTAAACCCTAGGTGAATAATATTAAACTTGTAAACATGATTTTATCTAAGTTTATTCTATCTGGGTTTAGTGTAGAATATATATACACTATTCTGTCTGGAAATAATAGAGATGATAACCCCAAAATAAACTATTAAAAATTCCCAGTGCTTTAATTTTATAAAATAACGATTGGCTATCAAAGCAACATTAGACAAGTCTTAAACTAAAATACTGACCATCTTAAACATCATGCTTTTGGGGCGCCTGGGTGGCTCAGTCGGTTAAGCGGCTGACTTCGGCTCAGGTCATGATCTCGCGGTCCGTGAGTTCGAGCCCCGCGTCGGGCTCTGTGCTGACAGCTCAGAGCCTGGAGCCTGTTTCGGATTCTGTGTCTCCCTCTCTCTCTGACCCTCCCCCGTTCATGCTCTGTCTCTCTCTGTCTCCAAAATAAATAAACGTTAAAAAAAAAATTTTAAACATCATGCTTTTCTAAACATTTTAGTTTCTTTTACTTTTGTTAACAGTCAAGGGTTTTAAAAAGCAATTATTTTGAACTCTGTTGAATTGTGATATAGAATTTTAAATATTATATGTAAGTGTTATCTTATAAATAAGAAGAGATTAAAAACAATTGAAAAGTCAGTGTCTTGCTGGATGTAGGAATAATTTGGCTTTCATGTAAATGAATATGCAGTGTATGAATTACAAAGCAATGTAAAACTAAATGGTGGTTGAAAAAAGAAAGCTTGCCTTATGTTAGCTGAACGTCTCATTTGGTAGATACAGTGTTTGAAGGTGGCAGGTGGTGGTGGGGAACTGGTTGTGGGGAAGACAGACATCACAAGAGGTTGGCTCTACCCTCCCCAAGGATGTTTTCCATTCTTATGTCTGGAATTAGATTAATGGGCAAGACTAGACTCTGAAATGCTTAATAATAACTAGGCATGAAGGTGTTATCCCTTACTTCATTTAAACCGTTTTGATTTTTTTTAATGTTTATTTATTTTTGAGAGAGAGAGAGAGACACAGAGCACATGGGGGGTGGAGGGCGGGAAGGGCAGAGAGAGAGAGGGAGACACAGAATCCAAAACAGGCTTTAGGCTCTGAGCTGTTAGCACAGAGCCCAACGTGGGGCTTGAACCTGTGAATCATGAGATCATGACCTGAGCCAAAGTCGGATGCTTAACTGACTGAGCCACCCAGGTGCCCAACAGTTTTGAAATGTGAATTTTAGATTTCTTCAGCTTTACCAAAACTAACTAAACACACAAAGGTAAACTAATTAGATTTATAGTCACAAAAATGTTAATCAGACTTATCTCTGGATGATAGCATTAGAGGTAATTGTTATTTTCCCTAAACTTTTCCATATTTTACAAAATTTCTGCAATGAATCTATATTAGTTTTATCATAGAAAAGATAGTTACTTCAAAATGTATTTTTTTATTTATACAAATACTTTTATTTTGTTTTTAGATGTATATATAACAGTATACATTTGAGTAAGGTGGCTGCTCAAATCTAGTAGGGGAAAGGTTACAAAAGATACATAAAAATATTCATATCAAAAGCATGAGGATCCTTACATCCTTCTTATAGAACAAGCACATTCTATACAAATGGAAGGGTTGTGACAAAGAATTTTAAAGGTCAAGAGCCTCTAAATGTATTTATGTAGATATATATTCTTCCTTATATATTCTTCTTTCATTATCACACAGCTATTATTAGTCTAATCTAAAACTTAGTCTAAATTTATATTTTTGATAAATGTGATTTTATAGTTTTTATGTATAATTTTGATGCACATTTTGGAAGAAGAGTCTCTGGATTTTTATAAGTTTTGTAATAATGGACACCAATTAATCAAATATTAATTTTTTAAAGATTTTATTTTTAAGTAATCTCTACACCCAACTTGGGGCTTGAACCCACAACCCTGAGATCAAGCGTCATATTATGCTCCACTGACTGAGCCAGCCAGCTGCCCCATATAATTATTTTTAAGGAAATTTATGACTATGGCCTGGGAGAACATTTAATAGGCAAATCAGTACAAAACACCTGATTCCTGTCCACCCCTTCTGACAAGATTCCTTTCTCCCCTTTATAGTCCCTATACTAGATGACTGTACCATCAGCCAGTTGTTTGTGTCAGAAACTTGGGAGTCAAAAATTGATTCCCTCCCAGCCTGTCTTCTGTACCTACTCCATTAGCAAATCTGAAATATATCTTATAGATGTCTGTTTCTTTTTTTTTTTTTTTTAATTTTTTTTTTAACGTTTATTTATTTTTGAGACAGAGAGAGACAGAGCATGAACGGGGGAGGGTCAGAGAGAGGGAGACACAGAATCCGAAACAGGCTCCAGGCTCTGAGCTGTCAGCACAGAGCCCGACGCGGGGCTCGAACTCATGGACCACGAGATCATGACCTGAGCCGAGGTCGGCCGCTTAACCGACTGAGCCACCCAAGCGCCCCTAGATGTCTGTTTCTTGCTGTCACCATTGTTACTGCCATACTACGAGTCACACCATTATCTCTAAACTGGACAGTGTTGCAGTCTCCAATCTGGTCTCCCTGCCTAATCCATTCTCTACACAGTCATAAAAACATGTGTTTCTGTTGGTAAAGTCTTTGTACTTGTAACCACATTTATATTCTTTCCAGGGCCTTACTGTGGTCCTGCCTCCCTTTTGGTTTTCATATCATTCATTCTGTCCCTGTTCTCTCCTCTTCAGCCCCATTGACATCTGCCTGTTTTGTCAACATATTAAAGGCTTTGCTACTTAAAGGGTTTTTTTGTTTTTTGTTTGTTTCTTTGTTTTAAGTAAACCCTACCCGCAACGTGGGGCTCAAACTCATGACCCTGAGATCAAGAGTCACATGCTGTACCCACTGAGCCAGCCAGATGCCCCTGTTGAAGCTCTTATGATGGCTGTTCCTCTACCTGGCTGTCCCTGTTTCCCCATGGCTGGAGCCTTGGAAGTCTCCCTTCTCAGTCCCTTCCCCTTCCTTCAGGAGGACTAACTGCAACCTGAGTTAAATTAGCCCGTCTCTTCTCACAAGTCGTTTCTATTCACTTCAGTCTGATGATTTCCTCTGGGCTTCTTTTTTTTTTTTTTTTTTTTTTTTTTTTAGTCATCTTTGTTTACTTATTTTCTGACGTTATCTGCTAGAACTGTGCTGGAACATTAACTGTCTTGTTTGTTCTCATACCCATAACTGGCAGCATATTACATGCTCAATAAATAATTGTACATTGAGATAGTTCATAATGAGCATGGATTTTACATGGATCTTTATAATTAACCCCAATGTTTTAAAATGAAAATATAAAGGAATATTTTAATTCTTTTTTTTTCTTTAGCTAAGACAATAAATTTATTCCCAGAGTGCTCATGTATATCTAGCATATTTTGCAGCCAACTGGTAATGAGGGGGAGGCAGATATCATGCCCCTTGACAGATAAGATGCTGACACGCAGATTAGATGACGTGTTCACATTCACTTTCTGGTAAATGGTAGAATAGGAATCACAGAGGCTTTAGTTAGCGTCCTTTAAATATAACATCCTTTTGTGAAAAGAGAACCTAAAGCTTTTAGAGGTTAAGTGATCAAGGTTACACAGCTGGAACTCTTGAAAAGAATAGGAACCAGGAAAAGATCTAAACAGAGTGCCCCTGAGTTGCTTCTCAGGTTCACTTACATTGTAGCATGTAATACTTCTGCAACTGGGAAAAAATATATCCCTTTATGTAAAAAATTATGGTTCTGTATTTTAAAATATGACTAACATTTTTTCACATTTAATAGTATAGTGATGTGAATCCTTTAAGTCCCGTAGGCATTAGTGCTATTTTTTTTTTTCAGAAAATGCTTCAAATTAGCCTTTTGATTTTCTAACTAATGTCTTTGAACTCTGATATTGTTTGTTAAACATACAAAAGCATCCATAACATTTGTCATAGATGTTACGTGAGCTTTTTGGTTTCCAGACATCACCTCTTTAACTCTCTGTTGCTATGGGTTTTCATTAGTATTCCATGGAGCCTGGGTTGCCATAGAAAATGTGTAGTTGTAGAGGAGTTACCATGGTAACAGTCCACCATTATGTGTTTTTCAGTATCAGCTAGCTGGAGATGATAGTGAATCTGAATATTTGCTTAGGAGTCCAATATTGAAAAATAAAATAGAATATTTTAATGTCCTAGTTATGTCCAACAGATACTTTAAATATGATGCTTGCTACCCTTTATTCAAATAAATTAAATAGAAATGAAAGCCGCTTTGAAAGCTAGTTTTTAGCAGCCATTTAGCTTCATCTCTAGAGATACTAAAAATTTAAATTGCCTTAAATGTTTGACACGCACATAAACTCCCGTGGAGTAAAGCTGCTTGTCAAATAAACATAAGTTTTTGTTTTAACCGGCTTGCCTTCTTCCTGACCTTGAATAATAGCAGCTCAGGTACATGTAAGAAGACCGAGAGGAGAAGAGTGTTTTTGTCTTTGAAATGTAAGTCAGAAATAAAGAAAGGAAATCACCTAGTGACTCATGGCTCTAAGTAGCTTTCCAAAAGAAAGAAAAAAAATCAGAGAAACTATTTTCAGTAAAATGGCAACTCCCTTGGTTGAACAGCAGTTTTAAAGATACTATTCAAAAACATTTTGATATATCCAACCCTTTAACAATCATTTTGAAATTTCTAACCTATTAGAAATGTTAGGCATATTATGTCAGTTCCCTACAAATAACCTTTGTTATTTTTATCTTGATAGAGTGACGCACCATTATTTTGTCACAGGGTGTGTAGAAAAAAAGTTATAACAGTTCGGCAAATTAGATCTGTGTATATTCGAGATTTTAAAAAGATGAGTGAACTTCAAGTTTTACAATTTAATTTTGTGATCTGGCTTAAATTTTTTGTTTGTTTTTAATTGCTGCTGTTGCCTGAACACTTGTGTTCCCTCTAAAGTGATATGTTGAAACCGAATGCCTAATGTGATGGCGTTAGAAGGTGGGATCTTTGGGAGGTGATTAGGTCTCTTATGAAAGAATGGGATTAGGGTCATTAAAAAGAGACCCTGGAGAGCTCTCCTGTGCCTCCTATCATGTAAGGACACAGTGAAAAGGCAGCTGTCTTTGAATCAGGCTTTGGGTCTTCACCAGACACCTAATTTGCCAGCGCCATGATCATGACTTCCCAGCCTCCAGAGCTGCAAGAGATAAATGTTTGTTGTTTATAAGCCACCCAGTCTATGGTATTCTGTTATAGCAGTTTGAATGAGCTGAGACAATTGCCAAGCCTTTCTCTGAAGTTGTGGGAAGATGTGATGTTGGGACCCCTTGTTTTTGTTTTCTTGAAGCCACTTAGTGTTGGAGACCTTTAACAGTCTTCTCTTGAAGCTTTTTCTCCTGGGACATAGGAAGATAGCCTTTTCTCCAGTAGAGCAGAGGCTCAGCAAAGAATCATGGGGTCATAACTGAGCACTTCAGAGAATCACTGAGCGCATGAACTGCTTCTGGGTAACCACGGGGTATTTGAGAGAAAAATGTAAAACCAAACAGTGTTTTATTAGGCACAGCTTGCACAGAGGAAGTATGTAGAGTTTAATAGAAAATATTTAAAAACATTTTTTATGTTTTTTTTAATGTTTATTTTTGAGAGAGAGAGAGAGAGAGAGAGAGTATGTGAGAGTGGGGGAGGGGCAGAGAGAGAGTGGGACACAGAAGCAGGCTCCAGGCTCTGAGCTGTCAGTACAGAGCCTGATGTGGGGCTCAAACCCATGAACCATGAGATCATGACCTGAGCTGAAGTCAGACTCCTAACCAACTGAGCCAATCAGGCGCCCCTTGATAGAAAATATTTAAAAAGCTGCTCTTTAATCCATGATGTTACTGTAGGAAGTAATCCTCTTGCAAGGAGTGGCTTCAAGTGGACTTGAGAGTAAAATACTCTGAATTAACAAACTATAGAGTTCTCAAACAGTGATATTCATCTATAAATGCCATTTAACATAGTCCTAGTTTTACAGATAAGGGAATTAGTAACTTAATGGGTATTATCAATCTAGGATGAGAGTATTGAGTTTAGGAAAATAATAAAATTAAATACTTGGCATTTGGTGAAGTAAGGGTTTATTGTTGAGAATGCATTCAAAATGTTTCTGTGTACATTCATTTGCAAGCCCCCACGGTATCTCAGAGCAGTGGGTAACAGAATGCTGTAGTTAAAAGCACAGACTTTGGAGTCAGGCTGCCTGAGTAAGATTCCTAGTTTGATCAGCTATGAGGCTCTGTGATGTTGGAAAATATCCAATTGGATATGGGCCTCAGTTTCCTCATTTGCATTATGGGGATAACAGCCGTTACTATGTTATAGGTTGTTATGAGATATGATGGAAAGGATTTATGTTTGTAAAGTGCTTGGAGTACGACCTGGTACACAAAAAGTGCTGTTTGGGTGTATGTTAATTAAGGTGGAAAACAGTAGGAAGGTTGGGGTTGAGAGTTACCCAGCTGATGACATTTGACCTCCAGAGTGAGTCAAAGAATAATTAATTTGAAGAAGTCAGATAGGCAATACCATAAATAGTACACCTGTTTCACTCTTTTCAGATTTAAATTACATGTAAGACATTGGCATAACATTGGTAGCCTCTTACACTGTATACCAAGGTTCCATTTGCTAGTAAGTCCATTCAAATGCAGTAAGGATTTATTAACCTTGATTTTTATGATCCTCAGTCCCTATATAGAGGTTTTTGGCAGCAGAAGGTACCTTTTCATTAATGGCAGAAGATAATGAGGTCAGATAGCATTTATCATGATATATTACCTTCTCTTACCTGCCTTTTCTTTTCCCTTGATGGATTTTGAGTCAGTACTTAACAGAAAGATTAAATAGAAGATAGAGTTTTTTCCAGAAGTTGCAGTTTGATATGGGGCGCCTGGGTGGCTCAGTCGGTTGAGCATCTGACTTCGGCTCAGGTCATAATCTCGCAGTCTGTGAGTTCGAGCCCTGCTTCGGGCTCTGTGCTGACAGCAGAGAGCCTGGAGCCTGCTTCGGATTCTGTGTCTTCCTCTCTCTCTGCCCCTTCCCCGCTCATGCTGTGTGTATGTCTCTCTCTGTCAAAAATAAATAAACATTATAAAAAATTTTTTAAAAAGTTGCAGTTTGATAAATAATTTCTTGGCTATAGTTAAATTCCTTTTATTGTAATGGATCAAGTTGTCTATTTAAATCAGATATCAGAGCTAATCCACAGCCCTGATTCAAACTCTCTTGTTTTTCACCTGGTGGCCCTGGACTGAATGAAATATTTACTATCTCTCATTCATTGCTCTCATGCTTTTCTGTCTTCAGTCCTTTGCCTTTCCCCTCAAATTTGATAAGTCTCAAGTCAAGGCTCTGATCTCCTCTGTCTTTTCCACGTTTGTAATCCCCCCCCCCCCCCCCAATCTCGTGGCCACACTTTTACTTCTATGTGGCTATTTTGGAAAATTATCTTGCCGTCATCTCGATCTCTTTCTAGCTGGTCCTTAGTTGACTGTATGCCAGTGTTTGCAGTGAGTACCTTGCTATAACTTCACCGAGGTATGCAACCCCCCAAACCTTTGTACCTCTTGACCATGCATGCCTCTACCACGTAATCCCATTCCTGCTATCTTTTAAAACCAGTGGGAGATTCTGTCAGGGTTCTAGCCTCTCCCAGGCACCAAGGCTCAGTGTTTTGGAAGTTCTGTGAATTCAGTATACTTAACGAGAGGCACGCTTGGTGCTTTACTGCAGGCAGGGGATTGTAACTAACTGACTGGGAGTAGAATTTACAAGTCCCTTGAACTTGGGTGGGAAAAAATTACTTCGTTTCAGTAAAATTTAGCGTTTCCTTTAATTATGAATTTAGGACAGATATCAAAGTAATGTTACTAATACCTATGACTGTCATCAGTAATAATTATGAATATTTTCATATTATAGCTGTTGAGGATATCTAGAAATACCATTCATACTCTTAATTACTTCAAAATTAGTTATTAGACCTGCTACTAGATTGTACAGTGTAATGTATAAAGAAGCATTTATATTATTTTGTTATAAATTTGTTTTAAAAATATTTTAATATTTTTATCAAATAAAAGGTGGATGGGTGAAATATGTGAACAGAATTAAGAGTCTATTTACTTGTGAGGAGCACAGAGTAGTGTATAGGACTGTTGAGGCACTATATTGTACACCTGAAACTAATATAACATCGCGTGTTAACTATATTGGAAATTAAAAAAGGTGTTACTGAAAATAATGTAAGTTCTGTCAGGAGAGGTAGTATATCTATCTTGATTGCTGTTGTACCTTAGCATCAGGTTCAGTATAGAAGCAGCTCAATAAAAATTTGTTAAAAGACATTTTTTTTGATTACTGTGTTTTGCTATGTTTGATTTCCTTTGCAATTCTATTTCATGTTTTAAAAGCACTGTCTTGAGAAGGGCTCCAGAGGCTTCATCATTCTGCCAAAGGGGTCTATGGCCCAAAAGATTAATCATCTGTATTCAGAACGCCTGTTTTCATATTTGTATGATATCAAATACCATATAAAATTTGATAGTTTTGGTACTGCTCATTTCTTTATTTTTTATTTAAAAATTTTTTTAGAGCGAGAACGAGTTGTGGAGAGGGGAGAGGGAGAGAGAATCTTTTTTTTTTTTAATGTTTATTTGCTTTTTGAGAGAGAGAGAGAGTGAGTGCAGGAGAGGGGCAGAGAGATACAGAATCTGAAGCAGACTCCAGGCTCTGAGCTGTCAGTACAGAGCCCGATGTAGGGCTGGAAATCACAAATGGCAAGATCATGACCTGAGCTAAAGTCAGATGCTTACCTGACTGAGCCACCCAAGCGCACTGAGAGGGAGAGAATCTTAAGCCTGCTCCATGCTCCGCAGGGAGCCTGACTCAGGGCTCCATATAATGACCCTGAGATCATGACCTGAACCAAAATCAAGAGTCAGATGCGTAACTGAGTGAGCCACGCAGGTGCTCTTTATTTATTTTAAAGTGTGAAAACACAGCTTTTATTTAAGAATTTTTAATACTCAACTGAAATGACAGTGGTTATACCTTGCTTGGGTCACTTGGGAGTGGAATGCCAGGCTGGAGCCCCCCAGCCTCAGTTTCCTCCAGCATTTAAAAATATTTATTTATGCCTCAGACATTATTTTAGCCAATACTTTATCTCAGTGTTTAGAACCAAAATGCCATGATTTTACAAGTACCATGGATTCTTTTCAACTATTTTAATATAGCAAAATAAAGATTAAGAAAAAGATTAATTTGTGAACATTTGTATTGCTTTGTACTTTGATTGCAGATAGCACAGAACTATGCAAGCTTGCCAGCGATTTGTAACCGGGATTAGATTGAAGATACTAATAAGCTGGAAAAGTGTAGATAGGAGGTGAGGGGGAGGATGCACCAGGTGCAATCAGACCTGATTGAGTGCGTGCTCTTTAGTGCCTCCTTACAAGGAAATTAGATACTTCGGAAAGTAACTGGTTTTGATAATCTATAGCCACATAGCAAAATGTTCTCAAGCTCTTTGGGTCATTTAGGGATTTTAATTTGTTATACCTTTTATTTTTGTCCTCTGTTATCTTGGAGGATCATATATTTTCTAAATAAATAAGCTAGAGAAAATGATTTCGTTATATTTACTGTCTTAAATTCAGTTATCTTATTATGTCGTGACAAACCACCCCAAAGCCTAGGGGCTTAAATGGCACTGTGTTTTTATCCCTCATGGGACTGAGGGGCTCTCGCCCAGGGTCTCCTGTGTGGTCACAGTCCTCCATAGGCCCCACTGCTCTGCATGTTCAAGGTGCCTTGCCTTCTCACCCATCTGATACCTCTGTGCTTCTCTTTCCCACCCCTCCCTCAGCAGACTTGCCCAGACCTTTTATATGGTGGCTCAGGTGACAAGACACGGGAAGCACGGCCTGCTGTCCTCTTAAAGGCCAGAGCCACAGTGCGCACAGCATCATTTATGCTGTGTTCTAGTGGCAAGGAAAGATTCCAAGGGGTAAAGAAACAGACCCCCGGGCGATGAGGGCAGTGGCATGTGTGCAGGGAAGGAAGGAGCTGAAGGTACCCAAAGCCCTCATTTCCCGTTTCATCTTGCTTTCCTCCTCAAGCTCATTCTTCCTTCTCTTTTCTCGATTTTTACTTCTTCTTTATTATTTTTTTTTTTTTAGAGAGAGAGAGAGTGAGAGAGATGGAGAGAGAGAGAGAACTTGAACCTGTGAGCAGGGGAGGGGCAGAGAGAGGAAGAGAAGAGAGAATCCCAAGCAGGCTCTGCACTAACAGTGGGGCCCAAACTCATAAGTGGTGAGATCATGTCCTGAGCCAAAACCGAGAGTTGGATGCTTAATCAACTGAGCCACCAACATACCCCTCAATTTTACTTCTTTTCTTTCTAAAAAAAAAATCTGTATTTATTTATTTTGAGAGAGAGAAAGAGAGGGGCAGAGAGAGAGAGGGGAGACAGAGGAATCAAAGTGGGCTCCGTGCTGACTGCAGAGAGCATGATGTGGGGCTCAAACTCACGAACCGTGAGATCATGACCTGAGCCAAAGTTGGATGCTTAACTGACTGAGCCACCCAGGTGCTCTTCAATTTTTATTTCTTAATAATTTAGTTAATTCCTTTCTCCCAGGGTAACTCTTTAAAAAAAATTTTTTTTTAATTTTTTTTTTTAACTTTTTTTATTCTTATTTTTGAGACAGAGAGAGACAGAGCGTGAACGGAGGAGGGTCAGAGAGAGAGGGAGACACAGAATCCGAAACAGGCTCCAGGCTCTGAGCTGTCAGCACAGAGCCCGACGTGGGGCTCGAACTCACAGACCGTGAGATCATGACCTGAGCCGAAGTCGGCTGCCTAACTGACTGAGCCACCCAGGTGCCCCTAAAAAAATTTTTTTTTAACGTTTATTTATTATTGAGAGACAGAGAGACACAGAGCATGAGCAGGGGAGGGGTACAGAGAGGGGGAGACATAGAATCTGGAGTAGGCTCCAGGCTCTGAGCTGTCAGCACAACCTGACACGGGGCTCAAACTCACAAACTGTGAGATCTTGACCTCAGCCGAAGTCGGTCACTTAACCAACTGAGCCACCCAGGAGCCCCTCCCAGGGTAACTCTTTTTAGGTTCTTAATATGTAACCATGTCTCTATCCACTTTTCTTTGTTTTTTTTTTTTTTTTTTTTTTTTTTCCCTCTGTAGAGCCGTAACATCAATGCCTTTTCAATTCCACCACTGTTTTTACAGGCTTTCGTAACTGCCCCCCTGCACTGTTACAGAGGGTTTTCTTATTGGTTATTTTAAATTTGGACGTCCCAAGATCACCTTTGCTTCTGAGTCCAACTGCACGTTTAAGTTCCCAAGATCACCCTTAGGTTCCCAAGATCACTAGAAAGACCCCTAGAACTCTGCAAGTTGTTGTGCGCATGCTTGTGGTTTGTTACTGGGAGGGATGCAGGCTCAGATCAGCCCAGGGAAGACACGCATCCTTCCAGGCCTGGGAGAGTTCCATGTGCTGAGCTCCATCGTCCTCCCCCAGTGCAGTTATGTGGCCACTCTTATTTCCCCCAGTAACCGTGTTTGAGAACACACATGCAGCATTGCCAGCCAGGGAATTCACTGAGCCTTTGTGGCCAGAGTTTTCACTGAGGCTCAGTCATAGTCTTGGTTGGCCACATGGATATTGTTGACTGCTTGTGTGATTTACCTTAGTCCCCAGTCCTTCCTGAAGTCGAGCGGATAGCACGTGGCCACAGGTACCCGCGATAAAATCGCATCATTAGTATAGCATGTGTGGAGGGACCCAAAGCCCCAAGGTAAACAGAGACATTTATCAGGCCGAATATTCCAAGGGTCAAGGCCACTTCCCGGGAGTAAGGGCAGAGGCTAGACCACTTTTCAGGAAAGGTTAATCCTTTATTACAGAGCTACTTTATCTCTTTGCTTCTCCATTCCATCTAACGTGTGCCTGCCAGATCAGTCCATCTAACGAATAGTCTTGGCCATGTTACTTTTTGCTCAACAACCTATGTGTCTTCTTATTACACTTTTGTCCCTGTGTTCCAGAGTTTACATGTGGTTTTGATAATAAATATTCTTTTTTTTTGACCCCATAAACCAGTAAAATATCAAAGTGGTCCCAAATTATATAATCACCCTGTGTTTTCCCAACTGGTCTTTACCCCTGCTGTCTTTTCAACCTGCAATGCCCTTGCCCATTCAAAATCTTTGTGGTCTCATTCATGTACCTCACTATCATAAAGCCTTAATTGCTTAAAATAGATTTATTTGATTTCTCTTTGGATCTCTTTCCTTGTACATCTCCATGAGACTTGCTGTGATCTGCCTTGCATTGAAGTTATTTTTATACCTGTCTTATTCTCTTTATTAGACAGGAAGCTCCTTCAGAGTAAGGATTGTGCCTTATTCCTCTTCATGTTTTTTTGTGGAGGCCACAATAATGCCTGGAAACCTGAAAGGGATAGAATATGTACAGAATTTCATTCCTGTCTTTTGGAGAAGATCCAACAAATTTAATGTCACAAGAATAAAGTCTCTAAAACAGTGGCTTCTCTGCTGTAGTTAAGTGCCAGATGAATGTTATAGATAATAGGCCCTCCTAAGGTCTGGAGTGGGCTAGTGTGGTTAGGGAGATTCTTGTGAGGATTTAGCTGGTTTTAAAGAACTAAATTTGCATGAGTACATAAAGGTTAGTATTGTGTTCCTGGGTCAGTCTGCAGCATTTAGCACTATGGATAGGTCAGTGATTTGGGGAATCTAACCTAAGGGATCTGGGGGCATCTGGGTGGCTCAGTCAGTTGAGTGTCTGACTCTTTTCTTTTTAATTTTCTTTTAATGTTTATTTATTTTTGAGAGAGAGACAGTGTGAACTAGGGAGGGGGAGAGAGAGAGAGAGAGAGACAGAGACAGAGACAGACACAGAATCTGAAAGAGGCTCCAGGCTCTGAGCTGTCAGCACAGAGCCTGATGCTCAAACCCATGAACCATGAGATCATGACCTGAGCCACAGTCGGATGTTTAACCGACTGAGCCACCCAGGTGCCCCGAGTGTCTGACTCTTGATTTCAGCTCGGGTCATGATCTCACGGTTAGTGCGATCAAGTCCCACGTCTGGCTCCGCAATGACATCTAGGAGCCTGCTTGAGATTTCTCTCTCTCTCTCTCTCTCTCTCTGTCCCCCTCCCCAACTCACATTCTCTGTCTCTGTCTCTGTCTCTCTCTCAATAAATAAATAAATAAACTTAAAGGATCTGATTGGATCTTGTTGGTCCCAGTGTGGAAAATAACTGTAAAGACTTCATTTAACTTCTCTTTTCCATATTTAACCCTCTCTCCCTTCCCCAGTCACAAATCCAGTGTGCCTTCATGAAAAGATGCTCAACGTCACTCCTCATCAGGGAAATACAAATCAAAACCACACTGAGATAGCACCTCACGCCAGTCAGAGTGGCCAAAATGAACAAATCAGGAGACTATAGATGCTGGAGAGGATGTGGAGAAACAGGAACCCTCTTGCATTGTTGGTGGGAATGCAAATTGGTGCAGCCACTCTGGAAAACAGTGTGGAGGTTCCTCAAAAAATTAAACATAGACCTACCCTATGACCCAGCAGTAGCACTGCTAGGAATTTACCCAAGGGATACAGGAGTACTGATGCATAGGGGCACTTGTACCCCAATGTTTATAGCAGCACTCTCAACAATAGCCAAATTATGGAAAGAGCCTAAATGTCCATCAACTGATGAATGGATAAAGAAATGGTGGTTTATATACACAATGGAATACTACGTGGCAATGAGAAAGAATGAAATATGGCCCTTTGTAGCAACATGGATGGAACTGGAGAGTGTGATGCTAAGTGAAATAAGCCATACAGAGAAAGATACCATATGTTTTCACTCTTATGTGGATCCTGAGAAACTTAACAGAAACCCATGGGGGAGGGGAAGGGAAAAAAAAGAGGTTAGAGTGGAAAAGAGCCAAAGCATAAGAGACTCTTAAAAACTGAGAACAAACTGGGCACCTGGGTGGCTCAGTCGGTTGGGCGGCCGACTTCGGCTCAGGTCATGATCTCGCGGTCCGTGAGTTCGAGCCCCGTGTCGGGCTCTGTGCTGACAGCTCAGAGCCTGGAGCCTGTTTCGGATTCTGTGTCTCCCTCTCTCTGACCCTCCCCCATTCATGCTCTGTCTCTCTCTGTCTCCAAAATAAATAAACGTTAAAAAAACAAACAAACAAACAAAAAAAACTGAGAACAAACTGAGGGCTGATGGGGGATGTGAGGGAGGGGAGGGTGGGTGATGGGTATTGAGGAGGGCACCTTTTGGGATGAGCACTGGGTGTTGTATGGAAACCAATTTGACAATAAATTTCAAAAAAAAAAAAAACCAAAAAAGGAACAAATCCAGTGTGCCTTATGCTGAGACAACTCTTAATATATTCATTCATAAAATGAATATATATATATATATATATAATTATTCAGCATATATTTAATGAACATGTATCTATTAGATACTGTGTCACGTGTTGTATATTTGCTCAATATTTGCTTTTTTGGTGAACAAGAAAGAAATAGCTCTTGTCCTCATTTTCTCCCTTAAAAGAGATGTAAAACACTAAAGCTCCTTTTCTGTTAGTTCAGGTTACTTTCATCTTATTAATTTCCCTAACAGGTCTGTGAAACAGGAGAGCTAAATGGATCAGATCTGCAGTAGCTAATATTAATTGAGCACTTAACTATGTGCTAAGCACTCTATATATTTATTACCTTGATCCTTACAACCCTTTGGGTAGCAACCTAATTCTCGTTACGTTATAAATGAAGAAACTGAGGCTGTGTTTCAGCTTTGCCTACTCTAGAGCTTTCACTTTTCACTTCTGTTGGGTGGATTACTGCTAGATTGGGTGAGCTTTGCCACCTACAGCTGCAGTTCTCTATGATCCCACATTGTCATTCTAGCCTAGTGTCAAACATAGCTCGTTTGTGTTAAAATCACACTTTAAGTTGTTACTACATCATTGGCTGAATGAATGGATCAAATCCATTACCTGTCCACAGCAGTAATACTTGTCTTTGTTCTTTACAGAGCTTTCTACTGCTTGAATATCACCTTGGGGGAAAAAAAGAAATAGATGATATTAGAAATATTTTTTTCACCAGCTACAAGTTGCTAAAAAAAACTGTGCCACTTGGAATTTTCTAATAGTTCATGACAAATACATCAGTTGGTCTGAGTTCAACAAGTGAATTAAGACTTTTCTCAGCAAGTTGGTTGACATTAAGCTTCTCAAACTTGCAACAAATCACAGGACTCCAGGAAAGTCTGGACTGCTGGTTTGTCAGTGGTAAATTGTTGCACTGTTCTCTAATACAAGAGTATTATGAATGTCAAGTATTTCCATTTATTTGTTCAAATATAGTTGAAATAATATAGTGTTTGGAGGCCTAGCCATTTTATAAAAGGCTGATTTCCTGGGGATGCCTGGGTGGCTCAGTTGGTTAAGTGGCCAACTTTGGCTCAGGTCATGATCTCATGGTTTGTGAGTTCAAGCCCCGCGATGGGCTGTCAGCTCAGAACCCACCCTCTGTCCCCTTCTCTCTCTGCCTTTTCCCCACTTGTTCTCTCTCTCTTTCTCTCTCTCAAAAATAAATAAACATTAAAAAATTAAAAAAAAAAAGACTGATTTCCTGAAGGAAATAAAATGTCCAATTTGGACACAACAATCTAGAATTTTAATTATCTTAATGACTAAGGGTGAGAGTATCACTTTACAAAAAGTCTTACTGTTCTAGCCCCCTAAAGACCCCTAAAGACCCCTAAAGGTCTTTAAAGTGCTTCAGTCCACTAGGTACTTCTTCTGAACACTGGCAGGTAAATTTGTGAATGTAGGTGAACACACTGCATTGTGTTGCCTTGTGTAGTTGAAGTGGAGAAATATTTGCTCAAATTGCTTTTTTTCTAATTTAACCAATGTTATCTCAATAGATTAGGCAGAGGGCAGGTTAATAGAATGGCTAAGAGTTGGGCTCTGAAGATAGCATTGGGTTTGAATGTTGCCTTTGCTATGTATAAGCTGTGGAGCACTGGGCAATTTAATATCTCTAAGTGTGAGATTCTTCATCAGTAAAATGGGAACAATAATAATTCCTACCTCATATTGCTTATTGGATTAAACCTGTTTTGTGTTGGGCATATATGGTAGATGCCCTCTAGCTCTAAAATGCTAATAATCGCTGTTTTATTTATTTTTATTGTAGAAAGTATCAGTTTTCTTTCTTTGTATTTATTTAAAAACAATACGCTTTAAAACAATGAGTGGTCTTGATGATTAGCATTGTTGCTAAATACAAAGTGGCCACTGTAAGGAGGAACTAAAAACGACACAAACAGTGGTCTCTTAACAGGATTGTTTTCAAGATGTTAAACTTTATTCTAGCAGTCAACTCATAAGAATTTTGGATTCATACCTAATTCTTGCTACCAAATGAAAATTTTTTGTTAACTAAAAGTTACTGAAATCTGTGGATTATGGAGCCACACAATCTGGGTTCAAATCTAAACTCTGTTACTTATTTACTTAGGACTTTGGGCAAATTACTTACTTTCTCTTTTCCTCAGTTTCCTTGTTAAAATGAAGATAATAAAAGTACCAATCTCATAGGGTTGTTAGGTGAGGATAAAAGAGATAATGCTTGTAAAGCTTTTAGAACAGTACCTGGCACATAGTAAGAACAATATAAGGATTAAGTCTTATTGTTTTATATTGATGGGGGTGCCTGTGTGGCTTAGTAGGTTAAGTATCCAACTTGGGCTCAAGTCATGATCTTGCGGTTCGTGGATTTGAGCCCTGCATTGGGCTCTGTGCTGACAGCTCAGAGCCTGGAACCTGTTTCAGATTCTACATCTCCCTCTCTTACTGCTTCTCCCCCACTCATGCTCTCTCTCTCAAAAATAAAACATTACAAAACTTTTTAATTTATTTTATATCGATGCTGCTAACAGAGCTAAACTTGATTTTCACCCAACCATAATGATGGATCTGCATTTTAAATGATGGATGGAATAATTATTATTGCAGACGTTGAGTAGTTGGATGTATATGTAAGAAATATGTCAGACATGGAAAAGTCAGAAATTCAAGATCTTCTAGAAAATGAGACATTATTGGGGTGCCTGGGTGACTCAGTCAGTTAAGCATCTGACTGTTGATTTCAGCTCAGGTCATGATCTCATAGTTTGTGAGTTTGAGCCCCACATCAGCTCTGCACTGACAGTGTAGAGCCTGCTTGTGATTCTCTCTCTCTCCCTGTCTCTCTGCCCCTCCTGCTTTCTGTCTCTCTTAATCTCTCAAAATAAATAAATAAACTTAAAAAAAAGAGAAAAAGTCATTATTTAAAAGCAGCTATTTATAAGATTATAAATAATTATAATCTTTTTTATTTAGCATTTGTAGCACTATAATAGTCTCCAATACTGCTTTCATAAAACCAGACATGATTTGACCTATATTTTCCTGCTTATTACCTTAAGTGATTATTCAGTCAAAGAACAAGTAAGAGTTGTGTAGGACAGTCTCAAAGTGATTACCATGAACTTCAGAATAATCTTGTCGGAGAACAGTTGCTGAGAATTGAATCATGATTGCCTCTGTGGCCCTGATAGAAATGCTAAGTTTAGTAACCAGTGGTTCTAGAGAAGGTGGGAATCAGTTTAAGGAAATAGGAAGAATTTTGGATTTGACAGCAGAAGTCCTGGGTTTGAGTATTGGTGATGCCACTTACGAACATATAACTCGGGGGAATTAACTTGTCTCTTTGCTCATTAGGTTCTTCTTTTACAAACTAACAGTGATAATCTCTACCCTGATGTTCTCACAGGATTGTTTTGTAGGCCCAATAGTATAACATGTAGAATCCCTCGCCATGTATGTGATTGTGCTTTTCATTTTAATTAATGTCAAGACAAGACAATGTCAAGAACATTTTTGTTTCTGTATGGAACCTTGGATAAATGACTTGGGCTATGTCAAGAGAAAAGCAGACGGGATATTTTCTGTTTAAATTCTATTCTACAAATTTAGATCTATTAAATTTAAACCATAACTAATTTAACTTAATGTAATTTATTCTAATTTTCTTGAAACACATCACTTTCCCTCACAGCATATGATTTTGACCTGGCTGGCAGAGAAGGAACTTGGGTTGGGGGCTGGATTAAAGGAGAGGAGAGGAGAGGGTCTTGATGTGAAGCTGGTTACCAGAAGAGATGTAAATAGGTTTTGTTAAACTTTTGTCCTACAAATGATGTTTTAGCAAGACTCTCAGACCTTTTCTGGGGGTGAGAATAAGGGAAAAGATAGTAGGACCAGTATATTTCCTAGTACAGGGGGGATTGGGACAGGCAGCATCTGGGGTTTCTGTTAGGAAGAAGGCAGAAATCTGGCCCATGAAGGAGCTCTCACTGAAGAGGGTGGAGCTCATGTAGAGATAGAGTGTGGTCTGGATAATTACGTTCTAGGAAGAACTAGGGTCAACTGTGAGGTTTTTTGAAACTGCAACTTTCTTTTTATCTGCATTTTTTATTCCCTGCCAGTTGTCCAGCAATTGCTAAAGTTAAACTTCCCTAGAGCAGAAAGACATGTATTTAGGGGCACCTGGGTGGCTCAGTTGGTTAAGCGTCCGACTTCAGTTCAGGTCATGATCTCATGGACTGTGAGTTTGAGCCCAGCATCAGGCTCTCTGCTATCAGCTCAGAGCCTTCTTTGGATTCTCTGTCCCCCTCTCTCATTGCCCCTCCTTCACTCATTCTCTCTCTCTCTCTCTCTCTCTCTCTCTCTCTCCACTCTGTCTCAAAAATAAATAAGCATTAAAAAAAAAAAAAAAAGAAAGACACGTATTTATTTTGGGTCAGGCCAATAGAAGGAAAACTTGTCTTTCTGAAATGCAGTGGATCAGAGGGAGGGGAAAACTTGAGATCAGAGCTTGGCTGAAAAGGAAAACAGATGGGCCAAATTTTATTTATATTTGGCATTTGCTCTAAAGGCACATTCAGCCCTTATGGGTCTAAGGAGAAGGAGGACGTCAGGAGATGCCACTTAAACCCTCTTTTCTGGCTTTGTCCTTCTGCTCTACTTTCTACCACCATCTCCATCTCATCTGCTAACTCCCAATCCTCTTCCTGGAAGAGCTTCTGTTTTGCTTTAAACAACCCCTTTCTGCCCTTAGGTGGCCCAAAACGATAGTTCTTTCTTCTCTCTGCTTGGGGGATATCTAGGGAGGATTTCCAGCCATGTCTTTGGTATATCCTACTAGATTCTCTTTACCATACAAACGCTGATGAATACTGAAATATTTCTACAGGTAATAACTGATGATCTACATTTCTTCAGATCAGCTGAGAAATTAGCCATCCTTTATTTATTATATTACTTTTATAAGAAGATGTTTTATAAGATCTAAATGAATTTATATGGCTAAGTTTGGAACAAAACAAATAGCTGGCTTGAAGACTGACTATATTATAGGGTGATAGCATTGTTGCAATGGAAAATAAAAAAACAATGGAATCAGACAACTTGGGTGTGTATTCAGACTCCATGTGCTGGCTGTATGACTTTGGGCAGCTCATGTTACCTCTTTAAAATTCATTTTCCTATGTGGGATAGAAATAAAAATAATGTCAAAAAACAGTAATATAAAGACTTCAGTGTTACAAAGACTATGTGCCTTAAACCCATAGCCAACAACAAACTCAATGATGAGACTCTAGAATCTTTAGTATTTTAATTAGTTAAAAGACAAGGATGTCTTACCGTTACTTTAAAAAATTTTTTTTCTGGGCGCCTGGGTGGCGCAGTCGGTTAAGCGTCCGACTTCAGCCAGGTCACGATCTCACGGTCCGTGAGTTCGAGCCCCGCGTCAGGCTCTGGGCTGATGGCTCAGAGCCTGGAGCCTGTTTCCGATTCTGTGTCTCCCTCTCTCTCTGTCCCTCCCCCGTTCATGCTCTGTCTTTCTCTGTCCCAAAAAATAAAATAAACGTTGAAAAAAAAAAATAAAAAAAAAAATTTTTTTTTCAATGTTTATTTTTGAGAGAGAGAGAGAGAGACAGAGTGCAAGTGGGAGAGGGGCAGAGAGAGAGGGAGACACAGAATACAAAGCAGGCTCCAGGCTCTGAGCTGTCAGCAGAGTTCGATGCAGGGCTTGAACCCACGAAGCACGGGATCAGGACCTGAGCTGCAGTCAGCCATCCAACCAACTAAGCCACCCAAGCACCCAACTTAAAAATTTTTTTTTTCAATGTTTATTTTTGAGAGAGAGAGAGACAGACAGACAGACAGAGTGCGAGCAGGGGAGGGACAGAGAGAGAGGGAGACACAGAATCGGAAGCTGGCTCCAGGTTCTGAGCTGTCAGCACAGAGCCTAACGTGGGGCTCAAACTCACGGACTATGAGATCATGACCTGAGCCGATGTCAGATGCTTAGCCGACTGAGCCACCCAGGCGCCCTCAGGCACCCAAACTTTTAAGCATTGATTTGGAAGTTTGGGCCTATGTAATAGCATGTACCAAAAAGCAAGTGTGCAAGAGATGGTTGTGGAAAGAAAAGACCATCCCGCATAACTGAAATGAAGAGTGAGTTCGGGCTATCTATGTACAAACAGGTGAGAACAGCCAAGGCAATTTTATAAAATAATTGCAGATACTTTTCCTACCAAATATTATGTGTAACATCAAGTTTACACTGTGAGCACAAGAATAGACAGATGGTAAGAGGAAGACAAATAAATAGACTGTCCTGAATGTGGTGTCTAGCCATTGACTTACTGAGCATATGTGCTGTGGTAGGCCCTGAACTAAGGGCTTTTTGTAAATTATCTAATTTAATCCTTACAACAAAACTGCGAGATGGATGTTGTGATCTCCATTTTACAAATAAGGAAACTAAAGTTTAAGGAAGTTAAGGGGTGCCTGGGTAGTTCAATTGGTTTGACTTCACCTAAGGTCATGATCTCACAGCCTGTGAATTCCAGCTCCGCATTGGGCTCTGTGCTGTCAGCACGGAGCCTGCTTGGGATTCTCTGTCCCCCTCTCTCTCTAACTTTCTCTCTCTCAAAAATAAACAAAAATAAATAAAAATAAAAAGTTAAAAAAAACTTACCCAGGTGCCAAAGCTGACATTAGAGCAAATATTATACCTCAAAGCAATTGCTCTCAAACTGAATCTTACACAAATGAACCATGAAGGAGTGAGTGATTTTACCAGTGGTTTTGGGAAAAAGACAAGGGAGGTTGTCAGAAATTACATTAAGTACTCACATTACAGTATACCTACAAAAATTCTATCCAGATTGAAGAAAAGGGCCAAGGGTAAAAGGTGGTGGCAGGAATTAGAGGGCAAGTAAAAGAAATAGAAATAGCTATTTAATTGTAACTGGACTAGGGAAGAACTTTCCAAGCATGGAAACCACAGAAGAAACCACAGAAGAGATGATTGATATGTTTGACTACATAAAATTTAAAATTCTGTACATCAAAAACTATTAGAAACCAAACCCAAATGCAAATAACAGACTAGGAAGGCCAATGAAAATATACAGCTAAAATACACAAATGATTAATCTCTTTATTGTACAAAGAGCTCTTACAAATCAATAAGAAACCCACAAATTTCCTAAGTAAAAATGGTCAAAGGCAATAAATAGGAGAATTACCATGAATTTTTAAAATTGCTCAGAAGCACTAACAAGAAGAAAACAACTAAAAGTAGAAGTAGACACCATTTTCACTATGAAATAAAAAACATTTTATGAAATTGTTAAGATATTTGTGAGAAATTTGAGAAATAGGACCTGAGATACACTGCTAATTGTCTTTTTGGTGGGCAGTCTATAGGCATATCTCAGAGTTACTGTGGGTTTGGTTCCACACCACCACAATAAAGTGAATATTGCAATAAAACATATGATTTTTTTGTTTCCCATTGTGTATAGAAGTTATGTTTACACTGTACTGTAGTCTCTTAAGTGTATAACAGCATTATGTTAAAAAATATACATACCTTCGTTAAAAAGCAATTTGAGCTTGCCGGGAGTCGTACTCTTTTTTGCTGGTGGAGGGTCTTGCTCATTGTTATGGATGCTGCTGGACCAGGGTGGTGGTTGCTGAAGGTTGGGGTGACGGTGGCGATTTCTTAAAATAAGACAGCAGTGAAGTCTGCCACATTGGTCGACTCTTCCTTTCACGAACGATTTCTCTGTAGCATGTGAAGCTGTTTGATAGCATTTTACCCTCAGTAGAACTTCTTTCAAAATTGGAGTCAAACCCTGCCACTGCTTTATCAACTAGTTTATGGTTTATTCTAAATCCTTTTTGTCATTTCAACAATCATCACAGCATCTCCAACAGGAGTAGATTCCATCTCAAGAAACCACTTTCTTTGCTGATCCAAAAAAAGCAACTCCTCATCTGTTCAAGTTTTATCATGAAATTATAGCAATTCAGTTACATCTTCAGACTCCACTTCTAATTTTAGTTCTCTTGCTGTTTCCATCACACCTGCAGTGACTTCCTCCACTGAAGTCTTGAACCCCCCCAAAGTTCTCCATGAGGGCTGGAATCCCCCTCTACCAAACTCCTGTAGGTATTGATATTTTGACCTCTTTCCATGACTCATGAATGTTCTGAATGGCATCTAGAATGGTGAATCCTTTCTAGAAGGTTTTGCATCGACTTTGCCCAGATCCATCAGAGGAATCCCTATCGTATCTATGGCAGCTATCGGCTTATGAAGTGTATTTCTTTCTTTTTTTTTTTTTTAGTGGTTTTATTTCTTTATAAGACTTTATTTTTTTAAAATATAATTTATTGTCAAATTGGCTTACATACAATACCCAGTGCTCATCCCAACCAGTGCCCCTCTCAATGCCCATTATCCATTTTCACCTCTCCCCACACCCCCATCCACCCTCAGTTTGTTCTTTGTATTTAAGAGTCTCTTATGGTTTGCCTCCCTCCCTCTCTGTTTGTAAATATTTTTTTCCCCTTCCCTTCCCCTATGGTCTTCTGTTAAGTTTCTCAAGATCTACATATGAGTGAAAATGTATAGTATCTGTCTTTCTCTTACTGACTTATTTCACTTAGCATAATACCCTCCAGTCTCATCCACATTGCTGCAAATGGCAAGATTTCATTCTTTCTCATTGCCAAGTAGTATTCTATTTATATGTAAACCACATCTTCTTTCTCCATTCATCAGTTGATGGACATTTAGGCTCTTCCATAATTTGGCTATTGTTGAAAGCGCTGCTATAAACATTGGGGTACATGTGCCCCTATGCATCATCACTCCTGTATCCCTTGGGTAAATTCTTAGTAGTGCTGTTGCTGGGTCATAGGGTAGTTCTATTTTTAATTTTTTGAGGAACCTCCATGCTGTTTTCCAGAGTGGCTGCACGAGTTTGCATTCCCACCAACAGTTCAAGAGGGTTCTGATTCTCCACATCCTCGCCAGCATCTGTAGTTTCCTGAGTTGTTCGTTTTAGCCACTCTGACCAGTGTGATGTTGTATCTCAGTGTGGCTTTGATTTGTATTTCCCTGATGATGGGTGATGTTGAGCATGTTTCATGTGTCTGTTGGCCATCTGGATGTCTTCTTTAGAAAAGTGTCTATTATGAAATGTATTTCTTAAATAATAAAAGTTTTAAGTCAAGATCCATGGGCTGCAAAATGGATGTTGCATTAGCGGGCTTGAAAATAAGATGGATCTCGTTTTACATCTCCATCAGATATCTTGGGTGACCAGGTACATTGTCAGTAAACAGTAATAGTTTGAAAGGAATCTTTTTTACTGAGCAGTAGGTCTCAACTGTGGGCTTAAAATATTCAGTAAACCATGTTGTAAACGTATGTGCTGTCATCCAAGTTTTGTTTTCCTGCTTATAGAGCACATACAGAGAAAATTTAGGGTAATTCTTAAGGGCCCTCAGATTTTCAGAATGGTTAGTGAGCACTGGGTTCAACTTCAAGTCACCAGCTGTGTTAGCCCCCAGCAAGAGAGTCAACTTGTTAGTGAAAGCTTTGAAGCCAAGCCTTGACTTCTGTATGGCTCTGTGAGTCCTAGATGACCTCTTCTTCCACTAGAAGGCTGTTTTGTCTACAATGAAAATCTGCTTTTTAGTGTGGCCACCTTTATTAATTATCTTAGCAGAATCCTCTGGATAACTTACTGCAGTTTCTACATCAGCACTTACTGCTTCACCTTATACTTTCATGTTTTGGAGACAGGTTTCTTTAAACATGGAGATTTCCTTAAGCCTTATGAACCCACCTTTGCTAGCTTCAGACTTTTCATCTGCAGCTTCCTCATTTCTCTCAGTCTTTATAGAATTGAAGAGAGTTAGGGCCTTGCTTTGGATTGGGCTTTGGCTTAAGGGAATGTTGACTGGTTTGATCTCATGTCCAGACTACTCAAACTTTCTTCATATTAGCGATGAGGCTGTTTTGCTTTTTGATCATTTGTGTATTCACTTTGAATTTCCTTCAATAACTTTTCCTTTGCATTCACAACTTGGTTAACTGGTACAAGAAGCCTAGCTTTCAGCCAATTTCAGCTTTTGAACATGCCTTCTTCATTTAGCTTTATCATTTCTAGGTTTTGATTTGCAGTGAGAGACATGCAACTCTTCCCTTTACTTGGAACACTTAGAGGCCATTTTAGGGTTATTAGTTGGCCTGATTTCAGTACTGCTGTTACTTAGGGAGTAGGGAGGCCTGAAGAGAGGGGAAGAGATGGAGGTCTTAGGGGGCAGGGAGGATGGTTTGTAGAACAGTTAGCAAACACACAACATTTATCAACTTAGTTACTGTTTTATATTGGACAAGGTCATAGTGCCCCCAAATTACTGATCACAGACCACTCTGACAAATATATTAATAATGAAAAAGTTGTGAGCGTTATAAAAATGTGACATTCAGTCAAAAAATGGACAAATGCCGTTGGAAAAAATGGTGCCAATAGAACTTGCTCGAGGCAAGTTGCCACAAACCTTCAATTTGTAAACAAATGCAGTATCTGCAACACCATAAATGGAAATGTGCCAGTATAGATTTTTGTTCTTTTGGTCTGTATGTAAGCTGTGGGCAAGTGCCATGGAAAAAGCGTATGCCTTTTCTTCAGAAATTCTATTTTGTGGGGCGCCTGGGTGGCTCAGTCAGTTAAGCGGCCGACTTCGGCTCAGGTCATGATCTTGCGGTCCATGAGTTCGAGCCCCGCATCAGGCTCTGTGCTGACAGCTCAGAGCCTGGAGCCTGCTTCAGATTCTGTGTCTCCCTCTCTCTGACCCTCCCCCGTTCATGCTCTGTCTCTCTCTGTCTCAAAAATAAATAAACGTTAAAAAAAAATTAAAAAAAAAGAAATTCTATTTTGGTGAATTTCTTTTAAGGAAACTGGCAGCTATAATGTCAAGATTTTCATGCAAGGATATTATTACAATGTTAGATGTACCCAGGTAAATAGAAAAACAACACAACTTTAACAAGAAATATCAGGAAATGTTTAACAAATAGTGTCATGTGAATATGAAGATGTAACTTTTTTTTTTTTTGAAGGGAGAGGAAGGGCAGAATCCCAAACAGGCTCCATGCCCAGCGCAGAGCGCCATGTAGGGCTTAATCTCACAACTATGAGATCATGACCTGAGCCAAAATCGAGTTGGATGCTTAACCAATTGAGCCACCCAGTTGTCCCAAAATGTAACCATTAAGACTGTGTTCTTAAAGACTATTATTGGTAAAAGTGATTTGCTGTTGAGGGAAAAAGGCAAGACACACCCTATCTGTGGTATAATCCCAATGTTGTTTAAAAAGCTCTGTGTGTGGGGCGCCTGGGTGGCTCAGTCGGTTAAGCGTCCGACTTCGGCTCAGGTCATGATCTCACGGTCTGTGAGTTCGAGCCCCGCATCAGGCTCTGTGCTGACCGCTCAGAGCCTGGAGCCTGTTTCAGATTCTGTGTCTCCCTCTCTCTCTGCCCCTCCCCTGTTCACACTCTGTCTCTCTCTGTCTCAAAAATAAATAAACGTTAAAAAAAAAAAAAAAAAAATTAAAAAAAAAAAAAAGATTACCGTTTAAAAAAAAAAATAAAAAAAAAAATAAAAAGCTCTGTGTGTGTATGCTTGGGAATATTGAAAGGGAGCAACAGAAGATATAAATTCCATTCTAAATTGTGTGTACATTGGTTTTTACTTTCTGCATTGTGCATATTTTCTACAATAAATGCATATTGCTTTTATGATTATAAAAAAGCTATTAAATTTACTTTTAGAAGTTGTGCAGATTAGATAAGAAAATATGGCCAAAGTAAGGTTTTAGAAATATTCATTTCCTGGAGGCACCTGGGTGACTCAGTCAGTTAAGCATCCGACTTTGGCTCACGTCATGATCTCACAGTTCATGAGTTCAAGCCCTGCGTTGGGCTCTGTGCTGACAGTTCAGAGCTTGGAGCCTGCTTTGGATTCTGTGTCTCCTTCTCTCTCTGCCCCTCCCTGCTTGCACTCTGTCTCTCGCTCTCTCAAAAATAAATAAACATTAAAAAAATCTTTTTAGAAATGTTCATTTCCTGTTTTCCTTTATTGGACACAGATAGGAATTTCAAATTTCAGATTTAATTCTTTGTGATTTGAGAGTGAATTTTTAAAAGTTGAGAAGACTAAACTCCTGAGGCATCTGTTTGTGTAGCTTTCGGTACAGTTAACTAATGCAAGCAAGCATCACTACAGCTAAAGGTGCAAAGTACTGTGTTCGTCTCTTCACATTCTATAGATTTAATCTATGCCAGTTGGAATAATTTGCATCTTGCACATATTATTATATCCTCATAGGGAATGAGCTAAATTCATTTTCTCATGGCAGGATAAAGTTAGCACTTTGTAAAAGCAGAAAGTCAGCCTTCTCCTTCATCTGGCAGCGCCTGCACTCAGAATAGGTCCGTAGTTCTCTCTTTTGAGGCTGCCATTGTCTTACTGGAACCATGTCTTCTCTTGCATATCCGGCGTTTGGCTTTTCTTTGTCTTGCTTTTCTGGCCCTTGGTAAACAATATTTGGGATAATGAAGTTTGAGAGAGAAAATGGGTTTCTCTTAATAGCTGTGAAGAAAAATGATGTGGGGAATGTGTTTTACGGTGCCAAAATCTTCACATAAGCAAGACTATTTTCGCAGTCTGTTGTTACACTGTTGAAATTGTATCTCATGGGCATATTCCTTTCATGTTCAGGTTCACACTTTTTATGTATTTGACACAATTTTGTTTTTAAAAATTCTATTCAGATTATCGATGCCTTTGATTTGGTATGCACACTTCAGAGTTTTTCTTCATTGCGCTAGTTATGTGAACATTTCCTGCAGGCTCCTTTTTTCACTGTGCACCATCACCTTTCCTCTGTTTTGCTTTGCATTTTAAGGCACTTCCGGTGTTTTTAAGTCCATTAATAATAATCATTTGAAGGGGCGTCTGGGTGGCTCAGTCTGTTGGGTGTATGACTCTTGATTTTGGTCAGGTCATGATCTCATGGTTCGTGAGTTTGAGCCCCATGTTGGGCTCTGCTCTGATAGCACAGAGCCTGCTTGGGATTCTTGGTCTTTCCATCTCTCTCTCTTTCTCTCTCTCTCTCTCTGCCCCTCCCCTGCTCACGCACACATACCTATTCTCTCTCTCTCTTAAAAAATAAATAAACATTAAAAACAAATAACTGTTTGTAAACCGTTGTCATGGTAAATATCTAAAATTCTTTCATGTTTGCTAAAATTTGTTTCTTTGTTTCTAGGGTGACTATGGATCCTACTATTCCCGAAGCTCCAGAAAGGTAAAGAAAGTTAAGATGGAACTCAATAGATATTTTATTTTTGGTTTCCCTTTTTTGTCATAATTATAAACATGGACTGAAAGAATTATTTATATAGGATGAGGTTCTGTAACCTTTTACAAATTTAATTTTTTAAAAATGTTTTATTTATTTTTGAGAGAAAAAAACAGTGCGAGCAGGGGAGGGGTGGAGAGACGAAGACACAGAATCTGACAACAGGCTCCAGGCTCTGAGCTGTCAGCACAGAGCCCGATGTGGGGCTTGAACTGATGGACCATGGGATCATGATCTGAACAGAAGTCGGACACCTAACCGATTGAGCCACCCAGGCGCCCCTAAAAATTTAAATCAGAGAATAGTTTAAAAGTTTTTTTTAGTTTTTGCCTCATGGAGCCACCTGGTCACCTGGACACGTGCTCATGGTAGAATGGTACCTTGGGAGTGTTACCTATGTTCCACATCTGGTCCTCAGCTGTACGATTGGAGGTTTGATTTTATGACATCCAAGAGTGGCCCTATCCCCAGGAGACTGATGCAGCATCAATTTCTCCATTTATAATGCCATGAAAATCAAATGCTTGGCTTGCCTCATTAGTACATTCTCTGTTTGAAAAGCCTGAATAGAAATTTAATTATGATCAGATGCTGCTCAATCTGGAATTAGGAGAGCCAGTTTGATGATTTTAATAGTGCAAGTCTTTTAGCCATGATACCCCAGTGCCCCATCTTACCTTGAGGAGTGTTCTGCCCAGTGGGCCTTGCAGGCTGCCTTTCCTCTATACAGCGATGGGTAAATGATACAACTCTCCCCCTCTCCCTTTCCCACCTCCCTGGACTTGCCACCACTCATCTTTCCATATGCTTAACATCCACTTTCTTTCATCTTTTAGTCTGGGTAATATCTGTTCTTTGCAACAGGCAGGCTAAGGAAAGGGTTAGGACTGGTTGTATTTGAATATCAACTCTACCTGGTTCCATGTTCTTGGACAAGGTACTGAGTCACTCTGTGCTTCAACTTCCTCAATGTGAAGATAGATTAGTAATGGTACCTATCTCATAGGTTTGTTGTGAGGAGACCATTTCATTCAGTGGTACAATAAGAGCTAAAAAAGTCAAATGATATAATTCATGTTATTATAGCTTATTGTTTTTTCTAAGGTGACTTCTGCACTCATATGTATAGATTTTATTAGGGTGAATTATGCAAAATTGCCATTTTGGTATGTCAAAAATTGTCTAACAATAGCTACTTCCTTTGGCTAAACCCAATAACATTAACTTTTAAATCTTTTTCCTATTTATGGAACCTTTAGTTATTTTACTGCTTTAACACATATCATTACCCTTATTCTTTGAAATATTCACTTGCATCATCTTCCTTAAATGATGTTATTTTGTTGTTGATCTTCAGTGAAATGGTAGAGTAATACTGATTTTTTGTTGTGAACTACTCATAAGAATGATAACATAGTCTTTTTAGATTTTTACATTGGTTCAGTAGATATTTCTTCCCATCATATCACCAGCCTTACAAGATGTTGTCATGTTGCTGGTCAGTGTTATTTGTGTCACTGATAATAAACTAAGACTCATCTGAATCCTACTGTTAATTCCTTCTTACCCATGTATGTTATGTCTCACCTCTTAAAGAACTTTTGTATTTTGGGGGTGTATTTTCTTTTCCAGTAATTTTAAGGCGCAAAAGTATAATTATCTTCATTTTCTAAAGTTAAAACATTGAATTGTATGTTGAATAATTAGACCAAGAGCATAGATTTAGTTAGTAATCTAGTTAGTTGAACAGAGATCTTCATAATTTCAAAGCTAAGATGGGCTTTTACAGGTCTTACCCAAAGCTCTCATTTTGTGTTTTTGAGTAAATAAAAACCTTAAGAGGCTGTCTGAAATAATAGTGGCAGAATCAGAAAAAAAAATGGGTATCCTTTAGTTTTCCCCATTCCCTCTATATTTCTAGGGTCCTGTTTTTGCTCAGAATCATTCTTTGACCACATTTTAGAGTTTCAAATCCAGTGTAGTTAATAATCGATACCAATTTTGGAATGAATGGAACATGAATTTCAGCACTACTCTGATGAGAACAAATATATATGTTGTCATGTGTCAACATTGAAATATTTTAGTTTTTCTTAAATATTATATGAGCATGAAACAACCATTCAAGTGTGGATTTAGGACTTTCTTGTTCTGTTCTAATAATGTATTTGTGCCCAAACCAAATGTAGCTATGTCTTATATGTGGTTTAAATGCTGTCTTTACTGAAGAATTGACTTTGTACCGTGATGTCAGAAGACATGAGGCATTGGCATTCCTAGGCTGAAATAAATGATTTCTCTAGAGACTTCAATACCACCAGGAATTCACCAGTTCGGTGAGTCAATAAATCTGAATAGGGCAAAAAGAGACTGGGAGTTGATGCCTTTTTTTTATCCAAAGTGAAGGATTTCTGCTGCTTTACAGTTTTGGTATCTTGGGAATGTCTTTTGTGGCCTCTGTCTGGTTTGGGTATAAACTCAACTGCCTTGGTTCTTTGGAACTCACAGTGGCCAATCAGCTCAGTTTGCCTCCATTCTCTCTTGTCACAGTTTCAAAGAACACACCAGAAGTCAGAGATCTGAACTCTAAAGAGGCTCCTTGCTGCTTGGCACCTACTCCAGTTTCTCATCTCCAGTCATTTAATGGTCCAACCCACTTTGCCGGCAAGGGAATGTCTGGGGCCTCAGGAGGCAACACAGAATCCTTTTTCAGAATTTTTGTTATTGAATCCTCTCACCTACTTAAAATATTAAAGTCCTCCTGGGATTAGAGACTGAGGAGGTATGATTTCATAGTGCACAAATTGAAGGGGTAGCTTGGATGAAGTCTGAATTTAATGAGAAGATGATCGATAAAAATGAAAGGAAACCCAATTATTATGTCTTGATATCTGATTCTTTCTTTGTTTTCCCCCACCACTTTGATTATGTGTTTTTATAGAATGTGAATTGAATGGCAGCATTTAAGAAACCAAGGTCACTTTTTGAATCTCGTATACCAAAGACTTGCCTAGGCAAGCCTTTGATTTAGATGTTTGTAAATGTGACTTGACATCTATAGATAGGTGTGCTGTCAGAACATTCGATTTGCTTAATAGAAAAGATGAAGGAAAGCATGAGCCTCTGTGATAGAATTCTTTTGTCTTTGAACTCTGGAATATGAGTAATCAGGAACAATGCTGCATCGTGTCAGGCGGAGTCTGAATCCTGATGACACAATTCTAAGAACTGTCAGAATTGACTTATGCCCAACTTAAGGGTATGGGTTACAAAAAGGCTGACTAAAAATACTTGGATATTTGCTGTTGCTTGCCAAAGTTTGTTTTCATTTTACATTCAGAACAAATCAGAGCTACCACAGTGCAGGCACGATGCTGCCCTGAAGGTCTTTACATGGGGAGACTGGCTTATACCAGGTTCAGATGTGACAGTGTGCTGGCCACATCCACTGTCATTTCACTCAGCCTCAGGACTGATCTGATAGCTTGGACATGGCTTTCCTCTCTGCTCCTTCAAGTGGGCCCCTTACTGAAGGTGTGTGGTCAGTAGGAAGAAAAGATTCCCATTTTCATTTGGGACTATCAGTCCTTTAACACTTTTTCATGACATTTAAGGAATACATGTTTGCTTTGATTTCTATTCGAAAGAGAATAATGTTATTGTATGCCTTTAAAAAATGTGTTAGGAATGCAAGTAAGAGTATGTGAGTATGTGTAAAAAAGAGGGAGAGAGAGAGGGAGTGAGTGAGTTGGGATTTGGAAGACTAAAAAATAGCACGTAGAATATTTATGAAAGTATATAGTTTGCTATATTAGAAATCATCTTACGAATGAAGTTATTGTTAGTTCACTAATGTATAGTTGTCACATGTAAGCAACTGACACCAACTTTGAACCCACAAGCTTAGCATCCTGGCTTAGCAGACCAAAAGATTCATATATGACCAGATATTGTCACTCTCATGCTTTCACAAAATGCTACTATCCTTCCGCTCATGAGAAAATAGAATTTTTCAATTGATCCTCTGTTTTTCAGTATGATTACAAAGTTGTTTAAAATTTCAGAAATGAAGTCTGATAGCACAGTATTTTCTCCCAGACATCTGATGCTGTTTATTGCTTAACATCTTCTTTTGGAAATTGTCTCTCCATGTCTTTGGGCATTATTTTATCAGGGTATTCATATTTTCCTCATCAATTTATACAAGTTTTTTATGTATTAATATTATTTGTCCTTTAGCTCCATTTTGGGGGCAAATATTTCTGTAGAGTTCCTTTGACTTTTATTTCCCTTTATATTATGTTTAGCTTGCACAGTTTAATTTAAAAGTTTAGTAAACAAACACTATTTGTGGTGGAACTGTTAACCGTAGACTTGTTTTCAAATATGGTAATTTTTAGAAAACATGTTTGGGCACAGTTTCAGATCATATTTTTTATATGAAAACCAAAAATCAAAAGGTGGTAAATATGGCTGAGGTGAGAGTCATGTTGGGGGCTTTGAATTTTCAGCTAAGGAGATCAATCTAGAATAGACATGATTCATATTAAATTGGATACAATTGTGGACCACAGTATGATAAGGGATCAGTATATGTTAATCTCCTTGAAGCAGTGGAGGAGATGCCAAACTGTGGGGCACTGTCATATTATTTCACTGTGGTGGTGGTGGTGGTGTTAACTCTCACGAAAGTCCCTTTTGTGACAGAATTAAAAAAAAATTAAGTTTATTTATTTTGAGAGAGAGAGAGAGAGAGAGAGAGAAAGAGAGAGATCAAGTGTTGAAGGGGCGGAGAGAGAGAGAAAGAGAGAGAGAGAGAGAGAAAGAGAGAGAGAGAGAGAGAGAAGATCCCAAGCAGGTTCCACGCTGTCAGTGCAGAGCCTGACGCAGGGCTTGAACCCACAAACCGTGAGATCATGAGCTGGGCCGAGATCAAGAATCAGACACTTAACTGGTGGAACCACCCAGGTACCCCATGTGACAGACTTTCTAATGGATTTATCTATAACACATTTAAATCCATTATCACATCTGAAAGGTTTCATATGTTCACATATGAAACTGAACTGTCTTCACTGAGTCTCTAGAACTCAAATTAGTACCCTGGAATTCCAAGGTGAATTCTTGTTCTACAGTTCTCATCTTTATGATGAAAAAGGGACTCTAACCTGGGTAATGTTATGGTTTCTGCTTCCAAACCATCTCCTTCTGGAGGGCGGGATACCTAGTGGTTGGTATCTAGCAAGCTACTTGCTAGTTAGTCAAGCAAGTCACTTGACTGCTATATTCCTCAGTTTTCTCATTTCTAAAGGCCCATAATAATAAGTACTTACCTCGTAGAGTTTTTATGAAAATAAAATGAGAATACAGCTTTTCCCCAAAGTTACTGCTCCATTGTATGTGCTTGATGCAATGTGAAATTCACCACCAGCAACATGAAGATGCCCCTTCTCCTTTCCTTTTCCTCAGTTGATGATACTCTACACCATCTTCCATGTAGTAGGTTTTGAGAGACTGAGGCTAAAACCCAGAAAACTATGAGGACGTAAACATTTTAATAGTGTAGTAATAAAGCAGGAGACAAGAAATTGGTGATGGAGCCAGGAAAGGATGCTTTAAAATCCCATTTCAAAATGGTCAGTTTCTTCCCATGGTTGCTTCCTTGGCCCACAGGTCACCGCCCCCCCCCCCCCCCCCACCATATCCATTTGTAATATTATAAAAGAGGGCTCAAAGTAGATGAACAGAATTTGAGACTGTTAGTCTTGTTTTGGTCTTTAATGATGTATGCTTATCTACTGTGTGTGTTATTACTAAATATGTGTTACTATATATATAGACAAGTGTACATGTGTGAGCACACACACTGTATAATGTATATAAAATGGTGTAAGTTAGAGCTCTAAAAATCTCCATAATTCCAGATCCCTGCTGAGCCTCTCAATAAGAGTTACTCTGCTAATTCATCCCAGGGGGAAAACCTGGGGAGGAGCTTCAGTGTGGTAAATACTGTTTACTCTAAGCTACAATGATGGGTTTCTTTCTTCACGATTAGAGTATAATGTGTATCCCCCACTGCTCAGTCTGTAGCTCCCAACTCAAGAGGTTATTGGAATAAAAAGTGATTCTGTCTCAGGCCAGAAGGAAAATAGAATTCACATGTATTCTTTCTTAGGTTCATGAAAGAGAAAAAGATTTCCTGATGTAACTGACTGTGGTTTGTCTTTTGAGTCTATAACCAATCTGCTGATAATTATTTCAAATAGTGCAGTAAAAGAAAAGGAACCAACATTTATTGAATGGCCATTATATGCTCTATGATTTTAACTCATTTGATTCTCCAAAGGCTCTGTGAAGCTGGTTTGATTACCCCCAATTTATAGATGAGGGACTGAGGCTTGAAGTGTTTGGTAAATAGCAGAGTTCTGATTTACACCCAGGTTCAACTGATCCCCCAAATCATGCTCTTTCTGGGGCTTTGCCATCTGCTGATACATTTGATTATGAATAAGGGAGACCAGAAAAATTGCTCAAAGTTTTTCACATTTCAGGTGCTGGCCCTGCTATCCACACCCAGGGAGATGAGTAGGCAGCTACTGTGGGCAGTAATAACCATGTAAAGCAAGTTTCCTGCTCAGACATAAGTTCTGCCTGTCTCTTTTTCATCTGACTTGGGTACTGTCCTGCTCTTCACTATTTACCTCGACTCTGACTTCTTTTTTTTTTTTTTTTTTAATGTTTATTTTTGAGACAGAGGGAGACAGAGCATGAACGGGGGAGGGTCAGAGAGAGAGGGAGACACAGAATCTGAAACAGGCTCCAGGCTCTGAGCTGTCAGCACAGAGCCCGACGCGGGGCTTGAACTCACGAACCACGAGATCATGACCTGAGCCGAAGTCGGAAGCTTAACCGACTGAGCCACCCAGGCTCCCCTACCTCGACTCTGACTTCTAACCTGCCTCCCACCTCCCGCTAAAATTTTTACATTCGCTAGGTTTGCTTGGAACTAGTAAAGCCATGTTGGTGACAGTTATTTACTTTACTTATTTATTTCAACTTTAATCTAGTGTTTTGGATATCCAGTTATAATTTGAGGCGTTTATAACCTCCTGAGAAAAGAGTCAGCAATTAAGATGTCAGCCTTGTCAGGATTCTTAAGCACTGTGCTGATAGGTACTTGGAAATGACATGGATGGAACATATGCTAAAACCTTCTGGCATGTAAATATGTTGCTCTTTAATAGAAAGTTTCCAGGATCCAATAAGCAGCCTTTTGCAATGATTTAGGTATTCTGGGTTGGATTCAGCCTTTCTTAGTAAGATTTTTTTCTTTCTTTCTTTCTTTCTTTCTTTCTTTTTTTTTTTATGTTAGAAAGGGAGGAAGTGTTCAGTATAAGGAAAAATGGGTGAACTTGAGTGTCTGATTGGTGCAGTCTTAAATTTTAGTCCCATCTCTCACTGTTGGAGTGCTCCTAGGCAAGTCACTTTACTTCTTGGAGCTCTGGTTATCCATTTGCAAAGCACATGTTGTACCTACCATTCTTTATAACACCCACTATAGTGCCTAGCACAGAGCATCACTGAGCAAATATTAGTTCTCTGTGTTTTGACCTGAAAGGTAATGCTTTTTATTTTATTTTATTTTTTTTTAATGTTTATTATTGAGAGACAAAGAGAGACAGAACATGAGCATGGGAGGGGCATAGAGAAGGGGAGACACAGAATCCGAAGCAGGCTCCTGGCTCTGGACTCCAGGCTGTCAACACAGAGCCCAATGTGGGGCTCGAACTCACAAACCGGGAGATCATGACCTGAGCTGAAGTCAGACGCTTAACCAGCTGAGCCATCCAGGTGCCCCGGGTAATGCTTTTAATTAATTTTTAGTTCTTGCCTTTAATGAATTCATGTGTATGAAGAAAAGACTGATTAAATAAGACTTTCCTCACATAAAGGCTGTATTCCCTTTATAGTTCTGTATCTGTTCTATTTTAAATAAAGGTTTAAACTCTCTCATTTCCCTGATACCTTCTGCATGAGATGAGACCTGAACTCAACATAGAGCAGCTAGTTGGGTGGATTCCATACATCCGCTGTGGGCAAGTGTTCTCCCTGCCAGATCTGGGGTGTGGTGAGTTTGAGAGTCACATTTTGCTAACTTAGCTATTGATGATTCCAACACATTTTTGAGACATAGGTGATGCCTTTGGAATTGTGCAGGAATCAGAAATGACAAATATGGTAGGTCAAAGCTTACAGCCATAGGAGAAAACACTTCTGGGCTGGGGAGGGATCATGTTCCATTTTGCAATCCTCTGGTCTCTTCTGTGTATTCTGTGCTCCTGATAAAAACTTGCCTATCCCACCTGCCGTATTAAGTAAACTCAGTAGTTTTCAAAAATAATTTTAAATGTGCCCAAAGATTAACAGTTAATGAGTATAAGCCTAGAAAGATTTCATCTTAAATTAATCAGCAGTAGATATTCTCCAGTACCTAAAGTTAAAATTAACTACTGATCTTTCACTTTTAAGTCAACAGATGAATACTTTTATATGCAAGACACACTTTTTAACGAAAATGTAAATATTTGTTTTCACCAAATGAGAGAAGACCTTTCCCTGTACAGGAATATGTTTTAGAAAAGACGATGTGTACTTTCTAAAGCATCACAAGAGACCAATTAATTTGATTAATCAGAAGCTTTGAAATTATTTTTAGTGCTGTACAGTTATCAGTGTTCCAAAAAAAACCTGTTCCTCAGTTTACAAATGTGTTTATTTTTGTCCCAATACAATCATTAAAACTCTAGGAAATGTATTTTTTAAAGTCCAGAAATATAAGGAACTTAAGAATGACTACCTGTCATTTTTTATGTTTTTTTTTTTCTAGTTGTCAATACTGCTGCCCATCAACAGCTAGCACCAAATTTTCTGCTGGTCTAAAGTCTAATGATACAGCTGTATTTTGATTTTCCTAAACACTTCTTTATAGACAGAAATAAGATAAAATATCTCTATATTAATATTTTGGAGCTCTGGAGATAATCAGCACCAGTATGATACCCTTATAACATGACTTGAGGAAGCAGGAAGTGTTACGTAAAGTCAGAAAGAATATTCAGAAGTTTCTGTATGTTTCCTGTTACTTTCTTTGACATTTTATTTTTAGATCATCCTTATGAAGTGGGCAGAGAAGCTCTTAATATAACTTTATAGACACAGAAATGGAAGCTCATTGCCTTGACTTACACAAAGTCCCATAGCTGACCTACTTGTGACTAGAGCTGGCCCTTGGTTCAGTGCTTTTTCCCCTGTCCCACTATCCAAGTCACTCATTTAAGGGACCACATGCCCCCCATTCAAGTCATTTCCCTGTGAGAAGCAGTCAAGCCCTGTTCCTTTGTGGGCTGGTTGTTAAACATTAATGGATGCACTCTGTAACTAACTACAGAGAAAGTAACACCAGTTCACCAATGCATATGAATCTTTCTGTGTATGTCTCCACTTTTCCCTTAAGAACATTTTTGTCTGGACTCATCACACTTGGTAATGTATGTTGTTTATTTTTTCCTGTGTGGAACCTAGATGGAGACAGACTGAAAGATGGTCTGTGCCTATCAGCTGTGCTGATGCCAGTAAGTGTACTGATTATGTTTACCAGGCTCAAGCTTTTAAGATGAGTCTCTATGGACGGAAATGAATTGCTCATTTTAGGGACTTGTCCAGTGCTGTGATCAGCTAAACTAATATAGCAAAACCCAAAATGAATCTTGTTGTGTGGTTCAGTAGCAATCTTTGGGACAGCGTAGAGAGTGGCCTCTGAATAAGGATGCTTAGGAAGTCTGCTGTCTACCTTCTAACTCTTGAACTCAGTGATTTAGTTTTGTGGAGCTTGCTTATTTTGTTTCGGCAACCAGGCACACTTCCTATAGGTTTGGTGCCTTTCTCTCAACACTCAAATGGGAATTGCCTACATAGAGCATAGGTGGTGAGGAATTATTGTAGAGGTGTTAAAAGCATTAGAGAACTTCCTTCCAGATCTTTGGTTTTAGACACATGTGGAACATTAGTTTATCTTCTTCTTCTTCTTCTTCTTCTTCTTTTTTTTTTTTTGCAAATACAGGTAACCTTGCAAAATAGACTGAGTAGTTAGCTCTTATTTTCACAACCCTGGCATGAAAATTTCTTCCAGGCTGGAGCAGCTGCTTAGACTGTTGCTATGCAACCAGGAGAGGCGTTCACAAGCATTGTTACAAGCTGGCAATCAAAGATGAGACAATGTTTTCTTTTGATTATGTGTTTTATTTATTTATTCATTTACTTACTTACTTACTTACTTACTTACTTGTTTATTTATTTGTATCAGCTCTTGGTTTGGGGAGTGTGTATTTACATCCTTTGGGGAGTTTTTATTTGCAGAAATGCCTTTTCCAGAGAAACTTTTTTGTTGAAGGCATTTTGATTTGATCTTGCTAGATAAAAAGGTGAGCCCCACCTCACGGGCAGTAGGTGTTGAAATTAGGCCTCAAAGCAGATAAAATAGTTCTTAATAAATAAGAACATAGTGGAGTCAAATGCGGCTTTGACCACCCTTTTACTAAGAAAACATCCAAGCTTCATATTCTTCTACTGCTGGTGTTTATACATTGTGCACTTCTCTGACCTAAATCAGTAGCTTTGAATCTGCAGTTCCTTCAGCTCTCTTGTCCCTGAAAGTCATGTCTGAATAGAAGACCATTTAAACCTTTACAATCAGGGTTTATCCTGACCAGATTTTCTGGAGCCATCTTTTATGTGAATCCTTGACCTTTACAGATTTTGTCTTTCAAACCCTAATGAACTGGCTTTTAAACAAATTTTTGGGCAAATGCTTATAACCAATGTTTATATTTTCAGTTATCTATTTTTCAATTACCGATTGATGTTTATTTAGTGAGGCTGAGGGATGTGCCTCAGAACTGTTCATAAGACTCCTGCAGGTCAAGAGGCGAAGATGGGAAGACTAAAAGGATACAGTTCTTCTGCCAGGAACCCAAAGGAGAAAAAGAGGGAGGATAGAAACTGCGTATCAGTGGGCTTCCTATTGATGTCTGGCAACATTACAGTCCGGGTTATTGAACTGATAGCTTGTGATGACTAAGAAGTGGTGACAATTAGGAGCCAACCTGATTTCACTAGGAAAAACTCATGTAAAATTGAACCTATTTTCTTCCTGATGATTTTACTATGCTGGTGATTCATGTAATTCTATAGCCACTGGATACGGATTTTAGTAACATCTTATGATCATCAACATTTCATTACTGCAGTCTCTAACTTTTATGCTTTAAAATAGCACTTAGCAATTTTTTCCCCCTGAAAATGGCTCTCTGTGTAAATTATTTGAAGAAATGAAACAGAACATTACAACTGATGCAAATGTTTTTGAGATTCAGGGATATAACATTTGCATATAAACATTACTGGTTGCATTTCCCCCTTGTAATTGGGCCTACTGTAGAAAAGAGTTTTGTTTTTTATCTTTTAAAGTCAATATTTAGTGTTTTATTGCATGAGGCCATGCTCACATTTTAGAATGTAGCTCAGTCAGGATGAGCTTATCTTCATCATCTGGGCCCTCCCAAAGTGAGTGGGGTTACAGTTTGGGCCTTTGTCACTGCTGGGGTTTTGCATATGAAGTGTCAATGTGTCAGTGACTATTGGAAAAAAGCTTGATACCTCATCTTAGTTTCCATGTTCCTTTTGAGTTCTTTGTACAAGAGGGGAGACTGAACCATTTTAAATCAAACCATAAAGCACTACAGAGAATGCTGAATTTTTTCCATTTCTTCAATCCACTAGCATTTACTGAGTAGCGCGCTTCATTGGTTTGAAGACAAATGGGGTAGATGCATTCTCTCACATACTAAATTCTTGTACTGCCTTTTTAAAAGACCTTTGGCCAACTGATGGACCCCTTCTTAGAAAGAAAATTTTAAATACATAAGATATGAGGAATTTATTATATTAAAATAGTTATCAAAGATTAAAAATTATGTTAAAGTAATGGATGAATAATAGATATTAATGCATTAGGTAACAAGAACTAGAGAGTTTAATATCAGCTCTATTTTTTAAGTTTATTTATTTTTGAGAGAGAGAGTGTGATCAGGGGAGGGGCAGAGAGAAAGAGACAGAGAGAGAGAGAGAGAGAGAGAGAGAGGGAGAGAGAGAATCTCAAGAGAGAGAGAGGGAGAGAGAGAATCTCAAGCAGGCTCTGCACGGTCACCGCAGAGCCTGATGCAGGGTTTGAACTCATGAACTGTGATATCATGACCTGAGCCGAAATCAAGAGGCAGATGCTTAACCAACTGAGCCACCCAGGCATTTTTGTTATCATGATACACTTAAGCAATATCATAATATATCTGCCTAACTATAGAGTGGTAGAAAAGTAATCATTATTTCTATTGGTGACAAAGTCACAGGTACTATTAATACTCTGTGGCTTGGATCATGCCTACATTTATAATGCAAGGAGATGCTAGATGTCAGTTAGATGTTAATAAAAGTAAAGAGGTACTTTTCTCCATCTAAGAGTCTGTCCCCGGATGGATGTCTGTGGAGGATGTCCATATACCCCAATCAAAATACCCGTGTTTACGTGTTCACCATTGTAATTGTAATGTTCTCAAAAATAATTTTCTTAAAAATAAAAAGTAAAATACAATATTAATATAAGATTATGATATATTCTTTCCAGATAGTAATGTCTCTAGGATTAGAATCATTGTGGATATTCTAGTTAATATGTATAGTTTAAATTATGTTAGGCTTGTGTAATAGCAGAAACAAATGAACTTCAAACATGTATATTGTCTATGTGATCCAATCCTCAGAAGAATGGAATGGTAACTCTTTACAGAAGATGCCAGATGGCTGGGCCCTTTGCCAGTTTTCCATTATATTGTTGAAGGAGCATAAGAAATAAAGCCATAGTTTAAGTGGAGACATTTCATCTAAACAACCTGTAAGAGGCCAAGGGAAAATGCTCAACTCATTAATGAAAAATGCTAGTAGCCATAGTGAAAATCTTTTTTGCAGATCACAGCACTGATATCATAGGTATTTGTGAGTTAATATATATGTAACATTTACAGTCATGCCTGACACATAGTAAGCCCTGTATTAGTGCTGTTATTGCTATTCCAGCATAAATCACTACTCGTAAGCTCTAGAGATTTGTTGTGGAAGCCATGAAGCTTTCTTTCATATTTCTTTTTTTTAACTTTTTTTTAATAATTTTTTTTTTCATGTTTATTTATTTTTGAGAGAGACAGAGACAGAATGTGAGTGGGTTAGGGGCAGAGAGAGAGGGAGACACAGAATCTGAAGCAGGCTCCACGCTCTGAGCTGTCAGCACAGAGCCTGATGTGGGGCTTGAACTCATGAGCTGTGAGATCATGACCTGAGCCGAGGTCGGACACTCAACCGACTGAGCCACCCAGGTGCCCCTCTTTCATATTTCAAAGAACCATATTTACATATACAACAGTGATTAATTACCAACCCAAGATTGTGGGAAGACATCAGGGACATATTTAACTTATTATTTGAAAAGGTAGTACATGAATGTTATATAAAATCTTAAAGATATAAAAGTGTATATATGGTGAACAGGAAATCATTTTTGCTTCCTTTTCCCCAGTCACCCAATTTTCCTTCCAGAGGCAATGTTTTATATATAAAAGTAATAGATTCTTATTTATTTATTTATTTATTTATTTATTTATTTATTTAAAGTGTATTTATTTATTTTGAGAGACAGCACAAGGGGAGGAGCAGAGAGAGAGGGAGAGAGAGAATCCCAAGCAGGTTCCACACTGTCAGCCTAAGCCCTACATGGGGCTTGATCCCACAACCATGAGACTGTGGCTTGAGCCAAAATCAAGAGTCTGACTGACGCTTAACCAAATGAGCTGCCCAGGTGCCCCAATAGATTTTTCTTTAAAGGGGGAGTTTATGCATATATTTATAAGTTTGTGTACATACACATATAGTTTTTTTTTTTTTTTTTTTTTAAAGTAAACTCTACACCCAACATGGGGCTTGATCCATGATCCAGAGATCAAGAATTGCATGCTGTACTGACTGGGCCAGCCAAGTGCCCCCACACGTAGTCTTTTTCTTTTTTTAAAAAAATATTTACTTATTTATTTTGAGAGAGGGAGAGGGAGGAAGAGTACACATATCAGTGGGGGGAGAGAGGCCGAGGGAGAGAGAGAATCCTAAGCAGGTTCCATGTGCAGAACAGAGCTCAGCGCAGGGCTCTGTCTCATGACTGTGAGATCATGACCTGAGCCGAAATCAAGAGTTGGACGCTTAAGCGACTGAGCTATGCGGGTACCCCCACATTATAGTTTTTTTGATACAGAAATGACTGCATGCTATATACTGTACTTCACCCTGAGTACATCAATAAATAAATCCTAAAGATCATTCCAGATAGAGCTGCCTTGTTTTTTAAAATTTTTAAAAATGTGTATATTTATTTATTTATTTATTTATTTAACATTTATTTATTATTGAGAGACAGAGACTGAGCATGAACATGGGAAGGGCAGAGAGAGGGGGAGGCACAGAATCCAAAGCAGGCTCCAGGCTCCAGGTTGTCAGCACAGAGCCCGATGTGGGGCTTGAACCCACGAATTGTGAGATCATGACCTGAGCCGAAGTCGGACACTTAACCGACTGAGCCACGCAGGTGCCCCTGTTATTTATTTATTTTTGAGAGACAGAATGAGAGGGAGCACAAAATTGGGCACCCCAATTCCTTTTAAATGGCAGGTAAAAAGAGCTCCACATTTAGCCCAAGATATTGCCAATAAGACAGTAAAAACCTAAAACGCAAGAGAGGACAGATTGACAATTCATGGCATCTTTTCTTTCTACAATAATTCTTCAGCATGAGGTTCTTAGCCTTTTTAATATTCCTAACAGCGTGCATGCAGTGTCATGTACAGCATCCCTGCTAAGAGGCTCAGTGAGGAAAAGGAGAGAAATTTGAGAGAAATACATGGATTTTATCTGACATGAATAAGACCGTGATGCAAATAAGGATATAACACTTCTGGGATTGTCAGTTTTGCACATATGAATTTGTTCTGCATACTGTGTGTTCCCTTAATAATACTGGGAAAATGTTCAGGAGGAAAAACAAATGCTTGAAATAGATCTTTAACAAGCTGTGAAATGGCTGAACGCTTAACATAATGAAATACTAGCAATGAAATTAAAATCTACCACCCCCCAAAGTCCATTATGATAATTAATAATAGCAATATTTTATATGTCAGAAACACTTGTTCTAATCAAACAGGGAAACAGAGCTAGACTCTTTCACGGTCATTGGCTTATTGTGTACTCCATTTGAACAAACTCATTTTTTTTATATTGTATCAAAAATAATTTTCCAGATTATCTATTTTCTAAACCTGATAGAATTTTAGGGCAAAATAATGAAGAGTATCCATAGTACTCTACTGGTTGCTCTGATGATCTCAATATAAAGTCAACAGGACATTGAACATGTTCTACTTTAAGGAACTCCAATATACAAAAGTCCACAACATTTTTGAAACCAATAAATTATACAAAAGCTATGTAAATAAAAAAAAAGAAAAAGAACAGAAAACATGCCATATGAAAAGATTTATTCTGAATATGTAATTCTTCTCATTAGAAAAATAAAGCTAGTAAATGTGTTCTTTAAAATGTACTTTTATTAGGATTCCTACCACTAAAGTGAGTCTTCAGATATAAGAACATAAAAGCTTTAAATCAACTGCTTCTATAGAGACTCCTATTAGAATCAGGAGACTAGAAACCCAAAACTTAAATCAGATGGATAAGAAACCAAGTTTTTTTTAAATCAGTATGTTATAAAAGACTAATTACATTAAAAAACGGACTTCATGTAATATGAAAGGATTCACTCTGAATATGAATATTTCCTGATCAAAAAAATACAGCTTGTTAAATGTACTTATTTATTCTTAATATTTATTAATTTTTGAGAGAGAGCGAGCACAAGCTGGGGAGGGGCAGAGAGAGACACAGAATCTGAAGTAGGCTCTAGCTTCTGAGTTGTCAGCACAGAGCCTGACGCAGGGCTTGAACCCATGAACCGCAAGATCATGACTTGAGCCAAAGTCAGACGGTTAACCAACTGAGCCACCCAGGCTCCCCTAAATATACTTATTTAAAATTCTTAGCATTCCTCTCCACTAAAGTGAGCCCCCAAAGGTTGGAAAACAGAAATATTAAAACAATTGTCCTTTTGCAGACTTTGAAGACAGGAGACTAGAAACCAAAGACCTCTCTCAGAAATGTCTGTCTTCTTTCGCCCAAGAAAGAAATCCTTATGAGTTCTTTCTCCTACCAGATATATTCTTTTTCCTTCTGATTTGCGGCAGTTGAGTCAGGAAGTTGCAAGTGAGATGTGAAGCAAATAAAGCATATTGCCAACATCACATAGTGTGAATATAGTTTATGTGATTATGCTACCTGGTTTAACAGATTTAAACACGGTAGTAATCTGTATGCTGTCAGTGTGTAAGTATGCTGTCCATCCATGTGATTGTATCTGTTCATCAGCCTCTGTTCAGGGCACTTGGTGAGCTATTCAGTGACCAGTAAAGTGACCCGCACAATCCCTGGCTGGAAGAGAAGAGCCAGAATAGGTGCTGTCATTTCTACCCCCAGGACTTTCCTCAAGGCTTCTGTTGCCCATCATTCCTATCTGTTTAAATTCTACACCTCCCTCAAGAATCAGTTCAGATGCCAAATTCCATGTCATTCTCATGGCTGGACTTGCTCTGTTCTAGTGCATGCTCCCCTAACGTGCTATATGCACTCTTCTGGCTGTGCACAGAAAGAGGGCATGCTAGAACATGAACAGCTCTCACGTCCAACTAGATTTAAATTCTTTAGGAAAAGATTGTTTTGTTGACATCTTTATATCTATCATGCCACTTTTTACAGCTTTCCTCTTTGTTCAAGTAAGTTTAATCAAAGAATCAGTGTAATTCATAATGACAACCTTTGGTTTGGTTTTGGTTTTTACTCTATCTGGCAGTGGGAATATAATCTCCTGGGGCTATGAGAACCGCAGTTCTCTCCTAAGAGTAACCACATGAAATGTCAAAACATTCTTTTCTTACAAGGATTGAGGTAATTTTACTATTTCTTATTTACTTTTGTATTATTAAAAGTGTGTCTTTTAATGTAGCTAAAAAGCTTGGTTCCTGTTTCTGGACCTCACTCAATTAACAGAGTTAATTACATTCCAACTAATAAACTTGGGCAGAATTCTGTGCTTGAAACTAACTTGCATTCTGATAGGCAAACCCATTTTAACTGAAGGTGTCTTATTCTTTAAAAAACCAAACATCATCCAGTGTTACACGAATATGTGGTATACCATAACACAAGTTAACTAAGTCTTATCAAACTAAAGTACTGCTACACTAGCCCTAATAAACAGATGAGAACCATAGATAGTTAACATATTAATAACACCCATTTGCTTGATTTTGGTGACATCCATCTACTTATGCAGTGCTTTTAAAAAGTTTATTAAAGAGGCAAATGTTTCCCTTCTCTTTACCTCATCAGCTCCTTAGCAAACCCTTACTTCTAGAATACAAAACTAAATTGTCCCTATCTTGCTTACTTTACCCAAAAATATTAACTTGAGCCCCACTAATGAGGCTGTTACATTGTAACAGTATTTCTTCATACAGGAGAAAAAGTATTACCTTGAAAATTTAAAACAAACCAATTGTTAATAATGTTAAATTTTGGGCTCTCCTAAAATGAGCTGCTGTATTTGATGTAAAAGTCAAAATGTCAAAACTGACTACGTTTAGGTATCCATTCCAAAGAAAGCTTTGTAAAACCCTTCATCAAAAGGCATTTTTTGTGCACGTAAGAGCTACAACAATGAAATGTTTTCTCAGTGACTCCAGAGTTAAACATCAATATGTGATTGAAACATGATCTGCTTTGCTGAATATTACAGTCATTATGACAGAAAAGTAATTCACAGTGACCATTGCATCAGAAATATTATTACTAAGATGAGAATGTCCTGAGGAGTAATAATCAAATAAATGGGATGCTTAACTACTCCAGTTTATTATTAAGCCCTAAAGACAAATTCTTACTGTTGTGGGGTTGGTAGGTGTAGCAGACTACCATAAGAGATATTAAGAGCTCATTACGTTGGTGAGCAAGTTTCCTCTTCTATTACTGATAAGTTAGGGTGGGCATGGCTCCCTAATATCTTCCTAGTGTGTTAATGTGGATATTTGATACCCCTTTGCTTTTTTTGTTTTAAGTTTTCTATTTGAGGATAGTCGACATACAGTGTTCTTTGGTTTCAGGTGTACAGCACAGTGATTTAACTTTCCTGTATGTCATGCTGTGCTCACCACAAGCATAGCTACCATCTGTCCACATACAATACTATTATAATATCATTGACTATATTCCCTATGCTGTGACTTTTATTCCCGTGACTTATTCATTCCATAATGAAAGGCCGTGCCTGCCACCCCCTTCACCCATTTTTTCTGTTGTTTTTTTGTCCTCCCCACCAACCATCAGTTTATTCTCAGTATTCATAGGTCTGATTCCGCTTTTTGTTTGTTTCTTTGTTATTTTTGGATTACATGTATGAATGAAATCACAGCGTGTTTCTTTTTCTCAGTCTGACTTATTTCACTTAGCATAATACCCTCTGGGTCCATCCATGTTGTTGTAAATTGCACAATCTCATCTTTTTTTATGGCTGTGGAGTATCCCTGTGTGTGTGTGTGTGTGTGTGTGTGTGCACCACATCTTCCTTATCCATTCATCTATCAATGATACCACTCTTCTTTTAAAGCATTAATTGAAAATATAATGACAGTGCTTCTTTTTTTTAATTTTTTAATGTTTATTTTTTTAAATTTTTGACAGAGAGAGACAGAGCATGAGCAGGGGAGGGGCAGAGAGAGAGGGAAACACAGAATCTGTGCTGTCAGCACAGAGCCCGACGCGGGGCTCGAACTCACGGACCGTGATCATGACCTGAGCCGAAGTCGGACGCTCAACCGGCTGAGCCACCCAGGCGCCCCCTAATGCTTCTTTTCTTATGCCAAATTTTTCTAACATTAGACTTACATGCAACACAGTCTATATTGGAGGCAGTTTTATATGGCATCATCACCTCATCTACCTACTTTTGTCTACCTTGCTGACAGTCTAAACCATCATCTGTCTCTCACATGGACTGTTACAATGGTCTCCTGTTATCTTCCTCTTATCTCCCCTACAATCTGTTTTTCACATAGCAACCAGAAGGTGCTTTTCAAACACATAGATCAGATGTCACTTCCCTGCTTAAAACCATCCAGAGATTTCCCATAGACAGTAAAGAGGTACCAGGCCCTGCCTACCTCCACAGCCTTCCCCACGTTTCGGCCCTCACTTACACCACCCCAGCCTTGTTATTCCTGGAACTCGCCAATCTCCTCCCAGCTCCAGATGTTGCTGGAGAGCTCTTCTGCCAGACTTGCAGATGTGTGGACTTCCTGCGGACTCAGCCCTCACTTCAGGACTGCCCTGGCCACAAAGCGGAGAGCAGACACAGCCGCCAGGACCAAGGAATCCACCTGCGCCTCACTCTGCATATTTCCTCACAGCACTTATCAGGCTCTGAAATGATCTTCCTTATGAATTTTTAATGTGTTTATTCTGTGTGTCTGTGTCTTGCACTAGAAACATGATCTGCCTCACGTTAGGCATCTGATTTGTCTTAACCACCAGACCACGGCAAAAACTAGCAGAAGCTCAGTAAAAACCTGTTGACTGACTAATGAGCTAAAAAACATGTGAGTACACACTCGAGTGAAGTTTTATGTTACAAAGTTGAATGTAACATTTGATAAGACAGCAGTATCCCTAGATATTAATAATTTCAAAAACATGGCTGTATGAAAACTGCTTATTAGTCACCTGGAGCAGATTTACTGTCAGGTTAGTAGCTTACCAGTTACCATCTACAAATGTCAACAAAGCCATTGTTAGAGTAGCATGTTGCTTATCTTGAATTCAGGTCTATGCACAAGCATGACCTAAAAAACTAGGAAATTATAAACAAACTAAAAGAGGTTTCTTGGCAGCTAAAGAGAGGTGTCCCCAGATATGAAATATATGTGAAGGGAGAGGATAGATTTGGGGAGGTATCTCTTAAAACTCTAGATCTGAATTTTACTTTAGAAGTAAAAAAACAGACATTCACATGTCCTGTAAAGTCCCATGGACTATTAGAAAGTCATTAAGCGCACACACACACACACACACACACACACACACACACACAGCATCCTTCTCCCAAGGAAGTGGAAATTCAGTGCATTTGAGTGTGGCTGCATTTAGTAAGCTGTTTCCAAAAAAAGCAGGGTACGGAATGGGAGGAAAGGTAACTTTACAGTGCAAAACTGGGCAAACACTACCTTGTTCAGGTGACCAAGGTCAGCATCATCAGTGATAACTTACATTGATAACTTATGCTCAAGAGCATAAGAGCATTGGTCATAAAAAGTATAATTCACCTCTGTGATCATGCTCCCCCATGATCCCTATATAACCCCTATAACCCTACACTAACCATGAGAAAACACCATACAAACTCAAATGGGGGAACATTCCACAAAATACCTAGTCAGCATTTCTCAAAACTGTCAAAGTTGTCAAAAACAAGGAAAATCTAAGAAACTGTTGCAGACTAGAGGAGACTATAAGGGACGTGATGACTAAATATAATATGGATCCTGGAAAAGGACATTAGGGGAACACTAGGGGAATCTAAATAGAATGTGGACTTCAGTTAATTGTAATGCAACAATATTGGTTCCTAGTTTTGACACCTATAGCACTAATATAAGATGTTTAATATAGAGGAACCAGTGTGGAGTATATAGGAACTCTGAGCTATCTTTGCAACTTTTCAGTAAGTCTAAAGTTACTCTAAAATAAAGGTTTATTTAAAAAAACAAGGCAGCTCAGGGTGTCTGGGTGGCTCAGTTGGTTGAGTGTTTGACTCTTGATTTCAGCATAGGTCATGATCTCACGGTTCATGGGATTGAGCCCTGCATCTGGCTCTGCGCTAACATTCTAGGAACCTGCTTGGGATTCTCTCTCTGTCTCTGCCCTTCTCCTGCTCATGCTGTCTCTGTCTTGAATAAATAAACTTTAAAAAAAATTAAAAGAACTTCATCTTCCAGGGATTTGTCTGAGTTGACAGGCCCTATGCTTAATGTCAAAGTCTGGACATTTTATTTCTTTCTCTAGAATGTTCTAGTTCTTCAGACACCAGAGATTTTAGTGGGTTCTTACCTTGTTGGAAGTAGTAACAATCTAAAAGATGCCATTAAGCCAGAATCATCCTGCAATTGATTGCTAATGATTACCTAAAAGGAGCAATTACTGTTCCCTGTAAGGTGATTGCAAAGAAACCAGATAGCATGCATTTCTCAGGTAAAATCAAGGCCTAATCCTGTAAAGCTTCAAAGACTTCATCATAGTGAGGCTATTGCTGTTTTGTCCTAGTCCAAACAAAAGTATACCTGGAATAAAAATCAGCTTGCTATAAAAATAAATCTTCTGCAGATAAAATACAGGCCACAAAATGGCAAAGATCTGTAAAAAATTCTCTGTGTTTGCATTTTACTTTCGTAGAGGTATATCTGTGTCTTGTGTGTGTTTGTGTGTGTGTGTATAAGAGTGTGTGTATGTGTGTGTGTGTGTGTGTGTATATATATACATCCAAAAAAGTGTGTAGTAAATGGGTAGTAGTGAATGGGTTCCTAGCATTGTTTTGCAAAATGTATGGTAATGAATGACTTAACATATTTTTGAAAGAAGGAGACAAAAAGCCAGGTACATGTGATCCATTCTCTTAGAAGAAGTTAATAAAGTCTTCAATTGAAAAATGGATTTATTTTTAAAGAAAGCACCAGCAAGACCAAGCAGCATACATTGGATTATTAAATGTTGCCTCGTCTGGTAGAAGTGACAGCTGTAGTCCAGAGATTAGCTTTAGACTGTGCGAGTCTTTCCAAGGCTACAGCCCCTGGTTTAACTGTCTTTAGATGGGAAGATGGCAGGTATTATAGGGAACTGAACAGAAAGGTAGGTAGAAAGATTTATATAGGTAGATGGGCAGATTAGGTGGGAGGAGAGAGGACAAACTGATTGTTATGTTCCTTATTAAAATTAAGATATGCATTTCCTTGATAAATCTAAATTATATACATCTCCTCTATGGATATTGGTCATTTAACCAATGCCAGAGTGTAGAGAAGAAAGCCTCAATGGGATTATATCAACATGTGACTTACCCAAATTTGTATTTTAGAGCACGTGGGAAATAGATGCTGGTTCCAGGTCTTCTATCTTTAATGCATAATGTAAAACACTAAATAAGTGCTTCTACTCTAATAGCTTTCGAGGCTAAGGTCACAGACTTTTTACTCATAAACAACCTTGTAGACATTTTCATTTTTGTTTCAGTGGCTAGGTCTTATGCCAGCAGAAACATAGAGGGATTGAAACCCGAGCGAGGAAACCCTGCAGTTCACCACAGGGCCCTGGAACAAGAGTATTCTTCTTAGAACAATTTCATCAAAATTACTTTTAGTACATATTTGATTTTTTTGTAGTAAACCCATATTTGGCCAGCCAGCCTTAAAAGTCCAAAAGGAAACTAATAAACATTGTTCATACTTTTGGAAATATTGAGAGTGCCCAGAAAGCAATAGGAACCTAAAAAAAAATCATGATTTTTGTATTGCTTTCCTTTTCCTGATTATGGATTAAAGAATTTCATTTGCTACATGGGGTTGTATGCCCCACAGCTGCGTCTTACGCTTCTACAGCACATTCAAGCACTTGATTCTCCCGACAGTGACTTTGTAGAGATCAAGGCAAGACATCCTGGATAAAAGGAATAAAATTTTATATAAGGCAATGATTGTTTTTGATTAAAACACATTTCTTCATTTCTTGGCTGCAAGGCAGGCACAACATGTTTTAACTGGTGGAAAAAATTGTCATCAATTCCTTAGATTTTGGGGTACCTATAATGGTGAGAGTTAATTAATAAGTACATCAAACTCCTTAAGATTAATTGTTGTGTTTACTTAAGTATCAGTTATCGTTCTAAGCACTGCTGTAGCCCTTGGCAACTCTAAAGTGTTCTGTGTGGTGTGAGTTCAGCAAAGACATAGGGGTCATTCATACTGCTTGGCTAACAGAAATGCTAAGGAGGTTCCAGAGACAAGGAAGCAACAAGAAAAGTGCCAATTTTCTTTTTACTTATTCTCCCCCGCAAGGATGTATGCCTTTGGAAAGAAGGGTGGGGAGCATTTTCTTTGGGTTAGTTGTGGAATGTTCTCTTCAGCTGCAGCTTCTTGCAGCATTTAGCCCATCAACAGGCCAGAGAACCTACCAGAACTGTTTGTTGTAGGGAATGTGTGAGGGTTACACTCTAAGACCCTCATCTGTCTTGAAATAGTTCAGTCTAACTTTTGAATAACTCAGATGCTCAGTTATTCACTTGTCTCCTCTCCAATCTCTCTGTGTCTTACTTTGCATGTTGACGGACTATGGGCGGTATGCACTCAGGTGCTATATTGTACAGTAATTGTGTGCTTTCCTTCTAGTTCATAGCCCTATAGATTCTAAAATCTAAAATCTTTTAATATATTGTTCTTAGTTGCAAACAAAAAACTGATTCTGACTAACTTAAACAGAAAAAGAATTGGTTGAAGAATACCAGACAGCTTGCAGAATTGAATGGAAGCCTGGACAACAAGGCTTGGAGTTATGACAGAAGTAGGGAATGTGGGCAAGCTGAGTCATATAGCCAGTATTAGTCAAAAGAGGCAATGTAGTCATGCCACAGAAAATGTTCTACTTAGGACTTTACTAATAGAACATGCCATATTCACTGCTGGACACTAAGTCCTATCAGCACTTCTGTAAATGTAACTGGCTTCTGCACCAATGCTTTGTATCTCGCTCTCTGGCATGCATGTGTCCCATCTAGGATGACTGCTCGGTTTTGAGGAAGGCTCAGTAAGATATCTTCAGTGTTGGTAAATATTGTGATTCTGTAGCTTGGCAAGATGATCAAAGTTGCAGATGAATAGGTAGAACACAGTCAGAGACTAGGTGTGGACCTAAGGCAAGACACCGAAGATGTTCCAACTGTCCTTATGAGGTCAGCAGGTTATTTTTGGGATTTCTGCTTTTTAGGGTCTAGCACTTGCATGGTCAGTGGTAGCCCAGAGGGTTTCAGGGGCTGAATCAGCTTGTTCTGCTAAGCAGACCAAGTTCTGAATGGCAAGTAAAAATCCATTCACCACCTGATTAAACGTGATAATCTTGTTCAAACTAGAAATCACCATCTCTGCATCTCTCAGGTCTTTCATGCAATTGTTGATCTCTGCCATTCCTTCACGGATGTTGTATTACTTTGATTAGGATTTTGATTACAAGGAAAAGCAGCTCAAAGAGTGCTTGGGCTGTTCCCACAAAAATAACCTCTATGTTATGAGTCAGTGGGTTTTCTTTTTAGGAATATCTCTATTAAGTCTGCACTTGAAAATGGAGAAAGTAACCACAGTATGGGTTTGAGGTGCCACTGGGCTCAATGTGAGCTAGACTGAGTCAACACTTGACTTGTAACTTGACCCCAGAAACCTCCACACTGGCTGTTAGACTGCAGTGTCATGTGCAGAATTAGTTCTGGCTCCGAGCCAGTGCTCAGTAATTTCCAAGAGGCCTGGACATTTTTCTTCCCGTAATGTCCAAGCCTCTAAATGGCCACAAAGTCTTATGAGGAAGGCTAGACAGAAGATTCATGAACTGGATTTTATGATTTTACAGAAGACATGTATAACTTTTGTTTGTATTGTTTAATCTCTCTTTAAAAAAGTTTTTTTTAATGTTTATTTATTTTTGAGAGAGAGACAGACTGTGAGCAGAGAAGGGGCAGAGAGAGAGAGAGAGAGAGAGAGAGAGAGAGAGAGAGAGACACAGAATCTGAAGCAGGCTACAGCACAAAGCCTGAGGCAGGGCTCAAACCCATGAACCATGAGATCACGACCTGAGCCAAAGTTGGACGCTTAAGCAACTGAGGCACCCAGGTGCCCTTTTTCTCTTTCCTTCCAGCTGATCTTAAACATACAGTAAGATTGAACCACTAAATCTGAAAGACTCTGTTCCCAATTGTTTGTGTGGATTGACGGGCATCTCCATTTATCATGACAAGGCTTCTTTTCAAGTAGTTCTTTTATTTTTTTCAAGTAGTTTTTAACATGGGATCTACTTTCATTCTAGCATAGAAGTTTGGAAATTTTATACTTAATTCTTCCTTCCTTTCTTCCAAATAGGTTGGTGGCTGTTATCTCCTAGGGAAGATAATGTTCTTATTATTTATTTATTTTGAGAAAGAGAGAGAGAGAGAGAGCGCGGAAGCACACATGAACAGGGGAGGGGCAGAGAGAGGGGAGAGAGAGAATCCCAAGCAGGCTCTACATTGTTAGCACAGAGCTCAATGTAGGGCCCAAACCCATGAACCGTGAGATCATGACCGGAGCCAAAATCAAGAGCCGGACGTTCAACCAATTGAGCCACCCAGGTGCCCTGGGAGGTGGTGCTTTCTATTCCTGGCAAATGAGTAAGAAACCAAGAGTAAAGAAAAAAAAGAAAGAAAGAAATTAGGACTAAAGCAGATGGACAACTACACGCTGCTCTATGGTTCATTCCTTTGAGCCACATCTGCACAATATTGATTTATTATTTCTCTTGACTTCCTTATCATCAGCATACTCAAGCCTGAGATTTGGGTGGCTTAACTGCCTATAAGAACTAGGCTGGGCTGTCTGGCCTTGAACACTGGTTCTGCTGCCTGCTGGCCATGTGACCTCAGGCAAGTCATTTAATGTCTTTGGCCCTGTTTTGTCACCTATAAAATGGAGGAAATAGTGCATATCTTAGAGGCTTGCTATATGGATGTAATCAGATAAAAATTATAATGCATAAGTGAACATTTAATAATATTAGCTAATATATATCTAAAAGCTTATAAAATTTTAAATTATAGAAATAAGTAATACCAAATGTAAATACTTTTAACTTCCATATTGGATTATCTGTGCTGCTGATTTTCCTGAGTTCATTTATCTGGCTTATATTTCTGAAATACCTACTATGAGCAAGGCATCATGCTGGTTTTTACGTGACATGCTAATCTTGATCTGAGCTTGCTATTGGCTGTTGTTAGAGGACACAGAGAGTGAAAAGCTTGGTAAAATGCTGGGCACATAAAAGTTAGTTTCTTTTTTTCCCCATCTGGGTTCCTTCCTATCCTGACTTCATACTGCACTAAAATTTAATCTATGTAAAATCTTCAAACACTAAATCAGCATTGTTCAATGGAAATATAATGTAAACCACATTTGTAATTTCAAATTTTCTAGTAGCTTCGTAGATAAATGAATGAGATGAGATTAATTCTAACTAAGTATTTCATCTAATCTAACATATCTAGAATAACATGATTTCAACATGGAATAAATCTAAGTAATTATTGATAAGATATTTTACATTTTTTTCACACCAAGTCTGTGGAGTCCAGAGTGTTATTTTACATTTGTAACACATCTCTGTTTGCACTCACCACGTTTCAAGTGCTCAGTCACCATATGTAGATAGTTGCTACTCTAGGGGACAGAGCAGGGCTAAATTATCTCACCAGATTCCAAGAGGTAGCTGTGAATTCTTCATTAAACAATTTTGGACTATTCTCAGATCCTCACCTGGAAGGAGAAAAACAGAAAGAAAATGAATCGTAGTTGCATTTTTTATATGTGCTTTTTACAAAACTTACCCAGGGTAAACATAAAAAAAGAGTTTGTGGGTCAAAGACCCTGTTGGCTATTGTCAGAAATCCAAATAGCAGTTTACAGTTGTTAGGGAAGAGCTAAATTGTGGAAACTTAAAGGAAGGTTACATCTTTAGTTATTCTTGATTGGGAAGAAAATCAATAGCTGGTTAGTGATGCCAAAAGGAAGCTGGTTGAAATTAAAAAAATTTAAAAATGAGTGTGATAATTTACTCATAATAGTCAATGACATTTTTTTTTCCACCTGAAACCTTATAGTCAGAACATGATATTGGGACACCTGGGTGGCTCAGTCAGTTAAACATCTGACTTCAGCTCCAGTCATGATTTCATGGTTTTTGAGTTCGAGCCCTACATCGGGCTCTCTGCTCTCAGCACAGAGTCCGCTTTGGATCCTCTGTCGCCCTCTCTTTCTGCCCCACCACCGCTTGTGTTCTCTCTCTCTCTCTCTTTCTCTCTCAAAGATAAATAAAACACTAAAAAAAAAAAAAAGAATATGATATCTGTTAAAAGGGAGAAATTACAGAATTTTTTTTTTCTTTCTGATTGGGAGTACCAGTGCCTTTTTGTTCTCTAAACTGGTTATATGGTTTACTATGGAATGAAGTCAGTTATGTGGAGATTAAGGGACTCTCTTCTTTCATGCCATCTGTTGCCAGAGTTCTGTCATGCTTCATGCCACAGTCGTCTGTGACTTCAGTTGTCACCCATGTGGTTGATGATCCAAGCTACCGTGCCACCTGAAATTTTAAAAAAGAAAGCTCAGTAATTTCTCAATAATTTATGATGACAGTCACATAGATCATGCATCATATGTGATGTCATTACATATAGAAGAAGCGTAAACAATTTATTTGGCAATTGATTTTTGGATCAGAATCATTAAGGGTTCACATGAGACTTATATCATTTTTTATTTTGCCTAAACTTTTTTAAATAGAAAATTTCATATATATGCAACATTAGAGAGAACAGCATGATGATCTATGGAACCTTTTAGCTCAGCTTCAACAATTATTAACTAATAGCTAATTTCTTTGTCATCTATAGCTCTGACCCCAATTACCTCAAGGCGTAATTCCAGAATCATTGATAGTGCATTGGTAATTTTAGTACCCTCAATAAAATACCACATCGCATCTAAATGTAATAGTTTTAATTATGTAACTTAGAATTATTCAGTCAATGTTCATATTTTCACAATTGGTTTTGTTTTGTTTTGTTTTTTTTCCTGATAGGAAACTTGTTTGAATCAGGATATAGTCAGTGTACATATTACATTTGGTTCACGGGCTTAATCCATAAGCTCCCTCCTCTCCTTTCCCCACCCCTCCTTGTAATATTTTGTTGAGAGAACTCGGTACTTTGTTCTGTAGAGTTTTTCCCAGTCTAGATTTTGCTGGTTGTGTCCCTGTGACACTGGTTATCATGTGCCTCTAATCCTCTGTACTTTTTGTAATATGGTGGTTAGATCGAAAAGTTTGACTAGATTCAGGTTTGAGTTTTTCTTTTTCTTTTCTTTTCTTTTCTTTTCTTTTCTTTTCTTTTCTTTTCTTTTCTTTTCTTTTCTTTTCTTTTCTTTTCTTTTCTTTCTTTTCTTTTTTTTGTAAGACTGTTTCCCAGGTGCTCTTGTGTACTTTCATGAGGGAGCACATAAAGTCTGGCTATCTTCCTTACCACAGTGTTAACAGTGGTGAACAGGTTTGTGTGCTACCAGCTTGAACCAGCCAGCCACTATAAAGTTCTTCATCTACTTTTCAGGAAGGAGTCTTAGCAACCATTGCTTTGATCCATCATTTCATTAGGAATTGCAAAATAGTGATATTCTAATTCAGTCATTCCTCGTTAATTCATTAGCTGGAGTATTTCCACATAGAGAAGCATTCCTTTTTCAACTGCTTGGTCTATTTGAGGTACAGTTTGTATAGTCAAGACAGGATTGATACTTGATTTCCCTTTTTTAGCAGTTTTCAGAATGAGTTGGTTCTGTAAGGTATCCTCCAAGGGTAAATGTTTCTTTTCTCTAGTACCATAATTCAGCGATTTAAACTGATTTGAAGTGTTTCAGTCCACCCTATATGTTAGTCTTTTTGATGACCCATCTGAGGCCAGTGGGAGCCTCTTTAAGTTGGTTCTGAGTCCTCTTTAACATGACCCCAGTGGACTTTGATAGCTCCTTTGCTTTCTGGGATGCCAAGATGTTGCAGGCTCATCTTACATTTCTCTGCCTCAGATCTTGAATCAGCCATTTCTCCAAGGAGTCCCAGTGTCTCTAAGTGAATAAATGGTATTTAGAGAACACGCCTGGGCACCTTGGATCTTAAGCGTAAGGAATTTTCAGTCTGGAATCTATATTATGAAAACTCGAGTGAAATTAGTCCCAGTCTAAGCAGCTTTATGCAACTCAAGTTTATTTCTACCTATTGCACTGGCAAGCAGTCTTCCATGCTGTGATTTAGGAACCTGGACTCCTTTTGTCTATACCTGCAAGAACAATAATGCCTTAGAATCCTGTCCCTTCAGCTGAGAGATGAAGAAAGGAAAAACGGAAAGGCACCTACTTTTTAACCACTTTAGCCTGGATGTGCTACACATCATTTCTATTCTCATTCTGTTAGTGAGAACCACTCATATGGCCCTGCTTCAAAGCGACACAGTAAAGGTGGTGAAGGGAGCCCCATTGGCCAGGGAACTCAACACTGTAGCGGAGCACACATCTTTGTTGAATGGCAGGCTGACTCTGCCAGAGGCCAACCCTTTTGCCATCCCAGATCACGTGCTGTCCCCTACTTTCTCCAAAGTCTTAGTCAGTCACTGCATCCAGCTTAAAGTACAGCATCTTCCCTCCCCCTAAATCAGTATACAGTGGTGGAGCATAACGTGACCACAATTATCACTCCTGTATTGAAAAGAGGAGGAGGAGGTGGTGGGGCACAGTTCATTGGTCTATAGAAATTTTGGAATACTCTTGGGGATAGATGATGAGGTCTTTGTGCTCTGGCATTGGATGAAATTCCTTGGTTAAATGTATTTTTTTAAAATTTATTTTTGAGAGACATAAAGAGAGAGAAGAGTGTGAGTGAGGGAGAGTCAGAGAGAGAGAGACACACAGAATCTGAAGCAAGCTCCAGGCTCTGAGCTGTCAGCACAGAGCCCGATGTGGGGCTCAAACCCACAAACTGTGAGATCATGATCTGTGCCTAAGTCAGACATTTAACTGACTGAGCTACCCAGGTGCCCCTGAAATTCCTTGGTTAGACTTGAATTCTACTTTCAGTTGCTGTAAGCAATTCCCTGTCCGTTTCTCTGTGTGGCCCTTGCCTCCCCTCTGGCAGGTTTGTCTGTATTCACTTTCATACCTGTCCACGTTCGTTGTGGTTATAGAGCATGCCGTCCTTGGGAGCTATACATTTTTTTGCCATCTGCATCCTATTCTTGCCAGTTGGAAGGTAACTTTGGGGATTCAAAGCTTAAAAAATTTTTTTTGGCTCAAACTCTCTGCATCTTTTTTAGAAGAGATTCTGATTTCTTTAGTAATATAATTCTTTTAAAACCTTGGTAGGGTCCTTCCAGTTAGTTCCAGGTGCCAGTAACCTCATCCAAAGGTCTGTGAAGTTATAACTGTCAATTTCTTTTTTGTTTGCTTTCTCATTCCTTTGGCTAGATCTCTCATTTAGGAGTGGCTGTTCAGGAACCACTTAAAATAGAGAGAAGGCATTTTCTTACTCTGATCTTTGCCCCAAGGCTGAGTGCCAGGGGGCCTTTGTCCATTATGAGGTGTTTCTCAGTCTTCTGTTGGGGTCTTGAGGCACTCGCCTTTTCCATCCTTGTAAGTTCCCACATTTCTGGACTTCCTCTCTCCTATTCTTTTTTTTCTGATAATTTTTACCGAAGATCATCTCTTTCTTCCCAAACCTTGCGAAATGCTGCCAAGAACACTGAGCACACGCAGAACATCCAGGCATAGCAAACGTGCAGGGTGCCCTTCAAGTTACCATGGGCAAGAGGTACCAAGTGCTCCACCCGCAGGCACCCAAGGATCTCCAGGTTTGCAGCCTCTGGCAGTAGTTTCTTCGCTGCCCACTGCCTGACTACTAGGCCAATTTTAGGTATTTTTTATGGCAGCGCTTCACTCAAAGGTACTCATTTCTGTATTCATCAGGGTGATGCTAGCTAGCCAGGGTAGTAAAGACTGTCACCAAATTGGAGAATTTCAGAACTGAAAGAGGACTTTAGAGATCACGTGGTAGAGCCAACTCCTCTTCATTTCGGGAATCAGGAACCAAGACAGGAAACAGCCGAGGCTTGGCCACAGCAACACAGTGACCTGGAGGCGTACAGTTACCAGTCTGACTAGGCCTCTGTGATTTTGCCCTTTGGCCCTTAGCTCAGCCTGGTGCATCCCAGAGGCTTAATGAATATCTCAGACTGAATTGGGAATGTGTAAGTCTAAATCTGTTAGGACATCACTGAGGCTCAGACAGAAAGGAAGGAAGGGAAATTCAGGGAACCACTGGAACTTCAGTAAAAATGCCTCAAGAAAGTATAGATTAGAAGACCTATATGACTTTGTTATTCTCTTTTGTACATTTTCATGCTTTTAATTTTAATCAGAATGCTAAGGACTTTTTTTTTCTTTTTGAGAGAGAGCTGGGGAGAGGGGAAGAGGGAGAGAGAGCTGGGGAAAGGTGCAAAGCAGAGAGAGAGAGAGAGAGAGAGAGAGAGAGAGAGGGAGGGAGGGAGGGAGAGGGAGAGAGTCTTAAGTAGGCTTCATGCTCAGCATGGAGCCCCACGTGGGGCTTGATCCCACGACCCTGGGATCATGATCTGAGCCGAAATCAAGAGTTGGGCGCTCAATTGACTGGCCCATGCAGGCGCCCTGCTAAGGACATTTTGATCATGTAGTAATAAGTCATTTAATATTTAGCTAAAAACCAGTAACAAATAATTAACTCCTTAGTTCTGGCTCCCAATCTTCCTCTTACCATCTCTGAACTTCTAGTGAGGGGCGAGTGGGGTGGGTTGTGCTTGGGATAAGATGGGCCATGGTTAAGGAAAGGGGTGGTTTGAGGAAATAAAAAAACTGCCATCTTTGTATTTTGGTGCTGTGTGGGAAGTAGCCTGTTGAGATTTCTATGTCACTGCCTTCTCCCACACCACATCAAAACGTAAAGATAGGACTGGAAATTTTAGAGAGCACAACACTTCCAATGTAGGGTAATGTCTGGCATGCCACAGGGCTCTATAATTCTGTCATTCGTTAATGCAGGTGGTATTCATGAAGCACCTGTCCTGTACCAGACCTTGTACTGGTGCCTGGCATATACAGACAACATGATACAAGTGTTGTGCCAGGAGCTTATAGGCAACATAATTTATTAAGTTTCAGACTATTCTATTGGACCACAATATTGGGCATAACAGTTTTTGAAGGTAATAAAAGTTTGCATGGACATATGTGTTATCCTCTTGAATGCAGACATAACTTGGAAATATTGTGGGTTCAGTTCCACAGCACTGCAATAAAGCAAACATTGCAGGAAAGCCAGTCAAATGAATGTTTTGTTTCCCAGTGCATATGAAAGTTATGTTTATACTATACTGTAGTCTACTGAATGTGCAATAGCATTATGTCTAAAGAAACAATGTCCATGCCTTAATTAAAATACTTCGTTGCTTAAAATGCTAATAATCATCTGAGTTTCAGTGAGTTGTAATCTTTTTGTTGGTGGAGGGTCTTGTCTTGATATCAATAGCTGCTGATGGACCAGGGTGGCTGAAGTTTGGGGTGACAGTGGCAATTTTTAAAAATAAGACAACAGTGAAGTCTGCCACATCAATCGACTCTTCCTTTCACGAAGGATTTCTCTGTAGCATGTGGTACTGTTTGATAACATTTTACCCACAATAGAATTTCTTTCAATTTTTTTTAATGTTTATTTATTTTTGAGACAGAGAGAGACAGAGCATGAATGGGGGAGGGTCAGAGAGAGAGGGAGACACAGAATCTGAAGCAGACTCCAGGCTCTGAGCTGTCAGCACAGAGCCCGACACGGGGCTCGAACTCACGGACCGCGAGATCCTGACCCGAGCCGAAGTCGGACGCTTAACTGACTGAGCCACCCAGGCGCCCCAATAGACCTTCTTTCAAAATTGGAGTCAGTCCTCTCAAACCCTGCCCTGCTTTATCAGTTAAGTTTATGTAATATTCTAAATCCTTTGTTGTCATTCCAACCATCTTCTCAGCATCTCCAGCAGGAGTAAATTCCATCTCAAGGAAACACTTTTGTTGCTCATCCATAAGAAGCAACTCCTTACTGTCCAAGTTTTATCATGAGATTGCAGCAATTCAGTCCCATCTTCAGACTTCACTTCTAGTTCTCTTGCTGTTTCCACCACACCTGCAGTGACTTCCTCCACTGAAGTCTTGAACCCCTCAGAGTCCTCCATGAGGCCTGGAATCCACTTCTATCAAACTCCTGTGGGTGTTGACATTTCGACCTCTTCCCATGACTCATGATGTTCTGAATGGCATCTAGAATGTTGAATCCTTTCCAGAAGGTTTTGTACTGATTTTGCCTATACCCATTAGAGGAATCCCTATCCTTAGCAGCTATAGGCTTATGAAATGTATTTCTTTTTTTTTCTTTATTATATTATTTTTTTTTAATGTTTATTTTTGACAGAGAGAGAGAGAGAGAGAGAGAGAGACAGCATGAGTGGGGGAGGGGCAGAGAGAGAGGGAGACAGAATCTGAAACAGGCTCCAGACTCCGAGCTATCAGCACGGGGCCTGACACGGGGCTCGAACTCACAGACCGTGAGATCATGACCTGAGCCGAAGTCAGACACTCAACTGACTGAGCTACCCAGGCGCCCCGAAATGTATTTCTTAAATACATTAAATAATTTAAATAATACTTGAAAATCAGAATTTCTCCTTGATCCATGGACTGTAGATTGCATGTTGTGTTAGTTGGCTTGGAAACAGCATGAATCTCATTTTACATCTGCATAGGAGCCCTTGGGTGACCATGTGCATTGTCAATGAGCAGTAATATTTTGAAAGGAATCTTTTTTTTTGAGCAGATCTCAACTGTGGGCTTAAAATATTCAGTAAGCCATGTTGTAAACAAATGTGCTGTCATCTAAGCTTTGTTGTTCTGAGAAGATTTAGGGTAATTCTTAAGGGCCCTAGGATTTTCAGAACCGTCGATGAACACTGGCTTCACCTCCAAGTCACCAGCTGTGTTAGCCTCTAGCAAGAGAGCTGTGTTCGTGGAAGCTTTGAAGCCGAGTCTTGATGTCTCCTGTATGGCTCTGGAAGTCCAAGATGACATCTTCCAGTAGAAGGCTGTTTTGTCTGCAATGACAATCTGCTTTTTAGTGTGGCCACCTTCATGAATTATCTTAGCAGAATCTTCTGGGTAATTTGCTGCAGCTTCTACATCAGCACTTGTTGCTTCACCTTACACGTTTATGTTATAGAGACTCCTTCTCCCCTCAAAGCTCATTAGACCTCTGCCAGCTTCAGACTTTTTTTTCTTCAGCTTCCTCTCCTCTCTGTCTTCATAGAATTGAAGAGAATTGGGGCCTTTTTCTGGATTGGGTTTTGGCTTCGGGCAATGTTGTGACTGGTTTAATCTTCTATCCAGACCACTCAAACTTCCTTTATATCAGTGATAAGACTGTTTCACTTTCTTAGCAATTGTGTGTTCACCAGAGCAGCACTTTGAATTTCCTTCAAGAACTTTCCCTCTGCATTCACAACATGGCTGGCGCAAGAAGCCGAGCTGTGAGCCTATCTCGGCTTTTGGCATGTTTTCTCTCTAAGCTTAATTATTTCTAGCTTTTGATTGAAAGTGAGAGACGTGTGACTCTTCCTGTCACCTCAACACTTCAGGGTCATTTTAGGGTTTATAACTGGCCTAATATCAATATTGTTGTGTCTCAGGAAAAAGGGAGGCATGAGGGGAGAGAGAGAGAGAGAGAGAGAGAGAGAGAGAGAGAGAGAGAGAGAGAGAGAGAGAGATGGAGAAGAGCCAGTCAGTGGAGCAGTCAGAACACACACAACTTTTCTCAGCTAAGTTTGCAATGTTATAGGAGCATGGTTTGTGCTGCCTGAAAACATTCACAGTAGTAACATCAGAGACCCTTGGTTCCAAATCACCATAACAAATATAATAATAATGAAAAAGTTAGAATATTGGGAGAATTATCAAAATGTGACTCAGAGACATGGAGTGTGCAAATGCTGTTGGAAAATGGCTTCAGTAGACTTGCCCAAGGCACGGTTGCCACAGACCTTCAATTTGTAAGAAACACATTATCTGCAAAGTGCATAAAAGTGAAGGGTGATAAAATGAGGCCTGCCTCTGCTCTGTCTGCTCCCACAGAGTTAGAGAAGGTCAGCTTGGAATCCATTTCTTTGGGAGATTTTTCTGTCCTTCAAGCCTGAAAAAAGCCTGGTCAGCTGAGGTAGACCAGATTCCCCGTGAAGGTGTTCTATGCATTTATTTGGGGATGTTTTCCATTTCTGGATGAGCATTATCTTTAGTATTTATGTCTAAGTGTAAATGTTGAATTTGCTTTTGTGAAAATATTTTTACAGACTCTGTTATGAGAGTTGAGGGATAAAGATGGCCTGCATACTTGGGTTAATTGTTTGGAGCACTTTCTTAATAACTTTGTAAGCTGTTGTACTGAACAATCCTAGAGAATAAATACATTTTAATACAGAATCTTAGTATAAAGATTAATTATATCAAGCTAACCTTAATTTATATGGAAAAGTTCTCATTCTTTAAAAAATCTTTTGCAGTAAGGGTGAGAAAGGAGCAGGATTTGGACATGTTTATTATCCCAATCCTGGCTTTGAGGTAACTAAAGATGTCATGCCAGAAAATGTTGTGTATGTATGGCTGTTTCTAGAAACTGTATGCTGTTTTCAAGCCAGTTGTGGTTCCCTGGTCACATCCTCATTTCTCATTTTGATTAGAGTAGAGCTATGTGTCTCTTATTCCTTGGATCCTTAGGCCTAGAAATAAGTTCACCTCCACTGATTATCCTAGTAGACTTGAGGTATAGTCACAAAAATAAAATTCACAAAATAAGAAATAACAGCAATTCATAAATGTGAAGAGATTCAACTTTTCTACCAATCAGAGAAATGCAAGTTAAAACCCAGCATGATAATATTTTTCTCTTGTCAATTTGGCAAATGTTATAAAACTGATTCTAGGATATGCTGGTGAGGGTGTAAGGAAACACACATATTTATACATCAATGAGGAATGTTTAGATTGATAATGACAAATTCTGGGGGAATGTTATTCTTAAATTTTTTTTTCTACATTTATTTATTTTTGAGAGACAGAGTGAGACAAAGTGAGAGTGGGGGAGGGGCAGTGAGAGAGGGAGACACAGAATCCGAAGCCGGCTCCAGTCTCTGAGCTGTCAGCACAGAGCCCGATGCAGGGCTCGAACCCACAGACCATGAGATCATGACCTGAGCCGAAGTTGGATGCTCAACTGACTGAGCCACCCAGGCGCCCCTGGGGGGATGTTATTCTTACTGCTTATCTTGATGAGAATTTCTGAGTCATCTTACCATGTCTTAAACGCATAAATCATTTAGAGTTAGAGGCATCATTTCATAATTTTATGTCAAAAGCATCAATAATACAAACAAACAACTTAAGAATGTTTATAAGAGGATTGACATTGCCCTGGAATCCCTCACTTCAAGAGGACTTTGTACTTTCACTTATTTGGTTGGAGAAATATGGGTCAAGGACCATGACAGATTCAGAGCACTGTGTGACATTCGATATACACCTTGTAAAATTAACAATATTACCTTAACTTTGTAATTCTCATAACTAATCTGAGGATTAGCCATGCATGACATGGTGAAAACGTCATTGGCTGGATCCTTGGCCTGGCTTTAGTTCCAATATCATCTTGGACATGCGGCTAAATGAGCCAACAGCCTGGTTTCACGTGTGTGAGTAGAGGTGGGCAGGAGGCTCCTAGAACAGCTCTCTTCGTGTTCATTTCACAAACTCTCTGCTTCAATAACCAATCCCCCTTTTATTGTAGCTCCTCCTTTGTTTTTAAAAATTTTTGCTGCTAGAAAAATCTCTCCAGCCCATGCCTTCTCCTGTTCCATGAAAGAATGATTTCAAGCATTTGTGCCAACAATTATTAAGCAAAATGAAAGTAGGAGGTGTGTGGGTATACTCGTCATTATATCGTGATAGCTTTAGTCAAGGCAGCATTAACATTAGTAAAAAATGTTCAGATACTGTGAGATACAGCTTATGTGAAAGTTTTTAAAAATAAAAATTTTCTTCTAATCCCTTCTATTTTAGTCATTGAAAGAATAAATGTTTCAATATTACCATGTGGGGTGGATGTGAAGCAGAAACTGTCCTGGGTGGACATCTGATGGGGAAGGGTGCCCTTGGAGCTATATCTGGCCAACTTTTGCATACCTTTTCCACAGCAATGAAAGAAAACTCAGCAGAACTACTGGCCCCATTTGGGTGTGGACCCAAACATAAGCATCCATAGTTCTTAATCATTTTAATATTAGCATTGCTAGAGATTACCTTTTGTAAAGCAAGGGACTTTTCTTTTGAATCTGTCACCATGGTTCTTTTAAAATCATTTAGGATCTCTATTGTTATTAGATAAAGCACATGGATTTAGGGAAGATCACAGGAATGACTCATCAGTTCTCACTTCCCCAAAGGACTCATATCTGGTGTGTAAATACTGCTGGGCCTCTAAAGAGAATTGTGAGCCTGGGGAAAGAAAATTGCCTTGCTCAGAAAATTATACTAGTGAAAAAGCATAGGTTCAGGAAGAAAAGAAACAAAAAACAAATCACTCTTTTATAGGAGCATTCTGTCTCTCCCTATTTTACTAATCTACTTTGATTATATCATTATATTTTAATGGGCACATGGCTAAATACTCAGGAAAGAAAGAACACCCAGAACAAAATAGGATATTCCTGCTATGAACCTGCCTGAAGGGTTCTGATATATTGTCAAAAATGGAGCCAGTATATCAAAATGTAACTTCACAGATAATGTTGCTTAGAGCAAACCCGGTTAAAAATTTTTTTATTTTAAAAACACTAATGAGTAGTACAGATGGCCATTGGATAAGGCAAAAATCATGGTGATATTTGAGAAGGGGCTGAAAATTGAGACTCCATTCACTCTCTCATTCTACTTCGCCTCATGCCCACACCTACCTGAGTGTTCTGTTGTTCTAAGCCAACGTCTAGATGTCACTGTGTGTCACTGTTCAATGTGCAGACTTGAAGAAGATGAGCGGCTTAAATACAGAGTGTGTTTCTTCAGATGTTTTCACTCACTTTAGAAATATCAAGATGTTCTGTAAAACATGTTGGTTTTTAAAATTTTTTTAAAAAACATTGTTTTGAGAGAGAGAGAGAAAGCGAACAGGGGAGGGGCAGAGAGAGAGAGAGAGAGAGAGAGAGAGAGAATACCAAGCAGGCTCGATGCTGTCAGCACAGAGCCTGGTGTGGGGCTTGAACTGATGAACCTTTGAGATCATGACCTGAGCCGACACCAAGAGTTGGATGCGTAACTGACTGAGCCACCAGGTGCCCCAAACATGATGGATTTGATACATACAATTATACTGTGATATTTTTTGTACTTGTAAATCATTACCAGGGATAGCCCAGAAGTTTAGGGGTACTAGCACATCACTTGAGGTAGTGGGCAAGCGGGAATATGAGGCAGTAGTGGGGGTTATGGTGGAAGCAACCTCAGACCAAACTTCGCCTAAGGCAACCTCGAATCTTTGGGAAAGAGAGTGACCAGTTCGACTTATGAAGTGACTATTTCTGTGATACACTTCCTCTGTTTTCTTCTCTCCTGGCATTCACCCAATATAGGGCAAGGTAAATACCAAAACCTCACAGTGAAGTTTCTATAACATGCACCCAATAAACCCTAGTTATGTTTGTTGTTGTTGTTGTTGTTGTTGTTGTTTATTTAAAGTACATGCATAACTATTGAAGGCATGTTTGCTTACCACTGGAGATGATTTCAAACCTCACTGTGGATTCACGTTATCCTCTCTGGGAGATACTGGTGTAGTGGAAAGAGAGCCCTTCAGTGGAGGAATCCATAGAACAACCTCTGGTCCCAGTTCTGCTATTAACTGGCTGGGTTAACCTCAGGGAAGATCTGTCAGGGCCACAGGTGGGTGAAGAGAGAACAACATCTCCACATTTTCCTCTGTGCTGAGGATTCTAGGGTTTCCAGAAAATAGCTCATTTGCCTGTAGTTTTGCCTTTAGCTGTACAAGTATTTGAAACATTGAGGACTAATGAGTGGTATCAAGGGAATGCTCTTGGTAAGATTTAGCACCTACTTTAGCTTGCCAGCCAGCAGTGTAACTTACAGTATGTACATGACGTCCCAGCCTTAAAAATAAAATTAGCTTATTCATATAGGTATTTCTGCTGAACTTCAATGGAAAGTTTTATTTTTCACTTTTAATTTGATGTGCTTTAATTTTAGCCAAGAAATTACATCAATGTTAGTGTTTTCAAGTGAATTTTATGCAGAATATAGCATAACACGTTTGCTTCCTAATAACCCTGGCCCCACTATTTCTCCTATGGTAAGCCACTTTCATTTTAAAAATAGATCTGTTCTACGAGACTTAACTTGGCCCTGGTTGTTGTCCTCTTATGCGAGTTATTTAATTTAAAAATAGAACTGTCTCAGTAGATCTGTATCAACTAGTTTAGGATCGTTTCTATCTGGAGTAAACTCTAATTAGGCAGGCGGTTCTGTGGAGTCATATTTGGAGCATTGCAATCCAGTTATGTTTTCCAATTTGGTGACCTGATAGAGAGCTTTGTTTCCAAGTTGATAATTTCAGTGTATTTAGCTTATAATTTTTTTCTTAGACTGAATTTAATTTCCTCAAGGGTCGAGGAATTTTAGAATTTGGATGAAAAAGAGATAACTCTTGGAAAGTAGTTAACATTTAAGATTTTTGGAACAAGGATTCACCTGCAGACTGTTTTTAGATTTTTACTCAGGGCAATTTTAATATGCACTGGTACACCTTTCGGCATATTAAAAACAGTATTTCTGTGAATGCATATTTCTAGAGTACAAGTGTAGGAAGGACCTTTAAACAGTTATAAGGAATAATTTTTCTATTTGTTACATCTAAGTTGTTTTAATTTTTCAGACTTTAATGAAATTTGTCTAATTTCACAAAGTGAAATATGTTTTGTATTGTGAGGAATTAAATTACTATTGATTTTGCGATGCTTTAAGGCCTTAATTCTGACACAGAAAAGCTTTTTGCCTTATAGACTTTTAGAGATTTGTTCCTTCTAAAATGCGTAGAACTTATCAAGTTACAGAAAACAAACATCAAACATATTATATACATCACCACATTCTGTTATTATCAAACTATACCTTAAGTCATTTTGTTACTGAAGTATACAGTTTGACATATTTAGAACTTAATTTTTGAAACTGGGCTTTCTATCAGATTTGATTATACAATGTGACATCTGGAAATATTATTCCATCAGATTTATGAATTCCTTATTGGTAAGGTTAATTCCTTCCTAAAATGATCTTTTGTAGAATTTTGCTATATAATTTTATATCTAAAAGTCCTGTTTTTTTCTATCCAACCAGCAGAGAGCACTTTAGCTAATAACATGAGCAACGTGTATATAAGTGAATAGTGAAGATCATGCTTTATCAAAGACATGGGCAATTATCATCACTCACAACCCCATTCTCTCCTGTCAGTTCCAGTTTATTTCATCAGTTTCCTAAACTTTTCATCAATTTAAGCACACTTTTGTAGTTTAAAGAAGTTATTATAACAACATTTTCTCCAAACCCATTCTTGTGCTATTTACTTGGCCAGAAATTTTGTGTTAGTTGTTTTTTTATAGATTTGATAATCCTAATTTATCAATTTTTATACAAATGGACTAAATTTAGTCTCAATTTCTGTATACCTTTGTTTTGTTTTGTTCAGAGAGGCTCTACTCTGGATACTCAGTAAATAATTATTGACAAAGAATTTTCTGGAAGGGGATTCAACTCAGTCATTCTTTAGATACCAGGAATCAAAATGTCAGGATTCTACTCTAAATGGGTGCAATATCACTGTTGCTTAACTAGTGAAGAATGCAAAGATTTAGATAGTCTGACTTCGGTTCCACCTGCTTACATCCTTTGGTTTATACAGAATTTGTATAAAGTACCTACCTCACCCTTGTCCCTGAAAAGGTCAGCAAGTAACAAACCCAGGCTTATCTGATTAAAGCATATGAAGGATAGAGACAATAAGATACTGCCTAGTGCCCAGATTTCCCTGTGCGTTGAAGATGAGAAGGGTTGAATCAGGGAAGAAGGTGAAAGGTTTATTCTTCCATAATATGATTTTTTTTTACCTCGTATTGTGTGACAAGAGGAATGTTGAGAAATAGCAGCAGAAAGTGGGGACGATGGAAAGGTAGCAGTTCACAGTCTGAGCAGAAACTTGCAGTATGGGGTTACAAGCCTGACACCATTCAGAATTGTGGCCACATCAGACTTACTGAGGTGTACATTATTATAAAGAAACAATGTGAAACCTCATAGTGGGTAGCTCCAGTAGCTAACCTACAGTTCATAAAATCCAGGTAGCTCTTGGAAAGGCCATTTGCACCCGTGGCCCTGGCCTGCTTGGCCACAGGGGGACATCTCAAGCATCCCTCACACTCAGGTTTTCTCGGGGTGGGGGCTGGTGATTTGAGGTGTGGTCGAAGGAATGTTTGCATATAAACACAAACCCCCTTCCTATGTTAGGTAAAGAATGGGGAATATTTGAGTATAAACATCTGCCCTTTGGGGTCAATATTTTAGCATCATTTCCTCAAACCAGTGCTAAATCTTCCCCCACACAATACTGAAAATTAGTCCTTGTGATATGGTTTTCCCTGCAATGCTGTGCTTTATATCATTTTAATCCAATTTCTTGTGAATAAAAATGTTAATCCAATTGCTCCTGAATACAGTTGTTAGAGCGAGAAAGGAAATGATTGATTCCTGGCTTCTGGGCCCCTAAGGATGGATCTGACCTTGCTGTTCATCTCCTCCTCCCCTGTTCACTCTTCCTGTCTTTACACCCGTGTGAGTTATCTGCTTTGAGAGACCTGTTTCAGTCTTCGTGGTGGCCTGTGTTGGCTCACAACTTTGTTCCTTCCTGAATCAGAATGTATCTAGCGCTCTTCAAGAGATGCTTACATGACGGTTTCTGCTTCAAATTCAGCTATGTTTAAATGGATGGAAATCAGGGTCAGGGAGTTTCTCCTCAGGTGGGAGCTCCCCCCCCTCCCTCCCAGGTATCCAGAAAACACCCTGCAGCCCTTGGTTAGGATAGTGTGTGGCGTGGAGTATGTAATAGGAGTATGTACTGTGTCTACATGTGTAGACGGCGGCTCTGCTTGTCATATTTCCTGAGTGTTCTGGAGGGCTTCTGGTGTTGGTTGGTTGGTATATTCATGGCAGGAAACCAATGATCAAATACAAATGAGGGTAAATTAGGTATGGGGCCTTCTGTAATTAGCCCTTCATTAGAAATCTTTAGCCAGAGATTGGCAATTTGCCCATCTTTTTGCTCATCACATAAAGAGAAGTAAGCATGGAGAAAATGTAACCTTTGGCTTTGCCAGTAGTAGTAGGTCTCTTTTATTGTCTGAATCACCCAAGTGTTTTTTGCGAACCTGTAACCTGATCTTTTATCACTCGCTGGACCGCCTCCTCCTCTGCTGTGCCCTGATGCATTCAACACATGTGTTCGAATGGGAGGCCGGCAGCCCTCAGAACAATTTACATTCTGCTTCCCAGCCTGCCACAAGCAGCAAATCAGCCTCTGGGAAGGCTTCGGGAGACTTGTCAGCAGTCTGTAGCTTATTTCTGTATGTGTGAGGGTGTGTGTGTGTGTGTGTGTGTGTCTCCGTCTCCCTCTCGCTTTCTCTCTCTCACCATTTACAGGCTGGAATCACTGTGGAGGAACAAGCAACAAAGTGTTGTCAAGATTTTATCTCAGGGTAATGATTAGTTAAATATGAAAGGCTGAAATATTGATTTTCATTGTGAGAATCATTGACTGTTTGATGTAGAGAACACCCAGTTTCTTCCTGAGGAGAAGCTGAACGGTGCCACATTCGCAGCCCGCGGGTCTCTGACAGCAGCAAGGGCTGGGCTGAAGCAGCGGCTGCCTGCCCGGGGAGCACCCGTAAATGGACTTTGGTCTCAATGCTTTGACTCTTTGTCGTGGTTTTGGATGTTGGAATACGGGCGGTGATCTCTTGTCTTTTATAAACTCACCTGATTTAAAGGAAAGATGAGTGAAGAACCAAAGGAGAAAAATGCAAAACCTGCTCACAGGAAAAGGAAAGGAAAAAAGGTAAGAAATGAATAAGCAACATGTTCTCTGTATTGTTCTCTGGCTCCGGGGAGGAAGTGATCTTCAGGCTGGATTTTTCAGAGATTGGATTTTTAAGAAGCTGCTAGAATCAGATTGCTTTTGTTTTCCAGGTCTATTAATAATGGGTGTGTTCTGTGTTGGAGACAAACATCACAACTCAGATGCATTGCTAAAATATTTAAAAGGTTAAATATAGTCATTTAGATTTCACTGAAGTGGTGTGTTTTTCATAGCGATATTCAGGATTATTAAGTAAACACATGTCCTAATTATGTGGGTGGGTGTGTTTTTTTCCCTTTAAATTTTCCAGAGTGCTTGTTAATCAACAGGGTACAATTACTAATGAATATTATTATGGTATAGATGTTTAGCTTTAACACATATTTGAGGCAAACTTAGGGAAACCTGTAGTTACACTTTAAAATTACAGCATGGAGGTGAACTCCATTTTAATTATTGATCAGCTTATGGCTGACAAATCTCAATTTGCAATAGACTCTGCAGTTATACAGCCATATGCCTCATCCATTACAATTTATAAAATTAATTTTGTTTTCCATGTAAATTGAAGAATCTCCCAAATATCAATAGATGATTACTATAAACCTGTAGATTCATTTTGGTTGTCTTGAATGTGTATATCTTAAAATGTGCTCCTAACTTTTTAGTACATTTTGAAAATGGGGGTTGGGGGGGAAGGTAGTTCCCTAGGTCTAGCATTTGCTTTTGATCCATTGTGGCTAATAAACTGGCTTCCATAGGGTGTATACCAGCGGAAAAGACATTTGTATAGCTATAACAAAGAAAAACAAATTCCTAAAATAGGATTTTAGTTCAGAGCTAGTTAAGGAAAATGTGTACTATGTATTTTTTTTATCTATAATCAGAATCTTCAGATAATATCTTCTAATAGCTAGGGCCATTATATATAATAGTGACTCTTTAAAATGCTTCCTTGACCCAACGTAATGTAATGTATGTTCAACCAATGGACATGTAGGGAATGGACGATTATAGTAGAGAAGATAAAGATATCAACTCCTCACTGAATTGTCAGCATTAACAGTTTTTTTTTAATTGTTAACAAACAGCACTGTTCGTTATTTATGGAAAGGTTCATTTGGTGTTCTTAAAGGAGCTACTATCAGTAGACTACTCTGAGGACACGTTTATGAATGTGCCATATTCTAGGGCAGTGGTTCCACATCCTACAGACGGTGAAGCTGTGCAGACGAGCTTTAAGTCAGCCTTGACTTCTTGTATGTCGTCTCCGCAGGGATTGATGATGTTGCAAAGGTGCTATTCTGATTTCCCAAGGGAGCAGGTCGCAGCTGCACAGCACAAATGATTTGTTTAATGCTTGGCATAGCGGTGCTGGTCTCAAGGAAAGCTGTCAGCTTTGCTCATGTTTATGAGATATGGCCTTAAGTGTCTGACAGGCTCCACCATGATTCTGAACACGGAGTGTCATGGGGAGCCCAGACACACATCATGAGCCACGACAGTGCAATCCAGATGAAAGTGAGCGGTGGCTGGGTCGGTTGTAAATCCATTGAGCCTTTATTTGGAATCCTTTAACATGAGCATTTTTTTCTCTCTTCCTTGAAATTTTACCAGCTGTGTTCCACTTCTCCTCATATAAGGTTATCCTTCTCAGAGACAGTATGAAGTCAGTTGCTTTGATTCCTTCCCTCATATGTGCTATACTCTCCCAGCTGCTGTCAGGGTACTCTTTATGAAGCCTTCATTATCACTCTGCCTCAGTACCTTCCAAACTCCTTCCAGCCTGCTTAGTGAAGTCCAAATTCCTCACTACAGAACCCGAGGCCCTTCCCAATCTGACCTGCACCCACATCCCAGGCTTTTTTCCTCCTTTACCATTTACTTCATTCATAATTGACTCCATCCAAACTGGAGATCTTACCAGCCCCCAAATTAATTATTTCTTCTGATGCTTGTCCTTTGTCCATGGAGAAGGCATTTCTGTGCCAGCCTGCCTGGTGAAATCCTACCCATCCTTCAAAGTACAAGCCAGATCTTGCTTTCTTCTTGAAATCTGTCAATTCACCCTGCTTAGAAGTCAGTCAGTCTTCTGGATTGACACAATACCTTATACTATCAAGACACTTAACACATTCTGCTTCTTTTTCAAGGTATCGTGTACCTGTCCTATTCTCTTATCTATATTGAACCTGCTGGTATTCACCTCAGGAGGCCCTCAGTATGTTCCTTGTATGCAGCTGACACTAAATAAATGTCCCATTGAAAGATCTCTCTCATTTACTGACCAGAATTCACCAAGAAGGTTTAGTGTTAGAGTAGATACATACCAAGTAGGAGGTATCTTTTAAATGAATAGGCCTCTTTCTCCCAATATTTTCTGGATTAAAAATATAATAATTTTTTGTTTTCTTAAAAAGGATATATATGTATACACACACATACGCGCGCGCGTGTGTGTGTGTGTGTGTGTGTGTGTGTGTGTGTTCTATTTCCTTTGGAACAAAGTATTCCAGAAGGTCTCGGGTGTTCTAGATGACCTACACTGCAGCATCGGTGGGTGTGGTCAAATGAAAGCATTTCAGGTGGGAACTATATGCAACCTGACACATTTTGTTGCAACAAGCTCCCCAAATGTTTGAAATATTCCTAATTATTTATGGAGTGGTTTTAAAATAAAATTTAGTGTGGAATCCTTTTTGTATAGGAATATGTCTCAAAATGGCCTTAAAAATTATGTGTTGTTGTTGAGTGTTTTCAGAACAGATCCCATGTTTAGGGAATTTGTGTATAAAGTCTCTCATGAGACATATTTAATATTGGTGCCAGCAAGCTAGATGCAATGGAATCATGATATTATTCCTTCTTTAGTGCACAGGAAGTGTTTTGTATTTTGCTCAGAGATAGAAGGATGCAAATTGATGTGAGGAAATGTTTTTTCCTAATAATTTCTATATTTTGCTCTGAATGTGAAGAGGGAGTGTGCATGGGTGTGTATGTGTGTGCGCATGTATGTGTGTGTGTATCCATATCCTGTAGCTATTTATCTTTCCTTGTGCTGGTTATAAAGAGAAGGATTTACTGAAAGTCAAGAGAGCTGGCTTCTGATATAGCCCTGCTTCCAACCGGATGTCATGCATAGAACAGTCAAACTCTTCAGCTATAAAATGGGGTTCATGTGTCTGACACAGCTATCAGGGATATTAGGAGAGTAAAATAAAAATCATCAGTAGGGCCATATTTTCAAAAGAGATGTTATAAATGATAACACCTAAAATCAAAGTGGTTGTTATTGTGGAATTTCAACCTTCTATAGATTGCCTGATTTTAAAGAAGAAATGGCAAATGAGGCCATTTTGCCCACATAATATTATACTGACTGCCGGAAGTACTTAGCTGAGTCAGCCACCAAAGAATAAGTGTGAAAAGTGTCATTTGGTGATTTTATTTATTTAGCATCTGCATTTAATTGGCCTAAGCTACCATAACAAAATATCATAGACTGGATAGTTTAAACAACATACATTTATTTTTGCAGTGTTCTAGAGAATGCAAATCCAAGATCAGAGTGCCCACATGGTGGGTCCTGGTACGGAGGGCTCTTCCTGACTTGTGGATGGCTGCCTTCTCACTGTATGCTCATGAAGCCTTTCCTTGGTGTCTGCAAGTGAAGGGAGGGTAAGGAGGGAGAGACTGATTTCTTGTAAGACCGGTTGGATAAGCAGTGCACCCTTATGACCTCATTTAACCCTGACTACCCCCTAAAAGCCTTGTCTTCAAACAATTACATTGGGGGTTAGGCCTTCAACATATGAATTTGGAGAGGGGGTACAATTCAATCCATAGGAGCATTCAGAGAAGGGTGTGGTGTCCAGATTCCCAACTTCAGTATGCTTAATAAAACATGTGATGGTGCTTAAAGTCCTTTCAATTAATTTAGTTATTCAGCAGATGCTATGTAGTGGACAGTCTTTAATTACTGGGCCAGGGCCAGCTATGGTAAACCAATCCCTGCAGAAAGTATAAAGGGTACCAAATAAAGGTGAATTCAGGTTCTGTTGGTGGCAGAATGAGGGAGTAGGAAATTCCATCTGAGGGTGATGTTAGGAAAGAATAGATAGAGGAAGGCATCCTTGAATTGATGTTAAGAAGATATGTGTTTTCTAAGTGCTCCCCAGAGGGTCAGAACCTTCCAAATAGAGTGTGGGATGAAAGAGAGAGAAAGATTTGAAGCCACCTGCTTCCTGCTTTGTAATCTAAACATTGTTTTGTGTGGTTGGAGTATAGTGGACAGGGATGTGTCATTGCAAGATACAAAGATGGAAAAAAGATCAGGGCCAACTCAAGAAGTTTGAGCTAAAGATCTCTTTATTGTTCTGGGTTCACCAAAAGGCTTTGAGCAGATGAGTATTGAAGTCAGATTTGCTCTTTAGAAAAACACCCTTAGTATTTGGTAGAAGTGCTAGGTCTTTATTTTACACCATCGTCCCATCTGGTGGGAATATAGGTCATATATTTTACTGCCGATGGTTGTTGAAAACTTAGGTCCTCTAGCCTTTCATTCAGTGACTTTTTTTTCTTTACTTCTTTCCTCCCTCCCTTGCTTCCTCCCTTCCTTTTTAGTGGCAGATTGGAAAAAATACTTAGATACTTAGACCCTGCTGGGTAAAACTCATTGTAGTGAGTTTGCTGATTTTCTAGGGAACGTCAGGAAAGGATTTTCACCATTTCAGTTCGCTTGCCTCTTCCATCTTAAGAATCCAAAATAACTTACTTTAGGTTAGTCTTTTTCACTTTGTGTTCCTTCTGCGGGTGGACTTCATAACTTTCTTTCTTTCCTAGTCTTTTTTCCCGTGTCCTTGCCTTATGTATGAGAGCTGTCTTTGTTTCTTCTCTTACGACGCTTATGTTATCCAAATATATACCTGTTTTTTTGAGGAAGAGTCAAGAGAATGTCCATTTCTGAATTTCATTCACTATTCCTAATGCTGCTGGAGTTTTCATTGTTCGAATTTTTGTTTGTTTATTTTGGTTCTAGTGTCTTTGGTTAGGTGCCTTGATAGCCGAGTGCCCTCCAAACTGAGGTGATGTGCGGGCACACTTTGTACACATGACATCTATGTTGACCTGTGTTGTAATTTTTATTTGTGTGTTTGGACATTGCTTGCTATTGCTCTAGAAGCAAATAGCTTCTTGAAGTCTTTTGTTGATGAGTGGGATGAGTTGAGTTATGGTTCACGGAACATGATCACATATCCAGTGCTTTGTATATGAGGACTAATGTACACTCCATGTCAAATGGCTTTTATATCCTTTTCCATTTCACTGCATGAATCACTATCAAATATTTCTTCTTTTAGTCTCATGTAAGTAGAAATTTTTTAATGTTTTTAAATTTATTCTCAATTATTTTTCTCTTGGCTGTTGCACTTTATTTTTGCAAATACTATCAATTTTATAGTTAATAGGCATTTAAAATGTTTAAATATCTTGTGCATCCATATCCAAGAATCAGAAATCTTGATTGCTCCAAGAATGAATTTGTAATGGTATTTTCTTGAACTTAATATTGGAGTTTGCTAATTTCAGTATGCAGATTTCCATGTTGTCTTTACTCAAGACGTTTGTACATTTGAAACTTTCTTTTTGCAGGGAGAGAGTGAATGAATTAAAAGAACCTGAGAGGTTACTTCAGGATTTCAGAATTTCATTAAAAACCCTCACTCAATTTAATACCACTTTTTATTTTTTTAATTAAAAAAATTTTTTTTAACGTTTATTTATTTTTGAGACAGAGAGAGACAGAGCATGAACGGGGGAGGGTCAGAGAGCGGGAGACACAGAATCTGAAGCAGGCTCCAGGCTCTGAGCTGTCAGCACAGAGCCCAACGCGGGTCTCAAACTCATGGACCGTGAGATCATGACCTGATCCGAAGTCAGCCGCTTAACCGACTGAGCCACCCAGGGGCCCCTAATACCACTTTTTAAAAATCGAATTTAGTGAGGTACATTTACCTGGAAATTTTCTTCAATTTTTTATTAGCAAAAAGGCAGTTGAAACTTGATATAAATTTATTTTCTGTATAGCAGCCTTGGGGCATGGCCCCTGAACATCAAATCCATAAAGGAAGCCACTGATATCCCACAAGTTCACAGTCCCTTCTCCATAATTCCAAAATTCAAAACGAAACCTGAAAATATTTTCTAACTTCTTTGGCGGCAAAATCTGACCCGACCTGAACTCATTTGGCAGCAAAACCTGTTCTGACCTTATGTGAAGCTATTTATAGTTTTTATTTATCCAACATAGTGTGAATATTCATACGTTTTTCTGCAGAAGTAAAAATTCTTTGCTTATGGCGTACGGTCCCAACATACTGTGGGGGTGAGTCCGTAATATTGGTATATACCTTTCTAAACTCTGGAAAGTTTTGAATTCCAAAGCTTTCCTGGTTGCAGAACTTCAGATAATGGATTGTGAGTCTGTACTGAGTCCTGAGCTGCGGCTGGACATGAGCCAGCATGACTTAAGGTTAGCTTGCAGTGAGGAGGAAGGGGCTTGTTTTTGTCCTTAATAAATTTCAGATAAAGTGGCATTTTGTAATGCTGGGCACCATATCAAAGGTCCCTGATGCAGTTTTCAGTCTTGCAGGAAAAATTACTTCCAGGTGCAATCTAACAGATACTTGCTTGTTCGGCAATAAATCTCAGCATTTTTGGAAACGAATTTGACAATAAATTTTATATTAAAAAAATAAATCTGAGCATTTTGGACAAGGTGGTTTTGAAGATAATATTTATGAAGCCTTTTTGTTGTTGTTGTTTTGTTTTTAAGTAGTGAATTGTGGCATACCAATAGTAAGAAAAAAAAGTCTTAATATGTTATTTAGGAAATTTTTGATTTTTTTTTGTTATTCATGGCCATTTGATGAGGTCATGAGAAATAACTGGTATATGTTTTCTAGAAGAAAAAATGTAGATTTGGGGAAATTATTGTTTGATTCAATCACTGTGCCTACTTATGGAGAAAATAATGTTAATCATGAGGGATAATTAATTTCCCACAATTAGCACATAAAATGACTTTCTCTGTCATCCGTCTTAGATAAAAATTCCCACTTATGGGTGTATTACTCATATGTTATACAACTTAATTTTAAAACTTTTCGTTCCATTTTTTCCTCACAGTTCTACATGAATGTAAACATAAAGTAATTTATTTCATGGTTATGTTAACAGCTTAAAATCTAGAAACTTCTCTCAACTTCTTAATCTTTCTATTGTTTAACTTTAGTCATTGACATCCATTGGTTCTGCCACCACTAGGGAATAGGAACATGCTGTCCTAAGACATCTCATTAATATTATTGGAAATACCAATTGATAAACTGGCTTTAACAGTGTCTTGAAGAAAACCAAGATTTGAAATCATTCCTGTGAAGTTTGCTTGTGAAACTCAGAATGTAATTACGCAGTTTACTGAATGCAGGCCATCCTGTATCTTTCACTCCCAACTCACTAGTCTTTTAAATTATATGTTTCATAGCACATGAGATATGTTTGGCATTTCGTGTGTGTGTGTGTGTGTGTGTGTGTGTGTGTTAAAACAAACTATAATGGTACAAAGCTATTTAGTAGATCTAGTTCATCATTTTGATTCTGCCTCAATACCATAACATTTCTTCTTTCAACAAATCTTTTTTGAGTGCTCACTATTCTAGGTGTAAGGGATTCATCTGGGAACAAAAGAGGCAACAAACTTAGAGAGTGAGTACTAGCAGTAAGTCAGTATGGAAATTCCACAAGAGGCCTCTACTCTAGAGAAAGACTGGATTTCAAAGAAGGGACGGCCCCTATAGCTAGGGAAGGAGTTTAAAACATGGCGGGAAGTAGCAGGCAAGGCCTTGTGGTAGGGACCCCCTTAAGCGGTAGGAACCCTTGAGCGGTGAGCTCAGTCATGACAAGGACTTGGCCAGCTCTGGAAAGATGACATTTAGGCAGAAGGAACTGCTTGGGGAATGCCCTGTAGTAGTTAGGTCCCCAGGAAGGAACAGTTTAGTGGACTCTTCTCATTGGTATGAACTTTAAAGATTTCTGTACACTGCTCTCAAATGTCTTTTTCTTCCTGAAATTCAGTCAATGTTTTGTGAATTTTAAGGGTAAAGAGCAATATTTTATGGAGGCAACTGGGGCTACATGGCACCCAAACAGGGTAGCACCCAGTGAACTTGTGACGACGATGAGCTTTTATTCTACTTTTCATGTTCCTTTCAGTGCTGCTCATTGTTAACCAGTGTGACTTCAGTACAGCAAGGAATTTGGAGACTTACAGGAACCCTCATCTCTTAAGCTTCTAATTAACAGTGACTCCCCCCCACAAGTACACAGTCTATTCAATAAATTAGAAATACAAATAAAGACATACATCAGAAACTAAATTGGATAAACCTTGATATGATGTTTGTGCACAGTAATTTTTGCAAATAGCACATATGTAGCCCATGAAATAAATATGCCTTGCCTGAGAATATAGACTTCATAATTCCAAGCATTGGTGTCATCTTTAATGTCTATGTTTTGTGGGCACTTAAAGAAAAATTAAGCGATAATTATAGCAGACCAAGCTAATTCCTTGACATGAAGCTTAACCTCTAGATAATTTATCTGGGAACATTGTGTAATTTTCCTTTGTCATTTCCACCATGCTGGCTTATTTAGGCTTTACGTGCAGTGATTTCATCACTAGGCAATTTATCTTGGCATTTTACAAAATTGGAAAATTTCTTTGAAACATTATCATGTTATCTTAAATATCGTTTTCACCATTTTTAAATCTAGCTCATTTTAACATAGAGGGAACATCAAAAATACATACAGAAGTTGAACCGCAGTAGTCTGAATATTAATGAAAAAGATTTTCTGTGTAATTGCAGGTAATTAAGTGAGTCATGTATTCAAGTAAATATTTATGAATAACTTCAAAGTTTCTTTTTAAAAACAAAAGCAACTACAGTTCTGATTTTATGGATTCCCACCCCACTGCCCCCACAGAGATGTTTATCAAGAATTTGGGGCGCCTGGGTGGCGCAGTCGGTTAAGCGTCCGACTTCAGCCAGGTCACGATCTCGCGGTCCGTGAGTTCGAGCCCCGCGTCAGGCTCTGGGCTGATGGCTCGGAGCCTGGAGCCTGTTTCCGATTCTGTGTCTCTCTCTCTCTCTGCCCCTCCCCCGTTCATGCTCTGTCTCTCTCTGTTCCAAAAATAAATAAAAAACGTTGAAAAAAAATTAAAAAAAAAAAAAAAAAAAAAAAGAATTTAATGGATGCCTCCTACCATACATGTGGGGTTATTTCACTCAATCTGTTGTTTTGGACACAGAGAGAAGCAAAAGAAACAGATATTTGAAGTTTCCTGTTCGGATCCATTAAGCAGGGCTCATCCTCCTCAACTGTTCTTTATGTCTTCCAATTAGAAACAAATGCACAGGGTATTTATGAGGTTAGAATAGCAATAATAGATTCCAGGACTCCAGCCTTTCTTTTTAAGAATTTGCTAGCGTTGGACTTTGATGCTTCAAATATGTGAGGGTACTTGAGATAGGTGCTAGGAACTTGCAGGAGCACATTAGTTCCTCTGAAGTTTTCACTGTCTTTCACAGAATTTTGCTATTTGCTAGGAACTTGCAGGAGCACATTAGTTCCTCTGAAGTTTTCACTGTCTTTCACAGAATTTTGCTATTTTAGAATTTGCTATTTCACAGAAATTTGCTATCTCTAGAACAAAACTAAAAATGAAGGACGGTCCTCTGTACTATCACAGTGTAAAGACTACAAAACAGTCATTTTAATTGCTTAAATTTAATGACAAGTTTTCTCTCCTTAGTACACCTGATGAAAATGCTTTTAACATGAATCTTTTATCTCTAGACAAAATGCCTTTTAGGAGGTAAACTTTAGGCATTAGGTGATAGCACTTCATGTAAATCATAAATATGCCAATTATAGTTTGTCTCTAGAAGATGTACTAATGTAGCTGCACTAAACTAATGTGTCAATATGTGCCTTTTATCTTCTGCCTGTAAAGCTTGTCTGTAATCTTTGAAGTGGAGATTCTCCTAAAAATATTATGATCATGGGCTTTGGTCAAAGGAAGATATTTTGCATGGGAAACTGGCAAGAGTGAGAATGGAATCACGTACACCAGAGTTTATTTAAATTCGTGTTGTGGCACTTAATATTTATGCAAAGTTAACCAGGTTGCCTGAAGTCTAAACCCTTGTTTCCTACTCTTTAGAACGGGGATGTATTGCTTACATAGAGGTTTAATATAAGGATTAGAAGCAGTATATGCCAACTGGCTAACACAGCTCTTGGCTGAAAATAGGCATATGTCATAAAGTAGCTGTTGTTGCCATTAGTGTTGAAAGCATTGCTAGTATAAGATTAAGCTTGGTCCTTCTTACTGCCTATGCAGAAATGCAGACTTTAAGAGATGTAAGTTCATTGTCTCCCTCAACCAGAATTTTTGTGTGTCATTTGAATAAGACTTGTTCTCTTTTCTTGTTTACAAATCCGAATAGCTTGTTCCTTGATGATAAAATTTATTTGTAATGTTGATTTCCTTCCTCTTCGATAAAAAAATTAGAAATTTGTCATCCAAAAATAACAATGTGTTTAAAAATTATCTTCTGAATTGTTTTAGAATATTATGTATTTACCTCTAGTGAAATTTCAATTTAGGAACAGATTTATAGAACATATTGCATTATAATCATAAAAATCGGTGGAGATCGTTCATTATATTTGTGTAATGTTAACTTCTAGTAGTACATGTCAGATAGGATTTAGATTATTAGCATTTATATTCACATGGTAGTGTATATTTTACTATTGTATTTGTGCTATAAAAATCCTTGTACTTTGTATTTTATTTAACCATTTAGAATGAGGGAACAGGGTGGTATAGAAGAAAGAACAACACGTTGTGGATTTTCTTCTTGGCCCTGTTATAACAGCAGCAAGAAGCAATGTAGTGGAAGGAACGTAAGATTCAAAATCAGCCGATATTGACACTGAAGATAGTTAAGACAACGTATATGAAAATATAAAAATGTTCATTGAGTTTACCAGTGTGACATTGAACTGAAACTTCCCATTTTCTGATATCTGAAATGTAGTTTGAACTAGTTGATACCTATGATGCTTACGGGTTTTAAGACACTGCTTTCTAGCAACAATATTGAATCCATACTTTCAAAGCAATAGTGTAACAGGTGAGATCTGGGGCAGTGCTTTGTGTTTGCTGAAGGGGACAGAAGCCCAAGGGAACCTCCTCTGTGTCGTTGTCACCTTCCATTCAACACCTCTAGCGTTATTTTGTCCCTAATAATGTAGCCACCTCATTTGCTAATTTGCATTCTAGTTTTTGTATTTTTATAACTGAAGTGTAAAGAAAACAAGGAACGGTTACTAGTCTTTTCACCTTTCACATAGAATCCCAATGCTGTTCTGTTATATTTATACTTAACACCACTCTGAATTTAAAGTGTGGGATATGAAGTGGTTCTAGAAAGAACACCCTAGTTAATGGCAAAGCAAGTTGTTGGACTTTCCTTCTTGGGCCGAAGTAGAAGATCCCTCAATGACAATTTGCGCATGGTTTACATGTAGATCACAGATGATTTTTTTTTTTTACTATGGTAAAATGCTCGTAGCATAAAATTAAGCATTGTCACCATTTTTAAATGCAAGTCACCGGCATTAATTACTTTCACAATGTAGTGCAACCATCACCGCTGTCTAGTTCCAGAACTTTCTCATCGCCCCAAATGGAAAGCCTGTATCCACTGAGAAGTCACTCCATATTCCCTCCCCGCCCCCTTCAGCCCCTGACAGCCACTAATCTTTCTTCCTCTATGGATTTACCATAATCGGTATTTCGTATGAATGGTTTATGGTTTATACACTATGTGTCCTTTTGTGTCTGGCTTTCTTCACTTGGCATATTTTCAGTGTTTATCCATATTGTCACAGTACTTTATTCCTTTTTGTAACTGAATAATATTACATTGTATGGATATTCCCCATTTTCTCTATCCGTTAATCTCTTAGAGGACATTTGCATTGTTTTTATTTTTTGACTATTGTGAATAGAGCTGCAATAAACTTTGGGGATGAATTTTGTTGTTGTTGTTGTTTTGTGGATTAATTTTTCTTTGAATACCTCTTTCCATTTCTTCGGGGTATATACTTAGGAATGGAATTCTTTGGTCATGTAATAATCCTATAAACATAAAACTTATTAAAGAACTTGCCAGAATGTTTTCCTCTAATAGGTTTTTTATAGTTTGATTTCTGTTGTGTTCTTCTTTCTTTCTTTTAAAAAATTTTTTTTAATGTTTATGTATTTTTGAAAGAGAGAGAGAGAGAGAGGGAGGGAGGGGCAGAGAGAGAGGGAGACACAGAATCTGAAGCAGGCTCCAGGCTCTGAGCTGTCACCACAGAGCCTGACGTGGGGCTTGAACTCACGGACTGTAAGATCATGACCTGAGCTGAAGTCATATGCTTAACCAACGAGCCGCCAGCACCCCTGTTGTGTTCTTATTTTTATATCTTAATTTCTTTAGTCACTTATGACTCTTTTGTTTTTTTTTTGTGGGAGTAAAATATAGCGAAATTTTGTGTGCATTTATCACAGACAAATAGAGATGGCGGGAAGGGGTTTGTGGAGAGACAGTGACACTGATCTAGTGCAAATAGAGGAGCCACTTGTGAGCTTTTAGTGAATGGCAGCAGGTGTATACTAGAGCATAGGAGGAAAGTAAAATTCTTGTGGTAATGTTCCTGATGAGGACTTTTACTTGAAATAGGATCTTTGAACGGTGGCAGAACTGAGAAGACTTTGCAAGCACAAGTTATTGACTATCCCAGAACAAAGTGGACGAAATGGACTCTGTTCTTTGCACAAGGCCAGAAAAATAGCTGGTGCATTTAGCCACATCTGGCATAAGGTTTTCTGGAGAGAAGAAAGAGGCTTAAAATATCAGATGCCCTCTCTGTAGCATATATTTATGGCTAACTTTATAGTGGAGCAAATAGTATATAATTCTCATTTCACAGTATAGCTTCAATCATCCTCAGTTACTTCTCTTGTAATATCTACAGTGAGAAAATGCTCCTGGGCAAAGTCACAGAATGGGAGGTTTCTGAACCAGGTGGGCTGTGACTGACAACTGTAGGCCCATTTTTGCTACATGTTTTGTGGGCAAAACCAGGTGAGCTGCACCACTGGTGCTCAAGAGCTTCTGAATATGTGACTCTAATCACGTGTTATCATAAACAAGTATTAACTGCTTTGCTCTGCAGTAGACACTACAAAAAATTTTGGAAAGGCATTTGCTTATGGGTTCCATGATCCTTACAGAAGAATCAGGAAGATTCCCAAAATACTGGGTGCTTAGCTTTTTTCTAAGTGGGGTAGGTTTGTTGTTTTTCTTTCTTTTTTGGTGATACCCAACCTCATGAAAATATGCAGTTAATCAAGTTATTCCACACAGCGCTGAGCAAAACTGTTATTACCCCATAGAGTACTTTCTGGTCATGACATGTGTTACATACTGAAGATTTAGAATTCCCATTCGAAGTCTGTTTTGTGGTCTTCAGATTCAAAATGAAATGTAGCCTTTATACCTGAATGCTTTAAATTTTTTTTCTTTCTTTAAATATATTTATAACCAGAAAATTTTTATAAATTTCAATTCTAAGAGGATATAATATTCCTATAAAATGTAGCCTTTTATCTAAATGTTTTCTTAAAATTTCTTGCTTTAAATTTTTTTGTAACCGGAAATTTTTAGAATTTTCATTCTTTTTATTTTTATTCTTTTTATTTCATACCATCCTCTGTAAGAATCTTGGACTCGGGTCTTATTTAAAAATGGAAGAAATGCAAAACTAAAACGTTGGAAATATTCCTGCTGAGGGACTCAACTAGAAGCTATAGTGATAGTACTGTATGGTTGATCCTATAAGGAAAATAAGCTTACTAGCAAAGAGATGTACGAGAAAAACCACATGGGAATGCACCCTTGACACCTCTCATTGCAGATTCCAGTGTCTGTTGGGTGGGTTTTGGATTTTTAAATGACATTCAGAGTGGTTCTTGTCATATACTTTAAATTGTCATGGACTCCCTTTGGCTGTACTATAAAACCTCATATCATTGTAGTTTCTGTCTTCATCTTCTTAAAGTTGGTCACCAGTTGGCAGATATCATTTGTAGAAAGAAGCTCCAGGGAAGAAAGGCTTAGTGTTTAGCGCATTAGGTCTCTTTCCTTGAGCCGCCACCAGTTTGGACCCAGCAGGATGATCTGGAACACCTGCACTCGTGGTGAAACACACTGTCCTGGGCTCCATGGGTCCTGCCCTGTCTCTGTTCTCAGGAGCATTGTCATCTTTCGGGACAACGGCTTTAGAATTTTATTTAGAGAAAGAGCTCTATTTGATGTAGTTCGAAAGGTAATACATTTAAAAGATAAAAAGATAACCTAAGACCAATAATAACACAGACTTAAGAGTATATTTGAGGGCCACCTGGGTGGCTCAGCCGGGTAAGCATCCAACTCTTGATTTGGGCTCAGGTCATGATCTCAAGGTTCATAAGATTGAGCCCCTTTTGGGCTCCCTGCTGATAGCGCAGACCCTGTTCGGGATTCACTGTCTCCTGCTCTCTCTGCCCCTCCTCCACTTGTGCACGCATGCATGCATGTGCTCTCTCTCTGTCTTAAAAAAAAAAAACTTAAAAAGAAAGTGTATTTGTATTATAAGTATATTTTGTTCATCTGGAAAGGTTTTTTGGAGAGAGCTTGTTTTGAATCCAGGTGGCAAGCTCATGATTAAAAAGCCAGAGAAGTAATATAAATGAATAAATTGGGGCCATGTGGACAGTTTCATAATCATTTAAGAAAAGCCAGAAGTCTAGATTTGTATGTGAAATCCCTTGATATGGAAATACTGAAACTAATTAATATTTTTTGAAAAAACCCTTGTGTTGCCAAAACAATAAAACAGACACCTAACCAGGACAGTCTTCTGGCCCCAAGTTTGTACCTTTGTTGTTGTTGTTGTTGTTGTTGTTGTTGTTGTTGTTGTTGTTTGAGAGAGAGAGAGCATGAGAGAGTGACTGAGCAGGTGAGGGACGGAGAGAGAGGATCCCAAGCAGGCTCCATATTGTCAGCACAGAGCCTAACACAGGGCTCTGTCTCATGAATCATGAGATCATGATCTGAGCTGAAATCAACAGTCTGATGCTCAAATTGAATGAGCCACCCAGGCACCCCTGTACCTTTGCTTTTAGCTATGTTGACCACTGTCTTCAGTTTTAAGTAGAACTTTAGAACTGAGTTCCTGGGTAGAGAAATGTCTGTGGTAAACGTTTATGTAGTCTAAACCTATCTTCCTTTATTTTATTGGTTAAAAATTTTTGTTTTACTGTTTGATTGTTCAAATACCGATATTAGATTTTGTTCCACCCCCACACCAGTTAAAGCCCATTAGAAAAATGATTTAAATAAGTTCTATATACATCATGTTTCTCAGGGCGCTGAGTAGAAGTAATAAAGGGGCTGTAGCTGGAAAAAACTGGATGGTGCTTGAGGAGTTCAGGAGCTTTAAATGGAGGCTGAAATTGTAGATTTCTAAATCATTACATGTCAAGCAGGAATTTATTTTATTTGAAATGTGTTGTAAATCGAACTCTTTGAGAAAAATGGAAGATGGAATTAAGATTTTCTGAATCCCTGCTATGTACCAGGTAGAGTCTGAGATTTACACAACTTACCTCATTTACTTAAGTCCTCCAGCAAACCAGTGAAATGTTTTCTTTATTATTTTACTATTGATCAGGCTCACCCAGTGGGTGTGTGGCAAACCCAGGAGTCCAGCCTATGGGAATCCAAAGCCTGATTTCTTCTCTCCTGCCCTTTTATACTTCCCTGTTTTAAGGAACTTTGCTGTTGAGGCAGTATAATTCAATTTCAGGCATTGTTATTTATCAGTTTTTATCAGTCGGTATTAACATGAAGTAAAGGAAGCAGAAACACCTGCTTTAATAGATTTAGCAAGATAATTCAGTTCTTTATGCTTTGTTAGTATATACAGCAAATTTCTAGGATTCTACAGCAATCTAGCTTCATGAACACAGCTCAAATCTCACATATATAGAGTTCATGACTGGTACACGAACAGTAGTAGCAAATAGACCTATTTTCACCAAAGTGCCACACCAAATTCACAAGGTATCCAAGAGTCTTAACGAAAAACATATGTTTGTACTATGCCATTATACATAAAACTTTAATGCTGGCAATATTTATGCTTATTGTTGTAATAAAAAACATTTTGTTGAGACCTAACATGTATATTTTTGTTGGTTGTGAAAGCTCAGATATGGATATTTAAAAAGTGTTATGTATTCAGCCTAATTAAATACTTAGTTGAGAGCACAAAAATTAGCTTAGATTTTATAATTATAGGATATGAGGTGTAAGAAAACTCCTATTCCTAATTGCAGATTAACAAGAAATGAGTATGAATATCATATTTCCTCAGTTCTAAGTGGTAGAGTACAGTACCTGGCACATTTTAATATGGCTGAGATTGGAGTGCATTTTACAATCCATGAGCTCTTATCTCTGCTGTTGTCCAGACAGCAGCCATGATATAATTGTCATAGCCTGAATGTGCAAGCTTGCTTGTTACTCCAGGGGACATGACTGCAGCGCCTCAAATTTTCAGTCAACAAAGTACTTAAGGATCCGTTAGGGAGGGATTTGTAGAAAGGGTGACAATGGGTTGGGAGATTATCCTGGAGATGGTTGTAGAGCATTTGTCAACCAGCACAGAAATGTTGGTGAAAACTCACTGATGCCCCAACTTCAAGGCACTGCCGATACAGAAGAGTGAAGGTCTGAATGTGCTAAGTTTTAAGAATACCTTACCCAGTTTATTTCACTTCTCTCTTCTTGTTTTAGTATGTATAAGAGTCACATCTGATACAAGATTATGTATAAATGAGTCTAAATAATTATTTTCAAAGAAAGTAAATTGGAAAGTTCATGTGATAATGCTTTGTGTCATAATTTCATTGACTGGATTTTTTCTTTCTTTATGTTGCATTAAAAATGGCACATCTCATAATCAGTGGCATCCTAAATTGATGAAATACAATAGTGAACAATGGACTTTTCAAATTAAAAGTCAGATGTCAGAAATAGATTGTGCTTTCAGGACTAAAATGAGAAACTTAATGGTGTTAAGTGTCTGCTAGATGCTATAATAATACTGTGATGCTAAATTATAATTTTAAAAATGCTATTTAGTTTTGGAAGATAGTATTTTTCTTCAAGGTTTAATCAAACTCAAAATAAATATATGGACTATACACATCTTCTCAAGTTCTTTCACTTTATTTTGTAAATGGCCACTGAGGTGTCTGCAGTGTGCACCAACTTAAACTTGTGAATTGTAAGACTAAATTAAATGTGAAAGCAGGGGCACCTGGGTGGCTCAGTTGGTTAAGCGTCCATCTTCAGCTCAGGCTATGATCTCAGGGTTTGTGAGTTCAAGCCCCGCGTCGAGCTCTGTGCTGACAGATCAGAGCCTGAGCCTGCTTCAGATTCTGTGTCTCCCTCTCTCCTGCCCCTCCCCTGCTTACAATCTGTCTCTCTCTCTCTCAAAAATAAACATTAAAAAAAATTTTTTTTAATGTGAAAATATAAATGAACATCCTGGGAGTTAGTTGCTTCTCATTTTAATTCCATCAGCAAATATTTTTCATCAGTAATAGCCCTTTCACTTCTTTTAATTTCATTTTTAAAAATATAGTTGTATTTTAATCAGTTATTGAATGTATTCGTGATACATTTTCATTTCAAAGCACAATTTTAAAGTGTTACAGAATTAGATGTCCTCAAGTATTCAGTTTCTAAATTCATATATTAAATATTTTTAAGTTAAAAGCTTAAGAAAATAAAAAATACAAACCAGGCATTTTGTTGTGCGATATATTGGTAATACATGTGACTGAAAAAATAGAAAATGTGTAACTTAACTTTGTGTGTGGAAGATTCTTGATAAGGGTGCTACTGAACCTTCTCTTAAACTGTGGATATACTGACATGATGTAACTTCACTTGTGAAGAGACACTGAACAGTATTTGCAATGACATGGTTGATGTATTAATCAGAAATACAAAAAGACATAATATTTAATGAAGAAATAAATATAAAAGCACAAAGATCCTTGTTACTTTATGAAAATGTCAGAGAGCTATAAAGAAAAATTCACTTTGTGATAACAATGGTTTCTCCAAAACTAGATGAGCTGCCACCACATTCTAATTTCTTGCTTTTCTGTTGGACATAGAAGGTGGACACATGACAGTGGAGTTAGAACTCATTTATCTTTAAATCTTTATATTCTTGTTTTTCAGTGTGCCATTTTGTTTTATGTTTATCTTTTAGACAATGTATTTCATTGTCTTTTTAAGTAATACTATGTTTCTAGAAATACCAGAAAATACAAAAAGACAAAAAACAAAAAAACAAAAGAGAACCAAATAAACATTTTGAAAATTCTATTTCATACTTTGGACTTTTTAGAAATTCCCATCTTTTTTTGGGCTGTTTAGAAAACTCTAAACACATTTTCCCTTTCTTTTTATAAAATGGTATATTACTCTGAAATTTTTTTAGAATACATTTATACAAAGTAAATGCCTCTTAATTCTGTTACTTATGAGAAAGGAATCTGTTAATGATACAATTATGAGCTACTTAAGACAATAAAAGCTGCTTGTGTATCTTACCTTAATCAAACCTATTTATCCCTACCACACAAGAATGTTTTTATAATATAAAATATAAATATGTAATATATATATACATATATATACATATACATATTACACACACACACACACACACACACACACACACACACACACACACACATATATATATATATATATATATATATATATATATATATATATATATATACTTTTTAAAGCCCTGTAATTATTAAGACAAATATTATGGTACAATTCACCCATGATTTTACTGTTGTTATTTTTAGTTTCAATAATTTCCTTTTTCATAAGATATGGCAGATTATTGAATAGTTCTGTTGTTTTAGTTCAAATAATTCTAGTTCATGACAACACAAATGGAGGTTCTTTATGCAAGCATAGTAAGTACTTGTCTATTTCTTTGTCCTCTACTACTCTTCCTGATAACATACTCCTTATAGGTACCTGTTCAGACAACCCAGAGTAATATGCCACCTACCTAGTGACCCCATTAAGAATTCACATTTTTCAGTCAACAATCCAGCATACATTAAAGCCATTTCAGAGTACAGGTCTTCATCAAAATGCTTTTGAATGACTCCTACATACACATTGCTTTGGATCTTTTCTTTTGTTTGTATTCTCAAATTTCAATTATGATAAGAACGTTTGGATTAGATGTAGAAGAAACTTCAACATATAATTTCCTTCCACCTGACCTAGTAAAAAATGTGATAGTCCTCCATAAAATCTAAGTTTAATGGCCATATCTCCTAAAATTCTAGGTAGATTAATCTATTTTGTGTATGGAATAAAGTTTAAATGAGTTTAAAATACATTGGAAACATTAGTTTAACTAATTATGAACTTTAGGGAGAAGTATTATTAGGTCTTTTCCCCAATGAGGAAATAAGAATCATGGTCTTTGAATATTACATACGTTAGTTGTAAAAGAAATGCTGTATTATTTTATAAGAATAAAGTATTAAACTGTAGTAAATTAATAGTAAAACAATATTTTTATGACATTGCCGATGAGAATAACATCATTGAATCATAAGCCATTATTAACTATTAATGTTTTAGGCTATAGTTTTTGAAACTTATTTCAAAGTGGCTAAGTATTTCAGACCTCATGGTATGTAAGATCTCTTGGAAAACCCTGGTGTTTTGTGTACACAACAGTCACCATGGGGATGTGTGTGTGTGCATATGTGTGTGCGTGTATGTATGTGTTTGGAGAAGGCCCTTCTGTCTCAATCATATGTGTGGCTGTGTCTGATGTGCTTGGTTTCCTAGAGAATTATATTATTCAGAAGGCTTGATAACAAAGACTTAGTTTCTTATTTAATTTCTTTTGGAATTAAAATACCCATGACATTGCAATTAGTGAATTTGACGATACTTCCCGTTATGTGTGTGATGTGGCTTTAACATGCATTAAGATGTAGATTAAGTGAGCAGGAGTTACAAAATCTGATTGTAGAATGGCCTGGACTCTCTCATCTTCACTTTCCTCATCCATAAAAATAGGGATAATCTGATGTCTTGTCTGCCTCATGAGAGTTTTTAAGGATTAAGTGAGATTGCAAACGTGAGTGTGTTCTTGGGTTTATAATGTAGACAATAGTATAAATGTAGGTTACCAAGGGCCCCTTCCTGGCTCAGTTGGTAGAGCACATGGCTCTTGGTCTCAAGGTTGTAAGTTTGGGCCCTATGTTGGGTGTAGAGACTACTTAAAATGAAATCTTTAAAAAATAAATAAATGAATAAATGAGGACACCTGGGTGACTCAGAGTTAAGCATCTGACTCTTGTTTTCGGCCCAACTCACGATCTCATCGTTCGTGAGATCAAGCTCCACATTGGGCTCTATGCTGACAGCACAGAGCCTGCTTGGTATTCTCTCTCCCTCTCTCTCTCTCTCTCTCTCTGCCCCTCCCCTACTCGTGTGCATGCATTATCTCTCTCTTAAAATAAATAAACATTTTTTTAAAAATAAATAAATGAATGAATGCATGTAGGTTACCATAATTATCATATACATAACTACCATATACTATTTTAAGAATTACCTATATATGAGAAATGGAGTAATAAAATTTTAGAGTCAATGGGAACTAGTACAGTATGTTTAAGTACTTCAGTATATAAGTAAGGATATTAATGAGTCAAGGCCTAGCCCTCATTTTGAACCATCAGACTTAAAGTTATTTGAGAGATATATAAAAATAGGTTTGCGACTTGGGTTTGAGACACATTGGTTATATAAAACAAATGGTTTGAAACTATGTATTATTATTGGTTATTGTGAATGTCCTCTGTGACTGTTTTTAAATACTTACTGTGGGAAGTTTTCCTCTTTGGGAGAAAATAATAATTTGACCACAGGGCAAATGGTGTTCATTATGCCATTTCAGACTTGTTCCCTTTGTGGTGTCTTGTAATTTGAGCTTATAATATCCTTTTGGGGGGTGTCTGTTTGGCTCAGTCAATAGAGCATGTGACTCTCGATCTTGGGGTTGTGAGTTGGAGCCCCACAGTGGGAGTGGAGTTTCCTTAAAAAAATAAAATAAAAAATCTTTCCATTTTGTATACTGTTTTTTTTTTTCTTAGAAATTAAATAAAACTTAGGGCTGTGATGTTGAGATGGCCTCACTCTTCCCTATTGTCTGTGGTTCCTAAAATAGAGGTTTATAATCTTGTTTCAAGTTCGAACAGAAGAGAGCCTTCCTTTTGCTGTGTCCTGTTCTTGAACATATTGTTAATCTGCTTAATAAGGGCAATTCCCCTCTCCATTTTTCTCTAAGTATATGTTTTCTGGTTAACTACAAATGTTCAAAAACTTTCGTTGATGGAACTGATAAAGAAGATGACAAAGAAAAAGGAACATGTGGGTGTAGGTGGTCAAAAGGTACAAACTTCCAGTTGTAAGATAGGTAGGTCCTGGGAATGTCATATACAGCATGGTGACTGTAGTTGTCAATACCATATTGTGTATTTGAAAGGTGCTAAGAGAGTAGATCTTAAAAGTTCTCGTCACAAGGGAAAAAACTATATGCGGTGATGGATGTTAATTAAAATTACCCTGGTAGTCATTTCACTATATATATATGTATACACACACACACACACACACACACATATGTATGTGTATATACATGTATATATACATGTATATACATTTATATATGTATATACATGTATATATACACACACACATATATATATATATACGTATATACATATTATATAGTGGAATCATTTCACTATATATACATAGTGAAATATATATATGTGAAGTCATTATGTTGTACACCTAGAGCAAATACTAGATTATATGTCACATCTCAATTAAATTTTATTTTATTTATTTTATTTTTTATTTTTTTACAGATTTTTTTATTTTTTATTTTTTTTTAATGTTTATTTATTTTTGACAGAGAGACAGAGCATGAACTGGGCAGGGGCAAAGAGAGAGGGAGACACAGAATCTGAAGCAGGCTCCAGGCTCTGAGCTGTCAGCACAGAGCCCGACGCGGGGCTTGCACTCACAGACCGCGAGATCATGACCTGAGCCGAAGTCAGACGCTCAACCGACTGAGCCACCCAGGCGCCCCACAGATCTTTTTTTAAATATTTTTTTAACATTGATTTATTTTTGAGGGAAAGAGACAGAGCATGAGTGGGTTAGGGGCAGAGAGAGAGGGAGACACAGAATCCGAAGAAGGCTCCAGGCTTTGGGCTGTCAGCACAGAGCCCGACGCAGGGCTCAAACTCATAAGCAGTGAGATCATGACCTGAGCTAAAGTTGGATGCTTAACCGACTGAGCCACCCAGGCGCCCCTCAATTAAAAAATTTTAAAGGCAGCATACACAAATACAGTGGTTGACAGTATGTCTGTTTTCAAATCCATACTCCGTAATTTACAGCTGTGTGACCTTGGACAAATTAATCCATCAGTGTGTGACTCAGTTTAATCTTATGTACAATGGGGATGATATTATTTACCTGGATAGAATCGTTACTCATAGATTATATGAGTTAAATACTGCCTAGCCCTGGAAAGCACCATGTGAGGACCTGCCACATAAAGGGGCCTGATTTTGAACCCTTTTCTGATCTTTTCTTTTGATATGATTATTTACATGGTTTCTTTCTTGTAATTATTGTTTTTCTCGGTTGTATGCATTCTACCTCTTGCATTGCAAAAGTTAAGTCTGGGTGTGTTTTATAGGAGGGGTCATAGGCATGAAGGAAATGAAGACAATGAAGGAGTAAATAGGCAGTTGAATGGAATGGAATGGTGGTTATTGCTGAGTTCCAGTTAGTACAGAATATCCTGAAATGCAATAGTTTGCCCTGAAGTTGCACAAAGCTCCTTGTGTTTGCCTTGGTCATTCCTGTGGATCCTCTTACATTCCAGGAAAAGCTCTAAAGTAGAGACATACAGTGGCTTTCAGGAGAATAGAAGTCAAATTAAGAATCACAATAATATTGCGTGGTAACTAAAATTATGGATGTTGGGGACCCTTGCTTTCTGGAAGACACCGTGAGGCCTTGCATGCTGGTTTGCAGAGCATGTTATCTCTCAGTCCCTCTGGGCTGAAGGCTCTTTATGAAAACTCATGAAAGCATCATCTAATCTTGTAAGGAAGTAGATAATGGCATTGTTCTAGGATTGTGCCAATTGTAAAATTTTAATGAGAAACTGAGGTAATATTGCTATTGTGCAGTATCCTTAATTGGAGGAAATCTAAATAACATATAGCCAGCTCTTAATTTGTAGTGCCCTCTCTATATCTTTCACGATCTTTGATTTTGTGGGTTCTCTCTGGACACATGCTATCTTTTGCTTTGACTTAAGAATGCTTTAAGCTAAATATAGTGTTTCTTTCAATTCCTTAAAAATCTTACACATTCATGAGAATCGTGAGAACATCTCTTGCCATCATCCTTGGCAGGCTTAAAAGCTTCTCGAATATTTGTTTTTTGGGTTTGAACCAAGGTCTATAACACCTGCTAGCACAGAACTGACCGGAAACCCTAGTTACCTAGAACTATTTTTTCATGTTATTGTTCTTCATTTGACTCAGAACCATAGAACTTCAGTTTGGAAGTATCTAGAAGAAAATTTAGTTCAATAAAAGGCACGAGTACTCTCTCCAGGACTCATGGCTGGACCACAGGATAAAACTGCTATTCCCGGGACAGATAATTTCTGAGACTGCTAGTTCTCTAAGCTCACCTTTGTCTTCTTTCCTAGGACCTACCTTCATGTATCACTGAGTTTCCATCTTTTTGTCTTCTCCAGCTGACCTTGCTGGCCATTCTAGCACTCTGATGTTCCTCTTCCTACCCCTGTGCTGTCACTTTTCATCACAAGAGTGATGTTCCTATTTTATATCTCCTTCATACTTATTATGGTTGTTTCATTTTTTTCAAAGCATAAATCTTTGCAGGTAAATTAAGAGAATCTTCTAGGGAAGAATCAAGAAGGGCCAATGTCAGCCAAAATAACGTGACACTTTCTTTCATTTACAAAACCATTATCTACCATCCATAATGCTGAATTCACTAGAAAATCAGACAACTCTGCATCTGCCACTGAATTCCTTAAGAATTTTATATAGACTTGTGTTAAAATATTATGTGAAACCAAGCAGTATGGAAAACATCTATGATTAGTACTTAGATTTCTTTAAATGTCCTGTGGTAAGCAGTGGTAGAGATTGACACAGACAAAATTATCATGACAGCCTTATAAATGAGGGGAAAAATGGTTAAAAGTGTATTTATTTTACATTATTTTGGAATTTTCATGTATTGTTTTAGATTAAAATCGAAGTCTGTCATTTTAGAGTGAGTTGCCAGATAATTTTTTCATATTTGTCACTGCCATTTAGAGATAACTTAAAGCTCAGTGCAAAGTCATTATTTTTTAAAAGAAGAATTTGTTAACCTGTCAGAGTTAAAGATCATTAGTGATGATTAAATATGAGAGAGAAATGGAAAGCAGTATTTCAACTGCCATCCTGAAGCAAGCAGGAATGTGCAAGAGTGGCAAACAAGAATGTTATATTCTTAGTTTATACATTTAGGATTCTGTAATTATCTTTTTATTACTCTTCTTTACCTCTCAGAAATTTTAGTAATATTCTGGACTTAAATTCTAATGTAAAAAAATCAAAATCAGACTATTGAGTTAAAGGGTAATAACTCAAAAAGGGTTGAAATACTATAAGCCTAATATTCTTTTGTGCTAGTTTTCTGAGTGGGCTCTTAGAATAAAGTGTATATGGATGTTTACTGAAGCCTGCCCCATTCTCTGGGTTTTGATTTTTGTTTGTTTTCGTTTTTGTTTTTGTTTTTTTTTGCATGTTGCCTTTTACCAATATGGTTGCTTTCAGTAAATTTCTGGGCATACGGCTTACACATATCTAGAGCCTGCTGTATGATTTGCACTGTAGCAAACCACAGATAGAGGTATGGATGAAGCCTTCTCCCCGCCCCGCCCCTGCCCCCCAAGGAGTTTACTTTCCTGTTGAGAAGATAGGAGCTCATGCAACAAAACCCAGGTAGTGCAGACACCAAGATGGAGGCATAGACCGCGTCCTACACAAATTTCACCAAGATGGGAGTTGAGTCTGGGCAGAGTAGCTAGAGAAAAGCCCCACGCTGAACTAGGATTTGAACTAAAGCTTCAAGAATTTGACAGTTTTAAGTAAGTTGGTGGGAAAAGGAAGCATCGTGAAAAAATGGAATGTGTATTAACAATGAACTGAAATAGGTAGAATTAGTAATTGAAAATTTTGCATAAGATTTTGTGAGATTTTATTATTTTATTTTTTAAAGACTTAATTTTTAAGTAATCTCTACACCCAACGTGGAGCTTGAACTCACAACCCTGAGATCAAGACTCACATCCTCTAACCAACTGAGCTAGCCAGGCACCCCAGATTTTGTGAGATTTTAAAAAAACATAGTTATTTCCTTGAGAATAACACATGTATATGATATGAAAATCAAGGACAAGGAAGTCACTCTGCGAGAAACAGTCACTATTACCAGTTTCCTTTCAGAAACAGTCTATGTACATCAAATGTATGTAATGTTTGTCTCTATCCATCTATCAGGCTGTCTGTGTTTTTTCCTGGGACCCGACTTTTTCCATACAGAGACACCCTGTTCTGTGCTGCAGCCCATCGCATTGTTTGAGAGTGTGTGCACTTTAAGTATGTTACCACTCACCTGCTGATGGACATTGGGTTTAGTTTTAATCTTAAGCTTTTCCAAAAGTTGGTGCAGTAAGTATCTTGCCCACTTATCTTTGTGCATATGTTTCAGTGTGTCTGTGAGATACCTTCCGAGAAATGAAATTCTGGGAGCAAAGCATGTATACGCTGTCAATTTATAGTTCTGGCCAAGTCTCCCTCCACAGAGTGTGTCCCATTTCATCCCATATTTTCCCATCAGTAATGTATGGGACTTTGTGTTTCTTGCAGTCCTGCCATCACGGAAGGCGGTCGAGACTTTGTGATATTTTTCAATATGAAAGATGAAAAATGTATGTCACTGGAGTCAAATTTGTATTTCTTAGTTTCATAAGATTTTAAGTAATATCAATAGCATGATTCCTCATGGACTATTTAAAACAGGCCATTTAAAAAAGATTTGCTGCAAATGTTTTACTAGAAGGATTACTCATTGGATAAAGTCTCAGTAATGGCTACAAAAGCCATGCTAAGGGCAAGCTGAACCATGTTGGGTGTGTGGGGGACAAATTGCATCTGTGTTGTGGGTATGTGGGCAGCAAATTACCTCTACATTTTTCTGGCTTCCACAGTTTTAAATCCCATCAAAACCAGTAAAAGGAAATGTTGTGTTTCAGACCTCAGCCTGATGCTGAGTGGGCTCAGCTGCTTGAATAAATGACCCAGTGAATGAATTGGAATCCTAACCTTTAGACAGGTGAGACTTCAAAGTTGAGAAGACAACTAATTATTTTAATTAATTATTTAATGTAGTTATTTAACCAGTCAAGGACAGAATGAAGGAGCAATCCTTATATTACCCTTGGTGTCCAGAAATCATAAATGTACTTTATAGATAAAATGGTTCTGGGTTTCTTTGCATAATTCCCCCCCACACCCCTGCCCCTTTATATCCACACCTGCTATGAGGCATTTTGAAACTTAATATAGCTGTAGGGTTTATCTTTTTAGTTAAGAGAAAAAACAAACACAACTGTGTACAAAGGAGAATACAGCCAATCCTAACATTCTTAGCATTTTTTAACATTGTGGACTGATGTTTGAAGGGAATGCTGCCCCACAAGGAAGTGCGGATTAAGGGGGGTGGTTTTCGGGTAACTTTCTGCTGTTGTAACTGTGATGTGGACCTCAGATACAATAAAGGAAATAGCCAATTGCTGGGGGTGGGGACTGTTAGGATTTTTTTTCCCCAACAACATCAAATGAGTCCAAAATTCACAGGAAGGGGAGGAAAGACATTAAAAAAAAAATTACAGCCAAACAGTTGGCAATTGGTGTGTGGCGTGCACAAGTAGGAGGGGAAGTGAGAGGATGTTTTTTGGCATGCTGTCATATTCCTAAATAAGCTACACGTGTGTTTACAAATGGAGCACACACGAGTCTATGGCGGCTCAGTCCCAAGGAAGTGGCTGCATGCTCACAAATGGAAGGTGCCTGCAAGGAGCTTTGCCTGCTGTGCCAGAGAGAAGAGTCCTCACGCAGGGCAAAACTCCAGTCACCTGCTTCTGAAGAAAAGTCTCTGCTTTATTTTTAACCCAAGTGTCTCCCAATTTAGCCTTTTGGGGAAAGCCTGTCAGGGTGCCACGACAACCCTACTTTTCCTTCCCCAAAGGAGCTCCCTCCTTTGCCAAAGCCATATTCTAGCCTAGAAAGTAGTGCAACTTCCTCTCTAGCCACACTTTCAGGAGTACTCTAGAGAGGATGGGTGTTATTCTTACGATATTTATAGCAAAGAGAGTTAAATGAAAGCTGGGTGCTGTGGTGGCATAGGGGGTATTTTTAGTACTTCCAGTACTTTGCGCCTTTCTAAAACTGCCGGCTTCTGTGAGCAAGATGTAAAATCACTAGCTTTCTTTCTTTACAGGTCTGTAGTGCAGTTAAAAAAAGAGAGAGAGAAAGAAAGTTTCTCTTCCCTCACATTTCTAAATCTGTGGGCTTGCTGACAGTTTTCGTACAGTTGAACACTTTTTGCATTTTCTGCACAGGCAGGGATTGAGTGTGGTATCTTCATTGGCTCACTGATTAAGAGTGGCATGTGCCTACTTGTGAAAAATGTTAACAACACTGAAAACAGCAGATGGGAAAATGAAAATGCCCCTTTAATCCCCATCTGACCAAATCTCCTCAGTGAAGAGTTTGGCGGAAAGCCTGACAAACTTTTCTTTGCATATTCTCGTTACATGTATAAGTGTAGACGCTTATATGCTTTTTTTTTTTTTTTTTTTTGAACCTCAGACAATACTCTATGTCCTTTGGTGAAGAATTGAGTTTTTTTTTTTTCCATTTGCCAGTATATCTTGATTATCAATGCATGCCGATACACGTTGAATTACCTAATTACTTTTTAAGTATTTGATGTTCCATTAGGATTATGCCATACTTTATGAGCCCAATTGCTGTTTCATAGATTTATGTTATTCCCAATTTTTCACTATTAGAGGCTGATTTCTGTGATACGTTTGGAGTGAAATTTTGATATGCACATTAAAACATACTGAAGATTTTAGGGGCATCTGGGTGGCTCAGTTGGTTAAGTGTCTGACTTCGGCTCAGGTCAGGACCTCACAGTTTGTGAGTTTGAGTCCTGCTTCGGGCTCCGTGCTGACAGCTCAGAGCCTGGAACCTGCTTCCGATCTGTGTCCCCCTCTTTGTCTGACCCTACCCCGCTCACACTCTGTCTCTCTCTCAAAAATAAAATAAACATTAAAAAAATACTTAAGACTTTGGGGCGCCTGGGTGGCTCAGTCGGTTAAGCGTCCGACTTCGGCTCAGGTCACGATCTCGCGGTCCGTGAGTTCGAGCCCCACGTTGGGCTCTGTGCTGACAGCTCAGAGCCTGGAGCCTGTTTCAGATTCTGTGTCTCCCTCTCTCTCTGACCCTCCCCCGTTCATTCTCTGTCTCTCTCTGTCTCAAAAATAAATAAACGTTAAAAAAAATTTAAAAAAAATACTTAAAACTTTAAAACAAGCAGATTGGCACTGTCATGACAGGTTTTTCAAAGGTAGGGTTATTTTCGAGCCTAAAACCAATGGCCACATTGGAGATAGATAGGTCCTGTCAGCTCTCCATTCAAGGTGCCATGAGGCAGGAGCCTCTCCTGACTTTTGGAGACACTCTAAGCTGGTCTTTATGTACCTTTGTGGAGCTCTCACCATGGTGCCCCTGGACTCACTGTCATCACATCTTTATCCCATGTACCTCTCTCACCTTACCACACTTTCTCTTAGTTGACACTTAGTTCTCTTAGGTGTTTAGGATTAATTTGAAAAATACATCCATATGTAGTGTGCTTCCAAGTGGAGCTAGGATAGCAATACCCATGGTTTAGAAAGCTAAACCCATTCGTGAAATTACCTGAAGGATCCAGATGGACCTCATAGAATTTATGGGCTGAAAACACAGCTGTAGCTCAAAAAGAGACTAGACCAGGAGCTGGAAAGCCATGCAGAACTAAGGTCACTCCATCTCCCCACAACCATGTGGTTTCTAATCTCCGTTTATATCCATCTCCATTCTTCGGATGATCCATGGTCTTGCCCATCAAGCAGAAACAAGACACCTCCAGCCATTTTTACATCACTGGCTGGTTCAAGCCTTTTAAAAGGTAACAGCCTTGGAGTCCTGATTCCAAATTCCTAGGACAGAATATTGTATTGATTGGTTTAGTTGTGTGTCTGTCCCTGGGGTAGGGAATTAGGCAAAGGAGCCTCAACACGCCTGAAGCTTTCTTCTTATTCACTTTCTCCTTTTTACATGTCACTGTCTCAAAGAGTGCTTTCCCACCCACCCAAAATGCGCCCTTGCCTGTGACTTTCCCTCTCATGGTTATGTGTTATTATTCCACAGCACTTAATCTTGAGCTATGTATTTTTTGCCTTTTTCTCCCATTAGAATATTAGTTGTGTGGCATAAGGGAACATATTGATTATATTCATTGTTGTAATCCCAGGACCAAGAAGAGTGCCTCGTTCACAGCGGGCACTCAATAAATACATGTTGAATGAAGACACGGATGGACAGACCTCAGAGACGTTCCTGTATCTTACAGAAGCTGTGCCTTGGTGATGTTTAATGGCCAGTGAAATTGCACATTTCAGCTTCTCTGAGAACTGCTTTCTCCTACATGTGTTTTTGAGTATTTTTCTTATTTGAAGAACTATGTATTTCAGTAGTTCCTGTTTTAAATAGGGTTTGCTAGATGCTTTGCTAGACTGCATGAGGAGGAAGTCAGGTATCATAATGTTTGGTAGAAGCATTAACTGAGATGCTGGAGGAATGCATACTTTGTTCAAAACCAAACACCTAGTAGATAATGGATATTATTTTAGGACCCAGGTCTCCTGATTCCTATACTGGCATTAATCTCAGTAATCTCTAGCTTTTATAATTATTTGGGGTTAACAAGAAGCTTTTAGTTCAGACTAAATGCTATTTAGTTCAGACTAAATGCTATTTCTTATTAAGATAAAGTAAGGAACCATGTTTTAAAAAACAATGGTATTATATACACTTTTTAAAAGAAAAATTCCTGTGGAGTCATATGTATGAAATTTCTAATAACAAGAGTATTTTCCTAAATTTGTATTTTAATATAGTGTCAACATAATTGCAACATTTCAATGATAAAGTGTTATAGTTTCATGTTTGTATTGATGGTCTATTTTATGCTTCCCTTTTTTATGGATCTCTGAAGACATATTATCAAAGAACAAATTCTGTGATACTGGCATTCTCCTTCATTTAGCTTTGCTTGCTGTTAACAGACTACCATGTGCTGTGCATAAGGAACTTTATGGATACAACTTGAATTGGTGAGATGTATAAAACCAAAAATAAACACTGAATTGAAATGTACATGCCAAATAATTCTATTAGAAATTGTTATTTCATTGACTATAAGAGATTGTTATAATTTTATTAAAAATTTTTTAAATGTTTATTTATTTTTGAGAGAGAGAGAGAGAGAGAGACAGAGTGGGGGAGGGGCAGAGAGAGAGGGAGACACAGAATCCGAAGCAGGCTCCAGGCTCTGAGCTGTTAGCACAGAGCCCAACACGGGGCTCGAACTCATAGACTGCTTGATCATGACCTAAGCCGAAGACGGACGCTCAACCGACTGAGCCCCCCAAGTGCCCCAAAAGATTATAATTTTAAACATACCACTTCTTTTGAGAAAGTCAAAGAGTAGTTCATTGGTGTGTGTCTCAAAACCAGTAGGAGGAGATGGTCTCTGCCTTTGGAAGTTTTAAATGTAGAAGGAAAAGTTACATTTAAAAACTAACTGCAGAATTACACTGTATGTTACATGTATATGGACAGTCCTTCTTTGTATCTGGCACAGTGCCTAGCAGATTTCATAGCTTATAGAATAGACTGTGCAGATGTTTGTTGAATGACTAAATAAATCAATGATTGAATAATTGAACTTACTTCCAAGCAGAGTGATTAAAGAAAAAGTCTTGATGAAGACGTCAGCTTTTTGGAGGCAATGCAGGGCCAGAAGGGGGGTATTCTAGGCATAGGGAATTAACATGAGTAATGATTTCCTCTTCCAAGGAAACAAAAGGTAATGTGCTGTGGCATAAACCTGCTGACAAACACATAACTGTGAGCTGCTGGCCATTAAGAATCTTGTGTATGAGACAAGGATAGACTGTAGGATAAATCTAGCATACAAGACTTTTTAAAAATTATTTTTTAATTTTCAATTTTTTATTATTTTTTTTATTTAAAAAATTTTTAATGTTTATTTATTTTGAGAGACAGGGAGGGAGAGAGAGAGAGGGAGACAGAATCCAAAGTAGTTTCTGCACTGTCAGCAACAGAGCCTGATGTGGGGCTTGAACTCACAAACTGTGAGACCATGGCCTGAGCTGAAATCAAGAGTCAGACGTTCAAATGACCAAGCCACCCAGGCGCCCCATAAGACTTTTCTTAAGTGGCATTTAATAGGTTGTTTTAATTTGGAATTCTATGGAGCAAACTTCCCCTATCTGTTATTCTTGTTCACCACTGGTTCCTTTTCTTTGCCTTTCTCAATTTTAATCATCCTTCTGAAATATCTGCTCTGCTTCTAAAAACAACTGTCAAAGGACATGTGACCCAACCTGAACATAAGACCATGGCTGGCGAACCATGGTTAAGGAATAACACCCAATTAAGTAGAATGACACTTGCCCTGCTCTAACTAAAATGACGTTTAACTGAAAGTATTTTGGATGTGCTCAGATTTCTTACTGTTATTTAAAAAAAGAGTTTAGAATTTATTCATTACACTAATACATTTTAAATTTATTCCCTTATAAAAATGACTCATCATGAATCACACATTATAGGAGCATCTTAGTCATTATACACAAATGAAATGGTGACACAAAAGACAATGAAATGTCACCTTGTTTGTTCCATGATGGTAAGTATGACTTACAATTCAGATTTTATTTGAGGTTTTATCATATGGCTAATGCAATTACACTTTCATCATATTTTTGAAAATCACATATGAAATATTTTATTTCTGTGAAATAAGACTGCTTAATAAAATTCCATTTGAGCAATACTTTATTTTCATAATATTAAAAGTTGTAAGTACACTTTGCTTCCATAACCTATACCAATTTCCATTTTCTTCTGTGAATTTCAAAACAAGCTCTTTAGTGGTTTGGGGTTTTATGAATATAATATAGCAATGTGTATGAAGAGTGACCGATTAATCTGGTGGCTTATGCTGTAGCAGTTTTACTCTGTGCCTTCACTTCGTCTGTGCATGAGATACCCAGGTGGCACTTTGAGGTTCTCAACTGAAAATGATCTCCATTGTTCTGTTTAAAAACATTTTTATATCTAAATCTTAAAATAATTAGTATATTTAAGAGGTACATGGAAAATCCAAAACTAGATTTACATCCCACTGAATGGTTGAAATGTTTTAAAATTTTTCTCCGAATTTTATATCAACCATTAAAAAGCTAATAAGCTATAACAATACCATTTGAGAGAATGCGGTAACTGTTTTCATTCTACAAAATGACAGCCCCCTAGTGAAAACAAAATTCTTATTTAGTTGGTCATGGAATTTAAAAATTTTCCCCCAGATTTTCATTTCTTGTAAGTCCTTTCACTGGTATGTGAGTTTTTGTGTGCCATTTTTTTTTTTTTTCCGTATAATTTTTCTTGAAGCGGAATGTCAACATTAGCATTTTCTGTCCATTGCTGAAGCAGACATTTGGGTTAATGCTGATGCTGGCTTTGTTTCAGTCAACTGAAGAACTTTGACTGTAATTATTGGGATTACTTTAATTTAGAAAAGTGCCCGTCCCTTTTGTGAGCATGATTTATTCTTGCATAAGTCAAATTAAAAAATTTTATGGCTACAGACCCATCTTCTTGGCTTTTTAATTCTTGGATGCACTATTTGAGAAGAAGGAACTGGAAGAAAGGAGACATGACATATCATTCGAGATGAGACAGATTCAGTTCTGGAAATCTTTGTCACCAACTGACCCACAGTTAACTGGTTGGAAGACTTGCTGAACCTTCCTTTTAATGACAGAAGTGACCATTTTTTGTTGTTTATATAATTCACCTTTTTTGATGAGAAGATCCCAGAAAAAAGAATTTTGTTCATAAACTCATTTTGCATTTGTTTTAGGATATTTAGAATGTTCCTGTCTTTGAACATGAAATATTTTAGAAACTTACTCTATTATTAATTTTTTAATGGGGAAAGTATTTTTATGTTTAGCTTGTAGAATTCTATTTGAATTTTCTTGGGGAAGAATGGATGGTTTACAGGTACCATTTTCTCAGTTTTTGCTATTACATCATTGTAACAGTGCATGGTTTGCTAATTTTTCATGCAGGCTTTTGAAATTTGTGCACTATTTTGCAAAACAAGCTTTCTGGAGTTTAACAAAAGGAATGCAGATTGTTACATCTTTAAAATAAGATTGTTAAAAATATAGGATTGTTAATTTTTTATCAGCAATTATAAAAGTACCTGTGGTTAGGATTTTGACACAAGATAATTATATCTATTTTACTATAGAATTAATAAGAGAGAAATAGTTTGTGAATTTCCAAAAAATGATATGATCAACTTGTTAGAAGTAGTTTTTAGTCATTCCTAATGAGACCACAAGCATTTGTAAAAATATTTGTGACCATATAGAATTCTTTTCTGCTTTGTTGAAATTTACAGTGACTATCCTCAAAAAGAAAATAATTTGTTATTGAAAGCTTGAATTTAAATAATGAATTGCTATTTCCAGAACAATACTTATGATTGTCTTGGCTGGAGGTTTCAAGCAGTTGCTTTGCCAATATCTAGAGCATTGTTTCTCAAGCATTATTTCCCACCTAAGGAGCCTCTTTAGACTCCTTTTTTTAATCCCCTCAATGAAATTTTAATATGATAGATATACTATATATCTCTATATATACTTTATACACTAATTGTATATGTGCTTAGTCCATATAAATAATGTGTGATGTGTAAGATTGTTTTCCCTCCCCCATCCCCTGCCACCAATATGTGTATAATATATGTGTATATATATGTGTGTGTGTGTGTATATATATATATATATATATATACACATATATATGTTTGTTTTTTTTTTTTTTTTTTTTTTTACAGGGGGCACTATTGCCCCATTGAAAATGCATGCTCTGGTGTAGACTACACTCAGTCCTGAAGGAAGATCACTATCAAGCCAAGAAATCACAGTCCTCTTTATTGCTAAGTAATGTGCAGGATATATAGTCTTCTTACTTATAACATTAGGCTTCCTGTCATATTATTTTACTACATAGAGCTAATTAGTATTTGCAACTTATCATTCGAAGGGAAAATATTGACAGTCCCCTCGGATAAAGGAGCTTTCGGAGCCTTCCGAAGTAAAGGGATTCTGTACCCAGAGAGCACTAATTTGGCTGTACATTACTGAATCGGAAATTTCGGATGACCTTATTTTCTTCTACTGCTGAGAAACTGGAGAGAGTAAGGAATTTCCCAGTCTGGATTTGGCTCACATAGTATATTAATTTAATATCTGGGCTAAATCTAAAAGCCCACTGGTACTGAATGATTACATAACTGCCAACATCAGAGCCAAATAAGTTTTGTTGTTTTTAAAACTACAGATGCAGTGGTTTAAGGTCACCAGCCTATAGTGACCTATATTCCTAGTGGTAGCGCTCAGTGACTTGACAAGAAGGAAAATGTGTCTCCAGGTCGGAGCTCTGCAGCTCTAGCTACAGCTCAGAGCCAGCCTCCATCAGTCCTGTGGCTGTTTACCCAGCTGTGATGAAATGAGGTTTGGTTTTGAGGGTCTGTGAGGCTTAACAGTGGAGGCTGATTGACACTGGTTGATCCTGCTGCAGTTCTTAAGTTTGTTCCTTGCTGAAAGACTAGGGGAGTATTTTTCACCCTCTGGCCTCGGGACTTTTGTCACAAGCCAGGAGTTCACCAATTGCAGTAATAAGACACATGCGTTTTCCCTGTATTGAAGATAGGGCGTTGTCCTTTTAACTGTTACAGCTGGCTATGGCTATGATTTCAGACTAATTACAGTTTTCTCACATATACTAACAGCTCTAATGTAGAATTTGTTAATAATCACACTCTTAGGTAGAACCAATAAGCTTCTGAGAAATGGAAACTTTGTATATACCCTAGAGGAAATTTAGGTTGTTGCAAATTTAATACCCTGATGTACTGTAATGAGATGTATTATTTTTCTTAAGTGCTTCTATAATTTATACATAGGACTCTTTGATCCAATTTCAAGTAGTAAAAAATATACATCTTACAGACTTCTTTGACTTGTTATTGCAACTTGGAACACTTTTATCATTTATTGTATAGTCGACCTTTGCAAATTTAACAGCGTAGTCCTAGTCTTTACTAAGTGATGTGAGTAATCTGTAATTTTGCTGAGACATGGATGTGTTCAGAGTTCTAGAAGTCTGGGGTACGGAAGAATATGATGTAGTGAGCAAGTTCATCCATCTACTCAGGGCCTACTGACCACTATCCCTAAATTGTCTTGTGCTCTTTGTTGCTTTCACGTGTGGAGGAAATTACATGTGGGTGGGATCCATGAATTTGGGGAGTGACAGATGTCTCTTGCTCTTCTAATTACATGTATCAGCTCTATTGTAATTGTTACCATTTGAGAATAGTAGTGATTCTTACCACCAACTGGAGATTCCTGTATGGCCATCCTGAGAATCGCTTCCATAGTGACAGGATTGGATCAAAACTTCAGGTGTGTCAGGGTAGGAAAGAAACCAACTTGAATCAGGCTTGAAATATAACAATAGAAACAAAACTCCTTATGTTCTTGTTAAATATGTTCATATATACAGCGTTGACATATAATAGGATGTTACTTAAATGGAGAGAATGACTTTTTAATCAAGTCCTTGCAATTAGATAAAGTAGGATAGTGTAAGGGGGCTCAAGAACAAATTCTCTCCTCTCTAATTTTCTCCTCTACCAGCTAATCTTTTTACATTACAAATTTACGTCTGGAACGTAAAACAACCACTTCGCAACATAATTTAGCCAGCTCGTGACAAAAATAACATGCGTTACAAATAATGGGGTCAGAAACAAATTCTGTTTTGCACTGCATTTTGTTCCCCCCTCATTTCCCACTCTTGTTCCTCTTTCCAATGTCCCTTATACTCCCCTCCCCCCAGAACCCACAGAAATGTTATGTTCTTAACTCTACCTTCTGGGATGCTACTAAGCCATAATATGTTCTATCTTTTGTTTCTGAGAAGCACTTATTGCTATGTCTGAGGGGGTTTTGTGGATTAGACAAGGAGAAGAGAAAAAAAACACCATGCAGAAGAGCCCAGCATAGGGAGCATGGAGCCCCCACCCTGGAGGGGAAATGGGGTATCACTGACCACTGAGGAGTGGCTGAGCACCCCATCTGCTGTGGTTCATGGATTCCTCAACTGGACAATGGTGGGATTTTCCTGGATTGCACACTCCAGTTCTAAAATTGTGAGTCTTAGCAAATTCTTTTGATCTTAGTCACTCCGTCATTTATGCAGCCAGGGAGCCACTGCATGACCCAGGGCCTGGTGCCATCGGCATTTGGTTGCATAGTCCTATTCAGATTGGGCAGCAAGGTCACCGTGACGGGCTGCTGATGGGAGTGGTTCTTAGCCTTTAGAGTTCAAGGATCAGTTTCACACACAAGAAACGTTGGAGGGACATCTTTAAAGATTTCATTGCATTCCTACATGTTACATACACTCTTTATGACTTTTCTGTTGAATCAGAACTGTTTGCAGCCCTGACCAGGCTTTCTTAGATACTCCTGAGGGTACCTTTTAAACATTTAGCTATTCCTCTTATTAATTATCTTCATCAAGTGTTCCCTACCCAACATTGCACAGTATAACCTGCTCAGCTCAAAGTTCTGTCTCACACTTATTCCCATAAAATTTTGCATCTTCACTTAGTGCAAAAATTATTATACATCATAGTGATCATATTCGGAAGCATGCTTGGAAAGGGCACGTAGCATCCTGGCTGAGAACCAGTGGACTAGAGAGAGAAATGGTTGCCAGGGTGCTCAGACCAACAGCATCAGTAGCAATATCACCTGGAAGTTTCTAGAAAGGCAAATTATCCGTCCCTCTCCCTGCATTCTACTGAGTGAGAAACTTTGTAGTTGGGATAATACAATATGTGTTTCAACAAGCTCTCCAGGCCAGTGTGATGCACACTAAAGTTTGAGCTCCATTGTACTACAAGAATTATTTCCATACATATACTCAACTGTGGAGATAGGCATGGAGCTGGGTCTCTTTAATCTGCCATGTGCAAATTAATCGCAGTAAAACATTTGGATTGATCACAGCAGACTTTGGTTTTAGGAAGTGATTCTCAAACTCTGGCTGCATGTCAGATTCAGGCTATTAAACAGTACACATTCTTGTGTTTCATCCAGTATATCGTAATTCAGTCTCAGCTGGGGCCTAGCGGCCCGTTTCAAACAAACAGCCAGTCTGCAAACTGAATTACTGCTCAGCCCCATGGGTGTTAGAATCACCTGGAGGGCTTCTTTAACTGGATCCCTGGCCCTACTCCCAGAGATTCCTCTTCGGGAGGTCTTGGATGAGACCAAGAATTTGCTTTTTCAGACTTTCAGGTGATGCTGGTTCTTGGCCCTCAGATAGCACTGATCTAGAATGCTATAATGCCATTATCTGAGCTCCAAAATACACGTCATATTTTACTCACACAAGCTCACTATAAGTTGTTGTAATTTCCTTCAAGTCTTATATTTATTTTTATTTTTTTTTAGTTTTTGAAATAGAAATATATTCACATAAATAAAATATTTTTTTAACTAAAAAAGGACACTCTTTGGGTCCACAACCACTGATTTTTCCTTCCCAGAGCAACTAATATTACATGTAAATTATGCATCTTTTCAGTGATGTTTATGTTTATATGGGCATACATATATAAATGTACACAGACTGAACCTCCTTTTTAATTAAAATGCTAGCATTCACTGCTCGGTACCTTGCTTTTGTCACCTGATATATTGTGTGACTCTTTCCATTTCAGTACATGGAGGGCTCCCTGATTCTTTGGCGTAGCTGTATAGTACTCATTGTGTGAACGTCCCATTACCTGTTTAAACAGTTTCCTACTGATGGGCATTAATTGAGTTTCCAGTCATGTAGTCCACAAATAAACCAAAGAGCAGACACCCCAAATCCAAAAACGTCCTGTTGGAGCAAATTGCCTTATACTCTCCATTAGCTCCTGAAGAGATCACCTTCTAGAATTATCCAAATAATTATTATCCTATTGGAAAAAGTTTATTTTTCATCAGCATAAGATATAATTAAAGAAATTTTTTAATGTTTATTTATTTTGAGAGAGAGAGAGAGAGAGCGTGAATGGGGGAGGGAGAGGGGTAGACTGAGAATCCCAAGCAGGCTCGGTGCTGTCAGTGCAGAACCCAACGTGGGGCTCGAACTCACGAACTGCGAGATCATGACCTGAGCCAAAGTCAAGAGTTGGATGCTCAACTGACTGAGTCACCCAGGTGCCCCGGCATAAAATATAATATTTAAAAATTGTCATCAAGATATTAAATGACAAGTTTTACTGGGTAAGGAAGAGTAGACAGTAATATTTACTGTGCAGACCTTGGGGACCAGGCCTTGTCACTAACATATTCTCAATCTCAGTCATTAGAAGGCAGTACCTTCAATAGATGTTATCATGATTTTTCACAGAAGTAGCATGTGTCTCAGAGACATGAAAGTCTGCAGCTGGTAAGTTGTGGAGTGAGTTATTACACTTCTTACCACCCCAGCACCCTATGCTTTCTCTCATGCCTGTGTCCAGTTTAGTGGTGTGCCCAGGACTGGGTGGTCCTAGCATGCCTAGGGCAGGGCAGTTCAGGGTGAGTGAGGCGACTGACGTGCCTGAGGCACAGGACTGAAGGAGCAGCTCTCTCTTGGAGTCATGCCCGGGTGCCCTGTGCGTGTCAGATGCTGGCCCTGAGTTTCCTCATCTACAAAATGAGGATAAAAATGACACCTACCTCATAGGGTTTTTTTCCTTTTTATGAGGATTAACAGAATTTATACACATAAAGTATTTAAAACAGTGCCTGGCCTACAGTAAGTTCTAGTTAAAGTTAGTTATAATTAAAGTTCAGTTTCTTGATTCTTCACTTACATAGAACAGTCATAATCCTGCTTCAATCAGTGGCATTTTGGAAGCTAAAAACTTTTTTTTTAAAGAACAAAGGAATATTTTCATAGCTATTCATGAGCCTGCTTTCATGACCTAACTCAAATAGGAAGATCCTGACATCTCCTTTAAAGTCGTCATCTTCTACAGAGCTCCCCCAACAGACCACCGTCTGGGCACCGAGGTTGGCTTCTGTGTCAGGGGCACGGGGCTGGGTGGCAGGACCCTGGCAAAGACTGGCCTGTCCCAGGGGTCAGGCCAGGGGCCAGCTTTCTTGTGACTCAAGTTCTGTTTTCTTCCCCTTTGGAGGCAGGAGGTGGGATGGGGGAATCCCAGCTCCTATTTAATGCCAGCTTTTATTCAGTTCCTTTTGAGAATTCCCTCCTTCCCACACTTCCTCCCACTCAATACCCAAAAATATTAATGCCTGAGAAAGAAAGTGAATTCTGAGGCTTTTAAGTAAGTACTTCAAAAATGTCTGTCATGTGCCTTTATGTATGTGTAAATTGTTTAAGATATAACAAGGCTGGTGTTTGTGTGTAGATGGTGATAATGTCTAATTGTTGTTATTATCTAATATATGCCATTGGGAACCAAGACAAACTCATTTGTGATTAAAAACTGTTTAATTGATGTTTTTAAGGCATGTCTTTTTTCTCCAAGAGTGAATGTGTCTTCAGACTTGCAGTCTGAGCAGATGAACATCTGGACTTTGCCATTTTTGTTTTGGAGAGCAGAAAGTGAGCTCAGTGAGCACTGGATTCTGGACATGTCCTGGACTGTGCACATGAATCTATATATCATCAATTTTAATTTTCCGAATAAATCGTATTGGTTAAACCTCTATCAGTGTGTGGGAGTGGCATGAAAGATCAGTTTGTGACTAACAGCCTCTTCCATTGTGTGCATCTGGGAAGATAGTCCTCTGGGTCTGGATTGCAACTCTCATTGTGTTTATGGTGAGGCATTGAGAACATTTTGTGAGCTAGTGTTCAGTGCCTACTGAAAGCCTTTGCTTGGGAAACGCATACCAAGGCCTGATGACTGCCTCAAGTCTGGCCTATCTGTGACTGGTGTTTTTGGTGCTTCACAGATATGTTTTCTCTTACCCTTGCTGTGTATTCCTAGTTTAGTCTGGGAGAACAGCTGTGCCGGCATTCACTTGTGAACGGGTCTTTGTACATGCCTTCTGTACCTAGAATGGTACTATCTTGAGTATCTTCACTGGGTTGGTAGATCATACCATTCATGGTGATGAGGAACCTGTCTTATCGTTAACAGATGGCTCACATGTGAAACTCATCAAAATGTCTATATAGGGTTAGCATCTTGGTGTTATTATCAGTTAATGGCAACCATCTCTGTTCTCTGGGCCAGTGGTGTTCACACTGTTTTGATCATTTATTCCATTAGTAAAAAATCAGCACATGCACTTATATAGGAGTGGTTCTTTTAAGTTTCTATTTGCTTAAGAAAGAGAGAGTGAGAGAGAGAGAGAGCTGGGGAGGGGCAGAGAGAGAGAGGGAAAGGGAGAATCCCAAGCAGGCTCCATGCTGTCAGTACAGAGCCTGATGTGGGTCTCTACCTTACGAAACGTGAGATCATGACCTGAGCTGAAGTCAAGAGTTGGATGCTTAACCGACTGAGTCACCCAGGCACCCCCACAGTGGTTCTCAACAGGGGATGGTTTTGCCCCCCCTGGGGAACAATAGACAATGTCTGGAGACATTTTGTTTGTTACAGCTGGGGAGACGGCGTTTACTGACATTTAGTGGGTGAGGCCAAGGATACCACTAAACATCCTAAATGCACAGGATGTCCTCCCAAAAGAAAGATTGTCTGGCTTATAATGCCAGTAGTGCTGAGGTTGAGCAATACTGATATACAGGTTGAACCATATGAAATTGCTAACATTATATTAATTTGTACTTACAAAAATGCCAGTTTCATGCATTTCAGGATAATATGTGGAATTATAAATTGCATGAATGAACTACTCAACCAATAAATTATTTACATAATAGAATTCACAAAATAGCTTCTTTTGGAGAAGCTATCAAAATAGGGAGCTTTAATATTTTCTTCTTATGTTCCTGTGGATCATTTTGTATATACTCCACCTTGGAGAATACTGCTCTAGACTTTAGTCTAATCTGGAGTTTGATGTGACTGCCATCGATTTAGTAGGATAAAGTGTGTTGTATGATACTCTTTGGTATAGTTGGGGGTTCTTTGTGATGTCTGGGGTGACTGGCTGCTTCTTGTAGGGCACAGCTGTAGGAATCTGGGCTCTGATCTTGTTTGCCCCCTCAAGCAGAGCAACTGTACCTAGCAATGACTTAGATCTTGAGCTTCCATTTAAATTGCATTTGAAGAGGGGCGCCTGGGTGGCGCAGTCGGTTAAGCGTCCGACTTCAGCCAGGTCACGATCTCGCGGTCCGTGAGTTCGAGCCCCGCGTCAGGCTCTGAGCTGATGGCTCGGAGCCTGGAGCCTGTTTCCGATTCTGTGTCTCCCTCTCTCTCTGTCCCTCCCCCGTTCATGCTGTCTCTCTCTGTCCCAAAAATAAATAAAAAACGTTGAAAAAAAAATTAAAAAAAAAATAAATTGCATTTGAAGAGAGAGTTTGGTAGGTAAAATTACACTTTGAAAACCACCACACTGGACGGTGACCTTGGGAGGTGCAGGAGCTATCTCCTTACATAGCCCATAGTAGCTGCTTAATACATGCTCTTTTGAATGAATTCCACAGGACATTCTTCTTGAATTGAGAAGGGCTTTGAATTGAGGAAATTTTTGTCTGTTAATATCATCCATTGAAAAAAATTGATTTTCCCAAGGTTCTTAGGGAGGCTCATATTGCTATTTTTGCTTTGTTGTTTTGTCGGGTGGTATTAAGAACTCATGTGGGTGTGGGTGTTTCTGAACCCATCTCTCTCTTTGTATTCTTTTTTTCCCTCTCTTTGTATTCTTAACTTTTTCTGTGATAAATATGGATTAGTGAAAACAAAAGACTTCTGCATATAGTCAAATGGTGTGCCTCAATCCTATAAAGCGTGTTAGAGAGATTGCCTGTCATCTTAGCACATTAGCAATGGAACGACATTAGACTTACATAGGGAGCTTTTAAAACAATGCAGATACCTGATTTGAGGTAGGTCTCTAACAGTATATTTTAAGTGGTCTGTAGGTGATTTTAGCTTTCAGTCAGAGCTGAGAGCCACTGATTTCGAAGTTAGATACCTTTTGTTTCCTGCAACGTCTTTTTTAATATAATTGCATAGCTAGCACTTTGTGTACAAGATCTTCAATATCTATCTATTTAGTGGGAAAAAAAGATACAGATATATGTGTACACACGTGAGTGTGTGTGGAAAAGAGACTCATTAATTGTCCATGTTGCATTTTCTCCCATGACCATGTATTTTTTTTAAAAAGCAAGAGCAAAAATGACAAATAACAAACACTCCTACAAATCTACATGTTTTCTTCTTCATACTAGTCTTTTTCTAAAGACTCAACCGTAGGTCCCTCATTCCTTTCCCACCACAGTGACATAATTTCTTTGGAAATCTGTGGAAGAAAATATTAATTTGGCATTGGGGAAAAGCTGATTATCTGTCTCCTAACAGCCTGTTGAGAAAGATTCTGATGTATTTCTGTAACAATACCTTTTATTGTTTCAAATTCTTTATGGGTAAGCATGTTATATCAAAGAGCTGTTTTATTACAGTGGTCTGGAATAATCACTACTGACGTTTTATGAGGCACTGCAAAATTCAAAGAATGTCTCTCTGATGGAATGCACAGTCAAAGGGACTCTGATGTATAGAATCAGAGTATCAGGAAAAATGTTATATATTATAGTTGCCTCCACTGGGATGAATACAGTCTTTAAAGCTGCTTCTGATTTTGCTGTTCCTACAACACCGATGAAATCATTCTAGGGTACTCATTTTACTGTACTCCGAGAACAGTCAATTGTATAGTCAAAAAACTAAGAGTTCATTCAGATAGCTCTTCTAGTTTTTCTATCACTCTGTGTAGAATGATGAGTATATATGATTTCACTAAGAAAGGTTTACAAGTGAAAAATACCATTAGGATGGGAAATGTTTTCATGGCTGACTTGTATATTAATATTATCATGAAGACTGGGGTGCCTGGGTGGCTCAGTCGGTTGGGTGTCCGACTTCGGCTCAGGTCATGATCTCACAGCTTGTGAGTTCAAGCCCCGCGTCGGGCTCAGTGCTGACAGCTCAGAGCCTGGAGCCTACTTCGGATTCTGTGTCTCCCTCTCTCTGCCCCTAACCCATTCACATCCTGTCTCTGTCTCTCTCAAAAATAAATAAACATTAAAAAAAATTTTAATATTATCATGAAGAGTCAGAGCTTCTGACAAATCCCATCTATCCTGAGCTAGCTCACATTATGTTTTACCTCTTTGCTGTTTGAGATTCAAACATCTTTTCTTTGCAATCTCTGAAATAGCTTGACCAGTTTGGCCTGGTCTTTCTTGACCCCAGCCTCAGGCAGTCTGGCCCAGTTCCTTTTTATACAAATAATGTTGTAGTTTTCACATCTGTGTAGAGTAATTGAATGGACAGTAACTAGCCTTTGTTAGGTGCTTGATCATTTACAAAATGCACTATCCCATTTGGTCCTTATAACAACACCAATGATGTAGGCATTCTGTTCTCTCCCTGTTGCACATGGGGCTCCAGGAAGTTAGGTTGTGCAAATTCAGTTTATGCAGATAGAACTAAGACACCTAGTAAAGGGAGGAAAAAAAATCCCTATTTGTTGGTTCTGGCTGTTAACAAAATCTAATAGGTCTCCATCCAAAAAGGATTGCAACTACAAAAGACAAACTATGCTTCCAATTTTGGTAAGCACCGCAGCTCAGGGCATGCAGTAGGCTTTCAGAATGTATTCAGTATTTGTTATCTCTTTCCAAAGATGTTTAATGCTGAGTTCTTTTAACATCATGTCATGTTATCTTTCTTTAAAAAGGTATTAAGTTGTTTCTTTTTTTTTTTTTTTTAACTTCTAGCTTTTGGCTACTACTGAAACTGTGCAATCATTTTCCCTAGTACACCTTGCATTTATATCAATAAACAATATTTGCATGGATTTTCTGAGTTGCTGAAGGGTAGCTGTGGTTGTTCGTGGTAGGAATCTGATTTGAAAGTTTTACATGGTTTCTGGGAGTGACAATAATAAAATTCTCTTCTCAAGTTGGATGTTTATATTTGTAATAGAATCTTCTGATGTTTTTGCTCAACTGGATAGGTTCTGTTTACATATGTAAACTGCGTTTTTAGACTTAACCAATTAATTCCTCCTACAACTTCCCATTATTGTCCTTTGTGGTGGGGTTTCTACAAAGAAATTCATGTCGGATGAAATTATTAGAGGGAAAATAAAGTATTCAAATTATATGTTTTGGTGAATATGACAATGCTTTAAATGAATAAAAACTGACAAAGGACAGTGTTTACTTTATTGATTGAGCTTGTAGTGTTCAACTACAATGCAAAACACCACACTTCACTGGTTTAGTTCATCATGTGAACTGTATGATCGTGGACTCTCATTGCTTTTGGGGTGATTCTCCTCTTCAACCTTGAGAGCGTGCCTCATAAGAGTTTGAGACAAATAGAATTTCACTTGACTCCAATTTCAGTTTTGTTTCTTTGTTTGTCATGGCTAAACGTATGGGTTTTTTCAGCTGGAAGTCTGAATATGGTTCCTACTCTTTTATGGACTTTCTTCATCGCTCGGCTCCAGGATGGTGCGTAATCTAGTGTTTCTTCAACCTGCCTGGTCATTCAGATTGCCTGGGATGCCTGATTAAAATTCCCAGGGCCTTTTATTGAAGACAGGACTTTAGTTAGCTTAGGAGATTGTTGTTATCAGGAGTGTGTCCCCCCTTAGTTGTACCACCATGCCCATCTCTAGGTAGACCTAGAGGTAGCCAGAATAGTAGGGGTGGGAGAAAGAAAGGGGAGGCCAGCAGGAATTGGACTTTTCAGTCCTTTGTGGACATAGGAGTTCCATAGCATCCCTCCAATTTAATACAGGAAAAGACCTGGCCCAAACCTTGTACCTTTTGAATAGACCAGTGTGGGTTTATACACGTTTACAGATGTATACATTTGTTTTTAAATAGCTACAGGGTGCCTGGGTGGCTCAGTTGGTTGAGCATCTGACTTTGGCTCAGGTCATGATCTCGCGGTTTGTGAGTTCAAGTCCTGCATCAGGCTCTGTGCTGACAGCTCAGAGCCTGGAGACTGCTTCAGATTCTGTGTCTCCTTCTCTCTCTGCCCCTCCCCCACCTGCACTCTGTCTCCTTCTCTCTCAAAAATAAATAAGCATTAAAAAAAAATTTAAATGGCTGTAATTTGTGAAGCACCTGGTAAGTCCTAAACATTCTTATTTAATGCTACAACAGCTTTTTCTTATGGTGGTGACAAAGAGTCCACTAAAAAAAATCATGTACTAGATCATTTATCTAGAAAAAATAGATCTCTGACAAATTGCTGCTGGTAAATAAATGTTTTAATTCACACAGTTGTTTTGCACAAATGTACTTGTGTGTACCCCAGGCAAAGTTGTAAAAAACTTTGAAATGGGCAAAAAAAAATAATGAGGTGTCTTTTTAGTGGAATACTGGGTGATGTCTACTGTCTTCTTTTCAAGTCATGTAATTCTCTAGAGGTCTGTGTCTTTCATTATCTTTAACATGGGTTGCAGAAAACTGATAGTAAGGCAAATAATTTTCGTCTCATGGAGATGCAGTCGACACCACCACCCGTCTTCTTGGTCGAAGAGGCCGGTTTAGTGTCTGTTAATTCATTGCGGCATTCCAGATCGCATCTCAGATGTCTGCTCTCCCACCTGGTTGCAACATCCTGCTGGTTCCTTCATTAATTTAATGACTTCCATAAAATCTTTAAAACATGTTCTTTTATATTCATGTAAGAATCATCATTTTAACCTTTAAGAAGATTATCCTTTAACTCCTATTATTCTTACAAAGCCCTATGAGGATATGTCAAATGGGCATTATTATCTCCCTTTAACAGATGGGAAATATTTAGCCAGTGGATGGGATTAGGAACCTCTAATCATCCAGACGATCTGGATGAGTATTTAGGAGCTTCTGGTTACGCTGGACCACAGGGTTGGGACCTAAGCAGTCTAGAGTGGAGGCTCTGGCCACAGCCAGCCAGGAGGCAAAAATCCAAAACCTGGGTCAAGGATGGGAAGTCAAGTGTCAAAGATTTAAACAAATAACAGTTGTGGAATATAGGGCAGATAAGTGAAAGTTTGAATTTAGGAAAGAGGCTAGACAGCAAGGAGCCCATGATGCAGGCAGAAACCTGGCCAGAAAGCATGCATTGCTTACAAAAAAAAAATATATCCTGATAGGAAGCCTTAGCAGTCTCTTTGTGTTAGAACCATTCTGTGGTCCTGTGTCAGCAGGAAACAACCACAGCCTGGGTATTTAAACTAAGCATAAAATTGGAAGCACCTGGCCCAATGAAGGAGCTTGGGGATTGAGGCAGGCAGTGACTTCTGCAAAGGAGGTGGGGACAATGGCCCTCAGCTGGGCTCAGCTGCAAGGAGTTGCATTGATTTTTAGCCATGTGGTTTCTTTCAGAAAACTGCACACATTCCCCAAATCCCCATGGCGCTGACATTTCTTACCACTCTGATTAATCAAACTGTGTTCAGAGTGAAAAAAACTTCCTTGGCCAAACTATTAGCCTCTTGATGGTAGCAACATTACCTGGCCTTTGGTTTGGTTTTTTGTTTTTGTTTTTGTTTTCCCACTTGAAATTATTCCTGAAGTTATGTTCGCTCACATTCTCATTTGGAAGCAAGTTGGGTATTTGTTAGCATTCATTATCTGCTACCAAGAATCAGGAAATGGTGATGTTTTGGAAGTGATTCAGGAAAAGCTTTGTAATTACTTTTTGGGGAGGATCATCTTCAGATAAAGGCAATCCTTCTCACAGCTTTGATCAATTATATTACAAAGGGGAAAAAAGTGATTCCAGAGTAGGCCCTGCATGGCTTCTAAGAAACTGTTTAAAATGTAAGATGTTGAAATGATTTGGGTATTTTATTCCACACCATTTTCCAATGATGCAGCCACCGTTTGACATTAATCTCTAATTTTAACTATGAGATCTTGCAAAAGTAACTCATCATGATTACAAATGAATTTTAATCAGACCTGTTATGAATTTACTAATTGTTTTTTGTGCTCAGATCTTAACCTCTGCTCAGAACTCCAGGCTTTATTTAAACTCTAAAATACTTAATACAAGCATGATTTTCCCCCTGCCTACTCTAATCAGGAACCTCATTAGACACACTAGCTTTTTGCATTACATAACGTATAACACAAATGATGGAAGTCTCTGGATGAGATATTTTAAAAAGTTATTTGCTGTAGGCTATAATTCATTCTTAAAATGATATACTGAGAGGGGCGCCTGGGTGGCTCAGTCGGTTAAACGTTCAACTTAAGCTCAGGCCATGATCTCATGGTTTGTGGGTTCGAGCCCCGCGTCAGGCTCTGTGCTGACAGCCTGGAGCCTGCTTTGGATTTTGCGTCTCCCTCTCTCTCTGCCCCTTCCCTGCTTGCGCTCTGTCTCTGTCTCTCTCTCTCTCTCAGAAGTAAATAAACATTAAAAAAAATTAAAATGATATACATTAAAATGAGTGACTTAACTCATGAGGCAGATTCATTTAGACTCAGGAGATGTAAACATACTGGAAGTCCCTGAGAAACAAAATAATCCTCTTACAGTGGATACTTGAAGAAAATAAGGCCATGATTATTCACAGGCATGATTTATACTGCTCCAAATAGATGAAACTTGGTTGTACTCACCAAAGGGCTATCACTACTTTTAATTTTGAAATAATGGAGTTTATAGAAAATAGTGGCTGGTTTGCTGCTGAAGCATAGTGCTCCTGACACAGTGGTTAGCTGGGCTGTGAATCAAATTTCAAAAAAAAAAAAGGAAGACAAAATTGCAAAATGGAAAAATGACCAGAACTTTTGTGTTAGGTACAAATTCAGAGAATTTGGAACATGTCATTCTATGTGTAATTGGTCTATTAATATCTAAAACTGTTTTTAATTTCCCCCTTTGCACAGGGGTCATATTTTACAAGTGTTGAGAAGGAGATGTTTTCTGCTTGTCAGTCATTATGATTTAAGTGGCAGCAGTGGGCAGAAACGCTGTAAGTACTCAGGGAGTAACACAAAAAATGGAAAAGCCTGTGATGGCAAGGCAGAAAAAATGGACAAAAAAATCAGAGGAAAAAATATTAAGAGATTGTTAGTATACTGAAAATTGCATACAAACTGGGCAGGTTTCTTTAAAGATGTCTTGGTTGAAAATTTTTTCAACTTGGTTTTACTCCTTTGAAATGCCTCTTAATTTCATAATTTCTTTTTATCCCTGTGTAGGTCTGAATGAGCATGGGATTTGAAATCAATAGACCTGAGCTTAAAACTTAGGCTCACTATTTTCCATTGAGTTCTCTGATATTGTGAGTGTGCTCAGGCTAACATTGCTGAAATGGAGGCCCGCAATCAGAATGTAATAGCTTATCACTTCATGACCAAGAAATTTCCACAATCTCATAACCGGTTGCCCCTTTAACTCATCATCCTAATCCTGAACACACGCCTGGGACTTTGATGGCATCCAGTTTTTTTGTTTGTTTGTTTCTTAGGTTTAGAGGAGGAGAGAATCCTTTTTTAAAATGTTCATTTGTTTTGAGAGAGAGAGGGAGAGAAAAAATTCCAAGCAGGCTCTGTGGTGTCAGCACAGAGCCCTATGTGGGACTCCATCTAACGAACTGTGAGATCACGACCTGAGCCAAAATCAAGAGTCAAATGCTCAACCGATTGAGCCACCCAGATGCCCCATATTTCCCCATTTTATTGTTACGATTCTTTGCCTTTGTTCTGACTGTGGTGAGGTATAATAAAATCAACACGAGAATATAAGCTCTTTGAAGGCAGTGATTCGATCCTTTTTACCCTGTATCCGAGTGCCTAACACATGGTAGGTGTTGCATATACATTTGTTGGCTTATGTAGAGTTGGAATAACTAGGATGAATGCCCAGACTTGTTCTTATTAGCTAATTGTCAAGTCTTAGGCTCTCTGAGAATCCAGTTAGAGACATCAGAACTTAGACACCTTTCCTATTGGTAAAATGAGGGGCCAGAGTGAAATAAATTTCTCCAAGATGTTTTGCAGTTCAGCTAGTAGGAAATGATTTCTCCCTCCTCCAAATATCTGTAACAAATTTCCATTTATCCTTTCCTTTTATTAATTGTTCAGCCATGGTTGGACTATGTAAGCTTCTGCAGTGCAGGCACTTTGTGTGAACATGGGTTGCATTTCCTATAGCACCCTCCTGGAGCCTTAAATATGTGACACCCCGGGAATTTTTTAGTGAATATCTGGATAGACTTCATCTAGTATTGCAAAAAAAGTGCCCCCAGACACACAAGTAACTTTGTCAGCCTCTTTAGTAGAGTTTGTCATGACTTAATGTCTCATCCAGGACATTGGGTCTGGGCCAAGGGCACCTCTTAGCTCCTTGGATATTATAACCTTGCTTTTCCTTATTCTCCTTATGGCTAGAGCAAGGAGGGAGGCAAAGGCAAGATTCTCTTACTGAATTCTCTAGCATCTACAGGAAAGGTTTTTATGAGGAAGAAATTGAATTTCCCATCCCTGAGGCAGGAGGGAACTGGGTACAAGAGAGGCTGGGAAGTGAGCCAGTGACGAGATGGGAAAGCCATCCAATGCTTCCCAGCAAAACTGGGGCTGGGTCCTTTTATCCTTTTGGATCAGTTGTGAATTATCAAAATGCCTACAGGCATTGTAAGCCAGATTTGCATGTTGACTCGGGTAATTAAAAGCTGTTTCCAATCAACAAATTTGTAGTCAAGCCATTGGTAGCCTTCAGGTGAAAATAGTCTTCCTGTTGTTAAGGTTAATTAGTGTGTGCGTTTATCTAGGAAGCTGAAGAGAATGGTTTCACACGCAATGAGACTGGGGTTTGGAAAGAAGGAAGGGGAAAGTGGAAATCAAATCATGACTGGTCTCTAGCAGTCAGCTAGGCCACTGTGTGCAGCATATCCCAACCAGGCATGGCCGATTGTAAGCCTCCTTTGGGGCACACATTCTCAGGCCTCTCCCCTGGAGGTTCAGATCCAGGGATTCTGTGGTGGGGAGGGGAATCTGGAGTTCTAACAAGCGCCCAGGTGATTCTAATAGTGGAGGAAGTGTGTGAAAACTGGCTGAGAGCCTATTCCTAGGTGTTTAAAGAACCCAGTTTGCAGTGGTAACCAGAGGGTCTATGGCTGGGATGGAGTCTGGAACAGCAATGGTATATAGCCTTTTACGAGTCATACTGTGTGTGTCATTTTCTAGGGAATAGGAACTTGCTAGTTTTCCCTTATGACATTTGTTGGTATGCACCATGTTATTTGCAGTTAGAAAAGTAAGTGAATTTTACATAAGTTATTTGCTGACCATACCAGAAACTTCTGGCAAGAGTGAGGTAAGTTCTTCCATGATTTCTTTCTTGTCCCAGGCTTTAGACTTAAGTTCGACTCAGCTGACCTCTAGGGTGGTGTGGTGTTAAGGTATTTCGGCTACTCTTATTAATAGCAAACATTGATCACATTTTACTGTGTTCTAGGACTTGGCTGAGCAAATGAATCGTGGCACTTAGGTATCATGACTTCCCTGAGACATAATATTATTCTTATTATGCCGAGATGGGAACGGCGGCTCAGAGAGGTTGAGCAACTAGGTTGAGGTTACACAGCTAGCTGATGTGGTGGTTCTCTGGCTCTTAAGCCTTGCTCTTAACCAGTAGCCTCTGCTGCACGCTGAAGAGGAAATCTCCAGTGGTTGCTCCCTGTGTAACCTTGCCAGTCCTCTTCATTGTTGGCTTACACAGAATGCACCTCTCTTCATTTCTTGTTCAAAACCATGTTATGTATTGGTATATATTTTACAGCTTACAGAGTACTTTCAAATGTAAGACTCTGTGTGATCCCAACAATCCCGAGGCACAAGTTGTATAAGAGAAAACAAAGTCTTAAAAAGGTAATGACTTGTCCAGGGCCCCAGTCACAGTTATTTCTTTTGTTTTCTCTTTTTAAAAATTGAGGTAAGCTTTTGGTGTAGGCAATACACGTGGCACAAAATTCAAATGGTACCAAGTGTGTGTGTGAAAGCTGGCTGCCTTTTTCCCTGCATGTATTCCCGACACGGGGTTTCCTTCCCCAGAGACAAATGCAGGGCCTGATACCAGTTCCGTGGACCCCAGTCCTGTGATGCCCCCTGCTGCTCCATAGCTCAGTGCCAGCAGAACATTCAGTATCTCCTGTCTGGACTTGTCACTGCAAAGTTTGATTAGTTGAGTGCCTAATGGTTTGAAAGACTGTCGCAGTGTATTCCTATAGATAGAATAATGTGCTGGTTCTTGCTTTGCCAAATCTTTTCTCACCATCTCTGCTCCCTGCCACCCAGCACCGACACACCAAACACGTCCATTTAGCTGTCACTGAAATTCATCATCAGGCAAGAATTTTTCTTTCCTAAAAACGAGAGGGGAATAATGCTATTCTTATACCTCTGCAATAATTGCAGACCTTGGGGAAAATGTAGTCCACGGAGAGACCGTTGGAATAGAGCGTCCCTGGGCTTTGCATCCACCAGTGGTGTGTACTCTTGGGCAAGTTGTCTGATCCACTCTGACCCTCAGGTTCCTCATTTGTGAAACTGGTAGGATTGTGAAGATGACCTGGGATTACTAGAACAGGTCCTCGCTCTCCCTATCTGTCCCCTCATTCGTACAAAACTGTGATAGAAGTAGCTTCTCCTCCTCTTTTGACAAAAGGTGCTTGATATGTTTTCTTTTCCAGAGCCACCCTTGCAAACATTTGACTTAAGATAAACCAGTGGTCTCTACACTCTTACGGGAAGTGTGTCTTGTTCAGTGTTGTGGAATTCAGTCCTTTGACTGTTGGGATTAAGGTGACCTTGCACATTTCACCTCCTCCTTGGCTCCCTTAGTTGCTCCCAAATTCCCCATTAATCTCCATTCTGGTACCCTGTTGATTACATTATCCCTGCCCTAGTGAGCCTCACTCTGAGCTCTGACCACAGTCAGTACGGACTGGCACGTATGTTGGCTTCTTTGCTCGATGTTCTCGATCTTTCCCATTTAGGTTGCAAGCTCCCTGAAGGCAGAGGATATATTGACTTAAAAAAATTTTTGTTTTAATTTGAGAAAGAGAGAGCACAAGCTGGGAAGGGGCAGAGAGAGAGAGAGAGAGAGAGAGAGAGAGAGACAGAATCCGAAGCAGGACCAGGCTCTGAGCTGTCATCACAGAGCCTGACATGGCACTTGAACTCACAAACCGTGAGATCATGACCTGAGCCGAAGTCGGACGCTCTACTGACTGAGCCACCCAGGCGCCCCTAGGATATATTGACTTTATTCACAAGTGTTTATCCAGCACAAGCACAGTGCCTGGCACATTGTGGGTCCCAATTAACGACACATTATTATCTTTCAGTGTTTGACAGTTAGTTTGCTTCTAGTTTTCTGTTTGGTTGCTTTGACTTCTAACTCTAAGCAACACTGAACAGGAGGAAAGAAGAATTTCTCCAGTCCTGTTGCTGTAGCCATAAATCCTGTAGCCATCTCCTTTGAAAGTAGAACTTGGCATTGTTAAGGGACAGTGGTGGTTGTGAAACACCCTGCTGGTTGTTAACCCCTGGATACACACAGCCTCATGCAAATCCAAGGCACTGATATTTTAATAATGATTTATCAGTATATCAAATACTCTATTAATGAACTAATTAAGCATTATTCTGAGTGTTTTCTCATTTATTTATTAACTCATTTATTTTGAAAAATTACTTCTGCCCTTCTAGTGGGTGAGGAAAGGCCCTATGTAAGGCTGATGATCCTCTTTGTGGATATATTGCTTTCTTGTAAAATCTTAATTGCACTTTCATTTCCAGCCAGCCCAGACTAGACCCTGTTTAATGTGTGAAGGCTGGAACCACTGGGGAGCATTTATGGCCAATGCTTCCTGCAGTTGCACTTTATTCCCTGAGTAATAAGAAAACTGGAAAGTGGTTGATAAGTTGATTTAATCATTTTTGCCCTTGTTTGGCCTATGATGTCAGCTGTTTTCTGGAAATGTTCATATCTGTATCACCCCAGAATGTCTGGCATATAATATGTTACCTGTTGTAGGTTCCTGGTCAGAATGTTTTGAATAATAAATATTACTGGTCTAGTATTCTCATTTATTATTAAACCTGTTTAGCTTGAAGCTTATCATACTTACATTTATTTAATGAGAGAAGTCTTTTTTTCTTTTAAAAAAATTTAGCAGTGTTTTTTAAAAATATTTTTATGTTTATTTTTGAGAGAGACAGAGTGTAAGTGGGAGAGGGGCAGAGAGAGAGGGAGACACAGAATCTGAAGCAGGCTCCAGGCTCTGAGCTGTCAGCACAGAGCCTCATATGGAGCTTGAACCCATGAACTGTGAGATCATGACCTGAGCCGAAGTTGGATGCTTAACCAACTGAGCCACTGAGGCACCTCAGCAGTGTTGTTATTTTAGAGCCTATTTAAAGATCCATTTAGCATCCTCAATCAAGCATATAATTCTTTACAGTCAATTTTGACATTTTATATGAAATATCTAGGGGAAGTAGCCATTTGATGCACCTTTCATTTATTTGCTATGTTTTTAGTAAATTTTTGGTTCAGTTATGTTGACATAGTTATAAGCAACTTAGACTGCTAGACTACTTACATACTTCATCCTCTGGTAGCTCTATTTTCTTTTTTTGGAGAGTTTTTTTATGGGTGATCTCAAAGAAGAACAGTCACAGAGTAAGGTTGATAGATAGGGAGAGTAGAGAGGACCTCAATTTGCTTTGTGTTTTCTGTTCATTTTGGACTTCAAGGAGGAGAAACCCACTCAAAAAGCTCAGATAGGGAGGAACTTATTTTTAAAGCACTAAAGGAATGGATACTGGAGAACTGAACCGCAAGAAAGCGCTATTACCCTGAGGAATAGAGAAAAACCATCAGGCAGCTATATTGTTTCTTCTTTTTGTCTGAGTTCTATGCTTTCCATCTCGACTTTCCTCTGTTCATCTGCTTCATGGTTGTATTATTATTATTACTATTATCATTATTATTATTATTAATTTATTTATTTGACAGGCAGACTTTTCTTCTCACTCACTTCCACACTGCCCCATTTAGCTTCCTCTACTGACAGACTTCCTCCAATGGCAGACTGACTTGGTCTCAGCATTTTTTTAGCTCAAGTTGGGCTAGCATTGATCAGGTATCCGTCTTGGTTCCAATCAACTCTGGGTGGGTTTTTGGAGCATTTAATACCAAATGGCTGCCTAGACCTACCTCTCCAGGAGGAGATGCTCTCTTCAGATGCAGATGTTCTCTGAAATAAGAATAGAGCGATAAGGATCAGCAGTGCTAGAACTGGGAGCTGATAATCAACCAGGTGAAACCCAGGCCATACTCTGATGGGTCAGAGGGCCATTTTGTTTGCTTTATGCCTGAACCCTACAGCTAATTAAATTTTGAATATCATTTTTTATTAGTATTTTTTGGGGGGGGTGGATTTTTATTATATCAACCTGCTGACTTGTCTAGATTCACTTTTTAAGGCTATTTTAATTCTATAATAACTACTTGTTTCTTACTAATACTTGAGTTGGTGCTATACATAAGATTATCTGTTAAAAGACAATTATTTCCCCTTCCGTGAATGCTGTGCACTACTTTAAAAATATTATATAGATAGAGTTTCTAATTTTTCATAATATGTAGAAGGCAAACAGGAAAGCCTATTTAGGGGGTAGCTGGTATGTTACCAGTTTGAAGCCATTTTACGTTAACATTCGTACCCATTTTTCATTTTCAACCTTCTCCACCCCTTCTCAACACAAATTCTTATTGTAGCCAAACATCCTTTAGCATCCAAAGATTTGTCCCCTTCAATTTTTACCTCCTTTGCATTTTACTTTCTCAAAGAAACCTCCCAATCTCCTTCTGCCAATGGAGTATGGTCTCTGGTCTCTTCCTTGTCTGAACACTCAAAGATGATAACACTTCTCATCCAAACAAATAGTTAACCACTTACAAAATAGAATCCTGACTGGTAGTTGGCTTTTTATGTTTTAAGATCCCCAAATAGTTTTTTAATTAAGTAAACTCAAACTTATGACCCTGAGATCAAGAGTGGCATGCTTGACTGCTGAGCCAACCAGCACTGCCCCTCCCACCAACTATTTTTTAAGGTATTGAGAGAAATAGCCACATCTGACAATCTTTGTGCCCACCATAGCACCTCACACCTATATGGGTCTTAGTTCACTTATTGAACACACCCTGTGGATCAAATGTTGTTTTAGAGACTGGAAATAGGTAAACAAGCTGTTCTCCAGCAATTTCTTTGTCTGATGTGTTAGTCCTCATGCCATGAACTGAGATGCAGCTATTGTGTTTAACATTAAAATTCATGATTAGAAAATTCCTCAGTGCAGGTTTTCAATGAAAAGTAGCAAGTATGAATTATTTAAATTAAAGAAATAATTGTTCCTCTGTATTGTTTATATTTTTAGTATACCTCAGGTGAATTGCCCAGGTCCCCCTCTCCCCCACCACTAACCCCCTGATACAGCCTGCCATGACTGCTATTTCCCAGCTGTGCCTATGGTACCTAACCCTACTTGGTCATTAACATATATATGAAATCCAGATAAGAGTTTTCTTAAGCCTCATCTTTCTCGGTCTGCATCAAAACTGTAGTTATTTAGTAATATTGTTATATAAAACTTAATTCCATAAAGAACTGTTTTTCCAGAGTGTTAGAAATCTTTGAAAGAATCCTCCTTGCATTAAATTAGGAGACTAAGAATGTTTAAAGCTAGGAAATTATTGATAGCATCCTAGGCCAGCAGCAAAATCATTTTCCTTGAGTTGCAATGAATAATTGATTTTGCTTAAGAATTTTCCTTTCTCCTGTGGAAAGATCTTTTTGCTATTTCCTCAGTGTGAAAATAACCCCTGGCATATACATCATGACACTTTCCCACTTGGTGGTAACTTTAACATTTAAAACCGGTAGGATTTTTTCACTAATTGGATGTATATTTCCTTTCAGAATTTTTTATTCTTTAGTTAAAAAAAAAAGCATTCCAAGGACTATGGCATTTCTTGATGTAGGGGGCAAAAAGTGCTCAAGATATGATTGAGTTTTGGTTTTCAATCCCTGCACTGAGATGGCTGATGCAACACAACCCTATTCAAGTCTCGTTTTCTGTTTTTTGTCTTTATTTACTTCTCTATCTCTGGGGAGAAGAAGATGACCTTTTTCTACACAGGAGAAGACTCAGACTGATGTCTGCATATTGTATTTATTTTAATTGATGGCAAAGATGACAGTTCTCTGAAACGAGTAACTTGTGTCTTTGCCCATGAAGGGTGATTTCCCTGGGTATCACCAATAGTGAAGTTGGGCACGCTATGCTCTGTGGTCTGCTGCTAATGTTTCCAGAACATGGATAATTCCAAGATGGCTATTTCAGTCTTGACTCAGTGGGTCTGTGCCTCAGATTTATTTGCATTGAGGGTCAAGATCTTTAAATATCTCAGAAATTCTGTTCCTACCAGGAAACTTTGAATCATTGTTTAGAACAGCAAATATTCTGTACACTACTCAACTTGCATAGTCTCCTGCTGTTAAAAAAAATGTTCTTCACCACTGTCCTGCTGATGGTTGTGTGAAAGGTAGGGGAAGTGGGAGGTAAAAAGCAGGGGAGCAGTCTGGTACTGGGGGAACCTGGGTTTATCATTTCAGTATTCTGCAGTGTTGAGGACTTCTGAATGTACATAATGAGCTGAAGCCACATGTAGTCATCTGCAAATGCTTTGAAAATAATGTTCTGAGACACATGAATAGCTATTTGCATAAACCAACTCCTGTATTAAAGAACATCTCTATACGATGCACTAAACATTCATTTTTATCTGCTAATATCTTTTATTATGTAATTCTGGAATGGAACTTTTTTCATACAAAGAAGCACAGGTGTATTAGTGCTATTCTTCCACCCCAAAAATTACCTTTAATCTTGGGGAATTAATAAAAAAAAAAAACAACTTTGGGAGCTGCTGCTTCTAGTGCCTAGTCCTCTGACTCCTTTTCCTGGCAGATTCCCTAATTCTTCAGTAACAAAAGTTAGAGCCATCGTAACAAAATGCCCATCCCAAACACTTGTAAAGCATTCTCTTTCTAACAAATTTAAGGAAGAAAAGAGACAAGATACAGTTGGGACCATTTTGATCATTTCTATTTGAATTAAAATGGGCTTGTGAGCATACATGTGTCATTTCTCTCCAGAGCATTCACATGGTATCCAGAACCGTCAATGTGTGTAAGACTGAGAACTAAAATACAAATCGTAAGAAGCTGGCTAAGCCCGATGAATGTTTTTTTTTTTTCCCTTTTAATAAAAAATATTTGCACTTGGTAAATCCATATCTCACATTATCCCTATAAAGAGAAGATGGTCAGTCATATAGCTAGAGGCAGGTGATCCAGCGAATATCTTATGGTCTGGACACCTGGGCTGGAATCCCAGTGAGTAGCCATGTTAACTTTTCGCCTTTCATGCTACATTTCTGTTTCCTTATCTGTAAATAGGAATCATTCTTTTCTTAAGAGGATTCTTACTAAGGTAAATCCAGCTGATATGCAAAAATGCTTAGCCTTGTACTTGGCACATGTTAGCTAATCAATGACTATTAATTGAATTAGGTCCTTTCTACGATTGGCCTCAATGAGAAGGACGTTAGTGGAAGATAAAACCACATGCACTCCAGAACATTCAAAGAAATATTTTGCCTTCAAAGTCTTCACTCTAGGAAGTAGTATGCATGTTCAAGAGATAATTTACCTTGATATATAGATATATGTGTACAGCTATATCTAACTATCGTCTATCTGCCTACCTGCCTGTTTATCTATGTGATAACTTTAATGAGTAGAAATATAATTGAAGAGTGGATTTGAGTTTTTAAAATGTTATTTTATACTAAGTAAAGGAGTATTCCCATCAAGTAATATGGTTTTTAGCCAAAAATAAAATGTTACCTTAAAGTAATGGGACCATTGTCTCATAGAATTCCTATGTCTGAATATAGTTTCAAAAAAAGGGTTCCCAGAATAGAGGAATAAGTTATTGCAGTGGAAAAAGCACATGGTTTCCATGTGCTTTGAAAGGAGATAAGATACCTTTGACTAAAAAAGGTCCTGTTACATGTTCTATTAAATGGTATATAATATATGTATCAATTCTATGAATAATCCCTAAAGGATCTTTTGTGAGGACAGTTTTATAGAATCAGTCCAAGGACAGATAATCATTTGATACTTGCAAACTTTGATCCATTGAAGCACTTTGTTTCTATCAAGCTTGTATTGTTAATAGTTTATTCTAAGGGAGTGATGTTCTTTGTCTTACAGAAAACAGCTGTAAAACCATATTGTCATTTTGATGTTTTTTGACGTGCACAATTATAGACTTCCTCAGTCTTTCAGTAACATGTCAAAATGAATCCCATGAGGGAAAGAACTTGATGTCTTGACTCAGGAATCCGTGAAATCTGAGTTGATGATAATAAAAAATACAATTCTTTATTCTAGCTTTGTCACTCCTGGCCATGTGGCTTTGAGCAAGTTTCTGAATTTCCTGTTTCTTAACTTCTTGATTGACAGAAAATGAGAATAACATTAGTTCTTGCCTCAAGTCTTGTTTTAAAAACAAAATGAATTTGCGCATGTAAAATGCTTTGGGACTTGGCACATGAGAGTAGCTCAACTGTTAACTGCTATGGCTTTGGATATATATAGTTCATTTTTTTAGGTTCTTCATTTTTTTCCTAGTTCCCTGTCCTATACTTTGACACAAGAGGAGTGCTCATGCTAAAACATACCTCTGCGAATGTGCACCCCGAAGTAGATAAGGGCAAAATGATGGTGTTTGCTGCTCTATTTATGGCTTTTTAAGCTGTCAGTTGCCTAGGAGATCATTGGCAAAATCCCAGCAATAACTAGCACATTTTATCCTATAAAGAGAGAGCTGCAGCTGATCTAGTAATGATCATTAGACCCTGCTTGGGGAAATACCCTCAAGATCTTAAGAGATTTCTATTTCTCTTACTGTTTTATTGCCATATTTTTTCTTCATTGCACTGTGGAAGAATCGTTTTATCACCTCATCATAAAGAAAATACTGACTCCACTTCTGTATCCAATTAACTTGTACCTGTTAAAGAAGTCATAGTTTGCCCATGGGAGAAGGAACCCTCTGTTTTCAAATGATGTTATTAAAGACCTCAAGGTTATATTTGTCTTTTTCTTTATCACATAATCTGCTTTAAGTCAGAGCTAATTAGTAGACATGTGGGGAGAGAATTGTGCCTTCATGATTAGACTGTTTTAAACCTTTGCTCTTCCTTTTGTAGGTAAGTGAACATGGCATTGGGCATTGCTCATTATGCTTCCTGTCTGGCTCTTCCTCGTGCTATCAATTTATGGACTACAGCTCAACGAGGCAGTTAAAAAAAAACATTGAGATACAGGTACTTGGATACTATTGGAGTGTATGTTCTGAGAGAGATGGTAAGTGTTTGTTCATTTTAACTACACCTCATGATGCAAGCTGGGCACCCACTTCCTTTCCCTGCCCTAGCAAAAGTGGTGGTGTTGCTCTAATAAGCATCTCTAGTTGGCACAGCTAAAAGAATGGAAAATGAGATTTACTTTGCAGTCCTATTGGATGTGCTTTCTGGTGGACAACTTAAAAAGGCCAAAACGTTTGGTGTTTTAAATGAATCTGTATCACTATACATTGTATTTCACATATGGCCAGTTTGGAATGAAAGTTTAAGTATCATGATATGACAGTGATGTTACAATTGTCACTAGATGGTCTGTAGAGCTCAAAAAAAAGAAACTCTGGGCTGATAGAGAAGGGTCTAGGGTCCCAGCCAGAGTAAAACACTAAATTAATAGTTGCCTGAGGACTAGAATATTATTAGATTTTTTTAAATTCAGAGTTCTAAATTACAGAAGTATAATTAGAGTTTTCTTTTTAAAGATTTGAAAACTATTTACTAGGTAGACACTCAAATATCAGATCTATGCTTAGAAAGGAATCTAAAGGTATTTAAATCTAAATAGGAATATGGGTTTCTATTCGATTCACTACTGAAAAGATATATTGTCATTAAAGACTTTTGAAGTATTACGTAGCTTTTTAGTATTCTAGGACTGTTATATCCTTTAAATATTTCCATTGTTAATTTCTAAGAGTTAAAAATGTAGTGACACTTCTGTGTTTTTTGAAATTTGGAGTTCAGTTCACTAGCTGGCCATTTCTTTTGGTTGAGAATTGTTTTTTCACTCTGATTAAAATTAGACCACAGAACTTATTTAAATATAAATTCTTGGTGGGTTGTTGTTCTTTTTATTAGAGAACAGATATTGCATACAAGCTTTCTTTTGAAATACACATAAGTATGTTTTCAGCTTGACATACTTAGAAAATATATGAATGTGTTGGTTTCTTCTTATAGCTGAGATAAAGGAAAAGAAATATTATCATTACCTTTAGAAATTTTACTCTAGAGAGGCTCAATGTTAAAAGTACTGCAAATGCTGACTGACTCTTTTCTTAGAAGAAACGGTACGTTTAGATGATGGTTATTTCAAGATGATTCCTTTAATTCTTAACTGTTATGCTGCTGTGACATTACTCTTTGGGTTTTACTTTAGTAGAAATGAATCCCCCCTGAAAGCACCAAGTTTTGTACATCTGACACTTTCAAACAGCAAATTTCTAAATGTTACATGGATGTGTGAATAAATCTTTTATAATGGGGGTTATTTTCTGAACAAAATGTTATCTTTCACAGATCACAATCAAAAGAGCTCTGATTTATAAGTAAATACAATATTACCATTTACAACATAACTTGTTTTACTACTAATGAGAAATATCCTTGAAAAAAATAGGACATAAAAACAGAACTTTCACAATGAGGCCTTGAGAGAATTGGTCATGAACCTCAGACCTCTGAAGGTATCATCTTGTATGTTCATCTTGTATGTTGTAAATTTTATTAATAGTTTATTCATCAGAAATCAATCTCAATCAACATTATGCTTGGACCCAATATATATCATATCATCGGTTCCTAGTATCGTAGATTTTACTAGGGTATTCTGTGACAAGTTTTCCATTCTTATTAGAAGCAAAGTCATTCCTGAGTTACTGAGCTACAGAAATCCAGAGCCTTTGGCCTTTGGGGAAATCAGAGGTTCTTTAGAGCCTTCCAAGAAACTTGAAGATAACTTTTAAAATATCAGTAAATTGTATTTGTCTGGAGTATATGGTTTATACTATATCATCTTCTGTCCTAGCAATTCCCCAGTCATGTTTCTCTTTAATAGAAGTTCAGAAATTGCCGCAGTTGTTAGTCTTGGGGGAGCTTTCTAGAGCCCTCTGAAATTTACTTGACTGATTTTTGTGATGTGTTGCACAGTCCTTTAAGTGGTGCTGATGGTGACCAAGCTGCTCTCCTTGTAGGAGCTGAATCATTTTGGTGGTCTTTATAGCAGGACAGTGACTTCCTTTATCATTAAAATAATGCCACTGAACGGGAAAGAAAAAATATTTTTGAAATTTTGCTATGTCAGTGAGCATTCTCCTCAGCATTTCATGTTTTCAAATGTAAACACTAAAAATCAGTTTCGTTTAGGCTCTTTTGTGCTCCTCTGTGGAATGGATTTTAGGCTTTACTATGAATATGAATAGTTACTTAACTGGAAGAAGAAACTTGACCCAGGTAGCTGTAGAAGCAGGTTGTTTTTGAGGGCTGACTGGACAAGTTTGAACCTATCCCAAGTGATTGTCACCTTTTCACTGTGTAAACCGAGATAGGTCACCTAATCTGTTTGGAATTATATTTTGAATTGAGGTTGGAAAACACAAAGTTGAGTTTTTGTTAAACAGAAAGAAAATTTTTTGTCCGTAAAATCCTAACTCCTCCCAGAGTATTCTGCTGTAAATACTAAATCTTGGCATCTAAAAGAAACTGGAAGATTGTAGGTTAGTTGGAGTTGTGGGATAAATAGGACATTTGCTGTACCTCTGGACCCTACCTCTGACTGTGACAGACTTTGCTTCCTAAGTAACCATACATATGGCATAGCAAATGGCTACCATTAAGTTTGGAAATGTTAATAAATATAAAGTTTAATTCATAATTGTGACAATAACTTTTAGTTGCATTTCCCTTCTAATGTTCTAAGAAGAATAGCTAATACTTTGGACAATAATTAGCCCTCATGTATTAAAATATTAAAGACAAACTAAAGGAAAATAGATCTTGGTGGGCAAAATAAGAGATTAGTGTTTAACAAACTTATCAAATGATATAAATGAATTTGAGTAAAATATGAGTTCTTTCAGAAGCATAATTTTACATATCTTTCTTTCATCTTAAAATTTTCAACAATTATGTGTTTTATAATTCATGTTGATGTAAAATACTTTGCACAATAGTTTTATACGTCTACCATTCTAGATTCTCTTTAAATAAAAGTTTTCACTATGAAATTTCATTATACACAAAAAGAGAGTCATGCTAATATCATCATCACAGATTTACCAATTATCAAGATTTTTCTGTAGTTACTATACTGTTTTTGGAGGGTTTGACCTATTTTAAAGCAAATCTTAGACATGCCATTTGCTCCTAAATACTTCAACATGCATGTCAAGGAAAAGGGACATTTGCTTACATTTAGCTACACTATCATCACACCTGGAAAATCGATAATAATTTCTTTACACCCTCTAATACCTCGTCTATGTTCAAATTTCTCATATGGCTCAAAAATGACTTTCTGTAGCTGGTTTCTTTGAATCCAGGTTCAGAGAAGTTTCCACTTGTTGCATTTGGTTGTATCACTCAAGGTTCTTAAAATTCAGAACAATTTCCTCTCCTCCTTTCTCTTACTTTTTCTTGCCATTGATTTGATGAAACATGGTCAAACATCCTCTGGAATATTCTGCATTTTGCGTTTTTCTCGTTTCCTGTTGGTGGTGTCCTGTAATTTGTTCCTACATTCCCAATACTTGTAAACCGGAAGTTGGATCTGAACGGTTGACTATATTCAGTTTTAACATTTTCAATAAGAATACCTCATAGATGAGGTTTATATAGATCCTCTCAGTATCTCAACCACATTTGTTTAGTAACAAACTTCATTCCATTCTTCAAATAGAGCTCTTACTGTAATTTTTTTTAAATTTTAATTCCAGTATAGTTAACATACAATGTTAGTTTCTGGTGCACACTATAGTGATTCAACAATTCCTACATCACCCGGTGCTCATCACAACAGATGTACTGCTTAACCCCCATCACCTGTTTTCCTATCCCCCCACCCACCTCCCCTCTGGTAACCATCAATTTGTTCTTTATCTCACTGTAATATTTAAAAGAAATTTCTTTATTTTCCTTTTCCTGCTCATTAAGTCTTTATGGTAATTAAATCCTTTGGAATGAGAAGTCAACTTCAATTAATTGATGCAGGAAATACTGGAAGAAAAGTGGACACTTAATGCCTCTAAATGCATAAAGAAAGCTGCATTCCTCATATTTGTCATAAATTGTAAATGACCAGCCAGATGGAAGCTGCAGCCCACACACTGCCCTGTTATGAGCAGATATCCTCATGCTAGAGAGATCCTAGTTACACAGACCTGCCACTAGGATCTTAGCCCATCAAGGTTTTTCCTACCATTGCTATATTAAATGCATTCAGGTTTTGGGTAAACATCTAATACATATCACTTAGGAGTAAAAGAGATCACAAGAAAACATGATGATGGATGTTTGGTTTGCTTACAAACCCTGGTAGATCCATTTTGTTGCCCCTTATATTTTGATATTTTAATTCATCATCTTTTAGTCATAACACATGAAATTCTCACTTTCAGGATCATTCTTTATGAACCTTTAAAAAAAAGTGTAATGGAATGGAGTTAAGGTATCCCATTAGCTGGAAAGGATAATAGAAGAGTCATTGTCACCCAGCCAAATGATAGTTCCAGAGGGTACCATCTGAAGAATGTTTTCACTGTGGATGGGCATCTCATCTGGAAATATGAACACTTGGGAAACAGCTTGTGAAGGCCTCCTCTCATTGTAAAAGTGGGGAGACTTTAAAAGGAGAATGTGAAATCTAATGGGATTTTGACTCTGGTTTCTAATAGGCTGAATTATAGTGATAGTACCTATCCAGGCTCCATAGTACATGGAATGAACTTGGATTTGGAGATGCAGAAGTCCAGTTCTGGATTTTAAGCAGTATAGCTTTCTGGTCAAGAACACAGGCTCCAGGCTCACACTGGGTGGACCGAAATTGTTCTTACACATGTGATTCTAGAAAATTTACACGAATTTCTGAGAAGCCCCATTTTGTTGATCTGTAAAATGGTGAAAATAGACCTTGGTCTTAAAAATTGTTATGAGGATTTAGTGAGACAGTCTACTTAAGTGCTTTCCTAGTTCTTATATGTAGGAAATGATCAAAGAATGTCATCACTGCTGTTTTACTATTGATGGTAACTAATGGCTGTTCCCTTCATTAAAACCTTCGTAGTGAATTCTGTCAGATCTGTATTTATAACTTGGACTCCATCAGTTTATTGGGGTTTTTTTTTGAGTAGTGATAGTTATTTATTCAAAAATTTGCTCTTTGTGTGCCAGAGTCCTCTAATGATAAAAACTAAATTTAATAAGTTTAAAGAGAACATATCAACAGAAGCACAATCAACCTGTCTGCTGCTTGTCTTTCTACATGAGTAAAAATGGATACAAACTTTCAAATGTATAAAGTTACAGACTTAAGGCTACATACTTAAACATGCATATGTAATTTCTAGCAAATATATATGATGAACCAAAAGGTTGTAGTTAGATTAGTTAACCAGAGAGCCTTCTTTAGTGCCAAGTATTCTGCCAAACATTTTTTATAGATATTTCATGTAATCTTCATAACACTTGTTTAGTGTGTGGTATTATTATTCCATTTCACAGATGAAGAAACTGAGGCCTAACGTCATACTCCTAGAACATGACTCAGATCTGTGTAAATCTGGAGCTGTGTATTATCTTCTATATGAACTCTCTGCTTTTCAAATCCTGTTATGAATTTAGGGAGTTCTTACTGGCTCCTCTTTGCTATGAGCCATGCTGTTATTAAGGTAAACACTTGCATCTTGTGGTCTGGAAGTTGTGATTATGACTGTGATCACCTCAACTGTGGCAGAGCTCTGGCACTGTGGTTACTGTCAGCTCATCCCCTAGGCCTCAGAAAGCTTTGCCACGTGGGCTAAGACTTTTCTACTGTCAAAAGTATTAGATATAAGTATTTTCTGTTTATTATTTTGGTTGAATTCAGATCTTCTCCAGTATCTAGAACAAGTTCTGGAACGTGTCCTCTTGGAAAGGACTACTCTTCACTGTGAAGTGCTGCCCCTTCTGTGAAGTGTGTTCTCCTTTGGCAGCACCATGGTTGATAATATGGAAAGAAAAATGCACTCCCCTTGGGAGGGGGTTCCCTGTAACATAGTTCTCATTCTGCTAGGACGTAGATTAGAATGAGGGCTCAGTACTGATATGTACACTCTGTCCCCTCACCTCGTGTCTGCTCTCAGCTCCCTTCCTTCCTCACCCCCTTTCTCTTTGCCTTAACTTAAAGTCAAAGCTCTCAGAAATGTGTTGATTTGGACTTGCAGCAAATTCACCTATTGGTAAAGAATAACTTTGAATTTTTTTATGACATCCTTTATGCCCTCTTCTTAGTGACCCAATTTAATGATGACATAATTAAGTTGAGAATGTAAAGTCCTGGAAGGCAGAATATTTATCTGGTTTTTGCATCTCTCAAGGTAGTTAGCATTTTCAAATAGTAACATCTGTTTAATAAAGGGATAAAGTTACTGCACTCAATTATCTCCTTGAGAAGCGCTGTATTAGGTATGTGTGCAGAGAGGCTTCAAAGTGACTACTTGAGTCCTTCAAGGACAGGTGCTAAAACCTTCTAGAGCAGTGGTCCTCAAACTTCAGCATTGTAGGAATTACCTGAAGTACTTGTTATAAAATGCAGATTCCTACGTCTCACCAGTAGAGATTCTGACTGGGCAGTTGAGGGGGGGCGGGGCGTGGTATGGGCCAGGGCCTGGGAATCTGTATCGAAAACGATCTCAGTCGTGTCAGTGCTGGTGATCCCCTTACTGCCTTCAAAAATCACTGCTGTAGGGTTTCTCTGTTGTCTCAAAACCTTGCGCTGTTTTCAGGCATGTGTTCTCAGTGCCTGCCCTTAGTGTGTTGGTGGGGCCTGGGAAGTGTCCAACAGTTGAATAGCTTTTGGAACCCTCCCACCATTTCTGTGTTTCCATCTCCCCACCCCCCATTGCCTTTTATTCTGTGCACAAGGTATCTGCTAACCTCAGTTCATCTGTGTTTAAAATATATTCCTAATTCTTCACACAAACCAAAACTCTCGTTTCTTCATCATGCTAGTTGTCTCCAAAAAAAAGCCAAAGGATTAATTTGAGGTTGGATGTATATGATTGACAGCTGCTTACTGTGTTACCCCTTCCCAAAATTCAGTTTACAAAACCCAGATGAATAGCATTTGTGGTACAAATTTAGTTAGTAAGACAGATTTGGGGGACAGGTATGGGGGAAGAATGATTGCGGTCAGGGATCATTTTTCTTGGGACTACTCCAGTCACACAGTGCAAGCCTTGATCTTCCTTCCCTATCTATAATGCTGTGTTATCAGTGGGTAAATCAAACATTCTAGCTTTTTCTGGTCAATAATAGGTGCAGCAGCAGCTCAGGTAATTTAGTCAAGATCTCTTGATTTTGGTAAGTGCTGTAGTTGTCTGTTTTATAATAGGTGGCATTTAGTTAACCTAGATATTTCTGAAAGATACTTCTGAATTCTTTAAAATAATTTAGTAGGTGTCTGTGTGGGAGGGATTGTGAGCCCTCTGGCCAGAACGAGATTGTTTTTATGTTGATAACCACTGTGCACCCACTACTTAGCTTCACAGATTAATTATGCAGTCCTCTATATGTTGTGTATATTTGAGATTTTTTTATACTAATAAGACACTAACTTGAGCTTAAAATATTCCACTAAAGTGGGCCAAGCTTTCCATTTTCCTGTCTTTGAACAAGTCCCTCAGAACTGTAGCATTCAGATGCTCTTAGAATCTGGCTTCTCTATAGACCATGCATGCACACTGCCGGCTGAACATAGGAGGGGAAGAGGTGCCAGCAGTGGGGGAACATTTTGTTTTAAGTAGCTTTTATTAAACTGGTGTTTTCCTTCAATGTCTCTCACATTTTGATCTGGATGGAAAAGGTCAAACCAAATTGATACAATTTGGATATTTGACTCCTTGATTAGGACATTTCTAATGTCTCACAAATTGTTCAGTTTTTAAGAGCTGAGCTTCTCAGTTTCCTTTTCTGACTATTGATGAAAACATGTATGTATAGAAACATGTATGTAATTAGCACTATAAATCATATGCTTTATGGAAGACTGATAATTTCTACTCACAGGTGCCCAGATCATACTGGATATGAACAAACTGAATTTCTTTTTTGCATCATGGCATAAGATTCCTGGGACTCTTTAGAAATAATTTATATGGCTTTATTCATGACCTTTTTGAAGGAGATTATTTTTGTCAGGTAACTAGGATACTGGACAATTAATTTTTATAAACATATCTAGGCCACTGGACCCTGTGAGGGCAGGAACACATTTTAATCTAGCTTCCTTACAGCATCGTGGAGGACCATACAACTGGGACTTTGACTATAGCAATGAATAAATGAACAGTAGTTCATTGCCACTTTACTACACTGTGACTAAGAAGATAATGTGACTAGATTGTTTAAATTACTTGATGTGACAAGCATATTTTCATTGAAATCAATCATTTTCATTGGGTCAGTGTGAAATTCTTCTCATCTTTATCCTTAATATGTCTATATTGATCTTTTTACAAATCTATTTTAATGGCCACATTGAAACTTGGTATTTTAATAGCTTATAATGATAACTAGTTTTTTGAATGGCAGTCTACCTGGGGAAATCAGTCAAGTCAGTTAAAGACAATGGAATGGGATAGAATGTTGAATAAGAGTTTATGGATGCATTGCACAATTTATTGTTAGATGTGAAAATAAGCTAACCTCAGATTTGCCATTTAATTTCCAAATCCTCTCTTTGAAGCAGTGTTCTGCCCAGATTCAGCATATTTAAGGAGATGCCCATCACAAAAAAAATGATTTGTAAATGGGAGTTTGTTTTCTTATGAAATTCTCTTTGAGCTACAGTAATACCTCAGGAGTGAGAGTACCAGTTCAAGGACAAAGGAGGTGAAGATCTGGGGGTAGGGAGGTGGAGATGGGAAAAAGGCTTAGGAAAAAACTGGAGGAGAAAAGAGGTTGAGAGGCAATTTGGAGGTAGGGATTGTGGGTGGGTTGTCAGGAGTCTGACGGTGATAACGGATGCTCCCATGAGGGGAAGACACAACTGCAGATGAAACCTCTAAAAATATTTTGTTTTACTGAGAGATGCCGAAGGTTCTATTGTCTGAGCTGCAGGGGTGAAATCTCACTGGTGATTTATGGCAACCATATTTTGTCTTCCTGAGTTTGTTGTACTTTGTCTGGTACATCCTAATCCCTGTATTGTGATTTAGGGCCTTGCTTTTCCAACTCTGTGCATCAGAATCCCCTAGGTAGTTTGTTCAAGCTGGGAAGGGGACCTGAACTTCTGATTTAAAATAGAAGGCTGCAGTGCTAATCAACTGAACATTTTTAATGTATGAATATTATTACTACACAAAATTTGAAACAGAGGGGCCCTCTTGTTTTTCTTTAGAAGAACCTTGAGAGCCACTTGTGGGAATATGAAAATGAAATAAGAACAAAGTTTAAAAGAGTGATCATGCATGTGTTGAGTTCCCTTCTAGGCTTTTGCTTTACACATTGTCATGCTCATTTATATCACAAGCTTAGAAGAAGAAAATCTGTACACGTGGCTTCCTAGGACTTCATTTTGTGTGTTATCTATTGTTGGCATTTGAGCTTTTTTTTTTTTTTAATGTTTATTTTGAGAGAGAGAGAGAGAGAGAGAGAGAGAGAGAGAGAGAATCCCAAGCAGGCTCTATACCTCCAGCACAGAGCCTGACATGGGGCCCAAGCCCACGAACCATGAGATCTTGACCCTGAGTGAAACCAAGAGCCAGACGCTCAACCCAGTGAGCCATCCAGGCACCCCAGCCTTTGAGCATTTTTCCATGTAATTACTTACCAGGACAACCACAATCACTCTTGAGTGTGCCATTGATAGGACTGATATCAGACGCACATTTATTTCAAATCATTTGGACCATTCCCTGCCCCACCCCTGCAAAAGCCTGTGTTGTATCAAAAATGAAGACGTTCTTCCTGTGTGAAGTCCTTTCTCAGAAGTGAACATCAGTGGTAATCTTCAGCGATCATCTGTCTAAATGTTTGTAATGTATAAGGAGGAAAGGTGTGGTACAAATGGGTGAGAAATGGGAGATCCAGGCCCTATCTGCCTCTGAATTATCTACTAGCCAAACAATTCAACTTTGCCATGCCTTACATTTTTCTCCTTGGTAAATTAGGATGATTTTTTTTTTTTTTTTTTGGTCTCAGGATATTGTGTGAAGTATACCAAATAGTGCAACATGTTTCTTATCTTGAAAAGAAGGTTGTCTTGCCTTTAAAGTAATTAAAGTTGAATAAATTGAGCTATAATAATAAAAAGGAAGGCTAATGTTCATATGGAAGATTTCCTTCTTAAAGTCATTTTGGAGAAAAGTGAGATTAGATTTCCCCAGAGATGGAATACCATGCAGGTTTCTAATTATGAAGAAATAATGATTATAAAGAAATAGGAAGTAGAATACATTTAATTTTGCCTTGCTTGTTTTTAACGATGATTTGTTTTGAGTCGGGTAGAGTTTACTTAAATTTTTTTTTTAAATTAGGAGTAGGCAGTTTGCTATTGAAATCTCAGGGCCAGGAGGTGGTGAAGAAAAGAAAAAAAAAAAAAAAAAAGAAACATACAGACATCAGGGATCTGTCCTTAATTTAGATTACATCAGCTATAGGAACACCTATTACATACCTCTGAAACAGGGATTTGCAAAGATAAGTTAATTATTAAGGACAAGCCTCTGGAGTCTTCTAAAGAATCATAACTAACGGTTGCTTCTCTGCTTGAATCTCCATGTCTTTTAACACTCTTTGCCCCACTGTATGTTATAATTATATAATTGCAAATTTATTTTTCTTTCTCTTCCCTCTACTATATTGGAATTTGCAGTGAGATTATAGAAATTTTCTTTTTAATCTAAGTATTACAAATCATACCCAGTGTTTTTCACAGTACTTCATAAAAAGGTAGCTGTCATGTTATTGTTTGATTTTGAATCAGACTCTTGGACTTCTGCTTTTTTGCTGGAACCCTACATGCACAATGAACTGAGCACTGCACTAGAGTTTTAGGCTAGCTATCATGAATCATGAGCTTGGTATGCTTTCAATGAGAATTAAAGCAAGAGGTCAAATGGAGAATATTCCAGAAGTGTGCTTTACAAATGGTCATGTGTCTACCAAGCATTTAAGGGTCCTGTCAATATAGTAGATTCTGATTTAGTAGGTCTGGGTGGAGCCCACAAATCTGCTTTTCAATACACTCACAAGCAGTGCCAATGTTGCTGGTCCATGGACCACACTTTGAATAGTAAATTTCTACAACCATCGCCTAAATCTTAACCGTAGGGGTTTAGTGTAGTTCTATAGGAATTGACCTTGAAGTGTAGTTTTGGTTTGTAAAGCTTTGTATGGAACTTCTTAAAGTTGCCCTATCCGTCTGTACTATAAGACAATTGCAATTTGCTGTTGATATGAACTTTTTGCCACTTTGTGGATATATCTTATAGGAAATAGTGGTTTCTCTCTCTTACAAAAGAATGAAGAAAAGGTTTCTTCCTACTTTCTGCTATTTCTGATTCTTTGGAGAAAGTATTGTTAGATTTCTTAGTTCTTTTAAAGCTAGAAGAAATCTAGGCTTGTAAATATTTTTGCTAATCCCTGTAGAATTAATCTTATTCTGTGGTGATTTAGAATGGTAAAGTCACTGTTGGTATTAGGCTATACCTACCTATGTATTTATGACATCAAATCTATGGTATACATAATATTAACTTTCAGTAGGAGTAATTAAAAATATGAAACCATGACCTAAGTGTCAAGATTCCTACATTTTAAAGTGTGTATTTATTGAAGGTAGTTGAGAGACCATCTCCCATAGTAACTAATTAACAGTAAAACTCATCAAATTTTTAAAAGGAAGCCTAAAATTACACACTTTATTGGAACCAGTTTTTATTTACCCTACAAATATTTACTGCAAGCTTACGTGCCAGGCATCAGGTTAGATTTTGGGGAGAGAGAGAATGAGTAAATATTTAGTAATGTTTTTATAAATACAATGATCAAGAGAGAGGAAGAACACCTATGTTGATATATAGAGAAACATATGTCAATATAAACAATGTTCATATGCATATGTACACATGATTCAAAGATCAGATAATATCTCTTCTGCTTCTTTTCATTTTGAAGCTTTTTATTTTTTCTCTGGGTTTCAATAATAGCAGTCTCTTCCTATTTCCAGTTTAATTATTTCCTTCCATCTCCAGTGATACCTTTTATCGGTCAGGGTGTTTTCTACACCAAGTAACAGAAACCCTGCTAACTTTAAAATGTTATATTTCTGGGGCACCTGGGTGGCTCAGTTGTTGAGCGTTGGACTTGATTTCGGCTCAGGTCATGATCTCACAGTTGGTTAGACAAGCTCTGTGTCAGGCTCTGTGCTGACACTGTGGAGCCTGCTTGGGATTCTCTCCCTCTCTGCCCCCCTCGTACTCACTCTCTTTCTCTCAAATGAAAATAAACTTTAAAATAAAATAAAATGTTATATTCCCGAGCTTTGTGTTTGAGAATCCTATTCTCACTGTATACTCTGTGTGTGTATAATTTTATCCACCCCCATGGCTTAACTACCACCTTGATGTGTGAAAATAGTTCCCACATCTATACACTCAACCCAAAATATTTTTAGCTTTTCATATCTATACATCTAGTTTCTTCCTGGAAAACTGAACTTGAAACTGCCAACAAAGTCTCAAATCCATTACAGTCCAAAATTGAGCTGATTATCTTTACCTAAGAATTCCAACTTTTCTACTCTTAACTTGACAAATCATTTAAGCTATGACCCCAGGAGTCCTGTTTGACCACTCAATCAGTAGCCAAAATCTTTTGATTCTTCCTTATCTTCTCTTGGCCTCTTCTCCTCCTTCTCCTGTCTGTGTTTCTGCTGCCTCCCTTTGGGCTCTTATCATTGCTGATCATTAACTCCTCTCTCTCCCTCTCTCCTTCCATGCTACAGCCTCTTCCAATTTCTTCATCTCTACCCAGTCAACTTCTCAAAAATGCATCTGATAATTTCTGACTTGTAGTCAGAAGCTCCCCTTTGTCAAGTGAAATTCCTTTCCATGTCCTAGCCTTATCTCATGCCTTGTATTTCAGTTAGTTTTTCCTACTTTCCCCCCAAACATGCAGTGGTATTCTTGACAGTGCCTGTGTTCCTGCTGTTTCATTTACTTTTATGTCCCAGCTCAATCACTATCCCCTTCTTAAAGACTTCAAAATTCTACTCCTTTTATGTCCCCAGGAGAACTAAGGAGGAGGCAATGGTGGTGTCGGTGATGATGATAACAATGCTGACTACTTGGTGTATAGAAATACACATATAAAGCATGCATGTATGTGTATATAAATAGCATAAACACTATTCTAAGTGCTTTATACATATAAAACCACTCCTATCTCTATCTCATTGAAGAAACTGAGGCACAAAGATGAAGTCATCTGCTCAAAGGCTAAAAGCAATGACAGTGGAATTTGACCTTAGTCTGGCTCTTGGATCTGTGCTCTTGGTCACCATCCCTTCCTGTGTCTCAATCATATGGTCAGTTTTTTCTTGGGAAGCATTTTACCTGATACGTATTTTTATTCTTGCACTTAAAATATTTCACTGCACTGTCCATCCTGTCTAATTTCCCCCTCTATACCAACAGTTCCTTGAGCAGTTTTTATTCACACCCAGTCCTAAACATAGTAAGCACAAAGTATTATTAGGGTGGGGATAGAAAAGAATGGAAAGAATGTTTGGTATAATATTTATGGATAAAGAAAGGAGTTCTGTATTTCTCCCAAACACTATAAAACTGTGATTAGCTTGGCATTCATAGTGGCAGGGATTTTGATTGAACAGTTTAAAGCCTTAAGGGCAAAAGTATCCGTGCATTTTGCTGACTCTGAAACTTAAAAATAGGTTTATTCAGGACACATAACCCAGATTCCCTTACTGTATATGTTTATCAAACACAAATCAGTTTCAGAAAAGACTTGCACATGAGTGTTCACTGTAGCCCTAGTCATAATATGAACTAAAACCAGTCTAAATATCTACTGACACCTGAAAGAATAAACAGAGGATAGTGGATTCATATAATGGAATATTATTTGGTAATAAAGAATAAAAAATTGCAAATAACTGATATACAACAATATGGTGAATATCAAATACATTATGTTGAGCAAAAGAAGCCAGATGCAAGAGTACAGACTATATGATTCTATTTCTATGGAGCCATAGAACAGGCAAAATTACTTCTAGTTCTATAAATCAGATCAGTGGTGGCCTGAGTGGATAAAGTGGAATTGATCGAAAAGGGACAGGAAGGAACTTTCTTGGGTGATGGAGATGCTTTACAATTTGTTTTGGATGGTGTTTACATGGGTTTCAGCACTTTTCAAAACTTACTAACCCGAACCCATAGAATCTGTGCATTTTATTGTATATTAATCATACTTCCGTTTATAAAGCTAGTGGAAGTAGCTAGCAAGGGAAATAGAGATTAAAAGGATTTATTTTGGCTGGGGGGGGGGGCGGATAACAGCAAGTTTGTATGCTAATAAAAATGATAAAGTTGAAGGGAAATATATTGCTGAATAAAAGAGAAAGGAGAAGTCGTGAAGTGATGTACTCGAGTAGGAGAGAGGGTGGGAGAAGTGCACAGGTGGAGGGACCAGCTTGAGAAAGGTCATGGGTAAGGTGCGGTCATGAATAAGGATGGGGGGAGGCTTGGTTGTGTCCTTCTGAGTCTCCGTGAGTCTCTGAGTGCTTTTTCTTAGAAGTGAGGGTAGCAGAGGAGATGCAGGAAGTTAGAGGGAGTACGGAGCAGTGTGGTCAGACTTTTACCAGAGGCATGATGCATGTTAAAACAAATTTGCTGGCCCCTGCCCCAGAGTTTCTGGTTCAGTAGGGCTGGGGAACACTGAGAATGTGCCAACCAGGTTTTAGAGGGTGCCCATCTGGACAAGACAGGGGTCTTGAGAGCCACTGACGAAGAGCTCTCGCTTTTATTGCTGAAACAGTTGTGCTTTCAATGATACCACTGCTCATCTAAGGAGCTAGAACTGTGACCAGTAAGTAGCCCAGGCTACTGCCTCCAACTCAGTATCATCTTACTACAACCCTCTCTGGTTTGGGTAAAGAGAGTAGTGGAAAGCAGTGGGTGCCACAGGTGGAATAGGGGTGTGCACTGGGAGAAACAGGGTGGAGAAGGGACAAGCTGGGATTACTGAAGCAAACCTTGTCAAGGTCACCTTGGTTTACCTGTGTGCCCTGATGAATAAATGGGTGGGGGGTGGGGGGGGGGGGAAGACTTTGTCCTGTTCAGTATACATGAGCATAACTTCAGATCATAGCAGGACTTTGTTTTGCTTTCTACTTACAAGGAAAATTTATTTTAGGAAGTCTATTAATGGAACATTATCTTATGACGGCTAGTACTTCATTTGTAATCATATGCTTTCTTTTGGACCCCGTGTACATACTATATATCAGATATGTTGTAAGTAAGATCATGTGAATAGTATTGTGAAAATGTGAAATACTTAAAGGCCTTTTAAATTTTATGTACATACAGGTTTAAGTTCTTCCGAGTAGCAATAGTGAAATATGACTCAAACTATATACACAACAATTAATATATCCGTTTATTCAGAGAGAAGGCTAGAACATAATGCGCTAAATATTAGCTGTGGCTTTTGTCTAAATAGGGTGATCACAGATGATGATTTAATTTTTCCATATCTTTAAAATGAGTATAAATTATTTTCATAAGAAACTTATTTTAAAAACTATTCATCATAATGAATACAACAACCTGTAACACGTAACAAAATAACTGAACAAAAAACTAATTTTCTTTTTTTTTTTCTTTTCTTTTTTTTTTTTTTTTTTTACTGCACTGACTTGGGATGCTTGGGATGTTATCTACAAACAAGTAAAGTGTACCTGCCCTTTCAGAATTTATATGTTTAGACATCGATGATCAAACTCACTGAATCTCAGTGAGGCTCTTGATCCTAGTGGCTGTTTCATCATAAACTAGTTGCACATTTATGTTTTTGTTTGAAGTACTGTTATCACTTTTGTTTGCCCCCTTATGTATTACAAGTGTTTTGAGATTATGGGCTATGGCCACTTGTTTCATTTTTTTTTTTTTTTTAATATATGAAATTTATTGTCAAATTGGTTTCCATACAACACCCAGTGCTCATCCCAAAAGGTGCCCTCCTCAATACCCATCACCCACCCTCCCCTCCCTCCCACCCCCCATCAACCCTCAGTTTGTTCTCAGTTTTTAACAGTCTCTTATGCTTTGGCTCTCTCCCTCTCTAACCTCTTTTTTTTTTTCTTCCCCTCCCCCATGGGTTTCTGTTAAGTTTCTCAGGATCCACATAAGAGTGAAACCATATGGTATCTGTCTTTCTCTGTATGGCTTATTTCACTTAGCATCACACTCTCCAGTTCCATCCACGTTGCTACAAAAGGCCATATTTCATTTTTTCTCATTGCCATGTAGTATTCCATTGTGTATATAAACCACAATTTCTTTATCCATTCATCAGTTGATGGACATTTAGGCTCTTTCCATAATTTGGCTATTGTTGAGAGTGCTGCTATAAACATTGGGGTACAAGTGCCCCTGTGCATCAGTACTCTGTATCCCTTGGATAAATTCCTAGCAGTGCTATTGCTGGGTCATAGGGTAGGTCTATTTTTAATTTTCTGAGGAACCTCCACACTGCTTTCCAGAGCGGTTGCACCAATTTGCATTCCCACCAACAGTGCAAGAGGGTTCCCGTTTCTCCACATCCTCTCCAGCATCTATAGTCTCCTGATTTATGGCCACTTGTTTCAAATGCAACCATGGTAAGAATGAAAGTGTTGTAGTTTTGACTAGAATACACTATTAAAATGCATTTTTTAGTATAAAAATATAGTACATGGCCTCCATTTCTGGTGGGAGTCTATTTATAAATATGAGCAAAACTGCCAAGAATATGCTTGATAATGTCAAATTATATCAAATAAGATCGATTTATACAACTTAGCCACTGGCATATGTTATATTAGTCTGATACATGAATAAATAAGCACTCTGATATGAGTGCTTATTTTGTAAACATTCAGTTTAAAAATATATTTTTTGGCAGCAGAAGGAATGAACTGCATACTACCGTCTGCAGGGTGGATGAACCTGGAAACCTTGTGCTAAGTGAAAGAAGCCAGACACAAAAGGCTAACATATTCTATTATTTCATTTAGATGAAATATCCAGAATAGGGAAAACAATTGAGACAAGGTAGATTCCTGGTTCCTTAAGGCTGGGAGTGGAGAGGGGATTGTTGGGGCTGTTTACTAATAGGTGTGAGGTTTCTTTTGGGATGATAAATTGTTCTAAAATCACACAGCTGTGAATGTGCTGACACTGTTGAATTCAACAGTTTAATTTCAAATTGGTGAGTTGTATGGTATGTGAGTTGTACTTCAGAAATTGTTAAGCATTTCTTCACATCTTTAAGAGCTCTTCATCTAAGGTGTGGTGCATCTTTGTCTTACTTACTGGGATGACCGATTTCTAGAACTTCCACAGACTTTCACCCAACGGCCCTTTCCCACTCACCTTCCCACTCCTTCTATGGCATGTGTAAACTGATCCCAGCATTTATACTTCCAAGTGACAGACAACTTGGCCTAAGGGAGTTTCTTAAACTGAGTTACTTTTGGCAGACATTTTAATTAGCTGATAAGCAGAGAAAATCCAGATCGTATCTATCACCTATAATTAAACACTTCAAACTTGTTTCAAATTCCTTACTCTCTCCCACAGGTCTTTGTTCCCCCTTGTATTTCACTTTCTTTTGGTGTAGTAGAAAAAAGCCTCAACCTGAAGTCTAAAGTATATATTTTTTCTCATCTCATAGTAAATTTTGATCAGATGCCCAGGGTTTCAAAGGATAACCTATGGACCAACAACATCAAAATTATCTGGGAGAATTTATTAAAAGTGAAGATCCTAAGTCGAATTTCCAGGGATTCTTGGGGGTCACTAAATACACTTTGCAAGTCAGATTGATCAGTGGGCACCTGGAGATATGCGTTTTACCATGTAGTCCTCCCTCTGGCCCACAGTGGTCCTTATGTGCACTAATTGATAAGCACCGTTAATTTATTAAAACTCCTGCCCATTGATCATGCTTAACTATTGTTCATGTCTTTTCCGCCTTGTTTGATTTATTCTTTTCAGGTGTTAGGAAACTCCTTTGCTTTAGTCTTAATGAAGAGTTGGGTCAAATGTTTATCTGAGATATTTTTTATTTTCTCTTGGAGACCATTTTTACTTTTTTCCCTTTATTTCCTTTACACGTCTCCCTGTTTCTCTTCTTTCATATAATATATTGAGTGATTCTAGGTGATGTGCTAAATACTGGATATTCTGAGTAATCCAGGATGAATAAACTATAGTTGATGTCTTCAAAGATTTACAGTATAGATTTTTCACTACATGGTTGAGGGTTTTTTTCCTCTTTAAAATATTAAGTCTTCTTTTTTTTTTTTTTTTTTTTAATTGCCCTGCCCTGCCACATAACTGCTCATAGCAATAACTTTCAGAACAACTAACATATTTGCATTATTAAATTTTGGAAAAAATATATGCTGCTCCTTTGCTTAAAACAATTAGCATTAGGGGCTCTTGGGTGGCTCAGTTGGTTAAGTGTCCGACTTTGGCTCAGGTCATGATCTCATGTTTGTGAGTTGGAGCTCCGCGTTGGGCTCTGTGCTGACAGCTCAGAGTTTGGAGCCTGCTTCAGATTCTGTGTTTTCCTCTCTCTCTGCCCCTCCCCTGCTCACACTCTGTCTCTCTCTCTCAGAAATAAATAAAACATTAAACAAAATTTATAATTAAAAATTTTTAAAAATTAGCATTAAAGCATAAATAGCATGGAAATTTAATAAAAGTATTTAATTTTGTTTATAAAACTATAATATAGACTGACAGTTGCTACATAACTTTTAGGAATAGGGAGTCTATAAATGTTACTCTATTCTGAAAAGCATCTTTCAAAAGTTGTATTATTACATACACTACTGAAAATTGGAGACACCGATTTCTTTGTGTTTGCATGAATAAATAGATCAGTAAGAGAAGTTATTAATTTACTTTATTCTAATACATATCATTAAAGAATTTTTTTCTTAACATTCCATGTCTTAGAATTTAAAAATATCAACTGCAGATAAATGACAGAATAAAATCAAGGCTTGTTCAAGTGTGCTTATAAAACTTGGTCATACTTTTATTACTAATAACTATAAAGTTTAATGGAGGCCCAATATTTTCATTAAAACTGATAAGGAACTCTTGCTATTCTTTTACTTAATTGTCACTTATGTTCTAATTAATAATTCTTCCCATTGCATGTATTTATAACACTGCCAGGAATTCCTGTTCAGAGAGCTTGCTGCTAGTGTATGGAAAAAGCACTTTCTGATTTGCATAACCAGCACCTGTCACATCCACTTATAGGGTAGACTCCATTTGAGTGAAGTTGTCCTTTCCAATCTCTCAATAATAAGCCCTCTTTCTTCAAGAACCCCCTTCCTGCTTCATTTTTTTTCCTTTTTTTCTCCTTTGTTTTGCCAACTTATTCTTCTCTGTTCTCTTAAATTATAGCTTTCCTTTTTAGTATCCAAAAAGCCCATTTTTAAATGTACTACTTAAAATTTACAGCCATTTTATTTATTTATTTATTTGAGGGAGAGAGAGCATGTGCCAGTGAGCATATGTGGGTGGAGGAGGGGCAGAGAGATGGAGAGAGAGAATCCCAAGCAGGCTCCATGCCCAGCGCAGTGCTGATGTGGGACTTGATCCCCCACCTTGAGATCGTGACCTGAGCCAAAATCAAGAGCCCGTCGCTTAACCAGTGGAGCCTCCCAGGCACCCCTACAGCTACTTTAGGTAGAATGTTCTCAGTGTGACTATCGTGTTCATATTTCCCATGCCATCATAAGTTATCATTCCTCTCCTAGCAAACACAAGTGAAGCATGTCAGAAACTTCTGAATGCTGGAGATACACTATGAATCAGAAAGCCACAGTCTCTGCCCAGACAGCTCATGCAGCTAATTATAAATCATGACAAATGCTTAGATTTGTTCACGGGACTATGGGAACAGTAGGTGGGGCATCTAACCCACCCTGGGAGAGCTGTGCTCAGGAGTGATTTATCAACAGCACCTTCCCCAGCTGCCTACCTCTCTCCATCTCCCCCCAGAAGTCTTGGGTCCCTTGTTAGTCTTCCCGGAAACCCCTTATACAAATCTGTCACAGAACTGAGTGCACTGTTATACTCTTCCCTGAGGATAATCTCTTCCACATGTCTGGGACTCCCTGCCTGTTTGCATGGCTTCATTCATATCCTATGAGAAAGACTAGAAATAGACTTCTCCTTGCTGTTCCATCAGTCAGACTTTGTTGAGACCTGGAGCCTTCCTAAAATTGGAGGTGTCATAATCTTTGGTGAGCACCGGGTTCCTGAACAGGTGTAGACCTGGGGAGAAACAGATTGCAGCCTGTAGGATGTCAGGATCAAGGGAAGCTTGGATGGCATGTAATGGAACCCACTCACAGTGCACATAAAGAAACTGGAACCCTAGAGCTAAATGACTTGCCTGGATTTACATACTCAGAGTTATAGTCAGCAGAGGACCTCCGTCTCTTAGTTCTTATTCCAGTGCTCTATTTTCCACCATACTGCTTTGCTGAAAATTAGTGGCCTTTATTATTGTTCTATGGTGAGCCTCATGGATTACATCCCTACACTTAACTGTACCAGTGTTATAGTTAAATGTCATTTTTACAACCGCAAAATACACAGATGTGTGTATGTATAGTTTGAAAAATCATTATTTTACTTGATATAAAGGGGAAAGTAACATTGGGGTCATCTTAAATTAGTTGTTAGATGTAACCATGTAATAATTTCTTTTTAAAATATATTTTTAAAGTTTTTATTTAAATTCCAGTTAGCTAACATGCAGGATAATATTAATTTCAGGTGTAAAATTTAGTGATTCAACACTTCCATACCTCGCCCAGTGCTTATCACAACAGGTGCATTCCTTAATCCCCATCACCTATTTAACCCATCACCACCCACCTCCCCTCTGGTAACAATCAGTTTGTTCTCTATAATTAAGAGTCTGTTTCTTGGTTTCCCTGTCTCCCCTTTTTTCCCCTTTGCTCATTTGTTTTGTTTCTTAAATTCCACATATGGGTAAAATCATATCTTTCTCTTGTTTTACTTCACTTAGCATAATACTAGCTCCATCAATATCATCGCAAATGGGAAGATTTCATTCCTTTTTATCGCTGAGCAATAATATTTCATTATATATATCCCACATCTTCTTTATCCATTCATCAGTCGATGGACACTTGGGCTGTTTCCATAATTTGGCTATTGTAGTTAATACTACTAGAGAAACACCAGGATACATGCATCCCTTTGGATTAGTATTTTTTCTTAAAAACTTAGAAATTGAAAATTCTCAATTCTTTAAATTGAGGTATAATTGACCTATAATATTATGTTAGTTTCAGATGTACAACATAGTGATTTGATATTTGTGTGCATTGTGAAATGATCCCCACACTGAGTCAAATTACCACTTGCCACCATTCATTTTTAATACAATATTACTGACTGTATTCTTCATGCTATATATTACATCTCCATGACTTATTTATTTTATAACAAGGAGTTTGTATCTCTTGATCTTCTGCATTTTTTTTGTCCCCAACCCTATTCTCTTCCCTTCTGGAAACAACCACTTTGTTCTTTGTATCTATAAGTTTGGGTTTGTTTTTTGTTTTTGTCAGATTCTACTTAGAAGTGAAATAAGGCAGTATTTATTCCTCTGACTAATTTTGCTAATTTCTCCACATTTTCACCAGCATTTATTGTTTTTGCTTTTTTGATAGTGGCCATACAAATGGCTATAAGGTGATATCTCATTGTGATTTTGATTTGCATTTCCCTGATGATGAATGATGTTACATATCTTTTCATGTTCCTTTGGCCATCTATATATCTTTGGAAAAATGTCTAATCAGATCCTCTGCCCATTTTTAAAATCAGATTTTTTTGGTATTGATTTGTAGGAGTTCTTTGTATATTATCCCCTTATCAGATTTATAATTTGCAAATATTTTCTCCTGTTCAGTGAATTGCCTTTTCATTTTGTTGATGGTTTCCCTTGCTGTGCAGAAGCCTTTTAGTTTGATGTAGTCCCAATTGTTGATTTTTGCTTTTGTTTCCCTTGCCTTTGGAGTTTGATACAAACAAACAAAAAAACCAAAAAAACAAAAAAACAAAAAAACCCAACCAACACAAAAAAAAACATTGCCGAGACCAATGTCTAGAAGCTTACTGTCAGTTTTCTTCTAGGAGTTTCATGGTTTCAGATCTTGCATTCAAGTTTAATCCATTTTGAGTTAATTTTTGTGTATGATGTAAGATGGTTCAGTTTCATTCTTTTGCATGCAGTTGTCCTGCTTTCCCAACACCATTTATTGACGAGACTGTACTTTCCCTGTTGTATATCTTACCATCTTTGACCATATATGTATGCATGGTTTTACTTCTGGGCTATTTTATTCTGTTCTATTAATTTATGTGTCTTTCTATTTGAATACCATATTTGAATATGGTATTTGAATACCATACTGTTTTGATTACTATATCTTTGTAATATAGTTTGAAATCAGGGTGCAGGATACCTCCAGCAATGCTCTTCTTTCTTAAGATTGCTTTGACAATTTGGGATCTTTTGTGTTCCATACAAATTTTATTATTATTTGTTCTAGTTATGTGAAAAATGCTATTGGAATTTTGCTAGGGATTCTGTATATTGATTTGGGTAGTATGGACAATCTGACAATATTAATTATTCGAATCCATGAGCACAGAGAATATCTTTTATTTGTATGTTCTATTTTTTTATCCGTGTTTTAGGATTTTCAGTGTATAAGTATTTTACCTTTATATATTATATTACATATATTATATATTATATATATGTATATATATGTATATGTATATATACATATGTAGATATGTATATATACGTGTATATATGTATATATACATATACATATGTATGTACATATATACACATGTACTTACATATACATATACATGTATAATATACATATACATATGTATATATACATGTACATATGCATATACTTATATATGTATATTATACATATATATAATATAATATAATATATTATATTATTTATACATATAAATATATGTATATGTACATGTATATATATACATATGTATATGTGTGTATATATACGTATATATATGTATATATATAATATAATTATAATAAATTATAAGTATTTATTTCTATGTATTTTACTCCTTTTGATGTGATTATAAATGGTATTGTTTTCTTGATTTGTCTTTCTCATGATTTGTTCTTAGTGCATAGTGATGCAACAGGTTTTTTAATGTTAATTTTGTATCCTGCAACTTTACTGAATTCATTTACTAGTCTACACAGTTTTTTGGTGGAGTTTTTAAGGTTTTCTGTATATAGTATCATGTCATCTTCAAATGGTGACAGTTTTACTTCTTTATTTCCAATTTGGATACCTTTTATTTCTTTTTCTTTTCTAATTGCTCTAGATTTCCAATACTATGTGGAATAAAAGTGACAAGAAGGGCATCCTTGTCTTGTTCTTGATTTCATAGGAAAAGTTTTTAGCTTTTCACCATTGAGTATAATACTAGTTGTGGGTTTGTCATATATAGCCTGAATTATGTTTATGTGCATTCCTTCTATACCCACCTTGTTGAAAGTTTTCAGCATAAATGAACACTGAATTTTGTCAAATGCTTTTTCTGCCTATATTGAGATGTATATATGATTTTTATCTTTCATTTTGTTGGTGTACTTTATTGCTTTAATTGATTTGTGAACACTGAACCATCCTTGCATCCCTCAAATAAATCTTACTTTATCATGGGGTATGATCTTTTAATGTATTGTTGAATTCGGTTTGCTAATATTTTGTTGAAAGGATTTTTTTGCTTCTGTGTTCATCAGGAGTATTGGCCTGTAATGTGTGCGTGTGCGTGTGCGTGTGCGTGTGCGTGTGTGTGTGTGTGTGTGTGGTGTTCCTGTCTTCAGTATCAGGGCAATGCTGGCCTTGTAAAATGAGTTTGAGAGTGTTTTCTTCTCTTACATTTTTTAGAAGAGTTTGAGAGGGGTAAATATTAAATCTTTGTATGTTGGTACAATTCACCAGTGAAATAGATTTTGGACTTTTGTTGATTGGGAGGTTTTTGATTACTGATTCTATTTCCCTTAGTAGTAATCAACCTATTTAGATTTTTTATTTCTTCATGATTCAGTCTGGAAGATTATAAGTTTTTTGGACTTTATTGTTTCCAGGTTGATCAGTTTGTTGGTGCACAGTTCATAGTTTCCTATGATTTGTGTTTCTGTGGTTTCTTATTCTCTTTCATTTCTGATTTTATTTGGGCTCTTTTTTTCTAGATGAGTCTGGCTAAAGGTTTGTTAATTTTGTTTATGTTTACAAAGAACTGCTCTTGGTTTCATCTTTTCTATTGTCTTTTTAGTCTCTATTTCATTTCCACTCTGATCCTTATCATTTCCAACCTTCTACTTATTCTGAGTTTTGTTTGTTCTTCTAGTTCCTTTAAGTGTAAAGTTAAATTGAGGTTTCTCTTGTTTCTTGAGGTAGGCCTGTGTTGCAGTGAACTGCCTTTTTACCCTTTACCGAGCTTACCAGTTATCAATTCATTGCCTTTCTTAGTTGATTTGTTTCTCCCATCACATTTATTGATCAAAGAGTACTTTTTTTTAAAGTTTATTTTATCTATCTAGAGAGAGATACAGACCATGCGAGTGGGGAAGGGGTAGAGAGAGAGGGACATGGAGAATCCTATGCAGGCTGCACATGGCCAGCATGGAGCCTGATGTGGGGCTCAAACTCACAAAACCACAAGACCATGACCTGAGCTGAAACCAAGAGTTGGACACTTAATGGACTGAGCCACCCAGGTGCTCTGATCAAGGAGTACTTTAAAACAAACCCCAAACATCATATCATTTCATCCATAAATACTTTCATATATATATATGAAATACATATATGTATGTATATATGACCTGGGTCCATGATTACAGGGTATCCATCCAAAATGGTTTATGGGAACTAAAGGGAGAAACCAACAGAATTTGAAAAACTATGATATCACTGAAATCAGAGGCATAACAAAATTTATTCTGTTGTTTTCAAATTGCTATGACATTTTGATATAAAATACAAAAAGAAGAAAAAATGCATTACTTTTTAAAAGCATAAAAGAAGAGCTGAGTGGAGCCCATTAAATCAAAGTTGTGTTTCATTCTGTTTCTCACCATACTGAAAATTATCTTTGAAAGAACATGAGCATGAAGAAGGGAGAAAATGGGCAGAAAATGGGGAAAAACATTATTTAAAAATGTGGGATGCCATAGCTACATATTTGAAAATTCTATGGGATATTGCATGTAAAAATATTTTAGAAATTTTTTTTAGGTATTTTCATTTTCAGAATTAATGTTTTGTGATAGAGATATTACAAGCAGAAGTAATTTTGCTTACTATGAATCATGATTTTGCATATTCTTTTCCCAAGAGAAATGGCATTTTAGGGTGATTGAAAGTAAGACTGGGTTCTGGAGTCAAAGAGACCTTATTAGCCAGTGGCAGAGCTGGGATTTTAACATTTCTCAGGACTAATAAAATATACAACTTTGCCAAGTTTCAGTTTATTCACGGACAAAGTATAGAGAAAAATACTATAAATTGTTACAAGGATTAAACAAAAGACTTACCTAATAGAGACTAGTGTTGACACATCCATATTAAGCTCCAGAAAGACATGGCTATCACCTGTCCTCCCTTCATAATCAGACTTTAGGATAATCCTGTGATTCATTCGTTAATTTTTCTCAGTGGGCATGGTTCTGTTACATAATCTCTTGTGCCATGTGTTTTGTGTTGTTTTTTTTTTCTTGTGACCACAATATCTTATCTTGGGTAAAATTGTATTTTTATTTTTATTTTTATTTTACTTTAATAAATGAGAATTGGAATTGGGAATTGGAAGACCTGGGTTCTGCCAGTAACCAGGTTCGGTGATTGCAGGCAATTTACTTAATCTCTCTGGACACCGCTGTCCTCTGTTATGAAGGAGGGGCTTGGAATAGATGATGGTACAGATGCTTTGAGTTTCAACATCCTATGATTATCACTGGGAAGGTAGAGCTTCAGCATTTGAACCAGAAAGAGCAACACAGGAGAAAGGCTTGTGGGTGGGAGTTGGGAATGAAAGAACAGGAGGTGACAGAAGGCATTACTTTTCAGAATGAAGGGAGCAATATGGGGAGTGGGAGGAAATAAGAGAATTAAAGAACAGAAAAGGAGAGCAGTGCCAGGAATTTCATAGCAGTGCCCACTATTGTTTCTGCTACATGTTTTAGTGTTGTTTTTTGTTTTGTTTTGTTTTTCTTTTTCTTTCTTTTTTTTTTTTAGGGCAATATTCAGTGAGTGTGTACTATAAACCCAAGTTCTGGGGAAACTCCAGGTCTTTACCTTTCATTGGAGACAAAGATAGTAGGTTTTGGTGTCTGTGCTGGGATGCAAACCAAAGTATAGTGTGATGGATTTTGCTCTCAGGTTTAATGGAACCTTCACACATGAGGTTTGTGTTGATAGCCAGCAGAAACTATGGAATTTCACTCACTAGCCAGGCAGCAGAATGTAAGACATGGCTTTCACTAGGGCCTTGATATTAGTTATGCTGGCAAGATATGACAAAAATCACTTTAAAAACATATTGTTTATGTGGCCTTGTGCCAGTCTTTTGTAGAATTTCCAAGAATTCTCATTGTGACAATTTGGGATTGGACATAGGCAGGTAGATCAGTATTTAGCAATAAAGTGTTCCTTGCTACTCTTTGGCAAATAATCTCTGTAGTTCAGCCTTTGAAGGTCGCTTTGAGCAAACTTTAAAAGAAAGTGTCATAGAGATGAATAAGCAAAGAGAATGGTTACTTCACAAAACAACAGTATCTTAGTGTGGTTATTAGCTTCTAAAACCTGGTGCTAGTTTTAGAGTCCACAAGCATCAATTGCCAGTGCGTTGATTCACAGTTTAATTCAGAGAAACTGCTCCTAACAAACCAAATCTATAAGATGCTGATGTATAAACCAACATGGTAATTTATAGTGAAACCTATGAATGGATCCAAAAGTTTTGTCAGCTGTTTTCTTACAAGATGAAAATTTACCTGGAGAGGCTATTATTATCTGAGTTTGCACAGAGTTTGGAAAATAGTTGAATGACTTTCTTGGCCAATACCATTAAGTATCTTGGCCAATATCATTATCTGTAGTTCAGGGACAGATCTGCCCAAAGCACTGGGTAACCAAGCTGGCTGACCAGAGAACTCCCTGTGGTCACTTTTCCCCTGCTTTATTTCTGTGCATCATCTTATATGAACTCTGTCTTACCATTATATTTCCAATTTCTAGTAAGTACTTGTCACATATTTGCTGAATTATTGAATGAATTGATAGGTGTTCAAATACATTAATTTGAATTTTGTTGAAACTGAATAACAATCTGTTTTGTTTTAGCTTTCACATCACTGTTTCTTTTACCTCTTCTGATTGGAATTGAATGTTCCCAAATCTCAAGGCCACTAATTGGATTACTTTGTAATCTATCCATTAGGTGTTAATTATTTCAAATTTCATTATCTTTCTTTTAAACAGATGTTCTACAAAAACTCTTCTGGTCCCATGGCTTTTAAATACCTTCAAAATCCTGATGCTTTCTACTTATAAACCTAATAGGTTTTCAGCTCTCAAGGCCATTTCAAACTGAACATAACCAAATTGAATGCGTGATAGTCACCCAAATATGCTCTACTCTAAAATTCTCCTTCTTCAGTAATGACTCAGGTGCTTATGTTGGAGCTCAGGAGTAATCCTTAGTCCTCTGTGTCTACACATCTACTTAATCCTGGTGTGTCAGTGCTCAAAAGTAGCCACATTTCCTAAACAATAGTTTTAATTCACGGGGGTTGTGCCTACCATTTTTTTTTTGTATTTATGACTAACCTCCAAATGTACTAAATAATGTATTGTTGCCTTATAGTAAGGAAATATTTTACTTGATGACTTTGAAAAATATTTAGCTGATACATAATTGTGTAATTTGATCCTGTTTTCTAAAACCATCAAAACCTAGAAATGAAGCAGTCAGCATATTTTTTCTATAAAAACTTTTGTTTTTTAAGCGGAAAAATCATTTGGTTGCCCTGATCTGTTATTCCTTGAATTTTAACCAATTCCTAGTATAACCAATCACAATTTTAGTTCAACTTGTTAAAAATTGATGAATAAAATAACATAAATCTTGGAAGTAGTCTTAGCTGCATATATTTAGAGATCCTTGATTAATATAGGTAAGATACTGGTTTAGGAGCTGTATTTTCTTTAAAAATTGACAATATTGATAACAATAAAAACAAACTATTTTCATGTGCCAAGAATAGAATTCTGTACTTTTCACGTGCTACCTAAATAAGACTTCATAACAACACTGTAAGGTAAGTTTTATAATCCTTATTTTATAAACGCAAAAATTAAGTTTCAGATCAGTTGTAATCCAGGTCTTTTGACCCTAAGGCTTGTGCTCTTAACCACTAACATGTTGCTATTCGATTTTCCATGATATGTGCTAATGAAATATATTTATCAAGTTTTGCTTCTTTTGGTAAGAGTGATTCTGTCGATGACAGTGATTAGCTCTAAAACATAATGTTCTCCTCTTACCTTCCTTATGCTTACCATAACTAACAATTACTGTCAAGTTGTGTTAACTTAGCAGAAACTTGTATCCTTCTTGTACAGTTTTTCTTTTCAGAATTTGCTAAATGATCCATATATACTTGACAAAATTACATTTTATTCCATGATCAATTATTTTAAATGTTAGATTAGAAACGTGGAGCTATAATGGTGATTTCATGAAGTCCTATTAGTCACTCTTCATTCATTCGATTTTCATTTTTACCATTGTATAAAATCCTCTACAATATAATCTACTAATATAGCTCTAGATTTTTTTGCATTGCTGAAAATGTGTGACTCTTATGAATAGAATCAGAAAATAGGAAAAATGGCAATTTTGTAAACTTTTGAATTTGAACTTTTAATAGGACTATGAAAAGAACCCCATTGGCTCAGGCTAATGACCTACCCAGGTTCATTTGCTAAAAGTGTTGTGTTGGCTCTTCTACAGATGGACTGTTTGGAAAATTTCCTGCATATGTTATTGCACAGGAGAGAAACTACTTTCTTGGGGGAAGAATGAATTCATTATTCATCCCCAATCTCTTTCCCCAAATGCAGACTGCTATTTCTTTTCTCAATAAAAGGAAATCTTAGTGGGTAATGATAGTTGATTTCCTACATAATTATCAAGTATGAATTTTAAACTTTACAACTTGCCTTCATATTATTCTGGGATGTCCTTTTTGTGGGATAACTATAGATTGCATGAAAATGTCCCTTCGACTTGTCCATTTTCAACCTCTTTCTTAATCTTGTACTATGGAAAGAACGGGGGTGTGCACTTAGAGTTCTCTAAATGGTTTTCAGAATGATTCTACCATCTTTTTTGCTTATCTCTTTTCTCAGTCATTTTGATCATTTTTCTCACGAGAGTTTAAAGTCAAGTGAGCATTCTGGCACCAGCATTCACTATCTTCCTGTTCTTGTAGGTGTGGTAGCCCTGTAACACTTTACATTTTCTGCTGTGCTTCATGAGTGTGCATGGACTTGTTGCTCTGAATTCACCTGCGCTTTGTGTCCCTAAGACCTTTGTTTTCCTTTAGACTTTAAAACATCATCCTGTTTTTTTTTCCTCTGCACAGTCCCTGTGTTTGGGATTATAAATGCTTACTTTCAAAGCTGCTGCTTTTGGTTTGAGCTAGAATATCTGTTGGCATGCTGTGTGTGTCTTCAGTGCTTCTTGGCTCCTACAGAACCAGAGTTTTTTAAAAAAGCAATTTCATGTCATGAGACCAGAGTAAATGTGGCAGCAAGATGGACAGATGCGTTGCTGGGAGGTGGCCAGAGTCTTTGAGACCGGCTCTCTGACTTTAAAGACACATCCATGTGTAATTGGGAGTGACAATCATTTGCTAATATTTTTCTCATTTTTGAGGAGAAAAAGATCATTCTAAGCGTTATAAACAGGGCTTACGGAGATGATACACTATTTCAAAATTAAACTGTATGGCCTCCTTTTTGAAAACAGTTTCCAGATACATTTAGACTCAGAAAATGTGTACACTTTCTCTCTTAAAATGGGTAAGATGAGTTCTGTTGTGAATTCTGAAATAGGATTAAACTATGTCTGTATAGCTGATGTGACAAACTGAAGCCACACTTTATGGACACAGCTAACTAACACCAGTAAACAGGAAACACAACTCTTATCTAAAAGTGGTAACCATAGGTGCAGTGCAATTGTTTTCAACTTAGATTTATATGAAATGGAGAGATGGGAAAGCTTGTCTTGTCATGGTTTAATCCATGTGTGTTTTTCTGATAAGGAGTATGGTCAGTAGATACGGTTATCAGTGGGGTCCATTTGCTTTTATGAGGAAGAGGTTAAAATTTGTGTCCAAAGTTTCATTTTCGTTCAGCACTTCCAAATGAGTCCTTCCAAATGAATCATTGCTGCCAACAAGTTTTATGAATCTTTTATTTTAATTTCTAATTAGATTTGTGTGGTAGCTTCTGAATGGCACATTTCTGTAAGTAAGGCAATAATGGTTTGGGGTTATTTAACAAAAGACTTATTTTATTTTATTTATTTATTTATTTATTTTTTTTTAATTTTTTTTAACGTTTATTTATTTTTGAGACAAAGAGAGACAGAGCAAGAACGGGGGAGGGTCAGAGAGAGAGGGAGACACAGAATCCGAAACAGGCTCCAGGCTCTGAGCTGTCAGCACAGAGCCCGACGCGGGGCTCGAACTCACGGACCGTGAGATCATGACCTGAGCCGAAGTCGGCCGCTTAACCGACTGAGCCACCCAGGCGCCCCTACAAAAGACTTTTTAAATAGTGTGTGTGTGTGTGTGTGTGTGTGTGTGTGTGTAGATAGGTAGATAGATAGGTAGATAAATTAAATAGCCAAGTTCTCTTTCGCATGTTTTAGATATAAAAACCTTATAGAAAAAAATTAAATGTAGAAAAATATAAAGAAAATAAGTGTCTCCCACAAACTCCTATGTTCAAGTAACTACTAATCACATAGTAGTATATGTGCTAAAGAAGTATTTACACACAGAGACATGTATGTCTTTCTTTCAAAATAAGCATGGAATATTTTAAAAACAGTATAATTGCATACATAAAAATTAGATTTTAGATTTATGCTGGAAAATCCCCGTTTCCTAAGAAAAGAGTTTCTCCTTAGGTCTTATTTCTTTATTCATTCAACTGTTTGTTTTTTTACGGCTTATATCAATTTCAAGTGTACAATATAGTGATTGGACAATTAGGTGCATTACCATATGCTCACCATGATTAAGCATAGTTACCAACTGTTACCACTTAGTTATTACAGTATTATTGACTATATTCCCTATGTTGTACTTTACATCCCCGTGAAGTCATATTCTGTTTTAATCAAAAGAAAAATTCAGGTCTAAGTTCTTTGCAAGGTCATAATTGTTGGAGACCAAAGTGTGAACTCACGGATCCTGAAATCATCCAGTCTCACTCTTCTGTTGCACATCCCTGAGGTTTTCGTTTGATGACCCTGCTGCTTCTGTCACCCTCCTGCTTATGGGGTGAAGCAAAGCCATCTTTAGCCCACTGTCGCTGGCTGTCCTCTCTTCAGAGTGACATCAGCAATCTGGAGACATTTTGGCCCTCCTCGCTGGCATTAGAATGCAGTCTGTGAATGGGGGATGGAGAGAACAGTCTCCATACAGAAGTTAGTTTCTCTCCATCCTTTCTGGTGTATATTCTTTTCCCTTTCCTGTGCTACCTGGACTTTTTGAAAAACTGTAAAGGGCAGTGAGTTCATATGTGTCCCAAACTGTAGCAAGCTTTAAATTCCTTGGGAAGTTTTGGAAATCATTCTTTTATGTTAGAGGTTTGTATAAGCTTGGCATTCTATCCTAAGTCAGCAGTTGTTTTGATAGAAAGATAATATGCTGCGGCATCACCACCCACTCCTTCCTAGATTAAACAGGCACTCCAGGAAGATGTCCACGTTTTTCCTTGGGTGTTTACACCCCAGTCTCCTCACCACCAGCATGTGTGCTTGAGGTTAAGAAGCCATGAAAGGCATTTATTCAGTGACATCCATTACCTGGTGTTCCCATGTGAAAACAGGGAGAGAGTGGTGCCCTTTCTTGAAAGGACCTTCATGCTCATACCCTTTTTGCTATTCTGAACATAGAGTCACATTTGAGATGAGAGCATTACTGCTTCAATATTTTTTGAGCCATTTTAATAAATACAAAACCCTGAAGTTATATTTTTGTGTTTGAATATGGAATTAACATATAGACAAAGAATACTGAGGCATCTGGAAATTCTGAAGCATTGGAAAGTAGATTTGTATCCTAGTTTTTCTTTATAAAATGTGTAAATGTAGGCTTTTAATGTAATTATTTGTAATAATGTAAAAAATAGACATATAAAGAGAAAAGCAGTATCAATCCCATCACTTAAACACACACACACACACACACACACACACACACACACACACACACACACACAAAATCACCCTTTTAGGCATTTCCTTCCAGAATTTTTTTCCATTAGGTAAGAGTGTGGTTGTCTGTGGGTGTGTATAGACATGTTTGTGAGTATTGCAAAATGGGACTCATGTTTTATGTTCAGTTTTGTATTCTGCTTTTTATTTGCTATATTGTGAGCATTCATTGGTATCATTAAATATTCCTCAGTTGTGCAGAAGATATTGTCAGTTGTGTACCCTATTACTTAAACATTAAATAATAATATTAAATAATACCTACATTACAGCAGGAGATGGTGGGACACTCTCACTATGGAAGGTATGTTGCAGGCCTGGTAAGTGGTTGTTGCTCCCATTATCAACATTTTCAAGTTGCTTTCTAGAAGCTTTGTGTACACAATGTGGAAGAGAGAATGCTCTCACCAGAAATGAATATTATGATTTTACAGATGTGGAGTAAATTTAAAACCTCAGTTTTCTTTATAATGATGAATTATTCATTCACCAATTTATTTCTGAGTTTCTACCATGTGCCAAGGGATGTGTGAGCAGTAGAGCAAGTGTAAGATACAGTCTCATCCTCAAGAAGTTTGCAGCTGTATGACTCAATCTCTCTTGAAAGTAACAGTGCATGAGTATTTTAAGGGGAGAAAATTCATTGACCTAATAAGTTTGCAGAATGGTCCAAGTATATCTCACTCTTGCAGGCTCTCAGAACTTATGAAATCTTTAAGAGAAAGACACCCCTTCTTTAGCTTCATTAAGTGAAGCATTTACTGAACGTATCTACCCATGGAAATCTGTATCCCAACACACTAGGGTTCTCTTAAATTCTCCTGATGACTATGGTAAGTTACTTAGCACTACAATATTTTTTATGATTGTTTCTATTTATTTATGAAATCATATATTTGTTTTAGGTTGGGATTGGAGGTTGGGTTGTTATTGGAAAAATGAATGTGGTGGTATAAATAACCAATGGATATTTTCCTTTGTCTTGAGTTGGTTTCAAATAATAGCATAAAGACCATTAATACCAAAGTGCTATACTGAGATTTTAGCATGCTTCAATAATTATAGAAGACTGCAGTGGTGTTTACCTATGTGTGTCGGCTTGAAGATAGTTCAAGTAGTTTCTGCCTTGAACCTCTAAAGACCTCTTTCTAAGTTTGACATCTATCATAAGCATGACTCGAAATGCTGAATTGGAAGCCACTTGATCTGATAAAAACTCCTTCTCTAAAACTTTTTCTATTAAATTTCTCTGAAATAAATCCTGAGAGTACAAAGACTTTCACTGATAATGACTTCTTATCAAATATTAATATTATTATTAATCTGCTTTTGGCTACTTTTTGTAACTCTTCTCTCGAGAGCCTTTAACAGCGGTGCGGGCAAGCTCCATTACCCAGGGATGGCACCGTTCAATGAAAGCCAAATTTCCATCTCAGCTGGCTTATTCAGATATGTTTTTCTTGTGCAGTATTTCAGAAATGTAACCTGTTGTCAGGCCGTAAGAAAAAAATCTATTTTGATGTATCTGAAACAAAGTATAAGGAAATTGGTAGTTTCTTATACTATCGATGGGAGTTTTCAGTTATTCTAATACCCTTGGGAGGCAGTAGGCAATTTTTTCAATAAAGTGTATATAGCTTTTGATCAAATAATTAAACTGTCAGGAACTTATCCAGTGAACATCCTTATGGAAAGAAATCCCTAACATAATGTACGAGGCTAGGCATTTCAGCTCTGTCTACCTATAAGGTATTAAATTTACATCTATGCAACTGAGTACCAGGCAGCCATTGAAAATTATTAATATATCTGCAGGGGAAAATTTCTAGCATATAATAGTAAGAGGATAAAAGCAAGGTGCCAAGTGGCTCATGTAGAATGATAACCTTTTATTTAAAAGTAATAACACAAGAGGCACCTGGGTGGCTCAGTCAGTTAAAGGTTTGACTTCGGCTCAGGTCATGATCTCATGGTTCACAAGTTTGAGCCCCGCATGGAGCTCTGTGCTGACAGCTCAGAGCCTGGAGCCTGCTTAGGATTCTGTATCTCCCTCTCTCTCTGTCCCTCCCCCACTTGTGCTTTGTCTCTCTTTCTCTCCCTCAAAAAGAAAGAACACAAATATACATAAAGACACACACTTATACACAACACTTAAGTCTGTGTGTGTATAGTCCTTTTTTTTTTTTAAAAAACTATACACAAAAACTCTTGGCTATGTTTCTTTTGGGGATAGAGACTAGGTGTTTGTGTTTTGCTTTATATATATATATATATATATATATATATATATATATATATATATATATATATATATATATATTGGATTCCATCACTGTGCTGTCACATTATCTTCCACTTTCAATCATTGGTCCACACGGCTCTTCACTGCTCTCACTTCAGGTTAGGACTTCAGTGGAGAACAGGGGTTAGGGTACTGACACCCAGTAGGCATCAGCTTTTGTCAGGTGCTTGCCACTAGCTGGCCACATGGTTGATGCCTTCCAGCGGTCTGACTTTCGAATTTCCTAAAACGTGTATTTGTCCTTATTAAATCAACAAATTCAGTGTTGGCTAGCCTTATATTAGGAAACATTGAATTGCTGGATTTTTTTTAATGGCTGTGAAATTGCATAATCATGATACTTCATTGATACTATTGGAAAATGTGAAATACTGCATGGTAGAAGAAAATATTGACTTGCAAGAAATCATTGTGGTTTATTTATTGTCATGATTACTTAACTTACCAAACATAGCTCTCCTACTGTGCAATTGTATAAATGAACAGCTGAGGCTTACAGTTACCCAAACTGACTAATTCCTATTCAATTAAACAACACTGAGCTATAAAATGCACATTTCCGCTGTGATATCGTACATTTTTCGATGCTCAAATGCTTACTAGCCCACCCTTTCTGTGATTTTTTTTTTTTGACTTGTAAATTCAAGAAAACCCAAAGTACTTTGCATATTAATGTGGGGGATTATTATAAATATATCCTTATCTACACATGGAAAATAGTATTCAACTCTGATTCTGGTCCCCATTGGCTTTTCTGTGTCACTGAGTCTAAAGTGAAGAGCTTGGGGAAAGAAATTCCATACGAATAAATAGGTTATCATAGAATTTATCTGTGACTATTCAATCTAGCTTGTAAAGCTCAATGCCTAGGATGTTCCTGTTCCATATACATGTCACCATTGATGAGGTGAGAGAATTGGTGACATTGGCACAGACTTTCTTTCAATATGGTAAATGAAAGGATGTGACTCACTGATAATGTGTTTATAGCCAGTTTTTAAATATAGCCAGTTTTAAATACCAAAAGTACACAATTGTAAAAGAAATACTATGATTGTCTCATGTTCAGTGTGAGTATATAGGATGATTGCCACAAGGAAACATTAAAAAACAGTATTGATCAAGATAACACTGTCTTAGAATTTCATTTTAGCATTATTCGTTAATGATTGTATGGCATATAACAACAAATGATATAACCAGCATTCACTGGTATAGTCTCTTGGAGTGCTTTAGTTGAGCCATGATATTTATTTATTCTCCCCTTAACATTGGCTTTATCATCAGCTCCATTTTGAAAGGAAAATAAATCTGCCAAAGTTCACCGAGCTAACAAGTGACAGGGCTGGGATTTAAAACTGGGCTAGAATATCCTTGTGGGTGAACTGATAATCATAGGAAGCAAGAAATTCATTAGGGGACCACTGGAAAAGGACGAGAGAGAGGTTTAATAAGGTTTTGCTGTTTTACTTGAATGCACATTTGTGGAATAGATACCCATACTTAAATGAGTACAGCTAAATTGTTGCTATTCCTTTTTCTTTCAGAAATAGGATATACAAAATCCGTTTTGCTTAATTCACTGTTTCTCTACAACCTTATGAGAAATATCCATTTTAAGTACATATGGTGTTGGATTACAGATATACAGAAATTTTTTGCATATTCCTCATTTATCTACAATTGTTTTAATTTTGTCTAGTCTCAACATTGTGTAATATGTGAATTCAGTTAGTTTATCTCATTGATTTGCAACACTATATTTTTTAGTTTCCCCCAATTTATGGACTAATAGCCTATAAAAATACCAAGAAATAAAGTTACTGTTTGTTTTTTGTTTCCAGACTGGTTTTCTGTTCCTTTACATGTTCTCTGCTATGAGGAAACAAAAATATATGTAGATATTTTACATGATCTGCTGGGAAATCCTTCTGGTTTAAAAAATAATATAAAATAATTGAACTATTTTTATTCAAGTTATGCAAAAATTGAGAGTGTTTTAAATGTTTCTTATAAATATTTAGGTGGAAAATTCTCATGAAGATTAATAATGCCAAGTTATATGACTAAACATAAGTTCATTGCTAATTGATATTTAAATGTAACACACACTTGTTTGGCAGTTACTTTTGAAATCTTTTATAAGGAATGGAGCCATACTTTTTTTACATATCTAATGATGGTTCCCCTAGGCAACCACTGATCTAATTTCTGACTGAAGATTTTTCTGTTTTGGATGCTTCACGTAAGTAGGATCATACATTCTGTGACCTCTGTGACTGGCTTCTTTTACTTAGCATAATGCTTTCAGGTGTCATCCCATGTTACAGTATGTATCAGTATTTCATTCTTTAAATGGCTGAATAATATCTCATTTGAGGTCCGTACTACATTTGTTTATCCACTCATCAGTTGGTGGATATTTGGGGTTCTTTCCACCTCTTGAAAATAATACTGCTGTGAACAAGTTTTGTGTGGACAAGTTTTCGATTATTTTGGGTAGGAGTAGGATGGCTAGGTCATGTGATAACAACTACCAGCTATATAACATAAGTCTATGTTGAACTTTTTGAGGAATGCTCAGACTTTTCCAAAGCAAATGCACCATTTTATATTCCTATCAACAGTGGATGAGGATTCTCAGATCTTTACAATGGAATAATACAGCCCATTTCACCAGTGTTGTGGAGATTAAGGCAACATATGTGAAGTGGTTAGGGTGGTTTTGGCACAGAGTGTGAAGGCTCAACAAATGTCTCCTTCTTTGGCTTTTCATCATTAGAAAGACCTCTCTTATCTTGAGCCAAAAGAATTCAACTGAAGAGAAACAATCGACTGCCTCCACCAGAAAGTAGCCCTTCCATAATTAGAAGACAATTTTGATGCCTTCTTGATCAAAGACCTTACCTGAACAAATTCAGTCTGCCTCTGTTAGCTTTACCTTATACATAAATGGACCCATATATTCTTACATAATTATAGAAGTGCTCAAAGCATGAATGACCTGCCCCTCAGCGTGATGGAGGGGCAAAAGAGCTCTTGGCTAGAATCAACTTCCATTTCTGCCACTGTCAGGCCTGAATTGTGACTTAATGCCTCTGTAGAACAAGGACTCAGATGAAATGGTCTCTAGGGTCACTTTCAGCTCTATTTAGCATTTGAATTTTAACATAGTCACAAAAATAGCTTAAACTTACACATCTGGACTCTTCCAAATGAAATACCTTTCCATTGCTGTAGAGCATTTTGTCAAGTTTCACTACTGAATTCCAAATTTCCAGAGTTCATCTGAGAAGAGATATTCCTGCTTTCTAACAGAAGAATCCTGAAATGTTTAGCTAAGGGGACAGAAGCAACCTGGTTTCTTTTTCTCCCTCTGATCCCACTCCTTTGCTCATTTGAGTTTAATTATATCCCCAAATTCTCTTAGAGCAATGTTTTTTCCTTCTTCTGCACTCAACAGTTTTCTACCCTGTAGACACAATACTTGATGACTAACTGGGAATATGTTTCGCTGGACACTGAATAGGTAAATGTGGATTTATGTTATCCCAAGTAACTTGGAGACCATAAACATTGCCCTGCAATTTTGTGCAGGTGTATGGGAATTTTCATGGTCCACCTAGACTCCAGAAATTCCAAGTTATTATACTCAATTATACCCTTATTATACTCAAGGGATACACTCCTTCAAATGCTTCCTGGAATTTTGTAACTCACTAGTAAAATTCTGGTATGGATCACAGTAGGAAATTAAGAACTTCTCATGATAATCTAGTGTACCATGTAAACATGGTAAGAAAATAACATAGAGCTCTGTACCATTTGCTTTGGAGAGCCCAACAGATGTAGGGTGTGGCTCATTGATTTCTAGATAGAGAAAGAACTGTAGCAGGTGAAGAAAATATTCTTATAAGCATTACATTTTTTTTTAATGTTTTAGGGTGGAGATTTTGTATTTTTAAGTATTGTGGGCATAAAATTAGTTCTACATATTGCATCCAAATTATAAGTGACATCTGTGTTTCAACTTTGAATTTTTGCCATGAGGCAATTGCCATTGGGGAATAGCAAGTAGAGTCAAGCATAATAAGTTTTTGAAGATAAGAAATCAAGCAAAAGTGTTCCATCTTCATATGCTAAAGGAGAGAAACAAAGACATTGGCAAATAGTAGTTCCACATCATGTGAGGGTGTTGTACACATGGGACCACTTTTAGTTAGATAATGTTTAAGGTGTTTTAGAGAAGACTGCGTATCTCCCTGTCTTCGTAAAACAGAACTTTATGAATCTGACAGAAATGGCAGAAATTTTGGAAGAATTAACAGGTTATTTATTTGTCCATTATTATCTGGTTTCCAGAAAAATTACTTAAGGAAAAACCATTTATTTGAAACACCACATATCAAAGCAAGAGATGAACAAAAATGTTTATAGTTAAAGATGTAAAAGCTGAAGGGAAAAAACTCTCAGTAACTTCATATATAGAATTTTTCTTTCCTGAGTAAGTAATTCATATTGTGCTCACCTCTTGAGTAGTTCCATCATGTAAGTTTTTCTAATGAATGATGACAAAAGCACCAATTAGCACACTCAACCTGTAGCATTATCATCTCTCAGTAGACTTTTAGCTGTTTTCTTCCTTAATGTCAGTACCTAGAGTCCCCACATGGGAGGTGCAAAGTTTAATGCAATGTGGGGATAAATTCTCCATGTCAAGCACTGCTAATCTCTGTGTTTCTGGATCATTTTAAAGTTATAGTGGAGTGCATTTCTTGGCAAAGAAAAAGGAATCTTTAGTTCCCCAGCAAAGAAGTAAAATGTCTTTTTGATGGAATGAAACCATGACTCCCCATGGAGTATTATATACATGGAGAACTTCTCTCTTTCAAACAAATACAAAATCTTTTTAGGGGAGGAAGAGTTGAGTCTATTAGGTTCATTAAATTTAGGTTCATAAAAATTTGTTTCTTTGCAAGTATTTTCCAGTCAACTGTTTCAAATCTGGAAAGTTCTTGGGTATTTGGGTTTTTTTTTTAAAGCAAAATTATAAAACTATTACAGCTGAGAGTGAACTGGATTAGTTCTGTCCTGTCAGAATTTCCTTAACTTCTCCTTTGACAGGTTGCTAACCCAGTAGATCAGGAGATTTCAGTCTGTTTGTTAAGATCACTCTTGATACTCTTAAGAGAAAGATGGAGAAATTTAAGGAAGACAAAAAATGGCACATAGTTGAATAATCCTATCTAAAGATGACAGGGAATTTTATAAAGTCATGCCACAGGGTTCTGTCTTGGGCCTTGACCTAGCCACTATTTTTGTCAGTGGCTAGGATAAAATGTAGACAGTGTTCTTCTTGACAAAAAAATATTGTAATAAGATCTGGAAAAGTAGATCAAAGAGATGAATCCTCATAGGGATTAATATAAGATTCAAGAAAATCTATGGAACAAGTCCAAAAGAAGAGAGAAATTTCTTAGCTATTGAACCTCAGGGAAAAATGTAGGACAGAAGTTTTCAGCTTTGGTTACACATTTGAATCACATGGTGGGTATCTGGGAAGACAAAAAATGCCAATATCTGGACACCACTCCAACCAATTAAGGCAGAATCTCTGGGGGTGAGGCCCAGGTCTTGGTGTGTTTAAAAACCTCCCCTGGTGATTGTATTGTGCATCCAAGGTAGAGAGCTACTGAGTTTATCTTGTAGATGGATTATAAAGCCAATAAGGAAGTAACAGATGTAACTGTCACCTTTTTTAAAAAGCTAAATTTTTTCTTGATTGGTCAGACACGTTGAGAGTATTGTAGGAAAAGAGGGAAGAACAAGATAAAAATGGTGACAGATAGAAGTCTTTTCTGAAAACTCTTTAAGCAGGTGGAAATGCTTACTTAGATGGTTAATGTCAGTAGGGCAGTAGCATTTTTAAGGAAGAGATCTCAGCATGCATACTTTTACACTCTGGGATACTGTTACAAAGAACCTTAGACTAGATTACCTATAGAGAATCAGAATATTATGGAGACTTTCTTGCAAGAAATAAGGGCTTCATTAAAATGAGTCCTATCCTTTGACCGTTGGGATATGTGCATGCATATCAACCCTTGTGGTGTTTTTGTTGTTGTTTATCAACAGACTAATTTAGAATCTAGAAACCTGGCCTTTCAGTCATGGAAAGCCACTGATTTCTGCCAGCCCTTGACCAAATCTTCCCATTTTGTCCCTCCTTGTTAAATAATGTCATAAATCTCTTGCTTCTTCTAGTTTCTTTCTCGAAGGAAGCACAATCCAATTGCATATCCCTAAACTTGTACTTCCACTGTTCTTTCTTTGGTTCTCTTGGGCACCCAAACCACCAAGTGCTTCTTTCACATCTGAGCAATGTTCTAAAGAACCTCCCCTTTCTCTTCCATCTGGAGCTAGGCAGCTGGGACTGGCTTGGTGAGGACAGAGGGGGAATACTGTGAGAAGAGGTTATTTTCACTTCAATCTCTTTACTCTGTCAGGATTGAAATGTGTGAATTGATATTTGATTGCATGATTCTTGACCTTGCCCAATTTGAGCTTGCAGGGGAGTCATTTCAAATACTTGTGCTGATATGGAGCCACTTAAATAATAGTTATATTTGCCCTGTTATTAACTTGTTCTCAAGTCACTGATAGCCTTTTCCTGAGGACAATTTTGCTGTGACTTTTGATGTGATGTTGGAGTTCAGACATACACCTAGACTAAGCGGTTTACCCAAGTATGTCTTATGTACACAGAGTTCACTAAACAAATGGGTTATTGGACCCGTCTAGGCCAACAGATTTTTTTGTTTTTTTATTGTCTTTGTTTGTGTTTCTTTATTGTCTCCACTTTGCTGATGTGTCTACAACATCAGCATGTGAAATTCTCCATAACAGATGTTTGGACATTCCTATCCATTAACCATCAGTCTATGCACTGAAATTATCATTTTGATCCAGCTATTTTTATGGTGACTATCTTAATAAGTGTGAAGGATTATGAACACGTGTTATTTTAATTTTAATTACTTGTCAGTATAAAGAAGTAGCATTCGTTGATTGTTGTTTAGGTTTCTTCCTTCAGATTTGGTATCAGGAAAAGAATGCTTGTCCCATGAGGGAATGGGTTAGAAACCAGGATGTTCATTTTAATAAAATGTTAGCAGACTGTGATAGGATGTGATGCTAGGGAGGGACCATTCAGGGTAGATTTGTACATAGTTAAAAATGGGCAAACATTGGCATTTCTATGACCCATGCTCAGATCATGTCCTTGCTTCTGACCAGTCATTAATTAAAAGTCACAACTTTTCTGAGCATAAGTCTTTGTAAAATGGGAATATTTGACCAGAATAATTCTAAAATCTGTTGTCACTCAAAAACCTCTATTGTATTATAATTATAAAGCCATATACCATTTTTTCAAAGTATTATGCCATCGTTCTATTTTAATAAGGCTTAGCAATAATTTTGTTCATCTACACTCAAACTTACTATACGTTTTGTATTGTCTTGTTGGCATCTTTACATGGAAAATATGAAAATAAAATAAATTATTAGGATTATGGGCAACAAGGACTCTGAGGTATGTTTTTTGAGGAGTTGTAATACTTTCAAAATCAGGAGAACTAAAACATTTTCTCTCATCACCCCCTTAACTACTTAGACACTTCAAAATATTAGTGAGAGTATAAATTACATACAGGTATAAAATAATACAAATAGGTAACTCAGTGGATTAAAATCTGAACACTACCCTTCAGAAAGCCCTAAAAACTCCAGTCAGTCTAAGTTAAATGCCAGAGGAAATAACAAGTCATTTTTAAAAGAAATATTCAAGAACATAAGAAAAATGAAAAGATGTTATCTGTCAAACCTATATGGTTCCTAGTGTATTTTGAACAATGAACCCCTACCCCCAAGGTGGATGCCAATTTTGATTCCGTGAAAATTAAAATTTGGATGGTCATATCCAATTAGGGCAATTGACAAAATAACCCTGATGTGTTTTATTTGTTTGTTTGTTTGTGTTGGTGGTGGTGGTGGTTGTCATTGCTGTTGTTTTAAAGTAATCTTCAGGACCATACTTTTTCAAGACTGGGTGTGTTTGTTTCTTTGTTCTAACAGTACTTTATGGTAATTATCTTTTGGGGCCTTTAAATTGCTTAGGTAAGTACCATGCAAAATTATATTTCTCCCTGAGTTTCTAATGATTTTTTGCTTTCTTAATATTGCTTTTCTGGCTTCTTTAGTTTGCTGAATCATTGCCTATGCCTCTGGGAGACATGTAGTTATTTCCCAGAAGATTCATTCCTGATGAGAAGTGATTGCCTACATATTAGAGGCTTAGGTGTTTCGGCTGTTTGGCTTCTTTTTTGATAAATCACAGTTGTTGCAAAACAAGTGTACAGCTAAGCTCAGGAATTGCAGATTTCATGGTGGATGGGCCCAATGGAATTGGTGACATGTTCTCTGGCTTTTATCTTTAGACTTGTTTCAGGTATTAGAGGGTATTGGAGATAAAACCATTCTGCCACCTGCTCTTCTGAGCTGAGGTATTGGTTCCTATTGTCTTGGACTTGTGTCTCATACACTTGACTCTACTTTCGAAGTTCCTGCCACCAGACATGTTATATATTTTCAGAGATGCAGGTGCGTGGGGGTTTGTAAAGACCAACTAGAATAGAGTCTAAGGGAGTGTGTAGGTTTCCAAAAGCAGTAAATTACTGGAAATGTCCTCACGTGGACAGTCTGAAGAAAATTGTGATTGATATGAGATCACTTGGGTTAATTAAGGTCATATTCCATAAAGTGGTTGCATTTTACTTTCTGGGTGATGAAGACTGAGAAAGCGTTATGGAAACAGTTTTAAACACCCTCATGCATCATTAATTAGAACTGACAAAAGAAGCAATCAATCAGAAAGAGAAAAGACCTGGAACAGTGCTTAAACATTGAAAGCAGATTATAATAAAGCAGAGGAGGGTCCCAGGCAAGTGTAAAAACAGCAAAAGCTGCAGGATCTGGAAGAGTCCACAGCACCTCATTCATCTCATCCAGGTTTGTGATTGTCAGTTTGAAGCTTCTCATCAGTACAGGACCCAGTGCAGGCTTCTCAGACCTGCCAGGTCTCACAGAGTTTGAAAGTAAGGTATATGGCAAGGGACAGGCAGATATGCTGTTTATTATAGAGAAGGGAAACACTCAAAATATTAGAAAAAAACTTTTGACTTCCAGACCAGGTGATTTAAAAGTCTGTAAAATGTCACAGGAACAGAATCTCATATTGTGTATGTAGTGCATCTGTCCTTTAAAAAGTGAATAGATTTGTTCCTTGTAAACCAGTTGTCCCAAGGTAATGTGGAGTATTTTCAGTTTAGGCTCTTTATGATGTAGGTCCATCACTTATTCTGATGTACTATATTTTTTGGTACTTTTAGTTTGCTTTTTATTTCATATAAAATAATCCCACCTGTATTTTAAGTAGAATAAATGTGTCATCTATTTTTTTTTTTTTTTTTTTTTTTTGCCAGTAGCATTAAGGCCAATCCAATTCTCTTTGATAAATGAGATGCATATCCATGAACTCTGTTTTTGGGGGTATGAATAACACACCTCTCCTTCTTACTTTAACTACATTATTCATAGGCCCTAAGCCATGAGACCAGTGTTCTTTCCTTCATGCAGGCGGAAGTCCACTGAAATAACTGGGAGTTTTATGTAACTCTGGTTGAAGTTAATCACTTTCTTCTGCTACTATCCCTTAGACTATCCATTGCTATGTGGCACATATTTTTACTTAAGCTTATTTTTTCTGTTTCCATTTCACTTACTCATTGCAAGTTCCGAAGGAAAAGGAACCTTTCTGTTTTAATCTCCTCTGTTCCCAAAGGACAGAACCAATCTCCTTCTCCCTCAGGTTCTTGTTGAATTTTCTCAGTACAGCTGTTATAATCTGCAACCATTTTATGAGATGTCACAATCAGCTGGCATTTGTCTCTTTCTTTCTCTAGACTGAATTCCTCTTTTGAGGGAGTGACTATCTTATCATTATTCCTCACAGTGGCCTAAGGCTGTACCAAACACACAGTAGGACCCTAAAAATGTTGAATTATATCTTCCTCTGAGGGGAATTATGGGGCATCATTTTGGAATATGGGCTGCTAGCAAGTTTCATTTTCTCAAATTACATTGATGGCAATATGAGATCATTGGGAGGAGCTGGTTTCAAATGGAAGAACATGACAGAAGAGAGTATACTATCATTTTCCAGAAATTTCCTTCCTTACCAATAGGGTGCCAATTCAGTGAAGTTGATTTTTGCACAGAATAGCACAACTTGCCTAGAAAATGTTTGCATATGGGAAATAATTGCAATCAGTGATTTTTGTTCGTGCTATGTGCTAGATACATTCAAAGGCACTTTCTATCCCTTACCTCTTTTTTTTTTTAATTTTTAAAAATGTTTTATTTATTTTTGAGAGACAGAAAGTCAGAGAATGAGAGAGGGGTAAGGGCAGAGAGAGAGGGAGACACAGAGTCTGAAACAGGCTCTAGGCTCTGCGCTGTCAACACAGAGCCTGATGCGGGGCTCAAACTCGTGAACAATGAGATCATGACCTGAGCCAAAGTCAGATGCTTAACCAACTGAGCCACCCAGGTGCCCCTCTATCCCTTACCTCTTTTAATCCTTACAATAACTTTAAGAAAAAGGTTGTATATTCTTCTGTATGTTAGAGTATAGAGAAAGAGAAGTTATCACCCAAGACCACGTTAGAAATAGTACAACAGACTCATGACTGAGCCTGTGTCTGATCCAGATCACATCTCCCCATCTATTTACACTGCCTCCTGCCACACCCCACCACTGATTCGCTCTTAGACTCAATTGGTTGCTGGCAGGATTTGCCAGAGTAGGAAGACTGAGGACCCAGAGATTAGGCGGATGTGAAGGGAAAGCTGCTTTTTTAAAATAATAAGACAGAAAGTAGAACCTCCAAGGAGATTCTCTTGAAGGACACCCTGAGGCCCTAACTGTTTTCCTCCCAATTTCACCTTTCCCATGAGGCTCCTTCCCTTCGTGTTTCTTAGCCACACCACCTTGCCTCATGGAGACACAAATGATCTTTTTTTATCCTGTGACTTAAGGGGCAATGTAAGGTGATACCCTCTTTTGGTTCCATTAACATAGCAGAGACCACTGGAACTTGATAAATGCCATGGGAGAACAAAACTGATAAAAATACAATTGAAAAACCTATTAGCAATCCAGTCTGTAAATTCCAAGCTTCTGTTTTGCCCGACTTAGCTTTTTGCCCATTTCTTTCAATATCCATTATCCACTATGTATCAGCATGGTGAGTCAGTATTATTTTTTTTTTCATTATGAAGACACCTTTGGTTTCCTTAGTGTATAGACAATGTTTGTTGCACATGTGAATTTGCAGGCCTTTAGTAGTTGCTGTACTCATCACTTCCACTCCTTTCTGGGACCCACAGTTTAGTTCTAACTTTGCACATGTATAGCTTCTTTATTTGCAGAGGGTAATGTCTTACCACCTTTACCTAGCAGCCCCTTCTTAGTATCTGTGACAGCCATGGTGAAGGTTAATGTAGGCAGCCCCTTTTTATCTCTTATTTAAGGCGGTCTTACAGGTTTGACTTCTTAAGAGCCCTTTCAAGTGATTGCCTCCAGGAGTGGAGACCCACCAGTGGGTGGCCTATTGGCTAGAGTAGAAAAGTCCCAGCTAGAGTTGACAGCTGAAGACCCAGGCAAGACAGTTAGCACTAGGCCCAGGCTCTGGATAGAGGGGAGCAGGAACAGGAATCCTATCCAGTGGTAGGTAGAGAGCAAGAGGACAGTAGGCTAAGGTTGGTTAGTATCAGGAACCTGACAGCAAGAAGCAGAGACCGAGATTTGCAGATGGGGCTTTGGGAATCAGACAGCAATCCCTGAGTTCACTCTCACAAGGCAAGACTTGAGTTTTGGAGGAACTTGGATAGAGGATTAAAGCAAGGCCAGCAGCTAAGACTGAGTTGATGTTGGCTGACAAAGGTCAAGGGTGGTGCCAAGCCTGCTGCTGGGTCATATGTTGTTGATGACAGTGCCTCAAATGTAAGGAACCAGAAGGACAGGACATGTGGTAAAGAGATAGACATGTAGTCAGAATTACAATGGTCAGTTTCAGTCCCACTCCTTATCATGTTATGGTTTGATCACTGGTACTTCAGTTAGGTGAGTCATTGTAGGAGGCCGTGGCTGTGCTGGGAAGGGTGTGTTTTCTCTCTCTGTGGGATCAGGCGAAGGGGTAGGTATTTGAAAAAAATATTGATCAGTGTTTTAACTTTTTTTACTCAGAAGGGAAAACAACCCTATTGTTTTTGTAATACAAACTATAGAAACTAAAGCTCTATGGGATCTTTTTGGCCAGTAGTGGGGAATATGGTGATTCACTCCAAGGAAGTGAATCAGAATCTCCTGGGGAAGGTAGCTAATTTTATTTATTCAAGGGGGCACTGGTGGCTTGGCTCTTAACTGGAATTTTTTGACAGCTCCTCACAGGCATTTATTTCCTTGGTTAGACACAGGAAAGAAGGGTTTACTCTCAGAAGGAACCCCTGGCAGGTGTCCTCCACTAATTGGATTAGTGATTCAGGCTTTGAGTATAGATGGATCTCCAAATTATGTTGCATGCATGACATTTTTTTTTTTTTTTTTTTAAATATTTTTTTTTCAACGTTTTTTATTATTTATTGTTGGGACAGAGAGAGACAGAGCATGAACGGGGGAGGGGCAGAGAGAGAGGGAGACACAGAATCGGAAACAGGCTCCAGGCTCCGAGCCATCAGCCCAGAGCCCGACGCGGGGCTCGAACTCACAGACCGCGAGATCGTGACCTGGCTGAAGTCGGACGCTTAACTGACTGCGCCACCCAGGCGCCCCGCATGCATGACATTTTAAAAAGATGACATGTTGAGCCAAACCAGCTGTGAAGAACTGGCGTTCCCTGACTAGGAGGCTCTAAGACAGGTGCACCTTTAACCAAAAAGGACTTGGTTGAATAGATTGAGGAGGGAGCTATTTATTTATGTATTTAACTTTTTTAAGGATTTTTTTTTTTAGTAATCTCTACACCCAACATGGGGCTCAAACTCATGACCCTGAGATCTAGAGTCACATGCTCTTCCCACTGAGCCAGCCAGGCACCCTAAGGACGGAATGATTTAAAAATATTTTTGCAGATGCCCTCACTATATATCCTCATCATGTCTCCCAAGAGGAGTGACTCCTAAAAGAAAAATAGAGCGGAAAAAGGATGGATACCATTAAGACCTAAGAAGGACTCATTCTTAGACCAGCAGCCAAGACTGAGTGGACATTGCCTGGTGAGGGCCAAGAATGGGCCTGCAACAGGGCCACAGTGCCTCAAATCTAGGGAATTAGAAGGATGTATAATGAGACAGGCATGTAACTGAAATTAGAGTTGACTATTTTATTAAAGCCAAAGTAATTTTTGAGTGTGATGTAGACAAGCGATTTACATTTATAGGCAAAGTAAAGGAAATAACATTTTAAATTGTGTTTAAACCATAAACATAATAGTTTTTAAATGACCAATTATAAACTGTGTAAAACTGTGAAGGAGTACAAAAGGTTAGCACATAGAAGCCCTGCAGGGCATTAACTTTTGTTGCCTGGTTGAATGATTTTGTATGTACTTTGAATAAAGCTTGTACCATCATCTACATTTAATTGAAGAATATCTTGACACAAGGTAAAACATTAAATAGTATTCTTTGAAACTACATGTCTGTATTAATTGGGCATTTTTCAGCACTGTGCACCCCAAAAGAAAATAAAGACCTAATATGAATGCTGAAACAGATAAGATCTATAATGCTATAAATACAAATAACCTTGTTATTCTCATTAATCAATTTTATAGTGAGAAAATTTGGTAGAAAATTAGATTTTGTAAACTATTGTTATTTATTGAAAAAATTAATGTTTATTTATTTTTGAGAGAGAGAGAGAGAGAGAGAGCGTGCATGTGTGAGCGTGGGGGAGGGGCAGAGAGAGAGGGAGACAGACAATCTGAAGCAGGTTCCAGACTCTGAGCTGTCAGCACAGAGCCTGATGTGGGGATTGAACCCACAAACCATGAGATCATGCATGACCTGAGCTGAAGATGGACACAACTGACTGAGCCACCCAGGTGCCCATGTAAAACATTTTTTTTAGCAGAGATTTTTTTAAATGTTTATTTTTGAGACAGAGAGTGCACGGGGGTAAGGGCAGAGAGGAAGACGAGGATCCGAAGCAGGCTCCGCACTGACAGCAAAGAGCCTGATGCGGGGCTTAAACTCATGAACCATGAGGTCATGACCGGAGGTGAAGTTGGACGCTTAACCGAGCCACCCAGCTGCCCCTAGATTTTATAAAATATCTTTAATTAAACCTCTTCTCTGTTCTCTGCATTGAGGGCTTCTTATTAGGCTTTTGTTTGAAAATGAATACTTTGCTTTAAAAGCATCTTAACAACAAATGTTTAGACGCACCAAAGAATGCTACTAATTGCTGCATATTATCATACAGAAATGTCGTTTTCATAATAATTTACAACTTTCCCAAATTTAAGACTGTAGCCTTCTCTTCCTGTGTATGTATTCAATATATTTTGAGTGATTAAAAAATTATTTGTGAACCTGACTACAGTGCTGTATATAGTTTTACTGTCTTAGCTTTAGATATTTTTGTGGCTAAATTTTCTTAGGAAAATTGCATTCAGTTAGTGTGTCAGGCCCAACAAACTTATTTGTGAGTTCCAACAACTTCAGGTAAGGAGAGAGATTGTTTTATCTTTGATTTTCAGGTAGAGCCAAGCAGGACAGAGGAACTCTTTTTTGTATGTAATAAAAACATTATCCTAGGCTGTCCTACTTTAGGCAGAGCCACACGGTGGCCTATTTTCATCCTAGCGCACAGAATGGAGCTTCTCTTAGACAGGGGGCATCCTGTAAACCAACCTCCTTGGCCTTCTTCCCTGTTATAAAGGAAGTGCTTTTCCTGTCCTTATCAATGTTGGGCTTACAATTTCAAGGGGCTCTAAGCCACGAGACACATGAGAGATCCTAAGAGGCTGGGCTGGCATTAATAGAAACTGAAGGAAAGAGCCCGAGGGCATTCTGTGGATAGGGAAAGAAAAGGAAAGAAGTGTCATTCTAGATTGTGCTTCTACTGACTTTCCAGGGGTTGTGCTTTTTCTCTCCCTCTCATCTTCCAGCGTATATAAAACAGTACATTTTCATGTCAGAGGGGACTGAGAATGATGTTATCAAAAGATCTAGTTCTTGAGAGATTTCTGCTCAGAATCAACATGACAGTTCAGTAGTTATAATTCCAACTGCTGTTATGATTTTGTAGATGGAACAAAAATACAAAGGAAGCATCCAGTTTCTTGTGAATTTAAATCCACACTTTCAAAATAGAAGGGAAGAGAGTGGTGGATAAAAAATGACTTTAAAAAGACAGAATTTGCATATTAGCAAGAAAACATGCCAGCTGTTTGATTCATTGTTAGATGTAAATGATAGCAGCCTATAAACCAGTCTTGTTCAGTCTGACTGTAAATCTAGATTTCATCCGTTTTCGGTGTCTCGTTACCAGTAGTAAGCAGATAACTAGATTCTCCTAAACCAGTGCTAATGGGGATATTCCAGAAAATTGCTAATATTTAGAGAGAAAATTTTAGAAATTATGTTATAGCTATGTCAGAAACAGGACATTCTGGGAAATTCTTATTTAACTATATTTTCTTTTTCTGTTTCCTATTGGTTGGATCTAGTGTCACAAAATGTCCATCTTCTGTCTGAATAATGGGTAAATAAGGAAAAATGTGAAGGGGAGTTCAAGTTTCTCAGACACGTATATGCCATTTGTTCTTGATGTCTTCTTAGATCCTATCCAAATCCCAAGGTCTTTTACCATTTGTCTCTAAGACATGGAGAATTTGGGAGCAGCACACACAGAGAGATAACTGGAGATATATTTTAATTTCCTTTGAGAACAGAACATCATGAGAACAATTTAAATGGCTGGAAAATGTATTCAAATTAAAGAGAGAATTCTTAATTTGTAGGAGCTGGAATGGATTATGGAAGTGGGTCAGAGGAATTTCTTCTCCAGAAAAGTATCTGCAAAGCGGTAGGGCAGGGGTGGGGGTGGGGAGGGGAGAGCATACTCCCCACTCTGGCGTTTTGCCAGGCTTGTGTACCTTCAATCTCCACAACCACTTTGTAGCTTCCGTGTTCCTATTGAACTTGACGTAGGAGTAAACAGACTCTGAGGTTGAGCAGTTTACCCAGGTCTTCACATCTAGCAAATGCTGGAGCCAAGATTCAAATTCAAGACTTTTCGGTTTCTAATAGTGCTGTTCTTTTAACAGCTCCACCATGCCCCTTCCCCTAGAGATCCTATTCATGCATTTAGTTTTCTTTGGAGCACACAACAAATGTGACTTGCCGGGTTTCTTCTGGCCCCTGCTGCCGTGGGCAATAGAGCAGACCTTTCACTGACCTTGCCCACAGTTCCCTGGGTACCACAGGAAATATGTCCAGGATGGTTTGTGATAGGGTATGTGGGATGGCTTCCTTTCCCCAAGGCTGTGACCACGTGCGTTTCTTGCATTCAGCTTATGTGAAGCTTTTCAACGGTCACTAACAAGCAACCTTTTCCAACAAAACCTGTAAAAGGAGAAGTTAAACGAAAAGAGAGGTCCACATTCTATGGGCAACCTACATATAATTTAGATCAAAAGTGTAATCTTTGAAACCTCATTAAAAAAAATAAAACCTTGTATAATTAAATTGAGCTTGAATTTCTAGGTATCTTCATAAAATTGTGAAGAACTTAAGAAAATTCAGTTTGTGAATCGCATTCAGCATTCATCACTCTTCGGTGACATTAGACAGTTTCATTACAAGGGCTCTCCCTCCTTTGAAGACTTTCAAGACACAGCAGTCAAAGTGACTGTCCCCTCAGGTCCATCTTCATTTCACTGGCTGTAGAGTGTCAAGAACACTGAAAGACTATAATGGGTGATTTTTCAGTGATGTTTTCTTTTCCTATTTCTATTTTGCTGTTGCTTTATTCTTTCAGAGTGGCTTTGCCATTTCTGCATTCCTCTCTGCAAGGTCGCCCTTTCTGTTAGCACTTCTTTCAGAGTGTCCGTGTCTGTAGGAGAGCCTTGTCCATAAGGAGAGGAAATCCTGGGCTGCCCGACATGATTATCAGTGCACACCAAAACTCTCTTTGGAAGAACAAGATCACCGTCGCTCTTGACAGTGAGGAACCCATCCTTGTATCCTGCCAGACCTCCATCCCAAAGGAACAACACTGGTTGCTCTGAGGAAGCCACAATGGAAGGATGGGGGGTAGGGGGGTTGGGGGAGATGGCTGCTGCAGTCTTGGTGGTTATACTGGGATCAATAAGGGCACATTTCTGGCAATGCGATTGGCAGAGAAACAGTTCCTTGAAGTTTGTCCCTGGAAAAAGGTGGCTATTAGTGTTCCAGAGATTGATCAGTCCACTCTGCTGGTTCGTGCTGTGCTCTGCTAGGGGATGGATGTCACCTCTCTTACCCCACAATTATCAAGATTCTGAGTTTAAAGATAGCATTTTCAGAATTTGCAGAAACATGTTATTCTGTTTTTTTTTTCTTCCCTAGAAGACAAAGTACATGAACAGAGTTTATGAAGCAAGACAGAGGAGGTGTGCCTGACACCTATGTGCTAATGAGACTCCACTCTGTTTTTAGATGTGACCTTGCCACAGGGCCTCCAGTGTGTGTTCAGTGTCCTAGAAGATGGTAGAAACCCTTGGGATATACTTGTCAAATCCTTCAGTGATGGCAAAAATCACTCAATTCCTTAAGTGACTTCTCTCTCTCAGGCAAGGCTCACGGTTGGCTCCACACACACCAGCAGAGTGTGAGTCATGAGAGCAAACAGCCCAGAGACAGCTGCACTGTAGCTGCCCAAAGGCCCAACCCTACCATAAGGCCAACTACTCCTGCCCAGGAGCCCGCAGACTGTCCAGATCTGGGTGCTTATAAACACACTCATGGGTGCAGGAAATTGGGGGCATAAGGAAAAGACAGGAACAGAAAGCATGATTCCATATTCTGGGCAGAAGATGAAGTTTACCTTTTGCTTTTCCCCATCCCCCTGTCTAGCTTTTGTCCTTTTCCTGGACCCCAATGTGTTCTTTGAAGGGCAGGTCCATGCCAAATAATAGCACAAGACCAGCTGCCAAGGCACTTGGGTCCCAGTGCCAACCTCAGCAAGTTCTAGACCAGTGGTTTTGAACAAATAACTTCACCTCTCTGAAGCCTTAATTTAACACTCACCTCTTTCTAGAGGTGTTAGAAGTGTCCTAGGGCTGCCGTAACAAATTACCACAAAGTGGTGTGGCTTAAACAACAGAAACGTATTCTCTCACAGTTCTGGAGGCAAGAAGTTTGAAATAGTGGTGTTGGCAAGGTTGGTTCCTTGTGGGGGCTCCGAGGGAGAATTCATTCCACACATTTCCTAGGTGGTTGTTGGCATTCCTTGGATTATTGCTGCATATCATTCCAATCTCTGCCTCCATCTTTACATGGCCATTGTCTCTATGTGTCTCTGTGTCTCCTTTTCTGTCCCTTAGGAGGACACTGTTTGTTGGATTCAGAGCCCACCCTAATCCAGAACCGTCTCCTTTCAAGATCCTTAATTACATTTGCAAAGATGCTTATTCCAAATAAGGTCACATTCTGAAGGGCCAAGAGGACGTATCTTTTTTGTATTTGACCCACTACAGGGGCAGGAATATCAGCTCTGCCTACTGCACAGGTTTGTGTTAGGAAGAAGTGAGATAATGCACATGTGAGTGTTTTCCGATAGGTCAAGTGTGACGTTTTATTTTTGGCACTCTCTAGCTTAGCGGCCTTTGTAAATGCCCCCATTTATGGAAGCCACTCTCCTGTTTTTGTATTCCATTTCCATTATGGTCTCATCTGGAGCTGTCTTTCTAGAGATTTATTCCTATCACGCTCCCTACAGTCTCTTATCCTCTGGCCCCAGAAGATTACTTAATTCTCGAATCCTCATGCGCTTCATCACTCTGAATTTTCCCCACTTATTCTGCCGCCTCACTTTGCACTCACTTCCCTCCTACTTATCTTTCAAGGCTGGGCTGATATCCCACTTCCTTGGCTAAATGTTCTTCCCCTATGTTGAAATTTCTCCAGGAATGTACTGAAGCTAGCTCACACTGCCTAGAGAGAGCTGAATGCTGCTGGTTAAATATTCAGTAATACTTTGGCAGCTTGAAATCCTCCATGGTAGGAGTGTTTCCACCGTAGAAATTGGCAGATGCCACAAAGGAGAGCGTTTTCTTTCTCTTTGCTGTCACACCACTGCATCTTCCCCGTCTCTGCACCTCTACAGCACATTGTTTTTACCTCTCTTTTAGCATCTTAAACATAATCTATGTATACGTAATTATGTAAATAATGACTCTTGCTAGATTGAGTTCTTTGAGGCCAAAGAAATGTTCTATATTATGTACAGTTGTCTCATATCTCACAGCACCTGCCATGGACTGCGTGGTGTTTCTCAAGGTTAACGTGTTAAAGCCTCAACCCCCAATGTGACTATATTTGGAGGAGACAAGGCTTATGATGAGGTTTTTCAGGTTAAAGACAATCCTAAGGGCAGAGCCCCAATCCAGTAACATTAGTGTCCTCTTAAGAAGAGGCACTAGAAAGTGAACTTCTGCTTTCTCTCTGTACTATGAGGATACAGTGAGAAGGCTGTCATCTACTAGCCAGGAAGAGAGCTTTCACCAGAAACCTAGTTGGCTGGCACCATGATCTCGGACTCTTCTGTCTCCAGAATGTGAGAAATGAAAGTCTGTCATTTCAACCACCCAGTCTGGTATTTTGTTAAAGCAGCATGAGCAGACTAATACAGCACCTAGTATATGGAAGATGCTCCATAAATGTATGTTAAATTGAGTAGGATAAAGGAACTAGAGTAAGGACAGCCAACATTTGTTGAGCCCTCCCTCTGTGCTAGCAACTCTGTAAAGCAGGTACTTTAGACCCATTTTATAGATGGTAAGTGCCATTTAGAAAGTGAGCAAAGTCACACAGCTAGGAGGTGAACCAAAAGTCTGATTCTATAGTCTAATTCTTAAACACTGTATTAAATTTTCTCTTGAATAAGATGAATTTCCTGTCCCAGACCTCTACCATCCAATAGGGTAGGTAGCTACATGTGACTGTTGAGCAGTTGAGATGTGGCTAGTCTGAATTTAGAAGTGCAAAACACATTTTAAAGATTTAATATGGAAAAAATGAATACTAAATACTGAAATGTTAAAATAGTCATATTTCATAGTAAGATATATGGGGTCATATAAAATAATTTCTACCTCTTAAATGTGGCTACTAGAATATTTTAATAACACATGTGGCTTCATTATCTTCCTGTAGAAATATAGACTACTGTTTCCTAGGGGACTCCACTTCAGCTACAGCAGTTGTATATCCAGACGTGATAATTCAGAGACTAGTCCACAGGTCTTTAACTTCCTCTGGGATTTGCTTTTGGTCACTTCACTGACCCTTTGAGACTAGGCATTTGCTAGGGATGAAGGAATAAAGGTCAGTGCTTCAGTCAAATTGGAGTCTTGTGGAAAGGTCAGGCATCCAGGGAGTCATGGAGCAAGGTTGGAGCCATTGGCCAAAGTATTATCTCCAAATAATCTGTGAATATCGGTTACAATAAATCTTGTGTCTGCTCACTTGGAGGGGAGCCATAGCTCAAAAGGAGATGCTTCAAAGGAATTAGTAATCAATTCCTCTCTTCCTTTAGAGGGCAGGAAGCTGCTTCCAGTAAACAAAATAAGCTGTGCTAGGATCTCACAGCACTCCCCAACTAGCAGCTTGAGGTCATGAGGATGGGCTGTCACTTCCAAATAGATGAGTAGAGAAAATCCACAAAGCAGGTGACTAAGACTTAGGCATTGCATCCCCACTGGTTATCCCAGGAGGCAAATAGTAAGGAAAGGAGACGTATGATTTGTGTAAATAGGTCAAATCCTTTGGAAAACAGAAAATGAAATACCAATAGATGCCAGTAAAATGAATCCATCAGCTTCCCAGCTTCTCTGTCTCTAGGCCACAGGGGTTCCTGCACGTTCCAGTCTGAGTCAGAAGAAAGAGAAGATGTGGAGGCCCTGATTCTCCTGCCTTTCTAATGAAGAAGTAAACTCTGGGAATGTTATGATGACATTTTATGTTTCTCCAGAGAGCTCTAGTTTCATGTAATTCTTTTGGATTTTCTTTGGTGTTCTAAGTTTCTCTATCAACCCCTGGAAACATCATGACTCTCGCTGATTTTTATCGGTGCAGAGCCCGGACATTTGTGCCCAAGCTGTGATGTTTATGGCTGTCTCTGACTAGCAACTGCAGAATGCTGCCAGAGGTATTTCCCTCATTTCTTCTCTGAATTTCCCCAGTGCACAGAACAGAGTCCTATCTCCACTCCTATGCTGTGAATGAACAGGCTTTGTGAAGGGGGTCAGGGAGGATTTCCTCTGGCAGGCAGGGCGGAGTGGGGGCTACCCATCTACTCCTCCTTCATTGACAGAGCATGGTGTGAATTTCAAGGGTCCCCATATCTGTTAATACCATTCCTCTAAGGAGAACAGAACCATACAGCTCTAGAGATGGTAAAAATTCTTCAAGTCTTCTCGTCCCTCCCTAATTTTTAAAGTGAAATTCAGCCCCCTCCCCACCATGCCAGGCCCTCACCTTTCACTGCACAACCTCTGAGTCCTCATCGTGGTCACAGGAAGAAGCTGGATGGCAAGATCCTACTCTTAAATCAAGGTCAGAAATAAGCGACTGCCAGTTTTGGCATTCAGTGTGAAAATCTGTGCATGATGCATTTGGCCCAGGGAACACCTAGTCTCACGATGACTTTGGAATTCCCAGCTGCGCCTGTCTCCTGGGCAGACCTCATTTGTTTCAGTTAATGCAGATGACAGGAAGGAGCTGCCGATCCTGGAGCAGCAGAGGCTTTTCTCCTTTTTGTTAGCCGGGGAAAAGTGCACTTGAGTACCCCGCAAAAAGTAGGCTTCCTTGGGGAGCATGGGCTTCTCCAGCAGTGATAGAAATGCTTCTGTTTTTGCCCTTCCTGAACCGTCCCCTTCCTCCTTGGCACACTAATGCTGGCACTTCATCTCTACTCTCCCTTTGTCCTGATACCCCCTGTGTCACAGGCTGTGACATTTTTAGAATGCTTTGTAAAGTAAAATGCCTCATTTTCTTCTTGGCTCATCCTACCTGGGGGAAGCCCTCTGGTCTTTGAACACACTAATCTCCCTGTCCCCTCCAGTCAGAATAACTGCACGCAGCCGCCTGTGATGTGGCCGTGTGGCATTTGGCAGCGCGGTGGGCGCTGGGCGCGTGCCCGGTCTCACACTCCACCGGTATTTCCTGTCACTTGTGGAATTTGTTTCCGATCACCTTTGCTAACCCATGTGGGTTTGTATTTTAAGCAGACTTCCTGCTTCCGCAGTGGTTCTCACAAGACACAGAGTAATCCGAGGATCAGACAGAATAACTAAATCACCAAGGAAGTTCATCTTCAGTGGTGCTTTACGTCCAGACACCTCCTGGGGGCCATCTTATGAATTTTTTCAAAGGTGTTTTCGTTGGTTACGGTAGTTTTTTTTGAGTGTTTTGTCTTAATATGAAAATACCTTACTGTATCCCAGCCTGTTTCCCATAGAGAATCCCACCCCTCCCTACAATTAACCTTTGAAACTGAAGCTACTTTTAGAACAACCCTGCCGTTGCTATTTGAAAAGGCAGTGTCAAACTTGATATCCTGTACATGTTACCTTGGCTGTTTAAAAGAGCTCAAAAAACAAAACAAAACAAAACAGAAACAAATGAGAGAGATAAAGGAGAAGAAAATATTTTGTTTTGATAAAGCTCTGTCACTAAATGTCGTTCCAAAGCCAAAGAAGTCTCTCAGAAGTCTCTAAACCTTGAAGTCATCTACAAACTGGGAATGCATATTAATTCATGCTAATTGTCGGAATGAAGAGATGGAGAGGATAAAGGGACACACCGAGAATATCAGGTACTACCCAGGATTAATACTAATTGATCCCAACTCAAGCTGCTTAAGCCTCGGAGATGGAGGAGTTCCCGGGGCATAATGGAACACGCCGTGAGGTGCGATTTTCTCAAATTCAGTGGGCCCTGGATGGATACATTCCATTCTGATGGATGAGATATTTGCTTCCTGGGAGTGTTTTCCTTCACTGGAGGCAAGAAAAATTGCTCCTTAAAATTTACCTCTCCATGGTTGAGAAATACAAAACCCAACATGTTTTAAAATTCCAAATGGCTAGGGATTGTCAAGCGTACAGAGACGTGAAGGCATCCAGGCACTTGTCTTGCTGTGCCCTCTCTTAAGTTGGGTATTTATAGAAGGGCCTTGAGTGCCTCTGCCTCCCCTTCCTCTTGTCCCTCTGAGCAAACAGGTTATAATTTTAAGATGACAGTTCTCATTTTGCAATAAGGTGGAAGGTGGAGGGGACAGACCCCTGAATTTTTTTTTAAATCAGTGATTTCAGCTTAATTATTACTTCACTTATTGTGATCCTAGTTTGTGCCAAGCATTAAGTGTTATCTTTTGGCTAACCACAGAATTTCAAAGGAGTTTTTTTTTTTTTTTTAATAATCTGGACCATGATATTTTACTTCAACTTTGCTTTAAAATCAAGTTTATTAAAGAATAAAACCAGCTTTCATAACAGATTTTTTCTTCCTTATTTTTACCTTCAAGCTGTATCATTGTGATGCTTGCAGAAGGGATTCATTTTCAAAACAGTGTAAAGGCTAAAAAACCTTATATATGATGAGATTTAATTTATCAACATAGTGCTGGATTCACTTGGCGGAACTACAGAATTGCAACCAAAGCAACACAGAAAAGTAGAAGGTCCTCCAGATACCACATGGTCATCCATGACCTCTGTGACGTATTCACATTTCAAAACTTAAGTTTATGCTAAACACATTAAAGAAAAAATAAGAATGTTTTTCTTTGCAATTTAAAAACTTATTTAAAAAGAAAAAAGAACAACCACGCCCTCTAGTGACAAATCATAAATTAGCAATGAAATGAAATTTGGTTGATCTTCCAAACCCCAGGGAGGAAAGCTCTGTGTTTCAGAGGAAACGTGAGTTATGACTAAAATCAGTAGATTAAAATGTGTGTGTGTGTGGGGGGGGGAACAGAGAGAGAGAGAGAGAGAGAGAGAAACATTTTGTGTTTTTAAGTGTTGACCATCTGTTCTGTCTCTCCTTTTATTTCGTTTTTAATCTTCATTATTTATTTATTTATCTTTTAGAAGCATTATGTCCTGTAAAGAGGTTCTGATGTACAAGCTTGGGGATTCATCTGGAGTTATTTCGCCATTTTTAACTTCAGTAATACTTTGTTTTACTCTTTAGTTAGGATTAAACATTTTAGTTCTGGTACTATTATCACTTGCCAGAATTTCAGGTCTAGGGATGCACAGTAAATGGATATAAGGTATAGGCAGAAAAAAACAAACCAAAAGGAGAAAATAAACACTTGTAATCCCACTACTCAGAAATATTAGTGTTAATAATTGAGATTAGATATATCTTTTGTCTTTTTTTTAATGAAAAAGATTGACATTTTCATGCCAAATGTTGGCTCACCAGCAGCATTGGGGTGGCTCCCTGGTTGACTGAAGGTGAGGTCAAGGGCTTAAGATATGTTGGTAAAAGTCAGCTTGAGCGTATGTGGATGTAAGTGCGCATACGTGCACATACCAGATGGGTGTGGGCCCCAAATAAGTAGTGTCTACCATGTTGCCTGACACCTGTCAAGGGGCCAAGACATGTTTGCTGAATGGATGAGGCAGCCTCACTATTAAATCAAAGTTTTGTAGAGGAGGAAAAAGCTAGAGTTGAGCAGGACTTTTGTGGTATACTAATCCAAGATGGACATCTATTTTTTGATTGCCCCCAGCATCTGTCGGTATCACATGGGAGAACGCTCCTTGAAATTTCAAAGGCTTTTATTTTTAATCTTCTCTTTAGAGCAGTTTTCCCCGGAAGGGATAATGTTTTCACTCAAAGTAAATTGGGCGAAATGTAATGGATTACGCTGGGGACGCTGGAAGTGAGCATTGAACAATGTGATTGGGCAATTCTGGAAATTTGTGGTTTGTTATTTTTGAAAGGCTTGTGCAAAATCTCTTGTTTTACTTTCATCATTGTCTCAGGGTCCTAGCGAAGAATTGGAGGCAGGGCAGAAAAGAGTGAAGCATTTCATCAAGGTCATCAGACAGCAATGATCCATCCGCACCCTGCTTCCCTTCCCTACTCCATGCGCCCAGGAAAAATGTTTTATTCCAACCTGCATCCTTTGTTTCCCCACCTCTATGCTTTCCTTCCAGTTGGACACTAGGGGGAAGTGTTGTGAATAGCAAATGAACACAGGAATTTACAATGGAGATCTTATTGGGCTTACTATAAACATACAATATTTTATTTACTTATGTTAGATAATAACCATTTTCTAAACCTACTCTGAGTTTAATTCTGCTCGCATAATTGCTGTTGTATGTGTGTGGGACCTACATATAACATTTCTGTAAGAAAAATGCTAAACTCAGGAAGCAGAGATTAAACTGCAGAAACTTATTAGCAGAAGATACAGAAGAAAAAATAAAGCTTTCATGACGTGAACTGGAGGTTTCACTGCATGTTAATTCATGATATATTAATAAAATTAATGCTTTGACTTAGAAAGCTTTTTTTAAATGCATATGATTACTGCAATCATGGATTTTCAGTTCTCAAGAAATTGTTTTCAGTCTATTTGTAGCAATTTTTTTCATCTCTGTAAAATCAAGATGGAAAAGTATTTTGATTAATGATTACAAAAATAGTAATGCTCATTGAAAAGCAAATTCAAACAATGCAAGAGGAATGATATTATCAAGAGAGTAGAGGGGCCCCGGGTGGCTCAGTAGGTTAAGCATTCGATTCTTTATTTCGGCTCAGGTCATCATCTCAAAGTTCATGGGATCCATCCGCGTGGGGCTTGGCTCTGACAGCCTGCTTGGGATTCTCTCTCTGCCCCTACTCCCACTTGTGCGCTCTTTCTCTTTCAAAATAAATAAACATTTTAAAACATAAAGAGAGTAGAAATCATCCATAATCCCTATTACTACCCAGACATGACCACTATTAATGTTTTGGTGAATATCTTTTTAAATTTTTTCCTGTCTTCTGCTTCTTCCCCATCCCTCTGTTGCCCACCCTCCTGCCTATAGGCAATAAACCCTAAATCTATCGATATTACCAGCTCAAATCTGTTTCCTGAGTGCCACTGGAATGTCCCACAAGCTCCTCAAACTTAATACTATTTTAAAACTGTTTTATAGAGAACAAATTCATTTTAATTTTTTCATATACACTGTCTTTAATATTCGTTCCAATTGTTGAGGCAGTCTGCCAACTCATACAATATACGTCCTACGTGAATTTAGGCTACCGGATGAAATTTAGGTACTTTTTGCCACATAGTCTCTCAAACATTGGGACCTGTCAGACTGTGCAAAGCAATCACCCAGGGAGCACAGTGCAATAGAGTTTCTTGTTCCCCATTCCCAGAGATCCTGAGTCAGTGGATCTTTCGGGGAGCAGCTTAGTTTCCCAGTGGGACCTGACCCCAAGTAATTAGGTACAGCTGGTCCCAAGTTCCAAGTTGGTGAAACTCCACACAAAGTCAAGGACAAGCAGGTAGATATCGTTTAAGTTGTTACTCTGTCTCCCTTCCATGCTCATCCTGAATTTTGTTTTGTTTTTATTTTGCTTTTTCACCTAAATTGTTGGAGCAGCCAAGCTTGTGAATACCCACTGATAGCTTGAGTGTTCTTTGTAACATGAAAGTCTCCTGGGAGCACTCAGCAGGGAAGGACATACTGAAATGTACTTTGTACAAATTGAAAAATGTGCTATGTGGAATGTGTTAATGAACTGAATTTTTTCAGCTAAGTGATATTTGCTACAATTTGTTTAGGTTTTCACACAGTTTATTTAGTTGCTGGAAGGAGAGATGTCCAGCTAGGACAAAATTAAAGTATAATCGTGAATTGTCAGAGCTGTAAGGACTTCAGAGGTCATTGGAACCAATGTTCATAAGGGAACTAAAGCCCAGAGAGGTCTAGTGTTCTAATCCAAGGCCACACAGTAAGTTCTGGTTAGAATCAGATCTAGAACTTAGATCTTCATCCCAGAGTACCATCTCTGTCTACTGTTTGTTCTTATCCCAGATTGGATGGCATCCCTGAGGCAAAGGACGAACTCATTTGCTCTGGGGGCATGGTGGGGGGAATGAGAAGCCAAGTGTTACCAGGGAAAGATCCCACAGCTTTGCTGCAGCTTTCCTTATGGCGAATTGTGGACAGCACATTGTTATTCTTTACCAGCTCCTTCCTTGAGTAATTATTGCCGGCTGTTCAGGACTGTAGAAGTGTTGTTCTAGGGATTTATTTTATCTTCCTCTTTAAAATGTATCCTCCCACCCATTAAACTAACAGACTTGTCACTGCGAGGTCAAATGGCTGCAAATGGCTCCTGCATTCACATTAGCATCTTCCTCCCCTACCTCTCATTTTAAGCTAGGCTTTTTGTTGTTTTAATGAAAGAAATGGAGCCCCAGATGTTGGAATGTCAGGAATTTAGCTGTGTTCATAAAGAGATACAGTTGGGGGGACAAAGGTGAGAGAATAAATTTTAGCAGGGCCTTATATCTCATCCTTTAAATGTAGGCCTTGTGGCTGGCAGAGTTGGGGTTTCAGAAAGTAGACCTAGGGTTTTTTAATATCTGCGCATCCTAGCCTCACCCCTGCCTCATCCTCTCAGACCACATGTACATGGATGTAACTTTGCAGGAGAAAAACCTAGTATATCGGGAGTAACTGTGTTTTTGTTTTTGTTTTGCTGTTTTTATTTTTATTTTTATTTTTATTTTTTTAATATATGAAATTTATTGTCAAATTGGTTTCCATACAACACCCAGTGCTCATCCCAAAAGATGCCCTCTTCAATGCCCATCACCTACCCTCCCCTCCCTCCCACCCCCCATCAACCTTCAGTTTGTTCTCAGTTTTTAAGAGTCTCTTATGCTTTGGCTCTCTCCCACTCTAACCTCTTTTTTTTTTCCTTCCCCTCCCCCATGGGTTCCTGTTAAGTTTCTCAGGATCCACATAAGAGTGAACACATATGGTATCTGTCTTTCTCTGTATGGCTTATTTCACTCAGCATCACACTCTCCAGTTCCATCCACGTTGCTACAAAGGGCCATATTTCATTCTTTCTCATTGCCATGTAGTACTCCATTGTGTATATAAACCACAATTTCTTTATCCATTCATCCGTTGATGGACATTTAGGCTCTTTCCACAATTTGGCTATTGCTGAGAGTGCTGCTATAAACATTGGGGTACAAGTGCCCCTATGCATCAGTACTCCTGTATCCCTTGGGTAAATTCCTAGCAGTGCTACTGCTGGGTCAAAGGGTAGGTCTATTTTTAATTTTTTGAGGAACCTCCACACTGTTTTCCAGAGCGGCTGCACCAGTTTGCATTCCTACCAACAGTGCAAGAGGGTTCCCGTTTCTCCACATCCTTTCCAGCATCTATAGTCTATCGGGAGTAACTATGAATTATTTGTGATGACAAAGCACTTGTTAATATGCGAATTTGGGTGGAGAAGTCTGTGCGGTAGTCACACACAGGGGCCATTGCAAATTTCTGGCGAAGATGTTTCTGTCTGCTGTCAGCTGTGGTAGACAATCAGGTTCTCCACTTTGAAATAGTAGTAAGTAGTGCCTTGTTATTTAATAATTGTCAGAAATGCCATAGAAGCACAGAATCTTGGCATTCATAGGAACTTCAGAGCTAACTCCCAACAGTGTGATTACATGGAAAGTTATGCTTTCTGGAGACAAACTTCAAATCAAATCTTACTTCCTATGTAGTCCCAGATAGGACACAGAATCCTTTTAAGTATGTTTCTTCATCTGGGCAGTTAGGATGAAGACATCTAACATGTAACCTTGTTATGAATACTTGTTCTTGGTCAAGAACAATTCACACTTCTGTCCCCTGCCCTTATGCCTTCTCTAGGCGTCCTTTCCACCATCTTCTGCTTGAGTTATTCCAGAAATGTGGAACTCGTTAATTCTTTGGATCCCAGTGGCTAGTCTGGGAACTTCTATGTGTTCATTCTTTTATCAGTAATAGTTATTGAGCCCCTCCTTGATCCAGGCATTGCTCTTTATATCAAATTCAGTTTGTGTCGCTGTCACTTCTACACTGCGACCCCCCCCCCCCCCCCCGCCCACTTCTCATCCCTGCAACAATGCAAGTCTCCCACATGGCAGCCCTTTGGCTGGGTAAGGACAATCCTTGTGTCTTCCATGCCTCTTTTCTTCAAACAAGTGTCTTCTGTGGTCTCTAGCCTACGCACTGACCTGTCCATCAGCATCTGGTTACATTTGTTTTTAGTTTTCCTTAAAATATGGCTCCTAGAAATTCTACCACATCTGCTGTTAGGCTAATGATAAGTCCTTTACTTAGGATTTTAACTTCCTCTGATTAGAACTCTCTGCCGGACATGATTCATTGGAGGACCGCATTTGCTCTCAGCTGCTTTTAGATGGCAATTGTGAATTTCTGATACCTACATAAATGTCTGAACACACTCAGGAAGTCAGTTGTAGCTCTGGGAAACAGATGCTCTGCTAGAAAGAGCAGTGTTCCAGGTGCAGGGAAGGAACAGCATGTGGTAAGGAAGGAACTTCTGAGCATAGGGTGCTGATGAGGATTGTGTTCTCTAACCCTAGTCTGCATCTGACTAGATACGGATTAGACAGGCACTGTGTTACAGATTGTTATGCAATTTTGTATGCCTGTTATTCTAAGTCCAAGACATCTTGTGGATCAAGATGGATCATATTGATATGACACCAAAAACATAAGCAACCAAAGAAAACCTAGATTGGACTTACCAAAATTAACTTTTGTGCTTTAAGAGACACCATCAGGAAAGTGAAAAGACAGTTCACAGAGGGGGAGATATATTTGCACATCACTTGACAAAGAGTCAGTTGTATTTATTTACAAAGCTGTGCAATCGTTACCATCATCTAATTCCAGAACATTTTCATCACTCCAAAGAAATGTGCCATGCCTACTGACAGCAGTCACTTCCAGTTCTCCCACTGCCAGCTCTTGTCAACCACTAATCTAATTTCTGTCTCAGGATTTGCCTATCCTGGACATTTGCTATAAAAGGAACCATATAATATTTTTCCTTTGTGTCTGGTATCTTTCACTAAGCATCATGTCTCTTTTTTTCTTCTTCCTTTTTTTAAATAATTTATTGTCAAGTTAGCTAATATACAGTGTAGTCTTGGCTTCAGGAGTAGATTCCCGTGATTCATCACTTACGTACAACACTCAGTTCTCTGTGCCCTCCTCAATGCTCACCATACATCCCACCCACCCCCAATCCCCACCCCCATCAACCCTCAGATCGTTCCCTGTATTTAAGAGTCTCATGGTTTGCCTCACTTTCTGTGTGTAACTTTTTTTTCCCTTCACTTCCCCTATGGTCTTCTGTTAAGTTTCTCAAATTCCACATATGAATGAAAACATACGGTATCTGTCTTTCTCTGACTGACTTATTTCACTTAGCGTAATACCCTCCAGTTCCATCCATGTTGTTGAAAATCTCAAGATTTCATTCTTTTTCATTGTCAAGCAGTATTCTGTTGTATATATAAACCACATCTTCTTTATCCATTCATCAGTTGATAGACATTTGGGCTCTTTCCATAATTTAGCTATTGTTGGTTAGTGCTGCTATAAACATTGGGGTACATGTTTGTGCTACAAATCAGCACTCCTATATCCTTTGGATAAATTCCTCGTAGTGCTATTGCTGGATCATAGGGTAATTCTATTTTTAATTTCTTGAGGAACCTCCACACTGTTTTCCAAACAAGAGGGTTCCCATTTCTCTGCATCTTCACCAACATCTGTTGTTTCCTGACTTGTTAATTTTAGCCACTTTGAACAGTGTGAGGAGGTATCTTAATGTGGTTTTGATTTGTATTTCCCTGATGATGAGCGATGTTGAACGTCTTTCCATGTGTCTGTTAGCCACCTGAATGTCTTCTTTGGAAAAGTGTCTATTCGTGTCTTCTGCCCATTTCTTCACTGGATTATTTATTTTTCAGGTGTTAAGTTTGGTAAATTCTTTATAGATTGTGATACTAACCCTTTATCCAATATGTCATCTGCAAATATCTTCTCCCATTCCATCGGTTGTCTTTTGGTTTTGTTGATTGTTTCCTTTGCTGTGCATAGCTTTTTATCTTGTTGAGGTCCCAATAGTTCATTTTTGCTTTTATTTCCTGTGCCTTCAGAGACATGTCAAGTAAGAAGTTGCTGTGGCCAAGGTCAAAGAGGTTGTTGCCTGTTTTCTCCTCTAGGATTTTGATGGTTTCCTGTCTCATGTTTAGGTCTTTCAACCATTTTGAATTTATTTTTGTGTATGGTGTAAGAAAGTGGTCTAGTTTCATTCTTTTGCATGTTGCAGTCCAGTTCTTCTGGCATCATTTGCTAAAGAGACTGTTTTTGTTTTTTTTTTTTTTTCCATCGGATACTCTTTCCTGCTTTGTCAAAGATTAGTTGGCCATACAATTGTGGGTCCATTTCTGGGTTCTCTATTCTATTCCTTTGGTCTATGTGTTTTTTTCTGTGCCAATACCATACTGTCTTGATGATTACAGCTTTGTAGTAGAGGCTAAAGTCCGAGATTGTGATACCTCCAGCTTTGGTTTTCTTTTTCAACATTACTTTGGCTATTTGGGGTCTTTTGTGGTTCCATATGAATATTAGGATTGTTTGTTCTAGCTTTGTGAAGAATGCTGGTGCTATTTTGATTGGGATTGCATTGAATGTATAGATTGCTTTGGGTAGTGTTGATATTTTAACAATATTTGTTCTTCCAATCCATGAGCATGGAATGTTTTTTCCATTTCTTTCATAAGCTTTTTATAGTTTGCATCATACAGATCTTTTACCTCTTTCATTAGGTTTCTTCCTAGGTATTTTATGGTTCTCGGTGCAATTGTAAATGGGATCAATTCCTTGATATCTCTTTCTCTTGCTTCATTATTGGTGTATAGAAATGCAACTGATTTTCTATACATTGATTTTATATCCCGCGATTTTGCTGAATTCATGTATCAGTTCTAGCAGATTTTGGGTGTAGTCTTTTGGGTTTTCCATGTAGAGTATCATGTCATATGCAAAAAGTGAAAGTTTGTCTTCTTTTCTGCTAATTTGGATGACTTTTATTTCATTTTCTTGTCTGGCTGCTTAGGCTAGGACTTTCAACACTATGTTAAACAACAGTGGTGAGGCTGGACATCCCTGTTGTGTTACTGATCTTAGGGGGAAAGCTCTGAGTTTTTCCCCATTGAGGATGATATTAACTGTGGGCCTTTCATATATGGTTTTTATGATAAGGTATGTTCCTTCTATCTCAACTTTCTTGAAGGTTTTTAATTAAGAAAGTATGCTGTATTTTGTCAAATGCTTTTTCTGCCTCTATTGAGAGGATCATATGGTTCTTCTTTTTTTTTTTAATTTTTTTTAACATTTATTTATTATTAAGAGACAGAGCGTGAACAGGGAAGGGGCAGAGAGAGAGGGAGACACAGAATCTGAAGCAGGCTCTAGGCTGTGAGCTGTCAGCACAGAGCCTGATGCAGGGCTCAAACTTACAGACTGCAAGATGGTGACCTGAGCCGAAGTCATATGCTTAACCGACTGAGCCACCTAGGTGCCCCAGGATCATATGGTTCTTATCCTTCTTCTATTAATGTGATGTATCACATTGATTGGTTTGCGAATATTGAACCAGCCCTGCAGCCCAGGAACGAATGCCACTTGATCATGATGAATAATTCTTTTAATGTGCCATTGAATTTGATTTAGTATATTGTTTAGAATTACTGCATCAATGTTCATCAGGGACATTGGCCTTTAATTCTCCTTTTTAGTGGAGTCTTTGTCTGGTTTGGGAATCAAGGTAATGCTGGCTTCATCGAATGAGTCCAGAAGCTTTTTTTCCATTTTTTAATTTCTTCTTTAATTTCCTGGTTGACCCATTCATTCTTTAGTAGGACACTCTTTAACCTCCACATATTTGGGGGTTTTCCACATTTTTTCTTGTGGTTGATTTCAAGTTTCATAGCATTGTGATCTGAAAATATGCATGGTATGATCTCAATTCTTTTATATTTGTTGAGGGGTGTTTTGTGACCCAGTATGTAATCTATTTTGGATAATGTTCCATGTGCATTCGAGAAGAATGTGTATTCTGCTTTTGAATGAAAAGTTCTGAATCTATCTGTTAAGTCCACCTGGTCCAGTGTGTCATTTAGAACCATTGTTTCCTTATTGATTTTCTGCTGAGATGATCTGTCCATTGTTGTAAGTAGAGTATTAAAGTCTTCTACAATCACGGTATTATTATCTATGTATTTATTTATGTTGTGATTAATTGATTTATATTATCAATGTGCTCTCACATTGGGGGCATAAACATTTACAGTTGTTAGCTATTCTTGATGGATAGACCCTTTAATTATGATATAATGCCCTTCTTCATCTCTTGTGACAGTCTTTGTTTTAGTATATGTGCTGCTGACGTGAGCACTACAGTCTTTGTTTTAACATCTAGTTTGTCTGATATAAATATGCCTACTCCAGCTTTCTTTAGACATCTAGTAGCATGATAGATGGTTCTCCAGCCCTTCACTTTCAATCCTCAGTTGTAACATGAACCTCTTGTAGGAAGCATATAGATGGATCTTGGTTTTTATCCATTCTGATACCCTATGTCTTTTGATTGGGGCATTTAATCCATTTACATTCAGAGTGATTATTGAAAGATATGGATTTGGTGTCACTGTGTTATCTGTTGGTTCCATGCTTGTGGTGATATCTATGGTTCTTTGTAGTCTTTGCTGCTTTCCACTCACAGAGTCCCCATTAGGATCTCCTGCAGGGCTGGTTTAATGGTCATGAACTCCTTTAATTTTTGTTTGTCTAGGAAAGCCTTCATCTCTCCTTCTGTTCTGAATGACAGCCTTGCTGAAAAAGGATTCTTGGCTGCATATTTTTCCTATTCAGCATGTTGAATATTTCCTGCCACTCCCTTCTGGCCTGCCAAGTTTCAGTGGACAGGAGATACTACCCTTATGTCTCTACCCTTGTAGGTTAAGGCCCATTTGTCCTTAGCTGCTTTCAGAATTCCCTCTTTATCTTTGTATTTTGCAAGTTTCACTATGATATGTCATGGTGTTGACCTGTTTTTCTTGATTTTGAAGGGAGTTCTCTGTGCCTCCTGGACTTGGATGTCTTTTTCCTCCCCCTGATTAGGGAAGTTCTCAGCTATAATTTGTTCAAATAAACCTTCTGCTCCTTTCTCTTTCTCTGTTTCTTCTGGAACTCCTGTGATAATGGATATTCTTTCATTTCATTGAATTACTTAGGTCTCTAAGTCTCCCCTTGTGGTCTAGTAATTTCCTTTCCCTCTTTTTTCTCAGCTTCATCATTTTCCACAATTTTATCTTCTATTTCATCTGTTCTCTCCTCTGCTTCTTCCATCCTTGCTGTCACTGCATCTAGTTTATTTTGCATCTCATTTACAATGTTTCTTAATTCATCGTGACTATTTCTTAGGTCCATGATCTCTGCAGCAACAGATTTCTCTGCTGTCTTCTATGCTTTTTTCAAGCCTGGCTATTAGTCTAATTCTTGTTCAGATATATTGTTTGTATCTGTTTTGAGGAATTCTCTGGCTGTCATTTCTTCCTGGAATTTCTTTTGAAGAGAATTCTTCCGTTTTGTCATTTTGGCTAGGTTTCTGTCTTTTATGTGTTTTAATAGCTTGTTATGTGTCCTGCACCTGCGAGTACTACTATATTAAAAAGGGGTCATACACTGTCCAGGGCCTGGCACTTTAGGAAGTGTTTTTAGAATGTGTTACATGCACTCTGTTGTGTCTTTCGCTGTTCTACCCCACTGTCCATAGTTGTGGATTGTTTGGACCTTCCACCAGGTGTGCTTTGATTTGTTCATTGAAGTAACCCTGGAAAAAAGAAAAAAAAGGAAGGGGGGGAGCCTTACCCCATACAGAGAAATCAAAGGGGCTAAAGAAGAAAAAAAAACCAGGCAGAGAATCAAAGAAACTATAAGGCTGAATTGAGAGAGAGAGAGAGAGAGAGAGAGAGGGGAAAATAAAGGAGATATAGAAAATGTGTAAAAAGAATAGAGTAAAAATGCCTGATTAAACAAACAAGAACAGATAAGGAAAGAAAACAAAAGATATATTTATATATAATAGAAATTGACCAAAAAAATCAAATCAGAAACTATGAGTCTGATTCCAAAGGAAAGAAAAAAGAAAAAGAAGGGAAAGTGAAACAAAAACAAAAACAGACTAGCATACAAAACTGCAGGACAGTTGTCTCTTGGCGCCTGGGACTGGTGCCTTGGTGGCTTTGCTGGTCCAGAGGAGAGGCTGTGTGGTTTGGTCAGTGTCAATCTCACTCCGGTAGATAAGCAGTTACCAGGCAGGAGGGGAGGGGTTTGGTGTAAGTGGGTCGCCTCCACTGGGGGCCGCTGTTGTGTTCCCTGAAGCCCCACTGTGTTGCCGATGGGGAGAAAAATGTCCACACATCCCAGTCTCTTCTCTCCTGACTGGGTGTTCAGGCAGCTCAGTGAGTAGCACTGGCGGCTGACTTGTCCTGCCCCACAGTCTCCTGCACCTCCTAGGTGCTCACCTGGGACTCAAACCCCAGTATCTTAAAGGATGCCGCTCTGCATGGAGCTAGTTCTGGAATAGCGCCACTCCACTGAGTGGACAAAGGGCCTCTGGCTGGTGCATGCAGGGTCTTTTGTCCTTGGAGGGGCAAGATACCCTCTTCCCACAGTACTCAAGGGAGGGGACTGTTCTCTCCCTGTGCGCCCCTGAGATAGCTGAGTCCCGTGACCAGTTCCCTACCCACCCCCTAGGCACATGCATATGGTGGTGGCTCCAGTTTGGGCAAAGTCATGCACCCCTGAAATCTCCAATCTTTAGCTCCTAAGGCTGTTTGCAAAGTAGAAACTGGCTCTCTCCATATTTTTCATTCCCCATTCCATGGTCTAGAGAGGTTATTCTTTTGTCCAAATACATCCCAAACTTCTACAACCTCTCTTTTCTTCCTTCAGTCTCTTCACAAAAGTGGTTCACCCACTCTGTGCCTACACTGCCTGTTTTATCTCTCCCAATTCACAAACATGTACCTCTGTCCTGTCAAGCTGTCTCTTTCCACCTGTGGAGATTTTTCTGTCACTCCACAGACTGTATTCCTGGATATTCCAAATGTTCTGACCTCAATACAGCTGTGTTTGAGGGACGAGGGAAATTCCGGTCCCCCTACTTCTTCACCATCTTCCTTACCCACCAGGAGTTGTTTTCGAGTGTCATGTTTCAAGGCATGTCCATACCATAGCATATCTCAGCATTCCATTCCTTTTGATGGCTGCATAATATTCCATTATATGGACATACCACATTCTGTTTCTCCATTCATCATTTGATGGATTTGTTCCTACTCTTTGGCTATTAAGACTAATGCTGCTATAAACATTTATGTACAAGTTTTCTTGTATAAGTAAGTTTTTAATTCTCTTGGGAATATACACACACACACACACACACACACACACACACACACACACACACACATATATGTATAGGAATGGCGAGATGGTAGGAACTGAAAAGCTGCTTCTAAAATAGCTGCACCATTTTACATTTCCTTCAGTAATGTGTGAGGGTTTCAGTTTCTCCATATCCTTTTCAACATTTATTTTGTTGTTTATCTTCTTGATTATAGCTATCCTTGTGGTAGTGGATGCAAAGTGGTATCTCATTGTGGTTTTTTTTAATTTTTTTTTTTAACATTTATTTATTTTTGAGACAGAGAGAGACAGAGCATGAACGGGGGAGGGGCAGAGAGAGAAGGAGACACAGAATCGGAAGCAGGCTCCAGGCTCTGAGCCATCAGCCGAGAGCCTGATGCGGCGCTCGAACTCACAGACCGCGAGATCGTGACCTGAGCCAAGTCGGACGCTTAACCGACTGAGCCACCCAGGCGCCCCTCATTGTGGTTTTGATTACATTTCCATGATAGCTAATGATGTTGACCATCTTTCATGTGCTTATTGGCTATTTGTATATATTCTTTAGAGAGCTGTCTGTTTAGATCCTTTTCTCTTTTTAAATTGGATTATTTATATTTTTATTATTGAATTGTATGGATTTTTTTTTACATATTTTAGAATTTTTACCTAAGGAATATTTTTGAGAAAGGCAAAGATATTTGGTATTAGAGCTCATCTAGAGAAAAGATCTTATAAGGAAAGGAGATGTGCTTGAAATAAGAGAAATTAATAAGGAGACAACTACACTTGTTTCTCAAAGCATCAATTATGTAATTTTTTAAATAGATGGATCATTATTTCCAATGTAAAACATCATTTACATCAAGCCAAGAGGAAGATAAAATGTATTTAGGAACTCTCAAAAACAAACATTCCAACAACCAACACAAAAAAACAAATTCAACCCATAAGCCTATAATGTCTTGCAATATCAGAAAATACTATATATTAAAAAATATATATTGAGCAAAGAAAGTATTATGACCTTTTGTGAAAAGCCCCTTATTTCTTGTGCTATTTCAGTTATCACTTTTGTAAAAATAATTCTAGTTCTCAGGATTGGGGTTAGGCCATAAAAATAGGTGCAGTGCTCAGGTAGCCACAAGCATCCGTTCAGATAAGTTTGAACTATAGTTCATTGCCTCATGCACTCTTTCAGTTACTTTTTACATCTTTACAGAGCTTTACCTAAAATCTGATTTAGGGGTGTCTGGGTGGCTCAGTTGGTTAAGTGTCCAACTCACAGTTCACAGCGTCATGATCTCACAGTTCATGGGTTCGAGCCTTGCGTTGGGCTCTGTGCTGACAGCTCAGAGCCTGGAGCCTGCTTCGGATTCTGTGTCCCCCTCTCCCTCTGCCCCTCCCCTGCTTGCACTCTCTCTTTCTCAAAAATAAATAAACACTAAAAAAACTTTTTAAATCTGATTTGGAAAAATAGTAAACATGTTGAAAAGGAACCCAAATTCACATGAAACTGCATTTTTTTATGTTTATCAAAAATGGAACATCAGTTGTTTTTCAATTATTTGGAGAGTGCTCAGTGAAAAATTCCAAAGTGCAAAGTCATTGCAGACATCTAGATTCTGAAGCCATTTGGTTGAGCTTCTTTGAAAATGCATATATTGTACTAAATAATGAAAAGTCAAGTGTTTTAGGGGGAGTGGGTATTGGTGGTGTTCCTATTAAATTCAGCTTTAAAAAAAAATGTTTATTTATTTTGAGAAAGAGAATGCAAGCTGGAGAGGGGCAGAGAGAGGGAGAGAGAGAATCCTAAGCAGGAAAGCGCAGAACCCAACACAGCATTCAATCTCATGATCATGAATGAAGCCAAAATCGAGTCCCATCAAGAGTCTTCGATACTTAACCGACTGAGCCATCCAGGTGCCCCAAGCTGTGTGTTTTTAAGTCTGATTGTCTTCTCCAAATATTCCACAGGGTGGCAGTGCAGGAAAGCCACATTTTGTTAAAAACTCTATTTGAGGTGAACATTCTGGTACACAATTGGCCCTGCCAAAGAATTTAAGGCTTCCTACCTATAAAAGACTGTTTTTTGTACTAGGAGTTGGTGTTACACTGGATTAGACTTTTTAAATAAAACACGAGATGGAAGATGACTTACATTACAAATTTCTTTTGACTTTATTTTGTTTTTGTTTTAGCTCACAAATATTCACACAGTGAGTTCATGTACATTATTCAACATGTGATTTTATTTATATGCCACATGCCAGCATCTCTGTTGCACAATAGAATATATTGCTTCCTAATACTAAAAATGTGAGCTGTGATAAAGTCACATAAATGAAAATAAAATTTGAAAACCAAAGTTATGAGCTCTTATAAGTATCTATATATTGTGTTGAAATCAGTATGAATATTCACCAGTAAATATAAAAGTATATTATTTAATCAAAAATATGAGTGAGCACAGAAGTATTTAATATTGCATAGGGATTTTTAATGTTTAACCAAGACTTTCCTTACTGTACAGAGCTTTCCATATATACTCTTATTTGCCTCACTTTTATAAAACATTTGACTTTGTTTTTAAGTTAATAAATGTAACTCCTATTTGCTGTAAATTTCAAAATCCATTTGATACATGTCAACTAGAAAGTTTAATCAGCTGGGATACCATGTAGTAAGAGAGATCCAGGATTCATCTGCAGCCTGTGCCTGTCCTGCTGCCATGATTGCATAGGAAAGCAGTACTCATCTGAGCTACATTTGATGTGTACTCAGGATCTGGAAACAGATCAAGAACTTGAATATACTCTGGGAGATTCTATCGGGGATGTAGTAAGAATGTTTTCTAAAACAGTCTGTAAGCGCATTCAAATAATCCCAAGCCCGTTTTCCTGGTTCCTTTCCTGCCCTCCACCTCCCACCCCCCACTCATCTCACCTCCTACCCTTTATCCACTTCACCTCCCACCTCACTCCCCACCCTCCACTCACCTCACCTCCCACCTCGTCCCCCACCCTCTACCTCTCACCCTCCACCTGCCTCACCCCCACCCCCCACCTCACCCCCCTTTCACCCCCCATCCTCCACCCACCTCACCTCACATGCTCCATCTCCCACCCCCCCATCTTACCCCCTGGCCGCCATCCCCTACCATGCACCCACCTCACCCCTCACTCTCCATCCCCCACCCCCCACCTACTTCACCCCCACCCACCACCACCTCACCTCTCACCCTTTACCTCTCACCCGCCACCACCTCACCCCCCACCTCACCCTATACCCTCCACTCCCCACCCACCTCACCCCTCACTCTCCATCGCCCATCCCCCACTCACCTCACCTCCCACCCTCCACTCACTTCACCCCATACTCTTCACCCACCTCACTACCCCTAGGTTACTTAAAGATTTGTTTCTATTAATTACATTTCCATTTTTAGTGTTCTTCATTTGTCTTTTAAAAAAAATTTTTTTTTAATGTTTATTTATTTTTGAGACAGAGAGAGACAGAGCATGAACAGGGGAGGGGCAGAGAGAGAGGGAGACACAGAATCTGAAACAGGCTCCAGGCTCTGAGCTGTCAGGACAGAGCCCGATGCGGGGCTTGAACCCACGGAACACGAGATTGTGACCTGAGCCAAAGTCGGCCGCTCAACCGCCTGAGCCACCCAGGCGCCCCTTCATTTGTCTTTTTAAAAAAAATGTTGCCTTTTTACCTACAATTTCTGGCATTTAGGCTGTGATCAGTACCTGAAATGGGGTATTATTATTATTATTATTATTATTATTATTTAATTTATGGATCGACTTTATTTTTTAGACCGGTTTTAGGTTCACAGCGAAGTTGAGCAGAATGTACAGAGCTTTTCTGCATACTCCCTGCCCTTACGTACACACAGCCATCTGACTGGGTGATTTTTTTTTTTTTTAATGTTTATTTATTTTTGAGACAGAGAGAGACAGAGCATGAATGGGGAGGGTCAGAGAGAGAGGGAGACACAGAATCCGAAGCAGGCTCCGGGCTCTGAGCTGTCAGCACAGAGCCCGACGTGGGGCTCGAACTCACGGACCGTGAGATCATGACCTGAGCCGAAGTCAGACACTTAACCGGCTGAGCCACCCAGGCGTCCCGTGACTGGGTAATTTTTTAAAGAGCATTGGGGTTATCTTCTGTTGTCCTTATCACTCTGTCTTGAAGGAAGCTTCATCTCCATGGCCATCCATTGTCCGAAGGTGGGAACAAAAGGGGATTTTCAGTGATCCAGTTGGCTTAATGCAGGAAGAAAGGCCTGGGCAAATATTCAACTTGTTCATAAGGCTGTAATAGTTCATCCTGTAAATGGCTTCCTCAGAACGGCGGAGGAGCCACACTGGGATAATTTCACTTGGCAAGGACTTGTCGTGCTCTCTTTATTACTATAAGATCTTAGAATAATGCTGATGACCATGTTATTCCTGATCCCATGCAAGGCCTCCCCCCAGGCCCCAACCTTAATATACAAGAATTGTAATATTTGATCTTTGCTTGTTCAGCTTTTTCTTGTTCAGATTGTTCATGTGTTTTTTATAAGTTGTCCATTTTTCTTATTTTATTATTATTTGGGAAGGAAAATACCATATTCCTTATTCCTCCGTGTCTGGTCGATTCCTGGAGTTAAAAAGGAATAAAACAAATGCCTTGGAATAAAGAGTGCAGTGGAAACAGCTAACTTCATGAGTGTTGGCATGTGTCCTGCTATCAGTGCCATCCTGAATCAAAAAGGGGCCTAGGAGGTACTGGTCACAGAGTACTAGGTCCTGTCAACCTGGTGCCCTCTACAGAAGACCTCTGGAAAGTTTATCCTCAGGGAATCCAAACTACCTTGTAGACCAGCTTTCTTCTGTGCAGTTAGGGCACTTAACTCTTAACACCTTCATATAAAGCAGGAAAAAGCTGGTCTGAAGAAAAATCAGCATTCGTGTGGTAATAGCAATTGTTACACCATTGCCCCATTTGAGAAGATGCCAGCCTCAGAGCCCTGCATGGAGGAACAATGGCTCTACCTTGTGTGAACATTCGGCCTACTTGCTCTGAAGTTAACAATGTCTACTTTGCAAATAACCACTAGAACAGTGTTTATTGATCAGCTCTTTAGATGTAGTCTAGGCTTTTTTTGAACATTCTGAATTTTCACTGCAATCCTTGAGCTAGGTAGGATAGAGCATGGTGTGGAGACAGTGTGTGGCCCAGGTGGTTTGGCAAACAGGCTGACAGGCAATAGGTAGAATGAGTCAGAAAGATAGAGACACAGGAAGCATCATCGAGAAGTATGTGGTTGGACAAGGAGATGCTTTTGTGCTAAATATTGTTTCAGAATTTACACTTTAATGATAATATTACAAGTTAACAATTGTTATGTTCTAGGCCTTGTGATGAATCCATTGCATGTATTAACTCCTTTAATCCTCAAAACAAACCTGTAAGGCACACATTTTGTTCCCCTGTGTTTACAGATGAGACAACTAAGGCTCAGAGAAGTTGAGTTCCCTTAGCCTGGGGTTACACAGCTAGGATATAGTAAAGTTGAAATTCAAATCCAGATCTTTGATTCCAAACTTAGAACTTTGACTTATGAAAGATGTTTTTGAAACTCTAGAAAACTGATTCTTCCAGGAAATGGGGGCATGAGAATTTATTATTTTTCTCTCTTTTCCCTAAGTTGATTGACCATATTATGTCCTAATAAATTCTCTGGGGGTGTTGAGGGGAGAACATGTCTTAATTCTGGCTGTTAAAATGAAGTCCCATAGACTTTGTGACTTAAACAACAAAAAATTATTTCTCACACTTCTGGAGTCTGGAAGTCTGAGAGCAGGGTGCCAGCATGGTCACATTTGGGTGAAAGCTCTCTTCCAGGTTACAGACTGCCACCTTCTTGTGCCCTCACATGGTAGAGCAAAAGCTAGTTAGCTCTCTGGTCTCTTCTTATAAGGGCACCAAACCTGCTCCTGAGGGCTCCCCCCTCATGACCTAATTATCTCCCCAAAGCCCTACCTCCTAATGCCATCACATTAGGAGTTAGGATTTAACATATGAATTTAGCAAGGACACATTCAATTCATAACAACAATATATGTAACTCAGAGGATTACCCATGCAGTGTCTGAGCAAACTCTGTTCACATCTATGGACCTGATATAATTATTAGTAGCAACCTTTCACTCTCAGTAGTGTCCCAATTTGGACAACAAATGACATGGTCCCCCTATGTATAGCCTCATTTCTTCCAGGGAAGATTTGAGAAGTGAAATGACCCATCAGTTTGGAGTCCAAAAGCAGATGGGTAGCTTTCTCTTGCTTTCCTGTGGACCACCCATTCCACCCCATGTCAGGCATCTTGTGAGGAATGACAACTTTTGGTCATTGAACTGTCTTGAGTCTGGATGTTCTGCGCTGCAGATCAGTGAATTCTGGGTTGGTATTCTCTCACTTTCCTGTATCTACATACCACAGTTCTCTTTTCCTCCTTTTCCTGGCAATCATCCTTCCACCAGTGTCAAAACTTTTTTTGTAGACTTCCAAGCTCATGAGACATTGGCCACTCCATATCCAATCAAGGGGGTTAGTCAAATGCATTGGTCAGGAAAAAAAACAAAACAAAACACCTTTAAACAATGACATTATATTCCTATGGGCCGGATGAGATGGTTAAATAGAATTTCCAAAACTTTCATACAATTTTCTACAACTTCATACGACTGCTTATGACTTGCACGTAAGCAGATCTGGAACCACACTGGATAAATAGATAATCTTATCAGTCATCATAATCAAGTAGGACTAGCAGTTTCCAAAGTTTTATTTTGCCTTTGGGAAAAAGAATATGAAGATCAAAGTAGTAAGGTTCTTTTACTTTAACTTTATCCTATATTTTAACTCAAGAGTGATGAAATATTAATGTATACTATTAATAACATATTTGCATATGGTGCTCTCGTTTTTCAAAGAAGTTTTGCATCTATTTATTTGATCTTCCAACAGTCCTGCGATTAAAGTAGGGTGGGAAATTTTATCTGTTTTTATAGAGGAAGCACCTGTGTTGTGGAGAGTCTAGTGAACTTTTGGGCTGCCAATGCATTTGATGTTAATATTATCCAATAAAACACATGGAAGTCTCAATATAAAGAGCAGTGCTTATTCCTGGGGACTGGATAGGAAGTGATATGGAATTGCCTTTCTCACAATATGGAAGGCGAATTAAGACATGTCTTCCTCCTACCAAACAGGGAGAACCTCCCTGGTAGAGTTGTTCCATTGCATCTGCATTTTTAGTGCAAATAGATGCGGTTTCCAAAATGTCATAGTCCATTCTATCCCCATGGAAACGAGGTTGGAAACCACCCAGGTCTTTCTATTGGACTCACAGGAGAGGATAGTATTGATTTATTCAGGGAAACTCAGCATGTCTCATATCCAGGCCTTTCTTAAGTCTTAGGAAGTGATTTCAGTGCTGATGGAGTTTCTGGAAACAAGTGTCACAGGACATTGCCAGTAAATCCATGTTCTCAGGGTTGTGGTATCATTTTTACGACTCTGGCACCACAGGGAATGATGTCATGTTATAGTGATGAAGCAATCAAGTCCCTTGAAAGTTAACTGTGAGGAACAGGAAAACGATGGAGAACAGCTTTTTGGGGGGGAATTTTTTAGATAAATATCTTCTTAAGCCTTGTCTGTCTTGGTACTGAGCTACTAAAGCAAGTCACAGCACCCTGAAAAATGATGAGTTGTGTTTGTAGAAGCTAACCATATTTCAAAGGAGTGCTGAGCAGAGAATCTAGGGATGGCTCCACATTCCGGACTTGATAGAACTCTACTCATGCTTGGTTGTGTCTCAGACAGCTTCATTGCTTGGGCTCCATCTTTTGGTATGCTTGCTTAATTCAGTGATGGTCCAAACAGGCTTTTGAGGGACTTTATAAACAGCTATGAAGAGTTCATTGCCTACACTCACTGCATGAAAATGCAATTCAATTAGCCATTCAGAATTGAGTACTGGAGGAAGCGAAGCAGTTGGAAAAAGAGATATAGCTGCTTATTGCTGATGTGGGTTCTGGCTCCCGAGAGGGCATGGTGATACTGATTGCATTCTCTGAACTTGATGCTGGCTGCCTCCTCGAGGATGGAAACAAGGGTGCCTGCTGGAATGAAGGCCTAAAATGCTCATTATTAACTGTATTGTCTAACTGCTTATGTAAATATGTTCTTCCCAGAAGGAACGTGGGTGGTGCTCACCTATTCTGTGCACTTAGAACAACTCTGGGCTCCAGTCTGGCTCTATATGTAAGCCACTGGCTAACCTGGTGACCTTGGGAAAGTTACTTCGTTGCTCTGGACATGAAGATTAGATGCCATCAGTATTTTTCTTCTCTTTTTCATTTATTAAGCCATGAACCCTTTTAAAAACATTAAAATTTCATGCCCTTGTGTTTTTTTAAATCATAAAATGCCCATGGTGAGTACAATCAAGAGTGTCATACTGGATGTGTTATTTTTAAAAAATACTTAGCAGGCTCAATTCTGATATGCCCATTCCTTTTACCTACCAAGTTTGAACTCCGGAGGTTTCTGAGGCCACTAAAACCCTACATTCAATGTCATAAGACCTATTGATGCAAAAGTGCTTTTAAAATAATCACCTTGTGGGTTTCTTTATCTTCATGGTTCGTCAACAAAAATGTCAAGGAAGCTCACTTTACTCTTTACTTTTTCTGGGTATGAACTGCCCTGGACTTTCCCGTGAGATGCCCACACATGTACAGGCCAGCATCAGAATGTGCCCATCTGTCCGTCTGTCCTGATAATTTCTATAATTTTTACTGGAAACAAATGTTGACTGCTGTCGTCTTTGATAATCTGTGCTGTTTCTTGATTCAAATGTAGTGTTTTGTCGACTTGGTTACCCCCTTTGGAATGTGGGATATAAATGTTGCCCTAAGTCTATGGATGATTCTCAGAATGACCTTCATCAAATGTTCTGTTAGTTCTCCAGTATATTCTTTATCACTTACTTTGCTGATTTGGTTGCATAGAATGTGAGACCCAGATGGGAACTCAGAGTGTCAGGTTGAACCCTCTCATATTTGCAGATGAGAAAACTGAGGTTCCAAGTTCATTCCAAATGAACCTCTCTCAAAATCTCTTATTATGATTTTGCTTAAACTGCAGCCTCTCCCTTACTATGGTTATATGACACCTACTGTTTTCATAGGCCCCAATTCCCATCAGCTGCTCTTTACATACTGTCTTCCTTCATAAATGTAGAACTTGGGTGACCTAACTGAAGATGCTGATTTGTGCTTTGCTAAAAGCTTCTAAAGCTATAAATAAGTAATTGTGGGAAGATGCTTGATAGCCTTTCAGCTAAAATAATAATCTCTTGGATTGATAGAGTTTCTTTCCTACAAGAGCTAAAAGCACCTCTTACATATTAGCACATTTATCTTCAATATCCTTGTGGAACTACAGGGATAGATGTGATCATCTGGATGATTCAACAAAGCTTTGAACAAGGCTTTCTCAAATGATCTACTGTGTGTCCTGCCCATAAGCTAAATCGAAGTTGGTGGGATTGAAAAGAAATTATAAGGCAAAATTCTGGCTTTAGACTAGTTGTCATAATAGGGTGTAGCATCATGAGACAAGACAGAGGACTTCAGGAGGTTTTGTATAGTTGTGAAATTATGAAAAGTAGGACGGTAATGTCACAACTGGAGTTAAATGCAGGGACATGTCAGCTGGAACAAGTTGGATGGAACCTAGAGTTCTACTGAAGCAAGGAGGTGGGAGTGAGAACTCAGTTTATGTTAGATGGTAAGGCATCTGTGATACAGTGGGAGTTTTTTTGGCCACACTGGAAGCAGGAAGCAAGGGGAGACCAAGGGAGAAGGTTTGAGAATGTGGTGAGCTGCAAAGGTTAAAATACAAATCAAGTGGAGAGGACGAAAATTAATTTGAAGTAGGTCTACATTTGCATACCACTTCAAGTTTTTTCAAAGTATTTTTATTTCCCTATATAACCTCTAAGATTTGCTCTTAGTCCAGTGAAAGAATCTACTCTTTTTTTGTTCCCTTTTCATTCTTCTTCCATTCCTCTTTCTTCTTCTTCTCCTCCTCTCCCTCCTTCTCCTCCTCCTCCTTTTCTTCTTCCTCCTCCTCTTCTTCTTTTCTTCTTCTTCTTCTTCTTCTTCTTCTTCTTCTTCTTCTTCTTCCTCCTCCTCCTCCTCCTCCTCCTCCTCCTCCTCCTCCTCCTCTTCCTCCTCCTCCTCCTCCTCCTCCTCCTCCTCTTCTGATGATTTGGGTTGTATCCATTTCAACAGATGGGAAAAGTGAGGCTTTCTCAAGGTCACATGGTAAGCAGTAGCATGAAGACTAAACAAACCTGATATTTCCTGATCCTCTGGTAAGTCACACTCATTATTCTACCCCTTTTGCTGTGTCTAAGCCTATTTGAACTGAAACCCAAGACCCAGTTCTTTATGTGGGTTTTGCTGATTTACCTCAGTCATTCCCTTGCATGCCACAGTGGCCCACCTAACTTCATTAATCTTTCATGATCTACTTGCTATGTATATATTTTAACCAGGCAACAGCCTGCCTCAGGAACAAAAACTTAAATTCACAGAGTGTGACTCTATTGTTAGAGTTGGTTACTGAAGCAAGGGCTTTAGCCAAGATTAAAGACATGTGATAAAGAACACAAGTGGTGAATGAATGTGGCTCACAGGGTGAAATGAAAGGCAGAACCTTTCCTATTTACCAATGACTGTAAGTGCTGCAAGGAATCTATTATTTAAACATATAGGACTTAAAAATAGATGTGGAAGGGAAACAGAATCACTACATACTCGAATATTTTTTCCCAATATGTATTGTATAGTCTTATCAACATAATAGCCTACAGACTCTTTTTACCTGCCTCTATTGTTCTCTGAATTCAAATCCATCTTTCTGATACTTCTAGATGTATTTGTCTAAAACATGAGTCTGACCACGTCTTTTACCTGCTAAAACCCTTCAGTAATTCCCCATTTGCCTAAAGGAACAACCCAACATATTTATCTGGATGTACAAAGACCTACCACTTGGCCTCCACCCAGCCCTCCAGATTCCCTTCTTGCCACTCGCCTACTTTGATATTACTACAATCTTACTTGTATTTACACCAGTCCCCTTTGACACATTACCTTTTCATATCTCCTTCTGTTCTTTCTGCTGGGATATCTTTTATCCTCTTATTAACATGACTATTACTCATCCTTTAAGATTAAGGTGAGGTGCCATCTTGTCTAAGAAGTAGCCCTGAACTATACCTCTTTCCTGTCTCTAGCTGATCTAAGCCCTTCTTTGGGGGTCATATATCCCTTTACATGTACTGTTCTATCATTGAAATGGTACACTGAATACAATGAAGTAATAATAAACGTCTTAAAACTGCATTGTTTACCATGTGTCATCACTGTTAATATCTCTTTAATCCTTGTAACCACTTCATACTTGGGATGTAGGAAACAATCAGGGAAGACTTGTTGAATAGAATCAATGAACCTATAAGAGGTATTATCTAGATTTCCCATATGATAAGATACATTTTCAAAGTGATTCACTAACTTTACTAAGGTTCATAGCTTGGAAATGGGGGGAAATAACTGCTATACTGCACTGCATATCAATCAAACCTCCACTTTAATTTCTGTCTGCTCCATCAAATTGTAAGAACAGAATTTAAGGTCAAGTACAGGAATGATAGTTTTTTTTTTGTTCTCATTCCCTAAAGCCAGAATATTAATATAGTAGGTGCTCGATAATGTTCAATGGGATTGACTTGAATTTTCTTCTTATTCACCTTTTGATTATTTTGGTGATAGGGGCCATCTCTACCTTTGAATAAAGGTACTGAAGAGTCAGTATAAACTATTTTATAGCTTACAGGCATTCAAAAAAGACTTGATTGGTTTTTTCCTCTAAAATTAGCCGTCTAGACCCTCTTATGCATAATAATAGTGACAGAGTCATTATTATGACTTTGTTATCTATCTCCAGTGACTCAAGGTGTAATGAGGGTGGCCACATAATTGACCACACTTTTGAGAATAAAAGGGAGTGTTGTTAATAATTACATTAAAAGAGGAGACAAAACTGGAACTGTTCTTGGCAAACCAGGATGTGTGGTCACCCTGAATATGATGAATCACAGATAGGAGAGACTTAATTCAATGCTTTTGACCAAGTCCTTAAATCAGACTTGTGTTGTCTTCTGAGTTTTCCATATGGTAGAAAAGCTCCAGAAGAACTTCTCAAAATGTAAAATTCCTGGAAGAAATATGGAATGGACAAGGAACTAATATGTTCTTACTAATATTAATATGCTTGCGTGTATCTTGAAGTTTATTTTTCTGCAAAACCACCATTAGAGGTAATTTTTATGAAACGATTGTAGGAGAGTTGTTTGAAACCAGTGCTATAGACCTCTAGTGCACTGTAAGCCTTTCACAGGACTACTGCTAAATTTGGAGCATTGTGTAAAATGTGTATTCTGGGTCTTCATGCCATCTCTAGAATGTCTGTCTGCTGACATCCCGTCTAACATAATGGGTCATGAAATGCAATGGAGAATAGGGACCAAGTGACTCTTAGTTAAAAGAGACTGCTTGGCAACATGAAGCCATTGGCAAAGATAGTGATTTTCCTGGAATATACAAGAAGTTTGCTTTGTTGGTATGTAAGAGATATGGTGAAGGCAGTTGTCCTCGATAGTCACTCTGGCCAGAAGTGTATCCACATGGAGATTGGGACAACTTCCGATGCTATCATAGACGCTGTGAGTCAGTGTGTCTGCTATTGTTCGGTTGCTAGTAGTTCTGGGAGCTACACTAGGGTGTGCTAGGAAAACAAAAGGATTGAGAAAGGCTATTGCAGAATAGGAATTCCTTACTGCCCTATCCTACCTTGTATAAGACTGTTTTGATTCAGAGGCAGCTGTGGATATTCTTTTTTTCTTTTTCTTCTTTTTAACCAACTTTGTCAATAATAAAAGAAAGGTCACGTGCAGATACTTGAGATGGAAATAGACCACAAACAAGTTTTTCCAGCTCAATTAAGTTTATCTTCTTTGGTTCTCCTCTTGCCCTACAAATATATTTAGGACATATACCTATGGAGAATTTCACTAGATTGGTTTTCAACTGGACTAATATGACCTCCCTAGTGGTCTTTGGGTATTATTTGGAGGTGTGTTGATTGCCGCAGTGGCTGGAGGGAGACCATTGACATCATTTGGCGGAGGTCAGCAATAACCCTTCACCCTTCAATGCACAGAATTGTCCTGCACAATAAAGAATTGTTCTTTCTCAAATGTCAATAGTGCCCCTTTGTGCAATTCTTGGGGAGTATATATTCTGATTTGGAGAGCATATATCTGTTCTCTCTATATGTATGAAAGGTGAAACAAAGTCTTCAGGTTTTAAAGTGACTGAAAATTACTCCCAGATGACCTTTTTATTCTGTTAGTTGATGTGATTATTTAACAACTTAAAAAATATTTGGCAGAACTCTATTACCTTTTGCAAGGTAATAGGTACCTTTTGTACCTACTGTCTGCTTGCATTTTAATATTTCCCTTACTGCAATAGCTGTACAAAGGCCATTACAGAGTAGGAGGAAAAAAAGAGACCATGTTTATAAACCAAATTAATGAAAGGCAAAAGAAAAATGTTTTGCTCAGACTCTGTGACATAGAAATGAATAAAATAATGTGTTGCCAAATCCAAATTGAACTGAAATATAACAGGTAAGAATCTTATAAAAAGATATTGTACTTCCTACCCCCCAGAAGCTTAGATTTTAGGCAGATATTTATGATTATTTCAACTCAGATGGCAATAGAGGGTCTGGATCTCTTGGCAAATCACCCAAAGTTTAGAGTAGTCTTTCTCAATTAAAATTTACACTGTTGGAGTGCCTGAGTAGTTCAGTTGGTTGAGCATTCGACTTTGGCTTAGGTCTTGATCCTATGGTTCATGGGTTTGAGCCCTGTGTCAGGCTCTGTGCTGATAGAGCTCAGAGCCTGGAGCCTGCTTCTGATTCTGTGTCTCCCTCTCTCTCTGCCCTTCCCCTGCTCTCTCTCTCTCTCTCAAAAATAAATATTAAAAAAAATAAAATTTACACTGCTAATCACATGTAAAAGCAGAATAATTTTATAGGTAGAAGATGATCAACAGATATTTGTTGACAGTTGTATGAATGAATAAGTGAATGAATGAATGAATGAATGAATGAATGAATGTGTCGTTGCTTCTTAGTAGCCAGAATTCCCTTGTTCTAAGCCATAGCCAAGAGTAATTAAAAGTAGAATTGTTTTGGGGAAGACTTTGGTGGAAGTTATTTAAAATTAAAAGGCAAGACAAAGTCAACATTTAAAAAATACTCCAAGCATAGATTTGAGTCTGAAAATAGATGATTTCTTTATCTCTCAAGCCCAACCCATTTCCAAAGCCCTGCTGCATAATATCTGCACTGAACTTTTTTCCAAGGCCTTCTCTATTTTTATATTACCTAGTTGTAACAATCCATTTTGGGGTCTGGGCCCTCCAACAAAAGCCATGTTTCAACATACTTTCTCCTTTTGGACTCCAGTGTGCCCCTTAAAATAATTGAAGTCTGTGGGTTTTAAATATGGACCTGCCTGATGCAACTTGATTACAATGACCAAGTTTGAATTTCAGCACAAATGCTATGTTTACAATATCAGAGTATGGTTGGATTTTTAACAATATATTTTAAAAGGTCTATTGGGGTTATCTATACCTGGTTAGCACTTTCCTTGAGTAGTATCTGCTTTTCCTTGTTGCTTATCTGCTCATCATAAGGCCTGCGGTTTCACTTAGCTAGCCCCTGAGAATGAGGGCTTGAGGGGAACAGCTAGGGGGAGAAAGGAGAGGTCACAGGACCATGCCACTGTTGTACCTGTGGAGATGCTGTTGGCAGAAGTGCACTTCCTGTACTCACTGCCCCTTACTTGATTCCCCCCTGAGAATTCAGCACTTGTTTGCTCCAATCCCACAGGTCAGTAGGTGGCGCAGATGGCCCCTCCTCACTCTTCCCAGTGCCCTTGCAGTTTGCCTTGTAGCTGAGAGGTTGTCATTTACCCCACCCATACTTACTAAAGAAGACTTTCCCCTTTCTGCCCCTCATTTTTTATTGTGGTAAAATGTATATAATGTAAAATTTGCCATTGTAACCACTTTTAAGTGACATTCATTATATTCACAATGTCATATAACTATCTCTATTATCTATTTCCAAAACTCTTGTTATCAAGTGCCCTCCTTAATGCCCATCACCCATTTAGCCCATCCCCCCTACCTACCTCTCCTCTAGCAACCCTCAGTTTGTTCTCTGTATTTAAGAGTCTCTCATGGTTTGCCTCCTCCTCTGTTTTTATCTTATTTTTCCTTCCCTTCCTCTATGTTCATCTGTTGTGTTTCTTAAATCTCACATAGGAATGAAATCATATGATATAATTCTTTCTCTGACTGACTTACTTCGCTTAGCATTATACACTGTAGTTCCATCCACATTGTTGCAAATGGCAAGATTTCATTCCTTTGATCACTGAGTAGTATTCCATTGTGTGTGTGTGTGTGTGTGTGTGTGTGTATGGTATATATATATACACCACATCTATTTTATCAATTCATCAGTCTATGGACATTGGGCTCTTTCCATACTTTGGCTGTTGTCAATAGTGCTGCTATAAGCATTGGGGTGCATGTGCCCCTTCAAATAAGCATTTTTGTAACCTTTGGAGAAATACCTCATAGTGCAATTGCTGGGTAATAGGTTAGTTCTATTTTTAGTTTTTTGAGGAACCTCCATACTATTTTCCAGAGTGGCTGCACCAGTTTGCATTCCCACCAACAGTGCAAAAGTGTTCCTCTTTCTCTGCATCCTCGCCAACATCCGTAGTTGCCTGAGTTGTTAGTTTTAGCCATTGTGACAGGTGTGAGGTAGAATCTCATTGTGGTTTTGACTTGTATTTCCATGATGATGAGTGATGTTGAATATCTTTTCATGTGTCTATTGGCTATCTGGATTTCTTCTTTGGAATATTGTTTATTCATGTCTTCTGCCCATTTCTTCACTGCATTATTTTTTGGATGTTGAGTTTGATAAGTTCCTTATAGATTTTGGATACTAGCCCTTTATTTGGTTTGTCGTTTGCAAATATCTTCTCCCATTCTATCAGTTACCTTTTAGTTTTGTTGATCGTTTCCTTTGCTGTGCAGAAGCTTTTTATCAGGCACACTTTAACTATAAAAGTTGCCCAGAAGACTCGGGCCTAGGCCCAGGTCTGTGACTCATAGCTTGTGTTCATTCCTTCCCACCAGGGCCCACGGCTTTGGCTTCCTGCAGTTATAGACTGTCAGAGTTGGAAAAGGGGGTCACTGAGATCATGTAATAATCCCTCTTCCTTTTATAGATGAGAAAGATGAGTTATGTGCCATGCCCAAGTTCACATCTCCAGCTAATGACTGAAATGAGGTCTCCAAACTCCTGGCCCGGTATTTTTTATATTAAATTAATCTCTTTTCAAAGGATGTGTTTTAAATCTTATGGGACATTTATAAATGTTTCTAAAACTTTAAACTTCATTTGAGAATACAGATGTTTATATCCAGTAGAAGACTGAATTTACACATTACCTCTTTGAAATAATCAAATTAAGACTTTTTATTTTAATTTAAAACTTTATTGTGTAGATTAAAAACACTTAGAAGAGAATTCTTTTCTCCTGATATAGATTGTAAATACAAATTTTTAACTTTAAAAAGACTTAATAAAAATATGTATTTAGAGCCGGGGTTTGGATCAGTTTAAGAAGATGGAAGTTTTTGAAACTCAGAGTACTTTATATGTCTGAAAGGGTCACTCTAAATAAAGAAGAATAAAATAGTTGTTTAAGCTCTCTGAAAATTTCTATTTAGAGTTGACAGGTTAGTATGGAATGCTCAGTTAAATTTGAATTTCAGATAAACAATAAATAATTTTTTCTAGTATAAATATGTGTATGTAATATCTGAGACTTAACCTAAAAAATTATTTGTTGTTTATCTGATATTCAAATTTAACTGGGAGTCCTGCATATTATTTGCTAAATCTGGCAACCTTATTTCTATTATATTTATAATTTTTGACAATATTATTATTTTTAAAAAGATTTTATTATATTTAGATCATCCACAGTTTAGGTACTAAGTGTTATGAAATGAATAGAACACATTTCTCTCTCAAGGAATTGAGATCAAACCCGAACAGATAACATTACTGTTGTGCTAAATGCAGCTATAAGGGCAAAGAAAAAGTGTACACAGACAGCCCAGTGGTTCAGAGAAGGCTTCCTTCCACATGAAATGATACCTGGGCTCAAGTGGAATGGGTGAGGGAAAGTTAACCATGTGATGAGACATATAAAGGATGTTCCAGGCAGACGCAGTGGGCAGTAGTGAAAGCTAAGAGGCATGAATCAGGCCGGTGTGTGTACACTGAGGGTTAGCGAGAGGCAGAGTGGATAGACCATTAGGCATGGTCAGAGTTATGCTTCAGAAGGACCATCCTGGGGTGACTTGGAAGCATTTCAGGAGGATGGGATTGGTAGTAAGAAGGTCAGCATTGAGGCTACTGCAATAGTCCACCTCAGACATGATGAGTCAGAACCAGGGCTATGATCATTAAAGGAGAAGAAACAGACCAAATGTTCCAGAGATCAGAATCCCCAGTCCATGCTTGTTGGCTAGATGTGGACCTAGGAGATGATAGCTAGATAAGTGTTTTCACTTCAGGACAACAGAACTAATTGTATATGTGGATAAAGAGCATACAATTGCTTTTAAAAAAAAAACCTTACCATGATAATTAATAGATGTATTAGTTTTCTTTTGGGTGATTATCTTTATTTTATATATATGATTTTTATATATCTTGATATATGTGTGTGTGTGTGTATATATATATATATACATATATATGTGTATATATATATATATATATATATACATATATATGTATATATATATATATATATATATATATATATATATATATAAAATCTTGATGTTATAAAATATTCCTTCCTCAAAATTCTCTATAGAAATTAGGGTCTAATTTATTTCTGTTGGTCCTTGATGTGGCGTCATCCACCTGCCATTTTGTTTCCCTCCAATAGTACCAATAAGCCTTCCATAAAAACCACAGAAGTTCGTGTAGGTTTGCATCCACTCTTTCTGCAGGATGTTGACCACCTCATAGGTGGCACTTCAATCTTTCACTTATATCTTTTTCTGGATCCATTGTTCATCCAAGAAACAATGCATGCTCCAAAAAATGCATACTCTGACATCTATTTTTAAGTTCAAACTATTACATGAAACACCAACTCTGCACAGAATTCCCATGTTCCCTGGAAATAGGCTTACACTATTAAACTAGCCTGACAAACAGATCAGCTTCCATATGCGTTTTTATACCAGGGTTCAGATGTTGGCCTGGTTTATGACTTTTTCTCTAACCCTTAGGGCATTTGGTTTTCTCTGCTGGCCCCAGTAAAGTTGCTCTTTCTTAAACCACCTGAATCCTAGCCCGGTGATTCATTTTTCTCTGAGGTGCCTTCCATAACCTTTATGCCTAATATCTGTCTTCCAGGACCTACATTTCCCCTGGAAGTGAATGTTCTCTAGAAGTCTCTTTTAGGTCTCAGACTATTTCTTGCCCACTCACGTCTGGTCAGTTAATGCGATTGTTTTCTGTCTTCCGAATGCTGCAAATGTCCTGCATGAAATCTTCCTGCCTTTTCTAGGGACCTGACCTGCCTTCCTGCTTCTCAAAAATGTCCTCTCTATCACCATCCACTTCTCTTCACACTTCTCCCTGGATCTCAGCAGTCTATTGTCAGGGCTATTTTCTCTCAAGATCAATTTTTAGGTCAATGTTATTATTTCAGCACACATGCATACATGGTTTTGCATGTGTATTTTGGTGAGTTGTGACAAATAAGACCTTAATAACCACTAGTGAAATCAAGATATAGAGATAGAACATTACTATCTGATGAAACTTTTGAGAACCATAAAAAGTGTTCTTTACTGTCCACATATTGCTGTGTTCTTGAACGTTGGAAACACGGATGGTGTGGCCGAGAAAATGAATCTTTAATTTTGTTTAATTTTTAAAATTTTAATGAGTTTAAATCATCACATATGGATCCTGTACCGAATGGCATAGCTCAGATATAGGACTTTCCCGTCGCTCCCAAATTTCCCTCATTCCTCTTTGTAGTCCATCCTTCCCATCCCTACTCATCAAGCACCACTGATGTTGAATTTTCTTACTTAGAACTTCTCATAAATCAAATCATCTTGCCTGTCCTCTTTTATGTCTGGCTTTTTAAAACAGTTTTATTGACATATAATTCACAAATCACACCATATGCATATTGAAAATGTACAGTTCAATTGTTTTTACTATAATCATAGATATATGTGAGTCTGGCTTCTTTTGCTCAACATAATGTTTTTAAAATTCATCCATATATAATTGCATGTAACAGTAGTTCATTTTTATATATTTTCTATCTTAACAGAAACCAAAATGTAAATTACGATTACTATAGCCCATTTAATATATGTGTCTAGTATTTGAACCAGCAGGATTTCTGAGTCAGAAACTGTTGTACTCAGTGCTCCTCTTGCTCATGAAAATGTTTTCTGAGGTTTGGTTTTCTTTGCTGCCCTGGTAGAATATTAGAGCTCGTCTCACAACTTGTTTGGCTCACTCTCACAATAACAAAAGGCCTCTGGCCACTCTGTCACAGGAAAACTCTCATTTAGGAAATTAACAGGTGCATCCCTGTATATTGATAATAATAGTAACAACAACAACAACAACTTGGAACTTCATAGAAAGTTAAAGCCTTTTCTCTCCTTCCAGCTTGAGCCTGACTGGAAGCTTGTGGCAGGGGACAGGAATCCCTTTTCCACTTTTTCACTGAGTATTTATCCTCCCTCCCCCACTAGCTCTTCCAGCTGCTGGCCACTCTGGGCTTGGAGCAGGTGGAGGGAGCAGAGGCAGGACAGATCACTGATGTAATCTGGAGGTGGTTCCTCTGGCTGTTATGGAATTGAAAGGGTCTCCTCTTTGTGCTGTGTACAGCATTAAAGCTGCCTGTTTGCAGCTTTTAGGGGTCCCTTCTGAAAACGTTCGACTGTACTTCCCGTGACACAGGCTGGCCTCTGATTTTTCTTCCCTCAGCCTTTGGGAATATTGGAGGCCCTCTTGAACTGGATTTTTGGTAGCTGCAGACAGACCATTTTCACCCCTGGGGCCCACAGCTGATCACAAGCAACACCTGGGCACATGGGCCCTGCAGCAGGTGCCACAGGGAACTGTAGGCAGCTGCCAGTGCAGTCTGGTTCATTCTTTCTCCTGCCTGCTGCCTCCTGTCACTTGCGTGGAGATGCACTCAGCTTCTGGAACCGCAGACTTCCAAGGAACTCCCTGAGCTCTGCTCTCGCAGTCGTTGTGGGGGTGGGGGTGGGGGTTACTCACAGCACACTGACATCTGGAGTGATTCCTGTCTGGTATGCAGCTGTCTCCTCTCAGCTTTTCTAACCTCTCACAGTCTGAGGTGAGCAGTAAACTGAGGTCACAAAACTGGCTTTCAGAGCCTGCCTTTGCAAATGCTGCTGAGACGTCTAATAACTCACTCTGCAAGGTAGACATGCTCGCCACCAGCTTTTTATGCCCTCAGCCAAGAGGGAGATTGAAGCGGTCTCATTGAACATCCTGTTAAACATGCGTATGATTTTGGCAGCATTACACCATTGACCTTTCTTTTGTGGTCCATCCCGTATAGGAGAGAAAGGCATATTCATTTCAACCCTATCCACCTTCCAAAACCTGTTCCTTCACAGAGGCTTTCTTCCTTGATCTCGAAAGGACGTCTCCCCCGGATATCATAGCTGCTTTTTGTACCTCCTTTTCTGTTTGTAATTGCCTATAAGATCTTTTACGATAGTTATTTGTGGATATGTCTTGTGTTTGTTGAATTGCACTGAAGATCGATCATTATATAAATAGCTTTGTATGCTTCTGAGAAATACTCAGGATTTGTGTATTCCCGTTATGTGCTGGAGTCTACATCACTCGAGAGTGGGGAGCGCATTCAACAGCTGTACTCGGGGAGGCTACAGTTCAGTGCCTACCTGCCCAGCAGGGGGTAGATTTGGGAATTTGCTGGCAACAGGATCGAACCTATTTAGCAGAACAGGACTCTTGTAGGCATGTTTTTACATGATGAACATACATGCTAAAATAAAATGTCATTGTTTTCTTGTGCTGTAAGAATAATAGAAACCATCTTTTTCAAATTGCAAATGTTTTAAAAATTGGGGCAAAATAATAGTGCCTATATCGATGTCAGTGTTTCCTTTTGTCAATTTTATTATAAATTATATAATGCCTGAGAGTATATTTTAGTTTATTTATTAAATATCCATAAAATACTCCTGCGTCATGCTGAATAAAACATTTCAAAACGCTCTTTTATCTGAAGTAAACTTGCTTTTCTTTTATACTTTTGCAGAAATATATACTTATTTCATTTTGTAGAACTTCCTAGATTTCCCAAAAGTTAATGGGATATTTCCTGGTAAATGATATAATTTGGAATTCAAGTGAGAGGTCAACACTTTCTTTTTGATTTTTATATTGTCTCCATAGAGAAGAGAAATTACTTAGTAACTGTGGTGGGAGCTAGATGAGAAACTTGTCAGTGTAATGAAGATTTTATCTATATCTTTTCAAAGTGTCCTCTGTAGGGCTTTACCTAAGGCACTTGGCATGGAAGTGTAACAGGTACGGACATAAAGCACCATGGTAGTCAGCATTTTCACTTATGGAGAACTCTTCACTTGTGTACTACGTGGCACAATATCAGAAGAGGAAATAGACTTCTTTTATGAACTCAATATCCTTTCTAGTAAATTGGCCAAAATGAAGCCATCCTTCAAGGTCATAAAAATTTAATGCGAAAGAAGTGGCTAAAATTTCTATAATCCCCTTTTATAAAAGGGTTTAAGATTAGTACCATAGAAAGGAGATCATTATTTTGTACTTCACATTTGAGTTTTGTAAATTCAGATTTTACTATTCTACAAATTGGGGAGAAAGATGATTCATGAGTAGACTTAGGGATGATCCATATTTTTATTGATTCATTAATTCTTTCCATCTTTTATTGAGTCCCTATTATGTACAAGATATTGTGCTGGGTGGGCATGAAAGATAAATGAGGTATGGAATCTGCCCGCAAGTGGCTTTACAGAGAAATACTATATGCACATTAAAATAATCATAATCCTAAATAGAAAGTCTTGGTTGTCATTAGAAAGGTAAAATCAATGAGTTGAATGTTTGTTGCACATTTTCTCTGTGAAAATAACGAACGGTACCAGTGCTCAGGGAACTGTTATGGCTTAACCTCCGCAAAAGCTGGGTAGTAATGAGCAGCGAAGTTTTTAACACTTGCACAGTTTATCAATCTGGTGCCTGCAATGATGTCTCCAAATACTTCCTACCTAGAAGCAGATGAAGAGTCGCCCTCCTCACATGCCTTCTCACCTGTCGTTTTTGACCTCTCTTCTCTCTTGGTTCTTCTATGGTGCTTAGAAGCTTCTTAGAGATTCAAAAGTAGTTTCTCTTTAAGAAAAATTGTAGGACCCATTTAAATTGGACAGTACACAACTGAAATTAATTGTCCTGGCTCTCTAAGTATTTTTTGATTTTTGTAATGTTTATTTATTTTTGAGACACAGAGAGAGAGAGACAGACAGACAGAGCATGAGCAGGGGAGGGGCAGAGAGAGAGAGAGAGAGACACAGAATCTGAAACAAGCTCCAGGCTCCGAGCTGTCAGCACAGAGCCCTATACCGGGACTGTACTCACAAGCTGTGAGATCATGACCTGAGCCAAAGTCAGATGCTTAACCGACTGAGCCACAGGCGCCCCCGTTAGTCTTTTTTAATCAAATATTAATTTTCAAAATCAAATATTACAAATATTAAGTCATCTCCATAAAAACCTTATGAGTAGTTTCTTCTATGCCCTCATTTCTCCATTTTAGAAGTGTGAAAACAGAAAGGTTAGGTCACTTGTCTGAGGCCATTCCCCTAGCAAGTGGTCACTCTGGGACTACCCTATGACATCTCTTTTTTTCTCTTCAGTTTTACTGAGATATAACTGACATATAACTTTGTTTAAGGTTTACAATGTAACAATTTGACATATGCCATATGAAATGTTTACCACAGAAGTTCAGTCAACATCCATCACCTTGTATAGCTTAATAATTTCTTTTTTCTTGTGATGAGAACATTTATGACCTATTCTCCCAGCAACTTCCACTTCTGAATTCATTTGTGTTCAGACTTCCCAAGGTTGGAAAGGTTGGCACCCAGGTGCCCCACCCCCAACTGGGGCCCAGCTTTCTGCTACCCCTCCCAGGTGTTAGAAGCAGACTAGCTCCAAACTGGTCCCTTCTCCCCAAGACTGCTCTATCAGAAGGGCTCCTTTTGTGGTTGCTGTTTGTGATATTGTCCCATACACACACAGAAACCAGCAAGAAAACGGACTGTGTCGTTAGTAGCCCAACGGCTTTATCCGGCCTAGAGAAGCTTAGCATTTCTCTGTTGAGGTTGCCGTGACCAGAAAGTACAGTTACTGTTCACCACTTGTATTTGTCAGGTTGAAGCATACGTACCTTTGATCCCCAAACATAGCGTAATTGTTTTCTCTTTTCCAGGTTAGAAAAGCAAAATAATCTGTGTAAGAAAATTCACAGGTGGAGGGTGATAACTGCTTTATCTTGTCTCTTCTCAACTCTGCAAGTTAGTGTAGCCTGATTGCTAAAATAACCCCTAAATTTGACCCAGTAAAGGTTCAGTTCTGGTTCACATCACAGACCAGTGTGGCTTGGTGGAGGGGCCGTGGAGTTATTTGGAGTCTAGACCCTACGTGGTTTGAAACTCCATCTCTATTGGGCCCTTGGAGTCCTTCAGTGGATCCTCGGAGAGGGGTCAACAGCCATTAGAAGAGAGGGACAGGAGAAGAAAGGGACAGGACAAGGGGGACAAAGACTGTGTGGGAGTCTTAAGGGCCAGGCTTTGAGGTGCCATATGTCACATCAGTGTGCATCCCTTTCCGACGTCCGTGACATTGCTTCACCTGGCTGCAGGGAGACTGAGAACACAAGTCAAGATATGTGCCCAGCAAGAGAATGGAAATTGTGTGGAGAATAACTAGCCAGTGTCTGCTATACCAACTAAAGTTGGTTTTATTAAAACTTTCCTAATAAAGTTTTTTTTCCCCTTTCTGTCCTCCCTCCCTTCCTTCCAAGAAATACTTAGTGAGAACCTCCTTTTAAGTGTCAGGCACTCTAAGCTCTATGGAATACAGCTGTGAACAAAATCGGACATTGCCCCTTCTGGTGGAGTTTGCAGCCTGGCACTGGGAAGTTTAGAGGTTAATCACATCGTGACACACACAATATTGAAAGTTGTAGCCATGCCTTCTCCTCTGAAGGGAGGCATGTGAAGCTATGAATCCTACAATGGAAGAAGCTTACTTTGTCAGGATGGCAGGAACATGAAACTGTAAGGTAGAGAGGCATCATCTGGGTGAAGAATGGAGACAGCGGGTAGGGGCAGGCCTGGCAGACGATGAAGCTGAAAGGGAGAAGGAGGCCACAGCACGTGGCCCATGGTGAAAGGCTGGGGAGGGAAGCTTCCGTCTTGTGCATGCAGGTGCCATTAGCTAAGCAAAGAAACAGTGGTAGATCGGTGGGGGGCACGCCTTGCATTTACCTTTGGACATGGTGGAGTGACGCTTCCAAGGGAAGATGTCATATAGATGGTTGAATTTTGGATTTGGGGAGCTCAGAAGCGGAGTCTGGGACGAGTCATCTAGTGCAAGATGTAACTGAAGCTGTGGGTATGGATGGCATGGCCCCGGGAGACTAGAGCGGGAAGAGGGGAAGGTCCCAGCTGGAGATTGAAGGACTCTGATGTTCAGTGGGAAAGCGGGCTGGGTCTGCGGAGTAGGGAGAAGAGCCAAACGCCTCTGCAACAGCTACTTCCTAAGCTTCAGTTTCAAATAAGTGAAAGAATGAATGAGAGGAAGAGGGAGGGAGAGAGGAGGGGGTGGAGGGAAGGAGAGAGGGAAGGAGGGGGAGAGGGATGGAAAGAGAGAAAGGACCAGTGGCACATAAATCAGGCAAGGCCTTTCTATATGCATCTTTTGCTTAATCAGAAGAGTTGTTGTTTTTAACAGGTAGCACACAAGTAGGCCGATATTACCTACAGTGTGATACATGAGGGATGTGGCAATAAGTCCTTTCAAGAAGGTGCCGTGAATTCCGACTGATGAGGAAAGTGAAAATAATACTATGATTTTCTCTTGGTCTTTCCAGAACTGGAGGAGTTGCTGTTTGGAAAGTTTCATAAACCAAACTCTCAAGCAATGCAAAATGAGGCTGCACGGCTATAGTAGTGAAGAGAGTCTTAAAAAAAAAAACAAAACTGAAACAGAAGGGGGTGGAGAAATCAGCTGCAAGTCTCACTGCAGCAGTAGCTATGTCTGATTTCAGGAAAAAGGAATTTGAACCCAGCTGGCACTTGCAGTAAGGATTTTACTTTGGTTTCCTTCGTAGATATATTGACATCCCTGCCTGCTTAATGAGGACAACAGTGTCAGGCAAAAGCCACATAATAATAGCATTGCTTCATGCTTGTTTGTTTTCCGAACTCCTTACTGTTGCTAATTAGTTAATGTACCCAGTGTTATTAGCTGATGTCAGAAACACATCTGAGAAGTGGAGTCTACCCAGAAGGATCTCAGTTGGTGTAAAAGCCTGAGTGGGGGAAAATGGGAAGAAAGAGAAGAATCCCCAGCTAGAGGAGGATGCAGCGACTTCAGCCCCAGTGACTGACGCATTCTACTTGTGCACTGGGAGGAGGTGTCTCTCCAGACCGCACTTCATTCTCTCCAGTACCATATAGGCAGATGCCTTCGTTCTTTTTCTGTCAGTCCTCCAGAGTCCTTCCTTGTCTGAGCGGCACAGCAGATTGCTAAGTGTAATGGCAAAGTTCAAAGTTGAGGGAGTGTTTCGTAGGAGGGGGAGTCTCTGATTCTATTGCCTTCTGCAGATTAATTCTAGAGAGGCTGGGAATAAAGTGAAAAAACATCCTGCAGGGGGTGTGCTGGGAAATGAGTTGCCTTAACAGACGGTGATGGGGGCTAAGGGCAAAAAGCAACAAAAGTTATTGATTTTCCACTGTGCGCAGAGCAGTGGGGAGGGATGGGGGACGGTCGTAGGCGGTGGGCCTCCTGGAACAGTTCTTTACAGAGATAATAGCTAAGTGGCAAAGACAGGACAAATATGCTGGAAAAGGGCAAAGCAATACAGAACCACATTAAACAAGTGACCTCAAATATGTAGTCACAATATTTGTTAAGTCTCCAGAAGGTTCATCTCTGCTAGATTGTATCTCTGCCACTCAGGGGCCAAGGGAGCACTGGGAACATAATGACTCTCTAGACTCAATGTACTCAGTTTGTAACACAGGAGTCATAACATCTACCTTACATGATTTTGATGTAGATTCATTAGATAATTCATGTAAATCCTGGCACACGGTGAGTATTTCATACATATGGATGAATTTGTAAATAAAGGAATCAAATGGTTAACATAGTGTCTGGGACATAATAAATGCTCATTTAAGGGACCTATTGTTATTGTGGTATTATTTTGTAAGCCTTTAGAGAAAATGGAAGAAGTCTCTTCTCTGGTAACCTAATGTTTGGCTCTACCCTTCCAACTTTGCCCACTGACATACTGAGCAAGGGGATGGTTGGGTAATTTGCATCCTCACAATTCTGTAGAAAGGAATAGATTTGAATTATTAGCATTTTGCTGCCTCAGTTGCTTCAAGGTTTTGGAAAGAAGCCAAAGATAAGAGTGTAGAGGTGCCACCCACTCAATTTTCAGTGGGATTTTGGATACAAGGGACACGCAGGTTGGCACCAGGGAGTAAATGAAATCATGTCAGTTAGAGAAATGGCCCAAGAGAAAGCATGTGTTTAAACAATTTGTTTACTCAGGTGTGGAATGGGGGCGAGTAACTGGGACCTCCCTGTGATATAATAGAGTAGAAAACCTGGAGGGCCCTCAGTGAATTTCTATCTGAAAGTTGGCCCAGAAAATGCAGGAACAATCATGCATTTCCATTGACAGTGCAACCGTTTATAGATTTCCTGAACAAAAGTCTACCATGGTTGATTAATTTGGTTGAACAGCATTTAAGCAGTTTGTTTTTCTTATTGCAATTCATCCAGGCCACCAGGTATAGTGGCAAAAATAGCAAATGAGAAAAAGGCAAGGTAATAAAAAAATTATTATCTGCTTTAAAACAGGTACAATGCTAGTTACTTTATAAGAGTTACCAAATTGAGGTGTCATAGTAACCCCATGGAGTATATAAAACACAGGTAGATCTGACTCTAAAAGCAATCCTTTTCTATAACTTCTGTAATGAAAACACCTGGATTATCATCTAGGGATCAACAAACTGGCCCCTGCCTGTTTTTGTGAATAAAGTTTTATTGGAGCAAGGCCATGTCCATTTATTTACAAATTGTCTAACACCTGCTTTTATATTACAAAAAGCAAGGTACAATAATTGTGGCAGTGACTGTATGGCCCCAAATACTTGCTACATGACCCTTTATGAAAAAGTCCCGTGGGGTGCCTGGGTGGCTCCGTCGGTTGGGCGTCTGACTTTGGCTCAGGTCATGATCTCACAGTTCGTGGGTTCGAGCCCCGCGTCGGGCTCTGTGCTGACAGCTCGAAGCCTGGAGCCTGCTTTGGATTCTGTGTCTCCCTCTCTCTCTGCTCCTCCCCCACTCATGCTCTGTCTTTCTCTCAAAAATAAATAAACACTGAAAACGTCTCATGTCCCCTGGAACTATGAGTTTGTTTATTGCCCTGACACTTTGGGCGAGGTTCCTTATGAGACAGTGTCTTCTGCTGTAAAACATGGTTGATGCCAGCCTTGTCTGTATTTACAGAATTGTTTTGAGAAGGTAATCTCTTACATGTGAAAATCGTATAGAAACAAAGGTGGTCTACCCTGTAGTATAGTTTAAGTTTTTTCCTCCCATCATACTATATACATATACATATATATACATATACATATATACATATATACACATACATATATACATATGTATATGTATATACAAACATGCATACATATGTATATGCACATATATGTATACATATGTACATGTATATATGTACATATGTGTGTACATATATACATATATACACACACATATATACACATACATATATACATATATGTATATATACATATACGTATATGTATATATACATATACATATATGTATATATACATATACATACACACATATACATATACATATACATATACATATACATATACATGATTCCCATCATACTATTAAGGGAATTTTTTTTTTGGCTGTGTACATAGAGTGCCTTATTCACCACAGAGTGATACATGCTAAGATGGGTTGGGCTTGGGCCAATGTCCCTATACGTACAGAACTGAATACAGAGGGTCTCTGAGAGGCAGTCTGATTTGCCTTGATGTGGAAAGGGAGATGGAGAATATGAAGATGGACATTACAACCAGGGATGTGTTCAGTCCTATGCTGGTAGTCACTTCCAGGCTGGGGTTGATCCCTGCCAGGCTTGGAGGGCCTTCTGTACCACATCTTCCCACTGGGCATCTGATATCTCCAGAGCCCAGGCAGGAACCCCTGGCACAGGCAGGCTTACTCCAGCCATTGTCCTTTTCACCAACTCCACATGTTCTGAAATCACAAAAAGCGGGAGAACAGAAACGATGGACCAGCTCCACTCCCCCATTCTTTGAATTAACCCATAACCCTTCGGCTAGCAGTGTGGCCAAATCCATCTTGTTATTTCCAGGCAAGCCCACCTGCAACCCAAGTCCAGCACAATAGCCTTTCACCTGGATTCTGAAGTCTGTAAAGTCTTAGATAACTAACTGTTGTTTTAGGAATGGGGTGTTCCTCTATGACTCCCCTTTACTGGCTCTACCCAGTCCCTTTCCTCCAACATTATTCCAAAATGAGAGCATGCTCCCTTTACCCAGGTCCGTGGGAATAGAGCTGTGTTGCCCAATCCTGTGGCTCCCTCCTCCTCTTCATCCTCGCCCTCTAATGGCAGGTCTGGCAAATGAAGCCCAGGGCCTGGATCCGATCCTCAATATCAGCAACTACATCTTCTCCATCCCCCACCAGTGCCAGCTCTGCCTCCTCTTGTTCAGGATCTTGGTTCAGGGGTTGGTAGGAGTAGCCAGCTGGGCCTGCCCCTGTTTTCTCCTGCTCTTCCTCAGGCTCCTCGCTGCTCCAATCCCCAGTGCCTTCCATAGGGCCCTGGTGTGGCCCTAATTCCTCAGTCTGATTGGGGAAGACACGCTGGGGGCCAGTGGTGTCTCCCCCTAGGACTACTGCTGCCATCTGGTAGGGCCGCTCAGAGCCCTCGGCTGAACTCCAAGGGAATTTTCAAATATACAAAAAATTTGAAAGAAGTGCACAGTGAATGCCCATATGCCCGTCACCTAGAGTCTACGATTAACATTTTTCTAGATTTGTTTTGTTACCTGTGTATCTATCTACCAATCTCTCTATCCACCAATTATTCCATCCTATTTTTTATGCATTTCAAAGTGAGGTGTGCACACCAGTTTAACTGGAGGTCAATGTGTGTCTACTTTTTTAAGGTAAAACATGCATACTGTGGAATGCACAAAATTTAAGTGTATCATTTGACGAATTTTTACAAGTGACCCTTGTTGAGATATAAAACATTATGATCACCCCAGAAAATTCCCTCATGCCCCTTCTCACTTGTTCCCCACCTCACCCCACTCCCAGAGGTAACTGCTGCTCTGATCTTTTTCACTCAGCATATTGTTGTATTTGAGATTCAATGTTTTGTTATGTAGAACAGTGGTTGGTTGCTTTTTGTTGCTGAGAGATATTAATTGGATGAAGGCACCAGTTTATTTCTTCATTCATCTGTTGATCCACACCTAGGTGGTCTCTGCTTTTGGTTATTATGAATAAATCTGTGCACATTCTTGTACCAATTCTTTCATGAACATATGCTTTCTTATTTTTTTGTGTAAACTTCTGGGAGTGAGATTGTTGAGTTGTAGGGTGGTTTTATAAAGAACTGCCAAAGTAGCTGTAGAATTTCACCCACCCCCTCTATCCCCCAATAATGTGTTAGAGTTCTGGTTGTTTCACATTCTTGCCACCATTTGATTTGTGTCAGTCTTTTTAACTTTACCCTTTCCAGTATGTGGTTAGTGGTATCTCATGGTGGATTTAATTTGTGTTGCTCTGATAACTAATAATGCTTAATAAGTACCCTTTTATGTATTGGCCATTTGTAAGTATCTGGTAAAGTTGAGTTACTTCTAGTGTATAGTATGAAATGGGAATAGAGGGTTCATTATTCTCCTTACGGGCATGCTATTGTCCTGTACAATTTGTTCAAAAGACTTTGTTCTCCCAATTGAATTGCTTTGTACCTTTATTATAAATAAACTAAAGATTTAAGTATAGGTCTATTTCTGTTCCATTGATCTATTTGTCTACCTTAACACCAGTACCAGTACTCTCTCGATTATTGTGGTTTTATAATAAATCTTAAATTCAGGTAGTGTAAGTCTTCCAACTTTGTTTTTATTTTTCAAGATTGCTTTGGATATTCTAGATCCTTTTTATCTATTACAAATTTTTGAATAAGCTTGTCATTTAAAAAGAAACTGAAAAAGTTATGATGGGGAATTCATTGAATCTGTAGATCTGAAGAAAATGGGTATTTTAACAATGCTGGGACTTCCAATCCATGAATGTGGTATATCTCTACATTTGTCTAGATCTTTAATTTCTTTCAGCATTATTTCAATGTAAAAATGTGAACATCTTGCATGTTTTTCATTAAATTTATTCCTGAGTGGAGGCGGCTGGCTGGTTCATTCAGTGGAATGTGCCATTCTTTTTTACATTTTTTTTTTAAATTTTTTTTCAACGTTTTTTATTTATTTTTGGGACAGAGAGAGAGACAGAGCATGAACGGGGGAGGGGCAGAGAGAGAGGGAGACACAGAATCGGAAACAGGCTCCAGGCTCCGAGCCATCAGCCCAGAGCCTGACGCGGGGCTCGAACTCACGGACCGCGAGATCGTGACCTGGCTGAAGTCGGACGCTTAACCGACTGCGCCACCCAGGCGCCCCGGAATGTGCCATTCTTGATCATGGGGTTGTGAGTTCATGCCCCATGTTGGGCATAGAGATTACTTTTAAAAATATTCCTAAGTATTTAGTGCTTGTTGGTGCTTTTAAAAGTAGAATTTTTCTTTTTTCTTTCTTTCTTTTTTTTTTTTTTTGAATTTCATTTTCCACTTGTTTGCAGCCAGCATATAAAATAGAGTTGCTATTTGTAAATAGATCTAACTGTATCCTAAAACCAAGCTAAAGTCACTTATTCTAGGAGTTGTTTTGTAAATGCCTTAGGGTCTTTCTATGTAAACAATTATATCATCTATGAAAAGAGTCCGTTTTACTCTTCCTTTCCAATCTTTATGACTTTATTGCTTTTCTTTAACTTTTTACACTGGCTAAGATCTCCTGTACAGTGTTAAATAGAAGTAGTGGAAAGGACAGGCTTACCTTGTTCTTACTCTTAGTACAAAAGCATTCAATAGTTTACCATTATGTATAATAATAGATTTGTAACTTTTTCATAGACTTTTTTTTTATCAAATTGAGAAAATTTTCTTAATGACATGAGATTCAGTTTTGTCAAATGGATTTCATTTGTTGAGATAATCATATGATTTTTTTTCTTTATTAACTTTTTGATGCATTGTCTTTATTGACTTTTATGAAGATTAATTCAAGTTTGTATTTTTGGAGTAAACCTATTTGTTGCTCAATTTGATTTTGCAAATATTTTCTGAAGTGTTTTTGCATATATCTTGATGACAGAGATAATTTTGTGTTATTTGTTGTTAATTTCTTTGTTAGATTTTGGTATTAAGATTATTCTGACCTCATTAAATGAGTTGAAGTGTCTCTACCTCCTCTATTTCCTGAAAGACTGAAATATCTGAAGTATAATAGATGCATAGTGTTACATTGGTTTCAGGAGTACAACATAGTGATTGAAGAATCACAACATAGTGATTCTGTGCTCATCACAAATGTAGCTATCATCTTTCACCATACAATGCTATTACAATACCATTGACTATATAACCTATACTGTACCTTTTGTCCCTGTGACTTATTCATTCCATAACTGAAAGCCTGTATCTCCCATTCCCCTTCACCCATTTTGCCCAGAGCCCGACTCCCTTCTTCTATGGCAATCATCAATTCTCTGTTTTTATGGATCTGTATCTGCTTTTTTGTGTATTTGTTTATTCACTTGTTTTATTTCTTAGATTCCACATATAAGTGAAGTCATATGGTATTTGTCTTTCCCTCTCTGGCTTATTTCACTTTGCATAATATCTTAGAGGTATATGTGTGTGTTTGTGTATGTGTGCATATCTCACATCTTAATTCATTCATCTATTGATGGACACTTGAATTGCTTCCGTATCTTGGCTGTTGTAAATAATGCTGCAATAAACATAAGGGTGCATATGTTTTAAATTAGTATTTTCATATTATTTGAGTAAATACCCAGTAGTGAAATTACTGGATCATATGGTAGTTCTATTTTTAATTTTTTGAGGAACCGCATACCGTTTTCCACAGTGGCTGCAACAACTTACATTCCCACAGTGTGCAAGGGTTCCTTTTTCTCCACATCCTTGCCAGCACTTGTTATTTCTTGTCTTTTTGATTCTAGCCATTCTGACAGGGATAGGGTGATGTCTCATAGTATTTTTGACTTGCATTTCTTTGATGGTTAGTGATATTGAACATCTTTTCATGTATCTGTTGGGCATCTTTATGTCTTTGGAAAAATGTCCATTCAAGTCCTCTGTTCATTTTTTAATTGGATTATTTTGTTTCTTTGGTGTTGAGTTGTACAAACTCTTTATATATTTTGGATATTAACTCCTTAGTGGATATATCATTTGTGAATATCATCGACAATTCTCTAGGTTGCCTTTTCATTTTATTGATGGTTTCCTTCACTGTGCTAAAGCCTTTTATTTTGATGTAGTCCCAATAATTTATTTTTGCTTTTGTTTCCCTTGCCTGAGGAGACCTATCTAGAAAAATGCTGCTAAGGCCAGTGTCAAAGAGATTCCTACCTATGTTTTCTTCTGGGAGTTCTATGGCTTCATGTCTTGAATCCATCTTGAGTTTTTTGTTTTTTTTTTTTTATATGGTGTAAGAAAGTGGTCCAATTTCATTCCTTTGCATGTAGTTGTCCAGTTTTCCCAGTACCACTTATTGAAGAGACTATCTTTTCCCCATAAGTATTCTTGCTTCCTTTGTTATAGGTTAATTGACCATATAAGCATGGATTTATTTCTGGACTCTCTGTCCCATTGATCAACATGTCTGTTTTTATGCCAGTACCATGCTGTTTTGATTACTACAGCTTTGTAGTATATCTTGAAATCTGGAATTGTGATACCTCCAGCTTTGATCTTCTTTCTCAAGATTGCTTTGGCTATTGGAGGTCTTCTGTGGTTCCATACAAATTTTAGGATTATTTGTTCTAGTTCTGTGAAAAATGCTATTGGTATTTTGATAGAGGGTGCATCAAATTTGCACTTTGCTTTGGGTAGGATGGACATTTTAACAATATTAATTCTTCCAATACATGAGCATGGAATATCTTCTCATTTGTGTCCGATTCAATTTCTTTCATCAATGTTTTATAGTTTTCAGAGTATAGGTCTTTTACCTCCTTGGTTAAGTTTATTCCTAGGTATTTTATTCTTTTTGGTGCAGTTGTAAATGGAATTGTTCTTTTAATTTCTTTTTCCACCACTTCATTATTAGTGTTTAGAAATGCAACCAATTTCTGTGTATTAATCTTGTATCCTTCAACTTTACTGAATTCACTTATTATTTCTAATTCTTCTTTGGGTAAGTCCTTAGGGTTTGCTATGTTTAATATCACATCACCTGCAAATAGTGACAGTTTAACTTCTTCTTAATCAATTTGGATTGCTCTTTCATTCTTTCTTCTTTCCTTCTTTCTTTTCTTTCTTCCTTCCTTCCTTCCTTCCTTCCTTCCTTCCTTCCTTCCTTCCTTATTGCTATGCTACAACTTCCAGTACTATGTTGAATAAAAGTGGTGAGAGTGGACATCCTTGTCTTGTTCCTGATCTTAGAGGGGAAAGCTCTCAGTTTTCCCCATTGAATATAATGTCAGCTATGAGTTTTTCATATATGCCCTTTATTGTATTGAGGTATGTTTCCTCTGAACCCACTTTGTTGAGACTTTTTGTCATGAATGGATGTTGAATTTTTTCAGATGCTTTTTCTGCATTTATTGAGATGATCATGATTTTTAACCTTCATTTTGTTGATGTGGTGTTTCATGTTGATCTGTGAATATTGAACCGGCTTTATATCCCTGAAATAAATCCCATTTGGTTATGGTGAATAATCTTTTCAATGTGTTGTTGAATGCAATTTGTTTATATTTTATTGAGGCCTTTAGTTTTCTTTCTTTTTTGTGTGGTGTCTTTTGTTTGTTTTGGGTATCAGGGTACTACTGGCCTCGTAAAATGTATTTGAAAGCTTTCCTTGTTCTTCTATTTCTCAGAACACTTTGAGAAGAATAGGTATAAACTCTTCTTTAAATATTTGGTAGAATTCACTTGTGAATCCATTTGGTCCTAGGCTTTTGTTTGTTGAGAGTTTTTTGATTTATCACTCAATTTTGTTACTAGTTATTGGTCTGTTTGGCTTTTCTAGAGTTGCTGTAATACTGATATTTCTTACCTAGGAATTTAATTAAACTCATCAGTGAAGCCATATGAGTGTGGAGTTTCTCTCGTGAGATGATATTACATGATTTCAATGTCTTTAAACATTTTTTTGATGTTTATTTTTGACAGAGAGAGAGAGAGAGAGAGAGCAGGGGAGGGGCAGAGAGAGAAGGAGACACAGAATCTGAAGCAGGCTCCATGCTCTGAGCTGTCAGCACAGAGCCCGACATGGGGCTAGAACTCACAGACTGCGAGATCATGATCTGAGCTGAAGCCGGACGCTCAACTGACTGAGCCACCCAGGCGCCCCGATTTCAATTTCTTTAAAAAAAAATAGCCTCTCAAATTTTCCTGTTCAGTTTTTGTCAGTTTTAGTAAGTTGTAATTTTATTGAGGAATTTGTCCATTTCATCTAAATTTTGAATTTATTGGCATAAAGTTACTCATAATATTCACTTATCTTTTTAACATATAGTCCCTAGTAATTATTTATAGTATTGTAAATTGTGTTCTTTGACTTTTTTAGTACCAATTACTTGTAATGCATAACAAGCCACCCCAAATTAGTAAATTAAAATAATAATCATTTATTTATCTGTGAGTAGGCCATTTGGGCTGGGATTACCTAAGAAGTTCTTAGAGTCCAGGCAGGTTCACATGGGGGTCTTTGCTCAGCTGCCAGTCTGCTGGGAGGCTCTGCTAAGCCAGAGTTGTTACATAGTGGCTCTGCAGTGTTCTTAGACAGAATGAAAATGTGCAAATTCTCTTGAAGCCTAGTCTTGTTTTATGACAGAATTGCTTTTTATCCATATTTTTTTGATCAAAGAAAGTCACAAGAAGAACCCAGATTTACAAGTTTGAAAAATGGACTTCATCACCAATTTCAAATGACTGTGGTTGTGGGGCAGGGGAGAATTAGTACCATTTTTGCAATCTATCACATATATACTATTATGGACAAATTGTCATAAATTTGGCAATTTTGTGCAAATAGTCTTATCAGTATCATGATACAGCAGTCTTCGTGCTGTATCTTTCTGGAATTTACATAACATTGAGTTCTTTGGTGTTTAATCAAAAGCAACTCCTTTTCTCCCGTTAATACTTAGGAAGATTTTGATTGTTTATATGTTTTTGTTTTATAAGTAATTGTGTATTTTGGTTACTTGCACAATCCCAAACCAATAGAGTTTCAAGCTATTTTTTGGTCCATAATACTTTAAGAATTGAAAATGTGGCACTGGTGAAAATTATCATGGATATGTTGATTTGGGGCTTAAAAATAGGTTGAGTCTTCGATGTTGTAGATAAACTATAGGTAATATGAAAGGTAATTAAATACCTTATCATAGGTAAGATATTTCTCTAGGTTTCTCATCTTGTCTGTCAGTAGAGCAATTGTTGGACACAGAAAATGTAGTGGAGTTGGGCATGTGATAATGGAAATGCAGTTTAATTCTACCAATCTGCAAGTATATATTTAAGCCTCGCTGTTAAGTCATATTTGTTTCACCTTTTTGGAAATGTACCTCTGGACATTTATCCAACATTACTTATGAGTGTGTGAACTCATCTGGTGAAAAGAGTGGTCATTTTTAGCATTGATTCTCTCATGGGGAAATTGGAGGTGACCTAAATGTCTAACGGAAGGGGGCTGATTTTTTTTTTTTTTTAATATGACAGATTCATCACATGAAATAGTATACAACCATTTAAAAGTTATAGAGGAATATTTAGTGACCTGTATGGATGTTCATTATATATAGTTGGTACATAATATATATTTAAAAGCAGATTGTGAAGCTACTTGTGGTATTCTACTTTTGGTAAGATACTTACATGTAAATACCTGTATGCACAAAAAAGGCTTAAAAGGATATATAACAAAAATGTTAATGGTGGTTATTTCTGAATGATGGCACTATGATTATTTTTCCAGTTTTACTTAAGATAGAATTGACAGCATTGTAGTAGTTCTAGGTGCACAACATGATGATCGGATAAATGTATATATTACAAAATAATTACTACCGTAAGTTTATTGAACATCCATCACCTACAAACTTTTTTCTTGTGTTGAGAACTTTTAAGGTCTACCTTCTTAGCAAGTTTCAAATATATGATACACTACTGTTAACTTGACTCACCATGCCATACATTATATTCCCAGAACTTATTTATCTTATAACTGGAAGTTTGTACCTTTTGACCACCTTTACCCACCCCCTCTTTGTATCTATGAGTTTAGTGTTTTTAGATTGTATACATAAGTAAGATCATACAGTATTTGTCTTTCTCTGTCTGACTCATTTCACTTAGCATAATGCCCTCAAGGTCCATTCATGCTGTCACAAATGGCAGAATTATCTTCCTTATTGTGGCTGACTAATATTCCTCTGTATGTGTGTGCATGTGGGGGGTGTGTGTAGGTGGGTAGTTGTGTGTGTAAGATTTTTTTTTATTCACTTGTTTGTCCATAGACACTTAGACTGTTTCCAGGTTTTACTATTGTAAATAAAACATGGGGCGTAGATACCTTTTCAAGATAGTGATTTTGTTTCCTTCAGATACATACCCAGAAATGGAATTGCTGACTCATTTGGTAATTCTGTTTTCAGTGTTTGTTGTTTGTTGTTTTGCTGTTGTTGTCAAGTGTATTCTTAATCCCCTTTATCTGTTTTACCCATCAACTCCTGCCCCTCTTCCCTCTGACAACCACCTGTTCTCTGTACTTATGGGTCTATATTTGCTATTGTTTGTTTGCTCATTTGCTGTTTTTTTTAAGATTCCACATATAAATGAAATTATAGCATGTGCCTTTGTCTGATTTATCTCACTTACCATAATACCCTCTAGGTCCATCCATGTTGTCACAAATGCCAAGGTCTTATTCTTGTTTATGACTAATATTTCACTGTGTGTGTGTGTGTGTGTGTGTGTGTGTGTGTGTATGTGTGTGTACATACACATACATACATATATCACATCTTCTTTATCTGTTCATCTCCCAGTGGGCACGTAGGTTGCTTCCTTATTTTGGCAATTATAAATAATGCTGTAGTAAATATAGGGGTGTGCATACCTTTTTGAATTAGTGTTTTAGTTTTCTTTGGGTAAATATCCAGTAGTGGAATCCTTGGATCATATGGTAATTCTATTTTTAATTTTTTGAGGAACCTCCATACTGTTTTTACTGCACCAATTTACATTCCCACCAACGATGCACAAGGATTCCTTTTTCTTCCACATCCTCGCCAACACTTGCTATTTCTTGTCTTTTTGAATAGCCATTCTAACAGGTATAAGGTAATGCAATATGATTTTCCTGTTTTTAATCCACAATTTAAAATTTTTGGCATATATGTTGAAGACATGAAAAATAAATAAAAATGATTTTTAAAAGCCTTACACAGCCACAACTTACAGAATTATTTGCATTTTTAAATTGCTACACTCTATGTAATAAGATCTATGGAGCTTTATAAAATCTCTAGAGTTACCTAAAGCTTGAGATGATCTACTTATACAAAAGACGGATTTTATTATCATCCTAGTAGAACATGGCATCATGAAATATAGTAGTTTCCTTAGGATTTTTGCTTTTGCTGTTAACATTCACAAGAACTCATAAAGATGGGGGAAATTCTTTTCTTATAAGCATCATGTTTTTATTTGAAAACATCACCGTTATTAAAATGACTTACAGACATTTTGGTTGGAAGCAGAATCAGCATTCTTATTCCTTTCTTAAAAGTCAAATATTCATGGCTTCCTGAGTCTTTAAAAGAATCAGTTGGCTGGAAAATCATAGTTGAAAATGGCATATATATTGGATCTGTGTTAAACTACTTGCCATAATTCTGTGCTTTTCTTTCCAGTCTAACTGATCAGCTCCCTGACATGGTAAAACACATTACATGTCTGTGGTAAAGTGGTATTTCTATTTAGTAAACCCTACTATCACCACTTATGGAATATAGACTTCAGCTAAATGTTACTAGATTTTAGTATCATGTCTGTGAAAAAAAATCTCCATATTGAAGATTTTGGTGTATATTTTGTTTTCATTGACTGGACTATTGAGGCCAATTTCCATCCAGGAAATAGTTAATGCAGTGTGCAATCTGTATGCACAAGCATGTCTACAAGGGGTTATTGAAATTTTGTGGGACCCAAATTAAATTAGATTTAAATTAAGTAGATGCTGGAGAGAATTTTTAAAGTAAGGCAAAGTGTTGTGAAATCACCACCTCTGCAGGATAGACCATGGATCGAATATTTTATTGATATATTTTATTGGGTATGCTGCAGGAAGGTACAGAACACGTCTGGGTGTGTAGAATTGAATGCATGGTTTCTCAGGTGGGAGGAAACACTGAGGAAGATTCTCCACATCTCCGGATCTGTAGCGGCTCCGTGCCTGCAGCACTGTTGTATAGGCAGCTTTTTCCATGTCAACACCTGCTCATTAGGAAATGGACCAACACTCCTCAAGAGCTCTCAGATGGTCTGAGTTTTGTATCCCTGCCAATCCGCACTAGAATTTAATAACAACCGTGAGGTGAAACTTGGGCCTTTCCTCATTGCTAATCCCCCAAACCATCTGGCCTTTCCCTTTCTCTGATTAACGGTAGAGTGTATGTGTTGGGGTGAGGGAGGAGGTTGGAGACAGAAGAAGAGGAATAAACCTATCTTATGTTTCTTAAAGGACAATCCACTCTCCATCAGAGCAGATAGAGGTCCTTGGAGATCATAGCTCTAAGCGCATTCTTCCATTGCGTCCACATCTTGGCAGCTAGTTGTTTGAAAATCGTACCATTCATTTACTATTGACAAAAGTCCAAGTTTAGTTCTTGTAATGAAATAATGCCGAAAAGAAGCATGTAAGTCTGTAATCATGATTCTGATATTAAAACACAAGGTTATGCATGTTCTCTTTCATTTTCTATTAGTTTTAGTAGAGTATTAGAAATACAGGAGATACTCCGTAAATATTTGTTTATTCCAGTGCTTTGCTCTACAAAGGATTTGAAGTCACTTAACAGAAAATATTTAGAATATGATAGTAAATTACAAATAAAACATTGGAACTTTGTAGGGGAAGAAATAGAATGCAGAAGTGAACCACATGGCCAGTGTATTGCATAGAGAATATCGTGGTTTGGGTCCTGTTGAAGGCTCACTCCAGGGCAAATGCTCCTCAAATAGAACTATGTGTGGGATCAGTTGTTCTACTTCAAATTGCTCTCTTCCTCATACTACCGAACACTTGTTGAGTTTGGGTGTCATAAATACATGTGTCGGATCATGCTACTTCATAAGGGAAGTGTCCAACAAATATATTTCAATGAGTGAGTTAATAAAGAACTTTGACTTGTCTGTACATGAGGTAAAAAACACCCATAGTAATGTCTTTCCATGACTCAAATGACAGTTACTATGTTCAAATACAAAGGGTAGATTCTTTTGCAAATATATACACAGTCACACTATATATGTATATACATGTGTATACACATAAACATTCCAAGCATCCGTTTTGGACACTAGTGTTCATTCACTCTATTTTTCAGAAACCCTCAGAACAGTATGTCGCAAGCGATATGATGCCTTGGAAGAGGGGTCAGCAAACTGTGGACCTTGGGCCAAATCCGACCTTGTTTTTGAATTGCCTACAAGCTAATGGTATTTACATTTTTAAATGGTTGAAAACAAATCAAAAGAAGAATAATACTTGATGACACGTGAAAATTATGTGAAATTCCAATTGCAGTATCCATAAATAAAGTTTTATTGGATCCTAGCCACATTCACTGGTATATATGTGGTCTCTGGCTGCTTTTTGCATTGCAGCGACAAAGTTGAGTAACTACAACAGAGACTATCTGGCCTACAGAGCCCAAAATACTTACTATCTGGCCTTTAACAAAAATGTTTGCTGACCCTTGCCTTAGAAAATACAAAAAAATGAATAGGATGAAATCTGCCTGAATCAAGCCACACTTCATAGTATTTGGAAAGATACACCCTCTACCCCACCCTTTTTTAAAAAAGAAAAATTGGAAAAGAATAAGAAAATTATTTTCAATTCTTATCTTTTTTTAAAGGGTGTCATAACTTATTTTTTCCAGACATATAACCTTATATGCCAAACAGAATATTTTGAATAGTCAAACTTTATTCCTTAAAAATTGAAGTGCAGTTGACACGACAATATTCTATTAGTTTCCGGCCTGCAACATAGTGATTCGACCGTTACACCTGACCCTTGAGCAGCATGGATTTGAGCTGCATCGATCCGCTCAACACATACTTGTTTTAAAGAAATATAGTTCAATACTGTAAATGTATTTTTCTTCTTCATTATAACACTTTCTTTTCTCTAGCTTACTTCATTGTAAGATAGTGTATATAATACATATACAAAATATGTGTTAATCAACTGTTTATGTTATTGGTAAGACTTCTAGTCAATAGTAGGCTATTAGCAATTAAGTTTTTAGGGAGTCAGAAGTCAACTGTGCAGAGAGTTGGTGCCCCTAACCCCCATGTTGTTCAAGGATACACTATAAATACTTCACAAAGTGCTCATGATAAGTCTAGTTACTACCTGTTACAATACAAAGTTATTGTAATATAACTGATTATAGTTCCTATGATGTACTTTTCTTCCCCATGACTTGTTTATCTTATAGCTGGAAGTTTTCACCTCTTAACCCCTTCGCCTGTTTTGCCCATCCCCACACACTTCTCCCCTCTGGCAACCACGAGTTCTCTGTATTTATGAATCTACTTCTGTTTGTTTGGTTTTTTTTCAAATGTTACTAACCCTTGTGATTATATCCTAACATGATATAATAGAAGAGCAGGTAAAAAGGTACAAGGTTATGGAACATACAACAGAAAGTTTAATTTGTCTAATTTATAATTGGCCTTGTGAAGCAATGTAAGAGAGAAAGCCTACCAAGACTTACCATAGTAAGGTAGGAAGAGGCAGAGATCCTAAATACACTTGGAGACCCTGTGGAATGCCTTGTGATTACATGTACTGTTTTTGTCTTCTGTGATCATATTGTTTCATAAACATTAGCGATCAAAACATACTAGCAATAAGCAGATACCATTATTTCCATTTTACATGAGGAAAGGGCTATAAACTTTGCATATAGCTCTTTTCTAGAGCAGTAAGTCAGTGTCAAATCTGAGAAAATAGACTTTTTTCTTTTTTGTCAGATGGAAATCTCTGCATGATTGATATGGTCTAAAGTACGGTGAATTATTACCTGAGTTATAGTGTGAATATCTGGCTGATTTCCTTTCCAATGTCTCTGGCACAGTGCTCAGTCGTCATTATTATACTATCCTTGGTCACTATAGATGACCTCATGAGTGAACTAAAAAATTTCTAAAAATAAGAACATTTGCTGTCTTAAAAAAAATTTTTATTTATTTATTTATTTTGACAGAGAGTGTGGGTGGCAGGAAGGGACAGAGAGAGGGGGGAGGGAGAGAATCCCAAGCAGGCTTCAGGCTGGCAGGGCAGAGCCAGATGCAGGGCTCGAACCCACAAACTGTGAGATCATGACCTGAGCCAAAACCGAGAGTCAGACACGTAACTGACTGAGTCACCCAGGCACCACAAGAACCTTTACTTTCTTATGCACCACTCTATCCCTCATATACAGTGTTAGCAAATGATCACAGAGTAGGCCAGCAGATTCCTGAATTTTTAAATCCTATCTCCTTCATACCTTTGACTTTCAGTTTCCTCTTAAAAGAAATATTAAAAAAATTTTTTTTTTACGTTTTATTTATTTTTGAGAGACAGAGAGAGACAGAGTGCAAGTGAGGGAGGGGCAGAGAGAGAAAGAGACCCAGAATCTGAAGCAGGCTCCAGGCTCTGAAATGTCAGCACAGAGCCCAACGTGGGGTTGGACCCCATGAGCCATGAGATCATGACCTGAGCCTAAGTTGGACACTCAACTGACTGAGCCACCCAGCACCCCTTAAAAGAAATGTTTTAAAAGTGGACTTACTTTCCTTATATCTTGACCAGAATATACCAACAGAAGAAGAGCACATAAGTCAATCATTGTCCTTCCTATAATTGTATTTTGGCATCACAGAGTGTGTATTCTGGGAGAAAGACTTTAGAGTTCCTTTCCTTTTGCAGATACGGGAGTAAAGACTGAGGAAGGGTAAGGGACTTCTCTAAGGTCTCATAGCCATATGTAGCGAGGTTGGGGTAAGAGCTGTTTGACCCTGCTTGTTTGCACTGTCTTTGCATTGGGCCACTTCAAATATGATTATTGTATAAACATTAAATAACAGGAGTTTAGTGAAATATCCAAAGAATATCCTCTCATAAAATATGTTATGTTTCCTATGAAACAATGAGATTTATCTCCACAAGATCCATAGGAAAATTTATTCTATTACTTAGTAGACATATGACATCCATGCTATTGGAATAGTTATTAAACTGTCAATTAAGAAAAGGTGATGGAAGCTATAAGTATCCACATAGTTCAGGAGAGAAGTGATACAAAAGCATCTATTGTTTATCTTTAGTAATAGCTATCTTTGAAGCGAGCACATTACTTGAGAAAACATTTACATTCACCATCCGCCACTGTAATCAGTGGCCTAGTTTAGGCCATGTGAGGGAATCCCTACCCTAATGGAGTGGAAGACTCAACTCAATTGTCTCCTCACCATCTTCATTTATTTTTCCTGGAGAATCAAAAATGGAAAGAGGTGGAGTCCGTGAACAGTTGTTCCTACCCAGTCACTTTCAATTTGGTCACGAAGCTTTATTTCCTTCACAACACTTGGAACTCCCCGAAGCTATCTTCTTCCTGTATCTGTTTGCTTACTCCCCCCCCCCCCCCCCCCATCCCACACTGACAAGAATGGAAGCTGCAAGGCACGGGGCCTCTTCTGTCTTACTCACCACTGGCATCGCCAGTGCCTATAACAACACCTGGACCATAAAGGGAAATCCACAGTGCGTGAGCAGTTGGCTAAGTGACTGGACTGTGCGGGGTCAAATTGTGAAACTGTGAGCTCTGTGGCTGATAAAGAGGGACTTCATTCCTGACTGAGTAGCACTCTTCTGGGTGATCTCTTCGCTATGCCCCGCTCTGCTTCCACAGCATCTGAATGTGCGCTGTAATTGCTGGTTGACTTGTCTCTCTCTCCCATCCATTGCTTGAGGGCAGGAACCAAGTTCCAGTCATCTGTATGTCCCAGGTGCTAACCACAATGACCAGCAGGGTGAATGGGTGAGTCCATGAGCACCTGAATGGTTCTTTCAGCACAAATGCCTGAGAACATACTACCTTTGTGTGCCTCGCCTTTTCAAACAGAAAGCATGACTGAGTGCTGAGTGTCTTCTAATGCTTTTTTGGAGAAATATCTGTCTTTGGGAAGATAATTTCTGGCAAATAAGGCCCTCTTTTTGTTAATATACACTCTTCATATAGACTATCACTATAGTGTGAGCCACACATATATTTTCAAATTTCTAACAGCCACATTTCAAGACCTTTTTAAAAAGTTAAATTTATTTTAATATGTTTTATTTAACTGAACATATCTAAAATAGTCTCATTTCAACATGACTTAATATATAAAGTTATTACTAAAGTATTTTATATTGCTTTTTTCTTGAAATCCATTTATTTTATGTCTTAATTTGGATGCTAAATTACTGGAAATACTTGATCTGTATTTTTCAAATAAAGTTTAAAATTGAAAAAGTAGATTCCCAAATCCAGGTTGTTTTAGACACACTTAAATGTGTTCCAGTATTTGAATCGAATATGTTTTTTTTAATGTTTATTTATTTTTGAGAGAGACAGAGACACAAAGAGACAGAGACACAAAGAGACAGAGACAGAGTACGAGCAGGGGAGGGGCAGAGTCCGAAGCAGGCTCCAGGCTCTGAGCTGTCAGCACAGAGCCCAGCATAGGGCTCGAACCCGCGGACCGTGAGATCATAACCTGACTTGAAGTTGGACGCTTAACTGACTGAGCCACCCAGGCACCCCTGAATTGAATATGTCTTTAAGTTTAAAATTTAAATTCTAAACACACTAGTCACATTTCAGTGCCCAATAGCCAAATATGGCTGGTGGCTACTGTATTGGCCAGATAGATTACAAACTCTCCTTAAAGGAAGATTATAGGAAAGGTATATTTATTTCCAAACACCCACAACCTTTTATCACTTCAGATCGTAGCATTTTGGATTCATGAGATGATGGCTTCAAAGTTCTTTGGTCCAAGCTACCTCCTTCTGTAAGAACAGGGGCCCAGAGAGGAAGTGGCTTGTGCAATACATTTCATTCACCCACCCTTCTTGGTGCTGGCTTCCAACACAGTGCTCTGCCAGGCACTACCCGTCTACTCCTTTGGGTCAGATGGAAAACAGGGATGTCCCTGTGGGGGGTCTTCCCTGGAGCATGAGGGATCCCTGCTGTTGGCCAGTGTGGCTGTGATAGAGAGACCTTGGGGAAGCCGTCCCCATGTGCCTGTCCTTGCTGCACCTGTGAGGTGACAGAAGCAGCTGGCAGCTTGGGGCCAGCTGGCTCTCTAGCACTGAGGTCAGGCCAGTTAGTTGGACAGACAGTCTTCTCCAGGGACAGAGGTCAGACTGAGCAGTAAGAGAGATGGGCCCAAAGCCAGCGCTCATTTATCCGAAGGTGCCACCCCTACAATGGTGTGGGAAGGACCTCCAATCTTTCAGTATTGTCCAACTTTTTTTTTTTCTTTTTTTTTTTTAGCATTTCATGTGTCTCATCTGAAAATGAAGAATACATGACGATGAGTTGAGTATTTCCCAGGGTGCTTTTTTGTCATTTACAACCATTGACAGGTTTAGTGCTTGTTTTCTTTCTTGTTCCCCACGTTGTTCAGAACCTGCTCAAGGTCTCTTGACATCATCTTTATCTAGGATGCCAAAGTTAATGAAATGATGATGGATCCATTTTTCTTTGTGAAGGAAAAATATTGTGACTCTCACGGTGAGGCTGCTCTGTTCCCGAGGAAGCTGAAGTGGGTGCAATATTAAATAGATTTCCTTCCATCAAAATACACACGTTGCTCATTACCGAGAGCAGAGGGTAGCGTTGGGAAGGTACAGCCTCCCCAGCAGATGGGAACTATTTTTTTCTTTTTTCTTTTCTTTTCTTTTCTTTTCCCATTTCTTTTCTTTTCTTCTTTTTCTTTTCTTTCTTTCTTTTGGTTTCCCATCCTCCATTTTTCTGTATACTCTAATCCTCCACTTCTCTACATTACTATGTAATATTTTTTCAAAATGCACAGTTACTGTAACTTCAAAACGACCAAGAGATAGTATCCTCCTCATAGAAATCACACACACGTTGTTTGTGTGCCAACCCAGTTCAACAATGTGGAGACACAATATAGAATGACACCTCAGAGGGATCAAGTTATTAATTGGCTGAAGTAATAGTCAAAATTTATCTCAAAATCCTGGCAAGGTGTATACCCCAACTGTGAAGAAAAAATTCCCTCACTGGCATCTAAAGTCTGTAAAACATCTTAATGAGTTGACTTGGTTTTGTTTCAGTGGGATATTTAGTCACCAGCTTGTGATTCCTGGATTAGAAATCACTCAAGGTACAAATATTACTCCAGCCACCAGAAATCCAGCTAAAACGGGATTTTTACTTTTTTGTACTAGTTTTATGTGCATTATGCACAGATAGGAAGTACTGTAAATGAAATTTGTCATTTTTGGTAAGAAATCAGGAATTATTTTGGACAAAATCATAAGGAAAGTTTTAACCAGAGTTGCTTTTCAACATAAGTTCTGGTAACCAAGGTTCAGGAAAGGAAAAGACCAGGACTCCTTCTTGCTTCAGTTGGCTGGTTTTCAAATTTGCTTACCCAGGCTGCCTTCTGCAGGAAGGGTAGGCAGTAGGGCTGGGCTCCCAGATACCATTCTTTCAGTTCAGCCAAGTGGCTCCACTGTTATGTTTGTTGTAATTGCCTTTCCCATAGGATTTCTTCAAAGAAGGATTTCTGTAGCTAACAAGTTTGGAAGATCAGTCTTTTACTTTATTGTAGAAAGGATGCTTTAGGAATCCCTATACCTGGGACTTTTCTAAAACTAGAACAGATTCCCCTCCCGCCTTCCCTGGAGAGGAGTGGCTTAAGAATAGTTTTTCTTTAACTTTCAACAGCTTTGATATTCCATGCCCAGGCCATCCCCATCCTGTCCAGTACACCCCCGTGGCCAATGTCAGGAAGCAGGATTGGAAAAGTTAACCTATATGCAGGTGATAATTAAACCGGCTGAAACTTGCATCATTGTTTCAGATGGGGGGCTTGCTGTAATACTATTCCTGTATTTCCTTCTTGCTGTCGGAGAGCTGCCTCTCTGCTCAGAGATACACTCTCGTACCAGCTGCACCATCCTTCTACTTTGGGGATTTGTACTAATTCTGTAACCTTGCAGAAGAGAGCAACCTATTCAGACTTAAGTGGAAAAGTTTTATGAATCTTCAGAGAATAAAGTTTTTAAAAGTTCTTTCCATGTTTTTAGCTCTTAGAAGGGCTTGCTTTCTAGAATTACCGACAGAACTGTCAGTTCACTTTGAGAGGAAAAAAACTAGTATTTGTGGCTATCCTGGGTAAATGCCTTTGTATTGAGAGTAAGTACACAAGAAGCTAGGGAGTTACCTGTCAGGGCATAGGCTGGATAGGGAGAAAGGAACTAAGACTTTAGTAGTATAACCATCAAAATCTCAGACCCTCAGGGCTGCTTCCTTGGCAGCATTGCTGTTAAAAGTTCTGGTTTATTTATTTATTTTAAAAATATTTATTTATTTTTGAGAGGCAGAGACACAGAGCATGAGCAGGGGAAGAGAAGAGAGGGAAACACAGAATCCGAAGCAGGCTCCAGGCTCTGAGCTGTCTGCACAGAGCCCGGAGCCCAATGCAGGGCTCGAACTCATGAGCAGTGAGATCATGACCTGAGCCAAAGTCAGACGGTTAATCAGCTGAGCCACCAGGTGCCCCAAAAGTTCTTCTGATTTAGAAATGGAGGACAAAACCCCACATTTTCTGTGAGATTAGAAATCTAAACAAGCAAGCCTTAGAATTTATTTTTGATGGATCCACCACTTACTGAAATACTCCAAAATCAAACATAACAAAAACTTTATATTTTGTTGACATAAAGATTGTGATGGACTCAACTTTGGGATAATTTGGGGAAAACAAACTATTATTCTAGAGAAAATGTTTTGAGAAATACCTGTGAATGTTCGTTTTCCTAATTTCCAATATGCTTTGGCTGATAGAGATCAATGGGGAAGTATAGGTTTGCCAGCCTCAGACAAAGAGGTTACTCTGATCAAGGATACTTATATTTTAAAGTTTCATTAGTGTCTACAAAAAAAGAAAAAAAGGCCCAGGAGCCAGTGGGAAACCAGCCAGTTCTTTAGCTGGCTGGTCCTTCAACTTGCTGAAAATAAGGAAAGGAAATTATATGAATGTTCCTCAAAAGTGCAAGGTAATTTATAAAAGGGAGACTATAAAAAAGTTTTAATTTTCCTTCTTTTCTCCACTCCACCTATTCCTGTGACAATAAAAAAAAATTCTTCTGGTAGAAAAACACTTATTTTTATTACTAAGATCCAGATATGGCTTATTGCTTTTGGATCTGAGTCACCTTTACTTCCCTTCCTTCCTTTTCTCCTCCCTCTTGCGAGATGATGGTTTGGTAGGCAATGGAGAACGTTTCCAGGACTCTCTCTTGCTGAAGATGATTTCTGTGGGGAAGCAGCCCATGAACATCAGTGCACGCAGTAGCCCCTTGGGAACAGTTTGACCCGCCTGGTTTTCAGGTGGTTCACGGTGAGGCCCCAGAGGAGTGTGCCATCCACTGGCAGCAGGACTGGAAATCCATGGGCCCAGCATCTTCCCTTCTCACTGCCTGTCACTGCCCGGCAGAGGGTAAAGCCCCCTACAAGGAGACAGGGAAGAAGATCTGTGATGTCCGAATCAGAAATGTAGTGGAAGGATGTTTTCAGGAGCTCCCACTGGGGGTTCTTTATGAAGCACATAAACCACAGCCCCAGAGAACCCAAGCAGCTCTTCACGTGGCACGTTCGGACTTCTTGCTTCAGCCTTCGCACACGTTAGCTGTCACTCCTGCAAAGCCAAGTGCACCCATCTCCAAAGTTACAGATTTTTTTGTATTGGGAGAAGCACATGGACTTACAGTATAGGAAGCACACATACAAAGTCTTTTCAACAGAGCATCATTTTTAAAAAAAAATTTTTTTCTGCTCCTTTTCCTAGTGAATTTAGGGTTTCTTACCAGAGCCCGAGTGTTTTAGGTCCGGTCTACCATTTAGCCATGTCTTGCTAATGCTGTGTGAATACCACGTGTGTATAAACGGCTCCTGACTTAGTATGTTTCTTCCAGTGTGTGCCTCTTGGCAGAAGCCACCCAGCCACCCCACTGCCGCCGCTCCGCTTCACATCATGAATATTCAGAGGCTGCAGTCATTGAGGACTCAGGTGGCAAAAATAGTAAGGTGATGGAAGCAAACCCTGACATGAAAGCCAGGGCTGCATTTCAGTGTCTCCACAGCCCTGAGTGCTGCACCCATCCTCTGACCTGTGGACCACATGAGAGGAGAGTCCTGGGGAACTCCTGTGAATCAGGCGTCTGTTCCATACACCAACATGCTCACGTCTTTCTGTATGATGTGTTGTAATCAGCATGTTGTTTTTAAAAGACAACAGGCCCCTCTGTAGTCCTCTCCCACAAAATGCATTTAGGCTGATAGTTCAGCATAAAGGATGCATTGTTGAGGCCAGCAATGCCTGCATTGTTTTCCCTGTAATTCAGTCAGGGTCTCCTCAGCAAAATTTAGTGTATTTTGTGAAATCTTATTTTATATATTTTGTCACCAGCAGCAGTTAAACTAAAGGAGGAACAGCTCCATTCTATTACGGGTTAAATTATGCTCTGTGCCGAACTAGTGGTGATGTATAAATTGCAGCCCTGTCTTTTTTCCAAAGGATTCTAAAATAGGTTTTCCGAATTAGTGCTGGATTTTCGCTCCTGCATGTGTGGTGACTCTGGATTTTTTCCCTTCAGAGAACCATCCTTTGCAGCATTCCCCCTTCCGAGGAATCACTTAGATACTTCCAGCTGGTGGCAGGGGATACAGCCATAATACAGCTTCCTCTGTCCCAGCTGTCTTTTTCACTACGATAAATGCATTACGATGGCTGCACTCTCGTGTAAAGGTTCAGGTAGAGGAAGGTGTAGGATGAAGTCTGGAAGCCGTCTTTTGGGTTTTTAAAAGCTTCAGCTTCGACAGCATCTCTGCATTTTGAATGTCTTCCTGCTTCTGGTCAAAGGTTTCTCTCCAGTGATTGGAATGCTACTGTAAGCCTGGTTAAAGGTGCCTGAGGATATCACCTTATACAAGGAAGCCCTGTGTGCTTGAGAAGAGCTTTTTCAATGCATTATGGCTCATGCAGCCTCACAATTAAAGAAAAACAGGGATTTAGAAATCAATGCTGAAGAGGAGACTGAGAAGAAAAGGAAACACCGCAAACGGTCCCGGGATCGGAAGAAAAAGGTAGTTGTATACGCCAGAGCATAAATCTTGCCTGGATTCTTTTTGTTTTAATCTCCTCCTGGCGTCTGTTAGAAGCATTAAGGGCTATTTTTACGTGCTGTGTAGAGTATAAATTGGGAACGGATGATAAAACCCAGTGGCCGACCGTGGCCAGAGGATGGGCTAGGCAGGGGGAGAGTCTGTCCTGTGTGGGGGTGATTGCAGTGCTGATGCGGAAGGTGTGCCTGCACTTGACACAGGCAGGGGCATGTTGCCATGACACAGAAAGGTGTTGCAAGGGAGTTCAAAGTAGTTTCTTCCCAGCCCGGTCAAGGTTAAATGGACTGCGGTGACTTGGGTCTGAGGGAGAGGCCAGCGAGCCGGTCTTTGTACTTGTTGGAGGTCTAGGCTCGTGGAAAAGGAGCTTTTGTGCTAGAACTACTGTCACATGTGTGCATTTCTCAGGCACATCTGTGACCTTAAAGACGTAGCAGAAAAGTCATTTCCTGCTTTGCTTTCTTCCCCTCCTTTTGCCTCTTTTTTCTCTAAGGTGCTTTTAGTTAGGTTGTGCGAAGGAAACAAGCTGCCAGAAATGACTTTCTTTTGTTAAATGAAGCTGAAATCACAGAGGTTTGTTATTCTCTGCTGGGTGAGAGGAATTATCCTGAATGCAGGAATTCCCATGGCAGGGCAGGGACCTGCAGCCTTCACCGCTGATTGCTTCTGATTAAAGCATGGGCATTGATCATCCCCAACTGATATTCTATGGCAGGGGGAAGATAGGAGGAATATTCTAGGTCAGTGGTGTTTCATTACAGCCGGAGAGTACTTACTGAGTGTTTAGTGGCTGTGCCCTTAAATGTGACTCCTAGGTACCCACTGGGGAGTGAGGGCCCGAAGCACTTTTCCTCTATAGCAATTAATAAAAATTGACTAAAACTCTGTGCTCTGAATATGAAAGTCAGGTCATAAAGCATTTTTATGTCTCTTTGTGAGAATTCCCAAGGGAAAGATAATCTTAATTTGCTGTGAGCAGTGATGCATGTGCCTTCTAAATGACATGCAGATTTCATCCACCACATGTACCTCTCTTCAGGGCTGATCATGAATATTTTTGGTGCCTTTGCCATTTTCTTCAGAGTTAGGATCTGTGAAAGAAGGCTCTCTGTGTTTTGTTATGTGGCAGACTTCATGAGATTGAGTTTGGAGAGGTACAGTCGCTTTGCTGCAGGATGTTAAATATAGATGCTTCCTACTTCAATATTCTTGTAAATAAACTTCTTGAACAGATTTTCACAAAAGTACAAACTCAGGTTAGGAAATTGTTGGCAGGCATATTTCAGAGTCATGCACAACAGAGTTGTGGAATTGCCATATTTTGCCAGGTTCTGGTCTAATTGCACTGTATTAGGTTCATCTGTGGGAGGTCACTACGGAGTGCCCACTCTTCACACATCTTTACCCACTCCCACCGTGATAAGCTGGCTTCTAAGAAACATGAGGAAAGAAGGTACATATATTTGTGTAAAGATACAATCGCATCGTTGCTGTTAATACTCTGTATAAGACTTGTTAGCCGAGCCAGGCTTATGCACCGCAGTTTCCTGTAGTGATGACAGGCCTGCTGCCTTGGGGCCTGGGCCCCTGTTTGACTTGGAAGCAAAATAGGGAAGGGGTGAGGCAAAGGGAGCTTCTGGGCTCACTGAGCTGAAGCAAATGCTTTGTGGACCAAAGTGCTTTGTTATGAGTACAACAGAGTCTGTCCAACGTAAATCTCTTAGCAACCAGGAGGGAACATGGAGAAATATCAATATCGCTATGTCAATGTGCAAGCAGATGTAAATGTTTTGTTCTCAGGACAGTCACAGAGTTGATCCAGAAAGTGGCCTGTGGATAACACTTTCATTGCCATTGTACTAGTTAATTCACAACACACTAAAACCAGTATATTCCCTATCAAAGATACATGCATTTCAGGAGACTTAACATTCACAGTCCAAGGATTTTAGGGACTGCTTTCAAAGTACAAAGTCAACATTAGATTACTTTCAAGACATAATCTAGATTCTTTTTCAGTCATATAGTATATATACCACTTATTCTCTACAAAGTGAATTGTTTTTACTTGGAGTTTCTTTTTCCTACCTTTTCCTAAGATCCTGATGAAGGCTTTTGGGTTACTTTGCTCCACGTTATAGGCCCCATAGCAATTGGAAAAGCTTCTCTTATGTACTTTGTGGGTTATTATGGGGTTCATTGCTCTTACTTATATGTAGAAATATCCTCTAGGATCTTTTAATTACATAAAAGTAATAGTAATTTCATAAAGTCACAAAATAGAAAAGCTTTAGATAAACGTGAAGAGTATCTATTTTGTAAAGGAATTTGATTCATGGTACCCCTGTAATTGAAGTTTAAACAAGCCCAGGATGAACTTTTCCTGATATATATATGACATAACCTCATACAGTATGAGATATTACTAAGTATTATAATCAAGTCAGAATGCATATATAAAATTAACATTCTATTCACATTTCATCAGTTCTTAAAAAATCCATGATTGCACATTTGGTCTGCTATGCATATTGATAACCATGAATAAGTGGCTACCAATCAAAAAACATAGGAAACTTTTGGAATTTATAATTACTTGAATTTTAATAATGGTGTGTTTTATTCTTGCCATAGCAACATTAGTGTCAAGGAAAGGAAAAATCTTCCTATTTGCTAAAAGGAAATGCATTTAGATGGACAAACCTTTAATCTTTTTATCCCAATTTTTCTGACTCGAAGCAAACAAAAAGCAACTTCCCCTGAGTATTTTGTTTAGAAGGTGTCTTTCTACTGCATTTACCCATCTCCTTTACACACACTGTCCCATCACTCTTCCCTGATAGATTTTCCCCTTCACTCTCCTCGTCTCCCAATGGGCCGCTAATGCTGGCAGTGAGTGGGGTAGCGTGCCAAAGGTAGACAGAGTGCCTTTGGGAGGGACAATATTGGATCCATGCTCTGACTGAGAAAGTTGCAGAGAGGAACTCTTTATATTCCCTGCACCGAGCAAGGTCCTGGCCCACGGGCGGTGGTCAGTGGATAACCCAAGCTACCACGAGTTCATGAGGACTAGAAGTTACAAATGCTCTCAGGGCCACACTTCCCTTGTTGCCTCTGGCCTCTGGTGCCACATTACCTGGACATTTTGCTTTCTCTCCATGTAAACTATAAGGTACATTTCAATAATGAGGGCTATTAGGAGAAATAACATTAATTTATTCAATAATTTTTTTAAATGTTCACAAGTATGCTTGTATATATTTATTATGTCCTATCAAAAAAAAAAAAACCCCACTTTGAGGTGATCTAAGGATATGTATACTAAAAAAGGAAACATTTATATGCATTGCGGACACAGGGTATACTGGGATAAAGGAACAGCTAATTTTATGATTAATATCTTTTCTAATTGTTAACAACAGACTCATGCAGCTATTCAGTGGCAGAGCAGGAATGAATATTTATTGCTTCATTTTTGCATTCACATATTCATTTAGCAAACATTTACTGAGTGACTTCTGTGGATCAGGCACTGCATTCAGTGTTGAAGGCAAAGCTACAGGAGGCAGAGTGGCAACAGTACAGTGACTCCCTGCAGAGAGAGGAGATCACTAATCACCCTTCATAACACATGTAAAGGGAGCCACAGGAGCCCACTGTAAGACTGCAGTTCAACTCAAATGGGCTCCGAGAAGCTTCTCAGTGAAGCTGAGCCTTGGAGTAGGAGTGAGCAAGACAGGCAGGCAAAAGGACAGGAATCCCATGCCCAGTGTGGTGGAAATAAGAGGGAACATTCATGTGTGAAAAGCAAACATAAATAAGGAGCAAAAGGGATATGAGTGTATGGCTTGGAAAGTGGTCAGAAGCCAGATCATGAAGACCTTTGTATCCCATCTCACAGGGTGGGAAATTACCTTCTCCAAGGAGAGAGGACTTTAATCGACTTAAATGGAGGCAGTAGGAAGAGTAACTGAATGGCTTTATGGTTTAGAACCATCACTCAGGCATCCATGCTGCAGATAGCAGCCGGGAGAGCCTTCCGGAAGCACGGGTGGTGATTCAGGAATGAGAGATGCTGAGGGTCTGAACCAGGGCAGAGACTATGACAGTGGAGAGGGGGTGTTGCATGCAAGAGATATTTAGGGGAAGACTCAACAGAATTTGGCAATGGACTGGGTGTAGGATGTGAGAGGGAGAGATTGGATTCTAGGGTAACTGCCAAGTTCCTGGCTTGAAGCGGAAAATGAATAATTAAATTTCCTGGATTCATGTCTTTTATTCCAGGGCATTTATTGACCACCTAAAATGTATCAGGTAGGGTTTTAAATTGCTTTGTAGGTAGAGGCTCATTTAATCTTTATAACTACCCCACAAAGAAAGTATTTATTATCCCCATTTACAAATGAGGAAACTGAGGCAGGAACCCATTAAGCATTCCCACACTATTTAGTGGCAGATCTAAGACTCCAGTGTGGAAAGTCTAGCTGTCTAGCTTGTTCTTTTACCTACAACATGGAGCAGTATATGTAGTTAATATTTTCACAGCTGCATATCAAAATGGATTTGATTCAAAGAACCTTCTAAGTGATCAGCTATTTCCTAGACATTGGGAGCCTTAAATAACAAGCTTTATATCGCTAAGTAACCCAGTGCACTATGGCAGTGTGTCTGTTTTTCTTACCCTCTGCAATAGATTTTAATGTTTTACCACAAGAATTTATTTTTTTAATTTTTGAAAATAAATGGAAAATTGCCAACACAGGATTTCAACTCCTCAAAGACATGTTGCTGTAATAACATAACAATGTCTTAGGTGCTCACTGTATACCAGGCAATGTGCAGGGTGATTCCATGGATTATTCTATTTTTCTCACAACTTCTGTATGAGACAGGTATTATTTTCATCCCCATTTTTTTTTATAGCTAAAACATAGACTTAAAGAGAACAAATAACTTGCCTGAGGTCATGTAGCTTCTAAGTGTTGGGTCTACACTTAAACTTGGATCATAGGACTTTGGAATCCATATTTAACCACTAGGTTTATTGTCATAAAAATCGACCAGTCTCATTTAGGATTAAAGCAACTTAAAGGTTTGAGAATAAATTTCAAGAGAGATAAATTATTGAGTGTTATCTATTGCTATAGAAGCTTGATGCTTCCTGACATTTATAGGCCTTCTCCATGCCTAGCTCCCGATGTACCTATGGCACCCATGATGGAAGATACCAGGCAGGGGAGGTTTTGTACTATAGTGACTGGACTTGTGAGGGTGAGGGTTGTGTGGACTGGTATCAGATAAAGGGAACCCACTCTGCGTCCTGTTCTGCTGAGAACACAGACTCCAGATCTCTAGGGAGCCTGGTTTCTCTCTCAGCATCCTTTATGCTCTGCAGTATAATTATAAGCTCCGTGTGTCTCACCCAGGAGACTATAAGCTCCTTGAGGGCAGAGGTGGTGTCACAATCTTCTACTACCAAACTGGTGCTTGCAGGGTAGGAAGTGGATTGGAGGGAGGGAGGAGGTGGATGGATGAGAGGCAGTACCATGCAATGATTAAGAGTATGGCCTATATGTAAGATTGTCTGAGTTCAGGTACTAACACTCTTAGCTGCTGTGACCTTGGGAAGTTATTTAACCTGTCAGTGCCCCAGTCTTTTTACATGCAAAATGAATATAATAATAGAATATGCTTTAGTCACAGGACTGTAATGAGATTTCAATGAATGAATGAATGAATGAATGAATGAATATTAGAATGGTGCTTGGCACAAAACAAGAGTCATATAGTGATAGTTGTTGCTGTTTTTATTGATGTTCATAGTGAGCAGAAGAATGAGTGGACTGTTTCCAACCTGAACCTTTAGGGGTTGTGCCAACAAGTTATCTGACTGAAGCCGGCAGGTAAGCTCCCTAGGAGCACAGCAGCTGTCCCGTCTCCACTTTTCCTCTGTTGGAAGAGGATGGATGGAATAAGGCTTAGCTCAGTAGAAAAGTTATAAACCTGGACGATGGTTAGTGAAGCATCCCACTTCAGCTTAGGTCGTGATCTTGCGGTTCGTGAGTTCAGCCTCATGTCAGGCTCTGTGCTGACAGCTCAGAGCCTGGATCCTGCTTTGGATTCTGTGTCTCCCTCTCTCTGCCCCTCCCCCTGCTTGCGTGCTGTCTCTCTCTCTCTCTCTCTCTCTCTCTCTCTCTCTCTCTCTCTCTCTCAAAAATAAACATTAAAAAAGAATTTCTTTAATAAAAAAGAAAAGTTGTAAACCTTTGTCCTTTGATGTGCCATGGTATTTAGGGATAGGGAAGCAATTAAATAAAACTGGTCTGCTGATTGATTCTCTGTGCTCTCTGTTACTATCATGATAACATTTTTTATTCTCAAAGTCATATGTTTGCTAAAAAAAAAACTTAACACTTTCTTGGTCTTGATGAATTACCATTATAATGAGTACAAGATCATGTTAGGTATAAATTATACATTTATTAATGTCTGAACATGTTATTTAAAATTTTGTTAATACTGTCACCAATATACTGTAGCTATTGAACTGTTTCTTCATTCTTCAGGCTCATGGTCTTTTCTGTCTCTTAATTTGCCTTTGGTAAGATGACATATTATTGTGTGTGTGTGTGTGTGTGTGTGTGCGCGCACATGCGCACGCTTTATTGAATCTCAATATGGAAAAATGTTTTCAATAGGTATGCTTGACAAACAAGAGGATTTGACAGTGCTTTGTACTTTTTGGTAGTTATATTATTAGCAAAAATATAGTAATCCTATTACATTTAACTGGTATCCATTTAATAAAAATGTACTGTGCAGCTACATTGTGCTGATTATTGTGCTGGAGACTGGCATGTAAAGGATGGGACCTGTAGGCCCATCTACCTGCTCTTTGATATGCTGCTTGTACTACTTGATGCAGGTAGGGTGAAGGACCAGAGAGAAAAATAGATATTTTTTGTTGCTGGGTTAGCACTGGTTTATGTTAACACTATGCCATAGTGTTATCGACATGGACAGACGCTTTAGCCTAAGCTTAAGTTTGTTATGTAACTATGTAACTTGCCTCAGTCACAAAAATAACTGGGCTTGGAATCAAGGTCTGTGTGGCTCCCCTTCTTAGGCCATCAGAACCTCTAGAGGATAGGTTTTTTTTTTTTTAAGGGAGGTTCTTACTAATAGATATCTATGGTGAATTCTTATGTCAAGAGAAGAATGGTCACTGTTGGAATGTTAAAAATTAAATAATTTAATAATTGAATTTTTATAAATTATTTATCATTCACTGCAAAATCTAAATATTGTCTAAATCGTAACACTTAAATTAGTGTACGTTTAAATTAGTACACATTTAAAATAACTTTTAAGAGGAATCCAGTCACTGAAACAAAGTAGAATTGTAAGCTTCTATCTGTTGATTGACGAATAGGTTAAATGTTGAAGGATGATATCTAAATACAATGTTACACTGTCAGCTGTATACTCCAAATGGTAATCTAAAGAAATACTTGTATAGAAAGATAACATTTGAAAACAAGGAATCTGCTGTGTTTTTACTCAGACTGTTTCTTGTTTGTGTAAGTTAAAAGTAAGTTAAAAGTTCATTCCAAAGCAATGGAAATGGCGCCTGGATCTTCTACATACGGTTCAGATTTTTCTGGTGATTATCCCCTTCGTTCAGGATTATGCTGTCCTGGACCCAAAGTGGCATCATGAGAAGGAATGACCCATCCCTGTCAAATATAGGAGCTGCCTATAAAATGTATAGGTTTCAATTTAGATTTAGTTGGTTGCAGTAAACCATAGGTGACCTTCTACACATTAGGATCTTATCATCAGTTCTGTTTGAATTTATATGAAGCCCATTAGAATGGATAGAGACTAATGTTTATATCTGCCAGGCTTGGCAGAACAAAAGCCAACCAGTACCATCACCATAGGAGAGGAAGGGTATATGGACTGTGTGGAAAAGCATAGGGACAGATAACTTAGCTGGAGAGTGTTGGAAGCCCAAGATTTTCTAATGACTGGAATCCAGTGATACTGAAACATTTATAATCTACATGTAGGTATCCTGAAAGCTTTGTAGTTTCAGTACTATGAATAGCATTATTTTATCCTCACGAAGTACAGTTTTCTAAGAGTCTATACAATTGAAGAAGGTATGAAAATATGGTAAATTGTGTTTAGTAGAGGATCAAAAACATTAATAAAGCAGGCAAGCAATAAGGAGAATGTTGTGGGGAGGGGGCTAAGTATTACAATCCATGGTGATGGAAAGAGAGGGCTTTGGGCCTAGATAAGAATTCATATCGCAGCTGCCACTGGTTAGCTATGTGGCCTTGAACTAAATTTCTCTGGGTCAGTTTCCAGATTGGTCAGATGGGGATATTAACCCTTTACTTGCATACTATTGTAAGGAGTAAAAATACTATAAAGGCATTTTGCCAGGGGTCTGACATAAAGGAAGCAGTTAGCTAAAGTTTCCTTATCGTATGGGCTCTCAAAGGTAACCAAGTGACCATAGTCAAGAACAGAGCAGAGGAGCTGAGAAAACAAGAACTTTTATACCTAGCAATCCCTCAGAAGATTATTTGATGAATGAAATTTTACTGATAAACTGGTATCCTCAAAAAAGTCATTTGAGTCCTGCAGTTCAGGTCTTTGCAAACTTTTTTATCTGTCATTTTGAGAATTAAATTAAATCTGTCATTTTGAGAAATATTTCAAAAGACTCACATGTTACACCTTCCATTCATTAACACTATTATTAATAGTTTCTCTCAGGAGTTAAATGATAGCCAAGGTAGATAGTAAAGAAAGCTTAAGAATCATATGTATAGATAGAAGAAGTATCAAATAATTCTTTTAACAAACCAACTTTATTTTGCAGATTTGGGCATAAATGTTAAAATACTTGGAGGAAGAGTAATTAGGGCTGAATGGAAGCAATCTTCACTGGATATATTTACTTATTATATATATTATATATATATATTATATGTAATATAATTATATATATATAATATATATTTATTGAAACAAAAACATTACCTATAAATATGTCCATAAAGTATATGCACTCCATTACCAACCGGCTTTCCACCCCCTCTAGGTAATGTGGCCACCAAAGAGGTGTCGGATGGTTTCAGGGTAGCTGGGGACCTAGGGGAGAGTGAATGATCTGGTCGATAGGGAGATGTCACCATCTGTACCTGGTTTCAGAACCCACAGTGGCCTGTGGACTGTCTTCCTTGCCAGCACACCCCCTTCTCTGCTTCTCAGACTGCCATCCTTGGAGCCAAACAGTTTTTAGTCAGACAAAGCAAGCCACCCTGCCCGGACCAAATTGGCCCACGTCAGCAACTGCCACTAAGAATTATCAGTGTGTAAACAGCCCTATTCACCTTAAACCAAAAAGAAAAACAGAACCTGAAATGTGGACATCTCTCATTAGACACTTTTGTTACAGACTCTAAGTGAGTTTTCTTTTCAAAGAAGGGCAGTACAGAGAGATGCCTATCAGCAAAAGTATATGGAGAAGAATTTACCTTTTCTTTCTTTTATTGAGCTGTAAGTCACTAAGGAACTGTGGTGGGCCAGGAGCTCTGCTGAGTGCTTTAAGAAGATTATCGTATTCAGGTCTCACGAATGGGGGCTATTATCCTACTTCTCTGGATTAGGGGAGGCATACTCTCGAACATTTCAGCAAGCCCAGGGTTGCGTAATTAGTAAGTGTAAGGCTGGAATTTCCCCCCAGGTGAGTCTGATTCCCAGCCCATGCTTAGTCCGCCACTTCTCCCCCCTCAGTCCCTGTCAGTCATGATTGTTTCCAAGTCCCCACTGAGAGCCATTTTCACAGGAGACTGGGATCCGTGAGGTGAATCTTTCCTGGACCATGAGATGCCACCATGCTAGGGTTTCCACACCTAGAAAATGCCTCAGAAAATCCTTCTTGTGATTGATTTCTTCCTCCCAAAAGAAAAATACACGTTGGGGCATGGACAGCAGGAGGGTAATAATGCTGGATGTAATAAATAATTTAACTTTCACATCGTACAGTTACCTGAAATGCATCCTGCCTCAACAGGACCATAATTATATTAATGGTAAAATAAGTGTGAGTACAGTTTATTTCCAAACTGTTGGCATTTGTGAACACAAATAGTGAAACCATTTTGTGTTGGCTGATTTCTTGATGTTTGAAATGAGTATATTCCCAATGCCTTGTGCTTCATGCTTACCATTTTTATGAGAAAACTGTTAAGCTGATTTTGAAGAACTCGGCCTCAAAACAGACTAATTTTCAGAGCCTAAATTACAAATTAAAAAACAATTTGTAGAGTGGTAAGAAATTAGCACCAACATTAAAAAAAAAAAAAAAAAACCCTTTAGCCGACGACACCAACAAATGTTAGAATTGAGTCACCATAGGTGCTGCCAGGTTCTTTGCCAGGATAGAAGAGACCTCTTAGTCCTTATGAAGTGATTTTTTTTTCTTTTCCTTGATGGTAAGAACTATGAGTAAAAAGCTTTAATTTGGGGAAGGGAGTTGGCAAAAATTGGAATCTCAAAAAAAACAAAACAACTTGATTATTTAGGACAGATGATTTTAGGCTTTCTAACACACTTCACTTTGAATCCGTAGGAGCTGTGCTAGCAAAGTTAGGCTTTGTTTACAATAAAATAATTGGGAGTTGTGAAAGGCTGTTCTCTCTCTTCACACTTATGTGAGTCTCTGAGTTACATGGCTTTCTTCTCCTTTTGCCCATGAGCAGATTGAGGCTCAGACATTGACTTTAACAGTCACAGTGACCACTGGACAGAGGCAGAATGTGAACTCATGGCCATCAGACTAAGGTCTTTCCCTTCTTTCACTATTCTGCCTATAGGTTTTTCACCGCTCATGTAAGATTCTTGCGTTTGGAGAAAGCTTTTACTTTTATTTTTTATTATTTTCTAATCGGTTATTAAATCATTTTTATGCTTCTCATTACTAATGTTATTGTTCATTTGTTTTATGTGACAAATACTGGATAAGAAGTGCTTTTTAAATCATGATGCGTGACTTAAACCCTGTGTTTTTATCTTCAAATGTTACATGGCGACGTTAAGTATTACTGCAAAGCACAGAGCAATTTTGAATCAGGAAAAAAATCATGATTGACCTTGGTACTGTGGATTTACCATTGCTTAGGGAAGCAATGTTTGTCAAAACCATTATCTTGAGCAGTGCATTTTGTTTTCTATCAGTAAATCCCCCAAATGCCCAATCTCATAATTCCCAGCCACATTCCTACTACCTGGCTGGTTAGGGGTGAATGAGAGAGGATGGGCTGGAAGGCTCTGAGGTCACCGAATCCCCACACAGGCCACTGCTCCCCCTTCTTCCGTAAGGACCTGCTGTCCCTCTGTGCAATGGTTGGGACACCACTACCTGATTCAATAACATAATGAGTGTATTTACTTAGCTCTGTCAACACTCAAAATATATTTGCCTGCTTCGAAGTAAGAAGATAACCATACTGATGTTGGAAAATGCTGAATGCAATTAATTTTTTTTTCCTTTGAAGAATGGCCATTGTTAAGGATCCCTGCTTTACTCTTCCTCTTCAGCTGGAGTCATTGCCACCTAAAAATAAATGGTTTTGTTGTGGACATTTATTCTAACCACAATTACTTCAAATAGAATTAATATATTAATACTGGTGACCCAAGCATATGAAACTCGCACATTCATTTATCTTCATTAGTGTAGAATTAGCCATCCTGGTAATCCTCCCCAATTCCTGTCTGTGATTCACTTCAAAAGGTTTTGACTGCGCCTCATCTTAGCTGAAATTGGGTGTTTGAGGGTGACCATGAATACATTAAAATAGGTGTTTTTCCTGTTTGCTGTGTTAACATAAACCCTGGGCTTGGTTTTTCCACAGCTGTTCAGCGTGGTTATGGCAGCCTGACTTCCTCCCATTCCACTGTGTGTGGATCCGGTTCCTGGGCTTTGTCCTAGCTCTCCACTAGAGAGCCTTGTCTCCACTGGCTGGTTGTAACTTGATTTTACATAACATGTTTCAGTGGATTTTCTATGGGATCAGATTAAAATAATTACATAGCCATCCATTTGGCATCTGATAGGCATTATCTTTTTGTTTTCTGGTGGATTAGTTAGGGTTTTGTTTGCAGTGTCAGGAAGGGAGAGTGTGCTTAGGTACATTTGGCATTCTCGGCTTTGACCTGCTTTCCTAGAGCTGCTTTGCAGCTCTAGCAGAACCTAAATTATTAATGCGGTCTGTTCTGTATCTGCACATAGAGCCTAATCCAGCCTTTTTTTTTAAGTGCTGCTGAGGATCTCTGAAATAATGGGAGATTGATTTTTGGAGGCTGCGTGGAATGAGGAGTGGGCCTGGGTGTGAGCTGCGGAGTCATGTAGGTTTGGGTTTGAGCTTCCTCACCACCCTTTCTTTGCTGTGTAGTCTTCAGTTGGTTACTTAACCTCTCTGAGCATCTATGCCCTCATCCCCAATAACACCTATTGCAAAGAGTTGTTATGAAGACAAAATTAAATTGAACATGAAGTGCCTGGCACAAGTCAGGGATTCAGCCAATATTCATTCCTCCCACCTCCCCACTCCTTTCCTCTTGCCCTCATCCACTTGGAAGAAATGAGTTTATGTTATGCTAAGTGTATTCAGTGAGAGTTGTGAGTTAAAAGAAGGAAGTGAATTCACTGAAGGTAATTCCAAGCAGGGTAAAAAATACATGAAAAACATGTATGTGTATATGTGGAGAAAAATATACATTTATATAAAGTGTAATATTAATAATTACATATACATGTACATATGTGTGTTTAGATTTGAGATGTATTCCAAATGTGTATTATATATATTCTAAATAAGGCAGTTAAGCCCAGAGCCAATTTTTATTAATTTCTATAGAAAGAAATGTGGTTTCCGGAGAGAGCACTGTGCGTGGTGTGGGGTATAGGGACTCTTGGCTTTTGTGCAGGTGCAGTGGCTTTCCCAGGATCACTCCGCACAGCCCCAGCTTATTCCGCAGCAGCACCCAACGACCAGTTGCAGGTGCCTCGATAGATTTTCTAAACTGAGTAAGAAGCCAGTCCTTTTTCCCCTGGGTAGGCCTTAATGGGTTTACCTTTGCATTTAAAGGTCTCCCTCGGGCAGCTGCTCCTTGACTCCCAGAGTGAAACCCACTCGGAGGAAGCTAGTCAGCAAAAGATCAGTTTCGGTGACTCTCCTAAGAGGGCTTTTGAGGCTGTCTCTGATATGTGTTTCTCAGGGACAATTACAGAGAAATAGACTAACCTTGGGCAGATGGATTTTCTTGCTAAATGTTACTGTCCAATCAAAGACTTCTTTCAGAGCCTTTGACAGCATTTAATACCTGTTTGCCACCTTTACTCCCTGCTTGATTACCTATAATGTTCTGGGACATTCTGTCAGTTCTCTTACCTTCCTCTTTCTCACCATGTGAATAATTGATGTACATTGTAGACACAGCCTTCAACACAGGGAGGCTAAGGTCACCCAGAGAAAGCATTATTGCTATCATCTTGAAATATGTTTTTCCAATATTTTTCTTACATGTATATACTTAGTTTCTTCTTCCCTCTTCTGTTTTTTTTTCCTTCCCTTCTCTTCCCTTTTCTTTCTCCCCCCACCCCAAATTAATGGAGATAATGGTGGCACCTCCTGTTTTGTAACCTGATTTTTTCCTACTGAACAATATAATATGAGCATTATGTTTGTGTCAGTAAATACATTTTTGTAAGGTTTTTAATGGATCTATGGTATTCGACTTTATGGGTGTACCAAAATGTACCCAACTAATGTCTTGGTTTTTTTTTAATTTTTTTTAATGTTTATTTATTCTTGCGACAGAGACAGAGAGTGAACAGGGGAGGGACAGAGAGAGAGGGAAACACAGAATCTGAAACAGGGTCCAGGCTCTGAGCTGTCAGCACAGAGCCCAATGGAGGGCTCGAACCCACGAACTGTGAGATCATGACCTGAGCCGAAGTCAGACGCTGAACCGACTGAGCCACCCAGGTTCCCCTGTCTTGTTTTTGTATGTTTAGTTCATTTCAACTTTTGTTACCTTGAAAAATGGCACAAAGGACAACAAGGGCTTCATCTTTATCCACACTGAAGGGTTCTCACTTTCTGCTCTCCTTATGTTGGTGACTCCTTAGCACAGCATTCTAGGTCCTTCATTCTGAAGCCAACGCCACACGTACAACCTCATTTTCCACACGTACACTCGTTGGCCTTACTTAGTTCTAGTCGAGGGACTGACTACCTTTCCTTTCCCAGAGCATACATTTCCGCTCCCCCGCTGTGGGGGTTGGGGGGGGGTCCTTCATGCTGCCTGCAGTACCTCCCTCTCCCATTCTGTTCCTTCTGGAAGTCCTGTCTCTCCTCTTAACTGTTACAACTATTTATTCGCATCTCTTAGGAACTTTATGTGGAGGATAGTCCTTTGTGTATGAAGATACCTAGATGAAAAAAAGTCACCAATCTTGATTTTGGATCTTGGCATAGCCTCTAAGTTTGCAACTTCAGCTGCTCTTTCCTTGTCTGTGTTATGTCGAGGACCCTGCCACAGTTGTGTGGAGGGACGCCAGTGGTTCCTTCGTACACTTTACTGGACTACAAGTTCCTTGGAGCAGAGTTACCACTGATTCCTGGGGTGTCTTCTTCTAGGCCCCCTTGGCTCTGTCCTGTCAACCAATAATGACAGCTCTCTGCCCAGGGCTCTGTGCTCTTTCTCCAGCTTTCATTAGTTCATCAGAGATTATTGAGGCCTGTGGCTCTCAACTGGCAAGAGGAGAGGTTCTGCCTTATGCAGCTGGGGTTGGTGTGACCAGCCAGCCTTCTTTGTCCACAGCTGAGGGGTTTCCTAGGATGTGGGGCTTCCAGTGATGAAACTGAGACAAACCCAAGGGTGTACTAGAATTGGTGGAATGTGGTGGGGCAAGGGCAAATGGTAGTGCAAGGGAAAGGTCCTCTGTACTACCTGCTTCTAAAACTCTCTCAGTTTTGGTAACTTTGAGAGGCTTGCCTTCCATCTCTGATTATGATGTCACTCCTTCTCCTCTAGGAGTCTTTTACCTGTTTTTTAATTTCCTGTGTCATCAGTGGGCATTACTTTTTCCTAAATTTTCTGTTATCTACTGAGCATACAAGCACAGTGGACCATTGTGTGTGTCATGCCATCACACATACAGGGAAGTACTTAAAATCTAGCTTTGGGCAATGACTCCTGCTTTCATTATATAGGGTCTCATCTAGAACCCAGTTGGCTTTTGCTTTACTTTTTTTTAAATTTTATTTTAAAATTTATTTTTAGAGAGAGATAGAGAACAAGCTGGGGAGGGGCAGAGAGAGATAGGATCCCAAGCAGGTTTCATGCCCTCAGCTTAGAGTCCAATGTGAGCTCAGACTCATGAACACAAAATCATAACCTGAGCGGAAGTCAAGAGCAGGATGCTTAACTGACTAGGCCACCCAGGCACCCGCCTTTTGCCTTACTTTTATTTCATTGGCTCTTTAACTCCTGGGTCACGTGTTTTACTTCTTAAGGTTTTTGGTTTTTTGGGGTTTTTTTTGGTATCTTTTGCTTAACTTTATTTTTGACCCCACACAAATTTAGATTATACAGTACATACAGGGGGTTTTTGTTTGCTTGTTTTATATACGCTTTAGTTTTCTGGAAAATGGCTCAGGGCAAAAGGAGTAAAAATATAGGCAAGGTGATAAAACGCTCTAGCACAATCACCTTATTTTTATTATTCCCAACCTGGACTTGCCAAAGCTGTCTCCTCCCCCCATGCCACCTGAAACAAGGGAAGGACACTGTGACCTTCACCCCGTTTCTCCCCTGGAGAGGCTCCTAGCCTGCGTGCTCCTTTCACCAGGCAGTGGGGGACTGGACACAGTAAAGAACTTTACTACTTTCCAGTTTCATTCTCAGTTAGTTTTCCCTTAGAGGGAAACTGCCACTGTTTTATTAGAAAACATTTTGAGGTAGGCCACTACAAAGCTACATAAGTAAAATGTTTTAAGTGCAAGAAAATCACCTTATGCTCAAATTTACATGATTGAGATAAACATATGACTTCAAATTGTTTTACAGTGATACTAGGAAAAAAAATCTATTGATCACTCCTCCATTTTCATACCACTCAAATCATATTTAATGTGTTAGTTATGACATTTATGGATCGCAGATTTAAACATATGATTCAGTGAAAAGGAGAGCTCCTGTGGAAGTCTGAATTTGAACCTATAGGACTTATGTAAAGGACAGATACATTGAAGGGCAGAGCTGTGTGGAAAATTCCCACAGAGTGTCTCCAAGTCGTGCAGTCTTCGAGGTGGAAGGGACCTTTGAGGTCACGGACCCAGGGCCTCTGCAGAACCTGCCTGTCCTTGAAGATGGCTTTATGAATTGCTTGTCAGTCTGCTTATGAATAGCCTGGTGCTGGAAATGTCCTACCTCTAAACATAGTCCACCCCCATTTCTGGACACTTCTAATTGTTAGAATATGCTCTCTTATTTTGAGACTAAATCTCACACCCTACCATGTCCCCCCATATGCCAGTTATTTATACAGATGAAGATAGTGATGTTCTGGTGCCAGTGTCTTCTCTCCAAATTAAATGCTCCCTATTTCTTCAGCCAGTCCTCATAAGATATGGTTGCAAGACCCCTTTATTCCCCCTTTAGCCATCATTTGCTACCCCGAATTGACAGTCTTCTGTATGTAGATTGTCCATGTCATACTGTATGACACAGCTCAGCCTCGGCTGTTGCCACTATTTGTAAAAGAGGCCAAGGTCACAGTCATTTTAGGGAGAAGACAATTGAGCGCCTGTATACTCCCTTTTCATAGGAACTTTGTTTCTGTTTTGCATGTGGATTTATCCTTCCTTTTTCACTTTTAGCTTTGGCTCTTTGTTGGCATTGAAACATATACATTTGACTGATCTGTGAATACATTGGAACGTTTATAAACAGCATTTACGTACAGATTTATAAAGATACAAAAGCTCTGTCCCCTCCAGAGAATGCCTTATCTTCTGTATTTTCCACTGTCCTATCTCCCATTACTTTATCCCTCAGACTCAAAAATTATTTTCTAAGTAATTATTAAGTGCCAAACATACATACATTGTCCTTTCTCTCTTTTTTTCTTGGCTTCTGCCCTCCTATTCTTGTTTCCGTTTTCTTCTTTAAACATAAAAGTATTCACTAGAATTCACTAGAACAGATGGAAATAGTTCAGTATCAGCTGGATACAAGAGAGGAACAAATAATGTAATGTGTTAAGCTTTATCAAAGGTTGATTTTTTATATTTCAGACTAACCAATTTACTAGGTAAGCAGCTGGCTTCTTAGAGACTTTTATGGACTGAATCCTTAGACACTAAACTATGTAGAACTATTTGGACAAAAAAATGAGCCAAATGAATTTGCCAATAATTTGGCTAATAATAAGGATGTAAAAGTAACAAAATTCTAAAGTATTTGTGTAGTGCAGTGCATATGAAACACACATATTGTTTTGATTCAATAACACTTCAGTTCAATAAATATTTATATACCTTAGAGTTACAAAGAATAGTAAGACGTGCTCCTAGTCCTTTGAGAACTGGTAGTGTAGTAAGGGAGACGGACAAGTTGAAAAGAATTAAGATAGTCTTCCAGTTGATATGGAGTGTCTATAAAGTGAGATGGAGGCCATGTGAGGGGCCAGAGAGTAGAGACAGGTGGACATTGACCCTGGCCCTGAAGACTGAGAAATGTGAGCATAAGGCACTGAGCATAGTTAGAAAACTTGCAGAAAGAAGTAGAACTTGTCAGACAGGATGGCTTAATGTGGGTGCAAGAGAGAGGGAGGAGCCCAGCAAGATGAAGGGGCTGTCAAATGCAAGCATCTGAGAGGCTAGTTATACTTTGTGTTAAGAAAGGAATGAGGAGGGATTGGCTTGGATTTGTCTAAGATATCTTCTCCTCCTGCTTTCCTTTATTCCTGTTAACTCTTAATAACATTTTTGCTTTGCAAAAATAGCATCTTAGGTTGACTTTTAACTTGGGTTTCCAGTATGAAGTTCTGTACTTGCACCTGAAAGAACAGAACCCCACTGAGCTGATACAAGATGAGCCTGGAGAATAATTAGTGAATGGCTTTGAGAAATGTGGAAGTCATTGCCTTCTGTCTAGGCTGCCATCCATTGTCATGGGGTATGATGGATTTAGAAATGCTAGTTGAAAGGCATCTCAGATTTAGATTATGACGATCTTTATGATAAGAACTGTGATGTTATGTTCTTGCTCTCCCCTGTCCTACAAGTTTTTGTTATATTTACAGTAAACCCTTTAAAACAGTGACATGTTTTAATGTATTCTTCCATTTTGTGAGCAATGGATTTAAAGTGATTTTATTTTTTTATTCTTTTAAGTTTATTTATTTTGAGAGAGAGAGAGAGAGAGAGAGAGAGAGAGAGAGAGAGGGAGAGAGAGAGAGCACATGAATGCAAGCAGGGCAGGGGCAGAGAGACTCTCAAGCAGGCTCAACACTGTCAGCACGGAGCCCAGTACAGAGCCCGAACTCATGAACCATGAGATCATGACCTGAGGTGAAACCAAGAGTCAGACACTTAACCAGTTGAGCCACCCAGGTGCCCCTATAGTGATTTTAAAAGGAAAGTAGTAAAAAAATAGAAGAAAATCATCTGCGTTAAACTGCATGAACAATTTAATTCATTTCTTCCACAAAACATCTTTAAATGTTTAAATTTCAGAAGCTTAGAGAAATGAAAAAGAATATATCTTGAAAAACAATAGGATGGTTTTTCTTGCAAATGTGTTAATTGATAAAAATAAGCTTGATTACACTTGAGATATAAGAATGCTCTGAAAATTTGCCAAACTGATTCTAATAACATGCACTAGGTTTAACCTTTCTGAAATGTATTTTATTGAAAAAAGAATTCCAGTTTGAAGTTGCATTTTAAAGACTTCTGCAAAGATATTAAAATGCACTCAGTTGACCTTTTATAAAAACCCTTTTGGGCAAGCATACATAGTATTTTGATGAAAAATGTTGCTTTAATATTAAAGCCCTAATTACCAGTAAGGAATTTCATCACCCCAAAATTCATGAGATGATTTTTTTCTAATTCTTCTTATATGTTTGTGTTCATGTGTGTTTGTATATCTCTATGTATTTTTAATTTCATGAACCTGACAACCGTATCTCAGTATCTGCAGCTATTCCTTCTAGTAGAAATAAACAGACATCTAATGTCATGAAAGAATTGAGCTTCATTGAGAGTCAAAGCAGCCGAGAGAAAACAGTCCAGTTTGTTGGTTTTTAAAAGATAAAACATAGATCTATTGCTCAGTTCAGTAGGTTGTTATGTTACATGGGAAGTTCCCTGGATGAGTTGATGTAAAATACATGGTGGTGCTTGACCATGGAGAGGAATCCTTTTGTATCAGAAAAATTGGGTCTTGATGTATCTGTCTTTGAGGTCCGCTATCCAATTATCAAAAAATGAGGCGCGCACACACACACACACACACACACACACACACACACATTCTTTCTAGCGAGACCTTCCTATACCCACTGTTCTGCGCTGTGGATCACGGCTGGGACATTTGCTTCAGATGTGACTGGGAAGTCCCAAGGTCCCTTCTGTCATCACAGGGAATATGGCAGGAATGCCTAGCCTAGAATTTTAGCTTGCACTTGCAATTTAATGTAGAGCTTTTAATTGCATTCTCAGCAATATTTTCTTTCATCTCATAACAATAAAATCTTCATGGTGATGTCTCAGTACAGCGTGGCACTGAAGCAGGGACACGTGGCACCAGGAAGCCCTCAGCTTTTGCATAAACGCTCAGCAAAAGGCATTCTTTTTGTTTATTTGCCTTACAATTCTGTATCCAGAAAATTCTGAAACTGTGCGCACAGAATCTTACTGTTTTATAATGTTTCTGGGAAGAGTTTTTTAAACTCAGTTGTAATTTACTTGAGTCACATGCAATGATCCTGAGTATATATTTAATCAGTTTTGACAAATGCACAGTTGCTTATCTCATTCCCCCAACAAGATGTATTGCATTTCATCACCCCTGGGAGCTCCTTTGTGCCATTTGCCAGTCAGAGTCCCTCCTGTACCCGAAGCAGCCAGTGTTAGGACTCCCAGTGCCGTTGTTGAACCTTAATGTTAATTCTTAGAGGCTTCTCTGTCAAAGAAGGATCTTTAAAACTGTGTTTTCCTTTTAAAGAGCTTCCCCCACCTAAGGGAGGCATTCAGAGGCATGTGCATAGGCTGATGTAGAGTTTCTGTATATTGCTTCTAAAACAGTATCTTAAGTGTATCTTAAGTGTCAAATTCTTACTGAGAGAGGAGTAGATCCCTTTCCAGCCTGTCAAACAAGATTTTAAGTAATTTGCTTTCTTGTTGTATTTTAATTTGTCTCTAGTTCAATTTCCACTTCTGGTAAAAATAACCAGCAATGATTTGTAGATTATACCTTAATTTTGTGGAGTACATTCACCCTTCTGTAGGGTGGGATAACCAGTTAATGGAAATTTAGTAAGAATGCCCACTAAATGTCATGGATGAAGCTGAAGAGTTCAATATAATGCCTTAATTGTAGAGAAACAGGGTTCACTTTGGTCCTCTTAGCTTCTGTGGGGTGATAAAAACAAGTAGAATAGTCTTTACATCTATTTCTTCTCCATGACTATATATCATTGCCTCAAAGGTGACATTCCATCGTTTGCTTCTTATCGTAACCAGACAAAGAGTATTTCTGTTCTCCGTGTGTGTGTTGGTGTGTGTGTGTGTGTGTGTGTGTGTGTGTGTGTGTGTGTGACAGAGACAGAGTTGAGTGTTCCATATTACCCCTAGAGATTTTTCTTTCCCTCCTTTTAAGCTAACATGCTCTTCTTCATCAATAAATTTCAGATGCAGGGTTGGAATAAACTGAACACTACAGAGAAAGAAAAGATTCCAGGATAGAGAGCTACTTTTATTTCAATACTGCAACACATGGAGTATAGAATGAAATCGTGCTGCTGTTGGAATTTATTCTTTTTATTGAAATAGACAAGCATTAAACAAGCCATAAAATTTCCATCTGTATTCACAGCAGGCTCCCACCACCCAAAATACAGATTTCCTCCCCGCCCCCTCTCTCTAAAGCATCCAGGACTGAAACATTTTAGTATTTGAGACTGACAGAATCATAATATTTAGTTTCTAAGAGCAGTGGATCACCTCCTCCGTCCTTTGCACAGAGCCGCATCCGTGTTAAAGGGAAAGTGCAATTTCTGTCCTTAAATGTCACTGAGGACGGGGGAGTTGGGTCAGAAAGAATCTGCAGTGCAGCAGAGGAAGCACATGGGCTCCCGGCTTGGTAATTCTGGTGCTTTCATCACCTCATCAGGCTACTCACCTTGGGAAGGAAAGCAAATGGCATTTTCACACCATGCGCTGATGATGAGTCCAGAAATGAGGCACCCATTGCCATTCTAGCACATTTTTCTCCATCGCCTGAAGGACGAAGGCTTTTACTAGTGGGAAATTACCACCAAGGCATGTAAAAGTGAAAGAGCTTCTCAGGCTTGAGGAAGAATTCATTTTTTCTTTCCCTAATTTCAAAGCCAAACACTTGCTTGGCATTTTAGCCATAAAACAGCATAGAGTTCTAAAAAGATGGTTAGAAAGGTAATTGTAAATTCTAATCTGTTTAGCAAACTGTTGCCCCACTTGGAGAATACTCTGTTTCAATTTTTTATAAAGGCATTCTGATAAAAAATTTAAGCATACTCTTTTAGGAGCAAGTTTCTGTCAGATGTCACACGAAGCTTCCCTTTGGTAGGAACGGTTATGTAAGGCGGGATGTGCCTCTATCTAAAGAGTAGACATCTATCGTGAATGTAGGGCTCCAGTGCTTTCTTGTCTCTCCCTGAAGACTATGGTATTTCTGCCTTGGTTAATTTAAGTGTGATAGAAATTTTTAATAATGTTACTCTGTTGGAACAATATTGGCCAGGGTAGGGGTAGGCTGTCCTTACCCCAGAGGGTACAATAGGATGTACATGCAGTGGAATAATTATGTAAATTTAGTAAGAATGCAAATGATGTTAGAGCAGGTGTGTCCACTGGAGGAAGTGATAGGATACTATAGTGCTTTGAGAGGGACATCAAAGGACACTGAGGAGGAAAACTGAAAAAGTAAAAATTTTGAAATCTCAAAACATGTGTATCAATTTATTGTTTACAAAGGACTTTCATGTACATTATCACATTTGATCCTTGTAATTCTGTGAAAAGGATGCTCTCATTTTCAAGAAGTTATATTACTTGCTCAAGGTCAGTTAGCTACCAAGTTACTTTGAATCCTTGTGCTATCCTCCCTCCTTCCCTCCTTCCTTTCTTCCTTCCTTGAACATGTTAGAGCATAGAATGTCCTCATCCGAGCATGGACATCCTGGGGCCAGGCAAAGTGGCATCACTAGGTTCCAATGTTTCTCTGGAGCACAGTTCAAGTCTTGAAACAAAGGAGTGGTATTTGGCTCCAAATTTAAAATATAAGTTGTGTGTGTGTGTGTGTGTGTGTGTGTGTCTGCTATGAGACAAAAACTGGAGAGTAAAGGAAATGTTCGTGTCTTGATAAAGCATACTATCGAGTTGCTTTCTATTCTAGTCGAGCCAGTTTACACGGCAGCAATATGTTGACCTCATTATACCCTCTCCAGCATTAAGTGTTAATTGTTCCTTTTCTTCACCAATTTCACAGTTGAACAGTGTTCGTGCCATTATTGTTTCAATTTGCAGTATTGTTTTATTAATGCAAATGAGTATTTTTTGAGTACCAAACATTTTGAGTATGTTTGGTAGTCATGTGCATTTATCATTTAAGGATTGCCATTCATGTAACTCACATGTATCCTGTTCTTCATTTTTATTAATGCCTGTCTTTCAGTTCAGAAGTAATCGGGGATGCCAATCATGTGTTTCTAATATTACTGTAACGTGCCATAAACATGTAGAGGTTGATTTTGTACCAACATAAAATGTTAAAGTTAAGATCTATTTTTAAATAATCAATTCCCTAATCAGTGAACTAGAATTTTAGAAACCCAGAGGTACTTATTTTTAATATTTCAAATAGGAAAAAGAAGACAAAGTTAGGACCACAGCAACGGATAATAGTTCCCAGAATTTCTTTAAGCTGAGAAAATGAACACATCTATTTTGTTGTTTCCATATAATTTCTATCAGAAAATTAAGATAATATCTCTTAAGTATACACTCAGAATACAGTAAGAGTACCTATTCATTTTCTCTCTGGCACCAAACTGAAAAGTGTAATACCTACTAGGGCCAGAGTAACAATTGTGGACATAGAACAATTTCAGAGTAAGAGCAGTAAAGAAAGGTTTAGTCCTGTCTAGATAGTATCTGAGAGGCCTGGAGGAGATGCTACAAATGTTTCCTGCCGGGGTCATTAGCACTGAGGTACAAAGGGAGAGAAAACAGTTTTGTTTTGTTTTGTTTTTTTGATAAAGAATTTCCAAATACAGTGATTTAATACTTTGGTCCTAAAAACTAAGTACTTTTGCTCTTGGCAGGCAAGGGACAACTGAGGCTTGGTATATCTTACAAAGACTAAATGTGTGTGAAATTCTTCCAGCAACTGTGTATATTATCACAGGCATACCTGAGAGATATTGTGGGTTCAGTTCCGAACCACCACAATGAAACAAATACTGCCAGGAAAGCGAGTTAAATGAATTTTTTGGTTTCCCAATAATGTAAAAGTTATGTTTACACTATATTGTTGTCTATTAAGTGTGCAATAGCATGGTCTTAAAAACAACAATGTACATACCTTAATTAAAAATACCTTATTGCTAGGGGTGCCTGGCTGGCTCAGTTGGCTAAGCACCCAACTCTTGATCTTGGCTCAGGTCATGATCTCACAGTTTACAGGATTGAGCCCGAAGTTGGGCTCCCTGCTGAGAACACAGAGACTGCTTGGGATTCTCTCTTCCCCTCTCTTTGCTCCTCCCCCTCTCACACTCTCTCAAAATAATTAAACTTAAAAAAAAATGCTTTATTGCTAAAAGGTGCTAACCATCATCTGAGCATTCAGCAAGTTGTAAACTTTTGCTGGTGGAGGGTCTTACCTTAATGTTGATGGCTGCTGACTAATTGGGGTGATGGTTCCTAAAAGTGGGGGTGGCTGTGGCAATATCTTAATGTAGGACAACACTGAAGTTTTCCACATCAATGGACTTCTCCATTCACCTGAACACTTAGAGGCCATTGTAGGGGCATTAAGTGCCCCAACTTTAATATCATTTTGTCTCAGGAAACGAGAGGGAGAGAAGCACGATGGGGCGGGCAGAACACACACATTTATCGATGAAGTTCACCTCCGTACATGGGCTCAGTCTGGTTACCTCACAACAATTACAATAGCAACATCAAAGATCACTGACAACAGATCACCGTGACAAATTTAATAATAACAACAAGAAAGTTTGAAATACTGCAAAATTTACCAAAGTGTGACACAGAGACACAAAGTGAGCAAATGTTGTTGGAAAATAATGTGCCAGTAGACCTGTTTGACACAGGATTGCCATGGTCTTTCAATTGGCAAAAAACAAAAAACCAAAAAACACATAGTGTCTGTGAAGTACAATAAAAGGAAACACAAATAAAATGAGGTATGCCTGTGTTAGTATTACCATCAACTATTATTATCACTGTCACTACCATTGATACAATTACAATTCATGACAGTGATCAGGGGTCAGCTTTGCTGTCAGATTCCCAGATTCCCTGCCAGTCTCACCTCCATTGCTCACTCACCTGAAGTTAATTAATTAACCTCACGAACTCTGTTTGGTCATCTATAAAACAGAGATACCAATAATCCCTGTCTCAAGGTGATTGTTGGGACAGTTTCCTGGAATGGTCAACATAAAGTGTTGCAGAAGTGCTCAATAAATCTCTGATGCTTTCTTACTGTCCCATTAAAGAACATAACTTCAGATTAAATCTTGGCAGAGAGTTTCCTAGAGAGGTTTCTCATTATTGGCCAACAGAAGACATTTCTTAAACATTAGGCAACCAAGAGAGAAATGTTCCTTACAAGGAAGGAAAGGCTTCCTTGGTAAAGGCTTGTTACCTCATTCAATGTAATTCAGTCTTCCCTTTCAAGAGCAGATTGCCCTTTGTTTTAGAGATTTATTATACAACAAATATTTGAAAATTATTCAGTGAAAATGATGATAAATATTACCTATCAGGTTATTGAGAATGAAATTTGAGAGTGTTCTTCAAAACACGTTCATCTATAACATGCCTCATAAGAATGTTTCCTGTGCTGTTTATTTCCTTAATATCATTTTGCAACTTATGTGTATTTTATACCAAATGGTACTTCTGTGACTAAGAAAAACTAAGTCCTTTGTAAAGAAAATCTTGTTCATGAAGCAAGTTTCCTGTTTTCTTCTCTTTTCCTTCTCTTCTTTCCCCTTTTTTCCCCCAGCATTTCAGCACCCATTTACCAGGTGCTGTGCAAGATACTAGCAAATAGTGGTAAATAACAGTCACTGTTTTGCCCTCTTAGATTTTTAGGCCTATGTTTTTCATACCTTGAAATTTATTACATCTTTTTTATTTCACACTCAAATGTGTAGTGACCCTTGGTCACTACAGTGAAATAGATCCACAAAAAAACCACCACCCAGGATAGTGTCCCTCACCCTTTGGGAATATGCAGAAAATGTCTAATGTTTCCTTGCTGTTACTACTCTTTCCTTTAAGACGCATGGTTCTTCCCCATTTATTTATGATTTTGTAAATTGTCCATAATTAAAAATGATTGGCTTATTTTCTCATACCTTGGGAAACAGTTGCCTAGGTTGTTGGGTTTGTTATAACAACAGTCTGCATAGAATATTGTCTTATTTTTCTAACGAATTGTATACATTTTTGTCATTAGATCTTTCTTCTTGTGAGACACCCCTTTACATGATTTCTGTGATACTGAGCAGGCTTGAATAATCTTTTTGGCTGCTCAGTTGGCGAAGATCCATGATATTCTAGATGCCGTTCTTTTCTCCTAAAATTAAACAAACAAACAAACAAACAAAACAACAGAAAATTTCTTCCTTTTAACTCCACTGTGCTGGTAATGTTTTGGCTGTTAGCTTTTTTAGAAATTTGCCTTCTATCTTCATGTAAACTTCTAAAGTTTCTGCCAGAGAAAAGGGATACAGAAAGGACATTATATGCATACATACCCATTGCCTAGTTGTACTGCCTTTCACACACTCACTTTGGACCCCACATTATATTTACTCTTTGGTTCTATAATTCACATTAGGATTTGTTTGTTTTATTTTTGGAACTTTTGAAGTTGTTGCATCTCAAAGAAACCATGTTTCAGGTTCATTATCAGATGGCGTCCTCATATTTTTCTAATAAAAACACACTTTTAGGCCTTGACGCTTAGGAGAAACATCGCCCTGTATACTTAGCTATGTGTCCTGAGCTTGAAAGGGCCATTGAGAGGATAAGAGAGTTGTTGAAGGTGCACGTTCTGAAACCTGCTTGCTGTTTTGCCTGGTCATGGCCCCTTATCCTTGCCTCTACCCACAGACCATCTTAGTTGCAGGAATGGTAGGAGTGCCTTCAGCTGCAAATAGCAGTATATCTGACTAGGAGTGGTGTAAACAGAGAGCTTGCTTTTCCGCATAAAGCTCCATCTCAAAGTAGAGGGCCACTGAGGCTACTTCAGAAGCTTAGTGATGTTGACCTTCACCCCTTGCTTCATGCCTCAGACCTGCATTTAAGGCAAAAAGAAGTGAAGGAGAGGGTAACTACTGCAGTGGCTTTTTCAGAAAAAGAAAATGCCTCTTCTTGAGCTCCCAGCAGACTTTTGTCCCACTGACCAGGACTGCCTCTTCTAGCTCTCTCTGACCACAAGGGAGCCTGGAAAAAGGAGTAGCTAGCCTTTCTACTGTGAAGGTAACGAAAGAAGGGGGTGTTGGGGTCATTCAGTGGGTCACCAGAGAACAAGTCTGCCTCCGTCTCAGGCAACCCAATCCATTCACCCTCCCAGAGCCAGCACTCATGCCCCATGTCCCTGAATTGCTCAGGCAGAGTTCTTCCGGGCGAATACAGCTGGTCCTGAAGCTATCATCAACTAGACTGATGGTGCTCCCTGGCAAGGACCATTTGTGCACACGTGGTAACAGAGAGATGGTGTTCAGTGAGGTTTGCTGAGACAATGAATGAGTGTGTAGTGTGTGTGGATCCCCTGATTGTTGCCTAAAGCCAGCTGCTGGAGGTCAGTGCAGAGTGCTGAATGAGGAGATCTCACTTCCACCTGACATTCCATCCTTGCCCCTGGGCATTCCCTTGATGAAATGTGAAACCACAACCCTGACCACTTGTATTCATTAAGGTACTATGGGGAGCTTTTTGCCAAAATCCTGCTGGCGCTTGTGTGATAGAAATATTCACATTTGGGGCACTAGACTTTCTGCTTTCCTAGAATTTTTATACATAGTTTTAAATAGTTATAGTCATTTGGTGTCTTGATGATATAAATCTTAGCTCAGCATAACAATCAGTATAGCTCTCTGAATTGAGAATGTCTACAAAGTATCTATTCATAGGAAATATTCTGGTTGTGCTGGAGTAGGCATAGAATTTAAAATATAGTTTATACTTTCTAGAATTTATCCAAAGAGGATGATTAAACCAGTGTGCAAAGAGATACATGCAAAGTTTGGGTGTTTTTTTTTTAGTAACAATGTTTTAAAATAAAATTTGGAAACATTCGAACTCATCATTAGGAGTTGGGTTAAAAAAGATAATGGAACACTATGAAAGCATTAAAAACGATCATGTAGGATATCATAAGAGCATCAAAGTGTTGCTGAGTATATCAAGTATGCTGTGTGCATATGGGGCATGTGCATGTATCAATATCTTTTTCACCAAAATGGTAGACAATGCTTAAGTTTTCCTGCATTGTTTATTTTTTTAAATAATGTGTGTTTTTGTTTTACAGTCAGAAAATATATTTTTGGGGTGCCTGGGTGGCTCAGTCAGCTAAGTGTCTGACTCTTGATTTTTCTGCTCAGGTCATGATCTCATGGTTCATGAGACTGAGCCCCATGTTGGGCTCTCCAGTGACAGTGCACAGAGCCTTCTTGGGATTCTCTCTACTCCCTCGGTCTCTTTGACCCTCTCCTGTTCTCTCTCTCTCTCTTTCTCTTGATCTCATAAAATAAATAAATAAACATTAAAAAACCTGAAAATATAATTTTTACAGAAATATGCATTAGGTTAATAGAAGAGTACATGGAACCTCCACTAACTGGAACAAAACTAACAATAAAACCTGTATTAACAGATCTTTTTTCTTTTGTTCACAAAAGTGGGGAAATCCGGATGAAATAAACTACAACTAGGGATATACTGTAAATAATAGTTTTCAAATTATGACATAGAGTGTATCTTCTCCATTTTTTCCCAATACCTCACTCTACCACAATGAATATTATCTACAACAATGAACTCCTGCCAGTACCTTTCTTACTGAGCAAGTGACTGAACTCTGTGAAACAGAAGTGAACTAATACATTTATGAAATATTTTCAACATCAAAGGCTAAACAGAAAGTATTTACTGAAAAGTCTTTGAGTTAAACCAAAAATTAAATTCACATCCCAGTCCTTGAACATTCCAATTAATGAGGCATTCACCATAGAAACTTTGAAGAAGTGATTTAAAATTTCCTCTTTGGACTCTTCAGTACAGAGAACGAACTGAGGGCTGATAGGGGGTTGGTGGGAGAGAGCGGAAAATGGGTGGCGGGCATTGAGGAGAGCACTTGTTGGGATGAGCACTGGGTGTTGTATTTAAGTTATGAATCATGGGAATCTATTCTCATAGCCAAGAGCACACTGTGTACACCATATGTTAGCTAACTTGACAATGAATTATACTTAAAAAATTTTTCCTTGAAATTCTAATATCTCAAATTGCTATTATTTACTAAAGACCACAAGTTTAAGGGGAAACTTCCATGAGTGGTTCACTTACATTTTTTCTATTGTCTTGTTTTTTTGAAGTAGCATAATTGTAAGTAACAAAATTATGACTCAAGTGGAAATTGTACTAAAAGAGATAGAGGCACGCATCAGTTCTGTGGAATATTGGATAACTTCCTTAGGTACTTGAGAAAGAAAAGGTAGCCCCAGAAGAAGGATTTTAAAAAACATAATTGATCTAATTTTTGATTCTAGAATATGTCCAGGGTCACCCATCTTCCTGTTGATATGAGCCTGCATGTGGCTGTAGAGTTTTCAGGCTAACGACTAAAGATTTTAACTTGAACTACTTACTAAAATAGACCTACCTGGACTTTTGTTTTCATTAATCATTTCATCAGGTATGGTATTTCCCATTTTCATCCATCTTTCTAAAAAGAACCACTTATGGGGTGCCTGGGTGGCTCAGTTGGTTGAGGGTCCAACTTCGGGTCAGGTCATGATCTCGCAGTCTATGAGTTTGAGCCCCATGTCGGGCTCTGTGCTGACAGCTCGGAGCCTGGAGCCTGCTTCGGATTCTGTGTCTCCCTCTCTCTCTGCCCCTACCCCGCTCATGTTCTGTCTCTCTCTCTCTGTCAAAAATAAAAATAAACATTAAAAAAAATTAAAGAGAACCACTTAGAATCTCTGTCTGTAAATGTCAGCTTCCTTTTTCTTTTATGGATAGATCATAAGTAGAAACCAAGAAAAATAATTCTGGGTTTCTCTTTTTAGAATAAAGGTTTATAATATTAGATCCAAAAGTTAAAATTGATTTTTCATCCAAAAAAATTCTTTTAGTTTTTGACTTTTAGTTTCAACAAATCCAGCTACCTGTCTGTTTAGGTCTCCTGTCACTAAAAAGGAAAAGAATGTTTTAGATAGTGCCCTTAATTTGCTTCTTGCATGGCAAGAAATATTTCACATCTCCTTTATTGAAATAAAATGAAACAAATATCATTTTCCAAGTTTCTTGACCTTTTAGCTGAATAATCCTGGTCATTCAGCTCCTTGGAATAGAATAATTGTTTTTAGTAATTAGATCTGTGCTTAATTATTTAGGGTCTTGGTCAAAATAGGTGAATACAATCAAGCCTAAAATGTGGTTTCTTGTCCATCCTCATGAGCACACACATGCACACAGAGTGCACACACACTGAGATTTAAACCTGTATGAAAACTATCAAAACTGTTTTTTTGATTCTGAAAATACTAGGTATTTTGGACTTTTTCAGTTAATTTATTGTCTCTTCATTATAGCTCAGAAGTACAGAGAGAATTACTAATTGAATTAATACTATTTACTAATAGTAATAGAGTATTATTAATACTAATAAAATAGAGGTTTTAGAAATAAATAGTAAAGCTGAGCTTAGCCTTCTAACTTTGGTCAAATCAGTTTTGTTGGCATTATCATTTGGAATTTTAAACTTTCCAGTAGAGTGGCTGAACTCCTTTGATTCAAACCAGCCTGTGATTTAAATTAGCTTTGTTTTTAAAGGAACCTAAAAAAGACAAATTTACTCTAAGGAAAGCATGGATCATGCTAGCAGTTTGGGGGCTAAGAATTCATATGAGTTAAGAACCTCAAACTGATCAATATATGATAGAGTGCATTTATAAAAAGTATAGTTCATTTAGTAGGTGTGATTTGAAGAAGTGCTATTAGTTCTTCACCACATTAAGCCTGGGTATAAATTTGCAGAGAGAAATCATTCTAAGGGAGCTATTCTGAGCAGCACTTTCAGTCAAGATGGTACATATGTTTCAGCTAGAGAAGAGTGCTATCGAGGGTGCTCTGGTATCACTGGTTGTCATCCACATTGTGAAAAGGAGGCTAGCAGGTGTTTATAAAAGAGTGTATAGTCAAAACACCTTACTAATGATATTAATCCTCACCACCATTTAGGTAGAGCTGGCAAGCAGTCAAGTGTCAGATATTCCCTTGTGCCAGACACCTTTCTAAGTATCAGGGATGCAGCAGTGAATGAGACAGCCTGAGACCCTCAGAGGATAGAACTTGCATCTAGTGAAGGGAGTTAAATAATAAATACCCAAATGAATAGGCCAATGAAACCATTTCGGTTCGAAATAAATGCTATGAAGAAGGTAAATGTGGCCAAGATGTGTAGGTAGTGACTAGAGGAGCTGCTTTATATGGACTGATGAAAGAGACCACTCAGGGAGATGACATCTGAGTTGTGATCTGAATTATTAAAAGGATAATTTTTTCCCCCCAAGAAGAGTTTATTGAGCAGAAGGAACAGCAGGTGCAAAGCCCCTGGGGATGGGTCTCAACTGGAGCATCCTATGCTCCAAAATGTGGCCAACGTTCCAAGAGTAAAGTCAACAAAAGAAGAGTGGTAGAAAGTAGAGCTAAATTGAACCTTAATATGTCTGCTCTACAGCCAGCTGTTGCTACATCAGCAGGACAGTCTGATGTACAAGTATGGATGATAGTCAGGGGTCCAAACCTGAGACCTGAGATGGTCGTCTGTGAATGTAGTGAGTGATTTTAAGCCAGTGGAACATGATTGGGGATGGCTAAAGAACAAAGGATGACCAAGCACAGAGCTCTGGGGCACACCAGTATTTAGAGACGTAGAAAAGGAGGAAGAACCAAAAGAGAGACTGCAAAGCAACACATATTGAGGTCAGAAGACCAGGTACACCTGTGTGATTGTCTGAGGCGGAAAGCTATTCATGGAGTAGAGTGTGGCCAAGCATGCTAGCTGCTCTCCAGTGTTAAACAGAAAGTTGACAACTGACTTTGTAAGATGCAGGTGACTGGTGATCTTGCTAAGTGGGTTAAAGGAAGAAAGGAGATAAAGAATAAAAAGGACATTATACTGAGGCATTTTATCATGAAGGAGATTAGAGATACAAGGTAATAGCTGGTGGAGAAATGGGACCATGGGAAGGTTTTTTGGTTTTGGGTTTGGGGCATTTTGTTTTGTTTTGTTAGCACAGGAAGGATGGGAAAAGCATCTCACTGATGGGAAGAAGATTGTAGAGGTGAAGAAATTGACAATGCAAAAGACAGGGAATGATGACAGTAGCTAAGTTCTTCTTAAGAAGCCAGGACAAGACCTGGATGACATGAGAGAGCCAGTGCCCCCATGGGAGGGTTGGCTTTACATAAAAGCAGGGACGCCACTTCCGTTGCAAAAAGAGAGGAAACATAGCACTGCGACAGATTCGGGAAGGTTGCTGGAGGCGGTGGCAAGAAGCTGACTTAGTACTCATCCCATTGCCTCTGTTTTCTCCATGGAGCATGAGGTGGCTGAAAGTGAAGGATGGAAAGGAGTTTGGGAGAAGGAAGAGAGAGGATTGGATGTGAAACCACTGTTTTGTTTGGATGGGAAAGCAGATTTGCCAGGGAAGTTTCATAAGACTGTCTGGCACCATGGAGTGTCCATTCAAGATTTATGACAACAAATTTCAAGTGAGTCTAGTCTGCAGGGTCAGGTGATTTTCTCTGGGATTCTTTAACTGTTCAGATCCAGGTGCAACTGAATTTGCTTAAATGCGTTTGGGGGTTTTCCAGAAGGGTATGGTTGAAATGCCAAGGATGTAATATATAAAGGGAGCAGTTGCAATGCCTGGAGATAGCATATAAGCCAATAAGGAGGAAATTGAAGACAAGATGGGGGTAATGCGTGGTGAAAGAGTGGATGATTGAGAGGCTTACACTGTGTATTTTGGAGGTGATGCCACTGTTGGTCATAAGGTATAGCGCATGGTCATGTGCGTATATGGCTGAAGTGGATCAGCGTGAAGGACGCCAAGGACTTGAAAGGCCAGAGCCTTGGAAATAGCTACATGAATGTTGAAGTTGCTAAGAAATCTGTCAGGAGCTGTAATAGAGAAAAAGATGTTGGGCTATAGGATGCCACCATCAGTGATGAAGGGGGTGTAATGAGGATTTCAGTGGATGGACACAACAAGGAAGACTAATAAGTGATAGTCTGGTGCTTCAGGGGATCTGGGTTTTTGAAAGAGGAAGGAGGAGAAATGACTTGGAATTGCAAAAGAGAGCAAGAAGTACACCTGCCAGGCCCTGAATTGCATGAGGCATAGAAGTAAAACAGACTTCACATGAAAGGATTACAGAAGTATCTAAGGGAGACAGCCCATTTCTGTTAGACGAATAGGGCGATCGGAAAGTGTACTGAGTGTTTGAGACACTTGAACTTCAGATAGTGACCCAGGTAATGGGGACATTAGGTCGGGTGGGACTGTACCTGGAGGTCTCTCAGAGAAAGGTTGCTAATCCACTGGAGTACAGAGCATTTAGCTGGAGCCACTGCATGGACATTCTGTCCTCCAGCCCCTGGACATAGGGACTGAACAAGGACTTCTTCAGGGAACTGCTGTATTAGTTTCCTTAGCTGGGAGTACCCAAGAGAGGAACTGCAGATGCCAGTAGATGCCATGCCTGCTGGGAACATGCAGCCAGAGGAACTCTCTAGGCATCTGATCTTCCTGGTAGCTGACTATATGTAGTGTGTAAATATATGCTGACAAGCATGAGTACTCAACTCCCACACGATTTCAGAGAATTATGAATTATATATATGAACTTAGAATGTATTTCCCATGAAACTTGTAACATGGAGGACATCAGATTCTCGGGGGAGTCCATGAAGACATTTCATACCCAAGATGGATAAACCAGGGATCTAAGGACACTACAGTGCTCACCATCCTTGAGACCAGTTCTGTGGGGATGGTGCATTCCACTCACTGCTGCTTCTCTGGGCTCCCACATAAGCAGCCCAGCATGAATTTCATTATTTTCTGGACACTTTTTGTATGGGTTGCTGTTACTAGACTATAAGATTTTTGAAGGCAGGGCTATTCCTGAATCATAGCACGATCTCCATATTACATTGCCTGACAAGCACTCTGAAATGTCTCCTTTCTGTTCCTCCTCTGTCCTTCCTGGGAGGAGACAGGAATGAGAAACAAGAGAAGGTAGAGGACCCTTACAGGTCTTCTTTTCTACTTCTGTCCAAAATGCAGAACTTTAAAGTTATCAGAGGGCAAGATGATACTGACTAAATTTAGCCATGTGAAGAAAGGCACCAGAGGGAGGAAACTGTCTTAAAATTTGTAATCTGTTGAAGAAAGAAATATTGTACTATTACTATGGAGGTGAAGAAGTACTTTCTGGTCTTTTGTGAGAATGTAGAAGATGAGCCTTTGTGGAGTTGTCCAGCCAGTTTGTCCTTTCCCTCAATTAGAGCAATATTTTCTAAACTATCTTTGGCCTCAAATGCCTTACAGAGACTCAATGTGATGAGGTCGTAGGAGAATATTTTGCCAGTATGTAGGCTCCATTTGACAAAGTATTGTTCCCTGAGAGCATGGGCAGTGATAATCCAAATAAGAACTAATTATTCCAGTAATGGCCCAAGAAAACACGTTATTCAAGCCAATGGTGCAAAAGCCAACCTTGAATTAAAAAACAATTTTGATCATCAATTTCCTCCCTTTTAATGTCATGAGGGAAAGCAAAGATGTTGACTTCTTGACAAGATTTATTTTCAGTTAAACTTTTTGACAGGAGTAATTGTTTTAATTTGTTTGCAAAATCTTGAAAAATACAATTCCTGGAATTATGAAAAATACAGATTATAAAAAGAAAAAATAGCAATCATGAAAAATCTTAACACCCAGGATTCACCATTATTAATAACGTAGCATATTTTTCTCTACTCTTTTTTTCTATGTCCCAATTTTTCAAGTAGCTAAGTTATATTCTCTAAACAGTCTTGATAAAAATAAATGTGAAGTCTGTTCTTAGATTAAGCTACAAAATACAAGATCTTACACTTCTAAAATTAATTGTGAAGATGATCAGATTCAGGGCTATTCTCTAGCAGACATATTAAATGTGGAATTCTCTCTTTTGAGAACACAAAGCCATCAATATCTAAAAGTTAATTTTAAAGGAAAGGTATTTTAGGGAGCACCTAGGTGGCTCAGTCGGTTGGATGTCTGACTCTTGATTTTGGCTCAGGCCATGATCTCAGTGCTGTGGAATTGAGCCCCACATTGGGCTCCACACTGAGCATGGAGCCTGGTTAAGATTTTCTCTCCCTCAGGGTGCCTGCGTGGCTCAGTTGGTTGAGTGTCTGACTTCAGCTCAGGTCGTGATCTCACAGTTCCTGAGTTTGAGCCCCGCATCAGGCTCTGTGCTGACAGCTCAGAGCCTGGACCCTGCTTCACATTCTGTGTCTCCCTCAGTCTTTCTGCTCCTCCCCTGTTCACATGCTGTCTCTCTCTCAAAAATAAAGATTAAGATTTTCTCTCCCTCTGCCCCTCTCCCCTGCTCACGCTCTTAGTCTCTCTCCAAAAAATAAATAAATAAATAGATAGATAGATAGATAGATAAAAGAAAGAAGGAAAAAAAATGAGGAAAAAAGAAAGTATTTTTTAATTTAAAAATCCATAAACATAAGATAAACATGTATTACAATAGAAGTTTACATTTTTTATACAACCACATTTTAGGGAGGAACTCCATTAAAATGGAAGGGGGCAAATAATTGATATTAAACACCCAACTCACATCACAGTCCCTTCTCTTAATCAGTATCCGGGCAAGAGCCAAGAAGAACTGGGGCGAGGAGCTATTTTTATGTTCTATGTTCTTTATCTCTGGGGTTTGCAGGAGAAAAGGTGGCAAAGAACTTCCTGACGGCTGTTCTTAACTCCAGCTTATTTGGAAAGTATTATTAAAAAATAATGTTGGTTCTGGTTATTTTTCTTTTAAGATTTAGCAAACAATGTCAAGTTCAGTTTTCTATTGAGTTTGAAGGTAGTGACTTTTTTTGCAGCAATGAAAACAGTTACCTGGTGAGAACAGTTTTGCAAACAAGCGAAGATGTGTTATGTCTCTAGTCACCTATTACCCCGGGAGAACCACTTCATTATCTAAAAGGCTTGAAGCACTGTCATCTCAGGGGTTTCTCATATCTTCTCACATCTCTTCTAACAAATTTGTCACCCATCTTGGGGGAGGCGAAGAAAGGCTTAAATCCTAATGGTTTATTTTCACAATCATTGAACAATTCACAATTCACACAGTATTCAGTGGTCAAGTCTAGCTGATTGTAGAAGGTGGGCTGGAACTGGAAAACTGGGCTCTTTATCAGAATTGATCGACGGGACACAATACCCTGCTAGAGACAACAGCGTCCATGACATCATGGACTGCACGCGGGCATGGAGATGCCCCAGCCAAGCACAGCCACTTGGTGCCTGGTCACAGGCCAAGCTCATGATGACAACAGTGCATGTGGCTCTCTGGCCCTGCCTGCTGAACTCCATTGGGAAATATTAACAGGCAGGGATCTCCCTGGAAAATCCTGAGACAATGAACAAGTGCAAAGGTTCAGCAGGTTCCTGAGGCAGTGTTTATTTTAGCATTGGTTGTCATTCTAAAAATTGCTGCTGTGACCCTGTACTTTCAGTGGCTGTGGAATGTTTGTGACCTTCCTCCTCCCCCAGATCAAGCAGGGGCACATGTGGAGAACAGAACAAGGGATGGTCATGTTCTGCCTGTGTTGCTGGCAGGGGGCTGTGGGCCAAAGGTCTCATCCCTCACACAAGAGTAGTCTCAATTTGTGCTCATCAACAAAATTAATGATAAAAAGGCAGATTGTGTGGCAAGAAATACTGTAAAGTAAATAGTGTGAGAATCCAAGGACATACAGTTGGGCAAAGATAATCAAGGAAATCTTTACAGAGAAGCTTATATTGAAATAAATAAATTAAATCTGATATTAAATCAGACAATGCTCCAATCCTGGCTTATTATAGCATATATGATAATAGTTAGGGGGAACTCAAGGACTAAAGGAATTCAAGGATCTAAGATTCACAGTTTCTATTTTTCACTCATTCATTCATATTCTCTCTCTCTGCATCCCTTCCTTCCTCTTCCATCCACCTTCTACCAAGAGAGTCCTGTTCGATTTACTTAAGCTACCTATGAGCCTAATTCAGCTGCACTGTGCATGTATACATACAACAACGTACCATCCCTGAGTCTTCGAAACTTCAGTTGAATGAAGAAGTAAGTAGTTCATAAGCTGTGTCAGAGAGGAAGAATATCCTCTGCCCTTCAAGGTTCTTCCAGCTGGACTAAGAATCAAGCTGACATGAGACAGATTAACAGGAGAAAGTCAATTTTTCATTTTGTACAAAGGGGGATCTACCCAGAATCCATGGGCATGGAAATTGCAAAGACATGCAAAATGAGGTGTATAAGTCATTCTGAACCAAAGAGAATGGGGGCAGGGGTCTGGGACTTCAAAGGGAAGGTGTGAAATTCACAGGAAGATGAAAAAGAGTAAATGTCTGGCAAACAAATGTTGCTGAAAACTCCACCCTCTTTTCTTTTGGAAAGAGAAATAAATGTTGGAAGAGTCAGAGGAGCAATTCTGAGGTGGTGGGGTCATTCCATAAGAACCTGGTAGGAAGAAGGTTCCTACCTGTGCTCTCAGTCCATGATTTTCTTCCACATTTACTGGACTCTGGATCTGGTGGTTACCATGAACTTCAACTCAGCATTTATATAAATGTGGGCTCTTCCTTCTGCCAGGTCACTAGCATCTGTGTTTGTGTGGGTGTGTGAATAAAGTCCAAAGGCAAACCCTCAGCAAGGATTTTATTATCATGTGTGGGAGAGTTTATTACTCAGGCTCTGTTTTTCCATTTGCTGTGTACTTTGCTTCCTGAATCAAATAAACAGAGAAATAAGTTGCCACTGTGCACCTAGACTTTAAATATAAAATAAGAGTATTTTATTTTAACTTTAAATGCCTTTCTGGATGCCTTTCATGCATTGGCATCTGAGCTTTTTGTTTTATAATCCTTGTTAGAGACCAATTTTTAAAGTAATAGGGATGTACCTTTTCATTCTGGATGCTTGCTGAGATGTTCTGTGTGGCTCTGCCAGCCTGAGCAGCTGTCCCCTGCCGCTCTATGCCTGCCTGTTCCCCCCTGTGAGTTCTCTGGGGCTCCCATGGATCTTTGTACAGCCTGAATTGTAGCTAGCTTTCTCATTACCTTATCCTGCCATGCAGTTTTCCCCTAAAGTCTCAAGGCAATAAAGTTCAAAATAAAAATTTACATGGTCTGTAGATATTGTGTGTTTTAGTAAGAGACCGTGGACTAAAAAATGTAAGTGAATGGTATTTTATTTCCTTTCTTCAGATAGGGAACTTCCCAAATGCCCCTGCCTTTGGATGGGACCGGTCTGTGATAGCATTGAAGTGAATAATTTTATATTTGGCAGTTGTATATCAAAGCAAGTCTCATAAACGCAGCAGATGTACATTCTGGGAGACTGCCATTAGCATGCATCTGGGGAGTTATTTAGTGGTTATTGACAGGCTTGGGGATGGGGGGCGGGGAAGGATGGGATACCCAGGACTTTCCCCCTCATTGTTTTATTTTCTGATTGTCCCCAAAGAAAAACCTTCTGAGTCTGAATCCTTAAATGAACCTTTTATATTTAAATGTTTGTAGTGCTGTTAACTGTGGGAAGCCTTTGGATTGGAGGTTTTCCACGGGAATTGAGAAAAGTCTGGCCTCTTTCATTGTTTAAATTCTAATTGTTTCTAAGAGAAAAGCATTTGAGGAAATGCGTTCATGCCCTCTGATTGGCATTCTCTGCTTTTGAAAGTAGATTTAGGGGATTTTCTATGTGAAACCAATAAAGCAGTTTAAGTAATTTAGAGCTAAATTATTTCTCCCCGGAAGACAGCCAGGTCAATGGCCTGGGAAGAAAGGAAGGGCCCAAGGAACTCACAGGTAGAACAGCAGCATCTTGTCCCTCCCGCCTCCCACAGCTGGTGAGTGAGGGGCTGCTGTAACCATCTGGACCATGAGGGTCCTGCCCGGCTTTACCATCCAGACCCTGAGGGTCCAACTGGGCTTTTCTAGTACAGCAGACCTAAATTGTTCACATTGTAATGTTTCTCGTCTTCCTGTTCCTCCAACCTTCTCTCCCTTTTATCTTGGTAACAGTCACAGTTGTAGTTTTCCAGCTGTTTTTCCTTTAGAGATTTGAGCTGGGGCTTAAGAGATTCTTGGTATTAGGTTTCTGAAGTGTCTTTCCTGGAGAAGCAGGACGGAGCAGATTGGTGTGAGCAACCTAGGGGACCTGCTTCATCTACTCCAAGACAAAGGTGGAATAGCTTTTACAAATTACTTAATATCTTCCTGCCCCCACCCCCATCTGTAACATGCGAAGACTTAGGAGATCCCATATTGCTTGCTCATGGTATGGTGAAGATCAGTTTAGTCTCTCAAGTTTTTGTCCCTGTTCACTTAAAGCTCTTAGAGTTCTTTCTCCCTCCCTACTTCACTGCCCCTCCCTCATGCCCATTCAGTCTCTTAAAGCCAGAACCTTAGCTGCCATCTAAGCTCCATAATTAATTAGCATACATTTGCTTGATGTTTACTATGTTTCCTAGTATGCATATTATATTACAGATATTTGTGTACATTATCTTATCTCCCCCATTTGACTGTAAATTCCTTAAAGACCAGGCATTTTCCTTCTTTGAGTCTCCCTAGAATAGCGCCTTGTCCATAGTGAGTGCTGAATAAATGTGGCCAGCACTATGGTTTTCAATCGATTTGAAAAAAACATGTAAATGATAGATATGTTAGTTATTAGGCATGTAGTCTCAGCACCACTGTGTTTCCATTTGTTTCCAGAAAAATAGTTATTAACTGTATAGGGCTCTTTTCTTTTTTTCACCTGCAAAATATATATATATATATATATATATATATATATATATATATATATATATACACACACACACACACACACACATATATATATATATACACACACACACATATATATATACACATACACACACATATATATATATATACACATATATATACACACACACACACACACACACACACACACACACATATATATATATGTTCTGTGCGGCAGCACAGCAATATATATATATTGCTTGTTTGTTTTAACTATTTTTGAGGGAGGGAGTGCACATGTCTGGGGTAGGGGCAGAGAGAGAGAGGAGGACAGAGAATCCAAAGCAGGCTCTGCACTGACAGCAGAGAGCCCCATGGGGGCGGGGGGGCTCCAGCTCACAAACAATGAGATCACAGCCTGAGCTGAAGTTGGAGACTTAACCAGCTGAGCCACCCAGGTGCCCCTTTCCTTCTGATTCTTATCACCTCCTCCCTCTACATCTTCACTGGGGAGATGGGATTTGTCCAGAGATCCTGTTACTTGGAAGCTTCTTATTTTCCCATGAATATTTGTGCCTAGTAGAAGAGAGAACAGAGAGGATGAGAATCTCTCTTTCTCTCCTCAAGCTAGTTCCTATTCCAATGATTGCTATTATTTGTATATTTTCCTCTCTTTTTCTTTGTATTTAGAAAGAAGGTTCATGTGGTTTTTATCAGGTAAAGTGAATTAATTTTATCCAAAGAACCTGCGTTATCGGGAGTCCATTTTTATGTGAAGCCCTGGTTGTAAATGAAGCAGAAGAATTTTCACATATTTTGGAGTTTTGGGGTTAAAAGAAGTGGGGGGTGGATCTTAGATGCACCGGACATTTCATGGATATGCTTGTTGAGCATTTATCTTCCTCAGCATCAAGCAGTTCTCCCTAACTAATCTTTGCTTACGATTTTTATGAGAGCTAAAAGATAGTTCCTTCAGTTTTGCATTGCCTGGCAAAGCTCTAACACATGAGGTCTTTGTACGTCTTTCTCCAGTAGCTGATAAAATCCAGCCTTCAGACTGAGTAGACGTCTTGCAGAAAGAGATCTTTTTCTGATTTCTCTGCTTGAATTCATGAGATCACAAGTTAAATGAAGGGTTGAAGTTCAAGTAGGAAATAAAAGGCCGAGTGTAACACCAAACAGTTTGCACCAAAAACATTCTGCATTTCTCTCCTTCAAGCAACTGTTGCTCAACTAACTTGTGTTGGTGTTTTCTCCTCTCCTGTGTTTCTCTCATGAGCCTGTACTGTTACCACTTCCTTAGCCCTGGAGGAAGGTCCTTCAGAAACCAGTTCATGCTGGGAAGACTGAAATGGCCGTGTAAATACATATGAGAGAAATGTGTACTGGTTCTGCATCCCTTGCATCTTTAGAAGTTAGGGTCTCAGACCTTTTAGTAGATCTGTTAGCTTTATCTGTGTTCCTTTTCACTCACCGTATAGTTACTGACAACTGATCTTGTGCATGTTATTCTGTTCCAGGCATTGTGGGCCTGTATAGTCTATTGAAACTGTGAGTCGATTTCTTGCATGGCTTATGAAATCACATTTTCTTTTAGAGACACCCCTTATATAAAATAGAAATGTACTATCTCATGAGTGTTAATACTACTGTTATTACTACTACCACTAGTAATAATAGCACGTGTCAGATACAGGGACTTTATCCCAGGCACTATGATAAACCCTTAAAGTATAGTATCCCATTTAAACGTTTCAGTCCTCTGAAATGGCTAATGTATTTCTTCTCTTTAACAGCTGGAAGCCTGAGGCTCATGGAGGTTAAATTACTTGTCCTGGGTCAAACAGCTTATGTGTTTCAGAGTTGAAGTTCAGACTCAAGTCTATTTGACCACTAAGTCTGTGTCTTTAGTCACTACCTCCTACTCTCTCTGGAGATTGTCAAATGCCAATACTTCCTGAAACAGCCAGTTACATTTTTGGCCAGATGTGAGGTTTTCTTTCATGCAACAGATAAGACAGGTGCATGAGTAATTAAAACCCAAGGATCTGTAACCGAACCAACGTGAGTTCGCTCCTTGGTGAGTCAGAAACTGCACCAGGTTGAGTTGTCGCACCAAGAAAACTTTTATTGGCAGCAAATAAGGAGATCACAGGGAATGGTTTCCAAAACCGTGACTCCTTGAGAGAGGGTGCACGGGTTCCTTTTATTTAGGGTTAGGATGAATATTTAGATAGGGAAGACTTGTCACCTGTGTATAGGTGGACACAAGGTCACACATACGCCTTAAGGAAATAGGCCTACACATACATTGTATGTTATGTAAATGAGGCCGACGCTCCACCTTGGTTAGGGAATTCAGTATTGTAATGAGGTAAAGGTAATTTTAGGTCATACCAGACTTCACTCCATGGTCCATCTGCCCAGTTGCAGGTCAGGTTTAGCTTAAAAGGTCTGGGACATTGGGTGGTCTCGTCCTCAGGCAGTCACTGTCACCTGGGGATGGGGGTCCGGGGGGTAGTTTCAGGTTTCATCTGCCTGAGTCCAGAGGAAGCCAGAAAGAAGACTTGAGGGGAAAATGTAAGACAAAGGTTAGTGAGTGCAAGCAGGTGGGCAGTAAAGGCCAGATCTTGGGGTCTAGTGGGTGACAGATCCAGGTTTCTGTAACACCCAAACTCATGATGGGCTAGCTGGGGTGACAAAGACTTAATATTCAAGAGTTTGCTTGGGGAATAGCAGCAAGTAAAATGGAGGAGTCCCTTTTGTCCTTCATAGGATTTGTAATTTAGCTCGTCCTGTTGCTAATCATGCTGAAAAGAATGTGGAACCCTAAATCAATGTATGAAACAAAGCCATTTCTTGGCCGACACCTTCCAGTGCAAGGGAAACAAGCAAAGCAAAGCAAAGCGTGGTGTTGGTTAAGGGGCTGAGGGAACAAGACTTAGAGGTTCAAGGTCACACCTGAAACCATAGAGCCTATTTTTCACTAATGCTAAACAGAAGCTGTGTTTCAAAGTAGTCACATATTTTTAACAGGCCAACAGTCGACATCACCTGGGAACATGATGAAAATAGACATTCTCAGACCACATACCACATCCACCAAATCAGAAGTTCAAGGGGCGAGTCACAGCAGTCTGTATCTTAACAAGGAAGTTCTGATGCACAGTAAAGTCTGACAACCACTGGATTAAGGTGTACTTTTTTTTTCATCATTGCAAATCAATCTGGTGAAGGAATTGATTTATGGTATCAACTCACCTATCTGGTACTGGACCATTTATTCATTCACCATTTATTGTCAGGCACTTTCACAGATGTCACTTTATTTCATCCTTCTACTAATCCTGTGAGATGTTCTTATCCCTCTTTTACAGGGAAGCAACAGAGCTTCAGAGGCGTTAGGTGGCTTATCTGACATTACATAGCAGATACCTGTCTTGGTATTTAACCCAAGTTTCTGGACACATGCTCTGGGCATTACACAAGATATGCCACCCCAAAATGCTCATGGTCAAGCAGGAAGACAGCTACCCAGCAAAAATTAGAAAACCCTGCTATCTCTATATACGTGTATTCATAGGAGTAAAATTAACCTTTTCAACATACAGAGAGTTAACCAAATTAATGTTCCCTTGTTCTCTTAAAAATATCCACATAAATCCTTCTCAGCAAGAGATAAGTAAAGAGATTAGACATGGAGTCTTTTTTTACATTTTACAATCATGGAACACGATGTAAATGGTTATATTTTAAACCCATGAGGCTTTTGAATACCAGTGAGCATACAAATTTATTCAGTAAACATGCGTCTCGTTTGTACAGTACTGCATTAGGTACTGGGCAGAAACTAAAAAAAGTAAATAATAGATGGTTTCAAGTCACTTAAAAGGTTCTTTGTATGAAATCATTAGAAAACAATAAAAGAATATCAGGGCCTAAGTGATATGACGTAATAGTGGTTGAGTAAAGGGTGAGATCAGTGAGGGTCAGAATACCCATTCTTTCTAAGTAATTCAACCCACCAGTGTTTTTGAGGAGAATAAGTCTGTATAATCAGATTGAATTTTGTTACTCTGGGCCCAGGGCAAAGAGGTATGGATGTAGCTTAATCTGAGTGTGTGTGTGTGTATAAGAGAGAGGGAGAATATGTATCTACGCTTGCATATATGTTTCCATTTTGTGGGTAGTTATATACATGTAAAATCTCAAGTATAATTGCTAGATTGCCTCCTAACTAGATGTATCCATTTATACTATATATTCTCAAACAATATATGATGATCTCTGTTTCTCTTGTCTTCCCCAACACTAGGTATTTGTTATCAATATTCTTAATCTCTACCAATTTAGTAGGCAATGTAATATTTTATTATTTTTGTCTGTATTTATTTAAAGATTTATAAGTTTCAGTAATTTTTTAGATGTTTATTTTGTCTTTATGTCCTTTGCCTATTATCTTTCAGAGGAGGGTTTTCTATTTATAGGAATTCTTTGTACTGTATGGATGACAGCCTTTTGTTGTAGGAGTTCCATATATTCCTTGTTGTTTGTCCTTTTTTATAACCTTACATTTTTTGTGTGCCGTATAGAAGTGTTACATTTTTATATACACAAATGTATAAACTCTGTTCTCTATGGCTTTTGGATTTTGTTTTCTACTTAGAATTCCCTGCTTTGAAACTAGCCAGCTTATTAATGAAGGAAGCTTAATAACTATATTAGCTATATTTCAGTTTTATTCTTCCATTTCTACACCTGCAGGAAAACTTTTCTGAATGATATTTGTCTTGGCTTCCATGTGGAATATAAAGCTGTGGACATGATATCAGACACCTGAAGTCAGTTCACCAGTTGCTTTGAATGCTCTCTTTCCATCTATACAAATAGTTACCTGTTGGATTTTGGATGTTGAAAGCAGGTAATTTGGGTGGAAGTGGCAGGAGAGGGCAGGCAGGCAGGCAACTCCTTTATGGAGTTGATTTAAAACTAAGTGGTTATTAGGATCTGCCTCTGCCTCAGCCCCTTTGCTTGCTCAGCTTGGAGCAAGCACTCCACAAGGTCCAGGTCTGTGCAGTTTCAGAACTGGCACTTGTGCTAGCTCACAGTGTAGTGCCCGGGCCAGCAGCCCAGCAGCACCTGGGGGCTTAGGAGAAATACCAGTTCTCAGGCCTGTACCAGATAGACTGAACCAGGGACTCCCAGGTGGGCCCAGCAGTCTGTGTGCACAAGCTCTCCTGATGATTGTGGGGCCTGCTCAAGTTTAACAAGCATGGCTCTTACAAGACAGAAACTTAACTCACAAGCACATTCTTCCTGCAGCTCCTTTCTTTAGTTAGGACTGCATCATATGCAAAACCCAATTTCCCCCTTTAGAGGAAGATACCAGAGATCTACCTCCATTTCACAGAGGAACCATTTTTGACCATTTCCTTTTTAGATACGTTAGTAGGACTTCTCATAATCTAAACTACATTCTTCTTTATGTATCAGCTGTTAGAAGTATTTATGGCTACCCTCTTTGAGAGATGAGGATTTGGTTTATATACGCCCTTCCCTTTCCCCTACCTCCTCCAAAATTTTTATTTCTTACTTTTCTTTTATATTTGGTTCTTCCAGACTACCTTCATAATTTTATTTATTTTTATTTTCTTAAGTTTATTTAGTTTGAGAGAGCATGTATGTGCACAGGTGGGGGAGGGGCAGAAAGAAAAAGAGAGAGAATCCCAGCAGGCTCCACACTATCAGCACAGAGCCTGATGTGGAGCTTGAACCCACAAACTGTGAGGTCATGACCCAAGCTGAAATCAAGAGTAGGGTGCTTAACCTACTGAGCCCCCCAGGCACCTTTACCTTCATAATTTTATTTTATTTAAAATTTTTTTTTAATGTTTATTTATTTTAGAGAGAGATAGAGGCAGAGTATGAGCGGGGGAGAGGTAAAGAGAGAGGGAAACACAGAATCCGAAGCAGGCTCCGGGCTCTGAACTATCAGCACAGAGCCCAATGTGGGGCTCGAACTCATGAACTGCGATATCATGACCTGAGCCCAAGTCGGACGCCCAACTGACCGAGAGCCACCCAAGCGCCCCTCTACCTTCATAATTTTAAATGACATACTTCAGTTCTTAAGTTTTCACTCTTTGAGTACAATGAAGAAATTGACACCCACTTCCCCACCTCCTCCTTTCTCCCTCCTTCTTTGAGATAATTTTAGATTGTCAACATTTCTATTTTACTATGATATATTATTACATAGTTTGTTTATACATTGCTTTTGAATATTGGAAATAGTGTTTGCAATAGGATGGTTATATAAAAACAATATTCACTGAACAATGAAGATGTGCAATTGGTCTTTGACTTAATGCCTTGCCTACCTGCATGTGTCCTGTCCTTGATCGCTTACCTAGGTTTGATTCACAGTCACATTATCTCATGACATTTCCCAAAGTGTTTTCTGTAGGCGTTAAGCAAAAATGTGGCAAAGTGAGTTTGGGAAACACTCAAAGTTAAACACACTACTACTATAAGACTCTTCAAAGCCCTTGAGTTCTAATGAAAATCATTAATCTTTGAAAGAGGGATTGGCATATAGCATTTCTCAAATGGAAACCCTTTTTCATAAGGCATCTCAAGGAATTAGTGTAATGTAGAACATACCATGGAAAGTGTTGCCCTATGGGATCTGCAAGTCTTCTGCTCTAGAAGGCCTCCTTTCTGCCTAGATTCTGCACCCTGCCTATTACCTAACTGGTCTGGTTTGAGTCTCAGACTTAGTCAGCCATTGTTCACCGAGATCCTAGCCCTGACTTCTGGACCCAAGAATGTTCTTTTCCCCTCAGCCGCCATACTAGCTTCTAAGAGCTACATGTCCATGATCTAGGATGTAGTCAGGTACTGCCCGCACCATTGTCTGTCAGAGTGCTCATTCACTGATTTTCTTTTATCAGATACTATGATAGTGATTTGCATCCTTCCTAAATGCTTGGTTTCTTTTATTTTTTTCCCAACTTATCCTAGAGATGGTGAATTTAACCAACCTACTCAGAAGATATTTTCTTTTTCAAAAGCAGAGTCATCTCACAATAAAACAAATTCACTCAAATTCGTGTTTCAATATCTGAATTCTTATCTACTTAAATAAAAAGGTCCTTTATTTTGAAAAGGAGTGTTTTGGAATATGGCAATGTAACAGATCATTTCATTTCAATGCGATTCAGGCTTTAAGAATAAATTATACCATTCTTCAGGACAAAGACCTTGTCATACTGCAGACTCTAGGCAAGCACAGCAAGTGGCACAGAGTAGATGTTTAATGAAAATATTTACGAATTTTGAATAAATGAAAGCTTCCTTCCTTTTCCTACAAGTTCAATTCCTTTTTCCCCCTTTCTCATGGATGTGTAATTTGTCACTCAAAAGAAAGTAGGTTTATATTTATCTTTCTGGAAGTTGTCCCAGCTGAACCACCTTTGAGACACTTGATTTTGTAAAACTGACCACACTGCCCTAACCTGACATTCTCAAATGAAACCTTTGTCTCAAGTGGATTAACTCAGTCATGAGATACTTAAAAACCAATCCAGATATTTTTAACCTAAAATTAGCACTTCCTGTTTCCTTTTACCAAATTATTTTGTGTAACCATTCATTCAAAAAACCAGTCACTCAGTGCCTACTCTGTTTAAAGCACTATGCCAAGCAAAGAACAGAACTCAAAGATGAATAAGGCATTATACTAAGTATCCCTAAGTACCCTAAGTATCCTAACTTCCCTAAGTGTCCCTAAGATGCCCACTCTTTAGTTGGGAACATCAGACGTACACATAGGTACATAAAATGCAAAGCAGAGGCATGCCATGTAACAGAACCAAGGATATAGTCCTGGGGATGAAGAGTTCTCTGAATACAAATGATAATCATATTTAGTTTATTTTAGTGGAACCTCTTATATTATCCGATACATTAATGATGCTTCCTAACTGGTAGATGGTGGAATTTAAAGAAACATGAAAGCTGGTGTGTGCCCTTGAAACACTGATCAGGAGACAAGCCATGAATGCAAAAAAAAATGGGTAATAATAGAAGAAGTAACAAATGTAAGCCAAAAGATATATGAAGTATCATGAAGCAGAACATGATTAATCACCAGATGAATAGATTTGCATTTCAAAAACTCCCTACTGGGTTTCCGTTGGTCTTTTATACTTCTCAAGAAATCAGAATGTCCCAGACTCTTAATAATAAAAGTACTAAAAGTGTAGAGCTGAGCAGCCCATGTCAAGGCTGGAGAGAAAAGAAAGGTAGAATCCTCAGGAACAGAGTTCCTGACTAAGGAAGAGGTCAGGTTTGGAGTGATTTTGAGCAGATGCTAGAAGGGATAAGAGCCAGACAGGATAAAATAGAAAAATGATTTAGAATTTCTGTTCTAAATAATCCTGAATTTGAGTCCCAGGTCTACAAGTTTGCTCATTTTGAAGTTTTGGGTAAGTTTTGTAATCTCCTAAGCCTCAGCTTTCTTATCAGTAAGATGGAATAACAATAGAATCTGCTGGGTGGTTGTGAGGATGAAATTAAATATTTCACATGAAGTGTGTGGCACAGGGTTTGGCTGCCCTAGATGCTTAGTCAATGCTGGTGGCTGAATACTGCTAACATTTTTACTATTACCTCTACAGTCTCCTCCCTGGGCTGTAAACAAAGGATAATAACAGTACCTCCAGGTGGACCTCCAAGTGTTGGTGAGAATTAATTGAGATAAACAGGCAAAATGCTCAGCAGGGACTGCAGCTTACTGTCATACAATGTATGTATTGCACATCTCCAGAAGATCCCCTCGTCATCATCATAGATTTGTAGAATTATTGTTTTATGTTTATTTATTTTTTAGAGAGAGAGAGGGAGAGAGCACATGCACGTGTGCACACGCACAGGGGAGTGGCAGAGAGAGAGGAGGGAGAATACCAAGCAGGCTCCACGCTGTCAGTGCAGAGCCTGACGTAGGGCTCAAACTCAGGAACTGTGAGATCACGACCTGAGTGGAAATCAATAGTCGGACACTTAACCAACTGAGCCACTGGGGCGCCCCTAGGTATGTATAGTTAGTTAGTAGAACATCTTCTTGAACAATGAGCAAATCCTCCCAATTTGCACAGTCATTGTATTTGCCAGCACTGAGCTGACCAATAGTGAGTGCATGTGAAATTTTAGCTACTACTGCTACTGCTCCTAGTATTTCACTGCTCCTATTCCCTGCTCCCAAAGGCCTCCACTGTGCCCTGAAGGAGAAAGTTGTCTGGACAAGTCAGAAGAGTTTCTCTGCTTTTTGTTACTTCATTTAATATTTTCAAAAACTGTATAGGATAAACATTGTGCTGTGGATTTGGTAGAAGAAAATGTTCTGCTTCTTGCTGAAAAGCCCATGACCCTTAAGTGATACAGCTGGAATGTAAATCTGGGTCTGCCTGACTTTTTTTTTTTCATTGACACATATGGCCTGCCCAGATGAAATGCGCGTGCCTGCTTTCAGTGACAGGGAGAACTGTGCAAATACCACGTGAGAGGATTGTGTTCAAATAAGTATGTGAATGTGAGGTGGTGACGCATTTGTAACCTATGTGTGGCTGTTGAGAAATTCCCATTAACATAGGCAGGCAGAGGTCATAAGGTGGCCTCTCCTTCCCTAAGAGAGAAGTCGTGGGATTCATAGAAGGCTCACTGAGGTTTTTATTCCTCTGATACGTTTTCATTTTATTCCACAGCCTAGAAATATTCTTGGCCTCTGAGTAGATTACATTTTCATAGCAATGCGGAGGATTTAACTCCCACAGATGTTAATGGAAGCCATACAGCTATGCAGCATTTTCAAAATGTACCACTTAACGTCTGAACCTTTTAATCATGCTAGAATTTTTTTTCTAGCAAATAAACAAAAATCTATTTTTATACTAACAAAGGAAAGAAACGAACACACAATTCTGTTTCACTCTGCTCTGGAAGTATATACCGATTTTCTCTTTGGAAATTCACCAAACATCTGTGAAGCTTCAAATCTCCCAGATTCGGTGGCTTCATACTTAAATACAACTGCCATGTATTTGGAGACAAACACCAAACAAACAAAACCCTCAAATTTTTCTACTGTAAACCTCTATGGAGAGTGGCCTAAGTGGCTCAGTCAGTAAAGCATCAGATTCTTGATTTGCACTCAGGTCATGATCTCACAGTTCATAAGATCAAGCCCCACATCAGGCTCTATGATGTCAGAATAAATAAGCTTAAATTTTTTTTAAATATTAAACTTCCATGGGGAAAATGTTTCTAAGGAGAGTCAGAGAGCAAGCCTGTATCAGGGATTTATTTAGAAAAGCAACAAAGATTTTACCGAAGGATAGGGAACTTTCAGCCCAGTGTCCTCTATATTATAACTTCACCACAGTAGAAAATGAAAATTGGTATGGCAGTAGACCCCACCAGGGCTGGGAAAATACCATTGTATTCCCATTGCTTGGGACATGTTGACATATCTTACATATGCCCTGATGCCTTTGACATTACATGACAACAATAACAAAAAGATTTGATATGCTATTCAATTTGAAAAGTGAGTTTATTGGGGTGCCTGGGTGGCCCAGTTGGTTAAGCACCGATTGTTGATTTCAGCTCAGGTCATGATCTCATGGTTCATAAGTTCAAACCATGCATCAGGCTCTGTGCTGAATGTGCAGCCTCCAGGAATGCATGAAGCCTCCTTGGGATTCTCTGTCTCCCTCTCTCTCTCTCTCGGCCCCTCCCCCACTCGCTCTCTCTCAAAAATAAATACATTAAAAAAAAACAGGTCTAACATGTTTTTAAAAAAATAAAAGTGAGTTTATATGTATTTTCATTTCAATATCAATTCTGTAAGTGCGCTCCCTGGATCAGCAGCATCAGCATCATCTTGGCACTTGCTAGAAATGCACATTCTTTTTTTTTTAACCTTTACTCATTTTTGAGAGATGGAGAGAGATACAGCATGAGTAGGGGAGGGGTAGAGAGAGAGGGAGACACAGAATCCGAAGCAGGATCCAGGTTCTGAGCTGTCAGCACAGAGTCCGACACGGGGCTCGAACCCACCAACCGTGAGATCATGACCTGACCTGAAGTTGGATGCTTAACTGACTGAGCCACCCAGGTGCCCCTAGAAATGCACATTCTTAAACCCAAATCCAAACTTAATGAATCAGAACCTGAGACAGGTGCCCAGGAATCTGTTTTCTCAAAGCTTTCCTGGTGATACTGATGCAGACAAACATTTAAGAAGCATTGGTCACAAATTGGGTAAAGTACTGAGTTAATCTGTTTGTGTGCCTCCTGGGTGGGTGAAGGTTTATTATAGCCAGCTGCCCATTCGTCATACTAATCAGCTATGTGTGATCGTACTTTGTCAGCCAGTGCTCTGTTTCACGCTTCACTGAACTTCAGTGTGCAGAGAAGTAGGACCCAAGATTCAGGAAAGAATCAGAGATAAGAGGAAAAACAAGAGAACAGGTGCACAGACCTCAGTACGCAGGTAAAAGAGGTCAGGGGTCAGCCTTTCTCCTACCAGTTCACAGCAACAGCTCATGGCAACTACGGGACTGAGGTTGACAAATGGGGCTAGACAAAATATTGTACAGAAAGTTAAATATAAAAGTAGGTAAGGGGCTAAATTCTGTGCTACTTTATTGACAGTTAGGTGCAATCTGCTTTTAGCTGTGATACCACCTCAGGAATATGTGTTTCTGTCACAGCTCTTACCAGATGCATGGGAATTACTTGTTAACCTATGTCCATGATTCTGTGAAAACGGAGAATACCATGCTTTATTCATTTTTGGTATCCCTTAGTATATGCCTAATATATACGAGGTATGGGCATACCCTGTTTTCCTGTGCTCTGCTTTATTGCACTTCACAGATACTGCATTTTACAAATTGAAGGTTAGTGGTGAACCTGCGTCGAGCAAGTCTACTGGTGCCAATTCTCCAATAACGTTTGTTCACCTGTGTCTCTACTTACAGTTTGGTTATTCTTTCAGCCTTTCAGACTTTTTCATTATTATATCTGTGTCTGTGATCAGAAATCTTTATTACCATTGTAATTGTTTGGGGGCACCATGGACCGTACCTATTTAGGATGGCAAACTTAATAAGTGTTGTGTGTGTTCTGACTATTCCACCAATTGGCCATTCCCTCATCTCTCTCCCCCTCCCCAGGTCTCCCTATTCTTTGAGACACAGCAATATTGAAATTAGGCCAGTTAATAACCCTACAATGACCTCTAAGTGTTGAAGCGAAAGGAAGAGTAGTATGTTTCTTATTTTATTTTATTTATTTTTAAAATGAAAAGTTTTTAATGAAGATACATCAAGGTTAAAGTACTAAATCTCAAATTCCTATGGTATGTCTCTCATTAAAAATCAAAAACTCGAAATGATAGAGCTTAGTGAGGAAGGCATGTCGGAAGCCAGCATAGGCCAAAACCCAGGCCTCTTATGCCATTTAGCCAAGTTGTAAATGCATAGGAAAACGTCTTGAAGGAAATTAAAAGTGCTACTCGAGTGAACGTTACAGATGATAAGAAAACAAAACAGCTGCTCTGGAGAAAGTTTGAGTGGTCCAGGTAGAAAATCAAACCAATCACATTTCCTTAAGCCAAAGTCTATTCCAGAGCAAGGTCCTAACTCTCTTCAGTTCTCTGAAGGCTGCAAGAGGTGAGGAAGCTACAAAAGAAAAGTTTGGAGCTACCAGAGGTTGATTCGTGAGATTTAAGGAAAGAAGCCATGTCCATATCGTAAAACACAAGGTGTGGTAGCAAGTGCTGATGTAGAAGCTGCAGCAAGCTATCTAGAAGATCTAGCTAAGATAATTAATGAAGGTGGCTACACTAAACGGATTTTCAATGTATATGAAACAGCCTTCTGTTGGCAGAAGATGCTAGGACTTCATAGCTAGAGAGGAGAAGCCAATGCCTGGTCTTAAAGCTTCAAAGGACAGGCTGGTTCTCTTGTTGGGGGCTCACACAAATGGTGACTCGAAGCTGGAGCCAGTGCCCACTGACTGTTCCGAAAGTCCTAGGGCCCTTAAGAATTATGCTAAATCTCCTATGCCTGCACTCACTAAATGGAACAACAAAGCCAGGATGACAGCACATCTGTTTACAGCATGGTTTAGTGAGTATTTTAAGCCCACTGTTGAGACTTACTGCACAAAAAATGATTTATTTTAAAATATTACTACTTATTGACAGTGCACCCAGTTACCCAAGAGCTCTGATAGAAGTGTATTAAATTAATGTTTTTGTGTCTGCTAACACAACATCCATTCTGCAGCCCTGGAGCAAAGAGTCATTTAAACTTGCAAGTTTTATTATTTAAAGAAATATATTTCATAAGAGTGTAGCTGTCATAAATAGCAATTCCCCTGACGGATCTGGGCAAAGTAAATAGAAAACCTACTGGGAAGGATTCACCATTCTAGATACCATTAAGAATATTCATGGTTCAGGGGTACCTGGCTGGCTCAGTTTTTAAAGCATGCAACTCTTGATCTTGGGGTGTGAGTTTGAGCTCCATGTGTGGTGTAGAGTTTACTTAAAATATTTTTTTAAAAAGAATTGAGTCATTGGAAAAGATCAAAATATCAAAAGGAACAGGAGTTTGGAAGAAGTTGATTGCAACCCTCATGGAGGAATCTGAGAGGTTCAAGACTTCAGTGGAGGAAATCACTGCAGATGTGGTGGAAACAGCAAGAGAACCAGAATAAGTGGAGCCTGAAGATGGGACTGAATTGCTGCAATCTCATGATAAAACTTGAACGGATGAGGAGTTGCTTCTTATCAATAAACAAAGAAAGTGGTTTCCTGAGATGAAATCTACTCCTGGTGAAAGTGCTATGAAGATGGTTGAAATGACAATAAAGGATTTAGAATATTATGTAAATTTAGTTCATAAAGCAGCAGCAGCAGGGTTTGAGAGGATTTACTCCAATTTAACACATTTTTTAAATGCTTATTTATTTATTTTTGAGGGAGAAAGAATGCATGCATGTGCAATAGAGGCAGAGAGACAGGGTGACAGACAATCCTAAGCAGGCTCAGTGCAAAGCCTGATGCAGGGCTCAAACTCACAAACCATGAGATCATGACCTGAGCTGAAAGCAAGAGTGAGACACCTAACCAGCTAAGCAATCCAGGTGCCCCATACTCTAAGTTTGAAACAAGTTCTTCTGTGGGTAAAATGCTATCAAAAAGCATCACATGCTATAGAGAAATCATTGATGAAAGGAAGAGTCAATTCATACAACAAACATCACTGTTGTCCTATTTTGAGAAATTGCCACAGCCACCCCAGCCTTCAGAAACCACCACCCTGATCGGTCAGCAACCATCAACATTGAAGCAAGATCCTCCATCAGCAAAAGGATTACAACTCACTGAAAGCTCAGATGATGGTTAGAAATTTTTTTAGCAATAAAGTATTTTTAAATTAAGGTATACACATTGGTTTGTTTTCTTTAAATTTTTTAATGTTTATTTATTTTTGAGAGACTGAGAGAGACAGAGCATGAGCATCGGAGGGGCAGAGAGAAAAGGAGATACAGAATCCGAAGGAGGCTCCAGGCTCTGAGCTGACAGCACGGAGCCCGACACGGGGCTCGAACTCATGGACCGTGAGATCATGACCTGAGCCAAAGTCAGATGCTTAACTGATTGAGCCACCCAGGTGCCCCTACACATTGGTTTTTTAAGATATAATGTTATTGCACACTTAATGGAAAACAATATCGTCCAATATAGTGTAAACATAACTTTTACATGCGCTGGGAACCCAAAAATTCATTTGACACACTTTATTGTGAAGTTACTGTATTGTGGTGGTCTGGAACTGAGCCTACTGTATCTCCAAGATCATGTCTATACTCTGTGGCTATCTGTTGAATTGAAGCAAATCCTTCTGGTTTAGGGAGAGTTTCATGTTTGCCAAATATGACATCACCAAATGAAGGAAAAGCAGATAAAGTGGAGAAGCATGGACCTTAATGGGAAAAATATTCAGTGAGAGCCAATAAGAGAAAATGCTGTGATTGGAAGTATGAATCTGGATTTGAAAAAGTAAAGAAAATGGTGGGAAAATGTGGTGTTTGTAGGAAAACAGACAGTGTTGTGTATGGACAGGAGAACTCAGAATGCCGTGTTTGACAAGAACAGAGCATTCAGAAGACAGAATGGAACAAGATGGGGGCAGCCAAGAAAAGACTGTATAGAAGATATGAAATACCATGAGCAGCAGGAGAGAATATAGAAAGCATGGGGCAGGGGGTGGGAATGAGAATTTTATATTTTATTTGGCCAGCTAGACTTATAGACTTTAGAGTTCATTGTTGTCTTGCTGTTTCATCATCAGAGGAAAGTCCAGCTCACACAATGAAGCCATCTGTCAGTGTCCCCACAACTGCCCCACCGCTTTCCCTGAGAGCCCCCATGGGATATTTTCATCTTTGGCAAGACAAATTGTTTCTCTTCAACTGGTTTTAGAGGCTTACTCTTGATGACAGGCCACTGAGCAGCAATCCCTTTCTTCAGCCTTGTGAAGTGTGTTCCTAGAAACCGAGAGGGAAAGGCCAGCGGGCTCCAGGGTCAGGGCTTCACCCAGGAACCGTCACCATCTACCTGATTTGTGGCAAACCAGTACAAGAAAAGATTCCTTCTCTTTGTCTCAGCATTGAGTACTTTTCTCGCTGAATACATGGTTTGCGCTTTGGAGATGCTCTCAGCCAATTCCCAGGGCTGCAACTGGGCTTGAACTGTGGGGTGAAAAGCATCAGCTGGTATCAATAGATAGGCAAGCTTTGCTTTTACCATTATCTTAAACAAAATGAGTTTTAAAATTTCTTTTTAATAATTTGATGTTGCTTTTTTCCCTCAAAATGATGTTAATTTTAGAAAATGTAGGTAAGCAAAAAGAACATAAAAATGTCTTCAAGTCTCACCAAACCAGAAATAACTGTCACCATCTTGACATTGCACTATCTTTTGTGCGTGTATATGTGTGTTTATGTCCTTGCAGAAGGAAACATAGTCCTTCAGGACAATGCATTGGCGGGACTGTATATTGGTCTCATACTTCATGTTCTCCATTTTGAACTATCAGCTACTGCAATTTATTGAATCAAGAGATACATTATGAGAAAGTGAGATCCTGGGTTTTCAAGAGTTCCCTCTCATGCTCACATTTTAAAATTTCCTCCTATGTTCTTTCACATCCCCCTACAAATATGCTGTTCTCTTCCAATCTAAATTAAGCCTGGGTCACCCCAAGATCCCCTGCCCGATGCCTCTCCCTCCCTTCTTAACCTCACTTTTTGGTAACCTCATTCTGGTAACAGCCTTACTTCCCAACCTGCCCCATGTGACTTTTGCATAGCTCTGTCCCCAGGTTGCCCTGCCCCCCCCCAAAAAAAATTGGATTTAAAATATCCTCAGTTTACATTATATCTCTGCCCCCAAGAGGTAGCTGTGCAACTTGGGGCAAATGTCTCAACCTCTCTGTGCTGTGTTTGTCTCACTTGTAAATTAGAGATAATAATAGAACCTACTGCATAAGATTTTTATAAGGATTGAATGAATGAAAACTTATACAAAACTTAGAATACTACCTCAAGAAATAAATTGTAATGATCATATGGATGATGTCTTCTTATCCCTGTTTATTTCATGCTGATAAGTTTCTGAATCAAGGCTGGTGGGTTCATTAAAATTCTGATCACTCCAACCACAATTGCTCAAAAGTCAAAGTTCGAAGAGCTGTCATCATTGCCTCCATTTATTTAGTTTTGACTCTGCCTTATTTGCTATCCTATAGCTGTTTGTAAAGGCTGGAATTTAGATGGGCTGACTTTCCTCATTCTTTCTGCCAAAGAGAAATGGTCCAAGTCTGACTTTTGTAATTGGCAGGGGCTAGAACCTGGAGGAGAACAACTTTCAGGTTAAGCACTGCCAAAAATATACCCTCAACCATGCAGAAATAATTTGTTCTGTAGAGTGTGTATGTATGTAATTGTGTAATTTGTGTATATATGTATACACATATATATACATATATATATTTGGGTGTGTCCCACATTAGCACTATGCTTTGAAAAAGCAAAAACTCCTTTAAAGAAACCTTGAAACAAATAAATAATAATAATGAAAAAAAAGAAAAAACAAAAACTCCTTTTTTGAGCTGCTATCACAATATATTTTTTGAACTGCTACCAAAAAAAAATTCTCTTCTATACAGAAATTGTTTATTCATGTGTATATTTATGTACATGTCCGACAGTAGCATTATTCCTTTGATAAAACAATTGTTTTCTTTTTTGTGGCTGCTTGAAGGCTTATGTAAACTAGACACATTTGTTTTTAAGATTCATATTTGTAACCCTTACTTCCCCTGATACCCAAAACCTTGTGCCTGATCCTGGGTGTCCAGGGACCCCTACTGCTGAGTTGGGAAATATACCCTGGAGTGTGCTCTTTTTCCCTAACAACCCTCAAACAAATATATGCACACCCCTTTCCGAATGCTCCCTTTCTTTAAAGTGGCATGAAGTCTCCAGAACTTTAGCCTTAATAAAAATCCAAGTGTCTCCTTGAAAGTGACATTATTAACAGTGAGAATTTAAGGCCATATGAGGCCACCATTTCAGATCTCTGAGAATCTGATGAAAGTGATAGAATCTGCCTTCCACTGCCAGATGGACATCTATATCTAATAGACACATACTTTTTGGGGTTCATTAATCTCCTGACTTTGGCCCATGGAGTCCAAGTTCATAAATAAAAAACCTTGAGTTTGGATGATTATTTCTATACTCATAAAATGCTAACTTGTCCATATTATTATCTGTCCAAGGGGACAGACCTTGGTCCTGTTTTCATTTTTAAGATAAAGCATTTCTCATTTTCCCTAGTTAAGTTAGACAAGAAAAAAATTTACTGGATCACAACAGACTTCTGAAATCCATTATCAGACATTAAGAGCTTGCGGCAAAGTTTTGTGAGGTCATTACTTTCCTTAGCATCTCCTGGAGCCAGGGAGGCCAGCAACTTACGGACCCTTTAGAGAGCTTGCCAAGGACAGGAATCAGTCTTTCCATTTCCACCACCTGCTTGAACTGGCCACCTCGTTTTACCTTTTGACCTCCTCTAGCTGGCATGAAGCCAGGGGAAACAGGATAGCTAAGAATGAAAATTTTAACTACACAAGTACATACTTTGTGAAGTAGAGGGGAAACAGAGAATTCTAGTGGCTTTGAGATGCTATCTTATATAGATCATTTTTATCAAGGGAAATCTTTTCCCACAACATACACTTTAAAATTAAACAGTTTATAAAAATCATTAATGTGCTCAAACTAAATATGTGAAGCCATGTAAATTGTGTTGAGTGTTGATAAAATCTTTATTAGGTGACAAACTACAGGATAATTGGTATCTAACATCCCCTGACTGAAACATTGTGTAAGAGCTATGAATACAAATAGAAATTAACCTAATTGCTATCATCTGCTTTTTTAACCTTTTATAGATTAGTATTAATTTCTGCTCTCTTTCAAAATTCTGGTGAGCACTGAGCTAAGGAAATGAAAACAGAGCTAAACAGTATGTATTACACATCATTAGTGGACAACTGATGGAAATAAAAGAGTAATATAATTAGAAATTAAATAGTATCCAAGATTCAGAATAGCAGAACATCTGTGTCTTGTTTGGTAGAAAATTAAAAAAAAATTACTTTATATACCCTATGGCGATTTGGGGAAGGATATAGATCCACATGAACCCATTTTAGAGTTCTTTATCAGAATTAAAAGATTAAAAAGCCTTTAAAAATCTCTAGTTATAATTTTTTATACTTCAGCTCCTATAAGGTGTGTGTGTAAATATATATATAGGCCCTGCCATGGGCGCTTGGGTGGCTCAGTCGGTTAAGCTTCCGACTTCGGCTCAGGCCATGATCTCACAGTTTGTGGGGTCGAACCCCACGTCGAGCCCCATGGTTTGTGGGTTTTGAGCTGTTAGCACAAAGCCTGGAGACTGCTTTGGATTCTGTCTCTCTCTCTCTCTCTCTCTGCCCCTCCCTTGCTCACATTCTGTGTGTCTCTCTATCTCAAAATAAATAAACATTAAAAAAATTTAAAAAATACTTTTAAAATAGGCCCTGCCAAATAAGCCTAAAATTTGCTCAGAATTATAACGCTGGAATGGCATGGTTTATTCTTATTTCTCTTTATCCCCCCAACGGATCCAATCTCTTTGTGTTGTAATCACTTTTCACAGTTCAGTGATTCCTCTGATACTATCTTAAAGCACTGATTCTCAGAAGGGTCGAAATTAAACGGCATTTGCAGAAACCCCAGAGGCAGCACACAGCCAACAGCCTCAGACACGTTGTTGCAGAAGGCAATTATCAAAATAGAACGATGCCTTTATTTCATATGGTTTAGAACTTAGAAAAGAGTGCTTTTATTTATATGTCTGTATTTGGTCTTTCCTGGGTGTCTGCCTGTGTTCCTTTTTTTTCCTCTCTTGGTAGCTACTGCCAAGCAAATGTGGCAATACTGACAGTTGCCACTTTAAGCAGCCTTGCCCTTCCCTTCTGTTCCCCCTCCATGTGTCCCTTTCACTGGGCCAACTATGAGGTGACTACAAAATTGGTAAATATCATTCTAAAAGTTGGAAGAGAGAACACGTACTACCTGCACTAGATGCTTGTATCAGAGCGGTGGAGCCAACATCTGCAGACACAGCCTTTACAAGATGCATACTTGAATCAAGTGAATATGTATTTAAGGTACATTTTTAAAGGAAAAGCACTGTATCATTTTCTGTCCACATTGTATTAAAGTATTTTGCACATAAATAAGCTGCATATGTCTACAACAGGAAATCCCTAGTCATTCTGAATAAAGCCCTGAATTGCTTCTTTACACTTCTTTCAATTTAGGAGCAGAACATTAAGGAAACAGGGCCATTTGCATGTGCTTATAATGGCAGAGTTGGAGGAGTGTCTTAATTATTTTTAATCATGAGAGGAATTATTAAACTAGTTGATTTCAATTTATGCTGAGCTTAGCACAATAGAAAATGAGCTTAGGCTGCAACAAAAAGAAATTGAGTTACCTACATGGATAAATTTCCTGATGCTATGAATTTTTCAAATGAGTTATTAAGAGGCTGAATACATAGAGTACAAAGGAAGAAGGTAGTGACCCTATCTGAAATGAAGGGGGAAATGAGCCCATTTCTTTCTCCTTTTTTTTGACTCACTATCTTTAAAATGGTTTCTCTGAAAGACAGATACCATATGTCTTCACTCTTATGTGGATCCTGAGAAACTTAACAGAAGACCATGGGGGAGGGGAAGGGGGAATAAAAAAGTTAGAGAGGGAGGGAGGCAAACCATAAGAGACTCAAAAACTGAGAATTAACTGAGGGTTGATGGGGGGTGGGAGGGAGGGGAAAGTGGGTGATGGGCATTGAGGAGGGCACCTGTTGGGATGAGCACTGGGTATTGTATGGAAACCAATTTGACAATAAATTTCACATTAAAAAAATAGAAATAAAAAAATAAAATGGTTTCTCTGCAAGAAGTAAGGTGCATTTAATATTCATATCTCAATGACATCAGGTCACTCTTGAGTTTTAATTGATTTCTAGTTGTGATAAAACAGTATACTTTAATTTATAATATGAACTTTATTTTTTAAATCTCCTGAAAAGACAGGCTAATGTGTTTATCAAAAAGAATGACATGTGTGGCTTCACAATGGAAGAGACGTCAGCAGAAAACAGATTCTGAATCACAAGCAAGGTTGATGAATGACACTATATGGCAGCTGCAGTGACTTTGTTTTTTGTGGGCTTTTTTGGGGGGGAGGGTTTTTTTGTGTTTTTTTGGGGGGGGTTTATTGTTGTTTTTATGAGGCTGGTTTAACTTTATAGTGGGATTTTCCTCTATTGACATTTTAACTTTTACAAAACCTATGGAAGTAATTATTCTCATTTTTGGAAATATCTTATTTAATGCCTACGACATATTCCATCACAGGAATATAGTTCTTTTATTTAACCACTATTATTAGACATCGCTTCTAATTGTTCCTTACTGTGAGTAATGTTGCAATGAACATTACTAACAAATCTTTGCCCACATTTAATATTCTTTCATTAGCAATAATACTTTTAACTCCATCTTTGTCTCACGATCTAAAATTGATACTGCTTTATAATTAACTTCGTAAGCCTACATAAGATTATCGAAGAGATATTATGGAATTAAACATGTCACGGAGACTTTTCTTGTTGTATTGATGACTTTTACATTGTTTCATCAATTGTTGTCTCCAGGAAATATCACAGCCGAATAGACTTGAGTTTCTTATCTTGGCAATATCTACTTTAAACAATTTAAGCCGAAATTTGAATAGATAAAACAGATTTAAAGATGATTACACACCTTTCTGTTTATTTTTAATTAAGGTATAGTTGGCACACATTACATTAATTTTAGGTGTACAACATGACAACTCTATATGTTATGCTGTGCTCACCATGAACACCTGTAGCTACCATCTATCACTGTACAATTTTGTTACACTATCAGCGACTATATTCCCTATACTGTACCTTTTATCCCTCTGACTTACTCATTCCATAATGGGAAGCCTATACCTCTCACTTCCCTTCATTGCACGCCTGTTAGAAAGAATTATTTTTAAAAAGAGGATTCACCAAAGAGTTCATTTAATTGTGTTTAAATGTGTTTAAAATATAACCAAATTCATTACACTTTGGTGTACACACACCTTTCTGAAAATAAATCATTGGACTCTAAAGTAGCTCTTTGCAAACCTGCCTGAAGATCCAGGTTACCTGGGAGATGCCTTAACAATACCATTTACTAGGCCCACTAGAGCAGAATGCCCACGAGGTGGTCCTGGAGAATTGATACTTTTAAAATTTGACCAGGTGATTTTGACGATAAGGCAGGTTAGAGAGCTGTAAGGCCAAGGGCACCTTTATCCTATGATGCTCTTCAGGTTTAAAAAGACATCAAACAAAAGAAAGGAGGCATGGAAGAGCCAGGAGACTCTGAATTAAGGCAGCACCGCCTTTGGGCTCGTCTTTTACTTCCAAGAAATCCCAAGGCTCTCCCTGTGTCCTTACTCCCATTCTTTTCTGGACCTTTAAAGGGGACCATGAGGGACTCTGGATCTAGAAGATTGTATAGTCCTTATGGACTGTTTTGCTTCACTATATGGAGAAAATAAAGATTAGTAGAATGTGGGAGTCAGTACCAAAACAAACAAAAAAGGTTTTGTATAAGGCAGCATTTACCAACCTTCCCACTGTTCTGAATTTACATACTAATATGTATTGTAGCTACCACTTAGAAAAACAAACAAAAAAATGGTGCTTGCTATCCTACCTGAGAGAAAATTATTTGCCCCCTCCCTAGAGCTCCTAAAAAAGAGAGGACAGGGGCGCCTGGGTGGCGCAGTCGGTTGAGCGTCCGACTTCAGCCAGGTCACGATCTCGCGGTCCGTGAGTTCGAGCCCCGCGTCAGGCTCTGGGCTGATGGCTCGGAGCCTGGAGCCTGTTTCCGATTCTGTGTCTCCCTCTCTCTCTGCCCCTCCCCCGTTCATGCTCTGTCTCTCTCTGTCCCAAAAATAAATAAAAAAAAAAAACGTTGAAAAAAAAAAATTAAAAAAAAAAAAAAAAAGAGAGAGGACAGTCCCCCTAAATATTTATTAAACCCACTGCATGCACTGAATATGAGAACCCACGAGCACCTATTAAAAGATAGGCATAGAAGTGAGAGATGGCATGATCTGACATCTCACATTCCCTTAATCCCATAGTGAAATCACTTGAAGTGGCTACTCCCTTTCCCCCTCCCGTGCCATGAATATTTGTATGAAAACTGTTATGCTTGGATAACAATAAATACATTCGGTCTCTGCCCTGATGAAACTTACTTTTTAACATGAGAGTGAAGGCAGTGAAACCATCTGCCTCTACCTGTGCATATAAACTCTTGAACAGTGTCAGCAGGAGGGTCAGGGAGAGGGAGGTGGTTCTGTGATTTCGCTGATTCTAACTTAAGAAACAGGTGGTGATGGTAGGACAGCTTCTGAGGAGCCCTGTCTGTGACTGAACAGAGAAAGGGGTGTGATATTAGAAACCAGATGGAAAAAAATGCTTTCTCAAGTCCAAATATTTAGACATGGTGGGAGTGGGGGGTGGGGGGTGGAAAGCAAGAATAGATTCACACATCAGGATAGAGAAGGATCTGGAAACAAAAGTAGGTGAGTAAAGTACAGGGTCCTGGTAGAAACTCTTCAAGGCAATAATCAGAACTTTACCCTTGATCTTGACTGAAATGATACATGGAAACTTTCACAGTGCAAAAACTAGCACCAGCTTTGGCTTTCTTTTTTTTTTTTTTTTTTAAATTTTTTTTTTTAACGTTTTTATTTATTTTTGAGACAGAGAGAGACACAGAGCATGAACAGGGGAGGGGCAGAGAGAGAGGGAGACACAGAATCTGAAGCAGGCTCCAGGCTCTGAGCTGTCAGCACAGAGCCCAACGCGGGGCTCAAACTCACGGACCGTGAGATCATGACCTGAGCCGAAGTCAGATGCTTAACCGACTGAGCCACCCAGGCGCCCCAGCTTTGGCTTTCTTAAGCAATTGGTAACTTACTAGAAGATATCTGAGCCCTCTTCTAGGAGAAGACTGGAAAACCAGCCTTGGAAAACCCCAGAGAATCCAAGGTCTATTGTCCATGCTACATATCAGGGATGGGGGGAGTGAAAAGCCATACCTCAGAGTAACTTCAAACCATCTCACCAACACTTACAGTTCACTACAGCAGGGAAAGAAAGCCCTGGAGGGCCTCATACTGGTGATGAAGTGTTCCAGCCAGAAAATTATGTATAATGCCCACCCACAATCCTTGGAGATAATATCCTCTTACAAGCACAGAGGGGAAAGCCAGATATAGGCATATATTCCATGCCTATGTGGTGGACAGGAAGCAGGGCCCAGGAAATAGGAACTATAGAAACCTTTGTCTTAGATGGTCTCTCTGGGCGCTTCCCAGAGAGGAATGAATAAATGTGGAATGAATAAAGCTGAACAATACTTAAGACTCTTTGTCACTGTCTTTTAACATACATATGTGAAAGAGAAAATGTCTGATTGGTCTAGCTTGGTTCAAGTGCTTACTATTTTACTTTGGTAAGCAGGGCACACTGTGGGCAGTTACAGTGGGTGAAAGCTAAACCAAGAGGGAATCAAGGTGCTAGGAAGCAGCATAGGATACGAATATAAGCTGTTTTCTGGATAGCAGAAATACCTACCTCGGTTGAGAGGTTACCAGGAAGCCTCTCATTTTGGTATTCACCAAATATTTATGGAGCACCTCCTATGTGCTCTTATAAGAACTGTGGACCCAGCAGTGACACAACGGACAGTCTTCCTTCTCACTGAGCTTACACTTTTGATGGTCAAATAACCATGGTTGATGGATTGTTTGGTGGTGTGGAAAATATTCTGAAATTGTGGGAATAGGAAAAGATTATATGGGTAGGAAGCCAATGTGAGACCTCTGGGGACAAAAAAAAAGAAAAAGTTTTTATAAGACTTAAGGGCCTTTGTGTTACTCCAGAAGATTTCAAAATAAAGCTGACTGGCCACTTATTACCAATGCTATAGAGTGATTACATAGACTGCATGAGAGAGGGAGACACAAGACACCCTTTGCTGCTTAGGTCCCTTCCAGCTCAAAAGTTCAGTGACTCAATGATAGCTGCATAAGGCAAAGTTGCCACTGGGAGACAGGGACATGGAATGAGGGAATCGGGCAACATTATCGGGAAGGAGACATTTCCTTCTGGAGACTGAGGACTCCAGAGTTTACCTGGAGTGGGATTCTAAGCTGGAGAACCAGATGAACACTGTCAGTTTATGACCATACTCAGGAGTCCCTACCATCACATCTACTCATCTACTGCTTCTACTTTGTCTTCTGTCCTGGCCCTAAGTGTCCATACTCCTATCGAAGGCCATACTCATGACATGTGCACTAGATCCTTTTCTTGCCAACTCTAGGTCCTCAATCCAGCATTTCTCCCTTCTCCTTCTATTAGTTTTCCTGTCCTTTGTGAGTACTTCCAGTTAGCATTCCCATGGTTAATTTCTCCTTTCATAAACCCTCTTTGTCCCCTGTCTTCCTCCAGCTTCTACTTCATTTCTCTGTCCTCCCTCACCACTAAGCTCTCCTAAAGAGCTGTTCCCCAAGCCTCCTCTTCCCTCCCTCATGACCCCTCTCCAGGCAGGCATCTTCTTCACCACTCGAGCAGCGCTGCCTTTGAGACACTCTCTTCACTTCTAGGACATCTCTCTGCTGATTTGCATCCTACTTTGTTAGCTAACTTTTCTCATTCTCTTGGCTGATCCTCCTGTCTCCAACTTCAAAGTGTTGGCAAACCTCAGAGCTCAGTCCTTGGGTGCCAGCCCTTTTCCATTTACCTTTCTTCACTGGTCATCCCATCAAATCTCATGGCTTAAAAAACCTGTCAATATGTTGATAACTCCCAAATTTGTATTCCCATTGGGACATCTCCCTAAAAATCCAGGCATATATATCCAATAGCCTACTCAAAATCTCCATTTGCAGGTTGTTGCCCCCTCCATATTTTCTCAGAACTGTGCATTTTGGCCAGACTTCTAATTGCAAACATCTGTGATTTTGCCAGAAGACTTTCTCATCTGCAAGAGTCTACATGGCCTAGTTGACCCTTGTATGAAGCTGAGTTAACCCTCTCTTGGAGTGCCCTTCAACCAGTGACTAATGGAGGTTGATAGATAAATGTTCCAGCTCCCTCACCTTAGGGACCTCTGTGCCCCTGCGTAGAGGTATGTTCTGCTTCCCAGGGCTCCCCAGAGAGTCAGCTCCATTTACCCGTGGCATCAACTAGCTTGGTAGTACAATCTACATGCGCCCTTTCCTACACTTGTCACATTTCTCCAATTCCCTACAGTGTTTCCTGGGATTATCTCCCAAATAAATTACTTGCATCAAAATACTTGTCTCAGGGTCTGCTTGTGGGGAAACCCAAGCTAAGGCAGATGCCAAATAGGTATCTCACCTCCAACATGTCCCAAACCACATCCAAGATCTTTATACAAGGCCTTTACCCTCTCTTCTCATGGTCTTGCCTTCCTCTGTAAATGATTGATTCTGCTGGTTGCTGGTCAAACACCTTGACACATGTCTTTCTCTCACACCTTATACCCAACTAGACAGCAGATCTGCCTTCAGAATTCAACCCTTGTTTTTTGTCCACAGGATTTTACTCTCTGGAATAGTATAATAGTCAACATTTTAAAATTGTTTGTCTCCAGACAATTAAATGTACTTCCACAAGGAAAGAAATGTCCATTTGTTTCATTTGCTGTTGTGCTTTCAGTGCCTAGAAGAGAGTCTGGAAACATAGTCAACCTTTGAAAAATTTTTGCTTAATGGGTTGCATAGATGGAAACAAATGGTTAATGAGAAAAGGCTTTGGGGTGAAAGTGTAAAAGGCCACTAACCTAGATTGCTTCAAGATTATGAATGTAGCTGTTTCTCAAACCAAACTTTTTTGTTATTTAAATATTTCTACAATTAGAAAAAACCCCTCTGGGGACTTTAGAAACCCATGGTTTATGCTATAAGAGCTTACCACAGTAGGGTGCTATGTTACAAAAGTGGAGAAAAATTCTAATGAATCATTTTTAATAAGGAAGTCTGCCTCTTCCTACCTCTACCACCCCAACAGTTGTATGTGTTCAGCTCTACACACCTGTTCTCATAGGTATTTTGAGAATACATCTGCAATTGCTAGGACCACTTAGAAGAAGTAAAATTACTCTTGGGGTCAGAAAATGAGCTGGTATCTTGAGCCTGATGATCAGCAAGGGGCAATCAAAGAGGCATGGTGTCATAGAGGTTAGGGTCCTGGGCTCAGAAGTCAGCCTGCTCATTTCAGTCCCAGCTCCGTAGCTCACCAGGGGCACAGCCATGGGCAACGCTACGTGACCTCTGTAATGTCAGCTTCTGCACTTGCAAAATAGTGGTGCCGATCTAATGAGATCATTGTGAGGATTAAGTGGGCTAATACATGCAGAACATGGAGCAGAGTGGCTGAGACAGAGTAAGTCCTGAGTAAGTGTGAAATCGCCTTCTCTGGTTGGGTTTATATGATTAACTTTCATATGTCCCAGACTATACCGTAGCTCCCAAGACATAAGCTGTGCTTTTGCACAGCATTGTTATTATGTTTGTATAATGCTTTCTCTATTTTTTAAATGTTTTCTACATTTAATGTTCAAAATAATACCCCTATAATTGGAAGAGTGTGTATTATCGACTTTAGTAAGGAAGCATAGAAAGTTTTTCTATAATAGCTTATTATAATAAGCCTGGGGACATTGCAGAGGAACATGCTGGGAGGATTTTTGTCACTCTACATTTGCCCACTAGAGATTCTGAATGACTGTCACACGAAACCACTCTTACAAATGGGATGGGGAGGGATTGTGTCCCACAGATTGAGTACACCCTGTTCAGTGGTATTTCACACAGTGTGTGCAACAAATAAACATTTTCTCTCAACTCACACTGCCCTCCCCAGAACAAATGGGAATGTCATCTCTCTAGGTTTTGCCACATCCTATTTGTTCCCTTCAGATCATTGTAATCACTGAGGCTCACCAGTGCTGTGCCCACAGCCAACTTCAGACAAGTTGATGCTTTGAATACAAGCCCACAGAGGGCTGCAGTGCTGGCTTCTGTTGTTTATCCAGCCTTGTCTTTCTCTGCCTCAAGATATCCAAAGTGGGTGAAATGAGGGGCAGAGTTGAGAACAAGTCACACGAATGAATGGTTCCAGGCCTCTCCAGAGGGACATTATAAAGGATAATAGAGCCATTGCCACCAACATAGGCACAGAGCCTGGCTCTTTGCTATCCCAGGAAAGAAAGTGGCCAAACTGGGGAGAAACTCACTTTAAGGAATTAAGGAAGGAAAACCTTGAGGAGGTAGGCATAATCATTATGCACAGGAAGCATCAAAGGGTGAAGGAAAATGAAGCTGGTTTTTCTCTAGAAATTCCTCTATCGCACCAGTTTGAGAAACACAGGTCTGGACTGGTAAAGGGAGTTGGAATGACGTGGAAGAGAATATAGAAGAGTATGTAGGTTATGATTAATCATCATCAGTAATGCATAGGCATGATTTATAGATGAGAGGTAGAACTCTTGGGCTGCCCAATATACTATATACCTATTAAATATGAAGATCATAGTTTTTTGTGGTCCAGTAGAGAAAGATTTCTTCACAGCATAGCTATGTCTCCAAAGACTTTGCCACTTGACCATAAGTGGAATATCCCCCAAGAATGTAAGCTCCTTGGAAGCAAGGCTCCATCCACTGTATATCCCAGCACTGAGCACAATGCCTGACACCTAGTAAGTGATTGTTCCATGTTTGTCGAATCAATAAAGGAATGCATGTTAGAGCGAGCTGGAGGCTTAAGCAAAATATATAATAATATACTAAATAATGGGAATAGAATGGAAGACATGTTTCATTATAATAAATTCTACATCTCCATCCAATTATTTTTCCCTAACCTGGCACTTGTGGCATTGTTTTGTTTCCATTGTGATAATGGGAAACTATGTTAATATGCAGATAGTAGAAATGAAAAGACCTAGTCTGGTCCACTCAGATCCAGTCCAGCCACCCAATTTGGGGAAAGGTTGTTAATTTCTCTAAGGACTGGTTTCCTTGTTTATTTTATTTTTTTTTTAAATTTTTTTAACGTTTATTTTTGAGACAGAGAGAGACAGAGTATGAACAGGGGAGGGGCAGAGAGAGAGAGGGAGACACAGAATCCAAAACAGGCTCCAGGCTCCGAGCTGTCGGCACAGAGCCCGACACGGGGCTCGAACCCACGGACCGTGAGATCATGACCTGAGCCGAAGTCGGACGCTCAACCGACCAAGCCACCCAGGCGCCCCATCCTTGTTTATTAAAGAAGGATTGTAGCACCTGCCAGAGAACCTCCTATCTCAGGCACTGGTGACTAGTTCACAAAGCCTTGGGAACTATGAACACCCCTTTGCAAATGTGTAACTATTATAACAGCCTTCATATAGTGCTTTTATTTTTTCGAAAACAGGAATTTACTATACAATCTGGTAATATTTTGAAGGAGTTGTATTAAGAACAGCAGCTCAATGCTCTTCTGTATAGATGAGCAAGTGTGCAAGTACTTAAGGCTGAGTAACTTGCTCACAGTTAAGAAGTAGGAAGGAGCAGAGCACATTTTAAACCCAGGTAGTCGGCTCACTGAACCATGACACTCAGGGCCACTACTTTTTTATGAAGACATCTATTTTGTTAAGGAATCATAAATTTACATAGATTTCCTTGTTCTGTTTCTCCTTCCTCATAGTTAACAGTTTTCACTGGATAAAGTACCAGGCTGCCCAGAACCTGCCTTAATGGCAACTTAGAAGAATGCAATTATTCATAAATGTGTCCTCACAGCTCACCTAGTTAGAAGAATTCTTGAGTTTTCCTGGAGCTCCACAAGGGCTGTGGCTGGGGACCTTCATTTTAGCAGGCTTCTGATGCTGAGGAGCCCTCAGTCTCTGGAAATCCTGTCTATTGTGCTGAATTGAACAAATTAGAAAATCAAAAGCTTTTCTTCACATTTCTATCATAACTAGCCTCCCTTAGCATGTAGATTGAAAGCTGGGGAGGTTTCCAACACTCCTAACATATAACCATTGGAATGTTCTGAATTATCACCTTCTTGTTCATATATCCATTGGTGGAATTTTGCTAGAAAACCTAAAATAAATCCTTGCCATGCTAGTTAGAGAGAGAATGTTTGGTAAATGGGGCCAGCTCACGCCTAGCTCAGTAAAAACGCTGTGGATTGCTCAGCTTAGAAAGGAAGCTAGGGGGAGGCAACAGTATATTATTTTTATTTTAGAACTTTCCCAAATTCCATAGAACAAGTTTAAACCAGTGAAACTAAATCTCCAAATTAAATTGTGCGAAACATGCTTTCCACAGTGACAGGTGGAGAGATTAGACAACTTCCTTCATGTCCATTTTCATTACTAGTGTTTTTACAAATGACTCATTTCTAACAGTGATTTTGGCAAAAATCACAGGGATTCTGGAAACTGTTTTTACATTTTCATCAATATATATTAGAATTATGGCAATCTCAGTGGACTCCAACCTGGGTTCAGTGTCAGAATTTTTGGGTTCTTAGAAGGTCCTCAGATTTATTGGACTAAATAAGCAATCTGTTTGTATATGTTATTTGCACACCCTAGTGAAACTTAATAGATTTTAAAACACCACAATATACAAATGCTCTCATGACAGATTTAAATAAAAACAAGGTAATATCTTAGGAAATATTAATGAAAACAATGCTGAATAGTCCATTCTGTTTATCAGATGAAGATCTCATAGATATTACTTAAAGTTTTCTTGCCCCAGTGTCTTGTCTCCCCTCTTCCTCTGGCCTCAGTGGTTGTGACTGTTTGAAATTCTTCTGCACCCACTCCCAACCTCTACTAACTTAAATTGCTAGGCCATGCAAGAAAACAAGAATAGGATGGATAATGGGGTTTATAAATTGAAAAATTCTGCACTAATTAAAGTTGCCATTAATAAGTGAATCATATCATTATGTCCTCTATGTTTCCATAAGTGTGGGATCAGAAGTCAAAGCGAGCAGAAGAACTTTACCGTTAAAGTTAAAACCATGTAGCTTTTTTTACATGGCCCTCAGGAGGGGCATGCAAGTGTTTTCCTTTCAGATCAGCCCTTCATGTATTTCCATTTTTTAAGTTAGTCATCAACATAAAAAGAAGGGAGAGTTCACTCAAAAACAGATTCACATCCTTTCTTGAAATATTAGAAAACCCACTTATAGCATGGCTCCCTGATGGTCTAGACGAGCCACCTATCATGAGCTTGAGCTGGGTGGGCCCTGCCCCATTCAGATGCCGTCTGTATGTACCTTCAGTCAGCTGGGCCTACGCTTCCTGCAGAAAATGTTATTCACCCAGGGAAAGCGAGGCTCCTGTTTTCAGTCCTGATTATGCTTTTACGGTTTTATATTCCTGTGACTGTTTCACAGGAATGTGCTTATTCCTTTTCTGGTGAGTCACATATTACTCATATGACACATATTTCCAAGACTTGTCTGGTTCAGACCTGGCTCTGTTTACATAACACAATTAAAAATTGCTATTTTTAAGGGTTAATTTGGTTAGCTCCTATTGGATTTACTGCTCTGCAGAGTCTTCTCTTGTCAGAATAACACAATAATAAAGACACCTTGCACCATTCACTTGCACACCAATAGTGACTTCCTATGATGTTATGAAAATTGGGAAAATGAATGCACCATGCTTAGCGCAGTGTCTGCAACATATCATAAGTAATAACATCACTGGCATTAAATGTGTCTGCCTATATTGAACACATGAACTGGGCGAAATCTGATGAAAATCATCCAATTTGAAATTTTGATAATTTTGGTTTCTTGACTTGGTTTTCTCCAAGTATCCCCCTATCAGAAGCTCCACAAAAGTAATTGCTATTTATTCAACCAATCAAAAATTATTTACTGACTATTAGGGAATGCTCTAGCTATGAGGGGAGCTGTATTAACCAACAGGCAACCTCTTGTCCTGGAGGTTTTTACACTTTAGCTGGGAGATAGACAGTAAACTGATAGAGCTACGTATTAATTCACATAGAGATAAAAGCCAGTAAGAAAAGTACAAAGGGGCACCTGGCTGGTTCAGTCAGTAGAGTGTGCGACTCTTGATCTCAGGGTCATGAGTTTGATCCCCACATTGGGTGTAGAGAATACTTTAAAAAAAAAAAAAGTAGAACAGAGTCAGGGCTAGAGTAAGGGATGGGGTTGGCTGGAGGTGCTATTTTAGTTAAAATGTTTAAAATATATTTATTCTCATGTTTATTTGAGACTTCCTTTTTGCAGAAGCATTTTTGTAAACATGGGACATGTCATGATAGCAGAATTTAATGAACATAGCTTGAAAGTAGAGGAGGAAATGTTTTGTGGTGGTGCTGAGTTGCAGGGAAGAGCCAAGGTCAAAGAAAGACCAACTGAAGATTCAAGAAAATGGGCTGATTGATGGTTAAAGAAGTTCTGGAGGAAATGAATGACCCCAGAGGGCAGGCAAAGAGATAAGCGTTGGACAGCCTGAGAAAACCCAAATACCCCAGTTTACCCTTTTCTGTGGGGACAAAGAGAAGTCAGCACTTTTTCCAACTGTGCATAAAATGTTAACCCCCTGAGTCAAGGGAGGCTCATTATTTTTCAATACTGACTCTCTTTTAGGGTATTACTATATTCATGTGGTTGTTACCCCAAAATATACTTATTTCATTTCCTATGACTCACACGTTACTCAAAAGCCATTCGTTTCCTGTTAACTTTGAGACTGCAGAGTCTCTTGAGGATATTTCTTGAACAGTTGTGTTAACCCCACAAAGGCACAGCCCACATCATCCCTACAGCCCCGGGAATAGGTGCCATTTCCGAACTGGCTTTACTCAGTTCTGTTCTGGTCAGTTCAGCAAACAGGTCTCGGTGTTGTGCTAAGTGAAGGAGGAGCAGAGGGGAATAGGCTACCTGTCCTTGGAGATTAACTACAACAAGACTGATCTTCCCTGCAAGAGCCCCACCATGTCTGTTGTGGGGAGGACCCAGGCGTTTTCAGTGGGGCCTTGTTGATGGCACTCAATGATGGAGCTGAAAAGCTTACTGTCTAGTGTGGCCAGGCTTGGGATTGGGACCTGGGGCAAACTGCAAAGGAAGGGTCCCGTTAAAGTTCACACCTCTGGCTCAGCTACAGCCAATTGTTAGCACGCAGAAATGAGGGGGTAGTTTTGCCAACGCATCTGATTTATTTCATTTCATTTTTATTTTAAAGAGAGCATGTGAGCAGGGGAGAGGGGCAGAGGGAAGGAAAAGGGGAGAGAGAGAATCTTAAGCAGGCTCCACTCTCAGCACAGAGCCCAATGTGGGGTTCAGTCCCACGACCCTGAGATCATGACCTGAGCCAAAATTGAGAGTCAGACGCTCAACTGACTGAGCCACCAAGCATCTGACTTTTTTAAGAAGAAACAGAAATATGACTTTTTATGCAAAATCTCTTTATTTGTGAACATTAGCAGTAAGAATTTTTAACAAATTGTTTTTAAACCTGAATGAATGTTTTAATGAAGGAAGACATAGAATCCATTAATGAGCATTGTGACTTTGAACAAGTCATTTTTTCCTGTATGGATTTGTTACCTCGGAAAAATTGAGTTCCATGGTCTGTGAGACACCTTCCAGTCCTAAGATTCCATGTTTGTCACTTGGAGACCACAGCTGAGTTGCTGATATGACAAGGTCAGTAGGTTATGGGACTGTGCCCACCTTACTCATGTAGGTCCCTTTAGTGCAGAACCAGAGCATGGAGCACTCTTGCCTTTCTGGACCATTAGCGAATATACCAGTAGGGAGCAGATACTTTCAACATCCAACAGACATTTACTGAGGGCTTGCTCTGTGCCAAGCCCCATGCCAGGAACCAACATTCGGCTTCTTTATATGGATAAAGAGATTTATTCTTTCCAACTCTGAAATGCAGGGCTCTTAGCCCAGTACTGGGCTCAGAATTACAGCTCAATAATTGTTAGCTTTCTTTTCCACCTTCCCTGAGGCTGTCCCCGTAGAACTCTATTTGCTTGACTTTTTCCCTCAGCCTAGGATACGCTCCTGTTTAGAAATTTTAAGTACCCTCAGAAGTCAGCTCAAGCCTGCCCTCTTTCATTTCTGCCTATAGACTCTGAACTCTGGTCCTCCTTCTTCATTTAACAAATATTTATTGAGCATCTACTATATTCCTGGTCTTGTTCTACCCATGAACAAGACAGACACAGCTGTGCTTGTACCAAGTGAAATTCTGTGGGATTTGGGAGGGAAGGAAGAAACAAACTAGGAACTAGCAAATCCGAAATTTATCAAATAGTGCGACATAGAAAATAATGGTGACATGAGGGTTATTTCAGGCCTATGTTAGATTGAGTGGCCAGAAAGGGCCCATGTGAGAGGATGCTATTTATTCTTTGACCTCACTGATAAGAAGGAACTAGCCTTGGAAGACCTGGCAGAAGGGAGCATTCCAGGCAGAGGAAACAGCAACTGGAAAGACCCTGGGGCAGGAATAAAATTAGCATTTGGAGGAATATTAAAGAAGCTTGTGTGGCTGGAGCATACATTGGAGGGAAGAGGTAATAGGTGATATCAGTATAGATTTTTAAAAATTATTTTATGCATGCAAGTTTTCTTTTCACCCAATTAGAGTATAATTTCTTTAAGAGAATTGGACCAATCTCTTTTTTGTCTTCTGTTTAGTTGATATTTAGTTAACTGATATGGCAAAGTAGAGTTAACATTTCAGTGTGGTTTGATTTAGGAATATTCAGAATGGGTGTGTCTAATAGCCTAGGAGGTTTGCAGGGGTGTGTTCTTGTCCAGCTGCTATTTGAGCAGTGCACGTGTGAGGACAAATGATCTTCCCTTTCTTCCCAGCTCATCCATGTGCTGTTTTGACTGCATGTCGCTTCTGAGCCAGAAGCCAACAGACCTCCATCTGGTTTAGGAGATAAAGAAGCAGGGATGTTTCTACAAGTCTTTGTAATTAAACCACCACCACCACAAGATGGCCTTTCTCCACCAAGTCTGGCACTTTGATGAGAGAAGGCGTACCTATTCCCATCTCTGATAACTGCTTCTTCCCAGCCCCCTTCGTCTTCTGCTGCCTGAGAGATTAAAGATGGTTGGAATGCAGGCTGGAGTAGTTCAGTGTTCTCACCCCTTCAAAGAAAGCACATGACACACTCCAGTCCTCTGCATAGCAGCAGACCATCATGTGACTTGCGCCACTTGATCCTTTGAGTTCCAGAGTTGAGGAAAAGGACATTGCAGATAGAACAATGTGTGCAGATATTTAGTTCTACCCTCTTTTTGAATTTCTAGGGGAAGAATACGTTCAGCAGAAAGGAGCTAGCTTCAATAATTTCATTTCTACACGTTTTAGGTATTGGGCATTACTTATGTTAGGATCTGGGATGCAACATGATCAGACTGCCCATCCATCTGGGGTAGGCATCGTGGTCCCTGAGTCTAGAGTTGCTTCTTAATAACTTGTCACATTGATTTATCAAATTGTTCTGTCTCATGCACTTTTGTTGATGAATGCATTTTTAGTTCCTCATATTAAACTATCATTTACTCTTCTCTTTAATATATCCAAATCATGCATAATTTCTTCCAAAGAATAATTTTCTGGAATACAGCTAGTGTTTCCCCGTTCATAAAAGAGAACCACTTTTCTTTAAATTATCCACATTTAACATGGCTCATATAATATATAAGCATATGTATGTTTGTGTGTGTGTGTGTGTGCACATGCATGGGTGCATGTTGATTACAAAAGCCGGGCTTAGAAAAAGCATTTTAGCTTCTTCCTTTCACTTGTGAAGGTTAGTCTTCCACTCATACGTCAGACCCAGAATTAGAGCTTTACAATTAGAGTTGAATAACCGTTGGAAGATTCCTAGAAACCTAGATCATTGTGTGCATGTGTATGTGTGCGCACATGCATATTAACTCTCTATGTAAGGGTTTTCCTCGTTTTCTTTTTAATGTTTATTTCTCTTTGAGAGAGAGGGAGACAGAGGATCTGAAGTGGGTTCAGCACTGACAGAGCCTGATGCAGAGCTCAAACTCACAAACAGCAAGATCATGATATGAGCCGAAGTCAGCTGCTTAACTGATTGATCCACCCAGGCACCCCTATACTGTAAGATTTTTAAATAAATTGGACACATTGATTTCTGCCTAAGAAAACACAATTTAGAAAACTGCTAAATGCTGGACTGTGCAGCAGACCCAACTCCTATTTCTCTTATTTACTATTCTGATAGTTTAGAGAATATTTTATTTTTTTTTTATTTTTTATTTTTTTTTATTTTTTTAAATTTTTTTTTTCTTCAACGTTTTTTATTTATTTTTGGGACAGAGAGAGACAGAGCATGAACGGGGGAGGGTCAGAGAGAGAGGGAGACACAGAATCGGAAACAGGCTCCAGGCTCCGAGCCATCAGCCCAGAGCCTGACGCGGGGCTCGAACTCACGGACCGCGAGATCGTGACCTGGCTGAAGTCGGACGCTTAACCGACTGCGCCACCCAGGCGCCCCTAGAGAATATTTTAAAGAGTTGGCATATTTGTTAGTGTTTTCCCTTTACTTGCAAGTGTTAAACAGGTTAGTGTTCAAAAGGCAGAGGAAACTACCTGTAGAAGTTATTCCAGCCTTCTAAATCATTTCTAGGAGTGTGTATGGATGTCATAATTTGTGGACACCCCTGGAGTGATGTGTTGATGTCAAGGAAGCACAATTGTAAGCTCACCATCTTTAAAGATTTTGTTCTTAGGCTATTCAAAGTCCCCAGAGTTCATTATGTTTTCCAAATCACAAGACTTGATTATGCACAACAGCAGAAACATAGTCAATTTCATCTAGCTAAGAATGTTTACACTCAATGGAGCCCTTCAGAGAAGGGAGGAAAAAAGTGATCATCATTTCATAATCAGTTTTGAATTTTGCATGCTTCATGTTTATGTATTAAACAGCATATGACACAATGCAGAAATATCTTGCTGTTCTGTTTCTTCAGGCTACACTGAACACAGCCTTGGAAGTCCAGAAATAATCTGGCTTTCCTAATGCAACTCAGGCTCATAAAACCAGGGTGTCTTTGTTGTTAATGAACAGCATCTTTTATAATCCGTTAGCTATGAAGTATGCAAGCATTGGGAATGCGTATATATGAAGGGCTGATGGCAATATGTTACCACACATCATTTGTTCTCTTGTATCTTTGCTGAGGGGACCCCGTTTTTATTCTACCTGCCTCATTTGCACATAAAGCCATTTGCAAAAGAAAGGAAGGAGGGAGGGTGTGTTGAGTCCATCGATGTCATTTCTCATGGAACACGAGGCTTTGAGGAAGTGCAGGAGCAGGGTTGAGCGGCAAGGCTTGTATAGATGAAGGCAGGAAACTGTGAACTCAATGGGAGGCAAAAGTCTGCCAGACATCCAGTTAGAGAAGAATTTGTATCCTTTCTGTTGGGGATAAAGCAAGCCCCCTGAGAGTTTGGTGAATTGGTCATTCTCACCATAGACTACCCTGTTTTATAAAAGTAACCACCAAGGTAGCTCTTGTGTGTCCTTGTCTAGATTGGGTATTACTGGATTTTGGATGGTAGAGGCCTGAGGCTCTGGGAATGGAGAGAAATGGGATCACTTGGCATCTCTCTACCCTACCACATTGAGTTCCTGACCCCCTGGCCCCATAGGAGCCATCCAAAACCAGGCTCCCTCCAAAGTCAAGGGTCTTCTGTCTAATCTGGTCTCTCAACTTTTCTTTTATCCTCTATCTTGTCTGTTTCTCTGCTCATGAAGGAGGGTAGAATGTGCCCTGATGAAGATATGGAAATGTTGAATACAGCCAATCCAGATTACTTTACTGTTTAAAAGCTCCCTTGTAGATTAGATCATTTGCCCTCTTACAGGCTCAATGAGCTGCTTTTTCCATGTGTTCCTGTGAACAATGCCTATGTCATGGTCTCAGCTTGAAAGAAGGGGCAAACAAGGAAAAGAGAGAGCACACTTTGTTACTACAAGTTTTCAGGAGTCATATCAATGATGTAAATGCTGTTATCATCTTTTTTTTTCCTTTTTGAAAACATTTTATGTTTTTGTTCAATATTGAAGAGAGAAAATTATGCAGAAAATAGGTTGTAGTGCTCAATGTTTTGTGTGTGATTCATAGGATAGAGAATAGTGTTAATATTTTAAATTATTGCTCAAAAAGATACTGCTGTTTTCTGTCACACAAAGCTAATGGGTGAATGCATTCTGCTGGATGGCAGGGAGTTTCTGCTATTTTCCAATCTCAAAGATCAGACAGCATGCTAGGTATACACGATACTTTCAAAAATGCATCAGAGGGCTATAACCTCCAAACCCCTGGCTCTAGATTAGGGGCTAGCAAGTTTTCTTTCTCAAAATGGGCAGATAGCATTTTCGGTTTTGTTGCCCATACAGTCTCCCACATATTCCAATAAAACTTTGTTTGTGAACACTGATGTTGGAACTGCAGGTTACCTCCATGCGTCATGGAATATTATTATCCTTTTAATTTATTTCACCCGAAATGTAAAACCCAGTGTGAGCTCAGTGGCCATACAAAAACAGGTAGCAGGTCAGTCTGGGTGTTCATGATGTAGTTTGAAGAACCCTTTTCTTATCTATCCTGGGATGTTAGTGACATCTCAAGACAAACCAATCTTCACAATGAAGTTGGTATGTGGTGGCCCACTTTCAGGATGGAGTCATGGGAGAAGGCAACTCTGCAGACATTTGCTGAATCTTGAAAGGATCTGTGAAGCACCCAGGGTTTCAGGAACTTCTAGCAGAGCCACAAAAAATTCTTCCCCTTGCTTGAAACGGTCCTGACACTGGAGACTATCTCTGAATTCCATTGAATATGCAGATGCTACCAACCTCTCCGTGGTTCCTCTCTGCCTCTTCCCACCTTCCTGAAGTATCTGTTGGGCACATTCTGTTTGGAGCCCTTGGAGAGAGGTTGGGGGACACAAAGAGGCAAGCAACACATGAGTATTCACAGCCTGCGGAAGAGTTGGAGAGCTGTGTGGAGAATCTCACCCAGGTGAGCGGCCTGTTGGAAGGGATGTGTAGCCATCCACACTGCCCACCCAGACTTCATCCTCTGCTCACAGAATTTTGAGAACCAGTTCCAGCTGGATGACTCATGATTCAGGGTGGGTTGACACTGAACCGTTGGTTCCTAGTCAGGAACTTGGGTTGGTGGGAAAGACCATAACTTCTAGACTATTCTGTATTTTAAAGATCCATCCAGAAAAGTATTACCAGACTCTGCTTTGAGCTGGTAACTGTTCTTTCTACAACCTGGTACAAGTTTCTGTCCCTTTGTCTGAGCCCCCAAATGCTGAATACCAGAAGCAATGCTCATGCCATCATTCTTCATGAGCATTGCCTTTGTAGAGCAGTATTCATGCACCATGAAAATCACAAGTTAAATCTCATTTTGAAAATTAAATCCCTGTGTAAATACCTTAAATCTTTAAGCTTGTTATAGGAATCCCATCATGAATTCTAGGCACAGCAGTATCTTTCACAGTGTGCCATCACAGAACTACTCTTGGGTTTCCATTTCTTCATCTTTGAAATGATGGGGTTTGATTAAATGATCTCTGAGATTATGCAATTTATTCTACTGTTTATCTTTTATGTCAAAATATATTTTTAAATATTGGATTTCCTTGAGGTAGGGCACAGTTGTTCTCATAAGATGTGGTAAAAGATGGTAACATAACATACCCCATTATGAAACATTTACTATTTTCAGCAGACCCTCCAGACCACCAGTTCAGGCTATACCAGCCTCCCACGTCAGCCCACATGCACCATTTAGGGATGTTAGCTTCTATCCATGCTTCTCCTTTCACAGCTGCAGTATCTGTGAGATGAGCGGCGTTAGTTTGGGAAACAAAATGTACTGGCCAGGGTTGGGTTGCAAGACACAATTGTGGGAATTATTACTCTTCTTACTTAGTATAATTATAGAGCGTTTTTCTCTGAAGAGTTCCACAGAAAGGTTGATCCGTTGGGATTATTTATCCTAGAGAAGAGAAGAGCAGAGGGGAAGGGATAACTCAGTAACAGTCTGGAATGTTTGGAAGGCAATAGCCAACTGTTCTGTCTTCTCACTGAAGACAGAAGATGAAGAAACCGGTGGGAGAGGTCTAAATGAGACGTGAGGAATAGTGCCTTGCCACTAAGCATGATTAAACACCAATGTGAGTTCCTTCTGGACAGGTCTGGGTAGACTGGGGGCTTGGATGTCCTGCCTGGACCCAGACACCTCGCTCTCTGATTTACATTGCAGACACCTGGAACAGCCTGTAGGATCCAGGGGACAGATTCACAGGTCTGGACTCCTAGGCCGCCAGCATTCTGATAGATAGGGTGGGGTTAACGCAGACATAATAGCCTGGAACAGGACAAGAAACACAATAAATGTTATCAGAAAGATGTCTGCAGCTCGAGAGGAAAGAGCTGGGCTTGGGTTTGATGGACTTTGCCCCACCTGGGCAATGCTTGGCCTGGGGATGGTGAAGATTTCTTATGCCAGCCTCACCATCTCCACAGCATCAGCAGATGGGACCTTTCTCCCACATGTTAGATGCCCAGCCTGTATGTGGTGACTGTATAAATGAATGAATGCAGGAGAGAGGGAATAAAGAGATGTACAGTCAGTAGTGAACGAACTCTTCTGGGCATTTCAGAGCCATGCCTGGTCCTTCCCCGACTGTTACTCCTCTCTTGGGTGCCATGTGCCCCCCTTGGGTATCACACTCCCTTGGGAATCACTAGCACTGTGGTCAGCAGAGCAGGCTCTAGGGCAGAGGCCCAAATTCAAATGCCTCTGGGTAGCTCAGCACCCAAGGAGTGAAGCAGACCAAGCGAAGTAAGACAGTTGGGAATACTCAGGGCTGAGGTGGAAAGCCGTCAGTCAACACCAGGAAACTGGCCTAAGGGAAACAGTCCCAGAGTTGCCAGATCCTTGATTTTTTTTAAAAACAAGAACTCTAGATTTTGATATGAAATTACTCAATCTTTAAATGTTGGCAACTAAAAATATTTTTAAAAACACTGTGAGGGCCAAGAAAACGTGTGTTTGTTATCTACCACCAGTGTGACCTTTCCTTTAGAATAATGTAGAATTAGATTCACAGCTTGACTATTTAGTTGCTGTTGACCTTGGCAAGTTATTTAACATTTCTGAACTCTAGTTTCTCTCTCACGAATGTAGAAAGATTTCTTCATAGCCTAGCTCTGAGGACTAAAAGAACATATGTAAGAAATTAACATAGTACCTTGCATGCAGAGTATTTAATAATTATTAAATAATAATAATAATAATAATAATAATAATAATGGCTATGATTATATTATTAGATTGAACCATACGAAAGTCCTGGAATACATATGGATTTGACCTATAAAGATGGCAATTTCATGTGGTTCAACATAATACTAATATAAAATCCTACCCCATATACATTTTTATTATTTTGCCATCATTAAGTTTACCTACTTACTCCCTAAACACATAATTATGATCCCCCTTCTCCTACACTCTTCTCCACAGCACCTATCCTGTTTATCATACCCAATAACTCATTTATTATATTTATGACCTGTATAGTCTACCCCACCTCTGCTGGTATATAAGCTTCACTTAAGGCAGAGATTTTCTGTAATTTATTCATTGTCTTTTTACCCACCTCAGCCCAGTACCGAGAATTATGTAGTAGGCTCTCTGTAAATATGTGTTGAATGAGTAGGCTTGTACACTGGCCTTCCCAAAGTTGAGTTTAGTCTCCTACAGACACTTTCCTCAGCCCTTACAGGTTTGAGGAAACTATTGATTAGAACTGTTCCAAATAAAACATAAATGATGATGATCATCTTATGGTGAAGGGTTTTTGGGGCCTTTGACTCGAGCTCAAGTATAATGTAAGACTAGTGAAAAGTTGCGTAAGTATTGCCGACCCCAAATCTGAAAAACTGAATTCAATTAGTAAAATTAAAAATACCTAAATTGGAAAAAAAAATGACCAGAAGTCTTCAATGAGGTTTTGTTCTGCTTTGTTTTTCTGGTCAAATACATGAGCATTTTATATGATGCCACATTTTTAAAAAGATGGAATGCATTTGCCCTTGGATAAAAGGAAATTCAGTTATCTCAAGATAACTCTCCTTGGCAGTACAGTATGCTTTCACTGTGTGTGTGTGTGTGTGTGTGTGTGTGTGTGTGTGTGTGTGCGTGCGCGCGTGCGCACGCGCATGCATACATATATTCAGTAGTAAAACTATTGCAGCAAAAGGAGTTAAAATCATAAAAGGCAGTCTTGACTGGATTCCAGAGACAGGGGAAAATGGCGGTATTGTCTTTAGGAGGAATGTCAGAGTAGCCCGCATACAGAGGAAAGTGCTGATAAGCAGAATGACAAAAGCCAGTTTCATGAGTGATTCCCAGCAGCTAGGGTACACTCCCAGCTGATTGCCTTGCTATTTTCGGTATTCCACATATCATGACTAAATACACAAAGCTTGTCTGGAGGCCACAAATATGGTAAGTCAGTGGGTAATTCTGGGAGCTACTCTATCGTTTGTAAGGGCCAAGGCACCTTCCATGCTCTTGTCTGCCCTGCCCACTCCCTAGTTCACTAGCTAAGAAAATTTTGAGCAGCTCCTACCTTTTTACCAGGAGATAGGGAAAACCTTTACATTTCCCAAGGCAGATATTTTTAGACTCAATGCTCAGTCCAAAGTGTTAACTAATTGAGTTATCAAGTTTCATACTTGGCCACAGAGAATGGCAGTGGAGGAGGGAGAGAGCTTCCCAGAACAAGTAAGCCTTTACAGTTTCCGAATGAAATGTGTTTTCCTTATAGAAATGCTGCTTGGGCCTGAATAGTTGCGTCTTTTACAAAATGTGTGTTGCCAGATAGGAAGGAGGCTAGCCTATGTGCATCATGGATCGCCTGAGTTCAGTATGTGTAGGACAATGGGCTGTCCTTTCTTTCTGTTTTGCTCGGATCCGGACTCTAGGTACGTTTTGTCTCTGATGTAATTTGGAGTGTGCTGGGCTCAGGCATGTCTGAAGAAGATGCTTAATGAAATGCAAAAAGAATTTGAGGAGTTTGGGGTCCTGGAAGGGCATAGTGGACCCAAGAATGTAAGGTTTAAATGTTCACACTTTTCTCAAGAGAACTGTGAGAGCTTTAAAACTCAGCTTTGTCTGGTTTATTAATTTACAAGGGGAAGTATGGAATCTTACTGTTGGGAAGGAAAACATTGTAGAGTTAAAGTTTGTTTTTAGAACTCATATAAGTGGCAGATGGGGGATGGGATGTATTTGGAAGTTGGAAAATGTAATTTTGTTTTTGTTTCACTAGAATTGCACATAATATAAGTATATCATCTCATTTAATAATGTTAAAGAATTAGCATAGTAAGCCATTGTCCCCTTAAGGGATACTGGATGGATATTTGCTTGATGTGTGTAAAATTTTGAATGTTTGATTCTGAGGGATTCATAAAATAAGATTTTGATTATGGCACAGTTTAAGGTTTCATGTAATCTCTCTACCCGTGTCTTTTCATTTAGCACCAATTTATCTACTTATGAGAACACACATATGTTCATATATGTACTTTGCTATTAATACAACATATTAAATCCTGAGCACCAGATGAACATTTTGTATGCAATACTTAGAATGCCCAGAAGAAGACATCATAAAAATGAGGACATTGGTGCTAGTTCTCACATCAGGCAGGCAGACATGCTAATGGTTTTGAGAAAAGAACTGTCATTTCATAGTGTTACAGAAAGCAATTCAGATAACTCTCACAATTTTGAACTTTATTTTAAATGGATTCAGTTTTAATCTTTGTATTCTTAGAAATAGGTTCAGCTCTTAGCGAAGAATATTCTTTTTATGCACTTTACTGAATATTGCTGTATTCTGCAGTAGACATGTATGAAATTTTAATCTCCGTGAGACTTGCAAACATTTTGTGTGCCTCAGAGAAAGGCTTTTTCAAATTAAACTTGAGATTCATTATAAAGATATAAACATTGTTGTGAATTCCAGACATTAGTGGTGATTTACTAGTAATATAAGCATACTGACAGATGAGTCCTAAAAATCATATTATGTCACTCTAAAAATAATTCATCCATCAAAAATTTTGAGCTATATTGAAGGTTGAATTTCAAATGTGAATTCTGTTCTATTAATTATGGAACTGAAAACTTTACATAAAATCAGAATGACATTTGCTGATGACCTAGTGAGACTTGGCTTTGCAAAATACTAATTGCTAAGAAGTTTCAAGCTAAGTGCAAATATAACAAATCTTAAAGCATGTACTTGAGAAGTTTTGGCCTCTAAGAATTGATGAGTTATTAAAAAAGAAAAAGATCTGAGATCCAAAAGGAAAGCTCAGATAAAAGCAGACCATCTTGTTTCTGCCTCGTGTCAGAATATATCAACTAAATGGTGAGAGCATTTGATCTCGGCCCATATGTGCAGCATTTTCTGTTTTGGTGGGCATGCTGTTTAAAAAATGTGTAATAAAATGACAGACTGAATTTGAAATTATCCTGCCCTAAGCAGTGACTCTGGAAGGCTACTGACCCGACACAGATCACACAGAAGTCCCGACACAATAGAGAGTAGCATATACTATTGCTGTCCTGGGTTTAGTTGGACAATGAATAAGAATTATTCATCTCCTGGTTTCGCCTCTGACTTGAATGGAAGACTGAACAGTTTGTCTGCATAAGCTGAACTATGGACAAAATCCTTGCAGAGAGGGTATAGTAGATAATTACATTTTCACAAATGATCATTAATACCTCCTGCTACTTCTATTTGGCTTGTGGTTTCTGTAGTATTGTTTAGAGATTTTCTACAGGATTGCTTAGTCTGTGTTTTGGGAGAAACTTTCTGTGATTTTACAACTTGTAATTGGGAAACATTTGCAGCACAAACCTTCTAGAAAGGTAGAGTGTGTGTACCTCTGTCAATTTTAGAAATTCTCAAGGGTTGCTAATCAAGTCTTTATGAAATAACTAGTTTTGCCATAAATGATTGATTAAAAAATTAACTCTTAAATAATAATCAAGCCCCCCAAAAAGCTAGACTTTGAGCAAAGCCCAAATTTAATACAATTTTAATGTGCATTTCAGAGGCAGCTAATAAGATCTTTCAATAGCTGTGAATTATTTTTAAATCCTTTAAAGTTGCTCTGTCATACCAAATAGAAGTTATTGGTATCACTTCATTTTCTATCTTCAGCTCAGATGGGTTCTATTTTGTATGTCTGATTTTTAAGAATGCGTTAATAAATACGTATTGAATCCATAATTTTATTGTTGATGATTTTCACTTTAGGAAGCATGGGGCAAGTGGGAAAATTCATCTAGTCAAACTCAAGAAAGGAGTCACAATACCTTTTTGCTGCTGACACTATCTGTACAGTTTCTTGTTTTAAAATGGAAACTTTCAGTTATATAGTAACTATGGTATTTACTTACCAACTGCATATGCTTTTTTTATGTGACAATGTGAAGATACTACCTCTTCTCAGTTATAAATATAGGTGATGATCAATCCTAAGCAACGTTTATAAGACAGAAGAGAATTTAAAATCTAAGTGTCCTGTCTTTTTAACAGTCACTCTTCTTTATAACACTAAGGCACTTTTAGTCACAAAGTAAAAATATATTTGCCAATTCTTTATTTTAATGCAAATATTGATGTGTTTTACTACAATCTCCCAAATATATGGCAAACGCTAGTATTAAGAATGAAATCATGTCTTCTAATTGGACTACTGATAAATATATTATTAGACTACACAACATGAATTTCAGAGCATGTCAGGCAAATACCTACAGTTACTAATTAATCATTTATAAAGCATATAAATCAATAAAGACTTTAATTCTTTTATTTTAGGAGACCTTTTTTACTCCCACATGAAATACAGATCTAAACAGACATTTAAGATAGATACTCCTTCAGATAATAATGTTGGAAAGTGAGTGCATTTTTCTTTGGTCAAGTGTCAAGGAAGCTATGCAATTAATTTAAAAAGTAGAAGTTGATAACGTTAAAAATTGCTTTGTAAAATCTGGGTATGCGTCAGCTTTTAGTCTTGAATTCTTGATTATATTATGTTCCAATTCAGCATCATTCTGATATGTTATTGACTTATATATTTCCATAATTCAATGACTATTCTGATGTATTTTGAAAACACTTGTAACAATAAGGTAAATTCTATACTTTGAGTCCTGTAGCTTTTCAAACACAGACTGTGTCTTACTCATCTTTTGATCCTCAGAATTGGGCACATATTGGGCACTCAATAAATATCTGTTAAATATTTTTAAACAAATCCTTATCTCCGAAGAGTGTACCCGCTCATCAAAAGTAATTGCTCAAGAGTATTTTAAGCATCTCATCAACAGAGTATTTGAATGAAATTGAAAATAAACAGATATTATATAGCTGAAAAGAAGCCAACACTGTTTAGTAAACTAGATTTAAAATAATGTTTGGCCTTCTAGTCACCATTGGTCTTATAAGACACACTATTTCTAAATGTTTAAATTATTTGAAACAGGAAAATGTACTAGCTAACTTTGCATTTTAGTGACCAAAATTAGACTATTGCTTCCAGTCTAGAATTTTCCCAGAATACAGGATTCATATCTATAATTGTGTTTACACACTAATGACAGATTATCTATAAAGAATTTTCATGTTATCTTTTTGAGATGGTGGCACCACTTGCAATGAGATAGGTTCTTAATTTTTCATGTGTCCTTTCCAAGGACACTAAGTTGATGTTCTGGGGATGGTTATCCTCTGGAGAAGTGTAATAGCGTCAGAGTATTTGGAGTATGTGGACATGGGCACTTGGAAAGAGCCTACATATGAAGAGGGCCGAAGTAAGGTAGTGAATGGGAAATAAGTATGTATTTGACAGATGGGAGAATCCGTAATTTTATTGGCAATAAAATCAGTAAAGAGGTACAATTAGAGTAATCCTGGTCCATACTTTGCAAAAATAGCAGCACTGCACTTATTCACACTCTGTCTTCCTGCGCAAGCCTGTTGGCCAGTTATTCTGTTAGGAGGTAGTAGGCTTCAGTTGATAGCTTTGCTGTAGACCAGCCACTCTCAAAGTGTGGTCCAAGAACCCCTGGGTATTCCTGAGACCCTTCCAGAACCTATGAGGTCCTTCCTTTTCTAACTACATTATCTATCTGAGGCTGGATTCCTTTCACGTACTTGAACCAAAACAACACATGGCCAAAGACTGAATGCCGCAGTAGATACGAGAATCTAAATATCCTCTGTTGTCAGGCATTAAAGAGATTTGCAAAACTAAAACAACACCATCCTTCTCACATTTTTGGTTTGTTTTGGAAAACATTATTTTCCATAAGATAAATATTTTATGTTATGTAATGTGTGTTATTATTTTAAAATAAATTATATATTTAATTATCAGTTTTATGTTCTAATATGATAAATAGCAATTCAAAAGGTCTTTGGGGATCCTCAATAATATATAAGAGTGTAAAGGGACCCTGAGACAAACAAGTTTGTGAACCACTACTCTAGACAGAATGCAGTGTGAACCTTCTTTGCCCTGGATTGTATCCTTAGCTTAGTTGCTGAAAGCACTGGTCAAATAAGGTCAAATTCATATATTCAGTCCCTGTGTGATCAGTTATGTGCCCTTGACTCTCATGGTAATCATGATAGGCAAGGAAGCTAAAAAAATTAAGACATTTTAAGGTGATAATAACAAATAGTATTAATTAAAGACCAACTGTGCACCAGGCCATTTCTAACTGCTTTGCATATATTATTTCCCTTAGTCTTATCAAAGGCTGTACATGTTAAATTTTATTACTGTTCTCATTTTGCAGATGAGTAAACCAAGCTACAGTGTATTTAAGCCTCTTGTCCAAGGACACATAGTTTGTAAATTGTGGAGACATGTTTCGAATGCAGACATTTTGGCTCCAGAGTCTGAACTCGGAAATCATCAAAGTATATTGATTTGTTCATAGAAAGTGTTAGATTAGATCTAGCTCCAAAAACTTAAAAAATACATACAGCATTCTACCCCTGAGTCAGCACCTTCATCTTCATGCATGAAAGACAGCTTCTTAGATATGAGTGTTTATTCCCATGATCCTTGCAGTATGTCTTAGCTGTTTGATTATAATATAGCTGAACATTTCAAAGTCACCCACCATGTTGTAACTACTGCACATTCTAATGGTTACCTTAACTTTGGGATAAAGTCTACTCTTATATGTTGAACTTTGAGTAATAAAAGATAACATCCTTCTTTACATTTACCATGTGTTTTCATTGTATTTTTTGAAGTTTTAAAAATTTCTTTATTTTGAGAGAGAGCTCATTGCGCATGTGAGCAGGGGAGGGGCAGAGTGAGAGGAGGGAGAGAATCCTAAGCAGGCTGTTTGCACAGAGCCCCCACGCAGGGCATGAAACTGTGAGATTATGACCTGAACTGAAATCAAGAGTTGGACACTTAACCCATTGAGCCACCCAAGTGCCCTTCATAGTATTTTTTAAAAGACCTCTTGCACATCTGGGCGTTACTTGCTCTTTCTCTCTCTCTTCCATTTTATTGCATTCAATGTAAATACGTTGCATCTTCCAATTACACATCTTGTTCAGGAAAATGTAAATGTCACCTGGATATTATTTAATATTCCCAAATCATTCTATCTGTAGACCTACCCATCTATTTCTGACTTCACTAGTGACCTAAGCTTATTTTAAAATATGGGTTTTTTTATTCATTCAAATAACTTATTTAGCTATATTTTCACCGAGGGGTTCTAAAATCCCTTTGTTGATGATAGGGTCGAGTTACAATGAAAAATTGAAATGGAAAGAACAATAGCATTTTGGTATATTGATGTTATTGAGTCAGTATGAAACTGTGTTCCCCACAATCCCCCCCCAAAAGCAAATAGTTTCATTCCAGCTGCACCATCTGGCACACAACATTTTAGGATGGTTAATTCAAGATCCCTTCATCTCTCTAGCTAATGCCTCTTCTCCCTCTGGTGCCATGGACCTCACCCTTCAATTCCTCTGGGCTTTTATCCCCAGACCTCTAATTATCTGACCAGGAAGCTAAGTCCAGTGTATTGTGATTTCCTGGCTGATCCCCACCATATAAGGTATATTTATGCAGTAGAAGAAACTATGTATATTCACAATATTAAGTCTATCCACACTAAACACCAAGATATTTATTTTCTAACCTCAGAAAGAAAAAGAAAAAAAAAAAACTGTTGGGAAAATGTTCATCTATTCAAGTAAACACTTTCTCCTTTCTCCTGATACCTAGACCAATTTTAGCTTATCACTGTTTTCGGTTGCTATATTTAAGATGTGAATAGTTCGCTGGATTAAATATTTTAGGACTCATGCCAATACCTCCTACATAATAAGGATCCTTAGGCATGAAGCCCTGTTCTGATTCATAACATACCAAATAAATGGAAAAATCCCAAACAGTTGATGTGTCTTATATAATCTACCATGTGTAATGCCAGAAGTAACTGCTATGTATTTCCTAAGTGGTTAGTAGCAATACCTTCGTATTACAAGATGCATTTCTAAGGGACTCTGCAGTTCTTTGTGGTTTAGCCAAGTTGTGCAACAACTTGCTGCTTGTTTTAATTTTTTTTAAGTTTATTTATTTGTTTGTTTGTTTGTTTATTGAGAGAGAAAGAGAGAGAAAGTGGCAGAGAGGCAGAGAGAGAAGGAGAGAATCCCAAGCAGGGTCCGCACTGTCAGTGCTGAACCTGATGAGGGGTTCAAACTCACAAACCTGAGTCGAAATCCATAGTTGGACACTTAACTGGCTGAGCTACCCAGGCACCCCTTACTGCATGTTTTATAAAAAAAAAAAAAAGGTACACACAGACCCCCAGATTTCAGCTGCATAATACTACCCGACTGGGGCTCAGAACAACTTCATTTGATCTCTAAAGAGACAAAGCTGTCTGTTTCTAGCCCTTGTCATGCAGCATGGGTCACAATGTTTAGATGCATCACCATGCCGCACAGGATGCATGAGATAACTGTGTATGTAGGGAGTTACAAGATGAATGGTAGTTTGGGGAAAGGAAAGGGGAACAAGTAGACATTGGAGATCCTACTCTTTATTGGAGTGTGGCAGGAAAATCTTCAGCCAAGAACTTATACTAGTTCAAACCATAAAATCATCGACCGCTTCCTTCTTGGTCTTGTACCATGAGGTAGGGAGAACATAAAATCCAGGAATCCTGATTTCTATTTTCAGCAATTTCATAACTAGTTAAGCAAATCATACTTCTCTTTGCTTCAGTTTCCTATTTGTACAGTAGAGATGATGCAGTAATCTACCTCAAAAAACAAAATGTGTTTTTAAAAAAAGAAATGTACATTTTTTTGTAATACAAAGCAAAGCTCTATATTAAGCCAAGATTTAATCATTACTATACTGAATCTTTACTTTCCAGTTTACTAGTTCAGGGCTATGTCTCTTCAGATTATTTAGTACATATTGTTGAGGTGAATCAAGGGCACTTCCATAAATTACTCTCCTGTTCTACCAATTATAAAAAAAAAAAAAAAACATGATGGGGGTGCATGTCAACTGATCTTTCCAGGGGTGGGAGAGCCTGATCGCTTAAGACAGCCACTTCCTCTAGTGAACAATGGAGTACGAATTATGCCTCAAGTATTTTATAGGCAGCCTTGCTCATGGGAGAGTAAAAGAGAATTTCTCAAAAGACATGTTCATGTGGGAAATAATTGAGACAGATGAACTAGATGAAGCATAGCAAGAGAAGAGAAGGGATGACTGATAATGAGAAAGTTTAAGACCCCAATGGCTCTATATTTTTTTGTTCAGCATTTACCTTTTGCCTAATGAATGGAAAAGGCTTTCAGTCATATGTTTTGGAGAGCCTGGCATCCACCAAATTTACACATTACAAACCAACATTAACTGCTAACTACTTTATGCAACCTTCAATTAGATTCTTGTTTTAACTCATTGGGGAAAATAATTCTCTGAAATAAAAATGATTACAATTTCCAAAGGAGCTAAACCTTCCTCATGTTAATATTCCATCCTTGTGGATTAAGGTGGGGGGAAAAAAAGGAAATTCTCCAGGGCTGTTATATGTTCTGAATTGTTGAGCACTGAGAGAGCTGTTGATAGACTTGTTTTTTTTATTTTTCTAAAGCAACGAATTACCATTTCTCTTGTGCTTCTTCATCCCAAGAGATAACCAGAAATATGTCCAAACACAGCAGAGATATCAAACAAGCCTGCTAATGAATCCAAAAAGATACATTTCAGAAATGATTTCTCCATCTCTGGCTGTCTTCCAGGTTTATTTATTTATTTGGATCTTTATATTTCAGAATAACAAAAGCTAAATGTTTTATGAATTTTAAGGTTAATGTGTCCCTGCTGCATAACTTTACTCATCTGCAAGTGAAGACAAACTCACCCTGTACTGAAATGTCCTTGAATGGAATGAAATGAAGAGATCATGTTGTTTTCACTTTAAATGTCAAACATATTTTGGCTCAAGAGCCACACACCCCTTTCTACATCTTGTGTTAGGTACTTTGGCTAAAATGGAGCTTTCATTAACATTTTTCCATTTGTGTTCATTTGGGAAAACACCACTTATTAATTCGCTGTGAGAGTACTTTCACATTGTACAGTATCAGGGAGGAACTCACTTGTCACTTAATTGAACCATTCTATGCATTCCTGACATCATACATACCATTCTGCATCTATATACGAGAGTGTTGGGACATAATCTGTGTCCTCAACCCACTAAGGTACTCTGCAACATCTATAGTGTAAAGAAAGTGTTTTAAATGAAAGTTTTCGGTCAAAGTGGTTTGAAATTCTGTCCCAGGCTTCTACAAATCAGCACATTAGATTACTATATTGACCACATATTAGGACATACAAAACTCTCCTCTCCTGATACAAATGGCCTTACATCCCTTGAGACGTAGGCGAAACTCGCTCTTTGAAATCTTTATTTATGTTCCCAGAAAATTTCAGACAAACTCAAATAAATCCTGTTTTACAGCTGAACAGAATCGACTTCACGTTGAGAAGTATTAGAAACACCCACCCACCACCAATACCCGATGTGCTTTTTTTTTTTTTTTCCTATGGGAAACATGTTTCTTCTCTGTATTTATTTTTATTTCTAATCAGTCTCCAGGAGAATTTTAGGTCTCTGAATTCTGGGTGAGAAAAGACATTGCAAGGGGCCTGGATTCTGGGTCTTCCTTTTGATGTAAACCAGATCATAGTAGACAGACTTGATGAGAGTGGGTTTTATCAGCCTGGCAAAGTAAATCCTTAAAAACACTGTCTTTATAAAAACAAAAGCCTTCCAGCACTGTATTTATTTTTTTAACTGGTTCCCGGTTCCCTCTACTTAAAGATAAAGATGGAAATGTTGTTTTGCCTTTCAGTTTTAGAGGGGCCGCTGTGCACAGAAGCTCTGGCAGATCTGAAATGTGCAACAGCAGGGGCCTTGCTGGCAGAGGCCCCAGTGGAAAGATGGTAACCATGCCTAACATGTGTTAGGGGACAGTGACCTCATTTTCAGGGATGAACTAAGGTTAGTTCCAAGCAAAGTCCTTACAAACAAAGGCAGCCTTGTAACAATGGGAAGGAATCTGTGGAGGCAACCCCTGTCCTTTGGGTGGTTTTGATAGAGATGATTACAAACATAGATAGTCTTTGGAAGCATTTCCCTTATTGGTTAAGCCCTCACCCCCTCTCTCACTCCTCGCATTGCTCATTTATAGGTGGAAACCCACTGGTTTATTTCCAGTAACTAGGTAGCAATTAAATCAAAAAGAATGAAATCTTAATAATTCAAGATCTTCCCTAACTAGAAGGGTTCTAGTTTTTTTTCAAGCACTTGCCATACAAAAGACACACACACACAATTCCCTTTTGAGATCTCTGCACCTCACCCCCCAAAAACACACACCTAAAAAGGACTTATCTGCTAAGATAAAGACCTAATACCCCTGGGTAGGGGAGGGGGACCAGTCTCCTAAAGATTTGCGGTTGTTTGTTGACAGGAGACAGATTATCCCATGAATGTCACAGTTGTTGTAGGTTGCGCAATTGGTCACATTCTTTTGAAATTGGTCAGAAATTAGATCACTGTGCAAGATATCTATAAAATATCAGCACACAATATCATACTCTAAAATATCTGGAAACTTTGAGAGGGCACTATCTGAATGGCCATGTCTCTGGGTATAAGCTATAATTCCACTCTAGTCTAGTGGGTTAAAAAAAATCCCTCCTTTGTTACTGCCTCCCCCCTCACATGCTTGAGTAGCCCTGTGGCTCCATGTCCAATCTCAAAGCCTTAAATTTGGAAGAATGTGACTCGCAAGCTATTTTTTTTTTTCTGTTGAACATTGTTTTATCCCACATAAATATACCAGTCTTAGATTTTGAGGAGTTCTACAAAGCAGTTCCATTTATATTTCAAAACTAAAACTGACATTAAATCACAAATTAAGGAGCAATAGCACAGAGAACGTTGGGATTTTGATAAGCAGCCCCCATACTGTGCAAATCCCCTTCCTGACTGAGAATAATTTACAAATCTGTATTACTTTGTTCACCAAAAATTACTGCTTGATACTACCAAGGAAAGCCTTCCATCTTTCACTTCTGGGTACAAAAGTTTGCTTTAAATGGGGGATATAGAAGAGTAAAAGAGAAGGGTGAAGGGCAATTATGAAAGCCAAAATTTAAAAATCTTAACATTCTCTTATGTGAAAATAAAAATCTGTCAGCAGACCTTCAGAATGCCTCTCACATTGTTCTTTTCTTTTCCATCCTCCCTGCTATCCCCCCAAAGTATCCATATCACATACAGCCATATTTGTTTATTTTTTATGGCAATGTAATTAACATACAATGTTTCATTAGCTTTAAGTGTACACCATAGTGATTCAACAATTCTATACCTTATGCTTTGCTCACCAAGATAAGTATAGTCACCATCTGTCGTCATACAGTGGGATTACAATATCATTGACCATATTTCCTACTTTGCTTTTCACCTCCATGACTTATTTACTCTACAAGTGGAAGTTTGCACCTCTTTTTCCTCTTTCTCTATTTCAGCCATCTCCCCCCACCCCTCCCCTCTGGCAACCACCAGTTTGTTCTCCTCATTTAAGAGTCTGGTTTTTGTTTGTTTCTTTGTTCATTTGTTCTTTAGATGTTACATGTAAGTGAAATCATATGGTAATTGTCTTTCTCTGTCACATAGAGCTGTATTTTTACTCTCACCTAATTCCGTGGTGCTCACGTCTGGTTGCACATTAAAATCATTTGAGCTGTGTTTATTAAAATGTCTCATCTCAGACCAATTGAATGTCTGGGGGTAGGGTCTGAGTGTCTCATTCGTTTGCTTGTTTGTGTAAGTCTTCCTCTGGAGATCCTTGAGGCATAATAAATTAACAACCAGTGACCTATAGCTCTTTTTGTCTCCATTTTCTTCTACATGAAGCTGCTGTCAACTAAGTAGGCTAAAACATAGATTTAAAACTTTCTTCTCACTCATCAAAACCCTGCACTGTGTTCTGATAGCTTTGCGATGAAGTTAAATCAAATTCAAATGCCATTCCAAACCTTCCGTGAACTTCTCCTTTACCAATCACTCTAGGGGCCTCCCCTTTTCAATAGATTGTCTATTTACCATTCCTGAAACCTCCCCATTTCCATATCTCTGCCCATTTTTCCTTCCTTCTTTTCTCCACTGACTTGGTCCCCTCTAGAATTCCTGCCTCTCTTCTTAGTTGTTTTCCAGCCATATTCAGTGTGCAGAAATGGTTCTTCTCAATAGCATCTATAGACTTCATCATCTTCTTTAGGATCTTCTACCTTAAATTCTCATTCCACCTGCTGTCTCCAGCCTTCACAGCTAGATTATAACATCATTGAAAGCAATAACTGTATCCTCAAGGTTGAGGCCAAGTAGATATCACTGCTTAACTGCCAGATATTGAACCCTGTATTGAATATGCATCCTTAATCCTCTTGATGGAATAAATAATGTAATACTCACTTTGAAGATTTGTTTTACTAGTTAGAAGAGATATAATATTTATTTCTTGAAGACCCAGACTTGTGAATTCATGATCTACACAACACCATAGTGAGGTTGAGAATGTAGATTTAACTAAACAGATTTATTTATTTTCTGATATGTCTGCATAGATATGCTGGTTGGCATTCACATTTGAATTGGTGCATCCAATGTGAGAAAACTAAAAAATTGCTGCTCTTCCTGGGCCATATTTTCTGAGGTATGACCAGGCAACAGGTCTGTTAGATCTGGCCATCCAGATCATTCTTCTGCATGTTTTTATTAGAAGAAGTTTTGTTAGAGGTGTCTTACAATCTTCTTGAAATTAACTTCTTGAGAAGCAGAAAACAAGGTTAACAGATGGCCTTTTATATAGCAAAATTTATATCAGTAATTATTTGGTTAATTTAAAAAAATGATTCATAGCCAAGAACACTAAAAGGTACATATATTTGGTAAATATTTGAGTGTTACCTTAAATCACATACATGTGCATCCATTTGCCCAACATGGATTTAAAGATGAAGACTTTTCTCAGAGTATGGATCCCCAACTATAATTCTCGTTGGCCTTCCATACCATAAATGCTCTTTCTAGGAGTCCCACTTTTCATCTCTTTAATGGAAAGCTAGAGATTAAAGTAATCTGTGAAGTAATCTGAGTATAGAATCTTTCTGGATTTTTCTGATTTTTATTTTAGCCCCTTCAATCCTCTCATTCCTATCTGATTTAGCAGGAATATTTTTAGGAACTTCTTTCTACTATGTCTTTCCAAAGTATTTAACTTAGTTTTCATAAAAGTATCCTTTCTCTGCATTGTTTTGAAGTTTAAATAATACCTAATTAAATTATGTAATTACAACAACCAGGACCACTGGTCTAAACATGTTAGAAGAAAACCACAACTGACTACCAGTAGGAGTAGGGGTATCTATTTGGGAGTCATTCTGTGTTGGACAAAAGGTGTGAAAAGAACCCCTTTATTGGTGACGAGAACAATGACCACATTCCAGCAATATCTGGAAAGTTCTAGCAGAGTACCTGTCACTCCAATGACTCTAAATAAATGTTGCCGCTCTTTTTCTCCTTCTTTACTCAAGGAACATGAGTTCTTTTATATTATTCCGGAGCATTTAGCCAAGGAAGCATTAGAATTGGGAATAAGGGCAGAGTTCTAAAACCAGGTAGACGTGAATTCAAATCTTGCTTCTGCAAGTTTCTAGAAAACTGCCCTTGGGTAAATTATCTAACCTTTTTCATCTGTAAATAGAGATGATAGTAACACAGACTTCACAGACCTATGAGAATGAATTTGGGGTGATCTACAGAAAATGCCCCACATATTAGAAGTGTCCAATCACTGTTAGTTACAATACCATGTTATTAGGTATCAGAACACTTAAAGACCTCCTGATTCATAAAACACAATAGACTGCAGGCCTCACCTGCATACACTTTCTGACAGTTATTACTGAAGCAGATACATTGCTCCACAGGTGATCCCAGCAAGCATCACAAAAATAAGGTGCTTTGCCTAAGGTGAATTGGGAAACCAGAGTAATCTCAGACTCGCTGAGCATCACCCCTTTTATCTTCTCTTCAAGTGTGGAAGAACCCCTAAGTCTGTCCCTGGACTCTTACCTTTCTTTGGTGAAATGGAGAAACAGCAAGGAAGAGCAGACTTTTTTGGTTCCTAATTAAGTTTCTGTAGGATTTCGCTTCTTGAGGAATGATTAGAGCATTGGACCATGCAAGGGATCAGCATTTTCTTGGTTCAGCATGTACTGGGATTCTGTTAGGTAGAACTCTGTCCTGAATAAGACAAGCACCTGCCCAAAAAGACATTACTGTCCATCTTGATAGACTCACTGGATCCTGAGCAAAACAGAGCACATGCTGTAGGAGTCCCAAGGGCAGGGGAGGGGTGTCATATCTGGTATTTGGGGAGAAAATTGCACAGATGAAGTGACAGTTGAACTGGTCCTAGGACTTAGTTACTAGACCTATTGACAGGGGAGAGGGAGTGAGGTCTAGTAGTCAGCAGAGAGATGTCCTGGATGACATCACAGTGACAGGATATTATGGGGCCTGTCTAGAAATAATAAGTGGGAGAAATGAAAAGCTGTCTAGATTGCTGTCAAGATCAGTATTTGTGTTTTTGGTTTGGGTTGGAAGTGTTTGTTTGCGTCAGGATTTAAAGGGCCTTGGAGGCTATGAAATAGCAATTGAATACTGTGATTTAAAAGCAGAAACATTTTTACAAATGAAGCTTGCCATCAAACATCAACATAAAAAGCAGATACTAGCGTATCTACTTGGGGTGAAACTGCAAATAGGCATAAGGAAATCAGCTTACTCCGCCTCACTCTTGATCTTAGTTTGTCTGCTAGGGCCCCACGGAACCACTGGTATTGAGGAAGGAGCCTGGGTTTTTATCAAATACTTATGGCTTTCAATCCTTGCTGCTTACTTATTAGCTGTGTGACCTTGGGCAAGCCACTTACTTTCATGAAACTCATTTTTTCACATCTGCAATGCAGGTTCCTATCTTGATTGAATTTTTAAGAAATAAACACTAACAATGCATGTGTAAAAATTACATATGTAAAATGCTTAGTGGAGTCTGACCTATAGTAGGCATTCACTAAATTGCACTTACTGTTTTTGTCATGATTTTCTCAGAACCCTCAGTGGCTCCTCAGTGAGCTCCTGAACAGTGTTCGGTGCTCCTGGAATATTCACCTAGGGATAGTGTACTGGCTACAGCCTCTTAGAGGTTTTCAGAATGATCTGAGCATCACATGGCTAGGGCCTGAACTGGGCAATTAGAACAGGGTGAATAGAAAAAAAAAAAAAGAAAAGGTTAAGCATATTCCCAGCTGTAAGGAAAGCTAAAATGTTAGGATAATGATAAAAATAAGTCCTTTGAAGTACACTTGTAAACTGGCACAAAAGTAAGGGATCTATAGAGGTAAAAATGACATGAAAGCAAGAACCAGTTTTACTTGTCTACATAGACACAGGGCCCAGGAGACAAAGCCTAGAACATGCCCAAGTGGGCAGTCTAATAAGAGATCCCCTAATAAACAGGGCTCCAAAGGGGTTGGCTCCCAATACAGGGGTGGACAGGAAATAAATCCACCACATAAAAAGAGTAGCAAAAACTTGCCTGTCTCAATTTGTCACCAGCTGGAAGGGAAAAAAAAAATCTTCCCTGAGAATTTGTAACCACAAGGAATCCCTCATATCCATACCAGCTTGAAATCTAAATTTATTTGTGTAGTCTTTAAAACAAAACCAAAAAAAACTCTCAAGGCAAACATTTATTTTAAAAATAATCTTGGGTTGATAGTGCCTCTAAGCAACTGGAAGAAGCAATGTTAAATTCGTTTTTGGAGTATGGCATCCTTAACCCAGGCCCGAAAGAATTCCCAAAGATTAATTTCTAAGGAATATGAAATCATGATCAATAATCACAAACCACAGAAAGTGTAAATTGGTACAATCACTTTGAAAAACAATTTTCCATTCACTGGTACAGTTGAGTTAGCACATACCAAGTGACACAGCGTTTATGATAGTAGGTATGTACTTTAAAAATCCTTGCCTGTTTGCACCAAGATTAGAGCCAGAATGTTCATGGCAACCCTGTTCATAGTAGACCCAAACTGGAAACAACTCAAACGTTCATCAACTCCACAGTGGATAAATAGATTGTGTTACAATCACATAATGGAATCTTCTGCAGCCACAGTGATAAATCGGCTGCAGTTATACATGTCAGCGTGAATGACTCTAAGACAACATTAGACAAAGGAAGCATGTCACAGAAAGATCCATAATGTATGATTCCATTTACAGAGAGTGCAAAGACAGTCCACTACATAACATTTAGGTTGGGGAGGTTTACATAGATGTTGAGAATGATTAACTAGAACAGAGGATGCCTTTGGAGAGCCAGTCAAAGAAGGGCTCATTGGAAGTCTATGGAGTGCTTGTAACTTTCATTTTTGAGTTTACTGGGCATGCGGCTGTTTCTTCCATTATTTTTCTTTAAGCTGTTCATATATGCTTCAGGCATTCTTTTGTATGTATGATGTACATTATGATAAGTGCTTTGTAAAAGGAGGATAAACACTGTAAAAGTCCCTGGAGGCAGAATGTTTGATAAGAAACATACACATAATTTTCTAGAAGAGAGTTTGAGGGAGAGACTAAAGAAGAAATAAGTAAGTAATCAAAGATTCACACTTCGCATCACACACACGTACACACACGATCTGTAGCTATTTATGGTGACAAATGTTAACTAGACCTATTGTGATGATCATTTTACAATATATACAAATATCAAGTCAGTACATTGTGTACCTGAAAGTAAATATGATTGTTATATGTCAATCATACCTCAATTAAAAAAAAAAAAGATTCACACCAAAGTTGTATGCCTGAGTGGCTTGGAAATCTTGGGACCTTTAAATACAAATAAGAAAATGAAAGGAATTTATGATTCACATCTCTGACATTAGTACCTAGTTGCTGTAGCAGATGCTTTATACATTGATTATACATTATAATGTTTGTTGTTGCAGTGAAGGTCAGGGAATTGGGGGACATGGAAGTGGAAATGTTTTGGGATCCAATGGGTGCAATGTACATGCAGAATGTTAGGCTTCAAGAGAATGGTGGAAACCACGGTAGTGATGAGGTCACTTTGGGAACGAGCACAGGGGGGAAAGAAATATGAGTTCTGAAAATAGGAAACACCCATTTTTTAGTGATGGGTTGGGACAGTAAGGAACAAAAAAGAGTGAACAAAGACATGAGGGAAACTAAGGGGAAGACTTTCAAGAAAGAGAAGGGGGTCAGTAATGTCAAATGGTTTTACATTAAGAAAAGGCAGAGCTAACGTTTAAGCAATGGGATTCTATGATTGGAAGGTCATCAGTGATTTTGTGCAGAGAGGCTTGACTGATGAACCAGATAAGCCATATTGCCAAGAACTCAAATATGAATTAGTGTTAAGGATATAGAAGCAGTGAGACTAACCCAGACCAAGCCTTGAACATGTTTGATGCTAATAGGGTGATTTTTTTTTAATATATGAAATTTGTTGTCAAATTGGTTTCCATACAACACCCAGTGCTCATCCCAAAAGATGCCCTCTTCAATGCCCATCACCTACCCTACCCTCCCTCCCACCCCCCATCAACCCTCAGTTTGTTCTCAGTTTTTAAGAGTCTCTTATGCTTTGGATCTCTCCCACTCTAACCTCTTTTTTTTTTCCTTCCCCTCCCCCATGGGTTTCTGTTAAGTTTCTCAGGATCCACATAAGAGTGAAAACATATGGCATCTGTCTTTCTCTGTATGGCTTATTTCACTTAGCATCACACTCACCAAAATAAAGTTATAATCATTTATTGAATGCTTGCTATGCACTCACACTAAGCACCTAATATAAACAAGCTAATTTCATTCTGATACTAGATTATTTTATGCCCATTTGACAGCTGAGAAACTGGAGGCGCACGTAAGAAGCTTGCCAAAGTTACTTGATAAAACTTACCTCTAATAAGTGGAGTAGCTAGGGTGCAGGCTAACAGCAGTAGAGAAATAGAGGAGATCATCATTTGCAGGGAGTGCTAGGTAGAAATGTGGGGGAAAGTTTTTTGCTTTGTTTTTAAGTTGTTTAAGAAACACCTGAGTATGTAGGTAAGCAGAGGGCAGGACACCAGTAGAGAAAAGGACCCTGAAGCTTACAGGAAGGATGCTCTTACCCTTCATACAGTTCCCAGATAGTTGGGAAGATGAGATAAAAGAAAAAGATTCAAGAATTGGTAGATCAGGTATTAACAGTTCTCAGACATTGCTCCCTGAGGTTTAGAAGCAATGGAGCACAGCTCTATTACATACTCACTGAGCCTCCAATCTACATTTCTTCTGCCAGTCCACTGTCAGCCTGATCTTGAGGCTTCAACTAAACTCATTAAAGGAATTGTGGTCTAGAGAGGATATACCTGAAAGTACTTACATAGTTAATTTAATGGTTGGATGGGCTGATGGATGGATGGAAGATGAATGAATGAACCAAGAGTTCGCAAGCATAAACTATGGAGCAAACATTTATTAAGCCCTTTCTCAAGCTAGTGATTAACAGCCTAGACTCTGGAGTTAGACTGTCTGGGTTTGTATTTCTGCCACTCATAAGCTGTGTGTCCCTGGGAAAGTCATTCATCCTTTCTATAGCTCAGTTTCTTCATCTATAAAATGGAGCTAGTAATTGTTCTTATTTGTATCAGTTGCTTAGGGCTGCCATAACAAACCACCACAAACTCAGTGGCTTATGGCAATAGAAACTTACTCACTCACAGTTCTGGAGGCCGGAAGTCCAAAATCAAGGTGTCCACAAGGCCACACTTCCTCCAAAGGCTTGAGTGGATAATTCTTCCTTGTGTCTTCCAGTTTCTGGTGGTTCCTGGCATTTTGTTGTTGTTGTTGTTAATGTGTATTTATATTTGAGAGAGTATGAGAGTGGGAGGTGGGGGCACAGCACAGAGCTGATGTGGGGCTCGAACTCACAAACCATTAGATCATGACCTGAGCTGAAGTCAAACACTTAACAAACTGAGCCACCCAGGTGCCCCACCTGGCACTCTTTATCTTGTGTCAGCTTAACTCCAGCCTCTTCCTGCATCTTTACATGTTCTCTCTTATGTATCTGTGTGTCTTGTCTTTTTTTTTTTTTTGAGATATAGTTGACATATACCATTATATTAGTTTGAGGTGTACAATATAGTGATTTGATATTTACATATTTTCTCTTCTTCTAAAACCATCAGTCATTGATTTAGGGCCCATTCAAATCCAGTCTGACCTCATCTTAACTAATTATTTGTGCAAAGATCCTATATCCATGTCCTGTGTCCGTTGCCATCTTCTGGGGTTCCAAGTGGATGTGAATTTTGGAGAGACACAATTCACTACACTACTTCATGTAAATATTATAAGGACTAAACTAATGTAAGGATTCATGCAATTAATACATACTGTAGTAAGTGACTAATATAATGAAGTTAATGTAAGTACTTGTAATAGTGTCTAGCATATAGTCAGAGGTATGAAGTATTAGTTTATTACTGATGTTGGCACTCAGGAAATGCTTATTCATTCCAATCACTGCTTTCTGCTGAAAATATCAATATGCCAGTATAGGTGGAAATGCTGAGTTATTAGATTAATCCATAATAATACTTGACTCTACCCTTGAAGCTGTTTCCTTGAAAAACACACGTGGTTCGTATTTCTTTCCTGTCTAGTAAAATGACTAAGTAGACAAGACATGAAATGGTGATGAAAGACGTTATCATTTTCCAGATTCTTCCTACAGATTTTGATCATCTACAGGAAAAAATGCTGACTGACCTGCTTATATTAATTTTGTGCCAACTGACTCACTAGGCAATGATCTCCTCTGTTTGACTTTCACGTGGCAGAGCTTACCTTCTCATGAGAGCTGATTTCCTTTCATAGGGCTTTGTCTACAACTGGCTTTAAGAGGTGTTGTTTTGATAGCATCCTTAGGACTAAAACCCAGGCTGTAGTCTGTGTAAAGAGTGACTCCCAAGTTTTTGATGAAATGACAGCTCAGAGACACAACACATTGCTATTGAGCCAAATACAAAATATTATATATTTTTAGCATTAAGGAAATAAAGAGCATCATATAGGTACTAGGGATAGAATTTGAAAAAAAAAAATAGGGAAGAATCCATTATTTACCCTGCCTTTAAGCAACATGATTTGATAAAGTGTAAGAGGGAGGTGAAAGCGAGCCTTCACTGGTGCCAGTCTGTTTCGCTCACCTCTGTGCAGCCAGATGTCAGCCTTGACTAGTGCCCCATCCATGTTCAGCAAATATTTGTGGAAGACAGGGCTGCATTGTTTGAAGGTGGTTGAGAATAAAAGGAGGATCTTCTTGGTTCTTCTTCTGAAGGCAAGAATAACCACACTCCCTAAGTTGTCATTTTTCTTCAAGGCAGGCTTCATTTTCTTCCTCTTGCTTTTTCTTTGTATTTTCTTCCTTCTTTATTGCCCATACTTTTTCTTGGAAGTATAAAGTAGCTGACTGTTCTGTATCAGTGTGTTAAGCATGCCTGTGCATAACAGAGGGCTGAGAAAAGGGAAGAAAATAACTTTTTTTGTTTCTTCTCTTTTTCTTAAAGTTCTCAGGTGATAAATTAGCTACCTTAGAGAATTATTTGATACTAGGGTCACTGGTGAGACATATACAGTGAAGGTATCCACCGGAAAACTCTTAATCATTTATCTACTGCTCATGGATTCATGTTAAACATGTTCTTAAACATGCATCCGTGAGCAGGGTTGGCAATCCCGAGCCACATGAAATCAGTGTGCAAATTTTGTGTGCACGCACAGGTTTGGTGTGTATGTGCAGATTTGGTGTATGTGTGCATATATGTACAGTTGTTGAAAGAAAGGGATTTCTTTGCAACTTTTGTTAGTCTCAAAAGAATCTGAACTCCAAATAGGTAGAGAAGCACTGGATTAGAATTTTTTTTATTGTTGTATTTTGTTTTGCTTTAGAGATTCTGGTGAGAAAATTTCGGAGAGGAAAATGGGCAGTATATACAGTTGTCAAAACTTTTCAGATATGGAATCAACTCAGAGGCTTTCCTTGAATTATGATACCTCTGTTTGAACTTCTTTAGTAGCTGTTTTTATGCACTCAGAGTCAGAATTGGGGATACTTAACTCACAGTTGTTATCTTGGCAGTTGAAACATCCAATACTGATGTCATTTGTTCCCAGAACAGCCTCAGAGCCCTTCTGGGCAAATTCGCTGATAAGTCATTGAGCAGGCACAAAGAAGATGATGTTTTACGGTACAATGAGCCATCCTCGCATAGCTAATTTATTTCTAACTGGACTTGAAACCAGACAACCGTGCCCCCAACCATCTCAAAGTAGCAAACCTCTTTAAAAACTGTATTTTATTTTTCTTGAAATTCCTTCAAACTTTTGGTTTGTACTTTGTCTAATTTGAAGCCATATCTCTTATCCTCCTCTTACTTAACCCTCAGTTCTGATTAAATGATTTGGATGCTTGACTCACATCCCAATTTTATTTTAGCAATAGCTACGTGTGTTCCCAGATACCAACTCAATGGCTTAGTTTATCATCTTTGGCAGTCAGCTTTGTATTCTAGCAGGTTCTCCATTTAGATAGCTGCTGCTGCTGTTACAAATAAAACTTCCTGTATTGTTGCAGGCAATATTTTAATTAGTACAGTTATTTCCATACAGTTTACTTATTTGTTGATTCATTCATTCACAAAACCATTTTTAGGCACCTGCTGTGTGCCAGGATGCTTCTAATTGCAGGGGAAACACAAAAATGTATGTTATACATACAGTCACTGGCCTGCAGTAGGTCAAGGCATGTGGTAACTCAGGCAGGCCTACAATCTGTAAATAAATTGGTTTTCTCTTTATTTAGAGCAGTGGTTCTCAGCTGGGAAAATCCCTCTTCCCCAACTGCCAAGGGAAATTTGGCAATTCAGGATATATTTTTAGTAGTCACAAATAGGTGATAGTTGTTAGAGGCCAGGGATGCTAATAAACATCGACACCAAACAAGACCATCTCCCACATCAAAGAATTCCTTGGATCAAAATGCCAGTGGGGGTGGGTGGTTGGCTGAGTTGGTGGAGTGTGCAACTCTTGAGGTTGTGGGTTTCAGCCCCATGTTGGGGATAGAGATTACATAAAATAAAATAACATCTTTCTTTAAAAAATGCCAATAATGCTGAGATTGGGAAGGCATGATTTAGACAAAGAAATACTTCTTCAGGGAGAGGTGTACTGCTATAAATGAGGAGGGTGGAACACATAGAAATAGTGGCCTATCCTTTGAAGACCTGAGCAAATCGAATCCTAACTAAATTGACCCACACCAGAACCAAAGACTCTTCTGAGAATGGAATTTCCTTTATCACAATTACATTTCCAAGGATGAAGTAGCACTCCTCAAAGATTGGCATCTTGTCAGCTTTCTGTATTGCCTACCCCTTGATCAAGGCTACCTCTGCTTATTCTTAAGGGACTTACAATTTAGGGAGGAAGAAGGACAGGTATACCAAAAACTATAATGCTGTGTGAGAAATACCTAGAGGAGTCAACAAAATTCATGCTTTGTGAGCACCAAGCAATTAATCTCTGACTGGGAGGTCTGGGAAGTCTTTCCAGATGAGGTGGCCTGTGAACAGGGGCTTTGAAGGTATTCGCCAAATGGCTGAAAGAAGACAATTTCCTCTGTTATTTCAGCCATACCCCCACATGATGGCATTGATAACCAATGATGAGATGTTTTTGGCTACCCTTTCAGGAAAACCTGCTTCTATGTTGTTCTACACTGAGCAAGACTCCTTTACAAGTTGTGCAGACCCAACTTTGAATTCTTTCATCTCCCTGTCTTCTTTCCATTAAAGGTTCACTGGTATAGGTGGTTTCAACCCCACAATCAGAAGTACTAGTGTTTAGCAGAAAGGCAGAGTTGTAATTTTGGTGAATGCATTACAGATTTGGTTTTTGTTGCTTTCCAGTTTATAGGTATTTATTTATTTGCTCTTGCTAATGTTCCTAATAGGGTTTTCTTAGGTGGTAGCCTTAGCTTGCTTGAAAATATATGGAAAGTACTCTTCACAATTTGTACGGAAATTTATAAATGCTTTTCAGAAACATTCTATGTTCTAACACATGGCTTTGTGCTGTGGGAAAATCCAAGAGAACATCCTACAAATTAAACTAGTATAATAACATTAAACATATTTGTGAACCTATGAATTGAAAAATTGGTGGGGACAGTTAAATATGAAAGAATGGAATAGATGTTAAATTTCTGTAAAATAGAATAATGAGATTTTCATAATGAAACCACCAGGAAGTTATAGGATTTCTCTTTAGTCCCTAGGAATTGTATGTTGATTGAAGACACCTACATATTATGGGAAATTTTCTCAGTTATGACATCACACAAAGGGTAACTTTGTATACTTGAAACTAACTTTTCAAGAATTTATCCTTTTCCTGGTGATTTCACAAAGACTTTTTAGAGTATTTTCATGTTAGAAATACAATAGTTCAATTTAAAAATATTGACTGTAAAAATCTTTTTAGTTTGGACTATAAGCTGAATTGCTCTAACATGTATATGGGTTTCATTTCATCAAAATGTTTTTCTTTTTTCTTTTAGTCTGATGCCAATGCAAGTTACTTAAGAGCAGCTCGAGCTGGACACCTTGAAAAGGCCCTTGACTACATAAAAAATGGGGTTGACATAAACATTTGCAATCAGGTTAGTTGTGGTTTTTGTTGCTGTTTAATTTTCTAGTTAAAATTTTAAAAAATCCAGACTATAAACTCCTTGAATCTTTCCTTAGTTGTTACCAGGACTTTCTCTTTCTTGCCTTTTTTCTTTTTTCTGGCTAAACATCATCAGTCAGATTTTCAAATTACTCTGCTTTGTTAAAGGGGCATTCACACATGTAGGTATGCAAAATTTAGCAAAAAATGATACCAGAACAACCTGCCTAATTTTCAAGTACCTTTATTCCTAATTCAAGATTCTATACTGCACACATACAAGTGATTGTTGGTGGGATATTATCTTCAGAGTTCTAAGTAGACTGTTTGCTGCTCTATTCTCAACCTGCTGAGTAAAGTTTTCCCTTCATTCTTAATCAGAATGGATTGAACGCGCTCCATCTTGCTTCTAAAGAAGGCCATGTAGAAGTTGTTTCTGAACTGCTACAGAGAGAAGCCAATGTGGATGCAGCTACAAAGGTCAGTATCACATATTTAATGGTTTTTATGTCAATTGACAGATTCAGTAAGGATTCAGCCTTTGATAAGAATCAGGGCAAACTTCTCATGAGATACTTATCAACCAACCATGTTCTCTTTGGGGAACTTAGAAACATAGAAGGATTCCATATTTTATAAAATGTTGAAACAAAGAGGTAAAGAGGGTGAGTGATGTATCTTTTCATTTTACAGAAAGGAAACACAGCCTTGCATATAGCATCTTTGGCTGGGCAAGCAGAAGTGGTAAAAGTCTTGGTCACAAATGGAGCCAATGTCAATGCACAATCTCAGGTAAACCTACCAACTCTATTGCCAATAAATTTTGTTATAATTTATAAATGCTTGGGTCAAGTCCTTGCTTGGCATATGTATCCTCTGAGAATATAATTCCTAAGAGTTATATTCAATGAACAGTTATGTTGTTGCAGATTATTTAAATTCATATATATCCTCATTTGCAATATATTTATGTGAGAGAGATTTTTAAAAGTCATCCATCTAGAAAGGGAACCCTCTTGCACTGTTGGTGGTAATGCAAACTGGTGAAGCCACTCTGGAGAACAGTATGGAGGTTCCTCAGAAAAACTAAAACTAGAACTACCCTATGATCCAGCAATTGCACTATTAAGTATTTACCTAAAGGGTGCAAAAATACAGATTTGAAGGGGTACATGCACCCCAATGTTTATAGCAGCATTATCAACAATAACCAAACTATGGAGAGAGCCCAAATGTCCATCAACTGATGAACAGATAAAGAAGATGTGGTATATATTTACAATGGAATATTTCTCAGCCATCAAAAGGAATGAAACTTGCCATTTGCAAAAACATGGATGGAGCTAGAATGTATTTGCTAAGTGAAATAAGTCAATCAGGGAAAGACAGATACCATATGATTTCACTCATGTGTGGAATTTAAGAAACAAAACAGATGAATATGTGGGAAGGTGGGGGAAAAGAGAAGAGAGAAAAACAAACTATAAGAGACTCTTAACAATAGAGAACAAACTGTGGGTTGATGGAGGGAGGTGAGTGGGGGTAAATGGGTGATGGGTACTAAGGAGGCTCTTGTGATAAGCACTGTTATATGTAAGTGATGAATCACTGATTTCTACTCCTGAAACCAAATTGCACTGTATGTTAAGTAACTAAAATTTAAATTAAAAAATAATAAAAAATTAAAAAGTTATCCATTTATGAAACTGTATGACTGGTAGTCATAGACACAAATATTTAGGGAATGTTTGTAATGTAGGGTCTTTTACTATTTTATCATGCTAGCTTAGGTCCAGCCTCAGTATTTATTAACTTACAAAGGAAATGAGAGTTCCTGTAAATGAGGAAATGCTCTTAATAGTTCATAATATCTCAGTGCTTTATATAGCTGAAAATGGGAAGACACTGCTTAATTCCTGTTTAGTAACTAAGGCCTTCTTGTTGTTCTGTGAAACAGATTAAAATAAAAAAACACACAGAATAAACTTTAAAATTTCCTAAACTAAAAATTCCAGATTCTTTGTATTGGATATACATTAATAATTTATTTAGTAGGTCCTCCTGTGTGCTCTGAGTCTTGCATGAAGTTCTAAAAAGAACACAAGTATATTACCGTTTGGTAGACTTTCAGTCTAAAAAAATTACTTTAAAATAGGTTTAAAAATTGGTCCTCATAATCTAAAATTTTCATTATTTGAGTTCCCACAGAAATAAGATTGTATAGAAAAGCAAACATCATCATAACAGAAATATTCACTAAGGACCTGACCATTTTTAAAACTGGCCCTTGCTCAAACGTTCCTTCTAGTTGGATGCTTTCATCTACCCTTGTGTGTCAGTGTGAACTCCAGGAGGTTGGATATTGAACAAATTGATTATGGAACAAAACAGCAAGTTTTGCAAGACACAGGATTGCATGAAGTTAGGGGGATGGCATGGGGGAACACTGGCTGCACAGCTGTGGGTTGTGTTTTTTTCTGGCAATGTGTGAAGAATTAGGATGATTCTCTGATAAGTGTTTCAAGTGAGAATGAGTTGAAATCAAATGGTTTAATGATTTAATCAAAGATTAAATTACCCTCCCCTCCAAAAATTAGGTGAGGTCTTTGGTTTGCAAAATACATTTGCAAAAAGACTGTCTTGTTACTTAAGCAGTGAAAATAAAAAGTGAAGGACATCAAGCTACCATATAATTTTGTTGGAAAAATTACCCTTTTTTCCCACGGAAATCCTATTTGATTTAGGCTTTGTTCATTGTGAGAACTTGTACATGCATCCAGTTATAGCCAATATTTGCTTAACTCATAAACTTGCTTTTACAGTTTCTAGTTTTATCTTTTACAATAAAGTCTCAAACTAACTTTTTTCATTATAAGTGTACTTGATTTCCTCAGCCTTTTTCAGTACTGATTATCTTTGGATAACAGGATCCTCCTATATTTCATGGGTCCACAGAATTGCAGTGACACCCTCCATGGTTAGTAACATGGTTCCGATGCTGTTAAATATCAGTGTCATGGAAAAACAACTGTGTGGCACTTCCAAACATGTGCTTTCATGTATATCTGATCTATTTTTTTTTCTAGTTGCTTGTGGTTGGACCTTTGATCCATGGTCTATGCCTCTTTATTCAGATTCCCTATGAAGGTTTACTTGGACCAATGATGCTTTTCCAGAAAGGAATGTTACAAAATTGAATATTGACAAGTAAAATATTTTGAAAGAGATACAGAACAACTGACCATAAGCAAAGCACCATGCTTTTAAAACATTTTTTCAAATGTCCCTATAACTTTTTACTGGAAAATAATTAATGTTAAGCTCTGAGAGAGTGAGAGAACTCTTTAATCCATTTTTTCATTCCCTTTCTCCCCCCACAGGAGAAGACATAAACCTCCTCCTTTTAAGTAATGTGCATATTCTTGACTGTTCTTTAGAGCACCCAGAGTTTTAAACCTCCTTGACAATGAGAGACTCTGCAGTTGAAATCAAATCCTAACCAGATTTGATTTCAATTGGTACACATTCCCTGCTGATGACAAATGAGAAGAATAGAGCCCATGGAATTTCTTGTTCCTTACAGCTGTGCTTGGCGTGCCCTGTCCCCCAGTTCACAGTCAAGCATGGCGCCTTCATTTGGACACCTGTCCCCATGTGCCTTCCGAGCTGCGCCATTCCGTGGACAGAATAAGTAATGAGATGGTCATGCAGCAAATGGGTTTTCCATGATAATTTCTGGTGGGAGTACTTCAATAGGAACTCTTACAAAGGACAACTGAGATCAAATTCCATTTAGGTGTCAGCACAGAAAACATCGCAGGAATGTTAATATTCAAGAAAGACCACATCCCTAAGTGAAATTTTAACCAAATAGGTAATACTTAGTAGCCAACAATAAATAGTATAAAGAGAGTCCCCCTCACCTTCCTTGTGTATAAAAGTTCTCCTTATCTTGAAAATAAAAGTGAAATTGGGCAACAGCAAGTTCTGATCTTATAAACTGAGGGTCTGTAAACTAAGAATTTTTAGATGTCACTTTAATTCTTGTCATTGCCTTGATGTTACATCTTACTAAGTTAGTTAACTCTTTCTTATCTTACTTAACATTCCAGAAATGATTTAGGCCTACCCTGAGAAAGAAATTGGGTTGAATAATTAAATTGTGATTATAAAGAACTCTACTATGATTAACTCCATAATACTTTGTACTAAATACAGCAACAATGATTAGTAGTGTTTGCAAGTGGAAACTCTCAAATTACCACATCAAATGACATCCCTCACTATTTTCTCCTTCTCTATCTTTATTCTGTAATATAAGGCACCGTGTTCATAAAGAAGCAAGGTCTGTTTCAAATAATATTTTATCATAACTATCAAAGTATTCTAAGTGGACAAATTTTCATAGTGGTATTAGCAAAGACAAGACCTTTTGCAGGTATTTGGTGGGGGTGTTTTTAAAAATTTTTACATTGTACTTATTTAAGTTATGAATAGGTGATATATTCACATGGTTCTACCATCAAAATGCATGGAAGGACAAACTGGAAAACCTCTTCCCACCCCAACCCCCATCTGCCCATCCCCACCCATCTGCACCCCAGGGTGAAACAGGTAACTTCTGACTAGGTTTCCATGTTCCTTTTCAGAAAGGACAAGACCTTTCGATTAAACCAGTGCCTGGTTGGTCTTTTTGTGTTTTTAAATGTTTTCCTTTGGTGAGGAGGTCAGGTCTTGAGGAAGTCAGAAAATAGGTGTGGTCCAGATAAAGCCTCTCTGACCTTTGACCTTATAGCACACCGGTAATCTAACCTACATTCACAAAAATCAGTATCACCTGTAAATCAGTGCAAATTTATCACCATGCCCTTATAAACATTTTAATTCAGAGCAGCACTTCATAAGTTACACCGGCTGGCTGTAGAAACCTAGGATGGATAAAAAAAGTTCATGGATAAAATTTAAGCCCTTACTTTCTATTTTATTTTCTTTGGGTAGATATTAGGCAGCATGCCTCAGCATGGTCTATAAAGTTGTAGGTCTGTATATTTGAATGCTTATGATAATATCACAATAAATGTTCTGAGCCAAAGGTACTGAAGATAATGCATCAAATCAGGTATCAACGAGCATACTTTCTCAATCTTGAACTGTTCTGCCTTTTGAAAATTGAGTCTATTGTTGCTACAGAAAAAAAATGCAAATTAGGTACCCATATGTTCGCTTTTGGCCAGCTCTTTGTTTTGGAAATTTCCTAAGTTAGGAAATTAATTTAAAAAAAAAAAAACAGTGGTGTACTTTTTTATCTTAAAAGAAAAATAATATTCTTTCTGAAATCTGACCATTTCCCAATGTAGGTGCTATTTTACAAAAAATCATTTCAGCTGTAGGTTGTCCATTGACAACACATTGGAATCCTTGTGCCTTAAGCCTCTTTGTATGAGAGTGTAATGATCATATTTTCATTCAGTCTTTCCAAAGGATGCTTATAATTACTCCCTAGAACCATAACTAGATGGTGTACATGTATTCTCATGCCATGTTGATCCTTTCTTGATTTTAAAAATTTGTATTGGGATTTTTGGGATTAAAACAACAGAAACTAACTTGAACAAAAATGGGAATTTATTGAAATTATTTGGGGAACACATCAAATAGAAAGCTAAAGGAGCTTTTTGGAAAGCTTTGGTAACCAGAGAGTTAGGGTGGGAGTAACCAGAAGCTAAACAGTAAAGTTGCCCTTCAATAATAGTTTTTACAGATCATTTGAGAGGGGGGAGGGGGGATTTGGCAGAAAATAGAATTAAGAAAAATAGAGAGTAGACCTGGAAGAGAAAACAGAAGATATCCTGTACATGTGCCTACTCTGTGGTTGAAGAAGTTCAGGCTAAATTGTCTTAAAGTCCAACCAAGACAGGCACTACCTACATTTCAGGGAAGAGGTAGTGCCCTAAAGAAAATAGGAGTGATACTGCTAGAAGAGTCAGATGCTTGCTGACCAAAAATAAAGCAAAACAAAATAAACAAACAATCAAATTTCCACTATAAAATGGAAATGTCCATTATGGAGGAAAAAACAAAAACACCAAAAACATTTTATCAATATGAACCACAGAAGTAAAATGAGACCATTCATCCCCATTCAATGCCATATATTGTGTGATTCCATTTATATGAAGTGTTCAGAACAGGCAGATCCATAGAGACAGAAAGCAGATTAGTGTTTGCCAGAGGGCATGGGGAGGGGTCAATGGGGAGTGAATAGTAATAGTACAGAATTCCTTTTTGGGGTGATGAAAATGTTCTGGAATTAGATAGTGGGGATGGTTGCCCCACTAAATTTTACACTTTAAATGGGTGAGTTTTATGATATGTAAATTATATTTTAAAAAAATATATAAAACTGAAAAAATGTGAAAGAATGTGACCATTCAGAAAATGACCAGCTTTCAGGTAATGGCAATAGAATGGCAAACACTAACAAAAAAAAAAAAAGAGGAGAAGCAATTGTGGGAAATGATTAATTATAGGGCTCAATCTTACTGTGACTCTTATCTACATATGATTTTTGAGTAATCACAGTTCTACACAGTTCAATTTCTGCTGTTGTGAGAAAGACATGTGGAATTATTTAAAAGTCATGCTTGTTGAGAATCACTCTTTGAAAGCTCCAGGTCTGTAAGCTGCAACATCCCTTAAACCTCAGTACCTGGTTTTGGATTATCTTCCTGGCTCATGAAATGTTTTGTTCTAGAAGATAAACTCAAGAACTGTCTACGTACATCAGGCCAGAAGCCGGGTATTTGTATGCAGACCAGTGTTCCTTAGGTAACCTTGAACAACAGCAAACCTCTGCCCTGAAGTTGAGAGAATCCACTGACATAAATTGTTGATATTTATGTTTGAGAGAATAACATCTATTTTCAAAATTTTTCTTAAGAACTTTACTCCTAAAAACTGGACCTTCCATCTGGAAATGTCAGCTGGTGAGGAAAGACAGATACTCAGTAGTTCACTGAGCTATAACAAAAATCCCCCTAGTTTTTACCTTTTTCTTCTTTCTTAATATTTTCTGTTGTTTTTTTCTGTTGTTTTTAAGGAATATTTAACTCAACCAAGAATTAAATAATCTTCCATCTTGGTCAAATAAGAAAATAAAAAAATAATCGGCAATATAAGGGTAATCCTAAAGTACCTCTCAGTTTCCCTCAAATCTATGGGAAGAGTGACAAAGACAAAACACACCAGGCACATACACACATACCTGCATGTATGCACACGCACACACACACATATGTACACATACATTTTGTTGCAATTATTCCACGTTTAATGTTGATCAAACCTTTCATGAGAGAACAGGATAGCAGTGAACTTCAGTGATGTAATTTAAAGGGAAGAAGCTTGAATGCTTTGTCATATTCTCTAGCCTCTAATCTCATGTCTCTAATTTTGAGCTTGGCAACCAGATAACCTAGCATGTTATAATTATATGTAAAATAGAGTAAATAGAATAGATGAGCTCTCTGATGAATAAAGTATATACACTATGGTAGATTTGTTATGTGACATCACTTTTATCTGCTTGAGGATCTTTTTTTTTAATTTTTAATGTTTTATTTTGTTTTTGATGGGGGGATGGACAGAGAAAGGGGGTCAGAGGATCTCAAGTGGGCTCTGTGCCCAACAGCAGTGAGCACGATGTGGGGCTGGAACTCACAAACCGTGAGAACATGACCTGAGCCAAAGTCGGACACTTAACTGACTGAGCCACCCAGGTGCCCTGCTCAAGGATCTTTTTAAGTTACTTTTAAATTTTTAGCTAAAAGCCAAAAGAGTGGTGTCACCAGAGGCTGAATTATAGATAAGTAAGGTAGTCATATAGTCACTGATATTTATAACAATGAACCTAAACCTTTTGAAGTATAAACGTTTAAGTAATATTTGGTACATTTTATTTGGAATATATTTACCTATATTCCTTGTAATTGCATAATGAATACAATAAAATTTCCAGAACATACAATTAAACAGAACTGTATTCTGAAAAATGTATTCAAAGAAAATGTTATCATCTGAAAAATATGTTTTGGTGTATGTATTTGGCAATAAGATTTTGAAATATTACATAGATGAAATATTCAAATATTTCATAAATATGAAATAAATTGTTCTAGAAAACAAGCACACATATGCAACATATTTTTAGTCAAAAGCTTAAGATGTAATGTACACATTCATTTACTTTAATCCAGATTCTTTGGCAGTGGCCACATTTCAGACAAACATAAATACACATATAGAGTGTGTATGTGTATGTGTATGTGTATGTGTGTGTGTGTATTCTGAACATGAAAATACTATGGCTTTGCAAAACAATGCAAGGAAGGAAACTTACCAAAACGTAGACTACTAATTGAATTCTGTTTTGAAATTGAAGTATACCTTTTTGCATATTGGTGTCCTTTCCTTTGCTCCAAGTCATCCCATTTGTAGCAACTTTGAAGCTATTTGAAAGTAATATAAATTCCTTCCAAATTGTGAACTATTTTAGACTCTTAATTTAATTTTAAAGTATTACACCTTTATATGAAATAGCTAATTATTGTGTGGGGAAAAAGTTCATTGGGACACTGACCAAATGTATTTTTCTTCAAATCCTTACATCATCTAGGAAAATCCTTTGCTCATTGTAGGCACTCATTAAGAGGTTGATGATTAAACAAATGTACTTATTTATCTAAAGTGGATCTATTGGTAAAGCATAAGAGACTGTTAAAAACTGAGAACAAACTGAAGGTTGATGGGGGGGTGGGAGGGAGGGGAGGGTGGGTGATGGGTATTGAGGAGGGCACCTTTTGGGATGAGCACTGGGTGTTGTATGGAAACCAATTTGACAATAAATTTCATATATTAAAAAAAATAAAGTGGATCTATTGGTATGAATTATACATACACCATTAATTATAAACTATACCCAAGAGACAAATTATAAGTGTTATGTTATAAAGTACTTTGAATTACACTTATAAATTCTGCTTAAACTATCATGTTTAGGCTTTCTAATGAATATGAATATCCACATTAAAGTATTATTAAACTTATTATACATGAGCATTTTCTGAAACAAAAAATACCAGTATGGTAGAAAACTAGATTGGCCCCATAAATCCATAAATAAACATTTTATTTCTTCTTTTGCAGAATGGTTTCACACCATTGTATATGGCAGCCCAGGAAAACCACCTGGAAGTTGTCAAGTTTCTTCTTGACAATGGTGCAAGCCAGAGCCTAGCCACAGAGGTAAGATATATTGGTTCTTTCTGTGGGTAAGTTCCCATGTTTACAGGGCATTTTGTAGGCTTGGAGTTGTAACATGGAGAATTTGTCCCACTAGTATTTCAATTGTAGTCATATATTAATGTGGGGATTCCTTATTTAAAAAAAAAAAATTTTTTTTGATATGTATTTTTGAGACAGAAGAGAGCATGAACAGGGGAGGGTCAGAGAAAGAGGGAGACACAGAATCTGAAACAGGCTCCAGGCTCTGAGCTGTCAGCACAGAGCCCAACACGGGGCTAGAACCCCTGGACCACGAGATCATGACCTGAGCCAAAGTTGGACGCTTAACCGACTGAGCCACCCAGGCGCCCCAATGTGGGGATTCTTAAATGTTTATGAAATACACTAGAAAGTCTATTCTTCATCTTTAAGGAATCTTCCATTGCATAGATATCCTTTCTGCTCTTAAATGCCTGGCTCTATCTTATAATTGAGCTATTTACTATTTACATATTTGTTTTAAAACACTTTTCTGTTTCTTATAATTTTACCTCACAGGGAACCACTGTTTTGAAATATGTTTGTAATAAGACAAGTTTGAAATCTGTTTGTTCCAAATATGTTAGTGTAGTTATAATAATTGAATTTATGTATTTCTAAAATTAACTGGATTTAATTCACACTTTTCAACAAAAATATTACGTTTTAAGTGTTAGATTAACATGGTATTGAAGAAAATTTTGCGGTCTTGAATAGAAGAGTTATTTTTAAATAAAAAGTTATTTAAGTCAGCGGGACTGTCTTAAGTAATACAGTTTATTTTTTAAACTAAACTGGATGGAAAATTATGATTCCTGCTGAAGCGTATCACTAGAAATCTATTGCTAGGGCACCTGGTGGCTCAGTCAGTTGAGCATCCAACTCTTGATTTCGGATCAAGTCATGATCCCAGGGTGGTGAGATTGAGCCCCGCATGGGGCTCCACACTGAGTATGGAGACTGCTTAAGATTCTATCTCTCTTTCTCTGTATGGCTTATTTCACTTAGCATCACACTCTCCAGTTACATCCACGTAGCTACAAAAGGCCATATTTCATTTTTTCTCATTGCCACGTAGTATTCCATTGTGTATATAAACCACAATTTCTTTATCCATTCATCAGTTGATGGACATTTAGGCTCTTTCCATAATTTGGCTATTGTTGAGAGTGCTGCTATAAACATTGGGGTACAAGTGCCCCTATGCATCAGTACTCCTGTATCCCTTGGATAAATTCCTAGCAGTGCTATTGCTGGGTCATAGGGTAGGTCTATTTTTAATTTTCTGAGGAACCTCCACACTGCTTTCCAGAGCGGCTGCACCAATTTGCATTCCCACCAACAGTGCAAGAGGGTTCCCGTTTCTCCACATCCTCTCCAGCATCTATAGTCTCCTGATTTCTTCATTTTGGCCACTCTGACTGGCGTGCGGTGATATCTGAGTGTGGTTTTGATTTGTATTTCCCTGATAAGGAGCGACGTTGAACATCTTTTCATGTGCCTGTTGGCCATCCGGATGTCTTCTTTAGAGAAGTGTCTATTCATGTTTTCTGCCCATTTCTTCACTGGGTTATTTGTTTTTCGGGTGTGGAGTTTGATGAGCTCTTTATAGATTTTGGATACTAGCCCTTTGTCCGATATGGTTTCACTCTTATGTGGATCCTGAGAAACGTAACAGAAACCCATGGGGGAGGGGAAGGAAAAAAAAAAAAAAAAAGAGGTTAGAGTGGGAGAGAGCCAAAGCATAAGAGACTGTTAAAAACTGAGAACAAACTGAGGGTTGATGGGGGGTGGGAGGGAGGGCAGGGTGGGTGATGGGTATTGAGGAGGGCACCTTTTGGGATGAGCACTGGGTGTTGTATGGAAACCAATTTGACGGTAAATTTCATATATTACAAAATTAAAAAAAATTAAATTAAATTAAAAAAAAATAACTGCTAAAAAAATAAAAATTAAAAAAATAATAAATTTTGCGTTCTTTTTAGTAAAAAAAAAAAAAAAAAAAAAAAAGATTCTGTCTCTCTCCCTCTGCCCCTGTCCTCCTTTCATGCTTTTTCTCTCTATATATCTCTCAAATTTAAAAAAAAATCTATTGCTAATATTAAAAGATCAACATTTGGGTATTCTTTATTTTTAACAAAATCATAAAAACAGATGCAGGGTTATCCCTGTCAGAATAGGGTTCCTCTTACATTCTGATGTGCTTTCCAAATGGCACAAGAAAGGTAGCAATAGAGGAATTGCATATAACCTCACCAAGCTTTTGAGATATGCCTTCTGGGGAAACCTCTAAATAAATGAAGAGGCAGTTTGCACAAAAAGAAATACAAATGACCATAAATGTATGAAAATATCCCATCCTCACTCATAGTCAAATAAATATTAATTTATTAATCAGTTAAAAAATTAGACCCAGTCTTTTGCCCAGGAGATAAAGAAAAGAATTTGGAGAGTAGAAGAAATTGGAACTTTCCCACAGTATTGGTAAAGTTGACCATTGGTTGCAACACTTTTGCGGAACATTTAGCAGTAACTGTCAAAAATTACTATTTACGTATCTTTTTATAATTCCACTTCTAAGAATTTACATTCCAGATGTATTAGAAGGAGATGCCAAAATGGTATATGAGAAGTTCACCAATAGAATTAGAACAATTTTTTAAAAACTGGAAAAAACCTAAATATGCACCAGTAGGAAGCCTGTTTCATAATGTTGCTATACTCACACAATAACATGCTATTTGGAATTATCAGAAGTGAGGCAAGACAATATGTACTGATAGAAGAAAATTTCCATGGTATATTGTTCTCAGTGGTTTATTCTGAGCAGTAGGAGGGAGATTTACTTTTCACTTTATACCCTTCCATACTGTTGAGGATTTTTATCATGAGAATGTATTGTTTCTATAATAGTACTCTTAAAGGCAGGTAAGAACTACTGATTTATAAAAAAAAAAAAAAAGAAACTACATTTGGTAGGCGTAGAGCAATGCCTACTTGTTGGATAAAAGAAAAACCCATTCCCATTTTTGAATAAAAATACTAAATAATATAAATATCCTAATGAAAGTGATTTCATAGCACTTTTTTTGCCTGTGAAGGACAGGCAGTTTTAGACTGTGATATACAGATCACTAAGTATCTCTCCTTTAGCAGCAAGCATTAAGTCCAACTTACTGCTAAATCTTTGGCATGATTATGGTTTTTAATTTTTTTTAATGTTTATTTATTTTTGAGAGACAGAGTGTGAGCAGGGGAGGGGCAGAGAGAGAAGGAGACACAGAATCTGAAGCAGGCTCCAGGCTCTGAGCTGTCAGATGTGGGGCTCGAACCCACGAACCGTGAGATCATGACCTGAGCCAAAGTCAAATGCTTAACCGACTGAGCCATCCAGGCACCCCTGATTATGGTTTTTAAAACCTTTCATGGGGTGCCTGGCTGGCTCAGTCTGTGGAGCATACGACTATTGATCCTAGGGTTGTGAGTTGAAGCCCCACACTGGGTGTGGAGATGATTTAAAAAAATAAAAATCTTAAAAAAACAAACCCTTTTCTGTATTAACTATGTACTGCATATCCCCTCTTTTCCATATACATCTTCCTTCTTTTGCTAATTAAGATTCTGAAACATGAGGTAAATGTATTTGTTCATTTACCCCACAAATAATGATTAAGCACCTATTGCATGCCAGATACTCCCCAAGGCAATGAAGTTTCTCTTGGAGCTTCCGTAATATTTTCTTTTGGCTTGTATTTTTTTTTTTTTAAGAATAACTGCACAGAGTGAACCAAACTGTTTAAACTAGGTTTGCAACCAAAATCTGGAGCTGCTAATTTTAGCTATTGACACCTTAGAACTGGTATCTTTGTGTTTTTAATTGGCTTATTGCGGGAAGCACATTCTTAGGGGTGCTGATGTTATCAGTTGCAGTTAATTTTCTGGTGCAAAGTCGTTTTCTTTATGTATAGGCCTTGTGGGTTTAGAAGTTCATATTAGCAGAAATGTAGCCATTTACTTATGATTCAGAACCATAAATGGGCTGTCATTTTTACCCTTTAGATTTTTTCCAGGTTTAAATAAATTTTTTTTAATGTTTAGTTTTGAAAGGGAGAGAGACAGAGACAGAGCATGAGCAGGGGAGGGGCAGAGAAAGAGGGAGTCAGAATTCGAAGCAGGCTCCAGGCTCTGAGCTGTCAGCAGAGAGCCCAAAGCAGGGCTTGAACTCACTAGTGATGAGATCATGACCTGAGCTGAAGTCAGATGCTTAACCAACTGAGCACCCAGATGCCCCCTTTTTTTAATTTAAAAAATTTTTTAATATATTTTGTCCAGGTTTTAAAAGGGAGGTGCCACCACATTCACTCTGTTTTGGTGGGGAGGGGCAGAGGGAGAGGGAGTGAGCGAATCTCAAGCAGGCTTCACACCCACACAAAGCCTGTCCCATGACCACAAAATCATGACCTGAGGTGAAATCAAGAGTCAGCTGTTTAACCAACTGAGCCACCAAGGTGCCCCATGTTCCCTCTTAATACATAATTTTCCTTTTGCCATTCTATCCTTTAAAAATGTATTTTTCTTTTGCTTTGCAAAAGTAATAGATTATGTAAGTGAGAAGGTATAGAAAAAAGCAAAAAGAAAAAAGAGCCAATGTTAATTTTCCCTAGAGTTAACACTTTGTTTATTCACTAAGACCTTTTGGTACATGTTATCTTTACAAAAATGATGTCATATATTTACACAGTTATGTAGATTGCTTTTCTCATAACATTAAATTACATTCTAAACTTTATGTCCTTAAGTGTAAATCTGTGATATTCTTTTGGGGATGTCTTTGTTGTATTCAGCTTTCTTGTCTTTCTTAAGGCTACAGGGACAGTCCTTCTAGCCACATTAATGATCATCCTTTCCCTCGTTTGAGTCTTCTTGGAAAAGTTGAAAGGGGCAGATGGAACTTCAGCTGGATCTCGAAGCATGAAGAATGGATAGAATTTGTATATGTAGAGCAAGGAGGAGGACATTTCAGGGTGAGGGTCATAGCACGAGTATAGGAGCTGGAGCAGAAATAGTTTGCACATCCACAGCTAATACGGAGACTACAGGAAAGGATTTATATGAGAAGAGCCTGGTATTGGGGCCAATATTTTGCACATCCTTAAAAAGAAACACAGTGATGTGCATTCAGTCAAATAAGTGGTAGGAGACCTTATCTGGTTGTTCATCAAGGAAAAGAATGATGAAGGTGGTGGTTTAGGAAGACAAGACATTAGTATTCAAGTAACTAGATCTTCTTTTCTCCCTTCCAAATACCCTTCCATTGGAGTAGTCCTCCACGTGTAGCACCAGGGCTACCGATATACAATATCATGAGCCAAGTGAAATAAGTAATTCGCCAGTTCTCTAGTAAAAATAATTTATTAATGTTCTTTTGAGTGTCTAATAATAAAAACATTGCAGAATTCAAATTTGAAAGCCAGTCTTAGGATTGTCTACTCTGCGCTGTTTATTCTGCAGTCAGCAATACTAGACCATCCACAAATTACTTAACCATGGTAAAATCTGTAGCTGACTTTTCTTTGTCAGGTCCCAGGGACATAACAAGAAGACTCAAAATATACAGGAGTGTATATCTGAATGTTTCCTAGTCAGATTGTGCATGATCCCTGTGTGTTCTCCCTTGGTTGGTCAGAGAAGTCAAGAATTTTTCATAAAGACCTTTCCTAAAACAGCAATTGCTACGATTCATTAATTAACATGTTTAGATTGACCACCAGATAAATGCTAGGCAACAAGGTACAGTGATGAACCAGATAGGCATATCCCCCAGCTTTAAAATATCAGTGGGGGGCACCTGGGTGAGTCAGTCTGTTAAGTGTCCAGCTTCAGCTCAGGTCATGATCTCACAGCTCATGAGTTCGAGCCCCACATCGGGCTCTGTGTTGACAGCTCAGAGCTTGGAGCCTGCTTTGGATTCTGTCTCCCTCTCTCTGCCCCTCCCCCACTCACACACTGTCTCTCTCAAATATGAAAAATTAAAAAAAATTTTATATATCAGTGGAAATTTGTATATCTTATTTAAATAAGATCCTCTGAAAATTTTGCTTGGATTTACCTTGAAATATTATTGTTTTCACTGTGGTTATTTTCTGGATATTGAAATTATGGTATCTTTTTCCTCTTTATGTAGTACTTTTATGTATTTTCAAAACTTACCCAGTTAATGTATATCACTTTTTAACAGAAGAAAACCCATAAACTTTTTATAAATTTCTTATCATTGTATGTTTTGGTAAATATAAATAAGTATAAATATAAATAAGATAAATATATATAATATAAAATATAAATATAAATGTGTCTTTCACATGTCTGCCTACTTGAATATGCTAGCTTTAACAACCTAAACAAAAATTGGTCACATGGTCGCATTCTTATTTATTAATCAGAAAGAACAGATCCACAGGCATCCTTCTTGACCCATCCATTTATTTGCAGGATGGCTTCACACCATTGGCAGTAGCTTTGCAACAAGGTCATGATCAAGTAGTTTCTCTGCTGTTAGAAAATGACACTAAAGGAAAAGTGCGTCTTCCAGCTCTTCACATCGCTGCCCGAAAAGACGACACGAAAGCCGCGGCCCTGCTGCTGCAGAATGACAACAACGCAGATGTGGAGTCAAAGGTGAGGCACGAAGGAGGTGAGCTGGTCATGCCACTCTCCTGTGTCAGGCACCCACACTGTAAGAATGCCTGGTCTCCCTTTTGGCAAGCTTGCCCCAAACACTGAACTTCATGGGGAGTGATAAAAATACGTGTCCAAGCACCTAAAGCTAGGAGGTAATAACTGTGGACACTGCCCGATGCATGCTAACAGGGAGGCCACCTCAGGCATTAATTAGTATGCCCTTGTCAGTTTCCTTCCTTTTACCATATATTTTTAACGTATTTAACATGTCAGCTCAAACACCAGGGTGGAAGATTAGAAAACGCTAACAACGATGTGCACAAATAAACCTTTGGTTGGTATCTAAGATGAGAGGCAATGCACTGAGTATTGATCGGTTGTGGAGAGCATGCTGGCAGCCAGAATCCCAGCCGAAAATTCTCATGGCCTTGACATGTACTCCCTGAAAGTCTCTGTGAAGGAAATGTGGCATTTGGAAGGGGCCATTGTGTAGCCCTTCATTCGGTCTAGCTTTCTTTCTGTGCCTCTTGTGTTCCCATCATTGCTTTCATCCTCATTACTTAGCTGTCATGAGCTTGCTGCCGTCCATGTCACCGACAGTGAACTAACCGTTCATTTTTTCCTCCTCTTTGCTTCCAAATGTGTTAACCTAGATGGTGGTGAATAGAACAACAGAGGTATATATATATATAAACATATACATAGAATCTGTATCTGCATCATCATTTCCCCATCACTTAGTGCTGCTGCCTCATTTCTTTCCCTCCTTCTTTGCATCGCCTTCTGTAGGCTAGATACCTGCTTTCCACCCCTGCCCCCCAAAGTAGCATGTGCCAGAGAAGATAGTAGTTTGATTACCAGGGCTTTCTGCAGCTGAACCTGGTGTTGGAAGGGACGGATGAGGAATCCTTGAGACTTAAGGGCATCGCAATAGAGTTGTGTGAGATGAAGAGTTTTGACGCTTTAGATGCTTATCAGCTATACCTGAAGCTGCAGACAACCCTGTCATTCTACTCATCCAGGACTGATTCTTCAGAGTTCTGCATGACACTTACCCTCAGTGGTGTCAGCAAAATGAAGGTTACCTCTGAATGGTAGCAATATCTATCTCCCACCCCTTCCCACAAGACTCAGTCAGATAGCTAGCATGGCTAAGTAGCTTGCTAACAACTTAGAAATGCATCTAGTTCCTATAAGGTTTCAATCTTTGGGGACTAAGTGAATCGCTGCATGTTTTAGCATTTTTTAAGGAAGTAAAATGACCTTGAAATGGATAAGCTAGAAACATGTGTTATTGAATAGGCATTTACTAATAAAGAGACCAACTTGTGGATTCTTTATAAAATGGAATCACCCATTATACAAGACCAATTGTAGTGACCTCCCCCCAAATTGGTTTTATCATTGAAATTGGCATTTGCTCTGTATTAAATATATTAAACAAATTGAATTTTGACAAAGAGTTTCAATGGACAATTCTATCATTGATAATAAAACAGCAGTACTAATCAAACTTTCTATAAGCTATAGATTTTTCTTGTCATTCCTGTTTTGACTTTTTGAAACGTTGGCTTCTGTATAGTTCTGCTACTGGACTACTGAAATTATTCAGTCTGCACCCTTGGTTCCTTCCTGGCTATTCCTCTGCCTATGAGTTTGGCGTTTATTTGAAACCCTGTGAACAATTGGCACTAATTGAAAGAAACCTAGTACAGAATGGAATGTGGACCTTAGCATATTTTGCTTCCTCCTTTTTCTTTGGGCAGGGTTATGGTTTTCGCGTGTCAGACAAGGGGCCGGCAAGAGTCCATTGAATGCCTGCTATGTTTTCTTTACAGAGTGGCTTCACTCCTCTCCACATAGCTGCTCACTATGGGAATATCAATGTAGCCACGTTGCTGTTAAACCGAGCGGCTGCTGTGGACTTCACGGCAAGGGTAAGAGCATTGCAGTATGACCTGCCCTGAAAGTATGAGAAACAATTCTGAGCCCTCTGTTCCCAGCATGAGGAGGGGATTGAGACAGATGACCTCCAGGGGTCCTGTCTGCCCCTGTCCACCCACATGGAGAGCTGTGGTTTTCTACTTTTCCTGCTGTGTTTTCTTGCTTTTATATAGGCGCACCTATTTCCTAACAGAAAAAATAAGCCAAGATCATGGGAAATGGGGGTGGGGAGGATACATATATAACCGAACATGTAGAAGATGCAATTCAAGGAATCGTGACTGTTTCCCATGTACTGGGAAAGTACAAACCCTTCCCCAAGTAGAAATTTCCAAGACCGTTAGAAATAAGTCAGATGGCGCTCATCGTGCTTTAGGTATCAGGGTCTTGACCTTGCAGATGGGAATATGGTGGAATATCTGGATGAGACCTAAACTTCAGAACCCAAAAGCTAGAGACCATCTTTTGCTTTTATCCTCTGTCTCCTACAGACTTTCATAATGAGTAACAAGGTTCTGTACCCTGAGTAAGTTCTTATCCCTGGAGAAAGGAGTTACAGTATCGTGTGCACCAATGGATGGAAACTGGGATATCCAGACCAGTACTGCTCTGAGCGTAAACACCAGTCCGATGCTAGGTCCGAGTGTAAGAAACCTCAGCAGCAGCAGTAGAAATGAAATAGGAAGCAGGATAGGGGAGGATCCAGACTCCCCGGGTTCCAATTTTGGCTTTAACTTTTCTCTCTGTATCCCATCAGTTTCCTCATTTATAAGATGAAATGATCTGAATTATGAAGTTAAATCATAACACAATAATATCACCACTCCCTCACTGGGTCACTGTGGAGTTTAAAAGAGAGTGTATGTAAAGCACTTAGCACAGTGCCCGACACATTGTCGACAACGACAGCATCAGCACTGGGATTTCGAACATAGCATGTGAAGTAGTGTTTTTGCTAAAACCTTACACATGAGGAGAAAATGGGATTAGATGACACTGGAGAGAGGGCGTATGCTGAAACTAGCATTCATTCCTGATAGCTGTGGAAGTAATACCATGTTTGAAGTCACTACCATGTGGCGGATGCCAGGCTAAGCATTTTTCAAATGTCACTTATTCAAAAACTGTTATTTATCCCTGTTTTACAGAAGAGGAAACCAAAACTTAGCAATAAGAAGCAGCTGGTCCAGGATCCCAGAGCCAGCAAATTAGGAAAGGCAGGATTTCAGCCCCAAAGCTCCTAACCACACCAGTATTGCGTCTCCTGTAGGTGACTGTAGGGGTTCATTTTTCCTTCTCTTCTTATAATTCATTAGTTCTATAAAAATTAATAAGAACTCAGATTGTACTAATATAAAAGCTATTTCCTACACTATTGTCATCAGCTTGCTGTAAGCCTTTATCGGTTTTAATGACTCGAGAGTGCCAGTCAGTCCACGTCACTGCAGAGCTCTGTTCTTACTGCATTAAGTGTATCCTTGGGATTCACTGACATGGCTGGGCTGAAACCTAATTTGACCTTTTGAAGGACAAAGTGAAGCACCTCTTTAAGTCTAGCATCAATAGGGCATGTCAGTGTTAAAACTGAAGTTCTTGTCTTGAAGATGCATTCTTCTGGTTTTATTTCTGTAATATACAGTATAATGAAAACCTCATTAAATCACATCTTCTAATTAGGACATTTGGAAAATTTATGTCAGGGTGGTGTTTGAAGTTTGTCTTTGTGCCATTGTTCAGAAATTTCCTGATGCTGAAGTAATGAGGAATTTAAGAGGACAAATTACAGTATTTTTGGACTCCTTCAAGCAATTCCAAAGCATCCACTTACCTTAAAACGCTGAACGTGGTAATCACAAATGAATGCTAATTTATTGATTAAAGATCATTGGAGATCTCAGACCCACTTCCTTAACCTTGCCTGTGGTTTAAAATAACCACATTGTACTTAATGTATAAAATATGTTAAAATTCAGAGTGTTTTCTGATTTACAAAGGCATTTTCTCCAGTCATCCCTAATTAACGAGGCCTGCCCGCACTCTGAGCTGAAAGCTGTGCTTTAATTGGATTGTACTTTGTAGGAGGCCCGTGTGGTTGCTTACACCCCAACACTTGAGGCTCCCCTCTGGTTGGTGATTGATGACTTGCTTTAGGAGGTCAGAGAAGAATTAGTCTTCACAGACAGCTTAAAGAAACCCATTTGAGGTTCCAGATCTCTAGTAATTCTACTGCCTAGGAATCCAGCATCTGCACTTTGGTACCAAGGCCTCTCCCTGGCCAGCCTCAGCAGGGTCTTTCTGAGTCCCAGTCCTTCAGGGATGTAGCAGAAACAGCAGCTGGAAAGTAAGATACTGTGGAACACAGAGGGGAACAGATTTTACCTGGTCAGAACAATAAAGGAAGGGTCATTAAGCCCTGCTTGCTAAAAGCTAGCTGCAAATCATGACCGTAAACCATATGCCTCAGGAACCCGGTTCGAACGAGGTGTTGATTAGATGGTTGGAGGTAAATTTCAAAACAACAGCAGCCCTTGTCTTAGGGGGCTGTGATATCTGTTAGCTGGCTGTGACGGATCATTGAAGAAAGGCAGATGGAGTCTTGTAGTTCTTTGTGGGCTGAGTACGTGACCTAGACAATGGCTGCCTGTTAGCAAAGAGAGCTGAGGAATAAGACCAAGGACAGCACCCTGGAATCAATTTCCTGCATGTGGTAGATGTGCATTTCCAAAGCAGACACCAGGCCGAAACAAACACGGTGTAGCTAAAGGGAGTACACAGCAGAACAGATTGTTCTCTATGCTTCTCTGCAGGGCTGGCGAATTTATGCAGCTATAAAGCAGATCCTAACCAGTGTGTACCTCGGAGTTGCAATTAACATTAACCGATTTATAGCACACTCACCTGTTTACTACACCTGTCTTTGATTTTTATGATGTCAGTTTTGATTTTGCATTATAATTTTGCTATTTGTATGTAAGATACCTTGTGTGACATCTTCAATATTTCCTTCTGGATTATCCATGAAGACCTGGTCAGCCCCATGGGTCCACTGCAGGGAGTTAATAGAGTAGCTGCTGAACACGGCAATGCAGCTCCAGTGTTCTTCACTCCCTGAATTGAGTCTGCTGACATGGCATTGACACTGTCAGAATTTAAGCATGACCCCTGCTCTCTTAGCAAATTATTCGAACTCTCTTGGGGAAGAGAATGTAACTAAGACACACCAGAGTGGCTACTGATTATCATTCCAGTAAAGCATTTTGCACTGGACTAACTGAAGGCCAAATTACTATGTGGATGACCGCAAAGTTCCTTTTATTGACTGAAGGAGATATATTAATACTTTATTTATTTATTTATTTATTTATTTATTTATTTATTTATTTATTTATTTATTTATTTTGCTGACTAAGAGTTTTTTTCATCAAATATAATCGACCACCCAACTTAATGTTCACTCATGTCATTGACTTTTCGCCTGTAAATGATTATCCAACTCCCCATTTTGGAAAGGCAATTGAATAAAATATCCTTATATTAGTCTTGCTATTTAGTACTTTTTGGGTTTGATCTCTGGAAAGAATTAGGGATTTATGTGTTTCAGTGCTGTACCTCATTTGTTTCCAAAAGGATTTCAGGTGGTTTGCAAATTAATTACATACAAATTAAGCCATCTGAGGATGAAACAGAAAAAGTAAATGTTACCAAGCAGCTGGAATGAACCAGTAAATATAACCAGAGGACAAATTTAGGTGTAGGGCTTTGATATATGTAGTGGAAAGGGGAGCTAAGATATATAATTTTCATTTTTTGACAAAAGAAGTCTTACAGTTATCTATAGAGACAATTTTGTGTGTATATGAAATAAATATGATTTTTTATCCTCTATTAAGAACATTGAGTTTCATAGTTGAAAATACCTTTAATCACCACATTTCAAAAGACTCAATTCTGATTGCTCCATCCTGCGTATTGATGCTAAATCTTTGTCCGTGAAGGCACCCAGCCCCAGGAGGCTGTGGGAGGGAGACTATGGGCCAGGTACTCAGCTTGATGATGTTCTAATTGTGTGTGATTAGAACTTGGCATGTGTGTCACAGATGAATGACTACTTAACATGTCCATTGGACTGCCTTTCTCAAATATTAGATCCTTTGAACAAGATTTTTGGAGGTGCTGGGTCATATTCAGAACTCAATTAAGTCATATGAAAGGTTACTTTAGGGGTGCCTGGGTGGCTTGGTCAGTTAAGCGTCTGACTTTGGCTCAGGTGATGATCTGATGTTTGTGGGTTTCCAAGCCCTGCATTGGGCTCTGTTCTGACAGCTCAGAGCCTGGACCCTGTTTTGAATTCTTTATCTCTTTCTCAATCTCTCTCTCTCTCTCTCTCTCTCTCTCTCTCTCTCTCACTTTCTCTCTCTCTCTCTCTGTCCCTCCCTGACCCCTTGTGCTCTCTCTTTGTCTCTCTCTCTCTCTCAAAAATAAATAAACATTTTAAAAAAAGAAAGGTTATTTTAGATAGGTGAACTGCTAAACCTACTGGTGGAAAAATAGAAGTGTCAGACTTACAATCTGCCCGCATAAGTGGTCAACATGATTCAGCATGTGTATGAGCAAAGCAATGCCGTGGATAAACATTATCTGGAGGTTTCCTTTCTAAATTAAATTCAATCTAGCAAACATTAAAGAGCTTCAATTACGGACTAGATTTAGAGACTCAGACTTCAGAAACCTACTGCCCTTAGTCTATTAATTTGGTTAGGCCCCAAAGTGCTAAGCCATATAACACAGTCTCTCTCTTAATTTCCCAAAGCACAACTGAGTCTAGGCTATAATAACAAACATGACTTTTCCAAAAACATAGCGTGATGAAGGATATTCAGATGACAGAAGCAAAGCTGAAGGACTGGTTCTGGACAACAGTGCCCCCAAAGTCCACTGGCTTTATGACCCAGTCTCCAGGGTACCTCTAGGTACCACCCGTCTGAGCCCCAGAGGCCACTGTGTTGCAGACTATCCTGCTTCCCACTAGTGAAACACCTTTTATTGTGTCTCTCTTAGCCAGATTCCAAGCCCCTTCACCTAGTCTCTGGACCCAATAAGAGCAAACATGGTTATGTTTCCTAGACCATTTTAACTCAGCAGCCATTATCTAGTGGGGACTAACTTTAATTTAAATTAAATTAAATTCAAAATTCTATTTCTCATTCTCAGTAACCACATTTCAGGTGCTCAATAGCCACCTATAGCCAGTAACTAGTGTATTAACACAAAGGTATTTCTTTCCATCAGCACAAAAAGTTCTTTAGAACAAAGCTGAGATACCATTAGTCTCAGGTCTTCCTTCCCATCAATATCATAATTATCTCTAAATGTAACTCCCTCACCCAAGGAAAATGATCCCTTAAATAGTTCTGCAGAGCAATTTTACTCTGATGGACTTGCCCTTTTTGCTCCAAAGGAATATTTTGCCTTTCTCATTATGAAACTAGAAACTACCACATCACCACCAAATATAAAATTGAAATGTTTTTGCAAAAGAGAAATAAAAATTACTAGAAGCTTTGGTGTGCCTGGGTGGCTCAGTCAGTTTGAGTGTCCAACTTCGGCTCAGGTCATGATCTCATGGTTTGTGAGTTCGAGCCCCATGTCAGGCTCTGTGCTGACAGCTCAGAACCTGGAGCCTGCTTCAGATTCTGGGTCTCCCTCTCTCTCTCTCTCTCTCTCTGCCCCTCCCCCACTCATGCGCTGTTACTCTCTCTCTCAAAAATAAGTAAGCATTAAAAAAAATTTTTTTAATTACTAGAAGCTTTAATGTAGTGATTTCTTCCCAACTCATGCTACGAGAATTTCAGATGTACTGGAAATCAAGATAAATCTCAAGAGAGGTTTCCAGTCACTAGATTTTACCACATGGTTACTTCACTTCTAAAAACCTCAGTTTTTAAATCTGTGTAGAGGGTGCTTGTATCCTATTCCTCAAATATGCATTCTCTGACCCCCTAAAATAAGCTGCTCTCCCCCGTCACACCACTGTATGTGTTCATCACACTGTGTGCTCTCGCTGTCACAGTGGGTGTTGCCTGTTCTTTCATGTGTGTGGTAATGTCTGGCACACTCTGCTTATGAGTTCACTAAGCCCCTTGAAGGCTAAGATGCCTCATTCACCCTCTCTCGAGCTCCTGCCCTGTGATATTCTCATCTCACCTGGTAAATACCCTCTACCTCAGTACTCCCCAGGTGCTGAGCTCTGTGACAGTCACTTTACCATGAAGTTAATCTTTTCAGTCTTCAGTGAAGGACTCTGCAACAGAGAACCTATTTCTTGCCATGTTGATTTTTTAGGAGAGGTAGGCATTTTATTTCGGAGAACCATTACTCATTGTACTATAAGAGGGCAGGACCTTTTTTTCCCTTTTTTCTTTTCTCCTGCCTGACAGCCCTTTATCTGCCTTTGATGAAATGGTACTTTGGCATACAGCTGCATCCCACTCAGCCAGAGGGCTACAATGTGAAGACATGTGGGACTCTGCTTGTTATAGAATAAGGGCTCAGTAGATGTTCATTTTCTTCCTTTCTTCTATAGGTGAAATTTATAGTAATAATGATTTTCAAAATAGTTATAATTTATTGAATATTTACTAAGTTTCAGCTCTTTGTTAAGCATTTGACATGTATTATCTCAATCCTATACAGGCTGAAGTAGGGATGTAATGAAATACAACTCCCATGTCCTTTTTGCTGCACTTACAAGACTTTGAATTCCTCAAAGACAGACCTGTGTATTATTACACATTTTGGAATCCTTAGGGTAGGGTCCAGCACTTAGTACTGGGAAGGACTCAATATCTATTGATTGAATTCAAGATTGAATGAACAAATAACATTCAGGCATCCGTGTCCACTACTCCTGGGCAGGCAGCCCCTATCGAAACCCACTTTCCTCAAGCTCCAATCCTCTCCTGTCTTAGAATTTCAGGCTGAATCTCACCTGACTTGAGGGAGCTGCTTCCCAAACTGACATCAGCCACATTAAGGGAGATGCAGAATCCATAGGATTCTAATAGCGAGGTTTTAAGCAAGTGTACCAAAGCCACAGATTGAATGTCAGGTGCTGAGGGGTAGGCTTATTTGAGCAGCAGGAAGACTCGTTATTCGACAGTGTAGATGACCTTGGAAGACAAGGCTAGAATAAAGGACCAGTCACCCAAGGCTGCTGCCAAGCTTTGTTCAATTAAGAGTGTTTTGAACAGGGCCTCAGGTTCTGGACTGTCAAGTCCCAATCAAGCCCCCACCAGAGGGCACTAGAAAAGACATCGGCTACTACACAGAGAAGCAGGGAGCATCATGCCAGTAAGAGTGTGACTCTTGAAACGGCTTAACAGGGCTGTGGCACTTCTGAAGACTCTACTTTGGATTGGGTACAGGTTCCAATGCAAATATATTTTTACTATATTTTACCTGCATTATACAATTTGTTTTTCAGATGAAATGCAATAGAGGTGCCTGGGTGGCTCAGTGGGTTAAGCGTCTGACTCTTGATTTCGGCTCGGGTCATGATCTCACATTCTTAGGATCGAGCCCCACATCAGGCTCTGTGCTGAGAGCATGGAGCCTGCTTGGAATTCTCTCTCCTCCTCTCTCTCATCTCCTCCTACCCTCTCACTCTCTTTCTCTCACTCAAAATAAATAAATAAATAAATAAACTTTAAAAATAAATAAAATAAAATAAAATAAAATAAAATAAAATAAAATAAAATAAAATAAAATAAAATACAAAGCAAATGAAAGAAGAGAAAAATCACCCCAAACAGTCCTGTTAACTCTTTTAACACACACACACACACACACACCACGTTCGTTTTTATTGACAAATATTTTCAAAGATAGAGAAAATTAGATTTGTATCCTAGTACAGGCTCAGAAGCATTAAAGACAAAGACTTTTAAAAATTGGGTTATATAAACCACCTTTGGAATGAAAATGGGGATTTGGAAGCATTAGCAAAGGAATGTGAATTATGGGAAAGTAGCAATGCGGCTACTGCATCAACCATAATATTGTTTCCATGGTGACATTAACACATCAGGAGGAACAAAACCAATAAGCCAAGGATAGAGTGGTGAGAGATACACCTTGTACAGAGAGATTCTTCTAGCACGCTATGCAATCTCTCTCCTGCCTTTTTCATTTCATTTCCTGACTGTCACATCAAAGGGAGAATCTCCTAGAAAATAACTAAATATTTTTTTAAAGATTTTATTTTTAAATAATCTCTACATACAATGTGGGGCTCAAACTTAGAACCCCACAATCAAGAGTCGCATGTTTTTCTGACTGAACCAGCTGGGACCCATCCTATATAATTTTTTAAAGGAACATTTTAATCTCAAATCATGAGTATGTTGTAACTTACTAACATCTTGCTGTGTGGTATGGGATCTGTGTTCTCTTCTGAAGAGGTGATGTTTCTAAGTTGTAGCTGAAGAAGAGTCTTTAGATTCGTGTCGGACCCCTGGCTCTTGTTCTGACCGCGTCCTCTGTCCTAATGTGGTCCAGGGAAAGTCTCCTCATCACGGGGCCTGCAGTTTTCCTAACAGCTGGGTGAGACAAATAGCATTTCAGTCACAAGCCTTTCCCCTCTGCCCGACCACCCTGTCTGATGGTGGTGGAGGCCACCTTCACCTCCCTTCTCCTTTCCTGACAGAGAGTAGGTATAGTACAGTGTTACAATAAACAGCACCTCAGCTAGACTGCTGGGTCCCATACTAACAATGTGGCTGACTTTGTGTGCTCTTGGGCAGGTTAGTTATGCTTCAGCTTTATCATCCATAAAATAGATCCAATAATGGCACCCAGTGCATAACGTCACTGTGACTGAATGAGATGGTCCATTATACATTGCTTAGCACAGTGCTTGACCCACAAAACATGGACAAGGACCCTAACCATGTTTGTGGTGGAGGTTGTCATTACTTTTTTCGTCTGGGAGGAGACCCATCACCGTAAACCACATTCATCTGTAAAGCATGACATATGTCAAGCAAGTGGCATCATGGCAGCTCTCTAGAGTACTTCTAGAGGTAGTCAGAAATGTTGCTTCCCAGAATGTTGGATTTACCCTGCAGTGGTGTTTATCTGCATGAGAAGGTCAGCCTTTAGTCATTTAAGAAACGATTACTATGACATTGTTTGAGATAGTAAGAATTCTAATTAGATCATAGAAATTGGAAGGTCCATGTTTCTCTTTGTGTCAGCTTTCCTCTTTGGACTTGTGCCCTGCTTCCTGCAGTGCTGCTCTGGAATTGTTGCTCTGAGGACATTTTTAAACAACCCGAATAAATCCTATTTTAAAATTCCGTGAAATAAAGTTCTATTAAGGTAGGAGTTGGCAGAGCTCCCTTTATTCATTTGCACTTTAAAAGAGAATTATTCATCAGCTGTAGAATTTTCATTTCTTCCAGTGAGTGCAAACAGTGGTGAAGGGCTCCTGGGCCCCTCTGCTGAACATTCAGAATGCTGTCCACACTGTCATCAGATAGTACATTTGGATGAGCCCTCAAATGCACCCTGGGATGCCCCTGAGCACTGTAGTTCTTCTGTGACAAAAAATCTTTCCTTTCTTCCCCTGGTGGTTTGAAGAATGTGCAGAAAGGGTGAAAGGGCACCTAGAGGGAAGAGCTTAGGACAGGAGCAGAACCAAAGGTTGCAAAGGGATGAACGTGAGAAACATGACCAGTCATTTACTGGCTCTCTCCCAAGTCAATGGAGGAGGTTTAAGAAAACAAGTTCAGGTAGGAGATCAGCATTGGCTAGCATAGTTGGGAAAAAACTGAAGAGCTAAGTTGTGCTGGAAACACAGGGATTAGAATGAAGTCTAAGAAATGGAGGCAGAAGCCCACTTGCCAATGTGAAATGAGACTAGACACAGACAGGCATTGTTGACTATAATCACCAGGCTGTGCATTAGCTCTCCAGAACTTATTCATCTACTAGTTGCAAGTTTGGGCCTTTAAGTAACATCTCCCTAAATGCCAGCCCGCCAGCCCCTGGTAATCACCATTCCAATCTCTGTCTACAAGCCGTTGCAGGACCTTACATGGAAAAGTAGGATGGTGGCAGTGGTGTTTAAGATGTTAGAACATACATGATGAAGGGGAGATGAGGACATTTGGCTGTGAGCTGTGGCTGGCTCCAGTCACATAGGGAAAAGAACTGTGCTCAAGGAGAAGCTTGTCCAACCCCAGGTCTGATGTGCCTCTCCTCAGAGGTGACTTCACTAGAGTCCTCCTACATCCACAGTTTCTCAGTAGGAAAAGGGAGATCATCCTTCTCCACAAAAGATTTAGAAATTTGCAGAGGCATTTTTGGTTGTCATCGTGGCTGGAATGTAATGGGACAGGACCAGGATGGCTAAATCTTCTCTGATGGGGACAGACCCATGCAAAGAACAGTACCCCAACCATGCCATGCCAACATGCCAACAATACCCCCTGAGACATGTGGATTGAACATCTCTTTACAGTGCAGGTAGAGAGGTGGGATATCCCAGGATGGAGAAAAAGGTCCCGGAAGGTCATGCTCAGTCAGTGCATTGAGTTTCTCCCAGTGACATACCCCTAAGGGTAGGTGGGCCAGAAGACCCTAAGGTTCTTTTCAGCTCTTACTACTGAGACTTTCAATATGAAGTGGACAAAACTTATACAAAGTTAAAACGAACTTAGGTAACAGCTTTCATTTATTACTAGGTATGAGGTACTATAATAAGCTTCCTATACATGATTTTATTTATTCCTCACAGTAAGCCTGTGAGGTGTGGGGATGATATCCATTTTACACTGGGAAGCAAGCAGTTAAATAAGTTGTGCAAAGCCACACAGCTTTAAGGTGGTGGAGCTTGGGCTAAGAAAAAGTAAATACACTCAAATCAGACCCGAAAAAATACTCAGACTATGTAGTTCATACTATTCTAATATTGGAGGCCACATGTACTGGGCTTTGTACTGAATCCAGGATCATCACAGGAAAACCAGAACCAACAGCAGCCTCTGTTGTCTCAGCTGGCATTGTGTTCTCGGCCTGTGCCAGAGCCGCAAAGTGAATTAAATACGTTTTTTAAAAGGAGTTTAAAAGGTTTTTTTTTTTTTTTTATTTACTAGTAAATCCCATTACACATTTGAGAACATTTAAATTGAGAGGGGAGCCAACCTAAAAACTAACAAATCATCAAATTCATTCTAAAATACAATGCCTTCCCATCTCCCCCACATTTTATTTACCTCTATTACTTCTGCATTTTTGAATCCTGAAAGATCATGGTTTGAAATGAACTCTTGATATGTAGAAACTTAATGGCTTTCTGACAAAAAGGTATAATATCCATTTTCTGGTAAGAAGAAATACAAGGTGAGCTTGTCTCTACAAGGAGTGAGTTCCTCTGAGTTTGAAAATTAAAACCCACTTTTTCATTGCCCCCAAGCCAGAGCCTCACAGCCAGTGTCCCCAGCTGGCCAGCAGCCTCCTGTTCCCTTATATTCGGAGTCAGTACCTTTGGGATAGGGCTTTGCAATCTGTGTTTGTAACAAATTCCTTGGGTGATTCTTCTGATAAGGCACAATAAGAAAATACTGTCTGAGGTTGATGGGGGGGGTGGGGGAGAGGAGAAAGTGGATGATGGGCATTGAGGAGGGCACCTGTTGGGATGAGTACTGGGTGTTGTATGGAAACCAATTTGACAATAAATTATATTTAATATTAAAAAAATAAAAATAAAAATAAAATGCATAGATCTTGACCCCCCCCCACACACACACACAAAGAAAATACTGACTAAGGCCGTGCTATGAAAATCTTGTCCAAAATTGAGCCACAGAACTCTTAGTAACTCATTGGCTTATAATAACTATCTTTATAACATCTTAATAATGTAACCTTGAATTTACATTTTGTATACAGTTTACAAAGTACTTTTATATAAAGCACACCATTTGAGGCCTTAAGAATAGATGAGCAAACGGAGATCCCACAATGTCATTTGTCCCAGATCCTACTGTGAGTAAAATAGAATAACAGGGATTTGGATCCAGACCTGCCCCATTTTAATATGCCTCATGCGTGAGCATCAGCTGGCACCTGCAGAGGCTGGGTGGCCGTGAGGGTGTGTGATATTGGTCCCTGAGTGGCCGAGGTCTTCATGGTCCCTTGAGAGCAGCATCATGTCAGGACAAGTGCACTGCACACAGATAAGGCCATTTATGCCAGGACTGCTTCTTTTCCAATTGCTTTTTCCTTAAAAACTTCAAAGACCTTGCTTTCGTTCCTTGACATGTTTGAAACTTCTGCAAGGATCTAATTTATCCAAGCAAGGATCTGGTTTGTCCAAAGACCAAATGAAGGCAGAATACCTGAGAAACTAACAATTTCAAGTTAACTTACATCTCAGAAGCCTATAAGAGTGATTTACTTTTTGGATGGGAAAGAAAATTATTTAACACAGAAATAGATGAATTTTATTCCAGATTTATCAGAAATGATATAGAAGTGTGGCAAATGTATCATTGTAAAGCCCCTTAATAGTTTTGTTTTTAAGAATCTTGGATGGTAGGGTGTTAGAAAAAGGGGTGGACTTCATTCATTAGAAACACTACGGGAAATCTAATATTGCTAGATTAACTTATTTTAATGTTAAAGAATTACAGAATTTTCAAACAACTTTCCTCATTGTGCAGAAAGCAGTCGATTACTTTGTAATTGAACTTATGATACCCCATTCAGTTCAACACTATAAGCCTCTCTGCCCAGATATCGCAGGCAAGGAGGGGCTTTCTTTACTATAAAACAGGGAGGGCTACTTTTGAATGAGTACTAATAGTGACACCTTTAAAGAAATCTGAAAGCCATGAGTTCTTATTTAAAATGATAGAGCTGAACTAGCCCCTCTTTTAGATTCTACATATTTGTATTAGCTCTGAGATATGCTGTTTCCTTTCGGTTGGAACTTGCACATCGGCAGCATTTTCAGTATGGAGACTATGCTGCTTGGATTCAGAGCTGCAGCTGATGTTTGCCCAAGTTTAAGGGGAGACTCACTATCTGGATATGGTTTCTCCTTTGTGACCCCCTGGACAAGGCCAGCAGAGCTTTTAGAAGCAGAAAATTTAGGTTAATCCCAGCTCAGGCATTTTTCTCACTGTGTGACTTGAGGCTCCTTTCAGCTTCACCCTACTCACCTGAGAATCTGAACTAACAGCATCTACTTCATGCATGGATTGTTGTAGAGATTAAATGAGATGTATCTCATGGAACCAGCCAAAATAAGAGCCTAATAATTCATACCTTTTTTTCATTTTAATTACATTTGTTCTGCAAAACAAAGAGTTGTTTGGTCTAAATCAAGAGGTGCCTTTTTTTTTTTGCAGAATTCTTTTTTCTAACAAATTCTTATAAAATAAAAAGGCTTTTGGTGGTCAAAAATTCATGACTGTTCATAGAATTATGGAAACTCTGAAATGTATCCTGAAAGATATATTTTAAAAGTACACATTGAACACCCGTTAGGATGACTTCTATCAAAAAAGAGAGGCGGGGGGGGGGGGGGGAGAAAACTAGTGTTGGTAAGGGTTTAGAGAAACCGGAACCCTTGTCCTTTGTTTGTGGGATGAATGTAAAATGATACAGCTACTATGGAAGAGTTTGGAAGTTACTCAAAATATTAAGTACAGAGTTACCCTATGGTCCAGTAGGACCACTCCTTCAATACAAAAGAATTAAAAGCAGAGTCTTGAAGATATATTTAAACACCCATGTTCATAGTAGCATTGTTTACAATACACACAAAGTGGAAGGAACCCGAGTGTCCATTAACAGATGAATGAATAATCAAAATGTTAAACAAACGTTAAACAAAAGGAGATGGTGGGCTGGAGAGAGACCTGGCAGAGCCTTATCTAAATTGTTGATGAGAGATCTGCTGTTAATCCAAGTAAAAACTTCTAACAGTATTAACGATAAACAGCTTCATATTATCCTTAAAAGAACATAAATAAATTGCCTGAGGTTTTTAGAGCAGAATAGATCCAAATAGTCAGAGCCTGGTTTTATAGCAGACATCAAACATCTAAGCATTTGCTGCTGCTCCTGGGGAGCCCAGCATCTCCCAATGTCTAATCCTATAGGATCTGGTCAGTTTCTGTGGGAAGAGTGAGGTGGGAGTGTCGATACCATCAGTATTTTTCAGTGTCAGTCTCAGCAAGACCTGTGTGGACTTAATCTCCTTATCCAGAAATCACAGAAAGAGAAAAGTTGCTGTTAGTAAAACTGGAGAAGAGGAAAAGACTTTGCCTAAAAAGACCTATTTCATTTAAGGAAAACTTCATGAAGTAAGAGGAAAATGGACTTTAACAATGATAGTCATCTTAATAATGACTGCTGTAGCAGTCATGGAGGGTTCCCTCTCAGTTGAATATTTAATTGTTTTAGAATTTGTGTTTGATTGGGACCATATCAAGGAACTAAACTAAAATGGTCATATTGTTTAACTTTTCATTATCTAAAAGACTGTGAGTGCTATCATCCACCTGCTCTTCTACTTAGTGAGAACCTCCCAGACATGTTTAAAGAAAAGTAGAGAGAGGAGAGGGGACTGGGGATCAGAGGTCTACTGCCCTTTATATGTTTAAATGGAATGAAAAGTCTTCCATTTATCACAAGGTAGGAAGGGGCTCTGATTTCACTTCAGGAAGTTGTGGGAAAAATCTGGCTTTGGTGACAATTTCATAAAGAAACTTGGCCACTACCTCAGCCAGGTTCTTCAGAAACAGCTGAGAAGAAAGAAAAAGCCAGCAATTCCACCATTTCCCAAGAAAGGTACTTGTTTCTTCCAAGTCCTTGGAAGTTTAAAAAAAAGTATGGCTTCCCATGTTTCTATCACGTTCTGTCACGTGTATCGTGTTCTATCAGCCACTGCTATGCCCCTTCTTCCACTCTCCCCCCCAGTTCCACTTACTCCAGACACACCCCTTCTGAGGTTTTCACAGGCTGAACTGTGCTGAGCAGACCTGTCCATCTCCAACACCCCTTGCGTCAGCCCTAAGAACTGTCCCTTTAGCACCTTCTTAGAGTTCACTCATTACTTCAGGTCTGCCATGTGAGATGTGTTTATGTCATCCATTTTTAAATGTCAATATTATAAATAATAAAAAGGGTAATAATAGCTAACACTTTTTATAATGTTTACTAAATGCCAAGAAACATTGTTAAGACTACCTTATTGGTGCACCTGGGTGGCTCAGTCGATTAAGCGTCCGACTATTGATTGCGGCTCAGGGTCATGGGATCTAACCCCACATTAGGCTTCACACCTAAAAATAAACAACTAAATAAATAATAAATTTTAAAATAAGACTACCCTGGGGCCCCTGGGTGGCTCAGTTGGTTAAGCATCCAACTCTTGACTTTGGCTCAGGTCATGATCTTGCAGTTTGTGAGTTCCAGCCCCACATCGGGCTCTGAGCTGACAGTGCGGAGCCTGATTGGGATTCTGTGTCTCGTCTCTCTCTGCCTCTCCCAAACTGGTGCTTTCTCTCTCTCTCTCTCTCTCTCTCTCAAAAAAAAAAAAAATTAAAAAGACTACCCTTACTAACTCAATCCTTATGACAAGTCTATATGATAGAACTATTATTGGCCTAATTTTATAGATAACAAATCCATGATTCAGAGAAATTAAATGAAGTTGCCTAAGGTTAGGCAGCTAATGTGGGGTCGATCTGGGATTAGAAGCTAAGTGGTCTAGCTCCAGAGTATTAGCTCTTAACTGCTGTAGTATTGGACCACAGTGTTCTCTTTATCTGCTGGCACACTATGAGGTGCTGCAGGAATGCTCTACTAATAAGAATCGGTCCTAGATTTATACTGTTTAGAAGTTCAGGGACAGCATGATCTGCTCTGGTGAAAAAAGCATAAACTTTGGGGTAGCAAATTATGACAGTTTTGTGACTTTGGAAAGCTATTTTTATTTTTTGTTCTAGTTTCCTCATCTGTAAGAACAAAAACAAAAACAAAAACAATTAGATAGTACCTGTTTCTAGAGTTGGTGTGTGGGTTGGATGAGATAAGAAATATGGAATACCTGTGACTTTCCTTCCTGCTTCTGACATGAATTATCTCATATCCGCACTTGGCCACCCCATGGTGGAGGCACTGTAGGTATTATGTCCATTCTACAGATAAAAACATAAATATTGGTAGAGGATACGGCACATTCCCAACATCATATATCAGGAAGAAGAGTGATCCTTCTCATTTCCAGTGACATGCTTACTAAGGAATAAAATTGAAGTAATGTTAGAATTCCCCACCCCCTACACTCATTATGAAAAATCTTTGTATTTCTAGGACAGTTTTATAGTTTAGGAAACACAGTAAAGATTAATCCTTATTTTTGGATTAGGAAAGCGTGAAGAAACAATCATCTAGAATCACAGCACTGAGGGAGAGATTATTAACATTGGGGTCAATATCTCTACAGCTTTTTTAGAATGTGTGTATACATATACTTATGCATAAATGTGAGAGCATATTTTTATTTAATAATATATTTTGTGGTGTGTTACTGATTTATCACAGCCTACCTTCAAAGTTATAGCACTTTACACATATGAGAACAGGGTCATTCTCATTTACTTTTGCACATGTTGTAGAGCCCACAGTTCATTTTACAGTTCCTGCTTTAGATAATCAATTATCTTTTATATTTCCCTTCAGTCTTGCCATTTCTGTATTTCTCTGTGTGGGTCTAAGCTTTGTCTGGTATCATATTCCTACTGCCTGAAGAACTTCCTTTAATGTTTTTTGTATTGCAGGTTTGATGGTAATGAGGACTCCCAGCTTCTGTTTATCTTAAAAAGTCTTTATTTCTCCTTAATTTTTTAGAAGATATTTTGGCTGGGAATAGAACTCTCATTTGACAAGTGTTTATTTTTCAGTATTTAAAGATGCCCACTACGTTTTCAGCATTGCATAATTTCTGAGGCTGTAATTATTGTCTTTGTTCTCTATATGAAATATGTCCTTTTTTCCTTCTGGTTACCTTCACAATTTTTCCTTTATATTTCATTTTCAGAAATTAGATTGATGTGTCTAATTGTGACATTTGCTGGTTTATAGTTTATCTTGCTTGGTGTTCTCCAAGCTTCTTGGATATGTCATTTCATGCATTTCATTATCTTGAGATAATTCTTGACCATTGTCTCTTCAAGTATTTCTTCTGCCCCATCTTCTCTCTTCTCCTTATTCAACTCATTTGTTTTGTACTGTACCACATCCCTTAGATTTCGGTTTTCTTTTCCACTCTTTTTTTCTTTGTGTTTGGATCATTTATATTGACATATCTTTAAGTTCACTGATGCTTTCCTCAGCTGTGTGAAGTCTGGTGATGAGCCCATCAAAGGAATTGTTTCTTATATTGTGGTTTTTCTTACCAAGGGTTTCTATTTGACTGAAACCCCGTATCTTTGGTGAAATCCCCTAACTTTTGATGCCTGTAGCTCACTGTTCCACTAGACAGAATGCAGGAGTGACTAAGGTAAATAGTATCTTTGGATATGGGCACATGTTTGTCAGGCTATAAATGTGGAAGGTTGAGCCTAGTCAAAAGTTTACATTTTGTTTGAGTGTACCACAGGCTTCTCCTCCTTCCTCTGGAGGAGAGCTGCACTCCCTTATGCTCAGGGTGGCGGCTGGGTGGGGAGGAGGGTAGAAAATTTTAGTGGTGTTGGTGCTTCATCCTCAGCTCTCCCTACACACCTGAAGCATGAAGATGTCTCTCACGAAGCTCCTGTCTGGCCTCGGCAGCTGACTACTGTTGCTTGTTACTCTATGCTAGGCTCCTGCTGGGACTGAGGGTTCTTTCATTCTGTCTTGGCTTCAGTCTTAGGGAGTGTGCCTGGGCCTCAGGGCTGAGTCTTTCTTAACATTCCTGCCCTTTCGACTATGGCAGCCAACCTCTGCCTTGTGTCTGTGGTTTTAGATTTGAAGGCTTTTCATATATACTGCCAAATTGCATCCCAGAAAGCATGTGTAAATTTATATTCCACAAGCAGCAAATGAGGGTTCTCTTAAATAAGCATTTTCATCTCTAATACCAGTAGGCTCTTTTGATATGTTGGGAATCCATAATTTTGTTCCTCACTTATATAATGGAAATGCAGCACTGGGTCTTGTGCATAGTAGGGCATAAAACATTTTTATTAGTTATCTGATGAATCAGAATATAAATGTCCCATTGAGTGGTCCAAAGGTACCACTTTCATTTCAGTTTGTTCCAATTTGTCAGAAGCAGTCACTACCAGATTCTGGAATACAAAAATATGTGTTTCACTCAGAAGCTCCATTTTATAGAGAGAAGCAATAGTTGTTAGATGGAGGCATTATGATCCCTGACTGAAAAATACTACTGCACAAGGAGCTAGAAAAATGAATTATCATTCTGATTCTGCCTCTAATTCTTTGTCTTTTAATATACAAATTACTGACCAGTTCTATTCTGCAGTTTATGTATCTGTCAAATAGGGTTAGTGATTTTATTTCAATAGAGTGTCATGAAGGTAAAGTGAAATTACATAAGGGTAAGCCCTTTACAACACTTTTCAAGTGCTATAGAAATATAAAATATTCCTCTAGGAAGGGCCAGATAGGTGTAGAAAAATGTGGGAGTTAGAATTTCAAGGCACACTTTTGACATCTATGCATCACTGTATGAGAGAGTACATGAATATGGAAGAGAGCAAAATTAGAAGTAGAGTCTTCTTCTCACTAAAATTAGCCTACTTGTAATAGAGGTTAATTAAGTCCTTCTCAACCAGGCAAGGGCACAATTTTAAAGGGAAATCGCAAGTAAGTAAGCCCTGACTCCTGCGGGGAAGGGATGAGGTCTTAGCACCATATCCCACTCTGGGCTCAGTAAGCTTCCTGGTAGACCATGTCTCCTACAGACCTAACCTGACCCTCCACCTGCTGTCTCAGGTCAAGAATTCATCCACTGTGATGCTTGGGTCACTGGAGTGACCCACAATGGAGACAAGCAAGACAATTAAAAAGTCATCAGGAAGTTTGTGTCCTTCTGCCAGCAAAAGGGGACCAGAGCATACACAATGTACAGCATATAGTTTTACTTCCTCTTTTGTAAACTGTTACACACAGTTGAAACCTTCAGCCATAGCTGGTAGGTATACAGCAGGTCAGCCCCTAGGCCAAATCTGGCCTACCATCTGTTTTTGTAAATAAAGTTTTTTTTTAAATATTTATTTATTTTTGAGAGAGAGAGAGAAAAAAAGACAGAGCATGTTCAGGGGAGGGGCAGAGAGAGAGGGACACACAGAATCTGAAGCAGGCTCCAGGTTCCAAGCTGTGAGCACAGAGCCCAACACAGGGCTCGAACCCATGAACTATGAGATCATGACCTGAACCAAAGTCAGATGCTTAACCAACTGAGCCACCAGGTGCCCCTGTTTTTGTAAATAAAATTTGATTGGAATACAACCACTCCCATTTCTTTACATATTTTGTATGGCTGCTTTACACTACAATGGCAGAGTTGAATAGCTGCAATAGAACTTGTATTGCCTAAAAAGCTGAAAATATTTGCTATCTGGCCCAATGCAGAAGAAGTTTGCCTACCGTTGGTCTAGAGCAATGATATTCATCCTGTGTACTCCCACCAGCATTACTGAAGCACATTTGTTTTACTGAGATCTCTTTCTTCTTCTTTCATTTAATGAATCATTTGATACTTCAGCACCTAAAAATAATGAGGGAAAGAGTAGTTCGGATAGGAGAATGTAATGCTAACAGCATTATAGTTTATAATGTTTAAAAAACTTTATAGGAAGTACAGGGCAAAAAGAACATGTTAAATAACACCCCATGAGGATTAAATCATGGAAGTTAGAAAATTCTACATGATCAATTATCCAGTTTTTTCAATAAGTAGTCATGGAAAAAAGAAGGTGGAGTAAGGCACCTATGGAGATTAAAAGACTTAAGGGACATTTCAACCTAATGCAGGTGTGGATCTTCTCATTTGAACAACCCTACTGAGCTAACTGGACATAATGGGAGAATTTGAACACTGACAGGGTCTTAGTGTTATGAAGGAATTATTTTTACTTTGTTAAATATGATAATGGTATTGTGACTATTTGTTTAAAAAAATCCTTGATGCCTAGGGTTTTCTTTTCCTTCTCTCAGACTTCTCCAGAAAAAAAAGTAGTAGGGAGTATACAAGAAATAATATTCCTAAGAGGTTGATAAGTATTGAACCAGAGTGATGAGTACATAAAACTCATGCCTTTCTCTCAAACTTTGTATCTGTTTGAAAATTTTCATTATAGTGTTTAAAAAAAACATAAGCTTGAGTCATATTTTAATTTGAATCCTGGTTTTTCCAGCTATTTGTACATCTATGAAATGGACATTGTAAGTCAGATTGTTTTGTGGCATTGTGAGGATTATGAGAATTAAGTGAGATAGTAGAGTTTAGCACAGTGCCTAACATATAGGAAATAATCAATGCCTGGTAGCTATTATGTTGTATCTGCTATCAAATGGCAAAAATACAACCCCATAGGAGCCTAGTTCACTGATCATATAATTAACTTAGGTGAACAACGGACCTAAAATCCATATCGTTGCTACAAAGGAATAAGGAGCCAGCATAGAGAATGTTCTCACAACATACACATATTTCCCTGACAGTCTGGAAACAATCATAACACCTGTAAGATGCATGGGGGAAAACCTGTGGTATTGAGTATCATGACTTTAATTTCAGATTGTCCTAACAATATGTTTATTCCTCAATGGTAATAATAAAAAAAAAAACAGTTTTCTGTGAGATTGCTAACAAATGCCTGCAAACACACTTTAGCCCCACGTGCATGAGAAGTCCTGTGACTTTGTACAGTACTGACTGATTTTCCACCTTGCGTAACTATTGTTTTTCCTTGATATCTTGTGCTCATATGAACCCAGAGATGGTGCTGAGCACCATACTCCTTTAACTGAGTCTGGCTGGCTTAATCAGCCACTTAGTCAACCACACATTAGCCAGTATATATCACACAAATTTGCAGGAAAACACATTGACTTAACGGTGCAAAATTTTAGAGCAAAACTAACAAACAAACAAAAAAAACAAAACCAAAAAAGACCCCATCTCATCCATCAGTCACTGCAGCTAAGTGAAATAAACTTGAACCCACCTTCAGAATGTGTTCCTTAAAATTCATCCCTTTTGGGGGGAGAGGGGAGTCTACTGAGTAAAATTACTGTCAGAGAGAAATGTTGGGAAGCATTCTGTTCACAATGGATGTTAAAAAATGTAAATAAAAAAGTGAGGACATGTTGGGGGGGAGTTGGGGAAGCAATGTTTCGGTTGAACTGAAGATACCAAAACTGTCCTTTTTTTCTGTTCTTCTACAGAATGACATCACGCCTTTACACGTTGCATCAAAAAGAGGAAATGCCAATATGGTAAAACTCTTGCTTGATCGAGGAGCTAAAATCGATGCCAAAACAAGGGTAAGTGCAATTTGTGTGCATGCTTATACTTATTTTCAGGAATAGTAATCTTCCCCTGATACCTTCACACTGGTTCAACAGTGGCTTCACTTTTACTTCATTTGTTGTAGCCTCCAAGAAAATTATTCTAAATGTATTTGTCCCAAAATGGAATGCTGATCGACATGTATAAATCTGTAACACGTTTATATGGCGTATGATTTTAATTATAAAAACTAAGGCTTAAGGTCTAGAGTTTTAGTTGAGTTTGCATTTTTAAGAATGTAATCACTACCTGACCTGATAGGCTGGGCTGTTTGGTCAGTTTAATACTAAAACTGACAGTTACTCTATTTAAAAACAAATTGGTCTACTTTTGTACACTGCTGGTGCAAATGTAAAGTGGTACAGTTACTCTGGGAAATGGTAGAGAGGCTCCTCAAAATATGAAAACTAGAACTACCCTACCATCTGGCAATTCCACTACTGAGTATTTACCCCCAAGTATGGAAAACAGTATCTTGAAGCAATATTTGCCCATTCCTCTTCATCACGGCATTGTTCACAATTGTCAAAAGATGGAAGCCACACAAATGTCCATTGACAGATGATGGATGAACAAAATGTAATGTATATATAGATGGTGGAATATTATTCAGCCTGAAACAGGAAGGAAATCCTATCATTCTACAACATGAATGAATCTTAAGGACATTATCCTGAGTGAAAGAGGACAGTCACAAAAGTATAATACTACATGATTCCATTTTTATGGAATTTCTAGAGTAGTCAAAACCATAGAAGCAGAAGCAGAATGGTGTTTGCTTGGGTTTTGGGGGCAGAGAAATGGAGAGTGTTGTTTAATAGGTTATAGAGGCTCAATTCTGCAAGATGAAAAATTTCTAGAAATGTTATACATAGCAATGTGAATACAGTTAACACTACTGAAATATATACTTAAAAATGGTTAAGGAAATAAATTTTGTGTGTTTTTTACCACAATTTAGAAATCAAAAAAAAAAAAATACAAAGCTGTCTGGGTAGGTGTTTGGCATGTTGCTTATTCGGTGCAATGCCTTTTGGGTAGAGGAAAGAACTGAGACTCAGAAGCAAGTTTGAATCCCAGATGCTGACCTTAGCCAGTTGACTTAGGTAGGCTGTTTAACCTTCTGCATGTAATTTCTCTTTCTGAAAATAAAGAAAATTAATGGCCACCTTGAAGGTTATTGCAGTGATCAAGCTAATGTTTGTAAACTGTGTTGCAAAAAGTAGGCCAGAAAGAGGTCACAGCCATTGCTTATATAACTCACAGGTCCAGTTAGCATTAAACTTGTAATCAGGGGATTATTTTGTCCAACACTTCTTGTGTTTGTTCCAAGATGCGAGCAAGAGTGAGGCTAACGGAGAGGTGATCTCACTATACCCAGCCCCCTCTCTGAGGGTTTGGGGTGGTTTTCCCTATCTTGCCATTGTAGCCCCGGCAATCCCGTGCTTCCTCCTCACAAGAATCCTTATCTCCGTGTTTCTAAAACTGGCCTGGTAACCTGCATTCGATTCCTGTGGCTCCTTGATTTACTACTTCATTTATTGTTCACTGTGTGTATTCCCTCAAGCAATAAATGATTACGGAGTGGGCCTACTGTGGGGCAGATACAGGAAGACTGCAAGACACTGTCCTTACCCTCATGAAGCTGACAGGCAGTCAACTACCTGTGCTCTGACCCGAGAACAGCCCAACTGTAGTTAGTTAGCAGGACACCCGGGCTTCCTTTTCCTGATAACTACTGACCCTGAAAATGTGTATGTACCTTAAAAGAAACCAGCTTTCTAGAGAGGAGGAGTGAAGAAAGATGAAGTTTGACCCCTAGAGGACTGTCTGACTGGGGAAGGAGATTGAATAGAGCTCCTAGTGAATTGACTTTGCATTCTGTAATAAGAAGCCATTACCAATATGCTAGAGCTGTCACTTTAAATGGCAGGGATCTTCCGCTAATATAGGCTATTTCAAGAGGTCATAAGGAATAAAACAGAATTGGTGCTGTGCCACTCGATTACAATGTAAAGCTTAAGGATCATTTGTGAACAGGGAAGATTTTTAGGAAGAAAAATGAGAAATACTAGAGCCAAGCAGGAAAGAGGAGCTTGAAGAGATATACCTGGTTATCCAGCTGGGGTTTTAGTGAGTATGTGGATTAGAAATTACCTTATTTCTCCCTCTCTCAAAATAATCATCAATAACTGGCAAAATTCCTTTTCAGTTACTTTACCTCATTTATGCAAAAACTACCTGCTGTATTTGATACAATGAAGGAGAAAGGGGCATATGGGGAACTCAGACCTCATGTTTATGAGGCAGACAGTGGCACCAGGGCAAAAACTTAAAAACTCTTCTGGATAAAAGTATTAGAGATATGAGGGCACCTGAATGGCTCAGTCAGTTAAATGTCTGACTCTCAGCTCAGGTCAAGAACTCATGGTTTGTGAGATCGAGCCCTGTGTCAGGCTCTGCACTGACAGCAAGGAGCCTGCTTGGGATTCTCTCCCTCTTTCTCTGCCCCTCCCTTGCTCTCTCTCTCTCTCTCAAAGTAAATAAATAAACATTAAAAAAATAGTATCAGAGATATGGAATAATGTAGTATGCAACTTTGCATACTATGCAAATTCAGGGGGCAACCTGGTTTCTCTAACACTTTGTCTCCCTGTTGTGAAAGCCTATCTTATTTTGAATAAGATGCAGACTCCTTTTTACCATCCATTCAGTTGTAACCGGGATTCACTTTTCTCCTGTGTTCTGTGAATGGCGCGTGAATGTGAAGGAGACAGACACAGAGAACAGAGAAGCCTGTCCTACTTCTCTTGTTGTCCTACAAGGAGTGGGGTGAGGGTGGGATGGCATTTGGGCACAGACTGAATTCCTGGCAGACGATATCGAAGAAAGCATAGTACATACCCCAAATATGTAAACTATTTTGTGTTCTTCTCATCAAAGCCTCCCTTCTCTCTGGCTGAAATGACTGAGTAGTCATTGGGTGTGTGGGTGAAAGGGAGGAGGCCAGCTGAAATGTCAGAAAGCCCTGAGGCCAAGCCTAAAAACAGAAAACAGAATTGTTCATAAATGCAAGTTTTAACTACTCAATCTGGTAACTCTTGAGAGAATAAATATTGTTATCTACCCATCCACCTCCTACCAATTACTTAGGACTGTTGTGGCTACCTTGCTACATCAGTAGTCGGTTTAGAGACAGGAGACATCTCAGGCGCCAGCACTCCAAGGGACCTCGTTGGCTTACTCTGTTCCCTGCATGTGCTGCTGACCTAATAAAGTACTCAGTTTAAAAGCAGACTCTTAGAGCTCTTTTATTCAAGCAAGGAAACTTGATTTATGGTCAGAGTAGTTTAGGAGGACTTGAGCAAGATTTTACCAGCCAGAAAAGCAAGATGAGAGTGATCAGTGATCTGATCTCTAGTCTTAAGTATGACTTGCAAGTAAAACTGTGACCTTAGGCAAGTTCACCCTTCTGAGTCTTAGTTTCTGTCCCAGCATGGATGGAGCGTTTTTCCAGATGATTTTACAAGCTCTCCCATTTGGAAGGACACCACCTATTGTAGCTTCACTGTAAAACTCAAGATGGTTATGTAAGTCAGATTGATGTTACCAAAATGGTAAAGTAGGGGAGCTCAGCCTCCAACCCCCAACAAAGATCAACAAGAGTTCGGAAGCATCCACAAAGAAAAGCAGTTCTGGGAGAGCTCAGGAGTGCTCTTAGGAATCTTCAGCAACTCAGTGTGGGGAAGGAAAAAAACCCATCTGAGAATAATTACAAAAGAAGGGAAGGAAGAGCAGCTTCATTTTGCCTGCATCATCCAATCTCCCAGGCTGGCACTGCTCACTGCCAACAGGGAACTCCTCAGCTTGGAAGAATTTCCCTTACCAGAAAAGGGAGAGTGAAGTGAATGGCTGGCTTCCCTAGCTTTCAGGACATTGTATGAAGGACCCTCTTCAGTTTGCAAACCAGATTGCAAACTGGTGTAGCCGTTCTGGAAAACAGTATGGAGGTTCCTCAAAAAGTTAAAAATAGAACTACCCTATGACCCAGCAACTGCACTACTAGATATTTATCCAAAGGATACAAAAATACTGATTCAAAGGGGCACATGCACCATAATGTTTATAGCAGCACTAGCAACAATAGCCAGGGTCACCTGGGTGGTTCAGTCTGTTGAGCATCCGACTCTTGATTTTGGTTCAGGTCATGATCTCACAATCATAGGATCGAGCCCCATATCAGTCTCCACACTGAGCATGGAGCCTGCTTGATATTCTGTCTCTCCTTTCTACACCCTTCCCCAACTCTTGCACATGCTCACTCGCTCACTCTCTGTCGCACTCTCTCAAAATAAACTAAAAACAAAAAACCAACAATTGCCAAACTATGGAGAGAGCTCAAATGTCCATTGACAAGTGAATGGATAAAGAAGATATATATATGTAATATATATTGTAATGGAATATTACTCAGCCATCAAAAAGAATGAAATCTCACCATTTGTAACAATGTGGATGGAGCTAAAGTGTATTATGCTCAGCAAAATAAGTCAGTCAGAGAAAGACATAGACCATATGATTTCACTCATAGGAATTTAAGAAACAAAACAGATGAACATAGGGGAAGGGGGGGGAGAGAGAGGGAAGCAAACCATAAGAGACTCTTAAACATAGAGAACAAACTGAGGGTTGCTGGTGGGGTGTTGGGTGGGGGATGGGCTAAAAGGGCAAAGGGCATTAAGGAAGACACTTGGTATGATGAGCACTGGGTGTTATACGTAAGTGACGAATCACTAAATTCTAGTCCTGACACCAATACTACACTATATGTTAACTAACTTGAATTTAAAGAACATCTTGGAAAGAAAAAAAAAGTTTCATCTGACCCAGAGACTGGCAAAGCTGAGATGAATAGAGATAGGAAGGAACAAAGAAGAGTAGATGCTACCAGTATCATCCATGCAGTGGGAATGACTGTGGTTCCCAGCCACCTGCTTTGCAGAAGACCTCAACAGCTTTCTTGCTATTAAAGTAACTAATGGCCGGAAGAGCCACTGTGGACTCCCTGAAGACTTCATTGGGTTTGGCCCCTGCAATATTCACATTCACAGACTCCAGCCTCCTGAGTCCCTCCCTGCTCCCTACCTACACCTCCACCCCCCCAAACCCCCAGACCCTGCTGCTAGAGCCAAGGGTCCACACCAGCAGCCAGCCCAGACCTCTGTGTCTGCACAAGTGTAAGAAGCCAGCCTAGACCCTGTGCTGCCCCCACGACTGTGTACGCACTTGGGGCTAGCCCTTCCAGCTGTGCATTTGCACACCACTGGCCAGACCCTCTACTGCCACCCACACACCTATGGCAGATCCTGTGGCATGGAAGGGCACACCCACAAGCCAGGGCCTTCATAGCAGTCCGTGGGTCTGAATCTGGCTCTGTCACCAGTCACTGGCCTTCACTCCTTAGCACATGTCAGGTAACCTTCTAGCTGTGCACCTGTATGCCCCAACCAGACCATCCTTACCGGCCTCCCAAGGCTTGGCACACACCCCCGGGAGACTGCAGCCACAGGAGTACACAAGAAGAGCAGAGCCCCCACAGCCGTTTGAAGGCCAGATCCGGTCCTATCTCATGTCACTGACCTGCACCACTGGGCTCACCTGAAGCTGGTCTTCCAAGCTGTGTTCCGGCACGCCCCTTGCCTGACTCCCAACACCAGCCTCTGCTGCAGTGTGCCCACGGTGAGGCCCCACAGCCACAGCAATACACTCAGACAGCCATGGCACCCACAGCTGCCTGTACACCTGCAGCTGGCCCACACCTTTACAACTGGCTCTGATCCCCACCGCTATGTGTATGTGTGAGACCGGCCCCACCACTATGTAGGGGACCACCCTATAGCTGTGTACATACCACCAGCTCCAGCCACCACCACCACCTGACCACGTCACCAGCCACTGGCCCTGGAGGTGCTGCTGAGGACTCAGACCACCCCCCCACAGTGCTCACCAAGAACTGCACAGTTGTCAATGCCATGAACCTGAGTGACCTGAGCAGATAAGACATCATATACCTCTTGGACCCAAACCACCACGCACCCCTGTATTTGGCCCTCTGTACCACTAGACCTGGGGTTACAGCACATTCCAGCGTGCCCCTGTGCACAAGTGAAAGTCTTTCCATATTGAAGTCAACCCATAAAGTATGGAAGAAGTGAGTGGTTATTTAAATGTGCAGACTTTAAATATGCACGACTATAGGGATCTTGAAGAATCAGAGAAACCACCAAGGGAGCATAGTGAGCTTCCAGTAATTGACCTCAAAGAAATGGAGATACCAGTGACCTAAAAACATCACACCCGGGGCACCTGGGTGACTCGGTCGATTAAGCCTAATAAAGGATTCAAAATAATTGTTCTAAAGATGCTCCGAGAGCTGCAAGAAAACATAGAAAAACAATTTAACAAATTAGGGGGAAAATATAAAAACAAAATGAAAAGTTCAGCAAAGAGATAGAAAATATAAAAAGAGAACCAAGCACAAATTTGGAGCTAAAGAAGACAGTGATGGAACTGAAGAACTCAATAGACAGCTTCAACAGCAGACCGGGCCAAGCAGAAGCAAGAACACTTGAAATTATCTAGTCAGAGGAGCAAAAGAGAAAGGATGAAAAATTCATGAAGAAGACCTGCAGGACTAAAGGGGCATCGTTAAGTGAAAACAGTCCATCCATCATTGAGTCCCAGAAAGAGAAGAGAAACTTACTGAGGACCTAGAAGTGACACCACCCCCAAATCTGAAGAGTTGTAAGGGTCAGTAGGGGGAAGAAACTAAACAAAGAACCAGGTGCCCCTAGAGAATAGAAACTGAAGTCTTTTAAAAAAATATTAAAAAGAACCCACTGGTTTTATGAAAAGACAATCCCCAGTTCTATTGAGTAATCAATAAAGCTTTAATACAGCATTTAAACTGCATTTGCAATATGTGAACTATTATTCAGCCATAAACATAAAAGCAAATCCCGCCACTTGCAACAACATGAATAGACTTTGAGGCCATTATCCAAGGTGAAATAAGTCAGACAGAGAAAGACAAATACCACATGTCATAACTCAGATGTAGAATCTAAAAACATCACACCTGGGGCACCTGGGTGGCTCAGTTGGTTAAGCTCCAACTTCGGCGCAGGTCATGATCTTCGTGCTTCACAAGTTCAAGCCCTGCCTTGGGCACTCTGCTGTCAGCTTGAGGCCTGCTTCAGATCCTCTGTTCCCCTCTCTCTCTGGCCCTCCCCCACTTGTGCACACGTGCTCTCTCTCTCTCAAAAATGAATAAACATTTAAAAAATAATAAATAAAATACAATAATAAAACATCACACTCATAGAAACAGAAAGGTGGTTGCCAGAGGCTGAGAGGTAGAGGAAATGGGGAGATTTAGTCAGAGAGTACAGACTACCAGTTATAAGATGAATACGTTCAGGTATCTAAAGTTTACTTGGTGGGGGCACCTGGGTGGCTCAGTTGGTTAAGCTTCTGACTTTGGCTCAGGTCATGATCTCACAGTTTGTGAGTTCAAGCCCCACATCAGGCTCTGTGCTGACAGCTCAGAGCCTGGAGCCTTCTTCGGATTCTGCGTCTCCCTCTCTCTGCCCCTCTCTGGCTTGCACTCTGTCTCTCTCACTCTCAAAAATAAATAAACATTAGAAAAAATTGTTTAAAAATAAATTACTTGTTGACTATAGCTAACAATTCTGTATTGTATATTCAAAAGTTGCTATGATAGTAGACCTTTAATATTTTGACCATGACATCTGCAAAATTCATGTGAGGTGAAGAATGTGTTAATTAACGTTATTGTGGTAAGTATTTCACAATATATATGTATACCAGATCATCACATGGTATAACCTAAATTTCTACAATGTTCCATGTCAATTTTATCTCAGTCAAGTTAGGGCTCAGGGGGCAAGAGTCAGAAGCCTCTTGAACGTTTCTGAAAAGTGTTTAGCTAGGATCTGATGAAACACAAAGCCTGTGGTCCTTTTTCTATCTAGTTCATTTCAAGAAAGGTTGTCCTATTTTCCCAGTCCTGTGATGCTATCTAATATCAACTGGCTTGTTGTATATTCTCCTGCAGAATAGACAAGAGTAAGTATGTAGAGTTATCTCTGTGATAACGGTGGCAAATGTGCTGAGATATAAACATATATCAAGGCAGATTCTTCAGTTTGGTCTATATGTAGATCCTAATTTTAAAATAAGTTTTGAAATTTGCTCACTTTTTTCCAACCAAATTTTAATGACTTTATTTATAGACTAAAATGTTTTGCTAAGAATGGCTATTTGTGGTAGCCTGATGGGTTTTTTGTTTTGGTTTTTTTCCCCCCATTTAACTCTCGATCTCAGCAAAGCAAGCATGTGTACTTCTCGAAGGAAGATACTTTGCAATGGATGGTCTCTTGTCATTTTCCTTTTCCTTTGCATCAGTTCACAGCCAAATCAAAAGCTCAATATGGACCCTAATCAGAACCATTTTAAGACTTTTTGGCATCTTCTGAGTTCTCTCTTTTCACTGGCTCTTCTCTACCCAATAATAAAGGCAGCTGTGCTTGTATTTAGTGCTTCAGAGAAGATGGAAGGGTTCCAGGTAGAGTCAGTAATACCAATACTCTGATTCCCAGAATGCGGCTCTAATCATGCCTCTCCCAGCTTCCAGTTTTCCTAGCAAGGTGCCACTACCCAGATCCACATGTAATCTCATTACCACCACATCATATCCGAGCCACACCTTGCCACTCAGATGCACACATTCATCTTGGTATCTGTAGCACTTAGCATGCTTTCTGGCACATACCAGATGTTAAATATGTATTTGCTGAATATATAGAAATGAAAGCTACACTCTTGAAGGTTAAATTTGCCAAAAGGTCTTAATTTTCTTGACTTTATACTGATCCTGTGGTAATGTAATTTTGCTCCCTGAAGTTAATGGCTCCCAATTGATTCAGAAGAACGAAGAGATATTTGTGTGCAAGTAGATAAAGCATTTTCAGAATACCTCAAATCTGTCAGTTGTTAAATTCTTATTATTCTGGGAAGGTATCAGGGGACATTTGGATGCCCTGTAATTTTAGCCTGTCCTTTCCCAGAAATGCAACTGGTTATTATTTCTGAGGTTAAATACAAAGAAAAAAGAAATATTGGTATTGACTTTTGCTTTCTATTATATTTCCAGAAGTGTATTGCCTGGCTAAAAATAAATCCTTAAAGTAAATATTAAATATTTTATAGTCATAAGATAGTCCCTATCAAATGGAAAATTCTAATACAATATTTCCTCCTTACAGTTCTAACATAGACATGTTGACAAGAGCACTTGAAATAATGCAAACTGCTCTGGGTTTCTACATTAATCAAGACTAATTTGAAAATATGTCATTCAAAAATAGATTCATTTTTAATTTTTATGTAACAGATATTAAAAGTTAATTGAAAGTATTTATTTGGATTCTAAGAAGGGCAGGGCACCTTTCCCTAAATTTTGCTGTTAACCTTAAACCACTCTAAAAAAATTAAGTATTAATATAAAAAAAGAAAGTACAAGTAATTATGACATGCCCTTAGCGTTCAAAACATGAAAATCTCTTTGAAGGAAAGAATGCTTTTGAGAGTTGCAAAGAGTTCTGAGAACATAAGAGCATCTTATCTCTTTCTTTCTCCCTTTTTCTCTCTCTCTCACTCTCCCTCCCTCCCTCTCTCTCTGTCCTAGTGATTTTACAACATATTGGAGATCTCATTTCCCTTACCAAGTAGAGATCTAAAAGTATCAGATAAATTTTGAGTGCTACTAATCCTGGTTCTCCTGAAGAATCTATGAAACAGGCTCAGGACAGCAGTTATTTTAGTTAATTGCTATGTGGTTCTAAGTGCTGGTGCCCAGAAAGTACTTTACTCTTCCTCCTATTTTCTTGTGATGTATGTTGGTAATGCTCACTCCCTACTTCTTTTAAAAAATTCTACATCCATTAGGCACACAAGTACTCTGCAGTTATCAACTATAAGCATCTTTAATTATCCTCCTTGCCAAAGGAAAGATACAATAAGTAAATACATCATTACTGTTTTTTTTTACATTGTGAAGCTTAATTTGAATTTTTTCCATGTAAGATTTTCTAAGAACTATATAAAAAGCACCTTTATACATTTAAAATCATATTTTATAATAGGTTATTCAGTTTCTACCTACTGAAAATTTAGAAATTATCATCTATTTATAGAAGGAACATTCCTAAAATAGTATATGATAGAAACAAATATAAACTATGATGGTAGTGTGTAGAAGTCACATATTCATGTTTTTTACTCAGCTGTGTTAGAGTTTTGGCTTCAAGGAACAATGGAGTAGCTTACAATGAACTAAGCATCCTGCTGATAAAAATCATAAACCCTGGAAAAATAGTTTTTAAAAACTTGTTTGTAGGCACTGAAAAATAATCAAAAATTGGCATAAATTGGAGTGAATTCAACTTTTGAAAGAACTAAATAACACAAGATGAGATCTATATTTTTATGGCAGGTACTGGATACAGTTGATTGAGAAAGTCACAATTTTATTGTCTTGAGGTCAGAGGATCAAGTTTGAGGCTGTAATGGTGGCTGGATATTCAGGGAGGAATCACTGATAGGAGGGAACCACAAAGGAAGTGCTGAAGTCAATCTACAAACATATACACTCCCCACAATCCTTGAATAAGCAATGAACTATGTGTGTGGAGGTGGGAAGTGGAGGGGGGTGGTATGAAACTACAAGGAGAGCAGAGGGAAATAACAGGTAAAAAATTAAAAGCTGAGGAGGAAGTTCAGCAGTGCTTTCTGCAAGGAAAATAGAACACCACATCAAGGAGACTTGGCAAATATCTCTGGCTTTTTATTAATACTACAAGGACTACATCTTAGAAGTTATGACTATGTCCCAGGACTAAAGGGATTATTACTCTTGGAATAAGGACGATTCTAAAACAGACCTGCTATTGAAAGCCTAAAACAAGTCCCTATAAGACTAGAGTCTTTATAGCACATTATTCACAATATCCAGTATTTAATTTAAATTTTATATATGATTTAAAAATCACTAGTATACATGAAAGGAAATGAGAAAATTTGACTTGCTGTCAAAAGAAAAGTTAAGTAATAAAAACAGACCCATAGGTGACTCAGATGTTAGAATTAATAGACTTTAAAATAACTATAATTAATATGTTAAATATCTGAATGAAAAGACAGATATAGTGAGTAAGGCAAAATTTTTCAGGAGAAATAGGAAATCTTAAAAAAATAGAAATCTTAGAACTAAAAAACGCAATATCTGAAATTTTAAAAAAAACATTCACTGGATGGGATAAAGAACAGATTGAATACAAAGGAAGAAAGAATTGGTGAACTTGAAGACAAGTTATAAAAATCATCCAAACTGAAGAACAGAAAACAAAAAGATTAAAAATCAATTTGACACCATGTCAGCAACCTGTGGAATACTAGCAAGCTGACTAAACACTTACAGTGTGGTCCAAGAAGCAGAGGAGAAAGAGAATGGAACAGAAAAGATGTATATATTTATTTTCAAATTCAATCACAAACCACAAACCCTAGACCCAGGAGACTTAGAACACCCCAAAGAGGGTAAATACAAAGAAAACCACACAGAGGCACATAGTGGTGAAGCTGATAAATGGCAAAGATAGAAAAAAAAAATATTTACACAGCCAAAGGAGAAGATGCATTATAAATAGAAAAACAATGATGAGACTGTGATCTAACTTCTTACCAGAAACACTGGAGGCCAGAAGCAATGGAACATTCTTTAAGATGCTAACTGAAAACTTTCTGTGAATCGAGAACTTATATCCAGTGAACATAAATTCATAATAAAAGCAAAATATAGTTTCAGATAAGCAAAAATTGAGATGAAGTGTTACCATCAAACCCACACTAAAAGAAATACTAAAGGAAGTTCTTTAGTATTCTGAAGGGAAATAATACCATATGGAAATGTGGATCTAAATAAAGGAGAGAAAAATTAGAAGCAGATTGCTATAAAGAACACTTTTTCTTTTTAGAAATTCTTTAAAGTTTGATTAATAAAAATATCAATTTATTATGAGGCTTGTAATACATGTAAAAGTTAAATATATGATATTTATAGCACAAAAGGTAAAACTAACAGTGTAAATGGAATTATATTATAGAATTTCATATTACACATGAAGTTATATAATATATATAATACATCCTATGTAATATTACCCTATGATATATAAAATAATATAATATGTATTATGTAATATTACTCTGTGATATATGATTAATAATATAATATTATTTAGACTGGTAAATTAAGGATACATATTATAATGTTTAGGGCAACCACTAAAAGGAAAACAAAAGAAAAAGGAGATTTAGTTAAAAAGCCAAAGAAGGAGGGGGTGCCTGGGTGGCTCAGTCAGTTGAGCATCTGACTCTTGATTTCAGCTTGAGTTGTGATCCCAGGGTTGTGGGATCAAGCCCATGTCAGACTGCACTGAGTGGGGAACCTGCTTGGAATATTCTCTCTCTCTCTCTCTCTCTCTCTCTCTCTCTCTCTGCCCCTCTCCCCTACTTGTGCTCCCCCCCCCCACCCCCGAAAAAAAAAAAGCCAAAGGAGGAGATAGCCAGTGATATATGTGATGATTTGGTGATTAGAAAACTAAATAATGCTCAACCCAAAAGAAGACAAAAAGGAGGGACAAAAAACCCACAAAGAACAGTGGACAAATACACAACAAATAGCATAAGGGTGTGTTCCAGGGTCAGAGAGAAAGCCATGGTTTTTTAAGCAGAGAGAACAATACAAGGATTTTGCCTTACTTTAGTTTTAAACACATAGAATGTATGACCGGGGTAGCAAGAAAGGGAAGTAGAAAGAGATATTTCTCTCTCCTATACGTGAATGGCAGAAATGAACTCTAGATCTTAAAAGGAGATTGTTTTCTAGAAGCAATCCAATCCCTCAGATGGAGGCAAGCCTAAGTATAAATTCCGATTCCAGCATTTGCTTGCATGTGACCTTGAGCAGGTACATTCCTCTTCTGGAGCAGCTTTCTCATCTATAAATGGAACTTGTAATGCCTTTCTCATGAGTTGTAAAGATTCAATAAGATCACAAATATAAAGCTCCTGTAACCACAGAGGGGTTTCAAAAAATGTTATCTCACACCCTCCTATGCCAAATCTACAACTGCCTCGCGTGCACAAAATGAGGATACAGTCAGAATTTTTGGTAAAAAACACAGATATGAGACTAACAGTACTGTTGGGCTGCAGGTGGGGCCCCCTTATTTATCTCTGGCTGTATTATAACTCTTCTCTCCTGAGCACTACTGGCTTTTTCTTTCATTGTTTTCAGTTTTGAATTAAATATCACATCCTGTTTCACATCCATGATATAGGAAAAGATTATATATCCATTGGATTCTCTCTGTTTGGTTTCCTTTTCCATCTCTAGAGTGAGATTTTTTGCTTAGAGGGTTTTTTTGCTACAGAATACAAATAAAATAAATGTCTGTTTTTGAAAGTATTTCCCAAGTCATGAATTTGTCTCATTTCAGTATTGGCTGTGAGCAAATTCAACATGTTAAGAACATATTCTGGGTTCCATATTCTTAGGTCTGATGCCTTAATGTCCTGTTCCATGCTTTTCAGCTGAATAGGACCTGAAAGCAAGCCTTTTTGACCTTCGAGTGTGCTAGGTTTTGCTCTTAGGCTAACACAAGAGAGCATTTTGTCCAGCCAGTAAAGTACAGTTTCCCACCTCAGTAATAAGATTACTGTCATTGAAATGAAATATGAGATCTGGACTAGCCAGTTGGCTTTGCTTCAGAATTCTGCCCAAGGGAATACTTGTTCATTATGTCAGTGCTTTAAAAATCAGGGGAATTGGAAAAAAACTACCAACCCTGTGCAATTTCATTTCCTTCCCATACTGTTACTATGGCAACTCAGCATCCCTCTCTCCTTCTCTCCCGTCCAAGTGCATATGCTGCCATTCTTGAGGCAGCCTCCCCTGAGCCCCGGCAATTGCCTTTGTCAAGCATTTTCCAACTGGAAGTTGACACTGTTGTATGCAGCTGAAGAAATGCTTTTTGGTACTGGACCCAGTCTAAGTGACCATGTATATCAGCTGTAAATTTCTAGGGTTTGGGAGCAGGTTAGAATCCTCATTTTTGTATTGGAAAAAGCATTGCTCTAGTTTTAGGGAGAGGAGTAGACCAGTTCACTGCTGTGTTCCAAACCACAGTACTCACAATAGTTCTCTTTTTTCAGCTCCTGGTATTCAAATAAAAGGAAAATATCTTATTTAGAATAAATCCCCTAATATTTTTCTTATTCTGAGAGCTAAAAAGACTAGTCATATTCTTCAAATCACTTATTTATGGGGAATTTTATTTTTCTGGAAAGAAAGACATTAGAGCACTTCTGAAGGATAAAACGAGTCTGCTCTTAACAAAAAGAATTTTTAACCAACTAACTAGAAAACATTTTTAAAGGACTAGCCCCAAACCCACTCATTTGCTCACTCCATTCCTTCATTTACTCATTTGCAACTTTCATGGATACAGTGCTGAGTTATCTTCTCTGTGAGATTCAAATATCCCTTAAGCTAGTGACCTTGTCCTCAGAATCAGCCTAGCTGAAATGATGATGCCTGCGCACAAATGACTAAGATACCCGGTGAAAAGTTAGAGAAGCTTCCCCAAGAGAAGTGCAGATAAAACAAGGCAGATGTCCTGAAAGTACAGTGGTTATGTCTAGTTATGGAAAAGTCTTCTAAGAAACGTAGGACTTTAAAACAGTACAAATTTGGATCTTGGAGAAAATGGAAAGGGAACTCCTTCCTGGTACCCTGTGTGGGCAGAGCAGAGAGACCAGAACACGAAGAGCTGCGAATGGCTTGCGAGCTGGGGGAGAAGGGAGGGGCATCGGGGAAGGCCCAGTGTAGCAGAGACTGCTGGTGGAAGACCACCGATGCTGATCTGAGAAACTGAGGCTTGGCTGAGGACTGAGTGGTTATTGAAGGCCACGTAGCGTTTCATAATCAGAACAGTGCTTCAGGAAAGTGAATGATAAGCCTCACCCATTTCAAAGCAAAAGAAACCAGTTTGAAATTTACATATTATTTGTTGTCCAAATGCAGGTATTAAGTAAAGTCTGTCCTGGCTAATTTTCCTCTTTTTTTTTTTAAACTGAACTAAGTGTGAATCGGTACATGGCAGACACTTTCCAGTCTGGCTGTGGGTCAGCTGGTCCTATCTTCTTTGTGACTATAAAAGATGTGACACTAATTAAAGACCTTACATTAACTCTAGGCACTAGTTTTCCACTGACCTGTGAATGTCCCAGCAGCCAGGCTGGCACTGCCTGTACAGCCAGGCAGTCGTGACATCTTGTACAGCTTCCTGATGAGCCGTCTCTCCTGCCGGAATTCTGGCTGTTTGAAGTCATGCACTTTTGAAAAGTTTCAGAGCAAATGTGCAGCAGATCCAAAGGAGTCAGCCCAACTTGCAATCAAGGTTAAAAATACTGCAAGTGAAACTGCAGTCAAGAGAGCTATGCTTCAGGTAGCTCTTTGCAGTTAGCTAGGAACTGAAGATCTTACCCTGGGGAGCCCCCTGACTTTATCATCGAAACCAGGTGATGAGAAGAACAATGGCGGTAACAATAGCACTTCACAGCTCTTGCACTGATGAAAAAATCACCTTCCCTAGCTGAGTCTCTAAAGTCTATGAGTGTTTAATAAATAAACACCAGAGATCAGAGGCAGCAGCTGCAGAATGTAGATAAAAGAAGGCTCAGGATGGCTGAAAGTTTGAAAAGAGGGGCTTTGTCTTAGTAACTCCTCCTAAGTCATGCCTTGACTGTCCTGCACAGTCTGGCCAAGATCTGCATTCAGCCTGTGCAGGCTTGGAGAAGTAAAGAGTCTTCATTTATCAAATGAATATTATACCTTTCGTATAGGGGTAATCGTGAGGATAAAAATGATGTAATATCTTGGATTTGTTTCAAAATAATATAAGAAAGGAGAAAAGGTCAGGATACGGATGAATCAAGATTGATCAGGAGATGACAGCTGAGGCTGAGCACCAGACACCTAGAGAGACTCATTATACTATTCAGTCTGCTTTAGTCCGAAATAGGTTTGAAATTTTCCATAATTAAAGCTTTTATTGAAAATTGAAATCAGCAAAAATGTAAATCTGTAAAAGACAGTATGTTTCAAAGGATTGAGGTAGATTTTGCTCTTGGCCACTTTGCATTCAGTATGTAGCAATTTGCTTTGGGTAAGATAATTTTCATGGATAAATGAGTTGGGCTAACGTAAATACTTTTTTTTTCTGTGTGAGCATGGTTTGAACATGTCTGCACACATTCTGTCACCTCTTACATCTTAGAGTCTACTTATGAGAAAATAAACAAATTTGACCTTTAGTTCGTAAAAGACAATCACGTTATGACAGGACCTGTGTGGTGTGTTTTTGTGTGTGTGGCAGAAGGTGGGTGTGATTATTAGTTCTTCTACAGATATTTATAGGTTTTATATTATTGGGAAGACACTTGGACTTCATGGTGTTTTTTTTAATGTTTTCAGATTTTATTTTATTCTGTTTTATTAGAAAAATGCTATTTCCCACTTGAAAATCTATACACTGCTTTACTTTGGTTTATGAGAGCAAATGTTTCAAATCAGCATAAGAGGCAGAACATTTAAATATGCTCACAGCATGATCAAGTGAGCTTGTGATTCAAATTTCATTTTTAAGGGATTTTAATTCTGAGATGTGGCTAATAGGTTAGAAATAGGATTGTACCTTACTGATTATACATTAGGATAATTAGGGTTATTTTCAAGATCTGCTCACACAATCTGGGAAGTTATTTGAATACACTGATAACATTTTAATGTATCTTAAAATGTGACTGTCCTTAGGGTAGGCTTTGTCAACCACAGGAATCCTCAAGCTGGGGAGCACTTCTCCATAGAGTTTGGGGCCACTTAGATAGCTTTAAGTGAATTATTTTCCACTCCTTAACTCCTAATTCTCCTTTCCCACCTAGCCTGTAGTAAAATAGTCCTTGTCTCCTAGCACAAAAGGAAGACCTAAGTCACTCTCACACACCTGGCCCCAGGGTGCAAAACTTGGAGAGAAGAGGGGACAGAACAGAGCAAGGGGAAGAATTCAGAATATCCGTGTCATGTTAACAACTGTATGACTCTAATGATTGAACAACAAATTTGTCTGCTCGTTGGATGATTGGAAATCCTGCTGCTGCCAACAAAAATGAAGGAGCTAGTGGAGTTGCCTTAGGATGCATCATTGAAAAAAATCTTTGGTAAAATATTATTAGGTGATTTTGGCATGCAATTCCAGAGTTTAAAAAATTATTAGTTGACACTGCTTTAACAAAAATCCATCTTCTTATTTGTGCAGACAAGATGTCTCAGCACTAACATTTATAAAAACAAAAATTGGGTAGCTCACTAGATCAAGCATCTGACTCTTGCTTTTGGCTCAGGTCCAGGGGTCCCACGGTCATGGGACCAAGCTCTGCATTGGGCTCTGCACTGAGCATGCTGCCTTCTTGGGATTCTCTCTCTCTCCCTCTGCCCCTCTCCCCCACTCATGCGATCTCTCAAAAAAAAAAAAAAAATGGGATAGTGTTTGTACCAAAAATAATAAAATTACCTAAGCAATAAACTTAACCAAGACAGAGAAAGATCTATACTCTGAAAATTATAAAACACCAATGAAAGAAATTGAAGACAACACAAACAAATGGAAAGATGTTCCGTGCTCTTAGATTGAAAGAACAAATATTGTTAAACTGCCCATACTACCCAAAGCAATCTACAGATTTAATGCAATCCCTATCAAAATGCCAACAACATTTTTCACAGAATTAGAAGAGTCAATCCTAACATTTGTATGGAACCACAAAAGACCTCAAATAGCCAAAGCAATCTTGAAAATGAAAAAAACAATCTCATATTTCAAGATATCCTTCAAAGTTGTAGTAATCAAAACAGTATGGTTCTGGCACCAAAACAGATACATAGATCAATGGAACAGAGCAGAGAGCCCAGAAATAAATCCATGATTATATGGTCAATTAATCTTCAATAAAGGAGGCAAGAATATGCAATGAGGAAAAGTCTCTTCAACAAATGGTGTTGGAAAAACTGGACAGCAAAGGAGTGAACCTAGACCACTTTCTTAACCTGTTGGAAAAACTGGACAGCAAAGGAATGAACCTGGACCACAAAAATAAGCTAAAAAATTAAGGACCTAAATGTGGGACCTGAAGCCATAAAAATCCTGGAAAGGAGCACAGGCAATAATTTCTCTGACATCTGCCATAGCAACATTTTCCTAGATACATCTCCTGAGGCAAGGGAAACAAAAGCAAAAATAAACTGTTGGGACTACATCAAAATAACAACCTTCTGCACAGAAAAGGAAACAAGAAAACTAAAAGACAGCTGACAAGATGGGAGAAGATATTTGCAAATGGCATATCTGATAAAAGGTTAGTATACAAAATATATAAAGAACTTATACCTCAACCCAGAAAACAAATAATCTGATTAAAAATGGGCAAAAGACATGAACAGACATTTTTCCAAAGGAGACATCCAGGTAGCCAACAGACACATGAAAAGATTCTCAACATCACTAATCATCTGGGAAATGCAAATCAAAAACATTGTGAGATATCACTTCATACCTGTCATAATGGCTAGAATCAAAAACACAAGAAACAGTATTGGTGAAGATATGGAGAAAAATAAACCCTCATGCACTGTTGGTGAGAATGCAAACTGGTGCAGCCACTGTCAAAAACAGTAGGGAGGTTCCTCAAAAATTAAAAATGGAACTACCATATTATCTAGTCATTCCACTACTGAGTATTTACCCAAAGAATATGAAAACACTAATTGGAAAAATATATGCACCCCTATGTTTGTAGCAGCATTATTTACAATAGCCAGGTTATGGAAACAGCCCAAGTGTCCATCGATAGATGAATAGATAAAGAAGATGTAATATGTGTATACACACACACACACACACACACACACACACACACACACGCTGGAATATTAGGCAGCCATAAAAAATGAAGTCTTGCCATTTGCAACAACATGGAAGAATCTAGAGGGTACAATGCTAAGTGAAATAAGTCAGTCAGAGAAAGACAAATACCAAATGATTTCACTAATATGTGGAATTTAAGAAATGAAACAAAGGAAAAAAGAAAGAGATAAGCCAACCAGAAAATAGACTCTTAACTATGGAGAACAAACTGACAGTCACTGGAGGGGAGGATTGTGGATGAAATATAATGGGGATTACTAGTACATTTATCATGATGAACACTGAGTAATGTATAGAATTGTCAAATCACTATATTGTACACCTGAAACTAATATAACACTGTATGACAACTATGCTAGAATTTTTTTAAATATATAAAAAATTTAAAAAGACTGCATTTGACTTTAAAAAAAACAAGACAGTGTTGATGCTGACTCTGTCTCATTCCAGCAATATCTAATATTCATTAGCAGACACATGAACTAGTTTTTGAAAACATACATCTCATTAAGAGGGGAATTTTAATTAATTGTTGCTTTTATTTAATAATCATAAAGTTTATATTATGTTTTTGCAATTTTGACCAATTGTGTTTGAATAATTTTAATAACTCCAATTAGGAGATTTACTTTAGTGCTTGAAAGACTTATATTCTCAGGAAATCTTTAACCTTTTCAAAATTTAACTTACATATTTTCACAGCAAAGAGATATGATATGGTAACTTATTAAAAATACTCAAGCACAAAATTATATTATATTAAGATAAAACCATGTGGAAGAAATTAAATGGAAATAGAAATGCAAGAGGGAAGAGGACCAATGTCAAATTCCTATTACAAATTCCTATTTTAAAAGGTTGTTTTTATATTTTTTAACGGTGGATATCAAATTACATATGGTGTTTCAGTTCCATTGGATATAAGAAGAGTAGTGGAACAATTCTGTTTTTAACTGTGAGTATTCTAATATGTGAGAAATTACATACTTTACAACTACTTAAACTTATGAAAAATTTAGTTCCTAGTTAAAAATATGAAACTGAGATATGTGAATAAATGTTTGAAGGTCACAGGTCCACAGCATGTGGATGCTGTACTGGATCCTGAAGAAATACACTGCATTTACAGACTTTCCCACTGAATCTAACTCAAGATGTTTCCTCTGTTTAACAGGACGGTCTGACGCCCCTGCATTGTGGAGCACGGAGTGGCCATGAGCAGGTGGTAGAAATGCTGCTTGATCGAGCTGCCCCCATTCTTTCAAAAACCAAGGTAATTTCTTCCCAAGTTCTTGGACACTGACTATAAGTAGCTTTACATCCTTTTACTGCTTCTTTAATGTAGCCTTTTGAATCATGTAGAAAAATGACATCATTCCCATTTAGCAATTAAGGTAGGCTAGTTTACCAAATCTTTGGAGAACCTCAAAATAAGTTTGGGTTTAAGAAGCCTTCTGCTAGAATGCACTGTACCACAAAGTCATTTGTGTGTGTGTGTGTGTGTGTGTGTGTGTGTGTGTGTGTGTGTGTGTTGCTTTTGTTTTTGCTTTGTTTCAAGAACACTGACTGCTTGACTTTATCCAATATTTTCATAGTTCAACAGTGACTGCTTATTGGGGAAAGAAAATACAAGATCTATAGTCTCTAAAATCTGGGTGCTGGCTCTCTTTCTCCAACCCCTTAGTTTATTTCTTGAGAGTTTACAGATTATTGAAGAGGATAGCATTTAACTGATAAAGGCTAGAAACTTTGGAAAGATTGCATCTTGCTTGGGACTTTGGGGAAGTTGACATATCCAAAAGGAATGCATCGTGACTGCCCAACAAATAGTGTTTTGCAAAATGTCTTCTGGATCTTTATGGTAAAACCTTTTGGTGCTATTTGAAAAACAAGAATATTTGTAAATAAATTTTGGTACATATGAACTACTTGAGTCCCTACTATTTTTATTAATCAAATCAGTGAGTTTTGGAAGCTGTATTAAACTTTTTAAAGGGCCTTAATTTCTAAATATCATCAAAACAGCAAAAACACATATTGCTTCTGTGTGCACTCTGGTGTTTCCTCAACAACCCTAGTGAAGATGGAACATGGTTAAGGTGGTCTGAATAATTCCTTCACTCATTTGAAATGCAGGGTTTAGATTAGTGAGCCATGGGAGGTATATTACCCAACAGAGTTAAACAGCCACAATGTTTCATTGTATGCAATGATACCATGGCCTTTTGAGTGCTTCTCATCTAAGCCATTCTGTTTGTTCTTTTTCCTTTCACCTAGTCTGTATCTATCTTTTCCACCTCTACTGCTGTCTTCAGAGCCACCTCATCGTTAACTGTAATAGCTTCCTTACTGGTCCCACATTTCCTGCCTCGCTCCTTTCCAATCCTGCTCCTATTGTGCAATCAGAGTGGCCAGATAAACTGTCAACTAAATCATGTCAACCTCCTGCCTAAAAACTTTCCAACTGATTCCCTTTGTTCTCTTAAAAATTAATTTTCGGGGTGCCTGGGTAGCTCAGTTGGTTGAACGTCCGACTTCGGCTCAGGTCATGATCTCACAGTTCATGGGTTCGGGCCCCGTGTCAGGCTCTGTGCTGACAGCTCAGATCCTGGAGCCTGCTTCGAATTCTGTGTCTCCCTCTCTCTCTCTCTGCTCATCCCCTACTCACGCTCTGTCTCTCTCTCAAAAATAAAGATTAAAAAAAATTTTTTAATTAATTTTCACTTTATCAAAGCAATAAGGCATAAATATAAAATTGCTGTCTCATCTTTTCTTCCTTTTGTTCATCTCATTATCTATTCTTTCTTTACAAGAGATTTCCTTGATTTTTTTCTTCTTTTCTTAAAGTTTTCCAGTTCTTGTTTTATGGATGCAACATATTCTATTACCTTTCTGAGAACACTCAAGATAAATTTCTTTTAATTTTTTTCTGCCTCTCTTCTGCCCCCAATTCCTCATATTTTCTCTTCACTTTGTTGGCTTTGGTCCTCTATTTCATGTTGGGGGGTTCCCCACAAATGTTTGTCCCTGACCATAAGTGTCAGGCACTAACGTTTGAGTGGAAGCTCTGTGCGAGTGTAGTCAGGACTCCAGTTGGTGATGGGCTGGAAGGGTCCCCTGATGTCACAATCAGTTGCCCTTTTTTCTGGGAAGTTCAATTTTTTTGAGAGATGAATCCTCCAATCTTTTGGAGGATTCTCAACACATTCAGAGTAAGAAAAAGGAAAGGGGACTACATTCTCCTAATCCTCCATGGATACTTTAATCATAATAATAACAAATATTTACATAGTGGTTCCCACATAGCAGGTTCTAAGCACGATATATATATATATCTCAACCCATTTAATCCTCACAATGAGGCACTAAACTGAGACCCAAAGAGAAGACTTTCTCAGGATAGCTCGTGGCAGAACAAGGATTTGAACCAGGACATCTAACTCAAGAGACCATACTCTTGACACCCACACTGTCCTTCCTTTTTCTGTGAGCACCTGGTCTCAGTCCAGAGCCTCACCACACCCCTCTGCTCTGCCTGGGCTCCTGTATCCAGAATCTCTCTGCTTCAATTTCTCCAGAGACTCAACTCTTGATTTCCTATAAGGGGCATGGGGCAGTCATCTGGCTTTGCTGAGTCAGAAGGGCCTGGAAACCTGACAGCACCATACACAGGTGAACCAATCCTGCTTCTAACTCTGCGCCTCATCTATATCTTCCAAGGTGTGCTGTGTTTCCATATCCCTTGCCTTTGGGGCATTTGAAAATTAAATCATTATGTTGGAGCCAGATCATCAAGCCTATTGTGTTCATCTTTTCCCAATTCTGTATTCACTGACATGATGCTGATGGCTTTAAACTGGTCATAGGAGGGTTCTTTACATCATGGGAATTGGCAAATGCCACATATTGGGGTTTCTCTTTTTCAAAGAGCTGTTGTTAAACACTTACCAGTACATCACTGATTATAGCCCACCACAGACACGTAGCATTCAGCCTTCTGTCTTCTCCTGGCTGAGTTAACACACTAAGCCCTCTTTTCATATTCTAAAATTTATAGACATCACACATCTGTTTTTATTTCCTTTCCTGTGTGTGTATGGGGGGGTATGTGGGTGTGCATGTGCACACACATGCATGTGCTCTTGTGGAATTTATGTTTTAAATTACTTTGGAGTTTGGAAAAGGATGGATAAACATAGGTCATATCTACGATTTCATTCTAAAGTGTCCCCCTGCACTAATAAATTCCTTACCAGAATCTGACTACCTCTGTGCCTTATCTCTCATTCTGCTCCTCCTTTTGCTTCCTGCAATACACCAAGTTTGTCCTCATTTCCTGTGCGTGCAGATTGAGTTCCCTCAGCTTGTCCCAGATCTCTGCAGTCTCCACACATTTTTCAATTCACATGTTTTCTTCTCAGGGAGGCCTTCTTGTTACTTTACTTTCTTGACGGCTGTCTCTCTCCTCAGTAAAATGAAAGCCAGGACTTTGCCTCATTCAGTGCAGTACCCCAAGCACCTAAATCAGCCCCTGGCACATAGTGGACTTCCAGTAAACCTTTTGTGAATGAACATTAGGTGAATGAATGCATTTCTGACTTTAAAACGTTTGTCTAATTCCTCAAGGCTTCCATCTTTCTGAGCTAAGAAAACCCATCACATTGGATCTATACTTTCAGCTTTATGAGGGTACAGTATGCAGTAAGACCCCTCTCCCTAGGGTTCATGATCTTTACTTTCTTGTCCTTCTCCAATGACATGTTACTACTCATATATTGTTATTTTGTGTATCAGTGGGGAATGTCCTTCTTTTGTTGACACTGCCTCCCATTTTTACTGGCCACTAAGTCATTTGTTTCCTAAGATTTTGTTTGTTTGTTTACTTCACCATGAAGTAATGTATCAAAACATATGACTGTATCAAAACATAAAGCAAAGGAATGTCTTGGCAGGAAGCACAGGAGCGCATGTGTGCATATGCTGGTGGGTGCTACTATCCCCAGTGTCCCCATCCTTTGTTGCACATTAGTGTCTACTTTGATTCAAGATGTTGGAGAGAATTTTTTTAATGTTTATTTATTTTTGAGAGAAAGAGAGAGTGTGTGAGAGGGGGAGCCGCAGAAAGACAGGGAGACACAGGATCAGAAGCAGGCTCCAGGCTCTGAGCTGTCAGCACAGAGCCCGATGCGGAGCTTGAACTCAAAAACCATGAGATCATGACCTGAGCCGAAGACAGATGCTTAACGACTGAGCCACCCAGGTGCCCCTGGAGTGGAATTTCTTAGGTAGAAATATTCTGATTGACCCTGTGTGAAGTCTTCAAATTCACACAAATATTTATTGACCTCTTTCTATATATACATGGCTCTCTGTGGGGCAGTATGGGAAAATTGTAACTCATGAACCTTTTTCTTTCAAGGAACACAAATAGTTGAAATACTTGACAGTGAGTGAATGATACCATGAGAGTAACTAGAGGGAGACTGGCACCTTTTCTTCCTATCTTGATATCCCATTTTATATCATTTATAGATAAGGGAAATAACTTGAAAACAAATTTTTGGAAACTGAATTTGTGGTCATATCCTACCCCCTTGGCCAGATATGTTAAACTATATCATAGTGATTAATAGAGCCTCTCTCAATAATTGGATTCTCTAGAAATTTCCATGTTTCCTCCACTTTGCCTCCACATTTAAAGGTAGCATTCTTGAAAAGACTCATCTCTTAATACCTTGTTTTTGCCTTCACTGGGAAACACATACTGAATGCTAAATGTCACTCTAACGTTTTTTTTTAAGGTTTTATTTATTTACCTTTGAGCCTATTCATTTCTTCTCTCAACTCTTTAAAGAATTTTTGACTTACTCCCACCACACATGATTAACTGTCATTGAACCCAGCTGATTTAAACTGAGGCCAGCATTAGCTAATGAGTTGGTCAATGCTTTGCCTTTCCTCATCATAGACACATGGGGGCACCAGACTGATGGCAGAGGGAATATTTCCTTTCTACACTGATGTGAGATAAAATGTGTTTAGTCAGAACTTTTTTGTTAATCAAATCAATATAGTATCAATATCAAGGGTTAGTAACTTGTAAAGGCAAAATAAAACCCAGTGTAATGAATACCATGGGTATTCATTTTGTTTTTTTTAAAGTCCTTTTCACTCTTAAATATTAAGAATTCTGGGGGGCAGGGGGCAGAGAACTCTTGATCTCAGGGTTGTAGGTTTGAACCCCACGTTGGGTGTAAAGATTGCTTAAAAATAAAATCTTAAGAAAAAAGAGAACTCCACGTTGCTGGGAATATGATTAATAATGGGCCTTAGGGCAATTCGCACTATTTTTAAATCAGAAAAGAAATTTTCTTGGAAATTGTGTTTTCAACTGATAAAAGAAGTGGGAGGACTTGTTTTATAAGTACCTGCAGTTCAAACCAATCATTAAAACCTTTTAAAAAGAGGGCACCTGGCTGGCTCAGTTGGTAGAGCATACAACTCTTGATCTTGGGATTGTGAATTCGAGTCCCATGTATGGTGTAGAGTTTACTGAAAATTAAAAAAAATTTTTTTTCTTTAATTAAAAAAATTATAACACCTGAAAGTAATATTACTCCATATTTTAACTAATTGGAATTTAAATAAAAACTTAAAACAAAAAAGCATAAAGGGGAAGGTAGGGGCACCTGGCTGGCTCTGTTGGTAGAGCCACTCTTGATCTGGGGTTGTGAGTTTGAGCCCCATGCTGGTGTGGAGATTGCTAATAAAAATAAAAATAAAAATAAATCTTAAAAAAAAAAAAGGTGAAAGTATTTCTGTGTGAGAAACAGAGTTTTCATCTTTTCATGGTTGTAGTGTATTTCGTGTTTGGCACATTTGTGTTTAAAAGGTAAAACAACTGATTTTCTTATGTGTTTCAGAATGGACTGTCTCCATTGCACATGGCCACACAAGGGGATCACTTAAACTGTGTCCAGCTTCTCCTCCAGCATAACGTGCCCGTAGATGACGTCACCAATGACTACCTGACTGCCCTGCATGTGGCTGCCCACTGTGGCCATTACAAGGTCGCCAAGGTTCTCTTGGACAAGAAAGCTAACCCCAATGCCAAAGCCCTGGTGAGTAGCTCAGTCAACAGGTCCAGCCTGTGTTGTCTTGCTGACAGTTGCTACCTCTGCATGTGAAGGGATTACTTTGACGAGATAAAAACGGACGGTCTAGTTAAATAAAATGTACTTCCTATCAACTTTTTCAAATATCTTTTAAAGAAACAACCTATTTCTGACATGAACAAGGCTGATAGGGCTAAATCATTCTCTTTATAGCCACACTGGTGAATCTTTTACAATAAACAAGACCCAAAGACCATGTAAGTATAAAAAAAAGACTGAGCTGGTCAAACCAATCTTACTGAAGGTAAAGTTATAATTATGTGAATTAAAATTTTTTCCTGAGATCTAAACATAAAGCAAAATGGTCAAAAAACTTTATCTTCAGCATCAGAGGTCTAGGAATTTGTGAGCTGAAATTTTGTGTTATGTTTACCATGTAAGTTAACACATTGCCTGTCATCTCCTTTTCCTAGTGATAAAAATGAAAATTTGGGTCTGATTTGTAGTCGTAACTCCTAAGATGATCCATTATTTTAATGCTTAGCTGTGCTATAGTTTTATTTTCATAACAAGATGGTGTGTGTTGTCTTTGGAAAAATAAATAAACCTAATTTGGTAAGCTGTTTAAGTTTAGTTCAGAATAAGTACCCATGTTTAGGAAAAAATCAGTCACCAAATATTAGGGGAAACATGTGAGTTTACTAGCAGTTTTGAGGTAAAGGCTATCATCTGATCAACTGATTTGGAAAGGGTCACTGCTCCGTTCCAACTGGTGCTATCTCCCTGTCTGAATGAATCCATGGCACCTCTGGTCCTCTGTGGGCTCAGGACCAGTGGGCAGGAAAGATGAGAACTGAAGAGCACTCTTGACCCCAGGCAGCTCCACCGTCTTCGTCACTCGAAAAACTTTTACCACAACAGCATTTCAAGAGCTGTTGACCTGCCCGGTATATCAAACATATCTTTGCATTCTGAGAAGGGAGGAAAAGAAATTATTAATCATGACTCATTTTTCCATACAACAAAAAAAAAAGCCTTAAAACAGGGTGTGGACATTCACTCTCATTTTCCTCTGACTCTAAAGATTTCACAACATGTAGAGATTGTAGCCAGTCATCCTGGAACGGACTCTGGCCAGGTAAATGGTCTCACAGTGGGTATGGAAGCACCTATAGTGACTTTGACCTAAGCTTTTATAGTGGACCCTGATATTTTATACTTCTCTATGGTGGCTGAAAAATGCTCCATGGTCTCAATTATCAGGCAGTACAAATTGGTAGGTAATATGTTAAAAAGCAGATTCCTTTATTAGATTAAATATTAAACCAAATGATCCGAATAATGTTGGGTTGTTTCACTTCCTGTTTCCTTGGACTAAGTACCTACTTGAAATTTAAAAATGGAAGGGATGAAAACATTCTAAATAATCTTTTTTTTTTTAATTTTTCTAACATTTATTTATTTTTGAGAGACAGAGGGAGATAGAGCATGAGTGGGGGAGGGGCAGAGAGAGAAGGAGAAACAAAGTCTGAAGCAAGCTCCAGGCTCTGAGCTGTCAGCACAGAGCCTGACGAGGGGTTCAAACTCATGAGCTGTGAGATCATGACCTGAGCCGAAGTCAGATGCTTAACCGACTGAGCCACCCAGATGCCCCTGGGATGAAAACATTCTAGAACTGGTCTTATAGTTGAAGTCTGAATAGTATTGGCAAAGTTTTGGCTGTGAGGACAAACGTTTGGGCCCAGCTGTTTTTAGTCTGTGTTTGAAATGGGATGGAGAAGGGAGGGACACATTATTTAGAAGAGAAAATTCCAAAATAAAATAATCTTAAAAAATGCATGACTGTTTTGCCTTAGCTACTGAGACCATGACAAAAATTCACTTCCTGTTCATGATCAGCAAGGTACTTCAGATTTCTAGGAGCAGCTAGACTACCTACACTTCCAGAAAAGAATCTGCATTCTGTTAACCCCTCATTGTTTCTGCTCACTTCCAAATCTTTACAGAACTTCATTTTGCAACACATTTACCACACGCAGTGGAACTGGATTTCAATGGAAGGCAGTAATGTACTTCTGTCTTTGTCCCTTTCAGAATGGCTTTACCCCTCTTCATATTGCCTGCAAGAAGAATCGGATTAAAGTCATGGAACTCCTTCTGAAACACGGTGCATCCATCCAAGCCGTAACCGAGGTGAGGGGAGTGGGATTTCTAGGGTTCCCTGGGTCATGAGGGGATGGTCTTCACAGCTGGAGTCCCAGAGCCATTCTCAACAGCTAGTTTTGCTGTGTATATGGTTGCCACTACTTTCTGAAGGCTTCACCCAAGGTGCTGCAAGGTCAGAGGGAAGCAGACAGGTATGAGGGGGAATGAGTATAAACACATCATTCAGAACACACGCTTTGTGCTCAGGGGTGAGTGGCGCCACCACTGAAAGCATAATTTACTTGAAATTCTGTAATGCGGTGCTTCTCAGATGGGGGCGATTTTGTCCCCCAGGAGGCATGTGAAAATGTCTGGAGGTATTTTTAGTTCTGACAAGTGGATGGTGCTCCTGGTGTCTAGTGGCTAGAGGCCAGATGCTACTAAATATTTCACAACGTTCAGGCCAGCCTTCTACAACAAAGATTATCTGGCTCAAAACGTCAGATGTGCCAAGGTTGAGAAACCTTATATAACACCACCCCTCAGTGTTTGTAAACTGAGCATTACTCTCTCTAAAAACTCAGAATTAAGAAAACACAGAGTTGCTGAAGTTAGTAAAGGACAACTCTAGGTTTCTCTTGTAAAACTGACACAGAACTCAGAGAAACGTTCCACCAGGATCAGTGCTAAGCACGCCTGGCATCTACCACTCCAGACTCCCCAGCCTGTCCCGCCCCCAGCACTCTGCTCTCCATAGATTCCAGCCACAGCATTTTCTGGGACTGGATACCCTTTCATTCCCCTCCTATCTCTGTACCCTCCATGTGTCACCCCCAGTTTGCTATCTTGGCTAATCCTGTACACTCTTCAGGACGAATCTGGGGCCACTCACTAGGAAGCCCTTGGCCTCGTCTAGGAGGTCCTCCTCGAAGCACCTCTCCCTGTGCCTGTTTCTGTTAAAGCACTTATCTGGATGCTTCACTTATGACCTAGCCACTCCCCCTCCCCAGAAAGTGCAGGCTCCATCAAGGCAGGCCTGAGTCTGATGGGTCTATAGATGCCTGCAACATGGTATAGGCCATTCAGTAAAGGTCTGCTGAATGCATCAATAAAGACTGTAGCATTTGAAGCAGATATAAAATTTGAGATCTAGCCTAGTTTCTTATCTTCAAATATTTGCCTTGATTTGTAACACTTACAAATTTAACGTTATTAAATGGTTGAAAATATTAATACTGATTTGCTCTTTTGTCACTCCCATGTCTTTATGGTAGGGACCTGTTATTTTAAAAGCTTATTCTCAGTATATGGCAACCATTTTTAAAGATCAGAATGGGCTCCAAAATAAAATATTTTTGACTGGTGTTTGATTAAGTATCCAGAGATGTCAGCAACTGGAAAGGTTCCTCTGCCAGCCCTGTACTCCTCAGAGCTTTAAAAGGCAAGGCAGACCAAGATGAGAACATGCCTTGTACATGTTCTAAGGACTCCCCCTACTGATGGAAAAAGGTGTCCAATTTTTAACACAGTTCTCATTTTCCTCAGTCCCCATTATTTGAAGCCTGGCCAACCAGAAGTTTTCTCTTCTGCCTTTTACTTCACTTTTATTAGACAGAATTTCTTTCACATATTTTTTTGACATTTCTCAAATTCCTGTTGAGACTGGATCTCCTTCTCATTCTCTTTTTAAAATACATTAGCTATTTCTAACCATATTAAGCATTTTTACCAAGTTATGGTATTCATGCTGTACGTGGAATTAAATTCTAAAAAATTCAAAATGGCATCATTTCATATAAGAAGCATAAGGGTGTGTGTGTGTAGGATTTGGGACAAACAAAATTTAAAGTCTTGTCTAGTAATCATTGTATTATTTGCTTTAATTGTATCACCTTAATTTGTAATATTCATAAAGTTAAAATTAAGTGATTAAAACAATGTGATCTGCTCATTTATTAGAGGGTTGGCCTTGTGTTAAGTACCATGCTCTTTTGTGTACAATGGAATCAGTTGACTCTAAGTTCATCGGAATCATTTTTAAAGGCCAAAATAGGATCTGAAATGAAAGTCAGCTTTTTTGTTTTAATTTTTTTTTTAACGTTTATTTATTTGTGAGACAGAGAGAGACAGAGCATGAACAGGGGAGGGTCAGAGAGAGAGGGAGACACAGAATCGGAAATAGGCTCCAGGCTCTAGGCTGTCAGCACAGAGCCCGACACGGGGCTCGAACTCACGGACCGTGAGATCATGACCTGAGCCGAAGTCGGACGCTTAACCGACTGAGCCACCCAGGCGCCCCAGAAAGTCAGATTTTTAATAGTATGTATGTAATCATACATGCACCTACCCCCCCCCCCCCCCACACACACACACATAGTTATATGGATAAGAAAGGTTTGGTAGCAAAGGGGGAAAAACTTCAGGTCATTTCTAATTTTTTTTTCATAGCTCTTTATTAGAATGTTTGAAATCATTCTTTAGCAGATATGACATAGGTCCTTCATAATCACTGAACCTGCTTTAAGGAAATGATTATTATGTATTAATACATTTATCTTATAGAATCTGACATAGTGGGCAATGTCCTGACGTCTTCTGATCTGATCACTTGAGTGGTTATGTTAAGATGAGTGTGGGATGGATGAATGAATGGGTGGGTGCATGGAGGGCAGACAGGGAGGCAGGCAGACAAAGCTTTTTATGATAAGCTCACAAACCACTATTTCCCTCTTTTCTTCCTAGTCGGGCCTTACCCCAATCCATGTTGCTGCCTTCATGGGGCATGTAAATATCGTATCACAACTAATGCATCATGGAGCCTCACCAAACACGACCAATGTGGTAAGTATCCTTTTAACAAAGAATGTCCAATTATGAGTATTTAATAAACTGGTAAAAATTGCTCTTATTTACTTATTTTTTATTGTAATTAAATTCATTACTATATAATGTGACTACTTAGAAGGACAAAATTTGAGAATACCTGTGGTTTCCTTTACTTCAAAGGCAAGATCCATTCAATCACCAGCTGGCCACAAATTGTTAGGACTTACAGGTTGTGTGCATTAAATTTGCAGATATGTTACTACCAGATGTTATGCTTTAAAAAATAGCTTTTGTGGAGGGGAAGAATTTACAATAGAAGCATTTAAAGAAGTGTTTCATGTTGAGGAGGCACTTCAAATGATCATTATTGTAATTTCAAGTAAATCCAAAGTAATTCTTCTCTTTAGTGAGCTTGACCATGTTATAGCAAACCCATGGTTATAACAAACCCATGTTCATAGATTATCAGATGGTATTGTTGTCCCATATTAATCATTGCTCATTTCAGAGTAAATATCACTCTCTAAGTGACTTATCACTCTAGATCTACATGTGGCATTTGACATTGTTTTATAGGATTTTAAGTTTGTCTTCATAATAATATTAGCATACCAGACCATAAGCATAACAACACTACTTGGACTCATGAGCACCAAAGCAGTAAAAATCAAATAAACCACTTTCTGGCACAGAAAGGGCAAGCCATAAGGTCCTGCACACTCACCCTGAGGGTGGGCCTCCAGGAAGGCTCTGTCTTCTAACAGCCCAAATGAACACATCCACAAGATAGGAACAGACCAGCTTCTGAGCAGAAATATCATCTTTCCTGTTCCTAACGCCAGAGAGAGAGAGAAAATGTTTCCCTTCATAAAGAGAACCCTGGATGATCTGGTAAACTATATCTCCAATGCCTTTCTAGTAAGCATAGTAACAAGTTACATGCGAAATATGTCCTTGTGTATCCTTCCATGGAGGTGGATGTCCTGTAAAGCAATGCTCAATTTATAAAAGGAATTTTTAGGTGGATATCACTTGTGTGGGAGAATATATTTGCTCTTTATGACCTTTTGTTTCTTTTTGTCTATCCATGTTTTCTATATTGTTTACATTTTTAATGAAATAAATGAATAGATAATCTGAATTAAACTCTCTCTGGTGACAAAGAGGGAAGTGGTCAGGGTGGAGGAGTCCAGTGGCCAAGAAAATGGCCCCATGGGATAATGTCCAAAGATCAGAATACTGGTCTGCTGAGCTAAATCACAGAATGCAAACCAACAGCCAACAGCAAAGTCTGGCCCTCAGGTGTGTCTATATTGCCCTGGCAACATAGGATTTCTGTTTTGTTCTGTTTGCAATTCTGATTTTGTGGTCAAGGTTTAAGAAGTATATACAAACAGCCAAACTGCCAGCTTTTGAAAAATAGGAAGGTGTGGCATGATATGGCTGGCATCTGGCACAACTGCTGAAGTGGTCTGCAGATGCCAAGGAGCAGCAGCCTCCCTTGGGCAAGGCGTCGGGCTGTCTAGTTGAGCACTCCCCTCCTGCCCCACTCACTCATCTCCCCTCTTGCTTGGCTCCTGGGAGTATTCACCTTTCAAGCTGGGAGGAGGCCACACTGAGCAGCACTTCTGACACTGCTGGAGACCAGGCTCCCCAAGGGTTACTCCAATCCCTTCCATCAGGAGTCAGGTTGCTGTGAAATTCTTGTGTATTTCATTTCCGATCTTTCCTCATTTTCAATAAGGAAGTGCTTGGGGCTATTTTTTACTTAAAAAAGAAAAACACCCTACATCATAAGCATTATGCAAATAAAATATGCCACCCTACTTCAGAGCTTCCATTAATTACCTTTGGCTCATGTTCCCCAGAGAGGAGAAACAGCACTGCACATGGCAGCTCGATCTGGCCAAGCTGAAGTCGTGAGGTATCTGGTGCAAGACGGCGCTCAGGTAGAAGCTAAAGCCAAGGTATGTGTGACACAGGAAAGCCTTTGCTCTTGAGGATAAAAATTACCCTTGATTTTATTAAAACCTTTAAACACCTGCATGCTCTCTTTCAGGGATACTCTTATAGAGTCATGACAAAAGTATCTATCCAAGTGATATTGTAAAAAAAAAAAAAATCCTTCCCTACACATTTGTCCATTCAATTATTTTACAAAATTAAATAGAACAAGAACTTTGCATCCTTGGCACATTGCTAGCCTCTAACAGATTTTGGAATCAAACCTAGACTTGATCCAGAATTCTTCACACTCCATAGAGAAGGGCTCATGTGCAAAGCTTCTAGAACAGGCATAATTTGGAAGCATAATTGAACTCTTTTGGTTGACTTATATGTCACCTGTCACAGCCATAAAAGGAAAAAGGAAGGTTTTACCTTTTCTTCACAACTTGAGATGTTATAAACCCTCAGACTCAAATTGGAGTGGCTTTAGGGATTTGCCTTTGCATAGAAGAATGTCTGGGTTGAGACTGAATGCTTCGTTTTCCTGGCTTAGCTCCCAGAAGAAACCCACTTTTCTTTCACTATTGAGATAGGTAGTTGGTCTGGTTATCAAAATGGCAGTTCAGGTCATGGATTGTAAATAAATATGTAAATGCCTTAATCATTTAATTTAACCTTCAGTATATAAATGGTCTGCAGTTTCTAGTTTCAGGTTAAGTAGTGAGAAAACTGAGACATATATGAAGCAATTTGTATACAAAATATGTCTAGACTTTTATAACATCCCCCCAAAATATTTAGTTGTCTCACACATATCTAATTTGACCACAGTTGTTTTTTATCAACTTCTGTCAAAGCTTTCCAAAGCTTTTAAACTAGTCTTCTTAGGGGAAAATTAATCTTTCCCTTTCAGATTCATATTTTACCTGCTAACATATTGTGCGATTGTTTAATTAAAGTAATTAGTGCAAATATAGCACAAAGTAGCAATGTAACTAGTACAAAATAGTAGTGTGGGAACAAACACAACTAAATCATTGTAAGCATAAGATCTGCAGATGAGCCTAAAGGTTATAACAGCAGCAGACACAAGCTTTGGGTGTCCAATGTACTGTGGTGCCAGTTGGTGGATTTTACAGAGGATCTGGAGACAGAGGTCAGCAAACTTTTTCTGTAAAGAGCCTGTTAGTATATATTGTAGGCTTTAACAGATGCACCATCTCTGTCATAGCTGCTCGACTCTGACATTCTGGAACAGAAGCAGTGATAGGCAATCCTACATAAGCAAATGGACGTGTCCATGTTCCAATAAAACTTGGTTTACAAACACAGGTGGCAACTGGATTTGGCCCCTGGATTGTAGTTTTCATACCCCTGATCTAGAGACAGTGGTTCAGTCTGCTTAATCAGTAAAGTAGAATAAATAAAAAAAGCTGTACTCTACCATGGATTACAAGAAACCTCACATTTTCTGAGTGTTGTTAGTGACATATCAAGCATTGTATCTAGGAAAAGGTTTCACTCACAGCTGAAATTGAGCATAGAATTTATAGTTATTGTTTCATTAAGGAGGCAGTATGTATTGTGATTAAGAACCTTTCTTTCTCAGCCAGAGTGCCTGGGTTTGAACCTTGGTCCTCCATTTACTAGCTATATAGTGTTTGAGCGAGTTAATGAATATCTATCTCTGTGGCACATTTATTTTTCTAGTTTCTTCATATAGAAAATGGAAATACTAACAGTTACAAGTGGTAAGATTGTCGTGATGATTAATGAATTCATGTAGGTGGAGTACTTAGAACAGAGCTTGGGACATGTAGGTGCTCAGCCCATGTTTAGTGGTGCTCGTGGCAGTAGCAGAATTACAGGAAATTTTTCTGTGACAATTATCTTCTTTCTGTTTTCAGTATTCTTCTTCCTATGGCTCCACCAATTCCTCTTATACTTCTTACATAGACCCTCTTGCTTTGACCTTGACTCTCATCCTCCTTAGCTTTTCAGAGCAGTCTCCTGTGCTCCAACCTCTTCTCTCTAGCTTCCCTATTTAAAGTACTTACCTGAATTTTTTCACACTCGAATAGAGGATTTCTCTTTGGATGACCACCACAAGGCATCTTTGGGCAAACTAGGAAAAGATGCCTCTCCCATTTGGGGATAAGATCCTCAAGGTGCAAGATATAGTGCCTCATGCCTGGGAGTGAATTGTAATAAGGGGCCTTTCCTAGGCAGATACAGCTCATGCCAGGATGTACACCTTGACAAGCAGAGGGTTGGCTGCCTTTCAGCCTTCTTGGCTAGGAGTCTTTACTAGCCAAGTTGTGCAGTTATACCTGGACAACCCTATACCCGGCCTCTGTGCTTTGGACTATGACAAGGTGGCGCCAATAAAATAATTCATTCCAGGGGCGCCTGGGTGGCTCAGTCGGTTGAGTGTCCGACTTCAGCTCAGGTCACGATCTCACGGCCCGTGAGTTCGAGCCCCGCGTCGGGCTCTGGGCTAATGGCTCAGAGCCTGGAGCCTGCTTCTGATTCTGTGTCTCCCTCTCTCTCTGCCCCTCCCCCGTTCATGCTCTGTCTCTCTGTCCCAAAAATAAATAAACGTTAAAAAAAAAATTTAAAAAAAAATAATTCATTCCATATGAGGGCACAATAACTGGTGAGGTATAATACCTTTCCCAGTTTTAGTAGGATAAATTCCCTTACCTCCCCAAAAAAGGAATCATTAGGGGATAAAATTTTAATAAAATATGGCAGATGGTAGTGAGGATAATTTATAGATAGAACTGCCTTTCACACTTTTCATACTAATAAGTTACTCAAAGGGTATTTAAGGTGTTTAGATCCACCATCTCCCCCTTACTAAATGTTAAAGAAAAAGATAAATGGGATTTTTTTAGCAATGAAGCAAAGAATCTACAGTAGCCTCTGATACCAAGCAAAGTTTGCTGAATGTTTCACAACATCACCATTGTGTTCTCAGCTAATCAGCCTTGTATTTCAACCTTGTTATTTAGGATGACCAGACCCCACTCCACATTTCTGCCCGATTGGGGAAGGCAGATATAGTACAACAGCTGTTGCAGCAAGGAGCATCTCCAAATGCAGCCACAACTTCTGGGTATACCCCACTCCACCTTTCGGCCCGCGAGGGGCATGAGGACGTAGCTGCATTCCTTTTGGATCATGGCGCATCTTTATCTATAACAACAAAGGTATGAAAGTGAGTCTTGGAATCCTGTTGTGTCCCCCCAGATCCATCCTCCTTACAATTTCCAGCATGGTAATAGGTACACGAGTGGTACAACAGCATCTATCCTTGGGATCCCAGGATAGCCCTTAACATGGTCAGCAAAACCATGGAGGGGTGCCTTGTGGCTCAGTCGGTTGAGCATCCACCTTCAGCTCAGTTCATGATCTCGTGGTCCATGGGTTCGAGCCCCACATCAGGCTCTGTGCTGACAGCTCGGGGCCTGGAGCCTGCTTCTGATTCTGTCTCCCTCTCTTTGCTCCTCCCCTGCTCACATTCTGTGCCTCTCTCTCTCTCTCTCTCAAAAATAAATAAACATTAAAAAAATAAGGGGTACCTGGGTGGCTCAGTCGGTTGAGCGTCCGACTTTGGCTCAGGTCATGATCTCACAGTCTGTGGGTTTGAGCCCCGCGCTGGGCTCTGTGCTGGCAGCTCAGAGTCTGGAGCCTGCTTCGGATTCTGTATCTCCCGTCTCTCTGCCCCTTCCCAGGTCATGCTGTGTGTGTGTCTCTCTCTCTGTGTCAAAAATAAATAAACATTAAAAAACATTTTTTTAAACAAATTTAAACAAAGCCATTGAGTGAGGCAGGGTAGTTTGGGGTATGTTTGTTTGTCTTATGTTTCTCAGTGCATTATCTTCCAAAGAACCATCAATGATATCTAGATTACAATGTTTCTTGCACATTATTTGATAGATTTAAATGGTGACTTAAAAACACAGCCATAGATCTCTCCTGCTAAGGCCAAGTATACAAACCACTTTCAAATCAGGAGGTGAATTTTTCTTGGATTATTTTTGTTTGGTGTTCTTTTGTTGCTGTTGTCTTGTATGATTAATGGTTTAATTTTTAAAATCTCAACTCTGATGCCTTAGAACAATAATCTACCACTCAGTTGCTTTGTGGGTACAGACTGCAAATTCAGAGCTCACTTTTTGGTGATACTACGTAAACCTAGCAAGTGTGATAGAAAGATGAATTGGCCTATGGCATGTCTTAGAAAACTAGAAACCAGTGCTTTACTCCCTTATTTGGATGCAGAGAAGTGTGATCAATGCATAAGATAATTACAATAATTAGAAATACTTGGAAAACTATCCGAATAAATGATGACTACCTCCAACTTTTGCCCCCTGTGACTCTTCAGGCTCTTAAGTAGAGCTGAGTTGAAAAGTCCCTGGATTTCATTTAATATGTAAAACAGAGTAATGAGTGATGAGGTTTTGAGTACGCTTCCCTTCCACCATGCCAGCTGCCCATTGGCTCTAGTTGGCTTTAGTCTCATGAGGTCAAATGTGTTGATGACCCTCCAGTTGCTGACTCATGCTTGGGGACCTCCATAACTGTGCATAGTGACTGACTGGTGGATACCCATGTCCTTGTAGGAGCAGGTAGCAAGGGAGAGCAACTACTCAACTCTCAGTACCCAGCTCTTGCAAACTTACTGGGATAGAACCATGTGTTATTATTCAGTTCACCTTTTGTGGTTAAGATGCATGATTCTCTGACTCCTACCCCTGAGGCCTGGAGCATAAAGATATGTGTATACATGCAGAAATAGGAGAAGAGAAGGCTCCAGTCTAGTCATGTGGGAATATGGGAGGTCCAGACTTGTCCTGGATTTTCCCAAGCCTTCCAAATCCAAATTGGGACCCAGTAACATATTCTTCCCAAAATGTGAAATCCCAAAATAGCTCTAGAATAAGTCCCAGATCTAGCTCTCCACCTTCATCCTGGTCAGATGCCTGATTAGTCCCAGAATTAGTGGCATGTTGTGACTCAGTCAACAGAGAGAGAAAGATTAAATACTGTTCATCCTTGTTGATAAGGGGATTCTAGCTGTTGTCTTCCAGTGTTGGTCTTTAAATACAGACTTAACTGTGCTTCATTGTGAGAATAATTCATTGGTTCCAAGAAAGCGATACCTTTGTTTCATTTCTCTTGGTCATTATTTTTATGTTTCTGTTTCCAGAAAGGATTTACTCCCCTCCATGTGGCCGCAAAATATGGGAAGCTGGAAGTAGCCAATCTCCTGCTACAGAAAAGTGCATCTCCAGATGCTGCTGGGAAGGTATGAGGCTGACCACCTTGTAGCAGGCCCCTTCCATGGTAGCAAAACAAGCACTTGCTACTTCACCACCAGCCACCTAAATTATGACTAGTCCCGAGTTAAGTCGCATAGGATGAAGATCACTTTGGAAACAGGAGGTGAACGCTGGGGTCCAAGCATTGTGGAAAGCGGAATGTAACTTACACTCTGTGTTGAACCCACACTAATCCCATCTCCTAAATATAAGCCTCTGATGTTAAGACACTTTTGACACTGGTTGTTGTTTCTGCACGTGTTTTCAGAGCGGGCTAACTCCACTGCACGTAGCTGCACATTACGATAATCAGAAAGTGGCCCTCCTGCTTTTGGACCAAGGAGCCTCACCTCACGCGGCTGCAAAGGTACCTGTGATTGGACAGCCCGAGGAGGCCTGTGGGCAGTGTCTGTTGGTCTCTGTATGTGCATCCACTTTGCTACACATGTAGCACCCTGCACCTTAGACATCACTTAAAAGACACAGAAATATAAGCTCCTCAGGAAATCTGTGCCTTCAGATCTTTGGTCACCTAATGTGGTAGATGCTCAATAAATATTCACGTGCCAATTGATTTTCCTTAAAAATCCGGGACATCCTGGAGCCTGTGGAGGAAATAAAGTTGAAGTATTCTTCAGCCAGATTAAAAACATCAGCACAGCCTGAGGGAGTATGAAAGTCTGATTTTTCGAGGTTATAAAATATGTGTGATATTTTCCTGGCCATAGAACATTGCCTTCAAGTTATTTATTTCTGTTTAATAACATAGGTTGGGAAATTTTGTTTATATGTTTTTATGATTCTTAAGAGGAATCTTTATTCCTATTATTAGGGTGTTTGGGGCCAGTAGACAACCTACATTTTTCAGAAAAGAGATACATAGAGTATATGGCTTCCTGATTCCCCGATATTCTGATTTGAGAGGCAAATCATAAAGAAGAGTGTATTTGAAGATAGGTTAATAGAGTGCTGTCAGTTTAGTAAGCTCTCTCTTGTGGAACAGGTGACTGTGATCTGAGAAAAGTGGAAAGATACAAACCACAACTTAATGCTGTCTAGTTCTTTCACTAAATACTATTGGTTGGAAAAACTTTTAGCATTTTTAAGCTTTATACATCTTTTTTTTTTACTCTGCCATTGTGGGACAGCTACAGTGCTCTGCTTTAAACTTAGTGTTTACATCGAATCTGTTGTACACACAGGTCAATCAATGAATGGGCTGTTCTAGATCACTTTGTGGACTTTAAGAGAGAAAGTTTTCAGGTACCTTCTCTTTTTGAAGACTAGGTTATCTTTGACACCTATTTCTCCTCAGAACCTCTTTTCCTATATGTCTTAATTATCTCCTGCCCCAGCCTCTCCAGAATGTACCCAGTGAAATCTATAGTTCAGAACCAAACCTCTAAATTTGCTTTTCATCTAAATGTGGCTTTCCCTCCATAGTTTCTGATGCTGACAAACATTTTTTCTATCATAAAACCATGCCTTGACATTTGATAAAGCTTTATCTTTAAAAAAAAAAAGAATAGTAGCATTATTCACAGTTGCCAAAAGGTGGAAGCAACCCAGTATTTATTGAAGAATGAACAGATAACTAAAATGTGGTGTATACATACAATGGAGGAAGTAGGAAGGAAATTCTGGCACATGCTACAACATTAATCAGCCTCAAAGACACCATGCTAAGTGAAATAAACCAATCACACAAAAGGACAAATATTGTATGAGTTCAGTCATAGAGAGATAGAAAGTAGAATGCTGGTTGCCAGGGGCTAAAGGGAGGAAGGACTGGGGAATTGGTGTTTAATGGATGGAGTTTCAGTTTGAAGATGGATGGTGGTAATGGTTCCAGAACAATGTGAAATGTAGTTAACGCCATTGACTATACATTTAAAAATGGTTTGGTTTTACATAATGTATATTTACCACAACTTAAAAAATGAAAAAAATTACATTGAAACTTAATGATTGTCTATTTCATTTTAGTATATTTTAATATCCTTTTGGGCCTGGGCCACTTTTATTATATTATAATAACTCCAGGTTCTTGGTAGGAAAATAATTAATAAGCAAATTATTCATTCCTCACAGAAGAGTAAGATAATTAATAGGAAAATTGTTCATTCCTCACATGAGAGTAAGGATTTTGACACAACTAGTACCAAGCAGTTTAGAATTGACAAGAGTCATAAAGTAGTTGTGAAGCAAAATGAGTGCAAGCCACCCTTCCGTCCATCCATTCCTTCTTTCAATCCATAAATAACCCTTAAATAGGTCCGTAGTAGGTATATTTGCAGTTGATTTCCACCTTCATATTTGTCAAACAAGACTTCATGTTTCCATGTCTGTAAAACATCCTTCACAACAAAGAGTTGAAAAGAGTTCTAACAGCACTGAGCCTTTGGAGTAGCTTTTATAGCCAATCCAACACTGGCTTTCCTAAGGAGACGTTACTTCTTGCTGCCACAGCACAATTGCCCCCATAAAAGCTTCAGTAATACCATCGCTGCTACATGGCTGATCGTCCCCACTGTCTGAGGCACTGATCCTGGTCAGGAACTTTTTCTAGACTTTGATCCCAAGCAAAGCCTGTTCCTTCAGTTAAGGATGGGCTTTATCTGCTAGGCAAGAAACCTAGCTACTGTTGTTTAAACTGATGAGGCTCTATTTTTTCTCATTTATAAACAGTCTGGAGGTAGGCAGTTGTTGATGTTGGTCCAGTGTTTCCAGAACATTAAGAAAAGCTCCCTGTGATTTTGTTTTTCTTCCTTTCCTTTCAGAGACTGTTTTTGCCCAGGCTGCCAGTTCCTCTTTTCAAGCAGGAAAGAAAGACAATAGGGCATTCCCAGAAACTCCACCCAGCCATTTCTCCTTACATGTCACTGGCCACTTCTTTCTGCAAGGGAAGCTAGGAAGTGTAGTTTTTCAGCTGGACACAATGCCAAGGCTCTTTTATTAAAGAAGGAGGGAGAAGGGATAAAGAGTAGGCAAATACTCCCTGGAGTAAAGGAAGGTTTAGCATTTCCAAATTCTGGCCGTGGTGAAAAATGAGGGACAAAGGCTCAAAAAGGCACGATTTGAACATATGGCTATAACAGCAGTTGACTTCAGTGTGAACTCTTTCTCAGTTCACATGCTGGGTTCTTAGGGTAGGTGATGCTCTCTTGCCTTTTCTTCTGTTTCATAGAATTGCCAACATATTTTGTTACTCATACATGTCCTAGGAACCTGATGCGATTTTGTAATGGGGGAGGAGGGAAGGTGCCAAAAAAGTAGATGGGCTTCTGTGATCCATTTTCACCAGATCTATTTCCCGAGGAAAGACTCTATGCTAGAAGGGGTATTGGCATGAAATCAGGCATAACCTGGACACTCATCGTGGAAAACAGATAGTGAGTCTTAACTTATTATCAGATTTCTCTTCCATAAAATGTACAATATATCTACTGGTATGGAACAGTAGAGATTCTTGGGAAAAAATATAAAGTATGATATACATCTATTACTTTTGTTAACTTAAAATTGCATTTCCTTTTGTTTTCATCTTGAATTACAAAAGCACACACTGCAAGCATTTTGTTCTCCACATCAAGAGGAAAAAATATTTAAGATTATTCTATAGCCAAATCTGTCACTATTTTATTTCTCTTCTGATAAATGCATCTTTCCCTTTAGTGTGATATGTGAGAATCATTTTACTTTCCAGAAATTAAGAAGCATTTAGAAAGATTAGAGAACTTCTGATAGGTCTCAAGATGAACCTTTTTGTTTATTATTTGAAATATTTTTAAGTCTTTCTGAGATGAACTTCCATTCTAAAATAAATGCCATGAATTGTTTTTTCCTTGCTTTATTCTTTCCTTTGTAGCTCAGGTAAGGAGCTCAGAGTAAAGCCCTCAGTAATCATGAGTAACTTGTCTAAAGTCAGCATGCATTTCAGAGATGCCAGAGTTTCTCTTTTTAGTGTTCTTTAGGACCTAGGATTTTTGGGTGGAATCAGAAATAATCCAGAGGATTGTCACCTGTTAAAGGACATTGACCTGCCTTCGGTGGTTGACAAGTAACTAACGCGAAGGTTATGTCCGTAGCAAAAGCAAAAAGAAATAAGATGCATGACAAGAAGCTAAACTCAGGCTATGTTGCTGTTAGCCCTCTGATTAGCCAGTGCTAGACATATTGACTAATCAGGTGACCTATTTTAGCACTGATTTTGTGAATTTTGGCTTTTATGCAGGGGTGGGGATGGTAACAAAACAGACCACCCCCTCCTGTCATTCGCTGTAAAGTTGGGCTCAGTCCAAAGCTCTACATTTGGCTCTGAAGGCAATCTCTTTAGGGTGTGTCTGTACAGAGGGACAAATGTTTCCCAGGTCAGCTAGGGTTTCCAGATGGCAAAAGGTCAAAACTAAAAATAGGGATATAAAATCTTCTACCCTGGCCCATCCCGTTTGGCAGAGGCTGGTTTCAGAAGAGTCTGGAAGCAGCATTTCCACTTGCTTAAATCCTCTACAATTGATTACAGAAAGGGTGTTTCTCAAGTGAGAACCATTATCCTACTAGGACATGCTAATGACTTAAAATATGAGGGTAATTGCAGTAGGCTGGCCGGATTAGTGGTGCAGCAGCCCCCACTGTCCTCTGTGTTGTTTCCTACCCATCCATATGGCCTGGAAAGATTGTGACTGATAGTTGTCTAGATTTGGATCATTTTGCCAAATGTGAATCCATGAATTCCATTTTTTTCCCTCTAAATCTTCTTTTCTATAAAAAATCATTCTCATTTTTCATTGGCATATCTTATATAGTTGGATTCATGCCCAAGTGAAAATATAATCTTGCATTTCTCTTAAATGACAATAAGGCTGGACAAGGTCCCCTAGTGCAGGGGACCTTTCTTTCTCAGGGCAGAAGACTATGAACAACCCTGAGGCACAGTTAATTGCCAGTTTGCCAGAGGAATTTAAGTTGCTTGAACCTCTGGTCATCAGAGGTCAGTCAAGACAAGGATCCCAGAATGTCCTGAAAGTGGTAGTAAGTTTGACTCAAATTCTGAGGATTCACCAGTCACTGTGAGGCACTAGTAGAGATACAAAGACAAATACGACACAATACCTGCCCTCAACAAATTTGTATTTTAGTAGAAGGAAACAGGTATGCAAAGGAAAGAGTGCCACTATCTCCAGGACTTTGATTGGAGTCAGTTAGGTTGGGGGTGGGTGTAGGTGGGGAAGGAGGAAATGAAACCCTTCATGAGAGTATAACCCTTGAGCTGAATCTTCAGCTGATAGATGCTGACCCCAAAGACATGGTGGAGAAGAACATCCTTGATAGAATGAGGCAAAATAGAAACATGAGCTGTATCTTATGTGGGAAACCAGTTCAGCTGAAGCATAATGTAAAAACTAGAGTTTCATAGAAGAGGCAATCAAAGGGGCTGTGAGGGTAGATTATAGCATCTTGACTACCATGAACACTAAATTTTTCAACTTGTTAGCAACAAGTGACTATTAAAGATATTTTAAAGGTAGAGTAATGGCTCTGAATAGCTACTATTGAATGAAAAGTGGAATAATGGCTCTGAACATGTCCATGGTACCACATTGTTTGTTGTTTCCTAGTTGCGTTTCCTTGCATTGGCAATTTAAATAAAGCAAGTAATTATTGAGCACCTACTAACATTAACTGCCTGCAAGAGAGGACCCTATATTCCTTTTGCAAAACCGGTGGTACTCTGCATTAAACTGTCTGTAGTATGTTTTCCCAATTTAGGGATGCGGGAGACATTAGGGCAGTACATTAATGGCACAGCTTGATTTATCAGTTTGCTTCTGTGATTATGAATTTTTAAACCGTCGAAGAAAATCACTAGAAAGGAAAGCATACTATTTGAAAGTGCACTGCACACATTTTTATCTTGTTACTGGGCATGTGACCAAGTGATTCGTGTTGACAGAATGGTTATACGCCACTGCACATCGCTGCCAAAAAGAACCAGATGGACATAGCGACAACTCTGCTGGAATATGGTGCTGATGCAAATGCAGTTACCCGGCAAGGAATTGCTTCTGTCCATCTTGCAGCTCAAGAAGGACATGTGGACATGGTGTCCCTGCTCCTCAGCAGAAATGCTAATGTGAACCTGAGCAATAAGGTAACCTTTCTTTTTCTCTGCAAAGCGTATAACGAAACCTTACCTCTCAGAAAGGTCACTAAGAAGCATGCACTAAGAAGCATGAAGAATCCAGGTCAAATAGAATATATAAAGTGTAACGTTGCACAAAGATGTTTACCAAAATATTGTTTATTATAGTAAAGACTTTGAGAAAAAATGTTTAAACAGTAAGAGAATGGTAAATCAATACTTGTCAAGTCATACAATTGAATAACATATAGTCATAAAAATGAAGTCCACAAAGTTTTTCTTAATAATATGAAGTTTTGCTATAACGCTAATTCAAAGTACCACATTACCTTGCCAGAACTTAGCAAAATAGTAAGTTGTAAATTGTAGCCTGTTGATTTTGTCTGCAAATGTTTTGGGGGTACCTACTCATTGCCTCTCCCAGTTTTAAGTCCTACTTAAAAAAATAAATATTAGAAAGAGTGCTGCCTTCATGGAGTCCATTTTAATAACAGAAGTTTAGAGTAGCTATTTTATTCAATAGGTTGGAAAGGTTGTTAGTCTTTCTATGTAAATTGGCAGTTTCAAGGAATGTGTGAAGTCTCTGTTCCCTAGTTTTTTCAAATTCCCGTCCTCATATTTGGCAGCCCCATTATTAGTGAAGAATTTTATGAAGCAAAGTCTAGCCCACAATTGGCCAGAGACATGTTAATGAAGTTAGACCTCTCATTGCATGTATCAGAGAATTTGGGTTTGCTAAACTATTTATTAATACCTTGAGTCTGAGGTCTGCTCAAAGCACAGAACAGATGTTTCTAAGTCTTCCCTTCATATAACACAAAAGCCTGCTACAGTGCTCCCAAGTTCTTGACAATCCAAACTCCCTGGCTTTTTCTCTACCAGTTGGTGATGGCATGGCCATAGCTCAGATTTTGGAGTGGAGTTTCAAGACAGCAATAGTTTTATGGGGACAAATGACAAGTAATTTTATTTGTTTTTCATATACGTGGACTGTATTTTGGAATCATGGAGGTTTTGAATCCTCTGGGTGTGAATCCTAAGCCTGACTCTTCCTTGATGTGTGACTTGATTGAACAAGCTATATGACCTGATGAGCCTCAATTTTGCCCTCTAGTAAATGAAGACAACAATATTTACTTCACAGAAATGTCATAAAGATTAACTGAGGTAACATTCAGCACCTTCTCCTTAAGGACGAAAATAAGAGTTGTCTTAATTGTGGACTTCTTATAATTTAGGGAAAATGTTATTCTGCACTAACCTGAATTCCCGAGGTTGTAATTTAACAAATTCTATAGACCAAAACACATACATAAGAGAACAGGGAAATCTTTTTTATTTCAGTTTTAATATCTTGAAAATATTTTGTGATTATTATAGAACAAAATATTTTTCATATTTTTCTGGTGTAACAATTTGATTTTCTCTTATCTTTTATTTTAAACATTCCTTTTATCTGTGCATGTCTCTGTATTAATGGGAATCACAGACCAATTTCAAACAGCCATTATAAACAGGATGGTTTTTGAATTTCAAGCGTTCAGATAGAGACCAAGCTTACAATAATTTGCTACAAAATTCAACTTGTCTTAAAGACAAGGTAGAAGACCTGGTCTTCCCAAATTGAAGTACATTCTGGCATCCATTAGAGTCTATTTGAAGGGCCCAGAATACTGTATCTCACTAATTCTCTCAAAGGCAATATAGACCTTAACAACTGGTTAATAGGTGAATGTTTTCAGGAGATTTGATACCAAAGTATACTGTGACTTCTCTTCCTTTAAAATCCTCCAGTCAAACAAATAAACAAACAAATAAAATCCTCCAGTCAACTAGTTGCAATACATATCCAGCCTTGCATTCGCCTTAAAATCACAGACATTTTTTAGGCTGAAAATACTTCAGAATTTCCCAGTGTTTGCTTTGATAGACTGGAAATTAGCAAGGAAATTCTGAGGACCAAAATTGTCAGCCATCCTCCAGGGAAAAAACCCTACATGAGCAGAGATACTTCCAGAGAAATTTTGAAAAGCAGATCAGCTGGCTTCCCATGAGCACATTAAAGTTAAGGAACTTTCAAGAACTTCACACTACCAAGGAATGATCTAATATGAAGGCATTTGTAAATTTTTGCTTCCTTTCTCAGTTGCCATGTTCCACGTAAAGTGTGAAGTAAGCCCTGATGTGAAAACAGAAAATGAGCAGAACGTGTTATTCAATAAGGAAACTCTGACCATTTTCTGTCAGTTTTTCCTAAACTGCCAATTTTAAACATCATTTATTGTCTCTCCCTCCCTATCCTACCTCCCCATTTAACACTAGATTTTATTTCCTTGTTAAAAAATAGATATTAAAAAGAAAGATTTAGCTTTTGTGAAAATTGATATTGAACTAAAGAGTTTATTGCTTTCACTTATTTCTTTTCTGACTAGTAATCAGTGGTTCCCAGTAGCTTCAAGGAAAAGAGACCATGACTAGCTACTAGTGAAGTTAGCTAGTGTTTGATTTCAGTTTCGCTTTTGATGTTCCTGCTTTCCCACATGGATTTTGTAGGCCACAAGTAGCTCTATTCCTTTGTACCACTAATAGAATGTTAAGCAGGGCTGTTTATATTCTGAGTTAGTGGTGTTCTCTTGTTCCAAATAACCGCCACTTTTTAAAATAAGCAATGGTTGAAACCTTATAAAAGATTAACAGGTAACCTCTGAATTCAAATGGGACTGTTGTAACCACCACATTATTTTTTAAAAATCTTTTTAATGACGGGGTATCTGGGTGGCTCAGTCGATTAGGCGTCCGACTTGGATCTCACGGTTCATGGGTTCGAGCCCTGCATCAGGCTCTGTGCTGACAGCTCAGAGCTTGGAGCCTGCTTTGGATCCTGTGTCTCCCTTGTTCTCTCTGGCCCTCCCCCGCTTGTGCGTGCTCTCCCTGTCTCTCAAAATTAAATAAATAAACTTTTAAAAAAATAACAAAATAAAATCTTTTTAATGAAAATCATTAACATAAAAATAAGTTTCTTTTTAGCATATTTTATCTAAAGATGTTTGCTTTTATCTTCTGATTTAATCATCTAGTGGATGATTCAGTGCTAGACGCTAGACACTGGTTATAAAAAGATTAAGGATACAGTATTTGCCTCAACAAGGTCACAGTGGTTTGAGGAAGACAGACAAGGAAACAGGATTTATTTTTTTTTTAATTTTTTTTTTTAACGTTTATTTATTTTTGAGACAGAGAGAGACAGAGAATGAATGGGGGAGGGGCAGAGAGAGAGGGAGGCACAGAATCGGAAGCAGGCTCCAGGCTCTGAGCCATCAGCCCAGAGCCCGACGTGGGGCTTGAACTCATGGACCGTGAGATCGTGACCTGAGCTGAAGTTGGACGCTTAACCGACTGAGCCACCCAGGCGCCCCAAGGAAACAGAATTTAAATGCAGGATTATGATGCTCTTAATAGAGGTGAGCACATAGAAGGTGTGCACATAAATGTAACAATGAGGCCCTTTGTGAGACAAGGACAGACAGTGAAGTCCAGGAAGGCTGTGAGTGACTCCATGGTACAGGTAGAGTGGGTAACCCATGAGGCAGCATGAACACGGGGAACATGAGAAAGTAAGGCACATGCCGCAATACCTTTCCCAAACTTTGCTGAGAAACACTCAGTAAAGTATCTTCAAAAGTGTTGAAAAGTCTCAAACTTAGAATAGGTAACCTCTACAAAATACTATGGCTGAAAATATTTGTTTCCTCTAAAGTAGAACATGGAGGGGGTGGGGGGATGGGTGAAACAGGGATTAAGGAGAGCACTTGTGATGAGCACTGGCTGATGTATGGAAGTGTTAAATCACTATATTGTATACATGAAACTCATAGAGCACTGTATGTGTACTAACTGGAATTAAAAATAATTAATAAATAAATAAATAAATAAATAAATAAATAAATAAATAAAGTAGAACATGGAACATTGTTATAAGATTATGTCAGTGTTGGGTGGTGCCAGTCTTGGCCCCAGCTTATTTTTCTTGGACTTCAACTGAGTGCATTGGTCCTCCTTTTCTTATTTCCTCTCTTTTCAGTTTGAGTGGGCTTCCTCCCAAATTCTGTAAATAGTTAAAAAGCCGAGAGCAAGTGAGTCTTCCTGAATCCTATAATCTGTTTGATGGGACAGCAACCCCTAAATAAGTCATGTACGGCATCTAGAGGGCTCTGTGCCCTCCCTGGTGGTGTCCCTGATTCACTCCTCTCCTCTGACAAATGCCATGGCCGAGGCTCCTGTTGCACAGATGCTAGAGGAAGAGAAGGAAGGCCTCCAGGACTCAGATACTAACCTCCATGCTCGTACTGGGGGAAAGAAAACAATCTGCAAGCACTCACACAAAGTTACTCTTTCCTAAATATAATTCATGAAAAGACACTTTACAACTACAGAGGATTTTTAAACTTGTGTACAGTCTTGGTGATTTTTTCTTGGCCATTAGAACAACCAGGTAGCCTGCACGTTCTGTTGTAGACTCAGTTTCAAATGTTCAGTCTCATTAAACACATACACCATTCAAATGACCTGGAAATTCTCATGGTACAGCATTCATTTTGCATTTCGAGGCCATCTTTCCTACCCAGAAACAACATACAGAACATATTTATCAGCTGTGGGTATTAATATTTGGTGAAGAAAATATTATCATCATATGTCAATACTTAATTTTATAACTAACTTTTCTTTTAATTCTGCTAAAGCTAGTGCCAATGGTCATGTGTTGAAATTCCTGCATAATTTTGCAAAAAAATTCTCTAGGTGTCTTTTTGGTAAATATTTATTTACTTATTTTTGAGTATAGTTGACATACAATCTCAAATTAGTTTCAGATGTGCAACTTAGTGATTTGACAAGTTTATACATCATGCTGTGCTCACTACAAGTTTAGCTACCATCTCTGTCCTGTCACAACACTATTATAATATTATTCACTGTATTACATATGCTGTGCCTTTTATTCCCATGACTTATTCATTTCATAACTGGAAGCCTGTGTCTCCCACTCCCCTTCACCCATTTTGCACAGTCTCTCACTCCCCCTTCCCTGTGGCAACCATCAGTTTGTTTTCTGTTTTAACAGACCTGATTCTGCTTTTGTTTACTCATTTAAAATTAACAACAACAAAACGTTTTTGTTAATTCATTTAAAAATATTTTTCTTTGTGGACGTATTTTAAGGCAAATCCCAGACATTATATCATTTTATATCTTTTTTTTAAAGCCTCTAGTTTTGACAAGTGAACACTGGAGTATGTAGTAGGAAAATGGTATAATGTCTGGGATTTGCCTTAAAATACGTCCACAGGGGCGCCTGGGTGGCGCAGTCGGTTAAGCGTCCGACTTCAGCCAGGTCACGATCTCGCGGTCCGTGAGTTCGAGCCCCACGTCGGGCTCTGGGCTGATGGCTCGGAGCCTGGAGCCTGTTTCCGATTCTGTGTCTCCCTCTCTCTCTGCCCCTCCCCCGTTCATGCTCTGTCTCTCTCTGTCCCAAAAATAAATAAAAAACGTTGAAAAAAAAAATAAAAAAAAAAAAAATACGTCCACAAAGAAAAGAATGAACAGGAAGTAGGGCTGGATGAAGCAAATGTAGGAAAACCTTGATAAACCATAGAGTCTGTGGTGAGTCCACAAGGTTCACTCCATTCCCTCCACTTCTGAGAATGTTTGAAATTTTCATGAAGCCTGCAGATAACAGTGTTGCCACGGTGCTAATATATAAACATATTTTGTAGATTTTTTTTAACATAAGAATTCTAGGCTTGGGCACCTGGGTGGCTCAGTCTGTTGAGCATCCGACTTCGGTTCAAGTCATGATCTCACAGTTCGTGAGTTCAAGCCCCACATTGGGCTCTATGCTGACAGCTCAGAGCCTGCTTGAATCCTCTGCCTCCCTCTCTCTCTCTGCCCCTCCTCTACTCATGCTCTTCCTCTCAAACATTAAAAAAAAATTTTTTTTTTAATTTAAGAATTCAAGGCTTAGTCTCCTACAATTCATAAATTGTTCTCATACATGCCATGTGTGCTATATTACCTTCTCTAAAATGACTGTACTTTGAATCTTTTGCAGAATGGCCTGACCCCACTCCATTTGGCTGCTCAAGAAGACAGAGTGAATGTGGCTGAAGTCCTCGTAAACCAAGGGGCAAATGTGGATGCCCAGACAAAGGTATACAAAAAAGAATGTGTCGTTTGGTGACTCCTATATGGAAACAAGTACAATTTGATGGGGGGAGAACAAATTTTCCATCATATCTTTTATACATAGCATGTCAAACATAAATCTGTGCAAAGGACACCAAAGCCTCTGGTTATAGTGTCCCAGATGCTTTATGTCTTTAATGGCTTGGGCACTTTATCCCAGATGCCTATAGATATCCACCCATGTTAACAGTATTTATCCTTGTGATAACAAATCGGTCCTCCAAGGACAGAGTGTAAAATCTTGGACCTTTTTTAGCTTTTGTGACTGACTTTAAAATGCATCCAGAAAAATTTATCAGTAATTTGTGACCATTAACTTTGTTTAGACATAGTCTATTAAAAAAAGGATAAAATAAGTTTTATTCAGTTATTCCTCACTTGCTAAAATCTTTATGGTATGTGTGGTCACTAGCATCTCCCTCTCTCCCTCTCTCTCTCTCTTTCTCTCAAATAGCTCTCTTCAGAAAGAAAACAATACTGATTAATATCTTATAATTACACAATTTCAAACTCAGATAAGAAAAATGGATGTTTTGTGTCATCAGACATAGGACTTCATATTAACCCCATTTCTCTGAGCATTTATTTTGCACTTAATTTTGCTACCTCTTCATGGCAAACTTGTTTTATCTACTCTAAAATATAACTCTTGTTTCTTTCCATATATCATATTTTTGACACAAAAATAAATGCTTATTAAATATTGTGAATACAAGGGCACCTGGGTGGCTCAGTTGGTTGAGCATCTGATTCTTGATTCTCTCTCTCTCTCTCTCTCTCTCTCTCTCTTTCTTTTCCTCTGCCTCTCTTCCTCACCCTCTCTCTCAAATTAAAAACATTAAAAAAATAAATAAATAAAGTTGTATCAAGCCTTGCACTGGGCTCTGTGCTATACATGGAGCCTGCTTGGTATTCTCTCTCCCTCTCTCTCTGCCCCTTTCTCCGCTCTTGCACACATGCTGTCTGTCTGTCTGTCTGTCTCTCTCTCTCAAAATGAAAAATTGTGAATACAAACATTTTGTATATAATATGTATAGATTCTGAGGTGTGTATATAAATACTGAAGATACTAACAAATATAGAAGTATCACCAGGAATTAGCCAAGTCAAAAGATATTCAGGGGCACCTGGGTGGCTCAGTTGGTTGACTGCCTGATTCTTGATTTCAGCTCAAGTCATGATCCCAGGGTCATGGGATCAAGCCCCCCATTGGTCTCTGCACTAAGCATGGAGCCTGCTTAAGATTCTCTCCTCTCTGTCTCTCTCTCTCTCTCTCTCTCTTCCTCTGCCTCTCTTCCTCACCCTCTCTATCAAATTAAAAACATAAAAAATAAAGTGGCATTCAGACATCAAAATCAGACTGGATTTGCCAGACAAGCACAGAGGGAACAGCCCTGAGTAGACTACACCCTTTGGACATTGTTCGGCTGTCTGTGGCAGTGGCTGCTCCACCCATACTGTGTTCTATTAAAAAGAAGCTGCCTGAAAGAGATGTGACCAGGCAAGATCCTGTCTGTGCTTTAAAGTTTGTATTAAAGCAGTAAAGCAAGTATCATTGTCCCTGATCAGGACAGCCTGAGGTGGAACTGGGAGGTAGGCAAACTCCCCTCTACCTCCCTTTCTGGAATTTCTGTGGCCTTGAGGTCTCCATGACCTCACTTGGTAGCCAGCTTGCTCAGCAATCCCTTCACTCTATTTCCCTTCCTTTCTAAAAATTCTCATGATCCTCAGTCTTGAGTGCTTTCCTAGGTAGCTAAGTATTTAACAGAGAAACCATTAAAGGCACTGGCAGCAGCTGGATGGTTTCTTGCTACTCTCCATTCGAAAAATAAAAGCATTTTTAATTCTAAAAAAAGAATCAGCTGAGTTTAGCTTACCATCTTTATTTTACTTATGGTAAATATATTCATCTTGTGTTGTTTTATTTACACACACAAACACAGACTTAAACACGTTTTTTGGTTACCTCTCTCTTTACAGAGTAAAGATTCCAGGAAGCACAGGCAGGGTTAAGTTTCTCCATATGTTTTTGCCCCTGCACATCCAAAGCATATACTATAATTCAGTCAGGAAGTGTGGCAATGATTCTCCGGGGCAGGTGGGGAGGCAGGACATGGTGCCAAGAGTCTTCTTGCACACGTGGCCCCTGGGCTTAAGGTTCGTAGGCCTCTACCAGGGTTTCCTCCTAACCCAGCCCACCTTAGGTCATGATCATTTTTGTACTTGGTATAATATTTATGAAGCATGTTCCCTTTCCTGCCCTTTACAAGTGATGCACTTTGAAAAGCACCTCTCGTGGCACCTGGGTGGCTCAGTCGGTTAAGCGTCCGACTTTGGCTCAGGTCATAATCTCACGGTCTGTGAGTTCGAGCCCCGCGTCGGGCTCTGTGCTGACAGCTCAGAGCCTGGAGCCTGTTTCAGATTCTGTGTCTCCCTCTCTCTCTGGCCCTCCCCCGTTCATGCTCTGTCTCTCTCTGTCTCAAAAATAAATAAACGTTAAAAAAAAAAATTTGAAAAGCACCTCTCTGCCTCCTACAAATTCTTTTCCCTTTCTTTTTCTTCTCAGCAAAGATCATAGCACCAAGAAAGCCCTGAGGCTGTGATCATCCTATAGCTGAATAGAGCAGAAGTGCAGAGAGATAGGTTGTTGGGATTTGCCTTCTGATCTTGTGAATAAGTTTATTCTATGAATGTCCAAATTCTTATTGGTGAAGATGATGTCTCTAAGTAGCCTACAGTTGGAAAGTATAGTACCGTCAGATTCACTGGCTTAAATTTAAAAAATGATAAATATGAAAACATGGAGAGCACTTCTCTCTTGTGGGAAAAATATCTGAAAATCCTGGTAACAGCTTTTGCAGCCTTCCCACTGGGCTTGCTGACCTTCTCCACGTCCAGCTCTGTATTTGAAGTTCACCAAATCAGTTCAGACTAAATTGTGCTGCTGGCCACAGGGTTTAATATTTAGTGCTGTTCAGATGAAATAAAGCTATTCCTTCCACTTTTTAAAAGAATAATCTCCTGAAGCATTTTATTTAGACCATCCAAATGCACTGATTCTCAGGGGTACTAATTAGCAAATTAATAGTTAAATTATATTTCTTTAAATGTGTGTAAAATAATGAAAAAAATTTATTTGATGCTCATTTCACATTCATTTTTTTGAGCTCTTACTACTTGCCAAGTTCTCAACAGGGTGATATATTCCTTGATCTCTTTATAGTCTAGAAAAGAAGACATATGATAATAAAAATAATAATAAAATAATATAGTAATAATATAATATAACAATGTATAATTATATATAATAATATAATAAAATATATTACTCACCTTCTCTGTGTCAGGTATTAATTTCTTTCCTTTATTAATTAGTTTAATCCATACAAGTACCCTAGGAGGTGGGTGAAATTAGTATCCCTGTCCCTCAGAGGAAACTGAGGTACAGACAAGTAATTACTTATACAAGGTCACATAGGTAATTGGTACAAAGCCTGAATTTGACCCCATATATAAATTAGTAATTTTAGAACTATTGGAATTAACTGAATTATTTCACAAAGGTTGGGAATGTAGGAGGGAGCTATAACTGGTTCAGTATCACAGAAACATGAGAAAAAAATGGGGGCATGTCCCAAGATACTGCTAGAAGATTAAGATTTCAGAGGGCCTGGGTGGCTCAGTTGGTTAAGCATGTGACTTTGGCTCAGGTTATGATCTTGTGGTTTGTGAGTTTAAGCCCTGCGTCAGGCTCTGTGCTGACAATGCAGAGCCTGAAGCCTGCTTCAGATTCTGTGTCTCTCTCTCTGCCCCTCCCCAGTTCATGCTCTCTCTCTCTCCCTCTCTCACATACACACACACTCTCTCTCTATTTCTCTGTCAAAAATAATAAATAATAAAATTAAGTTTTAAATAATAAAAAAAAATATTTTCAAAGATTTCAGAGGGCCTTAATGTGCCAGGCAAAGTAAGTTCAGCTTTTTATCCTGTTTGCACTGGGAAGCCATGGAAGGTTTTAAACAGAAGAGTGGTAAGATCAGACATCGGGTTAGAAAGAGCCTAAGAGATAGTGCAAAAACTAAGTAGGTCAAAGGAGTTTGGAGGAGGGGCATTTGAAGGCTGTTACTAAGGTCTAGATGGAGAATAAAGAAGACCTCTGCTTAGGGGCAGATGGGAAATTGATGAACAAGGGAGAAATTTAAGAAATACTTAAAGAAGTATTGGGGTGCCTGGATGGCTCAGTCAGTTGAGTGTCCAACTCTTGATTTCGGCTCAGGTCATGATCCCAGGGTATGGGATCAAGGTCTGCATCAGGCTCTGTGTTAAGTGTAGAACCTGCTTAGGATTCTCTCTTTCTCTCCTTCGTCCCTCTCCCCTGTGCGCTCTCTCTCTCTCTCTCTCTCTCTCTCTCTGTGTCTCTCACTGAGAAACAATGTGGTGGAAATCAAAGAACAAATCCTGGAATCAATGATGTTTTAAAAAAGCTCTTTGTGAAGATATCTTACAGTCTTCCATGGGTCTTCATCTGCCATATTATCAAGTACTCCTTAGTATAACATGTGACGATAGTCTTTCATACACATACAATAATCAACACATAAAAATTGAAAAAAAAATTTTACCTGAAATAAATAAAATCAAGGAGTAGTCATAGCTGTGAATGGGTGTATTCACTGAGGAAGAGTATGCCAAGAGTAAGGAAGGCTAAGGATGGACTCGTAGATAGAGAACCACAGATTTTAGGAGGTTGGGAGTGAAGTGTGGATTTCTTACTCCTCTCTTCCACACCCCGTTTGAGCAGATGCACCTAACTCAGTAAAATAAGGTGCTACGGCACCATGGATCAAAAACGCCAGAATCTCCATCTGCACCTGTTTGCTCTTCATATACAAATGCAGCCTCTTGGTATTGCCTAAAGGAGAAGGCTTAACTCCCGCTTATAATGATGGTATAAGTAGGCACAGTGGAAAAAGAGGCAGAGACTGCTCAGTTAGCTGAACTGTGATTATTTCTTAGCTATTCCAGACAGAATAGTCGGTCTTTCCAAAATTGATTGCTGCTAGTTGGAAAGAATTTCTCAAATCACATCCCTCTGAGCATATTTATGCAAGGTACCATTTAATGTGGGCATTTTATGACCCTCAGTGAATGGAAAAGCCCCAATTTGGTTTCTCTAAATGCAAAATAAATCTTCTTGATGATGCACATGTACTTTTAATAAAATACTTAAATGCTTGTGGAGCACTGAGAATACCAGTGTCTTAGAGTATAACAAACAGGGAAGAGATTGGGAGGAATGAGCTCAGAGATTTAATGCATAGGTGGTGTAGAGGAGGGACCAGATCAGACAGGCCTTAATAGCCCATCACAATGACTTAGGGTTTTACTAGGAATGAGATGAGAAGCTATGACGGTGAGTAGAAATTTTACATTAAAATACTTAAAATCAGGGCTCCTGGGTGGCTCAGTAAGCTAAGCATCCAACTCTTGATTTTGGCTCAGGTCATGATCTCATCGTTCATGAGATAGAGCCTCACGCCTCTCCCTCCCTCTCTCTGCCCCTCCCCTGCTCATGCTCACGCTCTCTCTCTCGCTCTCTCTCTCTCTGTCCCCCTCCCCTTCTCCTTCTCCCTCTCTCTCTCAAAATAAATAAATAAATAAAATACTTAAAATGATTCAATTTCTTTAAAAAATCTAATTAACAGATGTAGTACAATAGCCATTGGAAACTGCTGCATTATTGCTTAGGCACATTGACTCAAAACATGAAAAGTTTCTTAATATTTAGATTTTAAAAATATTTTCTATATGTTTTTTTAGCTTGGGATTAATCCTCTACCACTAAAGTTGGAAGTAATGTTACTTCAGTTAAGCTAATTGTACTGAGAACTGATTAGAGAAAATTATTACCATGCCTCCTACACTAAGTACCATTCTGATTTCTAATGCAGTATCCTGAGCTCCTCAGCATCAAGAAAGAAGTCTGCAGGGTGCCTGGATGGCTCAGTCAGTTAAGCATCTGACTCTTGATTTCGGTTCAGGTCATGATCTCACAGTTTGTGAGTTCAAGCCCCACATCGGGCTCTGTGCTGACAGCATGGAGCCTGCTTGGGATTTTCTGCCTTTCTTTCTTTCTTTCTTTCTTTCTTTCTTTCTTTCTTTCTTTCTCTCTCTCTCTCTCTCTCTCTCTCTCTCTCTCAAATAAATAAACAAGAAAGAAAGAAAGAAAGAAAGAAAGAAAGAAAGAAAGAAAGAAGGAAAGAAGGAAAGAAAGACAAAGGAAAGAAAGAGAAAAGAAGGAAAGAAAGAGAAAGGTGCCTGTAAAGTAGGCAAGTCAGTTCTGGTCACCAAAACAGGATCTTCTTCATCATGCGTGGAGCAGCTTTGGGGTTTCCATATGACTCCCATACAAGTGGTTATGCTGAGCTTTATCAGTGGGAGTCCAGGCAGTGTGCGAGCACTGACAGCTCCTTTTGTGGAACAGAATGTGACCAGAGTAAGCTCTTTAGGGCATCACGTCCCTGGTGAGATGTCTTCACCTTCCACAATCAGCCATGGCCTGGCCATTCCCTTTTCAAATTCAAATATACCCATTTGTAACATGTCTTCGTCAGATGGGGCCGCTATAACAAGAATACCATAGAGTGGACAAACTTCCATTTCTCACAGTTCTGAAAGTTGGGAAGTCCAAGATCAAAGTGCCAGCAGATCCCTTGTGTGGTAAGGGACCTCTTGCTGGTTTGCAGATGGCTATCTCATACCTTCTTGTTGTAATCTTCACATGGCAGAGGGCAGAGAGAAGAGGCGAGCTCTCTCCTGCCTCTTCCTGTAAGTGCACTAATCCCATTCATGAGGACTCCACCTAATTACCTGTGGCCTAAGTACCTCCCAAAGGCCACATCTCCAAATGCCATCACACTGGGGGTTGGGGTTTCAGCATATGAATTTGGGGGGACACAGACATTCAGTCTGTAGCATGGAGTCACCATAAAGATACAATAGTGCATCGCACATGAGATACAGATCCTTGAAACCATGGACCCCCATGTTCCCCTGCCCTCCTCGTGCATACTGAGAAATGGTTTTAAAACTCTATGCTCTTCCTTGTGGTGATCTGGTGCTGCCAGTGTCCTCATAAACAGAGATTTATTGTGGGCACTGAAATGACATGGTGGTGTCTCTTGCAATGTGGCCATCTAGAAGAGTATCTGGATATCCTTATTTTAAACACATAGTTATACACACATATATATGATACATATATAATCATATATATGTGTAAAAATATATTTTTTAATAGATAGGACTTATGTCCTTCAGCGGTCAGAGGATATTAATTTGGGAAACAACTTACTGCTTTGTCTGTTAATTTGGGAAACAACTTACTGCTTTGTCTATATCAGTTGTTTTCAAATTATGGGACTCTAGCTAGTTGGGCAGCAGCCTTTAGCTACAGCATATACACCCGGATCAAGTTCATGCATCCCAGACCTCCTGAAGACCAGCCTCTTCGGCTTTAGTGGTTCTGTGCTTCCCACCTCTGTCATGCGTTCTGATGCTCATCCACTGCCTGGCATTATCATTAAGCCACTTTGTGTTTTTTTCTACCTCAGTTTTATGCTTTTAGAGAATAGAGTGTTCATCTTATGTGGATCCTGAGAAACTTAACAGGAACCCATGGGGGAGGGGAAGGAAAAAAAAAAGAGGTTAGAGTGGGAGAAGGAGTCAAAGCATAAGAGACTCTTAAAAACTGAGAACAAACTGAGGGCTGATGGGGGGTGGGGGGGGTGGGTGATGGGTATTGAGGAGGGCACCTGTTGGGATGAGCACTGGGTGTTGTATGGAAACCAATTTGACAATAAATTTCATATATTTAAAAACAAAGAGAGAGAATAGAGTGTTCTGTAAATCCTAGTCCACATCTGTCTGCAGAACACTCTCCCTAACCCTCCCCAGAAGCCACACCATCACTCTGTCCAGACTGCCGGCTGTGCCATGTTTACTTCCTATCTTGAAAAGTCGGTGAGAGAATAAAATGAGTTGATGCAAGAGAGAGTCCTTTGGGAAGTTCCTAACTACTTACATGTGACATGGTACTATTTTTTAGTACCCCCCCCCCCTCTCTCTCTGTCTCTCACACACACACACACACACACACACACACACACACACACACATATATGGGGAAAACACTTATTTTTTGCCAGCTCAAAAAGACAGGTTAAATAATACTTTTGCTTCTATTTAGGGTAGCTGTTACTAAAAGTATACTTATGAGGTTTCTTTTCTAAAAAATATAATTACAGATGGGATACACACCTCTCCATGTGGGCTGCCACTATGGAAACATCAAGATTGTTAACTTCCTGCTCCAGCATTCTGCAAAAGTTAATGCCAAAACAAAGGTAAACTCTTTTCTCCTTTGTATCCACCAAAGTCATTGATTTTTGTGTCCAAGGAAGTAAATGTCCTTTCTTCCACCTTCCTTCTGCAGAATGGGTATACGCCGTTACATCAAGCAGCTCAGCAGGGACACACACATATAATAAATGTCTTGCTTCAGAACAACGCTTCCCCCAATGAACTCACTGTGGTAAGGGGGAAGGGAAGGGAAGAGGGAGGCTAAGGGAGGAGGGAGGAGATGAACCTGGATACTGGAATCTTCTTACAGTTTTTATCGGGCACCAATGTTGCTGTTTTACTTTCATTTATAGGTATAAACAGAGCATTCAGTGGAATGCAGGGCAGAGACAATAGCTATATTGTGAGCTGTCCAGAGAGAGAAAGATGTAATTAGATGTTTCATACTTAGAAACTACAAATCCATTGCCAACTAGTAGGAAATACATATATAAAATGAAAAACGTTTGTTTCTTTGATGATTTAGAACGTTAATAAGCCTCTTGGGTTCCGTGTGTAGAAGCCGAGTCTCTGCTGCGTGAGTGGGAACAGGTTAGGTGGGTTTTGTGCAAGGTATGTGTCTAATGAAATAGTGTTTTGTGTATGACAGTGGGTGGGGCCAATGAGACACTTGCCTTCTGTTTAGTATGGGCGAAACATGTGGGAGCACACAGACACTAAGACATGGGGAATGACTTGTTAATTCCTTGTCCTCATTTCCCTCTGGCCAGAATGGGAACACTGCCCTCGCCATTGCCCGAAGGCTGGGCTACATCTCAGTGGTCGACACCCTGAAAGTAGTGACTGAGGAAACCATGACCACAACTGTAAGTAGCAGATGCTGGCCCTTGTCCCCTCAGAGCCAGCTCTCAGGCTGTAGATTTTCTGGGACTTTTGGGAGATGAACCTACTTTCCCCTCTTCACAGACTAAGCGCCATGTTTCCGAATGCTGTCCCTCTCATTTCTGATATTGAGAAACTAAATACTAAAAATACCTTTTTAAAATTTGCATTAGGAACTATGGAGTTTTTCATTCCACGTAAAGCTAAATGTATGTATTCATTTGTTTTGCTGTAAAAATAGTTTTAATGAAGTGAAGGCAGAAATATTTTCACATTCTTCTTTGGCAGTGTAGGAAAGTTGAAGATAAGTTGGTTCTTTACGCTGTTGTGACTCACAAATCATAATGGATACGTTGCTATCATTGTGAAAAACAGTTTTTACGTTGTTGCAAAACTAAAACATTTGGGAGAGGATCGGAATGGATTTTTATCACCACCCTCACCACTCTTCCAGTCAGCGATTGGCGTTTTCGTAGGAAAAACAATAGGATGTTTTATTAAAATTGTAAATAAATCTTTACCAGGGGGCCTTATTGCGTCAGATACGTTTTTACAAGCTGCAGCCTCTAGGATAAGTCATTTCTTATTAACACCATCTGGAGCCTTTGAACTGCATCAGGATTTGGTAACTTTGGAATCAAGAGCTGATATTGCGCCATTATCACAGGCTTATTGCAGTTATTCCTGACTCCATGACTCAACACACATGCCTGAGATTGGCTCTGTACAATGTAAATTTAGGACTCTGGAACACTGGGATTTATCGACTCTGCCTCCTTGTCTCATCCACCATGTTCCGATATGAAGAAAGGCATAGTTAGCATCTGCAAACAGTTTGTGTACACAGTGCTTCACATAAAAGAACACAGGTTGAGGGTCTCTGCAGCAACCCGCTGGCTGAGTTATATACAGGGTTTACAAATTAAAACAATAAGCCTGCTGATCACAAGAGAGAAAGTATGCTATTTGCCAAAGAGAATACAGTAGCTTCAATGGACTAGAGCAATGGTTATCAACCAGGGCACATTTCTAGCTTCAAGATACAGTTTTTATAGAGATAAATTACCCTGTATTGCTTTTATATACCTCTTGAGTATTTCATGATCTTAAAATCTGGTATTAAATTCTTGAGAAACGAGTTTAAACAAATAATGTTTATTAACCTTAATCTTAAAAATATTCCATCTAGCTCTCTGTAGAGTATGAAACAAGAGGGAGAAGGACAAGGTAAAACAATGGTCAAGTGTCACAATGCTATAAAAGATTTGAAGTCACTGTAATAAATATATAGAACTTCTTTTCCAGTGTTGGAAAATTGAAACTTGTATACTAGTTCAAAATATAAATCTTGGGGCACCAGGATGGCTCAGTCAATTGACTGTACGACTTTGGCTCAGGTCATGATCTCATGGCTCATGAGTTCGAGCCCTGCGTCGGGCTCTGTGCTTACCGCTTGGAGCCTGGAGCCTGCTTCGGATTCTGTGTCTCCCTCTTTCTCTGCCCCTAACCCACTCATATTCTGTCTCTGTATCTCTCAAAAATAAATAAACATTAAAAATTTTTTTTTCAAAATATAAATCTTATTTATCAAATGTAAAAAACTTTCTCACCCATCAGGAAAGTTCAGAATGTTTCTTTAATATCAAAAACAGCTTGAGAAGGGGTGCCTGGCTGTCTCAGTCGGTAGAGCATGTAACTCTTGATCTTGAGGTTGTGGGTTCGAGCCCTGTGTTGGGTGCAGAGATTACTTAAAAATAAAATCTTAAAAAAAAAAGAAAAAAAAACCTTGAGGAGAAAATAAAGTTAAAGACAGAGAAAGTAAAGTGATAGCCTCAGGATATCTACTGAAAGAGAAGTGTTTCAAGGCTCTGGTTTCTAGTGAAAGACAGAAACGTATGGGAGTCAGGCCATAGCCTTCAGTGTCATCAGCTGAGTTGACTGGTAATTTCTTCAAGAGAGAGAAGACGGGACTTGTGCTGACAGGAAAGGTCCAGTTTGCCTAATGAAGTGAATGAGGCTTCCACCAAATGAAGTGGTCCTGTAGGTTAGGAAAGAGTCCATTGTTGTCCCTAAGACTTAGTCCATCATTGTGGTATTTGAGACTTTATCTCAAGCTAAGACACAACCTTGTCAACTCTGCCTTAGCAGATACATGTAAGATGTATCTGGCACAGATGAGGACTGACACAGCTCAGGGTGGAGTCTGTGATCTCAAGCTCACAGGGTGGCCTGCACTGCTGGTGGTCTTTGCACAGCCAGTTGCTGGGGCCCCAGCAGCCATTGGCTCCATAAACAGACGTCTCTTTTTTCAAAACGCTTAAAGAGAAGATTCATCTTCCCCATAAGTATAACATATGATGTGGCAATTCTAAGAAAGATGCTTCAGTTAATGACATTACAGTCCTGGCAGAGTAGAAAACTGAGTAGCTAGAAGCTGACACTCAAAAGATGAATTAAGCATTTAAATTGCATTGTTTAAAATATTCAGTTTCCCTCATTAGCAAAGAACAGAGCATGTCTCTCAGATACTGGTTTCTAATACTGTTCTATAGTAAAGGGAATCAGGGCTTCCTTGGGAAATGACTGAATCCAGATCTGGAGAAGGAAATACACAAGATGAACGTCTTGTAGTGCCAAAAAGTAAGGAAGTGTCTGCTTCCACAAATAAGCAAATAAACACACACACTCACAATGATGAGGCTATGTCACAGAGACACAGGAATCAACTGAAAGAGTTCCCAATGGCCAAAGCTGGAACAATGTAATATAGATAGAAAGAGAGAGAGACAGACTGACAGACACACCGAGAGACTTGGAGTATAGTGCAACGTATAAAGTAAATATCCATGAGTCCATATGATATAGATAAATGAATAAATAGGGAAGAAGAGACAAATCAGGGAAAAAAATCAAACAATTTATGAAAATACCCGCAAGGAGGTAGAGAACAGAATTCTCTACTGCTTAAGTGTGGGCTGGGCATAGTGTTTTCCCTCCAGTGAAGACAGTCTGCGGAAGAGGGCGGAGAACAGAGTAACTTTACAATGGAGAAACCTAACAAGCACTGCCTCAGCCAGGTGACCAAGCCTAATACCAACGCTGGTAAATCATGTTGATAGTATATTGGCACTTTACCTCTGTGGTCTTCCTCCCCAAAACATGTGACCCAGTCCAGTCATGATAAAAACATGAGACAAATCCCAATTGAGGGACATTCTACAAAATACCTGACCAGCTCACTTCTAAACGGTGAAGGTCATTAAAAGCCAGGAAAGTCTGAGACACTGTCACAGCCAAAGGAGCCTAAGGAGGCCTGCCAGCTAAAGATAATGTGGTATCCTGATGGGTCCTAGAACAGAAAAGGGACATTTGGTAAAACCTAAGGAAATCTGAATAAAATATAGAGTTTAATTAATAGTAATATGTGAGTATTGGTTCAGTAATTGTGACAAATGTACCATAGTTTTAACAACCTAGCTTTTTTTCCAGTTGCCTTATTTAAGTATCTTCCCTTGTTCCATTAGCCTTTCCTATGCTCAGGATAAAAAGAGGACTTGTTTTACAACTAAAACATTAAGTCACTAATATTTTTTAACAAGTTATGTTGTTGGTGTCTTTGGATGGATATAATCTATATAGGTAAAAAGTCATCAAAGAGCAAGTAAAAGATTCACTAAGGTCTTTGCTCTGTAATATACAGTTCTTTAAAATTGTGTAGGGGTTAAAATGATCTTGCAAATGCATTACCTCTAAAATATTTTCCGCAAGGCATAGTTGCACAAATTAAATAATTTATACAATTTGATGTTTTGTATTTAAGCTAGGAATCAAAATGTACATATAGAAGGCCAAGACAAAAATCAATGGCTGGCATGGCACAGGAATAAAGACACAATGCTTGCTGTTCATTTGGCTTATCTTCAGCCAAGACTTTTAATGAAATGAGGTGGCAGGTTCATGAGACCATGAAAAAGTATAACAATGGACAAGGAGAGGCAATATCTCCCTTCTCTTTTCCTTTGAACAGCCTTATTATGGACCTAAATCTTTTAAGCCGGTTTGCTTTGCCACTAGAATTTGTTCACCTTGTATTTGTTCTTATCAGTGTATCTATGGTGAGGACCTTAATGCTAAGGGACAGTTTTGATGTTGTTTTATATGTGGGAGCTTCAAGATATTCAGCACATAAGTCCTGTAATAAATCAACTGATTAATTTAGAAAGAAATAGTGTCACTAAAATGTTCAGTCTGCTTACACTAAAGTACTGCTTTTTTGTTGTTGTTACTAGACTATCATAGAGAAGCACAAAATGAATGTTCCAGAAACGATGAATGAAGTTCTTGATATGTCTGATGATGAAGGTACGAAACCCACCTTTATGTTCGTAATTAAGTGTGACTTCATATTTGTTTCCTGAAGAACGTTTATTGCAAAAATGTTTTTAGAAATGTTCATGTTTTTTGTTGTCGTATAAAGAGTATGCATTTTTCACACACTTACACTGTTCACTTAAATCATGCAGTTCGTAAAGCCAACGCCCCTGAAATGCTCAGTGATGGCGAATATATCTCAGATGTTGAAGAAGGTATTTGGAACTTTTTACTGTGATGAAATTTAACTATCAGCTTTATCTTCCATTTCCTATCTTTGAAATGTAACACTTCCTTGAGTTACTAACTTTTCACTTAACTTACAATTATTAACTTACATATCATTTAAAAGATGTGCGTTTGGAATTAGTGTCGTTTCTTTGAAGCCCCTCTGCTTGAACCCATTTTCCAACTTGAAAATACAAATGTCACTATGTGAATTACTTTCTTTCTTTTTGTTTCTATTAAGCAGAAACTTGATTTTTATTGTTTACATTTGAAAATCTAGAAGAGAAAAATCTGACTAATGTTTATGCATGAAATATTTTTTAAAATAAGTGAGAGAAGGTATCTTATAGGTAAGGAATTAAATGCCCATTTTTAAGGTTTACTCTAAGCTTCATAGTAAAAGCAGCTTTTGAACTTGAACTAATAATGAAAACTCAACCTGAACAAAACTGCTTTCAAAATATAAATTTTCAATATTGATTTCATTAAAGAGATCAATATATAAATGCTGGTAGTCATACTTCATTTGCTTAAAATAAACTACTTGTTTTCTGCCTTATTTAAAAATCGATACATGTGACTAGCTCATGACATGTAGATATATCGATTAATGATATCTTTAAAAGTTACATTGGAAAGGTAGTACTTTTACAGAGCATAAATATTCTAAAGATGGCAAATTTGAGAGTTTTACTGGAATAATGAAATGTGTCCTTATAGTAGAATTTATATTATATTTATGTTTTTTTTCTTACACCATTTGACTCTTCCAAACTACATCTATCTTCTTGCTCCCTGTATTTGCCATCTCTTGTGTATTTTTCTCATAGAGCGGACTCAATGCTGTTAGTCTTTCTCTGCGGTTAGGTAATTTTCCCTATTTTAATTATTGGTTTCAACTTTGAATTGCACAAATGTAACTGAATATCTAAACAGTGGAAAGCCTACGTAATCCAAAGTCACTTCAACGTTTCTGGCATCCTATGACTGCCTACTGTAAGTGCACTGTGGCCAGGGCGCTGCGTGCCTCGAAAAACTAATGCCCTGGTGGTCATTCAGGAACCTGGAAGGACCCGTCTCATTGTTTGTAAATGTCGTGTTGATAAATGTTAAGGGCTTTTCCTCATTTTTCTTTCCTTTTGTCTCAGCCATAAGCTATATGTTTACCACTGTTCTATCGCCAATTGAATATTTGTATCAGCTTTAGGACTTTAAGAATATTATGCTTTGCTGTCATGTTATGTTTCAATGCCTTCTTATGTAACATTTTAGGAGTAATTTCTTATGTGCAAAAGATAGAAGGAAAGTGATGTTCTCACATGGATGTGTACGCACATAAAACATGTCAGAAGTACATTTTCAAATGAGCTTTTATGAAATATGACAATCACAGACCTAAAAATTTGCTAGCTTTGACAAAATATCTCAATATTTGCATTGACGAGAGGCCAAGTTTGAATGGAAGAAATAACACTTTATATATGTGAATAACCAAATAATTTCCAAAAAGGGAGAAATTTTGAATCTTTTCATTTGAAGAGAATTCATCTAGCCATTTAACTAGAAATGACAATGATTTCTTATAGATTTATCTCAGCTTGAGATTTTGAAATTAATAAACAAATTTTAATTCTCCTTTTAATCATCTTTAAACTTTTTGGCCCTTGCTTTATGGGTGGGTCATGGGCTGTGAGAATCAGATGGCTTTTGATTTCATAATATTGTAGAATTTGATGGTGGAAGGGGTTCCTAAAAGGTCACTTGATCTGAACAATAACCTTCTATGTTGGGGTCATCTCTATGAAATCCTCTCGGGGAGATCTTTTGCCCAGATGCCTCAATGACAGAAATTCCCTAATTCCCAGACTGCTTGTTCCATTTTTAAACTCTGAGTTTAAAAATTCTTCATTTTACTGAGTGTCCTTCTCATTGATTCAGGCTTCTACTCATTGATTCAGGCTCTGATATTTTTGGCACTATTTAAAACAAAATCTGCCTCTTCTATGTGACAATCCTTGCGATATTTAAAAAATATGTTCCCTATTTTCTCTTACTCTATTTTTCTCTAATACCTCCCTTTCCTCTGCTCCCTCATCATCATGGCCAGTCACCTATGCACATTTCAGTGTGTCAATTTCCATCTCAAATTGAGGTGACCAGAATGGAACACAGCATTCCAGGTACAGTCTGATCAAAGCAGAGTAATGCAGGGCTATTGCTTTGTCCATGGATGATACTAAAAATCTATTATTGAAGATTAAAATGTTTTCAAGGTTGGGGCACCTGGGTGGCTCAGTCAATTAAGAATCTGACTTTGGCTCAGGTCATGATCTCATGGTTTGTAAGTTCAAGCCCTGCATGGGGCTCTGTGCTGACAGCTCAGAGCCTGGAGCCTGTTTTGGATTCTGTGTCTCCCTCTCTCTCTGCCCCTCCCCTGCTTGAGCTCGGTCTCTGTCTCTGTCTCTGTCTCTGTCTCTCTCTCTCTCTCTCAAAAATGAATGAACATTAAAAAAAATCAAGATGTTTTTGAGGTTATAATACCCACTTAATTTGACTCCTGTTAACATTACTATCAGCTGATGTTCCTAAATTTTGCTTATGTGAGTCCTGATAAGCCATATCTGCCTTATCATGTATTTACATGGTTCTGTGCTAAATAAACTAGTGTTTCTGTATTATTCCAAATCCCAAAACAAATCCTTTGAAATTTTAATTCTAAAAGGACCCCTCCAACTTTAATGATAGCTTTTACTTCTGACTCATTTACCATATAGTCTTGCCACTGCTTTGCTACTTGAGGTGGATTCTGAGTTGCCGTACAGACTGTGGCAAATGTTTATTTCCATGTCACCACAAGGTGTTGTGAATATCTTTCTCTAAAAACCAGTAAGAGATCATCACACTGGTATCCTATGTTACTGAGGATATCAGCAGGTTTTAGAAGAAAATAAAAATGAAAAGCGATATACACTGCCAGTGTTTCCCAAGGAAGAAAAAGAGAATGAGTTTGCAATATGGAAAAATATAATTTTAATCCTGTATTCTAAAAATTGGTAAATATTAAGGGAATAGTGTCAACAGTAGTCTTTCTAGCCCTTCTCCTTTTTCTTCTTTGCTTTCTCCTTCTCTGTCCCCTCTCTCTTTTGTCCACTATGCAAAATTAGCATAGGTAAAAGAATGTGTGCATTAATTTCACACACTAAAAAAACCAAGAAAACAAATCTAGATAATGTTATAAGTTAATGATATAGGGGAACAATGGAGCCAAGTCACAGAGTAGAATAAAGGCTGAAGTATCAGCAAAGCAGAGCAATAGAAGGAAAGGCGATAAAGCAGCCTTCTCTAACTCACACATTACCCAGGCAGAGCTCCTAGACAGTCAGACTGATCCACAAATATCTTAATGCCCCACTATCTTCTTTCCCAGAAAATATGTTACATGCATGTACAATTAATATACATGCAAAATTAATGCTGGTTCTGGTGCCAGTTACATTCTTATGTTTGTAACTCAGTTTATAATTTAAAAGAAAGAAAAGCAAAGATGAAAGAAGGAGAGAGAAGAGGGAGGGAGGGAAGAAAGAGAAAGAAGAGAGAGAGGAAGTAAGAAAAGAAAGAAGAAAGAAGCAAGAAAAGAAAAGAAAGAAGAAAATTGAGATTAAGTTTCAATCTGTCTTCTCTTTTGGGTCCCCCCTCCCAAGAGATTTTAGAGTTGGCTTTGGTTCAGTGCTGACTTTAAATTGTAAATTCCTATAAAGTATATTTTATAAATTTTTAAATAATGTATAAAATGTTGTTTTAGCTTGCAGAGTTCTAGTGAGTTGGGTAATTGTAACAGAGTTAAAGAGCCATAGATGGGACATAACGAGAAATGCAATTAAACCATGGAAAGTAGACCAAAAGCAGCTCTGTGAAATAGAACTCTACTGAACAGGTTTGGGAGATAACTGGGTAAGACTGGAAAAAATTGCTTAATTCTTAGCTACTTACAATTTTGCTAGGGCTGCAAAATCTCTCTCGGGATCTAAGGCAGACACTGAAAATTAAAAGGAAAAAAAGAAGAGGCTGAGTATACATGTGGTCAAATAATTATCAGATAGGTAGAGGTTTGAGATAAAATGCCATCAGATGTTAGTGACATGAGGGGTGAGGAGAATCAGGCTCAGTCACCTCTGTGCCAAATTCAGTGCCCAGTGAACTGAATCAGTCATGTAGCCTATCCTCTCCACTATACTGATGAGGTAGCAAAGCCCAGATGAATGTTGAGTGGCTTGCCCACCCGGGTTAGTGGCAGAACTGAACAGGAAGACGATCAGACAGTCTGGTTCTAGAGCTTCTCTTTCATTGCTACTCTAACATGATCTCTTTTCTTATACACAGAACCCAAGAATGTATTATTTTTAAGCTTCTAAAAGTTTTAAAAAGGGAAATATTAGGGAAAGGGACAGATTATGCTCTTGGATATTATCACAAGTAATAAGAATTATTTTGTAATGAGCTCGATGAGACTATTGTAGAAATAGTTTACTTTCTCCTGATCATCCTGGTAAAAGAAATATGCAGACCTAGATGCAAATACAAGTAAAATAAATAGACATGGAATTTAGAATAGATTTTAAAAACTCAAAGCAAGGAATTTTAATAAACATATCGGAGTCTTCTCAGGAGGGAGTAAGTCGAATTTGAATGGCACAATCTGAAACTCAAAAAAATTACTTCAGGAGACATGAAGATGGATATCAAGGGAACCACCAGAAAGATGCCCTTTTAGGACCTCTTCTCACAAATGCCTAGGACTATCCTGCTACCCTAATCCCCTGTCCATCCTAATAAATAAGTCAGGCAATGAAGTTTTTAGCTTTATAGGTCAGGAAACAAGCCTTGGAGACTAGCCTGACCCAGGTGGTCCAAGGGAGTGGTGGTGGTTGTGCAGAAATTGTTCTTTACCTGAAATGTTATCATTTTACAAATGATAACATCATAAATCCTGCCTTTGCCTGATATTTCTCTGCTTACAATTGACCTTTCAAACAGACCTTATATAACTGCAAGCTTCCTTCAGTGATAAAGTCAAAATGAAATACCACAAGCAGAACCCAAGTCTTATTCTCTGTTACATCCCCAGGACCTAGCACAGTGCCTGGTACACAGGAGATGTTCAATATGTGTTAAGGTGGTTGCACCACAGTGGAGGGAGACTCAAAGAAAGGAGAGTTTTACAGGTTTCTGAGAACTGGCAGGATAGAGAAAGTTTGCCTGCTGTGTCCCTCTTCCTTCTAACAAACACCTTCCTACTGAGACAGTGCTGGGCTATGTATCGTGTCAATAAACAGCTTTATAATGACTCTCCTAAGGTATATCTGCATCTCAAAGAATAGTTAACAAATTTAAAATAATTTCCAGCGAAAGAAAAAGAACTGTTAACTGGGGCAGAGGCCTTTATTCTAGTTTTATTTAATTTATTTTTTTTTAATTTACATCCAAGTTAGTTAGCATATAGTGCAACAGTGATTTCAGGGGTAGATTCCTTAATGCCCCATACCCATTTAGCCCATCCGCCCTCCCACAACCCCTCCAGTAACCCTCTGTTTGTTCTCCATATTTAGGAATCTCTTAGGTTTTGTCCTCCTCCCTGTTTTTGTAACATTTTGTTTCCCTTCCCTTATGTTCATCTGTTTTGTATCTTAAAGTCAAAGGTCTTTGTTCTAAAACACAGTCCATCCTATCTTTGGTATGCTATCTTTGGTTTTGGAATTGTTGAGTGATTTTCCTCCACACCATCCACCTACCTAGCTACATACCTGACATTTCCATCTAGATTCTCATAGACATCTTAACTCATCATGGCCTGGACACCTGCTCCAAACAGTGTCTCCTCCCGCCTTCTCCATCTCAGTAAGTGGCTCCGTCATGCAAGCCAGCTCTGAGGTTCTGTGTAGTATCCCTTTTCTTAGCACTCATGCCGGGTCCCTCGGCAAGTCCTATCAGTTTTCCAGAACCCATCTTACATCCCTCTTCTCTGCCTCCCCACTGCCACCACCCTCATCCAATCCCACATACTCCGTTCTCCTGTGGACTACTGTAGGAATCTCTGTACACAGGTCCACATGTTTCCCCACAGACTTAGCTTTCTGCACAGAATACTCAGCAATCTTTTAAAAAATATAAATTGCATCATATCATTCCATTCCCCAGCTTAAAACACTCCAAAGCTTGGGGTGCCTAGATGGCTCAGTCAGTTGAGCGTCCGACTTTGGCTCAGGTCATGATCTCGCAGTTCGTGAGTTTGAGCCCTGCTTCAGGCCTGCACTGACAGCTCAGACCCTGGAGCCTGCTTCAGATTCTGTGTCTCCCTCGCTCTCTGCCCTTCCTCTGCTTGTACTCTGTCTCTCTCTCAAAAATAAGTAAACATTAAAAAATAAAAATACACTCCAAAACTTATAGTTACGTTTTTAAAATTCATTCACGTGGTTGCATATTATCATCGTTCACTTGTTTGTATTTCTATATAATATTCCACTGTGTGCCTGTACCATAGGTAAGTTATCCATTCCACTTGGAAAAGGGAATGCGGGTTGTTTCCAGTTTGTATCTGTCCCCAGGTACACGTCTGCGTATATTTCTGTAGGGTATAGACCTATGACTGTAGTTGCTGGGTTGTACATTATGCAGAGACAACAGAATTAATCAAAGCCAGGGAACAATAAACTAGGATTATAAAATTAGTGAGGCTATTAAAAAAAAAAAAGGAAGGGAAAGAATGTTATAAAGTGATTACCATGAGAGAGGGAGGAGAAGGCTGCGATTGGGATAGGATATATTCTAGTTGTTGACCTGGATGCTATTTATTTTGTAACAGTTTGTGAAAATGTACATTTACATTTTATGTACTCACCTGCCTGGTTGCTGTATTTGATGATAAAAGTAGCCAGCCCCTCTAAATAATGTACAGTATAAATACAAAACTCAAATGAAAACCTCCCAAGGCTTTACACTGCACTTGAAATAGAACCCGGGCCCTTCCATGGTCAGTGAGTTCGGTGTAATATGACTGTGGCTACCTATTTTCCACCGTCCACTCAATCACTTTTTAACTTCGTCCTAAAACTCATCTCAAGGCACTAGTCATTAATATACAGGCCAGTGGTAATTTATATTACCTATATTAATAGGTATTATAGGTAATGCCTATATTAATATACAGGCTAGTTTTGAATTTTCCTGCCATGTGGTCTCTAACTACTCCACCCTGCCTCTGTAGCACAGAAGCAGCAGGAGACCATACCAGGACAAATGAGCATGGCTGTGTGATGATAAAAATTGTTTTAAAAAATAGGTGGGAGGTGGGGTGCCTGGGTGGCTCAGTCAGTTGAGCATCCGACTTTAGCTCAGGTCATGATCTTGCTGTGTCTCCCTCTCTGTCTGCCCCTCCCTCACTCATGCTCTGTCTCTCTCTCTCTCTCTCTCTCTCTCTCTCTCTCAAAAATAAACATTAAAAGAAATTTTTTTTAAAAATAGGTGGGAGGCAGATTCAGCCCACAGACTGTGGTTTACCAATCTGTGGTTCATTTTTTTCATTTTCTTTTAATGTAGACTGTTAGCTGCATGGGAGTAGACCTGTCTTTATCCCTGTCCCATCACTTAGGACACATACAGATAGGCCCTCTTCTATGGATGTGCCCACTGGCTTAAATCCACACGTTTACTTGTGTCTGTCCCCTGACAGGATTCCATATAAATGAACACTCAAAACATCATAAACAAGGTACTTACCAGAGCATGCGACTCTTGATCTTGGGGTTGCAAGTTTGAGCCCCATGCTGGGTGTAGAGATTACTTAAAAATAAAATATCTTTAAAAAAAATAAACAGGTACTTACCATTTACTGAGCCCTTTCTATGTGCCAGGAATGAATCTAAATACATTTCATGAATTATGTCATTTAACCTTCACAGTAACCTCAGAGTTAGAGCCATTAGATGTGGAAAATCAGTTCCAGCAAGGTTAACAACTTTGATCAAGATTACACAAATCAGTGCAAGGGATTATATGCAAATCCCTGTCCTAACCTCTTCTCCAACATCCATGGTGCCTGGTAATTTAGATAACAGCCCCACAACTGTTGGATTTTTGCACATTTTAAATGAGATCATGTATAAAGGGATCTCAGTGAATGTTAGTTACAACGTACTTTATCTTGCTTAATTTTCTCAATCACTTTGAGAAATTATTGGTACTATTATTATTCCTGATTTACATTTACTATTTTTTTTATTTTTTTAAATGTTTATTTATTTTTGAGAGAGACAGAGACAGAGCACGAGCAGGAGAGGGGCAGAGAGAGAGGGAGACACAGAATCCAAAGCAGGCTCCAGGCTCTGAGCACAGAGCCTGATGCGGGGTTCGAACCCACAAGCCGTGAGATCATGACCTGAGCTGAAGTTGGACGCTTAACCGACTGAGCCACCCAGGTGCCCCTAATTTACATTTACTCTTAATCTAAAGTGTTATTTGTTGTAATTTATGTTAAGGAATCTGGGGCTCAGAGGGTTTAAGATCTTTTACTCTTTCTACTCAAATTAGATGCGATAGAAAAAAATAGATAAAAGTGATAAAAGTGACAAGGAAATTCAAAAGAATGAGAGATACTAAAGGCCTCAGGAAGAAAGCATTTCAAGGAATAGATAGAATGTGGACAAGTAGAAATTTGGGGGCAGGTGGAAAGAGGTGTTCTAAGTGCAGAAAGTGTCAGAGATGGGGCACCTAGCTGGCTCAGTTGGAAGAGCATGCGACTCTTGATCTTGGATCACGAGTTTGAGCCCCACATGGGTGTAGAGATAGCTTAAATAAGTAAAACTTAGAGAGAGAGAGACAGGAAAGCAGAGGACTTCACAGAAGAACTCAGCACAATGGGGCTCGGGAAACCAAGCACCGGTCTGAATGAGGACCCCGGGAAATGTCATAGGGAGGATGAGAAGCAGTTCTAGAAAACTCCAGGCACATTCTCATGTACAGAGAAAGAGAAATGCCAAGGGATATGGAGAGAGAGCAATGAGGAAGAAAACCAGAAAAGGCGGGAGATTCCCTGACAGGGTCCAGTCAGCTGAGCACAGGTAATCTGGGATCCCTGGGGATCTCAGGCAGCTGCCGCCTCCATGACATTGTGGATGTAGACACAGAATAGAGTAGTTCTAATGGAGTGTGTGCACTTTTTCTCCCAAGAAGTCGTGACAGGATGAGTAGCTGGAGTGGCCTGTGGAATGAAACAGACACAAGGATTGATGGCTGGGAATTAAGCATGCTTATTGATTAAGGACAATAGGTGTTTTTTTAATCTGGCCAAAACAAGTTGTAATTTTGAATATGCTTTCTTCTCCCACCCTCCAATTATTTTAGTCCCTGCCCATCTACCTGGAAAGTCTGACCTGCTTCTTATGGAAGTGGGTCCTAATCTGACCACCCCTAACCCTTTCCCTTCACATTGGGAACCGTGCTGCAGAGAGAAAAAAGCGGAGCATCAGCACTGGGAGTGGACAGGGAAGGGAAGGCAGGGCAGTGCAGAGAGCTGGGAATAGGAGGGTGTGGAGAAGCAAGGCAAGATGCTACACACGGGAAGGGGTGCTTTGACGACCTGGGCCAGAACCAAAATGAGGACAACTGACAGCAGACCCCACCTGTCTTTACCTTTTAAGCACACATATTTCAGGTGGAGGTAGGAAATATATATAACATGCGGAAGAGGCCAAATGCTTGCTCACAAAGCATAGGAGCTCCTGATACTCCTTTATTCCTAGGACAGTGAATATGTTCCTGTTGTGCACACACTGTCCTTACACACCTAAGTAAGGAACAGCTGTCACTACTGAGGTCTGGATTTTGGGTTGAAGCTAGACAAATAGCCAACAAAGAATAAATAGAGGAAAGAATCAATTGGCATGATGGACATGACCACCTTGAATTAAGCTACCTAATTTCTCTCTAAGTGAGAACCAACATTTTAGTGCCTGATTTCACTGGGCTAGTTTGTGGCTAGTGATTTATTCATTGTCTAGTCTTGTTTACAAGGAGCATAGATTTTAGATAATGAGAACAGGGTAAGTAACCTTGTACTTCTTTCTACCTGCTTTCTGTCTCTAGTCTCAGAAGTTTATGTGACCAAGTCAGTGTCATCTTACTGAGATGACAGAGGGCAGTTTCTGGATGAGAGTTAAGGTATATTGATAAGAATGATAAGAATATGAAAAAGTTATAGTGTCTGTCCCAACATTGTCTTTTTCTACCTCTTCACAGGAAGGACACTGAAATCGTTTTCCTTTCTGGGATGAGTTTGTTTATTAACCCAACCAAGATCACAGGGGACATTTTTCATTGCTACATCTGGAAGAGTTCCAAGACTGAGTCATGCATGCTTATTTAGAAACTATATCTAGCTTGGATTAAGGAACAGTTTAAAAACTGTGATCCAGTTTTTAAAAAGAAGCACATCTAGCCACAAAGAATAGAATAATGTTTGAGAGTAAAGAATCAAATGGACTTTGTTTACTCTTTAAAACAAAACAAAACAAAACAAAACAAAAAAAACTAGCCTGAGCAGAAAGAGTCATTTGTTCTGTGGGATAACAGCAACTTGTTCTTGTTGGTTAAGAGATGTGCAAACTTTGCCAGTCAAGCCTGATTTCTCTTTGGCCACCTGGGAAGGCTGGCTCTTATGAACACCTAGAGCTTGGGAAAAAGCAGGCAGAGTGTGGCACATGGCTTCCCACAAGAAGTACATGAACCCCTTAATGACACACACTTCCTTAGCCTTCTTAAGACCACCTATTTCACCCACTGCTCATCTAACTGTTGTCTCAACTTACCCATTGTTCTCACATATTTTGAGAAGGAAAGCAAGAAAGCATTATATATATTCCAGAATGTAGTTGGTAAACTGTTTTGAAAGAACCTAGTACCATTGCTAGGAGATGCTGGAAAACAAAAGGCTCAAGGGAAGGCCCAGCATCTGCTGCTTCCAGGCTGAGGGAGGGAGCTCTGTTCTTTACCTGGCCTGGGGCTGCAGCCTCTCCCGGAGCCTCCACCCCTTCTCGAAGGTAATGGAGTCCTGAGCTGGGCCTCCAGCCTAACACGGAAGAGCCTGTGCCACACACACGACCTCTTCACCTGCGTGGAGCAATTGCACGAGCCGTATGTCACTCCCTCTTTATCAGTCTGTCAGATATTCACAGGAAACCTTGCTTAATCCAAGCTCTTGCCCCAAACTACAAAATGAAAGGTGAAATACGTGCAGATCTGGAATCTGAGTAACTTCCCATTGCTCATTGTGTAACTCTGGGATCGAATCAGACACTGAGAACGAGACCGAGTGCATCAGGCTTCTACTATTACCACACTCCTCTTCCATGCGTTTCCCGCTCCCTCGCTTTTTCTGAGACTAAAAATATCAGGGGAAGGAGAGAAAAGACTTGTGAGCAAAATATAGTCATTTGGATTCTCCATGCTGAAAATTTATTGTCTAACATGAGGGGAGACAGACATCTTTTGATTAATGCTTTGCGTTGATGGAAACTGTTTTCTCTTCAAAGTTATCTGTATTTTATGTCCCTTATTTGAACCTTCAAAAAATAAAATATGCTGAGTCTTATTTGTCTCATCTCTAAATGGTTAATTATACCACATGGAATTGCTGAGAAGATGAAAAGAAATAACATACTAAGCATGTAGAACAGTGACCAGCATATAGTAGGTGCTCAATAAACAGCTGAGTCTTTTTTTTTTTTTTCTTGTTTTTATGAAACAGGCAAATATCAGTGAATCCTGCTTCCTGCTATAGGATTAGAATTGGGATGGGAGAGGGGTTCCTGGGTGGCTTGGTTGGCTAAGCATCCTGACTCTTGATTGCAGCTCAGGTCATGATCTCGAGATTCGTGAGATCGAGCCCTATAGCTAGCTCTCTCTCTCTCTCTGTCTCTCTCTCTGCCCACCCCGCCCCCACTCTTACAGTTTCTCACTCTTTCTCTCAAAGTAAATAAATAAATATTAAAAAAAAAAAAAGAATTAGGGTGGGAGAAGATGAGAGGAAGAGGGTTTGGGTCTCCAGTTTGTGTTTGTGTGTGGGGGGGGGTCAAATAAAGTGATTGCATTTTCACCCAAAAAAAAAAAAAAAAAGAATTAGGGTGGGAGAAGATGAGAAGAAGAGGGAGAACTTTGAGGGTTTGGGTCTCCAGTTTCTGTGTGTGTGTGTGGGGGGGGGGTCAAATAAAATGATTGCATTTTCACCCACTGATGGACATACAGTGGACATACAGTTGCTTGTCACTTGGATCGCAATGGTTATTCTATAATCCAACTTCAGAGACCCTAAAAACATGGCCCAACATGGCCATCACTTCCCACAACTCAGTTGACTCTCACTTTAGTAAAATTGGCTGCTTGCTGTTCTCAGAACATTCCCATCCTTTCCCTGTCATGCCACATCCACTGGCTGGGATGGCCGACTTCCCACTTCCACTCCTCTCTGCTTGTCTTTACTCACACACCTCCATTCAACATCTGCCACGTCTCCTCAGTCCAATGTGATGCCCTCTTCCTGTGAGCTCTTGGATACTTTCATCATTTCTCTTGCACATCCTCTGACACTGGTGTGGTGGTGAAGAGCTTGGGCTCTGCCACCTAACTGTGTGGGTTCTAATCCAGACTCTACCACTAACTAGATATGTGAGCTTTGAAAAATAACGGAACCTTTCCATATCTATGTCTTCATCTAGAAAAGGGAAGTAAGAGTATTTGCTTTGTGGGGTTGAGAAGTAAATGAGACATGTGTATAAGTGCATATGAAGTGCTCAGTTAGCACAGTGCTTCACACATGCAAAGCACTGAGTAAAGTATGGAGTAGTAGTATAGTATTTCTATTATTGTTTGTGTTTTGGTCTTAGCTTCTTTATCGGAGACAAAATGCCTCAAAGGCAGTAGTTGGCTTTACTCATAGCAGATCCTAGTCTGGGGCTCTACTGTCTCACTGCCCAAAGTGTGGTTTGCAGTCACCTGGGAGCTTGTGATACATGCAGGATCTCAGGGTCTGCCTCAGACCTGCAGAATCAGCATCTACAGTTCTACAAGGTTCTCGGATGATGCAAACATACACATGGCAATTTAGAAACACTGCACTCAATTCTTTGAATTCAGTTGCTGAAGCTATGTCAATTACTCTAGAAATTCCCACCGGGAAAATAGACACTTAATTCTGCAGAATCAATACTGCCATTAGATAACTGTCATTTATTTGTAAGCATCCTTTAAAACAGTGCGATTTTGGACCAGAAGTGATTAGGACCAGAACTTGGGAACTTGTGTAATTGTAAATTTTCAGGTGATTATAATGCATCCTACAGGTTGAGAACCACCATTTTAGAACAATGGGAAGCTACTACAAGTACCACATTAATAATGTGTATCTCCTTCCTCTTGCCTTGTTGTTTTATTTTTTCTGGTCCATCTCTTAAATAGTAAGGTTGAATATCGTAACTAAGTTTTCTCTCCACATTTGCCAAATATTTGCTGGTGCACATACACATCTTAATATCTACCTGGCAGACCTGTGTATGTCCAAATACCAGTTCTGCTGTATGGAACACAGCCTATCTGATTTATCTGCAGTCCCTGTATTTTGTTTTGTTTTATTTTGTTAATTTTATTCATTTTTTGAATAGGTGATAGATGCACATGGTATAAAATTCCCAAGGTACAAGAGTTTACGGTGAAAAGTAAGTCTCCCTCCTTCTCCTCACTCCAGTAATATAGTTGCTATCTCCAAAGGCAATCACTGAATTTTCATTGCACACATTTATTGAGCACCAACTATGTGCCAGGCATTGTTCTGGGCACTGGATATGGACCAAAACAGACAAAACTTTGCCCTCACGGACCTTACATTTTGGTTACCAATTTCTTGTAGTAGTTGTTCAATAACGTAGTGTATTACAATGGTTAAAAGTAGGGCTCTGTAGTCAGACCAACTGATTTTGAATCCAGTTTTTCTCATATTCTAAGTGATCTTGGGTTATTTACCACTGTGAACTGGGTTTTCTTTATATTGAAATGGAGACAATGATTCTATTTTATAAGGTGGATTTGAGAATTGCTTCAGATCATACTTACAAAGCACCATACAGTGCCTGGAACATAGTAAATGCTCAGTAGATAAAGTGTTGACTATAATGGTGTGATCTCACTCTATTGTTCTGTAATGCAGACTAGAAATGCTTAAAGGATTTATTTTCCCAAAAGTTTTCATTTCTTCTCTTTGCTATGTGATGATCAAAAAAATCACTTTTTTTCAGAATAAGTGTGCTAAATATAAGCCTAAGTTTTGATCATTAACTAGTTGCCTACAAGACCATTTGCTAAGTTCTGTTAAGAAACCAACTCCTAATAAATCACTAGAGCATAGGTACTATGTTCCTCTGTATTCTTTCTGATCTAGCTTTTTTGTAATCCCATGTAATTTGAAGGTTTTCTACTATCAATTCATTTGAAGGTGTTATGTATTGTTACTTGCAACTCTATAAGTTTACAAAATACATACCTTGAGAAGAAAATTCTGCATTTCGTAGCAGGGAAATAAAGCACTTCTGAGCAAAGTTTCAGACAATATAATTTGGTACACTTACCTTAAGGAAATTTCTTTATGATTCTTGTCTCCAGACAGATGGGAAAACAACTTTCAACCCCTAGAAAAGCAACAAAAGTATTCCTTGGTGATGATCTTAACATGGAAAACATTAAAAAAAAAAGTTACATGTAAAAAAAGAAAGGAGAAAAGAACTCCTAGGGCATATGAAACACTTTCAAATATCAGGCCAAGAACTGTTTCCTCTATTCAGCATAAAAAGGATATTAGTGGGCACAATGAAAGATTGCAAGGAATTGGGTTCGGTATATTCCACCACATGCTGACCTGAACCATTGACTTGGAATCTAAAAAGAGTGAGGGCTGGGGTGCCTGGCTGGCTCAGTCAGTGGGGCATGCAACTATTGAGCTTGGGATTGTGAGTTTGAGCCCTATGTTGGGTGTAGAGATTACTTAAAAACCTAAAAATAGGTAGGTAGGTAGGTAGGTAGGTAGGTAATAGATATAGATGAATGATGGAAAGAAAGAAAGAAAGGAGGATACATCTATCTGACCAACTACAGTCCTGATAATCATTTTATATATTCTTTCTTTCTCTCCTTTGTTCTTGATTCTATTTTGCATGATTTCCTGGTAGTCAAAGGGTGTGGATCTTTGAAAGGTTGATTGTGGTATGAGAAACTTTTTTCTTAACCTAGTCATGATAGGAGGACCAGGAAGAGGAGATAGCTGGAAAATTGAAGTGAAATCCTCTGAATAGCTTTTATTATTTGGTGAATGGTGGGATCACAATAGATTGGGGTGTTTTGTGTTCTTCTTTAAACATTACATTTCCAGTCTCTGGTATTTTATTATCAGAAATGGATTAACAATGAGAACTTCAGTGCTCATAATTTTAAGAGGCACAAAGTCAATACTAAATAGATGAGGCTTCCTCTAGTGGCATTTACCAGTGTGGTCTTCCTGGACTTGGTCTGTGCTAATTGAGTAGCACACTACAGAGCTGACTCTTAATTCACTAGGGATGCATTAAGCAATCAGCGTGTGACCTCTTTGGCCGACTTTTGGACCTTGTCATTTCTCATTCCTCTCTGTTTTCACTGCTTACTACACTGTGACAACCTACCTCAATATTTTAATTATTCATCTCCCATGGTTGTATGGATTCATTAGGTTCAGCTGGATTCTTGAGATCTTTGCTGAGATTACAGTCAGATAGCAGCTGGGGTGGGAGTAATATGGCAGAATGTTCAATGTGGTATCTTCATTCATAGTCTATCAACCCCACTAGGACGAATGGAACATCTGAGCACTAACTGGGCCTCTCTCTATCTCTTTCCATGCTGCCTCTCCTTACGGCCACCTTGACTTTCTTTACATCATGGTGGTCTCATGGTAGTCAAATTTCTTACACTGGGATTGGCTTCCCCCAAACTAGTGTTTGAAAGAGACTCAAGAAGAAACTGCAAGGTTTCCTTGAACTAAAACTGAAACGGCATGCAAAATCACTTCCCCTGCACTTTATTGTTGAAAACTTGACCCAGCCCAAATTCATTTAAAGGCAGTACACATGAATATAAGAGACATGGTTCTTATATATATATATATATATATATATATATATATATATATATATATATTTCAACTAAATATGTTTGATATTATAACAGAGCTGTCCAGTCATAGAATTACCTTTGTTAGCTTATCTACATTTGGGCATGTTGGTCAGAAGCTACTACCAATCAAAATATTTTTGGGATTAGAGACAGTTAACAAGTCACCCAACACAACTCATGTCATGCTTTTCGAAGTTTTGGTATACAAAATTATAGAATATTTTGCTTATTGAAAGGAGAGTGAGTTTGTTCTATTATTATTCATTCATTGAATCAATCAACAAATATTTGTTGAGTCCATATGAGCCAGGCCTTGTGTTACATGGTACAAAGCAGAGACATTTGCTGCTGTGGTTGGATTTTGCCTTTACCACTATCAATACTAGCAATCTAAATGCTAACTACATGAGTTCATGAATTCAGATGTTTGGGCACTAGACAAAGCTGTGTTACAGAATAACACTAACAGAGCAGGTTAAGTCCTTTTTCTGTGCATTATTTCACTTAATTCCCCACAAGAAGGCTTCGGCTGGAAGGCAGCGTTATTATCCCAGTTTTGTAAAGGTTGAAACCGTGACTCAGGGTAAACAGTGCTCCAAAGGTCAGCTAATTAGTAAATGACGAAGCCTGGATTTGAATCCAGAGCACTAACTGTGCAAAACTGCTTTAAAATAATACCATTGCCTTTGTTTCTACTTGCCATGCCTTTTGAGAAATGTTTTCACCATGTGGTAAGGCTATTTTAATTAATCTTTGGCCAAATATATTGACAGCTCTCACCCCATTTCAACTCTGGGCTTCTTTTGGTTTCATAGTGACCATTTTTGAAGTTTAAGAAGGATGGGCAAAGAAGAATAGAAACTTAACCTTATTACCATTTAACTGTATACCAAGCCATCAAGTTTGACTTGTCAGAAGAGTGCTATGTTGCCATTGCCAAGGCACATAGATGCAGAGACGAGCACATTACCTACCTCTTTATTTTCCTCGCCCATCCCCCTACTCACCTCCTCTCTGGTAACCACCAGTTTGCTCTCTGTATTTAAGAGTCTATTTTTTTAAACCATACTCTTTAATAAAAGCAATGATGAAATCCAAAAATATTTATTGGGCACTTGCAATATGCCAGGCTCAGGAAAATTTGGTTCCTAATCTAGGGGATCTCACTCTCCAGTGGGAGAGACTAAACAGATGTTTTCACCGGCAGTACACTCTGATAAGGGAAGCCCACATGCAGAACCACTAACTTAAGATGGTGAGTACAGGATGGGAGGAATTTTAGAGTCAAAGATTGGAGAAGTAGAGGGGTGAAGGTTCCATCAAGAGTGCACCCTATGTGGTGGTTCAAAGTCTAAAGTGTTTCAGGAATTCTAGGGACTGAAATAATTCTGTTTGACAGAAGGGCAACAGGTGTGGAGGAGTGGCCAGAGAAAGAGAAAGACTGGCCAAGAAGTCAAAAGGAAGGAACTTGTTCACTGCAGCCCTTGTTAGGGAGCTTGAATGAGCAACAGTCGTTGAATGAGGTTTCGCTAAGCAGTTTGGATTTTAAGTGCAGATGTGGAAAACAGATTAATGTTTAGCCCTTTTATCCATTCTAACCATGACTTCCCCTTCCATTCTTTACAAAACTGAAAATTTTTCTTTTGCTTGGGAGTATTTTTCAATGTGTACCAGGCATTATAAATGGCTTTCCTTCTATCGCGGCATAATTACAGTGCTGACTACAGTCAGTCTCGTCAAATTAAAGCACCAGGTCTCCAATTGTCTTAATATTAGATGAGCCATTGATTCATTGATTGAGGCATTTATCCAGGAAAAATAAATCTGTACCCCACTTCATCAGTTATACAGATTCAAATTTCTGTATCTTTAGATAACAACCCAAGAGATAGAGACCCAATCAGAAAAAAGTACCATATGCCACTGATTTCAGCAAGACCGTTCAAAACCCTTTACTTACTCTCTAACCTCATTTTCCAGCTATTCTGAGAAAAAAGAAATTGAAATTGCCTCTCTAGTGTACCCAAATGGAGGATGCAGAATTCCTGCTAGTTTTCTCCTCCACTTGCCAACACAGACAGGGTGGAGCAGCTGGGAAGGGAGGCCGGGAGACCCAGAGAGAGGCCAGGAGTCCCAGAGGGAGGGAAACACCGTAACAGCAAAGTGACAGCAGTGCCTCCTCCGGGCTGTTTCCTGCCCTTCGCAGCAAATGCTTCTTCCTCTCTGCTGGGAGCTCTCTCCAGAGCCTTCTCAAGGGGGCGGCGGGGGGGGGGGGGGGGGGGGGGTTGGTGGTGGAGGGATGACCAGTTAGTTCCTTTGAGTGGGTTAAAGAGTCGAAAGAACTTATGCCCAAAATAAAGCAGACATTCACTTGCTTTTTCCTTCTGCTCCTTTCTTCCAACTCTTGACAAAAAGCAGTGGGGATCCATGTACTCTCAGGCGCTTCTCGGAGAGCTTCTGGAATCGCTGCGGCTTCCCGTAGCCCCACAGTTTCAGCACCTCGGCTCAAGGGCAGGCCCTCCCTCTGGCTCTTTTTTTCCCCTCCTTCCACCTGACAGGGACCATAAATAACCAGGGCTCCCGGTGTTCCCAGCTGAGAACAAAGTTGAAAGTTTGCCTGGAGCTCCCTGCCACTCCCCGCCTGGGCCATTTCTTTGTTTTGTTCTGTTTTTTTTCTTCTACCTGGCTTGGCCGTTTCTTCATTCATGTTGGAGAAGAGTGACCTCCTGACTAAACGCAGCACCCCGCTCGCCGGCTCTCCCTAGATTTAAGGCGGTCTCGGTTACCCGGTTAGGCACCGGGCATTGGTATCAAATTACCGAAAGTCTACACTGGAGCAGTCCTCATATTTACATACAAATAACTCAAGGGCTTGCATTTATGTCACCATTCGGTCCTGCTAGAGGCTTGCCAGCGGAGTTCTTGGTCCAATCAGAAGGAGCTTTGAAAGGATGTCTGCAGAGTGATCAAAAGGGTCTTCTCAATTAAGTGTAGCCAGGTTTTGCTCTTTTTTATTTTTATTTTTTCTGGTCTGAAAGATCGAAAATCTTTGCACTCTGATGAGTAGAAAAAGATGTGTAAGTCCTCCACTGCCTACAAGAAGACAAAGATGCTGAGCAGGACTCTGCGGTGGTGGTGAAGACGTGAATACACCCCCAGGGGTCGGTTTGTTTGGGCTGATTCGGAGGTATATTCTAAATCACTGCCTAAGGAATTCCTGGAAACATCAGGAAAACATTTGATCAGCCCCGCCTGGTGGAAATGGCTTTACCGCAGAGTAAGCTCTTTCTTTAAGTTGTACTTGGTGTGTGCTGTTTTTGTTTCATGTGCAGTGAATGTGCAAATAGCCCAGCTGTGAATAGTTACTTAAAATAATCTCTTGGTACCGGGTAGTAGTAGAAAACAGATCTGTTTAGTTTTTATATTTGCAAAAACAGTAGTTGACAGTGTATTTTTAGACTTGATTGGTAGTTTAAAAGCTAAGCTCTGTGGTTTCCTGGGTTTAAATGAATGGAAATTATAAATGGTAGCAAATGAAGGAATTGGAAAATATAGCTGGAACAGATGAATCACTTACCTTTGAGAAAACATAACATACATGCTTTTGAGATCTCTCTCAGCCAGACATGCTTGTGTCCAGAAAGACAAGGAGAGTCGTAAAAAGGAGATAGGCTTGCCTGTTTTCGGAATGAACTTTTCCACAGTCTGTGATACGTTTTGAAAAGGATGGGAAACGTCCCAGAGGGCAAAAGGCATTTGAAAAACCTGCTCTGTCACTCTTGGAATGTGGTTTTTCCGTGAGGTCATGCTGTGCATATGTAGCTAGTAAAAGTTTTACGAAATTAACTCTTTGTATTGATGGGCAAAGAGCAATTTATATCAGTCCTTTCAAACTGCTGGTCTCTACATTTGGTCTCTACAGAAAGTAGAGCTCCTTCCCAAGTAGGGTTCCAGCCCTGGGGCAGCTGCACTGAGCTGTTACTGTGGTTGGTGTAGAAACAGTTCAAAATTGATGTGTTTCAAGGTTTTCCTTGAACTATTAAGCAGTAATAGTTCAGATTAAATAACTTGCTAGTTTCTTCCATAAGCCCCGAACTGGAATCCTGTGTGTGAGAAGACCATTTTGAAAAAGAAAGTCCATTCCCTTCCCATATATGATTTTCCAGAACGGTAATGGAGAGGTGGCTCTTATTTTGCAATCCACGTCCATTCAGACGAGCTGCCCTTGTCATAGTGAGGCATGGAAAGCTAACCAAAGTAAAAGATCCACCGTTCTAGTCAGCCTTCTAGTCAGCCGGGGCTTGAGGAGGGGAAATGAGACAGGGGAGACATTTTAATATGGAAAACTTAACACCAGGAGCTCTTTCGCTACTTAAATTCACTCTTGAAATTATGGACTAACCTCTACCTATGCTTTTTCCTTCTAAATGGCAGTTACAGATATTATCCAGGGGGTAGGGGATTATGAGAAAATGAGTGATTTGCTGGTGATCAAAGGAGTGGTTTTCCCCACAACAAATGCATTTTCAAAAGGGAAGCTTCTGATTGTGGTTTGCTTTGTCCATCCACAGGTGAGGACGCAATGACAGGTGACACGGACAAATACCTGGGGCCCCAGGACCTTAAGGAGCTGGGCGATGACTCTCTCCCTGCAGAGGGCTACATGGGCTTTAGTCTTGGGGCCCGTTCCGCCAGGTATTTTATTGTTGCTGTTTTTCATAGTTACCTTAATACAACCATGATTTGTCATAAACCAAAATCATTTTCATTGTTCACATTATCCCCAAATGTGCTCTTTGGATGAGGATGTGAATTTGGTAGAATGTTCTCAAATGTTCTCAACTCTGGTATACATGCTCTGCTGTTTTCTTTTGTGGTTTCTCAGTCCTTGGTTTTACGTGATTGAACATGTTGAGTGTTGGTTCTTTTTTCCCCACCTTGCAGTCATGCTTCAAGCATGATGGCAAAAGAGCTCACTGATAAAACTGGGATAGTCAGTGTGGTCTCCATGTTTAAAAATTAAATTTTGTTCCATAGTGAAAGAAAAATCTTATTTTCCACTAAGTATGAAATAGTTGTATTGATTGTTCACTATTCTCTAACACTGAAAGAATAATTCATGATTGAAACTTAAGAGAGCATTCTAAAAAAGATTACATATAGCTTATTAGAATTGTCTACCAAGTGTTTGGGTATCTCTCTAAAACTGTGGCATTACTTTGTTTACTATGGACATGTTAGGAGCGTTGCAATGACTTACCCAAAGTCGCGGACAGGAATGGTAGCAAATTCAGCCTTTAAAACTGAAGTATAAAACTTTTGCATGTGAAAAACCTTGGCTCAAACTTACCTGACACTGGTTGAAAGAAACAGGACCTTGTCCAGAATCTGGGGACTTCTTTTCCCTGGTTGGTTTAACAGCATGTTTGCTGACAGTCAAGTTATTTTAAAGCTAATAATTAAACTTTCTAAGCTAGAACCCTGGGGACATTTTCCTATAGTTTAAGGATCTGTTGTAAAAAGTTTCATTGTCTAATAGTAAATGGCACTTCCCACAAAGTAAGCCTGGGAGTTTATTCTCAGTGTTGTTGATGTGGCCAAGTTTAGATACTGAATTGATTTTTCTTTGAGCTAGTCTTTTTATTAATACAACTTGGAACCTTATGTAACTTCATAGAATTTTTGCTTTATAAATATATTTATAAAAGTCCTTAAGATCTCAGTGTAACAGGGGATCATTAATAAGAAGAGGAAAATAACTGTTTAAAAATATGTAATATCTCGTGTAATCATACAGAGCCATGAGTTAAACTGAAAAACATACAGAGTCTCAAAGGATCTCAAGGGAAAATTCTACTTAGAGGCTTAATAGCTTTTGTAATCCAATAACTAGCTGATTCTCTTCCTCAGATGATATGTAAAAGCTGCATTTTGTGAGTCAATCATTTGTATATAGAAAATTATAGAGGCTGACATTCAGGGAGAGATGACACCAGCATATTTTCCTAAGGCTTTCACACTTCTGGTTTTGATTGCACCCATTATTATTTGTTGCTATTATATGTAACTCATTTTTTTTACATTGGCAAGTCATGTTATGCTCAGAGGCAAATCTGAAAAAAAAAAAAAAAAAAACAAGACAAAACTATAACACTGATATATTTCTTAAAGTATTGTTAGAGTATTACCAAATATTCTGAGTGTAACATTTAAAAAGGAATACATTAAGTGTGTAACTCATTCAACCATAACATTTTTTTCTTTTTTCCCTGTCTGATTTTTTTGCTTTCTACTTCTCCTGTGTTTTTCTAAAAATACTTTAAATTAGTCCCAAGATCAGGTAAGAAGATATGTCACTTTTACGGTGTTTTTCTGCCCTTCCCTGACTCATTTTCTGATTTTTATTTTCTTCAGCATTGTGCTGTGCTGTGCTGTGATGTGCTGCAATGTGCTTGTTTTTTTCCTGCTCTGCATTAGAAAATCATTTTTGTAATTCTTAGAAAATTAGCAAGTAACTGAATGTATGACAAGAAATGTGACTTAATGCAAAATTGAGTACTTAAGGAATTTCTTTCCTTTAACTAAGTTTGTGTAATGCATGAAGTAACTGGAGAACTTTCACTGGGTTTGAAGAAAAAAATCTTGATTTGAAAAGCAGTTTGTTTGCTAGTTGCTGTTTTGTTTGGGTTGTGCTAGGTACCTTCATATAATTTTAGACTTCTGAGGCATGTGTTTTTCTAACACTTCCTATATTTAACACGTAGGGTATACTGATGGCTACAAATAATATAGTTGACCTTAGTTGAAAACAATTTAATGCTTTCCAGACCCCCATGCAAATAATATCTAGTTTTAGTAGCTGAAAGGACTTCGATGTATTAAGGATTCAGAGTGAAGCTTAATGAACTCCATCTGTCTTAACGTAACTTGGTCCAGAACAGTGAGGAGTAGGAACTTAGACGTTATGTAAAAGAAAGACATCTTTAGGCTTTCCCATTGACAGCACCCAGTTCTAGGATATTCTTCAGTTGTCACTCATATAGAAGTTAAAAGAAAGAGAATATTTTTTAAAAATCAACAAATCTTAGATTTTTTTAAAGCCGAAGTTGAAATGAATATGTAATAATTTTTTTAATGTTTACATGTTTGTTCACATCTACTGTAAAGTTGTTCTTACATACCACAGCGTTACCATGTACAATGGGAACCAGAACTTAAAGAAATGAATGTGGTGTCTCCCAACCATATCACTGGGGGATATGGACCCTTGCTATGACTACTTAGAAGTTACGCTAATGGTATAGCCCCTAGCTACATAAGATTATTTAAATTAAAATTAGTTAAAATTAAGTAACAATCAGTTCAATTCTTCAGTCACAATAACCACACCTCAGGTGCTCAGCAGCCATACCTGGCCAGTGGCCAACGTATTGAACAGTGCCTGTCATTGCAGAAAGTTCTCTTGGGCAGTATCTGCTTTTAGGAAGTTTATATTGTATTTGAGGGATGGTAAGGGGCTAGAAACAGGAGTGATAGGGGGATGTTTGCAAGTAATGCAGTTTGCAAAAAATTGTTTGCAAGTAACCCAGAAAAAAAAAGGAAGAGTTATGTATCATGTGACTGGGTCCAGAAGGCCCGCCCATGCAAGTGGCCAGATAATGGCTTACTAGGTAATCTCTGTGCAGAAATAAGGCTTAGTTCTTTTTGTTTTTGCTTCTATATCCAGTCTCTAATATTGTGCCTTACTAATAAGAATCAGTGTATTTGCTGAATACACTAGATAATGACTCTAGAATGATGGTTATTTTGAGGTCAAAAATCCCCCAAGGATTCTGGTGGAAGCCAAGGCTCTAATCCTAGAAGAATGCATCTCCTCATTCGTGTGGACCCTTTGAATGATTCCTATAATTCAGGGGCCTCTGTAACTTGATATAAAATACCCACCTTGGGTAATCTTTAGTATAGGGAACATTGGGGAAAAGAAGTCATTTTGTGCAAAGCAAGGAACCGTTCTTGTTTTCATCTTCTTTGCTCTTTTACACAAGCCAAGGCCAAGGCCAACGTCTTACTGATTCTACTGATAAAGATTCAAGCGGCTACATTTTAGATTCAGTATATTACTTACATGGGCAGTGACAGGTAGCAACTTCCCACCATCTTTGTCCTCCATACCAATAAGGACAACACCAGAACAAAAGGTTCTACGGTAGTTGTGGGATGCTGTGGGATGCTGCATTGCAGGGGGTCGACTCTAGACTGCAGCTAAGTGATTTCATGCTCTGCAGCTTATTCCAAGGAGGGTGGGGCAGGAAGTGTCAGACCTCATTGGAAACAAGAGACAATGAGAAATTACCTTATTACAGCCTATCATATTAGGTGGGATAGGGAGGTAAGAGGCAGATGGCTTCAAACACCTCCCCACAAGTTTCTGTCCTCTGTTTGCAGAGGATTAATCACAAGGTGTTCTGCCAAGGCTCAGATTAGTTGTGAGCCCAATCAGCCTGCATGTCCTATGTGCATATGTGCAAGCTTCCCAGCATCCCTTACTCTTTTTTTTTTTTTTTTTTAAGTTGAGAGGTAATTGACATATTACATGTTAGTTTCAGGTATACAAAGTAATGATGACCATAATAAATCAAGTTAACATCCATCACCACACATAGTCACTCTCTTAGCAGCTTTCAAATACTTGATCCAGTATTATTAACTAAGTCACCATGATGTGTATGTATTCCCAGGACCGACTTATTTTATAACTGGAAGTTCATACGTTTCAACCATCTTCACTCCCTTCTGCTGCCACCCCCTGCAACCCTCCATATTGGTTTTTAGTTTAGAGGTCAGTATATGAGAGGCACTTCAGGACATCAGGGGGCTTGCACTCTGGGAAAGTCAGGGGCTGTGTAGAGGATTTAAAAGAAGCTAGGAAGGAGAACAATTTAAGGCATAAGGAAGAAAAGAGTAGAGTGTGGAAAGATAAGATCACCATACATGAAATTTGAATTTTTCAAGGCGAGAAAGATGGCAAAGATCATGTAAGATATATTTGTCATACTATTTCCTTTTTGATGTTTTCCATGAGTACAGCTATAAACCAGAACTCTTAATAGGTCAAACCCATAGCTAGTTTCCAAAGTCTTATGAACAGACCCATTTGAAGCAGACATAATTCCATTCAATAGTACAAGGTAAACAGATAAAGGAGACTCTGAGATAAGGCCTTACCATAGAAAAATCTCTTAAACTATCAAATTATCTATAGTCATCTGGTTCTTCTCAGTTACCCTCAGTTACCCTGTTAGTTCAACTATCATAGTGAAACATCCAGAGTTTTCATTCATTTCATATTGTCACAGGTTTAACACCATTTAGCCTAATTTTAAACAAAATCTGATCATGAAATTGTTTAAGCTTAAGAGATTTCCTCAAATTTAAGGGATTTTATTTTTGATAATGTCTTTTCAAGAACAACTTCTGTTGATATTTTTAGCCATCTTGCCTGTTTTCAAACTTGCATGCATTAATTTTATTTTGTTCATCTCATCATCATCCACCACTCTTGAATGGTTAACTGTAAATACAACAGCCTCCGCTCCTTCAGTTCGGATAGGTCGTACACCTTGAACAGAAGCTCCTATGCGCGGGACAGCATGATGATTGAAGAACTCCTTGTACCATCCAAAGAGCAGGTATGCATCCTCCTTAAAATATTGTTGGATTGTTGAACTTTCATTGCTGTGATTGAATTGAGCTCTTTGTTCTGTGACAAAATCTGTACCTCTGCATGTTTGATTTTGCATTTGTAAATCTTCTTGTACTGCCAGGGAAAAAGGAAAAAAATCAATTGTAAAAAAAGAGGGGGGAGGGGAGAAAGAAATCAGTTGTGCCATACACAGAAATAGCCTGGTCTTCTGCAGGTGAATCCCCAAAAGCCCACAGAGAGGAACTCAGAAAGTCCTAAGAATGACACAGATACCTTTCTCATTTCTAGATCAAATCTACTTCAGTTTTTTTGAAGAGAGTTAATAATAATTGGTAGCTAAAGTTGCTGACATTATCCACATGAATGTTTGATTTTCCTAAACAAACTGTGGGTGCATGCTGGAATTTGCTAGAATTGTTTTTAGCAAGTAGTTAAAGATGAGATTGGTCAAGTCTTTGATCCCTTAGCTTCAAAGCTGCCTGTGATGGGCCTTCTCAAGATATGACAGTATTTTGTTTTCTACCAGAATCTCTGCTGGTGTTCACACAGTTTCTTCTTTCTGATCATTGTGGTTGAATAGATACTGGCTTAATGCAGGAAGTTCCAGCAGTGCAATCCTGCTGCATAAGGGCTCAGGGTTATTCATTATTCTGGATACACACAATACTTGATTTTAAATGTGAAGTCATGAGCTAACAATGGGCCATAAAACTAATTTTGAAGGTGGCTTATCATATTCAAGCAATGTAAATAATTGATGAAATCATGCTACACTTACTTATTCACTGAACAATGAAGGTAAATTGGAGCAGGTAAATACGTGATAGTAACATTATCAACAAGTTAGAGGTTTAAGTAGCCAGTAGTCAGATTTCAGGGACTCCCATGTGTTTGGGACATGCTGACTTCCAGACGTACAGATGTACATGGAATTTCACAAGAACCTGCAAGTAATATTTTATTGCTTTACACTCTCTGGAACATTCTTAGTGAGCAGGTTTTACAGAGGTGAATACAGTAGCCATTCAGTGTGTTGTCAGACACAAACAGCCTTTGTAGAATAATTATAGGTGCGATAGCATGTCATGGTTTAAGTGGGTATTAGCACTAAAGAAGGCACTTGTTTCAAATAATGGAGCTAAGCTCCTGGGTGTTAAGGTATTGCGCAGGTATTGGTTGAGATTTTCTGAGGTGCTCTCTCTTGGTTGGCTGTGGTCATTATCCTGGTTGGGTGATTCTGATCTCTTCATGTTCCCAATTGAAATGAGACGTTAGTGGATATATTATAACACCAGTGTAGAAATGCCTGTTATTCTCCATGACTAAGGAAAACCCACAAAACTTACAAAATTGCAGGTGATAGGAGATTCCTTAGGTATCAGTAACACTTTGGTCATATATAAAGTATGTGCCTAGTTCTATAATGGAATCTTAAATGCTTGATTGAATCTAATGATGGTTTATATTTCTGAATGTGTATTTACTTGAGGGCAAGGGTCTGAAATTGGGACCATCACCCCCATCATCACCATGACCTCACCATCACTACCACCATCACCACTACTCCCACTGCCAGGTACACTTCCTCTCCATATCTGCACATCAACCTTAAAATATAGATGATTGCCATGCTACAGGTGGTGAACGGGCTTCTGAGGGGTTTCGCACCATTACCTCATAGCTACTGCCAACACCTGCTTACTCAGGGAGGCTGGAAGGGGTAGCTTTAAACAGAATGAAAAATTTGTGAAAAGAAAGGATAAAGAAAACTTTAAAGGTAAAGCTGGTGTTCTCTTGTTGAGTTTGTTGCTGCTTCAGTTTGTAAAGCACCTCTGTGGATGTCACAAACAACTCTCTAGACTAGTCAAGGGAAAGAAGAGCTTAGGACATCTTGAAACCTTTACAAATAAATCTTAAGTTGATAACTGCAGAGGTAGGAAGTTGCTTTCTCCAATGACCACAGAGAATCCCATGATCTGACAGGTGTTCCTTGTGGAACACATACATTATTCCTGGCCACACAACTTCATAATAAAATCACCAGAGATTCAAAAAAAAAAAAAAAAGTATGAATGACATGAAGACATTTTAGAGACAAATGAGGACATTTGACAATGTACTCGCTGTATTGTTAGAAAATCATTGTTAGTTTTGTTAACAGTGACAACATTATTGAAACTTTACAGGGTAATGTCTCTGTTCTGGGGGTATGCATGCTGTAGTTTTCAGCAATGAAGTAATCATTGAGTCAGCCACTTATTTTCAAATGGTTCAGCCAAAAGAAAAATACATGTGTAGAGAGAGAGAGAGCTCGTGCAAGTGCAAACATGGCAAAATGTTAATGTTGAATTTAGGTGAAGTGCAAATGGTGTTTCTTATATAGTTTTTTCAACTTCTTAATTTGTTTGAATACCTTCAAAATACAAACTTGGAGGAAAGGGGAAAACAAAATCTGAAAGAGGTGTGTTAAGTTATTTAGTGTCTGGTATCTCATTTATTATAGAAGAGAGACGAAGCTAATTCCTCAAAGAGAGGCTAAAGGGAAGGGTCTAGGTGTACTTTGCAAGACTAATGAGAAGCATTTACTTTAGAAGGATGCTTAATATAAAGCACAGACTTTATATCAGAATTAAGTGGCAAACATTATTAGTTTGTATCCATCATGCCTTTAAATCTGTATTTATAAACTTCAAAATGGAGTTTCTCCACAGTATTGATTATGTCTGAAAGCATGCCAGAAGCCTGAAATATTTAGAATTCTGGAAGCAAGGACACATGACTTACTGTCAGATTTAAAACTGCCCTATCATTGCCCAGTTAAAGTTGCTTGGACACATAAAGTTGAAAATGAATAAAAATGAACTCTCCATGTGTTGCTTGTTTTCAACAAGAGTAGACCTCACCTATACAAAGCATAGTTAGTTGCCTCTTTATTATTGTGCTGCTGATTAATGAGTTTGCACATTAACCACAGTGAAAGTAAAGTTGAGATTCAGGATAATTAGCACAGGCCTGCTACTTGCGTGTTCCTAAGAACCTGTGCTGTTGAAGGCAGGTGTGGAGGCCAGAGCTGGGAAGGGGGTTGGGAGAAGTGAGCCCGTCCTCATGCCCTGCTGAGCCTGAATCATGATCAGTTTGTAAACCACTTAATTCTCCCCCAGATAATCAAGAGTGGACTCTTTTGCCACTGTGATACTGGGTTATCCATGAAATGAACTCCCTGTCCTTTTACCTTCCCTTTACCTTGCAATCAAGAGTCACCTGTAGATATGCCTCAGAAAATATATATGTAAATAAATCATGCCTTTCATTTGTCAGAAGATTTTATTGTTTAAAGCAGTGACTCTCAGCCCTGACTGCTCATGAGAATCATCTTAAAGAATTTTTAAGGGCCCCTGGGTGGCTCAGTCAGTTGAGCGTCTGACTTCAGCTCGGGTCATGATCTCATGGTTGGTGGGTTCAAGCCCCACATTGGGCTCGCTGCTGTCAGCCTGTCAGTGCAGAGCCCGCCTCAGATCCTCTGTCCCCTTCTTTTTTGTCCTTCTCCCGTATTGTGCTCTCCCCCAAAATAAATAAATATAAAAAAAGAATTTTTAAAATATGATTGCTCATCATATGATTTCACTCATATGTGGGATTTAAGAAACAAAACAAAGAGAAAAAGAGAAACAAGGAAACAGACTCTCAATTATAGAGAACAAACTGATGGTTATCAGTGGAGGGAATGGGTTAAATAGGTGATGGGGATTAAGGAGTGCACTTGTCAGGTGATGAGCATTGGGTAATGTATGGAAGTATTGAATAACTATATCATACACCTGAAACTAATATAACACGGTATGTTAAACGAATTAGAATAAAAACTTGAAAAAATGTGATTGCTCAGTGGCTAGGAGGGGCTTAGCATAGGATTTTTTAGTGCACCGAGAGCTGAAGCCCCTGATTCCTAGTCAGAATTCCTAATTAGGAGAAGGAGCATCTGGGTGGCTCAGTCAGAAAAACATGTGACTCTTGGCAAAAGCATGTGACTCTTGAGCTTGAGGTCGTGAGTTCGAGCCCCTTGCTGGGTGTAGAGATTACTAGAATTCTTTTTTTTCTCAAGTTTATTTATTTGAGAAAGAGAGAGAGAGAGTGCATGCGTGAGAAGGGAAGGGGCAGAGAGAGAGGGAGAGAGAGGATCCCAGGCAGGTTCTGCACTGTCAGCACAGAGCTCAATGTGGGGCTTGAACCCATGGACGGTGAGATCATGACTGGAGCTGAAACCAAGAGTCAGATGCTTGACGGACTGAGCCACCCAGGCACCCCAAGATTACTAGAATTCTTAACGGGGCACACATTGGAATCACAGTAGCTCTTTGGAAAGAAGATACCTATAGAATCAGAGTCTCCTGGCTGGGTTCCTGGACACATGTGTTTTTTAAAGCTCCACATGTGATTCTGGGATGCATCTCTGCATAAGAATCACTTATTTAAAGCAACTCTGGTTGGGATCTTTTTGTATATTGATCATTCAACATCTAATGTATTTGTTTTATAAGCTCTGACTTGTGTATGTCAGATTGTTTTGGAACAACATCTGTGCTTGGAAACATTCATTTCCAAATAGGAGGTAATAAGAAAAGGGATGATTCCAGATTGAAGCCCAGTTGTCTAGGATGAATACAATAGACTGGTTCTTTCATTTCTTCTGGCATAATTATTGAAAGCAACTGTCTGGTATGGCTTATGGAATTGCTGTGTGTGATCCATATCAGCCAGTCCTCATGTGTAAATGGCATAATATTTAGTAGATGCTGTGTCAAGAGGTATGGTGGTGATGCTTATGGGGATCATGGTGAAAACAGTTCATTTTGAGCTCCTACTATATGCCACTATTCTAAGTGTTTTGCTAGTATTAACTCATTCATAGTTCACAAAAAAAACATTTGAGATAATTTCTTGGCTCCATTAAAAAGGTGAAGAAACTGAGGCACAGTCAGCTAACTCACCCCAGGGGGCACAGGTGATAAATGGCAGAGTCACTGGCCATGTGGCTCCAGGCTGCTTCCTTAGCGGCTGTGCATCTGTGTTGCTCTGTGTTGGAAGGAAGCCATCAAAGAGCCCTAGGACTTTATACTCTGTCCTCCAGGATCTCATACTTGCTGGTATTTTTAAGATGGATGTGATACCATCATCTTTACCCATTTTTTTAGCAGAAAAGATTATAATCAGACATGTGTTCTTTTTTATAAAATTTTCTTTTTAATGTTTATTTATTTTTGAGAAAGAGAGAGTATGTGAGTGGGGAATGGGCAAAGAGAGAGGGAGACACAGAATCTGAAGCAGGCTCCAGGCTCTGAGCTGTCAGCACAGAGCCCAACGCGGGGCTCCAGCTCACAAACCATGAGATCATGACCTGGGCTGAATTCAGATGCTTAACCAACTGAGCCACCCAGGCGCCCCCAGACATGTGTTCTTTATTATGCTTATGTCTAATTCTAATAACAAATCCTTATTTAATGTGACTTAAAGGGAACTGACAACTTATTCAGAAACAAGTTATAAAAATTATGGAGACAATTATTATGCTAAAAATTATGGCATATAAAGCATCATTAAAGGAATGGCAATACTTGACCATCACATAGATATGAGGTAGAAGGCATGATAGTGGTCTAAAATGTTTTGCAGGCTAACCAATTAATTATAGTTCCTTTGAATGACCCTAGAAGTATTTGTAAGACCAAGAGATGCATGTATACAGCAGGCAGAAACATTTAATCCAGTATGAATTTCTGGTAGTTATTCAAAAATAGAAGAGCAGGAATCACTTAGGGATATGAATTGTTTTTGCCTGTTTACACCCATTCCATTTTCATAGGTGGGAGACAGGATCTGATGGTCAAACCTCTTCCCCTGTCCATTTCTCAATGGATCTTTACAAGGATCAGAAATCACTTCCCCTCTAAGGATGGGCCCCAATCTGGCCATTGAGAGCATTCCTTTTCCTGGATTACAGTGATTACTTTAGGTTAAAATATAAAATCTAGGCAAGTCTAATGAGACTCCAAGTTGAGACTTTCTTTAGTTTTTGGGGGTTGCTAAGCTATAAAGATGATGTCAACCCAAAGCTGCTAAGCATGGAGCATGAAGACAAGCAGTTCCTACCATGTTTTGAGCCATGGCTGGATTCAGCCATTGCCTGAAGTTAGTCCTTCCCAGACTTTCCTGCTACATAAACCAGTGAATTAATCGCAATTTCCTCCCATCCCTCAGGGGCTGGGAGCATCTTAAGCCAGTTTAATTGGGGGTTTGGTCCTCACTAATATGCTTGTATTGTGGCGATCAAACCTGACATAAACAACCACATGTCAAGGGCAACATAGAAAGTCTTCCAGCATCTTAAAGTGCCATTCAAACTTGAGATTCTATTGTTTTATGCTTTCTCTCTAGAATAGTTGATTTTTTTAAGAGCATAGCTATAAACTTGGGTGTTCTAAAGGAAAAACTTTTAGAAAAACATTCTTTGCTAATTGATCACTGAGGAATGAGGGCCTTCCATTTGCTTTCAATTCTGTTGATCTAGAGGCAGCACGTCTGTGAAGAGAGAGATACAGAGCAGCTGTGTGGCCCTGGCCCTCGTTTAGGAGGTTGCTTTCATTTTGCAGCCTTCTCTCATACCAGATTTGCCCACATGGTTTATGTCTAAGGGGATGAGTGGCAGGGTTTCTAATAGTGAAGGTTTAACTACAGTAGTGTAGTTAGAAGGTTTAACTACAGTAGTGTGCGAATGGTTGCATTGGCTGTTTGAACGGGAGCTGTGAGGTCCTTCTGTAGTCACAGTTAGAGGCCCTGTTCTAGCCTCCCCATACCTGGAAGTAGCTGTCATCCTTTCCACCACTCTCCCTGTAACTCTCTCATTTATCTCAGCCCAGTACTCACTCCAGATCCTCTGGGTTAGACTTGGTCTTTTTTTAGGCTAAGGACAATCTCATGTATATTTAGTCATATAAATGTTATGTACTACTTGATATATTAGCAAGTCGTAAGTGAATTGGAAGGTTCTTCAGAAGAAATTGCACGTCTGTCACTTCAAGACCTAAGCAATTATCTCAGTAATAGAAAAGAAGAACACCTAATCCCAAAAGCTGGTTATGCTAATACCCAGTTTTTCCTTCTCTACCTCTCACTCCGTTCTCCTCCTGCACCTCCCCTGCCCCCACATCAGCAGACTGGTCTTCCTGTTTCTGGTTGTGAAGGTAATTCTAAGGGGCTTTCAGAAATGTGCATGGTGGCAGAAGGTAGCCAGCCTGGGATTAAAGATTTGCTAGAGATAGTCTCCTGGAAGATAAACACCTTTGACTAGTGACATTTAATATGCTGCTTTTTCTCTTCAGAGTGCTTTGCCAGCATTTCTCAGGTGATCCATTCAACACCTCTCACAGATTGGTCAGCAAGATTACACATTATGTTTTAAGGCAGACAGGTTGGTGTTGTGACTTACTTAAGGTGGTACAGTTAGTTTAGACATCTTGAACTAGATGTTGATGTGTTAACACCTTCCATGCTGACCTTGATTCACCTTCTTTTGTGGAAATTGACAGCTAAATTATTTTGAAGCCAGTCAGATTTGGAAGTTCCAAAGAGCTCAGATTCTATGGTTTGTATTTTAGTATAAACTAAATCTTAGCGGGAGCCTGGGTGGCTCAGTCAGTTAAGCGGCCGACTTCGGCTCAGGTCATGATCTCGCGGTCGGTGAGTTCAAGCCCCGCGTCGGGCTCTGTGCTGACAGCTCAGAGCCTGGAGCCTGTTTCAGATTCTGTGTCTCCCTCTCTCTGACCCTCCCCTGTTCATGCTCTGTCTCTCTGTCTCAAAAATAAATAAACGTTAAAAATAAATAAATAAATAAATAAATAAAATCTTAGGTGTAGCAATAGTTGACTTTAAGAAAAGAAATATTTTGGGGGAAAAAAAGACCTGCTTTAGTCAACCTTTAATTTTCATTTTATTCTCTGATTAAATCAAGTTTTCCTTTATAGAATCCATTTTTTAAAGGTGTACAACATGATGTTTTGATATATTTGTAAAATAATTTCCATAATCAAGCTAATTAACATATCCATCACTTTGATAGTTACCATCTTTTTGTGTGTAGTTGAGATCTACTCTCTTAGCAAGTTTCAAGAATATAATATATTATTATTAGCTAGTCGCCATGCTATATATTAGGCTTCCAGAACTTACTAAACTTATAACTGCAAATTTGTATGCTTTAATCAATATCCCCCCTCTTCCTCCATCCCTGAGCCTCTGGTAGCCACCATTCTATTCTCAGTTACTATAGATTAGACTTTTTGTCTTTAAAGATGGAATCCATCTGTTAAGAGAATATTTCCAACTAGTTGCACTGGATGTCTATACAGACCCATAGCAGTTTGCCATTTCATTCAGTTTGCTGTAGATTACAATACTTATAATACTTATTGTGGTACCTGCCACAACACGGATCCACGATGGATCATTTCATGTCATGCTTTCAGCTTCCTATGGACTAGATACTATCATTACCACATACAGACAAAGAAGCTGGAGCTGATAGCAGCATTTCACTTGCTCAGTTTCACTTCAAGTGACACGAGATGATAGGCCTGAGAATAGAATTTAGGTCCGATGGCTGTTTGGACCCATTCTGTTGCTGACCACTGAGCTGCCACTCTCATACGCCAAATATGGCGCACCTGTCAAAGCATGTTCACCATGGGGAGAGTCAATATTTATGCAGGTATTTGTCACAGCCCAAACACCACTATTTGTTAATCCAGCAGGCTGCTTCATCTGGTAAGGCATATGCTATCTCAAAAGCTCATAGAAGACTATAATGTCTTACCAATTTAAGAAATTAATTATCTTCACTTATAAAAATTCTGGGAAGTTTAGGATTATTATTATCTGTGTTTTTGTTTGCATAGCAATTTAAAATTTTCAAATCACTTTCACAATACTTCAGCCATTCCATTCTCACAGTAAATCAGGACAGTTAATCTTATTTACCAGTTGCCCAATGCAGAAATGGAGGTTCAGTGAGGTGATCAACTTGTCATTCGCTGGGCCATGACATGAAGTAGCCAAAGTCAAACCCAAGTCATGTACTCTTGGTTTAAGGGAACTGACACCCACATGGGTTCCTCTGTCCTGGTCCTGTCTAGTTTGTGGTCATGGGGTAAAATTGTTCTTGTAAGCCTTTCCTTCCATGGGCTCCTAGTCTGGTGCTGTCATCCAGGTGTTTCTTTTTTTTTTTTTTTTTTTTTTTTTTTTTTTTTTAATTTTTTTTTTAACATTTATTTATTTTTGAGACAGAGAGAGACAGAGCATGAACGGGGGAGGGGCAGAGAGAGAGGGAGACACAGAATCTGAAATAGGCTCCAGGCTCTGAGCCATCAGCACAGAGCCCGACGCGGGGCTCGAACCCACGGACAGTGAGATCGTGACCTGAGCCGAAGTCGGACGCTTAGCCAACTGAGCCACCCAGGTGCCCCAGGTGTTTCTTAATTACACTGTGTTTACAGTTTTTCAGATTAGCTGCACTGCATTTTGCATGTGACCTGATATTGTGAGGTCTACCTAGTTATGTGAACAATAGCATGTCAAGGCCACCAGTTAACCTACAGGACTACCTTCTGCTGCCTCCCAGGGGCAGCAGAGCTGACAGTGAAGGATCTTCACTGGTGTCATCCCACACTGGGGTTTGACAGTTGGCAGCCTGGAGAATTATCTAATATTGAACTTAATTGGTTATTCTTTCTTTTCCTTGCATATATTTTCTTGCTCCCTGCCTCTTTGCTTCCAAGCCTGGACATTAATTTCCAGACCTGGGCATTTGGGCATGTCCTCTTTTAAGGCCAGTGCATACTTGCTCTTTTCTTTCCTCTGATGAATAGGGCTAGTGAGAAGCTATTTTTGGAAAGTATTAAGCTCATGGAGGCTGTGATATCATCATTAGTCAGGCTTTGGACTCTATTGAATAACGTGCATTTTGATTTTAATAGGGCCCTTGACATCATTTCCAAGATGAAAACTGATGTGCTTATTCATATCATTTTTGATGTGGGAGTAAAACGTCTTATTAAGTCAGTGTGAATTTTTCCTTAACACAGTGTTCTACTAACTAAAGCTACCCAGTGCTGAGTGTTGATTTTATGTTGTCACATTTTTGAAGTTTCTCTCTGAACTTCAGTTTCCTCAGTTCTGTACCCTGTGAAATGGGTATAATATTACTCCTAGGGCTACGAGGTTCTGAAATTCAAAGGATACATGAATGTAAAGGTCTAGGACAGTCCTTGACATTGAGTTGACACACAGTAAGTGTTGGTATTGCTCTTGTTAACATTAAGCATTTTTGAGTCAACAAGTCCTACACATTTACAAGATGCATTCTTCTAACTGAACGGGCTCCATTGATTTGATATAAGCATGCTGTGTATGTAACTGTAAAGGACTGGTGCTGGCACTGGAACGTTGTTGTTTTTGCTGTTTCCCCGATTACTGTATTTTAACAAATGAGCTAGCATAAATGAAAGTCCTTTGAAAAGCAGAAATGCAGTAGAACAAACTGAGGGTTGATGGAGGGTAGGAGAGAGGGGAAAGTGAGTGATGGGCATTGAGGAGGGCACTTGTTGGAATGAGCACGGGGTGTTGTATGGAAACCAATTTGACAATAAATTATATTAAAATAAAATACAAAAAAATTAATAAGAAAATTAAAAAGTTAAAAAATAACAGTGCTGTTATTAAAACACATGCCTTATGCAAATTATGGATTTTATTGTACAAAAACAAGGAATAAAATTAAAATAATGGAATACAAAAAAAAGAAAAGTAGAAATTACTATACTTATAAAGAAACATTAATATGACTCCATGCCAACACTGGCCTTGGTGCCAGATTTTTTAAATTTTTTATTTTGTTTTTTTATGAGAGAAAGAAAGAGCATCTCATACATGTACGTGAGCATGTGTGAGTGGGGGAGGGGCAGAGAGGGAAAGGGAGAGAGAGACGGCGGCGGCGGGGGGGGGGGGGGGGGGGGGGGAGGAATCCTAAGCAGGCTCCATGCTCAGTGCAAAGAGCCTGACATGGGGCTCAATCCCATGACTCTGGGATAATGACCTGAGATGAGATCAAGAGTCAAGACACTCAACTGACTGAGCCACCCAGGTGCCCCTTGATGTACAGTTTTATTGAATGTCCACAGCAAGCAACTCTCAATTTGAAAATTTCAAAGGAAACTGAGACTGGGAAAAGTTAAGAAATTCACCAAGGACCATAAAGCCATCAAGTCATGTTGGGGCATCTCCAAAAGGGATTTCAATAAATAAAGATAAGGAAAGGCCAAAAAATATAGGTTCAGTTAAATTGCCTTATTTTGTGTTTAAAGGGATATGGTGTGGGAAGAACATGTTGTTTGTGTTTAGGTTATTAAAATTGATAGGTCTGCTCATAAATGTAAGCAAACCTCTTTGGGGAAAATAAAGTTGGGACAAATATTGGGAACATACAGCTCATCATTTTGAACAAGTACATTTGCTCATATTACATTTGTTCATTTGTATGCTGACAAAGTTTCATTGTGTGGCAAAGGTAAAGGAGTCAGGAAGGACTGACAGGGACCTGGGACCCCAGTGTGCTGGCACACTCCTGCCTCCATAAATAGTACATGATGGCAGTGATACCTCCTTGCATGGTATAATTCATTGTTTCAATAATTAATGTTGCCAGTGAATGTTTCTAAGAGTTCCAAAGGTAAATAATTTACTGTAATTACCAAGGAGGAGTGATATTACTTATTTGTTAGAACTTAAAAAAAATGGATCCTTTGTGAAAAGTGACCTCAAGGCCCCAAATGTAGGATTGATACTGTGCTAAAAAATTAAAGTGAGTATCACCACCAACTTTATACTAATATTTGCCCTATTCTGAAGGTTAGTTGGTTGGAGTCTCCAGAAGTCAGTAAAATTGGTGAATAAGGCTGGACTAACACTAACACACAATCTTTGGTTAATCCATATAGAATTTAGGAACTTTCTGAAGTGATGTGTTGCTTGTTTGGGGTTAGGACCTTGCTATTGTTGACTCTAATTCTTTCCCAATTTGATTTCAGCGTTTTAAAAAAAAATCTTTGTAATTCACTGTAAGTTTTTAAATTTATGTTTTATTATTGAAGTTATAGAAACAAATAAAAAGCCATGTCATTTTATAAGACGTACTCATTAGGAAAAAAAAAGAATTCACATATATACCTTCAGCCTCCAATTTCTCCTCTCCAGACACAACTGCTTAGCGTACCTTTTGATAGCTCTTATCATGTGCTTTCGTGTGTCTAAAATGTGTATGTGGCTTCTTGTTGGCTTTCACCCATTTCAGGAATTATTTATTCACTTCCCAAAATGGAAGATGAAGTTGTTACTTTTTAAATACCTCTTCTCTCCCACCATGCACACTTTGCATCCCCTTACTTTCCCCCAAACAGTTGTATTTTACTTTGGTTATGCCAGCATTTAGTGCTTCTATTATGCCTATGTAAATGCTTTCCACAGATGCGAAATGTATTGATTGAATTTTCTTTTTGGCACAATATTTTGCTTTCCCTGGAGTTTTTTGCATTTGCTTGGTGTTCTCTCTACATATCACTGGTCCAGTCCACCAGTTCCTCCCAGTTATGCCAATCTTCTCTCAACATGATCACATTCATTAGGTGTTCTATAAATTTCATCTCTCTGGGAGCTTTCTTACTTGTCACGTTCCTTGTAGTTCCACTGCATAGATGTCCTCCTGGGTCTTCCTTCCCTGTCACCATGAAAATTCTCTATGTTCTTATATTAGACCTAAAACTTTCCCCTTCTTGGTTGAGTCCTTCACTTTGATGGAATACATCTTCCAATAGTTTCCTTACAGAGTTAATGAGAAATATATTTGGGGGGGTATATTTCTGAAGATATCTTAATTCTATTTCCGTACCTTTTTTTTGCCTGGTTTTAGAATTCTGGATTGAATATCATTTCCTTTCAGGACGCTGAAGGAACTGCTCCATTGCCTTTAACTTCAGTTTTTCCTATTAAAAGACTGGTGGAAGTCTGCCATGTGTGATCACTTTTCCTCTCTAAATTTGTAGGCTCTTTCTTTGTCTCCAGATTCTAAAATTTCATCATGATGTGCTATAGTCAGTTTATATTCATAATGCTGGTCATTCAAGTGGATTGTTTTACTTTGGGAACTTAGGTCTTCTGCTTTGGGGAAGTTTCTTGAATTATTTCTTTGATTTCTTCTCTATTTCACTATTTTTTTCTTTCTAAAACTTTTCTCTCTTTTTTTTTTTTTTTTTTTTTTGAGAAAACAAATGGGTTTGGAATTCCTGAAATAATCCTCTGCTTTCTTGTATGCTCTCCTATTTTCTACATTTGAAAATCTCCCCCTAACTTCTAGATATTTTTTCAACTTTAATGCTATCGTATTTGTTACTTTCTATGAGTTATTTTTTTCTCTGAGTTTTTTGTTTGTTTGTTTTTAGTGTTTTATTGCTTTATAAGTATAAAAAGATCTCCTCTCTCTGGATATTAATGAAACATTTTAAGTTTTCTTCTCACTGAAATGCCTCAGTTTCTTCTGATTTGCTTTTGTTCTGTTTGTTTATTTGTTTATCTTATTCCTCATATTATACACTTCACAACTGTCTAGTGACTCTTGGCTGTTTGCTCACTACTAAGCTCATGGGAAGCTCTCTGCACGGGAGCAGAAAGACTTTTCATCCATGATCTACTGAAGTAATAAGCCAGAGACATTTCACTGGGAAATCCCAATTCCCACTGATTCCTAAGTCACTGGGAAATCCCAGAAAAGATTCCCATTTTCTGCCTGAGGCTCTGTCCCTATCTGTCTTGGAGACCAGTAAAGGAAGGCTGTTCTCTCCTCAAATACAGCTTCTGCCTTTTTCTCTTCTGAGAGCCCAATTGCACATGTTAAAACCTTTCACTGGGTTCCACATGTCTCATACTATTTTCTGTGTTTTCCATTCTGTTTTTAAATCCTTTCTTTTGTACATTTTTCCATCTACACTTCCAATTATCTGACCCCGTTTTCTATTGTGCCTAGTCAAGAACTGGCATTGTATTTAGATGTGATCAAATGCCCATTTGATTCTTTCTTATGTAATTCCAGTGCCTTGTTAACTTATCCAGCTTTTCATTTCTTTCCTCTGTTTTTTCCTTCATTTTTTTCAACATACTAATCAAAGCTGTTGTAAAGTTCTTATTTGCTTACTTCAAAATGTAGGATGACCTGGGAGTCTGTTTATGGTATCTGTTTTATTTTGTTTTTGTTCATGTGCTCTGGCCATGCTGGACATGATATATAAAAAGTTGTAGACAGGACACACCCGATGATGATGTAATTCTCCATAAAGTGTGCACCCTCCCTCTGCTAGACAAATAGGGTGGTAGCTGATCATTTCAATCCAGTCGAGGTTTGGCTGAAATGAGGCAAAATTATTCGCCTCCCTGGTAAACTTGGGACTACCTCTGCTTTGTCCCTGGCCCTTCAGGGTCCTTAAGTGAAAATTTTGTGTGATCCTCTCCCCTGAGAAGTCCCAAACTTCTAAATCTTTTTTTCATGAAACTGCCAAGAAGCAACACTGTGCCTTTTAGTGATTTTCTGGTTAGGTTTCTAGCTTCCTGTTCTGCACAGTCCCAGAATTCAGGAAATGTTCTGCACAGAAATCTGTGGCACACTTAAGGCCACCCAGATCTCCACCAAAACTCCCTTAGTTTTTCTAGGCCCCAGTAGTGGCCCCTGCAGGTACAAAGCCCAAATTCTATCTGCACTGATAATTGACGAATGCATCCAAGTTAAACATGGCAACAAAAAGCCCACAGGGGTCTTCGAGCCCTTCCCCTCTCTGGAGGGCAGCTCCCTTGTTCTCTGTGCCTCTTGTCCATGGCGTTCAGAGCCCATCTGCATATTTACCGGGTGTGCTTGCAGCAGCAGTAGGCTTCCACTAGCTACTCTGCCCCACTTGGAAACAAAAGTCAGCAAGGTGGTTTTTTTTTTTTGTTTTTTTTTTTTGAGACATGGGAAAGAATTTTATAATTGTAAGATGAACTTGGAGATGTGTTCAAGTAGCTGAAATCATGGTTAGCATTACTTCTGTGATATTTCTTTTGCCGTGTCAGTTACTGAAGATGCTGTCCTAGAAGACTAAAATAAAACAGGGCACCTGGGTGGCTCAGTCAGTTAAGCATCCAACTCCTGATTTCAGCTCAGGTCATGATCTCTTGGTTCATGAGATTGAGCCCTGCATTGGGCTCTGCGCTGACAGCCTGAAGCCTGCTTGGAATTCTTTCTCTCCCTCTCTCTCTGCTCCTTACCCCTGCAGGCACCCACTGTCTCTCTTTCTCTCAAAATAAATAAATAAATATGAAAAAAATGTGTTTCTTTTAAACTCATGCAGTGGCATGTATAGAAAAAAAGACTCAGAGGCACCTGGGTGGCTCAGTCAGTTAAGCGTCTGACCTCTTCTCAGGTAATGATCTCGCAGTTTGTGGGTTGGAGCCCCGCATCGGGCTCTGTGCTAACACTCAGAGCCTGGAGCCTGTTTCAGATTCTGTGTCTCCCTCTCTACCCCTCCCCCACTCGAGCTCGCTCTCACGCTCTCTCTCTCTCTCTCTCAAAAATGAAGATTAAACATTTTTTAAAAAAAGGTTAAAATAAAACAACTTATCAATAAACTTTGTTTTCTATTCTTGAAACTTCAGTGTAGACCTATAGAGGAGTAAGTACAAATTTATTTTGACTATCTGAAGTTACAGAGACATACAGGTATATTTTGTAGGTACAGAGAAACCAGTGTCTTATGTGAGTTATTGATGCCTTATATCATTTTATTTTGCAGCATCTAACATTTACAAGAGAATTTGATTCAGATTCTCTTAGACATTATAGCTGGGCTGCAGATACCTTGGACAATGTCAATCTTGTCTCAAGTCCTGTTCATTCTGGGTAAGTAATCTAAAAGTCACTTACCTTTATCCCATTAAATGAACATTACATTTGTTGTTTGTATTTATAAATTCATATTGACAAGCTTTATATGTATGAAATATTGTTCTTCTAAAAGACTTCATTAGTGAGTATATGTCATATATATTTGTAAATCATTTGTAAATGTTCTTTTCTGAGCAAATTGCTATACCTGTTTTTTGTTGAAAAAAAAACACTGTTGGAAAGGAAAATAATTAAAGTATTGGTAAATCTAGTCATTTCCCTTAATTTTACTTTATTCAGATAAAGTTTTATTTCTGAGTGTCTGATTTTCCTTTCTAATGCAAAATTATATATGGAGATATTTCTGTTCATCCCTTGCTGACTGCTCTTGTGCTTTGCTTCACATGATGAAACACCTGAAATCTTCAGACCAGTTTGGTACCTCCTGCACTCCTGAAATAAAATTATGATTAAGTCTTATTAAATTACAATTAGAAGAAAAGAGATTAATTTTTAAAAGAAAAGAAGTGAATGTACCAATGTGTGTACCCCAGAAATGCTGTGGTAAAAACCACATTGAACAGGCTCCTTACCGCTGCCCCACTGGTAGCAGAATTAGAGGTGGGCGGCTTACAAGGTAGCCTGCTCTAACTACTGAATTGATAATCAGTGCATATTTACATATGGGATTCTTCACCTGTCAGTAATTAAAATTTGGGATAGTTGATGCCACACAAATGGAATAGAAATCATTGAGATGATGAAAATTTCAAGGTATTTTCACCTCTAAATTTGGCATTTAGGCCATAAATTAGTTGTGATCCAGGACAAGGACAGAGTAATTTGGAATTAAATTAGTTAACAGTAATTAACATTTCTGAAATGCTATATGTGTTATATGAATTATTTTCTGCTGCTTTTAATTAAAATAAATTGTAATAGCTTTACCTTTTTATGTGCCTGGCATTGTATTAAATGTTTTACATGTATTATCTTACTTAATATTTTTTTGAACCTTAAAATGACACTGTGAAATAAGTTTTACCACTATCCCCATTTTGCAGATGAAAAGTCAGACTTAGAGTAATGCTGCAGGTTAAAGTATCCTACAGAATTGTGGCTTGTAGCACAAATAATTGCAATATCATTCAAATGGAAGTAATTGACGTGAAAGTACTTTGTAAACTATAAACTACACATACATATTCTTTGACTAATTAACATTACATCTCTTTAACTCGATTATAAAATTCTTTAATTATGGAGTAATAATTTTTAATTGCTTAAAATAGTTACATCATTGATGTTAGATGTTTATGGGTCTTAACTTAGAAAAGCAAAAAACAATCAGTTGGGAAGGAAACTGAAATACTTAGGATACATTCAGTGAGCCACATGTTGAAGAGGTTCTTTGTATCAAGCTTGGTGAATGCCCACCATGTTACAAAGACCTAGAGCCAACGTTTTCTCTACATAGGAAAGAAAAGTGTGTCATTTAGGAAACTTTCATGCTTTGCTTTTGTGCTTTGCTTCAAATGATAGTTGGAACTTCAAATGAGAAATTGAGGGAACATAGAATAATAAAATCAGAGGTGAACTTTCCTGTACATTGGAGATGATGAAATATTTGACTATGCAAATTCTCTCTCCTTCCTCTTGAATTTATTGAAGGCAATAGACATGTCCAGGAAAGCAAAAGTAATGGCAGCTGGCATGGGCTTATTTGAAAAGGAAAATACAGACTTGGTATACACTTGGAAATGGTTCACTAGTGCTGTCAGGTCTTAGGGAGTAGCTTCTATAGCCGCTGAAGGCGAATATTTTTCCAGGTTGTCCCACAAATGCCAAAAGCCTTGGTTTCATTTTCTGACAGTTTTTATTTTTCCTTTGCTTATCATTGACATTTTCTGTTGCTTGCTTCTAATTATCTTCCATTAATTTCTCCCATTTGCTTTCTAAATTATTTTGCAGCTATTCTTCTCCACTTCCTCAGTATGATTCAAGGTGATAACTGTGTCCTTTATGTGAACCATCCTTTTTTGTATTTTTAATTTATGTGACGTTTTCCCACAGTTAGATGTGTCAGTGTCTGTAGTGTATCAGCTTTTGTCATCCTGCTGTTCTTACAACTAGAAACATTCATGTGTTAGTTTTAGGATTATTTGTAGAATTACTGCTTTAGTTTAAGTATTAATAAGATACAAAAGATATGATTAAACATCACCTTTTGATTTGTTTCTATGAGTTGTATTGCATGAAATTTTATTTTGCATAGAATATGTAGAGAATGAGTTTGGAAAACAATTCATGATGTTATTGAATAACAGGACCCTTGCCCTGCTTAATATTTATTCTCTCCTTTCCTCAGTCTATTGGCTCTATAAAGTTGAAAACCTTAGAACAATAAATTACTGCTAATGAGTACCAACTAGGCACTGGGTGCTACGCAGAATCCAGAGAAAGAGCTTCTTCTTCTAATTTGTCGTTAAAATCTTCTAAGATATGTTTTGTTTTGTTTTTTTCCATTTGTGTCTGATATTCTTTGTAGTTTGGATATTTTTATATTGACACTGATGACCTTCTTAAACTACCCTCATATTGCTCACCTACAAGTGTTTTATATATATCTTTTTCATATAGATATATTTTTAGTATTAGTAACCGCATCTGACCTAGGCGGTTCCAAAGCACCTCTAACAAAATAGTTTTTGTTCAATGGGTCATTCAGTAAACATGTATTATGTGCTTACTGTATTTAGGAACTGTGCTCAGCCCTGCAGGTCAAGCAGCGAACAAGGCAGGTCTGATCCAAATTACTATCTATATTATTGAGATCAGCTCTTTGTTGCCAGGGCAAACACTGCCCTCCAAGTGTAAACACTCTTGTGTTTATATGTGCTAATACAACCACATTTCCAAACCCAGAGTTGACCTCAAATCATTTTTAATTCATTCTGTTGCTAGTATTCCCAATCACAAGTTGATTTTCACTACTGAATGCTGGGAAAGGTAAGATTTTGTCTTAGGCTTCTTTATAAGTTTGCCCTATTATCTTCATTACTGAGTAAAGGTAGTTATTAAATATGTGTGTGTCCAAGACAAGACAATGTAGGCTCCCCAGAGCAGTTTCAAGTGAGCCTTGTCATTTAGCACCCGAGGCAATTCATGTGGACACTTGCACAAGTAGATAAGTGTCTTTGTCTTTGACGAGAAAGGTGTGTATTGTGTTTTGTTTTAGAGGGGTTAGTTTCTTCCCCTCTTACTTTGAACATTACAGGGGTTCCAACCTCTCAAAGTAGATCTAATGTTACACACACACAAAAAAAAAACATAACCCAGAGGAAAATGGCTAAATCCAAAATAAGCAGAAGGATATGAAGTTGATTCTACCTCACTGATGACCAGAATTGGTCCTGGACATCTGATTGCCTGGGAAATGATCACCATGCTATTGCCTTTTTCCATGGGGATGGCAGGTCAGTTGCTTTGAGGAAGAGGTTACTCTTCTAAGATCAAGTCCCCAGCTAGCACCTCCATGCAAGGTCCTAAAATCTATTTGCAAGATGTTAGAACTCTATTTAGATGAACTACATTTTAGTAGAAGATTTTTGATGGATGGGATTTTCCACCACCACCCCCAATACTATAGGTATTCAAACAATTTTCTCATTATCAACATTTATTGCTGTTGCAGTAATAAGCGTATTTTCACATGTGGAAGTTGGAATGCACAGGGGCATAGTGTTCTCCTGTCTGACCTCCACTCTTCCATGAGTCGGATTCACTGGTTTATGTTACCAGAGTGCTTTATGACAGCAGAGATTTGGGGACGACTCTTCATGAGCATGTGAAAGGAATCGAGAATTGCAATATGCTATTACCCAGATGAGATGCTATAAGTTTCTCTATATTTTCATATCTACATGCAAACAAATATTTTTTTCTTCATTAGCTTTAATGTAAAGGCCAATGACAGAATTATAATATATAATTTAGAGACATCTTCTAAAAAGTCTAGGTTACTAGTTTTGTATGGCTGTGTAAATACTCAAGTATAGGTTATTTTCAACAGTTTTAAAGTCAAATTTATGCTGAAAGGATTAAATCCCTTTCCATCAAAATTGCCTTGGCAGAACTAGGCATCTGCTTTTGTTCTTATATTCTGCTTTGTGATAGTGCAAATTAGACTGGTATGATTAAATACGTACATATTTATTTTAGGAGTTGTACATGTTAAGACATACCGTGGAGTTTCATCTGACTTGTCAGGGAGTGAGAGTCCATAGTGAGCATATGGCTAAAACCACTTATAGTGGTTAAAATGACCTTTGAATACAGCATAAGCCATCTGCAGAGGCCACATATGGCACCCTGGGCTTGGGTTTTTAAATGCACAACAGTTTTTGTTACAGCTTTGAACCATTCACTGTTCCTCAATCGGAGCATCTGACAAAGTGGTTGGCTTCTACTAGGAGGCCACGTCCCACCAATAATAAGTTGTCACGTTTCCCTTTTTGCCCAATTCACAAGTTAAATGCATGTTTGGTGTGACTCCACTGTATTTACTTTCCAGTTTATTTTTAAAGAGAGGAAATGATAGCCACATTGTCTGTCGTTTTAAACCTTAACATTTAATTTCAAAACCTGCTGTGAAGATGGTTTATATGTATCCTTGATTTGGCCTCTGGTCTTCTCCCTACAGGTTTCTGGTTAGTTTTATGGTGGATGCAAGAGGAGGCTCCATGAGAGGGAGCCGTCACCACGGGATGAGAATCATCATCCCCCCGCGCAAGTGTACGGCCCCCACCCGAATCACCTGCCGATTGGTAAAGAGACATAAACTGGCCAACCCACCCCCCATGGTGGAAGGAGAGGGATTAGCCAGTAGGCTGGTAGAAATGGGTCCTGCAGGGGCACAATTTTTAGGGTAAGTGCTTTTGTCAATTTTTATCTTGGCCCTTGTATGATATATATGATTTTCTTTGCCCTTTTTAACTCAAGTAGTTAACTATTAAGACGGCATAGTCGGACGGACCATTTTGATTGAGTACACCTCTCATGTAGCGTCAAAGGTCACAAAGCTGTGTAATTCTGTGAAAAGCGAGTAGGCTGATACTTCCTTAACTCAGTTTGCTGGTCAAAGCTTTTACTAACCAAGAAGCATGTTCTCTGCTCAGTGAGTGCACGGAACCCCAGCAGCCCCTGTAGAAGTCAAGGCACCATTCTTAAGAAAAAATACAGATGTTGGAATTATATGAATAACTGGCTACTATGGGTACATGCCTTTTTAAGAGATAATTTGTAGGGACATAATCCATTGTGATAATGATATTTTACAAAAAGGAAAAATAAATTCTTTTCCTGAGGTGGCACTTGGGTGCAAATCAGGCAGGCTCTGTCGTGACGGACAGTTTGTTCACAATTTCCCCTTCTCGTTTCTCTTCCTGCTGCATGGATGTTATTCAGTAAACTGCATCTTCCTACCAATCCTCCCCCTGTAAATGAGGGTGAGAGTTTGGTTAGCCGAATCCTGCAGCTTGGGCCTCAAGGAACAAAATTTATTGGGTAGGATCTTTATAGACAAGATTCAGAATGTCTACAATTCTTTCTCCATTTTCAATTTTTTTCTGTCACACCCATGGTCTTATTCTTGTCTTAAGTTTCTTTTTATTTTTTCAGTTTTTAATGCTTTCAGTTGATGTGTGTCACTGAAAGAAACAAAAATCATAGTGGCTTGACTTAATGTAGCATCGCTACCTATCTTGTGCTTCTCCGGCATGTGGAATTTCCTGCAAGCATTCTGCTTCGTAACTTTGTGCTTTTGTAAACCTTTCTTTAATTTGAAATGTTTCAACTGAATATGGTAGTTTTTAAGACAGACTGACAATCTAATTTTAACCCAGTGTAAGAGAAAGTATTTGCAGGCTTTGAATCAACATTTGCTGTAAATGATATATATGTGTGTGAATATATATATGTGTGTATATATATATATATATATATATATATATATGTGTCTAGAGTTACATTTTCTTCAAAGTACATACTTATGCATACTAAGTAATCTTCATGGTCTTTGAGAAAGAAAAGTCCTCAATAAGTAAACTGATTTTGATAAATGTTGGGGCTAGAAGATATTTAAAGAAAGCCAAATAGGCAGCAGATAGAATGTTCTACTACAGTTATTAAATCGTCTTGTTTTGTTTTGTTGAAGCTGAAATGTGTTGGTATCTGTTGTTTGTTTGCTTGTCTGTCTGGTTGGGGGATTTGCCTTGGCAGTCTGCATGAAGAAACCTGTTATGGAAACTTATGCTTGGCTTTCACCTTGGTCAGAGGCCCTGGTTCATACCTTCTCTCCAGTGTTGTTCAATGTCCTACACAAAGCCACATTCCTCAAATATTTACAGAGACAGTATCTGATACATTAACCTGCAAAGATTGTATCTAGTTCTCAAAAAAAACAAAAGTCAAATCAGATGTGGTTAAAAACTATGGTAAATATCTTAACTCTTGAAATTATTAACACTCTTAGGAGTAGTTGATTTTGTTTTTATCTACCAAAAAATAAAGGCATTATTAAAAAATGTTGAAATCCTTAATTTGAATTAATTCTAATTATTTTGTCAAAAGTAAAATGATCATATTTATCATCCTATTTTAAGAGAATGCTTTTGTGATAAATAAAATGTTCATACATATTCATGTTATTGGATCATTACAACAACTAGCCCTTTTTATGCTCTTACCTATCTGAACCCGTATCTTCTGTTGTGACATGCACATAAACGTGTAGGGTAAGAGGTGAGGTTACATACAACCTCTGTAGGAGAATAATGATACTGTCTACTAAATGTCATAAAATAAAGCTGCACAATCCAACTACATAAACTGTGTGTGATTGTGGTCTGCTTACTTCCATTCATCCTTTTTAGCCATTTATCCTGTTTTAAAATTTAACAAAATGATTCCTGTGCTTGATTGGCTGTCTTCAATTTGCAGCCATTCTTATGCATTCTTCTGCAAAAGGACACTGTCAAAATTTAATATATCATTAGATTACAATTTCAAACCAACAAGTGCTTTTTCAGAAAGTTTAAATATTTCTGTGCAGGTTATTATAGTGTTAGGAAATTAAGCTGCCCACGACCATCTCACAAATTAAACACCAGAGAAAACTGCCTTAACCATACAGGCCATTAAAAGTCATGGAAAGTCACTGTTGGAAGGAGTGAATTGTTATGTCGACTGTTTGCTTGCGAAGGGACAAACACCTGTGATCTTTCAAAATAGGAAATCTATAGAATTTCTTTTTCAAAGAAATGACTGTGTCCTTTTAAATCATTAGCTTTTTGTATAATATGATATACCTATTGTGTTTTTAAAAATGGACCAACTTCCTTATGGTCTGTTTTAATCTTTCAATTCCTTGATTCAAAATTCCTGTTTATATGTGCTGAATATTTTCTCCCATATTAAATCAAATGCCTAACATATGATAGGCCCTTATGAATTGTTTGTGAATGAATGAATGATGGCATGTTATCAGGCTTCTGATATATTATTTATTAGCAAATGATTCTGCAGCTTTGAAATCATTCCCAACCTTAGTGGCACCTCTGATTTTCAAATGAATACTGTTAATGAAACTTTTTTTTTAAGTATGATACTATAAACATATTTCATTGTGATACCAAAATAATGTGGATTTCTTTTCCAGCCCTGTCATAGTGGAAATCCCTCACTTTGGGTCCATGAGAGGAAAGGAGAGAGAACTCATTGTTCTTCGAAGTGAAAATGGTGAAACATGGAAGGAGCATCAGTTTGACAGTAAAAATGAAGATTTAACCGAATTACTCAATGGCATGGATGAAGGTAATGGTGACAAGTCCTGGTTTCTGTCAATGTCTGCAGGTAGAAATCAAAGGCATGACTACACCAGAGTTAACTGCACCTGAAATTCACATGTCTGCATCCTGAGCTTGGGGTCCGGTTCCTCAGTGTTTAGTGCTCTTATCTGTATGCAAGGCATGAAGTTCCAGTCAATCCAACAGCCTTTTGTTTTCATAACACTAATGTACAAATACCACTTGATGATTCTTTCCATCTTCAATGAGATATATTAATCTTTCCAAAACCTGAGAAAGTTTTCTAAATTAAAAATGTGTCAGGAGGAGGGGAAATAATAGTGGAAGGTATGCAAAGCATGCAGGACATTTTTAAGAAAATATGTTCACATTTTACTTTTGGAGTTATTATTTCTGGATCCTTTCTTGTGTCTCCATCTTCTCCCCGATTATGTCAACATTCTTCGTGAATTTTTAACTTCTGTTGGGCAATAATAAGTTGCAAGACTAATTATTGGAGTCTGTGTCGTATTCTGTGACCTAGTAGGGCACATAGCTGAGTGTATCACTTCCCATACACACCTTCTTCAGCTCTCTGACCCTTAGAACAAAGCAGGTTTTCTTAGTAGACATTGGGAATGGACTTGTTTTGAGAGTAGGTACTTGATGCAGAGTTTTCCTTTAAAGGGGTGAAAAACAATTAGAGGCCAAATGCATCACAGAAAGACTCTAATTTTTTTAAGTTTGTTTATTTATTTATTTATTTAGAGCAAGCTAGCGAGAGAGAGGGGGAGAGAGAGAGAGAATCCCAAGCAAGCTCTGCACTGTCAGTGAAGAACCTGATGTGGGTCTCAAACTCATGAACTGTGAAATCATGACCTGAGCCAGTCAGACGCTAAACCGACTGAGCCTGACTAATCTTTATACTGACTCCCTAATCACTACAAATTCAGCAATTGTTTTAAAGAATAGCTTTATTGGAGATATAGTTCACCTGCCATAAAATTCGCTGTCCTAGCATTTAATGCACTGGCTTTTGGAATGCACCCAGCACAGTCTTCTGGTTTCAGAGTGACGACAAAGGCGCTAGAACGACTCGGGTGTTTGAGGGATGACCATGGTCAAGTTCTTTGGTCCCTGTGAACCTCTTTGGCTTCTGCAAAATGGAGATACCTTCCTTACTTCATAGGGCTGTTACTGGGAAAAAATAATTCTGTGAAGCACTTATGAAATACAGCCTTTGTCACATAGTAAGTCCTCAATAAATATCAGCTGTTGTCACTATTCATTCTATAGAAAAAAATTGTCCTATCAAAGGTTCTGTAAAAGACACAGTTCATCACTGCCAACCAAGAATTTAAAGATGTTTTTACAGCAGGGTAGGAGGAAATTATTAATTGTTGAGTTTCTAGCATTTGTGAGAGAGTGATAAATTCCTTTCTATATGAAAATTTAAAACAAAAGTATAGTACTATAAGGTAGGTAGTTTTAATCACACGTTTAAAAAATTTTTCTTTTAACATTTATTTACTGTTTATTATTTTTTTATGTTTTTAATGTGTATTTTTGAGAGAGAGAGTCAGAGTGTAAGCAGGAGAGGGGCAGAGAGAGAGGGAGACACAAAAATCTGAAGTAGGCTCCAGGCTCTGAGCTGTCAGCACAGAGCCCAACACAGGGCTCAAACCCATGAACCCTGAGATCATGATCTGAACTGAAGTCAGACACTTAACCAACTGAGCCACCCACGTACCCCTTTAATCACCCTTTATAGATGAGGGAACAGAAGTTCAGACAAGTCAAGTCACTTACCTAATATTACCCAAACTAAGTAGCAGTGCTGGGTTAGAAATCTGGTTTTATCTTGTTTTCAAAGATTTAACCATATCCCACTTATTTTAGAAATGTGTGCCCTGTGGAGAAGAAAATAAATGTAAACAGGAAAATTCCTACCAACCTCTAGATTTAAGGTTCAGGAGAATAATCATCTTAAATGAGCATATATTAAATGTTTACATATGATACTGATATTATATCATATATCAGCTATAACTTCAAATAATTTCTGATAGGAACATGCAGTGGTAATTATGATTTCTAATTTTTATTACCTAGTCATTCTCTTCTAAGGACATTGATAAGGAAACACAATTAAAAATTTTAAAAAGAATACATCTTAAGAGAATGAATTGAATTAGCATTTTGAAAATAGTAAAAGAATATAGATGATTCAGGATTCAAAAATGGAGAGAATAAGAAAAATGGGTTATCCAGAGAGGGTGGTTATTTTAAGGAAAATAAAGTATGTAAATATTTTCATGTATCTAGTATTTCTTAAATGCCAATGTAGATTATTAGTTTTTAACGTGTAGCGTCTCCTATACAAGGAGTTTCTTTTCTTTCTCTCTTTGTTTTTCTTTCTTTCTTTCTTCCTTTCTTTCTTTCTTTCTTTCTTTCTTTCTTTCTTTCTTTCTTTATAGATAACTACCTTGATACTGTAACCTCTTGAAGGCAGGGTACATATCTTAATCACCTTTGAACCCCCAGTGTCAGGCACAATGCTGATTTAGGTTTTCCCCCCTTGCTGGTAAGGGGCAGAAGGAGGAACTTCTCAAAATATGTAGCTAGCTGGAGGAAAAGTTCTCATTGGTCTATTTCTTCTACCCCAAATGTCACTAATGTTAATCTACAGGAGAAGAAAATTAAAGAGGAGCATTTACTTTGAGGAAATTTCTGAGAAATTAACATTATTCTAGGAAGAATACTGAACATTCTAAAACAGTACTGCCTAGTAGATGATGATTTATATGATGATGGAAATACTCTATACATGGGCTGTCCAAGAGTAATCACTAGTCACATGTGACTCCGGAGTACTTGAAATATGACTCGTACAGTTGAGGAAGGTAATATTTAATTTTGTTTAATTAATTTCAGATAGCCACATGTGGCCACTCGCTACCTCATTGGACATTGTAGTTCTAGCAAAAACACTGAATATTCTAATATAGTCTCCTTCATTTTTGAGTATAGATTATAATATGTCCATCCTACCAGGCACAGGTAGAATTTTTGAAAAAAAAATTAGTAGATTCGGTTTTTTTTAAGTTTATTTATTTATTTTGAGAGAGAGAAAGAGAGAGCAGGGGAGGCGCAGAGAGAGAGGATCCCAAGGAGGCCCTGACACAGGGCTCAAAATCATGAACTGTGAGGTCATGACTTGAGCTGAACCCAAGAGTCAGACACTTAACTGACTGAGCCACCAGTTTTTGGGGCACCCGCAATTTTTTTTCAATTTTTAAGGATTATTTATGGAATGGATTTCCATGGTTTCATGCTAATTATCTTCATTTTGTTTTTATTAAACCAGTTTTAAATTGGAATTAGTCATATCTTTGCTTAGAAATTATGCCCCTCGAGCTTCCACACTCAGGACATATGTCAAGTAATGATGATATTAGCCCTCTGTCCTGGATTCTGTGTGTTATCTTGGAAATAGTAGATAGAGTTTCTTTGTTACATTTTTAAAGACCAGTTAAACTTTGGTTCTATTTTAGGCAATTAAAAGAAAACGTAAATACTTCTAGGCTTAAAGAATCTAGCACTGGAGGTACTTCAGCAAAAATAAGGACTAAATTCTCCAGGCACAGTGGTTTTCTTCATGGATTAAGTTTTAAAGTAACAATAATGAAGGAAGTACTATACATATTTTATAGCTGAAACTCAATCAGATTTCATACCAAGCTTAAGCCCCACTTATCACCACTCTTCTCTAGTACCCAAAGACATTTCATTCATACTGGAACATCCCCCTTCTAAAAACAGACAAAAATCAAAATCATCCTATCTCTTAAAAAAAAAAAATCCAACACTTCTATTTCCCTAAGGTCCAGCTATTCAAAGTTCTCATAGGAAAAGAAGCATGAGCGCAGAACAGAAGTTTTCATGTTGTGTTCTACCTTCTTCCCTCTGCCCCACCCCCCCTTTGTTTATTCCTGGATAGTTGTTAATGAGCATCATAACAATAGTACAGAAAACAAACCAGTGACTAGATCACTCAAGACTTCCTTAAAGAAAAAGAAAAAAGCATCCTGTTGTTTTAATTTATTAATTTCCCCAATTTATAACAATAAGCCTTATCTGTCATCCATGGCAAGTGACTCTTGGTATTACATGTTTTATTATAAATGTCTCCTTTTTTACCCTCTTTTCCATAAATAAATTCTGCTCTGTAACTAATCTATATGCTATTTTTATAACCAGTCCTGTTGCACCTTATTCTCTGAAAAATCTTAAAACCCAAATGTTAAAAATCATCTTAGGCAATATTTTGATAACTGACTTTTACGATACCATGCAATTGTAAGGATTAGATATGGTTCTGTAATATTTCAAAACTTGCAAAGCCTTTCCAAGTGCACAAATGGAGTAGTTAGAATAGCTCCAAAGAAAGACAAGTGTAAGGAGGAGGAAAATTTTCCTAGTGTAATATGGTGGTTAGGATCAGGATCTGTGGACGTCACATAGACCACAATTCCCATGCTGACTTCCTAGCTGTGTTATCCTAACCAAGCACTCAGTCTTTCTAAAATTTCATTTAAATCTGTAAAGTGAGGATACCTCATAGAGAGCTAAGGGGGAACTGACTAGCTAATATATGTAAAGTTCTTAATCCAAGGTCTGATGCATAAGAACCACTCAATCAATGGTAGTATTTGTCACGGCTGCCGTGTACAGTTGTGCAGGAGAGCAAGTAGGAACTGAAATCTTGCCTCTTCCCCTTGCCAAGACATCTGCTCTGACACTGGCCTGCAGGACAAAGAGACAATCTTAACTAATGTTCCCAAGCCATTTACCTGCAAGGTGGTGTCTGTCCTAAGTGGCACCCTTTTCCAAATTGCACGTGGCTAGTTGAAGCCCTGGTCAGGGTTGATGAAGGTGACATTCTCTCCATCACCACTACACAGTCAGGCAATGGTAGGAAAATAGATCTAGATCTAGACTTCTAAAGTCCAGGCTTCTGACCCCAAATTTACTTGTTTTTCTATAATACCCCTTTGCCTTTCTGTATTCTCAAATGAAGGATGCCTATGAAAGTGTTTTGCGTGAAACAAAAATGTTACTTAAATGTTAGCTGCTATTTAAGTCTTGCATTACTCATCAAGGTACCATCTTAGCTCTTATATGACTCAAAAGGATATGGTGTGGATTCAAGAAAAACTGTCATTGCAAAATGTGGTAGAATTAGGATTTATTTCTGCCACTAGGAGCCTGGAGACACAAGCATCAATGATTATGCTAATGAAGCAGGTGTGTTAGCAGAGCTCTACTGAAGTAAGAGGCTAGAATGACAGAGGACAGTTGGTCTGGGTGTGAAGAACCTGCTGTTACCAATAAGATATCATGTGGCAGAAGCGACTTTCCTCTTTGGAGGCGGACCCAGATCTTGTCCTAGCACTTGTCAATTCTCTGCTGAGAAAAAGATACTGGAAAACACAAAATAAATTCATTCTGCTCCCCCCAAAAACATCATCTTTAAAGTGAACCAAGTTGAATCTACTTTGTAAGTTTGTTTAAAATCTTTAGTTAAACTCACAAAGTTCAATTAAACATGTTTAAAATTCTGCCTCTAAAGTCAGACCCCAAAGGGTGTTTTGTGGTTTATGGTTTTGCTGGACCTGAGAGGATTCACTAGTAGAAGAATCCTTCCTCCTTGGAGGTCTTAAAATTGAAGAGCTGGAGAAATGCTCTAGTGTGGCACTGACACTAAGGTTGCCACTAGTTACACGTGGCTACAGGGCACTTGAAATGGGGCCAGTGCACATTGAGATGTACTGTGAATGTAAACTACACCAGATGTGCAGAGCAACCCCCCAATCGATATCTCATTAATATTTTTTACATTGGCTACATGTTGGAATGGTAATGTTTTGGATATACTGGGCTAAATAAAAGATATTATTAAAATTGGGGCACCTGGGTGGCTTAGTTGCTTAAGTGTCTGACTCTTGTTCTCAGCCTAGGTCTTGATCTCAGGGTTGTGAGTTCAAGCCCCATGTTGGGCTTCTGTGTTGGGCGTGGAGCCTACTTTTAAAAAAAAGATACCATTAAAATTAATTTTACCTGTTCCTTTTTAATTTTCCAGGGTGGCTATAAAGAAATTTAAAGTTCCAAATGTGGTTTGCATTATATTTCTTTTAGACGGTGCTTCTCTGGACAATGTATAGATTTGGAGAGACACATTTATTAGGTTTTAAAATCAAAATCATTGCTACCTAAGCATCACAAGAATGCTTTGAACATATAGGAATTATGCTATTATTTTAAAATCCCAACCACTGTGTTGGACCAAAGTTTTGCTGAAGCTCTCCAAACAATGCCATCATGCCAGGAAAATGTTTCCTTCCTGTTGTCATTGTTTTCCCATGAGACCAAGTGAAAGTTTAAAATAATGCATTTTAGATAAAATAATTATGCTATTTTTCTGTAAGTTGAAGCAGGAAAGAGAAATTGATAACTATAATGTCAAGTAACAGAAAACTAATTTTCCATAATTTTGTTATCTAACTATACGAACAATAATTACAGAGGCAGATGTTTCAGTTAAAAATTGCTACTTTGGTTCAAATGAACTCATTTTTAATTCATCAGGCATGAGACAAAGCATAATCTTAAAGCATCAAGTTAGATTGTAGAAGCGTCCAGTGCTGAGAAGTGGAACACGTAGCTTTATGTTGTACACAGCACCATCTGCTGGACAAATCTGTTAACAATTTTGAAAAATTCTGGAGGAAAAAGTAAAAACAACTTAACCAAATGAAGATTATGTTAGGGTGTCAAAAAACAAAAAGCATACCAAATACTATCAGTTAAACCCTTCAGCTTGTTGCCATAAAACTCATTTTAAATCAGTTGCTTGATACCTACCATAGTGCAAAAGGAAGGGAAATAGAACAGCTACCCCAAACCAACTAGCTGGGAAATGAGAATGGGACCAAGCCAAATAAACATTAACCACAGCGAGCCTTATATGTGCCTGTGTAAATGGATTTGCCAGCATTTACATCTTTTTATAAAACATTAGTAGGTCAAAATAATGATGTCAGACACCCTGACCCACTTGTCAGACAGAATGGGACTCTTGGCCCTCTGAGGACAGGGAAGCAAGGCTGAGAGATTGGGTGCAAGCTTTTATGACCTTTAGTGCAGATGAGAATGGAGGCCAGGGTGCCAGACACAGCAGGTCTAGAGCCCTTGGAGTTCGTTGTGCTTCTGTATCTGCTGCACATGCTGGGTTACTGATTTATGGTGTTCAGCTTTAAAGAATTATATATGATCCTGATTTTGAACATGGGATTATATTATTTGTTTTTTGCCTTCATATCGTAGTAATGGTTTAAACAAAGGGTTGAAGAAAGTGCCATAATGGAGCTAATTGCCTGAAAGCCATGCCTTTTTATTTACATAAGTGGAAAACTAAGCAAATGTGGAAGAACATTTTCCTGGAAAAAATACATAGAGAAGCCAATGCATAGAATATAAAGTTTCTGCAATCCTGGAGGAAACCCTTATAATGATTATTCCAGCATGAGCAAACACTCCCTAACTTCTCTTCCAGAAAGCCTTCCCTAAACCCCAGACTAAGTTAGATCCACCTGGTAAATATGTCCACAACATCTGGCCTGTCTTCTTCCATAACAAGCAACTTTGAACTTTGCTATCTTCCATGATGTACGATAAAGTCCCTGTGGACAGGGACTTGGCTTGACTTGTTGACAGCCATATTCCCAGTGCATGTAGCAGCTCTTGGCACAGTATTGTCACCACACCATAACTTGTTGAATGAATGGAAAAATAAATGCTTTGTATCCAAGCCTATGTCCCCACTCTTGATGATACATTTCCTTAATAATTCAGTGACCTATACCCAAGAGAGAAAGCAACTTTCTAAAGGAAGGGGTGCCACAACCAAATGAGGAGAGGTGGTCTGCATGGGAGGGAAAGGGCACAAAATGATTAGAAATTAGTTTTCAAAAAATAATTTTAAAATATAATTGTCAGAAATTATATGGATTGCTAAAACCGGAGGGGAAACAAATAGATAATTCATTGTTTCTAGACAGTCATCATTAGCTCTCAATGCATTGTACAAATCTGAATAACAAAGAAGATCCTTACCTTGCACAAAGATGTAAAATAATGCTGATCGAGACAGATATAAAGTGCATACTGGAAATGAATAAGAATAGGAGTTAAATTTCTAAAATTGTACCTGTACATGGGACCTCTCTGTAATCTTTGCAATTTCCCATGAATTTATAATTATTTCAAAATAAAAGTTGGACAAAATTGGAGAGGTTTCTATTATGTTTACATTGAGGAAGAAGGATCAAGTTGTATCATTTGGGTTTTTTTTTTCCTGCAACTTCTTGGACAGACTTATTACAAAAGTTGCATATTCAGATGAAGCTGAATTTGAATTCCGAGGAGATGAACGTCTATGATTTCCTGAAATATTTGAATGAATATATTACAAGTGCCCTGGTGTTCCACATATTCTATAGCCAGAGCTGAATGTTACAGACTTGTCTTTTATTTCCTTCATTTCTCCAAATTTATTTATAAATTCTTATATTTAATACTTTGTAATTAGTGAAACCTTATTTTGAAATCTGGAATGAAAATAAAATGACAGCAATTAAGATTCATACACCATAGAGATATAGACATAATGTGTTGTTGCTCTTGTTGTTGTTGTTGTTGTTGTTGTTGTTGTTGTTGTTTAATCCAACCTTAGATCTGCCACAGATTGGTTTTCTGTTTCTCCTCTATTCCAAAGCTGTATGACCTTGGAAAGAATAAGTAGCTTGAATTATTACATGAACAGAACTATGCTGGTGGCTTTATATCATTTATTTGTCATATCTACCCCAGAGGACGCTTTTCTTATCCTGACCTTATAGACAAGGAACATTAAGGCTCAGAGTTCAGGAACTTATCCAAAGTCCAAGCTCACTGGTTGGAGAGTTAGATTTGAGCCCAAGGCAACTGTCTCCAGTGACTTCCCAGAGAACCATCCTGGCTAGCTTGCCCTTTTGAAATCTAACATTGTAGGCCTCAGTTTTCCCCCACACCTCATATCAAATTCTCCTTTCTTAGAGGATCAGGCTGAGCAGAATATTCACCTGACTAAAAATTAAACTCTAGGTACAGAAATCATCCTTTGTGAAAACTTGAGGTTGTATTCCTTCTATAGACTATTCACAGTCAAACCTGACCCCACACTCACAAACAGCTTTCAGAAAACAAATTTGGTGTAGGAAAAAGAATCATGGTCCCATCTGACCAAGTTATCTAGATATTTAATCATGTGCATGTAAGAATGAGGCAAAACTAACCAAGGATGATCATTTGAAATCTTGAAGATTAACCCATTTAGTGGGAACATGATTTCACTCCTGTTATTTATGCTTCATTGTATGATAATCTCCGTAACCATTTATATTCACAAAGCATTTTTTGATTCTTCTTGCTCTGTTGCAAAATCTCAGTTACAGAGAAAGCTGTCCCACCTTTTACAAATAAAGAAACTGAGTTACAAGGTGCTTGAGAAATTTATCATTAATCAGTGAAGAAAACTGTAGAACATTAGTTTCCATTTATTGCACAGCAGAAAGTGCCACTGTAATCAGAGCTTTCTGCTCATAGAGCAAGCCAACAAGAAGGGACATCACCTTCTGGACCAGGGTATCTGCATATCTGTCCATTACTCATCCATTTATCAACTACTACCCCTGTGCCAGGTAATCTGCAAATACATTGTGTTAAATCATGGTTGAAGTCCATGTCTGTGTGACTTCATCACTTCTCCCTGACCCTGTTCCTAGACCTAGGTTCTAAGCTCTAAAGCAGACAGGTCACTTTGGACAGGTCACTTATTCTCTTTGAACTTCACACACCCTCTTTACCAAATGCTTTGTGGGACAAATAGTAACTGACTTGCCAGAAAGTAGAGACATTCAGTGAGTGTAAATTGTAACATTCCTCCTGACCAAGCCTACCTGTTTCAGAACTCATCTCTTTCTTTTCCCTTAATCGTGTGTGTGTGTGCGTGTGTGTGTGTGTGAGAGAGAGAGAGAGAGAGAGAGAGAGAGAAAACTTTACTAGTAACAGATTAAACAGAGAAAGAGAGGGGGTTTTAGGGTCTTTTCATAGTCTATCAATCACCCCGAAAGGTAAGAAGCTCTTTATTTTTATGTCATTTTCTCCTTTAATTCTATAGGTATGGAGTGGTTTAGTAAATTTTTTTAAGCCATTTAAAAGTAATGGATAGGGGCACCTGGGTGACTCAGTGGGTTAAGCGTCTGACTCTTGATTTCAGCTCAGGCCATGATCTCACAGTTTCTGGGTTCAAGTCCCACATTGGGCTCTGCGCTGACGACTCAAAGCCTGCTTGGGATTGTCTCTCTCTCTGCTCCTCCCCCATTGTCTCTCTCTCTTTCTCTCTCTCTCTCTCAAATAAATAAACTTAAAAAAAAACAGTAATGGATATTATTGCCTCATAAGCTCCTCTTCTCATATTGAACCATCCTTGCAATGTTTTTCATAAGATCCTATTGTCATGTTTTTCACAATTTGGGTTCTGAGTCTTTAGGGACAGACTTAGGGTGAAGTCTAAGACTTTGCTTCCCAGACATGTCAAGTCATAAAGTCACCTGAATTGACTGTGAAAAACAGCTTTTCAGGTTCCACTCCTGGCCTACCAAGTCAGAATCTCCAGGAGAGAAACCTAGGAATCTGTGCTTTTAATAGATAGCTCTGGTGATCTTGCCAGATCTTGCAAGATCTTATGATCTTGCCAGATTGGAGCACACACAAGCTGGGTTTTCTGTGGGTATGAATAGGACACAGGCATCATATCTGTAGGTTATTTTCTTGGTTTTATCTATGGAAAGGATAGGAGCATAGCAAAGATTCTTGGTTCTATATTCCTGCTTCTCTAACCTAATAATAGACCATTTTAAAATCTGAATACAGGTGTGTCTGGGTGGTTCAATCAGTTGAGCATCCAACTTTTGATTTCAGCTCAGGTCATGATCCCAGGGTTGTGGGATCAACCCCTGTGTTGGGCCCCACACTGAGCATGGCACATGGCACTTTCTTAAGATTCTCTTTCCTTCTGCCCTGCCCCCCTGCTCTCATTCTTTCTCTCTCTGTCTCGAAAGGAAAAGAAATCTGAGTACAAGTATATTCAGTCCTGGAAAGAATATTGACATTATTCATATATACGTAATTAGACTTTATTGCTATTTGCCTGGAAATGTGACTTTTCTGACATACTTTTTTAGTTTGCAACACAGAACGTTTCAGAAGAGTTTGATATTCTCATAAGTTTTCAATGCCCTTTGGATAAACGTCCATTAAGTAAATGGTAATTTCTCTTATAAACACATGGACATAATAAAATTTACTGTGGATTAAAGAGTAGGAAGACAAGATCCACTTTTCCTCATACAATTTTTTAAAAAATTATTAAAAGAACAAACAATAATCAGTCTACTAAACTATATATATTTTAAAGCAAGATTTTTTGTTTAATTTTGAAAAAGAGAGAGAGTGTGTGTTTGTGTGTTCAAGTGGGGGAGGGTCAGAGAGAGAGGGAGAGAGAGAATCCCAAGCAGGCTCCATGTTGTCAGTGCAGAGCCTGATGCAGGGCTCGATCCCACAAACCATGAGATCGTGACCTGAGCAGAAATTAAAAGAGTTGGATGCTCAACCGACTGAGCCCCCCAGGCACCCCTTAAAGGAAGACTTACAGAATTATGCAGTTATTTGGTATGAAAAGTGTGAGTCTCTATTAATTCCCAGTGATGTCTTTGTTCAGTGGATACTAGTTGAATACCTGCCATGGGCCAAGCCTCAACATCAAACGTCATTTAATTTAACGTAATTTTACTGTGGTTACTTCACATTTTATGAAAAGAAAATCTAGTTTTCATATACATTAACAGCTTATCAAAACTATAAATAGAATAAAAAGCCTCGTGATCAGGTGCTTATGATGGACAATATGGCCACAAGTCAGGGCTTCCCAGCTGCTGTGTGTCAACAACTTCCTTCCTCTTTCAGGCCTCTCGAGTCAGCAAAGATCATTTCATTACTGTGTTTCAGTCTCCTTTTTTAAAAGCAAGAAATAGAGAAAATGTGTTTGAGTTGAATCCACATTAAAATTTTAATAATCTGTTATATTATTGATTATATCATTTTATTATTTAATACTAGTATTAGTATTATTACGATGTAATAATACACAAGCATACACTCATTATTATATATATTATAATTTTCCTTTTCTCTTTCCCTGTCCCCTAAATTTTATGTAAATTATATGAATTTATATATCAACATGTAAAGATGTGATTAGTTGATTGTTATCACATTTTTTGGTGGCTTTTCCATTTAATATGGCTTGGAGATATACATATTAAAACATATACTTCTAGCCCATTCTTTTTAATACTGCACTGTATTCCATAGTATGAATCTATCATAATTTATTTAACCTTTGTCCTATATGATGACCAATAAGATTTTGTGATCGATTTTCAGGCCATATGAATTACATAGTAATATTACTGTTTTTCACTTCCTCCTCTTGTCTCTTCATGTTTACCCACTGTGCACATCATTTATTGTCTAACTTATGCAGCTATCCCAACATGTAATAGCCTAGCCTTCAACTGTAGCTCTTAGAGATTATGCTTCTTTTTATAAACCAGTATTTAAATATTTTTTGTAGTCTTCACCTTTGTATTGACTTTTATTCTCAGAAAAAAAAGTTCAAAAGGAACGATATCTTTTCTCCATTTCATCATGCAGAGGCCTGGGAATCTGAGTAATTCAGGAGGGCAGTATGTGTATATGATCCTGTTTAAGGAATGGTGCATGGGGATTCTGATGTCCAAAATTTGCACAGTAGTTTCTTTGGGGTGAGGCTTATATATTTTTTAATATTTATTTATTTTTGAGAGAGAGAGAGAGAGAGAGTGGGGGGGACAGAGAACCCAGCCTCTGTGCTGATGACAGAGAACCCAATGCAGGGCTCAAACTCACAAACCACAAGATCATGACCTGAGCCAAAGTCGGAAGCTCAGCTGACTGAGCCACGTAAGCACCCCGAGGCTTATCTTAAAAATACCTGTTAAAGGGGAGCCTGGGTGGCTCAGTCAGTTAAGCTTCCGACTTCAGCTCAGGTTATGATCTCATGGTCCGTGAGTTCGAGCCCCACGTCAGGCTCTGTGCTGACAGCTCAGAGCCTGGAGCCTGTTTCAGATTCTGTGTCTCCCTCTCTCTCTGACCCTCCCCCATTCAGGCTCTGTCTCTGTCTCTGTCTCAAAAATAAATAAAACGTTAAAAAAAATTTTTAAATACAACAGTGGAGGTCAATAATTATGCAAGTTTTAATGATGACGGGAAAATTGGGTCAATTTCAGAGTGGGTACAACACAGAGTGTTCCTGAACCACTGGCAAATCCTAAAAGATGTTATAAGTCGAGTGTGGAGTAAGAACCTGAGCTTTTCCATTTACCGCTCATCGGCTGCATCTGAGATGGACACACTCACTTTATAGTTGGGGTGGCTTTTGTTCTTTATCAAAGGCAATATGGCAGAGTGTGGCCTGGCTGCCTCTGCTACATAAAGTGGCCATTCTTCCCAGTCCATTGCTATTATAGTTTCCAGGGGTGATACAGCTGTCTCTCCCTTAACTCCTCACAAATGTACATGCACATACCTGCAACACACACACACACACACACACACACACACACACACACACAGCTAAGAATGCATGTTGCCCCGAGTCCCCCAAAAGGTTCCTCACTGCCTCTGGTATGTCCAGCTTGATCTTGAGTAAGCTTCATACTCAAAGGATACACAGCTTGTTACATGTGGAGTCAGGAAATCTTTCTTGTTTGAAGGATGTAATTTCACAGTGGGGTCTTCTTTTATTGCTCGCACTGTGTGGAGTCCCAGGCTATTTCTGAAGAACACAATCACAAGTTTGAGACCAAGGTGAACAATGTCTGCTTAGCTGCAGCTGATCGGATGCACAGCAACTGAAACTAATCATCAGAATTTCTCAGTTGCCACATGAATTATGAACTCTGGGAATTCAGACTTTCAAAAAGAAGCCAAATCATGGAAAGGGAAATATATCCTCTCTGGATGGAAAACTTATCCATCCAGTTTTGTCAATTGCTGAATAGCTGAACGCCCCCCCCCCACCCCACCCAAGAATATTTTCCTGAGCGAGCTCTTTGGTTCCTTCCTGTTTTTCTATATTAACCTTTTTTTAAAAAAATTATTTGCCTTTGTTTTCTTTTATTTTCTTTCACTAAAAACTCAATATTTAGATTTGGATGGAGCAGAGGAGAAGCAGATGGTTAGGAAACCAAACGGACCAAATTCTAGTTCCATTTGTGATGAGTGGAACCCTATCTGTCTCCTATTTGACAATTTGGTGTTCCCACCTCAGAGTTTGGTGGGTAATCTGTAAAATGAGAAGATGTCACTGACCCAATTACCTAACTATTCATCTTCCCTTTCTATAAATTTCTATTCAGAATAAGCTGTGATCTCAGCCCTGTGTATCTGATGAAGGAGGCAGACATGTTCATAGTTAAAAAATGGTAGGACCTGTTCTGTATGTGTCAGAGGTATGAACAGAGGCTTATGTGAGTAACAACAAAGACAAAACCAACACCTCTCCCTGAAGTTTGGGACTTTCCCCTTTATTTTGTAACAAGACCATCCCAGCTATGTGAACCCAAAGGTACTCCCCCACCCCCTTCTTAGCTCCTCACCTTCAACCCCATCTCCCAGGCCTCGGAAGTGACCAGTGCTAATACCAGAATGTTTCTTCTACAGATTTCTCTTATAAAAGTATACAGATGTGCAGATTAGAGTTTTCCCTAAAAAGGAGCAGACTCTGCATTTTTTTTTTTTTTGTGCATCTTGCTTCTGTGCTCACTTTCTGTGCTTTATACTAGTCAGTCATTACCTGCCTGGCACCCTCGCATCTCACCCCTACTGCCACCTTCTCAGAGAGGTGTTTCCTGTTGGGGATCATCGTATTGAAATAACCTCTCCCGCCCAACCCCCACTCCCTGCAAAGTGTGGCTGGAGAGCGAGGTCTCCATATAACTGTTTTATTATAATACATCTAGATAAGTTTTAAATTTTTGTAGGAGAAATTCTCCCTCACAAATCTACTTTTCCAAAATAGTCTTGGCTAGTCTCAAATATTTATTTCGTATCATGTTTAAATAAGTATTTCCATGTAAATTATCAAGTTTGAACATTTTAATATGCGTTTTTCTGACCAGTTTTCAGCTTCTGTGACTTGCCTACTTATAATATTTTGCTGTTTTCAATTGGCTTGTTTGTCATCTTCTTCTCAACTTGTAGCTGCCATTGATACTGAGCATATCAATCCATTATTCGCCATGTGTGACTATTACCTTTCCTTTTGTCTTTTAAGCTTACTATTTTTGCCATAGAAAACTTTGCATTTTTATAGCCAAAACTATCTTTTAGGCTTCTGGGTTTCCAGTTTTAAATATAAAAATTTCTCCTAACTAAGGCTGAGACATATTCTCTTGATTGTTTTATGGTAATATTTTAATTTTTTTAAGTAGTTAAGTCTCTCATCCAGCTGGAATTTATATTTATATGTGATAAAATATAGTGAATTATCTCTGTTCTGCCAAACGGATTTTCAATTATGTCAGCACCATCTTAAATCAGCCATCTTTCCCCCACTGATTTGAAGTTTAAATATCTGACTTTGATTTAAATATATAACATATAATACATAAAAGTTGATATATATGCATTTATATATATACCTCATATGTGTGTATACATATATAAATTTAAATCTATTTCTTGCTCTGTGTTTTTATCCCGCTCAGCTATTTATCTAATCTTATATATATTCTTATATGTCTCTCCATATAAATTTTATTTTGATACTTCTAGATAACTATTAAAATCTTATAAAGTAAATTCTTCCTCACAAGCCTATTTTTCCAAAATACTCTTGACTAGTCTTGAATATTTATTTCATATGATTTAAAAAACCATTTATTTAAATTAAACCTGCCAACATTATGCATCAGATCCGGCTTTTCAAAGAAGACCCATCTGGCTGCCCTGTAGGGAACGAATTGTAGTAAGGAGGGGCGGGTGACAGGGAGATGGCTAGGAGGTGGCTCGGACAGGGGTGGCAGGGCAAAGCCATTTCCACAACCAGATCAGCTGGACTTCGACCTTTCGACGTGATGTACAAAGAAAAGTGACTCACACTATTGGACAGCAGGGCTAGACAAATGTAAATCCTTTTCCAGAGTGAGGACAGACAGGAAGAAGTCAGTTTGGCAGTGCACAGGAGGAAAGAAGATATGTCCATTGTGGATAGGCAGATTGATGCATGAGGGTTATCTGTGGGCAGACAGAAATTGGTGTTGATGACATTAATCATTTGGGTAATTTAAACATCTTTTAAAAGAGGCTTTCAAATAAAGTGTTAGAGCCTTTTAGACATATTTTAGTCTTTATTCACTTTCTTATGAGGCCCGACTTTCTTCTGATTCATTCCTACTTTGGCAGCTGAGGGCAGATTATTGTAAATAATCACAGAATGAGGTATCTCTTCTTACAGAGTAGAGCTCTGTTCAGATGAGGTAAATGCCAGTTTTTGAATATATGTGTTCCTCTTTCATAGAAATATTTTCCTATAAATATTATATATGAATAGCTTGATACTGGCTTTACAAAGCTTCGTATTGTTAAGGTCACTATCACTTCCTTTCAATCATAGAAACTGTTTAGACCACTGGATATAAGTAGTATTATCTCTTGAAATTACACTTCATTTTATCTCCAGGTATTGTGTAGATTGACTTCTCACAGCTCTTTCATTCATTTGTCCTTGCAGAACTTGACAGCCCAGAGGAGCTAGGGAAAAAGCGTATCTGCAGGATCATCACAAAGGACTTCCCCCAGTATTTCGCTGTGGTTTCACGGATTAAGCAGGAAAGCAACCAGATTGGCCCTGAAGGCGGGATTCTGAGCAGCACTACTGTGCCCCTTGTCCAGGCTTCATTCCCAGAGGGTGCTTTAACCAAAAGAATCCGCGTGGGCCTCCAGGTAATGTTCACAAAGGCTTGTTTCCTTGGCACAGGTAGAGACCGTGTGACCATGCTCTGCTCAGAAGACCGTTGTGGTAACTCACCCCAGCGATATTGCTAATCAAAGCAGTGGGCCGGTTTGGGAAGCAGTAACCTAGTTCATGAAGTATAAAGTGAGCTTAGTGGCTTATTAAATAAGGTATGTATTTTAGGGTTTTCTTTTAAAAGTATACCTTGGTTTCTGATGAAAGATTGTTTTGTTAACCATAGGTTACTGGTCTCAGTATGTGCGACAAGAGCACCAAAAGAGCAAATATACCATTAAAGAAATAAACTGTATTTGATTTGATTTATAATATGCCATAGCATGAAAATCAGTACTAAGGAAACTTGCAAGCTTTCACATTTTGATTTAAGTAGATCATAAACACTGGGTTTTATCCAGACCAGTTAGAACTTGTTTTGGTTTGGAAGGCTAACTGAAAATCTTGGCAAGGATGGTCTTTCTTATATTTACTTGTTCAGCTAGACCTATTGAAAAAGGAAAATAGTAAGGAAGGTAACTTAATTTGTGTTAATTAATATAGTCTTTAATAGTTTAACTTAGAGTTCCTGTTCTTTTTGTGAGGTTTTTTTAGAGTCAAGTACTCTAAACTCTGAGAAGGCCGTCAGTAACTTGTGACTGAGGACACCACCTTATATTTCAGTGACATGAGGTTCCCTTCAGCTATCTCTTGTATTGAGTATTTTACCAAATAGCAAAGAAGCCATAAGGAAGACATTAGGTTTGGTAGTCTAGAATTGAAATCTTAAGTGCCCTTTTGTTACTTAACTCTGAAAAACCTCAATTTTTGCCTGGGCACACATTGCCCATGTAATGTTTTACTGGATGTCCTGCAAAGGTTTAACATACACTAGACTCAATATTTGCTGACCTTTACTTTTAGTTAGACTAAAAGGCTTCTATGCTGTGAGACTTGATTCACTCTCTGTCACTCAAAGCTCCTGTTGCCTGTTTTCTGCTGGGGAAATACACACACTGACCAGTTCCTGCTACACTGTTAAGTTGTTTTGGTTCTTTTTTGTGGCCTCCTGAAGTAGTAAGGATTAAGAAGAAAGACTTTTTTTTCTTTCTCTTTTTTTTTTTTTTTTTGGTTGTCTGTTTTGAGCTTTTTCCTCCTCGCTTAAAAAGTCAATTTTCCAATGACAGAAAAATGTTAACTTCCATTTAAGGTCCTTTCTCTGTCTCTAGGCCCAGCCTGTTCCAGATGAAATTGTGAAAAAGATCCTTGGAAACAAAGCAACGTTTAGCCCAATCGTCACCGTGGAACCAAGAAGAAGGAAATTCCATAAACCTATCACAATGACCATCCCGGTGCCCCCGCCCTCAGGAGAAGGCGTGTCCAACGGGTACAAGGGAGATACCACGCCCAATCTGCGCCTGCTCTGTAGCATTACAGGTTTGGTTAACTTGCTGCTGTACTTCCCTGGATGCTAGCTAACATTTGCAGTCATTCTGTACAAAAATATAAAGCCTTTGAAACATCCATGCCAACTTTATAAGCATAGGGAAAAAAGAAACGAATAAAACATTTTGCTTGTCTGTCACCTCATCTCTGTACCTTTTATCCCTGTACCTTTCTTTAAAGATGCAGAGATCATGACTCATTTAAAATTCAGTGATATTCTTTTCCCTGCCATTAAGTGTAGTATTAATAATTGCACTCTTTTAAGGTTATTGAGATAGTATTGAATCTCCTAGAGCAGCTGTATAATCTCTCAAGGACCTAGACAGAGGCAGTGGACCTAGCAAAATCCTTTAGACTACAGGAGATTGGGTGGGCTTTGGACAAAACAGAGCTGCCACAGAGAACCAGGAGTAGGGAAGAGCAAGAGCAAAGGCATGATGCTCACCACACAAAGTCACGAATATAATCCAATAGACTAAAGCTATAAGGTCAGGAGAACACATGTTGTGATAATCACCTGGACTCCAAAGTTAGTTCATCATTTGATCATCCTAATATGATTTTTAACAGAAAGTCCTAGATTAAGATAGGTTGTTTTTTTGTTTCTATGAGTAGTTTCTATGACTAGCTGATTCCTCTTCTTACACTGGAAAATTAAATGATTTAGGCAGTACAAAATGAGCTGCTTTTTTTTTTTTTAATATGAAATTTATTAGCAACTTGGTTTCCATGCAACACCTAGTGCTCATCCCAACAGGTGCCCTCCTCAGTGCCCATCACCCACTTTCCCCTCCCTCCCACCCCCCATCAACCCTCAGTTTATTCTCAGGTTTTTTTTTTCAATATATGAAATTTATTGTCAAATTGGTTTCCATACAACACCCAGTGCTCATCCCAAAAGGTGCCCTCCTCAATACCCATCACCCACCCTCCCCTCCCTCCCACCCCCATCAACCCTCAGTTTGTTCTCAGTTTTTAAGAGTCTCTTATGCTTTGCCTCCTTCCCTCTCTGTAACTTTTTTTCCCCCTTCCCCTCCCCCATGGTCTTCTGTTAAGTTTCTCAGGATCCACATAAGAGTGAAAACATTTGGTATCTGTCTTTCTCTGTATGGCTTATTTCACTTAGCATAACACTCTCCAGTTCCATCCACATTGCTACAAAAGGCCATATTTCATTCTTTCTCATTGCCAAGTAGTATTCCATTGTATATATAAACCTCATCTTCTTTATCCATTCGTCAGTTGATGGACATTTAGGCTCTTTCCATAATTTGGCCATTGTTGAAAGTGCTGCTATAAACATTGGGGTACAAGTGCCCCTATGCATCAGCATTCCTGTATCCATTGGGTAAAGCCCTAGCAGTGCTATTGCTGGGACATTGGGTAGATCTATTTTTAATTTTTTGAGGAACATCCACACTGTTTTCACAGTGGCTGCACCAGTTTACATTCCCACCAAGAGTGCAAGAGGGTTCCCGTTTCTCCACATCCTCTCCAGCGTCTATAGTCTCCTGATTTGTTCATTTTAGCCACTGTGACTGGCGTGAAGTGATGTCTCAGTGTGGTTTTGATTTGTATTTCCATGATGAGGAGTGACGTTGAGCATCTTTTCATGTGCCTGTTCAGGCCATCTGGATGTCTTCTTTAGAGAAGTGTCTATTCATGTCTTCTGCCCATTTCTTCATTGGATTATTTGTGTTTTGGGTGTGGAGTTTGGTGACTTCTTTATAGATTTTGGATAGCCCTTTGCCCAATATGTCATTTGCAAATATCTTTCCCATTCCATCGGTTGCCTTTTAGTTTTGTTGATTGTTTCCTTTGCAGTGCAGAAGGTTTTTATCTTGATGAGGTCCCAATAGTTCATTTTTGCTTTTAATTCCCTTGCCTTTGGAGATGCGTCAAGTAAGAAATTGCTGTGGCTGAGGTCAGAGAGGTTTTTTCCTGCTTTCTCCTCTAGGGTTTTGATGGTTTCCTGTCTCACATTCAGGTCCGTTATCCATTTTGAGTTTATTTTTGTGAATGGTGTAAGAAAGTGGTCTAGTTTCATTCTTGTGCATGTTGCTGTCCAGTTCTCCCAGCACCATTTGGTAAAGAGACTGTCTTTTTTCCATTGGATATTCTTTCCTGCTTTGTCAAAGATTAGTTGGCCATACATTTGCGTGTCCAATTCTGGAGTCTCTATTCTATTCCATTGGTCTATGTGTCTGTTTTTGTGCCAATACCATGCTGTCTTGATGATTACAGCTTTGTAGTAGAGGCAACAGTCTGGGATTGTGATGCCTCCAGCTTTGGTTTTCTTCTTCAATATTACTTTGGCTATTCAGAGTCTTTCATGTTTCCATACAAATTTTAGGATTGCTTGTTCTAGCTTCGAGAAGAATGCTGGTGCAATTTTGATTGGGATTGCATTGAATGTGTAGATTGCTTTGAGTAGTATTGACATTTTAACAATATTTATTCTTCCAATCCATGAGCACAGAAAGATTTTCCATTTCTTTATATCTTCTTCAATTTCCTTTGTAACAAAATAAGCTGCTTCTTAACTTTCTTGATAGTTCTTGTATTTTTTAAAAAATTTAAAAGTAAGATAATTATATTGTCTATCTGAACAACTAATCTTTGCACCTATAAATTGCACTTACAAAATGTGCTTTATAGTCTGTGGTTGCCCCAGGTTTAAAATATTCTTTAGTAGCCAAACAGAAAAATGATCTTTAAAAAATGTAATATCTTACAAGAAGATCACTATAAGGTAGCAATAGTGCTAGAAGGAGAATAGAGGAAAAGTACCTTTAGGGCATGCCATTAATTGAAAGTTGCTGAAGTTTTGCAAGTTCCGGCTGTGCAGGAAGAACAGGATGGTGAAGAAGATATTATAAGGGGCATCTCCCATGATGACGTCAACGTATCTGCTCTTGTTCTCTCAGGAGGCACCTCGCCTGCTCAGTGGGAAGACATCACAGGAACTACACCTCTGACATTTATAAAGGATTGTGTCTCTTTTACAACCAATGTTTCAGCCAGGTATGGAAATAAAGGATTCCCAAAAGCACTAAGGAATTAATTTTATTAACTTTTGGAAAGTAAAAGTTTTTGTGCTCAATACCACCAGTATGATTAATTTTAAAAATTTTGATGGTGAACTTGGGCCTAACTCAGAAATGTAAAATTCACTACTGTACGTCATTTTATCCAGTTCTTACAAGCAGCTCTATGGTGCTAGACTTGCTTCTGCTAGTTCTCAGCAATTTGTAAAAACCTATTTCTGTTGATCGTTGTAGAAATCTGGCCCCTTTGCTAAAGGAAGACAGCAACTTGTTTTTAATTTTTATAGTCTCAAAGAAAAAAGATAGGATTTCCATGTCTTTCCCATTTTCTTCCATAAAATCCTTATTCCTTCTAATGTAAAGTAAGAGATTAAACTCTTAAGCAGGAGTAGAAGGGAAGGCTCATCATGGGTAATTATACGAGGGGAATAAGAATCTTATGGGAAGGACAAGAGAGAAAAAAAATCCTTAGCATTTCCTCAGCAAAGGAACAAACATATAATAAATGTAGACCTTCTGTAAGCAGAGTACGCATCATTGCTGTTTGTTTAAATGAACGAGTTAATGTTTTGGTATCATTCCCTTATATGCTTTGACTTTTTAATGATTATTTTTAAGATTTCGCTAAAATCATCTCATCTTCACACTTCTGTGTTTCTCAGATTTTGGCTTGCAGACTGCCATCAAGTTTTAGAAACTGTGGGGTTAGCCTCACAGCTGTACAGAGAACTAATATGTGTTCCATATATGGCCAAGTTCGTTGTTTTTGCCAAAATGAATGATCCTGTAGAATCCTCCCTGCGCTGTTTCTGCATGACAGATGACAAAGTGGACAAAACTTTAGAGCAGCAAGAGAATTTTGAAGAAGTTGCAAGAAGCAAAGATATTGAGGTACCTTGTTCATAACAAGTTTGTTTTATTACATTCCCCAGATACGGGGTTGTCTCTTGAGGTTACAATAGCACTTATTAGAAATATCAAGCTCATGATTGATTGCAATTTTTGGTTAAAAAATTTGATATAGACTTATCCTCTAATGTTTTATGTGTCTTTGTATGAGGCTATCTTGGTTTAAATGTAGTAGTAATGAATCTACATCATGGTCAGTGCTTCCCTGTGGTAACTTGAATTGTTTTATTTTTATGGTCACTGTCTTTAGCACATTACTAGGATTTTCCATTTGCAAACTCAGTAAAAGTATTGGAGTAAAAAAAAAAAAAACAACCAACTTTCAAAGTCTGTATGAATAAGCAATTGATGTCAGCACTTTCTCAAACATGTCTAAGGTTGCTGGAATAGAATTGAATATATAATTCTGTCTTATACATGTGCATGATTTGGTTTCCAATCACAATTGTTGAATTGTGAGCCTGAAGAGTTATTTTTGTGGCAAGTAACACCATAGAAGTAATTTCCTAATAAGGAGACAAATGTGACATAGAAATATGTCAGTGTTTTAATATTATGTGACTTAAAATTTCAAAATTCTTCCAATTTAATTAACATTAAATTATGTGTTTCTTTTACTCCAAAAGGTTCTGGAAGGAAAACCTATTTATGTTGATTGTTATGGAAATCTGGCCCCACTTACTAAAGGGGGACAGCAGCTGGTTTTTAACTTTTATGCTTTCAAAGAAAATAGACTGCCGTTTTCCATCAAGGTAAATCATCAATAGACTCTGTGAATTAAAAAAAAAAAAAAAAAGGTGGGGAGCGCCTGGGTGGCTCAGCCAGTTAATCTTCTGACTCAATTTCAGGTCAGATCGTGATCTCACGATTTGTGAGTTTGAGCCCCACATCAGGCTCTGTTCTGGCAGTGCAGAGCCTGCTTAGGATTCTCTCTCTCTCCCTCTCTCTCTCAATAAATAAATAAATATTTTTTAGAAAGAGCTCTTAGAGAATAAAAAGAAAAAAGTTTAATGATTTACCCAGTTTGAAATAACCCACCAAACTTGAATTCAGAGGAACAAGGTCAGATTTTGCCCGAGTTCTCCCCCAGGGCACTTTTGAGCCAGGAAAGCTTTATAATTAGCAAAAAAGAGCCTTTACCTTTTAAACAGCTAAATGATTGTTTCTGTTTAAGCAAATATTTGTCAGACCAAACAATATAGAATAATAAAATGCATCAGATCTCATTCATGCTTATTAATCAAATAATGGCTGAAATCCAAACCCCATAATTAAGTTCCATATTGATGGAGCCCAAGGACAGTCTGGAGAAACTTCCTCCTCCGAGAACAGAAGGACATGGGACAGTTATTTGCTGTTATTATTGTTGCTAAAACTGAGGCCTTGGGAAAGAGAAATTATTAGATGGAAGAAAATGTATATAACCCAGACTATACAGCATATTACCAGGGTAAAACAAGAAGACACAGCAATCCCGGGTCTAATCTAGGAACCTGGCATTCTAAATCCCGTTGAGTTTACATGTGACCACGGTGGTTGTTCCGTAACTATTACCATCATCTTTTCCCTTTACTTTTCTTGCCTCTTGAAGGGCTCTGTAAAATAAACATGTTTAATCCTTGTATAGACAGGAATCCTCAGAAAAGTCCCTCTCTATAACTGTCAACCACCTAAATTCTTCTAGATTAGAGACACCAGCCAAGAGCCCTGTGGTCGTCTGTCTTTTCTGAAAGAACCAAAGACAACAAAAGGACTGCCTCAAACAGCTGTTTGCAACTTAAATATCACTCTGCCAGCACATAAAAAGGTATCTTTTGATACTGGTTTATTGTGACTCTCTTCCCCTGGTCGTGAAGAAGTGGGCCCTTGGTATGCAATTAAGGAATGCTTTGTAACATGATTCAAGTTCCTGAAACTCCAGTTGTGTTAGTCTCTTTGTGTAAATTGAGTCTTGTTACCGTGGCGTCAAGTTGTTATGGTTTGTATGATGGAGTCCTCTGTATGGTGCTTCTGCTTCTGCTGGTAGCTCAGAGATTTTTATGCTTTCAAATGATGTCACACATTAATTTGCCGTGGATGTACAGTTCTTGATATTTTGTGTTGGCTTCTTTTGATTTGCTTTGCTCTCTTGATTCAGCTTGCATTTTGTGCTTTCTACTCAGTCCTTTTCATATCCTGATATTCTTTTCCCTGCTGTCCATTATAATATTCCTTGTCTCTGCAATGCCTCTTGGAACCAAAAGGAGACAGAGTCAGATCAAGATGATGAGGTAATATGAACACTTCTGCTTTTACTCTATCAGAGATAGAATAGAAATTGAAACTGTATACAAGAACTTACAGCGGGCTGAAGTGGGGAAACAGATTATATGTTGGCAGATCTTAGCGTAAGTGAGGTAAAGGGTGTACGGTTTTCTTAAAGAATGGTTTACTCTTCCTCCACATGTACATAAGAACACTCCAGGGCATTCAGGAATGTGATCCCGCTAGTGTTTGAAAAAGAGAAACTAAAATTCTTTAAACATTTTTAAATGTAGTAGCTTGGCATGTGTAAATATACATTTTTCCATATTTCCACCTAGTATCCACTCTGTGTAACAGTCAAATCAAGATTATGAGTAACATATGAAGTTTTATTGTATAAGTCAAGTTGTTCTGTGTAATACCAACTATGTGTTCCATGGCTACTGATAAATATTTGTTATTTAAAGAAAATTATTTTGGCCATTTTTAAGGGTATAGTAGAGTAGTTCCATTTGGTTTTGAATGAATTTTTCCTTATGAGGCATCTCCTAATATTTTTCCAAGTTATATGATAATTGGATTTTTAAAACTCATACCCCAGTAATAATAAATAGAATCTTATTTCTAATAAAGCCATTAACCCTTTTTTAACCTCATCCACACTTTATGCCTTTGAACATATAGAAACAGCAGCAGTAATCCGAATGAGACGCCGTGTGCCCTTTTCCCTTGAATGTACTCACATAGAGGGAGTGTACATCGTGATATATGTGTTTTAAATATGAAGGATTTGGGAAAATTTACTGCTCAGCATCAGAAGTCTCTGTAACGCTCGTCTTGTATTTGTAGTTCCCTGTAGTCTGCTGTGTTGGTGCTCTTATATTTGCTAAATGATGGGAATTTGGTTGAGACAGTGGCTGGGGTTGTAGAGTCACAACAGGGAATTACCATTTTCATGAGGAGAATCCATACGAAGAAAAATAGAGATAAACCAGTCATCAACATGCCATCCTTCAAAATGTTTCAAAACCATACAGAGGTCACAAGGAATTTGGACACAGTCTCTCTCTCTTTTTTTTCTTTTTTAGGCCGAGAAAGCAGATAGACGACAGAGCTTTGCATCTTTAGCGTTACGTAAGCGCTACAGCTACTTGACTGAGCCTGGAATGAGTGAGTTTTCTAACACATTTACTAATCTATGTGGATGTCTATAAGAAGAGACATTTTTTTCTGTACAAATTGAATTTGGGGGTCATTTGGAAGCCCAATGGCAAAAGAAAAATTGCCTGCAGGGAAACTTTATCATGAAATGTAACTGATACTTTGTACATAGTTGAAGATGTGAAGCACAAACACCCTTAGATCATAACCTCAAAACAGTTTTTTTAAAAAGCCCCTACCTATTTTAAAATTTAGAAACATCTACTCATTACTTGTCTTTAAAAACCTTGATTTCACTGTGATTGTTAACTGTCCTAGGAGATAATGCACCAATGCTGCTTTAAATCTAAGCTCAAAGGAGAAAATATTTTTATATATTCAGGTTGGTAGAAAAGTGATAATGTAACTTTGATTTTCATCTCATTTTTCATAATATAGGTAGGTCATTATACCTCAGTCCTGATTCTCCTTCTTCCCAGTTTGCAAGAAGTGTATCTTCCTACGTTCTTGAGGCACTTGCTTATTGAATTCGTATCTCCTCCTTCCTTTCTCCCTCTCCGCCACTACCCCCACCCCCCACCCATCTTTATTAAGTACCATTTCCAAGGCTAGTCTTCACTAGACTGGTTAAGCCCTTTTCTTCTTTCAGTGATTTTTTTGGTTCATTGTTAACTGGCTTGCAAGTATCAGGGTATAAATCCATTCAGTCATATTCATTCATTCCATCTCCCTCCCCACTTCATCTTCCCCTATCCCCTCAGCCCTCCAGAGAATCCCTCCATCAACAGGAGCTAAGAGTGCTGAGAGTAGCACTGTGTTTGATCCATCAGAAAAGGAGTTTTACACAAATAATTGTTAGTGAATAATTTCTGGCTGTTTCCCATTACTCACAGTTAACTTGAGTTTAGGGAGGATTGGAAATTACAAATAAGAGCCACATCTTTGGTTTTTCCCACCTTTCCTGAGTTCTTGTTTCTGTGGGCCAACATAGCATATTCAATGTACAGCAGGAAGACTCTAGTACTTAGCTTAAAAGGTCTTAGCATAATCTTATGGAGTCTAGCTCCTTGACTACTGGCGGAACTTTTATATCCAGACGCAAAACGGAGAGCATAAGAGAAATGGAGCTCTACCACACTTATAAATGTTTTTCCAGATCTCAGTTTTTGTCTCTAGCATAAATATCTAAATCCTTCCAAAACCATAAGGGATGAAACTAACTCCTCTTATTCTACAAAGCAAGGACAATATATGTGTATAAGTAGATGGTTTTTCAATAAGACTAAATATTCTTTGAGTACTTTTCTTTGGAATACTATTTTGCCTCAAATCTAAGGCTCTCAGAGGGTAGCTGGTTGGGACTCCCAGGCAAGATACTTAAGATTTGGACAGGTTCCATGACCAGCTTCTTTAGGTCCAAGGTACCTCTGGGCAGGTGAGCTCCCATATGATTCTGGTCCCTAAAGTATTTGGGGGACTATATGAGTTTGAGGTAAGGTCTGTGCTAAGTCAACTAAATTTTTTTCATTTATGCAAGTGTTGCTATTTTTTAGTTAGCTTCGGTTATGGTATAACATATTGATAGAAGGAAGAAGGTACTTTTCTCTGTTTTATGAAAGGGAGCATAATACTGGTAAACAGAGAAATGGAAAGGACTAAGAACTAAAAACTAAGGAAATGTCATGGCCTCTGAATTGGTGTTAGAACTGCAAGTGATGCAGCTTTTCTCTCAGTACCCTGTCCCTTCCACCCCCACCCCAACCTCCCAAACAAGAAAGAAAGAATCTGGTGTAATTCAGTGCCTGACATCCAGAACCTCCCAGAAATTTTCTTTGTTATAAAGTGCATCACAAAATATGTGTCATTTAAGCATAAAATGTGTAACCAATCAGTAAATTGGCTACTTCATGCAAAGTTAAAACCATACATGTGGTTCAGAAGACTACATTGCTTGACGGAGCCAGCCTTCAGTGGTGAAGGAGAGATGCTTTGCCAGTTTCTGGTAGTTATAAAAATAAATTCTCTTGAGACATTGGGCTGAGCCCAAGTCACTAAAGTGAAGGAATCCCCAAATCTTCCATTTGTAGTATGGTGTGTCCAAAATATATTAAGCAATATAATATTGAGAATTATGACTAGGAGGGGTAATGAACGGGTGAGTTTTTCCTCAGTTCTTCCACGTTTCTTTATTATAATATGTAAGCTTAGAAGAGGACATGTTCTGAATATTTGAATTTAAATGTACACTAGGAATGAAAATCTTCACCCTTGTGGGAGTAGCTGCTAATCCAAGGACTGGATTGTAGCAATGGCCCGGGCACAGCATGAAGAGGAGCATAAGAGATGAAGCAGATTGTCATTTCCTCTTCGCGTTTCACTATTATTCTGAACCAGTGCTTTCTGGGAGCGAAACTGTACTCAACTTTGACATAGACCATTAGGCCTTGGCAGGCATTCCAAATCTCTGTGACCAACTCGGTTTGTTTGTTAGAGCTGTAGAAGTAGAGAGGACCAAGTGTGCATTTGCTCTCCCCCAGTGAGTGTGCTTACCTCATTTGTGTGTTTCTTGTCCCATTGCCAGATGAATGCTGGTACTAAATCCATCTTTCCTAGTGGTAGGTTTGCCTCACGGCTGCTCTACTCTTTGGAGCAGCCATGAGCCCCATGAACATTCTGGGAAGGCACCAGAATTGGTACCTTTGCCACTGATAAATAAATATGTATACCAATATATACTGGATCCCACTGCAGATACTTAAGTATGAAGTGTTAAAAATACGACTGTGCTTTTTAGATTTTCCCATGATACCTTTTGAGAATTTAAAGTGTGATAGATTGGGGGGGGGGGGGGGGAGGGGGGAATATCCAAAATAAACAATGTGCTTTTCTCCATAATGAAGATCACACTGGATATGGATATATTTAGTTGCAGATGTATTTTCAGTATGCGGTATTAAATATTTTCCTAAAATCTCAAAAGGTACCAAGATTTTGCATCTCATGGAAAAAGTGTACTCTTCTTTCTAAATGCTCTTGTGAAAGTATTTTTAAAGTTTATATATTGTGCATAATATGGCATAAAAATTGTATTACTTCATTGGCTTGTTTGCCGTGATATAATGCGCATGATAAGATGTTTTCAGTTGCTTTGCTTGCTTATGGTAACCATGAACCATATTTTCCGCTTTTCCCCCCTTTGTGTGTATGTACACATGCATTTTTAAATCATTTCATATTACATTTTCTTTTTCCTCACCAAAAGGAATATGCTGCATGGGAAAAAATAAATGCAAACATTCCTTTTCTTTGTTGTTTCTTTTGAAGTTCTAACTCAGAAAATTTCTTGCTCTTATTGGCTTTTTATGGGTGTGAAGCATAACCGAATCATGCATGGAAGATACAGATTTAAAATCCAGTGGCTTCACGGTTTGCAATCAGTTGCCTGTCACATAAAAGTTACTTTGGATTCTGCATGAAATAGGCTTGAGTAGTTTTCTAAAAAAAGAGTTCTAGATATTTAATGTATAGCTGCACACATTGATATGGTTCTGAGTAGGTGCAATCTGTATCACCGAAAGGTTCAAGGAGAGGGAGCATTAGAAATTACTAAAATGAAAGTTATATGGTTGCACAAAACGAACGTGTACCTATACAGGCAAAACAGAATGGCTGCTGATCTTTCGAAACCAGCACATAAGAAAGTCAATAGGAAGTAAGGGAACCGTTTTCCATTGTGGTTATTTTTCTCATCATTAATTCTTTCCTCATGTTTTCTGTTTTTCATTGTTGGCCTATTTGGTTGCGATGTGCTTTTTCTGTCTTTCATTTCCCATTGCTCTGTTTTCTGTTTGTTTGTTTATTTATTTATTTATTTATTTAATTCTGGATTGGTTATGTCTGTGGAGTTTTTTTTTTCCTCTTTTACTTAATTGTTCGTTTTGCCTCTTCCATTCTAAATCATGCAAACAATTGTACTTGCTTTTGTAATATTTCAAAGTTTACTGACCAATTTTTTTCTCTGGTCTCTCTGTTTCTCAACCATTTTTGTTGATTTTTGTGTTTGATTTCATTTTTAAAATTTAAGAAACAGTTGAACGGAGTGCAGGAGCAACAAGATCCCTCCCCACCACTTACTCATACAAGCCATTCTTTTCTACAAGACCATACCAGTCCTGGACAACAGCTCCGATCACAGTGCCTGGGCCAGCCAAGTCAGGCTTCACTTCCTTATCAAGCTCTTCCTCTAATACGCCATCAGCTTCTCCGTTAAAATCAATATGGTCTGTTTCGACTCCTTCTCCAATCAAATCCACATTAGGCGCGTCGACTACATCTTCAGTTAAATCCATTAGTGATGTGGCATCTCCGATTAGATCCTTTCGGACAATTTCTTCACCGATAAAAACAGTGGTGTCACAATCTCCGTACAATATCCAGGTTTCCTCTGGTACCCTGGTTAGAGCTCCCACAGTCCCAGAGTCCTCGCCTTTAAAAGGGCTGGCATCCAATTCTACGTTTTCTTCCCGAACCTCTCCAGTGACTACAGCGGGGTCTCTTCTGGAGAGGTCGTCAATTACTATGACCCCCCCTGCCTCCCCCAAATCAAACATTAATATGTATTCCTCAAGTTTGCCATTTAAGTCAATTATTACATCAGCAGCACCGCTAATATCTTCGCCTCTAAAGTCAGTGGTGTCTCCAGTGAAATCAGCAGTTGATGTCATTTCATCAGCTAAAGTTACAATGGCCCCCTCTCTCTCATCACCTGTGAAACAGATGCCTGGACATGCAGAGGTAGCATTAGTCAATGGATCTATTTCCCCCCTGAAATATCCGTCATCTTCAACTTTAATTAATGGATGCAAAGCCACTGCCACGTTACAGGAAAAAATTTCTATGGCTACAAACTCTGTGAGCTCTGTGGTTAGCGCAGCCACTGACACAGTCGATAAAGTGTTTTCTACCACGACAGCGATGCCATTTTCCCCACTCAGGTCATATGTTTCTTCAGCACCATCCGCTTTTCAGTCTCTAAGAACTCCTTCAGCAAGTGCACTCTATACATCCCTTGGGTCGTCAATATCTGCAACTACCTCATCTGTAACTTCATCTATAATAACAGTGCCAGTATACTCTGTAGTCAATGTTTTGCCAGAACCAGCATTAAAGAAACTTCCAGACTCTAGTTCACTTACAAAATCAGCAGCAGCCTTGCTGTCACCCATTAAAACATTGACTACGGAGACACGTCCTCAGCCCCATTTCAATCGAACTTCATCTCCAGTTAAGTCGTCTTTGTTCCTTGCACCCTCTGCCCTTAAGTTGTCTACACCATCTTCTTTATCTTCCAGTCAGGAGATATTAAAAGACGTGGCTGAAATGAAAGAGGACCTCATGCGGATGACCGCAATACTACAAACAGACGTGCCTGAGGAGAAGCCATTCCAACCCGAACTCCCGAAAGAAGGGAGAATTGACGATGAAGAACCTTTCAAAATTGTTGAGAAAGTAAAGGAAGACTTGGTGAAAGTGAGTGAAATCCTTAAAAAAGATGTGTGTGTAGATAATAAAGGACCACCCAAATCACCAAAGAGTGACAAAGGACTCTCTCCCGAAGACGACTGGATAGAATTTAGTTCGGAAGAAATAAGAGAAGCAAGACAACAAGCTGCCACGATCCATTCCCCAACTCTGCCAGAGAGAGTGCAAGTGAAAGCAAAAGCCGCCTCCGAGAAGGATTATAACCTGACCAAAGTTATTGACTACTTAACAAATGATATTGGGAGTAGTTCGTTGACAAATTTAAAGTACAAGTTTGAGGATGCAAAGAAGGATGGTGAAGAGAGACAGAAAAGGATTCTGAAGCCAGCAATTGCTTTGCAGGAACACAAACTCAAAATGCCTCCAGCCTCCATGAGGCCTTCCACCTCTGAGAAAGAGTTGTGTAAAATGGCCGATTCCTTTTTTGGAACAGATACTATTTTAGAGTCTCCGGATGACTTTTCTCAACATGACCAAGACAAAAGCCCTTTGTCTGACAGTGGCTTTGAAACAAGAAGTGAAAAAACGCCTTCAGCCCCACAGAGTGCTGAAAGCACTGGCCCTAAACCACTTTTTCACGAAGTCCCCATCCCTCCTGTCATTACAGAAACAAGAACTGAAGTGGTGCATGTTATCAGGAGCTATGAACCTTCGGCTGGAGATGCTCCCCCAGGCCAACCAGAGGAGCCGGTGTCACCCAAACCTTCACCTACTTTTACAGAACTGGAGCCAAAGCCCACCACCTCTAGTATTAAGGAAAAAGTGAAAGCATTTCAAATGAAAGCCAACGGTGAAGAAGATGACCACAGTCGGGTTCTAAGCAAAGGCATGCGTGTTAAGGAAGAGACTCACATAACCACGACCACCAGAATGGTCTATCATTCTCCACCAGGCAGTGAAGGTGCCTCTGAAAGAATTGAAGAAACCATGTCAGTCCATGACATCATGAAGGCCTTTCAGTCCGGGCGGGACCCTTCCAAAGAACTGGCAGGTCTGTTTGAGCATAAGTCGGCAGTGCCTCCAGATGTTCACAAGTCTGCTGCTGAAACCTCAGCCCAGCATGCAGAGAAGGACAACCAAATGAAACCCAAACTGGAGCGTATAATAGAAGTCCACATCGAAAAAGGTAACCAAGCTGAGCCCACTGAAGTCATTATTAGAGAAACCAAAAAGCATCCAGAAAAGGAAATGTATGTATATCAGAAAGACTTATCCCGGGGAGATATTAACATAAAAGATTTTCTGCCAGAAAAACACGATGCTTTTCCTTGTTCAGAGGAACAGGGTCAGCAAGAAGAAGAAGAACTCACTGCTGAAGAGTCATTGCCTTCTTATCTGGAGTCTTCCAGAGTAAACACTCCTGTGTCCCAAGAAGAAGATAGTCGCCCTAGTTCTGCTCAACTCATATCTGATGACTCTTATAAAACATTGAAGCTTTTGAGTCAACACTCAATAGAATACCATGACGATGAGTTGTCAGAACTAAGAGGGGAGTCTTACAGGTTTGCTGAGAAAATGCTTCTGTCAGAAAAGCTAGATGTGTCTCACTCTGATACCGAGGAATCGGTTACAGACCATGCAGGACCCCCTAGCTCAGAGTTACAGGGGTCTGATAAGCGGTCCAGAGAAAAAGTAGTCACTGCCCCCAAAAAAGAAATTCTCTCCAAAATCTATAAAGATGTGTCTGAAAATGGTGTAGGTAAAGTGTCTAAAGATGAGCATTTTGATAAAGTGACAGTGTTGCACTATTCTGGCGATGTTAGTAGTCCAAAACATGCCATGTGGATGCGCTTTACTGAGGACAGATTAGACAGAGGTAGAGAGAAGTTGATATATGAAGATAGGGTGGACAGGACTGTGAAGGAAGCTGAAGAAAAACTGACTGAAGTGTCACAGTTTTTTCGTGACAAAACCGAAAAGCTTAATGATGAACTGCAGTCCCCAGAGAAAAAGCCACGCCCTAGAAATGGTAAAGAATACTCTTCTCAAAGCTCTACCAGTAGCAGCCCCGAGAAGGTACTGCTGACAGAACTGTTGGCATCCAATGATGAGTGGGTTAAGGCAAGGCAGCATGGCCATGATGGACAAGGCTTCCCCAAAGCTGATGAGAGGAAAGAATCCAGTCTGCCGAGCAGCCCAGAGAAGAAGGTTCCTTCCCAACAGCCTGAGGACAGCAAGTCCATGGAGGAAGCCAAAGAAAGCATTTCACAGAGCAAAGCACCAGAAGGGCCCCAGTCTGGCTTTCAGCTCAAACAATCCAAACTCAGTTCCATTAGATTAAAATTTGAACAAGGCGCACAGGCAAAAAGTAAGGACATGTCTCAAGAAGACAAAAAGCCGGAGGGCCAATCCAGAATCCCAGTCAAAAAAATCCAGGAGAGCAAGCTGCCTGTCTACCAAGTTTTTGCTAGAGAAAAGCAGCAGAAGGCCATAGACCTCCCAGATGAAAGTGTGTCTGTGCAAAATGATTTTATGGTCCTGAAAGCTAAAGATGAACATGTCCAAAGCAATGAAATTGTCATAAATGATTCTGGCTCCGAGGATGTGAAGACACAGAGAACTGAAATGTCAAGTAAAGCAATGCCTGACTATTTTTCTGAGCAACAGCCTAAAGACTTGGCATGTCATGTAACCTCAGATTTAGCAACTAAGGGACCATGGGACAAAAAGGTCTTTAGAACATGGGAAAGTTCTGGAGCTGCTAACAATAAGTCGCAGAAAGAAAAACTTTCACATGTACTTGTTCATGATGTAAGAGAGAATCACACTGGTCACCCTGAGAGTAAGATTGTTGATCAAAGGAGTGAATTTATGTCTGTGACTGAGAGAGAACACAAGTTGTTAACAAATGGTTCTCTCTCAGAAATTAAGGAAATGACTGTAAAATCTCCCTCCAAAAAGGTCTTATATAGGGAATATGTTGTGAAAGAAGGGGAACGGCCGGGTGGATCTCTGGAACAACCTTCCAGGAGGAGTGAGAGCTCAGCAGCATCACACATCCCGGTCAGAGCTGCAGAGGGACGGAGAATACTGTCTTCTGATATTCCTGATGGTTTTTGCGAGCAGCCGACGTTCCCCCAACACGAACTATCACCAAAGTTGTCCCCATCAAGTATGAGTAAAGAGACAGTCGAGACACAGCACTTTAATTCTATAGAAGACGAAAAAGTTACCTATTCAGAAATCAGCAAAGTTTCCAAACGCCAGAGTTACGTAGGCTTATGCCCTCCTCTTGATGAAACTGAAACCTCTCCCACCAAATCTCCTGATTCCTTAGAGTTTAGCCCAGGAAAGGAATCTCCCTCTAGTGATGTGTTCGACCACAGTCCCCTTGATGGATTGGAAAGAGTTGCTCCACTAGCCCAGACGGAGGGAGGGAAAGACATAAAAACTTTACCTGTTTATGTCAGTTTTGTACAGGTGGGGAAGCAGTATGAAAAGGAGATACAACAAGGAAGTGTAAAAAAGATCATAAGTCAGGAGTGTAAGACAGTACAAGAGACCAGGGGGACCTTTTATACAACTAGACAGCAGAAGCAGCCTCCTTCTCCCCAAGGTAGTCCAGAAGACGACACTCTAGAACAAGTTTCCTTTCTAGACAGCTCTGGGAAAAGCCCTTTAACCCCGGAAACACCCAGTTCAGAGGAAGTGAGTTATGAATTCACGTCTAAGACACCAGACTCGCTCATAGCTTATATACCAGGCAAACCCAGCCCAATCCCTGAGGTTTCTGAGGAATCTGAGGAGGAGGAGCAGGCCAAGTCAGCCTCCTTAAAGCAGACTACGGTGGAGGAAGCAACCGTGGAGCGTGAAATGCCTACCGATGCGAGCAAAGACTCTAACCAAAGACCCAAAACCAGTAGGGTTGCCTATATTGAGTTCCCCCCTCCTCCACCACTGGATGCAGACCAGATGGAGCCAGATAAGAAGCATCATTATCTCCCTGAAAGAGAGGTTGACATGATTGAAGTCAGTCTGCAAGATGAACATGACAAGTACCAGCTGGCTGAACCAGTCATCAGAGTGCAGCCACCTTCTCCAGTTCCTCCCGGGGCAGACGTCAGCGATTCGAGCGATGACGAGTCCATCTATCAACCGGTCCCAGTTAAAAAATACACCTTCAAATTAAAGGAAGTAGACGATGAACAAAAAGAAATGACCAAATCCAAAGCTCCTGCTGACAAGGCTTCCAACCAGAAAGAATTGGAAACCAATGGATCTGGAAAAGATAACGAATTTGGCCTTGGCCTTGATTCACCTCAGAATGAAACTGCCCAGAATGGGAACAATGACCAGTCCATCACAGAGTGTTCCATTGCTACCACGGCCGAGTTTTCTCATGACACAGATGCCACGGAGATCGACTCTCTGGATGGCTATGACCTGCAAGATGAAGATGATGGCCTGACAGAGAGTGATTCTAAACTCCCAAGTCAAACCATGGAAATCAAGAAAGATGTCTGGAACACAGAGGGCATTCTGAAGCCAGCTGATCGCTCCTTTAGCCAAAGTAAACTTGAAGTTATCGAGGAGGAGGAGGGAAGGGTGGGACCAGACGAAGATAAGCCACCTTCTAAAAGTTCCTCATCTGAAAGGACCCCTGATAAGACTGATCAGAAATCAGGGGCCCAGTTTTTCACTCTAGAAGGCAGACATCCTGACAGATCAGTGTTTCCCGATACTTACTTCAGTTACAAAGTAGATGAAGAATTTGCCACTCCTTTTAAAACAGTAGCTACCAAAGGTCTAGATTTTGATCCCTGGTCTAATAACCGAGGGGATGATGAAGTTTTTGACAGTAAATCACGGGAAGATGAAACTAAGCCATTTGGTCTGGCTGTGGAAGACCGCTCGCCAGCAACAACCCCTGATACAACGCCAGCCAGAACGCCAACTGATGAAAGTACCCCAACTAGTGAGCCTAACCCCTTCCCATTTCACGAAGGGAAAATGTTTGAGATGACTCGCAGTGGTGCAATTGACATGAGCAAGAGGGATTTTGTTGAAGAGAGGCTCCAATTTTTCCAGATTGGTGAGCATACTTCTGAAGGGAAGTCAGGGGACCAGGGGGAAGGGGATAAAAGTATGGTCACTGCCACACCACAGCCACAGTCAGGGGACACCACTGTAGAAACCAATCTAGAGAGAAATGTAGAGGCACCTCCAGTCGAACCCAACCCCAGCATCCCGACCAGCGGAGAGTGTCAGGAAGGCACATCCAGTAGTGGCTCCCTGGAGAAATCGGCAGCAGCCACTAGCACCTCTAAAGTTGACCCCAAGTTGCGCACGCCTATAAAAATGGGAATTTCTGCATCCACCATGACCATGAAGAAAGAAGGCCCTGGAGAAGTGACAGATAAGATAGAAGCTGTGATGACCAGTTGTCAGGGACTAGAGAATGAAACTATACCAATGATTTCAAATACAGCCAATAGCCACATGGGCACTAGGCCCCAAGAAAAACATGATTTCCAGAAAGATAACTTTAATAACAACAACAATTTGGATTCTTCCACTATACAGACAGATAACATTACAAGTAATATAGTTCTGACAGAACATTCTGCACCCACTTGTACCACAGAGAAAGCTAATCCAGTGAAAATCTCATCAGGAAAAAAGACAGGGGTACTGCAAGGACACTGTGTAAGAGATAAGCAGAAAGTTCTTGGAGAGCAGCCAAAGACCAAGGAATCGATAGGGATTAGGCGAAAATCCAAACTTCCCATAAAGGCCACTTCACCAAAAGATATCTGCCCACCAAGTCATATGCCAAACATGAAAGTGAGTAAAACGAAGCAGGTCAGTCAATCTGAGAAAACCAAAACCCTTATTTCTTCTTCATGTGTAGATGTAAAGTCCAGAATTCCAGTAAAAGACACACACAGAGATAACGTAGTTAGAAAAGCATGTGCCACACAAAAGCAAGGGCAGCCAGAGAAAGGCAAGGCCAAACAGCTTCCATCCAAGTTGCCAGTAAAGGTAAGATCCACCTGTGTCACCACCACTACCACCACCACCACCACCACCACCACCACCGCCATAGTAAAAGTTAGGAAGAGTCAGCTTAAGGAAGTATGTAAACATTCCATTGAATATTTTAAGGGAATTAGTGGTGAGACCTTAAAGCTTGTGGACCGCCTCTCTGAAGAAGACAAAAAGATGCAGTCCGAGTTGTCCGATGAGGAAGACAGTACCTCAAGAAACACGTCGTTGTCCGAGACTTCCCGGGGTGGCCAGCCTTCAGTTACCACGAAGTCTGCTAGAGATAAGAAAACAGAGGCAGCACCTTTAAAATCAAAGAGTGAAAAGGCCGGCAGTGGGAAAAGGAGCAGTAGAAGGACTGGTGAGAACGGAGGCAGTCAGGTCTCTCGAGCACTCTTTGCTCACATCCCGGAGAGCGAGCGTAGTTTGTAAACACTTTCCGACTCGTAGACCCTAGTGCATGAACTGTCGTGATTGCCTGTGAAGTGACTTAACCGTAGTTTCTCATTCTGTCACTGTCATCTGTGTGTGCTGTCTATACACTCTTCTTCCTCCCTTTTAACCAAACGACACTGTAGACAGCTAGGGAAGCATGCTGAAGACATTGGTGTCATTCAAGATGAGCAACCTTTTTTTTTTCTTTAATGTACTAATAATGATTCTGTCAAAGTAAAAGCAGAGATGTTGAGATCCCATCATGGTGTTTTCACCGACACAATGATTCTGTAACCGCTGTCCAGTAGCTAGCTCGTCAGCATGTTCGATTCCATCACATTGAGCATCCATGTAGTCTCACATCTGGCCGGTGCAGGTGACAATCAAGTGAGCCATGTGAAAAGAGAAGTGTTCATGTAGGTGACTAGGACACATGTAAGTGTACAGTGTTAGCATTAGTCTCTCTGTAAAATCTGAGTACTGCTAAAAAACATTTTCCAGTATCGTGTCTTTCTTGATGATTATTTTAATTAAGAAATTGTAAATCGTAGGTCCACAGAGTCCATGTGAACGGACAGATATCAGGATGGCAATAGTAGCCGATCACCTGGGACTTAGTTGGACAGGTAAGTGTATACACGACTGAGTGAGACAAATACAGTTTCTTAATTTCTTTGTCTTTCACAAGGGGTTCATTATGTAAAACAGAAACAAGCAACAAGGAAAAAAAAACAGCAAACATTTTTATCATCTGTAATTCTATCAACCCAGAGATGATTACCGATAATACCTTATATACTGTGTTTTTCAAAGCTTTTTCAAAGCCCATACACTCAAGAATAGAAATTTAAATCTCACTTTACCTTAAATGTAGGCACTTTCTTCACACTGCCATTTCTGGTAATATTAGATAACATTTTACCTAGTGGTAAATTTTTTTTCTGGTATAAAGAAAAACACAATTAAGCCCTATGATTTTTAAATCATCCAAAATTTTAAACATGGTTTATGCCCTCAGGGGGCAGCTCTCTTAAGCAACAGTTCAATTAATCCATGCCTCGGTTTCACAAATTTTAATCATTCATGAGGTCATCTTCACACTTTTTATGACCTACACATGTTATCTGTATGTACATTTACCTGATATTTTTTTCCTTTTAAGTGGACTCACTTTTATGCCCAAAGATTTATTTCAAAGGAAATCTTGTATCACTTTGCTAAAAGACAACAAGGATCATTTTCAATAACTACGTAAAGAAGAAAACAAGAGAATGACAGGAAGCTTAAAATTTGAATTATAATTTCTTAAAGATTGATACACATGTATAAATCTATTCAAACTACAAAAATAGTTGAGTTCAGTAAAGTGAATGAAACTGTTTATGATCAGTGTGTAGAAAATGAATATTTAGCTTGATTTCACTTCATTAAAGATGAAGATAAAATTCTGTGTCGACTGAACGATTCTGCTTTGTAGTTTTGATGTTAACTGGGCCCCCAAAATCCTCCTCACATGAGTCAGAAAAATATTAAGTTTTTTAGGTTGAGTGTATTTTGTTTAACACACAACAACAGCAACAAAATATAATAGCTTAAAATAGAAATGTTAACCATTGTCACATCTAAGTCATCATGTATACCCTCAGCGATATTCTATACTCAGGGAAACAATTATCTATATGCTATTAAAATGGAGAATATGAAACCAGATAATGGCAAACAAGGTCAGCTACATCTTCTTCTTTTAAATGTCCTAAGTTCTGCCCTCACCCCCAACTTAATAACCTTCCTGTCTCCTTCCACCCAGCCCCTGCTCTCAGGCCCACTGCTAACAACCAGGAGCCTAGTAGTACTCTGAAAAGACAGGTGGTCTGCATAATCCTTGGAAGCTTGTTGAGAGTTAATAGCAATTTGTTATGTATAAATATTTGCTAACATAAAACTAATAATTATATTTTAACATCAGACATTGTAATCTAAAAACATACTGGAGCAAATGTTGATTGTGCAGTATTATATGCCCATAACTATTCATTATTTGCCTTAGACAAATCCAGTCCTTAGTATATCAGGGTACATTTCAGGAGAAGATGTGCTGTAAAGCCATAATGTTGTAAAATTCTTAGTGGCAGTGTGTCTTTGCTCTTTGCTGGGTCACTAGACAAAGGATACAGTTGGATCATAAGGGTTTGTTGGACAGTAGGAGTATTGTTTCTTAAAGCACAAAGGACTTGAAAGAACTTAAAACTTAAATTTAACTTTTGTAAATTTGAATTACCTATGCTCAATGAAGATTATTAGAAAAATTATCATGTAGAAGAGCAAAATTTAATTCTGTCCTTCAGAACCACTGTTAACATCTCAATGTACTTTGATTTTTGTCTAAAAGCTTTTAAAATGTTATATACACAATGTAACTTTTTGCTCTTTTATTTGTGGTTACCTAGTTTCTACAAAATTACATATTCTATGGTCTTGATTTTAATGGATAAATAAGATCCAATATACATACTTAATAATGGTGTTTTTCTGACTTTGGGTCACAGTGTACTAGAGAGTCATGAAATCAATACATCCTTTGGTTTTGCTTTTAATAGGATAGAATGGGGGGGAGGGGGATATGTCTGTATATTATGTGTATTAAGGCTAAGTTTTGTTCCTTAAAGATCTGGTTTCATTTATATAAACATCATGATATACAATGTATTTCTAACTGTAGGCCATGATCAAAACAGTTCGCAAACCACTGCATTAACTTAATTAACTCTTCTTTTGTTCAACACTTGGATTGTTTTCAGTTTTCTAATGGTACAAGCCTGAGATGAACATTCATGTGTATAAATCATTGTGTCCAACTCAATGTATAGTCATGATAGAGTTCCAGAAGTGAAATCACTTGACCAAAGAATCTGGACCTTTTTGAGCCTCTGAATGCATTTTGCCAAATGCTAGAAATATTTAACCAGGGTAGAATCTTGAGCAATTCCCTTTCCATGGGAAGAATTGTTTCCCATTTATTTCTATAATCACTTAATATAATACATACCTGAGAAATTTTTTTAACTGTACAAAAAATATATAATGAAAAGTAAGGCTCCTTCTCATCTTTGGCTCCTAGTTTCCCTCTGTCAAGACAGCTACTAATGCTCACACGTGTCTTCCCAAAGACACTCTGATTAATAAGGTTGAGCGTATGGGTATAGACATTGAGATGGACACAAAGCTATCTCCCTTGTATTTGTTATACAAGTGACACCGTAACATAGACAACGATCTGGTCTGGAGTCATCATTTAACCTCCCAAGTGGAATTCCTAAAGTCATGCTACCAGCACCCCCTTTGCCATATTTATGAGTTGTGTATCCCTACCCATCTTAGGTGAGGTTTGCGCAAATTGTGAAGAATAATTTGGATGACTTAAAGGAATCCAGCAGCATCCTTTTTGTACAGATCAAGAATTCTTTGTAAAATAATCTCTCAAGAGGGAATCTAATTGTAACTAAGTAATTATTTCCAGAGAGTTAAGTCACAGCCTGTGTGTGATCACAGCTTCCTGTAAAATGAAGCATATAAAGATTAATGCTCAAGGCTGGACTGGGTTTTACTATAAAATTCCTTTCTTTTTTTGTGTGGCAGTTGAGCATTACTTTTATGAAACATATGTGATAAAAGTAGAATGTGAAATCTTAGTAACTCTTTTTCTTTTCTACAGAACTGGCAAGGGAACTGAATTTTTCAGTGGATGAAATCAATCAAATACGTGTGGAAAATCCAAATTCTTTAATTTCTCAAAGCTTCATGTTATTAAAAAAATGGGTTACCAGAGACGGAAAAAATGCTACAAGTATGCTGAAATTATATTACTTTAACTTTCACAACTGCATATATCCAATGTTTTAGATAAGCCTACTGTTAAGAAACCAGAGTAATCATAAAGTAATAGCAAGTCATTAAAGTTATACTTGTTTAATTTTAACACTGATATTCCAAACATCTATCTTTGGGAATCTTTTTAAGAAAGCAAATAGTAGAGAATTTTTTTTTTTTTTTTTTTTTTTTTTTTTGCATTTTGTCTTTAGTTCTCTCTGTGACCATCAAAAATGAAAATACAATTCTAGCTGTTAAATTGTGGGGTAGTAGTCAGAAGCACTCTGAGGCTACTGCTGTGGCTGGGGACGGATGCACAGGGAGAGGAAGGAAGAAGGTATAGGATGAAATCATTTTATTCAGCTTCATATGTGCTGGCAGAGAAGTCTCTAATATTTTTAGGTTTGACTTTGTTTAGTTTTGCTGGGGTGGTGGGAGGGGTGGTGCTGTCCCGTGGCCAATGCCAACCCACAACAATGGGAAGTAAGTTATTGTGGGTTTGCCAGGGTCAGTCTGACCTCAGTAAGCCGTTAAGATGGTCAATGTCAAATATGAGGGTGATCTATCTTGGCAGGCTGAAAGGAGAGGAACATGTTTAAAATTTTATTAGATCTCCTTGTAACTAAATGGAGTTTAGCTATTTTGAGGCCCATCTGCTTGGCATCTTACAGTGGAATGAATGTTGCTGTCATCACACACAGCTTCTCAAAAGTGATTCTTGAGACCCTAACATGACTTCCCTGTAATGGTGGGCTTTTTGAGCCCTCTGGATGGTGACATGGCAGAGCTCAGTCAGGAGGAGCTGAATAAACTCTAGGCGGGTCAAGAAAGCCGTGCCTTTGTGTGGATATTGTGGTGACTGGAAGAAAATCACTTAATCGGGTTTTCAACCCTCTTTTCTCCTTTTTCAGCTGATGCCTTAACTTCGGTCTTGACAAAAATTAATCGAATAGATATAGTGACTCTGCTAGAAGGACCGATATTTGATTATGGAAATATTTCAGGCACCAGGAGTTTTGCAGATGAGAACAATGTTTTCCATGACCCTGTTGATGGTAATTGAATTTAGCGTTCATATTTATTTAATCATTTGATAAACTTTGAAAGTGTGGAGGACAAGGCAGCCACTTAAAACCAACTAAATTGTGATTTGCTTGACTTCATTTCTCATTTTCACAGCATCTTCTCTGCCAGAGTCTGGAAATAAACACTCTGATAGAACAAACTTGATAAATGTCTGTTACATAAAATACACATAATGAGGTATAAAAGCATAAGTTAACTGTTGGATATTCAATAGTTGGTATTTGAAAATTTTTTACATGACCAAGTGGAAGAAAATTTCATATCTAGAGAATGCATTGTGGTTGTCATTTTCATATTTACGTAAAAAACTAGTGAACTCTTTTATTAGTATATTGGTAAGACCAAATTGTGAGTTATTTTTACCAAATAACCAAGGTACTGGGTCAAGTTTAAGCATAGAGTAGACAAATTGTTAAATAAAATGGTGAAATCTTGTTTGGGGACCAAGTATTTAAGCGCTTACTGAAAAAGCCTAATGCATCTCTCAAAAACATGTTTTACTTATTTAGCATTATTTTAACTTCATATGCTTCCATTTATTGTTTGGAAAAACCGTGCCTGATATATAAAAGTCGGTGTCATTTCTAATTCAATGAGCACAGATGTCACTAACAACATAATTCATTTTTTACATTAAATTAATTTATATAATAATATTATCATTTTTCCTTCAATTTCCTATGTAAATTGGGGCTTTTTTAATCAAAGTATTAAGTAAAGGATAACAAATATCTTACTATGTTTTTCAAGGTGTTGTCTTCCTTTACAAATGGAAACGTATTCTGATAATGAATTTTGAGTAAAAAATGATGATGGTGTGGAGGAAGGAAGAAGAGCTAGGGATACTTTTCTATCCCAAGTTTTGAAAATTATGGCATTTTTCCCCGTTTTTAAACTGGCAAAGTTAGACTAACAAGAATCAGTAACTTCTAGTTCTACATATGTTATGTGGCAAAGATGGCAAATTCTTAAAAAGTTTCTGCTTACTAACGTTAAAGCTAACAGAAAATTCAAAGCATATCTTATTATCCATATAACATAAACACGATGGGCAATAGTGTCTAAAGTGGTTTCTTTATAAGCTTATAAATACCATCAATTGGGGCAGGACACCTGGGTGGCTCAGTTGGTTAAGCATCCAACTCTTGATCTCAGCTCAGCTCTTGAACTCAGGGTTGTGAATGTGAGCCCCTCCTTGGTTTCCATGCTGGCTGTGAAGCCTACTTAAATACATACATACATACATACATACATACCATAGAACCTTGGAAAAAAGCTCTCTTCAAGGCCTTGTCTTATATGTGAGACCATATAATGGTAACCAATCTCTTTGCACTAAAGAAAGACCATTATATCAAATTCTGAATGATTGCCAAGTTACAGTTTATGGAATCTTTTAATATTATTTTTTGGGAAAAGAAATTAAGAGAACTAATAAGCAAAAAAAAGAAAAAAAGAAAAAAAAGAACAAGTAGGATAACCAGAAAATAATGGAAATAGTCAATAGAATTGAAAGCTTTATTTATTTGTAACATTTTAAAATCAGAATAGAATGAAATAAATTCCCAAGGGCTTTTTGTGGCTACATCTTAATATTTTATATTTCTTATTTTAAAAATTCGTAGGAAAATTTAGGAATGTGTATATGAAGTAAATTTCACTTGTGCAGATTATGAACCTCAGTTAATGTCAGCCAACTTTTCAATAAGATTCTGGTTTATAGGTGACTATACTTACCTACAGTAATTTGAATTTACCACAAAAGCTAAGTTGATATTTGTCGTGGACTGATGGGAAAATTAGGCTTTAGTTTTGTAGACCATTAATTCAGAAAGTGTGCTTGGTTGCCTTTTTTTTCCTGTCTCTCCTCTTGGTGGAACTTTTATGAAGCCTCCTTTCCTCACCATGACCAGACCATTGTTCACTTCTTTCTCTGCTGAAGGAGAAAAATGTCCCCTTTGTCCACACAGCGAAGGTTAAAACAAGGGAACTGCTCCCTACCTCCCCACTGAGCAGGCTGGTGTTTCACAGTGTTGTTGTGAATATTCAGAGAGCTCTTTGCAAATGGCTTTCTTCCTGTCTCTGTCGTGTATCATTTCTTTTTTCTATTTGAGTTGTGATTCTGAGTGGTCTGCATCACCAAAGTCACTAAGACCTCCATGTGCACCACAAGTCTTTCATCTCTGTCACATTATGACACCTGAAAGCTTTCCTTGGAGTCTTTTCTACTTTATCTGCTTCTCAAATCCTTTTCCTAACATCTTTTTAGACTTTTTTTTCCCCAGTGCTATTGCTCTAAAGTCTAATAATAATTTCTTTCCAAAGATTAAATTTATTTTTCTTCGCTGTAAATTTCATGTGAAAAAAAAAGAAAAAAAAGAATGAGAGTCGGGTAGCATTGCTCCTATGTAAAGCTCTTCAAATGAGTTATAAGTAATTAATTATAACAATTGTGGCTTGCTGTATGCAGTCCACCACCATATGGATTTTGCATGCTGAAAGTAGAAAGCTAATAAATTTGACCGTGGAATAAATGTATTTTATATAACGACAGCTAACTTTTTATTGGATTGAATTAGTCTGTATATTTAAGTTACTGTATTAAAATTATCAAAGTTGATAGAAACCATTTATATCTTAATTAATTAGTGTTCTGTTTTATTATAGTTTGCACTAGTCTTTTATTTCATTGTATTACATTTAGTTGAACTAAACCAATAAATTTATGAACATTGTTCTGTAACTCATCATACATTTTCATACCTGATATAATTTAATTCATTCCATGTGTTTTGTTTGATGTACTCTAATTCATTCCAGTCAGTCCAAATGTACTGTCTTCCATAGGTTATCCTTCCCTTCAAGTGGAACTGGAAACTCCCACAGGGTTGCACTACACACCACCCACCCCTTTCCAGCAAGATGATTATTTTAGTGATATCTCTAGCATAGAGTCTCCCCTTAGAACCCCCAGTAGACTGAGTGATGGGCTAGTGCCTTCCCAGGGGAACGTAGAGCATTCAGCAGATGGAGGACCTCCAGTCGTAACTGCAGAAGACACTTCCTTAGAAGACAGCAAACTCGAAGACTCAATGCCTTTAACAGAAATGCCTGGCACAGTGGATGTAGATGAGAGCCAGTTGGAGAATGTATGTCTGAGTGAGTATCCTCAATACCTCGGAAGTATGGCTGGGGTCCCAAAAGATGTTAAACCAGCAGAGCCACTGAAACAAACTAGTAAAGTAAGAGTAAGCTCTGAGCAGCAAGAGAAAGGAAAATCTGGTCCTGATGAGGAGATGACGGAAGAAAAACTCAAATCTCTATTTGAGGACATTCAACTTGAAGAAGGCGTAGAGTCTGAGGAGATGACAGAAGAAAAAGTACAGGCTATTCTTAAACGTGTTCAGCAAGCAGAACTGGAAATGTCTTCAATTGCAGGTTGGCAGAACGAGACATCAGGTGGAAACCTAGAGCCCCCTGCTCAAGCTCGAAGACTAACCGGTGGGTTACTAGAAAGACTGGATGACAGGTATGACTCCATTTCAGAAAAAAGGAAAGCGAAATACAGATTACATGTTAATAGTTTGTTTTAAACACCTACTTTTTAGCACTTACTCTTTTTCTAAATTACCATTCCAGTTTGGGGATAATACCTGCTTTAAAGGTTGGTTCATTCTGCTAATCTGGAGAGGGAAACTCACACGAAACTCAATTTAATTCTTAAAACTACTGATAGCCTGAAGCAAAATGTAAAAAGTTTTACATGCATGCCAAAGATGTCTGTGTTTACTTTAGAAGACTACTCTTTTCTAGTTTGTGACTTGTCTGATTTTTTTCACAAAGCTAGTAATTAATATGCTTTCAAAATAATGGGGTAAATAAAACTCCACGTCTTTTAGAAATGCAAACCTTTCTATGATTTCCTGACTTCAGACTTTAAAAGTCATATGTAATTCTTCACTCCAAATAATATTGCCATGATAGAAATTTGACTACAACCAAAAGAATTCCCTAATCATGAATCTGGTTCTTTTTGATACTGGACTTCCTCTAGAAAGGTAAGAGCCTAGTGTCCTTCAGACATTGGTTCAAATCCCACTGGCATTAGGTTTGCATTTTGTGACTCTGGATGAATTTCTAAGCTGTAAGAACGTCACTTTAACCGACTTTAAAAATAAGAATACTACTACTTTCCTCACACAGGTTTACAGATTGAAGAAGGAAGCCTATAGAATGGCCACCAAATGGCTGCTACAAATAGTCTGTCAGTAATAGATGGCATGATTTTTATTTATGCATACATCAGACTAAAATATAACTTACTTCAGTGGCAACTAGTGATAACCTCAGGTGTTTTTGCATCCAATTTAAATTTATTTCATAACCATGTTTAATATTTTCATATGACTGGTAAAGCTTCTTGCTCAATGAAAATTCCCAAAGAGGGAGCTTGTAACATTTTGCAAAAAAGGAGTTTACAGAGTTCTTTTTGAAGAATAAGACCAAAGAGTTCTGTGCTCACCCTACCAAAGACAACAAATAGCACTAGTTTTGATGTCTGTGTTCTAATATAGTCACATTAATTTATAGTTACATAACAGGAAATAGATACAATTATGTTACAGCATCTTTGCAGTGTGCTGGGACTGTTTGTACTTATACATATGGAATAGGGTGTACTATGGATAGGTGTTTTTTTTATATAATCACAATTTGATTTATAAGAATTCACACGTACTCACAGACATATACAATACATAAAGAACATTGCATTACGCTTATCAGTGCCTTCCAAATTCTGTAGATAATAAGCAAAGACCCTAAAAACAATGCACAAGCTAGAAAATAAAACCCATACTGATACCAGTAAAAATTAGAAGTCACTTTAAAAGAAAGTGTTGGAAGAGAAAGATTTGTAATAGTCCGTTAAAAGGAAAATAGTCCTCACAGGACCTAGAAGCAACAGGTAAGCAACAACACCCTGCTCACCAGTGGGGGTCAGCACAGGTCAGGAGCCAAGAAAGATGAGACTCAAGCAAGGCTATTGTGGTTTGCAAAGGCACGCTGGCAAGACCCACAATTGGAAAACCAGAGACTGGAACATGGGGTTCTTGGGGATGTCAGGGCTCTCAAGGAATGCATTTTGTTCTCTGCCAGCAGTTTTTTCACTGGCAATATTAAAGCTTTGGAGATCTCCTCCTCCTTAGATTCCCTCATGGGGAGGCCCATGAACCTCCCAGGGTGACTTCCTGAGATCTCAAATCCAAGTAGCTATTGCAGTGCAATTAAACAAAATAAAACAAAAACAAGGACAGCATAACTAGGCAGGTTGGGCGGGGCAGAGCTGGGGCCCTGTGTAGCACCTCATCACCCCAAAACTCAAACCCATGAGAGACCCTCACAGTTTGAAATCCAGTGACCATATTTTTCATGTCTTTCTATTTTATGCCTTCAAGAGTAGTTTACAACATGGTAGTGAAAACTTTAGAGCTTCTGAAGCCCACTTTCAGCCATGTATTGGCATTGTAAATTTCCACATCTTCTCTTTTGCAGCCCTGATCAGTGTCGAGATTCCATTACCTCATATCTCAAAGGAGAACCTGGAAAATTTGAAGCAAATGGGAGCCACGCAGAAGTCACTCCAGAAGCAAAGACAAAATCTTACTTTCCAGAATCCCAAAATGATATAGGGAAACAGAGCGCTAAGGAAACTCTGAAACCAAAAATCCATGGATCTGGTCGTGTTGAGGAACCAGCATCATCACTAGCCGCCTATCAGAAAGCTCTAGAAGAAACCAGCAAGTTTGTAATAGAAGAGCCTAAACCCTGTGTGCCTGTCAGTATGAAAAAGATGAGTAGGACTTCCCCTGCAGATGGCAAGCCAAGGCTTAACCTGCACGAAGAAGAAGGGTCCAGTGGGTCTGAGCAAAAGGTATGCCATCTAGTTTTCCAGTACACTGTCGTTTAAACCAAAAGTCCTGATGCTTCACTTTGTTTGATTAGTCTTGTAACATTGAGCCCAAGGTTCTTTATGATGACCCAGTTGTAAATGTAACACTAATGGAGGGGGTGAACAAAGTGCTAGGTGGAACATATGCTATTGGATTACACCTTCATTCACTGAGAAGGAAAAAGCAAGCAGCATCAATTCAGCTATTTTTCAGGAGGAAGGAGAACTACAGAGATGTTATGCTTAAGGTCCAGTGTTAATTTGGTCTGGTATTTAGGTTTCCTAACTCCCAACCCAGTCTTCTTTCTTATGGAAGGAGGATAATTATTCAGACCTTTTCTGGTGGTTCTGCATAATTTAAAGAGTTTATAGCATGTGACCCATCTAAGAGCTCTACCCTATAAAAGTGTGTTTTAAAAATTGGAGAAACATAGTGCCCAAGCCTAAAATGAGGTGGGTATATACCATGGTGGATTGACAGCATTTAGAAATTGGAAGTTAGAGGTCTCATTTTAATAATTTTTATATCTAAGTTGATGATTATCTTAATATTCATTTTTAAAAATTTGAAAACCTTACTGTCAGAATTATTTGCACTTTGTGCTCCGTGTTCTTGTACCATCTAATAGATTTGTATTCGTTCTTTGAGGTTTATCATTTTTAGATATTAAAAACTTAAAAACTTTAGAACTGAAATTATAGATGGATATAAGAAAATAAAAATTAGCTCTATTTACTACATTCTTTTTTTTTTTTTACTGCTTTTTGCTCTCTCCATTATTGTGTCTTTTCCTGAACTGCGCAGTGGGCGCGTAGACTGAGACATGGGCATCTTTGGAACAGTAGCACCTACAGTTTTCCCTAAAACATCAGGTTGGCTTAAGATCTACCGCAGTGTTTTAGGTAGGACAAAAAAAAGTCTTTTGTAAAATATTGAGTCCATGATTAACTCCTGCTTTAGAAAAACTTTAATAGCAAACTCCCAGTCACTCAGGAGCTAATTATCAGCTTATCAACTAATCATATCCTTTCCTTTTCCCTTCTGCAGGCTATCTTTTGACCATTTTCCTGCATGTTAGGAGGGAAAGTGAGGGGAAGTAAAATGCTAAGGCCTTCCTTTCACTTCCTGACAAATGGGTTTTGAATATTGATTTCTTTCAGTTCATTCTAGTATATTTACGCAGTGCGACCTTGGATGTTCCCTTTTAAAATGAGTCCACAAAATAGAGAAAGAAGTGATAACATAGTGATGTCTTAACTATGAAAGTTTATTCTGTAAAGCCTATTAAAATCCATAGAAAAGGTCTGAAATCAAATGATCATATACCTGTAAATAAACACTTCTTATATGTACACATGCAAACACATTGGCCATTGGGGAACCAGGGAGAGGGCAAAAGAGGGTTTGAAAATGAAAGCCTTAACCCTGAATGGAAACTCAGCTGAGTTCATCAGTACTGGAACATAATTGCTATTAGAAAATGTTTTCAAGGTTTCTTATAAATGAGATTGTGCTTTTGGGATTGGTCTAAGTAGATTCCCTAAGAACCCAGCCTTACAAGAAATCCAAAAATGTTCAGGATGTGCCCTTTGTGGCTAGACCATAGTGCATTAGCAACCAACTAAGTCATCTGATGTATGATCTCAGAAAACAGCCCCCTTTTTGTCCCCTAAAAAATCAGGTCAAAAGTCCGGGTGCGGTTCTTACACGGATGACTGCCTGCTGTTACAAGGTAAACTTCTGCTACTTTCCAACTCTTTCAAAGCAGTGACCCATGGCAAGAAGTACTAAGAAAATTGTTTGGTCTCCTAGTTACCCTCTTTGCCAATTCTAGAGAATTCTTTAAAGGGAATCCTGATCGAGATTCTACTACCATCTTCTCTCTACCCTCCACCTTCAGATTAGCAGGGAGAATGTGGAAACAAAACACAGGCCGAATGGCCCCTTTCTATTTTTATAATTATGTCAATCATAACATACTTGACATCTAGGCTTGGTAGTGTTTGCATTAATGTATGTTCTGCTTTTTAATTTACCCAAGTGAAAATCTTCCCCAGTTTACGATCCGTAATTAATTCTGAATAATTCTGATTGAATTTTTCCCTTTTCTTCATCTAATCTACTGATCTCTGAATGCAAATTAGAAATTCTTTTTTTTTTTTCCCCACAATAGGAACTCCTTCCCTTTTTCTGCTTCTTTGAGCCATTTCAGGGCCTTCTTTCACAATACTTGGATCCTTCTAAGTTTTCTGAATTTATGGTCTTTTCAAAAAAACTTCAAATTTCATAAGGAACTTAGCAGCCAGTAGATCTTTGCAGGGAATAAGGAACTTGAAAACTCTTTCCTTTTGACACCATGTTATTTAGTAGGGTATTTTGTTCAAATGAAATTTCTTACAAAGTCAAGATTGATATTACTATAATATTTCAAAATATTTGTTAACTATACCTTTGGTGGAAAATGGCCTACTTCATTATCTATTTGAGAAACATTCCATAAATCACATTAGCTAACACTGATACCTCCTGTAACAATTTTACTTTTTTCCCCCCTATTGATACCAACACTGCCATTGATTGTTCCAATGGATATTAACTATAGTTTCTATCTCTGAGACTATCAGATTCAGGGTAACTAGCAAACTTAGAAAACAAAATACCAGAATTATTATCAGAATTCCACCATTAAATTTTGAAATAAAATCATTCAGTAAATAGTGTTCACCATGACATTGAAATAGAAACCGAAGATATTTTTCCCTTTGAGTTATGAACTATGTGGCAATTCCTCTTCATTCTCATTGCCTAAAAATTAATATTTGTGCAATTACTGTATTCTTGTCTATGCCATATTCTTGTCTGTCAGGTGTTTTTTCTGTCCTAATTTCATATCAATTCTTTAAATTATTTTTTAATCTTTATTTTTGAGAGAGAGAGAGACAGAGCATGAGCAGGGGAGGGGCAGAGAGAGAGGGAGACACACAATCTGAAGCAGGCTCCAGGCTCTGAGCTGGCCAACACAGAGCCTGACTTGGGGCTCAAAGACACAGACCATGAGATCATGATCTGAGCTGAAGTCGTACTCTTATTAACTGACTGAGTCACCCAGGTGCCCCTTTTTTCCTTTTTTTTTTCACATCAGTTCTTTAAAATAAGACTCCAAGCTTTCACATGTTTTATATTATTCTTTCATTCATTTGCATAAACTCTTGCTGAGTACGAGTTGCATGTTAGGTGCCAATTATACTGCTAAAAATTCCTGTTATAAATGTATGTAGCGAATTATACTGATGTAAATTCTTTACTTTTTTATAAATTTCAAATAGCTTTTGATAAAGTTGTCAAATCTGACCAAAATTTCATTGAAATTAGACATACTATACCTCTTTAATGAAAGGTCAAGTGAATATAGATTTCAAACTAGTTTTAAATGAATATTAATTTTTCTTCAAACTAATAATTGGTAGCATATAGTTTCTGATGCCAAAATGTCTCTTATTATTATTTTTATTATTTAATTACACTGATCTTTACCATATATATGCACATACAGATCAGTGTAATTAAATATATCCATTACTATATGCACACACATATATACACACATATACAGAGGAATTTCATTTAGAATCCTGCTCAAAATTTTCTTCCATCTAAACTTTTTTAAAGATTCTCACAAATACATATCATGATTTTCCTTAGCAGGGAAAACCAGCAAGTGAAAGTAATTCTTTTTTGATTTCCCTTCTCAGAATGTCTTTTATTTTAAATGTGATGGTAAAATTATTATACTAAAAAATGCATTTATCAGGACTTGAAAGACAGTGAGAGTGATTCGAGCTCAGAGGAAGAACGGAGAGTCACTACCCGAGTTATTCGCCGGCGTTTGATTATAAAGGTATCCTGTAGCCGGATGGTGATGGGGCATCGCTATGTGATTAGAAAGTCCTTCCTTGTGGCCTTGAAAATTTAGCATGCTTGATAACTAAGTGGCTCTGTGTATGTTTCTTTGCATATTTGAAAGCTTGTAAGAACAACCAGCAACAAGGAAAAGGTTGTGTTGCATGGTAGTGAGTGTTCTGTCTAGGCCTGTGTTTGACATGTGACAGCTGTAATTTTGTCTGGGAATTCTTGGTATTTGTATCCTGCTTTCCCTCAAAGTGTTATATGTGAACAAAGATTTTATCTTGGTTTATATCAAATGAAACGTTCAATCGAAACCTCCGAGGCCACAGTGAGGTATGAGGTCAGGTCAAGAAGGAGAATGAAATAATTAAAAGGCTCCCCTCCTCAGCCTCAAATTCCTACTGCCTGAACAGATAGATCTTAAGTAAAAACCAGTTCTTTAATACCAAACGATGGCTGAGAATTTGGAGTAATAGCCTGGCATGGATGTATGTAACAAACAAAATTGGGCAAAACCTTCTGAAAAAAGGCTTTTAACTTGACTAACATACAGAAAATCAGTCTGTATTTTTACATATACGAAGCAGTTTTTACTGGAAGTGAAAAATATCATTCTCCCCCTGCTACAACACAGTTGAACACTATGAATAAACCTTCATTTCCCCCCACAAAGGCCTTTTGAAGCACTGACTGTATGCATGGTAAGGTCCAGCAGAACACTTTTCACAGCCTGTGCTTGTCTTCATTACTCTCTTTAGAGAGAGATTTCTTGATGTTAGAATAATTGACTACAGAAACTAGGAAGCCATTTTCAACACACAGACCTTTGAAGGTGGTCCAAATAACTTGAGGCTCCTTGGTTGACAGCTCTGGAGAGAAAGAAAGGAAGGGAAATATGTATTGAAAACCATTTATCAAATTTATCCTCCCTTTCCAAAGTGTCAGGAGGCCCAGCAGAGAGCAGAGAAGTTGGCTTAGGTATCTAAAACTTTTTAATCCTGCTGCTTGTATTTTTCATGTAGATCAGATGAAAGAAGAGGACAAAATCTGCCAAATCTGCTCTAGTATAGTTTTTCTAAGACTCTGGAAGCATTAGAGAAGAAAATAGGTCCTTGTCTGAATCTTAAACTATGCACAAATCAATCATGAGCTCAATAGATAGCTATCAAAAAAAAAAAAAAAAAAAAAAAGCACGAATCACTTTGAAAATTCCATATAGGCAAGCCAAATTACTTATGGGTGTCCAGCATATCCAGCATATTTGCAAGTATTCACCTCCCACACATTCCCTGGGATTAGGAGGAAAGAAATAATACAGGTTTTCTGAAGGAGTTAAAGCCATACTCTTTGCTCAGGCAGGATTTGTTCTTCCCAGAATCAGTGTCTTCAAGAAATGATATTTTAAAGTGAAATGTCCTGAAAAAGCACACCGAACACATTGTCTTGTAACTTGCTTTTTATGCTAATATATGACATACTGGTGTCACCTCCAAATCCACCTCACTCCTTATAAAAGCTGCTCATTATATGAGTTGACTCTCCTGTATATAGGACAGAAGAAAATAAACATAATCCTGCAAAAAAAAGTGAGAGAGAGAGAGGATAAAGAAGTTTTACTCTAAAGAATACAAAAACAAAATAATAAAAACACAAAACCCATCAAATCAATGAGGGTTATTTCACTTGGTCTAGAATTCTAGATATGCATTAGCAAGCTAGCTTTTAAGTAATTTTGTTAGAGTGTGTTATTTATATATTTGAGCTTAATATAAAATTAAGCATGTGTGATATATAAACATTTTTATTAAGGGCTTAAGTTTAAAAGACGAAATTATGCTATGATGGCTTCATAAAACAGAGGAGTCTGTGTTCTCTTCAAATCCCCACTTCTTGAAGTTTAATTTTAGGGAGGTTGAGTTGGAATGATCAGAGCATAGGTTTTATAACTGGGGAGTGCATTGTGTACACAATAGAGTCACTCAACAAATTTGGAGAAACCAAAACCTAAAAAAAATAGCTATAATTGAAAACTATAGATATAATAAAAATCTTTATAAATTACATGTATAAGAATCTTTCTGGTTACTCTTTTTCTGTTCAGAGTTTCAGGGCAGTTAGAAAGGATCACATTTCTGTTGCTTTTCTCTTCATGTGTTGGTATCTTTCTGAGATAAAAGCTGAAAACTGCCGTCATATACAGTAACTGGGATGTGGGAACTGCCTCTGTCAAAAACATGAAAGGAGAATGTTAGGGTGGAAAGGAATCATTGATACTAAAATCACTCATTTTCCAAGGTGACAAAACCAAGGGACTGGAGAGTGGTTGGTTTAGCCCAAATCACACTCCAGTACAGTAGCACTTCTGGAAGGCCCCAACCCCAAACCTAATCTCGAGCCCTCCAGTGCAGCACCTTCTACCTGCTTTTTCCACAACACTGTGTTCTCCAGAATAAATAAAAAAGGAATAGCTTCTTATAGACCAAATTAGACACTTGGCCACTTAAACCTTTCCAGCGGCCTGGAAGAGGGCAGCCGTGGGCTGTCTCTCCTGGAAATTATCTGACAGGATTGGAATGCTGAGAATTTGGCCTGCTTCATGGAGGTTGTCCAGCCTTGGGCTGAACCAGCATATTTATGCTGTTTGCCATAGTGATCCCTCTAACGTTTAGGATCTCGGAGTTGAAAACTATTGTGGGGTTGTTCCATCTCTCCCAGGACTAGCTGTGGCTATGCACGGTCCACATAAGCAGTAGGTGTGCTCAGGATTCCATTACAAGTGTGGGTGAATCTGTCTTCCTAGCCATAAAATTTGTACAACTGATGGGGTGAAAGTATAATTTTATGATTTGTCTCTGTAATGTCATATGCAGGTTCATCCATTTTTTATGAAGTTTTTTTTTTAATTTTTTTTTACATGTACTGTATTCAAGTCTCTAAGGAATAAGTCCAACAAACTCTTCCAATTGTGTGGGGACTTTTAGATTTTATAAGCATATTAATTTATTTCTATATAATTTGATAATATCACAGTTGTTTCAAATGCTTCGAAGCAGTTTCAGTAAATTACTCAGTCCTATGAGCTTGTTTATTTTATTCACTTAGCAAAGACAGTGATTACAAAGGTAAAAACTTTAATTCGCAGCCAAACTATTGTGAAGTTAGGTAGGATTCAGATAACTGAATTTTTATTATATAGTTCAACTGTATTTTTATTTCTGCTGTTGAACTTTTTGCTAACTTCTGAATTAAGTTTACATATATGTTTTCCCCAAATCAAGCAACTCAAAAGTATATAAAGTTTGATCTACTCTTTCCATTTCCCAGAGGTAACCACTTTTCACGAGCTTCAGGTTATTTTGATGTACATATATTAATATATATATAAAATGTACATGCACTTTATATACATGTAAACACACATTCCCCAAAGTGAGTTTCTCAGAATATAAAAATGGGTTATACTATCACTTACTGCTATTATAATAACTTGCAAAGTTATATATGTCACATACATGGTATTCTTTCCACTTGGGGGAGAAAGCTAAAGTTTTAATGTTCTATACATCAGACAAATTGGTACATTTCGTACTGGTTTTCTTTCCTTTTATTCAAGGACAGAGGAATAAAAGCTATAAAAGGCAGTGCCTCTAGCAGAGGTCCAAAGGGAAGTACAGCTAGTCTACATTAAGGTGGCCACTGGGGATGATACTGTGACACCATATGTGCTGTGATTTTCCTCTGAAGTAGGAAAGGAGAAAGTGGGGGGGGAGGGGGGGAGGTGTTGCCAAAAATAATGCCATCAACAAGACCAGGGGGGAAATTTTGCCTACTTAAAGGTACAAACTGTTGTCTAGAACTTTAGGAACTAATTAGAGGTTATTTTCTGTCATTAAAGATGGATGATTTTTTTTTAAGAACATGTTTCCTGACTCCTGTCTTCCCTCTTTATCTAATGGATTCCTAACTAATCTCCCCCAATTTAGTGAGTTTGTACATCATAACACAACTTACTTTGGCCTTATTAAAGCACTAATTGATTGTATTTAATGGCCAATTATGGTTAAGAGAGGTATCTTTATCTTTAGCTATACATAAACAGTATGGGTTTTCAGTAGGAAACAAAGAAAATGCCTACATGCCAGACTAGATCTAAACAACTTCTATGGCTTGTTATTTAGAAGTAGGACTTTAATTTTTTCTAAGGCTATTAATATAAATCCATTTACTTCTATTATTCACTATATTTATAAATATACCTTCTTTCACATTTCTGTCAGAGACTTTCCAAACAGTTAACTGGCATCTTTCCCCACAAAAGGGTCCATTCATAATGTATCCAATAGGATTCTACTTTACTGGATTTTCCTGGGATCCTCAAATTACCTACTATGCAAAACACCAGACATTTCCCAGAGTTAGCTCAAAAACATTTCATTTTTTCATGTTTAAACTGTAATGAAATCTTTCATCACCTCTTATTATTGGCTTTTCTGCTTCTTTATGCCTTTGTTTTCAAAATAAAATGAAATTCATTTTTTTTCCCAAAATATATGAAACCACCCACAGGAAATATAAATAACACTTCCATAAAAAACTTTTTGCAGATTTTAGTGCATTTAAGCATGAGACCTCCCTCTACATTTTTCCAATCCCCTTCCCTCTCTTAAGTGTGGTAATTGAAGCAAATCATAAGCAAGAGCCAAAGGGAGCTAAACATGAGCAGCAAGAAACATCATGTTTTATTTTCATCCCACCTCCCTCCCTCTCTACCACAGTGAGGAAAATGAACCCATGTCTCACCCAGTCATGAGCTATAAGCCCATAATCTAGAAGAATACAAAGTCATTTTGTAAAAAGAAAAGAATGAAAACAATTTTGGCAGCAAAACAAGGTAATGTTTTAGTCTTTACTCTGTCATTTTAAACCGGCTCTGCCTTTCTACTGGCTGTGACATAAAGCAGTCATAGAACATTCTCACCATTGGCTGGTGCTGACAAAATTATCAGAGCTACTACCCTTTCCAGCCCAACAACACTGCAAGAGTTAGAATCCTGGCTCTCCCAGAAATGTAGCTGTCAACTTCGTGATCTGCCATTTTCCCTAAAATAACATCAGGTGAACAACAACTACAGTACATTGTTCTAACAGCATTGTCCCGGCCACCTTTTCACCAAGAAGTCTGACTAGCAGGTCACTAGGTCTGTAGAGTAGGTCTGCGCTTAAGATGTTTGTCCTTGTTCCCCCAAACTAAGTGGCACTAACTGAATGTTGAATACCAGTGAAGAAGGTTATATATTGCATATATAGCCCCATTTTTGCTCTCTGAGTGGTTTTTCTTTTTTTTTTTTATGTTTATTTATTTTTGAGACAGAGGGAGACAGAGTGCGAGTGGGGGACGGGCAGAGAGAGAGGGAGACACAGAATCTGAAACAGGCTCCAGGCTCTGAGCTGTCAGCACAGAGCCCGATCCGGGGCTCGAACCCACGAACTGTGAGATCATGACCTGAGCCGAAGTCGGATGCCCAACCGACTGAGCCACCCAGGCGCCCCTGGTTTTTCTTATTGTACAATCATAGAGCCAAATAGGGAGATATTAAGGAGCCATATAAATCTACCAAGCTGGAAAATATGAGCCCAACTTGGGGAGTTAAGACTTTATTCCATTTTTTAAATTCACCAGAGGAAGATCTTTGACAGTTTCCCCTTGTAAATCAGATAACAGTCACTAACTGAAAGATATCATCATCTTAAATCCCTTTAGTACTGATCTTTTCTTTTCTTTTTTTTGTCTGTGGCAATAGAGATTAGATGATCCATCATCACATAAGACCCCTTCACTTGAAGATAGTATTCAGAAATTGTGTACACCATCAGACATAGTTATTCTCATTTTAATACCTCCAAAAAGCTCAGTTTTAAAGAAAAACATGATATTCTCTGTACTCTGAACTTCACTTTTTAAAAAAAGTCTATCTTACCCTTAGTAAATGAATTTTTAAATGAAAAAAAAAAAAAAAAACTAATAAAGACAATAAATGTAATGCCCCAACTAAGGTACCATCTTAATTTAGATTAAGGAAAATACAACCTAAAAATTATTTAGAGATTTGGTAGGACTAATTCAGAAACACAGTGCTCAAAATGAGGCGATCTAATTAGAGCTCTAATCATTGACTTTTTTTTTTCTTCAAAAAATGAAACCTTTTGGTTTATATAGCATTGTGTAACTGTGTTTTATAATTTTTCCTTCTTGGAGTTGCCTGCTAACCGTCAGTCTTGTACATACCTAAGGCTTACTGCTTTGACTGTTGTGGCCTAAGTAACCATTAGAGGAGTCAGCCTTTTCCCTTTGCCCTGGAGTAGCAAGCAGAATTTATACTTTTCTCTAAAACTCTGCAGAGCATGTGTGTGGCCTATGGAGTGCTGTGGAGATCTGTCCATCTAGTATGTTGCTAATCTCTATGCCACATCCTTTAGGGAGAGGAAGCAAAAAGCATTCCTGGTGAATCTGTCACAGAAGAACAATTTACTGATGAAGAAGGCAACCTCATCACCAGAAAAGTAATCATCATTGGGATTTTACGCTTCTCTTGGGATTTAGATTTTTCTACTGTTTGCTGTAGTGTCACCCCTTGAAACAGAAACAAAAATCTCACTATTGCTTCCTACAGATCACTCGGAAAGTAATAAGACGAATTGCTATCCCACAAGAGAGAAAACATGATGACATGGTAATGGAGAGGGGCTGCCAGAGAAAAAGAGGATAAACACTTTGTGAACTTTCTAGAATACGCTGCTAACAGGCTGGCATCTGCAGTGTGGCAGCTTGAAGTGTTTGCTGCTTTTGACATCCTGTGCATTTGATCAGGGTCAAAGAAAAAGACTTCTTCTTAACGTTCTTTAACATTATATATTTTTTACTGTCTTCAGAGTTTTCAGAAATAAGTTCATTTATGGAGAGTAGAATGTGCTGGTTACAGCATGTGAGAGAAATAAAATTAAAACCCTCTCTCACCACCAGACCCCTGGGCAGCACCCCCCCCCCCCACTTTGGCCTCCCACCCAGTGCTTTGCCTGAAGCTTAGTGCCTGCCTAGGGGGAGGGTGGAGAGCACCTGAGACAGGGCACTCACTTCCAGCAAAGGTACAGGGTTTCAATGTTAGAATGGCAAAAAGCTCACATCAAATCCATACATTTTTCCCTTTCCAGTAAGTTCTACAAAGGGAAATCTGAATTCCCTCATCTTAACCCGAGGAGGGCTCTCCTCTCTGGGTTTATAACAGCCCATATGCAATGTGTCAGTTAAAGAACTAATCTTAACCACTGTGCAGTGTAACTCAGCAAATGAAACTCCATCTCCCAGACAAAACACCTCTGGCTATTTGTCATTCCTTTCCTTTTCTCATTTTGAAAATAGAAACTCCAATAGCCTGTGTTTACATAAGAAAAAGTGCACTGAAAATTTCTCAAGACTAACTCAAAAGATTGGAAAGGCTACTGTGTTTCTGTTATAAAGCTGGGAAAAGTGGAGTATTTGTACAATTTTGCTCTCAGGGAAAAGTATCCCTGGTGCTCAGTGAAGAGAGGTCTTGTTTTATGGAAAATGGATGATTGCTTGATCTGCAGTAATGAGGAAGGGGTTCGTAATTCCACAAATTAAAAAAAAAAAAAAAAAGTCCCTCAGATCAACAACATTCCTATGGTGTTTAGTTCATGATCAGTGCTTTCCTGAGAAATTTTAGTCTCAATACAACAGATTGCTTAAAATTCTGTTGGCTTAAGAAGAAATAAATTATAATTTACTAATATTTGTTATAATTTGGGTTTGGGTGCCTTGAGAGCTTTGGTGGTGATTTCTTCTAGTTTACAAGTAAATGAACAGGCTAACTCATTTTTTTTAATTTATCACTAACCTTTAAAAAATTTTTATTTGTTACTATTATTCTTTTTTTGTCACTAACCTTTTATTTATCACTAACCTATCAAGTTACTCCAAAGTATAGTTATGTTACTGTATTCATTCTGACGGTGCTCTCTAGCTTGCCTCGATGATGCCAGGCTTGTGTGGTTACGCCAAATAGATTGTGTGTATTTTGAGACGTGAAGTGACAAAGTGCTTTAAACTGTGTTTCACTTACCTAATCCAGCCTCAAGGGACCAGAATGGGAACCACTCTATGACTAAAACTCTTTCACTGTGAAATCTTAACACATACATTCCTTTTTACAGCAGGGAGAAGGTTATAAGGTGAAGACAGCGAAGAAGGAAATCCGTCATGTGGAAAAGAAGAGCCATTCATAACAGTAAACGGTTAGTCAAGGCAATAGGTGTGCTCATATCAACAACAGTCGGCCTTAACTCGCTGTGAAACCTCTCCTTTCTCTTGATGAGTGATACAGATCCCCCCATCCACTGCCCTCCTCTCTTTTTCACTGAATTCCAGCTTTGAATATCCAGTATGAACTTATTGGGCTTATTTCTATATTTACATATGCAACGTACACACACACTCCAGTCACAGTTCATAAACTTTCTCCTCACAAACTAGTCAGGAATTTAAATGTAAATGGTGTTTCCAGAAGCAAATGTAAACAGTGATTTTTGAGTCCCCTCTAAGAGCAGAGGCTCCGTATGAAATGTGGTAGCATTATACAGCCTGACAGGAAGCCGGTCTGGCAACAACCAGTTAGTTCTCACTGATGCACTCTGAGATTTGTGCACATCCAGCCTTTCACTGTTTTAGCAGAATGGCCTCTGAGAATTCAATTTCCATTGAAATAGAGTGGTTGCCCATTTTAAATTAAATGGCCGAGATCCCTATATGCTACTTGGTATATCTTCCAGAAACCAGAGCAAATTAAATAGGAGGTAAATGGACTATTTTTTTTTTGAAAAAAAATTTTAATGTTTATTTGTTTTTGAAGGAGAGACAGAGCGCGAGCAGGGGAAAGACAGAGAGAGAGGGAGACACAGAACCCAAAGCAGGCTCTAGGCTCCGAGCTGTCAGGACAAAGCCCAACGCAGGGCTCAAACTCACAGACTGTGAGATCATGACCTGAGCTGAAGTCAGACACTTAACCAACTGAGCCACCCAGGCACCCCTGGACTACTTTTTTTTTTTTTAAGTGAAATATTTGGTGAATTTGCTTAAATTTGTCTGAAATTTTTTCATAGATGAGGATATTTCTAACAAACATTGTTTTCTAAGTTTTACGTTATCCTATTATCTTTAGCTATACTTATGAAAGGTCATTTCCTAAGCATGAAAAAAGCAGATGGAGCTTTGAAAAGAAATTTGAAAAGGTCTCTTGAGTCCGTGAGGTGAAGTAGCATGATTTCTCAAGGGATGTGCACCAGCAGTTCTCTTAGCCCTACTGGTCAAAATGACAAAGAGCATATAGATTCTAGTTTTTACTCGGACAGATCTTCTCTTCCCCAGTGACCGGAATCCTGCTACTGCAGTGTGGACATGAGGAACTGAGAAATCTAGTCTCATTGCTCTGAATTTTGTTTGTGACTCAACTAAGGCTGAGATAAATTCCTTTTTCTAAGTTTTTATTTTAATTCCGGTATAGTTAACATACTATGTAATATTAGTTTCAGTAGAACAATATAGGGATTCAACGCTTCTGTACAACACCCAGTGCTCATCACAAGTACCCTCTTATCTCCCATCCCCTATTTCCCCAGTCGTCCCACCAGCTTCCCCTCTGGTAATCATCAGTTTGTTCACTATAGTTAAGAGTCTGTTTCTTGGTTTGCCTCTCTCTGTCTTTTTTTTTCCCATTTGCTCATTTTTTTTTGTTTTTTAAATTCCACATATGAGTGAAATCATATTGTAGTTGCCTTTCTCTGACTGACTTCTTTCACTTAGCATAATACTTTCTAGTTCCATCCATGTTGTGGCAAATGGCAAGATTTTGTTCTTTTCTATGGCTGAGTAATATTCCATTGTATGTATATATACATATATGTATAATATATACATATATATGTATACATATATACCTGTATATGTATATGTATACATAACATATACATATATAACATAATATATACATATTATGTAATATATATATATATATATATATATATATATATAATCAAATCATTTTTTCCCCAAGATCTAGGATTAGGGTTAGAATTAGGGCAGGGATGAGGGTCTGTGTCTACTATTGCAGGCCCAGATAAATTCCTAATCCCTCCCTCTCAAGAAAGCTTACCATATGTTTATTCACTCCAAGATTTATTTCACTTCATTTCTGTGACGCTTTCTGCGTAGGCACTGAGAAACTCTCAGTAGACAACATAAGCATGGTACTTTCCCTTACTGAGCTTATGTTTTGGGGATTTAATGTTAACCAATCATAACTAATCACATCAGTATAATGGCATTGAGAAAACTACCAAGAACTGCAGAACATTCTGAAATTAATATTTACCATATATACTCGTCCAAGTGTTCTACTCTGCTCTTCATTTCATTCTCACAGCTAACCCTCTTGGACAGATGCCCTATCATCCCCATGTAACAGATGAGGAAATAGGTCTCAGATTGCCCAACATCACATAGAGTTGGCAGAAACAGGTACAAACCTGCCACCAGAGCCAACACCGTTAACACCCTCAACCATGTTGACTGGAGACTTGAGGTCTGAGGTGACAGGGAGGGCTTCCTTGAAAAAGTGATGTTTGAGTTTTGAAGACTGAACACGACATGACTGGGTGAAGAGGGAAGTTTGACGGTGTCTGGGGTCACCTTCTCGGCATGTGCAGCAGCACTTTGCAATGGCCAGAATGGGGAGGAACAGGAAGGGAGAATCTGGGGAAACAGGTCAGTGCAACTGGCAGAGAGTTTGACCCTTGGGTCTGCAGAGGTAGGAAAGGTGGGAGTTGTCCAGCCTCATGAGCCTCTCTGTAGGGATTCTGGTCTGCACACTAAAAGCAGAAGGAGAGCAGTGAAGAAAGAGTCTCAGGCAAGGGTCGGGTATGGTCCAATGTGTACGTTCTGCATCACTCGCTCTAGCTGCAAAGGCACAGAACATACCAGAGGGGGCAGTAATGGATGAGCAGAAAACCGAGTAAGAAACTATTATAGGTGCTGGCTTGGCCAGGAGGATGGTAAGAGGCAGACTGAATCAGGAGACATCAACATGACTTGCTTTCCACACAGTGTGAGAGATGAGAAAATGATGGATGACATCAGTGCGTCAATACCTAGAATGAACCCTCTTGTTATGTACGTCTTGCAGCTGTTCCTGGTGCAAGACATATCTAGATACATAGAGATGAATAAAGCACTAAGCATGAGTTTGCAGTCTTGACTTAGTCCATTTAAGCCGTTGTAAGTGATAAGCGAAAGGAATCCAGAAGAGAGTTCAGTATGCACCTCAACATTTGCCAGCTTGTTCAGACTGGATGGAAATGAACCAAAGTGGTTGCCCATTGCAGCGGAACCATTTTTCTAGAGCAACATCCACCTAGTATGTGTGAATAAATAACACCAAAAAAATACAACTGTGCTAGGTCCTTTAGATACGACATGGTCACTAAATGTACAAGAGGCCTTAAAATTACAAATAACCCACCCCGTAAAGAAGTTGTCAGGGCCTTGGCTCACATGCTACACCACTCAAAGGAGAGAGAAAGTCAGGTAGAAGTCATATGAATGTGAAAATAACTCCAGCAGAAAGCAAACTTAATGTGTCAGATGGAAAGAACAGTGATTTGACTGTAAGCCTCACGTTACTCTCCAGCGTGGTATTTACCTTCCGTAAGTGAACCTGGGAAATGAGTCCAAGAATACCCACTGGAATTCCAGGACACTGAATGCATGCTCTGGAGAAATCAATTTGCAAATATATTGAGAGTTTTTATAGCCTGCTGGCTGCCTTTTTTTTTTTTTTAATAACAAAAACAACTAAGCAAGTAGACTGCTGCCAAATTTCACGGAGTCTCAGATGGTGACATCAAAATTTTTATTTCCCATTTTAGAACCAGCTAAATTTTGAGCTATCTGAACCCTGCACCTGCTTTTCTTTAATACTGAGTCATAGTTATCCTGTTTTTAATGTAAGGGAAAAGCCAATGGCTTTCAATAGCTATGAAGATTTGTACACAGTGTATAGTGATTTATAGTTTACAAAGTGATTTTACATTTTTGTCTTATTTAATCCTTCAAAGAAGCTTCTAGATAGGTTAGGCCAATTTTGTTTGCTACCTTTTGCAGATGAATATTCCAAGGCTCAGAGAGGTCAATGACATTTCTATTGTCACACAGCTTGTGATTGGTAGAACTAGGACTTAAACTCAAGATTATTGATACTCTACCTAGTGCCCTTTCTATTACACTTAGCTGTATGTCTACAATTTGAATAATAATAGTCATGTTCTAGCAAATGATTACTATATGCCAGGTACTAGGTAAGATCATTACATACATTACTGAATATAATCCCCAACACAATGCTGTAAGGTAAGTACTACTCTGAAGACCGAAGTTGAGAAAAGTTAAATGATTTACTCAAAGTCCTGTACAGCTGATAAGCAAAAGAATAAATTTGAACTTATCCAGAACCTAAGTTCTTAACTTATATTCATAGTTAAATAGTAGTTGATGATGCTTAGAGACCTAAAAGCAAATTTTGAATCAAACAGATGTACATAGACAACCTATAGTAAATGTCCTCATATTTTACACAGTGAAAATACTCATAGATGTTTGTTCTTTTTTAAAATAAAGCAGACATCCATTTTGAAGGGGGTAACCTCTAAGTGTTTACTTCATAAGTACCATTAGAGGGCTGATTAGTGAGGTTGTAGCAAAGGAAGGTCCCCAGATGTAGCCATAAAAGACTGTGGAGCAGCTGTATTCCAAACCTCTTCTGGGGAAATGCTCAGAATCTCACAGCCATGTGGAAGCCAAGAGTGACAATGCTTGCCAAGGGCAACACTTTTTCTAAACCAGAAAGTTGGTTCATTTTTTTCATTCCTTCAAAAAATATTTGACCTTCTGCCTGGCTAAAAGTGGAAAGGCTGGATGTATGATGGTGAAGAAAACTTCCATGGGCCCTGCCCCTCCTAATCTCTCAGCCTGCATGGAACAGATGCTTCAGGGCTAAAAATTCAAAGTCCAATATCCAATAAAAGAATAATGCGGAAACACATTTAGACTTTTGGGGGCTGGGAAGGTCACTCTGAAGTCATGACACATAGGGGCACCGGACTGACTCTGTTTGTGGAGCATGTGACTCTTGATCTCGGGGTTGTGAGTTCGAGTCCCACATTGGGTGTATAGATTACTTAAAAATAAAATCTTTAAGAAGAAAGAAAAGAAGTCGTGACATTTAAACTAAGAACTTATAGGTGGCGCCAACCATGAAAAGAATGGGGAAGAGGAGAAGCAGACTCCAAGCAAAGGATACGACATGAGCAAAAGCGGTGACCGGGAAAAGGCATAGTTGAGGAAATGAAAGAAGAGAAGTGTACACCAGAGCCTGGTGAGCTGGTGGTGGATGAGGCAGGCAGGCACATGATGACTTAAGTGAGGGGTGCATCATCACAGGCCAGAGAACAGGCTTTAGATTTCATTCTAAAAGAATTTGAAGCCCCTGAAGGATTTTAGCCAAGAGCCTGACCCAATTTTTTTTTTTTAAAGCACATAGGTTATGTAGAGAATGGGTTGGAGGGGAAACAAGAATAAACTGAAGGTGACTGGTTAGGTTACTGAGCAGTTCAACTAAGCCGTAGTAGTGGCAGGGCTAGGACCTGGGCAGTAGCTTTAGGAAAATCAACAGGTAGATTACTTTGGAGGGGCAGGGAGGATGGAGAAGGGTTGAGTCAAGAATGATCCCCAGGTTTCTGGCTGACACAACAGGGCAGTAGAGAAAGGAACAGAAGTAGAATGGGTTTTTAAAAAAGGACATCAAGCATTCAGGCTTAGATTTGGGTTTAAACTGCTTTTGAGACTTCCAAGTATTGTTTTAGATATATAAGTCTGGAGCTCTGCAGAAAGGTTGGGGCTGCACTTCTAGAAATGTTCGAGTTATCACTAAAGAGGTAAATGTTGAATACCAGAGAAAGGGAACAGGAGAGAATAGATGTGAACCCCTAGGGAGAGGATTAAAGTGAGCCTGGGAGGAGCTCCCAAGGAACAAGATTTTGAAGAGGAATAGAGTTAAAAGGTTACCTCTGACTTCTTCCTTCCTAGACATCTCAAAGCTATTCTATATCCTATCATCTAAGATCACCTACATGTTCAGCCTCAACCCTGCAGTATACTTGTGTGGTTTTTCATAGTGGTGGATGAGAGAAACTCTCCTATAATGTAGATCAGCTAACAAGCTTTTGTAGGCAGGTGACCATGCACATTTAGAGCTCCTTTGCTTCTTAGCTACTATGTGCAAGGTTTGTGACACACACCGTGTAGGCAGTAGGGAGAGCACAACATTGTAAGATACTATTTTAAGTCTGACGTTATTATCTGAGAGAATCCCTGCCCACTATAACTTTACAGTCTAGTCCAAGAGGCACACATGATCATAAGTCACACAAATCAAAATACATAAATGTAATAAATGATATAACAAAATGCTCAGGGCAACCACTGGAAGATATAATTCCCTCCAACAGAGGAGGTCTTTTAAAGTTTCTCAGAAGTACGTATTTGAACTAGTTGTTTTTTTTTGTTTTTTTTTTTTTTAACGTTTATTTATTTTTGAGACAGAGAGAGACAGAACATGAACGGGGGAGGGTCACAGAGAGAGGGAGACACAAAATCTGAAACAGGCTCCAGGCTCTGAGCTGTCAGCACAGAGCCCGATGCGGGGCTCGAACCCACGGACCGTGAGATCATGACCTGAGCCGAAGTCGGACGCTTAACCGACCAAGCCACCCAGGCGCCCCAAACTAGTTTTTGAAGAAAGAGTAGCATTTGAGACACAGCAGTGTGGAGAATCATACGTGCTTTGCTCAAGAGTTTGGCCCTTATCCTGGATACAGTTGGGTACTGGAAGCTTTGTGGCAGGAAAATAATATGATCAGATATGATTTAGGTAACTCTGATAGAAGTAGAGGAAGAAGAGAGTTTGAACACAAGGGCCTCAGATCTGCAACACAGAGGAGGGCCTGAACTGGAACAGAGAGAATGAAAAGCGGAGAAAAGATTTGAGGAACCAGATTAGTTCCGTGTTGGGAGAGAAGAGCGAGAGTTAAAGACATCAGGGTTATAGGTATGTAGGGTAATTATTAACAAAATCACAGAACCTAAGACCACAAAATCAAAATTAGTGATTGACGTAGCCTGGGTGATGAAGTAGCTTTGTAGATAGTCAGCGTGCAGGGCCCTTGACATTTGATGATGATCAGAGAGAGAAGCCTGGGCTGGAGATCATAGTGTGGTCATTTTTGGTATTTGGGTGAGAAGTGAAGTGGCCGGAGTCGATGGACCTGCCAGGGAGTTTACTAGCTACATGAACTTAGCTGGGGTCTGTGCCTTCATTTCCTCACCTCTACTGGGGGAAGAATAACAAACCTCATAAAGTTGTTGTGGGAATTAGCTGAGTTAATACAAGTAAATTGCTTCAGAGAGCGGCAGGCAAGCCCATAGTAAGTACTGAGTAAGTTCAGCTAGTAGTAGCATTAAGGCAGCCAGGACCAGTGGCCTGTAGACGAAGATGCGACGGGTGCCAGGAGGGAACAGTGGAAGAAGTTGGAATGGCAGCATCACTGAAATTCTCTGAGAAACAAGGGATGTGAAATAATTGAAAGTATTCTGAAGTATACCAACATCAAAAGCAGAGAAATTCCATGGGAAATTACTAAAAGAGGCATTCTCATTCCTCTTTACTAAGGAATGAACAGAGATAGATAACAAAAGCCCAATGGCTCTAGTTAATGACAGATCTGGATTTTAACCCAGATCTCCTGATTCTGCTTTCCAGAAATCCAAGGTGCCTGAATTGCTTCACTTCGGAATATTTTCCCTGAATTTATTTGGAAGATCTGTTTTTATTTAGTTTTGTTTGTTTTTACTTTTCTTACCCTTTAAAAAAATCCCTAATTAACCAAAAGCCTTGGCTCTGAGGTCAAGAGCAAGGATTGTAGAGTCAGGTGGTTTGATTTCCATTTCTAGCTCTACTATGTACCAAGTTCACTCTCTTGGGTTTGTTTTCTAGCTCTGTGGCTCTGTTTCCTTATCTGTAAAATGCAAGATTATAATAGTACCTTATTGTTATTAAATGAGCTAAGCCATTTTATAACAGTGCCTGGCACATAACATTTAATAATAATAGCTGTACAATTTTATTATTTAATTAGTATATCTTTTTCACAACCAAAATATAAATCAATATCTTCCCAGTATTTTTTTTTTTAAACTGGCCCTATGACCTCAAGTATTTTTAAAGTCACAAGTCATTAGAAAAAAACAAACTCAAAAAACCATTTACTGGATGGTATGAACTGGGAATTATTAAATTTCACTGTAGTTTATCATGTTTACATGAAGAACTAGAATTAATGCTTAGGAAAAAATATTTTTAGTCCCATGACTTCTGTAACTCAAGAGAGAAAAAAAAAAAAGGAAGGGAAGAGAGGTGGGTAGGGATGGAAGAGAATAGTATGACAAATCTGCGTTCTCAGTAGGCTATAAGAAAGGCATACTAGAAAAGGCTTTCTTTCCTAAAGCTGTAACAGAGCTAAGTCTTTAAAGACGAGTAACAGTTAACCTGCCAAGGCCGATCTCCTTAGGGAGAGCGGAGTCTATACTTTCATGGAGATGACATTTGAAACAAACTTGAAGGATGGAGAGGAGTTAGATACTGGTGAAGATTGGGGAAGAGAAGTATAGGTGGATACAAAATCATGAGCAAGGAAAAGGAAGTTGGTGGGGCACCTGGGTGGCTCAGTTGGTTAAGCGTCCAACTTGATTTCAGCTCGAGTCTTGATCTCAACTCAAGTCTTGCTCTCAGGATCGTGAGTTCAGGCCCTCCGTGCCCAGAATGGAGCCTACTTTAAAAAAAGAAAAAGAAGTTGGAAACCAATGTGTTGCTGACTAGCACACAGTCTAGCTCCCCCAAGTGTGGTCCATGAAGTATCAGTGTCACCTGGGAGTCTTGTTAGAAATGCAGCATCTCTGAGTTTACCCTGACCCACTGAATCAGAATCCACATTTGAAGATACTTTAGGTGATACATAAAGATATTAGACTTTGAGAAGCAGTGTTCTAGAATATATGGTTGCCTCTTAAACATGGTTGAACATTCAAATAATCTAGAGAGTTTTTAAAAAGTTTTTTGGTATTTGAGGTTTTTTTGATTTTTTGGAGCTCCACCCCAAGAAATTCTAAATAAATTGGCATGAGATGTGGTCTGGACCCTGGGTTTAAGTCTTCCCAGATAGTTCTAATGTGCACCCAAGTTTGAGAACCATTGGAGATTATGAAAAAAGCTTCTCGCTGAGGGGTAGTGGACAGTAAGCCTGATTGGGCTGAACTGCAGAAAGCTTCATATACCAAACTAAAGACAGGTGATTTTGTTTTGTTTTGTTTTTAAGGTGGGCCCTAGGGGCTAAAAACCACTGGTATGTGGATCTGTAAAGGAAATTGTGGTTCTAACTCAAGCATACCCCTGACTTGAAAATGGATGTGGAAAATACAACATTCATCTGTAAGATATAAACTGCCATGAAAATACACTGATAGCTGTTTTTCTATATATCAAAAATGTTTCTTAAAATATATATATATATATATATATATATATATATATATATATATATATAGTAAAATGATTAAAAGGAATGTTTGTTTCTACTACCTTTGGGTTTGAAAAGCATGCAAAACCCAAAGACAGATTCCTAAATGCAAAGGCCTCTGTCTCAGATGTATTACTTAAATCCAAAAAGAAAAAAGGACTCAAATTCTATTTCTGAAATGTCATCTTGATGGCCCCTGCCATCACACCTTTCCATCAGATGGCGCTCTCATCACAATTTGTAAGATGTCAATATTTTATAATAGGTATACAGTCTCTCAGCCAAGGCACTCATGCTTTTTGTAGAACACTGTACTTGGTATAAAGTCTTTTATCCAATGAATGACCTTCCTGCACCCCATGTGGTTAGGGCCAACACACTCTGATTGTATGACCAAGAACAAGAGAGATTTACAAGAGGAACTCACTCCCCAATTTCTTTTTAACTATCACCCATACCATACCTGAATATAAATGGACATAATTAATAGCATTTTTAAAAATTATAGAAACAAATCCAATATTTCTATAAAAGATAACATGTGCTTGCATCAAGGTGATAGGAGAAACACCTTGCTTCTTATGGCAAGATTAACCTGGGAAATTGGATTGGCTTTTGGAAGAGAGGATGCAAAACAAAAAAAAAGTTCAACTGGGTTGTAGTGATGATTGCATATCTATATAAATGTATTGAAAACTATCAAACTGTATATTTACAATAAATTGTATGGCATGTGAATTATATGTCGATTAAGCTGTACAGTATGGGGGGTAGGGGGTTCAACTAGAGAAGACTGCTGAGAAGCCTCCCTAGGAAGACGCAAGGAGACCACGGGGGTAACATCATCATAGGGCCATCTAAGAACCCTAGTGCCCAGAAGATTAGGTATAAGTGGTAATAGAGGTGAGAAAATCCTGATCCTACTTGGATTTGCCCACTTTCTAGGGCATGTCCTGCCCAAATAAGTCACCTTCCTTCTCTACAACCTTTGCAGAGTCCTGGGAAGGGGGGCAGATATTGAAATCACTCCAGAAGCACTTGACACTTTGATGTTCTTGGCTCCAAGCATTAGTGACCTGGGGCATGCTGGTCAGTAGCACTTTCAGCACAAAAAAGGAAGCAAGAACTAGTAGAGCAGACAGAGGAAGTACTGTACTAACATGTTTACATAAGCTGAGGTATCCTGGGTGATCCCTCTTAAAGAGACAGAAACTTGTCTGGGGTAAGTAAACAAACTCAGGGGCACTGAGGACACCCTTGGGCCCCAACAGAAACCCAGTTCTGCTGGTGCTTCTAGGCCTGCACAAATGGTCTGCTGCTTACCAGTGAGTGAACACGGTTATTCCTACAATTGTTCTTGCTTTCCTCAGGTTTTCACAGGGGCTGGGATTTGTTCTCGGGCCAGTATTCAGGTCTGTCGCTTCACACTGAGAGAGGACGATGAACTATATGTAGGCAAACTTTGTTTTATGAAGAAAGAGTTCATAGCAAAAGCAGCTGATTTACTTTGACTGTATTAAGACTGGTTATAAAACACTGAGACTTTATGCAGTTATTATTCAGTAAGACAAGATGTTCTCAGCTTCCATAAAGAAGCTCAAATATAATGAATCGATTTTGTCGTGACTGATGTGGGGCAGGAGGAGGGAAAGTATTCTTTGCAGTGATGGAAGACAGTCTTTCATTTTAATTGGTGCATGGAAAAGCAATTCCAGAGTAATGAAGTAATGATGCTGTTCTCCCTTTTTGAAAGATTAGTTGTACTTTGGGGAGTGAGCACTTATAAAACATATGGACATTCCTGAAATGCTCTATTCTGACTCAATATCCCGGGCTCCTTTATGCCCATGAGAACTCCAGACCCCTGATATTTTGATGTTGATGGAAATCCCACACAGCACCTCTGTGAGCCTCATTTTATAGATAAGACTAGGCCCAAAGGGCTGTAAATGGCTTTCCCAAGTATCTGAGTGACCTGATCGTTACAGATAGAGCCCTAGAAGAGGTTCTTTTCCAACACAATCTCAAAAACCACACATACAGTGAAGAGTGTGCTTTGGAGATCACAGGGTTACCTAGAAAAAGTCACTGCCTTCAAAGAGCTTTCAGCTACACCTCAGGGTTTTGACCTAATGGATTGTGTTGGTAAGAAGAATCATGTTAAACTACCCCATAAGAAAGTAGAGGCCTCGTTCTCTAAGCTTTTCTGTTGAATGGGAAGGAAGGCTTAGGCAAGGCAAGAAAAGAAAAGAAAAGAAAAGAAAAGAAAAGAAAAGAAAAGTAAAGCAAAGAAAAGAAAAAAGGAAGAAAGGAAGGGAGGGAGAAAGAGAAGGAAGGAAGGAAAGAAGGAAGAAGAAAGCAAGCTAACCTCACTCCCTCTTGTCTGTCTTTCCACAGGATCGTGTAATTTTACTGCCAGTATTGAGAAATTCATGGAAGAGATGTCAGCAGGAAGTAAAAATTCATGGAGAAGGGTGTGTGTGTTTGCTGCTTCCACACATTAATGGCATGATTTTTTTTATGCAAAAAGAAAAAAAAAAGAAATCTACCCACATTTTAATTTAGCATGAGCCAATTTACAGAGCATGGAAATTCACTTTCATTCCCAGGATTGGCGCGTGTGCAATTAGCAATGCAGTGTATATACAAGAAGCCATGCTGTTAACAGTTTATCCTAAGTAATTTGGTGTCATTTACAAAAGGAAGAAATTCCTGCCGCCAGAAGGGACAGAAGACGGGATGATGAAATCACAGAGAAACACTAAAATTACTAACTCCACAACAGCTCGCCTTATTTTTCTTGGACCCAAACTGTCAGGGTATAAACACTATTTGTTTCTTTTTTAAAACATCTATAGTTTTGCTGTAAATAATAACACTGTATAAATTCTAACAGAAAAATAGAATAAATGTTGATAAGGCACTGCCTCTTAGAACACAAACAGAATATTGCAAATGCATTTAACATACTAGGGGTCTCAAGTGACTTCACCCTAGAAGAGGAGGGAGGGGTCCTGGGTGGGGGGGGAATCTTCACTGATTCTTGTATATTAGCAATTATAATGTTTGTATATGCAAAACTGCTAGCTTGATTTTAAAAAACAGAAACAAATCTTTAAAATCTGCTGCAAATTTAAATAATTCCCAAAATGAGGAATTCTGTAGTTCTGTGAAAAAATTTTTTCTTCAGAATACTAATATTTTGATGCATGTGTATCACCTTATTTTGATTAAATCTTTTCCAATTTTGCAAACACTACAGTATACTGCAACACAGAAGATTTTATCTGTAAACACAAAGCCCTTCATCTAATATTTGTTGCTATTGCCAATTTTTCAATGAAATGAACTAAAAATGAAAAAAAAAAACCCTATACAGTAGTTGCTTTAGGGGGAGGGTGGGTGCTGTTAGTGCTTAAAAGGGGGTAATGCTTGCCGCTTTAGAGGTGGATGGTGCTCATAAGAGGCCCCAGTCGGGGGTATTTAAAATGGACTAAACAGAAATTCTTAGCTCGTAGAATGGCAGCACGCTGTACAATTATTACTGTATTGTGTACTGGCTATAAGATGTAGACACCTTTGAATAAGCCAATCATTTGTAACCATTCTAGCAGTGTCATATTAGGTTAATAAGGCTGCTGTGTTTTAAAGGGCATTTTTATTTGGGTTTTGGTGAAATCCTTTAATTTGTTGATTATATTCATATAAAATCAGCATTCATTGACACATAGCTCTAATGACATATGTATGAAAAACCATACACTGGATGACCTAGTCGATTATTTAAGCATAAAATAAATTGTGTTAAACTCTTCACCCACCTGTGCTCTACAGTGTCCTTGTGTTCTCTGGCAAAATGTGCATTTCGTGGAGGAGCGAAGAATTAAAGATTAACCGACAAGTGATCTTTGCCCTCATCCTGTTTGTGCTGCCCCCAGAAAAGTGGGGAATTGGGGCTTATTGCAACCGCATGTCCAGAAGTTGTCAACTGACAGCTCCAGGAACCCTCCAGGGCTTTTCATCCCTCGTGCTCTTGTTTGCAGTTGGCGTTTGTGGTCGGTGCTTAGAAGTTGGGAGATTTTACATAAGAACCCAAATTTCTAACTTCCCGTAAAAAGCAAGATTTGACAACAGTTCTCATTTCCAGAAGGCAACAACTTGTGGGGCCGTGTCATGCTTGCCCTCTGCAACCAGGTGTGGGGGGTCCAGACAGTGCAGAAGCCAGCCCCGCCTCTTACATTTGTTGGTCCTGATTGGCCTGGTAGGTAGGCACTGAGGTTTGCAACCAGACACTACATGATTAATTCAACAGGGGCAGAGACTGGCTGTTTTAATTTTCATTCTAGCCCAGAGCCAGGCTATACTGGTGGTGGTACTCACAATTATCATCACTAAAATTGGAGCACTCTCTGCCCGACTGTAAGTGCATCGCATTGATTCAGTCTTCATAACCACTTCATGAGGTAGGTACTGCCTTGGGTAGTAATTGTCCCTTTACAAATATGAAAGGGGTGCTTAGAGCCATTTGACAGGGTCACCTATTTCCTGTCCATTAAAGATGATTGCTGATGGGGCACCTGGCTGGCTCAGCCACTGGAGCATGACTCTTGATCTCAGGGTGGTGAGTTTGAGCCCTACCTTAGTGCAGTTTAAAGAAAAATGTTGAATTGGATCCATTGTTCCCAACGAAGATTCAATATCAATGCGGAACACATGTATGGAGAATTTACTTTGCATGAATAATGGAGCTAGACTGCATTGTATGAAATCCAAAGCAAACAAAAAGTGCCTCTCCACCGCCACCAAAATCATAATGAGCAAACTCAGACCCCTGAAAGGGTAAAAAAAAAAAAAAAAGTTCCAAAAGCCTCTCGGAAAATCGGGATCAGAATTCAGATATTCTAACTTCCCATCTAAGAGTTACGGATTTCTGACTCCTAGTCCTTGACAGGTGTTTATCCTGAATTGGAAACTCAATCACGTATACTTACCTGGGTATTAAATGGTATATTGTGTTTAGATAGCTAAAAAATTTGACTTTAGGGATATGTGATGGGCTAAACTACAGTTCAAGAACAAGTTCATAAATTTACTCAGAAATGAAGTATCCAAAATGGGAAAACAAAGCTTTTATTTGCATTTAAATGTGTGTTTGCATATATTTATATATGTATGCATAGGTTGACTAGGGCATACATTATGTATTCCTAACAGTCTTTGGCCTGCTAGCTTATAAAAATGTATTTAAGCTTTTCCTTGATTGACATTGCTGTTAAAAAAAAAAAAAGCAAATCTGCCATTGATAGATTTCTGATATTTGCTATGTTTTTCATTTTATATTCTTAGCAAACCCCTGAGTTTGTTAAAATGTCACTAGCATATTGCCATATAAGTTATGGCAATCGACCATGCAGGGTTATCTCATCATTTCTAAGAGGGATCTACTTTACTGAACACAGAAGCAGTCAGCCTTCTTTCCTCTATTAATAAATTCTGCCTTGGCCTCCTGATGCTCCACCATGTTTGTTTCAGTACCGTCCTGGGATTGCATCAAGACTGAGGTTTCTCTCTAGGGCAAATAAAAAATTGTTCGTTTCCTTTATTATTATGAGTGTCAGGTCACATTTGGCTGTGCGGCAAGGGTATGTGGTAAGCCCAGAAATATAAATCACAGGAATAATAACTCATCCCTTGAGTCTCTGAAGAAACCAGGATCCCAAAGCTAACTTCCTATCTGGATAAGTCTTTTTGGTTTGTTGCAGAGGCCCTGACATATCAAAAGGTGTGTAATTCCCTAGTCATACAGCACTGCTTCTCCTTCATGAATTCATGACCAAATAGTCCAGAAGTAAATCTAACATTGACATATGAGCCTAACTTCACAAGAATTCTTTCAAAAATGGATGAGGCAATGGTGTCATTCATTTATGTCATTAGTTCAAGCAGTGGCTTAACTCAGAACTGGGAAAGAGTAGTGTTACCGGCTTTTCAAAAGAGTCCCAGCAGGTGCACCGCACCACCAGGTCCTCATGCTATGCTATGCACTTCCTGAGGGCAGAGACTGTGGTTTGTCCTCTGCTGTATCCACAGCACATAGAATACTGCTTGACACCTCATAGGTAGGTGCTCATATTTGTTGAGTGCCAGGATGAATCATCAATCAAACATCAGAGGTCACAGGACAGCAAATAGGAAATGTTACCCTGTGCACCATCTTGTGCACCATTTTTTTTACACGTTCAACCAGGTTGGAAATCAAAGGAAAGCACAGTTTTTGGTTCTAATGACTTCATTCACCAAGGACTAACTTCCTCTTTCTAGTTGCACAAGACTCTTGTTAGCCACAAAGTCTTAAATGATTAGATTTGAGTATACCAATGCCTCGTGAGCAAACAGGACACCAGTCACACTGCTGAACTGGGCACCCTTCCCATGGCCATGGCTATATTCCTTATCCTTATCACTAATAGGCTGCTGAAAAGCCAGCTAAGAGTGTGGAGAACCCATCATGAACCCTCGTCTCTGAAAGCTTAGCCTCCTCTCTTTCAGACGTGATAGATTTTTTCTTTTAAAGTCTAGCTACCTCAAGATTCCTACCTCGGTATTGTTCAGTGTTTGCTGGGTTGATAAAGGACCATAAGGTCCAGAAATTATACCCCAAGTGCCATATCCAGCCTGTAGAGAGATTTTGTTTGGATCACATGAACTCTGAAAAAAGATAGCCAACATTTTTTTTTTTTTAATCAGGAGATTTTAAAGAAAAAAAATGAGCTGTGAGTTCTCTTTAAAATCTGAAGAAGCAACAATCCTATTTCTGAACTCCCTATGACAACAACCACCTGGAGCAAAAACGCACGTGCCACCTCTGGACAAGCATGTGTTTTACAGATGTTCACCATGGCCCTTCCTGGGTCCTACTGCCTCTCAACCCAGTCTACTTCATTCTTGTCAATTCAGTCTCTGGTATGACTGGAAGAAGGAGAAGGCAGATTGATGCATTCCTGCTTCAATTCTTCCTTCTATTTGGCAAGCCAAACATCGACCTCATTTTCATCCTCTCAGCTCCAATAGGAAGACAAATAAGGGAGTGAGGAACTGAGAAAAAAGATGAGTCCTGTGGTTCTCCAAACCCACCCCCACCCATCTCATCCAGCAGCAGGTATTCAGTGCCCGCCACTTTGCAGGTACCCTTCCAGATGCCAGACACAGTGAGGAGCATGCAAACAGCCTTTGTGTGAAATCTAAATCTAGGCCCCCTCAGGACAAAAACAAAAACCCTATAATTACTTGTGGAAACAAAACTGCAGGACACTGTAGATAGTGGTACTGGAGAACAAGGGAAGACCACGAAGAGAGAGAAAAACAACTGTGACAACTGAGTGTAGCCATGGCACTTTCATATCACACCTGCTAGTCATAACCAAATGCAACTTAAGGGCTGACAAAAATAGCAACTCAATAGAAAACCTTAACATCTCAAAGTTATTGGATCAACTCTACAAGCGACTACAAGCCCATCTCACTTCCAAAGATTCTGGATTTAGGTGAAACCAGTCAAAACTTTGAACTCATGTGCAATGTTCTTCACCTTCCACACATCAAGTTCTTCATAATTCAGGGACCTCTTCACAAAGCCTCCCCTGCTGATGCCAACACACAATGGTCACTCAGGTAAATAAATGGGTGTCCCACAATTCACCACTCAAGTCTCCATCCTTAATGGTGTCTCTGAATGTCTTGCTCTTTAAGAACAAGGACTGTTTGGGGCGCCTGGGTGGCTCAGTCGGTTAAGCAGCCGACTTCAGCTCAGGTCATGATCTCGCGGTCGGTGAGTTCAAGCCCCGTGTCGGGCTCTGTGCTGACAGCTCAGAGCCTGGAGCCTGTTTCAGATTCTGTGTCTCCCTCTCTCTGACCCTCCCCCGTTCATGCTCTGTCTCTCTCGGTCTCAAAAATAAATAAATGTTAAAAAAAAATTAAAAAAAAAAAAAAGAACAAGGACTGTTTGAGGCACCTGGGTGGCTCAGTCATTTAAGCATCTGACTTCGGCTCAGGTCATGATGATCTCACGGGTTTGTGAGTTTGAGCCCCACATCAAGCTCTGTGCTGACAGCTCAGAGCCTGGAGACTGTTCGGAGTCTGCCCCTCTGCCCCTCCCCTGCGTGCTCGTGCTCTCTCTCTCACAAAAATAAACATTTAAAAAAATTTTTTTTAGGAACAAGGACTGTTTTCCACAGTCCTAAGGGCAGAGCTGGGCACACAGAAAGTATGTAATAAATGCTCAGCATTGCATGTCTAATCATTTACTAGTTCTGTCTGAAGGCTCACCAGACTCCAGTGATGCTGCAGTACATGATGAGGGCCCAGTATCAGTGCACACACCACCCTCTGGAAGTTGATGCTTAGTACAGTAAAGAGCAGAAATACAGTTTCCTCACAGCTTGGCTTGCTAACACTGTATCATGATTAGTGTGCCTTGTCTGAGTAGAACCTAAAGGAAAAAGTAAATAAAGGGTGTCTAAGGAAAAGCCTGTGGAAGCTTAACCCGTTCAAGGCCATGTAGGTAGGTAGATGATGGCTGGCTGGCTGGAGAGAGGGATGGATGGATGGAGTGGTGATAGCTGGAGCATGGCAAGCTTTAGAGTAACTGTCATGCTTCTGGCTACAATATAACTTTGAATACTCAAGTTCCATTGGCCAAAGTGGTCATGCTCTCAAATATCTATGGGCACTAGGCAGGTCATCTAAATTAGGCAAGGGGGTTGAGATAGATGGTTATTATACATAAATTATTGTCTAACTCTTCCTGCAGGTGATTACTTTCCAGCCCCATTGCTATCACCTTAACTATACAGCTTGCTTTGGCCAGTGAAGGATGAGCAGATGCTCCAAGAGCTAGTGCATTTTTCTTCATGCTTCCTTTCCTCCTGCTTCAATACCAGGGATGCTCCCCAAAGATCCTTCCTGGCCTGGTGCTGGAGTGAAGGTGATGTGGAGCAAAGAGACACAGTTGCCCCAATGGACATGCAATGTGAGCAAGAAATAAACCCTCTAGTAAGTGACTGAGATTTGCCGTAACCCATGATTAACATACAAGTCCGGGAGAAGACATTAAGGGGTGTGGAGTACTAGGTAAGGATCTTCCTCTTCTAAAGAGTCTGCAAGTCTAGTCTGCCCAATTTCCAAGTTTTCAAAATGTTGGAAATTAATTCAATTTTGGTCACCAAGCATATCTGGTCTTCAACCTCTACCACTGGCTCTTGGCATTTGTAGAATAAACATATACCTGGATCACACTATATAAATTTATTGATGTGTGGGTTTTTTTAATTTTTTAAAAATTTTATTTATTTGAGAGAGAGAGAGAGAGGGGGAACCAGTGGGGGAGGGGCAAAGAGATGGGGAGACAGAATCAGAAGCAGGCTCTGTGCTGAGAGCAGAGAGCCTGACGCAGGGCTCAAACTCACGAACCCTGAGGTCAGGACCTGAGCCAAAGTCTGATGCTTAACTGTCTGAGCCACCCAGGCACCCCTTGATGTGTGATTTTTAATTATATACTATAAAGTTGGTATACATATGGAAAAAAATTAATTCCTGAGTCAGTGTGAAGGACTACCTAACTTCCTGCCTCAGTGCAGCTTGGTTGTGCTCTAAGTACCCTTTCAAGTGCTAACACTCTCATTAAGGGTCTATAGGAGTTATTTGGCTTTTTAACTTTCATTTTATTGCATATTAGTGAAGCGGTGATCTTCCTTTGTGCATCTGGGCCTACCGTGGCTCCTGCCTACCTCCAGAACCCCACCCCATCCATCTCACCCTTTCAGGATACCCCAGACCAGTGAGAAAGGCAGTCTGTGGACTGCTCTTAGTCTGAGAGTTCTCTGTTGGCTGCCGAATGGGATAAGAAACTGGGTCCAGAATATAAACCATGTTACTAAGCTTTACTTTAGTTCAGTTGACTTTTTTTTTTTTAACATATAGTGAGGCTTTTCTGAGAAGGAAATGGTGCACAGATTTACATTCCAGTGTAAGTTCCCTGTCACAGATCGATGCTCTGCATAGCATGACTGTGGCAACACTAGCTTTCTTTCTGTTCCTCAAAAGTGCCAAGTTCTTGGGGTTCCTGGGTGGCTCAGTTGGTTAAGCATCCGACTTTGACTCAGGTCTTGATCTCAAGGTTTGTGAGTTCAAGCCCTGCATGGCGCTCTGTGCTGACAGCTCAGAGCTTGGAGCCTGCTTCGGATTCTGTGTCTCCCTCTGTCTCTCTCTGCCCCTCCCCTGCTTGAGCTCTCTCTCTCTCTCTCAATAATAAATAAACATTTTTTTTAAAAAGTGCCAAGTTCTTCCTCATCTCCTTCCCATCCCATTTGTCCTCTGCCAGGGAGCATCTCATTTCAACCTCCAAATGTCCCCACCTCAGGCCTTCCCCGCACACCCTTTCTGACTCCCTGCTTATTCTGTCACACCACCATACATATTCTCTTTATAGCATTACCGCCACAATCATCCTTCTACATTCTACCATCCTTCTACTATCCTGTATACCTGTTTATTGTCTGCATACAATCTCCAAGGCATCCCCCACAAGGCCTAGCACCAGCAGGCTCAAATATTTGTTGCCTAAATGAGGGATGGAGGGAAACACAGACAAGGATGGCTTAGGACACATTACATACGTATCCGTGAGTGTCAAGGAAAAACAGCAACACCTTCTGTGACTCATTGTGAAGTATCAGAAGGACCTCAGCTTGCCTTTGAGGGTTGCTGTGCTTCCGCCCCCAGTGAAGACTTGCCGAGCAGAGTTTTATAACTCACTCCCCCTCCGCAGCATGTTATGAGAGCTTTGTTACAGACTGTCAGGTATCATCATGGTGTTTTTCCGTCCTGTGCTGGGAACATGTGATAGGAAGGTTATTAAAGTCATCTGGGATGTGTCACAGCATCAGATCTTCAAATGACTCTTTGAATCACCCAGACACAGCACAGCCCCTGTTAAACTGGTACTAGAAAAGTGAGCCATCTTCCTGATGAAACAAAAGTCTTGCTGGTAGAACAATGACAGAAAAGAGCTGCTCAGACAGCCTAAGTGACTACCTTGTATAATGGCTGCAACTCTTCCTATCCTGGTGGGCCCAACCTATAACTAGAATCTGAATTCTCCTTTGGCTTCACCAGGTTAAAAAATCAGATGCTTCAGGGCCTGATGCAAGGCATTCTAAGTGGTAGAGCCTGTGGAAAACCTGAGAGCACATGCCCAAACGAAAACCACAGCAGTCAGTTCTGACAAAATATTACAATGCAGGAATGCAGGCCCAGAATTGTCAGCACTTCTGAGTTTTTGCAGAGAAGCTGAAAAGCTCCATGAGAAGGTGAATGTAGGCTATGGTTACATAGGTGTATAGGGATCTATCAAATTCAACTCAAATGCTGTTTATGTAGCTCACGCTGTGTCTAAGTCACTGCCCTGGATATCTTTACATATCCTAGATAGATCTCTTTATCAAAAATAAAAAAGAACAAAAGCTGAGATCCATGGACTCAAAAGTTTTGACCTTCTCGGAAAAGCAGAATACGTGCTTCAATAGAACATATGACAATGTGGGGAGTTCTGTGTATTAAATACGTAAACGTGTGCAAAGCAGTCACAGCCATGCATGTGTTGACTACGATCATGATTGTTATGAGTGTTAGTGGTATCATTATGTTATCCTGACAAGCATAACCTCAGGATTACCCTGGACAGAGGGAACTGAGAAGGACTGGTGGAGAGTCTTGCACATCTTAGGCCCTCAGCAAACACCGGCAGAATGAGGGACTGCATGGTGATGGAGCAGCATCACAGCTGGGACTTGAGAAATGAGAGAATTTCAATGTGCCAAGAAAGGAGTCCTGGGCAAAAGGAACAAAGAGGCTAGGAGGATAAACACGTCCCCGAAGCATGAGCAAAGTTTGTTTTGGTCAGAACTTAAGGAGAAAGAATAGGAGGCGAGGGTGGAAGGAGAGACTCAGCACGGAGTGCCCTGACTGCTCCTCCAGACTCCATATGAATCACAGCAGGCACATGAACTCATTGTAAAGCCTTCTCTGCACAGCCTGCTAGACAACATACGTGACGACTCAGTCAAAAGAGAGACCAGTTCTCAAGAGCAGTACCAAATTTTCGATATTTAGGACATGAAGAATGGTTTCTTGTGAATACACGCTTTTATATAATTGACATCATGCTGTACTAGTTACACAAGTTACTTAACCTTTATATTTCTTCATCTGGAAAATGGGGGTGATAGTTTTATCAACATATGAGATCATCCACATAAACCACTTCAAAAAGTATCTGACGGAGAGGAAAGTATTCTATAAACGTTCCCTACTTTTTATTATTTGTGGTGGTGTATTATGCTGAGAGGTGAAAGAGGAAAATGCCTTGCTTGGGCCTCTGTGGTTTGTGAGCAGTGGTGTAGGTGGGAAGCCCATGACACAACCTCTCACATCTAAGATGCTACACGCTGCTCCAGAGACCAGGGGATGGACGTCCACTCTGGGAGTCTGCAGTCCGGCCCCACCCCCATCACCCTCCAAGGCTACAGCAGCCCCCTTGCTCCCACCCTAGCCCCTGGACAGTTAGGCTTCCATCCCCAGCTCAGAGCCAAAAAGTGAGTCTCTTGCCAGGAAATCTGGCTCTGTCTCCACCTGCAGCCTGGCTCCCTCTAGTCAGTCACTGATGCCCTCTCTACATAGTCAATTCCAATCTCATTTTTGTTTCTCTAAATCCACTTCCTGTGCTCCATGAGAAAAGAGAAGTACTTTTTCTTGTTCACAGAGGCATAAAATGTATATCTGGGGTGAGGAGTAGAGGCTGAGTTATGGGAAACATGGATCCAGAGCCGATTTTTTATGACCTAGACCCACAGTGATACCGACAGATTACAATGAAAAGGTTTGATTGTTTGATTTATCTACCTCTTCATCATCCAAAATAATGTTAAAATTCAAAACTTACCGAATCATAAATGAGAGTGAATGCCCTGCAAAATCAAATAGGATATTAGAATGGAGAGCTGCCTCTTCTGTGTACAGGCTGGGCAAAGCAGGAGCATACTGAGTAAAGGAGAGACCAGACCACACCAAAGACCTGTGATCCCAGCAGCAAAGCTGGGGCCATGGGCAGGACTGGTGATGGGGGTTCTCATGAGGATGCTGGGAGGCTTTCTAAAGCAGTAACCTAGAAGCAAAGATGAGTTTGGCAACCACACAGCTGGAAATGGAGGGGAGTCAGGAAATTGGACTTAGGATTGCTGTCAACTCCTTGTTGCTTGGGCCTATTTCTATTTTACCACTTTCAAATGTGGCAGCTTTCATTCTAGGGACGTCATAAGGCACCACTTGCCTCAGACATCAGTCCTTTACAAAGTACCTCATAACACAGGTTGTTTTTAATGGTTCTGCTATTAATAGTGAATGGTGCCTCTAATTCATCAGAAATAAGCCAAAGTTTATTTGCTTTTCACAAGTGTCTATTATTTTGGCTAATGGACTAGGCCCTCATTTTCAGTGCTATGTGTCACCAACAGGAATAAGAAGGGACACTAGGCTCCAAAGACTTGTTTTCTTGTGATTTCTCTAAGTTTCCAAGTACTGCAAGTTTTCCTTGTTTTTTGGGCTAAGTGTGTTTAAAAACAACAGAGTGATAAAATGTAAATACTGGTTAAAGGGAACTTGTCCTGTTGCCATAAAAGTCTCCTGCACAGCAAAGGAAACCATCAACAAAATGAGAAAGCAACCTACCAAATGGGAGAAGATATTTATAAATTATATATTTGATAATATCCAAATTATATAATATCCAAATATATATCCAAAATATATAAAGGGGTTAATATCCAAAATATATAAGGAGCTCATACCACTCAATAGCAAAAAACAAACAAAACAAACAAACAATCCAATTTAAAAATGGGCAGAGAATCTGAACATTTTTCCAAAGAAGACATACAGATGGGCAAACAGGAATGTGAAAAGGTGCTAAACATCACTCATCATCAGGAAAATGCAAATAAAAGCCAATGAGATATCACCTTACACCTCTTAGAATGGCTATTATAAGAAAGACAAGAAGTAACAAGTGTTGGCAAAGTAGACAAGGGAATCCTTGTACACTATTGGTAGGAATGTAAATTGGTCACAGCCACTATGGAAAAGGATCTGGAGGTTCTTCAAAAAATTAAAGATAAAACTACCATGTGATCCAGCAATTCCACTGTTGGGTATTTATCTGAAGGAAATGAAAGTGCTAACTCAAAAAGATATCGGCACTCCCAGGTTCACTGCAGCATTATTTACAATAGCCACAATATAGAAGCAACCTAAGTGTTCATCAATGGATGAATGGATAAAGAAGTTGTGGCATACATGTAAAATGGAATATTTTTCACCCATAAAAAAAGGGGGGAACACTGCTATTTGCAACAACGCGGATGGACCTTGTGGGCATATGCTAAGTGAAATAAGTCAGACCAAGGCAAATACCATATGATCTCACATATACGTGAAATCTAAATAAAAAGCAAACTCACAGAGAACAGACTGGTGGTTATCAAAGGTGGGGGGTGGGAAAAATGGGTGAAGGTGGCCAAAAGGTACAAACTTCCAGTTATAAAATAAATAATTACTCGGGATGTAGTGTACAGCATAAAGACTATAGTTAATAACACTGAATTGTATATTTGGAAGTTGCTAAGAGTAGATCTTAGAAGTTTTCACTGTAAGAAAAAAAAAATTTTGTGACCCTGTGGTGATAGATGTTAACTAGACTTACTGTGATCATTTCACAACATATACAAATATTAAATCATGTTGTACATCTGAAACTGGTATGTTATATGTCAACTGTATCTCAATTTATAAAATCATAATACATCAAGCAAGTAAAAGCAATATGGAGAAATAGAACAGAAACGGGCTTCTCAGTGTGACAGACTGGGTTCATATCATGAGTCTCTGTGATCTTGGGTGAATTATCTTTCCATATGTACATGGAATACTAACCCTACCTTAGAAGGATATTCAGGGATTCAAGGTAACGTATGTAAAAGTTCTTGTCCAGTAATGGTATTATTCTAATCACAGACAGAATTTTGACTAGGAATTAAATTATCATGACCCTGAAAGAGTCAGGTTGAACACTGCACAGATAGTAAATGAATCATTTTATTTTTTTATTTTTTTAATATTTATTTTTGAGAGAGAGACAGAGCACACGCAGGGGAGGGGCAGAGAGAGAGGGAGACACAGAATCAGAAGAAGTATCCAAACAGTCAGCACAGAACCCAAGGCAAGGTTCGAATTCACAAACCACGAAATCATGACCCAAGCTGAAGTTGGACGCTCAACCAACTGAACCACCCAGGTGTCCCACAAACGAATCATTTTAAAGGTTCCTTGTGCTGTGGCAGAAGGCAGCATTGCTGGATACTAACAAATGGAAGGGATATGTGAGGGACAGGGAACAAGTGGATTGCAAGTAAAAACATTCTTTGTCTTTAAATGTGCTCTGTTATAACTGTTCTGAAAACTCTTTGTACTAAAGATGTATGTTTCACACTGTTTGGGATAAATTAAAATGTTAAAACAAAAGAAAGAAAGAAAGAAAGAGAGGTCTTTTCATTCTTGACAAATGAAACTTCCCCACAGGGAGAAAAAAAGAAATTTGCTTTTGTTTTAGAAAATGCATAATGCTTAAGATATTTCATTATTAGTGCATTATCTTGACTTCCAAAAATGAGCTCTGTGGGCTGATATTAAATCAGAAGTGGGTGGCTCAGTCGATTGAACATCTGACTTGATTTCGGCTCACGTCATAATCTCATGGTTCATGAGATTGAGCCCCTTGTGCAGAGCCTGTGGGATTCTCTCTCCCTCCCTCTTTCTCTGCCCCTCCCCCCACTCATGTGCATTTGTGCTCTCTCTCTCTGTCTCAAAATAAATAAAATAAATATGCTTATTATTTATTAAATAAAAAATAAGTATGCTCATTGCTGGTACTGTAGGAAAAAAATGGTTTTAAGTACATTTTTATTCCTTTATTTGTCTTAAATCCTAAACATCCTGTTGTCATGGAAATGCATTCCCTGAGCATCATTGATGAAGTGTGTTTGTATTCCATGTAAAGAGATTTTCAGTATTTTTCACATTTGCCAATCTCATATAGAAGAAAGTTGATTATCCAGGATTCACATATGATATGAATATATGATATATGAAGCATCTGGCACAATTAATCCACTAGCTTGAATTGAAATGGAGCTTAAAGGAGGCATTGATAGCTACAGAATGACTAGGAGGAGGAGGAGGAGGAGAAAAAAGAATAAAACCAGTGAGTGAGGGAGACTTAGGTAAGAAGTGCCACAGAGAAGATGGCATATTTCTTCTCTGTGCTTTTCTAATGTCAATGAGGAAGTGTTACCAGTCAGGCTCCCTGGTTGAAAACAAAGGCATCTACCTGGCTAACTTGAGCACAAAAGAGTTTACTGAAAGAATGTCAAGCAGCTCACAGAATCATGGGAAAAGTTAAAGCTTTGGAAAGTAGGCACAAACCAAGAGAAACTGGGAGGCTGGAATTGGAGCTGGAGTCATGTCACAAGAGAAGCTTGGTGAAGGAGACCTTGCCAATGCCAGGGCTACTCAATGCCACCACTGTGCTTGCTTCTTCCTGACACTCACTCTAGACACAACCTTCTGGGTGGGATGGTCTGACAGGCTAAGCTGTGTTGTGTCTTAGCGGCCAGGGGCCAAAAGGATCCAATATTTTCAATTTCCACAATTGCAGGAAGAACCCCCACCTCCTACCAGCTTCTAACAGAAGGAAGCTTCAATGTTGGGAAGTCCCCTCAAAAGTACAAAGTTCCCCCACAAAAAATGTTCCTTTGTGTTTTTGGTTTATATACCCTTTCTACCTCCAGAGAAGACTTAAGGAAGCTAACAGTAAAAGGTATCAAAGAGTATATGAAAATAAAGGAAAGGAATCTAGAAGCCCTGGAACAAGGCTAGAAAGGCCTTAGCAGATTGGGACAGAGGGATTCTAGAAGAATTAAGAAAAAAATGTATCCTATTATTTCTGTGACATTTTCCGTCACATTCTTCTTGCTCTGTTTTTCTCTCTCCTTCTCCCTATGAATTTTCTTTCATGCTCAGTAAGGTGAAAAGGTATAAAAAGACACTTCCTGACTATAGGGCTTCTTAAACTTGTTCTTTTGTCTTTCTGGATCAGTTTTCTTGAGGTTTATATGTAAAGGACAATGAGTATACAATGTTGAAAATCCTGGGACAGTACTGGCCAAGATACTTTAGTATCTTGGATTTTAGCAAAATCCTCTAAATCTCTCCAAGAAATGAGAATGGTTGAATTAAGTGCTGCGGTGAGATGAACCTTAGCCTAAGTCATCAAAAAAAAACTTATACTACAGCCCAAGGTTTTGCCCCTTAGAAGTTAGGTGACCACAGGAAGTCCACCTAACCTCCATCTTGGTACTCAATGGGGCTGGAGTGACAAAAGACCATACATGAAAGTTGAGGTGCCTCCAGACAACTGTATTCATCGATAGCTTATTACATGAAAGCATAGTGAAGAAGACACAAAGGTTACTACTCTCAAGAAGCTTATATACTAATAGCTTATTTAAGGTTTGGACAGAAACTCAAATGACATCAGTGATCAGAAAAGACAAACTGTGAAGCAGCTGTTTTTGTATCAGTATTGAGTGGTGAAGTCTGGCTCCATGCAAGTCCTACCCAAGGCATTAAGTCTGTGAAAGAAAGCAAGAGTGAAAAAGTGAAAGAGTGAAAGAAAGAAAGAAAGAAAGAAAGAAAGAAAGAAAGAAAGAAATATAAATAAATATTTAAAATATAGAATACTGAATGTAATAAAGGGTGTACAAATTAATACAGAAAAGGAAAAGATTTGTTCAAACAGTGTGAGCTGTCAGAGTGTTGAAGAAAGTTTCCAAGAGAACATGATGCCTAAAGAGGGTTTGAAAGACAAAAAGGAGACTCTGAGGCAAATAACTGGAGGAAGGGCAGCTAAGGCAGTGAATACCCCATGCAAAGATTGTAGGATTGAAACTTTCAGTTCATGGTGGGATCTATAAGATGTTTGGAGCAATGGAAACCCAGAGGGAAGCCAGAAAGAAAGGACACTAGAGAGAGAGAGAGTCTAGGGACAATCAGGGGAACACCTATAATCACCATCTACAGGCAAGTGGAGAACAATAGAAGGCGTCAAACAGGAAACTAGGGATCTGGAAGCAGTTGGGTGGATAGATTTGAGAAGCATAAAACTGCAAGCAAAGAGAGTTACCAGAAGAGATGGCCACATCACAGGTGACAGATGATGAGACCCTAAGTGAAGGGGCTGTGGAGATAGACACTAGATCTAAGGACACTCAGGGAAGGAAGACCGAGAAAACTTAGTGGTTTAATAAATCGGTGAGGTAACCTAGTGTTAAATGTTCTGCCCTTGAAAGATACCTGTAGGATCAGAGAAGTAGAAAGAGAACAAGGAGACCACAATGTCATGAAAGTCAACAGAAGAGACCATTTTATTTTATTTTTTAAATATAATTTGTTGTTAAATTGGCTAACATACAGTGTGTAAAGTGTGCTCTTGGTTTGGGGGGTAGATTCCTATGGTTCATCGCTTACATACAACACCTGGTGCTCATCCCAACAAGTGCCCTCCTCAATGTTCATCACCCATTTTCCCCTCTCCCCCACCCCCATCAACTCTGTTTGTTCACTGTATTTAAGAGTCTCTTATGGTTTGCCTCCCTCCCTCTCTGTTTGTAACTATTTTTCCCCTTCCCTTTCCCCATGGTTTTCTGTTAAGTTTCTCAAGATCTGCATATGAGTGAAAACATATGATATCTAGGAGGAGACCATTTTAAATGGAAATGAATGTCATCAGTGTGAAACGTTATGGAAAAGTCAAGTAAGTTAGAGGCAGAAACATGTTTGTTTGACATTTGTCAGGCTTTTAGATGTTTTGGTAAAAGCAATGGAAGCAAATTTAGTGAATGGTAAGGGTTACCCTAAACAAGGAAATCTATCTCAGAAGAGGGTAGGTTATAGAGGCCATGAAGAAGAGGACCACTGGCCCCACATGGTGATGCAGAAAGGGAGAGGTGGGAAGGCCTGACCTGATAACTCATGTTTTGCACCCAGACATACATTTCTCCTTCTTCTAGCTACAGCATATTGATTTTCCTTTAGAGAACTAATCTTCTAACTCCCAGAATCTACATGATTGGGGATATAACGATGATATGGACACAAGTCCCAGGACTGGTAGAGGATTCCATTTCCTTGGCCACAACAATGGATTCAGTGATGAGCCCATAACCCAAACCAGATCACAAACACACATTCTTCTGTTTGTTTTTCACATTTTTGGTTTGGTATATGAGCTGGTTTTCTGTTTTTTGTTGTTTGGAGGAGAATTTTTTTGAGCTTTGTTTTTATTTTGTTTTTTAGAGCTGCTGGGTCTTTTCCTCTGGAATAACTAAGCTTAAAGGATCCATCCCTGGAGATGCTGGAGGCCACCAGCTGCAGAAGACCAGCCCTGGAACAAGGCCATCACAGAGGAGAACAGAACCAAAGGATGGAGAGGAGGGTAGAGGAGGAGAGAAGGGGGAAGGAGACTAGGTTCTAATGGCATCATTCAAGCACCTGAGGGCAGTCATACTCATATACTTTTCAATAAAATGAATAGATAGACCTTCTTTATTTATACTGCATCCATTTAAAGTGGTTTTCTATCTCTTTTATCACAAAAGCCTGGTCTGAAACAGCAGGGGTGGGGGTTGGGGTGTTAGAAGCAAGCCAGTTTCAGTGCATCCTTGCCTGAAGCCAGCTTTGATCACAAATCTCTAAGTTTGTCCCCCACCCACTCAGTCAACCAGTAGTTTAGGGGTCTTATCCTCTAACTCCCCCAGGGGACTGAGTCAGAGGAACATATGAGGAAGCTTGTAGGATCTCAGCAGCTTGGGCCTGAGCCAGGGCCACACTGTTGCTGATGAATCAAGGTTTCTGGGAACCAGCTGTGAAAAACAGACATACAGTACAATTCCTAGAATTTTTAGAGCAAGGAACCCTGACTGCTGCTATTCTGCAGAAACTAAGGACCAGACCACCATTTTCTGCCAAAGTAAGCCAACATCTAAAATGCAATCACTGTGAGAAAGAGAATCCTAAACACCTGCCACTCTGCATTTCAAGCAGATATTAGGGCTTCTTTGTACAGAAGTGCAGCATTCAACCCCAGGGGCACCAAACACATTGTAGTTATGTGAACAGCACCCCCTGGAATTACACCCCATTCAACCTGAGCAGCCATATGTACTGATCCCGGCAGATACTAACTAGCTCATTAACATTAGCCTCCTGGGACCCCACAGTACAAAAAGTCTATCTCTGTGTAAACTACAGAGTTGGGTGAGAAGAAAGAAGTTATTTGCAACAGCTCAGACAGCAAGAACCTGTTGCATTTCAGATCTTCAGAAACGAGATGCTGAATTGTTCACGTGAAACCACCTTGTCCCAGGCCTCTGACCTAAGTGTGGGGCAGGGTTCGCAACCAAGGTTAACAGAATAGTCCACCCTAGTCTGAGCCCCTGTACATTCTCTTTCCCAAGGGGATTAAGTTGATAAAACACTGAACAAAACCACTGCTCCTCAAGAAACCATCTGGATTTTTAACAATCATGTTATTGAGTCCATTTTTAGTAAATAAAAATCAGGTAATTTAAGTGTGGAGCAGAGTCAGAGTTTGAGGCCTTATGTAAATCCTCTGGATTCCACGGTGCCCCTTTCTCTTCCAGATAGGGAACACACTGAAAATAAGTACAGACAGCCTACTCATATGTAAGTTCAGAATAGAATTGCCCAAAATCTTTGCAAGGCCTGTTACTGAGCCCACCTTTCATGATATGAATGGTGTGTCCAATGAGACCCAAATCCAGATCTTTGCTCGCCATCAACTCCATGTGGGAAGTACAGAGAAATTGTCTCTAGCTTCCCAAAGCAGAGTAGGGTCTCAAAGACCAAGTAATTGACCATAAACCTCTCTTAGAGCAGCATTCTGATAAGAGTGTTATGTTTCTTGCCCAGTCAGAGGGACTGAAAATCCATTTTTCTTATTTCTTCTGTGAAACTGCAAAATATTAAGAAATAATTTTCTCCCTAACTGTAACCTTCATAGACAGTATATTTGTAGTCAGGGGTACAATTGGATTGGAGCCTTTTTATTTTTCTTTTTCCAGTGTGAACCTCTGCTCACAGCTAATGATCTCCTTACCCCACGTCCATTTTTCTCAGTAACAGAAACATTCACCTTAGATGATCCAGCCCTTAAAAGCCTGTGCTGTGTGTCTCCAGAGAGGCACTGTTCCAAAATAAGAACTGCATTCACGCTTGGCAGAGGACTTTGTCTTCTCTCACACTTAGTATGATGGGCTCTCCCAGTCCAACATCAAATATTCTGCTAGTTTACATTTGTGCAAATCACACAGAAAGATTTTTTGATTCCCTTCAGTATTTCAAAGGTAGTGATTATGACTAGGAGATCATAGTGAGAACCTCCCATATATTAAGCCCCTAAAATGTGCTTTACAGATACTATCTCCAATCTTAGAATAACCTAGCAAGAGAGGTAGTAAGAGCCCCATACAGAATTATTTGGTGTTGGATACACCAAATATTTGGTGTATCCAACACCAAATAATCCAACTGAGATATAAAGTCACATCTCCCTAGGTCTAAAGCCCGGGATCTTAGGCCATGGACCTACTCACTAGATCAGTTCAAGCACAGAAAAGACAGATATCCTTAGCTCGCAGAAAACTGGAAGTTTATCAACGTGACATCACACAAAGCATGGTTGCTACAGTGACTGATTTGGAGACCCTGATTGTGCCAACAGAGTGCTGATCATTAGATTTATGATGATCATGCACTAAGGGATTAGGCCTCGTTGGCTTGGTCAATAAGCCAGTGACACTATTCACAGCAAGGACAGAGAGGGAAGTGACGGCCTGTAACAGATGAACAGCACAGTAGCAAAAAGCAGATGACAATCTTCATGATGGAACCAGGGTCTGAAGGCAGCCAAGTATATAATATTCAGACATAAAACATTAAGTTGAAGAGTAAAGCATCTAAGTGGAACACTTATGAGACTAAATATTTCCTGTCTATTAATGAGAAGCAAGATTTAGACAAGATTTAGACAAGTACCCACCAATGACAAAGCACCTTCCAGAAACTGCACTCATGATCCTATCAATGTCACCACACATATGTAGAAGATAACAAATAGTAAGAAATCTTCCACACCTCTAGTTCCAACAAGTTACCAGCAATTCACCAAAAATATCTGAATGGTTACGGTTCTCATAAAACTTTTAATGTAGTGCTCCAAGATAATTAGGTAGAAAGAATATGGATTAATATTAATAGACAGAATTGTATTATGTTATACAACAGACAGTTTAGTTAAAAGTATATTCAAGTGTAAGTTGGAGAAAAACTAGACTAATCCTGGGATTCTCTGGATTTTAGTTTTAAAAAATTCATATAGATTTTGGAATACAAAACACCTGTGTCTGATTCTAAATCTGAGCTTCAAAATACTAATATTCCAGAAATACAGGTGTCCTAAAATAAAACTAAAACTAAATCTTATTTTTATAAAACCACAGCCGATTTGACCATCACATAAAAGACAAGGTCATGCTGAAATAATAAATCTTCTATTTTTGAAAGAGAGAGAAATAAATTATATTACCATCAGACAAATACTTTTAAAAACCATAGGGAAAATATAGTCTAATCAGTGAGATGCATAGCCCTGTAATGAGGTGAGGAGTTGGGTGGTCAGGGAATATGTGAACACTCTGCAGTCTTCAGTGTGTTTGTGCACAAGTGCAGTTGCTGAGAAGAGACAGAAGCAGCTCACCACAGGATTCTCAGAGGAGTATGTGACCCAAACAGGGATTAAGACAGAGTGCAGTGAAGTCTCAGAAAAACTGAAAACCTTGTCAATGATTGGAAGCTATCACCATCACTGATTGGAGCCTAAAATAAGAACTTGCTAAAATATAGGTACAAAATCTCTGAAACTCAAAACTCAGAAGAATAAAGGACCCTTCTGGAGTGATAAAAGAGCTGACTCTGTGGCCTTCAGTAGCATCCAGAGAGCCAATAGTCCATCAGGTCATTGTTCCTCTCTATCCGCCTACAAAGGACAAAGCCCAAAATGTGTAAGGGATTTGCTTTGTTTTTCCAACCACAGGGCCCTAGCAGTTCACAGCAGCTGGAGTCAGTCCAAGCAGCGTGCTGGAAGGGGATGGGCCTTGTATTTCATTTTTATAGACCAAATGGCTTCTCAATAATTTATCATCTGTGTGATGGAGAAAAGTACCAATAAAATGTGTTATAAATCTCCACCTTCTTCCAGGATCAAGGAAATAACTTAAAGAAAGCTAAAAGAAAAATGACAACACAGTTTTCTGAGCTAAAAAATGCATGTTTTCTCAAATCAGATGCTGCCCCTATTTCTTGAACTAAATGTCTTTGAAGATGTTGAATTTGAAAAGTAGGGGGAAATGAGTCGGTTGGGGGGGGGGTGTAGAAGAATTGTGCATATTTGGGTAGCCTTTTGAGTGAAATCTCCCTAAAATAGAGTCTGATAAGAGTCCCCTGTGAAACATTTTACCTGCTATTTTCTGTTAACATGCAGATCTGCATCTTTGTATTGTTTGAACCCCTCATCCCAGAAAGGGTTCTATATAGATGAAGGAAAATAAACCATGCACCTGAAGAGGAGGACGGGGTTGACATTAAAAAGGGCTATAAGGAATAAAATTCAAAATAATAATAAGGAACAGAATAAGAATGTTTAAAATTTTTTAATGTTTATTCATTTTGAGAGAGAGAGAGAGAGAGAGCGCGCGCATGAGTGGGGGGGAGGGGCAGAGAGAGAGGGAGACACAGAATCTGAAGTAGGCTCCAAGCTCTGAGTGGTCAGCCCAGAGCCCAATGCCGGGCTTGAACCCACGAACTGCAAGATCATGACCTGAACTTCATGAAGTTGGAGGCTTAACTGACTGAGCCACCCATGCACCCCCAGAATAAGAATGTTTAAAAGAAATAAGACATATCACTGGATGGATTTCACCAGAATCCACCTGTGGGATTATTCCTATTTATACATTTGTGTCATTTTGCCCCTAAAAATATATTTGCACTGTAAGATTTTTTCCTTTTTCAGCAAAATTTTGTGGCACTGTGCTCTCTCTGATGCATCATCAGCAGTTACCTTGAAAGGTTAGTGTAGCTCTTGCTTCTGAGCAGTTTCCACAGTCACTGCTCCCTATAAGTATAGGAACCCTTAAGAATGCCAGCCTGCACTGAACAACCAGACTGGAGACCGATTCCCTTTCCTATCTTGTCAATGTCCTAGCCAAGCCCAGTGCACACAGGTGGCTATTACATAGTCACAGAACAGCAACAGCAGCTAACATTTATATAAAGCTTACCGTGTCCCAGGCACTGTTCTAAGCACTCCTGAAAACTTTATGTAGCAGGTACTCTTATCACCCCATGTTATGGATGAGGAAATTGAGACATGAGAGCTTTAGTAACTTAACTAAGGCCACACAGTTAGTAAGCAGTGTAACTATGATTTAACTCAAATAACAACCCAAATGGGGTACAGATCATTTTTCCTACGTTTTGGACAAGGACTATGAGCCTCAAAGAGCTCAAGTGACTAACCCAAATTCACACAATTAGTAAAATCAGCAAAATCAGAATCAAACCCAGGCTCCTTCCTGATGCCTGTTTGCAAGGTTCTAACACAACTTCAGTCGCATTTAAATCCTGTACAAAACTTCTTACTTTGGTTGTTTTTGACTTAGAGGAAATCAAAGACCATTCCTTCAGACAGAAAATAAGGGATCTAGAAATAAAGCTCCCAGGAAATAAAAATGTTCTCTATATTTCTTGCTCTCCCCATATGTGAAAGATTAATAAAGAAGGGTAGTGTGCTTAATTGCTTCAAACTTTACTGGCAAGAGGAAACAAGTTTAAAGAGTTGTACACACTCAAAATATCAATAGCACAGAAAAGGAGATGAAAATGCGTATCAGTGTCCTGTCAAGAACAAAGGAATTTCAGCTTACTTCACTTAAATTCAGTTAAGGATGAGATACATTGGCTCTTTATTTCTAATAAATGAACTATTTACCTTGGCAAACATCAGAGTTGAACTTGCTTTCCGAAGCACAATGTCATTTGTAAAAAATGCACTCATCCCTGCATAATAAGGACACTTGCACTGACTTCAAGTGTTTATAATCTTAGAGAGAAAGCAAAATGGTTTTGGCAGAATGGTTTTTAGGCTTAGAGTTAGATAAACCAGGGCTTAGACAAAGAACTTGCTCTTGGCAGTTCTTTGTGAAGCAGCCAAATTTTGCTGTCAGCACCTCTGCAGCTTACCGACCTCCCCTGCCTCCAGGTGTGTTCTTAGGACTTACATACTGTTCCAGGGGTGTTCACCACCAGACCCACCCCACCACTGTTAACACTGCCTCCATGCAAAGTCTGATGTGGCTCTCTCTTTCTGGCACAACAAAGACCCACTTTTCTTCCTTAAGTAGAGAGAATGCAAGGGCATATTTTTGAGAGGGGAGAGGTGTGACGTGAAAGAATATAAGATATTGCTAAATGTCTCCCCAATACTCATTCACTCTTTCTATATTTTTGTAATATCATTCCCCTGCCCATGTAGAGATTGCATAGCACAACATCCCTTCCACCTAGCCTTGACCACAAGACTGACCTAAGTACTGGCCAATAGGATGTAAGCAGGGGTGACGCATGCAACCCCTTAAAACTCCCTGTCTTAAAAGTGAGTCCCCTGGTCTCTACTCCCTTTTCCCCCTTCCATGGGGGCAGATAAACCAGTTTCAAATATCTGGAGGAGGGTAAAACCCAAGGAATGGTGGAACAACAAAACAGAAGGAACCCAGGTCCCTGGATGTCCTCAAGGAACAAAACTTCCTATAAACCCAGGACCATCTGCCTACCATCATATTACTGTGAGAGAGAAGTAAACTTTAATTCTGACAGAGCCTCTGTTATTTTGACTCTGTATAGTGGTCAAACCAACATCCTAAGTAGTATGGGCAAGAAGAGAAAGGAAAAGACTTGTATCAGACAAAATACACTTTAAAACAAAGACTAACGTACTCACTTTGGCAGCACATATACTAAAATTGGAATGATACAGAGAAGATTAGCACGGCCCCTGCACAAGGATGACATGCAAACTCATGGAACTTCCATATTTTTCCAGACTTCAAGCTGTATTACAAAGCTGTAATGATCATGACAGTATGGTACTAGAACAAAAACAGACACTCAGATCAATGGAACAGAATAGAGAACCCACAAATGGACCCACAAAAGTATGGCCAACTCATCTTTGATAAAGCAGGAAAGAATACCCAATGGAATGAAGACAGTCTCTTCAGCAAGTGGTGCTGGAAAAACTGGACAGTGACATGCACAAAAATGAACCTGGACCACTTCCTTACACCATACACAAAAATAAACTCAAAATGGATGAAAGATCTAAATGTAAGACAGGAAGCCATCCAAATCCTCGAGGAGAAAGCAGGCAAAAACCTCTTTGATCTTGGCTGCAGCAACTTCTTACTCAACACGTCTCCAGAGGCAAGAGAAACAAAAGCAAAAATGAGCTTTTGGGAACTCATTATAATAAAAAGCTTCTGCATAGCAAAGGAGACAATCAGCAAAACTAAAAGGCAACCGAGGGAATGGGAGAAGATATTTGTAAACGACATATCAGGTAAAGGGTTACTATCCAAAATCTATAAAGAACTTCTCAAGCTCAACACCCAAAAAACAAATAATCCAGTGAAGAAATGGGCAAAAGGCATGAATAGACACTTCTCCAAAGAAGACATCCAGATGACCAACTGACACATGAAAAAATGCTCAACATCACTCATCACCTGGGAAATACAAACCAAAACCACAATGCGATACTACCTCACACCTGTAACATTAACAATTCAGGCAGCAACAGATGTTGGAAAGGATGCAGAGAAAGGATCTCTTTTGCACTGCTTATGGGAATGCAAACTGGTGCAGTCACTCTGGAAAACAGTATGGAGGTTCCTCAAAAAATTAAAAATAGAACTACTCTATGACCCAGCAATTGCACTACTAGGTGTTTATCCAAGGAATATACAGGTGTGCTGTTTCAAAGGGGCACATGCACCCCAATGTTTATAGCAGCACTATCAACAATAGCCAAAGTATGGAAAGAGCCCAAATGTCCATTGATGGGTGAATGGATAAAGAAGATGTAGTATACATATACATATATATATATATATATATATATATATATATATATATACACACACAATGGAGTATTACTCAGCAATCAAAAAGAATGAAATCTTGCCATTTGCAACTACATGGATGGAACAGGAGGGTATTATGCTAAGTGAAATTAGTCAGTCAGAGAAAGACAAATATCATATGACTTCACTCATATGAGGACTTTAAGAGACAAAACAGATGAACATATGGGAAGGGAAGCAAAAATAATATAAAAACAGGGAGGGGGACAAAACAGAAGAGACTCTTAAATATGGAGAACAAACAGAGTGTTTCCGGAGGGGTTGTGGGAGGGAGGATGGAATAAATGGGTAAGGGCATTAAGGAATCTACTCCCGAAATCATTGTTGTACTATATGCTAACTAACTTGGATGTAAATTTAAAAAATAAGTGAAATAAAAATACAAAAAAAACACACAGAGACTAAAACAAGAGATAAAGAGGGGAACTATGATAAAGGGGACAATCCAACAATAAGATATAACGATTGTAAATATTTATACATCCAACATATGAAAAACTAAATACATAAAACAGTTAATGACAAACATACAGGAATTAATCAATAATAATACAATAATAGTAGAAGACTTTAACACCCTATGTACATCCATGGATGATCATCGAAACATAAAATAAACAAGGAAACAATGGCTTTGAATAACACACTACAAAAGATGAATTTAACAAATATATTCAGAACTTTTTATCCTAAAACAGAATACACATTCTTTCCATGTGCACATAGAACACTCCACAAGAGCTCACATATTAGGCCACAAAACAAGTCTCAACAAATTCAAAGGGATCAGAGTCATGCCATGTACTTTTTCTGACCACAATGCCATGATACTAGAATTAAATCACAAGAAAAAATATGGAAAGACCACAAATACATGGAGGTTAAATAACATACAAAAAACACTGAATGGGTCAATCAAAAAATCAAAGAAAAAATCAAAAAGTACATGAAAACAAATGAGAATGAAAACACAACCTTTCAAAACCTCTGCAATACAGCAAAAGCAGTTCTAAGAGGCAAGTTTATAGCAATAAAGGCCTACCTAAAGAAGTAAGAAAAATCTCAAATACAACCTGACCTTACACCTAAAGGAGCTAGAAAAATACAACAAACAAAACTAAAATCAGCAGAAGGAAGGAAATAATAAAGATTAGAGCAGAAATTAATGATATAGAAACAAAAAACAGTAGAACAAATCAATGAAACCAGGAGCTGATCCCTTGAAAAAAAATCAATAACATTTATAAACCTCTAGCCAAATTTATCAAGAAAAAAGGAGAAAGACTCAAATTAATAAAATCACAAATGAGAGAGCAGAAATAACAAACACCACAGGAAAACAACAAATTATAAGAAAATATTACAAAAAACTATATGCCAACAAATTGGACAACTAGAAGTAATGGATAAATTTCTAGAAACATGTAACCTACCAAAACTGAAACAAGAAGAAATAGAAATTTTGAACAGACTGATTATCAGCAAGGAAATTGAAACAGTAATCAAAAAACTCCAAACAAAAGTTCAGGACCAGATGCCATCACAGGCAAATTTTACCAAACATCTAAGAAGAGTTAATACCTATTCTTCTCAAACTATTCCAAAAAATAGGAAAGGAAGGAAAACTTCCAAATTCATTCTATGAGACCAGCATTACCTTGATACCAAAACCAAATAAAGACACCACAAAAAGAGAAGACTACAGGCCAATATCTCTGATGAACATAGATGCAAAAATTCTCAATGAAATACTAGCACATCGAATCTAATAATACATTTAAAAAATCATTCACCAAAATCAAGTGGAATTTATTCCTGGGTTGCAAAGATGGTTCAATATTCGCAATCAATGTGATATCACATTAATCAGAGAAATATTAAGAACCATATGATCATTTCTTTTTTTTGAGAATTTATTTATTTTATTTTATTTATTTTTTATTTTAGAGATAAAACACATGTGGGGGAGATGGGCAGAAGGAGAGAGAAAGAGAATCTTCAGCAGGCTCCATGTTCAGTGCAAAGCCTTATGCAGGGCTCGATCCCATGACCCTAGGATCATAACCTGAGCTGAACTCAAGAGTCAGACACTGAATTGACTGAGCCACCCAGGCGCCCCAAATCATATGATCGTTTCAATAGACATAGAAAAAGCATTTTACAAAGTATAACATCCTGGGACGGCTGGGACTCCCTCTCTGTCTGTCCCTCCCCTGCTGGTACTCTCTCTCAATAAAAATAAATAAACTTAAAAAAAAAAAAAGGTACAACATCCTTTCATGATAAAAACCCTCAACAAAGTAGGTTTAGAGGGAACATTCCTCAACATAATAAAGGCCGTATATGAAAACCGCACAGCTAACATCATCTTCAATGGGGAAAACCTGAGAATCTTTCCCCTAAGGTCAGGAATAAACAAGGATGTTCACTCTCACCACTTTTATTCAACATAGTACTGGAAGTCCTAGCCACATTAATCAGACAACAAAAAGAAATAAAAAGCATCCAAATTGATAAGAAAGAAGTAAAACTTTCACTATTTACAGATGACATGATACTATGTATAGAAAACCTGACAGACTCCACCAGAACACTACTAGAACTGATAAAAGAATTCAGTAAAATTGCAGGATACAAAATCAACATACAGAACCTGTTGCATTTCTATACACCAGTAATGAAGGAGTAGAAAGAGAAATTAAAAAAAAAATCTCATTTACAACTGCACCCAAAATAGTAAGATATCTAGGAATAAACCTCACTAAAAAGGTAAAAGATCTGTACTCTGAAAACTATAAAACACTGATGAAAGAAGTTGAAGAGCACACAAAGAAATGGAAAGATATTTCATGCTCAAGGATTGGAAGAACAAATATCAATAAAATGTCTATACTACCCAAAGAAATCTACACATTTTATTTTTTTCTTTCAAATTATCTATTCTTGTTTGTGAGGATTTTCTCCATTTTTAGCTGAAATTAAAGTGTTTCTACTCACAAAATGAGAATAATTTGTCTCTAATCCATAAAACAATTCCTTTTCCTAACCGAAATGAAGATAAGTAAATAGGTCTTATTTTGGTTTATGGAAAGCATTTAACTCCATATAGCTTACAGGGGAAATGAGCATATTTGAAAACAGCCACAAGGACTGAAGTAGAACATGGGATGGTAATGAGCAGAGTCACAGAACCTACTGAAGAGGTGTGTAGGGCCGGTCTCACTGGAACCTGTAAAGCCACATCCTTATATACTGATCTAGATTTCAGATTGCTCCTTTGGCAGATGTCCTTATTCTTCAAGGCACAAGGAACTGCCACTTCGGACTGAGCCCAGCATTTCGTATTGGAAATTCTTGGTGACAATACATCAATAAATCCAGGTTATTGACTACAATAAAGGTTTTTCCATCTTTACTACATGGCCGATGATAGCAATAGTGCACAGGTGAAAAAGCTTGGCAACAATACATTGTGAGTCTTGTCTGGCATATATTAGAACTTTAGATTTTTTGGACTACTAATTGGGAGCTCCTATATTAAAATTTTCTGAAACCATCATTGCCTCTGTTATGTTTCTCTGTCATAATGAAGCTAACTCATATGATCCACAAAAAGTCCAGGATGTACTGTTTAATTAAGAGTTGGGGGGCGCCTGGGTGGCTCAGTCGGTAAAGCGTCTGACTTCAGCTCAGGTCATGATCTCACAGTCCGTGAGTTCGAGCCCCGCGTCGGGTTCTGTGCTGGCAGCTCGGAGCCTGGAGCCTGCTTCCGATTCTGTGTCTCCCTCTCTCTGCCCCTCCCCTGCTCATGCTCTGTCTCTCTCTGTCTCAAAAATAAATAAAAACATTTAAAAAATTCATTAAAAAAAAAAAAAAATGGGGCGCCTGGGTGGCGCAGTCGGTTAAGCGTCCGACTTCAGCCGGGTCACGATCTCGCGGTCCGTGAGTTCGAGCCCCGCGTCGGGCTCTGGGCTGATGGCTCGGAGCCTGGAGCCTGTTTCCGATTCTGTGTCTCCCTCTCTCTCTGCCCCTCCCCCGTTCATGCTCTGTCTCTCTCTGTCCCAAAAATAAATAAAAAACGTTGAAAAAAAATTAAAAAAAAAAAAAATCTACTGACGACTGTGCTCAGGCAAGCTCTGTGGGAAGGCAGATACACACTAACACAACTTCTGTTTAAAAAAAAAAAAAAAAAAAAGAGTTGGCAGGTCCATCAGTCCTCAACAATTTCTCCAAATTTCACTGTTATTAAAAGGTCTTTATGGGACCCATCTTTCAAAACTTATTCAAAATAATTTCAGAGCAAGAGTCCTTATGCCAGGGTCAGTGGGAGATAGCAGTGTAGGCTGTGGCTGGTATGCCAGTGAGCCCAGCCACCTCCCAGAGGAACAGCCAGGCCACTGCCCGGACACCCATAGCCCTGTCAGCCAGGACACTAGAGAATGTGCTTCCTAGAGGAGCACACAAAGAAACACAGGTGGAGGAGCGAGCGCACGCAGCATGGTGCTCCTAGAGCATGCTACTGGCGAGTTAGTGACCCTGATGGAAGGCTTGCTGATGCACGCCTGAGGTCATCCTAGTCCCCTGGTCCCTCCAGCTCTGGCCAACAGGAAAGTTCTGGCAGGTGGAGGCAGCAGCCTCAGCCACCTTGTTTGCTCCCCCACCATCCCTTGCAATCTACATATTTTTCAAATGTTTATTTATTTTTGAAAGAGACAGAGCATGAGCAGGGGAGGAACACAGAGAAAGGGAGACACAGAATCAGAAGCAGACTGCAGGCTCTGAGCTGACAGCACAGGGCCCCACATGGGGCTCAAACTCACCAGCCACAAGATTATGACCTTAGCCTAAGTCAGTGGCTTAACAACTGAGCCACCCAGGTGCCCCACAATCTACACATTTAATGCAATCCCTATCAAAATGCCAACAGCATTTTTCATAGAACTAAAACAAACAATCCTACAATTTGCATGGAATCACAAAAGACTTCCAAAATAGCCAAAGCAACCTTGAAAAAGAAAAAGCAAAGCTGGAGGCATCACAATTCTGGATTTCAATTTATATTACAAAGCTGTAGTAATCAAAACAGTATGATACTGGCACAAAAATAGACACACAGATCAATGGAACAGAAGAGATGATCCAGAAATAAACCCACCACTATATGGTCAATTAATCTTCAACAAAGCAAGAAAGAATGTCCAATGGGAAAAGGACAGTCTCTTCAAGAAATGATGCCAGGAAAACCAGAGAGCTACATGCAGAAGAATGAAATTGGACCACTTTCTTACACCAAACACAAAAATAAATTCAAAATGGATGAACTAAATGTGAGACCTGAAACCATAAAAATCCTAGAAGAGAGCACAGGCAGTAATTTCTCTAACATCAGCTATAGCAACTTGTTCAGATAGGTCCCCTGAGGCAAGGGAAACAAAAGCAAAAATAACTATTAGGACTACATCAAAATAAAAAGCTTCTGCACAGCAAAGGAAACAATCAACAAAACTAAAAGGCAACCTATGGAATGGGAGAAGATATTTGCAAATGACATATCAGATAAAGGGTTAGTATCAAAACACATGAAGAACTTATATGACTGAACACCCCCCAAAATAATAATAATCCTATTAAAAATGAACAGAAGACTTGGACAGACATTCCTCCAAAGAAGACGCACAGATAGCCAACAGATGCATGAAAAGATGCTCAACATCACTCATCATCTGCGAAATGCAAAACAAAACCACAATGAGATATCACATCATACCTGTCAGAATGGTTAACATCAAGAACGTAAGAAACAAGTGTTGACAAGGATATGGACTAATAGGAACCCTTATGCACTGTTGGTGGGAAAGCAAACTGTTGCAGCCACTGTGGAAGACATTATAGAGGTTCCTCAAAACATTAAAAATAGAACCACCATATGATCCAGTAATTCCACTACTGGGTATTTACCCAAAGAATATGAAAACATTAATCAAAAATATATACATACCTCAATGTTTATTGCAGCATTATTTACAATAGCCAAATTATGGAAGGAGGCCAAGTATTCACTGATGGATGAATGGATAAAGAAGATGTGGTATGGGGCGCCTGGCTGGCTTAGTTGGTAGAGTGTGCAACTCTTGATCTCAGATAGTGGTAAGCAAAATAAGTCAGTCAAAGAAAGACAAATACCACATGATTTTACTCTTATGTAGAATTTAAGAAACAAAACAAATGAGCAAAGGGGGAAAAAAAGAGAGAAAAAGGCAAACCAAGAAACAGACTCTTAGCTATAGAGAACAAACTAATGATTACCAGAGGAGAGCTGGGTAGGGGGATGGGTGAAATAGATGATGGGGACTGAGAGACATTTATCTTGGGGTGCTTGGGTGGCTCAGTTGGTTAAGCGCCTGACTCTTGGTTTTGGCTCATGTCATGATCTCACAGTTCTTAAGTTGAAACCCTGCATCAGCCTCTGCACTAGTGGTGCTTTGGATCCTCATGTGCTCTCTCTCTCTGCCCCTCCCCTGCTCATTCCCCCTCTCTCTCTCTCTCTCTCTCTCCCTCTCTCTCTCTCTCTCTCAAAACAAATTTAAAAAAAAAAAACATTAAGAAAAGAGTCACTGGGGTACTTGGGTGGCTTAGTCAGTTAAATGTCTGACTCTTGATCTCAACTGAGGTCATGATCTCACAGTGAGTTTAAGCCCTGCATCGGGCTCTGTGCTGGCAGCACGGAGCCTACCTGGGAGACCCTGTCTTGGTAAGTACTGAGTAACCTATGGAATTGCTAAATCACTATAGTGTACACATGAAACTAATATAACACTCTATGTTAAGTATACTGGAATCAAAATTGAAAAAAAAAACTATAATGAGATACAACCTCACACCAATTACTACATTTTGGATAACAATGCCAGAAAATCCCAGAAAATAACAAGTGTTGGAGAGCATGTGGAGGAATTGAAACCATTCTGCATTCTTTTATTTTTAATTATTTTTAATGTTTATTTATTTTTGAGAGAGACAGAGACAGAGACAGAGCGTGAGCGGAAGAGGGGCAGAGAGCGGAAGAGGGGCAGGTTCCAGGATCTAAGCTGTCAGCACAGAGCCCAACATGGGGCTTGAACCCACGAGCCGCAAGATCATGACCTGAGCCAAGTCAGATGCTTAACCGACTAAGCCACCCAAGAGCCCATGAAAGCATTCTGTATTCTTGATGGGAATATACAGATGCTGTGGAAAAGAGAATAAAGGTGCCTCAAAAAATTAACAATAGAATTACCATATAACCCAGTAATTCTACTTCTAGATATACACCAAAAGAATTGAAAACAGGGCCTCAAAAATATATTGGCACACTCATGTTCAGAGCAGCGTTATCCACAATAGCTAAAATGTGGGAGCACCTAGGTGGCTCAGTCAGTTAAGCATCCGACTTCGGCTCAGGTCATGAGCTCTTGGTTCATGGGTTTAAGCCCCACATTGGGCTCTGTGCTGACAGCTCAGAGCCTGGAGCCAGCTTTGGATTCTGTGTCTCCCTCTCTCCCTGCCTCTCCCCTGTTCACTCTCTGTCTTTCTCTGTCTCTGTCTCTCAAAAATAAGTAAACATTAAAAAAAATAGCTAAAATGTGGAAGCAACTCAAGTGTCCATTGAAGAATGAATAGATAAGTAAAATGTAATAATTCATACAATGGAATATTATTCAGCCTTAAAAACAATGAATTTTCTGAACTATGCTGCAATATGGGTAAACCTGGAGGACATTATGCCAAGTAAAATAAATCAACCACAGAAAGACAAATACTGATTGATTCCACTTGTACGAGGGGCTTAGATTAGTCAAAATCATGGAGACAGAATGAAGAATGGTAGCTGTCAGTGAAAAGAGGAGTTATTGTTTAATAAGGATAGAGTTTCAGTTTTACAAGATGAAAGTCGTAGAGATACGGATGGTGGTGACGGTTGCACAACATTATGAGTGTATCTAATGCCACTTAATTGTACAATTAAAATGGGTAGGAGCCCCTCAACTAGTTCTGAGGCTGCAGAATAGTGATTTTCTACCATACTAATTATATATATGTATGTAGTGTCGGTGTGTGTGTGTGTGTGTGTGTGTGTGTGTGTGTATAAACATTTTTACCTACTAGCTAAAATACTTCTGTGAAGAGAAACTTTCCCTTATCCATTATTTGGTTACTTAACAGTGTGCTTTGTTTAGGGAGGGCACGAAGAACACCTGACTCTTTCCTTTTCAAAATAATGATTTAGCTCCCAAGGATCTTCCCTGGTTATCAATTAATTGTTTTTATTATGATTATGAACTCACAGATTTAAATATATATGATGGTTTTTAATGTATTGCAGTTCTTGTTGATGACAAAATCATCTCGCATTTTATATATCTGTGCCTCTGCAGGTTGGCTCCGGAGTCATTTGGCACAACCCAAAGAGGTGTTTGATAACTTCTTTACTCTCTTGCATGACAAGATGTCCCAGCTCACCTTTTAAAGTTTCCTGCCCAGACTTGGAATTGTCATTTCTCCTAAGTGGAAAATGATATTTGGAGCCTTCCAGTTTTTATATTGCATCTAATTCAAGGCAAAAACCATGACTCTGGCCTGGATTCAGCCTGTGGCTAGTCTGGTCCTGACCTCTGGCCAGACTTAAGTAATAGCAAAGAGAAAGGATGGATCATAAAGATTTTTTTTTTCAATTGTTTTTATTGTGGTAAAATACACATGACAAAATTTACCATCCTACCCATTCCACAGCACTGGGATTTAAAGTACAGTCTTTAAGCATCAGAGTGTCTTATAGACAAGTGCTGCCTGTGCCATTTATCAGTCATTTGCATGGAAAAAATAACGTAACCTCTTGAAGCTTAGGCTTCTTCACCTATAAAATGGTAATACTAATGGCAACTATCTCATAGAGTTGTAAGGATTAAGATAATGGACACTAAACACTTAGCTCATTGCCTAACTTATAGTACATAAACAATAAGGGTTATTTTTATAATCTTCATCATTGAAGAATTATGCTGAATGACTAAATGAATAACTAGAACTAATCTGCTAAAAATATTAAATATGAACTATTCTGGGCACTGGAGCTGGTGCAGAAGGTACAAAAATGAGTAAGACGTGACCTATACACTTGGACTTTTGCCTTTTCAAACAGAAGTCCTACATGTCTTAACCCCAAGGAATACTAACTAGCAAGGATGTCAAGGCCCTTCTAACAATCTGCTGGGAAGAACTTTTAGAGTGGAAAGCCATCATCCATTCTTCTTTCATACAGAAACTGGCTACGGGGTGGATGATGCTCACTGTCATGATAGTGTCTTTTACATTATTGAATCACTTTAGAATCATTAAAACAGACTTTGGCTACCTTTGTCTGACTCTCTTCTGCTGTTCCTCTTTTCCAATCACAAGGTTTCCTTCTGCTCCATATACCTCCCGAAGATCAAAAGATGGATGTATTCATCAGTATGACTTGGACAGGGAAGAAAATAAGCAAACAAGCTTGCCAGAATGTTAAGAGAACAAGTACTCCCTCATTAGAGAAGAGACAACTGACCTACTTAAAAGCCGAGATTCGAATGACTAATGCAGTACAGACAGTTCCCACCTTATAAACACTCAACTTACAAATGACCTGCCCCAGCCCCATCCTAGGAAACTGCTGTCACCATGTGAACCACCAAGTGCAGGAACGGGGGAGGGGTGGTGGGGAATGAAGACTTTATAGAATCAGGGAGTTTAAAATAAAAGAAAAATATTGAGACAAGGATAGCATGGTTTCCCAACTATATCTCAAGTTACTCACTTAACTCTATTTACTCCCTAAAATACCATAGAAAGCCATGGGTTAGCAAACAGGGTTTTTAAAAAAGATGGCAGTTTTTGCAATGCTCTATTATTTTGGGGCTAATTTTTCACTAATGATAGGAGAGATTCTTAATGTCAGTATTTTTAGTAAGATACAAAGACTGCCCTTACTTCACCAACCACAGCACCCCAGGCACAGCATCCTGAACAATGAACATTCACTTGTAAGTACAATTCACAGCCACCGTGTGTAGGAAACTAAACCACCATTTGTGCATGTAATACTATAGGAAAGGAACCTCCTGGAGTTCTTATTTTGGGGGAGGTGTCTCTAAGATGAATGACATAAACTTGAGACAGTCCTCAGCAAAGCCTACCCCCTGGCAGAAGGCCAAATGAAGTAAGAGAAAGAGGCCAACAGACAAAGAGAAGCTGATCTAAAAAAGTATATAAGGAAACAGAGAAAGAGAAAGAAAAATCCTGCTGACATCATTTGAACTACAAATTATGTACTTCCTAGTTACATAAGCCAATATAGTCTTGACATGCTTAATATACTCTGAATTGTGTTTCTTGTCCCATATAAACAAAAGCCCTAAAATAGTTTCATTTGCAGACCTGCTGGTCTCCTCCCTGACCACTGGAGGCATCCACCTGGTTTCCCAGATATTGACCTCTCTGCCTCAGGGCCTTGTCTCCCAAGGGGAGCTAGAGTAGTAATATTGGCCTGTGTTCCCCAGATCAGCTTCTCTCCCTGGATCTGGCCTATGAAGGGGGAATACTATAACTCCAGATGCAACACCCCTTCCTTAATTATGTGATCTATGCCCTCCTTTTCCTCCTGTGATGTTGGATACACCTTGAACAGTACTAAATATAATTCCAAATATTTCTCAACAGCTTTTGAAAACAGTGGAAATATCACTGGAGGGTCACAAAAGCTGAGTTGCAAATATTTACATTGGTAGAATAAGTGAAGTTTAACAGTGGAATTCTATGTGTAATCAATGGGCATTTGTTTATTTCATTTCAGGTTTTAGTTAAGGTTTTTGCCAATTTTATTTCAATGTAGTTTGTGTAGTCATTTCCTAGAAATTATATGACCTTCTAGGATCTTTTTAGATTTTTTTTACATTTTGTTACAAGGGGGAAAAATAAAATAAAAAAATAAAATAAAATAAAAATAAAAGGTCACATTTAATTCTACCTTCCTAAAATAAGTATTTCCTTCCAGTTTGCATCTAATGTATTTATTTTAAGTCAGAAAACCAATTTTTTCTTTCTAAAGCTCTGCCATATATTTCCAGTGGGTGCTGATGGTCACTTACCACATGCACACCAGGTTGTTCATGTAGCAGGCAAACAAAGTCTGTCCATCAACAGACCAGGCCGGAGAGGTACACTGGGATGGCTCAATCTTGCTGCTAGTATTGATAACTTCCTGCTTCAGTTCGTCTACAATTACCTTGCCTTCTAAGTCCCAGATCTTGATTCTGGGGCCTGTGGCAACATAGAGCCAATATTAGTTAGGATTGAAGCACAGGGCATTGATGATGTCCCCACCGTCTAGAGTATAGAGGTCCTACAGCATGGACCTGGCCATCCTTGCTTCTAAGAAGCACAGAGGGATCCATCTGGAGAGACAATCACAGTGTTGAGGTAGCCTGTGTGGCCAGTGTGATTGGTCTTCAGCTTGCGGTTTGCTTGGTTCCATACCTTGACCAGATTGTCCCAGCCACAGAAGACAATGATGGGATTGCTTCTATTGGATGTAAAGCAGACGCAAGACACCCACTCCAAATGGCTCTCATCCTGGACAGTGTATTTGCATACACCCAGAGTATTCCACTGCTTGATGGTTTTATCTCGGAAGCCAGAGAGTTCTGGGTTACCAGAAGAGAAGGCCCCACTCAGCACATCCTTGTGTGGCCTACAAATCTGTGTGTGGTGGTACACACTGTGAGGTCCCAAAGCCAAAGTGTTCTATCCCAGGAGCCTGAGAGGGCAAACTGTCCATATGAGGGTATGACCACATCACTAACAAAGTGGGTATGACCCTAAAGAACATGCTGTGGGATGCCCTAGTTAGTTTCATCCCTGGTCAGCTTCCACATGATAATGGTCTTATCTCAAGAGGCAGATAGTATCATGTCCGGGAACTGGGAAGTGGTGGCAATCTGGGTCATCCAGCCATTGTGGCCCTTGAGGATGCCACGAAATGTCATCTGCTCAGTCATGGAGGCAGCAAGTGCAGGTGTCTCCACAATGATGAAGATGAAGTGGGATGGCTCAGCATGGGGCCCTGCTGAGGAAGAGAGAACCGCATCTAATGTATTTCTGTTTTCCACACGTGAAATCCCAGTAATACAATTGTCTTTTTGCTTTTTTACTTATATTGAAAAATAAAAGCTTTTCTCCATATCTGATCTTCATAAATATAATTTAATAGATGTATATGTAATATAAGTATAAAAATATAATTTAATAATTCTATTCCTTCTAATAGATGTATAATTTACATGATATTCATAATTTATATTATCTAATTGTTAGGCATTTTAATTTTTTCCCAATGGAAAGTGGAATTATTGGGTCAAAAATCTGTGAACAGCTCTTCCTTCATATTATGCAAAATCCATTCTCGAAAGTATTATTCCAAGTCACTCCACTGGCCAAGTGTGGATGTTTGGCCAAGTGTGGATGCGTATTGATGTTTCACGTATTATGCAAGATGTCCTGGCTTCAACATTATCTTCTTATTTTTTTTCTTCTTATATAACAGATATTACATGTTACCTTTTAGTATAGATCATATAAATTAAAATCTGAATTTCAGAAAGAATAACTAAGTCTTAAGAGAGGAGACTAAAATGAAAGATTGCAAGTATGTAAGTTTCCTATTCCTAAATCTTTTTAAAGTTAGCATTATTAATGTATACTATTTATAATCCTTTCCCATCTTCTAGACACTGTAACTTACAGAGAAGAATGTAATCTTGCATGGGCATGCTATTACCAGTAAAGATTCTGGTTTCACGGAGCATTAAAACAAATATGCAAATCCATCATTTTGTACCCCACCAAAAAATGGATATACCCTGTAAAAGACAAAACTATAAGGATAAAAGTCAGAGAAGGCAAAATATAGAGATTTCCTTTGAGAAGTTTTACACAGTCACAAAGAAGAGGAATTAAAATTTATGAACCAATATCTTTCAAAAATATCTCATGTTTTTCTGACATTTGATGTATCTTGCTTCCCTTTTCCAAGGTCTGAATCTTTCCTTAAGACAAGTATCCAAGCTGTAAATCTCCAGGGTGCTTTACTTAGGAAGCAGCAACAGGCTGAAGTGGACTATGTGGCCCTTGATGTGGACGCTGGAACCATCTTTAAGTCTGAAATTTAGCCAAGAATGAGGAGTAGCTCTGGGCTCAACTTGGGACAATGAAGACTGAAATGACAGACATTTAAACGTTGTGGTCGGACTGCAAAGACCAGCAGTCCTAAAATAGATAGGATGCAAAGTTGACAGACTACAACTCTTTGCTTGTTTATCAGAGAAATGTACGTAGTCTTCATAAAAGCAATGGAATGGCACCACATATCTAGCTATATGATGATCATATTCCAAATGCCATACTCTAAGCTCTTGGATTTACAATTCACCCCTATGTTTTTGTTGTTAAGTACATATAACAGCAAAAAAGCAGGCTAAAAAAAAAGCCCATTTCTAACCCAAGTTAATCTACAAGAATATTGAAAGGCAAATATATTGTTTAGTGCAAATATATTGAAGTGTTTAGTGCATTCAACCCTTCATTCATTCGAGTTTTTACTGAGTACCTATTAAGCTTTAGAAATTCAGTGATGATTGTTTAACATAGTGTTGGAAGTTCTAGCATCAGCAATCAGACAACAAAAGGAAATCAAAGGCATCAAAATTGGCAAAGATGAAGTTAAGCTTTCACTTTTTGCAGATGACATGATATTATACATGGAAAATCCGATAGACTCCACCAGAAGTCTGCTAGAACTGATGCATGAATATAGCAAAGTTGCAGGATACAAAATCAATGTACAGAAATCAGTTGCATTCTTATACACTAACAATGAAGCAACAGAAAGACAAAGAAACTGATCCCATTCACAATTGCACCAAGAAGCATAAAATACCTAGGAATAAATCTAACCAAAGATGTACAAGATCTGTATGCTGAAAACTATAGAAAGCTCATGAAGGAAATTGAAGAAGATATAAAGAAATGGAAAAACATTCCGTGCTCATGGATTGGAAGAATAAATATTGTCAAAATGTCAATACTACCCAGAGCTATCTACACATTCAATGCAATCCCAATCAAAATTGCACCAGCATTCTTCTCAAAACTAGAACAAGCAATCCTAAAATTCATAGGGAACCACAAAAGGCCCCGAATAGCCAAAGTAATTTTGAAGAAGAAGACCAAAGCAGGAGGCATCACAATCCCAGACTTTAGCCTCTACTACAAAGCTGTCATCATCAAGACAGCATGGTATTGGCACAAAAACAGACACATAGACCAATGGAATAGAATAGAAACCCCAGAACTAGACCCACAAACGTATGGCCACCTAATCTTTGACAAAGCAGGAAAGAATATCCAATGGAAAAAAGACAGTCTCTTTGCCAAATGGTGCTGGGAGAACTGGACAGCAACATGCAGAAGATTGAAACTAGACCACTTTCTCACACCATTCACAAAAATAAACTCAAAATGGATAAAGGACCTGAATGTGAGACAGGAAACCATCAAAACCCTAGAGGAGAAATCAGGAAAAGACCTCTCTGACCTCAGCCATAGCAATTTCTTACTTGACACATCCCCAAAGGCAAGGGAATTAAAAGCAAAAATGAACTACTGGGACCTTATGAAGATAAAAAGCTTCTGCACAGCAAAGGAAACAACCAACAAAACTAAAAGGCAACCAACGGAACGGGAAAAGGTATTTGCAAATGACCTATCGGACAAAGGGCTAGTATCCAAAATCTATAAAGAGCTCACCAAACTCCACACCCAAAACACAAATAATCCAGTGAAGAAATGGGCAGAAAACATGAATAGACACTTCTCTAAAGAAGACATCCGGATGGCCAACAGGCACATGAAAAGATGCTCAACGTTGCTCCTCATCAGGGAAATACAAATCAAAACCACACTCAGATATCACCTCACGCCAGTCAGAGTGGCCAAAATGAACAAATCAGGAGGCTATAGATGCTGGCGAGGATGTGGAGAAACGGGAACCCTCTTGCACTGTTGGTGGGGATGCAAATTGGTGCAGCCACTCTGGAAAACAGTGTGGAGGTTCCTCAGAAAATTAAAAATAGACCTACCCTATGACCCAGCAATAGCACTGCTAGGAATTTACCCAAGGGATACAGGAGTACTGATGCATAGGGGCACTTGTACCCCAATGTTTATAGCAGCACTCTCAACAATAGCCAAATTATGGAAAGAGCCTAAATGTCCATCAACTGATGAATGGATAAAGAAATGGTGGTTTATATACACAATGGAGTACTACGTGGCAATGAGACAGAATGAAATATGGCCCTTTGTAGCAACATGGATGGAACTGGAGAGTGTGATACTAAGTGAAATAAGCCATACAGAGAAAGACAGATACCATATGGTTTCACTCTTATGTGGATCCTGAGAAACTTAACAGAAACCCATGGGGGAGGGGAAGGAAAAAAAAGAAAAGAAGTTAGAGTGGAAGAGAGCCAAAGCATAAGAGACTCTTAAAAACTGAGAACAAACTGAGGGTTGATGGGGGTGGGAGGGAGGGGAGGGTGGGTGATGGGTATTGAGGAGGGCACCTTTTGGGATGAGTGTTGTATGGAAACCAATTTGACAATAAACTTCATATATTGAAATAAATAAATAAATAAATAAATAAATAAATAAATAAAGACTGCTTTCCAAGTTAAAAAAAAAAAAGAAATTCAGTGATGAATAAAGGTCTTTGCCCTCTGGAAACATACACTTTCAGAGGTAGAACAAAAGGGAGAAGACAAATATAATGATTATAATTAACTAAACTAATAAGTATAATTTATATAACAGAAGATTGTGTGAAGTTCCTGAAGATCACATAAGGAACTGAAATGGAGGGTGATGAAGTTGAGGAGGTGAGAAAATCTTAAACAAGATGGCTCTTTGCACTTTACAGCGCCTATCATTTCAAAGACTTATGCCTGTCCTCTCTTCTTCCTCTGGTCTCTATCAGCCTCCAGCTGCTGCAAAGTCCCCACTCCATATGCACATACAGTACAGTCACACATATGCACTCCCCTTTTCTGATGACCTCAAGACATGGCTCAGTATTATGAGATTAGAAAATCCTACTTAAAAAAAAATTTTTAATGTTTATTTATTTTTGAGACAGAGACAGAGTGTGAGGGGGGGAGGGGCAGAGAGAGAGAGAGAGAGAGAGAGAGAGAGAGAGAGAGACACACACAGAACCTAAAACAGGCTCCAGGCTCTGAGCTGTCAGCACAGAGCCCTATGCGGGGCTCAAACTCACAAACCACAAGATCATGACCTGAGCTGAAGTTGGACACTTAACCAACTGAGCCATGCAGCTGCCCCAGAAAATCCTACTTTAAAGACATTGCAAGGATGCCTGCTGGGTGGCTCACTCAGTTGGGCAACCGACCCTTGACTTCGGCTCAGGTCACAATCTCACAGACTGTGAGTTCGAGCCCCATGTTGGGCTCTGTGCTGACTGACAGTGCAGAGCCTGTTTGAGATTCTCTTTCTCTGTGCCCCTCCCCTTCTCATGCCCCCTCTGTCTCTCTCAAAATAAATAAATAAACTTAAAAAAAAAAAGAAAGAAACTGCAGGCTATAGGTACTCCTAGTGGCCCCAAATGATACTTGATTATTGGAACTTCAGCTTGACAGGTTTTTTTTTTTTTTCCCAATCACCATTATAATCTCTCATAGCACATTCACCAAAAAACCATGGGACAAAGAACATTTGAGAGAAAGAGTAGCTGGCTTTTAAAACAAAGAGAGAAAAACTTGTGGATAGGAAAGGAGCCTCAGCACTCACAAAGCCCTTGTCTACAACACCACCATTTATACTCACTGTCTTCCATTGAAAGTCCCTATCAGTTCACTACCAACCTGGACAGTGTGGAATTTGACTCTCCTGAGGTTAAAAGTAGCTTAAGTCTACTGCAAGTCTCTGGGAGAAGGTTCAGGAAGCCCAGCAATGGGGATCACACCAACTAAATATATCTCACCTGGGATAGAAGAGTGAGGAGGAGTGGCAAGTTCCAGGCTTTGCCTCCCACACACTCCCACCTGTGTGCTTGATTAATGAGTGAAGGCAGGCATACATTAATGACCAGCATGGCCTTCTTGTCTTAAATGAAAACCAAGAGTCATGGTGTAGTTCTGTAACTCTGCCCCAAGGTACAGGTCTTAGTATTTTTTACTTTTGGCAAAACTTCAGATAAAATGAAGTCATAGAAAAGAGCTCAAAGATGCCATAGAATTTTGCTGAATCTGGCCACAGCTTAAAGAGATACACATGAGGTCTCCTTAATTGGACTCACTCAGTATAATTTAATCTTAGTGAGGAAGCAAATGAATAACAGGTTCAGTTTTTTTAAATACTATGCAGTCACCAAGAAAGAACTGCAGTTGAAATTAATCCCATTAATTACCTGGAGGGCTTGTTAAAAGTAAGATTTATCCAGAATCCTTGGATTCTTATACGGTCTGGTAAATCCACTGATATACAGGCACAAAAACCATGTCTTCACTCAAAGAAATAAATGCCAAAGTGTGATATTTGGGGCTTTAGCATTTAGTTGGAGAGGTCCTAATGACAGCCTCTGACCTCACATCTAGACAGGTTTTTTTATTAAATCTATGTAAGGTTAGCACTGCTGGTTGAGAGGTTTCATTATGCAGCTGCCGCTGATATCAACATTTATTGGTCATTTGTAGGCTATGTATAGATTCTGAGTTGGTTTATAGACCACTAAAAGACCAAACACTAATTTAGAGCAGCGGGATAAAAATGTAATTAAGAAGATTTCTTAAAATGTGTCATTCCCAAGCAAAGCAGCCACCCCAGTGGTGCCTGGCTTACAGTTGCCAGAGGATCTGCTGCTGTGTCTTGGGCCATGTGGGTTCGTGTTAAAGAGCCCATATGGTATGATGCTCATTTTCGGCATTCTAGGCAAACAGCAGGTGGGCTGCTTTCTGACTGTCTTAACAGGCAAAACCACAACAAACTCCAAGTTTTGGCAGGTCATGTAAATCCAGGAGAAGAATGGAAGGGCACTGAAGGCAAAATAAGCACTTCCTATATGATGATGATGTGATGGTGAGAATATTCTAGTGGTGCGGTATTTCAGATTATTAAATAAATGTATTTGTATTCACAGTTAGCTCTAGTTCCTAACAGACTTGTAACTGTCATATCAAGAGCCATGTAGTGTCTTTATCACGTAGAGATTTTACCTCTCTGTCATTCAAGTTGAGAAATGAGGTTTAGTGGCATAAACATAGTCCCTATAGACAAGAAGATGAAGGAGAAAGCCTGTCTTGATCAGTACCTGGAAATCATGGGTAAGAGTGGTGGCAGGGAGAAGTAAGTTGTTTGACATGAATTGACTGGCCTGGGGGCAGGGGTTATTACATAAGTTTGAATAAAAAGCCAAAATCAAAGGAGTTTTTGACCTACTCCCATATGGAATCTTGGAATGAGACCTCCATGCAAAGGACTCTGGCAACCTCTGACTAGGGGTAGGGTGGATGGGTTGAACAAAAGTATAAGAAATGACAGTGCTCTTTGCTCCCTATGGTCTGTGCATGGTGTGCAAAGAATCCAAAAAGGTCCTATGTGCCCTGGTGAGAGTCTGGGGAGAGGCTGGGAAGACCACTGGACTTACAGAGACCTGGAGTGGGTAAAGGAGGCCTGCAAGTTCAAGACTTTCAATGACTGGAGGCAATGTCAAGTCACCAACAGACAGCAGCACCAACAGACCACTGTTCACTAAAAGATCAAATGGAACTAATTTTCCTGTAATGGATGCCAGCGCAGACTAAACCATCCTTCCCATAGCAAGTCTAGTGAAGATAACATGAAAATTTCCTCTGTCACCAGGAAACCTCATAAGCTTTCTCCCTACACAGAGAAACCATCTGTGAGATAGTAGAAAATATATATATTGGTGTCTGTCCTCAGCTCCTGGAACAGAGCTCCTAAAACCCTTGTGATTTCCTAAGTGATAAGAGCACTGAGAGTATCTTTTGTTCTAATATTTGGTCTTTCACCTCATACTCATAAATCCCTTGGGATTTTCTGGGTGATAGCAATATCTTTTATTCTAATAAGGTGACTCTCGATGGGCTCTTGAATGGGTAGCTGGTCATCAGCAAGACCAAATCATGATTACAGGCTTGGAATTTCCAGTCCCACACCTCCCATTCTCCAGAGAGGAAAGAGGGGGCTGAAAACGGAGTTAATAATCCATCATGCCTACCCGAGGAAGCCTCCATAAAAATCCCACAAGTATGGGGTTTGGAGGGCTTCCAAGGTGATAAGCACATGGAGGTGCTGGGGGAGCGGCTTGCCAGAGAGAGCACAGAAGCTCCATGCTCCTTCCCACATACCTTTCCCTGCACAGGCATCTCCTCCATTTGGATGTCCACCTGAATCCTTTATATATCCTTTCACAATAAGCTGCTAAACAATAAGTAAACTGTTTTCCTGACTTCTGTGAGCCACGCTAGCAAATTAATTGATGCCAAGGAGGGTGTCATAAGAACTTCTCATTTATAGTCAATGGGTCAGCAGTACAGGTGACAACCTGAGCTCTCAACTGATGTGTGAAGCAGGGTAGGGACAGTTATGGGGTTGAACCCTTAACCTATAAGAGCTGATGCTATCTCTAGGTGGAGTGTCAGACTCTAGTTAAATTGTAGGACATCCAGGTGGTGTTGCAGGGGATTGCTTGGTGGGGGAGAACTCCCACACAGCTGTGTCAGAAGTGTTGTTAGTGTGGGAGCAGTGTGAGAGGAAAAGAGATGCACAGAAGGAAGATACGTTTTCTTTATAATATCTTTGGGGAAAAGAGGTTAAGGGAAGGGGGCAATAGCTCCATTATGAAGATGGATGTTTGGCCAAATACTTCTTTGGGAGTCTTTTAAAACCAGAAGAAAGTAATATGGTTTCTTTCACCCCCAAAAGCAGCCCTTTGCTCTCTAGCAGTGGGTTATGAGAAAGATCTCTTTTAGGAAGTGACTACATTTTCTTTGCACATCGAGGTAGAATGTATAAATCTGCTACCCTGGCATGATAACTAACATTTATTTCGTGTTTGCTATATGCCAGGTACTTACTGTGCAAAGTGTTCTATAAACATTATTTAATCTTCACTGTATAATAACCACTATTATTACCCTCTTTTTACAGTTGAAGAAATTGAGGCACAGAAAGATTAAGTAACTTTCTCAAAGTCAGTGATGAGGTGAGGATATGAACTCAAGCACTCAAGATGTCGAACCCATACTCTTTTTTAATTTTTTTTTAATGTTTAGTTTTTTTGTGAGAGAGAGAAAGGGAGAGAGTGAGTGGTGAAGGGGCCAAGAGAGAGGGAGACACAGAATCTGAAGCAGGCTCCAGGCTCTGAGCTATCAGCACAGAACCCAATGTGGGGCTCGAACCCATGAACCATGAGATCATGACCTGAGTGGAAGTCAGACGCTTAACCTACTGAGCCACCCAAGCACCCCTAGAACCCATACTCTTTTTTTTTTTTAACTTACATCCAATTTAGTTAGCACATAGTGCAACAATGATTTCAGGAGTAGATTCCAGGGATTCATCCCCTATGTATAACATCCAGTGCTCATCCCAACAAGTGTCTTCCTTAATGCCCTTATCCATTTAGCCCACCCCGCTCCATAACCCCTCCAGCAACCCTCTGTTTGTTCTCTGTATTTGAGAGTCTCTTATGTTTTGTCCCCCTCCCTATTTTTATATTATTTTTGCTTCCCTTATGTTCATCTGTTTTGTGTCTTAAATTCCTCATATGAATGAAGTCATATATTTGTCTTTCTTTGACTAATTTTGCTTAGCATAATACCCTCTAGTTCCATCCATGTAGTTGCAAATGGTGCAAATGGCAAGATTTCATTCGACTGCTGAGTAATACTCCATTGTGTGTGTGTGTGTGTACCACATCTTCTTTATTCATTCATCCATCGATGGACATTTGGACTCTTTCCATACTTTGGTTATTAGTGCTATCAGCACTGCTATAAACATTGGGGTGCATGTGCCCCTTTGAAACAGCACACCTGTATCCCTTGGATAAATATCTAGTAGTGCAATTACTGGGTCATAGGGCAGTAGAACCCATAGTCTTAATCCCTATACTGTGTGTTCTCAAAAAAACTTCCTGTTGTATACATTTCAAAGAGCTTCCTACATAGGTCTCTATTACTTGACCAAGAACAATTTTGAAATTATATTGTTTCATGACAAAAAAAAAACTTATTTGTATAAACATGTGTGTATATTCTTATACATGGAGAATTATCTGGCATGATATTCACCAAAAGATTGAGAATTATTGACTGTGGGTAGTAGAAGTTAGAATGACCTTTATTTTTTTAAGTTTATTTTTATTTCTTTTGAGAGAGAGAGAGAGAGAGAGACAGGGAGGGGCAGAGAGAGAGGGAGACAGAATCCCAAGCAGGATCTGCGCTGTTAGCACAGAGCCCATTGTGGGACTCAAACTCACAAACTATGAGATCATGACCTGAGCTGAAATCAAGAGTCCAACATTTAACCATCTGAGCCACCCAGATGCCCTGGGAATGATTTTTAAATGTTTCTTTATTCTTTCCTGTTTAATTAAAAGTTTTATAAGACTATGGCTTTGCTTTACAAGTAGAAAAATACAGTGAAGCTTGTATTAATCAGGAGAGAAATTGTTCACTACAATAATAAATCTCAAAATCTCAGTGGCTTAACATATGCAATTTTCTTTTCCATTGCAGATCTGGTGGCTCTACAGGGCAGCTTCCTTTTGAATGTAACTCAGCAGTCGAGTCTACTTCTATCTTATAGTTCCACCATTTCTACACTTGGTTTCTAGCGTCATAGTGATAAGGGTTAAAAGAGAATGAAGGATTTACACCTGCTTAAATGCCTCCATTGGGGCGCCTGGGTGGCGCAGTCGGTTAAGCGTCCGACTTCAGCCAGGTCACGATCTCGCGGTCTGTGAGTTCGAGCCCCGCGTCAGGCTCTGGGCTGATGGCTCTGGGCTGATGGCTCTGGGCTGATGGCTCGGAGCCTGGAGCCTGTTTCTGATTCTGTGTCTCCCTCTCTCTCTGCCCCTCCCCCGTTCATGCTCTGTCTCTCTCTGTCCCAAAAATAAATAAAAAACGTTGAAAAAAAAAATTTTTTTTAATAAATAAATAAATAAATAAATAAATGCCTCCATTGGCCCAGAACAAGTTACTGACATTACTAAAACTGTAAGGGATGCACGTGCCCCAGAAGGAAAGAACTGGACGTAAGGCAAACACAAGTAATCACTATCATATCATAATGTGATTTCCATTTGAAGAACTTAATAAAAGAGCATGGCCTCCAGAGTCAGTCTGCCTGGATTCATATCCCAACCTAGGAGCTTATTAACTATGTGACTTTGAACAAGTTATTCAACCTCATTGTGCCTATTTCCTCATCTATCCAATGAGGAATACAATATGTGCAGGTTAGATGAGGTTGTCTGTTGATAAGTACCGTAGATTGTTCACAGAGATGACTAATATAACTCCTCCTATCCTTGTATGCCTGCCCATTTGCAGTGTGATTTTTCCTTCCCCTCCATAAAAAGGCCCAATTTGTCACCCTACTTTGGGTCTGGATTGTACTTGTAATTTGCTTTGATCAATAGAATGTCATGGAAGTGATATGTGGGATTTCTAAGCCTAGAATTCAATGAGTCTTGCAGCTTCTGCTCTTACCTCTTGGAATTCTGCCCTGAAACCACCATGTGAAAAATCCTGGCCTGGCCTACTGCAGGGTAAGAGGTCAGTGAAGGAGAGACAAACTGTCCTAAGGGAGGCCCCTTACACCCAACAACTAGCAGCTATTGGCAATCGCCAGACATAAGAGAGGGGACAAGTTAGGGTGTCAGATCTGTCAGATAATTTGCAGCCACATGCATAACCACGGGCAAGAAAAGCAGAAAAACCATTGAGTTGAGTCCAGTCCAAATTACTGACTCACAGAATCGTGAGTAAATATAATGGTTGTTATTTTAAGCCACGAAGTTTAGCACAGTATCTGTCTTAGCTTCATCACACTGCTTAACACAGTCCTGGAACATACTAAGTACTTAATAAATGTCAAGTGGTGTTATCACTATCTTCATCTAATTTAAAGCTCAAAATATTTATAGAGGCACACGGAGCAGGGATTTTTAATCTCATTTCATAGGTGAGAAAATGAAGGTTCAGAGATGGTAAATAGTTTGTCTGATATCACAGACTCCTTAAGGAGTCAACTGAGCATGTAAGATTTGACCTTGTAAATCCTTCTCCAGTGAAGGCCTATTCTCCACAACCTAATCCTTTCATGAATAGGGATAGGAACCACAGTGGAATATCTGGTTCTACAGTTTTTTTTAAATTATTAATTTCCCATCGAAGTGCATAATCAGGCTTCCAGTGCCCAAGTATTTCTTGTTAGTGACCTTTAGTACCTGCAGCATCAGGTTGAGCTTTAGAGAAAAGTAAGTATTTTTTCTTAATGGCATAGAAACTCATTTCTTTGGAGAAGACTGAAAAAGATGATCTCTTTGAAATCAGAAATGAGATTTGTGGCATATCCATCATCAGTGATCAAAATTCCCTGAGAATGAATTCCACCACTTTAGTGATAGACCCCACTGACCTGTCAATCACAAGTATTTACAAGTTCCAAAAGCCACTAGTTCCCCAACAATTCCTGCAAGCCTATTTTTGGTCAGGTATGTGTTTCCATGATTTTTAAAGGTTCTTATCTCTTCCAGGAGAAGTATGAGTTTTATTCCATTAAGCCAGCAGAGATCTATTTCTTCTGCATGTAAACATTTCTAATCCTTCTGCCTCCACCAAAGTAGACCTGCAAACATAGCTCATTCATCTCTTCCCTTCATTCCCTCATAAATAACTCATCAGGAAATCCTGTTGGACTTTGCCTGCAAACTCTACTTCAAGTACAACCACTCCTCACTATCTCTACTGTCATATCCCCTAGTCTAAGATATCAAAGACTTTAACTTGAACTAACTGTAGCCTTCCAACTGGTCTCTCTGCTTCCCCTCTCTCTAGAATAACACTGTTTGACAGAACTTTTTGCAATGATGGAAATATTCTATATCTGCACTGTCCAATATGGCTGCCACTAACCACATATTTGAAATGTGTCTGGTATAACTCAGGAACTAAATTTTAGTTAATTTTAATTGATTTAAATTTGAATAGCCACATGAGGCTGGTGGCTACCATATTGAACAGCACAGATAAAGGACATGAGTCTAATCATGTGATTTCCCTGTTTAAAATCCTCCACTGCAATTCAAATCAAATACAAAGTTCCTGACTGGTTCACAAGATGCCTCATGGTCTGGCTCCTAACTACTTTCTTCCCCTAGCTCAGTATACTCCCACCACAAGGACCTTCTTCATGGCTCTTAAACACATCAAGTTCACTCTCTCTGATATTTGGTCTTTCTTCCTCAGTGGATGATCTACTCCTTCTCATTCAGGTCTCTGTTCAAAAGTTACTTTCTCAGAGAAGCTTCTATAGCCATATTCCTAGAGTCTGCCCTAAATCCTATTCTATTCAACACATTATAAATCACACAGCACTTATCATAAACTGAAACTATCTCACATATGTATTTATTTCTACATATTTGTTTCTAGGTTTGATTGTGCCCTCCATCAGAAAAAAAGGCCACTAAATGCAGGGGCTTGGTTTATTTATCATCATCCTAGTGACTTGATGTACCAGGGACTCTGGGCTCTCGAGTTGAAATCCCAGTGGCCTGGCACAAAAACAGACACATAGACCAATGGAATAGAATAGAAACCCCAGAACTAGACCCACAAACGTATGGCCAACTCATCTTTGACAAAGCAGGAAAGAACATCCAATGGAAAAAAGACAGTCTCTTTAACAAATGGTGCTGGGAGAACTGGACAGCAACATGCAGAAGGTTGAAACTAGACCACTTTCTCACACCATTCACAAAAATAAACTCAAAATGGATAAAGGACCTGAATGTGAGACAGGAAACCATCAAAACCTTAGAGGAGAAAGCAGGAAAAGACCTCTCTGACCTCAGCCGTAGCAATCTCTTACTCGGCACATCCCCAAAGGCAAGGGAATTAAAAGCAAAAGTGAATTACTGGGACCTTATGAAGATAAAAAGCTTCTGCACAGCAAAGGAAACAACCAACAAAACTAAAAGGCAACCAACGGAATGGGAAAAGATATTTGCAAATGACACATCGGACAAAGGGCTAGTATCCAAAATCTATAAAGAGCTCATCAAACTCCACACCCGAAAAACAAATAACCCAGTGAAGAAATGGGCAGAAAACATGAATAGACACTTCTCTAAAGAAGACATCCGGATGGCCAACAGGCACATGAAAAGATGTTCAACGTCGCTCCTTATCAGGGAAATACAAATCAAAACCACACTCAGATACCACCTCACGCCAGTCAGAGTGGCCAAAATGAAGAAATCAGGAGACTATAGATGCTGGAGAGGATGTGGAGAAACAGGAACCCTCTTGCACTGTTGGTGGGAATGCAAATTGGTGCAGCCGCTCTGGAAAGCAGTGTGGAGGTTCCTCAGAAAATTAAAAATAGACCTACCCTATGACCCAGCAATAGCACTGCTAGGAATTTATCCAAGGGATACAGGAGTACTGATGCATAGGGGCACCTGTACCCCAATGTTTATAGCGGCACTCTCAACAATAGCCAAATTATGGAAAGAGCCTAAATGTCCATCAACTGATGAATGGATAAAGAAATTGTGGTTTATATACACAATGGAATACTACGTGGCAATGAGAAAAAATGAAATATGGCCTTTTGTAGCAACATGGATGGAACTGGAGAGTGTGATGCTAAGTGAAATAAGCCATACAGAGAAAGACAGATACCATATGGTTTCACTCTTATGTGGATCCTGAGAAACATAACAGAAATCCATGGGGGAGGGGAAGGAAAAAAAAAAAAAAAAAAAAAAAAGAGGTTAGAGTGGGAGAGAGCCAAAGCATTAGAGACTGTTAAAAACTGAGAACAAACTGAGGGTTGATGGGGGGTGGGAGGGAGGGCAGGGTGGGAGGGAGGGCAGGGTGGGTGATGGGTATTGAGGAGGCACCTTTTGGGATGAGCACTGGGTGTTGTATGGAAACCAATTTGACAGTAAATTTCATATATTAAAAAATAAAATAAAAAAAAAATAAATAAATAAAAAAAATAAAAAAAAAAAAGAAATCCCAGTGGCCATAGCAGTGGCACAGCATTCTTTGAATAGGAGGGTATTATATGTTGTTTTTCCCATGACTTAGCACTCACTGAGGGCAGGCAACATGTCCTAAAATAGAATGAACCAGGCCCTGGTAGATGGACTTAGATTTACTCCAGGAAGTTGTGAGAGCTGCAGAAATCATTTAGCCTTTCTTTCTCTTTCTCCGTACAATTCTACTTCTTCTTACTAGTGGCCAGAGATATAACCTCTGGTGAGAATGAAATCATGAAGAGTCTCTGACAAGGGTGACTGGTGGCTCAATTAGCTAAGCGTCCAACTCTAGGTTTTGGCTTGGGTCATGATCTTGCAATTCATGAGTTTGAGTCCAGCGTTGGGCTCTGTGCTGACAGCAGCACAGAGCCTGCTTGGGATTTTCTCTCTCCCTCTCTCTCTGCTCCTCCCCTGTGCGCTCTCTCTCTCTCTCTCTCAAAATAAATAAATAAACTTAAAGAAAAGAGTCTCCGACATTCATTTGCCTCTCTGAACACCATGAATGTGAATGAAAGATCTCAGGAAGAATTTTCAAAAGCTTGCTGCTCGGTCACCAGCCTTTGGGAGAAGCGTTGGATTGCTGTCTTCAGTGAGGTCTCCGGAAACTGCTGCAGCTTTCCCGGCAAGCTCATGGTGCTAGTAATGATGTACTGCTGACACTGGAAGCCGTATTTTAGCCCCAGCCCCAAATACTAACTCACCTGTATGCTCTTTCATTTCCTGAAGGATCTTTCACAGGGCCCCACCACACTTCCCAAACCTTTCCTGACCTAAAGAACCCAGACTGAAGATGCAACCAGATTTTGGTGTTTTCGTCATTTTCTTTCATGTGTCGGTACCTGTAGGGTTGGCTCACACAGAATGGCCATGAAGTAGTTAAACAGCAAAATTCCTGACTATTTCTGTGGTCAGTGAGAAATGTCTGAGACAGAGTTTCATAGAATCAGAACTTCTGTGCAGAGAGGGAAACATTTCAGGTTAAGGATTCATTCATTCATTCATCAACTCATTCATTCATTCATTCATTTCCTTTAATAAACATTTAGGAAGCTCCTGCTATGTGCCAATAACTGCAGAGGTCTGGGGAAACAGAGACAAATGCAATGTAGCCGGTGGTTTCTGACCTGGGACAGTTCTCTACCACCTCTCTGATAATAGACCAGCCCTTCCCCAGCATGACAGGGTTGGCCAACCACAGTGCTCCATTTCCCCTGACTTTAGTGCCTTTCCTTTCAGGAATTTTCATCTGGGACTAATAACAAAGACTACCATTTGCCTCTGGGGACACCATTCTGAAAACCTAGTACCATCATGGTCAAATGATCCATCACGTGAAGGAACAATGTCTGCAGTAGGAGTGAAGGAAGCCACTACACAGACTGAAGCAGAGCACTTGGTGACGGGAGAGAAGAAGAGAGAGGAGGAAATAGAGGAGGAGAGAGGAGGGAGGCAAAGGAGAGAGTAAGGAGAGTATAAGTGAGACCATTTGGTATTGTTTGCTGCTTGGATCCAGTTATGCCAGCTACCAGCACCACCCCTCCCTTTTTAAAAATCAATTTCATAATCCTGAGATAATATTGTCCTCCTCTCGTGCATATATCTTCTTTTATCTTACAATGATTTCAGCTACCTGCAACTGACAGAATTTAGATGAAATCAAAGAAGTTGAGGAGGTCATTTGGGTTGCATGACAATCATATACCTAAATAACTCCAAAAAAAAATGTGACATGGACATAAATACAATATACAGTCATGGCATAAAAGGGAGAGGGATAAACTCTGACTGGATGGTTCCTAGCCTATCAGCCAGAGCTTGGTTTATTCTTTTTGGGGAAATGTTACCTCATACTTGGTAAATGCTGAGTCATTGAAAACACATCATGCAGTTGCCTTCTCACTCAAGAAAGTCTTTGTGATGCTGACATTAAGTTTGGAAGAGCATAAATCTGCCAAGTCAAGAAACTAAGGAAGATGCAAATGGAACGGTATTAGAAAAAAAAAATAGACCTAAAAAAAAGGGAGGGGGGAGACAGAGAGAAAAGGAAAATAGGTATGGTAGATTAGAGATATCCACAAATTCTTTGCTACTCCTCCTAGTGAGAGGTGGGATCTAATTCCCCTACCCTGAACTGGTTTTAGTTACTTGTCTGATCAATAAAATGCTGTAGGAATGATATTCTGGGACTCCTAGATCACAAACAATGGTTGTTTTATGCCACTAAGTTTTGAGATGATTTGTTATGTAGCAATACATAACGAAGACAAGTGGCATAAGAGGAGAGTGGATTTCATGTTGGAGATAAGGCTAGAAAAATTGGCAGATCCTGGAGGGATGTAAAGAGCCTGGATTTGACCTTGTATGTTTTGAGGATCCATTAAAGACTTGATTTCTAGGGGCGCCTGGGTGGCTCAGTCGGTTGGGCGGCCGACTTCGGCTCAGGTCACGATCTCGCGGTCCGTGAGTTCGAGCCCCGCGTCGGGCTCTGTGCTGACTGCTCAGAGCCTGGAGCCTGTTTCGGATTCTGTGTCTCTCTCTCTCTCTCTCTCTCTGACCCTCCCCCATTCATGCTCTGTCTCTCTCTGTCTCAAAAATAAATAAACGTTAAAAAAAAATTAAAAAAAAAAAGACTTGATTTCTAGAACAATCATTCTGATGATATTATGGAGACTGGATTGGAAGGGATCCAATCTAGAACTAGGAATACCAACCAGGTTTAGATAATTGCAATAATCTAGGCATTAGAGGATGAGGACTTGCCCTAAGATAACAGCAATTAGGACTGAGAGGAAGGACCAGTTACATGATTATGATGGAAAGAGAAATGGGGTACTGACTCAATGAGAAACATAAAGGAGAGAGGTAAATGTCAAGGTTTGGATGACTGAAATGGACATTACCAGGTTAGAAACTATAGAAGGATGACGTGATTTGTAAGGAACGATTAAGAGCTCAGTTTTTGACACAATAAACTTGAGGAAATCTGAATGGAGATATCTACTAAATACTTAGCTCACAACTGCAATTAAATGTTTATTCATATAATGTTTTCTTTAGTATCTGTTTTTCCCTGCTTAATTTTAAGCAGAGACTATTTTTGTCTTATTGACTATTAAATACCAGCACCTGACAGCATGTCTAGAACACAGTCAACTTTCAATGAGTATTTGTTGAATTAATGCACAAATGAAATTATGTCTAGTGGGGGACTCTACCACAGTGCTTCTCAACTTTAGGCAAATATAGGAATGATCTACATAGTTTTCAAAGCCACTGATGCCTGGGTACCCTGGGCTTCCCCCAGAGATTCTGATTAAATTGGTCTCAGCTACAGCCTTGGTATTATGACTTTTAAGAACCCCCAGTTGATTTTGATGAAGAGTAAATATTGGATGTGTAGATCTGGCATGATCTGCATATAAAAGCTATGACCTTAAAGCTGTTCCTGTCCCAACAAAAAGCTAGTGTGGACTATAAAACTCTTCCCTACATAAAATTACTTCTCTCAAGTTCTCTCAAGTTCTGTCCACAAAACAGAGCAGAGGAGTAAAAAGAGGGGCCCTTACCAAGGGTACAGGACACAGCAGTAGGCATGTTGCCAATAAAGGAACTTAAACCTCCTTAAGTTTTACAGGTATACGAAATTATTCAGTAGATAATCAAAGACATCATTTGCCAGACTCAAATAATACCATCAAGAAAGTGACTTTGGACTTCAAACAATACCATCAAGAAAATGAAAGAGAACCAACAGCCTGGAAGAAAATATTTGCAAAAGTATCTGATAAGGAACTTGTATCCAAAATATATATTAAAAAATCTTACAACTCACTATTAAGAAGACAAATACCCTGGGGGTGCCTGGCTGGCTCAGTTGGTGGTGCATGGGACTCTTGATCTCAAGGTCCTGGGTTTGAGCCCCACATTGGGTGTACAGATTGCTTAAAAATAAAATTAAAAAAAAAAAAAGGAAGACAAATAACCTAATTTTAAGATAGGCAAACAGCTTTAACTATTATGTATACGGTGATAACTCCTTCATCTGTATCTCCAGCCCAGATCTTTCTTTTGAGTTCTTGCCTCATGCATCCAACTTTGCAGGGCATCTCCAATAGGATGGCCTGTGGAACAACAAACCCCAAAGATCCAAAACTGAACGCATTATGGGCCCCCACCAAATTGCCGAACTCATAACCTGAGAATTATCTTCTGTGCCATCTCTTCTTTCATATTCTATATCTAATCAATGACTGAACCCTACTCAATTACTCTTAAAATGGTCCAGTTTTATCCAACATCACTGCCTCTATCTGACTTCACGCAAAAGTTCACCTTTTGTTCCCCCTTTTCACCTGGTAAACTTCTACTGGTTGATATTTAAGGTTCAGCTCAGTCACCATGTCTTCATGAAAGCCTTCCTTGATGCTCCCACTCCTACCCCATGAGGCTGAGGAGGTATCCCTTCTCTGTGTTTCTAGATACTCTATATTATCTTTTATGGCACTCTTCATACCCTTAAAATTGTTTTTTTATCAGTCTCCCCTGCTATATTAAAAATTCCCTTGTTTTGTTCATTGTGGGCCTCCACTACACATAGCACCACAGGCCTGGTACAGAGTCATTGTTGAACTCAACTTCAAAGAAGCCTGGAAATAAAGCCCACATTAGTACATATGAGAGTTCATGTATAAAAGCTTACTCAGGGGTGCCTGGTGGCTCATTCAGTTAAGCATCTGACTTCAGCTCAGATCATGATCTCGCAGTGTGTGAGTTCAAGCCCCACATCAGGCCTGTGCTGACAGCTCAGAGCCTGAAGCCTGCTTCGGATTCTGTGTCTCCCTCTCTGTTTGTCCCTGCCCCACTTTTGCTCTGCCTCTGTCTCTCAAAAATAAATAAACATTAAAAATTTTTTTAAAAAAAAGTTTACTCAAAGTGTGTTCCATGAAACACTATTTACTTGGAGATAGGAGGAAATTAGGTTCAAATAAATATGAGGTAAAAAACATATCTTCCTCTTAAAGATTATTGAAGGTTCACAATGTTTTCTAACTTATGAAATACTATGAAAAGTCTTGAAATACAGAAAAGTCTTTTCAAATTTTGCTATTTGGTTTCCCAAGAAGATTGACCATGTGATCATTAACTAATATCCTATGGAATGAATGGTCTACAGATTTCTTGCAAGGTGCAAACAAGTTCATCTCATCCTTTTTCTTTTTTTTTTTTTTTTGAGACACTGTTTCCCCCACCCTAGATTGGGATCAGCACACCCTAGATTGGGATCAGTAATGGGCCAGGTAATAAATATAATTCTCTGGCCACATGCATCCCTGTTACATATTCTTCTTTGCTAATTTTTCCTGCCCAGCTCTTTAAAGATGCAAAAACCATTCTCTGCTCAGCAAGTGCACACACAAAAAAGGTCAGGTGCCGGAAGGCCATAGTTGCTGACATCTGCTCTGGATCTACATGATTATCATGTGGGTTATCACCCTCTTGGCCACAGCTGTTTCACCTAGGGGTGGCTAAATAACCCAAGCTGGGACAATTAGAATCTCTTCCCTAAAAAAATTAGAATATGACTAAGAGATATCTGATTGGTTTTTTAAAATGAAGAGGGGGTGGGGTGACTGCCTGGCTCAGTCGGTTAAGCATCTGACTTCAGCTCATGTCTTGATCTCTTGATCTTGCAGCCCATGGGTTTGAGTGCCTCATCGGGCTCTGTGCTGACAGCTCAGAGCCTGGAGCCTGCTTCAGATTCTGTATCTCCCTCTCTCTCTGTCCCTGCCCCACTTGTGCTCTGTCTCCCTCTCTTAAAAATAAATAAGCATAAAAAAAATTACAAAACAATTACACCATCTCTTAAAAAAGTAAAAATAAACAAAAGAAAAGAAAAGAAAAGAAAATGAAGAGAGAGGAACCTAAGAATAATTAGCAATAACTGTGTCCTGCCATGTGGCCTGAGAATGAAAAGATAGATTCCGTGAGAGATGACAATGAAGCAACTGAGGAGAGAGAAACAATGAGTAGAGAATTGCTGGGGTGTCTACACACCAGGGTTTATGTCCAGTCTTCCCTGTGTTTCATTATATTGCTGCCCTTGCATACCATGAATATCTCTCCCAACACTATCCTCAAAATAAATTTGATTCTTTCGCCTAAGATAGGTAGAGGTGGTTTCTGCCACACACAACCAAATGAGATCAAATAAATACACTTTGAGAAATTAAAAAAAGAAAATAGGCAACAGATTTCAGTAGATGTTTCTCTAAAGAAGCCATGCAAATAGTTAATAAACTCAAAAAATGGGGGTGCCTGGGTGGCTCAAACTCCTGATTTTGGCTCAGGCTGTGATCCCAGGGTTGTGGGATCCAGCCCCACATGAGACTCTGCACTGAGTGTGGAGCCTGCTTAAGATCCTCTCTTCTCCCTGCCCGTCTTCCCCACTTACACACACACACTCTCTCTCTCAAATTAAAAACAAAAAAGAGTTTTTAAAAAAAGATGTTCAACATCATTAGTCATTAAGAAAATGCAAATCAAAACCACAATGAGATAATACTTCACAAACACTAAGATAACTATAATTTGGAAAAAAATAAAACTCAGAAAATAAGTGTGGGCAAAAATGTTGAAAAACTGGAACCCTCATATATTGATTGGTACCCTAATATATATGGTAAAAAAAATGGTATAAGTCACTTTTGAAAAGAGTTTTTCAAAATGTTAAACACAGAGTTTCCATGCAACTCAGTAATTCCATTCCTAGGAATCAACACAAGAGAAATGAATGTCTGTGCTGAGACTTGTACTTAAATTTGTTCCTAACAGCATTATTCATAATAGCCAAAAAGTGGAAACAACCCAAATGTCCATCAACTAGTGAATAAACAAAATGTGGTATATCTATACAGTGTAATAACATTCAGCAGTAAGAAAAAAAGTAGATTTTTAGGTCAATGAAAACACTCTGATGGTATTATAATGATGGATATATGTCATTACACATTTATACAAACCCATAGAATGTACCACATCAAAAGTGAGCTCCAAGGTAAACTATGGACTTTGGGTGATTAGCTGTCAGTGTAGGTTCATCCTTGATTGGTAATGAACCACTCTGGGGAGAAATGTTGACAATGAGGAAGTTATGCATGTGCCGGGGCAGGAGATATACGGGAAATCTCTGTCTTCCTCTCAATTATGTTGTCAAACTGCTCTTAAAAAATTACACTTTTTTTTTTTTTTTTCAACCTTTTTTATTTATTTTTGGGACAGAGAGAGACAGAGCATGAACGGGGGAGGGGCAGAGAGAGAGGGAGACACAGAATCGGAAACAGGCTCCAGGCTCCGAGCCATCAGCCCAGAGCCTGACGCGGGGCTCGAACTCACGGACCGCGAGATCGTGACCTGGCTGAAGTCGGACGCTTAACCGACTGCGCCACCCAGGTGCCCCAAAAAATTGCACTTTTAAAAATACATATTGTTGAAGCACCTGGGTGTGTCAGTCGGTTGAGCAGCTAGCTTTGGCTCAGGTCATGATCTCACGGTTCACAAGTTCGAGCCCTGCATTGGGCTCTATGCTGACAGTTCAGAGTCTGGAGCCTGCTTCAGATTCTGTGTCTCCCTCTTTCTCTGCCCCTCTCCCACTCATGCTCTGTCTCTCTCTCTCAAAAATAAATAAATAAATAAATAAATAAACATTGAAAAAAATTAAAAATATATATTGTTAAGAGGAGATACAGAATAATGCATTCTACATGATTCCATTTTTACTATGTTCAAAAACTGGCTAAACTAAACTATGGTATTACCAAAGATATTGGTTTCTTATAAGGAAAAGACAAAGTTGGGAATGGGACATGAAGAGGTGTTGTGGTCCCAGCAATGTTCTATTTCTTGATGTGTCTGGTGGTGGTTTCATGGAAGTGTTTACTGTAAAAATTCTATTGTGTTAAAATATGTGCACTTTTTGGGGCATCTGGGTAGCTCAGTTGGTTAAGTGTCCGACTTGGCTCAGGTCATGATCTCATGGTTTGTGGGTTCAAGCCCTGCATCAGGCTCTATGCTGACAGTTCAGAGCCTAGAGCCTGCTTCAGATTCTGTCTCTCTCTCTCTCTCTGTCCCTCCCCTGCTCACAGCCTGTCTCTCTCTGTCTCTCAAAAATAAATAAAATGTTAAAAACTTTTTTTCAAGTATGTACACTTTTTCCATATGTAGGTTGTACTTTTCAATAAAAATTTATTTTAAAAATAAAACAAAAAAGAAACAAAGCACTGACACATGCCACAATACACATGAACTTAAAATATTAAGTTTTAGGATTGCCGGGTGGCTCAGTCAATTAAGTGTCTGACTCTTCATTTCGGCCCAGGTCATGATCTCACAGTTTGTGAGATGAGCTCCAGGTCTGCGCTGACAGCATGGAGCCTGCTTGGGATTCTCTCTCTCCCCTCTCTCTGCCCCTCCCCCATGTGCATGTGTACTCTTTTTCACTCTCAAAAAATAAACATTAAAAAATTAAGTTTTATAAAAACATATACTAACTGAAAGAAGCAAGACATAAAACACCACATATTATAAGGTTCCATTTATATGAAATGTCTTGAAAAGTTAAATCTATGGAGACAGAAAGCAAATTAGTGATTGCCTAGCCCTGGGGATGGGAATGGGAATGACTGCGAATGGGCATGAAGTTTCTGTCTGGAGGATGGAAATATTCTAAAATTAGGTTGTGGTGATAGTTGCACAACTTTGAGAATATACTAAAAAAAAATTGAATTTTACATTTCAAATGGCAGGGTTTAATGGCATGTTAATTACATTTCAATAAAGCTGTGAAAAATGTAGTTGAAATGGACAAATGCTTTGAAAAACACAACTTACGAAAACCAATAAGGAAAAAATAAAAATCTGAATGAAATTAAGTATCAATGAAATTGCATCTTTAATTAAAACTGTTTCGGGGGTGCCTGGGTGGCTCAGTTGGTTAAGCGTCCAACTTCAGCTCAGGTCATGATCTCACAGTCTGTGAGTTCGAGCCCCACGTTGGGCTCTGTGCTGACAGCTCAGAGCCTGGAGCCTGCTTCCGATTCTGTGTCTCCCTCTCTCTCTGCCCCTCCCCTGCTCATGCTCTGTCTCTCTCTGTCTCAAAAATAAATAAAAACATTAAAAAAAATTAAAAAAACAAAAACAAAAACTGTTCCACAAAGAAAAGTTTAAGTCAAAATAGCTTCAGTGGTGAATTCTTCTGAATATTTAAGGGAAAAAAAATACCAATATTACAAAAACAAACAAACAAAACCTCTCCCACAGAGTAGAAAAGAGGAGAGAATAGATTCAATTCATTGCATAACCTCGGAGTTTCCTTTTACTCCTAAATCACATGGCCTACCATGTGATTCAGCAATGCGACTTCTGGGGATTTATCTGAAAAAAACAAAAACATTAACTCAAAAAGATATTGCAACTGCAGGTTAACTGCAGCATTATTTACAATAGCCAAGATATGGCAACAACCTAAGTGTCCATAAGTAGATGAATGGATAAAGAAATTGTGATTGTAGAGGCACCTGGGTGGCTCAGGCTGTTGAGTGTCCGACTCTTGGTTTCAACTGGGGTCATGATCTCACAGTTCATGGGTTTGAGCCCTGTGTCAGGCTCTGCACTGATAGCCTGGAGCCTGCTTGATATTCTCTCCCTCTCTTTCTGCCCCTCCCCTGCTTGTGCACACCTGTTCTCTTGCTCTCTCACTCTCTCTCTCAAAAAGATAAATAAACTCAAAAAACAAGAAATTATGATTACATATTCAGCTGAATATTATTTAACCATAAAAAAGAATGGCATCTTGCCATCTGTGACAGCATGGATGGATCTTGAGGTCATCGTGCTAAGTGAAGTAGAGACAGAGAAAGACAAATACCATATGATCTCACTAAATGTGGAATCTATATTAAAAAAAATAAATTTTAAAAAAAGCTCATGGATTCAGAGAATAGACTGAAGGTTGCTGGAGGGCAGTGTTGGAGGAGGATGAAATGGGTGAAGAGGTCAAAAGGTACAAACTTACAATTCTAAAATAAATAACTCATGGGGCTGTCATGCACAGTATGGTGACTCTACCTAATCATCTATATTGCATAAAGTTACTAATAGAGTAAAACTTCTCATCTCAAGAAAAAAATATATAACTATTTATAGTGGTGGATGTTAACTAGAATTTTTGTAGTGGTCATTTCACAATATATACAAATAGCAAATCATTATGTTGTACATCTGAAATTAATATGTTATATGCCAATTATGCCTCAAGTTTTAAAAAAACTTTAAAAAAAGAAAAGGAAGAAAATATATACAAGGGGGGGGGAAACAACTCTAATGACAACCAGTGTACCTTCATTAATAGCAAATATATATATTTAAAATTTTTAAAGATTGCCAGAAACAGTTACTGTGTAATAACAAAAGTTTCAATTAATTGGGAAGGTCATAATCTCAATACCAAATGCATCTAACATGACAGATCCAAAATATATAAAGCAAGAACTGACTGTACTACAAAAGAATAAACACACCATTATGTTGAGCAATTTTAACCTGGCAAATTCTACCTTGTCCTGTGATCAAGGTTAACCTCACCAGTGGTAAGTCATGTTGACCTAATGTGCTCCTAGTAGCTAGATGAGAAAGGCACTTTACCTTTGTGGGTTTCCCATTAAACCTGTAACTCCCATCTAACCATGACCAAAACATCAGACAATCTCAAATTGAGGGACATTCTATGAAATATCAGAATAGTACTCCTCAAAACTGTCAAAAGTCATCCCAACATGGAGATACTAAGAAAATGTCACGGAATAGGGAATACTAGAAGACAAGATAATTAAATGCAGTGTGGTATCCCAAACCAAATTCTGAAACCAAAACACATCATTAGTGCTATGTGTTATATATTAATTACATATGAGAAAAATGAGTGAAATTCAAAGAAAATCTGGAGTTTACTTCATTGTAGTGTGTTAATGTAGGTTTACTAGTTGTGATAAATGTGCAATGGTAATATAAGATATTAACCTTAGAGGAAACTGGGTGATAGATAGACAGTAACTCCCTGTATCATCTCTGCAACTTTTTAGTAAATCTAAAGCTATTCTAAAATCCAAGTTTATTTTTAAAAAAAGAAAGATCTCTGTTTGTCAAAAGATATCCCTAAGAGAAGGGAAAGACAAACCACTGACCAGGAGAAAGTATTTGTAATAAATATATTGATAAAGAACTCAATTCTTTAAAAAAAAAAAAAGTGCACACACACATACGTATATACAAGTAAAAACATTGGATTACAAGTAACTTGTTCTGCGAGTGTTCCTCAAGACAAGCAAACGTTTCTAATAAATTTTAATTTGATAAACGAGAGATGTCTTACAATACAAGTAGTGGCATGAAACATAACATGATCACAACTGAGCCAATGGTTCTTGAAATTTGCTTTGATATACAAGTGCTTTGGATTACAAGCAAGTTTCCAGAATGAATTATGCTTGCAAACCAAGGTTTTACTCTAGATACATATGAAACATCCAGTGGTCTACCAAGGGCAGGGCAGTAGGAAAGTATACCCTGGGAGCAGACAATAAAACATTGTATTATCTGTGAAGAATGTGCAAGCAATAATATAACTAAAAGTCAGTATGTACCATAGTAACATGGCCTGGAAATTATAAACAATGTCATAATAAAATACTTAAGTAGGAAAAGCATCATTTATTGGTGTAAGTTCTAAACTTGAAGTGTGATACATAGACATAAAGTAACCTGAGATCCTTTCAGACAGTCCATGGAGTAAAAATATTTTCATAATATTATAAATCATTATTTGCCTTCTCATTATGTTGACTATGTGTACTGATGGTCCAGAAACAATGATGAGTAAAATTGCTTGCTCCTCAGCAAGGCAAGTGCACAAATCACACTAGTACACATTGTATTCTTCACCACTAGACACTCACAGTTAAATAACCTAGTTTTACTTAAGAATATCCCTAATGTAACAGTAAACAATGTATTAAATGTCAACCATTGAGCACCCATATTTTTTTTGTTGTTTTTGTTTATATTTTTTCTTTTTTTAATATAAAATTAATTGTCAAATTGGTTTCCATACAACACTCAGTGCTCATCTCAAAAGGTGCCCTCCTCAATACCCATCACCCACTCTCCCCTCCCTCCCACCCCCCTCATCAACCCTCAGCTTGTTCTTAGTTGAGCACCCATATTTTTTGAGTAATGAAATGAAATATAAAGCACTCTGCTGTCCCAAGGAAGAGTACTTCTGTGATTATTTCAATTGTGAGCTAATCTAACCACTTCTATGGAACACCATTTTGAGTTAAAAAGTATCTGATAGACTGTAGTTATTCAAGCCTGGTTATTCAATAGGCATTATCTGAAAAATGAACAAAGTAAGGCTAGCATTACCAAAGAAAACAATGTAAACATTCATTACCTAAAATTTGAGCTTTCAAACCAAAACTGAATGTTGGAAATCTGTATCTGCTACTGTGAGTTTGAAACCTTGCATAAGCATACAGACTCTTCTGATGATATCAGTGGTAATGTTAACAAATGTGATTGTTTTGCTATTGTAAAAAGAAATGTATAAACATTTTTAAAAAACTGCATTAATTCAGGGAAATAGTATTTCCCAAATCACCAGTGACTAATGCTACAAAGTCATGCATGAAGAAAAAGTTTCATTCAGAGGTAAGACAGGCCAAGAGACTATAATGTAACAGAGTATGAAAAGTTCATTTATGTGTTTTCAGAACACATTATAACTAACCTGTAAGAAACTAGTTCTTGTCAAGTTTTGGTGTAGTATCAAAGAAGAATATCTACAATTATTTAAATAGGCTATTAAAATACCCTCTCTTCTCCCACTACATATCATGTGAGGCCAGATTCTTTAACTAGAATAACATATTGCACCAAAGTGGATGCAGAAGGATATATGAGACTCCAGCGGCATAAACATAAAAGGACCCTTCCTTACCATGAAATTTTGTTTTGTTTTGTTTCGGAAAATTAATTATTTTTTATACATTTATATTGTGTATGTTAATACGCAGTGGATTGTGTATCTTTAAGATGGAAATTTAATTTTAAAAAATATTTAAATTTTTGTTTAGTTTTAATTTCTAATAAGGTGACTATCAGTACATATAACTCACATAAACAAAAGCAAAGAACTCAGTAATTTGTAAGAATGCAGTAACATCCTGAGAACAAAAAGGATTTTTTTTCCCTGAGACCAGAGAGTTTGAGCACTGCTACTCTGAATGACTGCAGCTACTATGTTGAATTTCAGTAATACATGTATCAAATTAGTACACCTTTATTACTTTTTCTTTTTTCTATAATAAACATTTTATTCTATGTGAAAGCTAATTCAAAGAACTTCACTTCCATAATTAGCCAACTACACACAGACCCAGCTACATGCATTCATTTAGAGAGTAAATTCTTAACAATTGAGAATCATTCAAACATCCTTCATGTATGGTTCTTGTCTCCACCTCTGTGAAAACACATAGTCCTACTTTTTTAAAAAATTAAATTAAATTAAATTAAATTAAATTAAATTAAATTACATTTTAAATTTTAGAAGTAGGCTTCATGCCCAGTATTGAGCCCAGTGAGAGGCTTGAACTCATGACCCTGTGATCAAGATCTGAGCTTAGATCAGGAGTTGGACACTTAACTGACTGAGCCACACAGGAACCCCCATATTCCTACATTTAAAGAGTGGTTTCTAGGGGCACCTCAGCAACTCAGTCGGTTAAACATCCAACTCTTGATTTCAGCTCAGGTCATGATCTCACAGTTTGTGAGATCAAGCCTGGCTTCAGGCCCCATGCTGACAGCACTGAGCCTGCTCAGGATTCCCTCTCTTCCTCTCTCTCCACTCCCTCCCTGCTCATGCTTGCTCTCTCTCTCAAAAATAAATAAATAAACATTAAAAAAAAAAGAAACAGTGGATTCCAAATAATACAATATAGCAGTGATTATAGTAAAGATAATGAAGATAATAATGATATAGTATGTATATTATACAATATAGCAATGGTCATAATAAAGATAAATAAGAACTCAAGTTACTTCAATTCTGTAATTCCATGTGACCATTTGGAGTTTTTATTTGTGTTTAAAATTTAACACAACGAAACAGTGTAAACTGTGAAGTGTAATTTTTTTTGCTAAGGGTAAATTTGAATCCATAAATGAAATATTTTACTAAATTTTAATAATATCTGTACAACTGAAATGTATTCTTTTCAAATTGTTCATTGTGTTTTAACCTGAAGAACAAATCAAGAAAATAATTAGTTTGTCATATTGAGAAGACAAATGATGTTCTTCTTCAGGTTTTATATATACAGTAGGTAATCACTGCCACACCACACTAACTGATGACACATTGGATACTGTCCTCCCAAGTTCAGCATCAAGGGCTTCTTTTTAAAGGATGCCTATAGTATCTGTATTCGTAGGTCCTCTTTTGTGTCTGATTTTTAATTCCACTCAAAATTATGACTGAAATTCATCCATGTTGGTGAATGTATCAGGAGTTCAATTTCATCAATCTTCTCAACAGAGTGTCATTTTTCACAATGTTGCTCATGTCAACTCTTAAGTGAAGCTCTCTCAATTCCTTATGTGATTAGGTACTCTTCTGTGATTTCATAGCCTCTTGTAGGTATGCAACTCAACTATAGCACTTATCACATTGAAGTTAATCTATCATCTTTTTTCAGTTAGAGAGCTGGGGAACTCAGCTTCTAGCCCAGAACCTGACACACGATAGAATTGTATTTATTGTATTAGTCAGGAGATATATAGCTGGAGACGCAGGAAAGCTGACAGTGTAATTCCAGTCTGAGTCTAGAAGCCTAGGAAGGACCAGCGTAGCTAATGGTATAGTTCTAGTCCAAATGTCAGCAGACTTAAACCCAGGAAGACCCAGTGGTTCAAATTTAGTCCAACGGCAGGAAAAAAACTGATGTCCCAGCTTGAAAGCAGTCAGGCAGGAGGAGTTCTTTCCTACTCAGCCTTTTTGTTCTATTCAGGCCTTCAACTGATTGGATGAGGTCCAACCACATTAGGGAGAGTAATCTGCTTTACTCAGTCTACCAATTCAAATGTTAAACTCATCCAAAAACACCCTCACAGAAACATCCAGAACAATGTTTAACCAAATATCTGGGTATCCTGAGGCCTGGTCAGGTTGTAGAAAATTAACCACCACATTTATCAATGTTTCTCTGTCTGAATTGGTCTTTGCCATCAATAACTTAGAGGATGAATAGACATGTAAGGATCATATTTGTAAAGCAGAATGAAATATGGCTAATGAGGGGTATATAGGATGTAAGTTTTACTTCATCTAACAGTTAACTTCTATTGGAGGAGCAAAGGATGAGTAAGATTCTGATAGGAGGAGACTTATGTAGTGAGGGCAAGATCTTACAGACAGGAAGCAGCTTCAACACAAAAGGCTCTTCTGCAGTTTGGATTCAGATCACGTTTGTAAGGCAATCTTTGGCTAAAGAAGGTTCCTGAGACAGGTGTTCAGATAACTAAACACACAGGGTGCTCCCCAACCTGGGTTAAATCCAAGAAATTTTCCAGTGCTCAAACAACCACTGTTGTTATCCTCAAGGATCAGCCTTGACTCTGAGCTAGTTACCATGGAGACCATCTAAATCTCACGCTTTTCCTTAGTGATGTCCAAGAAAACTCAGGCTGATATCTATTCATAAAATATTCTAATATATGACTTTATTCCAAAATAGATGATTAAGTCCTTGGTAGAAAAAAAAGCAATGGTGTGTATGTAAGAATGTGAAGGTCAGAGTTCTCTGAAAATGCAAATCTTGATAAGTAACTGTTTACATTGTATTTCACTCTTCTGATTTCTAACTAAAACATGTTTATTTTAGAAAATTTAGGGGGCGTCTGTGTGGCTCAGTCAGTTAAGCTCAGATCATGATCTTAGGGTTCATGAGTTCATACCCCACATTGGGCTCTCGGTTATCAGCACAGAGCCCACTTCGGATCCTCTGTTCCTCTTCTCACTCTGCCTCTCTCCCACCTCCTGTGCTCTCTCCATCTCTCAAAAATAAATAAACATTTTAAAAAATGATTAAAGGGGCACCTGAGAGGCTCAATTGGTTAAGCACCTGACTCTTGGTTTTGGCTCAGGTCATGATCTTGCAGTTTTGCAAAATCAAGCCTCATATTGGGCTCTGCACTGGCAGCACAGAGCCTGCTTGGGATTCTATCTCCCTCTCTCTCTGCCTCTTTCTGACTCATGCTCTCTGGCTCTCTCAAAATAAATAAATAAACTTAAAAAAAAATAAATGACTAAAAAAAAGAGGAAACTTAAAATCACCGATAAACATTTTTTTCCTTTTATGGTGGGAAAGAATATAAGGTAACACCTGTAAGACTCTTCCTCCTCCCCTCCAATCTCACCAACCCCATCCCTAAAATAATCACCTTCATCAATTTAGTCCTCATCAGCCCTGCCAATTTCTCTCTTGCTTATCCATTTATTGATTCAGCAAAAATTTATTGAATGGGCACTCTGAGTGAAACTCTCTTCTAAATGTAGCTGTTTCACTGCTAAATAAATCTGATAAGATTCCTATTCCCATGGGTTACACTGTAGTGAGAGAAGACCTATAATAAACCAGTAAACAAATGAATACATGGAAAAATACTAGCTGGCAATAAATGTTATACCAAAAATAAGATGGCAATATTATATCTGAGACTAAACTGTAAAGTTAAAATCAGCTCAGTGAAGACTGAGGGAAGATATTGCAAGTACAGAGAAGAGTAGTGGAAAAGGCCATGTGGTCAATACAGAAAGAAAGCCAGTGTGGCTCTACAGATGGTGGGAGTGGAGAGAAAGAGTTATGAGGTTGGAGGGGTGAGCCAGCGACACATGACAGAGAGCTTTTGGGGAGGACAGTGTCAAAAGAGCCTGGCCTTTAAGAGCAACAGGAAGCCACTGAAGAGTTTTACCAGGGAAGTGATAAGCTCTATCTATGTTTTTGGCTTTACTGTGGAGAATATATTTAGAGCTGAGATTCCCAGCATGAGGTCCACAGACACTCCCAAGAAGTCCATAGATAGAATTCAAGGGGTTCATTACCTTGAAAGGGAGAAAACTACCTGGCCCAGGCCCTTGGAGAAGTCAAACTCTCAAAATTATTTTATTCTGTTTATTCTCCAGTTCCTTTTCCTGAAACATCAAAATCATCCTCTCTGGTTTCCCCAGTGCCATAGTGGCAGGATCTCAATTTGACAGGAAGTAGCTTCTTTTTTCTGTTTTTTCTCTTAGGGGAGTGTTTAAATGTAAACCCCATCAGAAGCCTACTAACTTAAAAGGTTTAGATTCAAAGACAAAGCTAACCTTACACGAACTGAGCAGATTAAGAGGGACTTTGGGATCAGGGCAAAAGGATCCTCATAACTTGAACTCAATACTTCTATAACCCACTCCAGCTCATCTCAGATTCTAGTTCCCTGCTGCTAATTGCAAAAGGGAAGCAGACACAAAAATGCCTTGTAATAGGGCAGGAAAATGGGGCGTGGGAAGCACACTTGTGAAGAAAGAAGAAATAAAGTGCTTCTTGAAACTGTTTGCTTAGCAATATTTCCCTAACACAGGCATTAGTTAAAAATACAAATACCTGTGCTCCACCCCAGACATTTTGGTTCAGAGTTTCCAAAGGTGGGGCCCAACAATCACCTTTGGTGATTATAATGATCAACCTGTTTCAAAAACATTATAAATATCTGTGGGGGGAAATCTAGAAGACCCCATGGAACATTTGATTAGCAGGCTCAGACTGAGGAAGCACAATCTTACTCTTTTAAGCCCTCATATAAATGGTTTTTGGCTTCAATAATTGTGGCCATTTTCATCAGCAGATTATTAGAAGAGTGACTGGCATATTAACAAACTAAACAATTGATATTTGATAAAACTGCTGAGATTACTGACATTGAAAAAGAGAATGACTGAATTTATCTTCCATTGTACCCTTCAAGATGTAAAATTACTTCTTTTCATGCGGCCAGAACAAGTGGACTCCAGTTGATGTGGACGAGGACCATACAATTTATTAAATGATACTTGGAAACTCTCATAAAAGTGATTAATCTATGTGCACTCAGAGCTCTGAGGAGTCATTTTTCAGATAGTCTATTGTTTCTACATTCAGAGAACCAACCTCAGTGTGTCTGAGCTTTGTAAGAGGAAGAGCTGTTTTTCAAAAGAATCACAGAATATTGCAGTTGGTGATCTCATGTAGTCTCAAGGCTGTCAATGCTTTCTATACATTGCTAGCTCCAAATTCCTATCTCTGACCATTGCTTTCCCCCAAAGTTTGGATTCTTAGAGCCAACTGTTTACTTGACATCTCTACTTACTTTAATATGCATCTAAAACCTCCCAAGACTGCGACTGAACTTCTGCTCTTTCCTTGCATCCCTCATTCTTTTCCATCTCAGTTAATAAAGACTCTGCTTTTCCAGTTGCTTAGTCATTCTTGAGTCTTGTTTATCTCCCACTCCATATCCACATCCATGAACCAATTCTTTCTGCTTTCCCTTAAGAATATATTTAGAACCCACTCACTTCTCAACACCTTCACCATAACCACCCCAGTTGTCCCCTGGATAAGTGCAGGAGCCTTCTAACTCGTCACCTTTTCTTCTCCACTTGCCCATCTTCTGATGAGGGAGCATAGGGCAAGCTGAGGGTAAAATACAGGCTGTCACACCCTCTCCCCAGAAGGAATGTCTGTGATATTTCTTGGACACTTCTGGCTACCTAAGAACAGAGGAAAGGGTTTAAGTGCTTACCATTGTAATGTGGAAATGAAGACAAATGAAAAATTAAATTCCCTTACTGCCTACAGCCCATTGACAAGTCCTTGAAACTGGCAGAGTAAACTCCCTCTAGGAGCTCAGCTGCCTGGATAATGATACTTCACTAGGGGCAAAAGGGAATCTTGGTTTAACATTATCCCAACCTCAAGGATCCCATAAGTCTACTTCCTTTATCTCAACTGCCCAAAGATATATGCTGGCAATCATACTCCAAGCTTATGGCCCCCTGATTTACATCTGAAGGATCTCATGACTGAAATTTGATTAAACGGTAATAAATGGTGCTTCCTTAGCAACAGCTAGCCCCTTGAGGTCCTGGAAACCTTGCTTCCAAAATTCCTTAGAGACTTACTCTATCCCTGACCCCCTCCCAACCTGAGGGTATATAATGAGTTACCTGTCACAACCCCAGTGCAGCTCTTCCTACCCATGGGTCTTGCCTCCATGCTTTAATAAAATCACATTTTTGCACCAAAGATGTCTTCAAGAATTCTTTCTTGGCTGTCAGCTCCAGACCACCCCACCATCACTCCAAAACCTCATCATCTTCCATCTACTGTTAACACAGAAGCTAAAGAGCTCTTTTTTGTTTCTTTCATTTTTATCATGGAAAGTTTTAAACAAACATAGAAGAGGGAGAATAGCATAATAAAACCCTGTACTTACTCACTGTTCAACAATTAATTATGAATGCCTGGTCATTCTTGTTTTATCTATGTCCCCATGCACCTTCTCTCCACCACAGTGGAACCTTGTTCAAACCCTCCAATGACTTCCTATTTCATTCAAACAAAAATCCAAAATCATTTCAATGGCATACAGGAAGCATACTTGATCTTCCTCATCTCTCTGCTGTTGGGGAGGAAGAATTTACTCTTCCCTTCAAGGTCCTTCTAGCTGGACTAAGAATCAAATTGACATGAGACAGTTTAACAGGAGAAAATCAAATTTAATAGCACATGGGTGGGGAATCCACATAGATGTGGAAATTCTAAAGACAGGCAACATGAAGTTTATGTGAATAATAAGAAGGGTAGGGGTCTGAGGATTCAAAAGGGAGACAGACCATCAGCAGGAAGGTGAGAAGAAATGTTTGGAGAACAAAGTTTGCCCTATTATGTAGATAAGTCTTTTAAGTAAAAATGAATCTCCATTTATAGTCCCTTTCCTGGTACGAGAAGGCAATTGAGGGGGAGGCAAAGAACTTTCTCTGAATCTGCTGAGCTTGGATTGCTTTTAACTTAAAATAATGTTCATGCCAAAGCAGCCATCTTGGGAAGGCCGGCCCTGGCCCCCTCACATGAATGAATGTACCTTCCAGTGAGTAAACATGTAGAGCTGATACTGCAAGCCCAAGCACAGCCCTAATTATTTCTGAAGTACAGCAGTGATTTTAGAAAAAAAATTATTAGGGTTAATATTTTTAATAAAATGTGCATAATGTGAGTATTTCAATAAAGTATATGACAAGTAGTATTAATACTATGTTGACAAAATGACAAAGTGTGGTTTGTGTTGGGGTACAGAGCAGGGCCTGTACTCCTTGAGCAAATACACCTAAAGAATACTCACTCAGTTAGTGTTAACAGTTGGTTAACACAAACACTTCCTATGGGTTAGTCACCAGACTAAATGCTTTACCTGCTTTAATACCATTTAATCCTCACTGCAACTATATGGGAATATTATTACTTTCCATTTTACAAATGAGGATGTGGAAGCACATCTTAGTTGGATAACTTCCACACTCACACAGCTAGTAATCATGGAGATGAGACTTGGACTCTAGCAGATTTCATATCAGTACACTCATATGTAACCGCCATGTACCCTGCTTCAACAGTAGTCTGACTGGAGTACTCCATCCTTATACACTATCAATTTTTGTTAGTAATTTGGATGACAATATAGATGGTATGCTGATCAAATTTAGGCATAATCTAAGGCAGGGAGAAGAAGCTATGATAGTAGAGGTCAGAGTCAAGATTCAAGATTATGTCAACAGTTTTGTTTGGTGCTAGAACAGGTAACAACTGATGTTTGCAAATTAATGCATAGTTTCTCAACCTCAGTGCTGTTAACATTTTGGGCCAGATAATTCTTCGTTGTGAGAAGCTGCCCTGTGCATTGTAATCTGTTTAGTAGGATCACCCACTAGGTGTTAGTAACAGCCTTCAGTTGTGACACCCAAGAGTATCTCCAAACATGGCCAGATGTCACCTAGAAGGCAAAATCACCCCTGGGTGAGAACGACTGATTTAGTCTTTTGCCACAATTGTTTTTATTAATTCTCATAATTCCGGTAAGAGGCAGGTAGAGTTGACATTGACACCAAAGCTATCTGACTCAGGGTGCCACACTCTGAACAAGATGAAATTAAGGGGAAATGATGTATTACTGCACTTAGAGCCAAACAACGAAACCATAAGCCCATGATGGAAGAAGTATGAAAGCTAGCACATGTGGAAGAAAAGCTGCTTTCAGATGAGTAAGGACTAAATAATGGTAGCAAACATCTGTTAATGGTTTGCTGCGCTTTTTCAGACTCTAATGTGTGCTATGTACACAAGCACATTTAATTCTCACAGGAAGTGCCATGAGACAGTATTGTTGTTATTCCTACTTTAGTGGAGGAGTGTTAGGGAAAAATCTGTTATATGATGGACAACAGGACTGATAAGGGAATTTCAGTCCCTAACCGAAGACTTCCCTTCCAGATTCTTGTTCCCACCCTGCTTGCCTCAGGCGCCAAATTACTACTGTTGGGAAAATAAGTAAAGTTGTGCACCATAAGATGGCTGATTGGACTAAAACAAGTTCTAGTTCCTAGCTTAGAGACTCCTCTTCCGGGTTCTTCCTGCCCCGTTTGTGGCGCATGCAAAAGCCGCGGCGAATGCGGAAGATGACGCTATAAATTACCCTTCCCGCCTGCATTCAGGGCTCAGATTTCTGGAGAAAGATCTCCTCTGAGCCCACCGGTGTAAAATAAACCTCTTTCCTTCCAAGATCTCTAAATGCCACTTGGTTCTTCTGGGTGATCCAGACCAGTTCCCATAACATTTGGTTCCCTGACCAGGAAACCCAACTGCGCTGGCTCATCGTTGCCACCGGTTTGGGAAAACAGCGAGGCAGTGATGGAATGAGGAATTGCAGTGGAGAAGGCGCACCCTGCCTGAATTTTGGCAGTCTCCTGCTCAGTCGCCTCAAGCCATCCCCACTCCGCTATTCCCACCAGACTCGAGGAGACTTGGCAATGGAGGATCTGGGCCTGACGTTGGATATCAGTAAGGCCTGGGACCCAATTCTGTCCTGTCCTGCCCACCCTTGGTGGTGGAAGGGGGACCTGATCACTCCCCAGAGACCTCAGTGGTCTCATCTGTAGACATTCTGTGAGAGGGAATGTCATAACCTCTGGTGTGTATGTGAGTGTGAATGTGCAACTCGGTCTGGCTTCCGTGCCAAGTTCAATTCTGTGGCTCCATGGGTCGGCACCCTTAAGGTCCCCAAAAACCCTCGGAGTCTGAGTGGGCCTGTCTGTGATTCCATGGTAAATGGCATACAGTCTATGGCGGCATCAGAAGTCGTAAGTCACAAAGCTGGGATTGCCACGGCTAAGCATCACCTAAGTTCCTTCGGGACATGGCCAGACAGGCATCTGACTGGTCTCCTCATTAGAGAGGGCACCCCTATCCCTCTGTCTGTCTTTGCTCCTCCACCTCATGGGAACATTATGGGGTTGGGACAAAACAAAGAAGGGGTTTTTGGGAGACTGTGGAATTAAGATAACCCCCGGCAAGGTAAGGACCCTATGTGAGTTAGAATGGCCCACTTTTGGTGTAGGAGGGCCCTTGAGGGAAACTTGGATGTCCCAACCATCTGCTGCATCTGGCATGTTGTCTTCAGAGACCCAGGTTACCCTGATCAGTTCCTGTATAAGTCCCGACCTCCACAAATTGTCTCCAGTGAACTGGAGGAAGAACCAATCTTGCCCCACCGTATGAACCTCCCAGTTCCCAATACTCCACCACCTTCAGTCTCTCCACCACCTCCCGGCTTGGCAGATTCTCTCTCCCCCTGGACCAGTGGCCAGATTGTGCCCTCTGCCAGGCACAGGTGCTCTCCAGATGCTGATCCACAGTTGTTGGTACCAAGAGGCTCTCCTCTGGGGAATCTGAACAGGTGTTAAGAAGCCCATGAATATGCCCAGCCCAAGGGGAATGCCCCAGGGATTATTATGAGAGGTTATGCAAGGCTTACACTCCATTTGACCCCAGGCACAAGAGAGCCACGACAAAAGCACGGGGAAGGTCCAGCCCCAAAAGGGGGAAAGCCCAAAACCTCCTTAGCAAGAGATCAATGCACCTGCTACAAGGAGAAAGGACTTTAAAGCAGGAATAGATTATGTGAATCCAGGGGCCACATGGTACAGCATGAAGTGGGCTGCCCAAATTCAGGACTACCTTCCCCGCTGTATGGGCCGAGGACAACCCTCCCAGACTTGCCCACACCGGGCCCCCATCATTGTAGAGTTAATCCCAGGGGTTCAACTGCAGAAGGAAATGCCCCCTCCCACAAGAGGCAAGGGCAGGCATCCAAGAAATCAATCAAATTCTGGTTGAATGCCACTCACCCTGGAACACCCCACTTTTGCTGGTCAAGAAGCCAAGAGGAGGGTACCGACAATTCAAGCCTGGCACTCGGTGGTCCCGAACCCATACACCCTCCTCAGCTAGATTCCAGGCTCTGCCAGCTGGTTTACCTGCCTAGACTGAAAGGATGCCTTCTTCTGCCTCTGCTTGGCCCCCCGAGCCAACCCTTGTTTGCCTTCGAATGGACCAAACCAGACACAGGGCGTCAAATGCAACTAACTTCGATGCACCTCCCACAGAGGTTTAAAAACTCACCTGCCCTCTTTGGGGAGGCACTGGCTGGAGGCCTTGCTGGCTTTCCAAGGGAGGCCACACACTGCACCCTTCTCCAGCATGTGTATGACCTCCTCTTTGCCAGCAATACCTGAGAGAATTGCACAGAGGGCACAAGAGCCCCCCTCCAACTCCTGTCAGACTCAGGGTATGGGGTCTCATGAAAAAGAGCACTAGGGCCGGAGAAAAAAAGATCATCACCTCCCTACCCTAGTCCCAAACTAAGAGGGGGCTAAAAGAGCTCCTGGGGGCTGTGGGATTCTGCCAAATCTGGATTCCCAGATTTTCAGCAACAGCAAGACCCCTCTATAATCTCTTGGTAGGGCAAGATCAAGAACCCTCTGGGCAAAGGACAAAGCCACCTTCCTAGAGATAAAGGCTGCCTCAGGGCAGGCATCAGCCCTTGGTCTGCTGAATATAGAAAAGCCTTTTAAAGTGACTTTCAGAAAATGTGGTACAGCCATTTCTGTTTTTGCCCCCTGCCCCTTGCTCCTACATTTTCCTACATCTCCAGCTACGGCCAAGGGTGTGGATGCCTCTCCGTCCACAGGAGCACAGTGTTATGGAAGGCTGAGAGGTTGATTCGTTCTGTGAAGTCATATCTCAATACCTGCTTGGGTCAGAAAGATGTGTGTTTCAGAAGGCCCAAGGAGGGGGCTGAGACTGTGCCCTAAGGTGACTCTTGATGGTTGAGTGGATTTATGCTTTGGTGTTCATTTAAGAGAACTTTGCTGCTTCTCAGCCTGGGAGAGGTGGAATCTCTCAGCCCTGGATGAAAAAGGAAGGCCACAGAGACCCAGGGACTGTCACCCCTTGCTGCCAATGTCTGCAGAGCCAGAACTGGGCTCATCCTGGGGGAGGAGGAGAGTTGATAGACAGTTGTGTGGTAGGTTGGTGGGGGGCTTGCTGCTCTCAGATTCTAGGGGATGAGGTCGATGTACCACTGGGCATCCTTGAGGGCCCCTTGCCAGCAGGTTTTGGCTGGCCACAGACTGGTTCAGTGTGGAGTCTTTTTGTGCATGAGAAGAAACTCTCATGCCTCTCCAAATCTCGGTTAGCACAATACCAGGGGCTCCTCTGTGAGAATCCACTGGTCACTCTTAAAACAGTGCAGACACTGAACCCTGCAACTTTCCTACCTTATGAGGAAGGGAAACCAGATCATGACTGTTATAAGGTGACTGATAAAGTATTCGCAAGCTGCCCAGATCTGCATGACCAAGCTGGACTGAACCCAGACCTCACCTTGTTAAATGATGGTAGCAGTTTCATCTTGGAGGACGTTCAAAAGGTAGGGTATGCAGTGACATGCCTTAATCTGAGCCCTGACCATTCGCAAGGACAAGAGATTCAACCTACTCCCAGTGTGCCTTTGCTACTATACACATACAAAGAGCAGGCAATCTACAAAGAAAGGGGCCTCACTGCAGCAGGGAAGAAAACTCCTCGAGGCTGTCTGGCTTCCAAAAGAAGTTGCAGTTCTACACTGCAAAGGACACCAGAATGGAGACAACCCTACAGCACAAGGAAATCATCTAGCCGACAGAGCAGCCAAGAAAGCAGCTAATAAGGACGTGCTGGACATAATGATTGGGGCTGGAGTTGCGGTGCTAGTCACAGCCATATTCATCCTCCTGCTGGTATGCAGACTAAGTAAGTGCAGAAAACTCCAGCCCCAGATGGCCCCAGGTATTAAAGATCCTGCGCATCCAGAAAGAGGTACCAACACTGCAACGGAAGGAGCCCCCACCCGCGGTGCTTGAAGCTGACTTGATGAGGGTGACCTGGATAACTCCCACCTGCCCTCCGAGGTGCTCTACATGCTCAAGAATGTCCGGGTGCTGGGCGCTTCAAGAAGCTGTTCTTCCTGGATCTCTGCCAACACATGTTCTTCCTGCAGCTCAGCCAGAGTGACTAGTCTTCCAGCCAGACCAGCTGGATGCCAATATCTATGTGGTGCAGGATGGGCAGCCAGACCTCTGTCTGCCAGGGCCTGATGGGAAGGAGTGTGTGGTGAAGGAAGTGGTCCCTGGGGACAGTGTCGACAGCCTCTTGGACATCTTGGACATCATCACCGGCCACCAGCACCCCCGGGGCACTGTGTCTGCCTGGGCGGCCCGAGACTCCACGGTGCTGCATTGCCAGTGGAGGCCTTCTCTGCCATGTTCACCAAGTACCCCAAGAGCTTGGTGCAGGTGGTGCATATCATCATGGTGAGGCTACAGTGGGACCTTCAGCCACGAGATCCAGCCCCTGTGCCTCGTCCCCAGCCCTGGCCTCCTGGACTGCACCAGCCCCGTGTATGGCTCTAAGCAGGTGGTCAGTGCCTCAGCTATCAAGGAGCCAAGGGAGACTCTTGGCCAGCAGCCTGACCACACTGGGGCCCCACTACCTGGACCTGCAGAGGACCCGGTGACTACTCCCTCCTGAACAGCAGGGTTTTGCCCCATCATGCCAAAGCTGGCACCATCATCACCCACCAAGGGGACCAGGATGTAAGCCTGCACTTCGTGCTGAGGGGCTGCCTGCACATCTATACCCCTTCTCACAAGGGGACTTGGTTAAGGTTAGAGACTGGAAAAAGACCCTCTCAAACCACAGTGGACTGGGCGTCTAAAGGCATCACTCCAGGGGTCCACCACTCCAGAGTCAAGAAGGCCAAGCCTGAGGAGCCCCAGACTTGGAAGACTGACCCAAGTCCGATCTTCAGCCCTGCTCCAACCACACCCTGGAAGCTGGCTGGTCTACGCATGGCAGAAGCTTGAGGAATTGCCAGTCTGATAAAATAAATAGACTGTCTTTACTCCTTGCCATCAGGTTGGCAGAGGCTGCCCCAGGAAGCTGGGGAAATAATGAGAGGTTCCTGTTTGCACTCACCTTCCTCTTATGGATAGGATGTTTTGTTGGTATTGATTTCCTCTAATCTGGGCCTCATTTGTAAGTGTGGAAAAAATTGGGGGGTTTAAAAGCTCATATATGTTGTAACCTCTTTTGGTCTGCTGGTTTGCCTGCCAGTAAGGAGGTTAACAATGCCATTTTCGGGAAGTGTTTACAATGATGCATGTGCCTCAAGCTTCAGGAAAAAGATTAAATAATTCTCAAAGTTGGTGCCTAAAATAACCTTCAACCTTAAGGCCTAGGCTAAATGAGTGGAGGTACTACCCATTCACCTGGGGCAGGAATAGCCACGGGAATAGGGACTGGCATAGGAGGCATAGGCTCTTCTGTGGGACTAACGAGTGGCAGACTCCCTAATGTCCTTACAGAGGCAAATAAATTCCCTGGCAGGAGTTGCCCTCTAGAACAGATGGGCACTTGACCTCCTCACTGTCGAGAAAGGGGGCACCAGTATCTTCCTTGGAAAAAATGCTGTTACTTTGTAAACCAGTCAGGAATAGTCACAATCAAAACCAGGGAACTAAGAAAAAGAACCAGCCCATAATAAATGAAGATGATGCCTGGGGCACCTGAGTCTCTCAGTCAGTTAAGCCTAGGACTTCGGCTCAGGTCATGATCTCATGGTTTGTGAGTTAGAGCCCTGCATAGGGCTCTGTGCTGACAACTCAGAGCCTGGAGCCTGCTTCAGATTCTGTGTCTCCCTCTCTCTGCTCCTGCCTGTTCACACTCTGTCTCTGTCTCTCAAAAAGTGAATAAACGTTAAAAATATATATATTTAAATGAAGATGATGCCCTCTAATACAGAGTTGATCTGTTTAAAGGGGCATCAAAGTGGGAAATGTTAGGGAAAACTCTGTTATATATTGGCCGACAGGACTGATAAGGGAATTTCAGTCCCTGCCTGAAGACTTCTCTTCCTGGTTCTTGTTCCCATCCTGCTTGCCTCAGGAGCCAAATTACTACTTAGGAGGAATGCAAACTAACAGACTATAAATTGTCCCCACCAGGCCCACCGGTGTAAAATAATCCTCCTTCATTGATCAACTTTTTTTTTTTTTAATGTTTTTTAAGTTTATTCATTTTTCAGAGAGAGAGAGAGACAGAATATGAGCAGGGGAGGGGTAGAGAGAGAGGGAGACACAGAATCCGAAGTAGGCTCCAGGCTCCGAGCTGTCAGCACAGAGCCTGACACGGGGCTCGAACTCACAAACTGTGAGATCATGACCTGAGCTGAAGTCGGACGCTCAACCAACTGCGCCACCCAGGCGCCCCAAATAATCCTCCTTCAAACCGCCTTCCTTCCAAGATCTCTGAGTGCCGCTTGGTTCTTCTGCCAGTGATCCAGACCAGTTTCCGTAACAAGAGAATGGTGAAGCTTGAAGAGGTAGCAAAACACAGTGGCAGAGGTAAAGTGGCAGTGCCATTACTTGAATTCAAGCAATCTAATGCTAGAGTCAGTGCTTTTAACTACTTAATAACACACACGCACACACACAGAGGAATCATCACTGTAATGTGGCTGGGAGAAAATTTTTAGGGTATATTAATAGATGTCCAAAATGAGAGAGTAGAGCCCTCTCCTGCTCTGGTGCCTAGGACATACCTAACTCACAGGTGACAGCTGGGATGGCACAGGCTCTGAAGAACCTGATCAGATGGGTCTGAATCTATAGTCTGCGTCTTGAGGAAGGTGAAAGCCCTTCCATGAGACTTCTGTAGATTCCACTGTCTCCAGGCTTCTGTTGTGCACAAACTTTTTTTTGCACTACATCAACCCAGATGAGGAGTGGAGTCCCTTTCTTAAGGTCACAAATCATAACAACCTGACCCAAAGCTTTCCAGGGTATAGTAAATGTCATTTAAGTCTGTTATGGAGTAAACAAGGCCCCAGATTCTAAAAATCACACTTTCAACTATTCTGTGCTGCAGTTCCTACAGGCAGGAAACACCAGGACTTTCCCTGGGGTATGCTTTGTTAAAAACAAACAAACGAACAAACAAACAAAACAGGCCCAAAATGAATTCCCTGCCCCCTGGACTGCAAACCAAGACTTAACTGGGGGAATGTGACCTTTAACCAGTCAATCTGGAATTTCCTGATCAGCACTAGTGAAGTAATTTGCATAATAGACCCCCACCCTCCCCCCAAAAGGTGACCTTGTCTGAAATAATCCTTTCTTTCCTTTTACTAATAACTTCCTTGTCCCACCCAGTTTCTGCCTATAAAAGTCTTCCATTTTGTACAGCTCCTCCTTTCTACTTGTTAGATGGAATGCTGCCTAATTCCCGACTCGGTGAATAAAACCAGTAAGATCTTCACATTTCCTCAGTAGTTGAATTTTTTTTGACACCTTCCTCTCTCTGCTCTCATCCTCATCTTCTCCCTTCTGAACTACAAATAATTCTTCCTTTATTATGGTGAGCAATCTGCTCTTCCCAAGGCACAAGGATCTTTTGTTTTTCAAATAGAAAGTTTTAGTCTTTGTTATATTTGGAATTTCTCATTTGTTGCTTTGGTGGCTAGACCAGTAGTTCTCAGGCAAAGGCAATTTTGTCCCCCAGGGATATTTTTAAATAATTTTGTTTGTCAAAACTGGTGATGGGAGTGGGGGTGAGGGTTGTAACTGTCATCTAGTTCATGAAGGCCAGGGATGCTGCTAAACTACCTACAGTGGAAAGGACAGCCCCCACAACAAAGAATTATCTGATTCCAAACGTCAATGGTTCCAAGATTGATGAACTCTGGGCCACTGAAGAACAGAAGCTACTCCAGAGGAAATGCAAAGAAGATAATAAAAAAAAACTTGAGGGGGCAACTGGATAGCTCAGTCGGTTGAGCGACTGACTTTTTATTTTGGCTCAGGTCATGATCCCAGAGTCATGGGATCCAGTCCTGTGTCAAGCTCTGTGCTGAGTGTGGCGCCTGCTTAAGATTCTCCATTTCTCTTTCTTTTGTTTTCCCTCTGCTCCTTACCTCCTCTCTTCAAAATAAATAAATAAATAAATACATACATACATAAAATTTAAAAACTTGAAATTGTACCACCTGTGGAATGGCTGAAACCACAGCTGTTTAACATGGAAAGGGAGAAAACTTAGGAGAACATGAGAACTGCTTTTGAAAATCTGAAGAGAGTCAAAGACCAAGCTGGGTCATGGAGAGAAGGTGGTATTTACAGAGTGGCAAATTTTATGTGAATAAAAGAAAGACCATCCCAAGAAAGCTGTCTGAAAATGAAATGGGCCTCCCTAATCTTTCCATTGTGTGTGAAAAGACTGGGTGACCCTTTGTTAAGTACATAGAGGAGAGTCAGGTAATAAGTCGAACCATATCAAATTTCTATTTTTGTTGGTCAGAAATGGTCACATTTGGCAATTTCATAGAACTCAAACTAATGTTTTAAGATCTCTTCACTCGAGGATTCAGTAAGCTACAATGATATCTATAAGCCAGGATTCTCAGTATTTACCTGAGTAAGAGTCATGACAATAGAATCCTTTGAGGGTGGCATCTCAGTCTTGAGCCTGTCTTTCCTTCTTGTCTATATATATTTATATTCTTGGATAATTTTAGTGTGGTGGAGAATTATTTTCCTCCCATAGGAAACTGTCCTGAGGTAACACTACACAAATTATCTCAGTTCAGATAACACTTCTGCTTCTATGCAAGGAACTTGGTCCATAGCATGTATGATGCTAAGAGACTAAAGCTTTTACCTTCTTTCCACTTTTTCTCTGGGTTGCTGAGTTCCTACATGTTCTTTTTTTTTTTTAATTTTATTTTTTTATTTTTTTTTAATTTATATCCAAATTAGTTAGCATATAGTGCAACAATGATTTCAGGAGTAGATTCCTTAGTGCCCCTTACCCATTTAGCCCATCCTCCCTCCCACAACCCCTCAAGTAACCCTCAGTTTGTTCTCCATATTTATGAGTTTCTTCTGTTTTGTCCCCCTCCCTGTTTTATATTATTTTTGCTTCCCTTCCCGTATGTTCATCTGTTTTGTCTCTTAAAGTCCTCATATGAGTGAAGTCATATGATTTTTGTCTTTCTCTAATTTCACTTAGCATAATACCCTCCAGTTCCATCCATGTAGTTGCAAATGGCAAGATTTCATTCTTTTTGATTGCCAAGTAATACTCCATTGTGTATATATATATATATATATATATATATATATATATATATATACCACATCTTCTTTATCCATTCATCCATCAATGGACATTTGGGCTCTTTCCATACTTTGGCTATGGTTGATAGTGCTGCTATAAACATTGGGGTGCATGTGTCCCTTCGAAACAGCACCCCTGTATCCCGTGGATAAATGCCTAGTAGTGCAATTGCTGGGTCATAGGGTAGTTCTATTTTTAGTTTTTTGAGGAACCTCCACACTGTTTTCCAGAGGGCTGCACCAGCTTGCATTCCCAAGAGTTTCTACATATTCTTAAGTTTTATAAGTTGTGGGAAATAATGGCCAGCTAACAAATAAAAATTGAAGCTTTAGGCATCTCACTTCGACTTTTATTAGGAACAAAATTTCAAATGCAGAAGGTTGAAAGAATTGTACAATAATCACCCATATATCAACCATTTGTATTCAAACAATTTTTAAGCACTTTACCCTATAAAAATATATTTTACATGTACATCTGTAAATATATATATATATATATATATATATATATATATATGTATTTCATTTTGCTAAACCATTTGAAAAGAAGTTGCAGACAACTGATCAGTTTACCTTTAATTATGTCAGTGTGCATCTCCTAAAAATTAAAAAAAAAAAATCCAACATAATCACAATGCTATTACCATATGTAAAAAATTAACTCCAATTCTCTAAGATCAACCAACACCCAATCAAAATTCAAATTTCTCTAACAATTTTTTTAAACTTAATGTTTATTTTTGGAAGTGAAAGCAGGGAAGGGGCAGAGAGAGAAGGGACAGAGAGAGGGAGACAGAGGGGGACACTGTGGGCTCCGTGCTGACGGCAGCGAGCCAGATGTGGGGCTTGAACTCAGATGCTTAACCTACTGAGCTACCCAGGCACCCAAATTTCTCTAACAATTCTAAAAAATCTTCCATAGCTATATTTTTTCTTTCAAACTAGATCCAATCAAGTCCATCCATTACATTTGGCTGTTATGTCTCTTACATATTTTTGATATAGAACATTGTTTCAACTCATCTTTGATGATGTTGAGTATTTTCTGAGAGCAGGCAGTAGTGCTGTAGAATGCCCTACCTTCTGGATTTGATTTATTGTTTTCTTACAGTATGTTCAACTTGATCGTTTATCACTTGTATTTTAAACTGGAAATTAAATCCAAAGACTTAATTCAATTTGGGTTAAACATTTGTGGCACGTATCTTTCATAGATGGCTCTGTGTATGTCATATTGCATCTAACAATAGATGTACAGCCATCCTACTATTAATATTTCTAAATTTGATGACTGGGTTAAGGTGGTGACTGTCGGATTGCTTCATAGTAAAGATAGCTTTGGAATCATGAGAGTATTCTGTTTTTCAACAAACTTTCACTCAATTATTTAGTAACTATTGATGACCCCTGCCTACATCAATTATCTCAATGGAACAGGGGGATGCAGAATTCTGACTTTCTAATTAGATTGTCTCTTCTACATTTATTTTCTGATATTCTTTTGTAAAGGAGCATTCATCATCATTAACTAGGGCTGAACTATATTTCCTTCTAAAAAAGGCAGAGTAAATGTTTCCTTCTTTCACTTTAATTAAAAAAATGAGGATTTTTTTTAATGGTTTTTATTAAGAAGACAGTTTCTACTCTTTGAAATAAAGTAAAAATTCTCAAAACCAAAAGCAAGAAAATGTTTCTAATCTTCTCAGTAAAAGAAGAGGAAAACAGAATTTTAATTACCATCTAAAAAATGCAATTTATTTCTGTAATTATCATGTCATTACATAAGAATTAAACTGAAAATCCACCATCTTCAAGAACAGAGTTTCAAAAAGCAGTAATTAACTGACTAATAACTAATTATCATATATTACTGCTGCAAACATTACTTTAAGAAACATATTAGAATATCTTTCATTAAAGGAATGAATAACCAATTGTAAAAAGTGAAGTTTTATTTGCAAAAATGTGAAATTATTACCCATAAAATTATATTTATTGGCCTTTTATAGTCCAGTAGAGTCATACTTTAATAAGCCAAATCACTAATAGTTGTGAAGGAAAATAAAATACATATGTGAAGGTTAAAAAGTAAACTAATATTTCTTAAATAATTGATCACAGAATTTAAAAAAATTAAAATTTTAGTGCAGAAGACTCTATAGTCTCTAAAATTAATTTTGGAATTGACTCCAATAAGTATTCATTCCAGGGAAATTTATAGGGCCTAAATTTATAAAACTATCACAATAAACTAAAAACAAAACCTGTATAACCCAATATCCTATGTCCGTTTGGCACCTTTTCCTGTACTGCCCCATTCCTTCCCAAATTACAGAAATATGAAGAAACTTTCTTCATAAATTTGCTACACTAAGGAAACACTGCACTGATATTGCCAACACTACACATTGCTTTATCGTTTTTTATTTTCTTGTGGGGAATGGGGAACTCAAGGCCTTCAAGGACAAAAGAAATGTATTCCCAAGTGGTTAGCCATTCCTGAGGAACCTAATGGAATTCTTTCAAATTCCATTAGGAATGGATGGGCGAAAGAGCAAGAAAAATATATAAAGTGCTTACAGCGAACAACCTGAAAAATCAAAGGAAAAAGCCATTCTTCAGATGGCGTAAACTTCTCTAGAGAATTCCCTTTCAGTTTTGACCTTATAAGCTTAATATTAAAGACATGTTTGATTCTACATCATTCTTTCAAACATGTAGAAATTGATCAATTCATGCATATCAAGGAAATGAGATTGAACTCCAGCCAGGAACATCCATGACACATAATCTTTCTGAGTCTAATGACCTACCAGGCTTCCATAGTTTTACAATGTAATTTTTCAATGCTACTTGAAATGGAGGTGGAACTTTGCTATTCTGTCTGTTCTTCTGTTATGCTTGTTTTGAAACTAAGAATTTATTCCAGTGCAACTGATAAGGGAATAATTCAACCATAATGCAAATTTTGCGTTTGCTTATGTGTAATTTTGTCTGTGAAAACACTAGGTGAATGTAGAAAACTGTATCCAGCTGACATGCACTCTGAAACTGACTCATCACCAGTTTCTACAGAGGCCATGATTCTCACAGAGTATTGCCAGCCAATGGCTAAGTGCAGCAGAGATCTAAGGCAGGCCCATTCCTAGGAGACCAGGGATTCCTTTGACATGTTACATTGGCTCAAGGATTCTCCATTGGCTTTGCTGAAAGTTTCTTAAAACTGTACTGATGTCTAAAATTTTTCCTACTGAAATTTCCTTCCTTCTTTCTCTACTCCACAAAGTTTGAACTTTGTATTGCACAGTCTAACAGTTCCCCTAGCCTCCTCTGGCTCCCTTCCCTCAGAGGTATTTTCCCCAATAAACCTGTTGTCCATCTAATCCTGTCTTCACATTTCCTTCTCAGGGTACCAAACCTAACACGGTGATCAATGGGGCTATTGATGAAGAAAAAAATTGCCCACGTATTGATAATTGTTGAAGGTAAGTGATGGGTATATCTGACTATCCACTATACTCTCAAACAAATAGGAAGTCCATTATACTACCTATTTTAAATCTTTCAAAACCTCCATTGTGAAAAGTTCAAAGTAAAATGAGGGAAGGAAGGATGGGAGGAAGGTGAGAGGGGAGGGAGGGAGAGAAAGGAGGAGGGAGTAGAGTAACGAACCTGGATAAGATGCCACTCAAACTCACCAGACCCTGCTTTGTGATTCTTGGCTTATCCTATGAGAATATGCATTTAAAATATGAACTGTGAAGCTTTCATTTTTGTGTATGTGGCCTTAATACTCATTACAGTCATCCTTTATTTCTCCCTCCCCCAAGTTCTTAGAAACCATGAATCTACTTTCTATCTCTATGGTTATCCTTATTCTGGACATTTTATAGAATTGGAATCATGTGTGCCTTTTATTATCTGACTTCTTTCAGTTAGCAAAATATTTTCAAGGTTCATCCGTGTCATAGCATGTCTCAGTATTTTATTCCTTTTAATGGCTGAATAATAGTCAATGTATGGATATACCACATTTATTTATTCATTCATCAGTTCATTGACATTTGGGTTGTTTTCAACTTTTTGACTATTATAAGTAATACTGCTATGAACGTCTGCATCCAATTTTCTATATGGACAGATGTTTTCAATTCTCTTGGATATATACCTACAAATGAAATTGCTGGGTGACATAGTAACTCTATGTTTAACATTTTGAGAAACTTCCAACCTGTTTTCCAAAGTGGCTGCCAATTTTACAATCCAACCAGTGATGTATGAAGTTCCAATTTCTGCACTCCCTCAACAACACTTGATATGTCTGTTTTTGTTTATTTCTTTCTTAGTAGTGTAAAATACTATGTCACAATTTTGATTTGCAATTCCCTAATGACTAATGATAGTGAGCATTTTTCATGTGCTATTAGACATTTTTATATGTTCTTTAGAGATATATCTGTTCAAATCCTTTGCTCATATTACCCTCAGCCTGGCCCCATCTTTCCCACTTTAGGTTCCAACACTACACAGAGCTGCCACCCCACTCCCACAATACCTAAGCACCTGGAAGGTGAAGAGGGTAATAAACCACAAAGTTAGAAAGCCTGAGAAAAGCCAAGGTTGTACAACTCTCAAACAAGGAAACTGTAAGAAGGGCACAGTGATGGACACAGTGAGTGTGAGGTGGGCAACATTCCCTTGACATGGCCAAATGTATAAATACCTGGCTTCTTGGTCTCAATCACTGTCCAGGTTTGAGGCCAGCAGTGCCGTGGGCAGGCTTGGATTTCTATAGGGTCTTGGGGCATCATCCACTATGTGATGGGCTCTACCAGGTTGGAGAGGCAGAGGGCCCATCTGGTTCAGGGTCTTGATGCCCTCACCAGGGCTTGGCTTCAGCAGCTTTGGCCTTGTCCTCCAGCTTACCTAGGAAATGCTCCTGGGACATGGAGTAGAAGGTATAACCACAAATAGCTAATACCAGGTCCCTGGTAACCACATCAGTCATGATATTCTAGTCTTCTGCCACTGGCGAGCTGCACTTGCTACCTGAATTACAGCTGAATCAGCTCCTCCCAAGTCATATGACATGCTGAGCTGGAGAAGCCTTCCAACTCTACATTTCCAGAGGGTCACCAGCAACCAGCACCGCCACATTGCCACTCTGCCCTTCTTCCTTTTGCTCATTTTTTAAGTTGAGTAATCCCCTTTTATTATTGATAGTAAGAGTTCTTTGCACATTCTAGATACATTCCATTATCAGATACATGATTTGCAAATATTTTCTCTCCTTATGTGGGAACTTGTATTTTTTGATGGTATTTTTTAAGGCATGAAACTTTCTAATTTTAATGAATTTCAGCTTTTCTACTTTTTTTTATGTCACTTGTGTATTTGTTGCCGTGTCTAAGAAACCAATGCCTAATCCAAATTCATGAAGATGTTCTCTTCAAGGAGCGTTATAGTTTTAGCCCTTATATTTAGGTCTGTGGCCCATTTTGAGTCAATTTTTCTATACGGTGTGAAGTAGGGGTCCAGCTTCATTCTTTTACCTATGGATATCCAGTTGTTTTAGCACCAGTTGTAGAAAACACAATTTTTTCCACATTGAATTGTCTTAGCATCCTTGTTGAAAACCAGCTATGTGTAAATATAAGTGTTTATTTCTGGACTCATAAATCTGTACTGTTAAGCTATACATCTATTTTTATGGCAGTATCATATTGTCTTTTTTTTTTTTTTTTTTTTTTTTTGACAAAGAGAGAGACAGAGCATGAGAAGGGGAGGGGCAGAGAGAGAGAGATGGAAACACAGAATCTGAAGAGGTGGAAACACAGGCTCCAAGCTGTCAGCACAGAGTCCAAGGTGGGACTCAAACTCGTGAACTGCGAGATCATGACCTGAGCCAAAGTCAGCCGCTCAACTGACTGAGCCACCCAGGCATCCCTCATATTGTCTTGATTAATATAATTTTGCAGTAAGTTTGAAATTGGGAAATGTAACTGCTCCAAATTTGTTTTTCTTTTCAATATTGCTTTGGTATTCTGGATTACACTGAATTATTGAATTAGTAAGCACTAAAGTAGGAGCCATTGCTTCTAGGAGAAATACAGATTTAGGTTCCTGTGAGCTTTTTGTCACAAAGTTTTCATCAACCTATCAGTATGTAATCTTATTTTATGTACGTATCTCTATAATGACACCTTATTTAATATATCTTGTTCATTCATTAACACTGAACTCACGGCCAACAGCCCTGTAACTCATACCCAAAAGCAGTTTATGTAACATGTTATTTTCTCCCTAAAGCACATCACAGCCTTATTGAGCTTAGGAACACTAAACAGTACCTCAGCACTACACTTGAGGGCCATTTAAATAGTGAAATTTTCAGCGGAAAGCACAAAAATGCAAAACATGAGGCACTAGACAGACCATGAGAGGGACACTTTATAGTATACAAGCTGAGACAGAAAGGTGGGGTGTTGTCTTGTTCTACCATAGCTGAGAACATGTGTACCAGGTGACTCAAATTTTCCACTTCTGCAATGTACCTCAACTGTACTACATGTATTGATTTGAGGGTTACAAATAAATTTTAGGGAGTAGACAAATAGACAAATATGGAATCCACAAATAATAATGATCAATTGTATTTGAAACACACAGAAAAGTATTAAAACAGCCTGCCATGCACAATCCAGCCTTGTCACATCTCAACATTTTGTTACATTGGCATCCAATTAAAAAAAAATAATGTTTATTTAGTTTTGGGAGAGAGAGTGTGTGAGAGGTTCCAGAGGGACAGGGAGAGAGGGAGACAGAGGATCTGTAGTGGGCTCTGTGCTGACAGCAGAAAGCCCAATGTGGGGCTTGAGCTCATGAACATCAAAATCATGATCTGAACCAAAGTCAGATGCTTAACCAACTGAGGCACCCAGGCTCAGTATATATATTTTTATACACTTAGTTTTTTAGTATATGTGCTACTGAAGCAAGCACTATATACTTAGGTTTTAAAGAAATAAAACATTATAGGGGTACCTGGGTGGCTCAGTTGGTTGAACATCCAGCTCTTGAGTTCGGCTCAGGTCATGATCCCAGGGGTTGTGGGATCAAGCCCTGCATCAGGCTCTGTACTTACAGCATGGAGCCCACTTAGGGTTCTCTCTTTTCCTCTCTCTTTGCCTCTCCCCCGCTCGTGGTCATGCTTTCTCTCTCTCAAAATAAATTTATAAACTTTTTAAAAAAAAGAAATAAAACTTTACAAAGTTTAAGCCCTTTTTTATCTTCTCTCCCTTTCTAGAGGCAATCTTGAAATTGGTGTTTATCTTGAAATTGGTGTTTATCAATATACATGTCTTTATATATTTAGTATATGTGCAAGTACTCACAAATGATCATTGTTTTGCCTACTTTTAAATTGTATTATATGTACTATGTTTCTGCTGTTTGTTTTGTTTCCTCTTTACAGGTTTTTTAGAATTATCTGTGTTGATACATATTGTTCTAGAGAATTTATTTTTCTAGCTGTATAGAATTAGTTTATCTGTCCACTGTCCTATTGATGAACATTTATTTGTTCCTATATTTTGCTGTTTCATACGATTCTGCAAATATTCTTGTTACTTTCATGTACTTAGTGTACATGTGTGGTTGTTTTCCAGAATGCATACTAAAGAATTGGTGGATTATAAGAAATATGCATTTTCAGTTTTATTGATATTACTAGATTGTTCTTCAGTTTACCATTCTATCAACAATGAATAAGAGAAGAGCGTTCTCATTGCTTAATTTTTTGCCTACATATGCTATTGTTAGATTTTTAAATTATTATTATTTCTTTAACTTTTAATTTTTTTTGAGAGAGAGACAGAGTGGGGAGCCATGGAGGGTAAGAGAGGGACAAGAATCCTAAGCAGGCTCCAGGCTCTGAGCTGTCAGCACAGAGCCCAATGCAGGGCTCGAACTCACAAACTGCAAGATCACAACCTGAACTGAAGTTGGACGCTTAACCACTGAGCCACCCGGGCTCCCCTAAATTATTATTTTAGAGAAAAACAGAGTGTGAGTGGGGGAGAGAGGCAGAGGGAAAGAGAGAGAGAATCTTAAGCAGGCTCCACACTCAGTGCAGAGCCTGATGCAGGGCTCGATCCCACAACCCCTAGGATCATGATCTGAGCCAAAATCAAGAGCTGGATGCTCAACCAACTGAGACATGCAGGTGCCCCACTACTGTTAGATTTAAATTTTGTTGCCAATTTGAAACCTATGCGAGGGTACTTCATAGTGGTATCATTTTGTATTTCAGTAGTAAAAGTGATCATTTTGTCAGTTGTTTATTGACAATTTGATTTTCTACTTCTGTTGAATTGTCTGATTAATATGGTTTGCCTTTTTTTCTTTCTTTTTTTTTTGTGCAATGTTTATTTATTTTTGAGAGAGTGAGACAGAGAGACAGAGCACGAGTTGGGGAGGAGCAGAGAGAGAAGGAGACACAGAATCTGAAGCAGAATCCAGGCTCTGAGCTATGAGTACAGAGCCCAACACGGGACTCGAGGTCAGCACAGAGACCAAGGCAGGGCTCGAACTCATGAACCTCATGAACGGCAGGATCATGGCCTGAGCAGAAGTTGGACACCTAATCGACTGAGCTACCTAGGCGCCGCCCCCCCCCCCCCCCCCCCGCCGCCTTTTAATGGACTGGTTTTTTTCTTATTCACATATAGGACTTGTTTATATAATGGATAATAATACTTTGTTAGTTATATGAGATGCAGGTATCTTTCCTGCTACATGTAGTCTTTTAGGGATCCAGGCTGACAGGGGATCAGCCACCTTGAATTCATGTTCTTTATGGTAGCCCTGGGGATTACCACTATGGTTAGTCATAAAACAGAAAAGCAAGGAGGATGGTGCTTAAATTTTTTATTTTTCATGTATGGCAGTGGCATATGTCACTTCCATTTGTATTCCACTCTGAGGAACACTGACCTATGCTCACACCCAGGGGCCAGGGAGGTTGGGAGACATTGATTGAGTACTTAAAAAAGGAGAGAATAGTTTTGGTGAATAGTTAGCAGTCTAATAGCCTTTAACTGTTTTTTTTCTTTTTTCTTTTTCTTTTTACATGGCCCTTTATGGTTTTAGCATCAGGTTTATTGTCCTCATAAAATAGTTGTGAGTTATTTCCTTGTTTTTTTATTCTCTGGAACAGTTTGTGTAAGACAAGAATTATTTGTTCTCTGATTGTTTGGTAGCACTTTCTTATAAATCTTTCAGACCTCAGAGAAGAGTATTTTTTGGAGGAACATTTTAAACTTCTGATTCAATTTGCTCAATGGTTATATTTCAGGTTTTCTATTTGTTCTTGGCAAGTCATTTTTTTCATACAAAAATTGTATATTTTGCCTAAATTTTTTACTTCTTGACTTACAATTGCTTTTAGGTGTTTGCCCCTTATCTTTTTTCCTTGCTGAATCTTACTATTTGTTTATCTGGTGTTTTGCTACTTTAGCAGCATCCTACATTTTTGTAAGTAGATTTTAAATGATCATTGTTACAAATGTCTGTTAATTTTCGTATTTAATTCACTTCTGACCCACAATTAACTTAGAAACTATTTTAAATTTCTTAATATATATGTTATTTTAGTTGTATTTTATTAATAATTTATCATTTAATTGCATTATGATTGGAAAGCTTGATACTGATTCTTTGGCAAGGCAAGAAATCATGGCTGTTAGGAGTATATGTCTAGTAGGAATTGTGTATCAGGACCACCAAATAATCTTAGCTAATGGAAAAAGACTCTTCTTTACAAAAGAATGACAGCTGATACTGATATAGAAGAAATGGCAAAACTAGACAATTGCCATTTTGCAACCCTTATAGAAATTACTGATTGAAACTAGGATCATCCACGGATGTTGAAACTATTAGGTTGTGATGATAGGAGACAAGATGACAATGAATCCATCGCCAAGATGCTCTGCCTGTTATTTGTTGGGAGGAAAAGATAAACCATAGCATTGCAATAGCAAACTGGATATCACCACTTTAACTCAGGGACTAATCTTAGCATCCATTTTTAGTCAACAGCCAGACATTATGTGCTTCCTGTATATGTTGCAGTGGGAAACACACAGCATCGCCAATGATGTATTCTTGCTAAGAATATTTAACCTGCACCTAAACAAGTTTTAGAGCTAAATTTTGGTATTTAGGAAACACAAAGGGCAGAGGGAAAAATTAAAACAATATCAAAAGAAAGAATTAGGCAAATCTAGAAGTGGGATATTCAAGTCTTCAGCATTTTAATGACATGAGAAAAGTAATGGAAGGGCTTTATTAAAATGAGACACTAAAGAGACAGAAAAATGCAATGCAATGGTGTGTGGTCTTTGATTAGATCTTGGTCTGAATAACACAATTGTAAAAGATGTGCTGGTGACAGTCAGGAAAATTATGATATCAACTGGGTACCAGGAGCATCTGGCTGGCTCAGGCAGCAGAGATGTGACTCTTGATCTTGGGGTCATGAGTTCAAGCCCCACAATGGGAGTAGAGCTTACCTGGAAATAATAAGGTACTGTATACTAGTAAGGGAATTACTGTTAATTTTATTGGTAATAATGATTGTATTGTGGTCATGCAGGAAAATTATTTGGAGTGAAACATTGTAATGTCTCTATTTTACTTCAAAATATCTAAACCTACCATTCTCTTCCTTAGCAAAGAAAAAGACAACTGTTCTGATTTATTTCCTACAGGATAAAATCCAAATTTATTCTTGTGACATGAAAAAAATAATGCTTCAAATCTGGTCACAATTTACATCTTTAGTCACTTGTTCTCATACAGCTCATGTTCTGGCCTCACTAAATGTTTTTGTTTTATACCATTAGCTATTTTTTCCTCATCAAAATGTCCTTTCCTTCCTTTCCCAAATAACTGAAAAAGTTGATTCCCACGTGTATGTGCACATTTGCATATGCATGCTCACCAAAACCAATGTAAGACATTTTTAACCCAAGTATTGGCCATTATAAATGTGTAAAATATAAACTGGAAGGAAACATATCTATCATGGAGAAGAGCCAGGGAATCAAACTGAGTTGTTAAGAGGGCTAACTATAAGTGTTCTCTGTCTTTTAGGAAAAAGAAAAATAGTAAAAGAAATATGACCAAATAGCAAAATTTATTAATTTATGGTGTTGAGAATTCATTCTTGTGTGTATCTTATAACATTTTCTCCCTAAGAGAAGGAAAGTGAATGTCTGCAGATTGCATTAGTTTGAACCCCAGTCTTCCAATTTATCATTTGATGATCTGGGACAATTTTCTTAATTTCTTTGAGCCTAAGTTTCTTCATCTTAAAAACAGGGCTAATCATAGTACCTATTTGAGTAGGGTTGTTGTGAGGATTAAACAAATTAATACATGTGAAGCACTGAAGTATTCAGCCAGCACCTGGCATGAGGTAAGCAGCTAGTAAATATGAGATACTGTGTGTTGAGACCTGCTTTGTGGCTTAGTTCCTTATCAGTTTTGGTAAACTGTGTGCCTGAATAAAATGCTTGCTTTATAATTATTGGGAACAGGTATACACACACATTTGACTGAGCTTGTTAATTATGTTCAGATCTTTCACATTCTTTGTAATTTTTCATTTGCTTAATCTTTCAATAGAGAGATGTGCTATGGTCACCTATGATGGATTTGTCAATTTATCCACATAATTCTGTTAGTTTTTAATACATACATTTGAGGCTATATTACTGGGCGCATGAAAATTGTAATTGTTTTGGGGCACCGAGTGGCTCAGTTGGTTAATCTGGCTCTTGATTTCAGCTCAGGTCATGATTTCACAGTTCTTAGGTTCGAGCCCCGCATCAGGCTCTGCGCTGACAGATTCTCTTGTTGGCTTGGGATTCTCTGTCTCCCTCGCTCTCTGCCCCTCTCCAATTCATGCTCTCTCTCTCTTTCTGAAAAATAAACATTCAAAAAAATTTTTTTTAATTGTTTTATTTTTGTGGTTATTTGTTCCTTTAATTATGGGATGCCTACTTCCTTTTATATCTTGTAACACTTGATTTCTTTGAGGGGCCTATTTTAATATGGCTTCTTCAGTTTTCTTTTAATAGGTATTTGTAGAATATATCTTCATTCTTTTATTTTCAATTTTTTTAAGTTGTTGGCTTTAATGTCTTACAGGCTTATAAAAATATGATTGGATTTGTTTTTTTTATTCTGATTATCTCTGTGTTTCTATAGGTAAGTTCAATTACAGTTATTATGTTTCCTGATAAATTTCTACCATCTTTGTGTGTATGTGTGTGATTTCTATTTATACTGATTTTCTCTGGTTCTTTTCACCTTTTATTTATTTTTAAAATCTCCTTGTGGATTGAAGAAGTATTTGCTGTTCTCCTTTGAACATTACAGTCTTTAGAATGCCTTAACTCCAATTCCTCTCTACCCATTTGTTGTTGTTTTCTAATATTTTAGTTCTCCTTAAAATAGTAATTATTATGATTATTGTTGGTTTTTAAACTCCCATTATTTACCATCATTATTTTTTATATTTATATAGTCAGTATTTGTTTAAATTTATCCACTTTCTTCCAAGTTTCTTTGCTCATGGTTCTTTCTTGTATCTTGCTACTTCTAGAAGAACATCTAGAAATTCTCTTCGTTAGTGGTAATACATTTGTCTTAAAATGTCTTTAATTTACTCTTATTCTTGAATAAGTATTATAGCTGTGAATACATTTCTAGTACAGCTATTTTCTCTTAGCCCTTTGATGTTATTACTGTATTGCCTTCTGGCTTCTATTATTGGTATTAAGAAATCTGCTGACACTCTAATTGTAGATAATTGTCCTTTCTAGATAGTTCTTGTTTTCTCTTTTCTCTCTGGTTTTACATAGAATTGTTTTAATTTTTTTGCACTTATTCTTCAGAGTTTTTACCAGCATATGTTTGAATTTCTCTTGCTATAGCTCTATTTTTATTTATCCTATTCCATTCTTTTTTTTTTTTTTTTTTTTTTTTTAAGTAGGCTCCATGCCCAATGTGGGACTTAAACTCATGACTCTGAGATGAAGATTTGCACACTCTACCAACTGAGGCAGCCAGGGGCCCCTATCCTATTCCATTCTTATCTTACCTCCTGAATATGACCATTCATATTTGCTATCAATTATGGAAAGTTCTTAGCCATTATCACTTTAAATATTGCTTTTCTATTCTTTTGCTTTGTTTTCTAATTTCTGAATACCCCTTAGATGTGTATTGCACCTTGCTCTTCTAACTTCTGCTCTTATATCTCTGTGCTGCATTCTAATTTCCTCAGATCTATCTTCTACTTTGCTAATTCTTTCTTCAGCTGTGTCCAATCTGCTAATTAATTTACTCCTTGAGGGTTTTTAAAATTAATCACTTAATGAAATGAAAAACTGCTCACATGGCAGTTCAGGTGTTCCTAATTGAAAGAAGACAATGTTAACAGAATAAAAGCAATGATCAGATAAGGCCATTCCGTGTTGGTGTTTGGAACAAGACAGAAAGAAAGATACTCTGCAGCCATAAAAATAACTAAACATCCTACTATTTTTTTTAACAATTGTAAATATTTATTCACCCAACATGGAAGCACCCAAATACATAAAGCAACTGTTAACAAACATAAAGGAAGAAATTGATAGTGATACAATAAGAGTTGGGGTAAACATCCTACTCTTGATGAATATGAGTGACTACTGCTTTTTTCCAAATGATAACTCTAGCCCAACTTTCATACTCCTGTTTCTTAGATAAAAATTACCAAGATACTCAAGCACCAAATTTCATCCACTTTTTGACAGTATCTAATTCAGAACTGACACTTGCCTTCTTAAACCTTGCTTAGAATCACCCAGTTCAAGGACAAATCCTGTAATAAATCCCTCCCATAATTTCTGTGATGTACATTCTCCTTTATTGCAGCAAGCTAGATAAAGCTAGCTTTTTTGGCTGTAGATGTGTTCCTGGTCAACCTACTGAGCCACTCAGATGCCCTTATTTTTGCTAATTTTTATTTGAGAGGGATTATTTCTCTGTGTGTTTTATAATTTCCAGTTGTAACTCCATCTTCATTTTGAGTCTCTTTCCAGAGTAAATTTTTGTTGTTTCTGTCAGGTACACTGGAAATGCTACCATTTTTATGCCAATTTTTTTAATCAGTTTATTTTCTTGGTTGGATTTTACATAGAGTACAAACTCCCTTTTTAAGTATCTTTGATGATATTTGACAAATGCATACATTTGTGTAACCACTACCACAGTGAAACTATAGAACATTTCCATCACCCAAAAACTTCCCAAGCAAACCCAACTTTTAAGATACTATGTCAGTTTGGGGATTTTTGGACCATGTAGGTAGTATAAGTATACATGTGAAGTCCCTAACTTCATGAGGCTTAGGTTTAGAGATAACGTTTCCGAAGAGATTTTTTTTTTTTTAAACTCTGTATCTTCCTATTTGTCTTCCTGTTTGCTGGTAGGAAGACTTTCAGTGCAGTGTAGCTTTTTGACTATCTGGCATTTTGTAGGCATCTTAGTTACATCTTCCTTCCTGGTATGGCCACATGTCCTCATATTCTGTCTCTGATGGGTATTAAACTCGAACATTGTGATTAACAAGACCTACGATGCTGCTGTCCCAGTTTCAGCTGCCAGTTTACTACTCTGATTTATAGTGCCTCACTCTTCCCCTTTTTTGATTAATACATTTTGTTGAAGTGCAAGTTACATATGGTAAAGTACATAGATCATAAATAGCTCAATACCTTTTCACAAGAGAACATACCTATGTAACAAGTACCCAGAAAAAGAAAAAGAACATTGCTAGAAATCTTTTAGTATCCTTTCCAAACACTATCTCCTCCCAAAGAGTATCCTTATTCTGCCATCTAACCTCATAGATTAAGTTTGCACATTTTTGAACTTTATACAATTGCAATCATACAGCATATACTCTTTTGTGTCTGGCTTCCTTCACCAAGCAACTCATGTTGCTTCATTCATGTAGCTATAGTTTGCTCATTCACATTGCTGTATATTATTCCATTGCATGAATATAACAGGATTTATATTGTAGGTGGACATTTGGGTTATTTCTAGTTTTCCTCTTTGCTTTGGAGCCTGGGATTTCCCTTTACTTTTTTTCTAGTTCTGTATTTAGTACCATTTAAGAAGCATTTCTAGGTCAGCAATTCAATATGATCTGTGTCAAGACAAATTTTAGGTTTTGTAGGTTGTCAAATCTCCAGACATATAAATCATGTTTCATTTTTTGTTGAAATTCTTACTTGATTCTCATGTAATTTACTTTAGCTGATGACATATTTCTTTTGTCTGCCATTTGTATAAATGGTTTGTTTCCTTTGAACCAATAATGACTGAACACAAACAGGAGGCTAGAGATCATATATATAATTAATCTTGTAGTCATGGTCTCTTGCCAGGGTGGGATGCTGGATAGCAAGACTAGTTTGACATCAATTAGTGTAAAATATTGAAAAAGCCAATAGTATTAAGTGTGGATGTGGTTCTTTGGGTCCAAGATCTCCTGGTTAGTTGACACTGGAAATATGAGTTGAGAAGAAGGCTCTCTTCATGGCTCTGTGGTATGTAATCAACATGTTGCTAGAAAAGCCAGTCCAAAGTGGATCTGCTTTTGCCCTGCAAAAGTAATTGTTCTACTAGATTAGTGGTTCTCACTTTTGTCTCCAGGGGATATTTGGTAATGTCTGAAGACACTTTTGGTTAGCATGCTATTGGAATCTAGTGGGTGGAGGCCAGGGATGCTGCTAAACATCCTGCAGTGCACAGGACAACCCCCTCTGAACCCCAACCCGAACAAAGGATTTTCCAGATCCACGTGTCAGTAGTGCCAAGGTTATGAAGCCCTGAGCTAGACTCTGAGACCATAGATAGCCTCTAAATCAAAGCTATATTTCAATAAACAAGCTATATTTCAATATCAACTACATTTCAAGAAATGATAACACCACAGTGGCTCATTATTCTATGATTCTATCCAAATTCTGGCACTCCGTAATAGCCATCTTATGCCTGGCTCATTCCAATTCTTTTCAAAACTGTAACAATGGAGACTGCAACCACCAAATCCATTCAGAGTTTGAATGAAATTACTAGTATGTGACAGTAATGTAACTAGATATGTACAGCAATTTATTTATAGCAATAAAAAATTAAACAAAAATTTCCCTATGATTTATGGCATTATTTTAGTTTTACTATTTGAAAGTTCAAGGCCATAGGGTAGATCAACTGCACAAATAGCATTAGACAAAGAAAGATTTTGACATTGTGCCTTGCAGTTAGACTATAAGGTATTTTTTCCTTTGTTGTTACATTTTGCAGCTTGACTTTAGGGCAAAGGTAAATTTCATTATTTCTCCAATGGAAGTGATTATCTAAATTTGTCTCTTCTTCCTCCAGGCAGCACACACTGCCATCTATTCTTCTGATTCATTTCCCCTAGATAGCTGAGAAGGAGTTTTATAATGATATTATTGGTTTTGTAACTAGTGTTTCCATTGTAATGCTATTACTGAACCAATGTTGTGATAAATGGTCTGTTTATAAGGGGAATCACTTTTACAAGAAGTAGAAAATTAGACACGCTTCTGCTTTGCAATAACAATAAAAACCACAGTGAAAAAATATTCCCCAGTTTATTCCCATCTGTATCAGCAGGGAAGCTTTAGAAGATGGCTTTCCCCCAAAGTCTTCTAAACACAATTACTGCCTACAAATACCATGTCAAAATGCAGTTTTCCTCCACATCCTATTCAAGACCAATACATTTTTAAGCTTATCATAATGTGGGCCCTTTAAGAAAGTCAGGCACTTTAAACCCCACCCCTATGCTGACTTGAAGGAGTCCGTCGGTCTTTCTGAAGCAGTTAGTTGGTGATAAAGCTAAGAGAGCCGACTTGCCCCTTGCTCTGCCTGGAAGGAATGTTTCTGTTGCAATAAGCTCTAAAAGTGGAAGTTTTAAGATAGTATGGGATAGGAAACAATAGGAACTTGTGAAGTATGGAAGCCAGACCTGCTCTAAGATTCTATCACGCTGCTGAATAAAGCGGAAAGAATGCTGTTAAATCTGAGTTTCTCCCTGTGGTGCTGCTCCCTGCGAGCTTTACTCTTCCATTTCACCCAGCAAGTGAGTTTTCCAGAAGCCGTTTCTAATTTAATGAGCTGCTGGTCTCATGTACCAGATCCCCAAAAAGAAAAGTGAGGGTGAGAAATAAGTTTCAATGAAAATTACACTGGATCACTTCTAACACTTTACATTGGCTATATTTCTTAAGAGCAAAGCCAATTCTTTTTCTTCTTTTCTCCTGCCACACCAACAACGACTAAATTCAGAAGTCCTTTAGCACTAAAAAATAACTAGGAGAAATCTGGGGGTTAATTGCAGTTGGCATTTCTCAGCTCTCTGCCAGAAGCAGCCATTTTGGTAAAAGATGATGTCATTTGGAACACTTGGGGTTTTAGTTTATTCCGAGGTACCAGTTTCCATTAGCCACAGAATAACAGCTTAATCATTAGATCAAATTTAGGTTTAAAGATAACAGAGGAGTAGGAATAAAAATCATTAAATTCCACCTCTTAATCCTTCATAGCACATTATAAAATTTTCCAAAAGTTCAAAGCAATAGAAAATTTTCACACCTTTTTTTTTTCTTTCCTGTTTTCTGTTTCCAAGTGTTTGTTCTTCCCTTGACTAAGCTTGGTAATAACTAGTCTGGTCAGTTTCACTTTCCAATTTTTATACATAAGTGAAAGCTGTTTTGTGTCAACAGTTTAAAGATGTTTAGAATCGTCTCACCTGCTGGGCGGATTTCCTGCAAGCCTTTCTTTGGGAGAGAAGAGGGGGAATAAAAGGTTATTTAGAATTTCTTATGCTTCAAAACTAGAACCCTGAATTAGATCACATCAGAGTAATTAATGCTTTATTTTTAACCTATTAAAGTTTTCTGGAAGTGGGCAAGAGGGTGATGGTTATGCTGTATTCCCACTTAATCATCATTATTTGTACAGCATAATGCTTTGTCTGCAGTTACCTTAGAAAACTGGCACTTAAAGAGATGGGTTTTAATCCACAGAAAGTGTTTCTTTTTTCTTTTTGGATTAGATAAACGCTAGTCTCTTAATCCTATTGCGTGACACGTCCTGGCACTGTTCTCAAGATGTGAAGAGAAAAAGAAAAGAAAGTTGCACCTTGTTTAAAGATTGAGCGCAGTGTGGTTTATGAGATTATTAGGAGGAGGAGCAAAGAGAGTGGCATGTCTCTTCCGCAAATTCTTAACGAGGTTAACCTGTGGCTGCTGTTGTTTCACCCCACTCGGGCTCCTGGCAAGGGAACTTTCTGTTTTCTTAGCGCTATCCTAGACTTCCCAGTTGAGCTCTCCGAGAAGATAAAACTCAAAGGGCTGCGTGTATGTTTCAAACAGACAGAGGGAGACAGGAGCACACGCAGTCGGCGGAAGACGGGGCCACGGCCCCGCCACGGCCCGGCCACGGCTGAATGCGGGAGCCGGCGTGACCTTTCCACGTGTCCCCGACACCTGCTAGGCTAGCGGGGCACCGGGTTTCCTTTTCCCGGGAGCCGGCGCGAGCCCGGAAGAGGCTGGGTGTCTGGGGGCTTAGGTCGGGGGGCCGGGAGGCCCTCCTTCGGAACACGTGCGGCCAGCGCGCAGCTGGTGCGAGGGCTGACCTGGCCTTCCCGCCCCGGCTGGGCCCGCGAGTCCCTGGCCCGCCGGCAGGCGCCGGGAGGCGGGCCGCGGCGGTGGCGGCGGGAGGGTCCCGGAGCTTTCGGCCAGCTCTTTAGGGCGGCCTAGCGAGCGCGCCAGGCCCGGCTGGAGCGAGCCCCAGTGCAGTACTGCCCGAGCCCGGGCGGGGTCTCTGTTCTCTGGCAGAGGAGGTCCCTTGGCAGCGGGAAGCTCCCTCTCTTTCTCTCGCCGCCGCTCGGAGTCTGCGCCCTGCTGCCAGGCGCCCAGCTCGGCGCTCCCCTGTGCTCGCCCGGCGCCCACTCATTCGCAGCCCGGCCTTCGTCGCCGCCGCCTCCCTGCTCCTCCTCCTCCTCCTCGTCCTCCTCCTCCTCCTCCTTTCCCCAGCCCGCCGCGGCCATGGCGGACAGCGCCAGCGAGAGCGACACGGACGGGGCGGGGGGCAACAGCAGCAGCTCGGCCGCCATGCAGTCGTCCTGCTCATCGACCTCGGGCGGCGGCGGTGGCGGTGGCGGCGGGGGAGGCGGCGGCGGTGGGAAGTCGGGGGGCATTGTCATCTCGCCGTTCCGCCTGGAGGAGCTCACCAACCGCCTGGCCTCGCTGCAGCAGGAGAACAAGGTGCTGAAGATCGAGCTGGAGACCTACAAACTCAAGTGCAAGGCGCTGCAGGAGGAAAACCGCGACCTGCGCAAAGCCAGCGTGACCATCGTGAGTTGCTCCCCCGGGGGGCGCGCCGCGGCGCCGACCTCCGCCCGCCTCCGGGAGAGGTTGCACCTGGACCGGGCAGCCCCCGAACTCCCCGAGCCTTCCGGGGACCTGCAGCGAGCACACTCTGCCAAGAACTGCTGGCCCCTGGAGGGTCGGGGAGAGGGAGGTGTCCCTTTGGGGCCACGCGAGTCTGGCCTCCCTCAGGGGTCAGGCCCCTCGCGGGGTGCGGGAGAAAGCTGCTGGGACAACCACCCACATTTTCTTTTCGCCACTGGGGAGGAGGCCCCTCCCGGGCAGTGCTGGAGACTGGTGGCGTGGCTGGGGGGCGGGGTGGGACTTTTTTTTTTTTTTTTTTTTTTTTCCAGTCACAGCGTGCCTGAGGTGTACGTCCAGAATCTGGGGACCCCTAGGCTGTGGGAGAGGGAGGAAGCCGGATTAGGTTCCGGGGGCCTGCCTTAGGGTGCGGGGGTTGCGTAGCTGGGCTGGGCACTTCGCTGGCATCTGTACGGCGCTAGCTTGATCGCCCGGGGAGGGGGCGGGAGAGAGTGGCTGGGAATCCGGGAAGTGGAGTTTTCTGGCCAGGATTGAGAGGGAAGGGCGGGTACCGGAGCTGATGCTCCCACCTCCGTTGGAAGTCCTTTCCTTGGTTCGGGTTGAGTGTAGGGGGTGCCAGCGGCAGTGCACAGCCTGGAGAATGCAGCATCTTACACTAAACCTGGACAGAGTGAAGGGTGTGCAGCTTGGACAGGCTGAAACCGTGAAGGGTATCGACTGACTCCTTTTCCCTTGCGGAGGAGGATGTACGTGTGTTTGCTTCATTGGTGGTGGAGTGTCTAGGGATATTTAGCCTCTGAGTCCAGATACTTGATGAGAGAACAGACTGTCTGTTCTGTTTCCACCTGGCGCCCGAGGCTCACCCGAAGAGGGTAAGATTAGGTGTGTAGTCTCCCTCCTAGCGAAGCAGGCGGTTAGAAAGGCCACTATAGCCGTGATGAGGCGAAACATAACTGGAAAAAGTACACCGTGTGCTCTCACCTAATATCCCTGCCAGCTAGCCACATCATTAACATGCAGAATCCCCATACAGACAACTCTATTCAGATCAAAACAGTTTCCCAGCCAGGAGCTGAGAAGAAAATGTCAAGAAATCAAGGGCATAAATTACCATAGTTGCTGCACCATAGCTGATGAGACTGAACCTTCAGATGGAGAAAAAAGCATGAATTTGGGAATGGATCAAAGATGACAGTCTGGAAATGAAACGGGGCAAGTTTAGGATGCCCCTGTGCCAGAAAAAGTCTTCAGCAGAGAAGTGAGTGTGTATGTGTGAGTGGGTGTGTATGCTCCCCCAGTGCTAGCTCATACATGGGACCTGGATGGCATTCTGAATTTGCTTTAGAAGCAGATTTCCACCAAAGTTTCAGTGTGATTGGCAGCCTAAATAGAAATTGATTATAGAAAGACACTTTGCATGCTCAAATCCAGTCCTGGTGAATGGAATGGGAACAACATTCACGCGTTTCCAGACTGTCAAGTTCTTGAAGTGCCCTTTTGGTTAGGAAGAGGGAGGAATTTGCAGAGGCAGCCACTTCCAAGCCTTCTCTAGCTTTCTTGGCCAAGAGAGAGGTCTCTGCTGAGTGGGGGTTTGAGAAGAGGGGGAAGTTGGTGGAAGCAGTTTATTTAAGGTTTGAGTTAGTAAATGAGAGGGTTAGTCTCTCGGAGAATGTGAACCATAGAAAGCAGTAAAACTTATATGAAACAGAATCTCTAGCCTCTTGTATACAGTGAGCAATTCAGGCTGTTTTTGTTTGTTTGGGAGAGAGGATTAGGGGTGGAGATACTGTGAAAGGGTATCTGTTTGACAGTTGACCGTATTATAAGTAGGTCTGTAAATTATACACAAACACGTTGGCTTCACATGGACAAATGTGTTCATTCCTGGTGCATAAGATCGGAGGCCTTCTGAACACTTGGTTTGAAGAGTGTGTGAGGTGGTAGCTTTATTTCTTAGCACTTACCCTCAGCTAAAACTGACACCCCACCAGATATACTTTGTGAAATGTGGCCGTACTGAGTAGAGTTTTAATATTGTTTTAGATGACAGCCTACAAGTACCTTTTGGTACTCAGTTCTTCTTTGATCTCTAATTCATACTTTCAAGGAAACAAAAATGCTTGTGGTTTACCTGGTTCCTTAGTATTTGACAGGTGTTATTAAGGCAAATGCAGAGAAGAGTTCTTTTAAGCTTTTGAGAATTTTGGACCCAGGTTGTGTTGAAGTGGGCTTGACCTCTCATGTATGCAATATGGGAGGAGAGATGTGTGTGACTATGTGAAATGGGTCTGTGGGTGTAAGGAGCCCATTGAACAATACTGTGTCGTAATTTCTGTCAAGGTTAAGCTGGACAACTCCTAACAACTCTAAGTTAAACATAGCCCTTATTAATAGTTGCCTAGAAAGTTTGTGATAAGGCCTATATTCAATTCAATGAAGGCCTTGCTAGATTTTTCATATTTTAGTTAATTTAAAGGGAAGATGGTGTCCTAATCCTATTACTTGCTCTCCTGGTGCTTATTAGTTCCTTTACTTACAATATTAACTTTAATATTCTTGAGCACTAAAGGTGATTGTGAGTGTCTTTCCTTTTCCCTGCATATGTCCAGGAAGGTACACTGCTAATCAGCCACACTGTGGAAGAGTGTGGCTCTTTTTTTTTTTTTTTTTTTTTTTAGCAGCTTATTTTTTTAGAGTAGTTTTAGGTTTGCAGCAAAATTGAGGGGAAAGTACAGAGATTTCTCACATATTCCTTGTCCTTCCCCTCCCCCATTATCAACACTCTCCACCAGAGTGGTGCATTTGTTCCAACTGATGAACCAACTTTGACCCATCATAATCACCCAAAGTCCTTAGTTTACATTAGGGTTCATCTTGGTGTTTGTACATTCTGTGGGTTTGGACAAATGTATAATGACACATATCTACTATTGTAGTATCCTGCAGAGTAGACCAAGTACTTTAAAACTCCTCTGTGCTTTGCCTTCTCATCCCTCCCTAACCTAGCACCCACTGATTTTTTTTTTACTGTCTTCATAGTAATCCATTAACCTGTGAAGGACTCAGTTGTTTCCAAGTTTTGGCAATTAAGAGTAGAGCTGCACCAGACATCTGTGTGCAGGGCATTGTGTGGACAAAAGATTTCAGCTGTTTTGAGTAAATACCAAAGAGTGCAATTACTGGATTGTATGGTTAGAGTATTTTTGTTAAGCAGCGGCTCAATTGTCTTTCCAAAGTGGCTGTACCATGTTGCATTCCTACCAGGAGTGAGTGAGCATTCCTGTTGATCCACATACTTGTCAGCTTTTGCTGTTGTCATTGTTTTGGATTTTGGCCATTCTGATAGGTGTGTAGGTACCTCATTGTTGTGCCCTCTTTTAAAAACCAGTCCAAAGGCTAGTAGAAATCTTAACTAGTGATCATTTCTGTGTATTTTGGTATATAAATGCTTACTTGGATCAAGCTACCTATTTAATAAAGGACTGGTTTCATGGGTCCCTGTTCTCAGCATCTGTATGATAAAGTTAAACATTATCTCTAGGGAAGAATCAACTGGATGAGGCCTTTCATCCGTGTGTCCAAGTGCCTGGTGCATCTGGGAGTCACGAGCTTGCCCCTAGTATGTTTCACTTGGGGCTTACGCGAAGAGTGGAATGTTTTGAGTGATTATCCAATTTCTCCCAGTAAATCAGCAGTGGAACCAGGATGCTGATTATAGCTCATAATTTCTTCTTTGGCGTGGAGAAAATACACAAAAAGCAAATGCTCAGTCAGTCTGTTGAATAGCTTTTATATGTTAGGCTAGCTAGATTTATCCTGCTTTTATTGTGGGTGAAAATGTAATTGGAGATGATCTGATTCATTGTAGTAAGAGGTGTCCAGCGGTGGTGGTCTCTGAGATGAGGAAGTGCTATAATGGGCGTTAGTTGGATGGTTTTACAGTTCTAGATGAGCTGCTAGTATTCTCAGTATAAGTGGAGCTTTCACCTGGCATGGCTGGTCTCTAAGGCGTATGCCTTTTCTAGACTGGTTCAGACCTAATAGCATGTGTCTGGTTTGAAAATAAAGGCCTAGTATTTGAGTATCTTTCTCTAACTATAAAGTTAGTTCTTTATTATAGAACTTTAGGGAAATACAGAAATACAAAGGAATTTTGAAGTTACAGTAGAAAAACAGGTTTGTATGGCATGATTAGAAAGCCTGGCTATTTTAAACATCAACAGTGTAATCGTTTCATTAACCAATAAAATCTTCCATATAGTAAATGTTGTGGATTTGGGGTTATTTACTCTGGAAGCTTAATACACTATTTTCCATTTTTAAGACTTCATTTTGGCAGACTCTGAAGCTGTCAGATTGACATTGCCCTTGTAAAGAGGTGTGGTGTATGTCTTTTTTTGTTGTTGTTAAAATTTTTTTCCCCCCTTAGATTCTTAATGGAAAACACCCAGCTTTAGACAGAACTTTGAGAACGTCTGACCTCACAGTTAGGTCTAATTGTACATGGTTCAGTTTTGTTACAAAGGCTGTATGGTTAGTTTTCTTCTGCAGTTGAAATTCTTCATGTTGATGTCTCTTCTGTTTCATAATGTAATTGTATTTGATTAAAAAAACCCAGAATGTTAGAGGAGATTGTGACAGTCTTTTGCAGTGTTCCTTTTGTTTTGCTGGGGTGGGAGAATCACCAGTACCTGGTTTGCAGTGACTCTTGTTCAAGACCAGAGACACTGGCCTACAGCAAAAATCTGAAACTAGTCATTGCCTGTTTAAAAACATTCAGTGGCTCTCCATTACCCTCTGGATCCAGGTAAACTTTCTGTGGTTTACCAGGCCCTTCTTGCTCTGGCCCCTGCTTGCTTCACACACCTACCCCTCAACGTCTAGAAGCTCTCACTTGGTTGAACTGCTAGTTGCTGGAATTTCAATAGGTCTCTCTGACTCCTCTGGGATAGACTTCCTGCCCTTAATCCTATCCCTGACTCCTCCCTTCCCTTCTACCTCGTAGATCCTAGTAGACTATACTACCTTTTCCACCCCCACCCCAGTGCGCATTGCCACTGCCTCTGTACCAGCCACACAGTGGGCTTTGTGCCCATTCATGTGCTCCCACAGGACCCATCTGTCACTCCCTCTACCACCCCATCACATAGGTGCCCCTCAGCAGGGGTATACATTCTTCCAGGGGCAGATTTTGCTTTGTTCACTCCCATTTCTCAGTGCCTGGCATGTGGTAGATACTCAAGGGTATGTTGAGTTGACTCAGGAGGCCCTGGGTAGTGCAGTGGTTGTTGTTTTGTGCCCATTCTGTCTTGACCTTGTACTAATAGGGTCACTCTCCTGCTGCATGTGTTCTGAACAACAGCACATATGGTCTTCGCAGGGGTTGGTTAAAGAGGCTAGATGGATGAATGAATACAGTGTATACTTTGGGGAACCATTACAATCAATGCAACCCAAGCTCTTGTTTTCTAAGGGTGGGTGAGGTTATAGGTTACCTTGTAGCTATATCTAGATGTTCAAGATACACTTCACCTCTGAAAGGGGGACAAAGTGTCTTCAGTTTCACCTTTCCAAGGATTTTTGAGCCAGGCTTTTAGGGGGAAAATGTGGTTCTGTTGGCATGTTCAGATTTACCACTTCAGTTTTGGTAATGGTGACCGATCATTTCAGTGTTTTCTCATGACTTTCGTTAGTTTTGAAATGCCCCACAGCTGCCTCTGGGAAACAGTGTGCTATCGTGCATCTCTGCAAGTACCCGTGACCTGAAGCTCTATTTGGGGAAGTATCTGCAAAGGAGATTGGGAGACTTGGCTGAATCCTTGTAGATGTCCATGGGAGGCTTGCAGGGTGGAGTTGCAGGAGCTTGGTAATGGTGTCACACACAGTGTGCTTGCATTTCTTCTTAAATGCTTTGCAGCGATCGTTGCATTTACACCTAGAAATGCTCATCTGACCTTTTCAACTACAGCCAGGCTGAACCAGGAGTAACCTTCCTCTTCCTCTTTCCCTCCCATACTTCTTCCCTCAGTGGGTAGGTGTTGCTTTTTGTTTTCAATCACAATGCAGCTGCTTTTAGATAGATTGAATTATTGTCAAAGCTGGTGAAGTCAGTGTTCACAGGTTCAGTGTGTTCTTGCTTGGTGGTGGTTCAAATTTTTTGACAGGGAAACTAATGCTCTGGAAAATGTTTCTAATCATCAGGATCTCAGAGTGGTGTTAACTTGCAAACTCTTCCTTCCCCAATATTGTCAAATTTTCTTATCTTTCATGGGTGTGAAACTCACAGCTGTGAGTTTTATTTCAGTGTTCATTCCAGTAAATTACAAACCTTACTTTGCAGAGGTGTTCTCGTTTAGGTGAGAAGAATGTTCAAAAAAGACTAATTGTTTGATTTATGGTTTATTTAGAAATAACCACCCCCTTATTATTGGTCCCTAGCTCTAATGTATGGGGTACAGTTTAGTGATTAAAATTCTTTATAATACTTATTTAATGATGGGAAATTTTCTGTGATTTCTTTCTCCCTTTGCCTTGTCAGTAAGGCACAAAATGGTATGTGAGGAGTACAGCCTGAAAAATAGGCACGATTCAACCTCCCAGTACTTCTCGGAGTACTGGCCTCCTGGGTGCCAGTGCTCTGAAGCACTCAGAAGCAGTGTAAGGGCTTCTCTAGCAGCTTCCCAAGCATTACACTAGACTTGCCGTCAGCTTGGCCCTGGCTTGCTGATGTAGCGAACTCGGCAGAGGAACAGCCATTCCCTCTCCAGCACTTTCCAGTCCAGAGAGTGGTGAAGTGCAGGTGCAAGCAAGAAAGGAGGTTCAGCAGACTCTTGTAGGGGTTCCAGGGAGGGCTATGTCACCCTCTTTGTCTTGTTGAGTCCCTTCAAGGGAAATGATGTGCCCTCTTCACTCACAGTTTAATTAGCTTGTAGTTGGTTTTATAAGGCCAAGATGGGGAGAACGGGTTGCTCAGTTTGTCTATGTTGAGGTGGTACTGGGAGGTTTTTGTTTGTTTTTAATTTTTTTTTTTTTTTTTTTTTTTTTTTTGTGGTGATTGAAAAGAAATGCCACTGATGTCTTAATTTTATAATTTGCATCTGCCGGTAGATTGAAATGATCTAGGTGGTTTTTCCTCTATTCCTGTTATTCCCTGAGGCCCACCCACATTCCTTTCATGGAATATTGTTGGATGGATCGAATTTCCTAAGTCTTTAATCCCAAACCATGTGAAAGTAAAGACTTCATACAGTAAAGTTAATTAGAGATACTAGTTTATGGGCAATTCCAAATTCCAGTTGTTTTTTTTTTTTTTTTTTTTTTTAAGCAGTGTTGATTGACGGGATAATCTTCCATGCATCTGTTCCAGATCAGACCAGCCTCCTGTGGGTGCCAGGTGTGTGTCCAGGGTGATCTGGCTAATACCCTCCAGGGCATCTCAGGGCACTTCGGATCAAATGAGGCCATTTGGTACTGAGGAGCAGAGTTAGGATATTTAGCCAGACATTGGTCATGATTCAAAAAAGTTTTCCATAGAAGGAAAGAGGAAAGTGACAGAGTGAAAACAACATGGAAGTCTGTATGAGCTAAAGAAAGTTCTTCGAAATCTAGTACCTGCAGTAGATGAAACACTTCATGTGTTGCTTTCCTAAGCAAAGAATCTTTTTTGTGCAGTTGGCTTTTTGTGACTGAATTGGAAAGGTTAAAATAGTCTTGAGAAAAATAATTTATTTGGTGTTTAATTATAGAAAGAGCTTCTCAACTTGTGACATTATTTTCATGTAAGTGGTGATTGTTTTTCTGTTATCCTAATATACCAACTCAAATAATAACTTTTATTCTATTGAGATTTTTGTTTTTGGTGGGTTTTTTTTTTCCTTTTTTTTTTTTTTTTTTTTTTTGGTCTTCACTAGACAGGCCTTAATTTATCTAAACAAAGACATTTGCTGAGAGTCAAAACATTGTGTCTCTGCTTCATTTAGGAGCTTCTGATTATAGAAACACTAAAATTTGAGGAGAAAAAAATTGGCTAGATGCTTTTAACATCTTTGCTAACCAGAGTACAATTTAAACATATACACCATAGTGGCGCCTGGGTGGCGCAGTCGGGTAATCGCCTGACTTCAGCTCAGGTCATGATCTTGCAGTTTGTGAGTTTGAGCCCACTCAGGATCAGTGCTGACAGCAGGGAGCTTGCTTGGGGTTCTCTCTCTCCCTCTCTCTCTTTGCCCCTCCCCCCCATACACTTTTCAAAATAAATAAATAAACATTAAAAAAATACAGTAAAATATACACAACATTAAGTTACCAGTTTAACCATAAGTGTACAATCCAGTGGCACTAAGTGCATTCACAGTGTTGTGCAACCATCACCATTATCCATTTCCAGAACTTACTATCCCAAACAGAAACTGTCTCTATTAAATAATACTTCCTCATTTCCCTTTACCTCTAGGCCCTAATAACCTCTATTCTTAGTGACTTAAAAATTACTTTTAAAAATGTTTTAAAGGAAAAGTTTATAGTGATCTACAGAAGCAGCTAGCTGTTTTTTATTATCCTGGTGTTAAAGTTATGAATTGGGACTGAAAAGATTTTAAAGTGCTGTTATCTTTCTCCATCTCCAGTTTTTATTGTTATTGGGGCTTTTCCCTCATCGGGTTTTCTGTCATTCAGCAAACATGGATGGTACCCCAGCCCTGGGCTCAGCACTTTTTGTCCTACTTTGCATTTAGAGGAGGCACCCTCTCAAGAAGAACCTTGGGAGGGAGTAACACACTGTCAGGGGACAGGACTTTGCCCTGACTCCTCATCAATCATGGGTGCTTTTTTTTTTTTTTTTTTTTTTTTTTTAATTTAAATTTTGTATTTTTTAAAATTAATTAACTTTTAAAAAGATTTTATTTTTAAGTGATGTCTACACCCAGCGTGGGACTCAACCCTGAGATCAAGTCGCATGCTCCACCTACTGAACTACCCAGGCGCCCCTCTTTGTGTGTGTGTGTGTGTTGCAAGCATTTAATTTCCTTGATGGCATTTTGAATAGATCACGATTTAAGAAAGGTTGAAAAAACCCAAAAGATTGAAAAAATTAATTAACAATTCTTATTTACCAGCATTGCTCTATTTCCAGAGCAGATTGTGTTGCTGTGATAACAGCTAATATTCATGCAACACTTACTGTGGGGTTAGGTACTGTTGGGAGGGATCTGCTTGTATTTTCTTATTTAACCCTTAGCACCATCCTGTGGGGTCAGTACTGCTGTAATGCATCGCTATGCAGGTTTAGGCTCAGACAGGTTATATAACTTGCCAGCTTTCCAACGCAGGCCGCGGGTGGAGCGGGGGGCGGAATTTGAATGCAGGCCTGTCCTCAGAGCATAAGTGCAGGCTGCACAGCCTGGGGAGGGTGGGGTACAAGTCAATTTATGATCAGTTTTGTCTTTATTTTGTTGTGGGCGTTTTCCTCCTTGTTTTCTGCACTCCTGTTCCTTCAGTGAGAGCAGTCACGGCTGCCCTGTCACCACGGCAAATTCCCGGGATGCCAGGCCTAAGGGAGTGTTTCCAGGGTAGCAGCCTTGGAAGAGAAATGGTGATGGGAGGGGGCAGCCTGTGGCCTATCCAGGGAACCCTGGTAGGTTGCCCCTGTGCTTATAGCACAGCCATCTGGGCTCCCCTCTCCTCCCTCCCTTTGCTCCTGTCCCAGTCTGGAATCAGTCTCTTTGTACTTCTTTTATAACCTCTACTTAAAAATAGTCTGACAAGCGCAGTCATAGTGGATTTTTTTTCTTTTTTAAACAAACGTATTGATCACCTGCTGTATACTAGGCAATGTGCCATATATATCAGTGGGATGAGACAGCACTTGGGAAGTTGGTGAAGGGCCCCTGACTCAATCTGCAAGTGGGGACCGTAGTACAGGTTGTGACTTTTAAGCTACAGCCTGAAGGATAAATGGAAGTTAATCTAGAGGAAGATGGGGGCAGAGGCGTGGCAAGACGGGCATTCCTCCCTGACTCAGAACCTGAGTGTTGGGGAAAGGAGGCAAACTGGGGAGGAGAGCAGGACCCTGCTAGGCAAGCCTGGTGGGTGCCATTTCTGGCTCCCATCCAGGAGCTGACTGCAGAAGGGGGGTGGGGAGGGGGCAGGGGAACAATAGGAACAGTTCTGTATTTTCATAATCTGCTCTGGCTGCTTAGTGCCGACATTTCTTCGTGTTTTCCTCCTAGGCTATTTGAAGGCACGTACTTTGTCATTTATCACCTGTGAGATGATCTGTCTTATTCCATGGTAGTAGCTACATGGTACTGTCTTTTACTGTGTGCCTGGTACATTTCAAAACACTTTTTGTGGGAACTCCTAGCAACCCTTTGCCATCTCCACGTCTCGGAGGAAGAAATGAGGTGTAGGTGTCAGTGACACCTTGAGGGTCACAGTAAGTGGTAGAACAGGGATTTGAACATAGGCAATCTGAGGGTACCTCACATGCGACTGGTGCAGAAAAGTTCTGCCATTTGAAGGATCATTTTTCCCACAGCCTTGACGCTGTAGGAGATGCTCCGTAAACTTTGTGGGATTTGTTTTGGGGGTGCCCAGGTTTTCATAAACTCTAATGGAGTATGACATGCTTACAGTGAAGTGCACAAGGTTTGAATGCACAAATTTATGCTCTATGAACTTAACAAATGAATTCACCAGTGTCATCATCACCCTGCTCAAGCTACATGCTATTATCATCATTTCCTTCACCATCCTCCCCTGTCCTCTGTTCTAGTCATCACACCCCAAAAAATAACCTTGCACTGACTTCTGTCACTGTAGATTTGTTTTGCTTATTTTTAAACTTCCCATAAGTGGTTTTATATGGAAGGTTTTTATTGTGTGTCTGGATTCTTTGCTTTGATATCCTAGTTTGTATATTTACTGATATTAAACAGTATCTCTGTTGTTGCATATAGAGGTAGGGTTTTTTAAAGCTGTGCAGTATCCCCATTTTGTGTGTCTATGGAACTGTTCTGGCGTGTGCCCTCTGGGTCACCCCACCCCTTCCCTCAGCAGTGCTCACTGGGCAGTGGGAAAGGAGGGTGGCACACCAGAGGATGCGAGGCCCTGCGGGACGTGGCTCCCAGTCGTTGGAGGCTCCGGCCACCTTACTAGCTAAGTTACATTGCGTTCAGAGCCTGTGAACCTTGGTGGGCTTACTACCTTCTTTAGCATACCTCTATCCTACTGCTGTTGTAGGTGTGAAATGAGAGCATGCACATCAGAGTGTTTTGATAATTTGTGACCTAATATTCCTGTGGAATATGGTAGATTATTAGTACCCCCATACTTCCTATTGTTTTCCAAAATATATTTCAGAATCAAAACTTTTCTTCGTAAGATGGTGTTATCAAAATAACATTTGGAAAGCTGAGGGGGGAGGCGATTGAGGCCCCACGCCCTGAGCTGTCTGGAGGCCTTAAGTTGGGGAGCTCTGCATCCTGGCTTTTTAGGGCCTGTGTTTCTCTGGCAGTTTGGGATGCCTGGGAACCTGGCCGGTTTCCTAGGGTTTGGTGAGTCAGGAGTAAGCCAGCCTGTGTGGTGGCGTAAAAATAAAAGGAGAGCAAGAGGCAAACATGTTTCCTAAAAGAGATGCATTTTTCCTTGTAGGTCGGTTGTAGGGCTCTTTCCGTCATTTCTTGAAATAGGAGCCGACGTGTGCCTTTTCCTAGTTTTCTGTCTTTAGCACTGTGGGCAGCAGACAGTCAAAGCTTGCTTCTCTGTTTTGTGACTTCTGACCCTGTTTCAAGGGAGTGTGGATTCCAGAGGGTGGGCTTTGATGGCTGAGACACCAGTGCCACTCCTGTTTAGCTGCTGGTCTAAAGAACAGAAGCCAAAACATGAATGTCTTTGAAATTGACTGACTTTGCAGGTTTGCGGTTCCTGAATGATGAAGGACAGCTCCAGCTTGTGAGCCAGGACCAGTCTGTGGGAGGCCGGTAGTTTTCTGTCTGCAGGGGACTCCTCAAGTGACCTGTACTCTTTCTGTTGCCTCTGGATCTCTCTCTCTAGCAATAGAAATGGGACTTTTTGAAGGATGAAGGAACATGCTTTTCACCAGGGCACGGTTGTGGTTTTATTGTCCCAGTGTGAAGGCTTTTGGTATAATGGAAGGGGGGCAAGGAGGACAGTTGGTATAATTCAGGGACTCAGCCAGCATTGTAAATAAGTTAAAGTAAGCCTTCTTGAACCCAGGAAAGCCCTTACTACTTTTGCTGAGGAGGTGTGGCCATAAGCCAAGACTGTTGGAGTCTTTTGGTCTGTCTCAGTCCCCCTCCCAAAGTACTTTGAATGCCTTCCCATTCTTTTTCAGGTAAGGGAGATTAGCACTAATGACTTTAATCCTTTATTTGGTTCGCTCTTGCTCGGCCCAGAGCCTTGTAGCTCTGGGTCATTGGAATTTCTGTTGGGTGATGTGAAAAGGCAATTGGAATGCACTTGTTAGCCCACAGATGAAAACCATTTAGGCTTTGCCACACAGCACTGCCACAGTGTATTCTTTCTCTAGTTCTTACTTTCCTGTGGGTCCCACTGCTCACCTTTTTCGTTTTTATGCTCTCAATTTTATGTGTTGCAGAACAGCATTCTCCGCTAGGCCATCTGTGTGGATTATCCCTCCTTTCAGTTTTATTCATAAGCTCCTTTGTTTTTCCACCCCAAGGTTCTTTGAGTGAACTTGATATAATGGAGAGAGATTTGGAAACCAGATAGGGTGGCCAGATTTGGCAAATAAAAACAGGATGAGGAACCATATTTGAATTTCAGATAAACAATGAATACTTTTTTAGTATATGTATGTTCCAAGTGTTGCATGGAACGAGGTATACTAAGAAATTATATGAAATGCAGATTTAATGACGCATCCTGTATTTTATCCAGCAGTCTTAAAACCCATAGGACTTAAAAATATCTCCATTTTGCTTCTTCCTGGTTCTGTGATCATTTGGCCTTTTACCTGACCCCAAAGACAACATGCCTTCTTTAAAAACAGATCATATTATCTTAGCTCTCAGGTTTGCCTCATGAATGAGGTGACTTCTGAAAGCCCTCAGGACACAGGCACCACGTGACTTCCTTTTCCCTCTTTGTCCAGTTATTATGGATTGGCCCATCTTCTTTTTCTTTCACAAAGCCAACCCAGTGCGCTTTCCTTAGTGTGGCTTGTCGGGGTTTTCAGGACCTCAGCCCTTCTTCTTCCTCAACTACTCTGTTTGCTTTCACTTTTTCTGCCCTTCCACCACCCACGTATTTATTTGTTCCTGTCTGGAAGCCACCTTTGTGTGCATCAGGTGTCCCTTCTCTTTGGCCACGTGTTACCAATCCTCTCATTTCATTTTTCCTTTCCTTCTCAACCTGAGATGGCATGGGAAGAATGGGGCCTCTTGGCTTCTCACAGTTCCTGGGGCCAGGCGATGATCGCATATTATTTTGGGGCCTCAGTCTTCTCCTGTTCCCTGGGAAGTCTTGTTTAGGATTCAGGGATGACTCACTGGCAGCCTGCGTGTGGCCCACAGCAAGTGGTTTAGCTTTGGAGATTTAGAAGACTTCTGAAAGAGAATGTGGTGGGACAGGCACGGATGCTCTGGTTGTCTTGGGCATCACTTCTGCTGCTTCTCACGCCTACAGCAGCTGCACTTGCTTATTTCCTTCCTGTTCCGAAGGTACTTGGATTGGAGACCCTGGAGCTATGCTGTGGATAGTGACTGATGGCACTGTGCGCCCTGTTTAATTGAGTTAGCTCCAGAAACAAAGCCACAGGGCACAATCGTGCCACTTTACAGGCTGAGGGAGCTGAGGTCTGGGGTCAGTCAGCTCATAGGTGGTGGGGCCAGGACTTGGCAGCCTGCCCCTAGAGCCCCTGCTCTTAGCCACTGGGTTGTATTCCTGCAGCTATAAGGGTCTGTGAAAGTTCTTGTAGGAGCTGGGAACATAGCAGAGTTTTGTTTTTTAAATTCATAACCTTAGTCCTTGGCCTGTTGTCTGGGAAGTTGCTGTAATTCATGGGTGGTGAATCCGTAGAATCAGTTTCCTCTCAAAAGCATCCTTCTTTCTGTCCCTTAAAGATGTTTCTGAGAGTTTTCTTGTGACCCTCTTCTAACTTTTAAAAGATTATGAGGTATCCTTGGTGTTTATTTAACTCAGCCGATTTTGGATATCTACCAAGTGCTGGCTCTACGCTTGAGACGTCCTTTTAGGAGCACGGCGGGGTATGATGAATAACTGAGTGCCTGGCCCTGAGCTAAGGGCATCGAAGGGGCCTGCTGTGAAGAGGCTGAGAGGCTGGTAGGAGGGACTGGTGAGAAAGCAGCGACCATGGCACAGTCGAAGGAAGATGGCGAGTCACCCATGCAGGGCTCACACAGTAAAGAGGAAACCGAGTGGAATGAGAGGAAGCGGATGTAATCCAGGGCCTGGTTGCCCCAGTAGGGGAGCTGTAGAGAAGACCACTCCTTGGGGGTGCAGAGAGTTTGGAACAGCAGGATATCACTCCCATCCTCCTCTGGAGGACAGAGGGAGGAGGAAGTGTTATCAACCCAGGGGCAGGGGGCACCAAGAGAAAGCTGGAGCCAGCTGGGCCTTGAGACAGGAATGCTGCCTAGGGTGGATAAGAAGGGGAAGAACACCCCGATTCTCCCTTCTCCCAGCCTCTGGTCTCTTGCCAGTACCTCTGCCTGGCTGCACCCAGGGGCAGTTAGCTGGCTTCAGGGGACTGGGAGTTTCAGCCTTCAGAGGTCACCCCGTGCAGAGTGGGAGGAGGGCAGTGGGGATCTGGGGCCAGTCAGACCTGGGACTGGCTCAGGAAGAAATGAAAATGGAATGGCTATGTTTGGCCTGGGCTGTTGTCGAACACTTCACAGATGACAGAGTGTTGGCGGACTTGTAGGTTTTTATTTCCCCAGGAGGATGTGAGTGAAGGACATGCCAGGGAGATCTGCATGGACGGAGGCATGGCCGCTGGAAACCACAGGCTCCGCTTGCAGCAGCTCCTGCAGCTCTGAATGGCTGAATCGACACTTGCGGCCTTTCCTGTGTGTCTTTCTTGAGCCTCAGAAGCCCCTCTCCTAGAATGCTTTCTTGTGTGTTCATGTCGTCCTTTATGGCTGACATGAATTTTCTCACAGAGGAGAGACAGGTGGGGAGCTGACACCTTGAATATCCTCAAGACCAGCCGCTTCTGATAGAGCATGCGGCATTCAACAGTGGGAAACAGCTCGGGATGCCTGGCCAGCACCAGAAAGGAGTTCATGGCCAGTGGCAGTCCTGTCACGGGCCCCAGGGCTCTGATGAGGAGGCTGATGCCTTGGGAGGAAAAATAGCTGCTCAAGTTAGTGGCTTAGTGGCCTTGTCTCCCTGCTGAATGTCTGGCACTTGATCATGCTGTTAGAATACATTTCTCACATTCTCCTGCTGTGAAATTTGTTTTTATGATGTTAGAGGATTTTGTTTAAACTTTTATTATGGAAAATTTTAAGCATACACAAAAGGAAAATGAATTTGCAAACCATCCAGCTTGACCAATTATCAACATGTGGTCAGTCTTGAGATTGTTTCACCTATAGTTGAGTTTGCATCGCTGATAAGGATTTATAACCACATACCATTATGTATCACATCTAAGAAAAAAAAGTATTTCCTGTAGTAAATTTGTGTTTGAAAGGTAAACAGGAGAGACTTTTCTGGAATCAAATGTGTTATCCTTGCTTCTCTGCTTTAAGCCTTTACCCCTGTGCCTTGAGCCTGCTAGCCCTAGATCTAAATCTCTTCCTGCTAAGTGTGCTGGCAGCTGGTATTGGGACCTTTTACCTGCTGCTCTGCTTCTTGGTGCTTAGTCCCCAAGCATCCCAATCATGTGTTCTGCTCTCAGGAAGGTATGCAGTCTGGCTTCCCAGCCCTCATGTTGCCCAGTGGTGTGGACTTCTGGTCACTGTCTGGTGTGTGTGCGGCAAGAATCACAGCTTTTGCAGGTCTGCTGCAAGGAGGTATGAAGTGAGGCGTCCTTTGCAGTCTTCCCTGGTTTTTCGCTAGGAAGTGTCTGATGAGCTTTCTGGAGAAATCATGCCTTAGGAAGATGGGCTGGCATCTAGGGCTTCTAGAAAGTCTGGTGTAGTGTCTTATGTGAAGCCATGCAGGGCTGGAGAGCACCAGACAGGAAGCTGTGGGCAGTGTGTGCAGACAGATGTCTTCTGGACAGGTAGAAAAATGAGCATCTTTGCCCAGAGTCTGCAGCTCTGAAATCTGCAGCTTGTGCAGCAGATACAGAATGGTGTTAACACGGTTATTTCATTTGAGCCTCACAGGAAGTCTGTGTGTGTAAGAGGGTGGTGGTGGTGGGGTAGTGGGAGTCTCAACTTAAAAATAAAGAATCAGGTGAAATGTGATTAAATTATTGGCCGTGCAGCAGTGCTGACAAATGGGATGGGCAGATAGCAGGGTAGATGGCCTGGGTTGTTAGCTCCTTGGCTGAAGTTTGGTGAAGGGAGTGAGTCTCCTTTTACCAGAAGTTATCCAAATGTGTGCTGGGCTCTGCAGGAGGGCCACTCCATGTGATAAGAGGCCTCAGTGGGGGCTGGTGCAGGGTGGCCAAGCCCTGGGCATAGAAAAAGAAGTGTGTGGAGTCCTGGCTGTTGAAATCACCTCCATGGGATGGTCTAGACAATTTTACCTTGCTCTTAATTTGCTTAAGTCAGCTAGTGTTTGAAGCGGGCTGCTGACCTGGGGGCTTGGGACTTCGTTTATTTTCAGAGCAGTGGCTCTCTGTTGGGACGCTCATCTGACCTCTCTAACTAGTAGCCTCTCACCTTCCAGTCTGTGGATTCCAGACTTTCCTCTCCAAATCACCTGGAGAATTTTAAAAGTCGTGATACCCTGGGTCCCATACTTCAGTGTCTGAGGATAGGAGCCAGGCATTAGTAATTTTAAAGATTCCCAGGTAATTCCAAAATTACCAGCAACAAAGTTTGGGAATCGTTGGTGTATACAATTGTGAGTAGATATTAATTTCACCTAAGGTTTGAAAAAGATGCTGCCATTAAAAATGTTCTTTTTCTCCCCCTGTTCTTTTTTTTTTTTTTTTTTTTTTAGTGCTTATTTATTTTTGAGAGAGACAGACAGAATGCTAGTGGGTTAGGGGCAGAGAGAGAGGGAGACACAGAATCCAAAGCAGGCTCCAGGCTCTGAGCTGTCAGCACAGAGCCCGACACGGGGCTCAAACTCACGAGCTGTGAGATCATGACCTGAGCTGAAGTTGGTTGCTCAACCGACTGAGCCACCCAGGTGCCCCTTCCCTGTTCTTTTTTTCGGCTTTCTTGAGACCTAATTGACAGAAAGCATTGTGTAAGTTTAAGGTGTACCTGTTGATTTGGTAGACTTCTAAATCGTGAAATGATTACCACCATGGCATTAGCTAATGTCTGTATCACGTCACATAATTACCTAAAAAATTCTAATTTTTTAATTGGCATTTTTTTTTTTTTGATAGAAAGGCATCTCATGATATGCGCTCCCCTTCCCTTTTACACAAAAGGTGGTACAGATGATTTTTTGTTCTGTGCCTTTTCTCTGTTCTACCTAACTATATGTTGGAGAATTTTCCATAACAGTACATTCATTAACTTCTTCATTCTTTCTTACAGTTGCATTGTCATTCATTGTCTGGCTGTCTCTTACCATTGGGCATCCAGTTTGTTTTCAGTCTTTGGTCTCATGTTGTTACAGTAACCTTGAACATGGATCATTTTGCATATGGGTGAATGTATCTAAGAGGATACACTGCATTTGCTAATGCTTATCTAGTGCATCTTACGTACCAGCCACTCTCTTAAACCTTTTCCTTAAATTGGCTCAGTCCTCAAATTAGGCCTGTGAAGTAGCCAGTATTGTCTCCATTTTACAGATGAGGAAACTGAGGCTCACCAAGGATTAGGTAACTTGTCTAAAGTCCTAAACCAGAGAGGGGCAGAGCCAGAAATCACACCTGTGCAAAATGACTCCACTTTACAGTACTGAATTCCTGGGTAAATTCCCAGAAGTGATGTTGCTGCTTCAGATGTACTGTCGATGTGTAATAGAACAGATGTAGCCAAATCGCCCTTGATAGCGCTTGTACTCATTTACACTTCCATTAGTAGGATATGAGTGAGATAATGGTGGCCCCATACCATGCTTTTATCAAACCTGGATTTTGCTGGTCTGGGGAAAAATAGCATCTTGGTGCAGTCTGCATTTCTCTCAAGGGGATGGGTAAGCATATGCGTTTCTTTTTCTGCAAATGCCCACTTCACAGTTTTTAATTGTCTACTGGGGTGTTGGTCTTTCCCTTGGCCATTTTCTTAGCACTCCATATATTACAGGGACTTGACCTTTTTTCTAGTTTTGAGTAGGAAAAAAATTCCCCATTTTCATTTATCTTTTGACTTGGCTTTTGGCATTGGGTCTTTTTTTGTTTTTGTTTTTGTTTGCCACAGTGAAGTTTCTTTACGCTTTCTTAATGTCATAATGTACAGGAAAAATTACCTTTATGCTTTCTTAATGTTATAATCTACAGGAAATATTATTACCATATTAGGTAAAACTTTGCTGTGTATTTACTCCTTTGGAAAAAAGCGTAGGGTGGCTACTACTGTGTTTTTATTGAAATGGTAACATAGTGCATTTAAGAGAGATTCATGGGCGCCTGGCTGGCTCAGTCAGGAGAGTGTGCAACTTTTGATCTCAGAGTTGTAAGTTAGAGCCCCATGTGGTGTAGAGATTACTTAAAAAATTAAAATCTTAAAGAGAGATTCAGAAGAAATCCTAGAGGTAACAATGCTAGGTATTCTTTCAGATTGCATTCAATGACTTGAATTCATGGCTGAATATTAGGGGCACATCTCCTGGTATCCTTTTTCTCCCTTGTCTGTCTTTATACTATCACTTCATTTGTTGTCTACGATCTTGAATTACGATAAGTCTCCTGTGATGAATTGATCAGTTACTGAGTTGTTTGCATTTTGGGTATTATGAGGGTAGCCTTTCCTCTCTCCAGAACCTTCTTAAATGGACTTGTTTAATTGTCATTATTTCTCTCTCCTGGTTAGTTTCAGACTCTTTATCTGGTGGTTTTATTTTACTTTGCAGTATTTTCCATTTCCCCTACTTAAAGATAGGTTGAAAGCTCTGGACCTTAAATTGAATTTAACCTTCTTTCACATTTAGCCAGTCATTTTTGTTCATCTCATAAGTAATTCTGAGGATATTTTGTGTGCCAGGTACTGTGATAGGGTCTAGGGGACATTCCCTGCCTCTTGGGGCTTGTGTTCTAGCTGGGTGTGGGGTGGGGGTGAGGCAGAAGGGGATAGACATCAGACAACTAATTTCACATTGCACAGTTAAGACTGTGATAGATGCCTTGAAAGATAATGCAGGGGCACTTGGGTGGCTTAAGTTGGTCGAGTATCTGTCTGACTCCTGACTTGGACTCAAGTCATGATCTCGCAGTTTGTGAGTTCGAACCCCACATCAGGCTCTGTGAAGACAGTGCAGAGCCTACTTGGGATTTTCTCTTTCCCTTGCTCTGTCTTTCCCCTGCTCGCACACGTGCTCTCTTCTCTTGCTCTCTGTCAAAAATAAATGAGTAAACTTAAAAACAACAAAAAAAGAAACATGCATATGGTTTTCAGAGGATACAATCAGGAACTCGACTAGTTTAGGGCAGCCAGGGAGACCTTTTCTGTGGTGACATTTGGGCTGCTATTATATGAATGATAAATAAAAGTCAACCATGGAGAGGATTGGTAAAAACATGTTCTGGGCCAAGGGAACAGGCCATGCAAAAATCCTGATGGCCACAGAAGCATGGTAAGTTTGAGGAACTGAGAGATTGTGGTCAGGGTGCGATCTGGATGTGGCCTGAGGAAGGATCTGGAAGTAGGTGGGGCAGATTTTGACAGGGTTCATAGTCTGTCTTCTGATGCTACTGTGAATAAAACCTGAACCAGTGGTGAAATATGTAAGGCATCCATTTGAAGGGAAGAGACTTCCTTAGCTTTAGCTCTTGCCGTCTTCAAATTTTGGAGCTGAGAATACCTTAAATGCCATTTACTGCTAGTCTAATGCTTATTTTTTACAAATGATAGACCAGGGAAATGACTTATCCAAGTCCACAATGGAAGCCAGTAGTAGTGTCTGTCAGAACTTCAACCCAGGTCTCTTGGTTTGTAAACTGTTCTTTGTACTCTACACTTCCTCTTCTTTCAGAAAACACATGTTCTGACTAAAAACTGAAATGTGTTGTGATGAGTGGTTTTATTCTGATTTGTATGACAAATCTTATGAGGATATACAAATTAAATCAGTTGAGAATTTTGTTGAATAACATGTATTAAAAATGTCACACAAAAGAGGAGACTGTCTTCTAGAATGTGGGCTCTGCCGAGGCCACGTCCATGCTTCTCATCCTGCAGCTTCAGGACAACATTTAGTATCTAGAGCTTCTACTTCAAGGAGCAGTGCTGGCATAGGTGCTTTTAAGTTAGGAGTAGTCTTTATTCCAGTGACTATGCCATTCTAGAACTTTCTTCAGATGAATTAATTTGGTTTGCAAAAATACCATTTTAATCCATTCCTTTTTAGTTTTTCATTAGGATGTGTTTTTGCCAGTAGTCTTCATGTTTTAATATCCAAATATGGCAAAAAGATTTACTGCTTGTTCAGCAAACTTTCTGACTTGGTTGGAGGATTAGAGAAGGAATGAAGGTGGAGAATCTGTAGATACAGGACTAAATGTATCCAAAATGGATTTTTCCCTTCTGCCCCGGGTCACATTTTATTCTGTGCTCATTCTAGATGAAAGGTGAGTAGCCTGTTTTGTGCTTTCGTTGTACAAGGGAAGAAAAAAAGGCGGAGATGGCAGAGGGTATGTTCTCACATCTGTTAGAATCTTAGATCCTTAGGTGGTAGACTCTTCACATGTCCTCAGTGGTATTTCTTAGAATCTTAGAAATGTGTCGAGGATCCCTTTAATCTGTACACTGAAGGAGTCAGAGACTTTAGACATTCCTTATTGGAGCCTGTGCATTTTTGTGTTGTAACTGTCTCTGAAATGTCTCCTGTGCATATTTCAGACTTTGACTGCTTATGTTGGGGATGGAAAGAGAGCCTGGATGAAAAGGTGGATTCGCTCGTACTACCTGTGAGGTAGGCTAGAGGCTGGGGCCAGAGTGGAGGTTAAAGGTGAGTGGGGAGGATCAGTTAATATTAGAGTCTTGGACTGGGCCTCAGTAAGGGTCAGATGTAGGAAAATTCCCTTCCTTATGCAAGGATTAGTGCCTGGGGAGAGGAATGGAGAAGAATTGGGTTATCTAGGGTGTGGTCTGGGTCTGCAGAGGGCACCAGGAACCCCACCCCACAGGGCTTGCTTATATAGCAAGTTTGTAAGGTAGAGAGCTCTTCTGTGTTTCCTGCTCACGGCTGTTCTGTCTCTTTGCACTTGGTGGGTTTAAGTCTGTAGATGACGATAAGCAGGAACATCCTACTGGCATTTTCCCCAAAATGCGTCCTGTGTTCTTTCTTTATTCAGTCATTAAATAATACTAACTGCTCATCACTTGTCCCCAACCACTGAGCCTGCTTGCTGTTACTCTTTGTGGAGATCACCTGAGACTTCTGTTCCTCCAACATAAAATGCATACGTTGATCCATGTTAAAACTGAAAGACCTAGTTTTATGTTTTTTGGAAAGGTAGGTTTAAAACATGTAATTGGTGCATGTGGAATTCAAGCCATATTAAAATGAAAGGTAGTTTCTTTAAAAAAAAAATTAAAAAAATTTTTTTAAATGTTTTATTCATTTTTTGAGAGAGAGACACAGAGCATGAGCTGGGGAGGGGCAGAGAGAGAGGGAGACACACAGTCTGAAGCAAGCTCCAGGCTGTCAGCACAGAGCCGGACCCCGGGCTTGAACTCGCGAACCGTGAGATCATGACCTAAGCTGAAGTCGGATGCTTAACTGACTGAGCCACCCAGGCGCCCCAGAGTAGGTAGTTTCTTATCCTTGACCCTGGTTTGTCTTCATAGATGTAACTACTGTTAATCTTTTCTTAGTTGTTAAGTGTTTTTCTGGATATCGTTTATGCACATAGTTTATGTGGGGCTATATTTGCTGAGCCCGTAAGAAAACATACAGCGGTGGGAACACATTGCATGTGTTCTTCTCTATCCTGCTTTTTCACCTAATGACATACCTCTCATTCTTTCAAACTGTTTTTGGAGTAGCACTAAAGACCTATCTTTGGCTAGCATAGATCACTCCCTTGGGTCATATAAGAAGGTGACAGTCTTTGTAAAATGGTGGGAAGTATTATGATTGTTCAAAGTTTGGGGCTCTCTGTTGAGGGTTTTGAACTCTAACAACAGTACATGACACTTTCTGGCATGTACTGTGTTCAGAGTCTATAGATCCGTTTTCTTAAGACAGGCTTTCCATTCCAGTCACCATCAGTTCACATGATAGGTCCTAGCCCACGTTCTCAAATCTGTTTTAGAAGTTTAAGAATAAAATGGATTTCCCCATGAAACACACAATCAATTGAGTTCACTCCACTTTCTGTAAGTAGAACCAATAAAAGGAACACAGGCTTTTAATACAGTCTCGTTGGACAAGATTTATAATTTGAGCAACCTTGCAATGGAATGTACTGATTAGTTAGATTTTTCCTATCATTCACCCGTGCTTCCATGAGTTCAGTTGATAGAATAGGGAAGAGTGAAGGGAAGAAAAGGGGAGCCGGGTTTCTAAATACAGAGCCTCGGGAAGGAGGTGACGGCTCCCACCAAGGCTGGTGCTGTTTCCAGTTTCACTCCTGGTACTTGTGTCATCTGCTACACCTGAGTGCATCTTAGTGTTTGACCCTTTCATCCTCTGCAGGGTATTGATGCCATTGTCTCACCTGGAAGTCACAAAAGGGGAGTTTATTTCTTTTCCTAGTTCCTTGTCGCCACCTTCCAGTATCACTTTGGACTTGTTGTACGTTTAGTCTTTTGCAGGACTGATAATGCTGTGTGGCTGTTGCAAAGACACGTGGTGTTTAACTCAAAGACTAGGGTGCTGAGGGGAGTTGTTAATACAGAGTAAGGAGATGAGAGAGTGGGCAGTGAACTCAACTGCTTACTTAAAAGTTGATGGGACCCTTTAGAATCCCTGTTACTGTGCTTTGGGAGTAACAATATATCCTCTTTTTTTCTTTTTCCTTCTGAATTAAAAAAAAATTTTTTTTTTTTCAGTTAAAATGTAGACAGATCAATGAGTACCCTTATACTCCTCACTTAACTTAAATTCACCAGTTTTTGGTGTCCTACAACTCACACGTCACACAAACCTCTCCCTGCCCCTCCTCCCCCCACCCCCTTTTGCCCAACCATCTGAGAGGAGGTTTCAGATATCAGGTCACTCCATTCCTGAGTATTCAGTGTGTATCTCAGGAACAGGGACATGGGAGGGCACATATTTTTGAGTGCTATCTGCCCTGTCACAGTGTTGCTTTTATGAGGACTCACGTAAGAAACTATTTTCTCATGTCTTATTACCAAGTAAAGTTCTTCAGTTTTGGGGCAGCAAACACTACTAGGCATCTAGGACACTCAGAGCTAAAATTTCAAAATGTAAAAAGACCTGTTGATGAGCACCTGTGTAACTTTTAGTTTTATTTGGCTGTTAGACTTTCTCTTTTTCCCCTCCGGCCATCCATGCTTCCTTCCCTTTTAAAATCTTACATATTTATGCGAAGAACCCCAGTAAATTTTGGAGTAAATCAGTGTATAAAAAGAAGCTCAGAGTGACTCTGCAGTTGCAGTAGACCTCAGCTGGCCCCGAAGAGAGGAGTGGGTCAGAGTTGTCTGACCTCGTTTTGCCCTTCTGGGACACCCAGACAGAGCAGGCGGAATTTCCCCCACGTGAAGCCCCAATACTTTCCTTTTTCTTTTGAATATGCTGCCTTGATGTTCATTTTAAAAGCATTTCATCTGTAGTCTTCCAGGCCGTGCTGCACTTGGGTGCACGCCTACCCCTCACAGAGGGCCCTGGCCTCACATTCTCTTAAGGGCAGCTCTGCCTCTCTAACCCAATGTGACCCTCGGTACCAGGGGTCATGGACATTGCTGGGAGGCAAGCACCCCTTAAACGGTTGTGTCTGTGAGAACAAAGGGAAGACCACAGAAAGGAATAGCTTGAGGAAAAGGAAAGCAATAGCTTGAATGGTACAGCACAGTTGGAGTGTTGAGGACAGAATTCGTGCTCTCTGAAATGGTAGATGTTGTGAGAAGTAGTGAGGAGAGAAGGCACGGGTGACTGGAAGAGCCTCATGAGACCCGAATGGGCCTAGAAGGCGAGAATGGGCAAGGAGGGGATAGTTAAAGGGAGGGCAGAAGCGGTCATCCGGACGTTGATCTGCTCTGTGCCATCCCCTCTGGTCATGTCAGAGATGACCCCTCCTCCCCAAGCTGTACAGAGATGATGCTGGGCAAAGCCTGGTAGGCAGGACATCCGCCTGGTTGAATTACCATGTACTGTGCACCAGGTGTGGCATCCTCTCCTGTGCCCTCAGAAGAACCCTATGGAGTGTAATCAGTTATCCTCATTTACAGCTGGACAGAGAGGCTTGGAGAGGTTGAGAACCTGGCCGGAATGGTGGGCATGTGCTACCTCTAGAGTCTCAGTTCTAAGTGGATGCTGCTCTCTGATATGCTGACACTTCATCCTTCCCCCGCCCCCCCTGCTTTTTTTTTTGAAACTCTTTTTGAATCCTAACTTGTTTAGTATGCGTGTGTGCTAAATGTAAGCTTGGTAAATTTCCACAGGTTGAAGGCACTTGTATAACTTGTGCCCAGATCAAGAAACAACATAACTAACACCCAGGACCCTGCTTTGCTCCCTGCAGTCACCATCCCTACAAGACTAACCCCTGTCCTGAGTTTGAATTCTGTTTAGCTGGACTCCTACAGTATGTGTTCCTTAGTGTTTGAGTCCTTTCCCCCAGCATTAATGTCTGTGAGATTCATCTATGCTGTTGATATCTTCTTTTCTGAAATGAGGTCTCAGGATCTAGAGTGTCTAGAAAAACCATTTATGCTACAGGGCTATACAATCCCGTGTGTGTGTAGTTTCAAAACTTGAAGATTTGGAAAATGTAGTCTGTGAGGTGTCGTCCCAGTTTGCTTTGCCTTGAACTTGAGAAGAAAAAGCTGTCTGAATTTTCAGAGTCCTTGGTAGGAAAGATTCTGTTATTAATAACGAAATGCATTTCTGTATTTTTAAAAGAATGGAGTAAAACTCTTGATGGGATTAATGTTTCTGCCAGACACATTTTGTCTTGTGGATGTAATGTGCTTTTATGCAGTAGCTAGGATTCTGAAAAGTTTGTTAATGAAGTTAAATTTGGTGTTACCAAGATGTAAGCGTAGGTGGGAAAAGAAATTAGAAATTTTGCAAAATGGAATTTGTGCCCTTTAGCCAAAGACCAGCAGGAACACACCTGTCAAGGAACAGGTGAGTATATTACCCCTGGTGGTGAGAGAGAACATTGCCTGGGAGTGAGAGGGTGTTAGACCCTACTATAAGATTTGGGTTTTGGTTGGGTAATCTTGGGAGGGTCTGCAAAAGCACAGGTTCTCTCTAGATCGGGTGTTTTCAAAACGCGGGGGCACTTTTCTGATTGGCTGTGTCAGGAAATATTACCAGTGGAGAGGGCAGTTTAGAGTCGATGACAGCTGTAATTGGTAAAGAAGCTGGAGTCACTCATTTTATTTATTTATTTTTAATTTTTTTAATGTTTATTTATTTTTGAGAGACAGAGAGGGGCAGCATGAGCAAGGGAGGGGCAGAGAGAGAGGGAGACCCAGACTGTGAAGCAGGCTGCAGGCTCTGAGCTGTCAGCACAGAGCTCGATGTAGGCCTTGAACTCACAGGCCGTGAGATCATGAGCCAAAGTCGGATGCTCAACCGACGGAGCCACCCAGGTGCCCCTGCAGTCACTCATTTTAGCTGAGAGAGGGGGATGTTTGGCATCTTGTGGGCTTCACTGGGATCTTGTTTTGTCTCATTTTGTCATGGTCCCAGAGTGGCCTTGTTTGATGTGGATGTTCTGTGGGATTGTTTATCCTCCAGGAGAACAACATGACCTCACTGTGTCAGATGAGTTTGTAGTAATACAGAGATTTAGCTATGAGTGTCACACACCAGCTCCTGGATATCAGAGACTGATGCTTTTTTTTTTTTTCTTTCTTTCTTTCTCAAGGAAAGTTTGTAGGTTTTGTTTTTCAGAAATCTGCACTTATAATAGGGGTGTTTTTAAAATAGGATTGACTTGGGGTGCCTGGGTGGCTCAGTTGGTTAAGTGTCTGACTTTGGCTTAGGTCATGATCTCACAGCTTGTGGGTTCGAGCCCTGCATCGGGCTCTATGCTGACAGCTTGGAGCCTGGAGCCTTTTTCTGATTCTGTGTCTCCCTCTCTCTCTGCCCCTCTCCTGCTCATGCTCTTTCTCTGTCTCTCAAAAATAAATAAATGTAAAAAAAAAAAAAATAGGATTGACTTTCAGCAGATAACTTATTCCTTAAAATACTAAATAAGAATTCTGAACAGAAAGTGTATTTAGAACGTTACCCTTTAGATCCCTGTTTTCAAGCTGCTTAGGTGACTGGGGTTGCCCTGTGTGGACTGGTTTTTAGGGGTTTTAGGTAATCTTTGTGCAGTCACATGGCCCTTTGGCAATTGCTTAATCACACTTGACCCTTCTCTCCTTACCTGTTGAGTGAGGGTAATTATAACAGGGTCCCAAATTTATTAATGACCCCTTGTGATGTAATGGTTTGATCTCACAATGAGAAAGTATCTGCTAATTTGTACCGTACCTGCTTCTGAAAGAGATTTGCGGTGGCCAAGATGATGTGCAAAACTTTCTCTGAGCACTGTAGCCACATCTTTTCCTTTTCTTTCCCACAAAGAGAAACATTTTCTGGAAAGGGGTGGTCTTCATCTAAGAAAACTTCATCCGGGGATGCCCGGTGGAGGTACTGAAATATCTCATGTGATTGCTTTTTAAAGGAGGGTGAGCACAAGACTTGCACTTTGGTGAGCCCAGCATTCTGGTTAGGAAGAGTTAGGGGCTTGGATGTCACATTTTGGGTCACCTTAGACTCCTGACCCTGTCACAAGGACTAGGAATGGGACTTAACTAGCACATGCTTTTCTCATTTTCTTGTCTAACACAGCGTTTAACCTTCTGATTTCTGGCACCTTCTGTTTTGCTTCTTGAATGCTTATAAACGTAGCCTTATCTGTGAGCTGCAGCTGTGTATGAATGGAACAGAATGTGAAACTGGCTAGTGAGAATGGTGAGTTTTACCTTGCAGCGTCCCCCTGACAATAAAGAAAAGGACGGGAAAAAGATGAGGCGTGCTTGGATCAGTTGTCCAAGAGCTTCAAACCAATGCAAGTGGGTGAAAAAAAAAAGAGGAGCTAGGAAGTAGACACTTCTGCCAGGTGTGGCACTTCTTGTGCATGTTTTGGGATGCTGTCTAGTTTTGTTTTTGTTTAAATATATGGTCATTTATCCTATTGAAATGCTTTGAAATAGCATCTAAATCACGTAAGTATCCAGATTTAGTTATGAACACTCTTTTCTGATTCCTTAATCTCTATTCCTGTGTTAATAACTGTTCAGATTATTACAACCTTATAGTAGGTTTCACTATATGGCAAGTTCTGACCTTTTGTTTTCAGTACTGTCTGGCTGTTATGATTTCCCTCCCACATGTCACACCCCTTAAATCCTGTGGGGATTTTAGGTTGGGGAGAATTTTTATCTTCTAAATCTCCTATATATCCATTTGTTAAGGTTTGTGTTTCTTTATTTTAACCCTCTGGTGACGCTTTTAAAAATACTTGGTTTAGCATGTGCAGGCTTCAGTCTTTTTTCTTAGGTACCTTGTTCTTGCCAATGTGAGCAGGATTTTTTCTATTTTACATTCTCATATTTATGAATGATTTTGTTTTGTGTTTTTAATGTGTTGCTTGACCTCTAGTTACCTGCTAAACAGTTAGTTACTGGTTGGTTCTTTAGCACCTTCTAGGTGGATGTCATCTGGAATGACAGATTTCTAGTCCCTCCTTTTCTAGCATCTCACAGTGTCTTACCATAGAATTAGATCATACTCATTTTTTTTTTAATGTTTTATTTATTTTTGAGAGAGACACAGAGTGCGAGTGGGGAAGGGGCAGAGAGGAGTCACAGAATCTGAAGCAGGCTCCAGGCTCTGAGCTGTCAGCACAGAGCCCGATGCAGGGCTCGAACTCACGGACCATGAGATCATGACCTGAGATGAAGTTGGACTCTTAACCAACTGAACCACCCAAGTGCCCCAGGTCATACTCATTTTTAACTTGACATGTTTGGCTATTTATACCTAGTAAACAGAAGAGACTACTAATTTAAACAGTGTTGGCTTCTTCATTCTTACTCCATGAGCCTTGTGGCCCTGGTCTGTCTCTCCTCTTGCCAGTTGGCTATGCATATTTTCTTGTACCTTTCCACTGCTGCATTTTTTTTTTTTTTAATAATAGAACAGGGTTCCCTAGCCCCACCCTGACCATATCGTAATCAAAGGAAAACTGACTTTATGCCATTTCCCACTTGCATGCTGGCCTTGGGAGCTAACCCTAACATAAGAAGCATCTCGGCCGTATTTCCTTTCTGTTTATTGCATTAGCTAGGACGTTCTGTACAACCTTGAATAATATTGATGATAGCAGGCATCCTTCTCTTGTTCCCAGCTTTAATGGGAGTGCTTCTAGTACTTTATTCTTTTAAAAAAAAAATTTTTTTTAACGTTTATTTATTTTTGAGACAGAGACAGAGCATGAACGGGGGAGGGGCAGAGAGAGAGGGAGACACAGAATCTGAAGCAGGCTCCAGGCTCTGAGCCATCAGCCCAGAGCCCGACGCGGGTCTCGAACTCACGGACTGCGAGATCGTGACCGGAGTTGAAGTCGGACACTTAACCGACTGCGCCACCCAGGCGCCCCAGTACTTTATTCTTAAATATGGTGTCTGATGAAAGCTTTTGGTGGAAGCTTGGACATAGGATGTTGGCTTTGTTTTGTCTGTTCTCACGAGCTAGTGGAGTTTTGTCAAATGTTTTGCATCTGTTGAGATGATATTTACAAAACCTTAATGTAATGAAATACAATAATACATCATCTAATGTTGAACTAGCCTCTTACTCCTGGGATAAGCCCTTCTAGGTAATTTTTAAATTTTAATACATTACTGTATTCATATGCATTCTGCTAATATATTCAAGATATCTGCACGTGTATTACGTATAGGTGGCCTTTAGCTTTTTCTTGTACAGTTTTGGAAGCAGGGTCACTTTTGGGTAGCTTTCTTAGATTTTTTTGTTTGTTTTTAATAGGTATAGTTTGTATAACACAGCGCTTCCTGTCAAAAACATGTGGGGCTGGTATCCTTCCTAGGTAGAGGAGAGGCTTTAAAAAAAAATGCCATATTGGGAGAATAGTGGTGGCAAGTAGCCCATTCAGTGAGGCAGCTGGCATGTCACACATGAGTGGTGCTGCTTTGAAAGAAACAACAGGTCTGCACACATCTGTGTCTGTACGTGCACACTGCTCACGTACGTGCTTGTGATGGTGAAACTGCTCTTCAGGATTTTGTAGTAACCACTATTTTTTCAGGACTGCAGAACTTATTTGAGTATTCTGGTAGAAGTACAGAGTACGAAATTATGCCCAAATATCAATGTTCTTTGCATAGTATCATCAAACACATTCAGAATGCCCTGTGGCAGGCATGGAGTGGCCAGAGGTTTGGGCTGGGTCTGTTTCAGCCAGTTTGGTGCCTACATAGGTCTTAAAACATCAAATGGAATATAGGGGTTTCTGCCCTGACATGATATATGTGTTCCTGAAAGACTTTGCATTCTGCAAAATCACTAAAAATATTAGGGCTTGAGGGAACAATAGCGTTGGGGCAGACCCCTCAAACTGTGCGACGTTGTCACTGGAGAACTAAGCAGACCGTTTTTGTGCCTTGGAGAGCCTCAGTTGGATGTGGGGAGTAGAGTTCGGCATGTCAGCAACTTCCAGATGATCTGCCAGTGCTTGGGGCACCTGCTGTGTACCCGAGACTCGGAAAGATTCAGTAAAGGTCTTTGTTCTTGAAGTTCACCTGGACGAGAATCTTTCAGCTTTGTGCTCTTTGAACCTCCTTTTTCCTCTGCATATTCTTCCTCATCCCTCAGAGTTTGTCCATCCCAGGCCTTCCCTGGTTCAGTCACCAAGGAGCCTGTCACAGCTGCCTTGGTTGAGCAGATCTCTGCCAGACTCTAAATATTTTTTTCTGATTACAAATAACTATTTATTGCAGCAACTTTGAAAACCGGCTTCACTCTACAAAGACTGTCATCAGTGCCATGCCTCAGAACCACCTCAATTGCTTGAGCTTCTGGTTCTTTCTAACTCATTTGAGGGCTGGGGTGAAGTTTTTAAGCAAAATTGGGGTCACGGTGTGGCTCCCAGCCTGTTCTTTCTTGTTGAAGGTGTATCATCACAATTGTCCCTTGTTCTTAATTATGGCAGCATAATTATTCCATTGTTAGGATAAATGACCATTTATCAGTGCCTGTATTTCCTGTTTCTGCTGTAACAAATGACCACAGATTACTAAGAGACTTGAAACCACACAAATTTATTTTCTTCTAGTTAGGTTAGAAGTCCAACATGGGTCTCACTGGACTGAAATCAAGATGTGGCAAAGCTGCCTTCCATTCTGGAGGCTGTAGAGGAGAAACCATTCCCTTGCCTTGTCCAATTTCTAGAGGTCACTTGTATTTCTTGGCTGCTGGTCCCTTCTTCCATCTTTAAGGCCAACAATGGCAGGAGGAGCCCTTCTCATGTGGTGTCACTCTGACCACTGTGCAAGGACTGCTGTGATGACACTGAGCCCACCCAGATATCTCAGGATAATTTCCTTGTTTTAAGTCAGTTGATTAGCAACCTGAATTCCATCTCTTCCCTTAATTCCAATTGGTCATGTAAGTAATATGGACACAGGTTCTCAGATTTGGGATAAGGACATCTTTTTTTTTGGTAGAGGAAGGCATTATTCTGCCCATGTTAATCTCTTGTTCCTAGATGAATTGGTTCTTTGCATTTGTGTGGATGACAATTCAGTGAACACCTTCATACATCAGTCTCTGTGTATCTCTCTGGTTGACACATGGACCACCTTTCTATAAATGGAATATTTCAGTGTGATTATTGTAATATGTTTGACAGAAATTATCAAATTACTAGAATTCCAGTCTTGAGTGGTAGGAAAACAGAAGGCAAAGAGAAGTTTTCAGAACTGGGAGGAGACCAATTTGTTCCTTTGTTGCATTCCTGCTAGAGTTTAAGGTTCTGTCTCTCATTATAGCTTTGTTATATTCCCTATATCTTTGGCACTTGTGTACACGTTTATTAGTAAGGAAATGAGTATATACACTGATTACATATGCATACACTTCATTATTAAACTCCCTTCTTTCACCTTGTTTCCTTTCCGGTATTACATGTCAATAAGGACTCTGAAAGACTAACCTCAGTTAATTTTGCAGCATTTTGGATGTTGGCAGCTGTTTGTGTTTAAGTATAATACTGCCTCCATATCACTGAAATGGGGGACATTTATTCTTGTGAAAAGCAGTTAAGATGTATCTGGATGGTTTTAGCTGTTCTGTCTTGCTAATTTTGAAGGTTAACTATGTGTCCTGTATATTCTCTTCCTGCTTCTCCCCCGCCCCCCCAATACAAAAACAGTTTCTATATAAATTTGTGAAGATTTTATAAATACCAGTTGCCAGAAACCGTGAATGGAACCTAGAGTTACTTTGAAGTGGGCAGAATAAAATGGCACATGAAAGTACAGTCCTACCGTCTCTTGTCCATGCGGCCAGATGTGTTTTAGAGTTCAGGATTTTTGGTGGCAAGGATGGGGGTGCGTTAGTTTCCTACGGCTGGCGTAACAAAGCACCACAAGCTTCGTGGCTTAAAACAACAGAAATTTATTCTCTCACAGGATTCTAGAGGTTGCAAGTCTGAAACCAAGATGTTGTAGGGTTGGGCTCCCTCAGAACCTTTAGGAGAGGACAGTTCCATGCCTCTGCCAGCTTCTGGTAGTTCTGGGCGCTCCTGGCTGCGGCCGCAACGCTTCAGTCTCTGCTCCACAGTCACATGGCACATCCTTGTTCGGTGCGTTTTCCCTTCTTATAACGATGCCAGTCATACTGGATTAGGGCCCACCCTAATGACCTCCTCTTCATCTGATTGCATCTGCAAAGACCCTATTTCCAAATAAGGTCACATTCACAGGTAATTGGAGAAAGGATTTCGGCATATCTTTTGTCAGGGAGACAGTTCAGCTCCTAACAGGTGGGGTGTGGAAAGGTAGTGTTGGGCACCTGCCGTATATGACCCCTCTGAATGGGTTGGCATCACAGTCCATCAGCAAACACATCAGCGGAACATGCGACGAGCCACACTAAGTGATAAAGCTGCATGCTGCCTCATGTCGTTTTAGATCAGGCTTTGCCCCCAAGCAAATGCAGTTCAGGCTACTTGGCTTCCTGCCCAATGGTTGCAGCTTTCGGTTTGCAGAGTGTTTTGGATTTGGAGTCGCGTTTAAAAGATTGAGGACCTGTGCTAGGTTTTCACCTTAATTGCTGACAGCAGGTTAGTGAGCTTTCTTGGAAGTTGTTATCAGGGGAAGTGACTACTCGTGTATTACTTAAGGGTTATACTCTTTGACCAGACACAACAGACTTAGGCCTGGGTATCAAGGAGGTAATGTAGTTTGACCACTGTATCTTCATGTGCAACCAGATTAGAAATTTTATGCTGCACGGTAAACCCTTGTTAGAAGCTAAACCAGCTCTCTCTCCTCCCTCACAGAAAAATAGAGACCCTTCATATATCAACCCCCAAATCCAAAGCCATTCTTCAGTTTAACCAAAGCATCATGCCTTTCCCCTCTTAAGAGGAATTGGCTTCTGTAGAAAGTCAGCGTAGAAACCAAACCCCCAGACACATTTGAAGGAGCAAGCAAATGACAAACGGGGGAGTAAATTGGCTACCCCTCTCTCACCTGCAACTGCGCAGGAAGCAGACACAGCTTTGTAGCTGCGAAGAATGTCGGAAGCAGTTTGCTTTAAATCCCCATATCTTAACTCTGTATTGAAATCCAGCGCTGGGGAATCTGCTGGAAGGAGCATCCAGCTTAGTACAGTATTGGATACTGTCCAAGCATGTTCACTGTAACGGTTCTTAGGGTAAAAGCATTGGAAACATCTGGAATGTCAGGGAGATTGTTTGGGCACATCAGTGAGCTAGTATATTTCCAACATCAAAAATCATTGGAGGAACATTTAATCACAGAGAATACTTACAACATAGTAAGCAGGGTGAAGTGATGTGGTGTGCCTATAATGTGAACTGATTTTATCAAATTGTATAGGCATAGAGTTTAGAAGGAATGGATAACCGTGTTAACAGCACTTTTCATAATGGACTAATTTTCTTGGAAGTATTTTCTATTTTGTAAGAAATCTATTTTCTTTCTCTATCTCAACCCCCCTCCCCCCCCTTCTCCCCTCTAAGTCCCTTGATCCAGGAGCCTTTTACTTTTGGGGGAGAATTGTATTCCCTTATGGTTTAATCAGAGTACTATGTTTACTTAGGGTTTAATCAGAGTGCTACTCTTTTGCTGCCAATTGTCCACTGAGTTTGGAGGATACTTTGTAAGAGTTGCTGTTCAAAGCAGAGTAAGGGCCAGGGCAGGACGAGGAGGATGTGGGAAGAGCACTGAATGGGGGAATAATTTGGTTCTCATTCCCCACTGACTGGCTGTCTTTCTTGTCCTTAGTGTCCTCTGATGACAAAAGGTTTTCCCTAGAGTTCTTCTGGAGAATGTGACTGATTTTTGTCAGTTGCTGTGTCATAAGGGACTTAAGATTCTCTCACGTTTTATAGAGAAAGAAATGCAGGCTTAGGGAAGAAGGAAGCTTGCCAAGGTTAATTAGGAGTTAACAGCAAAGCCAGGACCAGAGCCAAAGTTTCCCAACTGCTAGTGCAGTGTCCTTTCCTCTGCTCAGAACCCCAGGGCCCCCCTGCTCAGAGCTGGCCCACTGTGTCAGGAGAGGGGTAGTTTATCTTTTCTTTTCTTTTCTTTTCTTTTCTTTTCTTTTCTTTTCTTTTCTTTTCTTTTTTTTTTAATGTTTGTTTATTTCTGAGACACACAAAGACAGAGCATGAGTGGGGGAGGGGCAGAGAGAGAGGGAGACACAGACTCCGAAGCAGGCTCCAGGCTCTGAGCTGTCAGCACCGAGTCCAACGTGGGGCTTGAACTCACAAACCGTGAGACTGTGACCTGAGCTGAAGTTGGTTGCTCAACTGACTGAGCCACCCAGGTGCCCCATCTTTTTTTTTTTTTTTTTTTTTTTTTTTAATAATAGGTGATGTTAATGTAATGTTGGTACTGGGCTTGTAGGCAGGGCAGCCCCTCCCAGTGTGTGTGTGTGTGTGTCTACACATACAAATGCAAAGTGAATAGTCATATTTACAGAACTTAGTGCTTAGTATGCACAAAGCAGTGTTCTCAGCCCTGTGGATGTTGTGTGACAAATTAGCCTCTTAATTCCAGAGGCTCTGTTAACATTTCTTGGGTGCAATTCTATTAATTTTTAAAATATTTACAATGATTTATATGCAAGATGTTTATATGCACTTATATAGTATAATAAAGTTACAATTTTTATTTATTATTAGATGAATGCATTTTATGTATCCTTATTAAATAAAGCTTTACTCATGGGATCATAATATACATCCTCTTGCCTTTTGCCATTTTAATTTACTGTATCTTGTGGGAGCTTTTAATTTCTAAACTTAGATCTGCTTCTCTCATGCCAATGAGTTTGCATCTCAGGAATTGTACTGGGGCAGCATCTAAATTGCTGAAAGGGAGACCCAGAATATGGAGGCAGTGTCACTCACCAGCCCCGGGCTCCACAGTGTTCACCAGCCTGTGTGTCCCGTGTTACTGCTCCACCATCTTGTGTGGGGTTCGCCTGCCTCTGGGGCAGGAGCTGCCTCATAACCACCAGGTCTGAGTCCAACTTGAGGGAAGGAGGAATGTGGATGACGACACTTCCTTTTTGAAGATGTGACTCCAGAGTCGCATGCTGCTTCCATTCACCTCCTCTAGACCAGAAATTGGTCTCAGGGCTCAGGCTCACCTCACTCACAGAGAGGCAGGGAAATTCAGTCTGGCTGGATAGTCACGGGTCAAACTAGAGTGTGAGGAGGTCCTGCTGTGGAAAGGAGGAAGAAGAAAGTTCAGGCTGGGGGGACAGTCCCCTACGGCCAGCCATCCCGAGCAGTGTGTAGCAGTGGGGCTAGGAGGGGAGAATGGAAGTCAGAGCTGCCAAGTACAGGGCTGTGTTTTGGTATCACTGGCATCTGTGGAAGCTGATGTGGGGTGTGGAAGGCTGTGAAGGATATAGAATTACTAGACCAGCTGCTCCAAAGGCAGTGATAGTACCGTATTCATTTTTTGGTCACAAGAACTTGACTCGCTGCGGTGGCCATCAGCTAGCCAAGAGAAGAGTGAGAAGGTTCAGAGATTCAGATAAGGCTTTTCCTGCATTTTAGAAGGTGCCCATGTGTCCAGCATTTGAGTGCTTGCCATATGCCAGGCACGGATCTAGACTCTGAAGCTGCAGCAGTCACCAGCAGATCCGCTGTGCTTCATAAGCCCACATTCTGGTGAGCAGTGACAGGGAGACAGAGAAGGAAAAACATTCGAGTGGCAGTGGATACTCTGATGAAAAGGAAGCCATGTGATGGGCTGGGTGACTGAGGGCTGACTTTAGGTTCGGTGACAGGGGCAGCCGCTTTGGGGGGGAGGTGAAATGACAGATAGCCGGTCCGCCATGTGGCAGAGGGGTCCCACTCAGGAATCATGAGCTGGGCATGTGTGGGAGTAGATGTGCTGGGTGGCGGTAATGTCATGAGCATGGTGGGAGAGGCAGGTGGGGACTCCCATCATGGAGAGTTGGTAGATTACGGGAAGGAATCACTATTTCTGAGTATCCTGGGAAGCCCCTGGAGGGCCTGAACCAAGACAGTGACGTGCTCAGTTTTCTGCCTCTAAAATCACTTTGGATGCAGAGAGCATAGATTGTTCGAGAGCAAGAGGGGAAGAATCAACAGGGCTGGCCAGCTGGCTGTTGTCTGTCAGTTGGGTAAAAGATGGTGGCTGCAACAAAGGCAACTGCAAGAATAGAAAAACATTCTAGATCTATTTCAGTTAGAAACAAGGTGTTCTGATGGATTGAATGGGCACAAGGCAGCGAGGGAAAGAAGAACCAAGGTTTACTCAAGATGTGTTTGGTTGGTGTTGGTTATGTTTGAGGTAACAGTTCCATGATCTCCAGTTGAAGCTGGTAAGTAGGCAGTTGGTTAAGAGTCTGGAGATCTGGGGGAGATTTTTCTGGCTAAGTAGTGTCATGGCTCTCTTAGTCAGGGTGCACTTAAATTCAGACTTTGGGTTATAGCTTATACCACTACACCAAAATCATTAGGGTGTGACGGGTGTGAGGTGTGTCCCTTTCTGTGGCTCCCATGGTTTTTGAAAGACAGATGAAAGATTATTTTTAGATGCAGGGTAAGTCATTGGTTGCCAAGACTACCCCCAGGTTTGATAATTTGCTAGGAGAACTCACAGGATTCAGTATTCAGTCTTGATGCCTAAGTGAGAGGCTACAAAGCAAAATCAGCACAAGGAAGAAGGTACAGGGGTGAAGTCTGCAGGAAACCAGCATGAGCTTCCAAGAGTTTTCTCCCAGTAGTCCTACATGATGTACTTCCTTTCCCCCGGTGACAGGTGAGAACACACGTGGAATGTTTTCTATCGGGGAAGCTCAACAGAGACTCAGCACCCAGGGTTTCACTGGGACTGATCACATAGGTACCCTCCGCTTAGCATGTACCAAAATTCCAGTCTCCCAGAGGAAAGCAGGTGCTCATCACAAACGATATTGTTTGTAAAGTTTTGACACAATGAGCCCCTTTTATCAGGGTGGTGGGGATCCTTTCCAAATTCAAGTTTTCCGTCACCAGTCAAGGGCTGAGCTTGTAAACAGCCTTTAAAAGGATAGTGGTTAGGGCTGCTGCTACGTTAGCTCTTTTCTACACATAGAGAGGGTGACTCTTCTTATCTTGCAGTTTCCCAATAAACTTGAATCTATATCCTCACTGGCCTGCTTATGGCCGAACTGCTCCCATGATTTCTTTGACCTGTTTTCCCTCACCCTGACACATACACCCTTATTCACCCTGAAAGATTAGGGGAGAACACATGTGGATGGAGTAAAGCTAAATTGCCAGAGCGTGCTGTGAGCGTGACATGTGCGGGAACAACAGTGTGTGTACCATCAGGAAATGTGTGGTCTCCCACTTGGAGCAGTGGTGGGTAGCTGTAGCAAACAGTGGCTCTTGTGCCTTTCTTAAAGATTACCTGTTAGTCACCCAACATTCAGTTACTTTGTTTGGGGAAGGAAATTACAGGGTATCTCCTCCCAAAGAGGAGTTGCTTTGTGGTTCTCAGGCTCTGTGAATGACACGTGTTGGCTTTAATAGTGAGCTGGAGAGTTTTGACTTCTTTCTGGATCATGATGCTACATCCCTTGCACCAGGGGAAGACATTGTCACTGGAAAGGTGGAGCAGGCTGTAAAAGGACCAGGAGCTTTGGAGCCAGTCCAGGGTTTAGGTTAAATTGTATTCCTGATACTTAGTAGCTTGGATCCTTGGGCAAGTTGCTTGACCTCTCTCAGCTCTTGTTTTTATGTGGGGCTGAAATGTGTGAAGCCCATGTATGGATCAAATGAGATAATTCTGGAAGGGGTCTCTTACAGTGCCAGAAATATAATCGATACTTAAATATTGACTGACGTTACCATATAGTATAGGAGTTAATTCCTGCCATAGAGTTAATTCCTCATTATAAATACACATATACGTATATTTATGTACATACGTATATATGTATATAATATAAAGTTTGTATATTTGTGTACATTTATACCCCTTAGCACGTGTTTGAGTGCTTATGTGCTGGCCATTTCTTCTGTTACTGTAGTGGATAAAATACTTAACCTTTTTCTTCTGTGCAGCTTAATCTCCTTTTAAATCCCTTGATTCTTTAGGCTATTTTATGCAGCCAAGATCACTCCAAGGCCAACTGCTAAATGTATAGATTAATGATGTTACTTTCCTTTAATTGCTAGGAGGATTATGTACCCCTTCAGGCTAGGGACAAGGTCAGTGGTATTCACTGCCATATCCATAGAGTGCTTGCCATGTAGGATTTTCTGTCATATGTATTGAATTAAATTTAAAAACTTGAATCACTAGTTTCTGCTTCTACTTGTCAGGTATTCTGGTTGGGAACTTTAGTATTGAGGGGGAAGCCTATTACTGACAAGGGATGACTTCTAGGAGTAGTGTTGAGGCTCACCCCTGCCCATGTCAGAAATAGTGGGGACATGTTTAATCATGCAGGGTTCCTGGTACAAGGAAACTGTGAGTTTAGGCACACAGTGAATGGTGCATGTCCAGCATTCAATCTGGGATAATAATCATCTGCAGTGAACTTTACCTGTATTGTGAAATTGACTACCAGTGACCTTAGTCTTTGCTCGAAGAACAACTTGTTTTATCATTTTTAATTTTCTTCATTATGCCTCTGTCTTTGGGAATTTACCTTTGGGAGGAAGGATACCTGTCTTTCTGTCTGTAGTGGGCCTGCCATCCTGTTCCATTGAGACCACTGTACCATAGCTCCCCCTGTGGATCCTTTGGAGTAGGACGTGCTTGCTGCTCACCTTTTCTCTCGGTTGGCAACTGAGTAGTAATGCTCCTTTTCTGAGCATGTCGAGCTGTGTATATTTCAAATTCCTGTTCTCCAGGTCTCAGTTACTGCCCCAGCACTAAATTTGGAAACCTCGAGGTGTTTGGAGATCAGTAGAGGTATAAAGGGTGTGGCATTAGTGGTTTTCTTGGGAAAAAATGACAGAGGCCTCAGTTGGTTTTTATTTTTAAGATTTTATTTATTTAGTTAGTTAGTTCTTTAGTTAGGTTTTTGAGTAATTTCTACAACCAATGTGTGGCTCGAGCTTACAAGCCTGAAATCAGGAGTCACATGCCATACAGACTAAGCCAGCCAGTGCCCCTAGAGGCTCAGTTTTAAGAACATGTCTCCCAAGAGTGGTGGATAACTTTCCCCTTGACTTCTGAGCCACGATGTACCCTGGTGGTAGTAATATCTTCAAGGTGAAGAAGACAATGGGTGTAAGTTGATGAGTGATGGGAGTCACAACAGAACACTGATGTGGTCATTTCTCTCTTTGTATTTCTGTTCTGTCTAGTTTATGACAGTTCTTACAGATGTGTGTGCCTTGAGACTCAGGCATGGACTTTTTTTGGTCTGATCTCTTTCTATATATTCCTTAAGGATCTGAGGACATTACCCATCATGCTATTGCAGGACCAGTTCCTGTGTTTATAATTGGGAAAATATGTTGTTATTCCAGTGTGAGACTCTATGTCCTCTAGTGCTGTCAACAAGCAAGGAAATGAGTCTTAGCAGGAAGAATTGATCGTGTATGATCCAAAAAAAAAAAAAAAAAAAGCTCTGACTATATTTAGTTAGGTCATTGACAATCCAGGTGGTCCAACTTAACACTGACCTAAAGTACTAACCAAATTCTAGAGTTGTTTTCTCTCTCATGCCAATCATTTACAGAAAAACTTCGAGAGATTTTAGGAAATCTGTGTCTTCAAAAGAAGGGAAGAAGCTTTGAAAAAAGGGAAGTATCCTGATTGAGTAATATTTTACTGCTTCTCTCATTAAGAGATGAAATCTGGGGCGCCTGGGTGGCTCAGTCGGTTGGGCGTCCGACTTCGGCTCAGGTCACAGTCTCATGGTCCATGAGTTCGAGCCCTGCGTCGGGCTCTGTGCTGACAGCTCAGAGCCTGGAGCCTGCTTCGGATTCTGTGTCTCCCTCTCTCTCTGTCTGCTCCTCCCCCGTTCATGCTCTGTCTCTCTCTGTCTCAAAAATAAATAAACATTAAAAAAAGAAAAAAAAGATGAAATCTTTTTCTACTCCCTTGATCTTGGATCATACTAGCTCAGCTGAACTTCTGGCTGAATGCAGCAGCATGACCAAGCTCACTGAAACCAGCCAAGGGAACACCTATAGAATGATGACAAATAATATATTGTTCTTTATGAGTATTGTGTTTTGTGATGGTTTGTTACATAGTGTAGCAAGATAATTGATGGAATGAACTTCTCAGTGAAAGTACTCAGCCAGGGATCGTATTATATTCTCCTTTCCTCTCATAGGAAATCCTCAGGGTAAGGAAAACAGTCTTTCATATTTTAGTATAATTTAGGTCAGTCCGATTGCTTCTCAGTTGTCAGTTGAAAGGGCTGCTAAGTGCTCAGAGCTTTGTTTTATAAGGAAAGGAAGGCAGCTGATTTGGTGTCGTGATTTCATTTGGGGGAAAGTACTGTTTGGGAATTGTGCTGTACCAGGGCGGGGCCTTGAGAGCACTTTGAATGTACTACCAATATGGATCAATAGGAGAGAAAATGAGAAAATACAAGATACTTTTGAAAACTGTGCCTTGAATTGGTTCCATACGTAAAGAGGGGGGAAAAAAACCTTTATCCTACTTGTATAGGATCTTTTTACTTTTTTTAAAGTAATCTCTACACCCAACATGGGGCTTGAGCCCTGAGATCAAGAGTCGTACGTTCTTCTGACTGAGCCAGCCCAGCACCCCTAATTTTTTTTGTAATTTTTGATTGACTACAGACATTGTCTGTAAAAGACTGAGAAAATTATTTATGCCCAGAAATGAGCATGTCTCTTTGTTAGCCCATCAGTGTGCGATTGAGTCAGTCTAATCAGTAATTGAACTGGGTTTGAGTTTTCTTGGTGGTTGTATTTCTGTCCTTTTACCACAGGCTTTATTTATTTATTTATTTATTTTAATTTTTTTTTTTTTTAACGTTTATTTATTTTTTTGAGACCGAGAGAGACAGAGCATGAATGGGGGAGGGTCAGAGAGAGGGAAACACAGAATCTGAAACAGGCTCCAGGCTCTGAGCTGTCAGCACAGAACCCGGCACAGGGCTCAAACTCAGGAACCGTGAGATCACAACCTGAGCCGAACTTGGATGCTTAACCAACTGAGCCACCCAGGCTGAAACTTTCTTTTTTAAAAAAAAATTTTTTTTTTAACGTTTATTTCTGAGACAGAGAGAGACAGAGCAACCTAGGAGGTTGAGTTGTATTGGTGACTCTAGGTTTAACTTGGAGAAACGTCCCGACTGTTTTTGCAAAGTGGTAGCAGCATTCTGCCTCCTCTCCAGCACTGTGTGAGGTGATAGCTGTAGTTTCCATAGGAGGGTCCTTCAAGAAGGGAGGCAGGGAGCACATGGTCATGGGTGGGGGTTGGTCTGTGTTCAGCCATGATTAGGGGCAGGGAAGGTGATTTGGTGGGGTGTGGTCTTCTGGGCACTCTCTCCTAGCCTGGTGGTCGGAATGCTGTGGTCCTTGTAGAATGGCTTTGTCAATGCTGCAAGAAAGTGCAGTAAGAAATGAACACCATGGGTTATATAGTTAGAGCATGAGTTAGGCGGGCTTGTCTATTTCTGGTTTTAACTATTGGGGTCTGTAGGTGAGCAAAAGGGGTCACTGACATTTTCACCTCACAGACTAGACACTGTTTTTGTTGAGATTGTCCTTCATTTTTACTGATTTGTTTGCTCTCCAGTTTTTTGTGCACTACAGACCTTTCTTCTGGGGTAAGTCCATCCTGTAGAAGCCTTATTAGTGTAGGTCTGTCGGTGATAAACCCAGTTATGGTTTATATGAGAAATATGGGTTTTGTTTCTTTCTTGGAAGATAGTTTTTCTTGATAACCTTGTATATAGTTTGCCAGTTTTAGCATTTTGAGAATTCTCCATTGTCTCCTTTCTCTATTGATGTTGAGGAGTGATGGCCAGTCTACTTGATTATTTATGGATCATCTGTCATTTCTTTAGACTCTTTTTAGGATTTTGTCTTAATGCTGTACAGTTTGATTAAAATGTGTCTAGGCACCAATTCTTGGTGCTCTCTGTATCTATAGGTCCATATTTTTCATTAGTTCTGGGAGATTCTCAGGTAGTATTTCTGAGATATACCATCTGAAGCCATCATCTCTTCCGATATTCTTTCCTTCTTGATCTTTAGTAAGATGTGTGTTAAATCTTCTCATTTCCTTCCTGTATCTATTGCTATCCTTCACATTTTCCATTTTCTTGTTTCTTTGTGTTACATTCTGGATTGATTCTTAAGTCTTTCTTTCAGTCTTTGTGATTCAACTGTGTCAAATTTGCTATTGAAATACAAAATGCAAGATGAATTTAAACATTGATTTCAAGAAGTTCTGTTTTCTTTTTCAAATCTGCCTGATCTATTCTCTTGCTGCTTGTTCATATTTTATCTCTTTGAAACATTTCAGATAATACTGTTTTATACTTTATGAGAATTTGAATATCTGAAACCTTAGCTAATCTGAGGGTAGGGTGGTTAGTACGAATGTGTAGAGCTGTAAATAGATCGTTTCTGTTAACTTATTCATAATGCACTGTGTCCTTGATATGTGGTTTTTCTTTGGGAACTCAACATAGTTTTGTTCCACCTTCAATACAAACATTCAACTTTGGTATTTCACTTAACGTTTTGTGGTTGGACATCTTTTCATGACAGTAAGTGCAGACCATGTATTTTTGATGGTTCCACTATGTGTTTTTCTATGGATGTACCATAATTATGTCCATTTCAACTTTTTAGTTAAATGGAAAGAGACTCTGTAAGACTTGACTGTTTTGTCATCAATCCTCCATGTAATCCTTCCATGCTTCTCCCCAAGCCTTTTTGTAAGTGTCTTTTGAGTGCTTTCTTATGCAAGATACTGTGCTAATAAACTCTTTCTGTGAGTTATATGCATATATCTTTACAGACAACCCAGAGGGAGGTGCCGTTATTTTCACTTTACAGAGGAGAAGGCAGTGGTCCAGAGAGGTCACATGGCTCTCCTGGGGGTCACACAGCTGGACGTGGGCAAAGGCATCTTGTAAACCAAGCAGCCTGACACCAGAATGGTGAGGACTGGTCTTCCACTACAGCTGGTTTGTGAGGCACTGTAGGTTGATTGATAAAAAAACTTGGTAGCAATTAGAGTCCTTCATAACCTCGAGATCCTCGAGTTCTTCTGTCCTGCAGGTCACCCTTTGTTGCTTTTTGCTCTCTCGGCCTGCAGTCCTGTAAGTGACCTAAGCATCTGGGTTACAGTAGCACAGTTGCAAGGGCTAATAAAGATTCTGCTGTGATGCCTGTGTGCTTACTGATTGGCTGGCAATACTGGAATGGAACAGATAAGCTCTTTAATTTACCGATTATTCATTGTTTTTACGATAGGCCTGGAGTGCAGTGTGTATGTAACCTTGTGCTCCCACAGACTAGGTGGTAAATTCCAGTTCTGACACCTGTAATTGAAATCATCTCTCTCATTCTCCTAGTCAAAGAAACAAACGTACTTCATGGACTGTGTCACCTGCCACCCACCCCTCCCTTGCTGGTGCTGGTGCAGAACCACTGCAGGACTGTGTTTGGTGTTGACAAACCCACTGGCATGCCTGGTACTTGACTGATCCCTGAAGAGGCACCAGCCATCAGTCATGAGTTCTGTTGAACTCTGAGCGTCATCCAGAGCAAGCCACGTGTGCTCTGGTGAACCTAGTGGAGGGACAGTGGACGGAGCGCAGGGTTTTATTCACTTCCCTGGCTTTGTGCTGGGTTGGTTCCTGCTATCGTAACAGTTTGGTTTCCAATGCCCTTTCAAACTGAGATGTTAAGATCATTAAATTGTGGGTCATTAAAATGTGACTAGGCAACAGAATAGTCAATTTAAATTAATAATACATTTAAATAGATTCCTAAATTTAAATAATTAAAATAATAAATAGAGCCTGCCTGGGCTCTTAAGCGTGAGAGCTTCAAGGTATCTTAGTTTTATGGCTTTTTGTTATTAAAACAATTAAGCAGTCAACTTAAAAGTAATTTTTAAAAACAAATGCTAATGTTGGGGCTCCTGTGTGGCTCAGTGGGTTGAGCATCCAACTTCAGCTCAGGTCTTGTGGTTCGTGATCTTGTGGTTCGTGAGTTTGAGCCCTGTGTTGGGCTCTGTGCTGAGGGTTCAGAGTCTGGAGCCTGCTTTGGGTTGTGTCTCCCTCTTTCTCTGCCCCTTCCCCACTTGTGCTTGCTCTCTGTCTCTCTCTCTCTCTGTCTCTCTTTCTCAGAAATAAATAAAACATTAAAAAAAAACACAAATACTAATGTGTAATCTTGGTAGTCATTTGTATCTTCTCTTGATTATATCTTTTACCTATGGCTGCTATTAAATATTGCCTGCATTTCTTGCTTTGGAGAACTGTTCTCTTCCTTGTGCTTGATAGATCACGAATTGCATCATCCCACATGATTTTGGTTTTGGCACTTGGATTTTCTTGTCAGCAGTGAGTGGTGCTGCTGAGAGTTTTTGAATTCTGCTTTCTCCGCCTACCCTTGATCTCCAAAGTACTGTTGATAAAGAACAGAAGAACTAAACAATCACCCTGAAATATCCTATGAAATTTGTGCTCTGATCATAATAGCAGTGGGTCAGAATGAGCTGTGTTTTCCTTATTCACAGAAAATCTAAGTGCTTACTTAGAGTATGGTTGCCTGAATATGTGGTGACTCAGGAGAAGATAATTTTTCTAAGAATTTTGGTGTTTGTTTTTCCCACAGTACTTGGTAAATTTCTCCTGTCCTGCCCCCTTCCCTATTTCTCTTCTGTACCCCCCCCCTTTTTTTTTTAACATTGGACTTCTGGTAGGATGGGGAAGGAATGGTGGAGACCTGCTTTCTGCTCTGGTCCTCATATTTATAGATCCCAATGGTTACTGCTAGGAGAGTGTCAAAATAGCCGGTGCAAATATGTGAGTACAGTATACAGAGTCGCCCAGTTTCTACACACAGCATCTAGAACCATATTGAACATGCAGATATGGTTACAGATATTTTAAAATTTTTCCCCAGATTTCCCCAGTTCTCAACTTTACAGACATATACAGAACACAACCTCCTTCAAAGCATTCCTAAGTTTTCATATTTTCTTTTCAGAGTTTATGGAGTTATAGGTGAACCATGATTCACTTATTTAGCTTTTGAAATACAATTTTGTTTTTGAATTTGGATGTCTTTAAGTATGTTGACATTGTCAAGCATTTCAGATAAAAAGGGAGATAGATTGGTAAAACCGATGAGATTTTTTTGAGGTAGCCTGTTTTATCTCTGCTCTGTCCCCCTGTTTTTCTGACTGCTAGTGCCTGGGGCTTGCTTCTTAGCACCTGGGCCACTCTTTACTGAGCTCTTGGCTTTTCTGTGGGGGGAACACACTGGGAAGATAATTCATTTACAGCTTAAAAGGCTTGTTTTGGAATTAGGGGAAGAAAAAGCCAGGACTAAGGCTGAAATTGGGCCCCTGATGCATGTGGCATGGGAGAAAGCTGCGTGGGGAAGTCAGTGGCTACTGACTGCCTGTGTGACTCACGGCTCATACTCTGATAATCAAGTTTTTTTTACCCCTGGTTGTCAGTACACTCTGTCTGATCTTTCAGAAATTTCCTCTGAGGCTATATTGGATACAGCATCTTATCTTTTTCCTCATTTATGTGTTCCTTCCTAAAGTGACCTGTGACCAACCAGAAAAAGGGTGAGTGAGGTTTTACAGCTTGGGCACCTGGACTCCTGTGCTCCCATATCTTCTCCTCTGGATGTCAGATGCTGTGGGAGGCAGGGTAACACACAGAACCAAAAAGTGCCAGAAACTTCGCTAAAGGAGGCCTTTGATGGAATCTGTGTAACCCCCGGTAACCCCTGTGAAGTTAGATAGGCTGTAACCAGCTTCCACCAGCAGTTCCTCCTGTTATTCAGGGCTCCTTGAGCGCGCATTTTCCATTAATGGGCTTTGCCTAGAATTAAGCAGCTATTCTAAATGGTGAATAATTTTGTTAGCTAAAGCCTCAGCCTCTCATGACCAGCGATGTGTCACTTACTTTGGAAGGCACTTTAGAGCAGATCCAGTGCTCCTCAACACTTCCCCGCCCCCATCCTTTTAACATTTTGCTGCTTTCCCTGGGAAGAATTGCAAAGGAGACCAGGTGCCCCGGGAAATACAGGCCCTGCTAATTATCAGAGTGCTTTTTCTTAATCGAGATATAATTCACATACAATAAAATTCATCCTTTTAAAGTGTACACCTCATTGATTTTTAGTATATTCATGAGGTTGTGTAAACTGTTAGCACTAATTTCAGAACATTTTCATCACCCCAAAAAGAAATTCTGCACTCATTAGCAGTCATTCCCCATCTCCCACGCATCCCCTCCCCCAGCCCCTGGCAACCACTAATCTACTTTTTATCGCAGAGTACTGTTTTATATTACACTGAAATCTGTTGTCCCTGCAACTTAATGGTTAGATGGAGGGGGAGGCAGGGGTGGAAGCTACAAGAACACACACTTGGGGCTTAGCCTCTTATTTCCAGCTTCTTACTTCCAGGCCTCAAGTGCAGAAGGGGAGGGTGGTCTGCTGAGCCTGAGTCTGGCTCTTCTTGCTTGTGATCATATACACCAGTTGTCTAAAATACTGAGTGTGTGGCAACACGCAAGAAAGTTGAGTCTGACCTGATAAGAAAAATAATTTATGGCAAACACCCTTTTAAATAGTAAGTGCGGTATCACTAGCAAAAGCCTTACAGTTCCCCTCTACCTTTTTGTTCTGTAACTTTTAGAATAATCAGAAATCAAATTGTGTAGGATGTTGTCAGTCAAAACCAGAAAAACAAGTAGCTTAAACAGATTGCAGGCTTATATATGTGAGTTAAGTGTGCCTCTATACATACTTGGGATTCCTGCCCATTGGCCCACCTGGAAGTGTGTGACTTGTAAAGAGGAGTGGGGACTCATTTCAAGGGGGAGAGTAAGTACCTTCGGCCGTGGAGTGGAGGGGAGAGGAGAGTAGGGCCCTGGGAAGGGCTAACAAAATATCAAGTGTCTGGGAGCCCTCGGGAACCTAGGGATATCTCCCTGGGCGCTCTTGGATGGAAATAAACATTTATTAGCTATGTTCAGCTCTCCGGGCATATCCCAAATGGTTTCTTAAAGAACTTGAGTGCTGGACCTGGTCCCAAAGTTCTCACTTTTTCTATAGCTCTGTTTCTCAGTTGAAATACGACATGCTACTCTCTTTTGTAGAATTGTTTGACAAGCAGTTCTGGGGACTGAAGGACTTCCTTTTGGCCACTGACAGGAGAGCACAGAGGACAGACTCAGAAACCCAGTCTGTTTGGGCACGGATGCTGGATGCTGGGGAAGCTAGAGAATATGTCCAGAAATCTAAGCCACCAGATTTTGGGAGTGGTTGTCAGAGGCTGTACAATAAAGGTGGTAATTGTTTAGTGCTGGTGCCCTTTTGTCTCCTGCTCTCTGGCTTTCATATTCTTGAAGTGACAGGTGCTGGCAACTTGGAATTGATATAGTTCTTTCTCCCTTGACTTGGCTGATAAAACAGGAACACATTGTTTGGGATTAATGCCTCAAAATGATGGGGTTTAAAAAGTGCATTGAGTAGAGTTGAGTTCACTTGAAACAAGTTTCCTATTTCTGAAAAGATTAATTTCCTTCAAGGATGGTTAGTTTTTTGGTGTGTATTCTGTTAAAATATAGGTTTGGGGAAGTGGTTCAGAAGAATATTTTCTTCTCGAATTATTCTGACCCTCTTTTCTTCTGTTCTTAAAATTCAGTAATGTCTGTCCTTGCTCTCACCTCCAAAAAATGCCCAGTAGGGAAATTAATAAAGTAAAAAATAAAACTCCTCTCATCCACCCTTACTTTTCACCCATTGGATTCCTACCTCAGTAGCTACTTTATCACCATTTGGTGTATTTCCTTCCAATTACTATTCGTTGAGCATGCAGTGTGCATTGCTTTTACAATTGCTTATCCAAATCCTTTCAGTAACATCCTCAAAAGGTGAACTCTGCTTCAGTAAAAAAATGTTGCCTAGATATTTCAGCTTTATTACAAACCTTTGAGATGTAGTGACTTGCAGAGAGTTATCATGAATTGATGCACAGAATTGGACCTGTGTGCCATCTGATGAGCTCCCTGTATTCTACTGATTGGGGATTGATTCTAAAAACAGTAAAACAGTCTTTATGAATTTCTTCAAAACGTCAATTTAAGAAGAAGGCCATCTGTAGTTCAGGGAGGCTCTTTGGGGGAATAGCCAGATTTTCTTCTGGGTTGCCGCTCAGCCCCTCTGGTTTATGTGTCTTGGGGTGCACTGGTTCACAGGTAAAAATAGAGATCTAATTAAAATGAGTGCCCTTTCTGCAAATAAGAACATTATTTCCATTGTAAATTTCCTGTTTGTTTAACATATTTTTTTGTTGTTGCTCTGTTTTAATTTTTTTTTTTTTTTTTTTTTAACAGCAAGCCAGGGCTGAGCAAGAAGAAGAATTCATCAGTAACACTTTATTCAAGAAAATTCAGGCTTTGCAGAAGGAGAAAGAAACCCTTGCTGTAAATTATGAGAAGGAAGAAGAGTTCCTCACTAATGAGCTCTCCAGAAAGTTGATGCAGGTAAATTTATCTTTTCTTGCCTTACATCTTCTCTGCCTGTTTTCCTCTCTAGGAAAAAATGACTTTGATAGAGTACTTTGCTTGAAACATTTATAGCCAAAGTTTTTTGGAGATTAAAAAGACCAGGTAAAGATGGAAGCAGTGTAATACTCCAGACTGGTTCTGTGACTCATCTGCTTGGGTAAGGGATTTTATGCTATGGGCACCTGAAGAAGTTTCTGATGAGCCTGAAGCCTTAGCACAGGAGTAATTGCTGTCAGTAGTGTTTTGGAAATAGGATTAACAGTAAATGTGGAATTTTTTCCTCCTTTTATGTTGATTCTGTAAGGAATAAATCAACATTTGTGTAGCAAAAATGGGTCTTCTGCATTAAAATATGAGGCTGTAAAGTGAAATGTCAGTTTGGGGGGTGGAAATACAAGATATCCGTGATCGGTAGTTAAAATTACATACAATCAGGTGTGTTCAAATGGGTGAGTAATATGTTACTGAGCAAATAAGTATCAGACAGCTATTAAAACAGCATTAATCTCGGATAGGTTATAGAAGACACAACACACAAAACATACAGGAAGGTTTGATTTTTCTCACCCAGAGTGTCCTTCCTTTTCTCCTTTCTTTTCCCCTCAAAGCTTATAAATTACAAAAGTAAAATTTGTTTAGGGCAAATATTTTGTATGCTACTTACCATGAACTTAAGAATAAGTAGGAGGGGTGCCTGGGTGGCTCAGTCGGTTGAGCTACCGACTTCAGCTCAGGTCATGGTCTCATGGCTCATGGGTTTGAGCCCCACGGGGGGCTCTGCTGACAGCTCAGAGCCTGGAGCTGCTTTGGATTCTGTGTCTCCCTCTCTCTGCCCCTCCCCTCTTTGCGCTCTCACTCTCTCAAAAATAAACACTAAAAATTTTTTTAAAAGAATAAGTAGGATATTAAGTTTTCATTACTGAGCACAGATTGTCCAAAATCACTAGCAGATATAAAATTATTCCGGGAGGATGAACTTTGTCAGTTGAGTGTGGAAGCTAGGTAGACGCACCCCTTGTACCCTCCATGCAACGGCATTGCTGACTGTTTCACTCATTGATTTGGTTGAAGTATGTATTTTAGTGAAGTTATAATAAAAGGATATTTGAGGCTTTTAAAAAACTTCCCAAATCCTTTTCTTACCTTCCAACATGGACAGTCCTGTAAGAGAAAGCCGGAAGCTTTGGTAAAGAAACTTTAATGTTAAGACTGGACAGTGCTTCAGTCAACTTTGACCCCATCTTTCTGCCTAATTACTGAACAAAGATACTGTTACCGTCTCACACAAAATTCGGTTTCGATGGCCGCTGTTGAAATGTGAAGTGTAGAGGTAGCCAGGCATTATTGTCCTGCAGAGATTTATGGCACAGTTTCTGTGTGGAACTCGTTATTGATTCGTGTGCATTCAGATTTAGAGGAAAAAATGAGGGACAAGGTTAGTTTGACCTCTGGCTCTCTCTCACCTTGGCAGCATCAGACAACTTACTCTGCATATTGCTTCTAGAACTAGAGGGATGCAATTACAGTTTGTTTTTCTTAGTTTAGCGTGTAATCAGGTGCTCTAATTTTTAACACTGGAAGAAGCAGTGTTTGCTTTCAACTTAAATGGCTATTAGTATTTAGAGTCTTTTACCAAATTATTTAGAAAGCAGCCAAAACCTAGCCAGATCATGCTTCTGTTCTCTATAAAGGTTCATCTTCACTGTGAATGGTTCTATAGTGTGTAGTTTATTATCATAACCCACCTTTTTCCCAAAGACATTGATATCCCTTAAAATAAGGCACTAAAAGAACAGAAGAGCCATGTGCAACAGAAAAAGGAGGTGAATTTAAAGCTAGCTATAACCTGGAGAAATACAGTAATTTTTCATAATTCTTATATCTAAAAAAAAAAATTGTTTGGAGCACCTGGGTGGCTCAGTCAGTTAAATATCCAACTTTGACTCGGGTCATGATCTCCCGGTCCATGGGTTCAAGCCTTGCATTGGGCTCTGTGCTGACAGCTTGGAGCCTGGAGCCTGCTTTGGATTCTTGTGTCTGCCCCTTCCTGCTTGTGCTCTCACTCTCAAAAATAAATAGACATTAAAAAAAAAAAGCGGGGGGCGGGCTTGCGTGGGTGGCTCAGTTGGTTGAGCGACAGACTTCAGCTCAGGTCATGATCTCACAGTTTGTGAGTTCAAGCCCTGCGTCGGGCTCTGTGCTGACAGCTCAGAGCCTGGAGCCTGCTTCAGAGTATGTGTCTCCCTCTCTCTCTGCTCCTCCCCCTCTCATGCTCTGTCTCTCTCTGTCTCAGAAATCAATAAACATTAAAAGAAAAAAAAATTTTTTTTTTTAAAAAAAGGGAGGGGGGCGCCTGGTGGCTCAGTAGGTTAAGCGTCGGACTTCAGCTTAGGTCACCATCTCACAGTTTGTGGGTTTGAGCCAGGCATCAGGCTCTGTGCTGACGGCTTGGAGCCTGGAGCCTGCTTCAGATTCTGTCTTCCTCCCTCTCTGCCCCTCCTCGCTGACACACTCACGTGCTCGCTCTCTCTCTCTCTCTCTCTCTCAAAAATAAATATTAAAAAAAATTAAAAAAAAATTTTTTTAAGTAGTTTTATACTTGATCAGGAGAAAAATAATTTTCATATATTAAAAACTTAAACTTTTCCAGAGGCATGGATCTTTCTACAGAGATTGAACAATATGCAGATGGAACAGTGCAATAAACTTTTTTTTACCAAAGTAGTATGTAACATGTAGCACTAGCCTTCATGTGGCCAAGTCAAAACAAGGAATATAGTATGAAGGTATGATTCTGTTGCTGGGGGAGCTCTTAGTAAGACTGTAGCTCGTTTGTGGTTGAACTTAAAGAATCTGGACAAATGAATACTTAGCATGTCTTCAAGACCATCTCTCAGGAATCCCAGCTTGGTTCTTAGGCGATACGTATGTGTATGTGTACACACACACATATATGTATATACACACATATATACATTGTAGCAAAATATACATAACATAAAATTTGTCATTTCAGCCATTTTTGAGTGTATAACGTGGTGGCATTAGGTACACTGTTGTGCACCCATCACGACTATTCATCCCCAGAACTTCTTGAAAACCAAACTCTCTGTACCCATTAAACAGATACTCCTCATGCCCCCTTCCTGGTTCTTAGGCCCTTGAAAGGAGATGGGTGGCAGGGAGTTGAGGTTGACGTCTCTGGCAAGTTCTAGACCTATGTGTGTTCTGTGGCATGACAGATGATCTCTCACTTTAGACTTCAGCTATCACAGCATACCTTTGTGGTAGAACCCCAAGGCCCTCCTCTGTTGTTGGCCAGTTGGAGAGAGCTCATTTGGCTGCGGGAGGGTCTGCCACCCTCTGTTACCCATCCTGAGGCTTGCCTCAGGATATCAGCCCCTTTGTTGAAGGCTCACATAATCTGCCACACAGTGTGGAAGAACTGATCTCCATCTGGAGATTTTTTAGGCTAATTGGTACCAGTAGACTTTTCTAATTTTGTAATTACTTTAACATGGCTCTCTAGGATGGTGCTTCTAGATAGACCTTTTTTTGAAAAGCCTGAGAAGAGAAACTGTATGCAGGTGTTCCTGATAGACAAAAGAGTGAATTGACCTGTTCACCATGGAAGAATTTTGCCTTTTTCACCCCAAGGCCACTGAGGCCATTTGTGGAACAATTTTGGTTTTGTCACCATGCTTTGACTGTTGTCTCTCATAGTGATTGGACAGTGCTTTTATGTGCATTTCAAAGGGATTCTTTGGATCTGAAAACAAACTGAGATCATTGCTGTGGGGGACACACTTCCCTTCCCTTCCCTTCCCTTCCCTCCCGATCTGCCATAACAGAACTGGTATCTAATACCTTTACAAATGGAAGTTTATTTAAGTGTGGATGAGAGGAAATCCTTTTGTCCTAGAAGATCAAGTTTGGGATATAGCCTAAATATTTTCACATATGTTAAGCATCACTGAAACAAAAACACACAAAAAGCATGCTTTCTCTCTTGCTTTTGTATATATCCCCTAGATGGCCAGAAAATTATACTTTCATTTTATGAAAACTTATTTGAAAAATCTGCATCCTTTTGAGCCCAGACCATAGAATTGATTATCTGATTGAGAACTGTCCCTAAAAGAACCTTCTGGTACTTTTGCTAAGTTCAGCACAAGCCTGCATCTGAACCAGATTCAGCTCTGGAATGCCTCAAACAGAAATTGTAGTTTAACCAGAATTTATAATTAAAATTTACAAGAAATGTTTTGTGAGCAAACTCTTCACCAGATTTTGATATATAACATGTACATTAGAAAAAGAATCTAAAAGACTATTTTCCAAAATGTTAGTTGTAATTATACTTGGGTGCTAAGCTTTGGGTTATATTAGTTTTCTTATATCCTTTTCCTTCTTATTTTGTAAAAGCAACCTGGATTACTTTTGTAAATAGAAAATGTCTTCTTTCCTAAAAAGGAAATTAAAAAATTCTGATGCCTGTTTTGTCCTTACCTTTTGGAACCTTCTGTGTCATTGGCTTTGAGAGCTCAGAGTTCTTTTTTTAAATTATTTTTTTTCAACGTTTTTTATTTATTTTTGGGACAGAGAGAGACAGAGCATGAACGGGGGAGGGGCAGAGAGAGAGGGAGACACAGAATCGGAAACAGGCTCCAGGCTCCGAGCCATCAGCCCAGAGCCTGACGCGGGGCTCGAACTCACGGACCGCGAGATCGTGACCTGGCTGAAGTCGGACGCTTAACCGACTGCGCCACCCAGGCGCCCCGAGAGCTCAGAGTTCTATCATAGCTGTGACTGTCATGCATCATAGTGCAGTGAAGCCTGCTGCAGTCTTGGGTGCGTTTGCAAGTGAAAGAAGATTCTGGAATGCTCAAATCATTAAGAACTAGTATTATCAGACTGCTTTAATACCTAGCTTAACTGTCTTGTCAGTCCTAATATGACTTATAACACACGCCCTCAGTCTTAAAACTATTTTTTAAAATAATTCTTAACTCCCCTGTTAACTACCAATCACCAATCATGCATATTGGAAGACCTGTCATTGCTGAGATTGATAATGGCTTTAGCAATCCTGGATTTTTTTCACTTGCTTTGATGCAAGCCTGATGCATCAAGTTTACTTCTGCTCTTTAGGAAGTCCTGTTTTTGTTTGCAATCTTCTCAACTGCTGCCAATTGCTAATGAATACTTTTTCTTTTTTTAAAGCCCTGGAGCAGGGCTAAGATAAGAAGGGTACTGGGTATTACATATATATCTCTGACTTTTTTCAATCTAATCCAACTTTTAAATTTTAGACCTTAAAATAACAAATAGGTTAATAGTTTTGTACTTAAAAAAATTTTTTTTTAACATTTATTTATTATTGAGAGACTAGAGAGAGACAGAGTATGAGCAGGGGTGGTGGCGAGAGAGGGGGAGACACAGAATCCGAAGCAGGCTCCAAGCTGTCAGCACAGAGCCCAACGTGGGGCTCAAACCCATAAACCGCGAGATCATGACCTGAGCCGAAGTCTGACGCTCAACCGATGGAGCCACCCAGGCACCCCAATAGTTTCGTACTTTTGATTCATATTTGAAATTGGATCTGGTCCTCAGAAAATAATGCCACTGTCGCTACAGTAGAGAGTATTATATTCTTATGGAAGGGCACATTCTTATTGATGATTCAAAGTACTTAAGAATAACACTTTTCTGGATCTCTTGTTTAATGCCATGGCTTTATTATTACTGACTTGGTCCTTGAGGTTAGAATGCCTTCTGGAACACATGTAGTTAATGTTTCCTAGCATCCATAGAAAGGTGAGACAGGAAAGGAAGGAAGTTGAGGGCAAAAGCCACTGCTGAAGCTGCCGCTACCAAGTGACTGATAGCCAAGCAGCTCAGAGGGACATCAGGCGACAGCGTTATTCCTCCGTCTCTTTGCACAGGAATAAAACTGACAGGAAGATTTCAAGTAAGTCCCTGAACCTGCCTGTTCATCTAGACAAAGGCTTACCACTTGGTTTACCCTTTCCTTCTCCTCGCCTCAGTTCTGGAGAAGCAGTTTCTCCTTCAAGTACCATCTTACTGGTTGTGCTCTCTGGAGTGCGTGCTTCCCCAGCCCCAGACAGGCTGTGTCTCAGGGTAGCAGGCATGCCCGCGGGCACAACCAGTGAGCATAGCGTCTCAGATCCCTTCTTGTGAAGCATGTGCACCAGAATGTGAGGCTGCCTGCCTCTCACCCCGAGTCTGCCTAGTTACTAGGATGGCAGTGTAGTGATTTTGTTTGGGCAGGCAGCAAAATCTCATGTCAGGGCAATAAATACACATGAGATACTCTAGTTAGCTTTAAAGGCACCTAGGCTGGGATGGCCTTCGCATCAGTTCGGATGAACACTGTTTCTGCCCTCCCCATGGAAGAGGAGAAGAGACTGTGAAATATGTTCTTCATTAAGGTGGCCAGAGCAGTGGCCCTCCTGGCGTTTTTCAGGGCTATTAGTGCTGATCTGAAAAATTTGCTGTTACCTATAGCTCACAGAACAGTAGGGTCAGAGAGTGTGTGTGTGTGTGTGTGTGTGTGTGTGTGTGTGTGTGTGTGTGTGTGTGTGTGTTGTTTTTCATTACAAAAATTCTGAACTTCAGCGTTGTCTGTTCTTTTTTTCTTTTCACGGAGCAAGGGGCTTGTACATTGTGTTTCCCAATACATCTGCAAAGGCTCCCGGGATGTTTTTAATGCATTTTAAATGATGTAGCCTCCAGAGGCCAAATTATGAGCCAGAATTTTCCTGTTTAGTAGCCTGCCAGAAATCTCTGTCCAACACAATTTGCATTACGATTAGAAAATAAAATGAACGTGATACAGTTGTTTAGACTCTAAGAAATCATGGAGTTTCTTTCCAAGTGTATGCATGTGTGTTGACATTAGGTCTAGATTGGATGTGCCAGTGTGGACTCCAAAAATGTAAGGGCAAGAGTAGAGGCTTTCAGGCTTCCCATGCTGACTTCCTTTGAAAAGTGTGGGAAAACTCAGGTAGAGAGAAAACAAAAGTAGACAGACAATGAAATTAAAAATAATGAGATGAAGCTGGAGTGGGAGCTTACTTTATTCTCCAGGGTAGGAGTAAGCATGGTTATTTCTAGGTGAAAAGATGAGTCTGGCTCCACTGTAGATGGACTTGAGCCATCATTGGAAACATTTTTTAAATGACTTTAAAACACTGCAGTTATAAATGTTCCCTGTTTTGCACCTCTTGGGTAGGTTTTCTATTTCAAAACCGTTTACAGTCAGCCCAGTCAGTAATTACCTTAAAATACGGAGCTACCTTCACTTTCTTCCTCTTTATTCATAAAGGTGTGGCCTTGTTTTAGTTCACAGTAATGTCTCAAGTTAGAATGAATTCTTTATTTGTACTGAACACTCTATTCCTCAGAAGAAGGAAGTGTTAGGTTTTACAAATTGCATTTTCAATGCAGTAGGCCGACTCCAGGCCCTAAAGGATTTCTTTATATTATTCGTGGAGCATCTTTTAAAAATCTCCTAGGAGACCTGGGTGGCTCAGTCGGTTAAGTGTCCAACTTCAGCTCAGGTCATGATCTCGTAGTTCGTGGGTTCAAACCCCACATTGGGTCCTGTGCTGATGGCTCAGAACCTAGAGCCTGCTTTGGATTCTGTGTCTCCCTCTCTCTCTCTTTCTCTGCCCCTTTCCTTCCTGCTCATGCTCTGTCTCTCTCTGTCTCTCACAAAAAATGTTAAATTTTTTTTTTAAATTTTCTCCTAACCAGATTTCTCTAAAGGCGTTAATGCTTTAAACAGCTTTGTGCTGTGGGGAATCTGGCAAACTCAAACTTAGCCCACTAGGTATTCTGGGTAGATGGGAAGCCCCATGTTGTAGTGGAGCCATCTGTTCAGACATGAGGGCTTGTAGGGCTCCTGGGTGGCTCTGTCGGTTGAACATCTGACTCAATTTTGGGTCAAGTCATGATCCCAGGGTTGTGGGATCGAGCCCCGCATTGGGCTCCACACTGAACATGGAGCCGGCTTAAGATTCTCTCTCTTCTTCTCTCTCCCTCTGCTCCTTTCCCCTGCTTGTGTCCTCTCTCTCTCAAAAAAAAAAAAAAAAAAAAAAAAAGGAAATATGAGGGCTTGTCCTTGATGTTGAGAATGTTGACAAGAAAATAGCATTTAAAAAATAATTTTCTGGAAGAGCCTAGCTATTGCCTTGCAAAAATTGCTTATACCTTCCCCTCTAGAAAATGACAGATTAGGTAATTCAGACAAACCTTACTGAGGATCAATAAAACCTACACAGAATGCTCTTAAATATTTTTTAAAGCATGAAGAACTAGCAAGATGGAGAAGGCCTGCTGGGCTATGATCTGGGGGAGGTGGGGATTAGGAAGACCCAAACTCCCAGGGCTGGTTTTGTCCTGAGCATTTGCTGCTTATTATGGAACAGCAGAGAAACTGAGCTGTGCTATGGTAGTTGTGTGGAGCTGAGGTTACAGAAGTTAAAGCTCAGCGTTGGCCAAAGATGGAGACAGCGATAAATGACCTACACTTTAATCATGAACCTTAGGATAAGAATAAACCAGGTTTTTTTAAAAAAAAATTTTTAATGTTTATTTTTGAGAGAGAAACAGAGCATGAGCAGGGGAGGGGCAGAGAGAGAGGGAGACACAGAATATGAAGCACGCTCCAGGCTCTGAGCTGTCAGCACAGAGCCCCATGCGGGGCTCAAACTCACAGACTGCAAGATCATGACTGGAACCGAAGTCAGACGCTCAACTGACTGAGCCACCCAGGTGCCCCAAGAACAAACTAGTTTTGTATCACCTGGTGAACTGTAAATCATGAAGCTTTTGTTTTGGATTAAGGTAGACCCAGTCTTCTGGTGCCTGGCAGAAGAAAACAGAATTTTCTGGAAGAAGATACCATCATCCTAGACCACAAATTTCACCTACAAATACAATTTCAAATATGTTGCCCAGCACTCAAGGAGAACCAGGCACATGGAGATATGAGATTTCATGGATGTCAACCAGTAGAAATGAAAGAACAGAAATGGACTTCACAAATACTTTAGATACTGGAATTATCAGACACAGACTCCAGAGCAGCCATGCTTACTACATTCAAAGAAACAAAGATCAAGCTTGAAATCTTTGTTAGGAAATAGGAAACATATCACAGTTTTTCTTGTAGCTATTCAAAAGGAGAGTGAATAACTCATGAATAATCATATATGGCAATATGTTTGAAATTTTTAAATTGTTTTTAGTCTTTTTTTAATGTTTATTTTTGAGAGAGTGCCAAGTGGGGGAGGGGCAGAGAGAGGGGACAGAGGATCCAAAGCAGGCTCTGCACTGAGAGCAGCAAGCCCCATGTGGGACTTGAACTCATAAACTGTGAGATCATGACTTGAGCCAAAGTTGGACGGTTAATCAACTGAGCAACACAGGTGCCCAGTACATTTGAAATTTTAGATGGAATGGACAAATTAATAGAAAAACATACTGTCTACAACTGGCTGGGGAAGAAATAGAAAACATGAGCTTTGTAACCATTAGAGAAATTGAGTAGGTGAGAAACAACCTTTTGTAGTGAAAAATTGCAGGCTCAAATGGTTTTACTGCAAGTTGTATCAAACATTCAAGGAAAAAAATGCAGGTGATCTTTGCACAGCACAGGGCTTAGGGGTGCCACCTCCTCCTTCCCATCCTTCTCTCTCCTCCCCCCCATCCTTCTCTCTCCTCCCCCCCATCCTTCTCTCTCCTCCCCCCCATCCTTCTCTCTCCTCCCCCAATCAAAATCTGTGTATAACTTTTAGTTCCCCTGAAAAACTTAACCACTAATAGTGTGCCATTGACTGGAGGTCTTACCTATAACATAAATGGTCAATTAACACATATTTTTTATGTTATTTGTATTATATACCATCCTTTTACAGTAAAGTAAGCTAGAGAAAAAATGTTCTTAAACAAATCATAAGAGGGACACTTGGGTGGCTCAGTCAGTTACGTGTCTGACTCTTAATTTCGGCTCAGGTCATGATCTCACAGTTTGTGAGAATTCGCCCTATATCACCGTCTGTGCTGAGAGCCTGGAGGCTGCTTGGGATTCTCCTTCTCCCTCTCTTTCTGCCCCTTCCCCACTCGGGCTTGCTCTCTTTCTCTTTCTTAAAATAAAAAAAATAAACTTAAAAGAAAATACATTTATAGTATGGTACTGTATTTGTTAGGGGGAAAAAAAAACCTATGCCTATAAGTGGATTTCAGAGAGAAGAGCATTGAAGCTGGAAGGGACAGGAAAGTGCTAAGGCCTTGGGTGGAATCGTGCCTGCCATGTTGGAGGAGCAGCAGAGAGGCCAATGTGGTTGGAGTGGAGTCTTGGAGGGAGAGGAGTAAGAGTTGAGATTGAGGAGGTAATGGGTACTGGGGGTTTGGTGGCCAGCATGCAGATCACGTAGAGCCATTGAGCCATAATCATGAGTTTGGCATTCACTCTGCAGTGGGAGCCATGGGGGGCAGGAAAGGGGTTTGAACAAAGTAGTGAAATGATCTTGCCTTGATTGCTATCTCAAGAAGAAATTATGGAGTGGAGGCAAGGTGGGAGCTAGGCTGTCTATTATAAGACTATTCCATAATCCACACTGAGATAGGGTTGATTGTTCTAGGATGTGGTAGTAAAGATGGTGATCATTGGGTTCTAGGTACATTTTGAAGGAATATCCTATTGGATTGAGGATGGATTAGAAGTGGGCATGAGCAAAAGACAGGCTCAAAACAGACTTGGAGATTTTGGCTTCCATGATTGGAAGAATATAGTTAACCATAATTTAAGATGGGAAAGACTTTAAGTGGAGTAGACTTGGAGTGAGAAGGTCAGAACTTCAGTCGAGTGGTCTAGACATCCATATGGAGATTACAGATAGGCAGCAGGGTAGATTTCTTTTAACAGAGAAATTTGGGAGTATTGCCATTAAGTAATGCCTAGAGAAGAACAAAGACATGTCATTGGAAATCACATAAAGAGAATGCAAAGACAGGCCACAGTGTGAGAGAAGGTGTTTGCAACTTGTATAACTAACATGAGACTACAAATCAGTATGAAAAATGGACTGCTCCAAAGAAAATGGATAGAGACTTGAACAGACTCTTTGCACAAGCAGGTAGGCATATGAGCAGGAAACAAATGAACAAGTACACATTAGTAATCAAGAAAGGCAAAATAAAACACAAGAAGATATTACTAGAGAAGTCTTCTGTATGCTCTCAGGGAATGGAAATGGTTGCTGCTTTTAGAGCAGTTTGGCATTACCTAATGATACTGGAAATATTCACGGTGTGTGACTCAGCAGTTTCAGTCCTGGATATATTCATGATGTTTGCATATGTACACCAGATGTATACAAGAATGTTTTTTGTGGCATTGCACGTAATAGTAAAAAACCAGAAATGACCCAAATACTCATTGTCCATAGAGTAGACAAATTGTGCTCATCCAGCGGGATATCATAGGGCAGTAAAAATACTGTTCAACTAAGTAATGCAGGTGAATGAAATCCTAAGTTTATCTAGCAGAGGAAGCTAGACAAAAAAGAATGCAAAACCAAGCAAAACTAATGTTTAGAAATACATAGGCAATAAAATTTCTTTTAAAGAAAAAAATGCAAGGAGTTCTTACTATGAGTGAAAATCAGGAGAGCCATCACCCCTCAGAGATGGAGAGCTGTGATTCGGAAGGATACACTAGGCTCTGGGAGAGAGCGGGCAGTGTTAACATTTGTTGACTTAGGTGATGGTCACCTGAGAGTACTATATATGTAGTAATGGCACCCTTTATATTTACCTAGTTGTCTTGTTCATCCTGAGGCTTACTCTAAGGGAACAGTGTAAAGGAAGTGAGTCAGTGTTTGCATGGACAAGAGATGTGTCCATGATCTGGAGTGGAATTCACTATGTTCTGGTCACTGCTGTTCATGGAGCTTGCAGTCCTGTAAGAGTGATCGAGAATGTATACAGGAGCTCGAGGATGGCAGCACACATCAGGGATAAGGACGAAGGCTGTGAAGTCAGAGACCTGTGTTTCAACCCTGGATCTACTCCTCATCAGCTGTGTGATTTTGAGCAAGTTACTTGACCTCCCTAAGCTGTGGTTTTCTTCTTGGTAAAATGCAAAAGATAGTATCTGCCACAGAGTTATGGCCATATAAAATGCTTGGTACATAGTAACTAGTGCCTTAAAGTATTAGCTGCTTTTAGAAGTAGCTAATAGAAAGATACGAAACATGAACTAGACGTTATCATGCACACAGGTACAATGTGCTCCTCACAGCTTAAAGAAAGGGAGGATACAGTATGTTGGGGGCATGTGGGAAGGTACTGTACTGTGGAAGATGTTTTCTGAGCCATCGCTCACTTTGAATAGGTTGGAGGGAGGGATTCAGGCACTCTACCAGAGGGTACAGCACGACCAGGGTTGTGGAGGCAGGGGTGTGCAACCCCTGGACTGGAGTGGTTTCCAGAAGTGTTTGCCCAGCATCATGGGTTTCAGTTTTTTAAATTTATTATTTTAGTAAAAGAGTCTTTACTCTTTTAAGAGTAAGAGTAAAAGACATGAACTTTGCCTTTAACACAGTTACAACCATGTGCTGTTTTTTGGCACATCCATTCTTTGTTAGGTGTCTGGACCCTGAAGGCATTTATACTCATGAACCTTAGACTGTCACTTGGGCAGAATGTGAAATAGCATGAGGAAAGCATGGGAAACTTGGATAGGATTGGATCATGGAAGGACTTGAATGTCATGCCAATGATGTTATACCTTTGCAGGTAAGTAGGGAACCATTGAAGGGTTTTGAGCAGAATGTTGATGTATTAATAGGGTTTGTCTGTCAGGATGATCTACATTGAATCTGGGGAGATTTATTAGGAGGCTTTGGCAGTGGCCCAGTGAAGAATAATAAAAGACTTGAACTAGATTGGGGCCATGAGCATACAAAGAAGAGGGTGGTTTGACAGCTGCTCTGGAGGCTGACTAAATGCCAACTGGTAACTGATATGAGGTGTTGATTGAGAACAATTGTACCAGTGACAGAAGGGGTTTGGAGGTGGGAATAAGTGTGGGCCCAAGAGGCATTTAGTGGTGATATAATGAATTTGAAACGGGAAGCTTTCTGCTCACACTCCTCAATAGAGTGGCTAAAAAGTTGGTTCATAAAAGACTCAATGTCTTTTCACCTAGTTTTGAACTTTTTTTTGCAAAGCTTCTATGAATAATATAATTGTGTTTGACATCCCAATGACTTCATGCAGTTATTGTCCTATGGTGGCCTTTACTTGGCCCAGTGCAGTTAGTTCTAGCTTTTGGTAGTTGTCGGTAAACCAAGGATGCTGGCTGTGGGATGGGGGTGTTGAGTACACAGAAGTATTAGCCTGGACTAGTGACAAAGAAGGTGGGAGCATCTTGGGTTTATTCTGAATTGCACTGAGAAAGCTGGGTCCTGGGGCTGGTGGCTGGAGGCTTGCCTCACTTGGCAGTAGCTAGATGGACAACAAACCCAGACTCGCAAACATGCTTCGCCCAGCCTGGGATTTGGCAAACTTGCCGCATGCCGGCTGGGAGGCTTGGCTCGACAGCCGACCTACATGTGCACCTGTGATGGTTCTCTTAGGTGAACAGTTTGCAGTGCTTCTACTTGCTAGTGAGAATTCGACCCAGAATAAAGGTCATGCAGTGAAGAATTCTGGAGTCTCTTACACAAGAGGGAGGCCTGGTTCACAGAAGTGGCTCCAGAAAGTCTTTATAAATTGTAAGATAGCAGTTGTGAGTGATCGAATGATGCTTAAGCCTAGCCTATTTGAGATCAAATTAATGTTATACTTGTCTTTTTTAACAGGCTGGAAGGTTGCTTTAGGGCTTCATATATAATGAGTTGATATGGTAACAAAATGCTCAAGTTTTAATACTTAGGAATTCATAGGTTTATAGTTTGTATCTTTGCTTATGGCTTTCAGTTATGTTGGTTTTGTTTTGTTTTTGATGGTGAAACCTAAGTAGCAAACTTATTCATATAGCCCTAATTCCATTGAAAATGTGCTGCCAGTGGATCATTTGTTACATAATATAATTTCCATTCTACACTTTTTTAAATTAATGTTAACTATATTGCACAGTCATAAAACCCTTGCATAATCTTTGTGATTGACTTTATAAAGTGTATTTATAGAAAATTCTGATTAAAAAATTAATCTGCCTAAGCCTTTTGCTTTAGATATATTTAAGGCACACACGTGAGTTTATTTCAAACACATTAATAGAATTTGCTTGACTGTTTACTTCTCAGTTTGAATGACTTGTGCTCTAGTTTAGGATCACTGACCTTCTTGGAAGATTTAAAGTTGCTCATAAAATGTTAAGACCTTTGATTAGAAATTTAAAATCATGCCTTGAATTTTATGCCTACACGTAGGAAATTTATTTCTGAGAGCTGGCTTGTGTCAGCCTGAACGAGGCTCCTTTTAGGGTTTTTGGTGTCATGAGCTGTGGCTTCTAGGCAGGTGGATTTGGGATGTTGGTTCAAGCCCCGTTGGGGCCGAATGACTTGGATTTACATGGTATCTGTTAAAAAACCAACAATTTCTGAATGTTCCTCAGGCGGACTCTGCAGTTGTTAGTTCCTCAAGATCCCTTTCTGCTCTCTCACCTTCTTGCTCATCTGAACTCTCATGACTTTGAAGGGGGTGTCTCTGTATCTGTGTGTTTCTCTTTGTATTGGTGGTTTCTTTGTTCCAAGGAAGAACCTATTTCCTGTTTCTAATGCTCTGTTCAGAAACTCCACGCTCTGCCCCGAAATTGGCTGTCACCTGAGAGATGTCAGAACAAAGCAAGTAGCAAAGCTGTTTGTTCCAGCCCTGACTTTCGGGGAATGATGAACACGCGCATCTTTTGGGGGATGATGAACACGGGCATCTTTGGCAGACAGATCTCAAGATGGCTTGATCTTTCCCAAATGGGTTAGTGTAACCCAGGGATCTCACTTGAGTTCTGGTGACAACAGCTTTACCATCAAATTTTCCTTAGGGGATATCTCTTGAGAGGGAAAAGCCTCTTAAAATGGAGAGCTTTTATGAATTTTATTACTAGTTTAATCTGTATTCTTAAAGGAAATACCTCATCAGATATTGACAATATAGACCATCTGTCTAAATAGGAATATTTTTCTGTAAGCCAATGACAGCCTTACCTTTTTCTCAGATTAACATTCTGGCTTTGTGGGCCAGACATGTTTCAATGTTAGATTGCATCCTTGATTGTTTTAATTTACCTCAGGGCAGAAGAATAATGCTAAAAAAAAGGGGGGGTTCTTTTAAATAAAAATGGCAGCAATTGAAAGCATATTGGAGGAAAACATACCTGGTGTAAAAACTACTATGCAGAATGTTTAAAGGTTTTAAGACTAAAGTTTATTTTTCTAAAACCAGTAGACACCATTTAAGCTTGGTGGTCATAAACTGTTCTAGGGCAAGGGTGACATCTTCACTCAAGATGTCCCCTGCGTCTAATGTAGTACCTACAGATGGAGGGTACACAGGTATGTTACAGAGTAAAAGTGTTAGGTGGGGATGGGCATGCTTTGCTGTTTCTTCCTCGTGAGTGGTCTTGTTGCATCAGGGTCTTTGTGTCTGAAGTGCCAGGAGCTCTTCTTGTTCTCTGTTGGTTTCTCTTGTTTCTTGTAATTACTGCTTGATCCTGCAGAACCTGAGTTTTAAAGAATGAGCTAAAAATAGACTTGTCACTGTAAGTGCTTCCTTGCATCTGCTTTTTTCCTGGGTTCCTGCAAGGTTGACCAGCTTTTCTTGAAGTTGCACATCAAAAACAGTTGGAGAAAGAAGCATCTGTTTCGTCAACATTTCCAGCTTAGAAAACTGTCAGACTTTAACCTTTTTTTTAACCAAGTATGTGCTTGCAGAGCAGTGGTAATTGTGTCGGTGTGGTGAGGGTTGGGTGCAGCCGTATAGAGGTTGCTCAGGCCTGGCTAATCTTTTTGGGTTGCCTGTCATGCCATATGCAGGGTTTACCCAGAGACACAGCGTCCTCCAGGCAAGTGTCTGTGGCGCCTTGTTTTCTGTTGGGTCGTTTGACTTTTTAAAAAAAAAAAAAAAAAAAAATTTTTTTTTAACATTTATTTATTTTTGAGACAGAGAGAGACAGAGCATGAACAGGGGAGGGGCAGAGAGAGAGGGAGACACAGAATCTGAAACAGGCTCCAGGCTCTGAGCTGTCAGCACAGAGCCGGACGCGGGGCTCGAACTCACGGACCGCGAGATCGTGACCTGAGCTGAAGTCGGACGCTCAACCGACCAAGCCACCCAGGCGCCCTGGGTCGTTTGACTTTTTTTTTTTTTTTTTTTTTTTTTTAATTTATTTATTTATTTTTGGGACAGAGAGAGACAGAGCATGAACGGGGGAGGGGCAGAGAGAGAGGGAGACACAGAATCGGAAACAGGCTTCAGGCTCCAAGCCATCAGCCCAGAGCCTGACGCGGGGCTCGAACTCACGGACCGCGAGATCGTGACCTGGCTGAAGTCGGACGCTTAACCGACTGCGCCACCCAGGCGCCCCTCGTTTGACTTTTTAAACGCTAAAGATGCACTAGATGCTAGCAGAGTCTGAAGCTGATTCCTCCTAGGTTTGCTCAGGATCCAGTGGGAGAATACTGGCTTGGGGTTCAGAGCAGAATGTGGGTCCCAGCCTCCACTGCCTTCAGCTGAATTATCTTGGTCCAGTCTCCTGTTTTGTCACATAGGAAATGGGAGTGATCACGCCTGCCTAATGCATATGAAGAACCTGGTACACAGTGTCTGCCTGAAGAAGTGATTTTGAGGGTGAAAGTAGGCAGCAGTGTCCTCTTAGACCCCCACATAAAAGTACATGTGTTTCATTGTTTTTAATGGCTTTTACTTAATCTCTCTTGGGCCCTGTTGCTGTCATTCTCTCCAACCCCTGCTGTGAATGAACACTCCCAATTGAGAATGTTAGAAATTAGAACCCCAGTTGTCATTTCCTCAATTCCCCTTTGGTTTTGATGGTTGGGGGACCTTTTAAAAATACTTTTCAGTGACACCATAACCTTATCTTTTGTTTCTTTTATTTTTTTAGAGAGAGCGTGAGCAGGGGGAGAGGGGCAGAGAGAGAGAGAGAGAGAGAGAAAGAAAGAAAGAATATCTTAATCAGTCTTAATGCAGAGCCCTGCATGGGATTTGATCCCATGACCTTGGGATCATGACCTGAACCAAAATCAAGAGTTGGACACTCAACCGACTGAGCCACACAGGCAACCCTAACCTTATGTTTTACCTGCATAAATAAGAAGCCTCCCTCCTGGGCTTTTAGGAAAGACGTAGGAGGTGTGATGTACAGTCTCATTATAGAAAGATAATTAATTCTACTGGTTTTTGCCAAAGGATGCTTATTAGTATATTGAGACATAGCATTCAGAATAATTTACTAAATATGTTTTGTGATTGTGACATCTCTTCCTTCTTTACACACATATAAATCTGAGTAAACTAATTCATTTAATTAAAACTGTAAAATTTCTATTTTTAATATAATTTTTATGGTATATAGTTTGAAAAGTACTGAAGGGTGTGTGTGTGTGTGTGTGTTTGAATAGGGATATTTTTTGAAAACGTTAGTTTTATATTTGAAGTTTCCATCCTTACCTCATCCCTAGCTTCCCAATTCCTCTCTACAGAGGCAACAACTTCTATGTTTTTAAAAACTAAACAATCTGTATTTAATCATGGTTTGATGCTCAGGTGTATTTGCCCTGTCACTTGTGGCCTTTTGGCTCAGGCCAGGAGCTTATGTACGTGGACTCTAACTTGTGGTTGTGAATTAGAGGACCCTCGGAGCAGGTTACACACTAGGTGTGCACTTGGGTGTCAGCAGAAATGAGGATTGTAGCTTCTGTGATGATACTTCTTACTCGGTGTAATCAGCTTATGGAGCCGGTGTTTCCGTGGCTTTTGAGTGTCTCAATTCCCATGTCTGTGATTTTTCCATTTTCCAGTTGCAGCATGAGAAAGCCGAACTAGAACAGCATCTCGAACAAGAGCAGGAATTCCAGGTCAACAAACTGATGAAGAAAATTAAAAAACTGGAGAATGATACCATTTCGAAGCAGCTTACATTAGAGCAGGTAAGAATCTATAGTTTTCTCAATACACTTTTTTCCTCATATTATTCTCCCTCACCTTATTATTTTTGGCCTCAGATACCCTGGGGCATGTGAGTGAAAAATATTTTTCAGCTGTTTCTTCCCACAGTGGAGACTTCATTTTTGTAGTAAGATTGACAAGTCTGTGGAGCACCTGCTCTCTCTGTCTCACACTTTCTCTTTTTTTAACTGCAATTAATAAAGTTTCTGGAGATATACTGTGATGTACTGACTTACAGGTAGGAAATGTTAGGTTCCTTTTACAAAGGGGGAACAATGTGTTTTTAACCACAGGATAGATTGTGTGAAAGTTCCTGAGACAGTGTTGCTGTGGAACTAAAACTTTTTTTTCAGGGATTCTTGAGAAGAGGCAATTAGCATTTTTCTTCTTTGAATTATTAGCAATATGATATGAACACTATCTTTTCCCAATGTGATTTGTTGGTACAGATATGGAGGCATAGATTTGGTTGCTTATCCTGACTCAGCCTCTCATTAGTTGTATGACCTTGCATTACCTTCTCTGGGCCCAGCTTTTCCATTTGTAAACAGAGAAGGGCAAACTAAAATCAGGAATGGCGAGCTTAACCAGGTACAAAAGGTGGCAAGTCATAGTGTACAATCCCTTTGTCCACTGCCCTCTGCACATGTTGGTGTTTGAGCCGGGTCCTCGCCTTGGGAGTCCAGACTGGGTCTTGTGCTCCTTCAACACACAGAACTGTGGGCAGCCATTGTCAGCCCATCTGCGTTAGTATGTTGACAAAAGTACCTGTTATCCCTAGTCTAGATGCTCCCTAATGCTTTTGCCCCAATCGAATGTCCTGAAATTTTACTTTCCCTAAGCTAATTATAAGAAGCTGACCATACTGTACAGCGATGTGGTTTCCATGTAAAATTCAGTGTATTGACGAAGGTCTTTTAGCTCTTTGTAATTTCAATCCTGATTGTCAGTTTGACGGTTTGGCTAAGCCTTTCATGCAAAGTTGTCTGATTTATCCCGACTTTAGGGTCTTTCTCTGTATCTTAGTTCATGCTGACTGATTGTGAAATCTACCCAGGGCCGTTCTAGTTCCATTATTTTACCTGAGAACGAAATGGTGATGGGAATGTCAGGTTTGGGAAGAAGTCCAGGTTGGCTTTAAACTCATCTAACTGACTTTTGTTTTCTGTGTTATTCTTGTATCTCCCTGTATCAAAAGAAAGGGATGTCACTGGGTTTTCTAAGATTGTGAATAATGGTCCTAAAAACATTTTTCTATCCCTTCCAGGTAAAAGAAAAAAAAGGTCTATTTTCAAAGGTTGGCTATTTGATATACATCCAGAGTAATCTATATTTACCATTCATCTTTGGAATTCAGATGCAGTATCTAAATTTGGAAAAATCCACATGCTGTTGGAAAACATTTTGTTCCAGAGTTCACCTGTTTAATTCCTAGGATAGGGGACAACCAGTTCCGTTCAAGTTAAAGCTTTGAAGATTCTTGTTGAAGGTCTCTGACACACCAAATACTTGTTACTGATACTTGTTCATCAAGAGCTGACCAAGTGAAATTCTCAGTGCTTTGTATTGTGAGAACTTCATTTGGTCACAGCGTTCATGGTGATGGCTGAGTGTAATGGCTTCTTTCTTGTATTTGCAGAAGTTCTTAAGGAGTCTGTGGGACAGGGGCTGTGATCCAGGGTTTAGTGTGGCCACAAGGTGGAGGTAGTGGTCTGGCATCAGAGAGAGGACAGTTTGGTCTTCTTGTCTATGGGAGAGAGAGAACGAGTTGTTGTACTGTCTAAGGGCTCCAGCGACTTTCATAATGGAAACCCTTTAAAATGATTCCAAGGCATACATTCTTGCCAGGTTAATGACTTAATACACATTTAGGGTTATTTCAGACCTCAACAATTAAGAAATGGATTTCCACAATGGAATATATGCATTGTAAAGCCCTATCCTGAAAATAAGCCTCAGATCTGGGATGTAAAGTTTCTATTTAACATCTTTAAGTGTTTACTTATTTTTGAGAGAGAGTGCGTACATGCGTGCACACGAGTGGGAAGGGGCAGGGAGAGAGGGAGACACAGAATCAGAAGCAGGCTCCAGGCTCTGAGCTTTCAGCACAGAGCCCCACACGGGGTTCAAACCCACAAAGGATGAGATCATGACCTGAGCCATAGTCGGACACTTAACCGACGGAGCCACCCAGGGGCCCCTCAAGGTCCTGATTTAATTAAGATGAGAAACTGCCCCCACCCCGACCCCTGCTTTGTTTTAGTATGTCCAGGATGATTAAATGTTGGGGATCTTTTGCTGTATTTTGTTTAGCTACAAATAATTTTAGTCAATGCTTAGGCGGGAGCAGTTTTTTCCCCTCCAGTAGAAATAAATCTCTGTTTCTATGAATGTGATCTGATCCTCTCTTAGGATTATCATCCATATGATATACTATATGTCACAGTCTCTGTTATAGAATATATTCTGTATCATAGGTTATCAGAAGAGCAAAGGCATGTACTATATTATGTATTATATAGATTTATATGTAGTACATGGCTTTGCTCTTCTGACAATAAACATAGTTTTTAAACTGTAAGCTATTTGAAGGCAATTATCCCATGTGTCTTATGGTATACCACTGCTTTGCTGGAAGAGTTTAAGTGTAGATTTGGCCAGGTAACTGTCATTTGTGTTTTGGAAGGAGGTACAGTATAGTGTTCAGGGCCTGGATACTGGATTCAAGAGGAACTGGATGTGAACCTGGTTCTTCTGCTTAATATCTTAGTTCACTTTTCGGGGGTGGGTAGTAGTGGTGGTAGTGGCTTTATTGAGATATGATTCACATACCATAAAAATCATCCATTTAAAATGTACAACTCATTGGCTTTTAGTATATTCAGAGTTGTGTAGCCAAAACCGCAAACAATTTTAGAGCATTTTCATTACCTCAAAAAGAAACCCTGTACCCTTCAGCTGTCACTCTGAATTTCCCATTCCCTTTAAGCAGCCACTACTCTGTATTTGCTCATGCTGGATACTCAATAAAAATGAAATCATATATAGTATGTCATCTTTTGTGAGTGGCTTCTTTCATTTAATAAAAGGCTTGTATCCATGTTATAGCATGTATCGGCACTTGACTCCTTTTCCTGATTGAATAATGTTTCACTGTGTGGATATATCCTATTTTGTGTATGTGTTCATCATTTGATGGACATTTTGGGTTGTTTCCATCTTTTGGTTATTAGGAATAATGCGGCTGTGAACATTCACGTACAGTTTTTCATGTGGATATATGTTTTCATTTTTCTTGGGCATATACCTAGGAGTGGACTTGCTGGATTACATGGTAACTCCATGTTTACCTTTTGGGGAGAGTGCTAGACTGTTTTTCAAAGTGGCTGTGCCATATTGATTATAGCATCCTGGTAAATGTGAACTGGTATCTCATTGTGGTTTTGTATTTCCCTGGTGACTAATGATTTTGAGAATCTTTTCATGTGCTAATTGGCTATTTTTTATATCTTTGAGAAAAATGCCCATTCAGGATCATTTTATTATTGAATTCTAAGAGTTCCTTATATATTCTAGGTACAATTCCCTTATCACATATATCATTTGCAACTCACATGCCAGGGGATCCTCACTGTAGACTAGGATTAGTCTGGTCAACATGACTTTAGTCTTTTATGTTTTGTTTCATTTTGTTTTTTTAACTGGTGGTCACTGCCTGCAAACCCTTATTTGAGAATTTTTGTTTAAACATGGTCATTGTTTGTCTCTTATTTGGAATTCACATTTTCTTAGGAGACAGTAAGAATATCTAGAACTTGGAATATTCTTTTAGTGTCAAGATATCTTAATCTTGAATGTTTTCTGCCAACCAGGAAGAGTTTTTATTATTTCTCTGGAGAAAGATAACTAGCATCAAAAGGTAGTCCACACTAGCCTATTTATTAAGTGAAGTTCAACTCAGCAGCTCTGGAGGGCCCTCTGTGCACTTGGCATGGAAAACTATGGGAAAGAAGAAAATAGTGGCCATAAGCAGGTGCACTAGATACTTAATCATTGTTAGGTAGTACAACAGAAAAAAGTGGAATAAGTTAATGGAGAATTAGTCCCATAATTCAGCTAACATTTACCTCGTGAACAGGATTGCCTGCCAGGTACCAGATGCCTTACTCTTTTTCTTTTCTCTAGCTGGCATAGTGAGTATAGTTTTCTCTGTTACTTCTGGAATTTGGTCCATCATCTTTTATCTGAGCTATATCCTGTTCCCAAAGCAAAGACACTGTTTGTCTAAAACTGTATTCAGAATTGGATGGCAATTTCATTCATTAGGATCCATTTTTTTAATCTATCTGTATTAAAGTTTATTTAAGTCATGTCTTCAACCGGTATGGGGCTCGAACTCACGACCTTGAGATGAAGAATTGCTTGCTCTTCTGACTGAGCCAGCCAGGCACCCCTCATTAGCATCCGTTTATAAACATCGTATCCCATGTAGTTCTTAGGGAAACTCTCACCTTGGTTCAAATCTTCCTTCCATCTGAATAAACTGTATGCCTTCAGGCAAGCAATTGAGCTCTTTTGTGAAATAGACATTAGTACCTAATTCCTAGGTGTGTTGAGGGGATTAATGTTGCATCCTGCCCTTCCTCACACTACATGCATATTGAAGTTCTTCATTCCTCCACTCAGAATCCTTCCAGTGTGGACTGCACAGCAAGAGATAAGTTAACATGGCAACCCAGTACACTGATGTTTTTGTACCCGTATATATGACTGGGACAAGTTCCATAAGACAACATTTCTTTTGATTCTCTATTGAATTCCATTTCATTTTTAGCAAAATGTAGGTCACAGTGGACTAATTTCACAATCCAATAATGGTTCATGATCTGCAGTTTGAAAATCATGTTCTGCTGTGTGCCATGCTTTCTTGCCCCCACATCTCCATGGATCTGTTTCCTCTGCCTGGACCGCTTTTCTCCCTCGCCTGCCCCATTGTCCTTCATCTTACCTGACTTTCCTCCTCCAGGCAGTTAGGGGCGTTTGCTGTAAAAGTATTTACATAATGATCACTATTTCTCTTGTAATACTTGGTACACAAACAGCAACTAGCAAACAATTATACGAAGTGTTTCTTCCCTATAAGTTTTCTAATAAATTGAAGGAGGGAAAGCACAATGTTGACCTCACCACCGTATCCTGGTGACTCACATCTATTAAGCTCTCCAAAAATGGTAGCTGCTGCTGTTAATAATGAAAGTTTCCATCTAATTACTATGGTACTTTACCCTACCCATTTTCCAGGAAAATGAGAATGCATATTATTTGAGCCACAAATGTCTCACCACCTTCCTTGACCTTGTCTCCTCAATTTATGAGTCAGAATGCGCTCAAGTGTCATTTGTGACCCAGCCCCTTTGGCTTTCTTTTGTGCCCATGCTATAGTTAGTGCACATTTGTATGGTACATATCCTGTATTAATTCAGCACATCTTTGTTATGTGCCTGCTCTCTGCACAAACTCTGCTAACAAAGATGATGTTAGGTCCCAGCCTCATGCAGTCTGATCTCCTGTTCCAGGAAGGCCAGTGAAGAGGGATGCTGTATGCATGGCTGTGGTGGAGGGGAGCAGTGAGGCCTCTGTGGTGGCCCCGACCCCCTTTCCCCTACAACCACGGGAGACACCCCAAAGCTCCTTGGCACCGGGTTTAATTATTTGTTAATGGACACACGTGGTTGGATAGATCTAAATCCAGCCTTGTTGCGGAGAAGGAGAGACTGAGAGGAGACAATGGGAGAGAAGACTTGCAGTAAAAAGTGAGTGTCAGCACTGTGTGGAGCAGAGATACTGGAGACAGAGAAGAGAGCTCATGAAGAAGATGTGAAATTGAATCCTTCCTCTTTGCTACTGGGCAAGGAAAGAGAAGGAGTTGCATCTTTGGTGTCTTTGAGGGCATAGTTTATCTTTAGAGTCAGCATTTTGCATGAGGCAACCACGTAGCTGTAGGCCTCAGTGGTTACCTTCAGCCTGGCAGCATCAGGTGCTTACAGAGGCTTGACAAGACCCCAGCTTACAGGATCATTGCAGAGGTGACACCCACTTATCCTGGTGTCTCTCACCATCTGTAACCAGCAAATGCAGAGGCTGGGGTTTAGAGTGATGCATTTCAATCCTTAGGACAAGATTTAATTTTGTTCTTTTTTTTTTTTTTTTTTTTTTAAGTGAAACAAGGACACATTTAGTGTATTTTAAGTTCTATTAGGAAGAAAGGAGGGGCACCTGGGTGGCTCAGTCGGTTGAGCATCTGACTCTTGATTTCAGTTCAGGTCATGATCCCAGGGTCATAGGATGGAGCCCTGCATTGGGCTCCATGCTGAATGTGGATCCAGCTTAAGATTCTCTGTCTCCCTCTCCCCTTCCCCTGCTTGAGCATGTGCGCACGCGCGCTCTCTCTCTCTCTCTCTCTCTCTCTCTCTCTCTCTCAAATAAAAATTGAAAGAAAGAAAGGAAAGTTTTAGGTTTCCAACTCTTAGAATAGTTGCTCTTAGTCAAGGATACAAGATGGCCTTTCTGACTTACTTGTATACAAAATAATTCATTCAAAATACAAACCAGTTTTGCATCTTTGGTTGATCTTTTTTTAGTTGCTGTGGAGCCAAGGTATTTTTAAAATTCACAGGGAATGTGGCCCTACTGGGTTCTATTAGAATTCCATTCACATTAACTGCTGCCCTTGCAGATTCTGGCAGTGCGAGGAATCTGGGTAGTACCTGCTGATTTCTGTGTGCCGTTTTTCCCCCCAAAGAACAACCATGTTACTTGGGGTTTACTTCCATTAAAGAGATGAAATTTAGTGACCACTGCATACTTTGAAATTTGATTTCAAGTGCTAATCTCAAATTATGGAAATCATGGGAGTTTTTAATTAAATGTTTATATGAAAATAATCTATTGCTCTTTCAAGAAAAATTGGAAGACACAGAAGTACACAAATGATAAAAACATTACCTGGATTACAATCCACCCCTCAAATAACTACTATTCATATTTCTTCTTCATCTTCCCCCTTTTTTTCTTTGTTCTTCTTTTAAAAAAAACTGTAGGGTATTACAATTTGCTACCCTGATTTTATTTTTTAATAAAACATCATAACTTGTGCCTGCACATTTATGCAAAATGCATTAGGGTACAGCCAGACGTAATCATAGTAAATCCTGAAGTTAGCTGGGTGGCAATTTGATTGTAGCAAATCCTTGAGGGTGTTTGGGTTGCTTGAGAAGCCTGGGTACAAGCGTCTTACCTACTGCTTATTTGGGAAATCTGGGAAAAAGCCTCAAAGCATAACTGAAAAATTAGTGGAATTTTGTGCCTTGAAAGCAAGCAAGCTGGGGGCACTCCTCCAGTAGTCAAAGGAAGCATCAGTGGGCTCTCTTTTCAGTTGATTTGTAATCCAGAAAACAGGATGTCATGAAGCCAAGGATGTCATGAAGCCAACTGAGAGGTCCCAACTCCAGACTTGGGAAAGTAAACTCTGAGTTCTGTCAGGGACACAGATAAGGAAGTCTTTCTGCAGGATATGGGGGAAAAATCCCTCAATTTCTTTGCTAGATCTCATTTCAATTAAGTAGAAAAACGCACTGTGTTTCATCTTGTTAGACTTTATTTTGAAGTATCAGATAACACCTGCTATGTGGATCAGTTGGTGCAAATGATGTTGCATAGTGGCAGGGAAAAAATTCAAAATGTGTTTCCTGTGTAAGGAAAGAGATACCTCCCCATGATCCAACAGTGTATTTCTGGTCATGCATGTATGTATGTAAAAACTCTCGCCAGTTAAATTGAAGTCCATTGGTATGTTACAGTAAGGGCAATAACATCCAGAGAGTACTGTACTCAGACTTTCTCGTTGCTTGTGATTTTGAGATGCATGAAATCTGTTTATGACCAGAGCAGTAATTTGGTTGATGACTTAGAAAGGGCATTTCCTTAGCTAAACATGCATGGCTAATGAATGAATGTCTAAGTAAATCCAACATCTCTGCGTAAGGAAGTGGGATGGATGCAGTAATGACTTTTCATGGCAACTTCCATTTTGGATAAAGCATATCAAGAGAAGTTTCCCTAATGTTATTTTCTTAAGCTTATTTTAGATAATGGACTGGTGGTTGCCACTGATGTGATACTGTATCTACAACATACACTGTGTTACGACTTCTTTCCCAGGTCTTCTCCACTGCAGTCTGGATGTGGCAAAAGAATGTACACCCTGTTCCATCAATGGTACTTATGTTAAAAGTCCCCTAGAATTATTTACCCACTATGCAAATTTGTATATTATCCCGGTTAAGTGATGAAAACTTAAGTCCAGAAACCATATGAATCTGAATAATTCTGTGTGTGTTTTTTTTTTTCATAAAAGGCCTTCATTTCTCAACATCACTGAATAAAAGTTTTAAACTTTAATAAAATTTATTAAACTGGTAAAATGATGAAATAATGTCATTTTTACATGTTAATATTGATGCGATATTAATATTGTCCTGAAGTTCAGTTCATCAGAAAACAAATCTAATTTTTATAGGAGAAGTCTTTGAGAAAATATATTTGGAAGCTGTAGTATAGAAGGTTGACTCTGGGTTATCTGGAAAATTCTCAGAGTATTTCAAGTAGCTGACACTTCACTATTATCCTCTGAGATTTTATTGGCTTATTCTGGATTTTGTATATATAAATTATCATCTTCAGTTAATGGATGTACTGTTAAATTGTACTGGGAACTTTCACTTTTAAGATCAGACATCTTTAAATTTCTTCTGTTACAAAAATAGTAAGTGTTCATTAAAGAATTGGGTGGGAGCAGGAAAAGGCAGGAAGAGAAATTATCACCAATATTCTGTTCACCCAAGGGGCAGCCCTAATTATCTTGCTGTATAGTTCTTTATGTTTTTTTTTTAACATCTTTTTCCTTTTTTTCCTCTATCAGTATATTCCTGATGTACATAGATTTTTCCCTTGTGATTTTGACTTCTTGGACTTAAAAGTGAGCAGCCTTTCTCTCCTTTTTTGTTGCTCTTCACTGACCAGCTTCCCTCGGTTCTTATTTGGCTTTGCATTACACTAGCAGTGGTGATGACCTAGAACTTGGTTTTAATTTTGAAACCAGCCTGCAGCTTGGTTAATCAGATAGGTACCTGGGGGCTCGGTGGTTTATGAACACCTGTCTTAACTCATCTGTAATAAAATCTGTAATAAAAATTGGCAGTTCGGTTTCTTAAAAAAAAAAAAAAAATTTTTTTTTTTTCTTCAGAAGGCAAGGGTCAGATATCTTCCACCTAGGAGGAGCATTGTCAGGGCTGAGCAAAATTCCAATGATTGCCTGAACAGACACCAAGAGAGGCACTAACAGAGTGTTTTTAAGTTTTACTCCATGTCTGTCGCTTTAATTTGCGAACAAGGCTTTGCCACAGAGTAAGGACCATGATGTATTATTATACTCAACTCTTTTAATGTGAGTTGCCCCTGATCTGTTTTAATAGCCCCCTCATGAATCCTGTTCTTTCCTATGTCTATGTAAAACCTTGATTAACTCGAATGTATTGGCAAAGTAGGATGGGATGAGATCTTTTATTGGCTCTATTCCTTGTAGTAGAAACAAAAGGGTCTTATCCCATTGGGGCTGCTAGAACAACATAGACTGGCTTTGTTTCTCATTTCTCATGGTTCTGGAAGTTGGATCTGGATCCTGGTGTGATGGAGTCCCTATGAGGACCTTCTTCCAAGTTGCAGTCTGCCCACTTCCCCTTGTATCCTCATGTGGGGGAGAGCAGACAGCAGCAAGCTTCAGGGTCTCTCTTGACTTCTAGAAAGGACATGAATCCCATCATCAAGGGGGTCATGACCTCATGACATCAACTAAACCTAATCACCTCCTAAAGGCCCCACCTCCAAATACCATCACATTGGTGGTTAAGGCTTTACCATATGAATTTGGGGGGGGGGGGGGGGACACAAACATTCAGCCATTGAAAAAATACATTTTGTTTTTTTTTTTTTACTGTAATTTAGTCATTTTCTGAATATTTACTGTTATTTTCCCAAGTGGTTCTGTTGTATCTCCAGGGTCACCACTTTGAACATCTATAATGGTATTATATAACAAATTGATTGGCAATTGGGCTAAATTATCAATAGCCTTCAGATACTACCTAACTTGGAAAGTTCGGGGGGATTGTTGTGCTAATCCATAGTACCCACTTGTTTTCTTAGGATTTATCTTTCTCTTTTAGGAAAAAAAAATCTAGTCAACTAAGAGTTTGGTTAATATAGGTCTTCGAGGACTCTGTGATTTCCTTTTTATTTTATTTATTTATTTATTTATTTATTTATTTAAAAAAAATTTTTTTAAATGTTTATTTATTTTTGAGACAGAGAGAGACAGAGCATGAACAAGGGAGGGTCAGAGAGAGAGGGAGACACAGAATCTGAAGCAGGCTCCAGGTTCTGAGCTGTCAGCACAGAGCCCGACGCGAGGCTCGAACTCACAGACTGTGAGATCATGACCTGAGCCGAAGTCGGCCACTTAACCGACTGAGCCACCCAGGCGCCCCTGTGATTTCTTTTTTAAACATGGGGTACTCTCCTTACATTGTCACCACCTAAACTACCCTCTCCTGTATGTTGTAACAAACTGTGTGTCTGTGTTCTGTTTGTATGATAGCTCTTACTTCATGGGCATTTCCCTCTCTTTTATTATCTTGGATTAGTTGTAATGGGCTGCCTTCCAAAATTTGTTTTTTAAGCCATAGGTTTGGGGCTCAAAATATATTTTCCCATGGAAACAAGGATAATATTGTTAGACTAAAACTTTTTAATATAGATTGAACAAAGTTCACTAAGACCTTCCAAGATTCTAGGATTGAACACGATGGTTGTTAGGCCGAAGTTCTCCTGAGGCTTTTTGGCTAACCATTTCTTTCTCATACCTCTGCCCCCAGTGTCCCAGTTCTCTTTAAATCAGAAAATGCTGCAGTGAGAAAGAAGTGTGATGGTGTTTGGAGCCATCTCTCGGCCACCCCCTACCTTTTGCTTTTTTGGTAATGGGTCAGTATCTGCCCACTGAGAAGATACAGATAGGATGGGCTGTGAATTCAGATGAGCCAGCTAGATTTATTATACTCAAAGTTTATCCACTAAAGTTTCTATATTTATTTTGGGAACATAATAAGAACTCCTGGTCTGACATTAATTAACTTGCAATGGAAAGGAGAGCTACTGAAGAGAAGAAAAGAATTTGGCAGTCCATTGAACTGACTTAATTATAAAGCAGGCTTTCAAATGAGTATTATACAAATCCGTGATATCCATTGGTGCTGAGTGCTCGCAGAATCAGCAGTCAGAGTGGCTTGGGTTTGCCCGAGAATTTGATGTTGGCGATAGATGAATGGGCGCCTGTTGTACGAACACTGAATGTAAAAAGCCCTCAGGTATTACTAGGAAGGAGTTGGGGAGAGGATGACAGTTAGAGACCAGCATAAGGAAAGCAGTGTGTCACTGGGCCGATGTTTCCATTCAGGCAAGACTCTCTGACTTTCCTACTCTGTAAACTCAACATACACTGTCAGTTTTGAGGACTGTCTGGTATCAGGACAGTGCAAGCATGGAAAAATCTACTTCTGTCTGAATCGGCAGAGCTGGTATGTATGCTCTGGCTCCAGATGTATAGGTTGTGGAATTAGACAAGAGGTGGAAGGGCAACTCTGATCCAGAACTTAAGAGAGTATTAATCATAATCATAATTAATCATGATAATATCATTTCCTCTAACTTCTTTGCCCTTTAGTGTCAGAGCTCCTCAGCAATGCAGAAAAGTTGAGATTTTTAATTTTTTAAAAGCATTCATTCATTCATAATTCATTTATTGAAAAGTTGAGATTTTTTTAAAACTGAAAAAACCCTGAAAGACCCTACCCTTTCTAAGGCTTAAAGATAATGTGGACTCCTACAGCACTGCCCGCCTGTGTAATGAAACCCCTGCGTCTGAGCCGTTGAGCTGCGGCCTCCTGTGTCGTCTGCTTCGTGGAAGTAAGTTCATAGAGCATTGGTACAGCAAACCCAGCTTTCACAGGAAGCCTTGGTTCACTGAAGGCAGTAAATTGATAACTTGTAGCTCAACCAGTAGGTGCTGAAAAGAACCTGAGACTCACGTACCTTTTCTGCTTGTTTCTCCCGCTCTCTTACCTGTGTCGGCATCGTGTCAGACTCCTAAACTACCCTCTGCTCTGCTGCTCCCAAGAATTGTTGGCTCGCAAATCAGAATAACTTACCCTAAATCCTACTTTCCCTTCAGGATCCCCATAGTTGAGGGTTGGACAGGACCCAGTTCTTTTGGCCACCGTGGTGACTGCTCCCACTCCTATCCTGGTGATATCGCTTTGCCAGAGTCACACGATCTCCCAGGGCAGTGGTCCCTTGGCGCTGAAATGAAAGGATGGCCTTAGATGGTTCTCTTGCTCCCCCCATCTCTAAGGGTCTGGAGCTGAACTGGCTCAGACTGAAGACAGCTGCCATCTTAAGCCTCACAGAGAATGATAGTGGCTAGTCCTGGAGGGGACCACACAGGTCAGGTAGGCCAGGCTTCTCATTTAGTGGATAAGGATCTGCTCACAGCCACATGCTTAGTAAGTTGTACACGGGTAGAGACAGCTTTGTCTTGATTTTGCTTTTCAGAGTTATTGATTAGCATTATGCATGATTACTCTAAAATTAAAAGCAATTTGGTATAAGTTTACTAGGCATCCCTATGGTAAAACAATTCCTAGCTTGAAATTTTCCTTGCTTGCCAAGTACTCTCTATAATGCTTTTAGTTAAACATGGGAACAGGATCCTTACAGGGTAAATGCCTTGGAATTTTGTTTCTTTAAAAAAATGGCTGTAAATTGTACTTCAAAGCTTGGCTAAACATGTGGTCAGTGCAGAGAATCACGCAGTTTAATAGGTGTTCCATGAGCTGCTCCAGGGTTTCTCCCGGTTGCTGCAGGTTGAAAGTATCTGACATTCCGAAGAGCATTTGTGCATTCGCGTGCTCCCAGCTTCACTGCACAGAATGCTTCTGACTTGTTCTGAGTCCCCACCACCCTCCCCACCCCCATGCAGGGAAGGTATTTCTAAGCTGTATTTTCATTTGACCATGTGATCTTGGTTTATTCACTGTTAATAAGATCTGCTCTGGTTGCTTTAAAAGCCTACGGTTTATACATGGTACTGGTCTCATTTTACTGTGTACACAGGGACCTCTGATCAATGAGGAGTCTCTGTGACCTGCTAAGGACATCTTTGCAGCTGTGCAATCAGAAATAATTTGTTGACTCGGTGATTGAAAAAGTGAATTGCTACTGGTTGAAGAGACAGCACAGGGGCAGTACCATAGCCATTCTCTCTTAAAAAAAAATCTGTTACAATTATTTAATATCTCAAACATGTAGAGAAGTGTAAGAATGATATAACACATTCCCTCTACTGTGGCTGTGGAATTTAGCATTGCACTCTCTATCCCTCTTGCCAGCCTTGTTTTTCTTCATCTCTCTTTTGCTCTCCACCAAAGTATATAACTTATTTCACTTACTATCTATGCCCCCACTAAAATGTAAGTGTCATGAAGAGCAGAAAATTCTGATTTTTTGGTTCCCTGCCAGTGGCCTTGTTCACAGTATTCACATATTGTCCAGTATTGATTGATTAAATGAATTTTTCCATGTTTGCTTCTTTTCATGGAGTAGAGTGCATTTGGGGGTTTCCTTTGCAGCTGCATACTTTCCCCCAAATCAGATCTTTCTCTTCCCTACCTCCTCAGAAGTTACTAGTATTGTGCATCCTTTAATCAGTATGTAGAATTGTCTTGAGGTGTTTGAGTTCTTTATATACATGGTAATATAACCTTTCTGGTTTAACATTGAGCTACATGCAGAACCTGGGGGGGACAGACCCAGATAAATCCTGGTGTGAGTGGTAAGCACAGCTCCCCCAGACCCTCTTTAAAGAAGATTTTCGTGTGTCTTGACTAAATGCTGAAACAAGCAGTGTGATTCATGTACCAGAGGGCAATGAAGCATTCACATCAAAGAGTGAACCTGTCTCAGTATTCCTAGTTGAAATTTAAGAACTAGATGCGCTTAATGTGTCTGTGCCAGGAAACTGGCCATTTCTTTGCAGATTTCTCCAAGCGAGGGAGTCCTAATGGTCCAATCAAAAAACCTCATTAACAAGGTTTAAATGGCCTACTATTCTCAGTAAAACTTTTTCCCTTCCTTTAGTTGAGACGAGAGAAGATCGACCTTGAAAATACTTTGGAACAAGAACAAGAAGCACTAGTTAATCGTCTCTGGAAAAGGATGGACAAACTTGAAGCGGAAAAGCGGTTTGTTTAGTCTTGCTGTTCAGTACGGTGTGTGTGCATGTCTGGGGTGCTGAGCTGGGTGTGACAAGGATAACAGAAGGGGCATTGTGATGCCCTGGGTGATGCACTCATTCATTAATTTGCCAAACCAAAAAAGTGTTGACAGCTTTCTGAACTCTTCTCATGCTGGTCACCTCTTTATATTTCTCTCTTATCGTCCCAGTAAAATTTCCTTTCATTTGGGGTTAAAGGTTATGAAGAGATTAGCTAAGGTGCTATTTTTCACCTTTAAATTGTTTGAAAGATGGTTGCAATTTCAACTTTTTACCTTGTTGAACTGGCTCCCCCAGTTTTCTAAAGTGGTTAGGATGTATATTGTGTACAGTTAATGATTACACATCTCTAGAATGTATTTCAGAGGAAGGCTGAGATTTTAACAGGAAAATTATCGATTTTAAAACTTACTGTGAAAAACTTGATGTAGTTAAGGTTAGGAATTGTGCTAAAAGTAGGTACATGGATGTGAAATGTCATTCAACAGCAAATGTTTCTTGAACCGCTTTATGCAAAACACTGTCAGGCCCTAATTTCTAAGTACTATGTACTTTACGGGGGTGATGGAGCAGGGCTTGAAGAATGGCAGGGAGGTTCTGTATGTGGGATGTGTTCATGGGTATGGAAAGGGAGTTTTTTAAAAATGTTCATTAAGCTACTTCACTAGGATCTTTTGTTTGCTAACCAGAGTCCTTTTGCCGTAACTATTTGGTCTGCATGAACATCCATAAGTTATTTTGAGTTCATCTCTAAATTTGCAAAATATAGTCCTGTCTTTAAGTGAAAAATAGAGCTCTATCCCTGGGGGAAATATTCAAGCTGTAGGTGAATTGGCTGTTTTGCATTATTGTAGTGGTACTAATAAATTGAATTATTAAAAGTTACTTAATATAATAAATGCAGGGATCATTACAGTATTTAACATACCAGTTTTCTCAACAAGGGCAGGCCTGAAGGTGATTCACAGTTTGCATTTGGGCAAATTTAAAGGTGAAAAGTTAAAAACCAAACCAAAACCCTAGCAGCTTATAAAAGGGGACTTGGTGGTCCATTGTCAGTCTGCCTTCCTTTGCAGAATGCAGCTGGAGGTTTTGTATAGATAAGTACCAGAGTATTGTGTTAAGTAATATGAAATTATCATCTGTAGGTCAAAAGTTGTTGAATATTCACATTCCATGTGCTTCAAACTAATGATAATTGGTAGAGAAGGTGGGACCACCAATTATTAACCCAGTGATTTTGGTTTTATTTTGTTCTTTATCTTTTTGCCTCTGCTATGGCCAAAAGCAAAGGGCCTTCAGCCCAGTTTGTCATGCCGTTAGGATTGGTTTTTCAGGAGGGAATTTTATAAGTGGAGTCTATGTGAAGCCACCTTCCAAGGGGGTTCATAATATGGAGCTTGTAAGTTTCACCAGCACTGAGTGAAATTTCTTTAGTCAACCATACAAATCAATATGATGAATGTTTAGGTAGCAGATAATTCTGAGTGCCTACTGTATGCCAGGCATAATAAGCAGAAGCAGACATTGCAGACTTTCTCGCTAATGCTTAATTATCAGTGGTCCCTGAAAAGAAAAAAAAGGGTGGATCCTACAGCCCTGCCCTTTGACCTTGACTGGATCCTACTAGGTAAGGGAGCTCAGAAGTAGATATAAAATGGGCAGAGGAGTTTGGCAACCCTGTGAATTCCGGTGATTTACAGGAGTTTGCTATTAAAACAAACCCTCCAGCTAGTAGGTTGTTTTGTCTTTTAAGGCAAACTGTTTTTCATTGTTGGAATTTTTCTTTTCACTGAAGAATCCTGCAGGAGAAATTAGACCAGCCGGTCTCTGCGCCCCCGTCGCCTAGAGACATCTCCATGGAGATAGACTCTCCAGAAAACATGATGCGCCACATCAGGTTTTTAAAGAATGAAGTGGAGAGGCTGAAGAAGCAGCTGAGAGCCGCTCAGTTACAGCGTATGTAGCCTCTGATTTCACTGGTCTTCTGAGTACAGAATTAATCCATTTCCCAGTTACAGGATTTTACCAGTATTTACCATTGAATTTGCATAAATCAAATCCATACTGTATTTCATTACCAGTACATGTGTCTAGAAATCTTTCTATCATCCTGGAATAGATTATTTTTGAAAGTATTATAGTGGGACAAGGCAAATAGTTTAGAATACTTCTAGAAAATCAAATAATTTGAGGAGAGTCCAGAATCAGGCACTATTATTAATCTTCTGCCCCATGTTCATCTCTAAGATTGCAGTAACAAATGTACTTTTGGGGAATTAAGGCAGAGAATATAGTATTTATTTTCCTTACTACTAAACTTTAGCATCAGATAACATCTGTTCATCATACTTGAGGAATAAATGCTTTAAAAATTTATACTGATTATTTTGGAAAAGGTCAAGATGTTGAGTTAGAAATCAAAGGAACTAGATTTCTGAACACTTGCCTAGGGCACTATGTATTTGCTTGGGCTTCTCCTGTTAATGCAGTTGGGTTGCTCATATGGGTCTGAATAGACCTTGTAGTGAAAGGTATGCAGGGAAAAGTAGCTGTCCTTCTCACCCCTGACCCCAACCACCCAGGTCTCACAATTACACAGTTTTTATTTATTTCTTCTTCCAGATAAACTTATTTTATACAAAAAGTAGCACAATGAACACACTCCTGTATTTTTCTTTTTTTTACTTACTGTATCTTGTAATTTTTTCCTTGCTAATACATAGAGATGTCTTACTCCTTTTCTAAAAGGATGCTTGGTATTTGGTTAAGTGGATACACTAGTGTCCCCGTACCCCCAGTTTCACTTCCCGTGGTGTCCATTACCTGTGGTCAACTGCAGTCCAGAGGCAGATGGTTCTCCTCCTGACTTAGCGTCAGAAGGTCAGTAGTAGCCTGATGATATGTCACATGCCTGTGTCATTCACCTCACTTCCATCTCCTCATGTAGGCATTTTATCATGTCACATCATCACAAGAAGGGTGAGTACGCACAGTAAGATATTTTGAGAGTGTCAGAGACGAAGACCTTCCCTTGCCCTTCAAGGTCCTTCTAGTCGGACTAAGAATCAAATTGACATGAGACAGATTAACAGGAGAAAATCAAATTTAATAGCATACGTACAGGAAATCTACAGGCAACATGAAGCTTATTTGGACAAAGGGAGGAGGGTTCTGAAGATACAAAGGAGAGACAGACCATCAGGAGGAAGGTGAGAGGAGATGTTTGGAAAACAAAGCCCTATTATGTAGAGAAGTTTCTTAGGTAAAGAGGAATCTCTGTTTATAGCTCTCTTTCTGGTACAAGCAGGCATTGGAGGGGAAGGTAAAGAGCTTTTCCTAAATCTGCTGGGTTTGGATTGCTTTTACTTCAAAATAATGTTCGTGCCAAAGTGGTCCATCTTGGGTGGCCTGCCCTCCCTACAAGAGAGACGGAGACAACTTCATGTAGCTATAATTGTTGTTATAATTGTTCTATTTTGTTATTACTTTGTTGACCTCTTACTGTGCCTAATTTAGAAATTAAACTTTATCATAGGTGTGTGTATTGAGGAAAACACCTAGTATATGTAGGGTTTGGTGCCCTCCTTGGTTTCAGGCATCCACTGTGGGATCTTAGAGTACATCACCCTTGGATACCTTATACCATAATTTAGTTAACACCAGTTGTGATGCTGCAACCACAGTGGACATCTGTGTCCACACATTTGATACCTGAGCAAGAGCATCTTCAGGAGAAACTCCAGAAGTGGATTTGTTGAGTCACGTGAATGTGCATTCAAAATTTTGGTGATTCATACCTTAACATTGTCTTCTCTAAAGTTCACTGCAGATTCTAGTCCAGTAGTGCATCTGGGATGGTGACTCAGGATCATCCTTGGAACCTTTAAAAAACAATGTTCATTTCCTCTTGTTGCTGTAACAAATGACTGCAAATTTAGTAGCTAAAAACAACACAAATATATTACCTTCCAGTTCTGGAGGTCTATAGTCCAAGATATCTCTCACTGGGCTAAACTCAGGCTGTCAGCAGGGCTGGTTTCTGGTAAAAGGCTCTAGAGAGACTCTGTTTCCTTGTTTTTTTCCAGCTTCTAGAAGCTGCCTGTACTTTTGGGTCATAGTTCCTTCTTGCATTGGCATCACTTCTACCTGCATCTAGGATTGCATCTTTTCACTCCTGCTCCCCTGCCTCCTTCTTACAAGGACGCTTTGATTACCTTGGGCCCAGCCAGATAATCCACGATAAATTCCCACCCCAAGGTCCTTAACTTCGTCACAGCTACCAAGTCCCTTTTGCCATGTAAAGTGACATAATCCCAGGCTTCAGGGATTAGGATGTGGACATCTTTTGAGGGTCCATTATTCTGTCTAACCTCATACAGGATTCTGGGCTTACTCTAGGAGTAGAACCTGGTCCTCCATTTGTTTTAATACAAAGAATTCTGATGTGTACCTCGGGTTGAAAACCACTACATATATTACATGAAAACAAATCAGTTTTCAAATACTAGTTATGTTAGGATATTTTTTGAGTTTTTGGTGTGTCAGACAGATGTCTTTTAGCCCCTTTCTGAACTTCCTCCAGTGCTGTCAGTTTACAGTTCTTTCTCATGTATACTTATGCCCCAGACAAAACTTTTAGAAGAAATTGGGGAAGAATTTTTCATTCCCATAACTTTCTTCGTAGGGCACTATTTGGTCTTTGAAGAGACTGCAGATGACTACAGGAGCATCCATAAGTGCTATTTCAATTTCATAAGGGCAGAGAAAGCTGAATGGAAGAAGGGGCATGTGGCTCCCTGCTGCTCACATTTGGTCTGGATTGGTTGAGAAGATGAGTTAGTGACTTTCCTTCATCCTCCAGAGGTCAGATACCCCACCTCTCTGCCATGCTGCTGGGACAGTTGGCTCCTTACGCTCCAAGGCCAGCGGTATCAAAACTTGAACCTCTCTCCCAATAGTTCTTCAGCTCTGGATAAACATGAAAATCCCCTGGTGGCTTTTCAATATCCCAGTGGAGAGGCTTTATCCTCAGGATTCAGATTTGTTTGGGGTAGGATCCGGGCATCAGCATTTTCTAAAAGTATAAACTTGAAAGGGGATGCAAAATGTACAGGCCACCTTTGGATCATATGGGAACTGCCTCTTTGGAGTCTGTCTGGAAGTCATCCTCTATTGACGCTAACTTTGTGACTAAGTGTTCCAAGATGGCTGAAAATGGGGGAAGCATCGACTGTGCCCCCTGAGTCCTGGGAACTCTGTGAGAGAGCGTGAGAGGGTGGTGACTCACTCATGGGAGTAAATCCAGTCTCTTGAAATCCAGTGTGGTGGTGTGCCAGCAGAGGGCACCCAAGGAATACCGTGGTGTCAGCCATCTGCTGCTAGCGCTGTAACACTCAGAGGTGTTGGGCCTGGTGCTTTCTCTGTCCTCTAGCTTCTGGGTTAATTGCCCAACTGCCATGAAAGTCCTCCAGCCATCACTCCTGCTGACTGATGTTCTTGTGTATAGATTATTAAGTATTCCCCTACTGATTTCCTCGGATGCTAAAGGATTGCATCTGAAAGACAGTGTTTCTTTAAATGATTGTTCTTGAAGCCTCATAAATCCTCAGTTCTCTGAAGCTTTCCTATTTATGGAAAAGAAAGGAAACTTGCTCCAACAGCCATCCCTCTTGTTCTAGAAACAATAATACTCCAAGGGGCCAATCTAGTGCTTCCTGTAGAGCTAGTGAAAAATTCTGCATGCTTGCATATTTGGGATGAAATAATTTAAATCATTTATATTAAAAGTGTACTTTGTAAATATTTTCCCAGCATGCCTTCAATTAAAGAGATTTTTGCATCTGGATTAGACAGCAGGGTTTCTGGTTATATTGAAAACAACTGAGGGATTTAGTGTTTAGTGCACATAACTGTTTAATAATTTTGGTATTTTTATTTGTATTTCTAAAATAAGGGTATTCAAGAACTTTTATATGTTCTGTAATGATGTGGTCTTAGAAATCATTGAATACTTAGCATCAAAAGTCATTATTTGCTAAAACATCAGAACTTCATAGAAGTGCTTAAAACTGAAAGTAATTTGGACTGGAGAGTTGAAATAGGGTCACTTTGTGGGGAAGAGGTGGTCAGTGTGGCATTCCACACCTTCCTTCCTTCTTAAATTTGGAGTGGGCTAGTAATATGGAGCAATAGTTTATAGGACTGTTTCCTCAGCATGACCATGACCGCTCTGAGTTTGTAGCTATTTTTTAGAAATGAGAAATAGGTGGAGATTTTATTTTTCCCAGGATGTTCATTGGCTGAGGGAGGGAAAAAGGATGGAAGCAAGAAGATGGGTTGACCCTACATTTTGTATTAACATTATTTTGGTGACTTAGTAACAACACATTCTGTCAGATGTAAACCAGCAAAGGGCTGGGGGTGGTCACGTTTTACTGTTAATTGGAATGGTGCCAGAAAGTACCCCACAGTCCTGCACAGAGTGATCTCAGAAGGGCGGGGGTTGTGAAAGCTCCAGAGAATTCAGCACAAGGACATTGTAGAGCCCCATGAAGATGTCAGTTCCACATTTCAGATTTCTGTATGGAGAATCTGATGGGCTTGGCTTGGGTCCATCTAGCCCTGAGGCTAATTGACCCTGGTCCAGGAGACGGGTACTGTAGCAGAGGCCTCGCTCTGTGGGGCAGCTCCTGAGGAACGGGAATTTGTCATAAGCAGGACTCCGTTCCTGGAGCCTACCTGCACACGGGTCTGTACCTGCAGTCTGACTCAGGCTGTGCATGAGTCAGGGAAGTAGAGTCACACACACCCGGAAAGTTAGACGTGACCTATTCATCTAAAGCTATTCACTACGTCAATTTCTATTTTTATAAAGAGAATTCTAACCTACCGCGTGTTCTAGTAGCCTGGTTCTCACTGGTGTGCTAACAGGCTGATGGGCTCCCTCTGTGTCTGGAGCTGAGGGGCAGCAGAGTTGGTGCCTCCTCGAGGGGAGCCCAGGGCTGACGCAGTTTCCCTGGCTGGCCCCCTCCCCCCTCGGCTCCAGCGGCGCCCTTACTTGGCTCCAGCTCCACCATTTCCTCTTCCACAAACATCACTTTAGAAGGCAAGTAAGTGGGAGTGAAGGTACCTAACTACTCCGAGTGCCGCTTTGTATGCATGTGTTTTTCTAAATGCAAACCGTGGGTAAACTTCAACACGAAGGGGAAGCCTTAGATCCAGATCTCCCCGGGCAAGAGGGTAGGGGTGGGGGAGAGCCGCTCCCTCAGCATTGCTGCTGGGCGGCCTTCACAGTACACGTGGGGGTGTGACGGTGCCTGCTCTGGCCGTGGTCTAATGGAGAGCTCTGGCCTTTCAGATTCCGAGAAGATGGCGCAGTATCTGGAGGAGGAGCGCCACATGCGGGAAGAGAACTTACGGCTGCAGAGGAAGCTGCAGAGGGAAATGGAGAGAAGGGAAGCCCTCTGTCGGCAGCTCTCTGAGAGCGAGTCCAGCCTGGAAATGGATGATGAAAGGTGTGCACGTCCTCTGAGCCTTGTGGAAAAATAAAGGAAACCAGGCCCTGAGAGGTCTCCCTTCGCATCCCGCTGGATGTGGAAGGAGATGGCTCGCGCTCGCCGCGGTGACCGCCGCATCCAAGCAGATGCTGAGGATGGGGAAGTGAAGAGCATTGGCCATTTTCCTTAATCACAGACCGAAAAAAAAAAAAAAAAGGTCTTTTCAAAGTTACTAGTTGGTAGTAGTAGTCTTACTTAGTTGAGCAGCTATACTCTATACTGAACCAGGAATGACAATGTCACATTTGAGAGAAAGAAAATAGTTGGAAACTTGAGATGTCTCCAAGTTGTTTATTCCTTAGAGATGAAGAGGTGTTTTTCATTGCCGAGCAGGATGTAGGTGCCACCACGGTGGGCTTCCCTGGAGGGACAGGAAGAGTCAATAGTGGGTAGCTGAGAGATGCATGTGAAATTTCGGAGCCTGGTTTTCTTTAAGCCAAATAAACCAGCATGGAAATGGCTGTGTTCATGTTCTCATAAATTGATTGACAATCAGGGCTGAGATCTTCCCTGGCATAAAGATGTCTGCACACACAGCCATTTCTTCCTTTGGCTGTATGGCCTCTGAAGGTTAGCTTACTGGGAGGTCTCCCAAGCAGAAATGTCTCCTTGTCAGCATTCTGTGCTTGTTCACAGCATAAAGGCTGACTTCCCTAACAATCACGCCTGAGTATTCTCAGGTCTGATGTGACTTCCACATCCAGGAGGAATGGCGTGGCCAAGTGTGGCTGCGGTACCTGTGCTGTGCTAGTGTCTGTTACTACATTCTAGCGTGTGACTGTTTGTTAAGCAAAGCTTGTCTTGTAAATGATTGACTTCCAGTTCATGGGAATACCATTATCTTTAAGCTTTAATTTGATGACATAAATCTTAGAGGGCTTGTTTGGTTTTGAGTTTCAAATAATAATTTAAATGTAGCCATTAAAGCATGGATGTGTCTGTAATTCTTGGGATAGCAGAGGTAGACTTCTACATAGCTGTTGTGTGAGGAAGGAAAGCCCAGGCCTCTCTGTTGACTGGAGCAGCTCTGTTGGCAAGCCTCCACCTGGAGCTAGAACATTCCAAATTCCCTAGCCCGTACCCCTAGAGAGAGGACTTTGCCAAGCGGTGGAGCTGTGTGACCCCCAAGTCCACTTTATACATGTCTCCTAGCTTTAAAATCACTCTCTAAATACCCAGAGTTTGACCTCAAAATATGAACCCCCAACATTTTCTCATAGGAGCTCTCTTAGGAACTACTGAAGTGCAGACTGTTCTGATAATCTCCCGCCTCTCCTCTTAGGTATTTCAATGAGATGTCTGCACAAGGATTAAGACCTCGCACTGTGTCAAGCCCGATCCCTTACACACCTTCTCCAAGTTCCAGCAGGCCTATATCACCCGGTAAGTACACGTCCTCAGCTACTTCTGTGACTGATATCTGGGACATCTAATAGGCATCTCCAAATATGTTCCCCTCCAGCGTATAAAAATCTTGTAAACAGAGGGAGAATGGTCCTGTGTTTTTCAGAAACAGCTAAAACAAATCACTATCAAGACTGAGTTTTAATCTGAAATTTTTAAGCATAAATTTTATTGTGCCAGCTGGTGTTTTTAGATTGTTTGTTATTGTTTAAAAAGAATTTAACTCCAAAAATTCTTTTTAAAAAGACAGTCTTAGACTGATTTTAAGTGCCTGTGGATTGACAAAGCATTGGATAGATGTTTTCTAAGATGGATCATAGCATATCTCCTGTGGGTTCTATTGTTGTACGTATGTTATCTCATTTTTATCCTCAGAATAGTTCATGTAGGCATCATTTTTCTCATGTTAAAATTGAGGAAGCAGTGATTCAGAAATTCATTGGCTATTGGTCTTAGATCCAAGGAAATGGCAAGGCAGGGTGGCTCTTATTTCCAAAGGTTGTATTCTTTTGAGCACAAGCTGCCTCCTGATAGTCCCACTGATGGGTGAGTGGGACCGGGCCCTAGTAGGCAGGCCATGCAAGAAGGAACTGGCCTTGCTTTTGGCTTTGCTTCTGCATCTGGCTTTGCTCCTCAGAAGCCTTTCCCTCAAAGGCGTGCTTGTCTTCATCTGACCCCGAAAACTCTCTCCCCGCAGGGTCTCTGGCTCAGAACCAGCACAGCGTGGGGCTCTCGGGCCAGGAGGGCAAGTAAATGATCCAGCAAGGAAGAAAGAGGAAGCCGGGGGCGGGGGTGGGTGAGTGGAGCGGAGGGAGGAAAGAAAAGGTAGCAAGCCAAAGGATTGTGTCTTGTGACTGAGGGGACGAGTCTGAGTTTCTTGTCCTTGCTGGTAAACAGATTTTAAACAGAGTTGGGGAAAAAGAGTGTGGGGGGGAGGAGTTTCACAGCGGAATAACGCGAGGTGTCTGCTTGGAAGAGTGGCACAGGAAAGGCTTTGTGGTTTTGGAAAGTAAAACAGCTACATGTTAGGTACAGCCTCACCTTGTCTGTTGCAACACTGACAAAGAGGAATGCCCTTCAGGTGGATGAGGGGAAATGCTACAGTAATGCACGTTGCCACAGACATGCTGTGAGGTTAGGATCTCAGCCCTGTGCTATACTGCTGTGACCTTTTTTTGTCTGTTTTTTAAGAGGAGAAATCAAAAGCATGTCAAGCACAAAGCATGGCAACTTTTGTCTGGTTCAGGCAGGGTAAAGAGGAGCTGTTTGCAAACCAAAAGGACTTCGTATCATAGATCAATGCATGATCATCTCCCCCTTGTTCTTGCCCAAAAGGATGTTCTGGAATCTGTTTCTCCTGTTCTCTCGTGGCCTTTAAATCTCTCCAAAAGCTCCTCTGCCTTGCTGCCTCTCAGTTTTCCCCAAATAATGCTTGGGTTTCGTTACCATGATAAAAGTCTTTGCCTTCTGATTTATTGATCTAAAAGGAAGGCATGCATTAGGAAGAAGCAAGATGGGGGTAGCTTTTATAGTTGATGGTGATGTTGATTCATATGAAGTATAATTTAGCCTTCTGTTTGATTTATTTAAACCTGAAGAAATCCTTAGAGACATGTTTTCCAATTCATTAAACCTAATGTGGTCATTGAATAAAAAAAAAAAAAGCAAAAGTCAGACCTTGGCTGGGAATATTAACTTTTATTGTAACAGATCTTCTATAGGAAGATCTTACTCTGTGTACATAATTTTGACTGTCACTGCACCTGTCCTTGTAGTGTGGGACGTGCCTGTATAGATAAGCCATTTGCTCTTTCCTTAAACTAAGTAATAAGTAACACCTAGATTTTTTTTTTCTTTCAGCCAGCCTAAGTGAGAAGAACATGTGTGTCTTATTTTAAGCTCGATAATATCATCGAAGTTGATTTTATCTCGTACTTGGCAACAGAATTACTCCTAATCTAGTCCCTTGCTGTCCCATACGTAGTTCATCAGCAGAACGTGAATTTTCAAGTTTGCTTTTCAATTTAGTTTTTATTGGAAGAAGTTGTGGTTCTTTGTATTAAGAATCTGTAATCACTTTCTTAGTAGAATTATATTATTCATAAAAATAGTTTCCATTTCCATGCTAAGCATTTTGGCTCGTTTCTTCCTTTACCATTTCTGATTAACATTGGCAATCTCGGGTTTCATCAAGCTGTTGAAATGTTTTAAGTTCTCTTTCAGTTTGACTGAAAAGTGTATTTCCTAGAATTTATGAAAGATCCTTTTAATAATATGTGGTGTTACATATGTGGATTATATATGAGCAAAGTATTACTTGTCAACAGTTATCTTTCAGGTTGTCCATTATTTGATGCAGCCTGACAAAAGACACTCCCAATTAGCATATTTTGATGTGCCTAAATCAGAGATGGGGACTAAGGAAGTTTGAAAAAGGGTCTACACCCCAGTAGCAACAAGCATACTCACTGCTCAGATCTTGGTTTTTAATTCCATTCTCCAATGAAAAGAACTGGATGTTTCTAGGGTTTAGAGAAGGGGATATACAGGATGAACCTGAAAAATCTGATAATGCTGCCAAGTAAGGAGGTGCTCAAGAAACAAGATGAAAGTATGTGAAAGAGATCCAGGAGCCAACCAAAAGAGCTCCCTGAGGCCAAAGCTGGAACCGTTGGAGCAACACAAGAAATAATGTCATGCTGGGTTATAACCCAAACATAAAACAAACATCCATGAGTTCATACTAATATAAATAAGTGACTGAATAAGTAAATAAGGGAGAAGAGACAAATCTCCCATACAGAAGAATTCCAAATAATTTTTGGATACTCTATTGTCAAGGCAGTGGAAATAACTCTTCACTCTTTTAAGCGTGGGCTGCACATAAGGTCTTCCTTCCAAAGAATAAGTATGGAAAGGGGAAAAAAAGAGTAACATTACCATGGAGGAACCTGATATATGTGACCTCAGCCAGGCCATCGGGGTCCACATCGACAATGGGGAGCCTTGTCGGGAGTGTGTATCCTTGATGTGAAAATGGCATTTCACCTCTGTGGTCTTACTCTGTAAACACCCGTAACCCCAGCTGAGCCATGTGGAAAACATCAGACACATCCTGATTGAAGGATAGTTTGTCTATAAAATACCTCATCAGTGTACCCCAAATCTAACAAGCTCCTCAAAAACAGGGAAAATTGAGGAACAGTCTCAGCCAAGAGGCGCCTAAGGAGATGTGGCAATTAAATATAAAGTGTCATCCTAAATGGGGTCCTGGAACAAAAAAAAGGACATTAGGTAAAACCTCAGGAAGTCCAGAAAAGTATGGACCTGAGCTAATAATAATAATAATAATAATAATAATAATATTAATAATTACTAATGTATCAGTAATAGTTTACTAGTTGTGAAAAATGTGTCATATTGGCATAAGATGTTAATAGGGAAATCAGAATGTGGTCTATACAGGAATTCTCTGTACTGTTTTTGCCACTTTTCTGTAAACCTAAAACTATTCTAAAATTAGAAGCTTACTTAAAGTTTTTTTAATGTTTATGTTATTTTTGAGAGACAGAGCATGAGTGGGGGAGGGGCAGAGAGAGGGAGACATAGAATCCAAAGCAGGCTCCAGGCTCTGAGCTGTCAGCACAGAGCCTGATGTGGGGCTCGAACTCACAAGCCGTGAGATCACGCCCTAAGCCGAAGTTGGATGCCCAACCGACTGACCAACCCAGGTGCTGCATTTACTTACTTATTTTAAATGTTTGTTTATTTTGAGAGGGAGAAAGAGTGTGTGAGTGGGAGAGGGGTAGAGGGAGTGAGAGAGACAATCTTATGCAGGCTCTACCCTGTCAGTGCAGAGCCCAACATGGGGCTCAATCTCAGCAACTGTGAGATCATGACCTGAAATGAAATCAAAAGTTAGGCACTTAACTGACCTAAGCCACCCAAATGCCCCTAAAAGTTAGTTAAAAAACAAAACAAACAACTGCAGAAATAGATGAGATCTCACCTAGTCATAATAGATAAAAGGAGCAGAGAAACACCCTCCTGTCTGATCCTGAAGCAACTGCAATATTTAGAGGTCAAGTTCAGGAGGAAAAACTGGCAAAGGAGATTGGGAAGTGGCTACCAGGGGAGTGGAAGGAAAAAATAGGAATACGATCTCATAGAGTCTTTCAACAAGAAGAGAGTGGTCAGCTTCATCAGATGTTGTCCAAGGTCAAGTAAAATGAGGAGTGGAGAATGGTTATTGCAGCTGGCAGAGCAGAAACACTGCTGACATTGCAGGAGCAGTCTTGATAGAGGGATGGAGACAGAGCCACATTAGGGAGATTTAAAGAGGAAATCCTGTCTATATTGTCTGTGTTTTTGCAAAGACAATGTTTTTATGTGTGATTTGTAGAACTAAAATCTCTTAAAATTGTAATTTAAAATAATCTTAAAAGGAAGAAAAGGTATATCTGCCTTTAGTCCAGTTTTACATTTCTTTTTTCATTAGCAAAAAGATACTAAAGAAAATTTGGGGACAATCGGAAGGATATAAGCAGAAATAAAGTCCCTCTTTCCAGAGTCCAGAATCCCTCTATCCAAAGGTGGAGTTAATATTTTAGTGTTTCCAGGTGTGTCCTTTCCCTACCCCCCTCCTCTTACAGTGTTCCTTTGGAGAGGTGGTTTCATACAGATTATATATATTTTGTGTTTGCCTCATTTTGCTTAGTAGTTTTTCTCATGAACTGCTTTTAATTAATCATCTTTTAATTTTGCAGCCTTGAGCTTGTGGACAGTGAAATAAGTCTTAACATTTTTACTTTTTAGTTAATGCATTTCTATGAGAGCCAGAGAAATTTATCGTAGCAATAACTTTGAAAAGCCATAGTATTCGATTTAGTAGACTGGTATTTGGGGGTTGGCATTTTCAACCTAGGTATTTGTGTTCTCATCCTGTATTTTTTCTTTTGTTTTTTATTTTTTGTTTTTTTGTGCAAGCATGGGAGAAGGACAGAGAGAAAGAGAAAATCCCAAGCAAACTCCATGCTTAGCACGGAGCCTGACAGGGGGCTCAGACCTAAGGCAAAATCAAGAGTCAGATGCCCAACCGACTGAGCCACCCAGGCACGCCATCTCCTCCTGTGCTGTGTTCACACACGGGTCAGATGCAAGATGATTAGAACTTAAGGGAAAACAAAAAGTACTAAGACCTGGTCTCTGGCCTCTAAGAGCTTATCATCAACAAACAATAGGGCCTGGGGAAGGGGGTGAAATACAATAAACAAATTCTTTGCAAGAAACTTTATAAGGCCAAGCATAATGAATTTATGTAAAAATTGAGTAGTTGAACAGTGGTGCAATACTTACTACTCAGCAGTAAAAAGGAACCAACCTGATAACGTGTGAGAACTTGGATGGAGCATGGGGAGTGTTATGATGGATGAAAAAAGCCATTCTCAAAGGGTTATATGCTGTACAATTTCATTTCTAGAACATTCTCAAAATGACACCATTACTGTGATGGGGGAACAGGCCAGTCATTGCCAGGGTGTAGGATGAGGAGGAGGGTGTGACCAGGGAAAGGATGGGCATGACCGGCTTTCTTTGTGATGTTGGAGCAGTTTTGCATCTGGTTGTGGTGAGTTACTTGGATCTACACATGTGATAAAATTACTTTTTAGTTGTGTACACACATGCACACAGGAAGAGCACAATAAAAACTGATGAAATCCAACTCAAGTCTCTGCCTTGGTCACTAGTGGTGGACCTGTGTTCGTGTTCTGGGTTGACACTGTGCTGTGCTTATGGAAGATGTTCCTGGGGAGGCTGGCTGCAGGGACCACAGGACCCATGTAGTGTGTGTGCAACTTCATGTGGATGGTAAATGGTTTCAAAATAAAAAGTTATAATTGAAAAAAATATAGTTTAAGAAGAGATTAAACAAAGAGAGCTACCAGCTTAGAGCACTTTAGAGATGGGCCTTAAAGGAGCTTAATGAGCTGAAGCTTAATGAGGCCATAGTTGGCCAGGCACTCTGAGCACTTTGTGATATTTACTCATTTCATCCCCACAGCAACCTTATGAGGCCACTACAGTAATCTCATTTTACAGTTGATGGATCTGAAGTCCACTGTCACTTGGTGCCAAGAGGCAGAACTAGAGTCTGAGCTAATATGACAGTCGGCTCTAGAGTGTCTGGGCCGTTTGCCTCTTCAGAGGCTGATCGAGGTCCTGACTGACATGAGAGAAGGTACAGAGAAGACATCCCAGGCAAAGGGCTGGTGTGAACTGAGCAGTAGAGGTGAGAATCAAGAGTGATAAGGTCACTGTGCTTCTTACCACAGGCTGTTCTGGGTCCTGCTCCCATGGATTCTGATTTCATTGGATATGGGGCTGGGCAAGGGCTTTGATACTCAAGAGATAGTTTGGAGCCAAGTGCAGAGGCCTTTATAATAGCCAGAGAAGACATTCTTTTTCTTCAATTTAGGTAGGCAACAGGGAGTCTTTGAAGATTCTTGATTAGCGTTTAACATACCAATAACCTTGTAATGCTACAAAATAGGCTAGATAATTTATTATTATTATTATTATTACTATTATTATTATTATGAGTTTCTCTGTCTTGGGATAAGGATCCATAGTTTATCTCTTAAATTTCATCACTTGCATAAGAAACAGAACCTCTTCTTTCCTCCTCCAGCTGAACAAAGCCCTTATGGTTAAAAATAAACATGATCACTTCGTTTCCAAAGACTTATACTTTACTCTAGCCCTCCATTTTTTTTAAGATTGTTTGTTTGTTTGTTTGTTTATTTATTTGTGTTTATTTTTGAGAGAGACAGAGACACAATGTGAGTGGGTTAGGGGCAGAGAGAGAGGGAGACACAGAATCCAAAGCAGGCACCAGGCTCTGAGCTGTCAGCACAGAGCCTGATGTGGGGCTCGAACTCAAGCCGTGAGATCTTGACCTGAGCTGAAGTCGGACACTCAACCCACTAAGCCACCCAGGCACCCCCAGCCCTCCATTTTTTAAATGTCAACTCAAGGTCCACAAATGGAATAGAAACATGTGAAATAGCACTAGTTGATGGTCAAACCAAGAAATAACCTTTATTTTATATAAATAAAGACAACTAAAGGTAGGCTTCGTGGCTGCATGTCTCAGCCATGGAAGCCAAAAAAAAAAAAAAAAAACATACTTAACAGCTTCTTGTTTTGATGTAATTCAGAAAAGAGGCTAAGTGGAGTTCATGTTGCTTGACATCCGTTGGCTGATCTTAGATTCAAAGTGATTGAAAATGGCACTCATTTCAGCAGCACATATACTAAAACTGGAATGATACAGAGATTAGCATGCCCCCTGCACAAGGATGACATGCAAATTTGTGGAGTGCCCGTATTTTTTAGCCAAAGCAAATCTGAGAAAGAAAAAGCAAAGCTGGAGGCATCACAGTTCCAGACTTCCAAGTTATATTATAAAGCCATAGTAATCAAAAAAGTATAGTAATCAAAAAATCAAAAACTGGCCCCAAAATAGACACATGGATCAACGAAACAGATTAGAAAACCCAGAAGAAGTAAACCCACGATGATATGGTGAGTTAATCTTCAACAAAGCAGGAAAGAATATCCAATGGGAAAAAGTCTCTTCAACAAATCAGTGTTGGGAAAATTGGACAGCTGCATGCCAAAGAATGAAACTGGACCATTTGCTTACACCATACACAAAAATAAATTCAAGATGGATTAAAAACCTAATAGTAAGACCTGAGACCATAGAAATCCTAGAAGAGAAAGTAGGCAATAATGTCTCAGATACTGGCAAGAGCAACTTCTTTCTAGATATATCCTATATCCCCTGAGGCAAGTGAAATGAAAGCAAAAATAAACTATGGGGACTACCTCAAAATAAAATCTTCTGTACCACAAGGGAAACAACAAAACTAAAACGCAGCCTATGGAAGGGAGAAGATATTTGCAAATGACCTTTCCGATAAAGGGTCAATATCCAAAATATATAAAGAACTTCTAAAAGAACACCCAGGGGCACCTGGGTGGCTCAGTCAGTTGAGGATCTGACTTCTGCTCAAGTCATGATCTCATGGCTTGTGAGTTTGAGCCCTGAGTCAGGCTCTGTGCTGACAGCTCAGAGCCTGGAGCCTGTTTCATATTCTCTCTCTCTCTCTCTCTCTCTCTCTCTCTCTCTCTCTCTGCCCCTCCCCCACTTGCTCCGTCTCTCTCTCAAAAATTAATACAAACATTAAAAATTTTTTTAATTAAAAAACCTCAACACTCAAAAAACAAATAATCCAATTTAAAATGGGTAGAAGATATGAACAGACATTTCTCCAGAGAAGACATACAGATGGCCAACAGACATGTGAACAGATGCTCAACATCACTCATTATTAGAGATGCACAACAATTGCAAATCAAAAACTACAATAAGAGATCACATCAAATCTATCAGAATGGCTAAAATCAACAACACCAGAAATAAAAGGTGAGAGGATGTGGAGAAAAAGGAATCCTCTTTCACTGTTGGTGGGAATGCAGCTGGTGCAGCTTCTGTGGAAAACAGTATGGAAGTTCCTCAAAAAGTTAAAAGTAAAACTACCCTATGATCCAGTAATTGTACTACTGAGAACCCAAAAATACAAAAACACTAATTCGGAGGTGTACATGCACCTCTATGTTGATAGCAGCCTTATTTACCATGGCCAAGATACGGAAACATCCCAAGTGTCCATCGATTGATGAATGGATAAAGAAGATCGGTATATATACATACAATGTAATATTATTCAGCCATAAAAAGGAATGAAATCTTGCCATTTGCAATGATACGGATGGCTCTAAGAGAGTATAATGCTAAGTGAAATAAGTCAGAGAAAGACAAATACCATATCACTTATATGTGGAATTTAAGAAACAAAACAAATGAGCAAAGGAAAAAAGAGAGACAAAAACCAAGAAACAGACTATAGAGAACAAACTGATGGCTATCAGAAGAGAAGTTGGTTGGAGATTGGTGAAATAGGTGATGGGGGGATTAAGGAGTGCAGTTGTTGTGATGAGAACAGGGTGATGTGTGGAGTTGTTGAATCACTATAGTGTACACCTGAAACTAATATACCAGTGTATGTTAACGATATGGGAGTTAACAACAAAACCAAAGTGATTGAAAATAGGTTGTTCTGCCCAAACTCCCCGAATTGCCCCTTTGTTTCCATTTTCATTCCATTGATTCATATGGGATGTACTCTGTGCTGGATAACCCTGGTAGATGCTGGGAACTCAAAGATGTAAAGATAGCTGTATTTATTCACTGATAAATAAGCAATGCCCCAGACCACTAGACCAGTAGTTCCTGAGCTGCTTAGGTTGAACATTTGGATTATTTGAAAAACACAGCTGTTTGCTCCCCAACCCAAACCTATCTAAGGAAAAGTCTGGGCTTGAGTATTTTAAAAACACTTTGGAGATGATTCTGGGGTCCTAGATGGAGACCATGTAGAACATGATAGTGGGCTGGGGGTTGTTTATTTCCTAAATATCAGCTGCTTTGGGGGAGCAGTGACATATATAGGGCTTCTGTTTTCTTTGTTGAGTATCTTCAAGTTGCGAAGTTCTCCGTGGTGATTTTTTGTTTTTTTTTGTTTGCCTTTATAACAGCTACACACACACACACACACACACACACACACACACACACACACACACACAGTGGTTTTGTCTCATTGTTGGTGTCTCTTTTGACACTTCCTGTTTTCTTGAATCTGATTTTTACCCCTTTGCTCTGTGTTTCTCCTTGATTTTTATTTCTTCTCCTGTCTTTTCACTACTTCCCTACATCTTATTTGGACTCCTAACAAGGTCTGGTTTTGTTTTGTTTTTTTTTAATTGGGATAAGAACACTTACCATGAGATCTACTTTTAACAAAAATTTAACTATAACTATAGGCACAGTGTTGTACAGTAGATCTTCAGAACTTACTCTTCTTGTATAATTGAAACTTTATGCCTGTTGAGCAATAATTCTCTTTCTACTCTTAGCCCTTCACAACTACCTCTGTATTCTCCCTCTATGAGTTGACTTAAATGCCTCATATAATTGGTATCATGCAGTATTTGCCCTTCTGTGACTAGCTTATATTAGCATAATGTCCTCCAAGTTCATCCGTGTTCTCCTTAAAAAGAATTTCATTCATTTTAAAGGCTGAGTAATATTCCATTGTATGTATATACTATGTTTTCTTTATTCACTTATCTGTTGATAGACATTTAGGTTGTTTATACATCTTTGCTCTTGCAACATTATGTTGCATGATGTTGAGCATCTTTTCATATGCCTTTGACTATTTGTATGTCTTTGGAGAAATGTCTACTCAAATCCTTTGCCCATTTTTTAATTGGATTATTTATTTGATATTGAACTGTAGGAGTTCTTTATATATTTTGAATACTAATCCCTTATCTGATACATAGCTTGTAAATATTTTCTCATATTCCATAGGTTCCCTTTCTGTTGACTATTTCTTTCGTTCTGGAAGCTTTTGAGTTTGATATAGTCCCACTTGTCTATTTTCTGCTTTTGTGGCTGTGCTTTTGGTGTCACATCTGAGAAATCATTGCTAAGACCAATGTCATGAAGGTTTTCCTCTGTGTTTTCTTCTCAGGGTTTTATAGTTTCAGGTTTTATGTTTGAGTCTTTGGTCCATTTTGAGTTGATTTTTGTGTATGATATTTGATAGAGGTCTAGTTTCGTTCTTTTGCATGTGGATATCCAATTTTCTCCGTACCATTTGGTGAAGAAGCTAGGCTTTCCCCATTATGAATTCTTGGCCCCTTTGTTGAAGATTATTTGACCGTTTATGCATGGACCTATGTCTGGGCACTGTGTTCTGTTCCAGGACTTGACTATCATTTCCCCTTTGACCCAGCAGGCCATTCAGTGAGCCCAGCACTCTTCTCATATGTGTTCATTTTTATTGGTGATGGAGAACTTTTGCATTTTAAGGTCTTCTAGATGGTTGAAGACAGCAGATAATTGAGTTTGAAATAATACTTGTTATTGTCATATTTCAGGTCTATCATATGCAAGTCACACAGTTGGCTTCACGCCACCAACTTCACTGACTAGAGCCGGAATGTCTTACTACAATTCCCCGGGTCTTCATGTGCAGCACATGGGAGCATCCCATGGCATCACAGTAAGTAGCCATAGGGCAGGAAGCCACACTTTACTCCTGCTGCTGATAGCAACAGGACCTCCTCAGGAGACCAGGCCCGCTGCCCTTAGACATTTACTTTTCTTCTCCCTCCCACCATCAGTTCACCTTCAAACTGTAGAGACTTCCAGCAGTTTATTACTAAGTTCTGGTGTTGAAAGTAAAATCCTTCCTGGGAGACAAAAATTTCAGCTTCACTTTCTGTGAAAAATTGCCCTTTGTGAAATGTTATTTGAACTCTGGCCAATGCCTCGATTAGATTCTGGCCGGCTCTTTGCCATAACGAATCATTGCTGGTTGCCACAATATCTGCATCTTCACAGTTCACTGATCCCCAGTATTCTTTCTGAAATTAGTCTTGTTTCTTGTTTCACTCAGAATTTTCTCTCCTGGGATTAGAAGGAAACTTAAGTGCATTTGGTTAGGACTTCACTCGGGAGTTTTTTCTTTAGACCTGGTTATTTAGTTGACTAATAGAGCAGTTGGAAATGTAGCTAATGGGTTTGAGAATAGGAGAGATGTGAGGGTATGTCCAGTAAGGGAATCTTTAAAAGAAGACTTTTATTCTGGAAAAGCAGTAAGGTATTTCTGAAGTTGTTTTTATTGGTTTGATGGCTTTATGTAAAAGCAGAAACATTTGGTTGAGCTGTAGCTCATAGGAGGTTGAAAACTTACTTTGAGTAATGAAAGGAACTTGGGGACATACAATGGACAGAAAAGATTTAAGTGGAGAATGAGACAGCTGTTTTTTAATTCTAGGGCTGTCTCCTGGAAGGGCCCAAGTCCAATTGTTTGGTCAATGCAAGTTTCATAGTAATTATGTATAGCTTTTTCGTGAGTGTAGGTGCAAACTCCACCTTGTTTTCATCAGTAGTTCAGAAACCAGTAGGGATAGACTAGGAAATCCCTAGTTTCTGGTCTTTGTTGCTCCCCTTTTTCACTAGCTCCTGCTTGTCAGGCTGTGTTAGAAATGAGCTATCTGGACCCAGATTGACCTCCTGTTGTTCTGTCCTGTCTACAGAGGCCTTCACCACGGAGAAGCAACAGTCCTGACAAATTCAAACGGCCTACGCCTCCTCCGTCTCCCAACACACAGACCCCAGTGCAGCCCCCTCCACCTCCACCTCCGCCGCCCATGCAGCCTGCGGCCCCCTCGGCAGCCACCTCGCAACCCGCCCCTTCGCAACATCCGGGGCACCCCTCCTCCCAGCCTTAATGCATGTGCTTGGTCTGCATCTCACGTTGGGACTCGTACAGTGGAGCCGTCTCCTCGACGCCAAAGGCTTCCTTCCCTGGCATATTTGGATCTGACTTATTTGCACTGAGGTTATCTAGGCTTCACTATTAATTGTGTTGTAAGTGTTTGTCGGAAACGCAGCCAGTGTTGTGGGTCTACAACACTAAACAGACGACTTTTTCCATCAGTGTTTTACTTGAATCTACATGTACGTCCATTCCCTGGCTGGAGCATCTGCTAGTCAATATTTGGTAATTCAGAAGCAGCGTGCAATTTTTGCTTGGCCCCAGAGCTTCATTTTCCTGGCTTTTAGGTTTGTAAAATAAAAAGGGATATCTTTTTTATGTTTGTTTTCATAAATTTGCAGAAAATTACTGAGCTGTTAATCCCACCCCCAACCCCCATTATAATGGTGTTTACCAAACATCCCAGTAATTCAGCACTACAATTCAGACCTTTGAAAATCTAGCTTTCGGTGTAGAATGGAAAGTTAGATGGATCAGTGCCCAAGACCATAAACTCTTTAATAGGGCTTTTTACAGATACACTTTTTATAGGTTATTTTCAGTATATGTCAACATCCGTTCTCTTGTAAAACAGGCCGAAGTGATGGATCACGTGGCTGTACCTTTTCCACATGTGGGATGGATAATTATTGTAGATTAAGGTGTGATTCTTTCCTTATCTTTAGTGTTAATCTACCCAGACCGGGCCCCTCTAACATGAGTCGATAAATGTTGTCCTACCAACCAATGGTTTTGATGGCTGGTTAGAACATGCTATTTGATTTCTGCTGCAAAGGGCAATGTGATTGTAACAAAAACAGCTATTTACCTTTCCATTCTTTGTGTTCCCCTAAAATAGAGTTTGAACAAATATTTTAAAGGTGCAAAATATTAGAAAATACTATTTGAAATGAACATTATAGGAATATCTTGGCATAATGGCCACAGAATACTTTATTGCTTGGCAGGAAAGAGAAGAGTTGTAGAAGAAAGTAGCACATTAGCATTGATGACCGCTTACGTCGCCCAGTATAAGCAAGTGCAGTGTACAAAGAAGTATACTCTGAATACATTATTTCCATTCATTCAGCACAAATAAATTGTTTGGTTTCACTTTGAAGTGGAACACTGTGAGTCACTCTTTTCTTAATACTTGCAACATCTTTATTTTTTGCTTTTCAGCAGTTACTGTTTTGTACTTTGGTAGTAAAGTGATTTTTACCACTTGTGTTTGCATATTTATATATGCTGTGGATGAAAATAACTTACTAGAGAATGTATATTTTATGATGAGAATGTGTATCTGTTGGATATAATCAGAGAACTGAAAATTAATTTATCAGTAATTTTTAAGAGTCCCTGTTTTGTGACAACCATCTCTAATAGCTAGCTCTTTATTGAACACACTCCTAAAAATAAGGAACCATGACATTGTAGATATTTAATAGTGTACAGTATAGAAACTTCCATTTTTGCCTTCGAATGCATATTTAAGAATTACAGAATGAAACAAGTCTTGTTGGATAATAGTGTTTGACTAGCATTTTAAGAACTTGAGAGTAAAAGCAACAGTAGGATTTTTCACCTCTTCCTGCTTCCACCCCTGAACTGAGAACTTCTCTCCCCAGTTGGTCTATATAAATGTTATTTATAATGTGTACGTAATATGCATAATCATAGTGCAGTTCTCAAATATGGGGAAGAAGTTCGGCATTTAATTATTGAGGCTTTAGGTTTTTAATTCGATCAGACGAGGTCATATCAAACCCGGGGATCTCACCAACAGCCCGCTGTCCCTCCCGGTACATTGCCATTCCGAGGAATTCTGAGAAGGGGCAAACAAGGTTTGCCTTCATGGTACAGTTCTTGGTTTTTCTCCTAGGAAAAGCGTGGTCTGTGTTTACAAGTCTTGCGTGAGATGATAGAATTCAATGCTGTTGAATAGCAGCTTGCACTCTCATCGGAACGTCCATAAAGCAACGAGTTTCCTCTGCTTCCTGTCCATTGAGTTACCTCCTGAAAGCATACTAGTCCAGACATTGCCGTGTGGTGAACGGAAAGCACTTGGCGTGAGCAGACCGTTCCTGACAAATGCCTTTTAGAAACAGGTTCTTGATATTCAGACTTTGCAGAACTGTAGTGCTGGTGCCCCTGGACTAGTCAGTTCCTTTCAATATACACCACAGCTCCTTCAAACAGCACTTTTCAACATAAATCTTGTTGCCTCTCCCTGCAGACATTCAGAATTGAGAGAACAAACACTACTATTTTGAATTTATGCTGTTTTGTGTCCTTCTAAAGGGTTTTTGACCCCACGTAGAGCCTGTCCCGCATGGGCGGTACACATGCTAGGGCCATTTCTTAGTGATTGTTTAGCCATGAGGGACCCATAAAATTCAGACCCCAAGCCCGTAGAGGCAGGAGTCCCCTCACCCATGGGAAGCTGCCTTACCTCAGGCTCTTCTCTTTGGGGCTAAATATGGTTCCTGCCATTCCTGTTGCTCACTCACCCAGGGTAACCCTGGACTGATGCCCCGAAGGCCTTTGTAAAATCCGTAGCCATCATGAAGGCAGGCGGGAACAGCAGTAGCTTCAGTAACTTCCTTTTCCTGTCTTGCTGACAGAGACCCTTGGCTACCACTGTGCTGCTAATAGGATAAGTACTCTGTTGCCAGACCACCATGCCTTCTATACAAAACCAAATTAACTTCTGTAATACCTGACACCTCTCTGGGCTCTGAACTGCTTTCTCTCATCAAGCGTGCTGGCATTCTGGGCAGAATTCTAGAAATTTGGCAGAGGGTGGAAGTATTTAAGGTTTAATTTAACTTGCTCCTTTGTTAATTGAAAGGAGTTTTAAATTCTGAGCTCCTGAGATACCACAACCATGGAATGAATGTGTGACCAGAATGTGGCTTTGACACCAAGTGCTGCTGTCCCTTTGTAATTGGCTTCTAACTGATTTGACCAGAGATAATTGATAATGTGAATTTTTGTTAACTGTTCAATTGTAGGAAAATAGAGTATGTATCGCCCTTTGTTAGGTAGACATGAACTTTTCCTGCACGAAGCCTTGCTTATAGAGGATGCTCAATAAGGCAAGAAAAAGCATAGTAACTGTGCTTTGAGAGCGCAATATTTTTATCTTACCAGTACAGAAGAGTCATTTCTGTGTAACTTGATCTTCTGTCTAGTACTTGTCTTATAGGTAACCAACACTGAAAACTTTGTAGTGATAACTACCAAAGAAATACATAGTGAAACAACCTTTTATTTCCAACTTTATTAAAGAACCAGCCATTGACGCTGCTACATGAGTTCCATGCTCAAGAGCCATTGTAAGAGATTAAGGGGTTTTTAGTTTGTTTTTGTTTTTTTCTTGTTTTCTTTTTTCTATTTTTTTTAAAAACATACACACACACCTGTTAGCATAAAATGAGGAGCATCTTCCAGAATGCTCAGCAGTTACGGTTAACTGCCAAGCTCTGGTTGTCTCTCATTAGGCAGTGGAAGGAATCCTGCGTTCATGATCGCGTGGGTGCTGTGTGTGTGCACATGTGTGTGTGTGTGTGTGCATTCATGCCTTAACTCCAGTTACTGCTCAACTTTAGTTCTTGACTTGGTCTGCACCGTCATCGAGATTGTACTGTACATCTCGATCTGAACTTCATCCTGGCAAAAACAAAGTTGCAGGCACAACAGTTTGAGAATGCATTCCTCCAGAAGAGTGTTTGATCAGGTTGACCCTGAGCCTTTGGACTTCATTTGGAACTTAGCATGGAAAACAAAAGTGGACTGTCAAATAAAAAGACATCAACAAGGAAGAGAGGAGAGCCAAGTGCTAGCATTGTCTTTTGCCTCTGCATCTCCGTGCACACTGTATGTTGTTCATGATAGCTTGTTTACAACTTGACTAGGTTGGAGTTCTGGTGATAGTGGCAATCTTGACATACTTGGTCAGAGTTTAGAGAGCTGTAAGACTTCCAATTAATGTCTTATTTACTTCTTTATGTTGATTAGTCTTTGATACATGTGCTGAATCAGAAACCTAAATAAAGATAATTTTTTAAAATGTACCTATTGAGCCTTAAAACCTGTCTCTTTGTTTCTGGTCTTTGAGTCAGAAAATGAACATTGTTTCCATGTTGATTCTGATGGACATCTAACTTTGATTCTAGATACTAAAGGCTGCCTTGGAAAGTAGACTTTTTTTTAAACTCTTTTTAAAGTTTATTTATTTTGAGAGAGAGAGTGCACCACCAGCGGAGTGACAGAGAGAGAGGAAGATAGTGAGAATCCCAAGCAGGCTCCACACTGTCAGCGCAGAGCCCAACAGGAGGCATGCACTCATGAACCGTGAGATCATGACCTGAGCCAAAGCCAAGAGTCCAACACTGACTGAGCCACCCAGGCACCCCTAGAAAGTAAACTTAAGGACAGGACACAAAAGGAGCTAGGACTGTTCTTGTCTCTTAAATGGGGTGCTGGTTACCTAGATGTATTGAGTTTTTCTGAAAATTCGCTGAGCTGTATACTTATGATTTGTGTGCACTGCTCCATAACTGTTATATTTCAATTTAAAACCATAAACCTAGGAAATTATGAAAAGTGACACTCATTCCCAAAATGTTACACAAATATATATATGTGTGTTTATATTGTGTGTAGATTCATACATATATAGACACCCACATGCACACACATTGAGGCTTTGGATATTACATCTGGTATATTTGTGAGCTTATTCTTAAAGTCTCTTGTGATTAACTCTTCTACTCTTTTACTTTTTTAGGAAGCACGGCTCCAGAATCACTTCCAGGTTTGAGTACCAGCTCTTTAACTGGGCCAGTTACTTAACCACTCTGGAACTCCAGTCCCTCACCTGTGAAATACCATTATCTGCCTTACTAACATGAGAAGATGAAGATGGGAGCCTCTAGTGTTGTCCTTCACACAATAAGATACAGATTAGCCCCACAGCCATTCATTTGGGAAGAAATTTAGAATGGGTGTTTGGGGTTGACTTTTCACACATTTGGGGGCAGTATCATTTGTCAGTTGCATTTTTGTGAGCCCCTAGCATCCAATGGGGGAAAGCGCAGTACTGAGCAGAATCCTGCCTTAGGAGCATAGTCCTAATTAGGAGTCTAGTTTTCAAGAACCCAGGTGCGGTACAGTCTTCTGAGGGCAGACTTTGAATCTAGGCCTTTTTCTGTATAAAAGTGCTAAATGAATTGAGTAATTTCTGACTCACTCTGGCTTAAGGCAGATTCCATGTTAACTATTAGTTAATGAAAGAGTTTTTAATTTGGTTAGCCCTTTGATGAAGACCTCTGTACTCCTGGCAGCTAGGTCTTAGCAGAAAATGGTACCCGAGGAGTTACCCAGGACCTTGGAATTCAAGTCCTGGCTTCATTTGCAAGCTTCATTTTTTGAATCTGTATAATGGGGATAGCCATTCTTATTTTAGGTAGAGTTTGATGAAAACAGGATTTAAACAAAGTGCTTTAACAACAAGTAAGTAAAGTTTAAGCTACATGTGTGCTTTTTTTCTTCTGATATCTTTTAGAGGCAGTATGCCCACCTGGTGCATCTGAAATTGAAACAGTTTTGATAGAAACTTTGTGTTTAGGTAAATAAAACTACATAAATCTGGGGTTTTGTTTTTAACATTTGAGTATTAAAAATTTTGTGGAAATGCAATTGTATTCAGTCACTAATATCTAATCCAGGCCCAAACGTTTTTAATATTCTCTTTGGAAATAGAGGAAGAAGTCAGTGTGTGATAGATTATATTTTGTGTCTAATGTTTATGTTGACATGAGAGATTGAATTCTTGCCCTTTGAAGTTTTCTGGTATCATCCCTAATTCCATAGTACATTGAATGCTATTGAACTAAATATATTTAGACCTTTTTCTGAAGATCATATTTTCTGGTACTCTATAAATGGTTTAGTGCAACTTTCAAGATAACTAATTATCCCCAAAAGAGATCTTAGTAATTACTTAATTTTTTTTTCATCTTAAAAAGGAAAAGCCAGACTCAGAAGTGAAATGGACAATAGAATTAGTAGACAGGAATATGAGAACCTTCTCCATGTGTTTAGGAAGGCAGAAGAAAGCATGAGCATGATGAGAAAAATGAAAAATATATAACCAAATTGAATTTCTAGAGACAAAAAAATACAATATCTGGAATTTAAAACAACAACAAACTTGCTACTTACATCTTTTGTGGATTTCTGTTTGTGCTCTTTATTCCTTTAAAAGGCCACTCCTAGGGGTGCCTGGGTGGCTCAGTCGGTTGAGCGTCCAACTCTTGACTTCGGGTCAGGCCGTGATCTCATGCTTCATGGGTTCCAGCCCTGCGTTGGGCTTCATGCTGAGCATGGAGAGTGCTTGGGATTCTTTCTCAGTCTCTGTCTCTCTCTCTCAAAATAAATAAACAAAAAAATAAAATAAAAGGCCACTCCTAAAATTCAAGTTCAGCCTAATTGACCTACCTTTCTCCTCCCCCCTTCCCTGGTGTGTGTGTTGCTGGGGTGGTGGTGAGTCGCTCTTGGGGGATCTTCAACTTTGGGAACTGACTGTTCCTATTAGTCACTGCAGTGCTGGGCAGCAAGCCTCAGGTTTAAGGGAGCCAGTACACTAGCAGGTGTCCTGTGAGTTCGAGTCTGGCCCAACTCTGGTTTTCTCAGCTTTGGATTCCTCACCTATAAAAGAGGAATGGGAATGGGGTCAGTAGGATCCAATGAAGATGTTAAAACTTTAGAGAGTACAAGGTTCTTTGTATTGCAACTTCATGACAGTTTGCAAGTCTGGGAGTGTTGTGCTCTTGGGGAACAGCGCAGTAGACTCCCACAGCATTTGAAGAGATGAGGGTCAGAGAAGACTTCCAGAGGAACTGGTCTTCAGGCACATTCTTGAAGAACAGGTGGGAATGAAATGGAGTGTTTGGAATAGAGGAAACAGCGTGTGGGAAAACCTGGAGTAAGAGCATCCATCCACGTGGTGTTGGTTTGGGTTCCTTGAAAACAAACTAAGTCAAGGACTTGGGTGTAGGAAGCTTGCTTGGGGATGATTCCAGGGCGTGGAATGAGAGTTCAGAGAAAGTTAAGACCAGTGAAGGGTGTGTTGATGAGCCTGTTGGCCTTATAGGAAACGAGTTCAACCCCAGGGGTGTGAGACATAATTTAGAATGTGCCTCAGAGTTATCCCACCAGAGAGCAGGAATGTCGGGACTTGAAGTTACCAACTCCTTTTGCCTGTTGACTAAAGGCATCCTGGAGAGAATGACCCCCACATTTGAACTTTCTAGGTTGTGCATGAGACTTTCTCAAAAGCCTGAGGCAGCAAAGCAAGAAAGACAAGGTGAGTAAGTGTTCTTGGTGAAATCAGGTGGGCTGAGAGGATATGAGGTCTTGCATTGGTGGCCTCAGAGCTCAATACCTCACACAAGCATTTGATTTAGCCTGGAGTATTGATGAAAAAAAAATTTTTTCCCCCAGGAGTTGAAAATGCCATGTGTTTTATTTCCCACTTTTTCCCCTCCAGCTTTATTGAGAAATAATCAACATATAACATTGTGTAAGTTTAAGAAGTACAGTGCAATGATTTGATATGTGTATATATTATAAAATGATTACCTCAATAAGGCTAGTTAGCCTATCCATCACCTCACATAGTTACAATTTATGAAAACTGGAAATACTTTTTAACTTAAAATGAGAGAACTTTTTGTTTAAAAAGTTTTATTTAAAAGTCCAGATTCCTAATTTCTCTTGAAAAAATAAGATCACAGCAGGGCCTCATCTCTCCATTGCACAATCAGATTGGGCTGAGCATTAGCTGTACCAGAAAGCAGGGAATGCCAGTCCCTCTTCAGAGCCTCGGGGGTCCCTCTGCCCATCATACAAGTTATTACTGTGGGGTCCCCACAGTCTTCTGAGTTTGTACACCCCTGGCGTAAGGTATTTGAAGAATTGAAGTTTGATGTGGCTAAAGGCTATGTCTGTGCAGAAGAAAGAAGGGCAAGGAGTGGGTGAGTGGGAGGTGGACACGGAAGCCCAGTTTGGAAGGAGGCCCACACCGGAAGTTCCTGGCACAAGTCCAACGGATAATGATAAAGTGGTCTAAGGACACCCAATGGGCTGTGAATCAATCCTTCTTGTGAGGCCCATCGGGAAGGCTGGCCAAGATTGGAGCTAGGATTAAAGTGTTCCTGGATTCTCTTAGCTGTGATACTATCTGAATTGTCCCTTGCTCTCTCTAAATTCAGTACACAGCATGGTCTTAGCAGGCTGAGAAGAGGGTGTGCCCAGGGGTCTAGAATTCTAGCAATGAGTCAGACAGGCCTGTATTTATAAGTGTTTAACATTCTGCTGTCTCAAAATTAAGCCCTTCTTTGTATTGCTTGCCAATTTTTGTGGTGTAAATACTCCCCACCATGTGCTTTCATGCCACCAAGAGGAAGATCACTGGAGAGAAGCATGCAGTAGCACACCATTTATGTGGTATTTTCACCACAGAGACATGCTAGTTGTAAATAACCTTAAAAGCATACTAATAGTGAAATGTAGCAAAACAATTAGGATATAAGATATTTTCAGTATTTATTAACTGCTTCAATACAGTCTTTTAAATTATAAATTTGTATACTTTAATTTTTAAGTGTCTGTGTTTAACAGCCAGCTGACAGAATTCCTGGAAATGTGACAGTCGGCTCTTGTGAGCCTGTTGAGGCAGTTGTAGGGCACCTCTGGCTGGGAGCATGGAGGGATGGGGATAGGGGGCAATCAGAGGAGGCTCCAGCCTCTTCTGTGTGTGTGTGTCCTATTGCAAAAGCAGTGGTGACAGTGGGGAAATTCATTTATTTGGGGGACCCCAAACCCCAAGCCCAGCTGCAGGCTTGAGAACAGGCTGGGGTCTGGACTCAGCAGAGGACAAAAGATGGGTGAGAGTCCCTCAGGAGTCTCAAGGCTGTGAGGCAGCTGCTCTTGTGGGAAGCATCCCACGTGTCAAGTACAAGACTGTTGCTTAGATCCAGCACACTCACCTCAGGAGCCTGAGCACGTGGGTTCTAAGGCACCACGGGTCTTTTCCACTCAACTCTGCCTTTACCTTCCCTCCCCACCACCCTATCCTGCAGCCAAGACAGGAGGCCAGGACTTTATTCCGCAGAAGCAGACGCATCATGAGGGGGGCTGAGGAGCCTTGCAGTGTGCTCATTTTCCCCTGACTTGTTGGAAGCCAGTCTAGACTAGACAGGCTGCCCTGTATAGTGTTCCCTTTTGTTGGACTATAAACTAAGACACATGTTTAATGAACTTGGGGTGAATCAAGCTGTTAAGTGGCAAGGCCAAGTCATCTGGCTCTAGGACATGTGATCTCTTGATGGAAAAGAAATGTGGGGACAAAGTGGACATATGATTGTGAGGCAGACCTCACAGACAAGGGATTCTAGAGCCATGGTCATTGGCAGCTGCTACAAAATTTTTGGGAAGTTGTCTCGAGTATAGTAGCAAAACAGGTTGGGGGTGGTTCAGACTGGAAGGAAGGAAAACCTGTGAACTTTATTTACCGAGGCCCCTGACCTATGTGTATGCATATGTGCAAGAGACCAAGGTGCCTGAATCAAAGGGGAAATGAACACTCCCTGGTTAGTTGGTATGAAAGATGTGCTGTTAATTTCTTTTCCAGCTATGATAATGGTATTGTGGCTATTGCCTTTTTTTTTTTCTTTCAGGTTTTTATCTTTGTCAGTGGCTATTTCCCTGAGAACTTGGGCCCCAGATCCCTGAGAAATGTCAGGACTCTGGAAGTGTGCCGGGGAAGGCCACAGAAACAGAAATCCATCTGGGGAAGATTCTGCAGGGCTTTAGGCAGATTATGCACCTGGCAGAGATTTCCACTTAAATATGAGTCCAAAGGCTGACTCGGCAGAGCCATCAGGGCTGTGACAGGGTTGCCAGCGGGGCCCCAGAGTATGGCTGGAAAAGGGAAGACCTTGAAGCAGCAGAAGATGTGGGTTTGAGGTGGGCTAACTCTTACCTGAGTCCTGAATTATGGGGTTTCTAAATCCCTCTACTTTTCCTTTGCTATTTTTTTCCTTCTTCTTATTGATGTATATAATATATTTGGCCTATTTCTTTTCTGTAAATAAAAGTAGCATTTCTAAAAGGTCTGCATCTTTTAGATGCATCTTTTAGAGCAGACCTTTTAGAAATACATAAATAAAATATTTACAAATGCAATGATAGGGTATTTGAGGTTTGCTTTAAAATAATTTATGGGGGAGGGTGAGGAAGTGGGTGTGAGTGTAGAGAAAACAAGATGGGCAGTATGTTGATTGCCTAAATTACGAGATAATTATTCCATTATCCACTTTTGTATGTTTAAGATCTTTACAGTAAAATTTTCAGAAATAGAGGCAAGGGGATCAAGAGATTTTAAGGATGGAAAGGAAGAAGGGAGTTTTGAGAAAGTGCTAGAGATGCTACCATAGGAAATTCTAATTTTTGCAATCAAGTGAAAGTATTTCATACACCACCCCCCCAAAATAAGGAACATGGTGATCCTGGGTTCCTCAGGTGGCCTCCCCAGTGGGCACACACCCAGATGCCACTCCTGCCCTGCACTCCCTCCCTCTGCCTTTCACTTCCTAGCTGCCAAGATCTTAGAAGCTTTGAAGCTCAGCAGAGAAGGAAAATCCATTGAGAACAGTCTGTAAAGCTGCTGTATAAATGCAACTGATGTCTATTGTGTCATGGCTAAAAATGCTAAGTGGAGGATGTGCACCTGAGAAGGAAACAGAGGGTTACTTCAATGAACAAATCAAAGCACACCTGGTGGAGAGTCCAAAACAAACTATGAGTAGGGAGATAAAGCAACCAGAGTCACAAAAACAGAGAGCAAGTAACACACTCCAAAAAACACCTCCTGAAGGGCCAGGCCCTGGGCAGTGTATGACCACTCTTTAATATAGCAGAGCTCTCAGGTGCAGGACATATAACAAACTTTGAAAACACATAAGGGACAGAAAACTAGTGAAAATGACAAAACGGAAGAATTCTCCTCAAAAGAAATTCCAAGAAGAAATGACAGCTAGAGAATTGCTCAAAACAGATTTAAACAATATATCTGAGCAAGAATTTAGAATAATAGTCATAATATTAATCACTGGGCTTGAAAAAAGCATAGAAGACAGCAAAGAATCTGTTGCTGCAGAGATCAAGGAACAAAAAATAGTCATGATGAATTAAACAATGTTGTAAATGAGGTGCAAAATAAACTACAGGTGGTGACAGCGAGGATTGAAGACGCAGAGGGGAGAATAAGTGAAAAAGAAGATAGAATTATGGAAAAAGATGAAGCTGAGAAAAAGAGAAAAAAATTCTGGACTACGAGGGGAGAATTAGAGAACTAAGTGATTCCATGAAACATAATAATATTTGTATCATGGGAGTTCCAGAAGAAGAAGAAGAGAGAAAGGGGCAGAAGGTGTAGTTAACAAATCATAGCTGAGAACTTCCCCAATCTGGGGAAGGAAACAGACATTGAAACCCAGGAGGCACAGAGAACTCCCTTCAGATGTAACAGGAATCGATCTTCTGCATGACACATCATAGTGAAACTGGAAAAATACAAAGATAAAGAGAACATTCTGAAAGCAGCTAGGGACAAATGGGTCTTAACCTACAAGGGTAGACACATAAGGGTAGTAGAAGACCTATCTACTGAAACTTGGCAGGCCAGAAGAGAGTAGCATGAAATATTCAATGTGTTGAATAGGAAAAATATGCAGCCAAGAATCCTTTATCCAGCAAGCCTGTCATTCAGAATAGAAGGAGAGAGAAAGGTTTTCCCAGACAAAAACTGAAGGAGTTCATCACCACTAAAACAGTCCTACAAGAGATCCTAAGGGGAACTCTGTAAGTGGAATGATGCAAAGACCACAAATTACCAGAGACATAACTACAAACATGAAACCTACAGATAACACAATGACTCTAAATCCATATCTTTCAATAACACTGAATGTAAATGGACTAAAATGCTCCAATCAAAAGACAAAGGGTATCATAATGTATTAAAAAAAACCAAGACCTATCTATTTTCTGTCTTCAAGAGACCCATTTTAGACATGAGAACACCTTCAGATTGAAAGTGAACGGATGGAGAAACATCTACCATGCTACTGGAAGTCAAAAGAAAGCTGGAGTAGCCATACTTAGACAAACTAGATTTTAAACTAAAGGCGGTAACAAGAGATAAAGAAGGGCATTATATCATAATTACAGGGTGTATCCATCAAGAAGAGCTAACAATTATAAATGTCTATGCATCGAATTCGGGAGCACCCAAATATATAAAACAATAAACATAAGCAATCTTATTAGTAAGAATGTGGTAATTGCAGGGGACTTTAATACTCCACTTACAACAATGAACAGATCATCTAGACAGAAAATGAATAAAGAAACAATGGCCTTGAGGGGCGCCTGGGTGGCTCAGTCAGTTGAGTGTCTGACTTCAGCTCAGGTCATGATCTCACGGTTTGTGAGTTCGAGCTCCGCATTGGGCTCTGTGCTGATAGCTCAGGGCCTGGAGCCTGCTTCGGATTCTGTGTCTCCCTCTCTCTCTGCTCCTCCCCTGCTCACACTCTGTCTGTCTCTCAAAAATAAATGAAGATTAAAAAAAGAAAGAAAGAAAGACACAATGGCCCTGAATGATACACTCGACCAGATGGGCTTGACGGATATATTCAGAGCTTTTCATCCTAAAGCAGCAGAATTCTTCTTGAGTGAATGTGGAACATTCTCCAAGATAGATCACATTCTGGGTCACAAAACTACCCTCAATAAATATAAAAGAATTGAGATCATATCATTCACATTTCCAGATCACCATGCTATGAAACTTGAAATCAACCACAGGAAAAAGTTTGGAAAACCTCCAAATGCATGGAGGTTAAAGAACATCCTACTGGGGCGCCTGGGTGGCTCAGTCGGTTGAGCATCCGACTTCAGCTCGGGTCACGATCTCGTGGTCTGTGAGTTCAAGCCCCGCGTCAGGCTCTGGGCTGATGGCTCAGAGCCTGGAGCCTGCTTCCGATTCTGTGTCTCCCTCTCTCTCTGCCCCTCCCCCGTTCATGCTCTGTCTCTCTCTGCCTCAAAAATAAATAAATGTTAAAAAAAAAATTTTTAAAGAACATCCTACTAAAGAATGAATGGGTCAACTAGGCAATTAAGGAAGAATTTAAAAAATATGCAGAAACAAATGAAAGGAAAACAGTCCAACAGTCCAAACCCTTTGGAATGCAGCAAAGGCAGTCCTAAGAGGAAAATGCATTGCAATCCAGGCCTATCTCAAGAAACAAGAAAAATCTCAAATACAAAATCTAACAGCACACCTAAAGGAACTCCAAGCAGAACAACAAAGAAACCGCAAGGCCACCAGAAGAAGAGAAACAATAAAGATCAGAGCAGAAATAAACAATATAGTATCGAAACAAACAGTAGAACAGATCAATGAAACTCAGAGTTGGTTTTTGGAAAAAGTAAACAAAATTGATAAGCCCCTAGCCAGATTTCTCAAAAAGAAAAGAGGACCCAAATAGATAAAAATCACAAATGAAAATGGACTTACTATAACCAATCCCTCAGAAATACAAGCAATTATCAGAGAATACTATGAAAACTTATATGCCAACAAACTGGACAACTTGGAAGAAATGGAAAAATTCCTAGACACCCACACACTACAAAAATTCAAATGGGAAGAAACAGAAAATTTGAACTGACCCGTAACTAGTGAAGAAATTGAATCAGTTATCAAAAATCTCCCAACAAATAAGAGTCCTGGGTCATATGGCTTTCCAGAAGAATTCTACCATTTAAAACAGAGTTAATAACTATCCTTCTCAAGCTGTTCTAAAAAATAAAAACAGAAGGAAAACTTTCTGACTCATTCTATGAAGACAGCATTACCTTGATTCCCAAACCAGACAGAGACCCCACAAAGAAGGAGACTTCAGCCCAATATCCCTGATGAACAATTCTCAAATAAGATACAAAAATTCTCAACAAGATACTAGCAAATCAAATTAAGCAGCATATAAAAAGAATTATTCACCATGGTCAAGTGGAATTCATTCCTGGGCTGCAGGGCTGGTTCAATATTCACAAATCAATCAATGTGATACATCACACTAATAAAAGAAAAAATAAGAACCATATGCTCCTGTCAATAGATGCAGAAGAAGCATTTGACAAAATACAGCATAGTTTCTTAATAAAAACCCTCAAGAAAATCGGGATAGAAGAAACATACCTAAACGTCATAAAAGCCATATATACAAAGTTCAGTGCTAATATCATCCTTAATAGGGAAGAACTGAGAGCTTTCCCCCTGAGATTAGGAAAACGACAAGGGTGTCCACTCTCACCACTATTGTTTAACATAGTGTTGGAAGTCCTAGCATCAGCAACCAGACAACAAAATGATAAAAGGCATAAAAATTGGCAAGGATGAAGTCAAACTTTCACTTTTCACAGACGTGATATTCTACATGGAAAACCTGAAAGATGCCCCCCAAAGGCTGCTAGAACTGATGCATGAATTCAGCAAAGTTGCAGGATACAAAATCAATGAACAGAAATTGGTTGCATTTCTATACACCAATAATGAAGCAACAGAAAGAGAAATCAAGAAATTGATCCCATTTACAACTGCACCAAGAACCATAAAATACCTAGGAATACACCTAGCCAAAGAGGTAACAGATCTGAATGCTGAAAGTTATAGAAAGCTTGTGAAGAAAATTGAAGAAGACACAAAGAAATAGAAAAACATTCCATGTTCATGGATTGGAAGAATAAATATTGTTAAAATGTCAATACTACCCAAAGCAGTCTACACATTCAATGCAATCCCAATCAAAATTGCACTGGCATTCTTCTCAAAGCTAGAACAAACAATCCTAAAATGTGTATGGAACCACAAAAGACCCCAAATACCAAAGTAATATTGAAAAAGAAAACCAAAGCATGATGCATCGCAATCCCAGACTTTAGCCTGTACTACAAACCTGTAATCAAGACAGCATGTGTCACAAAAACAGACACATAGACCAATGGAATAGAGAACCCAGAATTGGACCCACAAATGTATGGCCAACTAATCTGACAAAACAGGAAAGAGTATCCTACGGAAAAAAGTCTCTTTAGCAAGTGGTGCTGAGAGAACTGGACAGAACATACAGAGGAATGAAATTAGACCACTTTTTTACACCATACACAAAAAATAAACTCAAAATGAAAGAGGGACCTAAATGTGAGACAGGAAACCATCAAAACCCTAGGGGAGAAAACAGGCAACAACCTCTTTGACCTCAGCCACAGCAATTTCTTGCTCAACACATCTTCAAAGGCAAGAGAATTAAAAGCAAAAATGAACTACTGGGACCTCATCAAGATAAAAAGCTTTTGCACTGCAAAGGAAACATCAAGAAAACTAAAAGGAAACCGACGGAATAGGAAAAGATATTTGCAAATGACATATTGGATAAAGGGTTAGTATCCAAAATCTATTAAAAACTTACCAAACTCAACATCCAAAAAACAAATAATCCAGTAAAGAAATGGGCAGAAGGCATAAATAGATACTTTTCCAAAGAAGACATCCAGATGGCCAACAGACACATGAAAAGATGCTCAATGTCACTCATCATCAGGGAAATACAAATCAAAAGCCACCATGGTCAGAGAGGCTAAAAGTATTAGTCAGGAAACAACAGATGCTGGCGAGGATGTGGAGAAACAGGAATCCTCTTGCACTGTTGGTGGGAATGCAAACTGGTGCAGCTACTCTAGAAAACCATATGGAGGTTCCTCAAGAAATTAAAAATAGAACTACCCTACAACTCAGCAATAGCACTATTAGGAATTTACTCAAGGGATACAGGAGTGCTGATTCATAGGGGCACATGTTTATAGCAGTGCTTTCAACAATAGCCAAATCATGGAAAGAGCCTAAACATCTATCAACTGATGAAAGGATAAAGATGTGGTTTATATATACAATGGAATATTACTTGGCAATGAGAAAGAATGAAATCATGACATTTGCAGCAATGTGGATGGAACTAGAAGGTATTATGCTAAGTGAGATAAGTCAGGCAGAGAAAGACAGATATCATATGTTTTCACTCATATGTGGAACTGGAGAAACTTAACAAAAGACCATGGAGAAAGGGAAGGGGAAAAAATAGTTACAAACAGAGAGGGAGGGAGGCAAACCATGAGAGATTCTTAAATACAGAGAGCAAACTGAAGGTTGATGAGGGGGTGAAGGAGAGGAAAAATGGGTGATGGGCATTGAGGAGGGCACTTGGTGACCACTGGGTGTTGTATGTAAGTGATGAACCACAGGAATCTACCCCAAAAACCAAGAGTACACTTTACATAGTGTACGTTAGCCAATTTGACAATAAATTATATTAAAAAAAAAAAGAAAGAAAGAAAGAAAGAAACATGTTGAGAAGTTGCTCTGCACCGAAAACAAGTTTATGGGTTTGTGAGTGTTGGACTCTGAGCAAATGATATCCTGGTAACATAAACACAAGGAAATGTTCTCCCCTTTATTCCTTTCTTGTCCCTATGTACACATTTCCACAGATAATAGGGCTCACATGGTGGGGGCTTCCCTTTTACTTGGGAAAGGCCACTCCTTGCTTTTGTCCCAGGGTATTCTAATTTTGTACTCAAGATGTGCTGCTGTTGTCATGTTTCAGGATGACCTTATGTAACTTTTGGACTGTGAGAGGCCTGGGAGTCCTGAATAAGGGACATCAGTAATGAGGCTTCTGAAGAATTAGTCTCTACTTAGCCAACTATCGAGTGAGACCCCCTTTGGTATGTCTGAGTTTAAGAATGAGATAAAAGAGAAGAAATCGCTGGGCTTTATTTCACTTTGGCTTTTCAATCTCTTTGTGGAAATATGAGGCTCTACTTTTTGGTGCTTTAAAAATTCCTGGCCTTTTTCTGTGGTGGGTGTTTGTGACTTATTGGATAGCCTTTAACATTATGCAGTGTATAACCCTAGTTTGAGTAGCATGACTGGGCACAAATCAAGGTGGCAAGCAGAATAAGGGGTCAGTCCTCTGAGGGTCTGACTTCATACCCAGTGGGTTTCATGCCCAGTTTAACAATTTCAGACTTTGCAGAAGCTTCTAAGGTGCTTGTCTCACTAGCCCTAGGTCAGGATTTAAAAGTAGCAATTTAAAAGAATTTTAAATGGCTACATGGATGTGGGCAGCACATTTCTGATACTTTGAGCTCCTTCTGTAAAGGGATCATCACCTATTTAGCCTTGGTTGTTAAACCAAATGGTTTAATAAAACTAAATGTAAAGAGATGTGATGGGGCGCCTGGGTGGCTCAGTCAGTTAAGCGTCTGATTTCAGCTCACATCACGATCTCACACTCTGTGAGTTCAAGCCCCGTGTTGGGCTCTGTGCTGACAGCTCAGAGCCTGGAGCCTGCTTCAGATTCTGTGTCTCCCTCTCTCTCTGCCCCTCCCCTGATCATGCTCTGTCTCTCTCTGTCTCAAAAATAAAAATAAAAACATTTAAAAAAATTAAAAAAAAAAAAAAAAAAGAAATGTGAAGTGAAGGAAAACTCTAATTTTCTCTCCTCTCCTAACTTCTCCAGAAAGGTAGACTTTATTAATTTGACTGGATTAGAGTCTAGGACAATGACAACTGAGACATAAGCCAGCAAAAGTTGGATTAGACTCTACTGGTACCCAGATTTCCAGTCATTTTCCTAATCTGAGGAACCTTGTCTCCAAATTCCATCCCTTCATTTGAAGAGGTCCTAGATTTCCTTGGTCCTAAAGAAAATACTTGAGAGACCAGTTTGGCTCAGTTATCTAGAGTTGCTTTGCTGAGATGAGAACCATAGCAGCTTGGAGCACAAAAGGAGCGACTGTATTTGTAAATCACTTAAAAGCCAAGTTCTTTTTTTATGTTACTTACTCTCTGTGTACTTTAGGAAAACAAGTACCTTAAATTGGCATCAAGATGTTCAATTGTTAAGTAAACTTTACCACCATTTAGAAGACAAAGTACAGGTTACTCATGTTATTGGCCTTTTTTAGGCTTTGAGAATCCCTCCAAAGGGGGAAAAATCCTACATTTTAAACCTTGAGCCATGTTGACCTGAGGTATCTATGAGCCCCTACTGAGTTGCATTTTTGTTTGTTTTTGCATGCATGATGCATGGAATTATCTATAAGCTTGGATGAGTCCTTTTAGGTTTCTGAAGGAAAGTTTAGACTACATCTAAAGAGGGTACTAGCAACTCATCCATTTTGACCTCTCCAGGTTAATCAGTTTCTGAGAATTTTCCTTCCCTAGGATTTACTGGCTTGTCAAATCTGGCAACAAGGAGCCCTAAGTAAACAATTCAGTTGATATGAGGTGTGGCTCCTTTTTTTTTTTTTTTGATCAGAACATACTTTTGTTTTAGCTACTCATATACATCTTGAGAGCATAAGCGAGAGCATAGATGCGCACCGGGACCTGATCGCCTGAGGTCACACACTGGCTCTGACACTTCGACCTTGGATGAATTGTGTAACCACTAGGCGTCCATTTCCTCACACTTCCCCACGGATTGTGTACAACAGATGTGTTCCCATAGATGATGCTCTAAAAACAGGGACTTAGAACTTAGGAAAAGGCAAGCCCTCGACATCCGAGAACTGTTATATTCCTCTGTTCCACGGCATTACCACACCAGGATGGCCAGGATACTGAATTCTGGCGATAGATGTCAATTTAGCTTGACATATGTCTAAGTTTTTCTTTTCTGAACCTGCAATTAAAAGAAGACAATTGCTTTCCTCCACATCCACTTATTTTCTGTTGGCAGTAGTGTTTTGTGAATGCTGTAAGATTCCTTTCAGGATTCTACTGAGTAATTTATAAATTCTCTTAATGAATTGCTTAGATGCTTGATTCTTATTAAGTTCCCACCTTCAAAATGTGATGATGTATCAGTCCTGAAAACTGAGCAGAACTCTCCACCTCTTGCTGCTGTATCAACCATGTAACTTTCCCCCAATGTGCCCAGAAAGTGAAACTGGGCCACATGGAGCTGGATTGGAATGAGACAACAGGCAAGGGCTTTTGATTACTGTTCTTTGTCACTTCCTCCCCACCGCCCGCCACCATGCCCAGGCCATTCGTATCTCTTTAAAAAAATATTGGGCTGATGAAGTTCAGGAAGTTAGCTTCCTGACAAATATTATCAAGGACCGAAGGGCAGTCCTTCAGTTGCATATTGCTAGTGACCTTCACTCTGGAGGAACCTTCCTGCAAGAAGCCAGTCCCTTCCCCGAACAAAGCTGCCTTCACGTGGGACCCATGTGGGTCCACAGACTCATGTGCGTTCTGCTGCGTAGGGACATGAACAGGCTCTATCTGACTCAAGCAGCATCGTCGAGGGGTGTTTGGAGCCCAGAGTTTGAAGAACACTTCCTTCTGCTGTTTTGTGGGTCCTTGGAGGGGCCATGGACTTGTGAGAATGGAACATTTTGGTTCTTGAATGTTACTGTTTAAGGATTTGCTTAGTTTTCTTACTAACTTCACTGACTCCTTCATTCAACACACATTTATAAAGCCAGGTTCTCCTTAATAAAAAAAAATGCAAACCAACTTCTTGAGGTAAAATTGGGGAAAAATACTTGAAAAACAGCTTGAATACATAATTCCAATAGGATTTTTCTTCATTATTTAACCTCAATGGCAGTTTTAAACTACCCTTTTTGAAATTTAGAAAATAAACAAGAGAGCTCTGTCTGCAAGGATATAAATAGATATTAGAGGTAAAGTTTCTGTAACATCTTTTGCATCAAAATGAATGGAATGAGGGAAATATGCCAGTAGGGGGTGGCTTGAGGTAAGACACTATTATTATTTTGGTGTGGACCGCCTGAGAAGTTCTATGCCTCCCCCACCCCGCACCTCCCTCAGTGCCCGAATTTCCCAGGGTTAAGAACTGTGATGTGTGGGTCAGAAATCTTATCCCTGGGAAGGACCCATTGTTGGATTGCATAGGAATGTGTTGGAAAGTGCATAAACTGGGAGACAGAGTTTCAAGTCTCCTTTGGCCACTGGCTGGCTCACTGTGTCCCAGGACCAATTCCTCAGCATCTCTTGCATCAAAGTCTAGCTCTGGATCTGACACATAGGAAGTGCTCATAGACTCCTTCAATTTCTGTGTCTCCATTGCTTCTCAGCCTTTTGGCTAAGATCAAGTGGAATTTCTGTGTCTCGTTCACCTAGCTGCCTAAACCAGGAATCTGGGGGGTCCTGGACTTCTTGCAGTCTCTCCCTGCCCAGTCCTAGCCAGGCAGTACATCTTGCCAACTGCACCTGCTGAATGCTATGGAATCCTGTTGGTCCTTTCCACTCCCGCCCAATCCAGTTCTGTTCTCATCACTGCTTTTCTGGCCTCCAGTCCTGATCCATCACCCCTTCCTCCTCTTTTGTCTTTCTGGACAAAAGTTGACCATGTCTTACCCCTGCTGAGAATAGAAGTGTTAACCTTCTCTTGCCTATGGGATGAAGTCTTTAACACACTATAAAACTAGCAGGCATGTTCATAGTTCTTCTAAGTGTTCCATGCATGTTAACTCACTTACTCTTCACAACAAATTTACGTGAGGATGACTGTTATGACTTTCAGTTTATGAGGGGGCAAATTGAAGCATGGAGAGGGTAAATCACTTACTTGGAGTTAAACTGCTAGTATGTGATGAAGCAGAACATCAAAGTTTTTACAGACCCCTGGCTCAGTCTCAATTTTTAAAAATTTGAGTATAGTTTGCACACAATGTTGGTTTAATCTCAGGTGTACAACATTCGACATCTCTGTATGTTATGCTATACTCACTGCAAGTGTCACTACCATCTGTCAGCATACAATGCTATTACAACACCACAGACTATATTCCCTATGCTGTGCCTTTTATCCCCATGAATTATTTGTTCCACAACTGGAAGCCTGTCCCTCCCCTTCCCCTTCACCCATTGTGCCAATCCAACCCCTCAAGTCTCAGTTTTATGTCTGGCAGCCTCTGACTTGTTCTTTATCCTCCAGTGATGCAAGCTGCCAGCCATTCTCATCCTACCCATACACACTCCCTGGACTCCCCAACCTTTGTCTCCTCTTGACAGCTCTGCCTGGAATGCCTTCCCCCATTGACTCCTTGGCAAGTTCCTATTTCTCCTTTCGGACTTGGTCCTGGCGCCCCTCCTCCATCAGTCAAGTCTTTCCACCTCACACCCCTTCTGTGTTGCACAACTCCAAATGTCTGATGGGCTGCTTTGCGTTAGGAAGGAGACAGACAACAGAAACTACATGTAGGGGTGGTCTTCAGGTTCTTATGATTATTTGGGGAAAAGAGGCAAAATACCCTGGAGCAGAGCAGCATGAGCAGTCCAGGAAAGGTAAGCACAGGGCACTTTGTGGGGACATATGTGGGTTGAGGAATATGGGGTGTGCAGAATGTATTCCTAGAGGTAATGTTGTAACTAGGAACTGAGCAGTGAAAGCTAATGAATTAGGGAAGGGCAAGGTTTTTAGACAGAAGGAACAGCATTTACAAGATCAGAGCTGAGACAGCGCATGGCAGGTCTGGGGACATGTTTAGTATGTTTATATACTCATCTCACCCACAGGCTGAGGTCCTTGGGGATGTCCAGTCCCCTTACTTGTCTCAAGGAGTTTTGACTAGAACCCAAACACTGTAATCTCTGGACCTCTCTCTCCCTTTCTGTTAAATCTAAGGGCCATGCAAGGAGACTGATGAAGTCCTTTGGATTCTCTGAGCTTCTGTGAACCACATAAAGAAGAGAAACCAAGTAGGAGGACCTTAGTCTCTGAATTGTCTGAGAGCCCTGGAAATCCAGAGATGATGCTCAGGCCCTGATTTTCACCTTTTAGAGAAAAAAAATGATTAGTGGAAGGTAGTTGAGGCAAACAGCCGCTACATACTTTCTCTCCTACAGAAGGGAAAAACATCTTGCTGCCATCCCTGGTCTGAATGAGGGGTCATCTGTGGGGCTGGTCAGATGTCTGAAGGCCTCTTGTAAATGAGATTCCTGACAGAATGAATATACAATGGCCAGACTATATGTAAAAATAGGACTCGGACCTACAACCTGCTGTAGCCAGCAGCCTTGGAAGCCAGCCGGCTAACAATAGTAAGCAGTCCAAGAAGCCAAACCATAAGCCCTGGGGGGTTCTGTAGAGCTGCCCCATGCCTGCATCTTCCAATCAGGTCAGACTTGAAGCCTTCTTTTTTTCCACTATAAGACTTTCCCAGTCTTCTGCTTGCCTCTGAGTCTCTGCCAAATGTAAGTGATGTTGCTAGAGCAACCTCTGAATAATAGTATGTTTATTGTTTTTATTTGACAGGGATTAGTGAGAAACTGCTGAAAGGTGTACCATTAGATGTGAACTTTGAGGACCATGGGTGTGGTCCCAGCATTTATGCAGACAACAATTTCTTAGTCCCATTTTACAGGCAAAGCAAGGGAGATATAAGAAGGTCAAAGGACATGCTGACAGTCACAGAACCAATGACAGAGTGGGAATCCAGTGCTATCTTTGATCTCATACAAAATAGTGCTCTTTCCAGCACAAACATGCCCAATCCTGGTCAATGTTTGTAGATGAAGAAGACATTCTCCAATATTCTAAGAAAAGGAAAATGGATCCAAAGTGAAAAAAAATAAACAGAATACCCAGAGCTTAAAGAAACCTCTTTCAGTCTGTGGAAATGAGGTTAAGTCATGTTAGACAGTAATAATAGACATAATACTAATAATGTTAGTATTTTGTCCAGATTGGTTTGTGGGGACAAACAATTCATATAATCATTTTATGACACAAGAAAGTGGGACTTGGACAGTCTGTGTCTGGTCTGGTCTTAGGTAACCAAGGGGCATCCATGGGTCTTATCTAAGTCACATGCGCTGTGGTTCTTTGCAAAAAGCCATTTTGAACTCCAAAGGGTAGGCGGATTTCTTGACTACTGTTTTCTAGGAGCATAGGGCTCAGTTAAATTTCAACATTATCATCAACTGATGGGTGAATGGATAAACAACTGTGGTATATGCATTTAATAGAATATTATTCAGCCTTAAAAAGGAAGGAGAAACTCTTGACATGCTATGATACCCACCCATCAATCTTGAGGACATTGTGGTAAGTAAAATAAGCCAGTTGCAAAAAGACAAATACTTTATGATTCCACTTACATGAGATATCTAGAATAGTCAAAATCATAGGAACAGAAAGTAGCATGGTGGTTACCAGAGTTTGGGAGGAGAGGAGAGTGGGGAGTTATTTTTGAATGGGTATGAAGTTTCAGTTTTTCAAGATGAAAAGAGTTCTGGAGATTGGTTGTACAACAATGTGAATGTACTTAGCATTAACTGTACACTTAACAATGATTAAGATGGTATATTTAATGTTGTGTGTATTCTACTATAATACAAAAAAAAAAACCCTTAAAATTCAACATTGTCAGTCCCTTCTTTTGTTCAAGATAAACAAATATCATTCATTACTGAACAGCTCAGAGGTGATCTTAAATCTCCTGAGTGGAAAAATCATCTAAAAAATAATCTCCTGAGACCTCTTGTTGGTGTTGTTTCTGCAAAATCAGTTAAATCATCTATTGACAGGTAGTGGCTATGATCAGTTGATTTAGGATCCTACTGCTCAGACACCTTAAAAGAGGGATGACCAGAATTAAATAGAGAAATATTAATATGAATAGTTATTTTAGGCAGAGAGCCAGGAGTTGCACCCTGGAAGTGTCTAGTCCAGTGGATTCCAAGAGGCAGGTGGTAATACAACATCGTTCATTGAATTTGTTGAGGCTAAGATGTCAGTGCTCTTGAAAATACTGTTTGTGGCCTTGGTTGTCCCATATATAGGGGCACACCTGACCTGAGCATTTTACCATACTTCTTTGGTACTCCAGACAGTGCCTTTTCCAGGGGGAAATCTGGCCTCTGCTGCTGTGAGGATGAGTCCTTTGAGGTCTACAGAGGCTTTAGATTGCAATACTTTCTTAGATGCTGGGGGGCAGGAAGCCAACTACAGGGCAACCTAAAGTCCCCGGAAGGATCTGGTCATATTTTAGATCTTGGTGATGCCAAGGCAAGAGAGAAGGAGAAGAATTGGAAATGTTAGTTTGGATGGTTGTAGACAGATACTGAAGGAAGATAAAAGAATAAAAAATTTAATAAAGTTTGACAGTATGTGTAGGATGATAGGCTCTAGTCCAGTTTATAGGTGTTCATATCCATCAGTTTCCTGAAGTTTGCAAAGAGGCTCAAACTAGCTCAGGAACAATGAACAGGGCCAGAGGCTGATAGCTCACAGGTTGTGCTACTGTTTTCCACCGTAACACAAAAATTGTCTCAACAGTTATCCCTCTTTTGATCAAAGATAATCACAAAAAAGATGATTCTTGATCATAAAATAAAACTAGTCTTATTAGATGACCTGATTATTTACACAGGAGCAGTAAGAATGATGATTTAACGTATAGGCCTTTTTAAATTTGCTTGGCTGGAAGTTTTCATAAGAAATCTCAGAATGGACTTTTAAAAGCTTCTTAAGTTTAGGAAGTCTAGCCCAGAACTTATCATCAGATTACACCTTCATTATTCATAGGTTTGGGTGAATTCCTCTCTTCTTGAGGTCCTTCCAATAGCCTGTATCCTGGGCCTGCCAGGAAAAGAACATTTTACTCCCTTGTAAGTCTGGGAACCCTGTAAGCTACATACCATGCTGGTTTTCTCAAGAAAGCATTGGCTCAAGAAACTCAACCTTATTTCCTTAAAAACTAACTGGCCACACCTAATTCATTCTCAAATAGAACATTCTGGACAAAGCCTTTGTTGTATAACCCATATTTTCTATTATAGCCTATTAAAAAGGAGGTCATATTCTTGTTGAACTTATATTGCCATGAAAATACGAATATTCAATATGAATTTCCAAAGTCTGGAGGAATCAGAGAAGGTAAAAAAGATAAATGTTTTATTTCTATTTTTTCAAAAACAGCTTTCAAAAATGGTTATAGATAGCTTAAGAGAAAAGGGAAAGGAGTTGCTTACATCCAGAGAACAGACTATTAAGGTATTAGTAAAATTCCCCCCAAAACCTCAAATCATCCCTCAACAGCTCACTCGGTTCTATGTAATTCCTATTCTGCTCCATCTTGGGATAGCAGTCCCATGAACCCATTAGCTTCTTCATTAGTGCTGAAATCCTGACTCAGTCCAGTAGTATTGTCTCAAAATTGTTTAAGGCATGACCTTAGAAGCCTGTGCTCAAGGGTACTTGGCTGAGCCTTTTCCTGTGTGGCTCTGAGACCATCTGTTGTCAGAGCCAAAGCACTCTAGAGGTGCTCAGTCATTTAAGTGTCAGACTCTTGATTCTGGCTCTGGTCATGATCTCATGGTTCATGAGATCAAAACTGTATGAGGCTCTGAGCAGACAGTGTGGACCCTGCTTGGGATTCTCTCTCTCCCTCTCTCTCTCTCTCTCTCTCTGCCCCTTCCCTACTCATGGGTATGCTACCTCTCTCTCTGTCTCAAAATAAAGAAATAAACTTAAAAAAAAAGAAAAAGAAAAGGCACTCTGGCCTGTAGATGATTTGCAACTTGCAAACATGTTCAGAGAAGCATCAGAGTAAAACAACGAAATATCTGTAGGTCACAAAAGACTTAAAATGGTTGTGGTTAGCTTATTAATGATAACTTTCAAAAGCAGAACATCTGATAAGAGTTCATTAAAAAAAAGTAATGCAAATTGACAAGGAAATTTGGTAGTTCCAGTGACAGGCAAAACAAAACAAAATCAGTCTAAAATCAAAGTGATAAAAAAAGGATTAAAAAATAATAAAGGGAGGTAATATGATCATAAAGAAACTTGGCTATTCCTAAAGTAGGAACACTTTTTTCATTTAACAGAGACAAAATAAAAGTTCAGTTTTGCATCAGTATAATATTTTTAAAAATGCTTATTTATTTACTTTGAGAAAGAGCATGCAGTGTGTGAGTTGGGAGGTGTGCAGAGAGAGAGAGGGAGAGACAGAACCTCAAGCAGGCTCCATGCTGTCAGCGCAGAGCCTGATGCAGGGCTCAATCTCACAAGCAGTGAGATCATGACCTGAGCCAAAATCAAGAGTCAGAGGCTTAACTGACACTGCCACCCAGGCACCCCATCATCAGTATAATAATTGATGCTAAATCACTTTTAAAGAAAAACTTATAAATAAACCCATTAAACTTTAGCCAACATTTACCGTGACAAATAAAATTCCCTTTCCGTGAAACTTCTACAACATTCTGTATTCATTCAGATTTTGTCTTACACATTCCTCTTCCTCATTCTTAAACGACCAGTCATTACTTTAGGACAAATCTCCTTTCCCTTAACAAATGCACATCCTGAATACCTTGCATATAAATTTATTTCTCTCTGCAATTGTTCCTCCCAGAGACTCACTCACATATATTGACCAAAACTCTCAACCACAGGGACTCCTATTTCACAGAGATAACTGTGAGGTAGATAATTGTGAATTGTCTGTCATTCATTAACATTTACATTTTTTTTCTTTTTTAAATAATTTATTGTGAAGTTAGCTAACATAAAGTGTATAGAGTGTAGTCTTGGCTTCAGGAATCCGATCCCCAAAATTCATCATTTACATGTAAGACCTAGTGCTGATCCCAACAAGCGCCCTCCTCAATGCCCATCACCCATTTTCCCTGCCCCCCCACCCCCCACCCCCATCAACCCTCAGTTTGTTCTCTGTATTTAAGAGTCTCTTATGGTTTGCCTCCCTCCCTCTCTGTTTGTAACTATTTTTTTCCCCTTCCCTTTCCCCATGGTCTTCTGTTAAGTTTCTCAAGATCCACATATGACTGAAACATATGATATCTGTCATTTTCTGACTGACTTATTTCACTTAGCATAATACCCTCCAGTTCTATCCATGTTGTTGCAAATGACAAGATTTTATTGTTTTTCATCACTGAGTAGTATTCCATCATATATATATGTATATATATATATGTATATATATATATATATATATACATATATATATATATACACCACATCTTCTGTATCCATTCATCAGTTGATGGACATTTGGGACCTTTCCATAATTTGGCTATTGTTGATAGTGCTGCTATAAACATTGGGTTACATGTGCCCCTATGAATCAGCATTCTATATACCAACATTTTGTAGCAAAGCTTATGAACATATACCTCATAACCTTTTATAGCCATATACATCCTTACAGTACAACTTCTCAATGTGGGCAAAAATTAACACATTCATTAACAGACCAAAATATAGAGAACCTTAAAATTATGCTTAATAATGAAGATCTTAGAGACTCTCTTCAAGCTAACCCATACTAGAAAACATAGTTACTGTTGAAATAAAGTTTGTCTGAATGATGTAATTTGGTTAAACACAAATCTATAGTTTTTATAATCCTGAACATCTAGTAGATATAATGCAATTTATTTGATCAGTAAACCTGTATACATTCAGGAAGAATATGCCCAAATAGAATAAGATGTGTGCTTGTATTATACTTAGCTCTAATAACTCAGAGGATGGCTCTTTTTTATTAAACCAACATTATTAAACTAGTCTTATTTTCCAAATATTTACCTAAATTTTGTAAACTTGAATTCTTAAAACATTTTGTCTTGTTTTTATTAGAATCCTTTTTAAAATATTAGAAATACAAGGGACAGGATCCTGGATGGCTCAGTCAGTTAAGCATCCAATTTTGGCTCAGGTCATGATCTCACAGTATGAGTTTGAGCCCCACATTGGGCTCTGTGCTGTCAGCATGGAGCCTGCTTCGTATTCTCTGTTCCCCTCTCTCTGTTCTTCCCCTACTCGCTCTCAAAAATAAGTAAACATTAAAAAAACAAAGTATCATAAATACAATTTTCTTAATTTCTGGAAATTTTAGGAATATTTACTTTATGTAAGGGCTTATTTAGTTTTTTTTTTTTTTTTTTAATTTTTTTTTTTTTAACGTTTTTTATTTATTTTTGAGACAGAGAGAGACAGAGCATGAATGGGGGAGGGGCAGAGAGAGAGGGAGACACAGAATCGGAAGCAGGCTCCAGGCTCTGAGCCATCAGCCCAGAGCCCGATGCGGGGCTCGAACTCACGGACCGCGAGATCGTGACCTGGCTGAAGTCGGATGCTTAACCGACTGCGCCACCCAGGCGCCCCTAGGGCTTATTTAGTTTTAAACCAATCAAAATAAAGCTCCTTTAAAGGATCTTAGAATCTAATTTGATAATATCATCTGGAAGTAGGAAAACATTACACCTACATAACATACATACATATACACAGATAGGTACAAAAATAGAAGGCTTATAGCTTCAGTTATAAAATTTCAACTCACTGGTTCACATAAGAGAGCTGGCTTTTATCATTATCCCACTGTTACATTTTTACAGGGATTGAGTTTCTGGCAGATGGGGCAAGTTGAGATTATCTGCTCAACATGAAGGAGGAAAGCGTACCCACCAATATTTGTGGAGGAGATTTTTTAAGATTTCCTTTACCCTGATAAGTGATCTTCTGTGCTGTGGAGTAAATTTGGGCAAAGGGCATCCAAGTGGCCCTCTGGATGTCTTCAAAGCCCATTAAAGTGGATTAAATATCTAATCAGTTTCCAATTAGTTTTTTTCAGACTCAAGTGTTGCTTTTGGGGTTGTTGAGTCCCTTGAGAACCCTGACAAGGGGAGAGCCACCTAAGGCTCCAGTGACTACAGGGGTTAAGGGGCCAGAGTGGGAAGGGGGAGGTGAGGCAGGGTAGACAGAGGGGTGGAGGAGGGAAAGGTTTTGAAGGGGAATGGGTCAAACAACTCAAGGGAGTTTAAGGGAGTGTCAGACTTAGCAAAAAGGTGAAAGAAGGAGCTGTGAGGGACAGGAAATGATAGGAAGGAAGATTCTAGGTGAGAGCCAGACTGAGGACTTGTCTCATTTCCCCAACAGGCTACTGAAGTTCCAAGTGGTCTTTAGGAGAATGTGGCCATTACTGAAGAAATTGAACTGAATTATTGCCATAGTGGCAAAGCATATAGAGAGAGGGAGAAGAGGAGGGGAGTGCCAGATAGAGAATTATTGTTCTGGATCAAATTGTGTCCCCTCTAAAGGTATGTTGATGTCCTGACCCCAGGACCTGTGAATGTGGCCTTATGTAGATTACAGGAGCAGGTGTAATCAAGTTAAGATGAGGTCATTGGGGTGGGCCCTAATCCAATGACTGGGGTCCTTATAAGAGGAGAAGATAGAGACACACAGGCAGAAGGTGACCATGTGGTGACAGAGGCAGAGATTGATGTGTTGCAGCTACAAGCCAGGAAATGCCAAGGATCACCAGCAATCACGCCATGCCAGGATGGGACAAGGAGGAATCTTTTCTTAGAGCCACAGACAGGTTGATTTCAGACTTCCAGCCTCCATGTCTGAGACAAAGAAGGCAGAAAAGACGCTACTCCTTGTGTTATTCCTCCAATTCTCCTTGTGCAATACCAATCCTCCCTCATTCAATTTTCAGTGGAAGAACAGAGGGAACTGCCTTGCAAAATAAACCACCAGAGAAACAGGAAAAACAGAAGCCGTGAAGAAAAGCCAGAAAGCTCTCTTTGCCTGAAATAATCAGTGTGATGCCTTAACGTGTTACAACAGACACGGATCTAGAGCACAGGATCCACTCACTATTGTGGATCCCATATCCCCAGGACACAGAGGGTCTGAGAAGTCAGCACAAGTAGTGGGGTGAAGACAGTTGGGTCCAAGAGGGATTGTCAGCACTCCATATGAGATATGGCACCAGAAAACTATCAAAGAAAAACAAATCCAGATTCAGGTAAGGAGAGACTATATTTGAAAAGACTGTTGTAAGTGGTTGCCAGGGGCTGGGGCTGGGGGAAAGGGAGAGTGGAGAGTTGCTGTTTAAGGGGTATGGAGTTTCAGTTTTGCAAGATGAAAACGTTCTGGATGTCTGTTGCCCAACAATGTAAATATACTTAACATTGCTGAACTGCACACTTAAAATAATTAAGATGGTGAAGTTTATGATGTACAGATTTGACCACAATTTTGAAAATTCTGAAAATTGTTAAAAAGAAGAGGAAAGGCATAAATGGGGAGGGGTCCTGTTGCAATTCAGAAAACACTCTCACCACAAGATCTACAAGCATCTCAAAGGTCAGGCGGAAAATGGCTTTCTTTTATAAAGAGGAGTAAACAAAGCTAAAAGGACTGCATGTCCACAATTGGGTGAGAGGGTGTGTCATTGGACAATTGATCAGAGAAAGTCTGTGGTCAGCTCATTTTCGGAAGAATTCATGAAGGAAGGGCTTGTGTTCTCATTCAGACGGGTCAAAGTTCAGGGGCTTGTCTGGAGAGGAGAAGCCTGAATAGAGTTTGGTTAAGACACATTGGTATTTTCTCCAGATTAATCAGTGGTAACAAACAGTTCAGCTGACCATTTATGAGACATGGAATGGGAATTTAGAGGTCTGTGTCTGGCCCTGTTGTAGGTGAACAAGGGAGTTACCCAACAGTCTCATCTAAGTCTTGTTTGAACAAGGCTGGTTTTTTGCAGTAAACCTTTTCCTGGAGCACAGAATGGTGAGGAATTTCTGTTTTTCAGGAGCACAGGATTCAGGTGGAACTCAACATTATCACACCCTGTACCTGCTCTCGCTCTTCCACCTGACACAAGTTTCTGAGTTGTGAGTGTTTAAAGGAGTGCTCCACCAAAGCTGGCTAGCCCCATCGTCATTCATAAAGCTTCGATAAGTGTGAGCTATTGTTTGCATGTTCCTGGCACCACGCTGAGGACACGATATGCCTTATGTCACTTATTTCTCAAAATAACCTGATTGCGTGAGCAGAGGTTTTAGTTACCATTTCAAAGAGGAAGAAACTGAGGCACAAGAAGAGTAAATGACACTACTAATGTCACATTGCTAATAGCACATAATTAATATATTTGTTTCCTAGGGCTGCAGAGCAAATGACCACAAACTTGGGGGCTTAAAACAACAGAAATTTATGTCTCAGTTTTGTCCGAAATCCAAGTGTCTGCAAGGCTATCCTTTCTCTGAAGTCACTAGGGGAGGATCCTTCCTTGTTTTTTCATAGTTTCTAGTGGTCATCAGCCATTCCTGGTGTTCTGCTGCTTGCAAACAGATCATTCCAGTGCCTGCTTCCTTTGTCACACGGTGTTATCACTGTGTGTCTGTGTCTGAATTTCCCTTTCTGCCTAGGACACCAGTCATTGTGTTAGGGCCCAGTATTATCAACCTTAATCCAGTATGACCTCATCTTAAATTGATTATATGAGGTGCGCCTGGGTGGCTCAGTCGGTTAAGCGCCCGACTTCGGCTCAGTCATGATCTCATGGCTCATAAGTTCGAGCCCTACATCAGGCTCTGTGCTGACAGCTCAGAGCCTGGATCCTGCTTCAGATTCTGTGTCTCTGTCTCTCTCTGCACCTCCCCCACTCACTCTCTGTCTCTCTCTCAAAAATAAACATTAGAAAAAACTTAAAAAAATAAATTGATTATATGAGCAAGGTCCTATTTCTGAATAAGGCCACATTCACAGATGCTGAGAGTTAGGACTTGAACGTATCTTTTTGAGGGACACAATTCAACCCACACCAGTTAATAAGCAATGAAGCTGGGGCTCTGTACCACTCCCTAGTCATCTGCAGAGGGGGATCTTCATGCCCCAGGGATCAGTAAAAGTGACCCTTTAGGTGTGTTAAGGGAATATTAGAATGTCTATTTCAAAATTTCATCTTTTAAAGATTCCCACTTGTGTTTTATGATGTGCATAACGTATTTACAATAGTACATGAATGTGTTCTATAAAGATACATATATTCAGTGGGCACTCCAGAATTGTAACTGATCAGTACAGGAAAAAAAATTAAGGCCCTGTACTTTCTGTACTCCCTTTACCCATATACTACTTCTTCTCTCAGCAGTTACCTCAGCAAAATAACACTCCACTAATTGTAGTGAGGTATTTTGATTTCCCATCCCCAGAATTTAGTTGAGAAAGGTTTAGTTTGAAAAAAGAACAGTTACCAGGCTTGAGCCAAGATGACAGGCCCCTAGAACACTTATAAGGCAATTTGACAAGATTTTTTCCCTTTAATTTGTATTCTTCAATATTTCAATAACTTTGTCCAATGATGAGTTTTCTTTTAAAACTTCAGACAGATAGGCAGAGCCAGTGTTTAATATATTTTAGGTCTGAAGGCATGCTGTTAATGATCCCGAGAATTTAACATCCATTGCTAGGGGTGGGGGAGACATATCTTTTTTGGCCTGTTTTGAAATACAGTTTTTCAAGAGGAGAACCCCTACAAACCAGTGACCAGGCTGTGATTGTACTTTCATTCTTCAGACTCTCAATCTATGAGTTCACTTTTATGATACTATTCCAAGATCCATTCCGCCCCTCCCCCACAAGGCACACACATACATACACTTTTTCAGGAATTGTTTTGGGTTCCTAAGGGGGAGAGACTGATATGCTTACAGATAAGCAAATCTCATAATGATAATGTGCATTTGAAAATCCATTTGTTTATGTATTTTCAAAACAGGGGGAAGTCAAAGTAAACAAGGCAAAACGTAGAAATTTGAAAGGGCATTCAGATATCCATGGAAAAGAATAGCTCAGAAGAACAAAGGACAGCGTAACATTAAATGAGTCATTGTGCTTTCCAAGAGAGTAAGACGTTATTTTTGTTAGTTATTGTTTAATTCATAGAACATTTGACATAAGGGTCTATTGATTGCTGGGGTCGGGGAGCTGCTCCCCTCTAATGGTTTGTTCCGGCTCTTATGTGGGCCTAAGTGTATTTTTGTTATAAGTTATCCACCTGTGCCTGTCAGTTCCTTCCCATTTGCCTCCTCCCGTGACAGTTTGGCTCATGTTTCTTCATAAAGCTCTAAGCCAGTTATTAATAACAGCCCAGTGAGCCTTCTGATCCACCTAAGAGCATATGGTGTTTTTCACAAAAGAGAGATCATCTCCTTGACTTTGGACTTCACCTATTGAGACCCTGTACAGTAAGTTTTGGTTTTTAAAATATACGGCATTGGAAAATGTTGATGTAGGAGGGAAGTTTAGTGTAACCCCTGTTTGCTTCTCGTAGGGGGACAATACAGAAAGCTAAAACTGGGATTCCTAAAGACCATTTCCCCTCACTTTGTTTCAACAGCTCTCCAATTTTTGGACAGCTTGTTGTAGATTAATGAATTAGAATTGTATTCCTTTCATTTCCTTCTGGCTAAAAAAAGGCAGGGCAAGAAGAAAGGGATTAATAATTCCTAAATTATTCAACCACACCTTGTGATATGTTTGGTATTCCTATAGCTCTGGTGGTTTCGAAGTGGAACCTCACATATGGGAAGTGTGTGCAAGGGAGAGCTGGACGGGAGACATGGGTCTTGTCATTTTCCCATGTTTCAGATTTGGTTCAGACACGGCACCTGTCTTGTTCCAGCGATTCATTGCCTTCTTGTTTTAGCCAAATGCTTTGTCTTTGCAGCCTCCTTTATAATGGTTGCTTCTGAGAGTCCTGAAAAGTAGGTCACGGTGTTTTCTGTCTGGAAAAGGAGGACCTTGAAGCTCAGAAAGGCCAATGCCCTTCTCAGTCCTTGTGTGCCGACCTGAAACTGGACAATCCAGTCATTCTTCAGGACCACGGACTAATATAGTTTCTTGTTTTGGCTACATATTTTCAGTGTCCTTTAACATGTGTATCAGGCTTCTAAATAAAATGTGTAAAGAAGACATAAGAGTGAATTGGAAGGAGGCAGATGATGTCCTGGTGTTGAACCCTGGCTTGGATCGCTGACAAATTGTGTGAGCTTAAGCAAGTACTCAACCTCTCTGAGCCTCAGTTTCCTCATTCATAAAATGAGAGTCATAACTTCTTTTATAAGGGAGTGGGGTTTACTCGTAATGTATATAAATGGCCAAGTATTATAACATTATTTATGAAATCCCTCATTTGAATTTGTCCTGAATCTTCTTTATATCTCTTGTTTGTTTCAAATTCAGGTCTAGGGCCCCCAGTGTGGTCTTTGGTGGGAAATACTAATCTAAATGGTAGAGACAATAATTTGTTTTTACTGTTTTTAAGAACTTCATCTTTAGGATGGGTAAGCCATGTGAATGTTGAAGATGGCATATGGTTACCTGTTAGGGACATTAGGCTCTAGCTAAGATCAATGATGGCAACAAACTTCCCCAAACAACCTCACATGTAGGCTATTATTTCCATAAACTTACCTGATCTACGTTAACCAGCATTCTAAAATTTTTCCTTTGGTTATGTACTTCTGTGGTCTGAAGGGACCAGTTCTTCCCCATTGCTAGATCGATTCTGTGACTAGATGAGACAGAAAGAAAGGTTGTCTCAAAGAGTACCTGCTTCCCAAAGTGTTCCCTTGTAACTCAGGGTATGAGGTTTCTTCTTTCCTCTACGGACTTTCATTATGCACAAGTTTATTTCATTCCTATTGTGTGCAAGACATAGAGCCAGGTTACAATGCTTCAATGAGCTCTGATGGTACTAGAAGAAAGAAGTCATTTCACGAGTGATTTTGCTACCAGTCAGAATGGGCTTGTTTCATGGGACATGAGAAGTACACGCAGAATACAGACAGGGCCCAGACTCCACAGGGCCTTCACATGCAAAACTGATTCACCAAAAACAGACATTATTGGTTGCACATCACCTTGGAAGGCTGTACATTCTTGGAAAGCGATTCAGAGGCTTTCAGGGCTCCTCTTTGGGTTCAACTTCTAAGTAATGAGCTGGAAAGGCATAGAAGAGTCGCACCTTAAAGTTGCATTTCATCCTCACCCCTCTACCCCCCCACCTCCCTGATCATTTCTTTTTTTTTTTTCAACGTTTATTTATTTTTGGGACAGAGAGAGACAGAGCATGAACGGGGGAGGGACAGAGAGAGAGGGAGACACAGAATCGGAAACAGGCTCCAGGCTCTGAGCCATTAGCCCAGAGCCTGACGCGGGGCTCGAACTCACAGACCGTGAGATCGTGACCTGGCTGAAGTCAGACGCTCAACCGACTGCGCCACCCAGGCGCCCCACTCCCTGATCATTTCTTAACTCAGCACCTATTTTTCTCTCAGGTCTGTGCTAAATGCTGGAAATATAATTCTGCCTTAAAAAAGGCCACAGACTTTCATTTAACTTGAAATTCTGTTCTCCAACCTAGCCATTTACCTTCTCAGCTAAACTGGACTCCGAAAAGCACTTAGCTGGTTTCTGAAATCAAATCTGTACCTTAATGAATAAAAAAATTGCCACCAGTGAATTTATGCAGAGTGTGTGTTGCAGGCCAAGAAAGTAGTTTGAAAGGTTTTGCCGGATGCTTTTTAGAACTCCCACAGGCGCAGACATTCTCCACTCTCCTCCACTTGCCAGCCCCCGACTCGGAGCGGCACTGCTTTGGCTCTATGAATTCTGCAGGTGAAAAACACAGACCTAACAGACATCCCCGGTCTCACTCCTGCTTCCTCACATCATGGCAGGACACACATTGGATGCACTGCTGTGCTGGGGCTTCCTGCTGAAACGGTGCAGGGCTGGCCCCCAGCCAGGCTCTGGGCAGTTCATCGGGCCTGGTAAGTGTGCTCTACAGCAGTGATTCATGAAGAGGGTTGGGGAATTTGGCAGGGAGAAGGTTGATAACATTTTGATTATTTTGGTTCCAGAAGATTTCTTCATATTAAATGCCTGTAACTGGGCAATTTATGTCTTCTTAGGGGCCATGCACAAACTCCTATTTGGGGCAGGAATGTGGCAGTGGGAAATCTCAACCTTCAGAAGTCTTGTAATGGATGATTAGCAAGAGATGTTGGTTCGTGTGTAGAAAAATAGCTCATTTTAGGGCCAAGATACGTACTTAAAACATTTGAGGAATGGTCATGGATTGCCCAGGAAGGCCCAAACTTCACAGATCTGGGAATCCCACCTGCCCCCACCCCACTGGGGATCAGGTGGACCATCGTGAGTGCTGCCAGGCAAGCCAGCACCCTGCTGCCCACATGTCTGCACACCTGCCTCAACTTCCTGGGCCTTTCCTGTCTAGGTCCTTTGGTTTCCTCTCATTCATCTGAGTCACTCTTCTCTTCCCTGTAGTTGGGCTGCGGGGAAGTGGCCATTTTTCTGATTCTGCTGCTTCACTGTAATAACCTCTACTGTATCAAGTGCGAGGTGGCATGCTGGGCTCTTGGCTTACCTTTTTACCAGTCCTGAGATACTGCAGTGGCTAAAGCTTTGGAGCCAGACAGACCTTCATCCAAATATCTGGTTGTCCCTGGTGTGTGACCTTGAGTAGTTTATTTAACCTCTCTGCTCTTCAGTTTCCCTAACTAAGGTAATAGGAGTGCTAATTACTCACGATATAAGGTTTTATGAGATTTAAATCAAAGCATTTGCAGGCCCTTCCTAACAATAGTTAGATAGTTACAAATAAAATCCTTTCAACTCCCTGCAAGACAGATGTTATCTTTGCTCTCCAGATAAGGTAGCAGATGAGGTTAATGCCAGGTCCAAGGCTACAGGGTAATACTAGCCAGAACCAGGATCTAAAACCAGTTCCGTCTGGCTCTAAAACCTATGCTCTGTCTTCTCTCTCCTCTGTTGACTGACCATCTGTGACAAAATGTACTTTTTTTTTTTTTTTCAATTGAAGTCCACTTTGTCAAGTTCTGGCCTCATGAGTCTGACCTGCCAAGTGTTCCAGTTTTCACTTGTGACTTACTTTGTTTTAGACTCTCTGGTCTTACCTTGGCCTGTATCAAAGAATTTCGGAGGTAATGAAGGTAGAACCTCTCTAAGTGGCCAAGTCTGGTGAAATGCAGAATCCAATTTATCTCAAATGTCAGAAAACTGCTGAGACAATTATGATAGTACTTCTTAACAAAAGTATCTGTGGAGCCTCAGGCAAGCTGCTGTACTTCCTGTACTTCTCTGGGCCTCATTTGTCCAAGGGGAAGTTTACGGAATTTCAGAAATCTCTTCCAGTGCCAACATTTCCACGCATATTTCAGGCCTTTATCTACTATTGTTTTTCTTAGCTGGAAAGAGAAAAATCTGTTGGAAATCCTGTCTTAATCAGGAAACAAGGAACAACAATTGTGCCTGCAAACATTTAAGTGTAAATCCATATGCTGCTTATTATGATTCTCATTCAACAAGCTTTGTCTCATACAAGACTCATCATTGCTGAATTAATTTCTCAGATTTGTGTTCAATTTCCTTTCTTACATGATTCAGCTTTGGGCAGAATCTAATTGAGCCTTACCTAGTTCAGAAAATGCAACTTGAACACAAATTTTAGAAACTTACCTAACACACAAAATCCATTTGACTAGGCCTGAGTTTTTAGTTAACTTCTGAAAGACTCAGATTTGAAGAGTTGCTTGCCACACCAGCATCCATTTCTGGAGTCTTAAAGGGGCAAATCTCCATTATGCTGTAGAAACGGTAGCCATCCCAACAAGTCATTCCTATCCTAAAATCCCATATTGCTGGTGCCACATTTTTGTTGCCTTCCAAGAACTTGACTTGGTTCCCTAATTACAAGCAAAAAACAAATACAGAAGCAAAAACACTAGCAAGACATAGCTCCCATATGACTTATCAAGTTTCTAAAAGATAATTTTATTGAACATAAGTTTTATGAGAAAGATATTTTCCATTTAGAGACAAACAGAAGACACCCAACTTTGAGATTTTATTTTTAAAATATTTTCTGGAAAGGTACACTTAATATATGTGTTTTTCTTATTGTAATTGTCATTTAAACAAAGTGAATTTTCAGTCTTCTGAAAAAGCCTCTACTTTACGTGCAGTTATTAAATCGTTATTTGTTGAAGATGAATTGGTGTCATATACTACAAGGCACTGGGATCCAGGGTGGGTAATGTCATCTTCACTTGCTAGGAAGCCAGCAACAGCCTATGGGGTGGTCTATGCAAACAAATGAATATAATACTACGTAGTGAAGTGCAATGTCATAGACGACCTGTCTTAAATTCTGCCTGAGGAAGTCAGGATGGATCACAGAGGGGGTTATGCTGGGTTTCAAAGGATGAGTAAACGTGCCATGGTTTTGTGTGTTTAGGTGTTTAAGGAGAACCTGAGAAGAATGATTCATTCAAGGGATACCATCTAGGAGGTAATATGCTAGAATATAATTAATAATAGTTATCGCTGCTTGTTATGTGTACTTGCCAGGCATAAGTATCATCTCATTTCATTCTCATACTGCCCTAAGAAATAAGTACTATTATTTTCATCCCCTTTTTATAGAAGGGCTAAGGCACAGAGTTCATATAATTTGTCCAAGGTCTCATGGTAAGTAGCAGATTTGAATGAAACCCCATCAGTGTGATTTCAGACCCGTCTCTCAACCACTATGGGCTGAAAACATTCTTGTTATTTCTTTGTATAGCTAATGTTAAGGAGGTCATGGGGAAACGCTTGTCAGTCACAAGTTGATCAGTGTGTAGATAGCAAAGTAATAATAAACAAGAATAAAATTGCAAATAAGAGAGCTAATAAAATAGGTTTCAAAACCTCTGCTTTCAGCAAACCTGGTTGCTAGACAGTAAGCTCACATTGGTAGTCTGTGAGTGCTTACAAAGACCAGATTATTTTGATGTGAATAAACGAACAACTGGCTGTTGTATAGATATCTTGGCAAGTTCAGGGTTCTCATTCTCAGAATTGCAAGACTGTCTAGCCCATTATTCGACCAGCAGTTTATACACAGAAAGGAGCCAGGACCAAAGAGGAAGAGTAGTCATTAATAATTACGTGTGGGTATTTCCGTTTCAGTATGGTCAATTTCCATTGTAATACATATCTTTTCGAAAGTAACTTGTCTTTCTTTTTTATTTTTTAATGTTTATTTATTTATTTATTTTGAAAGAGAGAGACAAAGACAGTATGAGCAGGAGAGGGGCAGAGAGAGAGGGGGAGAGAGAGAATCCCAGGCAGGCTCCAAGCTGTCAGCACAGAGCCTGGATGCAGGGCTCAAACCCACGAACTGTGAGATTGTGACCTGAGTTGAAATGAAAAGTTGGCTGCTCAACTGACTGAGCCACCTTGTGCCCCTCAAAAGTAACTTTTCATTTGAAAACACTAACAAATCTGTGTAGCTGAAAGATGGTGCCATCTGGGGACTAGAGTCCTGGCTTAGTAGAATCTAGGATCCAGCACACAATACTGCGTGGCCTTGGATAGTTGCTACATCTCCTAATAGCACATAATCACAGCCTGGCACATGCTAGACCCTCAATAAATAGTAATTATTGTATTTTACTTAAGTGACCTATTAAATAAAAATGGACAGATTTCCATTATTTGTCATTTTTCAACATGTATCTCCAGGGAACTTTGGTCAATATTATCTTGACCATTAGATACTGATGGAAACATGAGTAGGATTAGCAAATTCTTGTCAAAAAAGGAAATATTTTTGAAACATGACTCAAGAGTTTAAGACTATAAACTTTAATCCAATGAAAAGTGTTTATCTTTTGATTGAAAATGAGACTTTCCAAAGTATGTTCTGTTCTTTGTCTTGACCAAGAATCCATGCCTAATAAGGGGAAATAGTAGAGGTTGAAAGAAGTTGAAAAAATGGTGAGCCTTACTGGAGGGCCAAGCCATTTAGCAAATGCATTCTTCTTGTGGTCATAGAAGTCAGAGTTGATTTGAGAAGCCCCATTTTATTTAAAAACAAGACTGTAAAGGTTTTAAAGGCAAGAGCGTACAAGCTGATGGCAGGGTGAAGAACAAGGAATACAGTGAAATTCAACTTCCAGAGACCAAAGTTTGTTGTTACTCTTCATTTGTCTAACTTACTTTGTGGGATACCACTTTTCAACCATTCAGTAAACAATGAACAGGTTAATTTGAATTAGATTATTTGAACTATTAGTGGGGTCAGAAGATAAAATAAATACAAGTTTAAAAAACTAGATAACAGAGTATTTTTAGTACAACATTCTATAAAATAATAAATTGATTCCCACTTCCTTCTGGAAATAGGGAAAAGAAAGGTAGGTAGAGGCATTCAAATGAGATGATAAATAATTTGGAGTCATCTGAAATTTCAACATGAAATATATTTGGCCCAGGATAATCTTGGATGTCTTACATCAGAAATTGGAGGTGATATTATTTTAATTATGATTTTTAAATACCACGTTCAAGATAAGACCATGGTCTTGAGATAGTCACATTCAATATGTTATAGCATACTTCTAGAAGTGTCCTAATTTGTTTGAAATTTGTATTTTGGGTGCATGTTATAGCCAATAAAAAACACTAGCAATCACTTTTTTCCCCCTGAAAGTTGCTGTTAAATAGTTTTTCCCCCAAAAGGAATGTCCCTCCAATCCTGGAGAAAAAAAACATCTGATTATGAAGCTTCTAGGTAAGTAAGAACCAATTAGGCAAAATGTAAATCAAAGAGTAGTTACACTCATAGTTTTAATCCACAGTAAAATCTGAGTGCATCAGTAAACTTGCGATGTTACAAATCTGCATCCTTCCACTGATTTAGATCTTGAAACAGATCTATCATCAAGCAGAAGAACCAAACAGGAAATGCCCATATTCCTGTTTATCATGAGCACTTTGAGACAAGAACATGTTCTTTAGCCACAGACTTAGAATGAACTCAAGGAAAATTAAATTTGTCAGTGAAACATTTTAATTAAAAATATGTTATTTGTACTTTTTCACATAAGTTGCATATTGTCATTAAAATGTTTCACTGATAGATCTAATTTTCCCAAGTTCATACTTGTTTAAGTGATTGTTTTGACAAAAAATCAGTATACATTACTTTTCATTATATGGAAAAGGAAGAAGACTGGCAGTTTTGAAACTACTTTCCTTATTTTCTAAGGGAAGCAACATCCTTTTAAACGAAAATGTGAGAAATGGAAAAAGCACGGATAAAAAATCACAGAGTCCTTCCTTCCAAACTCAGGCTCTGTGATCATTTATAGATCTTTCTCGGTTTTCTTTTCTTTTTAATTATTTCACTTGTGAAGTCTAACATACATATAGAAAAGCACATAAAACTTACATGTACTGTTTGTCAAGTGGTTAAAAAGTGATTGCCAGTGTAACCGCCACACAGGGCAAGAAATGAAACGGTGCTGGATGTGTCTCAACCGGCCACAACTTCCCCCCACTCACTGACCACTATCCTGACTTATGGTAGCCAATCCCTTGCTTTTCTTGATAAATTTACCTCCAACACTGTTGCCATCTGCATATGCACCCCTAAACTGTGCACTTTTAGCTGTTTCTTTGCTTTATGTATCTGTACACTGTGTATTTCTTTGGTGCCTTGCTTTTTAAAACTTCAATATTGTGATTGTAAAATTACCCCTGCTGTTGTGTTAGTTGTAGCTTAATTTTCATTATTGAATAATATTCCATTATATGAATTTATCTATTTATGTACTAATGGGCGTTTGGGTTGTTTCTAAGTGGAGAATATTGTGAACAATATTTGGATCTGTGTCCTGGTGCAGGATATCCATGCCTAGGGTATATGTCTAGGAGTGTAATGGGTGGTCATAAGGGATGGCTTTTAATGTTATTTAAATATTTAAACATAATTTTCTAAGTAGCATTTTTATTATCTCATAGTTGCAATAACCATCATTTCATTGGATACATAATCTTTCATTTGTGCCTAAATTTTACGGCATGGTCTTTTGTAATAAATGTACTCCTCCACTTTCTAACTTGTTCATAAAAGTAATACAAAGTCTGAAAACTTATAGAATTTATAGCAGACACACAAGTGCATGGGTTATGGTCTTACATAAAGAGTTGTCATAGAAGATACTGAAACAAATATATTTAGAATAATTTTTAGGGAAGTTTTTAATTGAGTGGTGTTTGACTTATAACACTGCATAAGTTTGAGGTGTACGACATATTGATTTGATACATTTAAATTGCAGTATGATTGCCGTAGTAGTAATAGCTAACACCTTTATCACATCACATAATTATCATTTCTTCTAGTATTGAAAACAATTAAAACCTGGTCTCTTAGCAAGTTTAATGTTTATAATATAGTTTTATTGTCCATAATCACTGTACTGTGTTTTAGGTTTCCGAACTTACTTAGTAGTTCCAAGTATTTATCTTTAAACATCTCTGCCATTCTGCCACCCCCTGAGAATTGTTGTTTAAAAAGTATGGTGAATGTTTGCCAATTCCTGTACAGAATTGCTGTACAATTCTGTGATAAATTAGACTTTAACTGTCATATTTTCCAAAGTCCACTCTTTGAGCTCCCCTTTCTGACTTCTTTGAGAGTAATTTTAGAGTTTCTCCAAGTAGGCTCCCTGGTCCTCCACTTCATACACAACCTCACTATCCAATAAAACCTTTTAATGTGCTTTGACACAGGAACCAAGGTTGCTAAGAGACCACCTGTGCTGAATGCACTTTGTTCTAGCAAAAGCTTACAGAGAGAAAACCAAGGAGCCGTGTTATCTACCACTACCCGGGATTAAATCAGGTGAGAAAAGGTTTCTACTCACTCTTCAGTCCCCACCAGCTGTCTGGTCTTTCTCTCACTTCCTATTTTGGTCTCTTGCTGTTGTTGAAGGAAATTCAAGGTGCCCCTCAGAACACAGATTAAAGAAGTACAAGCTTGGGGCCATGGCTATAGGAGGGAAGGAAAGGCATTTTGTAAATCCATATATTATTCTCACCCTTTGTTTCTGAAACATAGGCAAAAGGAATTGTTGAATGTCGGGGAAATTCTAGGTGTTTACTTTGCTAGTGACTGCTGTGTAATTTGGAGCATGCCATTCCCTCCTCCAGGAATGGGGCTGGTTACTACAGAAATTAACCAAGGCTGCTAGGATGGAAGAAGGTAACACTGCACAAACCTCATTTATCCACCGCCCCCCCTCATTCTCTCTTGCAACTCAACCTGCCTTTTGTTTTTTTAGTAAAAATAGCAAAAAATATTTTCCTACCCCAATATTGCCACTTTAAAATTTTTTTTAAAGTTTATTTATTTATTTTGAGAGAGACAGAGACAGCATGAGTTAGGGAGGAGAGAAGCGAGAGGGAGAGAGAAGTCCCAAGCAGGCTCCACGCCGTCAGCATAGAGCCGGATGCAGGACTTGAACTCACGAACAGTGAGAACATGACCTGAGCAGGAACCAAGAGTGGGATGCTTAACCAACTGAACCGCCCAGGCGCCTCCCCAATATTGCCACTTTTAAAAAGTACTGATGCTCCTTTTAAGTCGAGTATATAAAAGGAACTTTGATGCAAGGCTTTGAAAATCACTTCATTTATTTGACCTTGCATTCCTGAAAAAGGAGTTCAGAATGGTTCTAAACTCCCTACTTGACAGGCATTTGGTAAGATGTTCCAACAGTGTGCTAAACAGAGAGCATGCTAATACCTTTTAAAATTCCATAATACTTTTTAGAAAGCATTTTAAAGTAAAATACTTTATTTTTAAAAATTATTTGGTTAACACAGAAATGTGGAGGAAATTAAATGTTTGATGTTTTATTAAGTGACCAAAATAATGAGAGAGAGGATCTTGAGGAAAGATCAAGAAAATTAAAAAGACCTTTTGCTGTTTAATTAAAAAAAAATTTATCATCTACCTTTTTCCATGTGTCCAAATTCTCATTTCCCTTTAATACTGTCCATACAAGTTGGAAGAATGGCAATTTCACCAATGCCAATATAAATGATTGTAAATAACTTTGCAGAGAAGATTTCATGACTAGACTACTGATAACATGACAAGAGAGTGGTCATTCTGATAGCTCCTTGAGCTGTTTCTTTTTAGAAAGAAAGGCATGTTTGCCATGTAGAGAAATGTATGATTATGATATAAAATGGCCAAAATGAGTGGATGGAAAATATTTTAATTCATTAGGGAGCAAAGTATTTTAATTTATTAGTGGGTTACAGATGTGTATGGATGTTTCCTCATTACTATTTTTTTTTTACAGTGCAAATATTCAATTGAGTTTAAAGGATCAAGATTATAAATATATTTATTGGAGGATATTTTTCTCTTTCTTTCCCCTAGGGAGCAAGAGCAGCCTGGATATGACGTGTAAAAACTGGATATTAATGTCTACTACTCCTCCCACAAGTCTGGAGGATGAAATTGTTGGAAGACTCCTAAAAATTTTATTTGTTATCTTTGTTGACTGTATGTCTATTATATATGTTGCTATAACTTCCTAGAGAGCCTACTTTCCTTACTTTACATGTAAATTTCACATTAATTCTAGTGAATAAAAATTTGGAGTTTAATATGTTGAGTGATTTTGATCTCCAATTGTTTTAGAAGCCAATAGGACATTACAATAAAAATAATACTGTGTATTGTTTACTACCTTAAGATTTATAAAACATCATAAAAATTGACATGGAGGTATTTTGTTTCTAAAAACCTATATTACTGAGTCATAAAACTTCTTGATTTTTTTTAAATATGAAATTTATTGCCAAATTGGTTTCCATACAACACCCAGTGCTCATCCCAAAAGGTGCCTTCCTCAATACCCATCACCCACCTTCCTCTCCCTCCCACTCCCCATCAACCCTCAGATTGTCCTCAGTTTTTAATAGTCTCTTATGGTTTGGCTCCTTCCCTCTCTAACCTTTATTTTTTTTACTTCCCCTCCCGCATGGTCTTCTGTTAAGTTTCTCAGGATCCACATAAGAGTGAAAACATATGGTATCTTTCTCTGTATGACTTATTTCACTTAGTATAACACCTTCCAGTTCCATCCACGTTGCTACAAAAGGCCATATTTCATTCTTTCTCATTGCCAAGTAGTATTCCATTGTGTATATAAACCACAATTTCTTCATTTATCAGTTGATGGACATTTAGGCTCTTTTCATAATTTGACTATTGTTGAAAGCGCTGCTATAAACATTGGAGTACAAGTGCCCCTATGCATCAGCACTCCTGTATCCCTTGGGTAAATTCCTAGTAGTGCTATTGCTGGGTCATAGGGTAGGTCTATTTTTAATTTTTTGAGGAACCTCCATACTGTTTTCCAGAGCAGCTGCAACAGTTTGCATTCCCACCAACAGTGCAAGAGGGTTCCCGTTTCTCCACATCCTCACCAGCATCTACAGTCTCCTGATTTGTTCATTTTAGCCACTCTGACTGGCGTGAGGTGTGGTATCTCAGTGTGGTTTTGATTTGTATTTCCCTGATGAGGAGCGACGTTGAGCATTTTTTCATGTGCCTGTTGGCCATCTGGATGTCTTCTTTAGAGAAGTGTCTATTCATGTCTTCTGCCATTTCTTTACTGGGTTATTTGTTTATAGGGTGTGCAGTTTGGTGAGCTCTTTATAGATTTTGAATACTAGCCCTTTGTCCAATATGTCATTTGCAAGTACCTTTTCCCATTCCATTGGTTGCCTTTTAGTTTTGTTGGTTGTTTCCTTTGCAGTGCAGAAGATTTTACTTTGATGAGGTCCCAATAGTTCATTTTTGCTTTTAATTCCCTTGCCTTTGGAGATGTGTCAAGTAAGAAATTGCTATGGCTGAGGTCAGAGAGGTCTTTTCCTGCTTTCTCCTCTAGGGTTTTGATAGTTTCCTGTCTCACATTCGGGTCCTTTATCCATTTTGAGTTTATTTTTGTGAATGGTGTAAGAAAGTGGTCAGTTTCATTCTTCTGCATGTTGATGTCCTGTTCTCCCAGCACCATTTGTTAAAGAGACTGTCTTTTTTCCATTGGATATTCTTTTCTGCTTTGTCAAAGATTAGTTGGCCATACTTTTGTGGGTCTAATTCTGGGGTTTCTGTTCTATTCCATTGGTCTATGCGTCTGTTTTTGTGCCAATACCATGCTGTCTTGATGATTACAGCTTTGTAGTGGAGGCTAAAGTCTGGGATTGTGATGCCTCCTGCTTTGGTCTTCTTCAAAATTACTTTGGCCATTCGGGGTCTTTTGCGGTTCCATACAAGTTAAAACTTCTTGATTTTTTAATATGATTGTAATTTCGTAGATTGACCAAAATTTGTAGGTGTAATTGCGAGTGATCTTTTTCAGGATGCATGCCTATGTGGAATTTTATATGGTTCTATTTTTAACACACCAAGCTTAACATATGATAAGCTTTCCATACGATATCCCAACACTTTATACTCATTTTCTTATACACATATTGCATCTGCATGGAGGTGTAGATATGGTATTATTAACCTTGGACAATTTTATGTTTCTATAAACAAAAACTTAAGAATAAAAATATTTAAAGGAGATTGTTTTAAGAAAATAGAACTCATAAGGGAGGAGAGAAAACAGGTGCAATGTACATTGGTTTTCTATTTGGGTCTAAACTCTCCCAGTGTGTCATTCAACATAAAGCTCACAACAATCCTAGGAGGAGGGTTCGTTGCCCTTATTTTACAGAAGAGAAAAGAGAATCTTGGGAGAAATATGCTTGCTTGAGGCCAAAACCAGGAAGCAGCAGAACCAGGTCTTGGACCTTGGCAATCCATGTCATGTTGCCATCCCAAGGTCAATAATAAGACAAGTGTGGTTAAAAAGCAATCTGTAAGGCTCCACTTTTTTTCATGGAAATGTTTTATTCAAGACCCTAGGGCTGTATTTGAGCGTTGCCCCTGTTTGTTTTCTTATTCCACATTTAAAAATCTTTGATGAAAGAAGAGACAGCTCATTTACCCTGTTTGACAATGCATTCTCTTCACTTGTTTCTTTGATTTCCTCATTTTCTGACAGTGTTAAAATATAACTGTTGGATTTCTGCTTCTTAAGCTTCTGAAAAGCAAAGGTCACTCTGTCCTTTAGACTTTCTGACTTTTTACATTGGACACAGATGCTTCAGAAAATTCTGATTTCTTTCATGTGATGACAATTTTCTCAGATTTGGCCCAATCATTAATGCAAGATTTCATAAGAGGCCTAATGAAGTGTGAAAGGAATCTGGGACCTTTGAGACTTATTACTTAACTGACTCTTACTTAACCTTTCAGTGGAGTTGTATATTTAACCATAAGCCAAATAGAGTCAAACTATTTGAACATTTGCTGTAACAGAAAATCCTGGGTTTTTTTTGTTTGTTTGTTTCTACATTATATTCACACCCTTCCTTTTGGATATAAGGGTCACGTCCTGTTGATGTGATGTGTTTCTCCCCACTTCTATTTGGGATTTGTTAGGGTCTATTATCAGGTTTCTGGCAAGAAAGTAAAATCACTCCATCTTCTGAAAATTGGTCCCCGCCTCCCGCCGTTTGGTTCCAGCCAGTTTAGGACATGGTTGGAAGCACTGACTCTGAAGCCAGACTGGCTTGGTCCAAATCTTGGCTTCACCTCTTACAGTTCAATAATCCTATGTGTCCCCTTCCTTACCTACAAAGTAAGTGCCTATGTCGTAGGTTTGTAGAGAGGATGAAAGATGACTGCTATAAAGTGCTAAGCACAGTGCTTGCCATATGGAAAACCTGCAACCGTAACTTGGTGTTATCAGCATCCTCAGTTGGGATCACAGATGACATGGCTTCCTCAAGCTGAAGGCTAGCGGATCTCAGTCACCTGCCTGTACTACACTTCCCCCTTGCCCTTGGAATGACCTCACATGGACCCATTCCCTTAGCCAGAAACTGTGATGGTTTTCCACTGGACCCTAGCATAGTTCTGCCCAAGGTGTAGGTCTAACTGGTAGACCCTGCAGGGCTCCTTCTGGTTATGTTATTTGGGACCTGGCAAATACAGTTAGATATAATACAACTGGAGACAATGAAGGAAATTGATAAATATCTTTTTGCAATAAGTAATCACAGCCTTAATATGCAAGAGTTGGGGTTTTTTAATTGGAAATACAACACATTCTTTTTCACTCTTCAAAAATATTCATTCATTTCCTTTTTGCCAGGTGTGGTACTGAACAGTCATGTCAAAATAACGACCAAAACATAGTTTCTGCTCTGAGGGAGTTCATAGTCCAGTCGTGGTGGTGGAGGGGGGAATGAGTAGATACCCAGATGATGGGACTCCAAATTGGAGGAAGCAGGAGGACATGCCTGGGCTGTTATGAAAGGTGTGGCAGAGTATGTTCTGGGGACTGCCAGGAACAGCAAGTCCTGGGGTCCTGTTAGACATGCAGAACCCTAGCTTCCCCCAGACCTACTGAATTCAGAAGCTGCATTGTAATCAGATCCCTGGTGATTCATATGCACACTACAGGTTGACAAGCACTTATGTGGAGGGAGGCCCACTGGACTAAGTGTTCCTACTGTTTGGCTACTGGAAAGACATGTGACCTCTGGGCAAGTTGCTTAAACTCTCTGGGTCTCATACTCCTCCTGCATTAAAATAGAACAGAATGAAGAAAACCCAAAAATGGCATTAACACTACGACTTTGCATATCACATAGAAATTTTGTGAACTTTAAGCGAACTGAACTGAAACACGTAGAAATGCATAACAGAAAATAGTTATATAAATCTAAGATGTTGTTATAAGCACCCAGAAGACAGGAGGCGCTCTGTGAGGTAAGGGATCTGTAACTCCCTTCAGGAGAACTGGAAAAGGATGGTTCTCATCAATGGCAACAGTATCCACAGCATGGATGTGTTCTGTAGCCTGGATTAGGTAACATGCTTTTTCCTGGATGCATTTCTGTGGAGTTTCATAGAACTTAAGGTCCACAAGCACTGTTATAATCAACCCTCCTGCTGAACTGGATTTTTTTTTTTAACTTGCCATTAACACATATGAATTTTCTGGCCATACGTGAACTCAGGTGCCTCCATGCTGTTAATTTTATAATCTCTCTTGATATCAATGCAAATGGCCTTGCATCCTTCCCAGTTCTGTGGCCCTTGAAGAATTTGAGTGGAGAGTTCAGAAGTTGCCTGCTGGGGTCCTCATAATTTATAAATGCCAATACCTGGAGTTGGAATGCACTGTGCTGAGTGTTTTGCATACATTATGTAATTTTGTCTGCACTAACAGATCAATGAGGTATTTCCATTTTGCAGATGAGGAGATACATACTCAGAGGAATTAAAGGCCCAAGTTCGCATAGGATATCGTGATTGTGGTGATAGAGCTAAAAGTGAAAGAAACACGACCCTCCACTGAAAACTATCTGCCGCTAGAACCCTGCTTTGACCATTTGGTTATATGCCTCAGGTCAAACAAAAGAATTTAATTACCTCACTGGCTCTTCATTTGGAAGGGCAAGAGGTGTGCACTAAATGAAGTGTCCCAATCATACAAGTAAAATACGACCTGTTGCATATAAGCTATTGTGTTGCAATGACTATCCATCTTACAGGTAACTCTCTTTCCTAAGGCTTCTGTAGTAAAATGGCACATGTGCTCACTCTCCAGTGGTTGAACTCCACTGTTTGATGGTACCAAATATGAAGTCAGTCTTTATAAAAGGGAGTCTCGGATCATTGTTCTGCATTCAACATACAAAGAAATTTAAGTTGTGTCCATAAAATCACTTAATGTGAATTTTGTAATGACTGACAAGTCTCAAATACCATTTTGAGCAATTTGTTCCCAAAGAACTCACAAAAGTGATATCTTGATAAATGTGCCATTTTCTGGGGCTTAATAATAGCATCTTTTGAGTAACAAGCAGTCTACAGTGTATGCAGCACTTAAATGTTCACTTGAATGATGGCTCACACACACACACACAAAATAAGCCAGATGGCCATTCTGAATTTGAGTGGACAGTTGCTAACTCTGAGGTAGGATTGGGCTGATCTGCTTCTGTAGAGCCTGGGGTGAAGATTTGAGAGAAGATCTTAAATGTGTGGTGTTTGTGGGGCGTCTGGGTTGCTCAGTCGATTAGTTGTCTGACTTGGGCTCAGGTCACGATCTCATGGTTTGTGGGTTCAGGCCCCACATCAGGCTCTATGCTGACAGCTTGTAGCCTGGAGCCTGCTTTAGATTCTGTGTATCCCTCTCTCTCTGCCCTCCCTCACTCATGCTCTGTCTCTTTCTCTCTGTCAAAAATAAATAAACATTAAAAAATTTTTTTCTAACTGTGTGGTGTTTGTGTGACCACATAGACCAGGTTTTTGTTCTGGGCTGCTCTCTGCATGACTGTTATTTGCTAAGCTTCCTGGGAGCAGTCCTACTAACTGAGCTGAGCAGGCGGAAGGCAAGTTGCCATGTAGGTCAGTCTAGGATCAGCAACGAGCCCAGACTTATTTATAAACCCACAGGAAAGGCCCTTTGAGTGTGCTCCTGCCTTCTGACCTGGGACCATGGCGAGAGAAGATTAGTGAAAGAGCACGGGAAGTCCTTGATGGCCAACTGGGTTTCCAGCCTGAACCATTTGCTGTTTCAGCCAAGAGCTTGTTACAGACTGTTTTCTGGATGGTCAGTGTCCCTGGACTGGTATGACTTCAAGGTACAGGAACTGACCTTTTGGGTGTTGTTTACAAAGTTGGTTATGACTTGCACCATGGAGAGCATCTGCTCAATAAAAATTTAGCAAGCACTCATTGCCTATCTGGTGGTAGTGTAGGCACAGGGAAAGACTGTGGGCTGTGTCCTCATGGAGCATGCCTTCTGGTGGGTGGGGGAGGGAGGCAACAATCTGATAAAGTCATGAGAATCTCAGGTAGTACTAAGTGTTGTGAAGAAAACAAAGCAATGAGAAAGAGGGTTTATGTGGGGTAAAAGTACTTTAGCTACGAGGATCTAAGAAATGTTTCCTGAGAAAGCAACATTGGAGGGGCACCTGGGTGACTCAGTTAAGTAACCCACTCCTGATTTCAGCTCAGGTCATGATCTCACAGGTTCATGAGTTTGAGCCCTGCATCAGGCTCTGCAGTGACAGTGTGGAGCCTGCTTCAGATTCTCTCTCTCCCTTTCTCTCTGCCCCTCCCTACTGGCTCTCTCTGTCTCTCTCAAAATAAATAAAACTTAAAAAAGAAAAGCAACATTGGGGCAGAGTCTTGGTTAATGAGAAACAAGCTAGATGGAGAGCTGGGAGTAAAGACTTCAGGTATAGACAACAGTAGGTACAAAGGCCCTGAGGCAGGTAGAAGTCAGGAAGGCCAGTGTGACTACAGATTAGAGACGAAGTAGGGAGTTAGTTTTCCAGCATTGATAAAAATCAGCTTCTACCTAAATTCTCTGATATTTGTCGCACAACCTAGATGGTTAGTGAAATTTTCTCATGGCAAACTATAGAAAGAATGTGAGCATATGTCATATTCTGCATTCTTTGTACTGGTACACATCACAGTGTACATTAAACAACAATCCTTCCTTCTGTGGGGATTGCCATTTTTCCATGGTTATTCTAGGCTGATTGTGTCTGCTCTTAACTTGTCACAACATTAAGCAGCTTCATTGCTCTACTCATTAATTTTAAAAGCTGTGCTTTTAGGATGGCTTTTTTTTTTAAGTTTATTTATTTATTTTGAGAGAGAGAGAGAGCATGCACAAGCAGTGGGAGGAGGGGCAGAGACCGAATCCCAAGCAGGCTTCCTGCTATCAGTGCAGAGCCCTACAAGGTGCTTAAACTCACAAGATCACGACTTGAGCCAAAATCAAGAGTCAGACACTTAACCAACTGAGCCACCTAGGTGCCCCAGACAGCTTTTAAAAACTATAAGCAGGGGCATCTGTGTGGCTTAGTGGGTTGAGTGTCCAAGGTCACAATCTTGTGGTTTGTGGGTTCAAGCCCGGAATTAGGCTCTGTGCTGACAGTGCAGAGCCTGCTTCAGATGCTTTGTCCCCCTCTCCCAGACCCTCCCCCACTCATACTCTGTCTCTCTCTCTCAAAAATAAAATAAACATTAAAAAAAACATAAGCAGAGCAAAAATTGCATCTACTGTAGTTTTTTTTAATAACAGCTTAATTCTAATCAACTTTCTTTTTAAATTTTGTTTGACGTTTATTTTTGAGAGCTAGAGAGAGAGAGAGAGGGAGGGAGGGGCAGAGAGAGAAGGAGACACAGAATCTGAAGCAGGCTCCAGGCTCTGAGCTGTCAGCACAGAGCCCGATTCGGGGCTGGAACCCATGAACCCTGAGATCATGACCTGAGCCAAAGTCGGGGGCTTAACCGACTGAGCCACCCAGGTGCCCCTCTAATAGACTTTCTATTTCTGTAGATCTCTTATTCTGGGCATTTAATATAAATAGAATCATAAAATATATAGTATTTTTGTATTTGGCTTCTTTATTGGCCAGATAATACTCCATAATATGGATACATCACAGTTTATTCATCAGTTGATGGTTGTTTGGATTGTTTCCACTTTTTGGCAATTATAATTGTATACATTTATTGTGAGGGCATATGTTTTTAGTTATCTTGGGTATATATCAGTTAGTGGAATTATTGGGTTATATGATAACTCTACTTTTAATTTTTTCTTACTTTAAAGTTTTCTCATTTCTTTTAATTTTCTTTACTTTTCTTACTTTCTTACTTTTTTTACACTTTTGAGGAACTGCCAGACTATTTAACAAAGCAGCTGCCCCACATCTACCATTTTTGAAAAAGTTTTGTCTTGATATGTAGGGGGAAAAAGAACATTTTTGTCACCTTAATAATCCTCAGGATTTCAAATATGAACTAGGTAGATTACAAAATAAAGGCTAAAGATGAAACCATTTTCCCCTTCCTCTTAATTTGAGTTTCAAAACCCTCAAGTATTTTCTTTAAATCTCTATTTTATCCCTCTGGCAATTACAGCTTATTGTTTGGGTTCTTTATTACTCATTTCATCTCAAGAAGTTAATTATGTAAAAAATTCCTCACATTTCCTTTGAGTACGTTAGGTCTGATAAAAAATATCCAAGTTAACATGAGACACTTTTTCACTGATGGAGATTAGATTTATTTGACTACTATTCCTTGGACACTTACTTCAAGCCAGTCACGTTCACGGTGCTGGATATTTTCCTTGCTGTTTTCTATTTCAGAAGCCTCACTTTATTAGTTGTGTGGTTGGAGGAATACTGTGTAGTACAAATGATTCTTATCGTTCATTTTCCATAAGCAGACCCTTTGCAGACTGAATTCTTGGCTTTCAGTATTCATTGGCTGCATGCTTTTTATAAAATATACTATTTGGGCTGCACTTAGTGAGTCAAACTGACTGCAGATTATAGTTTCCAGCGTGACAAGAGTTCTAATAGGTGTTTCTTTATCCACCCCATGGCAATCTTCATTTCTTTTGGTGGTATATTGTAACACTATTGGCTAAAGAATCTGTTGAAAAACAATCTTGACCTTCCAAAGAAAAGTTGAGCTAACAGCCTTTCCAAGAATTACATCTAAGCCAGAATCCAGCCCTTGAGTTCATTAAGACCACAGTTGACAGAGAATGGACCCATCTTGACACCTGAGGAATGACTCAAGTCTTCTTGGTTAAAAGGCTAATTTTCAGACTTAGTCGCTGGACTTTGTTGATTCCCTGGAGTGGTTATCATACCTGACTGCCACTAGAGAAACTCTTCTTAAATGAATTTCAAGAGCTGAGATGCAGGTTTTTTGATGAGGCACCTTAAAAGATATTATATATGACAACCATTCATAACCATTGTAAATTTGTTAATGGATAGAAGTTTCCTCTTCTAACTCTGTGCAGGAGACGTGGGATCTGAACTCTTGTTGGGTTTCTTTGGTGTACACATGAGAACAAGTACTCAAATAGCACTTACTACGTACTAGGCTTATTCTAAGCATTTAATTTGGTTTCATTCACTGAACCTTCACAACTACCATATGAAATTATTCTCTTCATTTTGTAGATGAGGAAACAAGCACGAAAGGATAAAGAGTGTCATCAAGGTTACAAAGTAACAGGGAGTCTTGGCTCGTGCTCTTACCCTCTATTCCCTCTGCCTTTTATCATTCAACCCCTTGGAGCTTCTGTTTCTTCATCTGAAAAATTAGTAGAGTAAGTGTTACATTGAGTGTGAGGTTGTACCTGCTAATCTCCAAGGTCCATTCCAGTTCTAAGACTCTTGTTCAGATCCAGCAGTCCCAAAAGGAGCATTCATGACCATGGGTGGCTAAGAGAAATTATCAAGCCGTGAAGTAGCCTGGGAATGCTAAAATACTCAAAAGCAGCCACTTCAAGCCTCCAAGGATGTTTGAAGGACCAGGTTCAGGGGAAGGAAATGCCCATCATTATCATTGTACATAGTGTTGAGAGTTAATTAATTCAGCTTTTCCTTGGTGGGTGCCAGAGTCTATGTGATGAATCCAAGTATTTGTACTGTGGGTCATACCACTCTCAGGTTAGAGATGTAATGACTTTTCTCTAAGTACAGAATGCTGGATTTGTGGGTAATGGGGTTGTTGGCATGCCTCTGTCTGAGCCAGCTGTACACCTGGTGTTTGCTTGATGTTTGCCTGTTACTGACAAAGGATCTGGCTTGCCACTATGGTCTCTTTAGCCTAATAATCAACCCTGATTCTTCTTGCTCAAGTCAGTTCTATTTCTAGTGAAACTTTAGTATTTACTTTGCAGACACCACTACTCACGGTACTGGTACTGAATAGACTCCTCAGTTTCTGTTTCTGTTGCATGTGCTCACTCATTTGTCGTCATGTTATCCAGACCACAAATCTGAAAATTTGAATCTGACAAAAGAATTTTGTACCGTTTCAAATTGTGAAATAAATCTTGGAGATCTACTTTAGATTTGGAGTTTTTTTTTGAATTTTGGGGGTCTTATTGGAACAATGAATAAAGTATTTGAAATTTGGACTATTGTGGAGGATCCTGCAGTGTAGAGGCACACTTCCCTAATTTTCCCACCATTCCCTATAAAGCCGTTATGGGAAACCTGGACGCCATCACAAACCTTTCTTTTTACCAACCTTTCTTTTCCTTGTATGGTACTTTGTAATCTCTCAAATTGGTCCCCCTAATTTTTAAATAATTTTAGAGGTTTTACATTTTTATAAGTTTTTTCCTTGGCTATTTGAACAGCCTTCTAACTAGTTTTCCTCCCAGTGTACCCTCCAATGTGGTTTTGAAGAGTGATCATTGTGACAAATCCTACCATGTCATCCCGCTGTTTGGAATCCTTCAATGCTTCCTTCAACCTTTCAATGCTTCATTGCTAAAGCCTTCATACAGAGATAAGAACTCACATGGTCTAACCCACTGGAGAAGACATTTTGTGTGTGTGTGTTTTGGCTAGTTAGCATCCCAATTTGCTTTTGGAGAATTACCTCTCCTTCATTGAGTGCTCTCAAAGTGCCCCATGTTCCCTTGGGAAATGGTTATAGTGCCCAAGCCAGATCACTAACTCTTTCCTTTGGGACTCTGAATCTTGAACAAAAGCCTGTAAGAATGGAGAAAATAGAGCCCATTCATTTGCTGATAAGACTATGAGTCCCTGCCAACTTGATCTCTAAGTGGACCCACGTCCTCTTGGGTTGTCCATTTATGCAATCCTGCCCAGAGATGGGAACCATTGCTTGCAATCAAAGGCCCTATTCTTTTTTACTTTCTATTTCTCACAAATACCCTTATCTTTAATCCTGTGTAGTTATCCATTGTAGTTCCCTAGCCTAACATAAGAAGCTTTCATGACATTAAAGCTTTGCAAATGCTCTTTACTCTGTCTTGGGATGCCTCCTTCTCAACCCAAGCTGTTTCTATTTCTGTGTTCTGTTAAAGTGGCATGAGTACCTTGACTAAGGTACTTGGCACATTCCAGTAACTATTTACCTGTCAGTATTCCTTCATAGATGGTGAGACCCTTTGTTTTCATATAATGTCTGGCTCAAAATAAATGACTAAGAAATATTAGATGAATTAGTAAATAAGAATAAATAACAATTGACAGTATATTTTGTAGTTCATGCATGGGGATTTATGTTATAGACAACAGACTTCAAGAAATGGGTTGCAAATTGTAGATCATAAAATCAACATAAATTGCGTGAGACTAACCATAAGATAAATTGCTGATGAGATTAAGGCAAATTTATGAGACTAAGGGTTGTGGTGATCACTAAGTTTTGTGACAAACACAGGACATTTGTTTAACTAGTGAAGTGTTTTTTTTTTTTTTTTTTAACTAAGTAAGTAATTTTAAAACATCATTTTAAATACAGCTTGGTTAAATAGTGTGTACTTAAGAGCACAGACTCCAGAATCAGGCTGGATTTGAATTCCATATCTTTGTTTTTTTCATCTGTAAAACGGTATCTACTCCTTAAGTGCTTAGCACAGTGTCTAGAGGTTCTGGTCATCTCCGTTTGCCACTCTCTCCAACCCAATTCAATTTCTGCCCATCTTTGTCCTGCTCTGTGCCTGGGAGGCTGACCACTTGTGGGCAACACCTCTTGGGCTCCCTCAGTGCCTGGATTCTGCTTGGCCTTGGCCAATGGTAAGCACCATCAAAAGACTGGAGAGCAGAAAGAGAGGCAGGGGACTTCTCTCCACACTCATTTTGGCACTTTGTGTCTGGCAATTAAACTGTATCTCTTCCCAATCCCATCTCCCCTCAGGGGGTCCCTCCTTTGCACGTTCTGCTGTCCTAGGTGCTGGTAATACTACGTCTTCCCTTATTAAAGCCCAGAGGTAGTAATCACTTCCCACTGTCTAGTCTCTGGTTGCTTCTTGTTTATTCCTTTAATCCTGCCCACATTGCTATAATTATTTTTTCCCTTAAGACTATCTTGGTTGGGCCTATTCTGTTTCCTGCCTGGACCTTGACTAATACACTATATATATAAATTGCTTAAAAATGCGAGCTATTGGGGTGCCTGAGTGGCTCAGTCAGTTAAGCATCTGACTCTTGACTTCGGCTCAGGTCATGATCTCACGGTTCATGAGTTTGAGCCCTGTATTGGGCTCTGTGCTGACAGTGCAGACCCTGTTTGGGATTCTCTCTCTGCCCCTTCCCTACTTGTGCACTCTCTCTCAAAATAAATAAATAAACTTAAAACAATCCAAAGAAATGTGAGCCATTATTATAGTAAATTATAAATATTAAATGTTTAATTAGTATTATTTTTTAACTTTTTAATGTTTATTTATTTTTGAGAGAGAGAGAGAGAGATGAGGGGCAGGGGCAGAAAGAGAGGGAGACACAGAATCTGAAGCAGGCTCCTGGCTCTGTTAACTGTTTAATTATTAAATTAAAAAATTAATATTAAATTTTATTGATGGAAATATTTAAATTAAATAAAATAGATAATTATTGCTACTGAATATTGTTATGATATGAAAACACTTATGGCTATTGAGTCAAAGCAGGGTTCACATACATCTTTAAAGGAAAGCAGAGGACCTCCAACACATTTCAATTCTATAGCTGGTTGTTTTGCTTGTGGTTTGGAATTACTGTTGAGTACTTGGATGGAAAATTAAAGAAGCTGTACAGTGTGCAGGGGGGAGGGAGAGAGCTGAGCACCTTTTTATGTGAGCACAGCCTGGGGTTGGTCGATGGGGGAAAATATACTAGCACTGTTGGGCTTATTCTGTCTGCAGTGGCCCCAGTCCATGTCCAAACTGGATTTTTTTCTTTATAACTTCTAGTTTCATGGGTTAGGTATCATCTTCAAAATTGTGCTCAATAAGCCAAGGTTGCAGCATGCTGATTAGTTCTAAGGTGACCATGTTTTTTTAAAAAAAAGAAAGAAAAACAAAAATGTTTACTCGCTGAAACCATGGGACAAACTATTTGGACTGTCCACAGATTTTGGACTGTATAGATCCTGTGCACAATGTAGAAGTCAGGCTTTTTTCACTTACATCATGTAACAGAGAAGAGAAGAAGGCTAAAACTTAACATTTGGAATTGAAATATTGTTTGGGGTTGTCTGAAATGTTGTTATATACTGCACATAAGTCAGACACTCAGGCAGAGGCACATTAAAAAAATTGGCACTGTCTCACAAAAAATATTCAATTCAATGGTCTTATGTTTATTTTAAAATAATAATCAATTCCACCTGTATTAAAAAAAAAGAAATTGAATTCACTGGTACCTTTGAACTTGATAGCCTGCCTTTGGGATTAAACCCTTCTCTGGTGATCTATTATCCAATTTGATTACATCCTAGATGATATGAGCTGAATTTGCAACATAAACAATTCCATGAGTGGATTAAAATGTAAGAAATGGTCTGAAACTGTCCTGGACACAGGAGGGGATTTTCTCTTCCCTCCTTCAATACACTATAGGCAGACGTATGGCCTAGTCTCATAAGCATGGCCCCTGCACTCATGCTGCCTGTTTGCTTCCATCTTTGCTGCTTTGTTGCCCTCCGACTTTGGGCAGCTCACTGAACCTCATGGGGCCTTAGTTTACCATCTATAAAATGGAAACTCTAATTTGAAAAGGTAGATATATACGCACCCCTGTGTTCATCACAGCATTATTTACAACGTATAGAAGTAAACTAAATGTCTACCGATAGATGAATGGGTAAAGATGTGGCATATATACATAATGGAATATTACCGAGCCATAAAAAAGAATGAGATCTTGTCATTTGTGACAACATGGATGAACCTAGAGGGTATTATGCTAACGGAAATAGGTCAGACGGAAAAATACAAATACTAAATGATTTCATTTATATGTGGAATCTAAAAAAACAACAGAAAAGCCAAAATAGCAACAGACTCATAGATTCAGAGAACAAACCAGTGGTTGGCAGAGGGGAAGAGGGTGGGAGATAGATGACATAGGTGAAGGGGATTAAGAGGTACAATCTTCCAGTTATAAAATAAATAAGACACGAGGGATGTTGTATACAGCACAGTTATTACAATATTGTAACAACTTTGTATAGTGACAGAGGGTAACTAGACTTATTGTGTGGCAATTACATAATGTACATAAATATTGAATCACTATGTTGTACACCTGAAACCAATACAATATTATACGTCAATTGTCTCCAGTTAAAAAAATAGAATAAAATAAAGCTTGGCAGAGTAAGGCAATTGAAGAATATTAATGGTCTGATGCAGCAAGTCACTTACTTTTCACAAAAAAATGTTTGAGCATGCATTCATGCATTCATTGCTCCTTTGGTGACTTATTCATTCAACAAAAGTTCATTAAACAAACTTCTACTCTATTGTTGCCACTGTACTCTAGGGAATAGTGATGAACAGGATAGGCCAACCAAGTACCTGCTACCAAGATTTTATAGTTTCTCTGTGCAAACAAATAATGAGTACATTATAGACGTTGGGAGTCCTACACGTGGATATATGCTGGGTGCTTTGGAAATTGGTACATATAAAAATGCAAGTTATTTTTGGTTATGGCCTTGGAACTGTGCAATGCTAGCCAGAAGGATACAAGGTGGAAAGTATATATATATATATATATGTGTACACACACACACACACACACACCACAGAAGGACACACACATTCCATGTAGTTTTATGTTTCTTATTTCCACTTTCTTAAGAATATAAAATGTTAGTGCAGAGCATGGTTCTCTGTACCCTGGATGTCTGGATTTGAACTCTAGCCTACCTGTTGTGAACTGTGTGACTGGGGGCAAGTTATTTAATTTCTCTCTAGTTCATTTTCATCAGCAGCCAATGTGGATGATAATCATAGCACCTGCTTCTTAGGTTTATTATGGGTCATAGTGAGCTTAGTGAGCTGGTAGTGTTAGCTCTTACCAGCCTTGAATCCTTTTTCTAAGGTAGAGTGGGAAGGGCACAGACTTAGCAATCAGTCAGACCAGAGCCTGAGCCCTACTCCATCACTTACCCACTAAGCAAGTAACCGAATTCCAGTTTTCTGATCTGTGAAATGAAGATAACAATACCAAACGCCAGGAGATAGCATAGTTCTTGGCAATTACCAGACACTCAGAGAACAGCATTTATCCCTCTTAACCCTAAGAGGGTTAAATAATCTCCTAAGATTAAAAACATCTCAGCCCAATAACATGACAAAAGTAAAGGGAAGAAAAAGATGAAACAACATTCTGGAGAATTACAAGCAAAAATATGATATAGTATGTCTTTAAGTTCAGGTCTAACATTTGAAAATTTGTCTCTTTAAACGTATCTCTGTAAGTATAAGAGAGAACGATTTATCCACTTCTAGTATTTTTTGGTCTTTTATCTGTTAGAGTATAAATGAATGAAATGGAATTAATGGCTTTAGATTTGAGCCAACTGCTATAAAAACTCTAATGTCTATTTTCTTTATTTTTATTTTAAAATGTAGTGTCCACGTAGCTATGCTGTCACTCATAAAGAGGGGAAGAACAGCATGTGGAAAGGAAAGAAATCTGTCCTGGTGTAGTAAGGGAGGAAAGTCTGCTCAGCTGGGCAGGCACTGGAGTGGTGACTCAGGTGCTGTGGAAATGTCTTACCCTCCCCTGACCAACTGATGCCTTCACCTGCCCTCCTCATTTCTGGCCTCCTGGCTAGGATGAGGTCCTCAGAGCAATTTTAGTTTAACTTCTCTGTCTTTTCTCTAAAGGATTGAGTCAGCAAATGGCCTAAGAAGGGGTGGACCTTAAGCTATTTCACAAATCACAAAGTTCTTAATAAATGCTCCATAACAATAATAATAATACAAGGCAAGGAATGAAGTTCTTCGGCCAAGGCATCACTTCTGTATCAATTTTCCTTTAAATGCACATTCAGTTTTCTTTCTTCCCAAGGGAGTCTCATTAAATCCAGCTTAATTTAAAAAAAAAAAAAATTTAACAGTTGTTTGTTTATTTAGAGAGACAGAGAGAGACAGAGCACAAGCAGGGAAAGAGCAGAGAGTGAGGGAGACACAGAATCCTAAGCAGGCTCCAGGCTCTGACCCCCTATGTGGGGTTTGTACCCATGGACACAAGATCATGACCTGAGCTGAAGTCAGATGTTCAACTGACTGAGCCACCCAGGCACCCCTAAATCCAGCTTATTTAATGACTTTTTTCTTTCTCTCTTGAAAGTACATATACTTTTGGGCCCAAGAGAGACCCAAAGGGCACGGGTTGCACAGAGCTATAAGGCCAGCAATATTAAACTATCTGATCCTCACTTTGCTAGCAAATCTTGCTTCTTCCTGTCATTGGGGATGAAAACTCTGGATGGTAGCAAGGTGGTTTTAATACTGTCTCTGTCAACCTGCTCTCTACCCCATTCTGTGCTGTGGGCTGGGTGGTGTGGGAGCCAGGTGATCAGAACATCCCTAGCTTCTCTAGGTCAAATTCCATTCATAGGTAAAGTGTCAGAGCTGGATTAGATTTCTGAGTTCTCTCACATGTCTAATTTCTCTGCTGAGGTGTGACTGATAAATGAAACTTCACAAGGGGGTAGGGGCAATTCTCACATTCTAGCAAGGAAGCAATTCCCTAAGCCAGGTGGCCACTGCTCCCAGAGTCACCTTACACACTCCTTAAGTTCTCCAGGCTGCCTTCTGCCCACTTCATTCATTACACTATGAGTCTGGACCCCTAGCCATTTGAGTTTTTGACCCCTGGGCTCTAGTCCTACACTAAAATTGGGACCATACCCTAGTGTTTAAGAATGAACTCATTTTGTTCTTAACTGATAGGTGTGAACTGGCCTGAGCAGACACGGGAGTGTTGGTCATATACCATCTGTAAAGGAAATCTGGGGAAACTTGGTGGAGACGAGAACAGGAACAAGGCACCTTCAGAAACCAGTTCGTGAACACAAGTAGTTTTCAAGCAGGGATTCCTTGTCCTCAAAATATAATTTTACATGCGTGGATTGGTTTGACCAAACTAACTGACAAGATGACACTTGCTTTGGTGGTTAGAGAGTATTTGAATCAAAGAAAAAACTTTCTAAAATATCTCTTATCAAACACAAGTTATCAGTGTACAGGTCAATGAATCATTATAAAGCGAATACACTCGAGTAACCACAAACTAGCTCAAAAATAGAACATAATGAGAACCTCCTTTTTTATCTTCTGTCCTTCTCAGAAGTAAATTTTTGATGGCGTGGACAGCATCACCCCTCCATTTTTCCTTCCAGAAACCTTTCCTGGGAACACCTCCCTCTCATTCTTACTGTACCTTCATCCCCACCAACCCCCCACCCCGAAATCTTTCTTCCTCTTAACACAAAACAAAATATGTAATATCAACTAGCTCTGGCCATTCCCTTTCCCATAACCTGAAAGTCAGTAAATTCGGTAGAAGGGGATGAACCACAGTTTTCATATCTGTAAGAAAACTTGACATGCGTGATCAGGCTCCTTAAGATTTTTGGAACTCTCATTTCACATCGACTCTACCATGCAGGCAAGATGAGAAAACAGAGGTTCAGGAAGGTTAGACAGCTTAATTTGGACTTCAGAAAGCAACTTTATGCAAGGTGTAGAGTCTTTGTCTAGGTCAGCACCAGAGGCCTCGGTTTATAAACGGAATTCTCATTCCAGTGTTGGATGGCCTTATGCCTGTTTGAAAAGTTAGTACCAGCTACGGTGCCCCTTCCCAGAAACATGTACAGACATGGGAACACCAAAAGTGCATATCACTTTAAGCGTCCCCTCACCCAGTGAGCCTCTGGTACCTACAAACTGTCCCCAGTCTGCCGCGGTGACCCTCTGTGGGGTTACAGCACACGTCCAGTTCAGCTCCCATGCCCGACAGTGTGAACTTGTGTTTAGATGCGCCCTCCCTCTCGGCCCGCTGTGTTGCACTGCGGAGCGCCCTCCTTTCCCATGGAGCTGTCACAAAGGACAGCACTTGGCATCCTCACTCCTGTAGCCCAGGAGCACCGGCTACACAAAGTTCTGGTGCCTGTTTCTCTGGGATCATTGCCAGCTGGGTATACAGCTCCGGCCAGGAGGGCGCCCGGCGGCCCCAGGAGCCTGGGAGACCGGGGGCGACTCGCACTCATCTCTACACCCCGGCTCCCAACCAAGTGCGCTGGGTCTTTGGCGAGCTGGTGCGGGCACGCGGTGGGCGGCAGGGGCGCGGCGGCGCCGGGGGACGCGCGCGTGTGCGCACCAACAGGGCGCCTGGCCGGCGGTGCCCAGCTCTCCTGAGGCCTCGGTGGCCCCGGGCCGGGCGGGGACCGCGGCCCCGGCAGTGCCCTCCCTCCGCCCCGCCGGCCGGAGCCCGGCCCGAGCCTCGAGAGCGGGAGCAGCGCCCCTACCGCTCGCTTTTCCGCCTCCATCTCCTCCGCCTCCTCCTCCTTCCCCCCAGCCACCCGCGCAGTCACAACCGGTTCAGACTGGCCAGGGTGCCCCGCAAAGGAGTTAGAGAGAGGGGCCAGACCGCGGGGAAGAACTTCCCGGGAAGGAGGAGGAGGGAGAGAAGGTGGAGCCCAGAGGAGGGGGCCGGATCCCCCTCTCCCTGCACGCGGCCGCCGCCGCCGCCGCCGCCGCCGCCGCCGCGGGGCTCGGCGGGGGCAGAGGGCGGCGGCTCCCGGGGTCGCGCGTAGCGGGACCGATTGCCCAATACTCCGGCAGGGGCCGGGGCCAGGTCCGGGCCCCGGATAAATACAGCCCGGCGGGCCCCGAGGAGCAGGGGAGAGCTGCGGCCGCGGTCCTCCCCGCACCACCCGCCCGGCTTTGCCCGGGGCACTGCGCCCGGTGCTGCGCCCCGGAGCCCCCCAGCCGAGGCCGCTACCCAGGTAAAGGGCTGGAGCTCGCGGGAGGGCGCCGACGCTGGGCGGCCACCCGCGCTGCCTCGCCTCCCGGAGGCGAGAAGTGACTCCTTGGGCTCGGAGCAGCGGGAGACGGCGGCGGCGACGACGCTGTCACTGGCGGCCAGCACTTTGGAACGGGTTTCTGGTTTGGGCTGTGTACCGGGAGCCGATAGCGTCCTCGGTGCTCCCATCCCTGGACACCCCCCTCCCCTTTTGATGGGGTGCCTCTCCGCGGTGGGCAAGTTTCCCCAGGAATCCGAGGGAGGCATTTTGCACGGAGCTCAAAGAGAGACAGAGATACAGAGAGAGAAAGGAGGTCCTAGAGGGAGGACGGTACCCACGGGCTGGGCTCGGGGCAGTGGTCTGTCCTGGAACTCCCAAGACAGCTTCTGGGGCTGCTGGTGGCAGAGCGGGGCTGTGGGGAGTGCGACCAGGTGGGCCCCTGTTCCTCAGAGGGCGGCGAGGCCTCCAGGTGCCCGGGTGGGGAGCCGGTGCGCGCAGCTGCCCTGGGAGAGTCGCGGCTGGGGCGCCCCGCTGCTGCAGGGTTGGGAGGAAGGCGGCGCGCGGAGCTAGAGGCCTCTGAGCCGCGGCGCCAGGTTCAGCACCACCGGGTCAGTCCGGGCGACCGCTTCTGGAGGCACGGGCACCTGGGCCGCCTGGACGCCGAGCGGGACCTCGGGAGAACTTGGTGCTTAACGCTGCAGCTGTGGCTCGTCCCAGGTAGCCGACTCTGGCTTCAGCAGCACCCAGAGGCTTTGGAAAGAGCTGACAACTATTTAAAAGCTCGGCCATCAAAAAAACAAAGCAATGCTTCTCGGGGTCCCATGTCTAATTCAGCACAGGTCAATCCATCCTGCAGGTTTAGGCAGGCTTTACACTAAATATGTTACTTACACAGTAAGTTATTTGATATAACAGTTTTTTGGGCCAATTTCCTGGCTTACAATTTGGGTGTATTTTTTAACATCTTGGATTATCTGGATAGTAGTGTATTTTTTTCTTTTTTCTGTTATCAGATAGATTATCCGGATAGTAGTTTATTTTGTTTAAATCTTGGATTATCTGGATAGTAGTTCAGACTATAGATGGATTTTTACTCCCGGAGTAGGATATTTAGTTGTTCCATCACATTGTGTTCAGGTGGTAGTCCTAACAGTTTCTTTGATTCTGGTTGGCTTTAGCTCTGGGAAATTGTTCTGGCCAGAGAAGATTCTGAGGTGAGAGTACCCATATTCATTGACCGATCACACCTTCTTTTAATTAACATGTGAATGCAGATAACAGGGTTAGTATCCATACCATCGCTAAAAAAAGTTTTTTGTTTCAAGACCCTAGAAAATGGAAATTACATAATAAAATAGTTTAACCTGCCATTTTGCAACAACTCATAATTTTAGCACCACTGACTGAGAACATCCTTCTCTGTTGCTTCCCGTTTGTGTTTAAGGGGAACCAGGACCTTTCCTATGTATAGGATGAATACAGGGAAGGACAGGTGACATGGGGAAGTGCATCAGGACACTAGAAAACCTCTTCCAGCTCCTGGCTGTGACTCTAAAGAGATGGAGGTGATGGTGTGTGTTGGGTGGTGGCTGAATCTGTGTCAGAGCAGACTGATACAGTGCTTTTGGGTTGGATCTGGTCATGAAACTGGAGCTAGAGGATGACAGTTAGAAACATGTGGTCTGATTTTCTTGTTTTTTTTTTTTTTAATGTTTGTTTATTTTGAGAGAGAGAGGAAGAGAGAGCATGGGAGTGGCAGAGAGAGAGAGAGAGAATCATAAGCAGGTGTGGTGATGTCAGGGCAGAGCCCCAGGAGGAGCCTGATCTCCTGAATCATGACCTGAGCCCAAATCCAGAGATGGAGGCTTAACAGACTGAACCTTCCCCGGGTGCTCCCAGATTTTCAAGTTTTATTTCCTCACTCCAATATTTTGACCCCTAATTTTTGTGGTCTTTTTCTCAAGTGAGATATCTCTTCAATTTAATTTATAGAAAGAAATTGAGTATAAAAAACCGTGGGAAGTGCAAAAAGCCACAATGACTTGCTTGTATAACTATAGTTTTTCAAGAAAGTTTGCCTAGTGACTTCACTTTTAATTAAAGATTGAAAGAATGCATATATTTTGAGCTAGTTGGCTTTTTCTTTGGGGGGTTCTTTGCAGATACCGAAGTATTCCTTGTAGATAATGAGATTGAACTAGAATTTACAAGTGAGTTCAAGCAAAGAACACATGGTCCCCACCTTTAAAGAGTTTAGTCTAGTTAGGGGCACCTGAGTAGCTCAGTTGGTTAAGCATCTGACTTCGGCTCAGGTCATGATCTTCCAGTCCATGAGTTTGGGCCCCGCGTCAGGCTCTTGTGGACAGCTCAGTGTAACAGAGCCTGTTACAGATTCTGTATCTCCCTCTGTCTCCCTGCCCCTCCCCTGCTCATGCTCTGTCTCTCTCTGTCTCTGAAAAATGAATAAACCTTAAAAATTTTTTTAAAGAGTTTAGTCTGGTGGGAAAGATAGGTATGTTTACAAATATCTACAGTACAAGATAGTATATATAGATGGAGTCATATGGCAGTAACATCAATAGCGTGCTATTGAATGGCAGAGAAAAGGAGAGGTTCATTCAAGGTTAAGAACTAAAAAAAGTTATGTGGCAGGTGGAGCATTTGACCTGGGATCTGAAGAAGGAAGAGATTTTCTCCGTGGAAAGGATCCTCACTGGAAGAAGCAAATAGCACAGAGTCCTGGAAGTCTGATGTGTCCAAAGGAAGCAAAATAGTTTGGAGTGGCTAGAGCCTGGAATTTAAGATAGATAAGGCTGGGAGGTAGGATGGGGCTAGATTGTGGAGAATATAACAAGCCACGTGAAGAAATTAAAAATGTGCTTGAACGTTATTATTGTATTTATACTACCAATGTTACAGCATCTTTAACTGTAGTTTATACCTTAAAGTTCAATTTTGTTTATACACTAAAATAAAAAAAATAATATTTTTCTTGAGAGAGAAAGAGAGACAGAGTGTGAGTGGGGGAGGGGCAGGGAGAGAGGGAGACACAGAAACCAAAGCAGGCTCCAGGCTCTGAACTGTCAGCACAGAGCCTGACACGGGGCTCAAACTCACGGACAGTGAGATTATGACCTGAGCCGAAGTCAGATGCTTAACCAACTGAGCCACCCAGATGCCCCTGTTTATATCCTAGAATAAATAAATGGATAAAATCTCAATGGTATTTGCTTCCTGTAAACATTACTGTAAAAGAGTAATGTATTTCAAATAGCCTTTAATGCTTTAAGTCCAACAGTTTTTTTCCCCCCAAGTCTGCAGTGTTATGGACTTAAGGTATACTAGTCTTATGGTATACCAACTCTTAGTTTGATGAAAACTTTGTATAGGAAAACACCTCCACGTTCCTGGGCAATATGCAGAGTAGAGCCACTGTCTTCTGTTTCAATTGCCAATAATAATAATGACTATTATTATTGTTTATTAAATGTGATATGTCATATAAGCCACATGCCTTATTTCATCTAGGGAGGCATCATTTTGATCTTAGGCTGATGATTTTAATGAGGTCACTCAGCTGAGTAAATGATGGAACCAGGATGTGAAGCCAAGAAGTGTCTCTCAAAAGCTTATTCTTTGAACTATTGTGCTATCATGTAACAAGGGCATAATACATGACAACTTATTAAAAGAACTTAGAGGGGCTGGGTGCCTGGGTGGCTCAGTTTGTTGAGTGTCCAACCTTGGCTCAGGTCATGATCTCATGGCTCCTGAGTTCCAGCCCTGCATCAGGCTCTGTGCTGAAGCTTGCAGCCTGGAGCCTGCTTAGGATTCTGTGTCTCCCTCTGTCTCTGCCCCTGCCCTGCTTGTGCTCTCTCTCTCTGTCTCAAAAATAAATAAACATTAAAAAAAATTAAAAGAAGTTATAGGGGCACCCGGCTCAGTTGGTTAAGCATCTGACTTCGACTCAGGTCATGATCTTACAGTTTGTGAGTTTGAGCCTTACATTGGGCTTGGGATTCTCTCTCTCTCCGTCTCTCTCTGCCCCTCTCCCACTCCTGCTTTCTCTCTCTCTCAAAATAAATAAACTTTAAAAAAGTAAAAGAAGTTAGAAATTGAGCCTGCTAACTGTAGAAGTGTTTCTCTGTTTTTAAATTTTCACCTTCATTCCCATTATTTTGATTTTGTTTGTTTCTTTATTTAGAGAGGGTGCAAGCAGGGGAGGGGCAGAGAGAGAGGGAGAGAGAGAATCCTAAGCAGGCTCCATGCCCAGCTAGGAGGCTGACATGGGGCTAGATCTTAAGACCATGAGATCATGACCTGAGCTGAAATCAAGAGTCTGATGTTTAACTCAGTGAGCCACCCAGGTGCCCCAGTTTTATTTTATTTTTTTTATTGAGTTAATATTGACATATAGCTTTGTATTACCTTTACATGTACAATGTAATGATTTGATATATGTATATATTGTGCAGTGATTACCACAATAAGTTTAGTTAATATCCATCACTACACAGGTTTTTGTTTGTTTGTTTGTTTTTTGGTATTGAGAACTTTTAAGGTCTACTTTCTCAGCAACTTTCAAATATAAGATATAATATGTTAACTATAGTCCTCATACTGTACATTACCCATCATTCTGATTAATTTCACACTACAAATCAACAATGAGACGTGTAAATGTTTTAACACATCTTTAAACTATTATATGATCTTGTGCTTTTAGTATCCACTCAAAAGAAACTCTTCAGCTTTTTGAGAAGAGATGGGATATGGATGAGAAAAACTCTAGCGAGAGTGACAGCATCAAATACAAAGGCTAGATCTTCCAGATTCTCTGGAAGGGTGTCAATTTCAAATATTCTTGTCATTATTCCCAGTAACCCCCACCCCCAAATGCACTAGATCTTTTTGTATTCCAGCATCCTGGAAATGTTGCCTTGTGTCTTTTTATTCTGAAAGTAATATAGCAATATACTAGCTTGGACACAATATACTCGTGTGTGTTCAGACAACAAACTAGACTCCACATAATCATGTACAAATTATGCAAAACATATACTAAGCAAAAGAACACACCAGTGTAGATGGCATCATCATAGATTTCTTTCAGAACACTACTACTTGGGCCAGGCTGTGAGTGATATGGTTTGTGTGGAAGAGAGAATAGCTGAAGCAAGAGCCCAGCAGCATAGGGAACGTGGCAAGAGTATGGGATGGATGCAGGGAAATGATTATACCAACTTGTATTGAAGTGTCTGGCCCTCATTTTGCCTATATTTAATTGTTAAACCTAGATGTTTTCATCTTTTTTCAGGCTCTGAGTGGTTTACAAATTCTGCTATTTTTCTCTTCTGAGCCTGAGAACAGGACTAGAAATAAATGACCTTTCACTGGATTGGTCAGTGAGGGACCTTGGTACTGGTCTTTCCTCTAGAGTGACATCTCTAAACCTCAGTGTCTTCATATAGACGAAGCAACTGAGTCATTGATGAGATCAGTGGTGCAAGTTCACAGGGTTCACCCGGGGGAGACAGGCATCATAAATAAGTAATAAGGGGTGGTGGGAAGGGAGAGCACAGGTGAAACTCTAAATGCAGGTCAACCTTGGTCCTGTGTCAGGGAGATTTTAGGGAGTAGAAGGAACTGGAGAGAACATGTCCATTCGATGAGGGTGAATGTTACTCAGTTCCAGCCAATTGTTGTGTAAGAACAAGAGCCCAGTGTCACCAGATTCTGATTTTTTTAAAAGAATCAAAAAATTCAGATTTTTATGTGAAATCTTTCAGTGTTAAATCAGTGGCAATTCATTCAAAATTGCCAAAAGTAAAATAAAATAAAATAAAATAAAATAAAATAAAATAAAATAAAATAAAAATTGTGCAGGCCAAACAGAATACTACCGATCTAAAGATCAGATCTGGCCTGAGAGCTGTCAATTTGCTGAATGATTTCCAAGCCTCCTTCTGGCTTCAGGCTTCTATGATCCTACACTGAATCCATTTTATCTCTAACCTATTTCTTCTACTTTGCTAAACCATAGCCTGGTACTCACCATATCTAAGTTATGCTTTGGGGATAACTTAGCTTTGGAGGAGTTCTTTGGCAAGTGCTGAACTATGATAGATCTGTAAGGCCTTAATTGGTCAAAGGATGTCCTTTTTTGATGGCCATGCTGGTTTCATAATTCATAGGCTGTAGCAATTAAGTACTTGTGTTAATTATCCCTTTCAGGGACAATTAATGTGATTCAATTCCAGAGCCCAGAATTATTTCTCTAAACACTTTCCTTTCTGCTCTTCCTTCTCACCCCAGTAGGAGATAATAACCAGTTGGGAAATCGATCCTGGTTCCCAATTGGACAAGGTATATTTGTAGCCTGACTTATGGTGCTCAAAGAAATCTTCATCGTCTTTACCCTGCCAAGATTTCACCATGGAGTCTCTCTCTCTTTTTAAACTTGGAAGTGTCTGGGAAAAACATTCTTGAACTGCAAACTGAATTAAGGGTTTGGCTTTTGAGTTGTGTTAATACAGGACTTTAGGTTTCTTTTTAAGAAAGCATACTTATATGGGCCCCAAAGTAACAGATTTGCATATGATCCCAACCCCAGATTATTTTTAATAACACTGGTTCTTTCGCAGTGAAATTCTTTAGTATAATTTTTTTAAAAGCTCCATTTATTGAATTTGACTTGCTAAGATGTGTTCCTCACTTTACGTCAATGAGCTGTTTTACAAACAGGTGAGTCTGACTCTAACTGAAAAGTTCAGAGCAGATGTTGACAATGAGAAGGAAGTGTCTGAATAAATAAAACAAGAATGTCATGTTTAGAGAAACCACATATCTTCTTGAGACTGAGCTGATTTCAAGAGAATGAACAGAAGGCTCTGGATGACAATTCTCAGCCACAGTTTGTCCTTGTTCTGGCTCCAGTAGTGAGTCAACCTCCTGCCTCCCCCCACCTCCCCGCACTTCAGAGAGTGTGTGAAGCATCTCTGGATGTTTAACATTTAGAACCAAATCTGAGAGAGCCAGGTTACTGTCTGACCATTAAAGACATACCATTTGATGTTATACTGGTAAAAAATTTGAATAAAAAAACTCTACTTCTGTATTTTTACCCATGTATTTGGCTAGTCCTTCCGATTCAATGATGAAAACAGGCTCCAAGCTCCGCGAATGTAGGGACCGCATTGTCTTCTAAGTGCATTCCATTCATTTTCTTCTAAAAAAAATGCACGATGCCTTCTAAATGCACTTAATTCATTTGGTTGAATGAGAGATGTTTGATTAATCATTTTAATATACAGGAGAGTTAGGTAAGTAGCTTTTCCAATATTCATTAATTTCATAAAGATTTATTGAGCTCTTATTATGCACCAAACACAATTCTTAGTGTTAGGGATGTGAGATGGGCTTGGAGGTTAGACACCTTAACAAGGAGTAGCAATATATTGTGATGAATGTTATAATAGCAAGATTGCCCAAACTGATGTAAGATCTTAGAGGAGGAATGACTGACCATTGGAGAGTCAAGATGGCATCAAGTAAGAGGAGACATTTTAGGCTAAGTCTTAAAGGAAAAGCAGGAGTTTGTCGGTAGGCAAGTTGGAGACAGGCATTACAACCTCTCCCTAGGCTCACGTGTTGACTTGCAGCAGTGGCTTGGGGACCACAGGTTTGCTGGGACATCCTACAGAGGTGTAGTTGCGGGATGGATTGTTGCAGATCTTTAGAGAAAAAAACAGAATTCAATAACTTGCTGGGTATTTAAAGATCTAAATATTGAATATATAGACAAAACATGGTTGTGTAAAACCAATTTTTCATTTTCATTTATAATTTTTGAATAACATTATTGATGGGGAACTATAAGCTCCATGAGGCAGGAAAAATTATCTTTGGTTTTCTTATACGCTTATAATAATGAATTAAACTTCCCCTCTGCTAGTGGATACACTGTGGGTGGTGAGGAACCACTGAGAGATTTGAAAAGTGGAGGTGGAATTGGAGAAGATGAGAAGCATGGTTTGGCAGCAGCCTGCCAGATGAATGGCAGCAGGAAGAGAGCATAACCAGAGGGGTCCATGAGTAGGTGGCTGTGATAGTGCAAAGATTTGCAAAGAAGAGGTAGAGGAAGAGTCAGACTGCAGAGCTCATTGTCAGGACCCTGGTCCTGGCTCACATGGGTGTTGGGAAGAAGGAACAGGGAGGGGATGGAGAGAGGGGCTTTCTGCTTGGGCAATTGCAGGTCTGGTTGTGTTTGTTCTCCAGATGAAATTTAGGAGGAGGAATTATGGATGTGTTAATTGTGAGGGTCTTGAGCACAGCCAGGTGGGATCTTGACATAAAAATTAGTAAGAAATTGGTTGGACATATGGGTCTGGAGTTCTGAGGGGAGGTCAGGCCTGCGGATGGAGACTTGGGACTCGTTCCTTTGCATGCATGCAATCACTTGGTGAGGCTAGAGACAGCTGGTGGGGTCCTGTGGGAGTGGGCTCAGGAATGTCACGGGGGGCCATTGGTTTGCAGAGAAGAGAGAGGTGAACAGTGTCAAGATGGCGGTTGAATGCAGGCCTGAACTGACTCAGTGATAGGGCAGTGGGGGCTCCACAATAAGAACATTTCTCTTGTTGGATGCATGGAAACCAGAGAACAGTTGAGGAATCGTCAGGATGTGAGAAAACAGAGGCAGGGAGAGTGTTCTTGCAAGTTTTTCTAAGACCTTTGAAAGATGCAACAACAGTAACAGCAGCTGCAAGCATTTACTCTAGGCTGAGCACCATGCCCAGTGTTTCATAGAGATGATTTCCTATATTCCTCCTAAAAATCCTAAGAGGAAGGAGTTCTTACTATTTCCATTCTATAGATGAAGAAACTGAGAAGGTTGTTAACTCACTGAAAGGCACACGGCTGATGGCAGAGTTCGATCATGAACCCAGGAGAAATGACTCCAGGGTTCATGTTGTAGACCAGGGACTTTCAGTGTTTTAGAATATGACGTGCAGTAATATGTGTTTGTGAACCTGGCCGTGCACACACACACAGGCACACATACAAACACTGAAGCACAGATTCACACAATGGTACTGAAGCCTTATGACCATGCAGGAAGTATTCTTATATTTTTGGTGCTTATCTAATTTATTCTATTCTAAATTCCAATTTTAAAAAATGTTACTCATAATCCACAGTTGATTTCATGACCCATGATACATTGGAGTTTGAACAACACTGCTCTAGCCCACTGCTTTGCATTGCTTCCCAAACTAGAGCTTAATACTCTTTTCTATTACATTCAACAAAACATTTTTTGAGTGCCCACTATATGCATAGATGTGGAAAGAACATAAAGAATATAAGATGTGCCTTGATCCCAGGAATTTTCTGCTAGTGAAAAGGATGGGAAGAAAGCAAGTAAATGCCTAATTATAATGCATACTAGAATGAAATAAGAAAAGAGAGGTATAAGCAATATATCATGGGTGCATAGAGTGATTAATGCTGGCTCTAAATGTATATTGATTTGACTAGTAGTGTTTAGTGTTTTTGTGCTTTGACAACATTAAAAAACTTTTATGAAATTAATAGAAATGTATTTGGCAAAGACTTTTAAGAATAAAGGCCCCAAACTATAGAGAGAGTGCAAATGTCCATCAACTAATGAATGGATATATATATATATATATACAATGTGGTGTGTGTTTATGTGTGTTGTGTCACACAGACACACACAATGGAGTATTACTCAGCCATAAAAAAGAATGAAATCTTGACATTTACAACTGTGTGGATGAAGCTAGAATGTATTATGCTAAGTGAAATAAGTCAATCGAGGAAGGACAAACACCATATAATTTCACTCATATATGGCATTTAAGAAACAAAGAGATGAACGTATGGGAAGAGGGGAAGAGGAGAGAGGGAAACACACCACAAGACACTCTTAATGGTAGAGAACAAACCAAAGGTTGATGGAGGGAGGTGGGTGGAAGATGGGCTAGATGGGTGATGGATATTAAGGAGGGCACATGTGATGAGCATTGGGTGTTGTATTTAAGTGATGAATCACTGAATTTTACTGCTGAAACCAATATTTCACTGAATGTTAATTAACTAAAATTTAAATAAATTAAAAAAAGAATAAAGGTCAAAGGAGATTTAAGACCATGATATTCTGTGTATTTTTCTCAAAGGTCCTGAGGTGGTCAAAATATTATTACTTAGATATCAGTTTGTTTAGTATAAGCCCTTGGGTGACGTCAGCAAGTTCAGTCATTTTAAAGTATATCCATTAAAAAGTTTTAAAATGGGGGTGCCTGGGTGGCTCAGTCGGTTGAGTGTCTGACTTCGGCTCAGGTCATGATCTCACAGTCCGTGAGTTCGAGCCCCGTGTTGGGCTCTGTGCTGACAGCTTGGAGCCTGGAGCCTGGAGCTTGGTTTGGATTCTGTGTCTCCCCCTCTCTCTGCCCCTCCCCTGCTCATGCTCTGTCTCTCTCTGTCTCAAAAGTAAATAAAAACATTTAAAACATTTAAAAAAAAGTTTTAAAATGAAAGGGTATCCATTAAAAAAATTTACCATCAACTTCCCAAAGTAAAGCAATGCAACTATACAGACCACTTAAGAAAGAACCTGCATTAGGTGGTCACTCCTTGGGTTACATGGAGAGAGTTTGAAGTAGAATCTAACAAAAAGCCTAGGGACACAGGGATAGAATGAGAATTATCAATACCTACCTAGGTTTTATGTAGAGTTGTACATAGATTAAAAAGATAACATTTGAAAGTCCTTGGCATTGTGTCTGATATACAGAAAGTGTTCATAAAAAATGGTAATTAGAAGTTATTCATGATATGGCTAAATAACAGTACATTTAAACCTTAGAAAATTTTCTTAATTCTACTGTTTAGGGAATTCCTAAGAAAACATGACATCATTATTGGGGTTTAAGGACACTTGAAATATTTTTCTATAGCCATGATTGGAGTGGGTAAAAAAAAAGAGAATTAATTTAAATAACTAAGGGCAGCCAAGTCTTTCAATTTATGACTGTATATTAGGACGTGAAGTTGTTTAAGATGACCTGTAGTGCTGTTGTCCCCTTCTGCTCAGTAACCACATGTTAAAATCATCTGGAGTGCTCTAATAGCCTGGCCTCCCCTCCAAACATCCTGCTTTCATTGCTGTAGGGTAGACCCAGACATCAGGGATTTTTAACCTCCCAAAGTGATTGATTCTACCGTGTAATCCACTTTGCAATCCCCTGCAAGTCTTAGTGTGCTAAGTGCTTAGTATAGAAGTATGTGCTTAGGAAGCGTGCTTAATATGCTCTGATGATTAGAAACAAGCTCATGTGGAGATACAACCTTAAAACGGGGTTTTTCATTTGCCCTTCTGATGCACATTGAATTACCACCTTTTCTTGAGAATTGGTTTAGAAAGGAAGATCTTCGGGGATTTTGGAATAAGAAAGGGGTTCTTTGAACTGGGAAGATTAGAAAACTGGGGTGTGAAAAATACAAAGAGAAAGAAGCTTGAGTTCATGTAGCACTTTAAGAGACAAAGTAGTTGATTTTTAAGGACACTTGTAGCCCTTGTTAACTCTGATGATCAATGCTCACCACCGTTCTACCCACGGGCACCCTATGAACCATCCGGTGGCTAGGAAGGTGCTGGAAAGCTGTGTGGTTTCCTGAGTTGGGAAGAAAAGGAAGGATGGCAATGAAAGGGAGAAAGAGAACAAAGCAACCCTCAAAGCAAGATGAAAGCAACCCTCGTTTGGATTTGTCTTCTCTTGACTGTTGGTGACCTAAGAGTAGACTGTCCTTGTCCTTATGTTCTTTCCTCACTGAGACTTCCCTCTTCCCATTTACTTTTTCTTACTATCAGGAAATTATCTGAGATTTGAAAAATGTCACTTCCAGGGGCGCCTGGGTGGCGCAGTCGGTTAAGCCTCCGACTTCAGCCAGGTCACGATCTCGCGGTCCGTGAGTTCGAGCCCCGCGTCGGGCTCTGGGCTGATGGCTCAGAGCCTGGAGCCTGTTTCCGATTCTGTGTCTCCCTCTCTCTCTGCCCCTCCCCCTTTCATGCTCTGTCTCTCTCTGTCCCAAAAATAAATAAAAAAACATTGAAAAAAAAAATTTAAAAAAAAAAAATGTCACTTCCATATCACCCCTTTTTTTTGGAGGGAGGAATTTCATAGCAGAGTATGTGTGTGTGTAGGTGTGTGTGCGTGTGCACACTGTTGTGGCAGGGAGGGAGGGGGGTCGTGGATGTTCTGGCCAGCTGTATTTGTAGGGAGGCTGGTTTGAGATTTTGAGAGGATCTCTGCCAAGATAAAAAGAATATTTTTATGACAATTATGTTTAAAAGATAAGAAATAATTTACACTGAAATTACTGTGTGCCAGGCACTGTACTAATAGCACAATAGTCTGATGAGGTAAGTAATATCATTTCCCTCACTTTTTGGATGAAGAAAGTGAGGCCCAGAGATATTGCAGTAATTTGCTGAAGGTCACATGGTTGGCTAGTATCAGAAGTGGGACGTGTACTCAGGTTATCTAGGACCCAAGCTCATACTCTTATTCCTTATGTTCAGTTTTTTAGAACAGATATCTTCACATATTTATAGATATAAATATCTGTGTATGTACTTGTATGAAACTATAGCTTTTGACATAACAAAAAAGTGGAAACCCTATCAACCATTCTTTGGGACCACATAATACCATTACTAGAAGATCCTGACTTCTCTTTCACTACCTTTCCCAAACTCAGAGATTGTTTGGCTAGTTTGAACAAATTAATAGGTGGCTCCATCATTATATTGACAGCTTTATTATAATTATAATTATCACCATCAGCAGCAGCATTATCATGATCATGAAAATCTTCTTAGAGTTTTACCTGCCAGCTGCATGCCTGCTCCACTGGGGACTATGGAGGCTGGCTGGGGCATGTGACCTAGATCTGGAGAGGTGAAGTGACCATTTTAGCATTGACTATCTGGAGATTTTTGGAGCTGCTTCTCCCCAGGTTTTTCCTGGGCTGCTGTACAGCAGAAGGATGACATTATGGGCGATTGGATGATTCTCTAGAAGTAGAGCGCCTAGGCTTGGCCATTAGGGACAATGGAAAAGAGACAGGGAAAGATTTTTCTCTCCTCTGGCTGGCAATGGTGTGTACTTGCTCTCTCTGGAGCCACAGGGGTGGAACTGGGCTCCTCCATCTGGACACCAGCCAACAGATTCTGGGGGGTTGCCACATCAAAGTGTGGGGTTAATAGCATTGCCACCACCAGTGGGGATATAGCCAAATGTCACAAATGAAGAGGGAGCAGGCAACCGTCCATTCCTTTGTTTTCTGTCTGTGCTCCAGGGTGCTTAGAAAATAAAAGTCATGCTCTTCTGAGAAGGTCCATTTATTCTGCCCTCTTGTTTTGTAAAGTTAGGATTCTTTGGAGAGAGATGCTTACTTTTCTATAGGCTTCCAATTCACTAGGGCACATTACCATGTTGCAAGTTGTTTTTTGAGTTAATACACTTTCTGACACCATTTTCTCCTATTTGCATTAAAAACAACTTTTGCAAATCTTCAGATAAATTGATGTAATAATCATCTTTTAAATTTTGTATCACAGGCAATGATCCCCTTTGCATTTTCTCATTTTATAGAAGATCAAGAAAATAGCTTTTGTCATGGTTATCACTCCTATAGGAATTTTTGCTTTGATCAGTGGAGATTTAGGGGTAATAAGCTTTGTCCTTGACCATATTATAGATGACAGGGTTGAGTTAAAAGGACAGCACAGTGCTGGCAGCTGCACTGGGGTGGGTGGGCTCAGGGCGATGAGTTCCCACATGCTCCAGTCCCCACTTCATCCCCAACTCTTAGCCTCTTCCTTTCCTCACCTGTGTCCCTTCTCCACTGGGAAAGAGGATGTGACAGTTAGTCAGAGGTGGTCCTTCTCTCCTGTAGGACAGTGATTCTCAGCCTTGGCTGCACATTCGAGTGACAGGAAGGGTCAGGCTGTACCCCAGAGCAGTCTGGGGTGGGACCTCAATCAGAGATGTTTTAAGCTCCCCAGAGCGCATTCAGGCTGGAGAACCATTGTGGTTGGGCAACCATTTTGAGTGTATCTGTGGATGACCTTGGTCAGAATCACAGGGTGATTCTTAAAAAATCCGATTTCTGTGATTCCTAACACACTAAAAATACATAAGCCTTGAACCCAAAATAAAAGGAAACCAAATCTAGCAGTAAACATGAGTTTTGAATTATTCCAAACTAGAATCTGGAAATATCCAGATCTTGGTTTACATTTTCTAAATATTAAGAAATAACTAAAGATTAAAAGGTTTTAGAAACCCTAGGTTTATATATAATTCAGTAACTAGTTGCTGTAGAACTCTGGTGTGAGTAGTAACTACTTCTTAAAGAGGCTATCAAGTTACCAGAAATCCTTTATGGTTTTTAAAGTAATAACTAACATTTATTTTTTTTAAACCAGTTTTTGTTTTAGAGAGAGAGTGTGTGCACACAGCATGGGAGGGACAGAGGGAAAGAGAGTCTTAAGCAGGCTTCACACCCAGCGTGGAGCCAATCTCACAACTGTGAGATCATGACCTCAGCTAAAATCAAGAGTCCAATGCTTAACCAGCTGAGCCACCCAGGTGCCCCACTAACATTTATTAAAGCTTTTTACTGTGTGCAAGGCACTGAGCTTTGCACTTGAAATTCACTGTTATCCCATATTAAGACAAGAAAAGTGTGGTTTAGAGACATTAAGTAATTGGCTCAAAATCACATGGTGATCACATGGTGACCTCAACCTCTCTCAAAATAAATAAGCATTAAAAAAAAGGAATGAAATACAAATACATGTTACAACATGATGGACCTTAAAAACATTATGCTAAATTAAAGTGGTCAAACACAAAAGACTACATATTATATGATTCTCATTTATATGAAACTTCCAGAATAGATCATCTATAGAGACAGGAAGTAGATCAGTGGTTGCCTAGGGCTAGGAGGTTTGGGAGGAAATGGAAAGTGACTACTAATAGGTATTCGGTTTCTTTTGGGGATGATGAAAATGTTTTAGAATTATGATGATTATTGATCATCATAATCTCACAGTTGTGAGATTGGCTCCACGCTGGGTGTGAAGCCTGCTTAAGACTCTCTTTCCCTCTGTCCCTCCCATGCTGTGTGCACACACTCTCTCTCTAAAACAAAAACTGGTTTAAAAAAAAAAAAAATATATATATATATACACACACGTATATGTGTATACGTATATATATGTGTGTGTGTGTGTGTGTGTGTATACATATAAAACAAGGATTTCTTTGTGTGATTTTGTGAAGAGTTTTAATAGTTTATAAGAAGGACAGGGGCTGGGTTCTTCTTCTTTTCCTTTAAAAATGACATTGATCTATACCAAAATTTATTTTGCTTCAGAAGAGAAATCATAAACTCTACTCATTATGAAATAATATCACTGGAAAAGGACAAAATTAATCCAGTGTCTATAACTTTTAAAGGAGTAACACTGGTGTTCATGTGAGTGTGTTTTCCAATATCCGAAACAACAAATGGAGCAGATTCACTTGGAAGTTTGTATCTTTGACCCAGAGAGAACTGACACTGTTATAAAGCTTTAAGCTACCCGTAAATGGTCAACAAACAGCCATGCTGACTCTTTGGCAAGTGACCGCACGTGTTGCACTTTTTACTTGGCGCGCGCTGTGGAACGCAGCTCCTCCAGACATAGGAAAGTGAAAGTACCAGCTGAGTGGTAGCGTGGTAGAGGCGGACTCCAGCCCCCGCAACAGCTGTGGCTACTTGTACATCAGAACGGCCTCTATGCTGCTTGTCTCCCATTAAATGCAATCTAATTAACTTATATTTGAATCGTGAGTCTCTGTGTGTATTAAAGGGTATTTTTTTACCTGTATTTTATTAGAATTCCCAAATAATTATTTGCTTATTTTTTATTTTCACAAAGAATGATTTGTTTACCTACATTTTTAAATGAGAATTCCTCCCAGTTTTTTCTCAATTCCTAGCATCCCTTGACCCAAACCGCAGTCAGCGGTGGAGGATGCATGATACATGTTTGGAAGGGCAAGTGTCACAGGAGGGAAAGAGCAGTATCAGTGCTAGAACTGCTTCTGGCAGAATGGGTCTGCTCTGTAGTTTATAAAACTTGTTACCCATGTTAGAGTCAGAACCAAAACATAATTTCCAGTAGCTTTTGAATGCATTTTACTTTAACAACTTTTTGGAGATATAAATCAGATGTGGTGAAGTTCACCTATTTATTTTTATTAAAAAACTTTTTTTTAAGTCTATTTATTTTTGAGAGAGAGAGACAGAACACAAGCAGGGGGAGGGCAGAGAGAGAGGGAGACACAATCCAAACCAGGATCCAGGCTCTGGGTTGTCAGCACAGAGCCTGACGCGGGCCTTGAAACCACGAACTACGAGATCATGACCTGAGCTGAAGTCCAACGCTTGATCGACTGAACCACCCAGGTACCCCTGGAGTTCACCTATTTAATCTGAACGGTTTAGTGGATTTTTTTTTCATGAGTTGTGCAAACTGTACCATAAAAAATAACTTAGAAACCTTTTTGTTACCTCAACAAAAACCTTGTGCGTATTCATGCCCACCTATCAAACTGTTTTCCAGAGTGGCTGCCACGTTTTCATCCCCACCAGCAGCACACAAGCGTTCCAGCTTTCTTCAGCTTGGCCTCTGGTTTGGAACCTTCCATTTAACAGGATACATAAATGTAACTGAAGGAAGTTCACAAAGCCCAGGATGATTTTGACTTTTGACACACCTGGTGGATGACCAGGTCAAGACAAAATCAACATGGAATCAACCATTTCCTGCCCCCACCTCCCCAGGATGTAATCACATGATCGTAGGCCCTTAGTTAAAATAAAGTGCTTTGATGGGATATTGCTCAGAAGAAAAAAAAGAATGGAATCTTGGGGCACCTGGGTGGTTCAGTTGGCTGAGCATCCAACTTCACCTCAGGTCATGATCTCACAGTTTGTGGGTTCAAGCCCCACATCGGGCTCTGTGCTGACAGCTTAGAGCCTGGAACCTGCTTTGAGTTCTGTGTCTCCCTCTCTCTCTGCCCCTTCCCTGCTCATACTCTGTCTCTATCTCTCAAAAATAAATAAACTTTAAAAAAAATTAAGAAAAAAGCATGGAATCTTGCCATTTACAATGACATGGATGGAACTAGAGAGTATTATGCTAAGTGAAATAAGTCAATCAGAGAAAGACAAATACCAGATGATTTCACTTATATGTGAAATTTAAGAAACAAGTGAGCAAAGGTTAAAAAAAAAAGAGACAAACTTAGAAGCTGACTCTCCACTATAAAGAACAAACTGATGGTCACCAGAGGGGCAGTGGGTTGGGGGAAGGTTTAAATAGGTGATGGGGATGAAGGAGGGCACTTGTAATGAGCACGGGGTGGTGTATGGAAGTGTTGAATCACTATATTATACACCGGAAACTAATATTACACTGTATGTTAACTAATTAGAGTTTCAATAAAAACACACAAAAAAGAGAAGACATAAAAATAAAGTGCTTAAGCACCAGATAATTTGGCAGTGACTGAGATTCAAAAAAAAAAAAAAAAAAAAAAAAAAGAGTTCTGTTTTTACCTCCTATGATTCAAGTGAAAAATGCACCTAGGAATCTTTAGTGAGATATAGGTAACAGTCAAAAAGGGTTATTAGAGAATGATTGTTATTGGGGGGAAAAGGCAAGAGGAACCATCAACTGAAAGGAAGGTAAACTGTAAATCACTCCCAATTTGGCAAAAAATAGTGTAATATGTATGTATACACCTCAGAGACAGAAAACTTCTGTGTCAACACTGAATGTTCATAAACGTCAAATATGTAATTCTAGCATTCTATGTGTGGAGAATAGACATTTTTAGCCAGTGTAGATTTGAGAAAATAACAGAGGATTGGCATTATTTGAGTAGAAGTAAGTGCATAGACTATTGGAGTCTAATCACTTTGTAAATCAACAGTAAAATGTAGACTTCTATCAACATTTCCAAAGAAAGTGTCTTGTAATTTGTCCTTTCACAAAACAAATGCTAGCTTTAAGAGATCTGCTATCCTTCATACTGTGATAATCTCATTTGCTTGAGTAATGATATCTCTCCCCACTCCAAGGGAGGTTTATAATATGTAGAACATATTTAATGTTTAGGTTAAAAATAAGATATGCACTTAAATTATAAGTTAAAGTTAATTTTGTAATGTTCCATTAGATCCTGTGCTGTGACAGAACTGCCCTTAAATTATAGGGCTCTTCAAATGGTCTCTCAAAATGGCTTGCAATTTTGAGTTTGATAAGATGTCTCATCATGCAAAGTCTGGGTTTGTGAACACTCTGATTAAAAAAGATTCCAGGGTGCCTGGGTGGCTCAGTCGGTTGAGCAGCTAGCTTCAGCTCAGGTCACGATCTCACAGTTCATGAGTTCAAGCCCTGCATCAGGCTCTGTGATGACAGCTTAAAGCCTGACCTGCTTCAGGTTCTGTGACTCTCTCTCTGCCCCTTCCCTGCTCATGCTCTGTCTCTCTTTCTCTCTCAAAAATAAATAAATGTTAAAATTTTTTTTTTAAGTTTCCAAAATTTCAAAGAATGTACCAGAATATACCAGAATGTGTGTGTTTCCTAAAAGCATATTTTTATACAGTTATATGATTAAGAGCCCCCAATTTTGAGTATACTCATGGAACACTAGTCCAAACAAAACAACACTTTCTGATACTTACAGATTTTGTTATTTTTTAGGACAAGAAAAATCCATCACTTAGATAATATATCTTGGCGTTGTAAGTATAGGATTCTTGAGACATTTTCTTCTTAAATTTCAACTGAGAGTACCATCTTTCCAATCTTGTTTTCCTCTGTGATCCCTCTAAGACTTGCCTTCTTTACTTTCACCAAATTTAGCAGGCCTATCCTGATTCCACACCCATGTTCATGTTGTTTCTCTTACTAGAGCCATGCTTTCCTGAATCTCTCCATTGTTCATTAGGACCAACCTACTTCACAGGGCCTTCCACTCCTGCTTTCCTTTCCCTCTGACTCTCAAACGTTTCACATCCAGCCACCTCTTTGGCACTCATTCGCATGCTATCTTACATCTTAACTGGGTTATAAGCTCCTAGGGAACAAAAGCCATGCTTTCTATTTCTTCTGCTATTTCTTCTTCTTCTTGGTATCTAGTCAATATATTTTAATTTGTAAGTGATCATAAAACTTGAATAAAGATCACTTTTATAATGCTGTATTTCTCTAAATATTAGTATAAGTGGACTTAGTGGAAATTTCAGTTAATTTGAAGTTTTTAGTTAAAAGAATGCCAGAGAAGAGATTTTATCATATTGAATCATAAGATGTGAAGAAGGAGGGATAATAAGAAATTTCAAGAAAAAGAGATATGGCTTATTCTATATTTCCCATATTGTGCAGTCATAGACTATGCTCCTAAACCTACCCTTTTGGCCCAAATGAGACCAAGTGGGGTATAGAAAGGTAAAATAATCAACTTGAAATTACTTCACACTCAAATTTTATTCTGTTCCAAGTACAAGAAACAAAAACAAATTAACAAAATAATTTCCTGGGTTTGTTCACAGGAACAAACAGGTTTGTGAAATGAAAGGCTGGAGAAACCCATCTTGGGTATACCCCAAGGTAGTCAAGGTGGTCTCTTCAATGTACTACCATTGAAATCAGTAAACTTCAAATATATATTTCCTTATAGCATTTCAGTCAAAATTCAGAGTCCTGGGAAAGAGGTCCTGCTGGCTTTGCTTGGATCACATACTACTCTATGGGTCAAGATTAAAGAACCTTGATCAACAGTCCTACCACCTATCCACTCATAGAGAAGACCCAAGTCCCCCAAAGGAAATTGGGTACCATTACAAAAGGGGGAAAATGAAGATTAGTCTATTTGTGAAATCACCTTGGAGAATATATAATGTCAGAGAAATAGCAGGTGAGAAACAAGGAATAGAAGAAACTATAGGGGAAAGGTATTAGTTACCCTGACAGAAAACAAGACATCACTAAATGGTATTTTCCACCATGTTCTATGTATACTACATGTACATCAAACTGTGAGACAATTAAAAGTTAGAAGCTATTAGCCAACTCTTTATAAAAACTTGTCTTTCTAGTCAGAGTTGATATATATGGGAACTTTGTATTTCAAAGGTTTGTTCTCCCAAATATTTACTGTGAGAAGAATTTCTCTGGCTCCTGTCCTGTGTGTTGAAATGTCACCCAAGGCAAGGCAAAGTGAAGCAAGGCCAAGGTATTTTGTGTATAAAAGCACTTCTGTCTACTTAGGTCTGCAAACTGGCAAGGGAGATACTCCTCACCCTTTTCCTCCCCTGACCCTTCAGAAAATACTGGCTTTCTTCATGATTCTGGTGCTTTGCCTATATAAATGTGTACTTTTCCTGAAGTGCGATAATTTGAAGATTTAGTTGAAGGACAATCTTATATGCATTTGTTCTTATACAGCCTTTTAGTCTCTTTAGATGTTTGGCTGTTGCTATCGTATAGTAATCTAGTTTAGGGAATTAAGACTATATTTTCTTTAAAAGGGATTTTGAACAAGAAATTTGCAAAGGACTAAATTGTCATTCGAAGGACCAAAATGATATTGTTTACTTTTACATTAGAGTAGGTACTGGAGAGAGTTGACTTCTAAAGAAGAGACATAGCTGATTATTTCAAAGGATTTAGATATTTGGAAATTTGGAGTATTCTGTCTGCTAACACAATCATTTGGTCTGAAAGACTGGCTTTTAGACTCTACAGTTCTGTGTACAAATTGTAACCTCTTTCAATTGTCAGTTATGAAATACTAAAAGCTAATTTATACACTTTATGAAAGCTTCAATTGTCAGTTTCAATTGAAAGCTTTCAATTGTCAGTTATGAAATACTAAAAGCTAATTTATACACTTTATGAAAGCTAATTTATACACTTTAAAGGCCTGTGGCAGGTCATGACGTGATTTTGCCTTAGCGTTCTGAATGTCAAAGTGAAGAAATTCAGTGAAGCCCACATAAATTGATGGGTGTAACTATGACTCTCTTAAGGTAGCCAAGTGCTCCGTCATCCAATTAGAGATGTGCATGAATGGATGAATGACATTTTCTACTGTCTTTACCTATTATTTGATAAAACCACAGCCAAGGGAATGGCTTGGAAAAATCTGAGGTCAAAGAAGACTCAGTTAAAACTGACTGTAAACCTGACATGATGTAGTGATATAAAAAGCATACATTAAGTGGATGGCCCTGTTGGGGGCAGGAAGGTCAAGGCTTGGGCCTCTAAATCTATTGCCATGTAAACTGTTTCAGATCTTCAAAAAAAGTAATATTTTCAAATTCTTTTAAAATGTAGTAAGCATTTTTTTTTTATGGTAACACTCAAGATAGAGTAATGTGAATGTTTTCTTTGTGAAAGAAATCTATCTAAGCTCCAGAGGCAGCACGTTGGCATTTGAAGGTATTCTAAGTTAGGAACCAAAGACATATACTCTTATTATTTGACATTATTCTGTATGCCCTGTTAGATGCAAATACAAAAGAAAGCATTTTGAAGTATAAAAATTCAAAATAAGAACGTAAAATTATCCCTGTTTGTAGATGATTGTGTAACTTTATTGTATTATATATTTTATATACTCAAGAGAATCATCCAAAAATCTACTGCAAACAAGAGAATGTAGTAGGGTAATTGGATACAAAATTAACTTATAGACATCAATAACTTTTACACATACAAACAAAACAAAGAAATAACCCTGATTTTAATATTAACAAAAAGGATAGAATACTTAAAATAAAAAGAAATGTTAGGGAAAACTTTAAACATAAAGAACACTTAATATCTTCTATTAAGAATAGTAGACTTGAACAAACGGAGAAGCACACCATGTTCTTCAATGGCAAGACTCAACATCACAAAAGGATCAATTTTCCTTAAGTCAACTTACAAATGTAATTCAGACTTAGTAATTAAGCTATTGTAATGTTGAGTGAAAGGCAGATCAATGGAACAGAATGGAAATTACAGAAATACACACATATATACCCAAGAATTAGATAGGAATTACAAATTGCTTTTTATCTATGTAATGACACACAACTTTCAGGGAAAGCTGAGAAATGCAAGTTAAATCTATAATGAAATACTGTTTTACCATTACCAAATTGGCAAAAATGCAAAAGCTTTATGACACACCCCAAATTGCTGGGGATAATATGAATTGGTTTAATCCTTTGATGCCAATTTCGTAATACTAGTTACAGATACAATGTTCTTACCTTTTGACTCAGCAATTCCTCGTTTGGGTTTTATCTAACAGATATGCATATGTGCAAAAAGGTCTATGGATATGTAAGATTATTCATCGCAGCATTGTTTTTCACTGTAAGTCACAGGGAACTGGTTGAATTAAGAGAAAGCCCTATAATGAAACACAATGCAGCACAAACAAGAGAATGAGGAAGGTCGCTATGCATTCAGAATATTTTTCTGTGTAAAAAATAGAGGAAATCTATATTTGAGTGAACAATGTATACATAAACCAACTCTAGAAAGATATAAAAGAAACAAGAAGTATTGGTTTTCTGTGGAGGATATGGGAGTTAGGTGGGAAATAGGTATGGACTGTATACCTTTGGTCCTTCTTTTTCAGTTTTGAACCATGTAAATATTTTGCCTATTTAATAAATGAATAAACGAACATGTGTGCAGCCTTATGGTGAGCTACTTTGTGCTTATTGAGAAAAAAAAGACTAAGGAAGCTGTGTATTGACAGGGAAAAATCTTGAGGGTATTAAATGCATGAGACAAGGTTTGGAATAGATTGTACAATATGCTGCTTTCTGTCTAAAAAGAGGGAAATCTAGGGGCGCCTGGGTGGCTCAGTCGGTTAAGTGACCGACTTCAGCTCAGGTCATGATCTCATGGTTCGTGGGTTCGAGCCCCATGTTGGGCTCTGTGTTGAACGCTTGCTCGGAGCCTGGAGCCTACTTCAGATTCTGTGTCTCCTTCTCTCTCTGCCCCTCCCCCACTTGTGCTCTGTTTCACTCTGTCAAAAATAAATAAATGTCAAAAAAATTTTTTTTTTTTTAAGAAAGAGGGAAATCTAAGACTATTTGCTTGGTTTTGCTTGTACCTTCATGAACAAAGTCTGGGAGGATACTTAAGTTGGTGGACATGGTGATGTGCTGCCAATTCCCCCCCAGACCCCTTTGGGAATGAGAGATTCCTTGCCCCAGCTGTTGAGAGTGCTGGCCAAGGCAGGTGGTGGGGTGGGGGGTGCTGGGGCTTCAGCTGACTGTCCTACAGGAATGACAGCCTCACCTAAGGTCATGCACTCTTCTTGGATGGTCCAAATCCAGTGAAAGAGCAACTTGGGGGAAGACAGGGCAACTCTTCATGCCCAACTCAGGGCAACTCTGAAGGGCTATCCCAGCTTTAGAAGTCCCCTTCCTTAACACCACGTGGCAGCTTACTTTTTCTCTCCCCTATTACCTTCCATAGGAAGAGAACAGTCCTAATAAACCTCCTTCTTACTAATAGTCTGCCTCCCGGGGAACCCAACATGTGACAAGAAACCAGACCTAGTGAATGGGGACAAGGTTTTCACTCTGTGTCTTTTTATAATTAAAAAAATTTTTTTTGATCCATGTGGAAATATTACTTACTCAAATCATCAGCACAAAATTTAAAGTTAACTTGATATGTCAGTGATTTTTATGCTTCTCCATGTATATTTTTAGAGAAGCTTTTTGATTTAATTTAGAAGATATTTTTAATCCAAAATAATGTGCCCCACCACACTCTAAATATGCTTTTCTTTTCCTTTTGTTTTTGCTTAGGCCCAACAGAGGAACACCTCCTTGATCTCACCTTACGATGGAATTTAAAAAGTCACCTGATGGTGGATGGGGCTGGGTGATCGTGCTTGTCTCCTTTTTCACTCAGTTTTTGTGTTACGGATCACCGTTGGCTGTTGGAGTCTTGTACATAGAATGGCTGGATGCCTTTGGTGAAGGAAAAGGAAAAACAGCCTGGGTCGGATCCCTTGCAAGTGGAGTTGGCTTGCTTGCAAGTAAGTGGATAAATCTATGCTTCTCCTAATTCCTTTATCATTTAATTAGATTTGTTGCATTGCCAACACTGTGCAAGGCATAGGAGGCTATTTTTTTTTTTTTTTTTTTTTTAACTAGCACATATTTTCCTGCCTTCCTTGAGATTATAATAAATCTATGTGAAAATACAGGGTTCCATAAGATACGCATTCATTTCTTGATGCATTTATTTGCCATTGTGTGCCAGGCAGTGTGCTAGATGCTAGATATAAAGAGATGAGCAGTAAACACGCTGTACCTGCCTTAAGAGACTCACAGTCTAGTGAGAGACACCCATGCTTCCATGAGTAAGATTGATACAGGGAGATGAAGGCATCCAACCAGGCATGTCCAGTGTATGCTGGTGAGCAAAGGACCACACGATGTTCACTGTCCTGTAAGTAGTTTCTATTCGATTCGAAATTACTCCTCTTTGATTCAGGTCCACTGTGATCAAATTGCATGAACTACATTTGTGTCACCTTCATGAGGAAAATTTGACATGGCAAAGGTAGTCCCATCTCACAATGATGACACTATTTAGAATTTTAATGCAGTGTTATGTATAGTATAGATGTGATGAATTTTGTGTGGCCTTTGTATAATATCTCCATAAGTAATATTCTTGATAAATGTTTACATATGATGGAGTAGGGATTCATTCTTTAGAAAGAATCTTTAGAATGAATCTAGAATGAAATCTTAGATTCATCTTTAGAAAGAAGAGTAGAGGGGTTTTCATTTACCTTTAAAGGATGAAAATCATTATGGCACTTCAATTTCTGGAGTAATAGTTTGAAATCTGCAGTAATGTTTAGTGACCATCAATCTGATTTACTTGAAACTATTTAAGCACAGGTGTGCTAAGATGGTGACTTCTTAGGGTCAGTATCCCTGGGGTCTTTTCCTGTATGCTATGAGGTTGGCTTGCTTCATTGAGAAAATCACAATCTCTATTCTGTGGGGATATACAGACATCGTAGGAACATAAGGAGAAAATAAGGACATTGAATGTGATGATTTGAAAGGTAATTTTCAGCTCTGAAATGATTTCATGAACACAAAATACATTAGCTGTTCCTTCTTTTAAGTATGCTGTCTTTTCTTGATATCTAAAGGGGACTTCTTAAGACAAAACAAAATCATTTGTTTCCAATTGATGTATTATCTTTTTTTTTTCAATATATGATATTTGTTGTCAAATTGGTTTCCATACAACACCCAGTGCTCATCCCAAAAGGTGCCCTCCTCAATACCCATCACGCACCCTCCCCTCCCTCCCACCCCGCATCAACCCTCAGTTTGTTCTCAGTTTTTAACAGTCTCTTATGCTTTGGCTCTCTCCCACTCTAACCTCTTTTTTTTTTTTTTTCCTTCCCCTCCTCCATGGGTTTCTGTTAAGTTTCTCAGGATCCACATAAGAGTGAAAACATATGGTATCTGTCTTTCTCTGTATGGCTTATTTCACTTAGCATCACACTCTCCAGTTCCATCCATGTTGCTACAAAGGGCCATATTTCGTTCTTTCTCATTGCCACGTAGTACTCCATTGTGTATATAAACCACAATTTCTTTATCCATTCATCAGTTGATGGACATTTAGGCTCTTTCCATAATTTGGCTATTGTTGAGAGTGCTGCTATAAACATTGGGATACAAGTGCCCCTATGCATCAGTACTCCTGTATCCCTTGGGTAAATTCCTAGCAGTGCTATTTCTGGGTCATAGGGTAGGTCTATTTTTAATTTTCTGAGGAACCTCCACACTGCTTTCCAGAGTGGCTGCACCAATTTGCATTCCCACCGACAGTGCAAGAGGGTTCCCGTTTCTCCACATCCTCGCCAGCATCTATAGTCTCCTGATTTGTTCATTTTGGCCACTCTGACTGGCGTGAGGTGATATCTGAGTGTGGTTTTGATTTGTATTTCCCTGATGAGGAGCGATGTTGAGCATCTTTTCATGTGCAGTTGATGTATTATCTTGCTGAATTAAAAGCAAGACTTGAAAACACAATAGTGGATACTGTGGCCATGTCAGATAAGATAAGTAACATAACTAAACAAATGAAAATAATACTGTCATTAGGAACTCAGGAGAAACAGGAAAAGTTTGCTCAAGACTTATTTCAAAGAGTGTTTCAAAATGTGGATTGTTTCCAAAGCTGTCAAAGTACAAATGGATAATTGATATGTTAATATAGGAGTTTGCAAGCATTGATTTCTACAAAATGATGTGGTACAAAGAAGACAGCATCTTTTTAAATGTCCTCCAATTAGTCACCATTTCTATTAGCAAATACTTAAACAGAAAGGTAATTACCCTGTCTTCCAGCAAGAGTCAAAGGACATTTGAAATGATAGCACATATTCAGAGAACAAATTTTATCACTAAGTCCGTCCAGGTGGGCATTGAGGGTTCAGAGAAGCTGAGAGCTCCTTCGGGATGGATGGGACATTGGTGGTCTGAACAGCAGCTTGCACTTTCTCCAAGTTCCCACTGCTTCAAGGACCAGGAGCTTCCCCCTTAACTTGTAGCAGGACCAGTTACATAATTTGCAGGTCCCAATGCAAAATAAAAATGCAAGGACCCTTGTTAAAACTTAAGAATTTTAAGACAGAGACAGCAGAGCAGTAAATCAAGTGTGTGGCACTCAAGCCCTGAAACCAGCTCTGCTTGCAGGGGCTGGGAAAATAGAGCATCTCACCAAAGTTCAGGGGGGAGAACAAGTACTGGGGGGGGGGAGCATTGGGTTGAAGTTAGAGGCTAATTTAAGTCCTGGCATCAAGATTAGTTAGCTGAGTTACCTTGTATAAGTCACTTAACTTCAGTTTCATCTGCTAGATGAGGAGGCACTTGCACCCAGCTAATGAAACCCTTTGTGAAGATAACCATAGAATAAAGAGACAGAGGGCTAAACAAGGAGAAAGTGATAGGAAAGAAATGATGGCTGAACAGCTACCACTTACAGGTGTTTGTGTGTGTGTGTGCGCGCGCATGTGTGTGCTGGACACGTGTGATGTTGGCCTCCCATATGCTATGCTCTTCATAGCATAAATTAAAAGACAGATCCTGAAAACAATGGTAATGAAGTATTCGCAAGATGTGTCTAGCATGTGTGAGCCACATCAGCCCTTTGTTGACAACTTTGTTCTGCAGAGAAATAAACAGATTAATATTACCTTGGAAATGGGAAAAGTAGGTCTCATGTTGGTGACCCAAATGGTTATCAGCAATTCTTAACTGGGAAGATAGTTAGAATCATCTATAGAAACAGTTCAGCATCTAAAGGCCTCTATTTGACCCCAGACATTCTAATTCAGTTGGTCTATGAAGAGGCCCACATATGTAAATTTTTTTAAAGCCCAAAAAGTGATTTTCAGTTGGGAACCACCACTGGCTTACCTCTTGACTTAGATTTTAATCTTGCACTTGTCGATAATTCTCCAATGTGTGATTTGCTTTGACTCACTTGTAAAAGGGACTGCTGTAGGTTTTTTTGGCTTGGTTGTAGCACTGCTCGTGCCATGTAAAACATGAAAAATAGTGTCCAGTGACTCTGATTCTGGTGGAAAAAAACCACATAAGTGGACATCTTTGCATCTTTTTGATAAAATATAGTTTATACATATGTGTATATATATCTATATTCATACATCTTTTTGATAAAGATCAGCTTTATATGTATACATACATACATATATAAATATATACATATGTATATACCCTATACATACGTATATACACATATAGATGTATATGTGCGTGTGTGTGTGCATGTGTGTATTTGCTCTTACATTCAGGACTATATACGAATTACTCAAGGTTGTCTAAAAAGACAATTTCCTACCTATCAGTGCAGTGGGGTGGGGATGGGGGGGGTCTTCATTTTAACTGGCTGCCCAGATGACTATGATGCAGGTAGGCTGTATTATATCTGAGAAACATGAGTTATTGTCTTTACCCAGTTTTGTTCACAGAAGACGTAGTAGGAGTCTCAGTTCTGTGATCCAAACTCTGGAGCTTTATAACTGAGCAAGGCATGGAAGAGTAAGTCTATTTGCCAAGCAGCATACAGATTGTATGGTCCTTACAACAGTGCACTGAGGTAGGCATTACTGTCCTCAAGTTTAGTGCCCAGGATGCCCACATGAAGACGCAGCCCAAGATAAAGCACATTCTCTAAGAGGAGAAGTGGCACCCAAGCTCCAGTTTCTCTAACCTGAGAAGCCTGTTTCTTCATCTTTAAATTGGAGACAATAAAAGTACTACCTTATATGATTGTTGTATAAAGTAATTGAGATGGTGTTTGCTATATGGTAGGTGCTCAACAAACCTTAGCTATTAAAGAACAAGAATCACCCACAAATAAAATTACTTTCCCAAGCAGTTGCAACCAAACTGTGGAATCCACAAAAAAATGAGACCTTTCAGAATGAAAGACAAAGATACTTCTAGGGGGATGGGCTGGAGGGAAAACTAGAACTTTACTGAGATTGTGCCTAAGCATCTCGAATTTAAAGGCACACCCCTGGTCTCTGGCAAACTGAGATTTGAATGGTAGCTCACAGTAACGTGCAAACAATGCAAGACATGCATATGTTCACTTTATAGTCTTCATAATCTTAATTCTTCATTCCTTCTCTTTGAAACTGGAATAATTGAAGAGAAAATACTTCTTCCTCTGTCTGAATTATTTGCTTATACAGCTGATCTTTGGGATGAATAAAGCTGGGAATTTGGGTTATACAAGCTCACTATCATTATATAAGTTAACATTACATACATCCATAGAGTGTCCTTTGTGCTTGGGATTCCAACACAGAAGACATCATCTGTGCTTACAAGGGATTTTAGTTTCAGGGAAGAGACAGAAAGAAGACTTACTGATAATTTGAGACTTCACAAAGGCAAGGGGAAAGCAATGTCTGGAGTTTTATAGAGATAGGTTGTGAGGTGGGCTAGATGGGAGGATGGGCTGTGCAAGGTAGACCATCAGGGAACAGGCACCATGCAAAGGCCTGGAGCCTGCACCACAGGGTTGCATTCTGGAAGAGTATATCTGGCTGGAGAAGGAGGCATTGCTTTGGGAGATGTGATGGTCAGTGTCAACCTGGCTAGGCTATGTTCCCCAGTTAGTCAAACACTAGTGTAGGTGTTGCTGTAAAGATATTTTATAGATGTGCTCAAGGTCCATAATCAACTGACTTTAAATAAGGGAGATTATCCTAGACAATTTGGGTGAACTTGATTCAATCCTTTAAAATGCCTTAAGAGCGGAACTGAGCTTTCCCAGAAGAAATTCCATGTTTTGGCTGTATGGTCAGCCCGTGCCAGAGAGTTTCAACCTGCCCTTCCTGATAGGCTGCATTGTGGGTTTTATACTTGCCTAGCCAGGTCTCATAATCGCAGAAGCCAATTCCTTGCAATAAATCTTTTAACACAAAACTTCTGGGTCTGTTTCTCTGGTTGAAATGTGACTGATACAGGAGGGATGGAACTTAAGTGAACTCACAGGCTGTCGTGGCCTTGCATTGTTTTCAGCTGAGCTAAAGCACAGTTAGATGTCATTCTTCAAATTCAAGAAAGGTGGGGCTGTTTTTTCAGATAACAGAGTTGCTGAAACAAGCAGACCTTTTGTTCTATATTTTTGTACTATAAGCAGACTTAACAGTGCCCCCCTTCTCCTTAATTCCTCCAAAGTTCTTCAAATTGATAATGAGTCAATAAATCTATCCCCAGGCTGATGGAGTAGGTCACTATAGCCAGTTGGGCTTGCTGGGTGAGTTGTGAGTGCTGGCAGAATTGTATTTGAGGATATCTGTACAATTTTACTCTCAAGTCCTGTTAACTCCTGCAAGTAGGACTGAATTTCTGCCTCCTACAAGGATTCTGTTGCATATTGGCTAGTTCCCAGTGTGGTAGGCTTTTCCAGGATTGGTGAGAATAACTCTGGGTTTTGGTTAAGCTTTCCCTACTCTCTATATCTCACCAAACCAACCAACAAGCAAGCTAGTCAATATTCATGAGATCAAGGACTGAGTGGGTGTGGCCTTTCTCTTCCCGTAGGGAGATGAACTTAAAATTCTGGTCTCAGCAAGAGCAAGGAGTGAGGAATCTACAAGGGTTCGCTGGGCTCTATGCATTGTGGGTAGAGAGTTAAGACTCTCATGGGCCCCATCATCTGCTCTATTAGGAAATTCTTGCTGTGCTGCAGGCATACAACCTGGTTACTGCTATATTTTATTTCTCACTGTACTGTCAGCCTATTTATGGTTTCAGTGCAGTAGGCCTGGCCATCCTACCACTCTTGGGATTCTGAAACTTTTTAGGGGAAATAAGTGCATGAAGGGGCATGCCCCTTCCATCATTTCTTACCCAAAGCTATCTTATAATAATTACCCAAAGCTATCTTATAATAATTATAAATTGGGGAAAACCACATTATGTTTCTGTTTCCATTTAGAATGTATTTCCATTCCTTTCACTGATATAACCACCCTTTATGGTCCATCAGGTCAAGGTGCAGTTTCTTGACCCATGGTGCTCTCCCTTTTCTGAAATCTCAAAACATATGATTTGAACCTTTCTTTTGGTGCCTCTTGCCCGTGACCTTGGGTTTTAATTTAACTCTTGTGTGTTTATTTTGCCTTGCGATTTAGGTATTGGATTGTGTGCCCTCTGTCTTCTACCACAATATGAGTGAGACTCTAGTGCTATGTTGTCCCACCAGCAGCCACCAGTCACATGTGGTTATTGAGCACTTGAAGTGTGGCTAGTTCAAGTTCAGGCATGCTAGAAGTGCAACAAATTCATACTGGATTCATTCACAAAAGAATGTAAAATATCTCATTAATGATATTGAAATGATAATGTTTGGGCTTATTGAGTCAGATAAAATGTATCACTGAAATTAATTTTACCTGTTTTATTCTTCTAATGTGCCTACTAGAGAGTTTAGAATTCCATATGTGGATCACATGTGTAACTCCTTGTATTTCTATTGTGGAGTGTTGCTTTACTGGACACTTGGTCAATAGTGAAGGAATGACAGTGATCAAATATTTTGTTTTTTGTTTGATTAATGCAGACCTAAAGAGAACGTTACTAACATACTTCTAAATTTTAAGAAGTATATTCTTCCTCCATGCTAATTTTAAGAGCCAGCAACAATTTAGTTCTGTTGTTTCTTCCTATAGTACCCTGAGGGCTCAAGGAAACAAGTTCATCACTTACTTGTGGATCATTCTGACTTCCTTGTAACAACTCATTCTTCTCATTTTTTAAATTTACCCATGATCATAACAAAACACTTTTTCAGTTAGAATGTTCATTTTCATTTCCCTTTTTATTCCCTTCATTGGATGAAAATTACCCCAATCAGTCTGATGTGCAGATGATTATTAAGAAACTATTTCATATTTTTTTTCATTTTGTATTTAAGAGGTTGCAGTTCTCAAAATCGTATTCTTATCTTCCTTTCTTTCTTTGCTCCTTCTTTTGGTTTGTAGAGTTATTCCCTAACACACAGGTTCTTACATTTTTTGAGTGAATGTGTCCCCATTGTGCCAAAAATGTTGCCAGGGCCCCCGTGCAAGAGAACAGAATATCTCTTAAGAGGTCTGCATACCATAACCTGGAAAGGGTAGAGCTGTTCAGCAATTAGTGCCCCACATTGCCATCTAACCATCCTTAGAGCTTTCTTCTGTGCTTATTGCAAGCTTTGCTACTTAACACTCAGCTGAGGACTTTCAGTTCAACCAACCAGTCAATATTAATCTCTCAACAGAATGTAGTAATAGTAATAATGGCTCCCAAACACCAATATACTTACAACTGTAATTTCAAGAAAAGTTTTCACTGAAGGCGAAATTAATATAAAGGCAATGATACTGTGTGTGTGTGTGTGTGTGTGTGTGTGTGTGTATAAAGTTCCCACTATCTTCTTACTATCTTACATTTTATTCTGAAATTATATCTTGCTCATTACTTCCTTATTAAAATATTCCTTCTTGCTCTTTAATGAAACGGCAGCGATATTGTAGAGTTGTTACATTCAAAGAATGACCTTACTTGTTAAAACAAAAACCTGGCAACCAGATGGTGAAGCTTTCTCTCTGCTTTTTTTTTTCTAAAATTTTACAGCTTTCAAGAAGTGGAATCACTGGCTTATTATGAGTTAACTAATGTTTGTTCCAAAAGCCCCTTCTGCAAAGCATAAGACCTGAAGCATTATATGAAATCTCCTCTGAGAGCAGTCTTTTTATTGAATTTATCTCTTGAAACTAGTCCAGTACTCCATGGTTTATCATCTTGGAAAACTTGCCTGTTATTACAAAGAGCTAAACATGTGAATGTGTCACGTTTTACGGATGTGACTTAATGGTCAATTCCAGTTATACTTTGCCGTAATTGTTATTGATGAAATATGGGGCTAATGTGGTTTGAATCTATGTAAATACAATCTGGAAATACTCTGGTTCCGAGGATGGGAAAAAAATTATTTTCCCTAAACTTTTAAACACGAAGATGAGCTTGAATGTTATACTTTCATTTGCTATCAATTCATAAAACTGCTTAAGTTGTAACATATTAACAAAAGTACATTGGTGTTCTTTACTAATATTTTGATTTTTAGGAAAAAATTAAGGCATCAATTGAAATAGTTCTTATTCGGAAGAATGCTAAGCTGACTTTGGCCTTAGCCCTGTCATTGATTGGCTATGAATGTTTGGTCAAATAGCAGGATCTTTCTGACTTCCAGTTTTATCTTTTTAAAATGAGGTGTTTGGACCCTCTCCAAGGCCTCTTTCCTCTAAAATTCTTTGTTTTCAATCTCTGACATCAAGATATTTTTCTCTAAGTAAGCAGCAGATGGCAGTATGAAAGTAGAGAATTTTTTAAAAAGAGTTTTCAATTTACTGTTTTTATTGGTCAAAGAATTTCTGCTCATTTCTTCTTTAAGCTTGATTGTTTTCTGTGAATTGTGTATTACACAAAATAATTTATGAACTTATCATGTAATTGATAATAATTATGTACTTTTTAGCATGTAATAGTTACAGTGTTATTGTACATGCTATGAAAATTATGACCCTCCATCCCTACCCCTAGCTTCCCAAACTCTGCGTCTCCTTGTGGAATAATTATACATTAAGGAGCATAAATTTAAAGTCCTACTTTGAGGGTGAAACTTGAAACTTTTCAGGTATGCCAGCAATAATCTCTGTTTTAATTCTATTGTGCCTGTTAAATTTGTTGACGCTGATTCTCTGTCAGTGCAGTTTGGTAAACAACACAGAAGGGTCATGCCTTTATGATGTCAGATATCCATTTATGAAATTTGGCCCTTAAAATCACTTATATTTTTGAAGTATCTAAGTATTTCTAATTGGGTATATAGGCAGCTCAACTCTTGGATGATAAGTTTGGTCTTTCAAATTTATTTTCCTTTTAAAACACTGGCACAGAATATTCCCCTCTGTTTATCATGTAAATATATCAGCCTGCTCTTCTGTATTGGCTCACATAGAAGGCCTGAAATGTCAGGGGCCAGTTCATGACCAGGGAGAAATGTGGGAGAGCTGTGCATGTTGAGAGCTATGTAGTATCTTAGTGGTCATAACCTGGTCTTAAGAATGCACTTGAGAGTTTCTCTGGTCCTGGCAGGAAAGTTGGACTTGGGTGGTTAGATCCTGGTTCTATCACTTACTAACTAATTTCTCAGTTTGAGGTTACTTAAAATGTTTTAAAATCTAAATAAAAGATATATACAGTAGTGCCTGGGTGGCTCAGTCAGTTGAGCTTCTGGTTTCAGCTCAGGACATGATCTCATGGTTCGTGAGTTTGAGCCCTACTTTGGGATCCTCTTCCCCCCCGCACCCCGCCCCTGTCCACCCCCACTCACGCATGTGTGTGCTCATTCCCTCACTCTCAAAAATAAACATTAAAAAAGATATATACATAAAAGTGTACATATCATGAGTATTACTTGATGAATTTTTCACAAACCAGATTATACCCATGTACTAAGCACACTCACATCAAGAAACAGAACATTGGCACTACCTAGGAAGTTGGGCTGGGCTCCCTCTGGTTACAACTCCCTACCCATTACTAAAGATAACCATTATTCTGACTTCTAATCATAGATTAATTTTGCCTGTTTTTTTACTTTTTATAATTGCAATTATGTAATGTATACTTTCTCATGTTGTCTTTCACTCCACGTAGGTTTATGAGACACTTCTATATGTGTAGCAATAGATCCTTCATTCTCAATAGTCCACTGTGTGACTACACCAGAATTCACTTACACATTGTATTGCTGATGAACGTCTGGGGTTCTAGGCTACCATGAGTAGTTCTGCTGCGAACATTTATGTACTTTTGGTACAGGTATTTCTATTGAGTGTATACATGGAAGCAGAATTTCTGAACCATGTGCTGTGTTCAGCTTTAGGAGAAAACACCAGCAGTTTAGGAGACTTCTGATTGCTCCATATCCTTGCTAACACTCACTGTTGTCTGCCTTTAGCCATCTTGGTGATTATACTTTTTAAAAATTGGGAATAATAATCTGTACCTTGAAAGGTTGTTGTCAACTTAAGGTTGTCAACTTAACTAGGGTTTCTCTTTGCTTTTGAAACCTGGGCTCTTCCTTCTACCGTGGGCATGGACAACCTCTGTGAGCTTCAGTTTCCTTCGTGTAAATGAGACTAATGTGCTGAATAATCCCCAATGTCCTTTTGTTTCTGATATGCATGCTTTGTAGTTACATGCTTTGTAGGTACACTGCTAGTGGAAGAGAATTTCACTATGACTTAAATCCCGTTACATGGGCAGTTGCCCACGTATGCATAGAACAGATCCAGGTAGTGGTCACTGTAGCCTGCCACTCAACAGTGCACTTCACCCCCCAAATTCCAGATTACATGTAGGATGTAGGACAGTGGTACTGACAGACCCGTGCTGGAATGGGTAGGGTGCTTCTCCATTGGTCCCACCTCCATTGGTCCCACCCCACCCCCACATCATCACTCTACAGGGTGGCGACTGGTTGTGGTCAGTCAGTCATCAAGTTTATTTTCCTCATCAATTACCTGACCGGCTCCGTGCTGAGAAGGAGCGCTGGGGAGGAAATATGCATGGAAAATGCAGGAGGAAAAGTCCTCAGAATAGTATGGTGGTTAAGACGCTGGGCTCAGGAGTCAGACTGCCTGGGTTGTTACTTCTCTCTCTGTTACCACTCTGGTGGCTGCTGTTGCTGCTCTTGTCACTGAGGTGCTGGACCAGATCAGAGACTTCCTTGTCCCAGGCCTTGTGATCAGCTTGACACCTGTGCTCTCATTTGTCCTGCCTGTAGCACCACAAGGTGGTATGATTATTATTCCAATCTGCAGATGAGGAAACTGAAGCCCAGAGACATCAGATAAGCTGCCTAAGATCGAACTTCCAGCAAGTGGTAGAACTTGAATTTGAATAAAGCCTGACTCCAGAATGCCTGTTTCTTACCTACATGGCCTTACCATCCTGAAACCTTGATTTCCTTATCAAAAAGTGAGGTTAATAGCCCTTTCAGGGCTGCAGGGAGATTAAAATGAAATGAGATTGTTTCTATGAAGTATCTCATAGAGTGTCTGGCACATAGTAAATACACAGTAGATGTTTACTGTTAGTGTTGTTATTGTATGATGGAAAGAATCATTTTAAATTTATGATGGGATGGATCCTAGGACTGTGGGAAGGAGGTTACTGTTAAATAAGTGAAGGTTTCATTTATTATTTTAGGTCCTGTCTGCAGCCTCTGTGTCTCCTCTTTTGGAGCAAGACCTGTGACAATCTTCAGTGGCTTCATGGTAGCTGGAGGCCTGATGTTGAGCAGTTTTGCCCCCAATATCTACTTTCTGTTTTTTTCCTATGGCATTGTTGTAGGTAAGAAATCTGGTCACTAAAATTCTTCTAAGCTTCAAGAGTTAAACATCATTTTATCAATGTCAGGTTTATTATTCAGTTAATATAAGGTGTGAAAATGATAAAAAATAATTTGCTTTCAATGACCACTTCACCAAAAATTATTGCCTTAGTAACATGTCTGCCCAGCGAATCAACATATTTGAAAGGATAAACATGTTTTATCAACACACACTGAGTTCTCCGACAAGGCATAAGAAGGGTTTTCATTTCAGTGCTGGTCTCTAATGCACACAAAGGAAAAGAAAGAGGAGGGAGTCTGAGGCTGATGTCACTTCTCTCTGACTTAAGAAGTGGTCCTTTTCATTCTGGCTGGCTAAGCAGGGCTCTGTTGGGTTGTTTGTGTTCTAAACATCCTGTGCTTCTAGGGCCCACATCACAAAATTACAGCAGAATTAAAAAGTAGATTTTAAAACACACAATCATTATTTTTTTTTTTAAGATAAGGCACAGGTGAAGAAAACTGAGTGGTGGGGATAATTGATGGTGATCCTGGTTACACGAGAGGAAAAGTAGAGGGTGACTGACAGCACCGACGGCTCTGGGTAGATGCCTTTGTGGCCTTTGTGATGTGTTGTACTAATTGTGTTTGGTGTTCGACATGATCAGACTATTCTTAGGGGCGGTTGGTGGGGAATTTGAAACAGATGATTCCAGCTTTCCAAGTTTTTCTTAGCGTCTGGAAGAACCTAATTTTGTTGGCTATTAATATTCCTCTTTTTCGCTTGGGACTATTTCCAGAATAATACCTAATGGAAATAATAGTGGCTAATATGCACTGAATACTTAACCATGTGCTTGGTTCTATGCTAAATGCTTTATCTGACCTTATTTAATCTTCACAAGAACCCATATTACAGAGGGGGAAAGTGAAGCTCAGAGGATTGAAGCTACAAAGGAGATTTGGGGTTGAATGCACTTAGTCTGACACCAGATCCTGAGTCAGAGCAGTCTGACCTGACCTGAGTCAGATCCCAAACTCTTTCACATTTTTGTAGTTATTTTTGGTGCTTTTAGAACCCTTAAAGTGTCTTGTTAAATGCAACAACATACCCTAATACTGCTGAGACCTGAATCTAAATAAGCAAGCCCCATGTTAGTTCCTTGAGAGCATGTAGTGTATGTTTGATATTTTATATTCCCTGTGGTGCTTAATACAGTTTTGGACCTGTGGGTACAAACACATTAATCTCTGGTGTAAACTTGAGAGTTTTCATTTGATAATCATTTTGCATTCTTGTCTAAAATCATAAAAATAAAAATGTAGGTATCTGTGTTTATGCATGAATATTGGATTATTCCCTTTAGGACAAATCCCTTTTTACATAGAAAATTGAATCATTATGCCATTGATATGATCTAGTTCAAACTCTGGACTACATGTTTAAAATTGCATAAGATTTTACTGCTTCACCTGGTTTCAAGGTTAATCTAGACATACAAAATTTTTACCGACTTAAAAATTGATGAGCAGTGAGTGATATATAGCATTTGCGTTACCTATATATAAAAATGAATTTTTAGGAAGAAAAATTTGGCTTGCAATGTCTAGGATTTATATACAATTGACTGTGTTGGAAGAATAAGGATGTATAGAAAAAAAAGACAATATTAACTAACTCCCAAAACTAAGTTTCAAAATTTCTGTATCAATGGAGGGAGCTTTATCAACTTGTGAAGTTAATTTTGATTTGATTTATGTTGTTGGAACCTTTTGATAACTAACCATGACTCCTGACCTCCTGAATCCATGATCTTTAATTAATCAGATAGGATTTGAGATTGGTCTGACTTACCCTTTTGGCTCGTGGTGGTGGTGGTGATGGTGGTGGTGTTACAGGCCTTCCACTTGGCTTTCCCCACTATGATAACTCTCACCCTGGCCAAGGAACAATGTAGGGAGTTATACCAACCACCATGTATATGTGAGCCAATGAAATATCAGGAACTTGGATGCATCCATGGACTCAGTGGATCCATTGTAAGCCAGACCTGAGGCATGATCCTATATATTACCTGGCCCCCATATGACCACTCTAAGGGAAGGGCATGTAAATGCTTCAGGCCCTTAGTTAATAATGCCAGCTCATGTTCTGTGTCCAATAGTGCTCTAAAGGTATCCCACTTTCCCTAAATAAGTGGCCATAGTTGTCTTTGGGGAAATGTTTAGGGTACTGTTATCCATATACTTGTCATAGTGTTTGTCCTTCCTCCTGGAATCCCAGCCTCTCCTTCACTTAGTGGATTGTAGGTCAGAAAACAGACTCAGCTCTTGAAGACTCTGATTTGGTCATAGGTTCTGAATCCCTGCAGCTGAGAAGAAATTGTGAGCTCAAAGAGAGAGTGCTGGGCTTACGGTCAGAAGACATAGATTCTATGAGCCTGAGTACACTTGATCACAAATGGTGTTCCTTCATCTATGAAAGCAGGCTGGGAAACCTACCTCACACAGGTTTTGTGAGGACAAAATGAAGTCAAGCAAAATAAAAAAAAAATAAGTAAAAAGAGTTGAGTTGGATTTCAGTTAATAAAAAAATCACTCTCTCTGGTATCTATTGGGGCCCCATGAGCTACTCCTAGCCAGCAGACAATTAATACTTATTACCATGGTTGACGTCATCTTTCTTTCTTTTTCTTTCTTTCTTTCTTTCTTTCTTTCTTTCTTTCTTCTCTCATCTTTCTTTCGGCTTATAATACAGGGCTCACAATATCTGTGGGATAAATAAGTGAGATAATAGTGAACAATGATATTTCCATTCTGTCACCATTTTAGAGTATCCAGTTGAAAAGGAAGTGACAGGAAATTATTACTGTCTAAACTCATTTTCCTCTTTAGTATTGAATTTCTTAGAAATAGCAAGAAAGATTCAGTCTGATGATAACATTCACTGAGCACCACTTCTGTGCTGAATTGTATACTAAGCATTTTCATTTGTCTAGAATGAACTAGATGGTGTCTTAAGATAGACAATATGCAGAGGGACAAGTTATTTAACTTCTGTTTCCCTTTTTTTTTAAGTTTATTTATTTATTTTGAGAGAGAGAGAAAAAGTGCGAGTGGGGGAGGGGGAGAGAGGGAGAGAGAGAGAATCCCAAGCAGGCTCTGCACTCTCATTGTGGAGCCTGATGCTGGGCTCAAACTCACAAACCGTGAGATCATCACCTGAGCTGAAATCAAGAGCCCATAGCTTACCTCACTGAGCCGCCCAGGTGCCCCTCTGTTTTCTCATTTTTAAAACTACATATAATAATGACATCCACCTTGGGATTTTGTGCATTGATGAAGTAATGCAATAATATTAGCTAGCATTACCATTATTATTAGTTTTGTGACCTTGGAAAATTATTTATTCTCTCTGAGCTTCTGTTTTTATTTTTTATCAAATGGGACTAATATGACTTCACAGAGCTATCATGCCCATTCATGAGCAAATGTATCTACAGAGGCACAAAGAGGTGTTTCATACATGTTTTTCCCTTCCCTTAAATTCCTTGCTGACCACTTAGTTCAAGACCACAGCAGCAGTTTTTTGCTAATGAGGAAGCTTTATTGAATCAGCAATATTTGTATAACAGATTGGGAAGATAGAAAGAGAAATTAAAGCTTTTTAGTATGTTTAGTTATAATACACAATATCAAAAAGAATACTAAAGTTTATTAATTGGCATAATTCTGTTTTACCCCTTAATTGATATTTTAAAAAGTATCATCTTGAAAATACGATGTTATCTTGTTCAGTTTTTGTAGCTAACATAAAATGGAAGTTTCCCCTTTTTCAAGGGACTGTAAGCCACACTGCCAATCCTGGTAATTCAGGCTTCTATTTTCTCAACTACTTTACCAAATCAGGAAAAAGAAAGTATGATGTGGGAGGCTGGAGTGCAGGGGGGCCAGCAGGAAATCAGTGCTTAATGAGCTCAGGCTTCTCCCCAATAATTTCCTTTTGCTTTTCTGGAAAGCACAACTCAAGATCAATGTCTTACATTCTCTTTTCTTCAGACTTTATTCTTTAGCTACCTGGTTAGTGTTTGCTTGCTATTCCCTTTTGGATTTTGGAAAAGTTCAATTTTCTCTAACTTTGTTTTCATGGTAATATCTGCCTATGGACTGAATCTGCACAGTGTATTGAGACTGGGAGGAAAAAAAACACATTTGCAGAGTCTGATTCTCCTACTGCAATTATGGCAAATGAGATAAAGGTCATTTCCTGGCATTCATTTTAGCAGTTAGAGTTTTATAAGCCTTTTTGTTTTGTTTTGTTTTGTTTTAAATTTTTTTTTTTTTCAACGTTTATTTATTTTTGGGACAGAGAGAGACAGAGCATGAACGGGGGAGGGACAGAGAGAGAGGGAGACACAGAATCGGAAACAGGCTCCAGGCTCTGAGCCATCAGCCCAGAGCCTGACGCGGGGCTCGAACTCACGGACCGTGAGATCGTGACCTGGCTGAAGTCGGACGCTTAACCGACTGCGCCACCCAGGCGCCCCTGTTTTGTTTTGTTTTTAATGGTTATATCATTAAAGAAAGTCTTTTTTCTCTCATAGATGTTCAATTGTAATAAGGAACTATGATTTTCTAATTAGTCTGAAGCTATTATCGACATAATGTCATAATACTCAGGTGAAAAGTGAAAACATATATCAATATAATCGTTATTTTTTTTTAGTACTTATTATATTCCAGGCACAGATACTAAATCTTTTACATTTTTTATGTCTCTTAATCTTTTTTTTTTTTTTGTTTGTTTCTGAGAGAGAGAGGGAGGGAGAGTGAGTGGGGGAGAGGGAGAGGTAGAGAATTCCAAGCAGACTCCACACTCAGCATGGAGCCTGACCCAGGGCTTGATCCAATGACTTTGGGATCATGACCTGAGCCAAAATCAAGACTTGGACGTTTAGCCGACTGAGCCACCCAGGCACACTTATGTCTCTTAATCTTTACAATTGTCTTGTGAGATTGTTTTAAAGATAAAGAAACTAAGAATTAGAGACTTTCAGTAAACTCTCTAATCCCCAAAGTCATCTAGCCAGTAACTGATAGAGCTGGGATTTGAATCCAAGCCTGATTTCCAAGCCTGTGCTCTTAACTAGTCAATGTCATGTTCAGAGTACTCATGAGTACTCATGCTAAGCATACAAAAGTCAGAGCCAGTTTATTAAAAAAGCTAGCCAATTGCTTGCACTTCTTAACTCTCCACGCAGATGTTTGAAGCTAGAAACATAAAAGTAACTGCATTTGGATATGCTAAAGTTACTTATCTTTTTTTGGCATCCTAAGTTACCTTCCCACAATTTCATTTCTAGAAGTAGATATTTCTGGAATACTATATGTAATAGCTTATCCTAACCCAAGTTTAGGTTAAAAAACCATATTGACTCAACTATTCTAAGAGGTGATTCAAATACTTGCTTTAAAACATACATAAGGGGAATTCTCCCAAATGACTGACAGACAGGTCCCCACACTACAGTGACCACTGTCTTCGTTTTCCCAGGGCTAACAGGTTTCCCAGGATCTGATACTTTTAGTGGCCAAACCGGGAATGTCCTGGGCAGTACCCTATCCCCACCCCACACAGAATCTGGATTCTATAGCTTCACCCATATTGCTTTTTAAGATTGCCATGCTAAGATGCACTGTTACTAAATGTTTCCTTTTCCTAAAAATAATATTCAGGGAGAAGTTTCATATACAGATGTAGGAGCTTGATAGATATCTATTCACTTACACACAAATATATGTATATAATAAAGGGTATTTTAAAAGAATTCATAGACATCTAAAAATATGTATACGATTTCAAATGTTTTAATGCTTGTCTTCCTAAAATAAATCAAAGTTCCACTTTGCATGCTTTTATTCACATGCTAGTTCTTTAGAGATGCTTGCTTTATGTATTCTAAATTAGAAGCATTTTTTAATAGCAGAGTGTTTTACTTCAGTTACATTTTCTCCTTATAACTGTCTTACCAGTTTAATTGATCTACGCATTTTTGATTTATCAGTAAAGAGTGAGAAAAAATGAGAAAATGAGGAAGTTTAGTGTGATTTGCCCAAAGCATCCTCCTATAATGCATAGAATTTGTAAATTAGTTGTATCTTTTTTCAAACCATATAATTCTAATTCTGTCTTTCTAATGATGTTATCTTCGTAAATTATTACGAAATTAAAAAATCTTTAATATTTTTAAAGCTAAGATTTAGTTTCTGGCTAAAGTAAAAAGTAAAAAAATTAGCATCATTTAAGTGGGGAGTAGGTATAAAGATATTATTAAAAATATATATACACACACGCATACATACATATAAGTGTGTTTGTGTTTGTTATATGAATAGAGACATAGACAGGAAGAGAAAAATGCAAGAACTCAAATGAGATTTACGGGGAATGGCAGTAGGATAACTTCTGTGGGGAGGTTCATTCAACAGACTTTTAAGAACACTCACTCTGTGCCAGGCTCAGACCTGGAACCAGGATACTTGGATGAATAAGACGCCACCTGCCCTCAGAACTCGCTGTTTAGTTGGAGGAATAAACGTGTAAATTTATAACACGTAACACAGCAAAATAAATGCATTGATAAAATGAAACCAACATCCTGTGCTGATATACCACATACCTGTGGGAAGAGGGGTGCTGAAGCAGGCTTCATGCAGGAATTCATGCTTGAGCTGAGTCTGGAAGGACAGGTAGGATGTGGTCAGATGGGAATGGGTTTTGAAGGGGAGTTGAGTGGGTGGGAGGGGGACATTGTGGGAGCTCAAATGCTCTGAGGTGTGAGGTGCCATGGATAACAGTGCTGTCAGCACGGAGCCTGATGCAGGGCTCAAACTCATGAACCGTGAGATCATGACCTGAGCCAAAACCAAGAGTTGGACACTAACTCACTGAACACGCAGATGCCCTGATAACAGTATTTTTATAGGTATTTGTTAAGGACTGAGGAAGTCATGTGAATAGGTGCAAATACATCAAAGATTGGCATGCAACAGAGGCCAGATGACAAAATGTTTTTATATGGACTTTACTGTAGGAGCATGATGTGATGAGAATTGTATGGCAGCAGCTTAGAAGATAGATTTTTGGAAAAAGTACTGGAAGCTGAGACAGTGATCAGGAAGCCAGAGTTCAGCTCAGAAAACATGAGATGAACTGAGGCAGTGGTGGTGCAAAGACGGAGGGAGGTTGATAATTTAGGCAGTTGGTATGATAAAGAGCTTCTGCCTGGTTTGATGGGCAGAGATGAGGGAATAGTGGCCTCTGAAGTTGTGATCTTGCCCAGAGATGTGTGAAATGGAACATAAGATGTGGAAAGGAAATGTTAGAACATGTAAAAATATTTAGTTTTTACTTATTTAAGTAAAGGGAAACAATAATATTATACTAATGTTTATGCTTTGAATTGTTAGTAATATAGGTATTTAGTTTAATAATCATTATGCTTATACTGCAGGCTGATGGTCAGAATTTTTTCCACTGATAGGTGTTTGATAAAAAGTGATTGGTCAAAAAAATGGTCAAAAATGATTGGTCAAATCCCTTGGTCAAGGGATGCTTTAAGATAGTGGTTTCCAACTTTACAGCCTTGGGACCCTTTACACTCTTTTGTTTAGGACCCCGAGGAGCTTTTGAATATATGGATTATACTTACTGATATTTGTTCTGTTAAGTTTAACTATTAAAAGCTAAGAAATTTGAAAATATTTGAGTAATTCATTTAAAGATAATAACAAACCTAATATATGTTAACATAAATAATGTACTTATTATGAAAAATAGCTCTACTTTCCAAAAGAAAAACAAATTTTTGTGAGAAGAGTTGCATTATTTTACAGTTTTGCTAATCTCTTTAATGTTTGGCTTCATAGAAGACATCTGGATTCTCGTATCTGCTCTGTACACAATCTATTGCAATCTGTTTTTTTTTTTTTAATTGAAATGTATGAAGTAAATCTTGTCACACATAAAGATGTAGTTGGAAAAGAAAGGAGTTTTAATAGCCTTTTCAGGTAATTGTAGATATTCTTCTTCGATACTTTACAAAAACTTGATGAGTGATGATTTTCCAAAGTTAATTGTAATATGGAACTTGGTACTACATCAATATACTTTTCATACTCTTATATTTGTTTATTCTGCACTTTGAATGGATCTTCATTCAAACCTAATTTTGTAATATCATGAATTGGTTATTTGAAAAATACTGATTCACTAAGTTATGAAAGAATTCTAAATGTTGGCAAATTTCATTATACAACATCAAAAAATCACTTTTGTTACTTTCACCAGCAGACTCATCAGAAAATCTTTATTTATTGGAAAGCTGTCAAAATCATAGTAATGGATATCAGTTTTCAAAAATTCTTTTTCTGGAAACTTTGGATTTTATTATTGTTAACAATTACTGCCAGTTTTCTCCCTTCTTAGTTTGTTTTCAAAAAAGTGTCTACCAAATACCCAAGTCTGGGTAACCCTAGTTTGTCTGTCAGATATTCTTTCAAATAAAAATAAGGTCACAAGATAAAAAGGGGGCTCTTTTAGCTGGCTACTAAAATAATTGTGTAAAGGGTTTTCCTTGCAGCAATTGTTGTAATCCAAATGAAGAATTTTTAAAATATTTTTGTTTGTTTTTATTATGAGTGTATGATTATGTAGCATAATTTGATACCAAAATTTGGTACCAATACCTTGATTTGTGCTAAGGCACTTCTGGTTTTATCACCATCTCTTTTGCTCCATCAGCATAATTGTAAACACAGTGAAAAAAGCAGAGAACATATTAGTATCCATGGGATATTTATCCACAGGAGATACCATTCAAGACCACCAATGAATGTCTGAAAGCATTCATAATAGTGAACCCTATGTATATGTACACCCCCTATGTATATGTACACACTTGTTATAAAGTTTAATTTATAAATTAGGCACAATAATAAATCAGCAACAATAACAAATAATCAAATAGTACAGTAATAACATACTACAATAAAAGTTATGTGAAAGTAGTCTCTCTCTTTCAAAATATCTTATTGTGCTGTACTCACCCTTCTTCTGTGATGATGTGAGATGGTAGAATGCCTGAGTGATAAGATGAAGCAAAATGGATGACATAGGCATGTGACGTAGCATTAGGCTACTACTGACCTTCTGATGATATGTCAGGAGGAGGATCATCTGAGCATTCTGGACCGTGGTTGATTGCAGGTAACTGAAACCATGGAAAGCAAAACTGCAGAAAAGTGGGGGACTAGTGTATTATGAAAATAGTTTTGAATTTACAGACTCTGTGAGAGATCATGGGGATTCAAGGGACCCCTCTCTAATAACTTCCAGTTTAAGGTTGTCCTGATGCAGATGTAGTACCTTTTTGAAAAGTTTAAGGAGAAAGCATTTCAAATTTCTGCTACATTAAAAAAAAAAACAAAACAAGTGAAATAACATTAACTATTAAACGAAGGGCCTTGAAATAATTTTTTAAAATGTCTTTTTTTTTTTTTGGTTTCAGGCTAAAAATTTAAAAGTTGCTGTTTCAACTTTTCTGACATTGACATTTAGTAATCAGAAATGTCTTTTTCCCCTTTGTCTCTCATTCCTAACATTTTACAGAGTCCTGACAACCAAATCACAGAAAAGTAAATTCATTCTGCCTCCAAAGGCTTTCTGAGGTATACAGTCTTAGTCAAGGGTGACATTTTTTGGTTTCAAAATTGATTATTCAGAAACATTTAAAAATTTTTTTTAATGTTCATTTATTTTTGAGAGAGAGAAAGAGCATGAAGAGGAACAGAGAGAGGGGGAGACACAGAATCTGAAGCAGGCTCCAGGCTCTGCGCCGTCAGCACAGTCCCCCATGCCGGGCTTGAACCCATGAGATCGTGACCTGAGCTGAAATTGGACACTTAACCAACTGAGCCACCCAGGTGCCCCAGAAACAGTTTTGTTTCATATCTTGAAGAGTCCTATATATGAATAGTAATGACAACTGTATAAATCAGTGCAACTCATGTTTTAGTTCATGAGATAATATTTTTTCCCTTAAATCAAACATGAAGGGCATTTTATTTAGGGGTGCCTGAGTGGCTCAGTAAGTTGAATATCCAAGTCTTGATTTTGGTTCAGGTCATGATCCCAGAGTTGTGGGATTGAGCCCTGGGTTGAGTTCCATGCTGAGCACGGAGCTTGCTTAGAATTCTCTCTCTTTCTCTTACTCTGCCCCTCTCCCCTGTTCATGCTCTCTCTCTCTCTAAAATTAAAAAAAAAAAATTTTTAGGGGCGCCTGGGTGGCGCAGTCGGTTAAGCGTCCGACTTCAGCCAGGTCACGATCTCGCGGTCCGTGAGTTCGAGCCCCACGTCAGGCTCTGGGCTCATGGCTCGGAGCCTGGAGCCTGTTTCCGATTCTGTGTCTCCCTCTCTCTCTCTGCCCCTCCCCCGTTCATGCTCTGTCTCTCTCTGTCCCAAAAATAAATAAAAAACGTTGAAAAAAAAAATTAAAAAAAAATTTTTTTTAAAGGAGAAAAAAATCTTTTTACTTAAAATATAATTGTTTTAGTCTATCTCATTTCTTTAAGAAGACTTTTTATGGAATCACACATAATCCTCAGAGTCTTAGGTTGTTTAAATTATTAATTTACTAAAACACTTATGTAATATATTTGTTAAGCCCATGTATTCTTTCTAATCATAGTTTAGGTGCCAATGAAAGGCAATGACAATGATCTTAACTCATTTAATGGGCTGTGGTTTCAAATCCAGTTTTTAGACTATGGTTTATGTGTTGTTTATAGAATGATCCTCAAGAACAGATGATATTGCAGAAGAAAGGCAAAAAGTCATGAGTTAGAAGCTAGAGGAAAATTTTATGAAAAACCAACTGGCTTTAATAGGTGCTAAATAGGGAAGAAAAGATTAAGCTAACAAACAAAAGCCTTGGAGAAGATCTGGAGATGAATATAGTCCTTGGGTCTCAAGAAAGGTAAATTTAGGGGCGCCTGGGTGGCTCAGTCGGTTAAGCGTCCAACTTCGGCTCAGGTCATGATCTCTCAGTCCTTGAGTTCTAGCCCCACGTCGGGCTCTGTGCTGACAGCTCAAATCATGGAGCCTGCTTCAGATTCTTTGTCTCTCTCTCTCTCTGCTCCGCCCCTACTCATGGTCTATCTCTCTGTGTCTCTCAAAAATAAATAAATGTTAAAAAATTAAAAAAAAAAAAGGAAATTTAGTAAGGTATTCTTTTGGGTTATAAAAGAATTTCAAATCTACAGAAAAGTAGAGGATAGTATAGCAAACAACTGTATGCTCACCACTTAAATTTAACAGTTGTTAATATTTTAGTGTATTTGCTTCCTTTTTTTTGCAAACATATTTCAAACTAAATCAAATACATTTTACTGTAAATAAGGTAGTTTGCATCTCTGAAGGAGGAAACTTACAAATATATATTTTACTGTGATGCGATGACCTGAGAACCCCAGAGGCCTTTGTTTTGCAGACTGGGGGTGTGCAAGCTATAAGCTCTCACAAAATAGCATGGAATAATGAAGGGAACTTTCTAAAATTATTTAGAGCACTTTGAGGAGGAAGGACACTGAACTGAGGGCAAGAACTTGGAAGTGAGACTGAATGGGAAAGTTTGATTAAATTTTACTATTTGGTGTTATTTGGTGACTTAACCATTATCTCTATCTCCCTGTAATGTCGCGATTTAAATTTGCATTATTCATTCATGCTTCAGAAATTGGACTTTTTTTTCACTTGATTCCAACCCTATGGGTGTGGAGTGAAAATTGAGCCTGCACAGATATGTCCATTGGAGCTGTACGAGTGACATCAAAGAACCTACGAGTCCATACTCTGAAGAGTTATAGCCAATCAGTAACAGAACAACCTACTGGAGATGTTATTTTTTCTTTTTCTTTCTTTCTTTTTTTTTTTTTTTTTGCATTGAAGTAGTATAACCTGTCTTGATTTATGTAATGTCTTCTTATGTTTAGGACTCGGATGTGGTTTATTATATACTGCAACAGTGACCATTACGTGCCAGTATTTTGACAGCCACCGAGGCCTTGCTCTTGGCCTAATTTCAACAGGTACATTTTCAAAATAAGTACAGCATTGTCACTATTCAGTTTTCTAATTAAAGTTAAAAGTTACTGAACACAGATATGTTTAACCAACCACTTCCCAGCTACCACTTAGGTAGCATATTTTTTTACTCTAGCCTGAGAAGGAAATTTTATTTTCCACAGTAAATAAGAGTAGTGCTTCCAGAAAACCCTAGGATGCATACATAAAAAATCTGGGGCATTCAATGGCCAATATACTAAAGGAAAGAAAAGCTTATGGGACCCGTACATTGAGAGTCACAAGTTGGTGAGAGCTTCAGTAAAAGAAGCAGCCTGTACTTATGTAAGGCACCTTCTCCCTGAGAAAGGTAGGAGAAATGCCAGGAAAATGGAGACTCCAGGGCTCTGTTGAAAAGCCTGCTGTTGGCATCTTGCCATCTCCATTTACTGTGGAATGTACAATTTTTCTAAAGTACTTATTTATGAATGCATTCCCCTGGCCATGTGCATATCTAAACGACAGACTCTTCACTCTTGTTCTTCCTTTAATAATCAAGAGATGATCACTGAGGGAAATGTAAATATAAAAGCCTTCTGGACTTCCTCTGATGTTTTAAAGTGTCATTTCACTTTTCAGATGGATTTGTTTCCTAAGAGAACTTATCAAACTTATCAAACTTTTCCTTAGAGAACTTATCAAAATTTTCTGTGGCCAGTATTTTACCAGTTTGCTTAGGAAATAGAGCTGCCAAGTTTAGTGAAAGTGGCACATTTACATATGCTACTTGTTAATGAGCCGGTGTTCCTGGGAGGTCAGACTTCGAGGTAAATGGAGTAAGTACAATGATTTGTCTGGCAGCAGGAGCCAAACTAATGTTTATTCCTGAGATCAATCTAGTGGCAACAAAGTGATTCCAGATTGAATTAAGTTGAACTGGATATTTCCCAAAGGTGGTTTAAGGAAGTATTGGCAGGGGGGAAATAGGAATCATGATCTAAGAGGAGATGGGGCCAGAGTCTTGAGGACACAGCTGGGCTAAGGCAGAACTGAAGAAGAAATAGCAAAAACAGGAGATAGAGAATCCAAAGCAGTTGGAATGCAGTTCAAAGAACCTTACAGGATCTCCCACAGGTGTGTGAGTGTGATGGAGTGCGAAGGTAGGCATTAGTGTGAAGGTAGGCATGAGCTTGAAGGACAATAGGTCTTGCCTACACTACATTTTTGTAGAGGCATTGTAATGTAGCAACAAGCACAGACGCCAGAGCCAGACCACCTAGGTCTGAATCCTGCCTGTGTCACTCACTTGCTGTCTGGAAATAGACAGACTTTCTAACAGTCCTGTTAACTATTGAGTTAAGCCTCAGTTTTCTGAACTGTAAAATGGGGATAATAATAGTACTCATCACATCAAGTTATTGGGAATCTTAAAGAAGCATACATGTAAGGCACATAGCAGGGTACTAAAAGCATGAGATATTATCATTATGAACTAGGGTTTCCCTTAATGTCCAAATTTGTATGTGTGCCAAAGATGCCAGAAGTTGTATGCTACATGCTTTCACTCTGCCTAGAAAGGAGGGCATAAGAGACTGGATCATGGCACACTGAAATAAAAATGGATCGACTCTGGACAGTTAAGATTTGGCAGAATTAAGGAATTTTCAGTTTCAACTCACAGGGAGCTAGGTGAAGCAAAATTAAGGACAATTGTGGATCTACTTAGTCCTTCTGGGTTGCTGTAACAAGATACCATAGACTAGGTGACTTCCACAAAACATAAATGTATTTCTCAGTTCTGGAGGCTGGAAGTCTGATATCAGGATGCCAGCATGCTTCGGTTCTGGTGACAGACTTCTTCCAAGCTGCAGACTGCCATTTTCTTGCTGTGTGGCATGTGTGCATGGTGGAAGGGGAAAGGAAGCTCTCAGGGGTCTCTTTGATATGGGTGCTAATCCCATTCACGAGTGCTCAGTGGGCTCATGACCTAATTGCCTCTCAAAGGCCCCACTTCCTCATGCCATCATATTGGGGGTTAGAATTTCAACCTGTGAATTTGGGAGGACATGAACATTCAGCCTATAGCATCCACCTTCAGTGAAAAAGATGACAAGCAAAAAAAAAAAAAAAAAAAAAAAACCTCACAGTAGAATTTTTTAAAAATTGAAAAGAAATAACAAAAAAACCCACATGAAATATTCTGACATTGCTGGAAAAAAAAAAAAGGAACGTGAGCATGAAACAAAGGTTTTGGGGGAAGCAATTTTGTTCCATGGTTAACAGGGGTTGGTGAACTAATGTCCATGGGTCAGATCTGGTCTACTGCCTGTTTTTAGAGAGCTCATGAGCTAAGGATGATTTTTACATTTTTGTACAGTTAAAAAAATCAAAAGGATATTTCAGGGCATCTGAAAATTATGTGAAATAAAAATTTCTATGTCCATAAATAAAAGTTAATTGGAATATAACCATGCTCCTTCCTTTGCAATTCTTCTTTGGCTGATATCAATAATGGTTGTTCTGAGAACCCTGAATTATAAGAGATTAAGATTGAACATCTCCCATTTCTTTTTAGGTTCAAGTGTTGGACTTTTTATATATGCTGCTCTGCAGAGGTTGCTGATTGAGTTCTATGGGCTGGATGGATGCCTGCTGATTGTGGGTGCCTTAGCTTTAAATATATTAGCCTGTGGCAGCCTGATGAGACCCCTCCAGCCCTCTGATTGCCCTTTGCCTGAAAAAACAGCTCTGGAAAGTGCACCAGATAGATACTCCATTTACAGTGAAAAAGAGAAGGACCTGGAAGAAAACACAAACATTCTTGGAAAGAGCTACAGTGCTGAGGAAACATGCAAGAGCACCTTTGGCAGTGGTGGCCGGAAACAGGAGAGCCTACTTCATAAAAGCCCAACAACAATAGCACATTCAAAAGAGACTGAAACGTACAAAAAGAAAGTTGCAGAACAGACATATTTTTGCAAACAGCTTGCCAAGAGGAAGTGGCAATTATATAAAAACTACTGTGGAGAGACTGTGGCTCTTTTTAAAAACAAAGTATTTTTAGCACTTTTCATTGCTATCTTTCTTTTTGACATTGGAGGATTTCCACCTTCATTACTTATGGAAGATGTGGCAAGAAGTTCAAATGTGAAAGAAGAAGAACTCATTATGCCTCTTATTTCCATTATTGGCATTATGACAGCAGTTGGTAAACTCCTTCTAGGGATACTGGCTGACTTCAAGTGGATTAATACCTTATATCTTTACGTAGCTACCTTAATAATCATGGGCCTGGCCTTGTGTGCAATTCCATTTGCCAAAAGTTATGTCACATTGGCAATACTTTCTGGGATTCTAGGGTTTCTTACTGGTAACTGGTCCATCTTCCCATATGTGACCACAAAGACTGTGGGAATTGAAAAATTAGCCCATGCCTATGGGATATTAATGTTCTTTGCTGGACTTGGGAATAGCCTTGGACCACCAATTGTTGGTAAGATATTTCTTAAAGCAACCCATTTTTACTGTTCTTCTTTGTAACATCTCCAGGTATAGAAATCCAGATTACAATAGTAGCACAGATTAGCACAAAGTAAATCTGCATAGATGTCTGATGGTAATGATTTACTCATAATCAGTTTGATAAAAAGGCCAGTATACTTGCTCAGGGATTTATGTTCATTTTGTGTTCAGGAGAAACTCAAAATGCCTGCTTATTCTTGTCCAGATTATTTGGGAGAGTCTCCTCTGCTAACTCCTAAGAGTCTGCTATAGAGTACATGGGGTTTTATCTATCCTAATCCTTACTGTATATAAAATTGGTAAAATTAGAGGATGGCTTCCAAGTCTTACTATTTCTATCAAATTAACTTTTTTCTTTCTCTCTTTTCAGGTTGGTTTTATGACTGGACCCAGACCTATGACATTGCATTTTATTTCAGTGGCTTCTGTGTCCTGCTGGGAGGTTTTATCTTGCTTCTGGCCGCCTTACCCTCCTGGCATACATGCAGCAGGCTGCTGCCCAAGCCAGCTCCAACAACCTTTCTGTACAAAGTTACCTCTAATGTTTAGAGGATACTGGAAGGAACTACAGACTGTTTTCTCATAGGAAATTTCACTGTGGCTGACTCTGAATGAATTTTTTGTTTGTTACAAATCCTATTCTCTTTGTACTGTATATGTAGCTTCTATCGCCTGTATTTACCAACCCCCCCCCTTTTTTTCTTTTTCCAAGAAGTGGGACTATTCTGTTTTACCCTTATTCGTGAGTTCCTGACATTGTAAACATTTTGGCCAGCCCCGAAAGGCTTTCTCTGTGTAAAGAAATATAATTTCTCTGTAGGATCCATTAGTTCCACTGAAAGGCACCCAGAGGGAGCTCTTCTATTTTAAACCTGATGTAGGCAGCATGATGAGATATATGTGAAGGCCACCAGGGGCGAAATCACTCTCTTCTCTATGTTAGACTAGCTAGTATGTTGAAGACTTCAGGCCAGTCAGGAGATGAAAGTGGTTACTAAAATGGCGTTAAGAATTGCAGTGGAGCAAGCTGATCTTTTTTTTTTTTTCCTCAAAGATATTTTAAATTACAGTCACTGGTTTTCACTATTTGATTTTATTTACCTTGAGGCAGCACCCCATGTTTGGTATCCACTGCGCTTAAATCGTTTCAATTCCTAAGGTGTTTGCCTAGAGGCAGGCAGTCTCCAAACTGGAGCACTCACCACAGACTTGCTTCATGGTTGGCTGCCAAAAGCACACTCACTCTTCTCTGTCAGCATCCACTCAGCTGATGTTTCCCAGGAAGTGCTGATTTTACCTGTTTCCAAATTGGAAATGCGTAAACCATTCCGTTCTGGCAAATGGGAAACATCCATTTGCATTGGGCACAGTGGGGATGAATTGCAAGTCCCTGTGTGTCTTCTTGATGAAACATTTATTTGCTACTATGAGATTTTACCACTATCAGATTTTAATTCAAGGGCAGAACTAAAATGTGTGTGTGTGTGCGCGCGTGCGTGCGTGCGTGTGTGTGTGATGAACTCCGAGTCTGTGTGGGACATGGGAAGACAAAAAAGCAATAAGAAATTGATACTCTGATCCAACTGTATTCAATCTTAAGAAAAATGTTTTGAAAGAAAATCACTGTTTAATAAATGGGCATCTTTCTGAAGAAATATTTTTTGAATTTTGCTGTGTGTCAGAATCCTCTAGATCCTTTTAAAAATATGGTTGCCTGAGTACTACTCTTAGAGATTTTAATTCTGTAGGTTTGGCTATGGGCCAAGCATCTGTATTTTTAGCGAACTCTTCAAGGAATTCTGACGACACAGCCAGGTCGAAAATGAGGGTTACAAGACTGGCAACAGAAAACATTCATTCTCTTAAGTAAAAAACAAAAAAACAATAAACCATTGAGGTGAGGGGTTTTTATAAATAGCCAACTGTGGTTCTTTAAATAGGACGCACTCTTCCTATTGTGCCAAAATTGTCTCTTCATTTCTTTTGAAATATATGATTTTATACTTGTATGTTGCCTTTCTTCAAAGGCGCCTGAAGCACTTTATAAGCATGAAGCCCCACAACACCTCAGTGAGGTCCGTAAATAGATCTTTTGTATGCAATAAACCTGGAGTGTGGGGGAATTTCATAACTGAGTTAATCCTACTTAATAATGCAATAATGGGGCTTCAAAGTGCCTTGGACTTCTCCATACTCAGACTTCTGGAAAGTTTTCTGTACCTCATTCTTCAGTCACTGTCAAGGTTAATAAATATAAGAAGTGACATTTTAAAAAGCTAAACTAAGTGTTTTTATGTTGAAAGTTCCTTTTTGCCAACATTATATTCAGGAAGTCCAATAACCTGAAAAAGTAACTTTCCTGACATCCCCATGTTCATCAACGTTGATAATTGTCCAAATGCATCTTCACCGTGTCTACTAATACCATCCAGCGTGTGCATTTTCAATTGTCTAGGGAATGAATTTTAAGTTGCAATAAAATATTTTTTTGTTTGTTTTGCATTGGTTTGGCTGCTTTTTCTCTTAACGAGTCCTCCTTCTCTGAATTACAGTGAATTTCACTTGAATGTAAAAAAAATGATCACATGTTCACTTCAGACCCCCGAATTGGTGATTGGACCTCAGCATATTCAAAAGTCAAATTTGCTAAACTATTTTGACTATTGGCTCCCAAAAAGCTAACATGTCACTCCTACAGAATCCTTTTGAGGAAAAAGGGGACAGATTCCTCTGCAAACCTTAATGATGATCTTGTCAATCATTGGTGGAATTCTTACTATGCTCTTAGGCACATTATATTATTTATCCTTCATAATAGCTCTGTGAGGTGAGGATGCTAATCTTCATTGTATGGTACAAAACATAATTGTCATGATATGGACAAAATATATAAGCAACTTCCAAAAGCCGAATGAAAAAGTGTCTAGTGAATGCTTTGGTTTCTAACATGGCTGGGAAATTGGGCTCAGGAGGATGTGTTGCTATAGAGTCAATCCTTTAGTGAATAGAGAAGTCACGTGTATGTGAATAATTATTCAAGGCTTGCCCATTTCCTAAGAATTAGCATTTTTTAAACTTTATTTATTTATTTATTTATTTATTTATTTATTATTTATTTATTTACATGAGGGGCCGAACTCATGATCCCAGCATCAAGAGACACAGGTTCTTCCCACTGAGCCTGTCAGGTGCCCCAAGAATTAGCATTTTAAAAGCATCCTTAATAATGAAATTATACTGATTAGGACATAATCTTTCTTTTGTGACTCAAAAGACATTTCTTGATCCTCCAAGCAGCTGGAGCTGAGTTGGGGAAAGAAACTTTGTTAGGGACCCTCTTTCTTCCTTTCAGCCCTCGTGCCTCACTCTCTCTCTCTGATGAGCCTCCTAGGAGCCAGTTGGTGAACTCATTTTCTCGAGGGTGACTATGTCATCAAGAGAGAAGTTTCAGCCACCAACTTTTAAAGGCCCCATGAGGAACAATTTCCAAGAACCTGCAGCTGCAGCACTGGGAGGTCATGACCACATGGTAGGTCAGTTGTGTTGTGCTGGCTGGAAAGTCCTCTGATCTCAGATAGCCTCAACTTCTAGCAATCAATCTAAGATTATCTTAACTCAGGACGTTCTGGAAAATAAAGGAGAGCTCTGTTTTGAAGGAAAGAATGTCTCATTTTTTCTTTTACTTAGGAGTATTATTTTAAACACATAAAATACACAGTTTACATTAGCAGTGCCACACAATTTCTCCTTCATTAATAACAATCCTGGGACCTTTTGCTCTGCTGTCAGTTGTGGCTGAAGGATGCTGGTAAATAAAATGCCCCTTTGCACAATCAGTAAAGGTGATCGGAGATGTACGAATACATGGATAATATTCAGAGATACAGTATATATACTTGTTAAGGTTATGGTTTCTGGGTTCAAATCCTAGCTCAGTTCCTGTGGCTAGGTGATTGTGAACATGTCATTTAGCCTCTCAAAGCCTTATTTTCCTCATTTGTCAAACATGTCATAGGGCTGTTATGGGAATTAAATAAGATAACCCCATACACGTTACTGGCACCTGTTCAGTAAATATTAACTATTATGATTTTTGTTGTTATCATTGTTCCTTAGTGTGTGACACCTCCCTCTCAGTATCCGAAGGACGTGTCAAGTGTTCCTGGGCACAGGTGTGGGTTAAATGTTTGTGTTGAAGGGCCTTATTTAGAAGAAGAAGAATGAGCTTTCTGTTATCCCTAACTTGTACAGCTGTCACAGCTATTACCCTCCCCCAGGCATGTTCTTGTCAAAATCTTTTATCCTTAGGGATTCATGACTCAGCACATTTTTTCTGGAATTGCCATTCAGAGGCTCTGACACAAAACAAAACACAAGCTGTTCCTCCACAAATCAAATAGAACTCACTTTGTAAATTGAATTGCTATGGGAATTTGGACTTTTATTTATTTCCTTAAGAACTCATCACCCGAGCTGTTTGGAAGGCGGGCCTAAAATTAGGCAGAAAGCAAAGTGCTCTCATTTGTTTACTGAGAGCTAATTGGCCTCGGCTCAGGGCCCTTACATCCCTCTGCCTTCCCGGGACATCCTTCAGACTTACTCTTGGGAGAGTGTGATTCCAGTTCATCTGGGATTCTGTTCCTAGTAGGTCTGTCACATTAGTTGCTTCTTACTGTATGGATTCCTTGTTTTAAGGAGTCATTTACTTTTATTCTCTCTCCTTGCAAAAATTAAAAAAATATATAATTTTTATAGTTTTTTTCTAAGAGATAGTCTACAAACATTGGTAAATGGCATATTCTCAATAAAGAATAATTAACTGTGGTCAAGGTGCTGTCCTGCTGTAGGTCACATTAAAACTACAAAGTCACAGGGACATGACTGTTTTTCCTTCCTGGAAAATGCCTAATGTGCTAAGGCAAGTTGTTTTTCCTCCAGCTTAGATCTGAAAACCCCTCACCACCTACAGCTTTAGTAGCTCAAATGACTCTAGGACCATAACAACAAAGAACAGATGCGACTGGCTATATCAACCTCTAAAAGATGACAGGCCAGGCTCAACAGTCCATTTTCATATAGTCTCTATGGCTGCTGGGAGGGTGCCATTTTGAGAACTCCTGGGCAGGATCCCCTCCTGAAGGAAATTTTCCCTGAAGTTCAAGTATGAACAAGGGCTGCACTGAGACTGAGCTGCACAGTTGAGACTGCCAGTGAGAAACAGAGTCAGGATGAGCTCAGGTCCCTGGACGGAACTATAGACTGTCAGATAAAATGGGATAATATATGGGACTTTCCTCTGCTCAAGACTGGAAACAGTTCTAATTTCCAAGGGGCATTTTATTTTATTTTATTTTATTTTTTTTTTTTTTTGTTTTGTTTTGTTTTTTTTTTTTATTTTTTAATATATGAAATTTACTGTCAAATTGGTTTCCATACAACACCCAGTGCTCATCCCAAAAGGTGCCCTCCTCAATACCCATCACCCACCCTGCCCTCCCTCCCACCCCCCATCAACCCTCAGTTTGTTCTCAGTTTTTAACAGTCTCTAATGCTTTGGCTCTCTCCCACTCTAACCTCTTTTTTTTTTTTTTTTTTTTTTTTTCCTTCCCCTCCCCCATGGGTTTCTGTTATGTTTCTCAGGATCCACATAAGAGTGAAACCATATGGTATCTGTCTTTCTCTGTATGGCTTATTTCACTTAGCATCACACTCTCCAGTTCCATCCATGTTGCTACAAAAGGCCATATTTCATTTTTTCTCATTGCCACGTAGTATTCCATTGTGTATATAAACCACAATTTCTTTATCCATTCATCAGTTGATGGACATTTAGGCTCTTTCCATAATTTGGCTATTGTTGAGAGTGCCGCTATAAACATTGGGGTACAGGTGCCCCTATGCATCAGTACTCCTGTATCCCCAAGGGGCATTTTAGCAGTCACTAGCTGAGAGGCATAAGCAGGGACAAGAGCTGGGCCTGGGCTTTGTTCTCAAAGCCCTGGGAAGTGGTGTGAACCAAGGAAAGGTGACAACAGAAGCATCAAGGAACCCCAGGAGGCAGCTCTGATGGAACTGGGAATGGATGCCCCAGAGAAACCTGAGAGAAACTGTGTGCATTTGTGTGTGTGTGTGTGTGTGTGTGTGTGTGAGAGAGAGAGAGAGAGAGAGAGACAGAGACAGAGAGAGACACAGAGAGAGAGACAGAGAGTTCTAAAACTGTGGGTGTTCCAGAGAGAGAGAGAGAGAGAGAGACAGAGAGAGAGATTCTCCTATTACCTCAACCTACAACCCATTGACGCAACAGCTATGAAACATCTCAGGAAGCCCTGTTTCAGGATGTGAAGCATCCGAGTCTTTCCAGAAAATTGAAAAGCTTCAGGTTGCTTTTAGGCAAGAGGAAGCCTCCTTTCAGCTGGGCTTCATCAGGAAGCTAGAGGTAAACTTCCTTTGTGGGTTCTTGACTTTGCCTTAGGGGAACTTGCCCAACTCCACCCTCCTTGAGAAATCTTCAGGAAGGGTTGGGACTCAGTGATGGAGGAGACAGCAGTTCAGTGCTTAGTCAGCTAGAACAGTTCTGGGAGAAGGAGCATACCCCCAGGAAATCTGTGGAGAACCAAGGGTTGTTGTAACTATCTGGGGCCTGATAAGCTGAACATCAGGGATGGATGTTAACAAGAAAATAGCCCAGCACAGAGGAGAAAGCATGGGATCTGGAGTCCAACAAAGCAGGCTTGGCTTCCTAGATTCTCTAGCTACTGTCTTACTAGGTGAGTAAACTTAGTTTTATTTGTTAAATTCTCTGAGCTTCAATTTTGTTATTGGTGAACTATATTGCTGGAAGGTTTAGAAATAATAGATGCAAAATGTCCAGTGTTTCTAAAAAAAATGGAAATTATTTTTAACCTCTGCTCCCATAAAGTGAATCCCATATGGTAAAATAGTAGATACACAACATATATGGTAGATTGGATTCTAATCTCACTGGTATATGTTGTGGGCATGTTGTCAAACAATTCTGCAAATAATTTGTGTGCATAGTGGTGGTGTGGTAGGCAACAGTGTATCACTCCTAGGAGCTGTCCTAAATTCCAGAAATACAAGAATAAATAAGAAAGTCTCTTACCCTGAGAAGCTCACAGTTCAGTAGGACCAACTGATATTGAAGTAAGTATAAATGCAGAACTCACTTTTAAATATTTGCTTGTTAATTTATGTATTCATTCAACAAATTTTCATTTAGCACACACCATGTGGCAGATACACAGGTATTGAGGTAATGGTGATATGAAAGACAAATGTGGTCCTTTTGTTCACAATGATTTCTTTTTTTTTAATTTCTTTTTTTATTTTACAGAGAGGGTATGAGCAGAGGGAGAGAGAGAGAGAGAGAGAGAGAGAGAGAGAATCTCAAGCAGGCTCCATACTCAACACAGAGCCCAGTGTGGGGCTTGATCCCATAACCCTGGGATCATGACCTTAGCTGAAATCAAGAGTCAGATGATCAACCAAGTGAGCTACTCATGTGTTCCCACAATGATTTCTTAAAGCAAAAAATAGATCCCATGGTACTCTAGTATTTGTGCTTTAAGGTCAGTTCTCTCTATGAGATTGTCCTAGGGGAGGAAAAGGTATACATGTATGCTTGCTGTTATAGTAGATACTGTAGCGTGCCACCCAGATGCCCTTCAGGACCTGGGTACTCTGTCCTCCATGGGCTGGGATTGGCTGCTGAGGGCTCACAGCTGAGTCCTGCTCTGGGAACTGCCTTCAGGTGAAGGTATTATTCTACCCCCTCTAGGAAAGCTAGACTTCAGTGACTCTGGCCTCATTGGCTGATGAATGGCTTCTTTGACTCAATGGAGACAACTCCAGAGTGCCATCCCAGCTCTAGAACTTCCTGTAGGATCTCAATTTTTCCCTCTGTCCCATGCTACTTCCCCTACTTCCTTACAGGTGTTTTTCTGGAAAATACTCCCCAGTAAACTTGCTGCATGCAAACTCCATTGCATAGTTTGTTTTTTGTTTTTTTTTTTAATAAGGAAACTTGACTGAAAACACCTGTAATTTCAATACAGTGGGATAATGCCCTGCACATGGGGGCCTCAGAGACATGATTCTTGAGGGCTTGTATATACCTGGTATTCTTTCAGGTACTTCGCAACTATATATTGTCCTATTTAACTTCCAGACTCTGTCAAAGATTGGATGTCATCAGGTGAGGCTGGCTGCTTGACTATCAAAAATGGCACAAAGCTGTATTTTATCTTGGGACATTTCAGGTATGGCTCTCCTGTGGGAAGTCCAGGTACTTCATTTCTTATTCATCCATCATACATTAACCAAGCACCTAGTATGTGTTGGGCACTCTCTCAGGCACCAAATATGTAACTGTGTATAAGATAGACAAGGTTCCTGTCCTCCTGGAGCTTGTTGGGGCCTGAAGCTAGTTGCAACAGAAGCCTCAGCTCCTATGGGAAGCTCTGGAGCTGGGATGGCCCTTCAGCGTTGTCACAATTGAGTTGTTACCTCTGACTCATGCTAAAATTCCCAAAAGAATGAATATAGAAGCCAAAATGCCAATTATTTTGATTTATATGAGCAATACAATAGCCAGGAGTACCTGACTTTCCAGTTCACCTGGTCATATCCCTTTCCTTGTAGGTAAGGTCACAGGAAGCCAAATACCACTAATTGGAAGGTGTTTGAGGTTCCTGGGATGAGGCTGTGGTGGCTCACTCAGTGGTATGAGTTTTTAACAGCATCATGAGAAGACAGCTTCATTCAAACTTTGCCACTCTAAGGAACTGCCTCTAGACAGTGCATAGTTGGGCACAGACAATATTTGCCCCCATGGCAATCCTCATACAAATGCACTGTGGCTGACCACAGTGACCCTGTTCTCTCCCCAATATGTTACTAAATTTAATCAGGCTACAGCTACATGCTACTGGTCAGAGCCACTGGCAAACGTCTGCTCAGAGGCTTGCTGCAAATGACATTGCTCAGAAGGCAGTCTACATGGGCAGGTTTTTGCTGAGGGAGTCACCATCACCATGAGACAGATGAGGAAACCAAGGAATCAAACACACTAAGCAATATGCTCAAGGTGACCCAGCCAGTGTCTCAGGCCCAGGCCCAGATCCTGTCTATTTATGGAGATGGGGAAGTGACTGTGCATATGGAAATTATCCGATCCAACCCCATGACCTCACAGAAGAAAACACTGTGGGCCAGGGTCCAGAACAGAGCTCTTCTGCATCACTATTTAAACCCAGAAATTCATGACACCACTCCTGTCCCTTTAGAACATTCATTTCATATGTAACCAGAACTTTATTATTAGCAAGAACCTTCTTTTTTTTCTACCAATGGGGTAGGCACTAGAAACGTGTGGGGCTACTGAGTACTTGAACTGTGATTTGTCTGAATTGAGATGTGTTTTAAGTATAAAATACACAGTATACTGGATTTCAGCCTTAGTACAAAGAAAGTAAAATAACTGAATAATTTTAAATATTGATTATATATTTAATGATTATTTTATGATTAGATGATAATAGGGATATATTAGGTTAAATATATTAATGAAATTAACTTTCTCTGTTTCTTTTACTTTTTTAATGTGGCTATAAGAAAATTTAAGATTATATATCATATTATATATTTATTGGGCAGTGCAATTGTAGATATTGCTATCCAAAAACACATTTAAACATTTTTACACACATTATACTTAGTTGATATAAATCTTGAGTCTCTTTTAAAGATTTTCTTTTGATTTATTTGTTGAAAAAAATCAGATTATTTGTCCTGCAGAGTTATTCTGGTTTATTACAACCACCTGGTATCATTTAATATATTTACCCTGTATTACCTGGAAAGTAGTAGTTATATCTAGAGCTTGATCACATTTAGGTTTTATTGTTTTGGAAAGAAAAAGTAATTGGTGGATGTGTAATTCCATCAAGACACACTAGATGTCTGGTTGTCTTTCTTTCTTTCTTTTTTTTGGTGTTAAGATTGAGCAGGGTGATTATCCATTATAAATTTCCCCATGTTTTCTTCATTTAATGACTTTTGTAGCTAGTTATTAGCATTACCTATGTCCATTAGTACTTAGAGGTTGCAAATGGTGATATTCTAATTCCATCATTCCTTCACTCATTAACTGACCTACTTCTATAAAGACAAGGTTCCTCTTGTCAACTATCACTTTCCCCAAGGAATAGTGGATACAAGAAGAGCAAGATACTTATTTTACTGTTTTAATTCTTTCTCTTTATTAGTTTCAGAAAAATAAGTTGTTTTTTTTCTGGCATCCCCCAAATGTCACCAATGAGTCCCCTCCCTGCTTTGGGAGAATATATCATTATGAACTTATGGATTTTAAATTTTGGGGTGTCAGGGGGAGGTTTCAGCAATTACAGAGGTTTTTTGATGCCTAGATTTTCCCATCAAGTTGACAAGCACTAACAACACAAGCTCAGTAGTCTTTGCCAGTTTCTTTACCCTCTGATATGACAAAATGTTTTAGGCTCACTCATACATTTTCTTTTTTAAAAAAATTTTTTTTAACGTTTATTTATTTTTGAGACAGAGAGAGACAGAGCATGAACAGGGGAGGGACAGAGAGAGAGGGAGACACAGAATCGGAAGCAGGCTCCAGGCTCTGAGCTGTCAGCCCAGAGCCCGACGCAGGGCTCAAACTCATGGACCGCGAGATCGTGACCTGAGCTGAAGTCGGACGCCCAACCGACTGAGCCACCCAGGCGCCCCACACTCATACATTTTCTACCCCAGATCTGGAATTAGCCATTCCTCCAAGGACAGCAAGGGGATGGTTTTTAGACCACAATCTGGGCACTTGGGATTCTCATCGCTAGTGGGTTGGGGATTGTTTCTACAAAATAGATATTTTTTTGTTTTTTCAACAGAAATGGATCATGTGTTAATACTGATAATTCTAATTTAAATTGAGGATCACTTTTTTTTTTTACCTAACTTCATTGATTTTATACTTAAATTCTTTTCTTTGATGTTGACAACCCTGATTTTCTAATGATAGTATTTGCTCTATCCTATCATGTGTATAACATTTTCAAAATAATGATGTTACTATTATTACTAGTAACATGATTACTGAAACACTTTAAAATTGCTTTTCAGTTCATTTCATCCTAAAGTAACCTATTCAAGATGTGTGCTCAGATTATTATATTTTAGTCCTTTGAAATAGTTCCTCAGGGTGCCTGGGTGGCTCAGTTGGTTAAGTGTCCAACTTTGGCTCAGGTCATGATCTCACGGTTTGTGAGTTCGAGCCCCATGAGGGGCTCTGTGCTGACAGTTCAGAGCCTGGAGCTTGCTTAAGATTCTGTGTCTCCCTTTCTCTCTCTGCCCCTCTCCAGCTTGTGCGCTCTCTCTCAAAAATAAATAAATGTTAAAAAAAAAAAGAAAGAAATAGTTCCTCTCTGTGTGAAGTCACCAACTTGCTACTCAGTTGGGTTTATTTCTGCCATTCTAATTTGCATCCTTCCTATTATGAGTGAGGTTAAACATCTTTTCATGTATTTAAGGGATATTTAAATTTCTTTTTTGTAAACTGTTTTTCTATAGGGTATTGGTGTTTTTATTCTCTATTTTTTAGAAACTCTTTATATATTAGGGATTTTTGCCCTTTGTACTATAAGTTTAAAGTGATTTTTCCCAGTTTGTCATTTGCCTTTGTACTTTATGATATCTTTTGTCCTGTTGAAAGTTTTTTATGTTTGTATTTGACAGATTTTTTTATTGAATGTTTTCAAATTGATTTTTAAAATTTTTTAGATGTTTATTTATTTTTGAAAGAGACAGAAAGACAAAGCATGAGCAGGGGAGGGGCAGAGAGAGAGAGGGAGACACAGAATTTGAAGAAGGCCCCAGGCTCCGAGCTGTCAGCACAGAACCCGATACAGGGCTCAAACTCATAAACTGCGATCATGACCTTAACTGAAATTGGACACCTTACCATCTAAACCACCCAGGTGCCCCAAACTTATTTTAAATACAAATTTGTACATTTTAGATATTAGTTATGTGCATGCTTTTAAACATGTATTAACTTCTTATAATTATAATATAAAGTTTTATGTTATGGAGTGAACTTAATGAATACTTTGATTTGTGAGTTTTGTGTCATGCTTAGGAAGGCTTTCACAACTCCAAGAGGATAGAAAAATGCATCAGGATGTTTTTGGCTATAAGCTATAGAATATCAAACTAAAAGTTGTGAGTATATTAAGAATATTTATTATTTTGCATAGCAAAAAATCTGGAGGTATGAAAATCCCAGCATTCATTAATTTTGTGGCTCGAGAATGTCATCAAAAACACAGAATCTTTTTACCATTTTGTTTCCCAATCATAACAGTTGACCTTTCAGGCTGGCTTCAGAGGGTCGCCCCTGTTTCAAGTATCACATTCAAACAACTACAGATGTAGGCATTGGAGGTCCCTCCTCACACTTCAGGTTTTGAGAATACGGAAAATACTTCTCAGAAGTCCCAGGGTGAGTCTCAAGTCTGAACAGTCTCTTACGCTCATTTCCAATGCAATGACTGGCCTTGGAGCTCAAATCTGTAGGAGTGACTAATGAAGATTTAACCCTGGGACTTGGGAAGGGCCTGAAGCAAATGATCACAACATATCTGAGCATCCTCTGGATTTTGTGAGCAAGAGAGAAAGAAGAAATCACTAGTGTGTAATTTTGCAGTTTCTTTTCTTTTTTTTACACATAAATCTTTGATCTACCTAAAATTTATGTTGATGTAAGCAATGAGCTAGGGATCAAGCTTATTATTTTTTCCTAAATAACTAGCTATTAGGACAGCTAGGACAGCTAAATAACTGTCCTATTTATTAAATAATATATCTTTTTAATCAGCTCTCTTATGAGAGTTCCTAAAAGGAAACACTGAGGAAAAAAATCTGCTGATCTCATGGGAATTTTTGATCAAGTCTTTAAAGTTCATGATCTCATGTAAACTCCTGCGAGGTGGCACTTTGAAATTGGATTGCTCACACCTACCAAGTCCACATGTGAGAGCCTGAGATGTGATTTCTCTTTCCATCTGAAGCCTAGACAACACTATGGAATACAACTTAAAAATCATGAATCTAATGCTGAGAAGTCGTGAGAAATGCTAGCAGTTTTTTTTGTGTGTTGAAAATTGAATGCTTAAATATACTTGTGTCTTATTTGTTATAAAAATAACCAAATGCCAACTATCTTCCAGGCACATAGTATCCTTTAGAAGCATAGATTTTAAGTAAGGATGAGAGACAAAAGCAAATATCTTGTGTGTAAATATGTGTGTATATGTATATGTGTACATACGTGTAGGTGCATATGTGTACACATGTGTAGGTACATGTGGTACACATGCGCACACATGTGTGTGTCTACCTGCATATGTGTGTATGTGTGTGTGTGCACATGTACATATATGCATGCATACAATGGATGAAAGGCAGTTAAGAGGGATGCAAGTGCCAGGGTATGAGGAGTTTTTAAAATGATTGTTTGGGTTGCCTGGGTGGCTCAGTCGGTCAAGCATCTAGCTCTTGATCTTGGCTCAGGTCATGATCTTGCAAGTTTGTGAGTTTGAGCCCCACATAGGCTCTGCACTGACAATGCAAACCTGCTTGGGATTCTCTGTCTCCTCTCTCTCTGCCACTCCCCCACTTGTGCTTGCTCACTCTCTCTCAAAAATAAATAAACTTTAAAATATGATTGTTGGAAAGTATTCCCTGATTAGGTGACTTGTGAATAGAGTCATAGTGAGAACAAGAGAGGGAGCTATGTGGCTAAGAGAAATCAGTCCAGGCAGGGAACAAAGTGCCAAGACCTTTAGGCAGGAGTGTGCTTGGCACTGGTGGATGGAGTAGAGTGTGTGAGAACATGAGACCAGAAAGCAGAGAGTGAAGGTGCTTATAGGCTTTCATATGGGACTTTATATGCCATTGCAAGGATGTTGGCTCTTCTCTAAATGAGGTTGACAGCACCTAGTGATGAGGCAGAGAGAAGGAGAGAGGATGAGGGAGGGAGGGAGGAAGGAAGGAAGGAACAAAGGGAAGAAGGAGGAAAGAAAGGAAGGAGTGAAGGAAAGAAGGAGTGTAGCAAGGAAGGGATATCTGATTAATGTTTTAAGAGGATTATTCTGGGTTTTGTGTTGAGCATGGACTATAGGAAGACTAGAGGAACAGCAGAGAGACAAGGCAGGAAGCTATTGTAGTAATTTAGTTGGGAAATGAGGGTGACCTGGAACTGATCAAGGGTGGTGACAAGTAACCATACTCTGGATATACTTTGAAGGTAGAGCAGGAAGATCTGTTGACAGGTTTGACATGGGGAATTAAAGAGAGAGGCAGGGATGATTCCAAGGTTTTTGATTTCAGCAACTGAAAGGATGGATTTGCCATTTGCTGAAATCAGCGAAATTTTGCAGGTTGTAAGATCAAAGTTCTGCTACGGAATGTTGTTTGAGATATCTATTCCACATCCAAGTGGACATATTGGGCAGATGGTTGATACACAGGAATGGAGTTCAAGGTCGCTGTCCATGCATTTAGGAATTATCAGTCCTATAGAAAGTAAAACCTCAAGTCTGGTGAGATCACTAGGAAGTCATTGTAGAGAGAGAGAAAAGAAGAGGAGCAGAGACTGGGTCTGGGCATTCCATCATTTAGGAATTTGGAAGATAAGATGGAACCAAGAAAAAAGGCCAAAAAGGAACAAGCAAGTGAATAAATAGGAGGAAAAAGAATGGCATCTCTGAAGCCCAGTGGAGAAAGTGATTCAGGAAAGAAGGACAGTCACCTGTGCTAACTGATGGTAACAGGTAAGGGGAGGTAACAAGTAAGGGGAGGGCCACAAATGTTATCGTCTTTCCCAGTGTGGACACCATCTGGTGATCTTGATAAGTGGTCTGGAGGAGCAGTCAGTACATGAGTGTCTTGCTCAAGTGGTTCAACAGGGAATGGGGAAACATGAGGGGGATCAGGAATGCAAATCACTCCTGAGGAGTTTTATTCTTATGTGTGATGAAAATATTGTTAACTGTGTTGACTGACTTGGGACGGTGCTAATTAGCCCCAAATCATTATTTATGTTACTATGGGAAGTTTAAATACAGGGACAATTGGTTTTGCTTTGTCTCCTGGCCAAAAATGAAATACTGACTTTGATTATCTAGGATAATCACCCCTGAGGATGGCCTGAGAGAGTGTGGACAGATCACTACAAACTCATCCACAGTCCTGGAAAAACAACTTGAAATGTTTGTCTAACAGATGATCCCTGGCTTTATTTCCTATAAAAGTTATTTCTACTGCATTGAGCAAATTGGGACAAGCCATTCCCATTGGGCCTGTGGGGTGGCAGGTGCTATAGGTGAGTGTGGAACAGAATAACCCCCTTTTGATTCTACAGCACTGCTTGGCTTACAAAGTGATTTTTATCCACTATCTCATCTGATCCTCATAACAACCATATGCTGTAGGCCAGACAATGATGCTATCACCATTTTACAGAGGAGGAAACTGAGGATTCCATTGGCTGAGGGACTGCTTCAGGGGATAGCGCTGGGATGGACATATAAAACTTCTGACCACCTATCTCCTATTCAGTTAGATTCTGCTGCTAACTCAGCCCTACCGCACTTGGCTCCAGTGAGCAGCAGCTGGTCTGCTGCCCTGGGTCATGTCTTCCTGGTAACAGGAAGGGAAAGAAGGATGGCATGTAGCCCTCATCATGGTACTTCTACAGCCAGAAGCGCCCAGCCCCACCTCAGTTTCTGGAAGTTGACTCTGGCCTGACTTCTGCTCTCCTCTCTTGGGCCCTTTTGGACTGTCTGTTTTTCACAGGTTGTGACTCAGTTTGATGGGAGGTGACAAGCCTAGAAGATTGTGCTGGATGGCCTCCACTTCTATTAAAATCAAATGCAGCTCCTTTTAAAACCAAGAGATTAAAGCATTAGATGAAATGACAGGTGTGCCTTCATTTTATGTTCTTGAAATTATATAACTTCTCTTCCATTTCCAAGAATGTTCCAGAACTAATTTTAGAAAGTGTGGTCCACATACTAATGTTCTTAGTCAAAACAAATGAAATATATCTATATGTTATGCTTGGATGGGAGGGCATTAAAGGGGAAATTTGGAACCGAGGTGGCAGAATTGAGGAAGCTGAGTTTTGTCTGAAAGCTGATTGGTCCTCCTTTGAGATGTTGTAATTGCTTTAAAAAGGTGTCAAGGTGAAATTGCTAGTATCCTCAAGCAGCAAACACATGAGTGTCTGAACATCTGCAGAATGGGGGGCACTGGCCTGAGTACTGATTACACAGTAAAGAACATTCACATACAACAGGTTTAACTTCTAGTTTTCTAGTTCTAGACACTTCATGGAATTACTTAGGACATCCTGAACTCAGGAGGGAGAGTGAACAGATAGAAAATCCCCCACTAATCACAACTGCCACTGTAGCCCTGAGGGCCAAGTATCATAAGACAATCTACGTGAAGGAAAGGCAAAAAGACCAGAAGGAAAATAAGGTGGTGAAGCCACACATAGTCTAAGAGAGGTCTTCCTCCAGTCCAGCAATAAATTTGTATCCAGAAAAGCGTGTGTATGTATATGTGTGTGTGTGTGTGTGTGCGTGCGCGCGCATGCACATGGGATGGGGTGGGGGGAGGTGGAAGAGAAGGGTAAGAGAACTGCATGTGCTAGGGAGACCTTAAATCAAACAGGCTGCTTTGAAAGTACTAAACATGAATCCAGTTAACAGGCATAAATGCCTAAGTGCTGATGCATAGGGGCACTTGTATTACAATGTTTATAGCAGAACTTTCCACAATAGCCAAATTATGGAAAGAGCCTAAATGTCCATCAAATGATGAATGTATAAAGAAATTGTGGTTTATATACATAATGGAATACTACGTGGCAATGAGAAAGAATGAAATATGGCCTTTTGTAGCGATGTGGATGGAACTGGAGAGTGTTATGCTAAGTGAAATAAGTCATACAGAGAAAGACAGATACCATTTGTTTTCACTCTTATGTGGATCCTGAGAAACTTAACAGAAGACCATGGGGGAGGGGAAGGGGAAAAAAAAGTTAGAGAGGGAGGGAGCCAAACCATAAGAGAATCTTAAAAACTGAGAACAATCTGAGGGTTGATAGGGGGTGGGAGGGAGGGGAAAGTGGGTGATGGCCATTGAAGAGGGCACCTGTTGGGATGAGCACTGAATGTTGCATGGAAACCAATTTGACAATAAATTTCATATTAAAAAAAAAGGAAAAAAAATGCCTAAGTGCTGATATAGCACTCTCACATACTCACCATGACAGATATTCATAAATAATTTGGCAACATCCATCAAAATTAAAATGTATGTACTCTTTGATCCAGCAATTTCCCTATTAACAATTTATCCTCGTCTTGTAGATGTGTGCAAAAATGTACACAAATGCTCATTGCTGTATTGTTTGTAAGAGCAAAGCAGGAAACTACCTCAGTGTCTAAGAAGGGAACTTAATTACATTATATTATATTGATATAGTGAGTTACCCTGCAGCCAATAAAGACAATAACCGACTGAGATGGAATGTGTTTCAGAACACATTAAGTGTGGGGATAAGGGTGTGTGTCTGTGTGTGTGGTATGTATATATTGTATATGTGTTAGGATCCCATCAAGGAACAGAATTTGTCCCAGATGGGCAAATGAATGGGTCATGTACCGAAGTGTGGTCAGAGGCATTTAGACACTAGTACCAGTGGGAAATCACTACCATCCTACAGTGGAAACTGAGGTTCTCCACCCAGGTCTCCTTTTTAGGGCTGATGCACCCATTCACAGAGACTGAAAATATCAGCGGTTGTTGTCTTACAAATGGTCCTTCACTTGGCTGCCCTCACCCTCTATATGGGATGGGTTCATTCAGGTTATATTCCCTCTTGGGAGTGGCCATGGCCAATGACTATCTGACATACGGACATGAAAGCCCAGCCTCTCTTCCAATTTGGAACAATTCTGGAGGGCCATCCCAGCTCCAGAGCTCTTTGTAGCATCATCTGGGATCTCATTGAACTGCATTTCATGTTAGCTTCTCCTAGCCATTCCTGCTTTCCTCCTTTCCTTATAGGTGTGTATCCAAAGAGCATTCCTCAATAAGCCATCTGCATTCATCTCTCCATCTCAGTGTGTTTCCAGGAAACCTAGTCGAAGGTACATCTCTAGACCTGAAGAGGCTGAAGGTGCTGGAGCCTGGAGTAGGGGCTGCACACAGGAGCTGTAGGTGTTGAAGAGTGCAGCTACCACCAGAGATATGGGGCCAAAGCAGAGGAAGAAGAGATACCCAAACTTCTCTCCCACCCTCCAACCCCTTCCATTGTTTCTCACTGGATAAACCCAGTTGGAAACCAGTCAGCAAGGGAATCTAGGTAATGAGGTATACAGGGACCACCTCTTGGTGGGCAAAGAATAGGACAAAAAATAGGGAATGGGAGTACCAAATGGGGAATAAGTGACACAGTATCTTCCACTTATATAAATGGGAGGAATATATACATATATGCACAAATAATATACATTTGCTTATGCATAGAACATTTATGGAATGATTTAGAATAAAACCTGTGGTTGCTTCTGGTTAGGGAAACTGTGCCCTTCATTCTCTTTTGACCATTTGAATATTTTTTATATGTGCATATGCATTTAATATTGTGTTTGAAAAAAAATGTTGACATGAAAATACTGTGCTTCTAGGTAGGGACTTAAGGAGAGAGGTTAGACGGGATGATAGATTCTTTCACTTATGGTTGGTACTAAATGCTTCACCTTGTGCCACATAAATGCAAAGAGGAAAGGTTCCTGCCCTCCAGGAGTTTACAGGTTAGTGTGGTGTAGACAATGACAATAATGCAATGGGGCAGTGGTATCATGGAGGCAGATTGCAAAGTATAATGTACCAGAGAAGAATATTGGTCTACAGCTCTTAGCAAGTCTTCAGCTTCTAGGAGACAGAGTCAAAATGGCGGGTGAAATAATGAGTAAAAGTTTCATCACATTTGGCCTGTAGAACTCATTAAGGATAATGGAAAGATAATGGGTAAATAATGGCAAGAGAAGGAAGGACCTCGCATACTATTATCAGGAGTTTGGGTATTGGACATCCAGGGAAGACAGTTGTTTTCTTCATTGAGGTAAAATGAAGTATACAAAGTGATGAGTTCTGCTAAATGTATGCATCTGTGTCATTACTAGCCCAATCAACATTTCTAGTACCCTAGAAATATCCCTGAGGCTTCACTCCACTCGATTTCCACTACCCAGAGAAAACCACTGTTCTAATTTCTATCAGCGAATTCGTTTTTAAATTTTTTTAATGTTTATTTATTTTTTTAGAGAGAGAGAGACAGAGCATGAGCAGGAGAGGGGCAGAGAGAGAGGGAGACACAGAATGCAAAGCAGGCTCCAGGCTCTGACCTGTCAGCACACAGCCCAACGTGGAGTTTGGACTCACAAACCTGAGATCATGACCTGAGCTGCAGTCAAATGCTTAACCGACCGAGCCACCCAGGTGCTCCCCATGAGCAAATATTAATTTTGCCTGTTTATGAATTTCATATAAGGAATCATTTAGGATCCACTCTTTTGTATCTGACTTCATTTGCTTAACATTATGTTTTTGGGATTAAGTCATGTTAACTTGGCCAGAAAAATTATAGGATGCCCAGCTAAATTTGAACTTCAGAAGAACAAGTAATTTTTAACAAAAGTGTGCCCCATGCAATATTTGTATTTTTGTTTGCTAAATCTGGTAACTTTGATCCATTTTTGTTTTTAATAGTTCTTTTTTTTAATGCTGAGTAGTACTCAGTAGTATGAATGTAGCACAGTTTGGTGATATTTAGGTTGTTTTTTGTTATTATGGATAAAGCCCTTATGGGTATTCTTGTACAAGTCTTTTGGAGAGTACATGTTTTTATTTCTCTTGGGAGAAATACCTAGAAGTAGAATAGCTGGGTTGTGAGGTGGAAATGCATTTTTTTTGTTATAAGAAACTCCCAGGTTTTCATTTTGCATTCCATGGAAGAATTTTGAGCAGTGGAGTGATGGATGTTGGGCACCACAGAGCCTCAGCAGGGGCTGAGTGGCCAGGGCAGTGGGGACACAGGAAGGGCGGGGGACTCAGACAGTGTTATCATCCCACTGCTATGGAAGGATTGCAGCATTTTAAAAGTGATATGGTTGTGCCAGTGCCTTGCTCCTAGAGCAGCAATATCCAATATAAAAATAATGTGAGCCACGTATACAGTTTATCTTTTTTTTACAAAATGTTCATTTATTTATTTTTGAGAGGGAGAGCAGGAGTGAGCAAGTGAATGGGGGAGGGGCAGAGATAGAGGGAGACCTAGAATCCCAAGCAGCCTCTGTGTGCTGTCAGCACGCAGCCCAACAAACCATGAGATTACGACCTGAGCTTAACTCAAGAGTCAAACGCTTAACCGACTGAGCCACCCAGGCGCCCCCACATATATAGTTAAAACATTTCTAGGAACCAAATAAAAAAGTAAAAAGAAACAGGGGAAACTGATTTTAATATTTTATGTCACTCAGTAGATCCAAAATGTTATCTTTTCAACATATAATCACTTTATAAAGCCATTAATGAGACTGATTACATTTTTTGGAAATCCCTTGTGTATTTTCAACTTCAGCCCATCTTTCTTCAGGAAGTACCTAACAGCCACAAGTGGACAATGCAGTTCTAGAAAGACTGTGGGGATGGTTTTCTCTCTCTCTCTCTGCTCCCTGGCTTTGTGGGGAGGTGAATAGCTGTTTACAATTCCCTCAGGATCTTCCTGGGGTTTCCTTCACTGCTTAGCTCACCTGCAAACACACATCATCCTCAATAGCTATGGAATTTACAACACAGACTTGGTGGCTTTTTCAGCTCTGAGCTCAATTATATTAATTACCTGGCCCATTGTTTAGTGCTGGCTTCATTACCAAACCAAAACGTAACTTAATCACTCTTTAAGCTCTTTTGAATTTTCAGACCTGTTTTACCAGCAGCTTCGAGCTCCTGAACCTTGGGCATCTGTGGGTTTACAAGAAGTAAGTAGGAATTCACTGTACACTGAGGCCTTCCTTGCAGGGGCCTTCCTAGGCCTGTGTTTTTCTTTCTTATGCAGCCACCCGAGATAAAGGATCTTTGCCTTCTCTTTTTGCCTCCTCACAGCTGGCACTACGGGCCAGCTTGAGAATCATTTCCTGTGCTTTAGCCCCACCGTGTGGTTTAGAAGAAAAAGTCCAGAAGTAGGCTGCATCCATCTTGAGATCATGAGCATAATTATCAGCCTGGAAAGGCCATCTGGCATTTGCTGTCTTCTTCAGGCCGAGAGGAAATGAGATTTGTTGCTGGATATGGAATGTCTCCCACAGGCTAAACTGCCTGCTAAGAAATCAGGCGGTGTAGTGGTTCCAGTGTGAACTAAGCAAAGAGTCATGCAGAAACACAAATCCAGGCAGCTACTGTTCTATTATTTAAATTGTATTGTGTCTACATTTCACAGATGACTTGGCTCAGCCAGAGAGCTTGGCACCTCTGTCAGCTGTTGCTGTAAAATGTTGAGTTAATGCCTTCAGTTACTCCAAGTTAGGAATTAGCTTCTGGCCATCAGTGATATACCCTGGAAATTGCACTCACTTCATGGATCTGCAACCCAACCCTCAGCTGAATTTCATCAATAGACATGTTGGCTTGGCCAGCATAGGGTGAAAACAAGTGACAACTGATAGATGGGGCAGAAGTTTTACTGATACCCATAACCTCACTTGCCTCCCTATTATCTTGCACCCATACTCCTTAATCCCTTTATCAGCTGCTTCTGTTGGAAAGGTGCATGAGTTTGTAATTTCCTTACTGGTTCAGAGAGGCTGTTTGATTTGCTTGCAGCCACACCATTAGTCACTGGCAGAACTTTATTGATTAACTTACCATGTTTAATGATTGCTTCATCCCACAAATTTCCTATTAAAAATAAGTCATCAGATTTTTGCAGAGACATGTTTCTACTCAGAGTGATGGATAGAGTCAATATCCTAAGGCTTCCAGTCTCCCAACATCAGAAGCTTAGCTTAATTGTGGTAATTATTTCATAATGTGTATGCATATCAAATCATCACATTACATCTTAAATATATATAATTTGGAATTTGTCAATTATATCTCAATAAAGCTGGGGAGGGGACAGAAACCTTAGGGACCCTGTTTATTGTCAATAATCCATATCCAATTATGAATCCAACAATTCATATTTATTAGCTGTGTAGCTTGGGCAGAATGTTTATTGATCATATTTCTGTGACTCATTTTCCCCTTCTGATTCACTAAATTGATAACATATAAAGGTCTTAAACAGGGCCTGCCACCCACTGAGTATTCAGTGATGACAGTAATCAGACCTGGGACTAAGTCATAGTATAAGATGACTCTGAAAGTGAGTGCCTCCCTGGCCTTCCTGATGATGATGATGATGAAGCTAGTACGTATATGGTCTTTGCCTTATTCATTTTGGACTACTATACCAAAGTGCCATAGTCTGAGTGAGTGGCTTATAAACACAGAAATCTATTTCTCATGGTTCTGGAGGCTGGAAGTCCAGGATCAGGGTGCCAGCACGCTTGGGTTCCAATGAGGACCATCTGGTTTGCAGATGGCTGACTTCTTGTTGTATCCTCTCCTGGCAGAGAGCAGAGAGCAGAGAGGGAAAGCTGGCTTTTCTTCCTCTTCTCATATAGACTCTAATCTTATCATGGAGGCTCCACTCTCATGACCTAATCATTCCCCAAAGACTGCACCTCCTAATGCCCTCACACTGGGGTTAGGATTTAACATATGAATTTTGGGCAGGTGGAGGGGGACACAAACATTCAGCCCATAACAGCATTATTCAGAGTGTTAATGTTGTTGTGTCCAAAATGGACCTAGAAAACATTCTGAGGAGCAGCTGGACAGTCCTGATCCCATCATCTCTGTTCTTACCTTCTGAGATTTCACCCTAAGGACTTCATTCCTAAGGTAAGCATGAGAAGACTTCAGGAGAACAACATATTAAGCTCTTATCCTGTCTTAACATTTTCCCAGGATTTAGCTGAAAGGATGTTTTAACAAGGACTACTGGGGAGAAAAACAGTGCAAAAGACTCAAATAGATAGATAGGATTGGAACAGAGAGCAGAGAGGGCAAAAAGGGGTAGAGTGCAGGGTCCTGGGCACAAGCTTCTCCAATTCCTGATGTCTGGCTGAGCACTGCTTTGCTGACCCTATCCTGTCTGACGGGTGAGTTGGGGGTCCCATGACCCCGGGTGGAAATCCTTCCAAGTTAAGAAATGCACATCTGCCTATAGGATTCCAACTACCTATTCCAACAAGGGCAAGGGACAATGGTGGTAATTAACAGGGCCACAAAACATATATGGCCTTCCCTTACCCCTAACCAAACAGGGTCAGAAGGCACTTACAATTCCAGATACTAAATAAAAATAGAAATAGCTCCTGACTTTGAGTGCCCCTGAGTCAGGCAACACCATGGACTCTTGCTCTTGGCTCACTTTAATTTTTTGCTAAAGCATATGGACTGCCAAACCAGTCATAACTGTGTCTGTGGGAGGGATGTAAGTGGCACAGGAAAAGAGCCTCAGAACTAAAAATTCCTTCCCACCAGGTGGCCTCAGCACCTATAGTTCCTGTGTGATTTCTCCTTTGGGTGAAGGCAGTGGAAATCCTTAATTCTTCTATGGGAGTAGATTTAAGCTTTTATCTGCCACTTTAACCTTAGGATAAAAGTACATTACATGGACTTTGTGGAAGGTGAGTTTTGATGGGTAAGTAGTATGCACCTAGAAGGAAAGTGACAAAATGTAATATTGCAGAGGGTAGGAAACTCCTTCTCATCTGATACATATGAAATATTTGTAATTATATAGATAGTGACATACAGATAGAGAATAGATGACAAGTCTATGAGCAGAAAGCATAGCTACATGGCCGACAAACTGAAGACTGAGAGTATTTGCCCAGCATTTATTTGGCTTGGGTTACCAGGCAGCAACAAAGCTCCTCTGCTGCTCCTTGCAGTTATGAAGAAGTTTAGTGCTTGAGATGCCTTTCCCATAGCTGGATCCTAAGGGCATGTTCATCTTTGGTGAAGGGCAGACTTGGAACCAGTGTTGGCAATAGGTCACAGATGAAATCATTGGAAAATAAATCCTAGTTTGGGAAGAGACCAAAGTTATGTGAAGAGCTGAGCATCATGCCACATGTTTGTAGGTAGCTAGGTGGAACTTGTCATGGAAGCAGTCTCTGGGTCTCCTTTGAATTCAAGGGCCTAGAAACAACCAGAAGAACCAGGGAGTTGAAATTTCTATCTTCATAGGAGATAGAGTGGGGTTCAAACCTTCACTCCTTGCTTTCTTAGGTGTATGAATAAGATATATGGATGATATTTACTATCTCATGTAACAGGGACTGGGATCCAGGGTAGTTCCAAGGCTACTAAGGCAGCTCAAGTGATTCTACCAGATACTCAATTCTGTCTATCTTTCTGCTCTTGCCATCATCACTGTGCTGGCTTTTGTCTTTAGAAATATTCTCTTATGGTAGCAAGGTGGCTGCCATAACTCCAGGTATTAACTCACATTATTATAAGTAAAAGGAGAAAAAGGGGAGAGGGGCAGTTTCTTCTTGTGTACTTCTATTTATGAGGCAGGAAAACTTATCTCAGAAGCCCCTTAAAGATTCCCTGAGTATCACTGGGCTGGATAGGTCACATGCCCAATCCTTAGCTGTGACATTTTTAGCCTATAGAATGGATGGCAGACTCTATTAGCAGGGACAAAGTGGGGGTAATGTGGTCAGATAGGCAACTAGATGTCTGAAGCACAGGGCAAGAATCTTAATATCTCTATCCCCAGTTTCTTCATCCATAAATTGGTATTTTAGAATTATGTTCTTCTATACACAGAGTGTGTTCCCCCAAAATTCATATGTTGAAACTTAAACCCCAATGTGATGGTATTAGGAGGTGGGGCCTTTGCAGGTGATTAGGTCATGAGGACAGAGCCCTTATGAGCGGTATGCCTGCCCTTACAGAAGAAGCCCCAGAGAGCTCCCTTGTTCCTTCCACTATTAGAGCACAGTGAGAATTCAGCAGTCTGCAGCTTGGAAGAGGGCCTTCACCAGAAACCAACCACACCAGCATTCTGCTCTCAGACTTCCAGCTTCCAGAACTGAGAAATAAATTTCTGTTGTTTATAAGATATTCAGACTATGGTATTTGGTTGTAGCAACCTAAGCTATGTCGCTAGCAGGATGCCTGGTATACAAGATGAATTCAATAAAACTGTGTTATTGCCTTTCCAGGATCCAAAGTTCAAGAATTTCAGGAGCATGTTGTCCCAACTGTCATGTGTTCTTGGGTCATGGGGGATGGACAGAACAACAGATGGGGACAAGTGAACTTGACTTAGATAGGGTTGGTTCCTTCCTACTAGACCTCACAGAGGAGCCTGACAGGTCAGTGATGAGGAAGAGGGAAGTGGAGAGAGTAAACTTCACAAGGGGAAAAAAAACCCAGCTTTTAAATGCTTCCTACTAATATGTACAAATCACTTAAGAGTGCGCTTATTTCCAAGATCTATTTCATGATCCCACTTAGGAAGTTGATGATCCATCCCAACTGCCCTTACGTGAGTGTCATTTCAAGTAGTGTTATAAAACAGAGAAGCATCAGGCACTATTTCTTGAAGACATGACTAGGGTAACCTCCCCCATGCTGAACAGCATGGTGCAGATGTGGACACTTGTACCTTCATGTATGGTCATCATGGCAGGAAGCTTACAGGGACCATTGATGTGGCATCCTGAGAATCTACAAGTGACTGGGACAGTTGTGATGCTCAGAGGGGGATGAACCCTTAATGTATAAAGAAGAAAAGAGCAAAATCTCATTTTGGAAACCATAATGAAAATATTGATCCAAGTAGGCATGACCAACAAGTTAAAAATCACTAGTCAGATGGTTGAAGGATGACTGAACATCCCTATAGTGCCAGGGTATACCACATAGTCACGCACTCAGATGCAAAGTGAACACTTTCCAGCACAATGTGGTATGAGTGCTTCATCACGCTAATCCAGGGGTCAGGCTGAGCATTCCAATGGTGTGCTAAGATATTACGTCTTCTAATGTGATGCAGCTTGAATCCACCAAGACTTTAGACTGAATTTCTATTCTATGAGAACAGCTGAACAACACTGCAAGGGAGCAACAAATTCAAATCCAGAAGGAGGGGCATTCTTCAGGATCTTTGGGGGCACCTATCTCATAAGTCGGTGGGGGGGGGGGCGGACAGTGAACAAGGTTAAAAGACACTGAAGGGAAAAAATGAAAAGATGCAATGTCATCATTGTCATGGGTTGGATATTGGTTTGAACAAACCAGCTAAAGGACATTTTGGGGCCAGTTGGGAAAATATGAATATTGTCTGGATAGTAGTAGAGATAATGTAGAGATTACTGGTTGAAAAATAGATAATAAAAAGTATACAGTCTCATTTCTGTTAAACCCACACACATATGTACATATATACATAGAAAATGGCCCAGAATGACACGCACAGGTGTTCACAATGGAGATCTTAGCATGGTACAAATGCGATGTTTTTATTTTGTAACTGTTATTTATTAGCATTTTATCATTTCTACAATGCATATGTCCTATTTCTGCAATAACAGGTTATTTTAAAAGACTGTTTTAGGGGCGCCTGGGTGGCGCAGTCGGTTAAGCGTCCGACTTCAGCCAGGTCACGATCTCGCGGTCTGTGAGTTTGAGCCCCGCGTCAGGCTCTGGGCTGATGGCTCGGAGCCTGGAGCCTGTTTCCGATTCTGTGTCTCCCTCTCTCTCTGCCCCTCCCCCATTCATGCTCTGTCTCTCTCTGTCCCAAAAATAAATAAAAAACGTTGAAAAAAAAAAATTAAAAAAAAAAGACTGTTTTAAAAATTATTAAACCTAACACACAAAGTGGGGAGAGAGTGAAAAAGCACCAAGTGTTTAATTCTCAATTTTGCTGAAATCCGGCTTGATCCAGAGAAATAGCTGTGAAGAATAGGGGTATTGTTTATTCTCACTCCCTTCTCCATCCCAGGAGCAATTGTTGAAGCTGCTGGAAGTGGCTGCCTTAAATATTTTTGTGACTGTCACATAATTGTGATCAATCTGGCTACTTCCACCAGCAAAGACAGTTTCTCAGTAGGGTTCCTGGAATATATTTTCAAGCCTAAGAACTTCCCGTACAAAGTGTATTGAATGCTTTTGCTTTTTAATAGTTGGAACAAACAGCCCTCCCCTATCCCAGACAGAGAAAAACTGAGGCCCAGAGCAAGGAAGTGATTCCTCAAGGACAGACAACCTGTTAGAGGTCAGGAACACAGGTCTCCTGATTTCCTTCCCCCTGTTCTTTTGTTCATTCATTCATTCATTCATCATATATGTATTTGTCACTTACTGTATGTGGTATTAAAGGCACAGGTGCTGTTTCTGCCCACAGTCCTGACCTCCTCTTACAGGAGATCTTTGTTTCTCTGGGAAGGCTGTCCTCTGGGTTCAAGACACCCTTGTCTTTTAGCAACAAACTAAAAATCCAAATGTGCTTATATGAATTTTCATGTGATAGATATGAATTATTAGTTCAACATCAAATTTCAAGTACAGGGGAAAAAGTGTGTCTTTCCCCTCTTTGCTGGGAAGACAATAATCCAATGGTTACATGTGGAAAAATAAAAGAGAAAGAATTCTATGAAGCTATGAAGAGTCTGAACCACAGTGAATCCTGGAGAAAATGTCTCTGACACTCAAATAGTCCTCTTAAAAGATTTAGGGGCTCACTCTTTCATTGATTAATCATTTTGCAAGTACTTTTTGAATGAATGTTGTAGGCAGAAGCCGCAAGTCAGATGTGGCTGGAACAGGAATGGCTGGGCTCAGCATTTCACTTTTAATCCTTTCTGTTTTCCATAGCAGGAGAACCATCCCCAGAGGAACAGAGCTGGACCTGGAAATAGATTGTTCCAATAAATAGCATCAATTATTTGAGCAACACAGGCAGGGCCTGTGTTCTTCTGGAACACTATTTTATAGCTTTCTCAAGTGCATTATCGTATAGCCTCAAATATGAAATGAATATCCGTGAGTTCATGTGGATATGAGCAAATGATTGAATAAATAAATGGGGCAGAAGAGACAAACCTCCTATGCAGAAGGATTCCAAATAATTTATGTAAATATCCCACTGTCAGTGAGGTGAAACAAAACACCCCATTCCCTAACTGTGGGCGTGCATAGTGACCTCTTTTCAAAGTGAACTGTATGGAAACGGAGAGGGAAAAAAGAGTAACAATGGAGAAACCTGCCAAAATCTGTGTTAGCCAGTTGATCAAGTTCAACATCAATAGTTATATATCATGTTAATAGTGTATACCCTTGAAGCAATGTGATGAAAATGCTACTTTACCCCTGTGATCTTCCTCCAAAAAAATTCATAATCCTAATGGAATCATACGAAAAGCATCAGACAAATCCCAGTTGTGTGTGTGTGTGTGGTGGGGGGACATCCTACAATGTATTTGACTAGTACTCCTTAAAACCAGCAAGGTCATCAAAACAAGGAAAGACTGAGAAACTGTCATAGGCAAGAAGAGCTAAGGAGCTGTAATGTAATGAGATCCTGGAACAGGAAAGGACATTAGGTGAAAACGACAGAAGTCTGAAATACTTTTGACTTTGGCTAATGTATCAATTTTGGTTTATTAATTGTAGCAAATATAAGCATCTGATGTAAGATGTTAGTAGAGGAAACTGTGGGTGGGTTTTTTTTTTGTAATATAAAATTACTCTAAAAATAAACTATTATTAAAAAAGTCATTCTTTACCAAGGATATCTGGGAGATCTTGTATTTGACCTTATAGGTGAGTCGTGGGGCCAACGTCTCTGGAATAGATACAAATTCTTTGGTGGCCATAGAACACTGTATATGGCAACACAGTCACATTCAATGGCTATTTCTTGAGAAGATTAGCCCTGTGGGATCATGTATATGTAATCTAAATACTGCACATGAAAACAATGGGTTTTGTATAATTTATTTTTAAAAAGCTTTTTTTTTTTTCTGGTTACAAACGTAATAGATAGCTTCAAAAATTTGAAAAATATAAAAAACCAAAGAAGAAAAACTTTAAGCCATCTCAAGAAAGGAAGTCTCAATGCACAAGACATTGAAGACTTTTGATTGGAAGCTGCAACTCTTTCGTAGACTATTTCCATCTAAAGTAGCTGCTACATGTGTCTTTTCTCAAGGGTGGGGGTCGACAAAATGGCCTGCAGCCACCCGTGTGTCAAAAGGTGTCAGTTCTAGCTCTCGTTGCCACATCCTTAGCATCAGGGGGACAATTGCTGGTTAAATCATCTGCACTTAGTTTTACCCCTGACCTGAGAAGGTCAGGAATTAGTTACGTGATTGGCATTTGCTCTTCCTAGCAAATGGAATGTGTGGAAATTATAGTAAATAGATTATTATCACACATTGTACTAAAGTCCTGTTCTTATTTTGATATTTAAAAAAAACATGTTTTCCTCATCTCAAGGTTATTGTGGGAAAACCAAAGCAAATATATTGATAGATTCAATAGGGCTATATGTATGAAAGGAGCTTTAAAAAGTTCAGGATGAATTATGCATTCTTTTTATTTTCTTATTTCTACTGTCTATACCAGGGGGCAGAAAAATATTTATAAAGATCAGATAACAAATATTTTAGATGGAGTGGTGTGGCAGCACATTACCCCAACTCTTCCCTAAGGTTTACTTTCCTCTTGGGATCACTTCTAATTCGCACTGCCCTCTCAATGCTCTCCATCTTCTCTTTAGAATTCGGGCCCACCTTAGACAATTGACACTTCCCTTTTTTCTCACGGTGCCTATAAGACAGCTGGGGAAGTCAGAAGGAGACTTTGCTAAGGTCTAGAGGATAACAAGAGGGAACATACTACAGACAGCACTGTGGCTCCGGTCCCTGCTTGTGCTTAGCTGCGGGCATTTCTGTGCAGTTCCCAACTGTGGGAGCTCCAGAAAAAGAAATAAAGCCAGGACATCCAGAATATATAAAGAACTTATACAACTCAATACCTAAAAAGCAATCTAATTAAAAACAATGGGCAATCTAATTAAAAACAAAGGACCTGAATAGACATTTTTTCTAAAGAAGACATACAAATGGCCAACAGACATATGAAAACATGCTGAACATCACGAATTATCAGGGAAATGCAAATCAAAACCACAATGAGATATCACCGTACACCTGTCAGAATGGCTAAAATCAGAGAGACAAGAAATAACAAGTGTTGGTGAGGATGTGGAGAAAAAAGAACCCTTGTGCACCATTGGTGGGAATGTCAATTGGTGTGGTCACTATGGAAAACAACATGGAGGTTCCTCAAAAAATGAAAAATAGAGATACCATATGATCCAATAATTCCACTACCAGGCATTTACCCAAAGAAAATGAAAACACGAATTTGAAAAGATATATGCACCCCTACATTTATTGTAGCATTAGTTACCATAGTCAAGATATGAAGCAATTTAGGTGTCTACAGATAGACAAATGGATAAGTCAGATGTGGTATATTTACAATGGAATGTTACACAGCCATAAAAAAGAATGAGATTTTTGCCATTTACAACAACATGGATAGACCTAGAGGGTATTATGCTAAGGGAAATAAGTCACACTGAAAGAGAGACATACCGTATGATTCCACTCTTATATGTAATCTAAAAAAACCAAATGAATAAACAAATGAACAAAAAGCATAAACAGACTGATAAATACAGAGAGCAAACTGATGGTTGTCAAAAGGAAGGGGGATTGTGGGCAAAGTGGGCAAAGGTAAGTGGAAGATACAGGCTTCTAGTTATGGAATGAATAAGTCCTGGGAATGAAAGACACAACATACGGAATATATTCAATGCCAGGGAACTATTTCCTTTTGCTTCTTCGCCCAATCTCCTGTTTTTAGTTGTTTATGAGTTGTTATTTTGACATGGTGGTGGGAGGAGTGATAGCCTCAGTGATGAGGAGAAGATTATATAAGAATGACCAGAAATGTATATACACATAAATATCTCCTCTAGTGACATGACCATGTCTGCCCCTTTACCCCATAAAGTCCCAGGGATTGAGGGGGTTCTCAGTCCCAGGGCTGAGAACCCCAGGAAGCCTGTACCAGGGAAGTAATAATCCGAAACAGGCTCGACTTACCTGGGGGGTATGGTTGCATGGAAATATCTGGGTAATTATTTATTTGCTTTGCTTTGTATTAGTTCCTTCAAAATTTTAGGCCCATTCTTGGCCAATGCACCAAGAAATTTGTTGTTGTTGTGTTTTGGACCCTTCAGATCTCATATTATAATTTAAAAGTTTGATTTCTTTTATGATGGCAACTTTATTTTTTTTAATTTTAATTTAATTTAATTCAATGTTAATTTTTTTAATATATGAAATTTATTGTCAAATTGGTTTCCATACAACACCAGTGCTCATCCCAAAAGATGCCCTCTTCAATACCCATCACCCACCCTCCCCTCCTTCCCACTCCTCCATCAACCCTCAGTTTGTTTTGTGATGGCAACTTTAAAATGTTGTCTATACAATTCTACACAATCTTAAATTTGGTTTTGATCTTCAGAATTTAATGATCACTTTATATATACACCACCTTTTACTCATAAGTTTCAAATGGTATTTAATTCAAAGACTGCCTCATCTTTAAGAATATTTGCTACAAATTATTTTAATACATATCTTCTCTTGGAAAAATAATCTGAAGAGATTTCTACCATATTCTCTTTTTATTGCCTATATTTGCCAGAGGTTGCCATCCCTTTTTCCAAAGTTCTTTGAAATTTACCTTATTTTAAATCATAAATGAGGTGTACTGGGGATAGGGGCCCCATATTATAATGCATCTCCCTGACATTGCAACATTGTGACTCAACATTTAAAAGAAAAAAATAGTATCAGTCAGATATATATTAGAACATGAACACAGCACTGGAAACCATAAAAGTCCTTGAAGAGAGCACCGGCAGTAATCTTTCCCACATAACCTGTGGCAACTTTTCTAGCTAGGTCTCCTGAGGCAAGGGAAACAAAAGCAAAGATAAACTATTGGGACTGCATCAAAATAAATAGCTTCTGCACAGTGAAGGAATCAATCAATAAAACTAAAAGCAGCCTAAGGAATGGGAGAAGATATTTGCAAATGGCATATCTGGTGAAGGGTTAGTATCCAAAATCCATAAAGAACTGATCGAACTCAACACTCCCAAAATGAATAACCCAATTAAAAATGGTCAGAAGACACGAATAGACATTTTTCTGAAGAAGGCATACATATGGCCAACAGACATATGAAAAGATGCTCAACATTATTCATCATCAGGGAAATACAAATCAAAACTATCATGAAATATCACCTCACACCAGTCAAAATGGTTAAAATCAACAATACAAGAAACAAGATGTTGGCAAGGATGTGGTGAAAGGAGGACCCTCTTGCACTGTTGGTGGGAAAACAAACTGGTGCAACCATGTGGAAAACAGTATGGAAGTTCCTCAAAAGTTAAAATTGATCTACCTTATGATCCAGCAATTGCACTACTAGGTATTTACTCAAAGAATAAAAAAGTACTAATTCAAAGGGATACCTGCACCCAGATGTTTACTGCAGCATTATTTACAATAACCAAATTATGGAAACAGCCCAAGTGTCCATCTCCTAATGAATGGATAAGGAAGATGTGGTATATATAAACAGTGGAACATTATTCAGACATAAAAAAGAATAAAATCTTGCCATTTGTGACAACATGAATGGAACTAGAGAGTATAATTCTAAGAGAAATAAATCAGTCAGAGAAAGACAAATGCCATATGATTTCACTCATATGTGGAAGTTAAAAAACAAAACAAACAAGCAAAGGGGAAAAAAGAAAGAAAGAGACAAGCCAAGAAACAGACTCTTAACTATAGAAAACAAACTGATGTTTGCCAGAGGGGAGGTGGGTGGGGGCATGGGTTAAATAGGTGATGGGGATTAAGGAGGGCACTTGCTGTAATGAGTACTGGGGGTATGGAAGTATTGAATCACTGTATTGTACACCTGAAACTAATATTATACTGTATGCTAACTACCTGGGATTTAAATAAAAACCTTAAAAAAAGAATGTGAACACAGCAACAGTAATTGCAAGATAAAGTCACAGATTTACATTTTTAAAGTTCGTATTTTTTTTGTCCAGGTATAAGGCAAAGACAAAAACACACTGAGACCATGTCAGTATGCTTCTCCTTGGCTATTTTAATCACACTTGTGCTCTTGTCAAAAGTTAGAGTTAGATCAATGCACAGAGCTAACAAATGTTTTTCTAATGACAGTCATTTGGAATGAATTCAAGTTTTATTTTGGCTGAGGAGGGCATGAGTTATTGGGAAAAGTCTGCTCCACCAGGATATCAGCAGTGTGTGTAAGGGATGAGGTCTGCCACAAAATCTGAGAGGTTCTGAGGTTCTGGGTTGGATACATTTTGCTATTAGAACAGAGGTCTAAAATGTTATGAATATGATCGAAGTCCTTCATCCATTTGTTTAAAAAAAGGTATATAAGTTAAGTAGGAGAAATATGAAAAAAAATTGTTATTGCCTGCTTGAAGTTAAGATACTTTAGTATCATTGAGTTTTTAGCAAGGACAGACATTCCAAATACTGATGTTTTAAAGGAAATTATATTTGTGTTTTATTATTACTAAAGGCCAAACTGGCTTATGCTCTGAAAGAGGCAAAACCAGACTTAGGGCATAGGGTTCCTAACTACTGTGACTGGATCATTTCCACTGTGTCTGGTATTTTGACCATAAGTCTCTTTGCCGCAAGCATTTTTGCTGCAAACATTTCACTGCATAACTAACTGGTTGTAAGGCAATTTTGTCATAAATGATAAAAAAATAAATGGTTGACAGTTTGGTTTGACAGTTTGTTGGTTTCATCAACTGGTTGACAGTTTTGTTTCATTTCTCCCTGAATGCAGTACCTCAATCTTTATATTATATAAGTCTTAGCCCTCATAATGGTCTATACAGTGGCACAGAGTTTTGAACCCACATTTCTCATACAACTTTGGAATGTGTATCGACAGATGTCTGACAGTATGCCAAGAACAGCTTTCACAACGCAGTACAAAGCTCAGCTAGAAATATGTACCCTAGTAATGGAAATGGACACCTCTTTTAATGAAGGAAAAACATTTAGCAATGAAAGAAAAAGTACAATGTGGAAGAAAAGATGAATCAACAACAAAATTAAAAAAAAAGAATACTGTGAATGAAAGACATTAAGGGCGAGTACTTAGGTATAATCTGCAAAATAAATAAAATCAGTTATTGTGCAGTATTGCCATGAATTTAGACTAGAAATTTTGAATGTGTTCAAATATCTTGTATTTTGCAATCAAATCTTTTTAATTTTGTTATTCATTTTTTTCCCCTATTTCATCATGTCCTTTTTAATGAATGTCCCTCTTTTTTTTTTTTTTTTAATTTTATCTTTTACAGCAAAATTGCCTCATGGTCAATTAGCTTTGTGGAGAAAATGTAGCAAAAATGCTTTTGACAAAGACGCATATGGTGAAACTACCTAGAACACATCTCTACCACTCTGTTGATATGAGAAGTACAAAAAACTAAGAGTTCTTGTTGGTGATCCAAGTATGCCTTAATTTACTGCTGGACCTCTTTTCTTTATTTACGTAAAAGAAATAAGTGATCAGCCTTGGCACCAAAAACATAAATAAGCTCTGCACCCATCATTTTGTAAAAGTAAAGTTCCATTTTAATCAATATATAAGCAAACATAAAAATTGCCATATTACATAATCCAGTTCCACTGTACTTAAAATTTTTTTAACTTTTTATTTTGAGACAATTGTAGATTCACATGTACTTGTAAGAAATATTACAGAGAGATTTGGTAAACCCTTCCCCCAGCTTCTCCCAGTGGTGACATCTTGCATAATTTAGTACCATGTTGCAACCAGGAAATTAGCATGGATACAATCCACTGACATGTTCAGATTTCAACAGTTTTACACTCACTCCTGTGTGTGTGTGTGTGTGTGTGTGTGTGTGTGTGTGTGTGTGGTGTGAATGAGTGATTTAGTTCCATGCATTTTATCATATGTGTAGCATAGTGGGACTACCACCATATTTAAGATGCAGAACAGTTTCATCACAAGGAACCCTTATGCTACACTTCTATAGCTATGGCCACTTTCCTCCCTGCCCACTTCCTAACTCATGGCAACTACTACTCTGTTATTCATCTCTATAATTTTGTCATTTCAAGAATGCTATATGAATGGACCCATACATAAATTTAGAAATTATTTTCACTTGGCGTAATTCCCTTGACATCCAGTAAAGTTGTTAAATGTATCAATAGTTTGTTCCTTTTTATTGCTGAATATTATTTCATCATATGAATGTACCATTGCTTGTTTAACTATTTACTCATTGAAAGATATTTGGATTGCTTCTAAATTTTGGATATTATGTATAAAGCTGCTTGGGATATTTGTGTACAGGTTTTGTGTGAATGTAAGTTTTCATTACTCTGGGATAAATGCCCAAGAGTAATCCCTGGATCACATGGTAAATGCATGATTAGTTTTATAAGAAGGTTTTATACTCTTCTCCAGAGTGGTGATACAAATTTTACATTCCCACCAGTAATGTATGAGCAATCCAGTTTCTCCATATTTTTGCTAGCAGTTGATGTGATCACTATTTTTTATTTTAGTCATTTTGATAAGACTATAATGGATAGCTCATTGAAGTTTCAACTTGCATTTCCTTTGTGGCTGATGTTAAACATTTTCGAGTGCTAATCTTCCACTTATATATCCTCTTCAGTGAAATATCATTTCATGCTTTTTGGCCATTTTCTAATTGTTTGTTTCTGATTTATTTTACTGTTGGGTTTTGAGTGTTCTATGTATATTCCAGGTACAATCCTTTACTGGATACGTGGTTTTTAAGTATTTTCTCCTAGTCTGTAGCTTTTCTTTTTATGGTTTTCACAGGATATTTCACAGAGCAAAAGTTAGGTTCTTTTCTTTCTTTTGATGAAGTCCATTTTCAAATTTTTAATCAATTACTTCTCTCAAGAATGATATTTTTGGTGTCTCACTTTATTTTTATACGTTTCTATTTTCCCAAGGTGTGCATATTTGCAGTTAAAAGGAAAACTTTTTTGAGAAGAACACCGCTGTGAGTTCCCAATGTTTTTATACTTAGAGCAATTCACTCATGTAGGGTGAACTTGGACTATTTGCTTCACAGCTGAACAGTGTAGGTGATAACGGAAGTCCCGGTTAGCACAAACCGCATTTAATAAGACATTTTTCTCCTCGTTCTCACAATTGATATTCTTTCTCAGGCTTTTTAATGGTTCTGGTTTTGGGGATTGCACTAGTTGGTATGTACTCTAAGCCCCAAGCCCAGGAGATGTACAAAGTCTGTTTTACTTTATTGCTGGGAGTTCCTATAACAGACAGGAAAGTACATGCATGAAATTCCAAGGCAGCCATGCCCAAACGTGTATCTCCTAAGCTGTAGGAACTCTCCATGTTCCATTTTCTCAACAGGAAGATGGGGATAACAATCCTAAGTTTCATAAAGTTGCTGTGAAAATAAAATGAAATAGTGTATGCAAGGCACTTTATAGAAGATCTGGTATACTGATATGCTGAATAAATATCACCTGCTAATATCATAACCTTTTCATTTCTGAATGCATTCACTCTCATATTATTTCCACCTAAAGCAAAGAATTTCAAAGTTCCATAGCCACCCATTTCCCCTTATCAAGTTCTTTAAGGAGAACATGAATGTCTAAAGGAAAAAGCACTGGCTGTTTTTGGTCCCCTAATGGCATAAAAACAGTGGGTTTGTGCCTGGGAGAGGAGCACACCTTTGCTTATTATGGGAGAGTTGTTACATAGTAAATACCTCTTCCTTTGCAATTGTATAGCAGAAAACACATCTCCAATAAGTTATATCTCTTCAAAAATAAATCTGAGGCAAGGATGCAAGTTTATTTGAAATAGGGTCAAAGAAAACACTGTACAAGAGTAGGCAAATGAAACGGGGAAGAAAAGGCAGCCAGGAAAGGGTGTGTTACTAACTAACTACCACTATGGCAACAGGAGTTTCATGCCTCTGAGAAGTCTGGGAGACAGTGTAGGAGATGTGACTCAGAGTTATCTCACTGCAGGGGGCAGGGATCCTGGTACTTCTCTACCAGTTCCCCTTGCCATTGATGGATGGGTGCTCCAGGGTGGGGTGGATTAATTCCCTGGCACTTCCCTTCAGCTCCAGGACAAAAAGAGCCCTTAGCCACCAGTTAAAGGTGGAAATTGAGCAAAGAAAATAGTAAGTGTTGAGGGGATGGAGGCAAGTCGCTGATAGTTTCTGCTATAGTCTGTTCCTTGCCCCCTCACACATCCACTTGTGCCCCAGTTTCACTTTATTTCATACTATTTTTCAAGTTTGTGTCCAGTCACAAGGCCTTAGTAGACAAGCTATAGTCCCCCACAGTTGTAATTGGTTTCAAGGACATAATTGATATTTCTCACCTCTTCTCTCCTCCATCCATTTTAGATCCCCCCCCCCCCACCCCGCCCCACGTTCAGCTAGCACATTCACATGGAGAAGTTGCTAACTCAGTAGGATAACCCACCCTTTCCTCTCCATGGGGCCTGGGTCCCTGGTTAGTACTTTAGCCATGCTGTAGTGGTTACAGTTACACATGTACAGTTACTGGAGAGCATGGAAGCATCAAGAAAAGGGGCTTCCGTGAATTCTCTGGGTTCCAGACCTACTCCTCCTTGCTCCATTATATAGCTACAAAATTATTTGTATCAGAGACGTGATTTCTGACCTGCCCTTGGTGAGAGATTTCAGCAGAACCCTTAACTGTTTTCTCAGGTAGAACATTTCACTCATCATAGGGCCACCCACATTCTTATTCTCCAGATCCAAACCAATGTAGGCCTTCCACCTGGGGTAAGAATATCATCTTAATTATGCATTAAGAACTGAGAAAACGTCCCCTGAGGGACAGACTTGGGCCGGTTCTCCATTTTCTGCTCCGTCTTCACCCCTTGCCACCCTCATAGAGTCTGTGCAATGATTTGCTCAGACCCTGCACCAAATAACCCTCAACTGTCCTGGTCATCCCTTTCTCCTCAGTGTACAACTACATGGGTATATGCCTAGAGTTCCTTTTGGGGTAGAATTAGGGGAGCTCTCCTGTATGTGCTTACTCTGGTGTCACAGGAAATTGCCTTCAGTGGCTTCAGTTGATTGTCTCTGGATGTGAAAGCTGATTCTGGCCAGAGTGGAGTGTTTATTCATCAGCTCCTGCCAGTCATTTTTTGAAGCTGTCCTGGGAAGCACTAATTCCCTGGTATTCCTAGTCAGCACAGCAGGAGCAGATTGTGTTCCTGTGGTCAGGAAAAGCCCTTAGAATGAGCTGCAGGCACTGGCAGTGGGAATTTGGGCAGACATGCACAGAAGTGGTAAGCACCAAGGGATCATGGGGCATGGGCCTTCAACCACGCTGCTGACAAACCCACTAATTGGAAACTATTTGGTTATAGTTCAGTGGATTTCTGCATCAGCTAACTCCAGGACTTTTTTTTCCTTACACTCTGTTTATAAACTGACATGGCTAGGATCTATGTTTTCCCCTTTAAATTAAAAAAAAAAAGCTCATTGGTAAAAATCATAAAAGCAACATGCACGGTCATTGAGAAAAAGCTGAGAAAATACAAGGCATAGAGTAAGAGCCGTAGGAGCCTCGAAGAGAAAATTGCTATTCTGATGAGCAAGTGAAGGAAACAGGCAGAGACCTTGAGCATCTCTGCTGACTCCCTTGTCTTCTGTTTCATCTGCAGCATCGGAACAACCCCATGAGAGAGTTACAGTTTGAATATCATTCTAACTTTATCACAAAAGAAGATGAATAATAAAACATTAACATGTTGAAGGTTACACTGTGAATTTTAGGAATACAACCGTGCCTCTTGATTCCCGTTTAGTATTCAGATACTCCCTAAACGACCCTTTATGTCACCTCAATTGCTATCTCAAATTATACTGTTAGGTTCATACTCCACAATCTGTTTTCTCTGGGGGAATGGAGAATGACAGCCTATCTATCATCCTTCTTTGCTTCAGAATGAAATGTGACTTTTATGTAACTACAGTAATATATGTATGCTGTAAAAATGCCTTGCAGTCTGAAAATGCTACAAATAAATTGGGAAATGAAGACTAAGGTGCAGCTGAAAGGTTCTAATTTTCAACTCTCTTAGCATGAGTCAGATTCCATGTGCCAGTGCTCCCTTGAAATAGGGTTGACAGTTCTCCAGCATGAAGCAGAAACACAATAGAATTCATCTCACACATTATAAATGTCTTACACCCACTACCACAAATGACACATGGAACTTGGGACCGCTTATTGGAGGAGTGAACCCAAAAGCCGTGTGACTTGACAATAATATCTTCCTCTTAATTTCATCCATACCCAATGTATTCTTCCTGAAATTTCTTTTTCAGGGGTATTTTGCATCAAACTGCCCTGTAATGTACCTTCCATTATGTTCCCATGCAGCATGCTGACAGATTTGTATACTGGGAGTGTTTAACCTTTATTCTCAGTATCCAAAGCAGGATACTGGCAGGAAGGGATATACATGTGAATAAAAAACTGATTTTTCAAGTGTTTCATCTACTGGGTACTTTATTTATAGATAAAGGATTGGGACTCAATGCTTGTAATCATTCAATTCCCAGAGAGTTTCAGGGACTCATTTTATGAATATTTGCTCCAAACCCTTGCTTTTTGTTCAAGAAGCACAAAAGTGAAGTTAATTGGGGGGCGGGGGGGGGAGGAAAGGGTTTGATTTCTTCTGTCACCTCCCAGTCAGCCACATATCCATTAGGACCATTGGTAGATTCACTAAGCCTTCTATTTCTGATTGGATATTTAGAGCTTGTAGAATCCACTTTCTTCTTTTATTTTGTGAGAATGGGGATTACAATTACAATTTCCTTCTCTCTGATTCCTCAAAGATGACTAACAGCACTTCTCTCTGCAATCCCTGCACTTATTTTTGTCCAGCTGGAAATCCATTTAGAGCACCTGAGTCCCCAATTACAGTCTCTCTATCTTTCTCTGGCTTCAATTCCCTCTAAACAATATTAGTTTCACCTTTCCCAGTGTGACAGCAATGCTTTTACACAGAGCAGATGGAAGTAAAATAGAAGCTGAATGAACACATTTAATTTTGTGGTTTGTTAGGATTAAATCTTTGTCCCTAAAGCAGATTTAATAAAGCTTATATCATAACCTAAAACAAAGCAAGCTACAAAAGATTAAAAATATAAAGATAAAAAATGCTATCACTAGCATTGTCTTTCCACCCTCAATACCTCAATTTTAAGAAGAGTCATCATTAAGTAAGTTAAATATTTCCTTCATTTTGGGAGGATTCTGATTTATTAGTTACAGCTCTTAATAAGCCACCCCCAAATTGTGCATGTTTTAGCCTTCCCATTTTACTGAAGAATATTATACCATTTTTATTTTTAAATATTTTCAAGGCCTACCATTGACCCATTTATTTTGAATGATGATTGGTGAATTAAAATTGGGCTTTATTACTTCAAGTGTGGGCTTTGGAATCTGAAAGATTTTATCTTCTCCATTTAAACACTTGAATGACCTTCAGCGAGCTGATTAATGCCTTTGAACTTTAGTTTCCTCCTCTATAAATGAGCTGTTAGGATTAAGTGTAATAATATTTGTGAGAGCCCTGAGTAGGGTGCCTGACACATGACAGGAAATCTGTAAAGGTTCACCTTCCTCTTCCTTTGAAGGAGTTCTGATGGGATTGAAACAATTGATTTTGCAGCATTTTAGAAAATTAATTTTTACAAATGTCTATAAAGATCTTTATAAAATTAAAGCACAAAAGTAAGGAAAATCCATTAATTGGAGTTTGAATACTTAAAAAAAATGATTAGAACTTCAAACTCTCAGAATGTATTTCCTGATATTTTTCCAACAAGATTTATTTTTCAAAGTTAATTTGTGATGACTGATATCAATACTGTACAATTTGTCAGAAAATCTTTTAATCAATATGCAACCTTTCTCATAACGAATTCATACATCAAAGACTTAGATAATTAAGGAAATAGTTTTAGCTGGTTTTACACAAACTAACATACTTCACCCTGAGAAATGTTTTCAGAGGATGGGAAGGGGAGATTGGTCTGATCTCCATTATTTTCATAAGTCAGGCTAGAGAGAAAAGTCCTTTTATTGTCTAATACTTCCATTGAGAAGTAGAGGAGATGATTTTCAGAAATACCAAATAAAAGCTGTGCTGTCCAGTGAACAGTAGGTTTACAACCTATAGGAATTATGTACGAACCACCCCCCCCCCCCCCCAACATACCGTGCACAAAATGGAGTCCTAAACCCTTAGGACTCACCTCACTTCACTTCCTGATTCTTCTTCCCGTCTTCATTTTGCGGGCTTATTTTCGAGGGCTTTGCCATGAGCATGTGCCAAAGCACAAAGAGAGGAGGGACAGTAAGTCTGTGTGTCACCTCAGGGAATGTACATTTGTTCCAATCAGACTACTTTTTGCCTTGCATGGGCATAGGCAAGATTGGGATACGCCTGTAACCTCTGTAGTACTCAGCCAATGAGGAACCAGGGGAGGGACTTGCATGTAGGAAATAAATACTCTGCTGTAACTTCCCCCAGTGTGCCTATGCATCAGACACCCATTCTTGCAAGAAGTTGATTAAAGCCTCACTTCACTGTGCTCCGAGTCTCCCCATTCCTCCTTTGGGTCCATGAGCTTATTTCCCAACATTCCTTTATTGAACAAGAAGTATCCATGACTTTCATACAAAATGGGACCTGTTTTGAAACAGAACTGAGTGGATTTAAAAATTCTCATCAATTTTTTTTAAGCGAAGCTCAGTTTTATTTTCTGCAGTAACATTTAAGTTCCAAACAAAACAAGTGGACCCTGAGTGCCCAAGGGCCAGTACAGGCTGAAGATCGGGCCCCATAATAAAGCGGCAGCCACTACAGGAATCATTGCCCTCAGAAGGATGCACTGCCTAGGAAGGGACACAAGGTTAGACCTTAGCTCCCTTTCTGGAGCCCAGGGTTAGCAGAAATGGCTGGCCTAAGCTCTATATTGTCCATATCACTAGGGAAATCTGGTGGAGAAAGTGGACAAAGGAAAATCAGAGGAGGCAAGAACCAGCTCTCCACTGGACTTTCGGGATCCTGCCGCTCCCTGTGCGCCGTTTCTGAACAGCTTCTCTGTGGGGTTGGGCATCTGGGACCAGGGACCCACACGCGATCTGTGCCCCCAAGAGGGATGTGGAGAGCAGGCAGAGGACAAATACGTATTTAGCTTTCTGGTCTTCGGGCCGTGGGGAGGCGTCTCCGCCCCGCCAGGGGGCGCTCTGTGCTCCCGGAACACGAGGACAGCCGGCTGCAGCATGTGTTGGCACAGCCCTGGCTGTCCTAGCCGTCGTTGGCCTCAAATCAATTTTTATTTATTTTTTTAACTGATGTTTGCTGTTGGAAGCCCAATTTAAAGTATGTTAAGTAAAAAGTGAAATTTATTGGGAGATATTGGGGTGGCTACTCATGAAAAAAGCAATCCATGTGGATAAGAGAGATGCCACTGAGCCTTAGGATGTGATAGCTGGAAACTGGGGCTAGAACATAATCAAGCCTTCATTTCTGCTCCATCTCTGAGTCCCTTTGCTCGCTTCCTTTTGTCTTGCCATGGATTAGGTTTTCTCCACGTGGCATAAAACACGAGCTGGTGGCTCCTGAAGTTCTATCTTACTGTTTCATCCAGCAGAGAAAGAATAACACTACTCTGATCACCTCCATGACCAAAAACCCTAGGAAAGGCGGTGACTGGCCCAACTCAGGTCAGACGCCTACTTCTGGACCAATCATATGTGGACAGGGAGTGGGGTCTGGTCAAAACATGGCAGACCCAGGGAAACCATGTAAGTAGGGTGGGGAGCAGGTGGGTGGTAGAAAAGAACAATGAGTGCCTTCATGATTGGGCTCTGCTGTCTTTCCAGAGCCACCTCCCCTGTCCTTCCTGCACTTTTACCTCTGTGAATGGCACTAACGTCTTTCATCCATGGGCTTTTGCTCATATTGATTTTTCTGCCTGAAATACTATTTTCTTTCTTTTCTGCTTTTTATTCCTTCTTCCCCTTTTATTTGCAACTTATACTGTCCACAGGAAAATCATCCCTGGCCCACAAGTCCAGGTTTCAACCTTACCTGTGCCAGGGGATACAAGTATAGCCTAAATTTCTCACACTAAGGCAAATATTGTATCGTATTAACCCCAACCCTAAGTAGGCTGTAAAACCATAAGGGCAGAGAACTCATGTACCTTGTTGGTTGCTATGTCAATAGCACTTGGCCCAACATCTGGCCATGAGTATTTGTTCAATAAACACTTGTTGAATAAGTGAAGGCATAAACAAAGGAGCAGGGATGAGAATATTTTAAGAGCTGTGGTAGCCAGGAGAAGGCAGTAGTAATGGTAAACTATATATCTTGAGAGTTTTTTGAAAAATCACTAGAGCCAATTTAGAACACTTGCTCTATGTATGCCATACATTATTTCACTTAATCTCTATGGGTTGGGTTTTAGAATTCCCACTTTACCTCTGAGAGTTTAAGTAACCTGACAATGTTTCCATTCTAAGTACACACAGTACCTGGGCTTAAAACTCAGTATCTGACTCCAATTCCCGTGCTCTTAACTATTGCCCTGCATCAGTTCCTTTGTTAGCAGCTTCCATATGAGAGAATGGCATACTTAGATCTTCCAGACTTCAAAGGCTATATGACACTCATTTTTTAGGAAGGAAGGAAATGTTCCCAATGACATTAATCCATTGGCCCGTATTCTATAGCAATTGAACAAGTTGACAAATTCTTACTCTTCCTGGTAGTGCATGAAAATGTGAAAAATAAAATTGGCAATCATAGTTTAATCACGAGGGAGAAAAAGAAAAGTTATTAACTGATTAGTCATTTGCTGAAGCTTGTTGAGATTCAATAAGTGTAAATTATGTAGAATAAAAAAATCTGCTGGATCTGATGATTATTTTCATTCTCTGGTTTTATAATGGCACAAGTGAAATTTCGTAGGAATATAATGAGTTATCAGTATCAAATGGTTCTTAATTTAGAAACAATACCATAATTACCTAGGGTTTTTTTTTATTTTTTTCTATTCTGAGTTTATGTTTACAAGTGACTAGCTCCAGATGATACCTAATTATCAAAAATTCTTCCAATTCTACCTTTGATTTATTTTGATGGCAAATTTGTCTTTAGTAACTTCCCTAGAAGACAAGTTTCTCATATTTTTCTCTGTTCTGTCTATATTACAGAATCCAAAACAGATGTGTGACAAGTGACAACTTAGCCCATCATTCAGATGGTCTTTTCTTTTTGGTGCTCAGTCAATCCAGCTGTAGAATAAAATAGACTCATGATCCTGTCATTCACAGTGACATGCCATTATATAAATATGAAGGCTAAAGATGGGCATGTGGAACTGACTTCCATTTATGTATTAATATTTTTAACTGTGATCATTTCCTGAGCTCGTAATTATAAACCACAGTTGGATTTTTTAGTGTAATTTACTAGAGCCATAATTCTTGATGAAATTACCATAAGCACACCAGCCTCTTTGGTTAGTCAGAATGTGTGCTCGTGCCAATGCTAAAGCATGTGAAAAAGTCACATTTATATATATCTTTGTTCTTGTTATGTCTCACCTATAAATTCATAAACTTTAAGAGAAAACGATTCATCCATTCTATTTCTTTTACACTGTGTTTCGCTGTGCCTCCCAGCAGGGCTTTAGCACCTGGAGATGTGATAACAGTGAGTAACTGACATTTCTCTCTTTGGGGTGTAGCTGCCTTTGGAAGAATAATGTGGGAGCTTCAATGTCATGCTCTAATCCATACGTTACTCCATATGCCTCCAGAGGCTGTTGGTTGCTTAGGACAGATTCCATATGACATGGCAGTAATTTTTTTCATTTCTGTTCTTTCTTTACCTCCTGCAACCAGTCTGATTGGCTTTGCCTTTAACATATATCCCAAAACACTCCACTTCTCCCCATCCCTACTGTTATTAGCCCAGACCAAGTCATCTTTTTAGGTTTTTAGCCTTTTGAGCTGCATTCCATGCTTCTAGTGTTGCCTCTCATCCCTTCCCACTTCTACCCCCACCTTTTTTTCCCACATAGCAGAACGAGGATGTAAATCAGATCCTGTAAGCTCACTGAGTATCAGACACCTCAAGATTATTCCACCTTGGAGCCTTGTACTTGTTACTCCTTCTGTCCAAAAAAATTTTGAAAATTCTTCACACTTTGATGGCTGACTCATATTGTCATTGGGGTCTAGCTCAAAAGTCATTTCTTGGAGAATCCTGAAATCTTTTTTTTTCTTGCAATTCTTCTTCCATCTTTGCTTTTAATAAATATATGTGGCATTCACTAAATGGTCATATTTCATACATAGAATAATGACTCTCCAGAGAACTTTATCTTTCAGTACTTTAGAAAACAAAAGCAACTTTAGAAATGTTTTTTTTCCTAGTTGTAAAATTAGTTCATGCTTATTAAGGAAATTTGAAAAACATAGACAGTAAAGGAAGATAACTAAAACCACCCATAACTCCACCTACCAGAGGTAAGTAGTATTAATACTCTGCTGGTTTCTCTCTCCTTCTATGATCATGCATATCATACACTATCCTTTCTGTTTCAGATGTGTATCTTGTGATAATCTTCCCTGATAATCTAGATGGTGTTCACCTCAATATATCTCATTAGAGCTTTATTTTAAACCCAACTAGGTCCAACTGTGTATTAATGTAAACTTTCTACCACATTGTAGACATGTTCTTTCTCACCTGTTCCCTGTATCACTCACAGTCCTATCCTGTGACTTTTAAGTTGGAACTTAAGTTGGAACTCTCCCTTCAAATTTTTATCCTCTTTTCCACCAACCTAAATCATATATTCACTCTTTATTAATTTATTTTTACAAATGTTTATTGATGACCTACAATGTGGCAGGTACTGTTCTTGGGGCTGAAGACACAGCAGTGAATATAACAAAGTCCTTCCTCTCATGGATTTATTTTGGGCAAATACATGGACAAATACATAGAATGTGAGATGATGAAAGCCTGGTAATTAGGTAAGAGTCATGGCAGTGAGTGAGTTGTTATTTTTAAATAGTATGGTCAGGGAGATTTAAGGAAAGACCTGAAGGAGGTCAAGAGTGAACAATGGGATATCTGGAGGAATTTCTATGGCAGAAGGAACAGCAAGAAAAAGGCACTGACACTGGAGTGTGCTTGAAGGTTTCCAGGAATAAGAAAGAGGTCAGCATGACTTGAACCTATCCAGTGAGTAAGGAATAGAAGGAGACAGGTCAGCAAGATCAGGTGGCATCACAGTAAGGACTTTGGGCATATCTCTGCTCTGAATGAGATGAGACATCAGTGGGGGCTTTTGAACAGAGGAATTCCATGATCCTGTGGATATTTAGTGAGTTCCTCTGGTTGCTGTGTGGAGAATGGGTTGGAGGGAGCCAGGAGTGGGAACAGATGGCTGCTCAGGAGGTCACAGAAGAAATACCGGCAGAGGATGATTTTGTTTGTGAGAAATGGTCAGAATATGGATGTGTTATGAATATAGAGCCAACAAGACCTGGCTTTGGAAGTGGGGATTGAGAGAGGAGAGGAGTCCAGGGTGACTGCAGGGTTTTGGGCCTATGCAACTTGAAGAATGTATTTACCAAGATGAGTGAGATTGGAGGCACCTGGGTGATTCAGTCAGTTAAGCTTCCGATTTTGGCTCACAGTTTGTGCTCCGTGTTGGGCTCTGTGCTGATAGCTCAGAGCCTGCATCCTGTTTCTGATTCTGTGTCTCCCTCTCTCTGCCCCTCTGTCTCTGTTTCTCTCTCTCTCTTTCAAAAATAAATAAAAACATTTAAAAAAAAAGATGAGGGATATTGGGCAGGAGCAGGGGTTGGTAGGGGTGGTGGGTACTGGAATGTATTAAGAGTTCAGTGTTGGGGCACCTGGGTGGCTTTGTCGGTTAAGCATCTGACTCTTGATTTCGGCTCAGGTTATGATCTCATGGTCATGAGATTGAGACCTGCATTGGGCTCTGTGCTAGGTATGGAGCCTGCTTGAGATTCTCTTTCCGTCTCTATCTGCCACTTCCCTGCTTGTGCATGTTCTCTCTCTGTCTCTCTGTCTCTCAAAAAAAAAAAAAAAAAAAAAAAAAAAAGGAAAGAAATAAAAAGAGTTCAGTGTTGAATGAACTCAAATGGAAAGAAATGTCATGGATGTAGGTGGATGTTTGAGTCTGGATTTCTCTAGGGAATTGAGGTATGGAAATATGAATGTGGAATTTCTATACTATAGATCATATTTGAAGTCACAGGACTGGATGAGATTACCAAGGAGTGGTTTAGATAGAGGAGAGAAGAGAAAAAGCATGAACTAGATGGGGAGGAGAAGGAAGAGAAGCTGTCCATGGGCTTAAAATTTTTAAAAACTCAGGTTAAGTCTTAAGTTCTTTTCAAAACTTCTCTCATTATCTAGGCTAAATTTATCTTTATATTTCCTGTTTCTACATCACTTGAAACTATATGATGGAATTTAGCATTCAGTTACACCCTACAGTATTCCATAGTATTCTAAGAATATTCGTTGGGTGGCTACTATTTATGGTGTCAGGTGCAATACTAGGCACTGGCAGCACAATGGTGAAGCAGATAGACATGGAGCTTCTCTAGGGGAGTTTTTGTCCCTGGGGGATAACTATGTAGTGAAATAGTATATAGTCTATCCATAGAGTATATAGTGATGTGCTATGTACATGTAGCATATAGTGACATAGTATTATTGACTACTAAATATTACGTCTATATTCTCTCCTTCCTCTTTTTTGGTATTTCTTCAGTGGTGTTAACTCTGGAGAATGGAAATTAAGCAGTGATAAATATATCATTCCTTTGATTACTCAAGGAAATATTTAAAAAATATATATAAATGTTTTGAAATTTGATCTAAGCATTGTTTATTTAATCAGTTCATAGCATGTGTTTTGTTGTAGTATCAAGTAGCATCTGTTAAAAAATGATTCTCTATTTTTCTCCAATTGGTATTCTCCAGCGCCATTTCAGCTTGGCTAATTCTGAATAATTTTCCAGTATATTTCTCTATACAAATAGCACTGTACCTTCTCTATGGAAAGAGCCAACCTGGTTAAACCACCATAAAAGCTGTCCTTGATTTCTTGTCCCTTCAGTCTCCCCCTCCTCTCTCTTAACTGTGATCTCAGGCTGACCTTCCCTTTCCCCATTCCCAGCCCAAGTCTTGGCTCTCCACTTCACACAAATAGCCAGGCAGAGGGATAAATGCCAGCTGCAGAGGAGAGGGTAATAAAGACCATCCCAGGCAACATGAATCTTAATTTCCTAGGGTGGGTCCTTAGGAATCTGAATTTAACAAAGACCTCTAAGGTGTTTCTGGCACAAATTAATGTATGAGAACTCCTGATGAGTTTAGTTTGGCAAGATGGATGTAGGGGGTGGCCCAGGCATTACTCTGTGAAGAATACGTTAGGCTGACTTCACTACAGGTTGGATAGGCTTCTTTGGGCTGACCTACTGAGCTTTGGGCCGCTCCAGGTGGTACCTCACTTGCCTCACCCTAGTCCTGGTCTGCTTAGAATGTTCTTCCAGAGAAGGTAGGATGAAACACTGGTTAAGAGTATGGAATCATTGACACCACCACTTCTTAGCTATATAATCTTGGGCAAGTTATTTACACACTCTGAACCCTGGTTTCTCCCTCTGGAAAATGAGTAATAATCACACCAACTTTGTAGACCTTGCTGTGAGGAAGAAATGGAATAAATCGTGTCAGGGGCTTGGAACAGTGCCTACTGCAGAGCAGGGGCACAGGAACCACTGGCCATCACATTGCTCATCCTGTGGACCATTTCTTTTTCCTCTATGGAAAAGCTTGGCCTGACTCTCAAATGACAAATTCACAAGTTTTCAGAACATGACATATTCAAAACTTGGGGATGTCCAAGCTGAATGGTTTTGGCTTTGCCATTGTTTGGAGGAGTTTATCAGCCCCCAGAGGCCACAGTTATTCTAATGCTAATTTAAAGAAGAAAGCCCTAGGCAACACACCAACCCTAGTTGCCTGTGATTCTGTGATTGCTTTTACATTACTTGGCATCTTTCTTTAGAGCATTAAGCATTTTGTTGATATTGTCAACAACTTAATAAACAGCCTTCACAAAGTTGCTTTGAGAAAGATGTCCTATTAAAATGAGATTGTTTAAAACAAAACCTTTTTTTACAAATAGGGTGAAACATAAAAACTTAAAAAAAATAAACCAGAGAAAGAGAGGAAAATCAAAGGAAATTTATTTGTGGGTATAGGATCAATGAGAGAAAAATGGAGAATTTCAACCTAGTTTCTTTGTCATTCGATTGTCACGGGTGGAAAGATCAGAAGGAAATTGCCCATCATTTTAGAAAGCCCATAGAAGGGAAATGTGGGTTTCTTGTTTCTTTTTGTTACAGTCTACAGTGATTCTTTATTTTATATTCCCACAGGCCACCCCTAGGGTCTGCATATGCCTTATTTCACTGGAGACCATCTCCCCAGACTCTCCCTGTCTCACACTGTCCAAGCCCACTGGAGATCTTACTGATGTACTCTGTGTATGTCACTCTCCCACTCCAGAATCTTACCTGAAGGGCATTCTGTCTGAATTCTGATCTCTGTATCTCTGCCCACACTGCCTCCTCTTTCTGCTCCAGGCTATTTCTTATCTTGAATGAATTCTAATATGTGTTGTTATTTTTCTTTCTATTGAAGCACCTTCAGAGAAGAAAGATGGGCTCAGGCTTCTTTGTATTCCTAGCATCTAGTGTCCTAGATACTCAATAAACATTTGTTGATGGTAATGATAATGATGTTGACTAAAAATTGGATTGATTCTCAAGGCTCCCCTTGTGATTAGATTCTGAATTAATTTCAGGTCTATTACAGCAATGAATAAAGCCTAAATTGTTCCCTACTTTGGGGAGCAGGGCTGTTATCAGGGAGAGTAACTCCCAAAGAAGTTCTAAGTAAGGCTCTCCCTTTCCCTGATGCTAGCTGGTACCATTGCCAAGATTTTGAGAAAAAGCTTGGGCAGTACCAGGAACCTGCTAACAAGTTACTAGTCACTACCATATGCTTCTAGCAGATGATTAAACATTAGATATATTTTTAAAGATCTCCCAAGAATTCCAGATTTCTTTCTTTCCCTCAGCTACAGAAGGACACTGGGTTTAACTTGCTGCTTTCCCTCACTGCTCCCTGATTCATAAGGCTAAATTTAAGAAGGGAGCTGGCAGGGACTGATTTCTACAAGTCATCAAGAACATGTTATTAAAAGTTAATGTATTTCCCTACCCAGGTTTGGGACTAATGTAGCAATAAATTGAATGAAGATAGCTCAGACTGTTTACATAATGAGAAACCAGCTAATGTGGAACTAGAGAACCTTCTGGTTTTCTAGGGAAAAGGGCAAGGGTTCAATGTTTGTTTCCAAAGCATCATAGTAGCACAAGAATCCAAGAGAAAATCTTGCCTTTTCAGTCAAGCTATCCCAAGTCATGTCTCTCTTGCTTATAGTCTCACTGCTCTTTCTGGGTCTTGGGCCCAGTGTGGTCATGTTCAAGCTGACATTCCTGGGTATCTATGGAAGTTTGTGTTCACCACCTCTCCCTTCATGGGAGAGGAAGTTCCTGATCTTGCATTAGGTGAAGAGTGTATTCTTTCACCCACTAAGTCTCACTTTCTTCTTTTTGGAAATTTGTAAGAATTAAATAAAGTTCTAGCTGGAGAATTCTTTCAAGTGCCTGGTGCACATTCACAGTAAATGGTAGCTATTTTTGCTAATACTACTGAAGAATTTTAGTTAATTCCTCTCCTTCTGAATTGGTGAGAACAAATTCAAGATTCTTTCTGTATTTTCTCCTTCCTTCTTTTCATCTTTCTATTTCTTCTTCTTCCACTTCTTCTCCTCTTTAAGCCTTTATAATTCTACTGGGCTTCCTACACATGTAGGACATGTTGCAGGATTTTTATTGTAGTTGTTGAATGTAAAAAAATAATAAATGATGATGCTGCAGGATATAATAGGCTGGGCTAAAATTTCATTTCAAGGGACTTAGGGCAACCATTACATAGATACTCCTACTGCAAGAAGAAAGAAAATGGACTTCCTCTTTCTGGACCTCAAACTGCCCTGCTGTAAAACAAAAGACTGAGCAAGATGGCATGTGCCAAAGCTTCCATGTGTCAGTATTTGCCTCTCACTAGAAACGGGGCAGATGTAGTGATAAATTGTCCTCAGCTAGCTCTATCTATCTGACTGAGAAACTACTTCATGGAGTTTTCAAGTAAGGCTGGGTCTTGAGGAATAGGTGTGACCAGTACTCAGTGCTAAACTGGTGGTGGGCACATTGCAGAGAGCATGTGGCGGGCCAGCTCATTAGTAGGCTACTGATCTGGGGTCTGAAGAGCCTGGAGCCTCACAGGGGTGGACACATAGGATGCACTGAAGCCGGTGAGATGCTGAGCAGGAACAAGGAATTCTTGGGAGTCAACTGAAAGGAGGTCATGGAATACCGATTGTTAATTTGTCCATGGAGAAGCCAGTTGGGTTAAACCAGTTGTTGATGAAGCGCTAAATAATCCCAGAGATCGTTTAAGAGGGAACATGGAAGAACATGCATGCTTTTAGTCATGCAGGGAAGGTCTGCATCCTGGCCAAATGCATATTAACTTTGTAAATGGGGAGGCTCTTTAGCATCTCTGGCCTTAGTTTTTTGATCTGTAAAATAGGAACCTGGATATGGGCTTTTCAGGGCTGTTGTGATGGTTAGGGGCAGTATGTGTTTGCCAATGTCTTCAGAAAGTGGAGTGATTATTAGTGACTCCTTCAATTTTTCAGGTAAAAAAAACAATAGTAAGGATGACAAATGACTGAACTATTCGTTTCTGAGCTACATCAGTGCTTCTCCAGCTGTACAGTGCACAAAAATCTCCTTGGGAGCTTGTTATAAAAGGGATAATCTGGCTTAGTAGAGTTGGGCCCAAGATTCTGCATCTTTAACAAGCTCCCAAGTGAGGCCTATGCTGCTAGTCTTGGACCAAATTTTGGGGAACAACAACCTACACAACATAACCTCCTACGGTTGTCGAGAGATGTAAAAGAAGTGGTAATAAAGTGTCTAGCAAAGAGTCTGACACAAGGTCGGCCTCCAAAAATTGTAGCTGGTATTATCATATATTTGTTTTCCAGATTTCATGGTCTCTCCCAGATGCCCCTGAAGTGACCCTAAATGAGGTCAGACTGACAGCGTTTTGGGAGAGGCAAGAGCCTTTTGACAAAGTGTTTGTAGAGCTGTGCCCCTTTCAGTCTGAGCAGGGCAGGGAGGGGGGCTTCTGCAAAATAGGAGTTGGCAGAGACTCTCACAGGCAGGGGCCCCAGGCCTTTTCTAGCTTGTAGTTATTCAAAGAAGGGTTATTTAATGGGTCTGTCTTTAGCAGCTCAGGCTGCTAGGGGATAAGCCAGGTGTAGGCATCCAGTGCTGTTGGAGAATCCTTCCTCAAGGTGGCCTCAGAGAGACCAGGGAAGAGGAGAGCCAGCCTAAGGAAAGATGAGTTCTTCTTACTGACACTCTGCCTTGCAAGTTTATAGCCCAGAAAAGTGCAGACTATTTATATCTCTGTGAGCCCAGCAAGCACAGATTTTCAAGTTTTATGAAGACATTCCAGCACTTACAATGATATTAAAATTTAATGCTTGTGCTTTGCTTAGCTAACAGTATCTTTTAGAGGTGGAAGTAGATGACAGCCCAAGCTTCTCTGATGTCTGCTTGTCTGGCATTCCATTTCAGCCCTTCTTGCACTGAGCTGTCACTGGCTGCTTGGGGCAGAGACTCATTTGATATCTGTCTCATCAGACTGAATATGGTCTTTCCTCTCTGCAGGTATGTCACAGTGCTTGGAAGTACCTTTCAAGGGCCAGCTTATGGAATGATTTCCCATCATCAATCTTCGATCCCAATGTCTTAATGGAATTCTTACTCTGCTGTTATAGCTTCCTGTTAGATTCACAGCAGGATTAAGGAAAGATTTTGTGTGTACTTCACATTAATAAGATCAGCCCCCAAGGAAATCTATGACATAAATAGGAGAGACTCACTGCTTTTCAAGGCAATTGATAAGGATTTAGGCAAAGGCACTGATTATACAAAAACAGGTTAATCCCTGACCCAAATACAAGCAAAATTATGAAATCAGTGAAACTTAAGTTCTGTGTTTTGTGCCAATAAAGCCAACTTTAAGAATTAAATTCCTGAAAATAAGACAAAAACAGAGAGGGAGGCAAACCATAAGAAACTCTTAAATATAGAGAACAAACTGAGGGTTGCTGGAGAGGAGGTGGGTGGGGGGGGATGGGCTAAATGGGTGATGGGCATTAAGAAGGGCACTTGTTGGGATGAGCACTTGGGTGTTATATGTAAGTGATGAATCACTAAATTCTACTCCTGAAACCATTACTCCACTATATGTTAACTACCTTGGATTTAAATTAAAAATAAAAAAATAAATAAATACCCCCTCTGTGGAAAAGATAAATTAAAAAATAATAAAAAAATAATTAAATTCTTTTTCATTTATTGGAATATCCCATGTCTATAGTTCTCAAAGAGTGACATGAAGACCCCTAAATCAGAATCACAGATTCTGGGCAGATTGACAACAATATATATCGCTTATCACCACCCCAGGCTGGTTCAATGTTGAACAAGCATTTTAAACAAACCCACATGATTTGAAAACAGTTGACTTATTCAAGGGCCATAGTTAGGATGGTTAAGAGGAGAGTGTGTGAGTAGGCTCTTAGCTATAATTTATCTTTTGGAGTCTACATAAAATTTTATTTGAAAAAAATGTTTCTGTGATTCAAAGAATTAGAAGATCTCCAGTGTAGTGGCTACAGAATGTCTTTTCTCAAGTTCCAATCCTGACTGCCAGTTGTTTGCCATGTGACCTTAGGTTAGGGGGTGGCAAATGACAAGGGTCAGCCATCTTGTTTCAGTAAATAAAGTTTTATTGAAACATAGGTCCACGTGTTCATTTACTATTGTCTATGGCTATTTTCAGCTATAATGGTGGAGTATTTCTGACAAAGACTATACGGCCTGCCAAGCCTTAAACTGTACTTAACTAGCCCTTTAGGAAAAAGTTTACTGAATCTTGAATTAGGTAAGTTAAAGCTCTCAGTTTCAGGTTTTCTCATTGATAATATGAGATTAATAGCACCTATCCTATACAGTTGTTGAAATAATTCAATGACATAGTTAATGGAAATTTCCTAGTATGACTTCTAATAATACTTTCAATAATATTGATTGCTTGCTTGCTGTGTGCTAGGCACCGATTTAAACACTTTACATGGATTTTCTTATTTGTTCTTTATTACAACTCAGTGAAGTATTATTATTCCCATTTTACAGATGAGAAAACAGAGGCAGACAGACTGAGTAATCTGTCCAAGCTTATACAAGCCACAATGGCTGAGGCAGGATTTGACCTCAGAGCCTATGTTGTTAATCAGTATGCTGAATTTCTTTTCTTTTCTTTTCTTCTTTTCTTTTCTTTTCTTTTCTTTTCTTTTTTCTTTTTTTTTCCTAAGTGAGAAAGAGAAAACACAATATGGGGAGGGGCAAAGGGAAATGAAAAGAGAGAGAATCTTCAGCAGGCTCCACATCCAGAGTGGAGCCCTACACGGGTCTCCATCTCACCACCATAAGATCGTGACCTGAGCCAAAATCAAGAGTCTGGTGCTTAACCAACTGAGCCACCCAGGTGCCCTGAAATTTCTTCCAGTAAGGTTTCCTCCCCCTTTTGAAGTTGGCACTGCCTGTACCTCTGCTCATGAAACTTAAAATAAGCTCTCTGAACATGAGAAAATTGTGAAGTGGGAAAGGGATTGTGGATTTCACCCAACAGAAACTTACCATTTTAAGGTTAAGGACACTAAGACCCTGTGTTCAAAGCCCTGTTGGCAGATATGTGCAAAACCAGGACTTATGCAGGGGAGCCCTTGCTCACCAATCAGCTAACAGCATTGAACTCTGTATAGGAGGGCACAAATGGTTCTTTGGGGAGATGAGTAAGAACTAAACACTTAGTCCTTACTGCCCTCAAAGTTTGTGACTCTTTCAGAAATGTACATAGACAGTGCACAGGCTGAGTCTTCAATGCTTGTTAAAACCCTGACTATCTTCTAAGGGGGCCATATTGTGTGTATCACATCTCTGCCCTACCCCACCCCCAAGGATTCAGAGTTTTCAGGAGTATATATCAGTATGGCGATACTGGTTATTAAAATATCGAAATATTTCTGTATCCATTGGAAATCATGGTTTCCCTGAGCCTGCTAGTGCCCTGACTGAACCCCCTTGCCCCCTCAACTTCTCACAATCCAACAGTTAAAGACTTAGCCCCTGGCAGTCTCTGACTGTTCAGTGCAAGTGCAGAGCTCATTGCTAAATTCAGTAATTCATATGTCACCGCAGCCTGGCATTATTCACCCCTTTGGTACAATAGGATAAGCTTAACCCATCATATTCTCTTTCTCAAGAATTTGCACCTAGAAGACAGGACAGTGGGACCTTTCACCTGAGGTCTGAACTTTAAGAAGATTGTGGAGAGGGTTGTGTCCACGGTGGGCTCTGAGCAAGACTGAGATGTGAAGAAACTGAGACTTCCTGACCTGCAAATGCTGGAGGGGAAACAGTGGAGGTGGGGCTCATATAGACACAAACAGTGACACCACGAAGGAGGGAAGATGGCCCAGTACAGGGACGGGGGAGCACTTGGTCCTGAGATCCACTTCAATCACTGAATATTTTTGGTTGCATTAGACTCTTCATGGGTGCCTAAACAAAACTCCTTTTTTCTGAAGGAAACTGTTCTTGCAATAAAAGAATCAGATAAATCAGTATGGTTTCAAGGCAAAAGTCATTCATTCCACTTAATCTTTTTTGATTCTTTTAAAGTTTATTCATTTATTTTTAAGTAATCTCTACACCCAACATGGGGCTTTAACTCATAACCCTGGGATCAAGAGTCATGTGCTCTTTCTACTGAGTCAGCCAGCCCCTCCCCATTTATACTAAACTACAACAAGAGACCTACTTAAATTGTAAAATCTTTCGTATCTAGCACTGAACTGTAGATATCTTTGATGGCATCTGTGTGACGGGCTTGAATACTATGACAAGATAGACCCTTGCTGTGGTGAGGTTAGACAAGGTTAGCAGCTGATGCTTAGAAGCCTGCAGAATGCTCTCCTCTCTCATTATTGGCCTTGATTCAGGGCTGCTGCCCATTGGTATGAATTATCACTTCTAATAACCAAATGGCCACTGAAATGGTAATGAGAATATTATGGTTTTCCAAATGAAAAGTCTCAATCTAATACATTTTCCTTTGAGAACACTAATTTGAAAATAAAATCATAGTCAATTTAAGCTGAGTTAAATACAAGGAACAATGGAAAATAACCAGCAAATGCCACTTATACCACTGCTTTAATATGGGGGCACATATACATCTATAACGTCCATCTATAGTTTCTTCCTGGGGAACTAAGGACAGTTGGTGAAAGATCTGTCACAGCTGAATCTTTACAAATGATTATAAAATGCACTAGGAGAACCAAAGACTGAAAGAGATGAGAAAATTTAAGTAGGAATGTTGATAATAGGCAAAACTATCCCAGGGGCTAGGCCACAAGTGGAATATCAAGCTGATGTGACAATACTTAGGAGAGAAAAACCCCTTACCTGAGATTCAAAGCCCAATATACATCTTTACTCTCTGCCCTCTTTCCTCCACACTCTCTGTGCCTTCACCTCATGGACAGCCCTGGAGTCACCTGTCTCTGTCTCTGCTTTCCTTCTATTCAGGAAGCCTAAATCTTATGGAAATTTGTCTAGTCTTACAATTCCCATACCCCCACCCTTTCCAAATTCCTATTCAGACTCTGAATTGTCATTGCATTTTGCATGACCTCTTGCACCACGACATTTAAAACATTTAAAACCTTGGCTTCCAATATTTGAGGAATATGTTCTTTTATTATTAGACTATAAGCTACCTAGAACTTTTGCACATATTCCTTCCTGTATACTTGAAATAAACTTGTCCTACCCTCCCCTGCCCTCACCATAGCTAATTAACTTTTATTTATTTTTAGATGGCTGTATTAACGACACTTTTCTGGGGAGGCTTCCTGGACTTCTCAGACTAAGGTGCCACATGGCTCCTCCTTCTCTTTTTGGCATCCTCTCATGGCTAGATATTTATATAGTTATCCAGTAAATGTCCATCTCCCACACCAGACCAGCAGGGCGATGTGAAACATACAGACCCCCAGCCCCTGGAGATTCTGATTCAGTGGGTCTGGGGTAGGCCCTGGTGGGGGCTGGGTCTAACAAGGACCCAGGTGATTCTTATCATCAAGAACACTTGGCAGATGCTGCTTTAGGTCCCTGGAGACTCCAATTCACTTGGTCTGGAGCAAGGCCTCGGCAGACTTTGAGAACAGATAATATTTCCATGTCCAGTTTCTGTTTTAGTTTCATGTCTCTTGAATGAAACCTCACCCTTTTTTCATAATATATGGCTTTTAAAATCCAGACTGATGAGAATATCTGACTTCTGGGTGAGAAAGAGCACTCATAGCAACAACCTTTTCTCACTGCGGGCCTTGATTACACCTGTTCTACCCAATATTCCCTTCCTGTTTCTACAAATGATACTGTTAGGTGTCCCCTTCATTGGCAGAGTCTGTTATAGCTAAGATATTATCAACCTCCATATTATGCACTCAGGGAACCCTGGGGTAACAAACCAGACAGCGTTTTTGGCAAAAGAATTTGGCCATAGAGTATTTCCCAAGAAACAGGCACCAACCATTAGGCTGGGCTAAATCGGATGCAGAGAGACAGCCTTTCAGAGGGATTTCAAAGGCTCCTACAGTCACTTTCCAAGTCTCCCACCATTTCCACCCCCCTCAGGTAACTGGACACACGTGGGTGACAAGAGATGGAGAAGCACACTGAGGCAGGCTTGCAGACCTCAAGGTTTGTCTTGGGGGCACCTGATCCCATCTTTCCGTTTACAGTATTCATGTTTTCTGCTCTTCAGTGTCTCCTCATAAACACTGAACCCAGAAATGTATTTCAAAATTTTGAGAAACCAAATTACAAAAGTCTCTTTAAAATATTTTGGTAAAACTTACTTTATTTCCATTTAGATCATATTATTGAGTTTCCTAAGAATTTGCTTTTGTTTTTCAGAAAAAAATTTAGACTATAACCTAAAGATTATTAACTTTACCCATATATAGTGATGGAAATTTATGTGTATGATCACCTTGTAGGACATTTACCTGAATGTAAATATTCCCTCATGAATCACCACTATCTTTGATATAAGAACTTATTACAGATAAGGAACTCCACACGTTTGTTTCTTCCAAGCCTCTTTAAAGCTGAGCAGCTTTGTCCTCAGTGTGGCATTTCTTTGCATCGAATCCTGTGGCTCTCACCTTTGCTGCTCCATTAAAGTGCCATTTAGGTTTCATTCCACTTGGGGGCAGTATTGTGCTCCTGATCGCAGCTGTCTTCTTGTTTTTGTAACTTGAAAATGTTAATTTGGGAATCTCAGTGGAAATATCCATTTAGTAACAAAATTGGAAGATGCAGGGTCATTTAGCCCTGCTTATTGCCAGCTGCGAGCTCCCTCTGTAGCAGACTTGGTGGCCAACTCATTCTAACTCCTTTGTCTTGGCATCTTCTTTTAATATCACTACCTTCTGAACCTTTTTATCTTTCTGAATGCTTTAGAGATATGACTTGCAGTGACAGCTTAGCATCAACAATCATGACAGAGGCTTAGCCAAAAGAGGGCCTAGAAAATGATATTTTACTTCCAGCTGTTTCTTGTTGCTATTAGCAAAATCCATTGGATTTTTCTTTTAGGAGAAAGATTACAATTGATTGAGGTAAAAGAAGACATAAAAACAGTGATTTTCATCCTTGGCTGCACATTAGGATAACCTAGGGAGGTTATATAAATTCCTGAGGCCCAGGCTGTAACCTAGAACAGAGATGAAAATGTCTAGTGGAGGAAAGGAGTTTAGGAATAAGCATTTTTTAAAAGCTCTCCAGGGGCGCCTGGGTGGCTCAGTCGGTTAAGCGGCCGACTTCAGCTCAGGTCATGATCTCGCGGTCCGTGAGTTCCAGCCCCGCGTCAGGCTTTGTGCTGACAGCTCAGAGCCTGGAGCCTGTTTCAGATTCTGTGTCTCCCTCTCTCTGACCCTCCCCTGTTCATGCTCTGTCTCTCCCTGTCTCAAAAATAAATAAAACGTTAAAAAAAAAAATTAAAAAAAAAAAAAAAAAGCTCTCCAGGCAGGTTCAATGGGTAGCCAGATTGAGAACCACTTACCTAAAGGAAAATTTGGAGGGCTAGAGCTAACTGTAAATACAGAAGAGTTCTAGAATTAAAACACACTAAAAATGAGCCAGAAATCAGAAAAGCTGGTTTCTAGTTCCTCTTATTTTGTTGATTATTCATATGTCTTTGGACAAGTCACATCATTACCTTGGGCTGTTCTGTAAATGGTGTAAGGACTGAAGGTCATGGGATGTGACAATCATTTTAAAACAGACTGTGTTTCACAGATTTTTGTTATTGTAATAATTTTTGGAACAATATCACTCCGTTTTACTGTATTTATGGGGCTTAAACAGTGCTCTATTCCCTCTTTCTGGATTTGACCTCTTCAGTGTGTTCTGAGCTTCATGCTGATGTCATGGAAGCAGAATTTTCTAGATGGGTGCTGGGCAGGAATTTGTATTTTAAAAAACAAACTGTGGGACTTCCAATTCTGGACAAATGGAGTACATGAATCTGTCTCTGACCTTCTAAGTAGAGCTAAAAACTGTAGACATTACAGGTAAAGCAAACATAGGATGTCCCTGAATGGTGAAGAGAAGCTGGACTTAGGAATCCTAGGATTCCAGAAATGTCATGACACTGAATTTTTTGTTTCTTTTTTCTTCCTGTATACCCCAGACTGGCTACTGGAGAAGCCTACAACCCAGAATTTCAATGGGCACAAACAAATGAAGTCCCAAGGAAAGCCTTCTCTCTCTTACCAAAAGACTGGGAAAGGTACAGCCAGGCAAGACCAAAACTTTTTCACAATAAAGGCCCTATTCCAGCAAAACATCAGGGTAGAAACCATGCCACACCTTTACCTTGTAGAAAAGGTTGAGATATTTAGTCCACCCTGGACTGGAGGTAATGAGTGCTCTCTCCTCTCCATGCTGAGGCAGTGTTCAAGGAAGCCACGTTGGGAGCCTGGATCTCTACCCCCATCCTGTGGTGGTAAGGCACCCCTCCCTGCACCCTCTATCCCAATGTTCAGTGGAGGCCACTCAAGAAGCTTGAACTTCCATTTCCATCTGATGGTAATGAGTATCTCCCTACCTCCCGGCCATGGTGGGATCAGTGGAGGCTGAGTCAGGGAGTCTGGACTTCCATCTCCTTTCAGTGGTAAAGAGGAAGAGGGTGTGTTTCTTCCACCACTGGCCCAGTTTCAGCATAGGCCAGCTAAAACAAAGAAAAATTAAGTTTAAGATCTAGAGTCTTAAAGCATCATTATCCTAAGAGCCGGAAATATCTCAACTTGAAAGAGAGAAGAAAATCAACAGATGCCAATATGGAGATGACACAGATTTTGGAATTATCTGATAAGTATTTTATTTTATTTTTTAAATAAAGTTTATTTATTTATTTTGAGAGAGAGAGAGAGAGTCAGCACATGTGAGAGCATGAGCAGGGAAGAGGCAGAGAGAGAGAATTCCAAGCAAGCTCTGCAAGTGCTGGCACAGAGCCCAAGACAGTACTCCATCTCACAAACTGAGATCATGACCTGGGCCAAAATCAAGAGTTGGTCGCTTAACTGACTGAGCCACCCAATGCCCCTCTGATAAATATTTTAAAGCAAATATCTTAAAAACGTTTTAATAAGCACTTATGAGCAAACCTGAAAGAAATGAAAACAACTGTTCAGGTGATTTTTATGCACTCCAGTGTTTGAAGATCACCAGTGCAGGGAGTTTAGGCTTCTTTGAAGAGGTGAGGCAGCTGGCCAACGAAGTCTTTGTTTCTTAAACTGTAAACATTTCTGTGAGGTCCTAAGCCTCCTTAGTCTTAAATATTTCTTGAATGCTTCCAACTTATTTCTTGGCAGTATCATGTAAACCTAGACTGCATAGTGGCAAATATAATATTCAACCTCATTGGTCTTTATAGCTGAAGGTTTCAGTATCCAAGAAGCAACATCCCTTGGTGGGCTCAGGATCCAATTGTACAGGATCCCTGACTAGCTCACATATGACCTAAGCTACATCTTTTCCTAGAGATCTCTATTTCTCTTTTGTATTGACTGCAGCTCCCACACCCCTCTACCTTCAGCTTATTGCTTTATTCCAGTGTCAACTTAGGGGAGTTTGGTGGGTGATTCAGTGACAGTCATTTCCATGGCAGCTGGTGAAAAATGGGGCAAGAATGAGGGGGAGATTCGGTAGTCCTCTTTCTCCTTCCACTGCTACCACCTTTCTGGGAACTCCAACACAATATTCTTTCCTTAGCAGCTGCTCCAGTGTCACTTCCATCAAAATCCTTCACCCACTCCTACTCCAGGCCCCATCCAGCTACTTTTCTCAAAGATTCCAAACTCCTACAATAAGATGCCCAAGAACACGTGAAACTGGGTTTTCTTTTGAAATATAAGTCAGTATTATTAACCCACTTATGCACAGGTCCCATTAATAAAACTCACTTATCATCTGTTCTCCTTCATCTTTAGGATCCCATAAGAAAAGAAAGAAGGGAGTGAGTTCTACTTTAGTTTTCCACCATCGATGGTATTAAAACTGATGCCATTAAAATTGAGGTTTAGAAAAACCTGAAGAGGATCTATACTTGGCGACTGTCATAATGCCTCAAAATCTTCTTTCCAATGGGACCACTATCATTGTTCTGTTGTCTTCTCAGACACCCACAGTACCTTTTTTAAAAAAAGTTTATTTATTTATTTTGAGAGATAGAGAACCAGTGAGGGAGAGGCAGAGAGAGAGGGGGACAGAGGATCTGAAGTGGGTTCCATGCTGACAGCAGAGAGACTGATGCAGGACTCCAACTCACAAACCGTGAGATCATGACCTGAACCAACAGAGCCACCCAGGCACCCCACCCATAGTACATTTGAATGAAAAGGTTCCTTTCCGCCCTTCTAAGGGAGAAGTGGGGAGTCACCAAGGAGCACTAATATTTGCTGATATCCCTAGGCCGAGTTGCTACTTAGGCACCTCATATTCTCAACAGTCAAAATTCTACTCCTGAAACCATTATTACACTATATGTTAACTAACTTTGGAGTTGAATAAAATTTAAAAACTAAAAATAAATAAAAAAATAAAAATTTCTATTAAAATTTTCATAAATGATGTTGAGAGAAAAAATAACAGCCTTCAAAATGATGACCAATTTTCCATGATTTTAACAGAAAAAGCATATATTGAACAAATAGAAAGTGGAAATAGTGTAATTTAATACTTTGGCATAAAATATATGTCAGTAAAATACATTGTAAATATTGATTTCTTAAAATTATACTCTAAAATACTTTTGAAATTGTCATTAAAGGAACATGGAAATTTTATTCTTATCCCTTAGGTGAGCTATATGAAAGCAATGGTTAATATATATTCAGTACTATGTCTTCAAATATTTTTCTGTACTAAGTTGTAAACAGAAATGTACATCTCAGATTTTTATGCATCTCTACTGATTTGAGAGGATAAATTTTTTGTTCAACATTTTCAATTATATCATTATTCCTAACATCAAAAAATTTTTTTTCCTGCCCACTCAGATTCATGTGGCTCTGTGGGGACGGTGTGAGACCACTGCTTCCTATGAAGTGTTCAGCTTCAAACTAACTTGCTCAAATAAAAGCAAATTGTTCGAAGTCTTGTCAAGCCCCATGGTGATTCTTAAGGCTACTGTTCTGTGGTTCGTAGTTCTCTGGACAATCAGTTGTTCTCTAAAAGTCTGGGTGATCTTCCAGAGAGGAAGTTGGAGGTCAGGTCAGTCCCATACTGATAATGTTCCTCCACCAAGCTCTACTCAGTAAGTACTGACCTTGTTTATTCATATAGATGGCATTTTTTGGAAAAGCCTATTTCATCTGCTAACAGGAGCAAGAAGGGTTTAGGAAGTAAAAGAGTAAGAAATGGAGTTGAAGCTTTTTGGTCTATTTTTCCCTGGTTTCTCTATATTTCCTTGTGCAAAGATGAATGACTACAGTGATTCTTCCTTTGTAACAAAAGGCTTCATGTCTTGCTGAGCCAGTGGCATCAGTAACTGTGGGTTTCCAGTTCAAGGTCTTCTCTAATGTCATCAGGCGGATCTTCAAAAATTCAGTAGACTGGAGGAGGTGTTTGGTGGGAGTTTAAAATATCCGCTGTAGCTTCAAAAATGGAATAGTAATGAATTAGGGGATGTAATAACACTGGACTTAATGGAAGGCAAGAGAACCACCAAGATAGGTGAGCATATTGCTGGCCAATGTGCTTACACAGGAGATGAGGGCATGGATGATGAGCCACTTGAATAAAACAACTCTCCTGTGGCCCACACATCTCCCATCCCACCCCCTCTAGCTGGTGGGAAAGTGATGCCATGACCAGGTAGCTCACTACACCTGTCCATGCCACCTGCAGCCCAAGAAATTATTTTTGGATAGGAAATGGATGGGATCAACCAAAAGATGGTTTAGGATTTCTCCTGAAAGATTTTCCAGGTGAACAGAAGGAAACATGTAAGTTAGATGGCCTGTTCCTCTGCTCTCTATCAAGACCCTGAATATATTGCTGTCATGGGCACCCACCCAGGAACACAAACCAATGCATTTTTCTCTTCTTCACACTCCACCTTTGTGAAAATCGGTCTCTTTTTCTTGAGAGGATAGAGAACAGACAACCAGTCCCCTCTAATAATGACCATCCACAATATCCTTAGCAAAACAATGCTGAGATTCTGCTTCTCCAGTCTAAATAGTCCTTTCCTCTTCTTTGTCCTTATTTTAATGGTTTCTGTTGCTGTTATCTGATTTCCTTTAAGATCGAAAAACCAGACTGAACATAGAGATGATATAAGAAGAGAAATGTGCAGAAAAGAATAACCTTGTTTTTACTTTCTGTATTTCCACATTTGAGGAATATCCCGACTCAATTTAGCAGTACCATATGGAACTTTGCTAATTTGTACACAGAGTCAATCTGAGTTAGTATATTCTGAACTAATCTTTTTCAAAAAATAGCTTTATTGTGGTATAATTGACATACAGTGAACTGCACATATTCCGAGTATAAAATTTGCTGTTAACTAACAAATGTTACACATGTGAAACCACCACAACCTGAAGATAATGAATATGAGCATTATCCCAAAGTTTCCTTTTTTTCCTTGGCAATTCTTCTCTCCCCACTCCTACCTTGCTCACTCCCTTCCCCTGCCACTGACCTGTTTTCTGTCACAACTTACTGATCCACTGTTGTTGGTGTTGTTGTTTTCAGTCTTTTTTAATATGTTTCACTTTGGATAGTTTATATTGCCATGTTTTTAAGTTTTATAACATTTTTTTCTGCAATGTCCAATTTGTCTTTTATCTTATCCAGTATATTTTTCATAGCAGACATAGATTTCATGTTTAGAGGTTCAATTTGGACCTTTTGTTATATCTTCCATGGCCCTACTTGCTCAGTGTTTCCTTTGGCTTCTTGAATATGTGGAATACAGTTCTGATAACAGTTTTAGTGTCCTTATCTAATTTCATCATCTGTGTCATTTATGGGTCCATTTCGATAGATTGATTTTTCTCCTTATTGTCGGTCGTATTTTTCTTCTTCTTTGCATGCCTGGTAATTTTTTATTGGATGCAGATATTTGCTAGGATATACTAAAGTTGAAAATGGTTTGATGCTCTTAGGTATTGCTTTTTAAGACATTTAGGTGGAACCTAAATGGAAACAACGTTTATTCCAGGATTTTTTTTCTTAGCTGAAGCAACATACGCTTTGGAGTACAAAGCCCAATGCTCCATGGGTTAAGAAGTGTTCTACCCTAGCTGTTAGGAACGGCCTCTATTCCTGACCCTATGTGAGTGCCAGAGATTATTCCCACTCATCTATTTGCGTGTTTTTTTCCCTCTAGCTTCAGATAATTTTTCACACTTATGCATTGATTGGTACTCAATGAATACCTGAGGCAAAATTTTTCAAGTATTCAGAATCCTCTCCTTGTGTATCTCCTTTGCCTTGTATTGTGACTTAGAAACTGGAGCCTCTATATTCTTTCCAGACCTGCTTCAATCTTCCCAACTCATAGACATTGCTGGGCTGTACCTGAGACTCTCCTCTATACTCTGTGGCTTAAAAACTTTCCCCAGGTAGTACACTGGGAAAATTGAGATCACTGTCTTTTGTTGCCTAATACTGAGGGTATTAAGAACCATTGTTTCTTATCTTTTATACATTTTTTTAAGTTACATATGAATCTTATCATTGTTGTACTAGAAGTCCACAAAATGCTGATCTCTGTCAAAAGTTACAAGCATACGTGTCTTAGTCTGTTAGGGCTGTTATAATGAAATACCATAGAATGGGTGGCTTATAAACAATACAAATTTATTTCTCACAGTTCTGGTGACTGGGAAGTCCAAGATCAAGGCATGACAGATTTATTTATTTATTTATTTATTTATTTTTAATATATGAAATTTATTGTCAAATTGGTTTCCATACAACACCCAGTGCTCATCCCAAAAGATGCCCTCTTCAATGCCCATCACCTACCCTTCCCTCCCTCCCACCCCCCCCCCCCCATCAACCCTCAGTTTGTTCTTAGTTTTTAAGAGTCTCTTATGCTTTGGCTCTTTCCCACTCTAACCTCATTTTTTTTTTCCTTCCCCTCCCCCATGGGTTTCTGTTAAGTTTCTCAGGATCCACATAAGAGTGAAAACATACGGTATCTGTCTTTCTCTGTATGGCTTATTTCACTTAGCATCACACTCTCCAGTTCCATCCACGTTGCTACAAAGGGCCATATTTCATTCTTTCTCATTACCACGTAGTACTCCATTGTGTATATAAACCACAATTTCTTTATCCATTCATCAGTTGATGGACATTTAGGGTTTTTCCACAACTTGGCTATTGTTGAAAGTTCTGCTATAAACATTGGGGTACAAGTGCCCCTATGCATCAGTACTCCTGTATCCCTTGGGTAAATTCCTAGCAGAAGGCACGACAGATTTAGTGTCTAGTGAGAACTGCTTCCTGTTTCATAGAGAGTGCCTTCTAGCCATAACTTCACATGGCTGAAGGGAAGAGGGGTCTTTTTATAAGGACATTAATCTCATTCATAAAACCTCTCCTCTCTGATCTAATCATTTCCCAAAAACACCATCTTCAAATACTGTCACACTGGGGGCTAGGATTTCAATATATGAATTTTGGAGGAACACAAGCATTTAGACCATAGCAATATGCAATTAAAGTAAAATTTTAATATACTTCAAAACCTTTATTTATTGAAGGAGATGGATTCATTATTAATGTGTTGATTGTTTACAGGCAGGGAGTAGGGGCCCCTGTACTATGACCTGAAACAAAACAAAACAAAACAAAACAAAAAACGAGTTATGATATCATGTTGTTCAATGAGGTGAAGCCAAGCCCCATGTTCTCCAGGACTGATTCTTAGCTACAGGCCCTCACACAAGCTGGAACAGGATTACCTGCTGATCTGGTGGGTGTGCTGTATGAGTATTTTAAACAGTCCAAACACATACCAGTGGCCCTAAGGGGAGGAAATTGAGAAGTGATAAAGGGTTTTAGCTCTAATACAGCATTTTCTAGTGTGTGTTCCATGAAATCCCAGAGTTTCACAAGATGTTAACAAATATTTGGGGAAAATACCATCCACAAAATGATTTCATGTTCAGATAAGATCAGGAAATTTATAATAATATTGACCTTGCTAAGGAGCACAATGTACTTGAACTCTGAGAATTTCTGCAGTTAGTTTTAATTATGTTGGATAACCCAGGACTTTGAGAAATTTTTTCTTTTTTACCTAAAATACAGTTTTTTTTTTCCCATTTGCAAACAAGATACCTGACAACTCTAATCAGAACCAAATCCATATAGGCACTAAAGTTATGGATTATTTCCAATGTGTTCTTTTTGTTATTAATTGTTTTTTTTAACGTTTATTTATTTTTGAGAAGAGAGAGACAGAGCATGAGCGGGGGAGGAGAGAGAAAGAGGGAGACACAGAATCTGAAACAGGCTCCAGGCTCTGAGCTGTCAGCACAGAGCCTGATGTGGGGCTCAAACTCACGGACCGTGAGATCATGACCTGAGCCAAAGTCGGACGCTCAACCGACTGAGCCACCCAGACGCCCCTGTTATTAATTGTTTTATAAATTTGGGTGCTCCCAGGTCTCTTGGATGTGTAAATATTTACAATTGTTAGATCTTCTTGTTGGATAGACCCCTTAATTATGATATAGTGAGTACTAAAATTATGGAAATCAAAGTTGTATATGTCCACAAAGTCATCAAACTGGTACTGCTTTTGGTTCAATTTCAGTCCTCAATGAGACAATTGTAACCTGAAACAAGAAAGAAATAATGTTTACAAACTGACTGAATTCTCAAAAATATATATACATAAAAAGTGCAAGATTTCAAAATTTCCAGGGATTATCCATCATTATGTCTAGTGAATAATCCATCATTATTATTTTCCATCATTTTGCGTATGCCTAGTGCAGCCTAGTACATGCTAAGTATTTAATTAATGTGTGTTTCTTAGCTCATTCATTCCATAAAGATTCATTGAGCACCTGTCATGTGTTAGGGCATATACTAAACACTGAATACACAGATTCAAATCGGGAAATCATTTTTGAATCACAAGGATCTTGTAATAGAAAAGGATCATAAATAAATAATCACCACTCAATAATCCAGAAGGACTCTTATATTCATTCATGCGCAGGTATTATTTCAGGACCTACCACATACTAAATACTGCTCCAGGATCTGGGGGATATAGGAACAAACACAAAAGATGGAGGCTCTATTCTAAAGAGTTTGTGATTTGATGGTGAAGACAATTTAGAAAGTGATTGCATACTTTAGTAAGCAGAATAGGTAACCAAAACCTGAACAATAAGTAGAGGTTAAGAAAAAAAAGCCAGGTACCAAGGGTGGATGTGTGCCTGTGCAGAAAGACTTGTCCAGACAAATTTTGAAAGTGGGAAGGAATAAGGCTGTTCATGCACCAAATGACAGCCAGTGTAGCTAAAGAGCAAAATCCGGAGAGAGAGGTGGGCTAGGTAGTGTCCATCTTGCAGGCCAGGTTAAAGATTTATGTTTTTATCTGAAGAGCAGAAAGGAGGAAGGAGAGTGACAAGAGATTTGCCTTTAAGACGATCACTCTACAGTTGCACTGTGCACAGAATATCTCTGTTTTAGGAAACATACTGAAGAGTTTAGAGGTAATGGGGCATGATATATGCAATTTACTCTTAAATGATTTTTTAAAAAAAATGTACACATGTATATCCATGAGAAAGAAAGGGTGAGCAAGCCCAGGCATGAGCAAAAGGGACAAAATGTAAACAATTGGTGTGTCTGATAAAGGATATATGTAACCTCTTTGTGCTATTGCAACTTTTGAGTTTGCAAAATAAAATGACAAAAAAAAAATCTGTTGTGGTTGTGGTGTGGAGAATAGACCACCAGGGCCTAAGGAAAGAAGCCAGTGGTCTGTGCTGGCAGCAGCACTGGAGACATTAGTGCAATGGTTAGTGCTGGTGGGAGGGTCTGTGACGTTGAACAAGTTAGTCTGGCTTCAAGGAGTGGAACCAGGAGGTGAGGACCCGAGTAGGTCAACAGCAGTTAAGAGGAGGCTGTTGGTGGGTTGGCCCTTGAATTTGCTATAGATGCGAAATCCCTAGAGGGGTATGACCAGAGTCAGGCCCAGGTCACCAAAGAAAGAGCAGTACCGTGGTTTACTGCACACATTTGGAACATGTTAGTGTGACTTCTTTTTCTTTAAGTGGGAAGAAGGCATGGTTGGTAGCTTTTTATACATGGTCTTGGTTCTTCACACCAATCTCTCAGCACCCGAACCTCCCCTCTCCACTGCCCATCTCAGCTGCTGCAGGACACAATGTGTTTCTCCTGAGAGTCCTGAGAACTTGTCTGACCAGGCAGTGAGAGCTGGTTCCTTGCAGTGGTCACTCATAACTGGCCTGGGTATTTCTGGGAGATGTATACGTGACACACTGTGAGGAATAGTGACCATCTGTGGTGAGTCTTAGGGGTCACACGAGACTCCAGTCTATACACTTTCAGCCATGCAGACTGATAATTTTTTCATAGCTCTTTCTATAAGCCATCTCCTTTCACTATACTTTCTATTGAAGTTAGGAAATTGAGGTTAAAGCACCATGTTAGTGCCACAAGTATCATGTTTACCTTTCTTGTCAGTTTTCTTATTTTGAATTGACCTGTTGTAGTCAAAAACCTTTTGTGACAGAAAAAACCTTTTGCTAGTGACAGAAACCCAGTTCAAACTAATTTAAGAAAAAAAAAGAAAATATTTTGGTTCACATAACTGGGAAGTCAAGGGTGCATCTTGCTTAAGGCAAAGCAAGATCCTGGGGTTTAATTGATGACATCAAAATTCTCTTTCTCTCTCCCTCGCCCCCTCCCTTCGTTTCTTCCTAGGACTTGCAGATTTTGAGGCAGACTCTCTTCTTGTGATAGAAAAATGGGCCATACACTCTCTAGATTTTTTTAAAAGTCCACATCACTTACTTATTTTTTTTCATCTTTGAAACTCGAATCACTTTCCAGCTTCACAATAAGAGATCTCAGAGAAACAAAAACGTATGTTCACATAAAGATTTGTACTTGAATGTTATAGCAATGTATTCATAATAGGCCCCAAATAGAAAAAGAAAAACAACCCGCAAGTATCCATCAATTAATAAAAGGATAAACATAGTGTAATCTATCCATACAATGGGATATTAGTCAGCAGTAAAAAGGAACAGAGCACTGATAACATGTTACTGAAACATGTTATCAGGATGAACCCAAAAAACACTGTAAGTGAAAAAAACTGCAAGTATTTAAGACTATATATTACATGATTCCATTTATTTGAAATTTCTAGATCAGGCAAAACCATAGTGATATAAAGATCAGTGGTTGCTGAGGGATGGATGTGGGAGGGGAGACTGATTGCAAAGGAGCACAGGGGAACTTTTGGGGGTGATGGAGATGTTCTAAAACTGGAACTGTGGCCATGGTTGCACAATTGTGTAATTTTCCTAAAATTCGCAAGATGGTACACTTAGGATGGCTAAATTTTATGGTATATAAGTTGTATCTTCATGAAGCTGTTAAAAAATAAGATGATTACTGGACAAATGTGTGAGTAAAACAAGTGTAGCAAAAAAAAAAAAAAAAAAAACATTGTAGAATTTAAGTGGTAGGTATATTGATGTCCATAATAAAAGTTTAAACTTTTCTGTACATTTTATGATTTTCATAATAAAATATTAGAAAAGAAAATATCCACCAAATCCAATTCAGTGACAGTGACTTGCATAAATACATGTCACAATATACAAAAGGTTGACCCTTATACTACTCCATCAAAGAGGTCACTTTGTCCTTTTGCCTTTTAGACAAAGCCATTTGACAAAGGCTAACTGATTATGTGATGTGGATTTCAGTGTTAATTCATACAAAGTCACCATGTCCCCTTTCTATATGGATCTCTGTGGCATCTAATGCTGATGACTGACCATTTGCTTCCTCTGAACCTCCCTGGCCAGGCCTTTGCAGTGGTCCCTTGGATACCTTGCTCCTAGTCTGCCAATTTCTTAAATGCTGCTGGTCCACAGGACACAGCTTTCAGGCATTACTCTTCTCAGGCCCCAGCTAGTCTCTGAACAGCCACGTGCATTTATTCCTGAGCTTTCACAAAGTCCAAGCACAAGAGCTTTCTCCTTATTTCTTTAGGGAGCTGGGAAAGTGAGCCTGCCTGACTGAGCAAGGTAGGTAATGGAGGGTGAGTGGTGGGATTAAATTCACCGAAGACTGGAGTTGCCCTCAAGTGTCTGGATGGTTCAGGGAGAGCTTTATGAAGCTGAAGTTGGGGTCAGAAGCAAGAGTAGTCCATCTTCCCAGCCTTTCTTCCCTCTTTCTCTGTGCTGTCTAATCTTTGTGCCATATCAGAGAGAAGCTGCTGGGATCCCTTATTCCAGGTCACAGGACCTGCGGGGTCACTTCTCACTGTTTCCCCTCACCTCAGACCCAGCCTCTCATGATCCACAGGCCTCAATCCAATCTGGCTTTGTTTTGCCACCTCAGATGGTTTCCAGATCTTTATTTCAGGAGGCACTTTGCTAAATGCATGTCTGAAAGGATGTTGCTGCTGTTCATCAGTGATTCCCAGGAAAGACACACCAGAGGTCTGGGCTCTCCTCCATAGTCTGTGTTCACCACAGAAACTCACGGGCATCTGCCCAACAAAGGCCCTCAAAACCCATACAGCAGTTACTACTTGTGGTTATATCACCTTCCCAAAGGTTCTGGAAAGTCAAGGTCTCCATTTTTCACACAGGAACATAGTAAATGTGTGACAAAATTCTATCCAGATTCACAGGTTGGGGTGGAAGGTAGTGGTCAGGAAGAAATCCAGGTTGCAGGGCAGTGATGCTAAAATTTTCTCACAGAGATGTAATGAAGTCCAAGTGCAGATTAATGCTTTAGCTGCTGTTGCTGGCAAGCAGTTCCTGACATGGTAAATGCACACAAACTCATAACCATAAGATCACAAAATATTCTAGTGGCACTTTCTGCAATGATCTACTAGCTCCAGAGACTAGAGAATGGAGGTAGTGTTAGCATTAATCTGTTGGCTTGGAAACAAGGTCGCCTTGGACCTACTTTCTACAAGGATATAGTTCCAGAGTTTGCTAGTAGCTTAGATAAAGCAACTCTGGCAGTGATTTGTTTGTGGGTTTATCCTTCAGTAGTTTGGTGATATGCTGTCCAGCTCTATGCATCAACTTAATTCAGTGTGCATTTCCACTTCCTTTTATTAGACTCATTCCTGCAATCAGCTGTCCAGTGCCATGGGGAAGACACAGTTGATGGCAGTGAGCATCAACAGACTTTAGCGCAAAGACTAAACTGGTCATGTACTCTCATGCTCACTGAGGGCACCCTCGGACTCCTTGTAGGATTCAGGATCAAAGACACTGGCTCCCTGATGCTGTAAACCACTGGTTACTCCTGCAAAATCAGTCCTTTGTGTCCCCAGGGTTGATTCCTTCTCCCTCCTTCTCCTCCTTCTCTTCCTTTCAGTTTGTGTCATCCTCTTCATTGCTGTCAGATCCCTGGCTATTCATGTTTGTAGACAATTTAGGTACTAGCTGAGTTGCAGATCAGAAAAGTAGTTTCTTTTCCTTGTCCCTACCCCAATTTCTATCAATTTCTCAAATGCATTGATCATTGTCTTCTGCAATCCTTGAACCTCTGTTAGGAAGATGTCAGTCTGTGTCACTCTATGCCACATGATTTCTAGACAGAGCTTCAACTCCTTAATGACTGAGACCACATGGACCAGACCAGGAGGTCAGGTTGGGAGGGGTACAGTGACAGAGGCATCAGGCTGACACTAATATGAGTTAGTGCTGCTTCCCATGATCCTTTTTGAGTGAGGACCCAAACTTTTATGGCTGATGATTCCTACACAATCCTCCTCTCCCTTAGATTAAGGAAAACTGGAGAGCAGAGATTATGCCCTTCCCTGTCCTTTGTTCTCTCATACTTTCTTTTTTCATATTTTGCTCTAGGCCTTCCTCAATAAATATTTATTGAATTGAATAATGATTCTTATGCACTATGTGATCCTAAAGTCCTTTCTGAATCTCATAATGGTAGGATTATAGAGCTGAAAGGAACTTCAGACTTAAAATTCCTCTTGATTTAGAAAATGACAAAATTGAGACCCATAGCAGTTAAATATCTTGCCCAGTTTACACAGCTAGTTGGTTGCTGAAGCTGGCACTGGGAGCCTAGTCTCCAGGCTCCTGGTTTGGCGCCCTTCACAAAGACAGAACATATTGTTAACTGAGACTTTGCATTTTATCAACTACCAACCTTCACAGGAATAGACTGTGGTGAAGCATCACCAACACAAACTTACCAAATGCAATGCAGTTAACGAAAATGCCTTCCAATATTTATATGCTTTCTAGATAGTTACTGCATAACTGCGAAGTCAACTAAAGTTTTTCAGGAGAGTTGAAAGCTATTTAAAGATATTGAGGACTCATTGAAAGGATTTGCCTTGGAAATTTTGCAGTTTATCATCATGATTGTCATCATTATGTTGTTATAACTCAGAGTTTGGAGGATTATTCTTAAACCTCTTTTTGTAGAGAAGCTTGGAACAATGCAAAATGTTAAATAGTTAACAGTATGAATCACACAGAGTCATCTGGAAAGTATCCTGAAATACTCAGAAGTTTTTTAGGGACCCAATTGCAAAAAAAACCCTGTGATTGCAGAGGAAAGTGAGTGTCTCTTTGCATGTTGTGGGAGTGAGAAAGAGAAGGCAAGAAAATGGAAGTAACTGTGGGAGAGAGTCACTATCCTGTGAGTAATGAAAGGAGATAGGAAGAAAGCAGAGAAAAAAGCCAAAAAAACCAAGCACTATCAATGTATCAGCAGAGACTGAGTGGGAGATTCAAATCTGAAAATCAGCAACTTCACAGTCATTATCTCCTTTTCCCTCAAACTAAAAATAAGGTGAAAAGCAACTCTGCTCAGAGCTAGAAAAGCAGAAACTCTGGGAAATAAATTACTGAATTTGTTCACTATCATTTATCTAAATGTAAACATAAGTCAACTCCTGCAAATAACGCTGGATGGAGTCCCTGCTTGAGAAAGGTCAGGCTGAGTAACATGGCCTTACACAAAGTCTATTAGTCTTGATAAGCCTCTCAAGCAACATGCTTCTACTTTTGAAATGCCAATGTTCTCATATAGATGAGACACTTACAGTCGTTTCAGCAAACGTTTTTCGTAAATTGTTGGCTGTTGTGATCTTCATAAAATTTGTCAGTGGTCAAACAGATGGCAGAATGGAGCTGGGTTTTAACAGGGTTGTGTGGTGCATTGGAGAGGGTCTCAGCCAGAGGAGTGGGTGGACCTGAGCTCTGCTCATGAGGCATCTTCTTACAATGCTGTGCCATGAACAAGTCAGGTGACCTGCCTTTCATGCCCATTTTCTGATCGTGGCATGGGATGGAATAGACGACCTCAGAGATCTCTTCTGTTTTTGACATTCTGTGATGCTTTCATCTGTGCCTTTTTATGTGGCCTGTGGGAAAATCTGATGCACAAATAAAACCAGGCTCCTGCTGTCTTGGGACCTTTGGTTGTTTGGCATTTCAGCTGGTCTCAAAACTCCCTTTAACTTCACTGAGCCACTCCTTCATCCCTCAATTGCTAATCTGTGTACTCTTTGTTTTAACAGACAGGAAATTTCTGTCCATATAAGCAAATCCCTTCTAAAGGATTAGCCAATTAGTGTGTTACCTTCCTAAATGGGAAAAGAGGCCTTGTCCAGCTAAGACACATTAATGCTGCAAACTCCAGCATTTTGTAGGCGTGTGTGTGTGTGTTGCTTGTAAGGGAGAACAAACTTACAGCAAATCCAGGCAGTTAAATGAAGGGTTACTGCAATATTTGAGTAAAGTCCTTCTAAGCCAATGATGAAGGTTAACCAGCAAGCACTGTACAACTCTGATTGCAGAGACCCACTCAAATTAGCTCATTTAAGTAGGTTTAAGAATTTATGTTGATGAGCACTTCTAAACACTTCTGGTTTGGCGCCTCTTAATTTGAATTGATTTTTGCTTAAATAAACTCTTATTTCTGACTCTAATGTCAGACAGGGAACCAAAGGACACCCCCAACAGTCCCAGGAGCAATGAGGGACCAGCCATTGGTATCTGTTGAGCCCTCTAGAGTTCACTGCTCTCTCACTGCCTCTGGAGGTCATAGTTAATTCCCTCTTGAATCCTGGACTTCATTCCCAACTCTGCAGCTTTCATGTTCTAAGCTTTCAGACTATTTGAGCATTTATTTTCCTGGACTGGGTCCAGAAAGTGGCAGGAGTTGGAGTGGTTCCAACTTAGAAACCGAACTTGGTCTGGAGTTGGGCTGGGTTCCAGGATGGACTGGGTTCAGCCTAGAAGCTGGACTGGGTCTGGGGACAGACTGGGTCCTAATTAAACTGGACTGGCTCCAGTGTGAGGCCTCAGATGAACAGAGTTTTTCTTTAAGGCTGAATAAGTAGGTTAACCTTACCAAAGATAATCTTGAATTACAGTGGCCACAATGGAGAACTTTTAACCTAGATAAGCTGACCCATTTATGAGGTACCCTAGAGAAAAAAGGGTCTCAGTCAGGCACTCACTATAAAGAGTAGAGGAAAAAATTATTTTTTCTCCTCTGTGGTTTCTGGTGTGGCTTCTGGTGGTGAAGATGAGACCTGCTGGGACAGCCCGCTCACTGGAGCCTGTATACAGCATCCAGGGAAAATTAGCAGAAGCCAGTTGAGGGTAAAAATTCTTACCAGAATCAGCATTCCCAGATCTCTATCTTGTTCTACCTTGCTGAGAGAAGAAGGTAAAATTTTACACTGTCCCCTCCTTTCCAAGCTCAGATTGGCAGGAAAAATACTGATTATCAATCCTTTCTCTCCCAGGGACAGCTATTGCCTTCCTGTTTGTCTCATTTTGTGTCCTGAGAACTAGTTTGGTAATAACCAGTTGGGGGCCCTCCAAAGTATGGCTGGACAGAAATGTTGGTAGCATCCCATTTGCAGCTAGGGTCCTACAACCTCTTGCCCACTCTCAGGGGGAATTGTCTAAGTCCTTCTCTCTTGGTTATCTTTGGGAGTGGCTCTTGTGAAGGTAGTATCTTTAGCACTGTATTTGCAGACCCCCTCTTGTGCCCCCAGAAATATTTATTCTTTGTTCCAGCTGAAACCTGACAAGATATTCAAAACAACGTTTTTTTTTAAGTAGCTCTGTGGTCAGAAGTTAACCAAATGGAAGCTGATACTCAAAGCCTGACAGCAACTTTTTAAAGGTCTTCTCCCCTAAGCTACAATGAAATTATGTACCTAGAGGGAAAGGAAAACGTTTTGAAATTCCATTGTGGAAAGACTTACTAAAATATTCCAAAGAAACATGGCTCCCAATCCAGAACATAGGAATCTCTTGTTTGCCATCTTAGCTGAAGTTCTTAGTTCTTTCTTAGTTTCTTCCCTGGGTCTTCCTGATATAAAGAAGCAAATTGAGGATAATGTAGTTGGATGGCTGGGTCAGTGTCTTAATATCATTCAGGTTTGCACCCAATTCTTTGAGAGACTTAAAACAACTGTACTTTTCTTACAAGTGGAGTCTTTACAAGAACAGAAATGAAGTTCTAGAAACAATGAAAAGCCCACCTATTTTTTATATAGGCCCACCAATCCCTAAGCCTTCCCTATTCATCTCAAAGACTTACAGACAGTGTGAAAAACCTGGATTTAGAGAGCAAAAGTCTGTCTTGGAGAAACTTACACCCTTTATCTATGCCTTTGAGATATAAATGTTCTACCTGGTCTTCTCTTAATTTGGATATTAGGTGGAAGAAAAAATCTTTAAAAATGTTGCCACAAATATTAGTAAAATTTTTAGCCATCTGAGCAGTTAATGTTAACTTATTCTGTCAGTCAGAAACACAACTTGACTCCTGCTGTTCTTTTTTTAGAACTAGTGAGTTTTACATTACCATATCTGTGTCTTGGCTAAAATTTTATTTATTTTTAAAAGCTTATTTATTTTGAGAGATAGAGGGGGAAAGGGGAGGGGGCAGAGAGAGAGAGGGAGAAAGAGAATGCCAAGCAGTCTCCACACTGTCAGCACAGATCCCTATATGGGGCTCAATCTCACAAACTGTGAGATCATGACCGGAGCCAAAACCAAAAGGTGGATGCTTAACTGACTGAGCCACCCAGGAGTCCCCATGGCTAAAATTTTAAAACAGAAGCTGTAAGATCTCTGTGTATATCTGTATATTTATATACATCTATATATGTATGTTAGAGATATATGATATTTTTCTACCTCAGGATGGTTCTGCCAAAATTAATCTGTAAATGGCTCTATTTAATTGGCTTAAAGATGAACAGACATTTATATAAATCAAGTATGCTATCAGAAATATAGAAACTGAATCAAGTATTTTTCAAGTTCATGTAATTTAGGACAATCTTTTGGGAAGAAAATCTAGTTTAAGTTTGTTGGTTTAATTAAAATAAGCATGTCCTTAGAGTTATCAGCATTAAATATGGTACTTTTTTAATGATACTTTCATTTTACCTAAGTTTACTAAAAGTCAAATAAGCTCCTGTTATCTCTGTTACAAAATTTGTCACCAAGAAACATAACTTAAGATGATGATTAGCTGTTTAATGTCTCATGAAGTTTTCATGAGTAATCTAAACAGTTGCTAAGTAGATGTAAGTAAGATGGAAATTTATAAATAAACTTCTCAACAATAATTATGCTTTATGGTACATTTACTTAAAAATAGTCTCCAAAATATTCCTGGTAACTTGAAACCTTAAGGTTACACTGAGATAAGTTACATGATAGATATTCATTGACTATCTAGATGATTTCTAAATAAGACAAAATACTAAACATTGCTATGGAACATAGTCTTATCCACTTTTGACTTCCTTTTACAGAGGAACTAAAAATATTTGGGTCTAGTAGTAAACTTGCTTTGTGCCACACTGAAAATTTACCATGAGGAAGAATATACCTCTAGAAATTATGAAATGTTATTTATACATTTGCCAATCCACAGAATGCTAATGTAACAGACAGTCCATAATTGCACTAGGAATTAAGGATTCTAAGGGTTAAAAATTGAAATTGATATATATACTTAAAACTACTTAGAAATAATAAGGGTGAAAGTAAACAACTGTGAATGAAAAGCAGACAAAGAAAGTAGAATGACTAGTTGTTTCAGAATGAGAAAGACGGAAACAGCACAGGGCAAAACCTAAATGTATATACAAAAATTGTAGAAGGTTTGTGGAAAAGAACTCTTGGAAAAGGAATTTCTGTGTGGTCAAACTGACTAAAATCGGAATGAATTTATTTAATTAAAAAAATGAATTTTAGTGTCAAAAGTACATGAATGCAAAATTAGAATTTGTTTTTTTATCTCTGTTGAAAGGACAAAGTGTTTTTGGACTATGGGCCTGCTCTTGATAAAGAGATTGTGAAAGATGTTTTTGTTTGTTTGTTTCACTCTTGGGGGGATCTATTTGGAAAGCAAACATTTTGTATCTAACCAAAATAACTCACTGTGCTTCATATTGTCTTTACCAGGTCTTTGATTATGTAAGAAAACCCAGTCTTCTCAGTATTAAAAGAGCTGTTTTGTTCACAACTATGTAACCTTCTGTAGTTGCCTTTAAAGCCTTCTGTTGTCACTTTAGTTAATTAGATAATTAAGTATTATTTCATAATGATCTGAGATCCTATTTAGTCAAATGCTCAAACCTTTGACATTTTGACAATTTGCCAAAATCAAATTCTACATGAGGTCTTTTTAAAATCAAAGTAAATTGGAGATACCTCAGAGGGTCCCTGAAAAATCTCAAAATATTTGTCTCTCATCTTGTAGAAGAGAGATGTTAAAGGGATTATTTGATGTATTAAATTATGTGGGAAACATTGCCAAATAAGAAGTGATGAAAAACCTTTTTAGGTTATATGTGAACGGACATATGTTACTAATATAGGCGTTACAGAAAATGTTTAAAGTTTCTAGAGATTTGTCAATACTCTCATTGTCCAATTATTACCCTATGCCACAGAAATGACATTTTCTTCTCAAATTACTTGTCATTAAATCTTTAACCATGTGCATATTAAAGTCTTTTTGTCATTTACAGAGAGTTATTGTTTTATTCTGATGCTTTTGCAAAGTTTCTTCATCTTTAGAGAAATGCATAGAAAGGGATCTGAAATGTACTCTAGAATATAGGTTTCTCTAACTTTTAGATCATAAAACTGATCTGGGTAAGAATTTCCAGGACTAATAGGAAAACTATTCAAGCAAAATAAGAATTAATAATATGGGATTGTATGAATTGATGAGGATGATTATAAGTTTTTAAAACTTTTTCTTTGAAACATTGCTTGATCCTTAATGTTTTATTTTTCCAGGGGTTAAGGAAACCCTTTTCTCTTAAGCTATCTATGTCTCAGAGTAATTTTATAAAGTATATTTCTGTGAAAAGAATTGAAAAATTTGCTTTTTGTCCCTATCCAATCCCTCCAGAATTCAGAAACTTATTAAGTACTCTTATTTTCATGACAATATAATTGCTTGCATTAGTTCAATAAAAATCTATTCCCTTGTTAGTATTTTGATAAAGATTGCATCGAATCTGAAGATTGCTTTGGGTGGTATTGACATTTTAACAATACTAATTTTTACAATCCAAGAGTATGGTATATCTTTCCCTTTACTTGTGTTATTTTCAAAGATTTTTCATCAATGTCTTACAGTTTTCAGTGTATAGGTCTTTCTTAGTCAAATCTATTCTTAGGTATTTTATTCTTTTTAGTGCAATTATAGATGGGATTGTTTTCTTAATTTCTCTTTCTGCCACTTCATTATTAGTGTATGGAAATGTAACAGATTTCTGTATATTAATTTTGTATCCTATAACTTTACTAAATTCATTCATTATTTCTAATAGCTTTTTTTTTGATAAAGTCTTTAGGGTTTTCTATATACAGTATCACATCATCTACAAACAGTGACAGTTTTACTTTCTTCTTCCCAAATTAGATGTCTTTTATTTATTTAATAATTAATTAATTAATTGTTGTTTGATTGCTGTGTATGGGACCCTTATTACTGGAAGAATAATATGTTCTAGTACTGGAAACATATGTTGAATAAAATTGGCAAGAGTGGATATCCTTATCTTGTTCCTGATGTTAGGGAAACTACATCAAACTAAAAAAGCTTTGCACAGTGAATGAAACCATCTGCAAAAGGGCAGCCTATTGAATGGGAGAAGATATTTGCAAAAGATATATCCAGTAAGAGGATAATATTAAAATTATATAAAGAAGTCATACAATTTAACACCAAAAAGCCCCCAAAATAATCTGGTTAAAATGCGTGGAGGACTTGAATAAACATTTTTCCAAAGAAGACATACAGATGGTCAAGAGACATATGAAAAGATGCTCAACATTACTAATCATCAGGAAATACAAATCAAAACCACAATGAAATATCACCTCACACCTGTTATAAGGGCTAGTATAAAAAAATGAGAAATAGCAAGTGTTAATAAGAATGTGGAGAAGTGGGAAACCTTGTGCACTGTTGGTGGGAATATAAATTGGGACAGCTACTATGGAAAATAGTATGGAAGTTCTTCAAAAAAGTAAAACAGAAATACCATATGACCCCTTATTTCCACTTCAGGGTATTTACTCAAAGAAAACCAAAACAATAATTCAAAAAGATATGTAATCCTTATGTAATAAGATTCCTGTAATCATTGCAGCATTGTTTATAATAGCCAAGATATGAAAGCAAGCTAAGCGTTCATAGATAGATGAATAGATAAAGAAGATGTGGTATGTATGTATGTATGATGTGTACACACACACATACACACACACACCCTAAAAAAAGAAGGAAATCTTGCCAAATGCAGCAACATGGATAGACTTAGAGGGTATCATGCTAAGTGACAAAAGTCAGACAGAGAAAGACAAATACCATATGATTTCACTTATATGTGGAATCTAAAAAACAAAACAAATGAACAAGCAAACAATAAAACAGATATACACTCATAAATACAGAGAACAAACTGGTGGTTGCCAGTGGGGAAGGAAGTGAGGGAATGGGTAAAATAAGTGAAGGGGTTAAGATGTACAAACTTCCAGCTATAAAACCAAAAAGTCACAGGGATAAAAAGTACAGCATAGGGAATGTAATTCAATAATATTGTAATAATTTTGTATGTTGACACACAATAACTACACTTACAGAAGTGAGAATTTCATAATATATATAATTATTAATCACTATGTTGCACACTTGAAACTAATACAATAGTGTATGCTAACTATACTTTCATAAAGAACCTATTCTCTTTATAACAAAACACAATTAGAAACATTGGATAATCAAACCAAGTCTTTGATTTGAATTTCATGTTGAAGGATATGCATCAAATCTGATATGACCAGATAGTTTTAAGGAACTAAGATGGACTTAAAAGAGACAATAAAAGTACCCTGGAAAAACTGGCCTAGTACCTTGCTTTCAGGGTTCCCAGCAGTCTTACCAGGTGAGTAAGAAATGTCACTTCCTGAAAGGCTGACGAACTTCAGGATATCTTGGAAACCTCAAGAAAAGAGAAACTCACCCAAATCTATAGACATCCCAGGTAAAGTCGGATGGTGAGTTCTTGGTGTTAATTCTTAGCCTGGAAAGGTTCTTAAAAGATGGATCTATGATTTCTTATAAAAGTTGCAGCAAAGCAGATTTTAAAAGATCCTGTATGGTCAATCACTATTCTTGCTGCACTTATGTAAATAATCAGTGCAAGTCTAATGAGATTAGACTTAGTTTTCAAACAAATTAGCCTTGCTGTAATTATTTTTGATAGAAATGAGGGTGGGAGGAGGGGCCAAGATGGCGGGGCAGCATGGAAGTTCACTGTTTCTTTTGTCTCTGATATGCAGCTAGATCAGAAGCAAGCCATTTTGCACACCTAGAGAATTGATCTGAGGACTCACACAGCAGATTGCATAACTTGAGCCACAGAACTCAGCAGGTGTGTGGTGTGGAGGGGTGAACTGGGGAAGAGAGAAGCCTCAGAGGGTAGGGAGCTGTTTTTGTTTGTGGAGAGAGGATGGAGAAAGGGGGAGATTACAGGAAAAGCACTGTCACCAAAAGCGGCTAGAGAAAAAGAGAAAAAGGGAAAATACCCTCAAGAAACTGGACAAGAAAGGGATAAAGTAGAAAGGAGAAAGTTTTAATACCATTAAGACTCTATAAACAGGGTAGCACAGAGTCTGAAACTCCGCAGCTTGATACCTCGTGGTGCTCTGGTGGAAAAGGCAGATCCCCAGGATCAGACAGCAGGGTTTGAGGGGCCCTTGGGTCACACAGGGATAGGTAGTTCCCCTGCTGAGAGGACATTGGTAGAGGCCCTGTGTCCTCCCCACAGGCAAAGGTCCCAATGGACCCTAGAGAAGAGCAATGTTTGCTGGTGTTGGAATAGTCACTAGGGTACAGTGAAGCCTGGCACAAATCATACTGGAAAACTTTCTAACCTGGGGAAAGACACAGACATCAAAATACAGGACTCACAGAGAACTCCCATTAGATTCAACAAAAACTGACCATCAACAAGGCATATCATAGTCATATCAAAATACACAAACAAGGGAAGAATTATGAAAGCAGCAAGGGAAAATACGTCCTTAACCTATAAGGGAAGGCAGATCAGGTTCGCAGCAGACCTATCCATAGAAACCTGGCAGGCCAGAAAGGAGTGGCAGGGTATATTAAACATGCTGAATTGGAAAAATATGCAGCCAAGAATTTGTTATCCAGAATGGTTGTCATTCAAAATAGAAGTAGAGATAGTTTTCCAGACAAACAAAAAGTAAAGGAGTTCATGACCACTAAACCAGCCCAGGAAGAAATTTTAAGGGAGACTCACTGAGGGTAGAAAAGACCAAACAAAACAAAAAAAGACCAAAAGCAACAAATACTAGAAAGGACCAGAGAACACCACCAGAAACCCCAAGTCTACAGACAATAAAATGGCAATAAAGTAATATCTTTCAATACTCACTCTAAATGTCAATGGACTTAACACTCCAATCAAAAGACATAGGGTAAGAGAATGGATAAAAAAACAAGATCCATCTCTATGCTGTTTACAAGAGACCCACTTTAGACCTAAAGACACCTTCAGAGAGAGGGGATGGAGAAGCATCTATCATGCTAATGGTTGCCAAAAAAAAGCTGGAGTAGCCATACTAATATTAGAAATCTAGATTTTAAAATAAAGACTGTAACAAGAGATGAAGAAGGACATTATATCATAATTAAGGCATTTATCCACCAAGAAGTACTAATAATTGTAAACATTTATGTCCCCAAAGTAAAAGCACCCAAATATATGAGCTAATCACAAACATAAAGAAACTCATCGAAAATAATACTATAGTAGTAGAGAATCTCAACATCCCACTTACAACAATGGACAGATCATCAAGCAGAAAAGCAACAAGGAAACAATGGCTTTGAACAACACACTGGACCAGGTGGACTTAACAGATATATTCAGAACATTTCATCCTAAAGAAGCAGAATACACATTCTTCTTGAGTGCACATGAAACATTCTCCAGAATAGATCACATACTGGGACAAATCTCGGCCCTCAACAAGTTCAAAAATATCGAGATCATACCGTGCATGTTTTCAGACTACAATGCTATGAAACTTGAAATCAACTACAGGAGAAAATGTGGAAAGAGAACAAATACTTGGAGACTAAAGAAAATTCTACTAAAGAATGAATGGGTTAACCAAGAAGTTAAAGAGGATATTAAAAAGCAAATGGAAGCCAAAGGGAAATGATAACACCACAGCCCCAAACATCTGGGATGCAGAAAAGGCGGTCATAAGAGGGATGTATATAGCAATCTAGGCCTTCCTAAAGAAGGAAGAAAGGTCTCAGATACACAATCTAACCTTACACCTTAAAGAGCTGGGGAAAAGAACAGCAAATAAAGCTCAAAACTAGCAGAAGACAGGAATAATAAAGATTAGAGTGGAAATCAATGCTATCGAAATAAAAAAAAAATGACAGATCAATGAAACAAGGAGCTAGTTCTTTGAAAGAAGGAACAAAATTGATAAACCACTAACCAGTTTGATCAAAAAGAGAAACGAAAGGACCCAAATAAATAAAATCAAGAATGAAAGAGAGATCACAAATGACACTGCAAAAATACAAACAATAATAAGAGATTATGAGCAATTATATGCCAATAAATTGGGTAATCTGGAAGAAATGGACAAATTCCTAGAAACATATAAACTACCAAAACTAAAACAGGGAGAAATAGAAAATTTGAACAGACCCAGTAAAGAAATTGAATCACTAATCAAAAATATCCCCCCAAAACAAGAGTCCAGCCCCAGATGGTTTTCTAGGGGAATTCTACTAAACATTTAAAGAAGAGTTAACATCTATTCTTCTCAAAGTGTTTCAAAATATAGAAATGGGAGGAAAACTTCCAAACTTATTCTATGAGGCTAGCATTACCTTGATTCCAAAACCAGTCAGACCCCACTAAAAAGGAAAACTACAGATCAATTTCCCTGATGAACATGGATGCAAAAACTCTCAACAAGTTACTAGCCAACTGGATCCAATAATACATTAAAAGAATTATTCACCATGATCAAGTGGATTTATTCCTGGGAAGTAGGGTTGGTCCAATATCCACAAATCAATGTGACACATCACATTACTAAAAGAAAGTACAAAACCCACATGATCCTCTCAATAGATTCAGAGAAAGCACTTGACAAAACACAACTCCCTTTCTTTGTAAAAACCTTCAAGAAGGTAGGGATAGAAGGATAATACCTCAAGATCATAAAAGCCATAAATGAGAGACCACCACTAATATCATTCTCAATAGGGAAAAACCGAGAGCTTTCCCCCTAAGGTCAGGAACAAGACAGAGATGTTCACTTTTGCCACTGTTATTTAACATAACACTGGAAGTCCTAGCCTCAGCAATCAGATAACAGAAAGGAATAACATGCATGCAAATCATCAAGGAGGAAATCAAACTTTCACTCTTTGCAGACGACATGATACTCTATACGGAAAACACAAAAGATTCCACCAAAAAACTCCTAGAATTGATCCATGAATTCACCCAAACTGCAAAATATAAACTCAATGCACAGCAATTGGTTGCATTTCTATACACCAATAATGAAGTAACAGAAAGAGAAATCAAAGAATCGATCCCATATACAATTGCACCAAAAATCATACAATACCTAAGAATAAACTTAGCCAAAGAAGTGAAAAATCTACACACTGAATACTATAAAAAGCTTATGAAAAAAATTGAAGAATACACCAAAAAATGGAAAAATATTCCATGCTCATGGATTGGAAGAAGAGATATTGTTAAAATGTCAATACTACCCAAAGCAATCTACACGTTCAATGCAATCCTTATCAAAATAACATCAGTATTCTTCACAGAGCTAGAACAAACAATCTTAAAATTTGTATGGAACCAGAAAAGACCCCAAATAGCCAAAGCAATCCTGAAAAAGAAAACCAAAGCTGGAGCCATCAGACTTCAAGCTTTTAGAAAGCTGTAATCATCAAGATAGTATGGTACTGGTACAAAAACCGACACTTAGATCAACGGAAAAGAATAGAGAACCCAGAAATAGAACCACAAGTGTAAGGCCAAGTAATCTTTGACAAAGCAGGAAAGAATATCCAATGGAATAAAGACAGTCTCTTCAGCAAATGGTGGGAAAACTGGATAGCAACATGCAGAAGAATGAACATGGACCCCTTTCTTACACCATACACAAAAATAAACTCAAAACGGATGAGATACCTAAACATAAGACAGGAAGCCATCAAAATTCTAGAGGAGAAAGCAGGCACAAACCTCTTTGACCCTGGCCATGGCAACTTCTTACTCAACACGTCTCCAGAGGCAAGGGAAACAAAAGCAAAAATGAACTGTTGGGACCTCATCAAGATGAAAAGCTTCTACACAGTGAAAGAAAGAATCAGCAAAACTAAAAGGCAACTGATGGAATGTGAGAAGATATTTGCAAATGACATATCAGGTAAGGGGTTAGTATCCAAATCTACAAAGAACTTGTCAAACTCAATAGCCAAAAAACAATCCAGTGAAGAAATGGGCAAAAGACATGAATAGACACTTTTCCAAAGAAGACATGAGATGGCTAACAGACACATTAAAAATGCTCAACATCACTCATCATCAGGGAAATACAAACAAATCCACAATGAGATGCCACCTTACACCAATCAGAATGGCTAAAATTAACAATTCAGGGAACAGATGTGGGTGAGGATGCAGAGAAAGAGGAACCCTTTTGCACTGCTGGTGGGAACGCAAACTCGTGCTGCCACTCTGGAAAATGGTATGGAGATTCCTCAAAAAATTAAAAGTAGAACTATCCTATGACTCAGGAGTTATGCTAGTAAGTATTTATCCAAAGGATACAGGTGTGCTGTTTCGAAGGGACACACGCACCCCAATGTTTATAGCAGCACTATCGATAATGCCCAAAGTATGGAAAGAGCCCAAATGTCCATCGAAAGATGAATGAATAAAGAGAATGTAGCATGTATACGCAATGGAATACTACTTAGAAATCAAAAAGAATGAAATCTTGCCATTTGAAACACTATGGATGGAACTAGAGGGTATTATGCTAAGTGAAATTAGTCAGAGAAAGATAAATATCATATAACTTCACTCATATATTGAATTTAAGATAGAAAACAGAAGAACATAGGGAAAGGGAAGAAAAATAATATAAAAACAGGGAGGAGGATGAAACATAAGAGATTCTTAAATGTAGAGAACAAACTAAGTGTTGCTGGAGAGGTGGTGGGTGGATGGCTAAATGGGCTAGGGCATTGAGGAAGACACTAGTTGGGATGAGCACTGAGTGTTATATATAGGAGATGAATCATTGGATTCTACTCCTGAAATCGTCATTGCACTATATGCTAACTTGGATGTAAATAAAACAAAAAAAAAAAGAAATGACGGTGATTGTAGAGGAAAAAATATTTCAGTAGAAAATTATAACACAACTTTGTAGATATCAGATTGTAGTTCTATTAATTATCTTCGAGGTTTCATTAATATCTGTAAACCAAACTGGATCCTGAATTCTTTTAGCTTTCTTGAATATTTAGCTAAACTCTTCAAACTAACATTTCTAATTTTCTTCCACCCTTCTGATTTGGAATCAGTAAAAAAAAAGACGTCCCTTGAACCTCCTTGGAAGGGACTATATCAAGTCTTCCCCACTACCCAGATGACAGCCAAACTTCAGGGTCTTGAACCCTGGGTCCACATGCTCCAACTAAAGAGGTCTCCTACAGACTCTTGGAACTGTACATCAGCTGGAAATCTAAAAATTGACTAGGGAGGCTCCTCTCCAGAAGCAGATGACATCTTATGGTGGAAAGCTCCTCCAAGATAATGGATCAAGCATATAGTGCAACGACGATATGGATTTCCAATATGAAAACTTTATTCCTTTTGCCTTTTTCCTACTTGCTTTTTCTCTATGTTAATTCATGAGAAGACAATTCTCTATAACTCTCTTAATTATTCCTGAATCTGATGCTAAAGCAATAGCTTCCCAACAAAAGTAGCTAGATTTTCATGCCAGGGTGGTTTTAGATAAGAGTATTGCTTTAGATTGTGTGTGCCATCGCAATACTCCTACTGTAACTGGATCAACACCTCTGGTATTGTAGCAAATACAAGAAATCAACAAACAAGCCACTTGGCTAAATCAAACTGACTCCCCTGCAGGTACATTGATTTATTTGATACCAACTGGTTTGGTTCATGGTGGCCCTGGATTATACTCCAGTCTCTTGTTGTTATCCCCCTAATAGTTATCACTGTAGATTCCCTGGTGTGCTTTTTCTCTCAGAGAGGTCTTAAATACATATGCACATCCATCAGCAGTACATCAGATGGTCTCCTCTGGTTGGAGAAACAGAAACAAGATGAACAACAACATGAGCAGCCAAAATAATTCTTACGCAGATCTGACATCATAACCTATGAATTTCACACTGAGACAAGAGCAGCTTAACTCTGGTGGTGACTGAGAGTGTTGTCAATACCAAATTTTGGTCAATCTCTCCCATATGAGAGAATGACTAAAAGCTGGGGGCGGGGAGGAGTTATTCAATGAAGTAAGCAAGGAGGCCATTAGACTGATGGGGCTCTAATACTGTGGCAGCCTATGGAAGCAAACCAAAATCTAAGCTGGTAAATGCCTCAAGTTTATAAAATCAAAACACTAGGGACAGCCAGTCACAAATAGCCAACTAGGCTTTAAGCTACAGTCATCATTAATTGCTTTTCTTTGCTTTTGCTTTTGCCTTTTCTCTTTATTTATTTATTTATTTATTTATTTATTTATTTTTTGCCTTTTCTCTTTAAATGTCTGTCTTTGGGTTCCTGATGATAGAGCAGTCCTAACCACTTCTGGTGTTGCCTGATCTGAATTTATTTTTGCTCAGATAAACTCTTAAAATGATATATAATAGGAAGGATAATAACAAATTAAATAATTAATTTCATAATAATGGATGAAGGTGACATTGGAGGAGATACAGAGAACTATTTAGGATGTAAGATTAACAAAATTTGGTGAATCTTGTTTCTAGCAAGTTTTCAGGAGCTCTGATGGTGGCAGTCCCACCTCCACTTCAGTGTTTTGTTCTCAGTGGGACTCAGCTGCCCTCTCCAGGTCTTTTTTCTGTCCTACTATCAACTGATTCCTCCTTCCTCATACTTTTGCTTCTTATAATTTGATCTTGCTCAACCCGTTTGAGCCTTTTAGCTGTTTCCCACTGTTTACATGCTATTTCCACCCCCACCCCCCCCATGTCTATTAACTCAAATTTCTGGGGAAGTTAGTTTGATTGATCCAGCTGATCATTTTGAGCAAGGCCATGTGTGTCTTTGGCCAGGCATTGGAGTGGTGGTCCGCTCAGCTACAGCTGACTGTGCGTGTGAAAATTGATGTGGTCACATGAGAAAATGAAGCTGTCACATTAGTAGAGGCTGTGGGTGGGGAAGTATCCCTTAGAAGGATGCAGAGGAAAAACAAGCACAGTGGTTGCTACACCCAGGGTAAGTTTCATAATAAATCAAAACCCGATTGCCATCTCATTGTATCTGCATAATAATAACATAGTGAGGTAGGCTGGCTGGGATTATCTCCATTTTATGAATGAGAGACAATGTGGTTGGTAGAGATAAGTACAACATTTGATTTGTACTTCTGATATCTTTTCTCAGTCTATGAATACTAGAGATGGAGAATTAGATTCCACTCCAGCCACCTGTCCCCTGTCTTACACCATGCCCTCTTTTTGCATGTATACAGAGACACAGAGAGGTCACCATGAGTTGTCTGCCATGGAGTCTCTCTATTTTATTTATTAGAAACAAAGTTAGAAACTGCAGGTTTTATTTAATGCAAATCTTGAGAGAGTAGCAGGAGTTCAGTGTTTTAACAGTGCTGGCTGAATTATAATGCCATTTAATGTTTTTAATCCCATTTTCTCTTTCCTTTACAAAGAAATAACTTGAGGGCACAAAATGAAAACTTGAGGCTATGAAATATGGTCTTCCTGAGTTTCTCAAGAGCCGTTAGCTGTTCTGTGTTCTTGACTCTCTATTTAACTGGGAAAGGCTTGGTTCAACCCAACCAAGTTTTCATAGCAGTCTCAAACATTCCATGATGTTGGCACTAACAAAAGCCCCTATTTCTGCAGAGAGCACAAGATTTTCAAAATAACCCAGCTAATCAACCATTACAGAGCTAATCAACCACTACACAGAGGGGAGAGATTCCTGAGATGGGGTCCACCCAAATGAGCCTGGAATTTTCACTCTGACCACCGTCATCACGGATGGATTTTTCTTTCTTCAGCTCACTCTCCCTTATCAAAGTATTGAGGTTCTCACAACACCATAACAAATGCAGCACAAACAGTTTTAAAATCATGGGGAAAACTTTCACTTGAAAGATTTCCCCTTAGAGACTTGGATTTGGGACAACAATGATGTCAATTTTTTATTAACATCTGGTGACTCCTATGTGAATTTCTCTGGCCTCTTCTGTCTTTCAGTCTCTTCTTACATAGATTTTATGAGACATATACAGGTTCAAGTTGCTGCCAATGAACTTGGAGCAGCTGGACTGTCAGCATAAAACAGATGAGTGATTGCAGAACTTCCATAAAGCAGGGTTCAAGGCAAATCTGAAGTTGCTTGTTACATGTGAAGCAAATTAAGAACTTAGAGCGTATAAAAAATAAGATTCAACCGGTTTTACAAAATAAATCAGACCATCAGCAGCAATCTAGATATCAGGGAATTCAACAGTTGGAAGCTACTTGGGAAGGAAATGTTTTAAAAATGTTCCTAAATTTTGGAACCTAAATTTTTTTCGTAAACGTGAAGAAGAAAGTGGTGTATAGAAAGCAGAGTGGGCTATAGTTGGGGGTCTCAGATTCCAGCCAAGGCTGTGCTGGTATCTAGCCCCCTCAACCAAACTAGGGAGCTAAATTAATTTCTTAAGGTAAGTTTTTTTGGTGATAATATGAAGGGTTTTGATCAGGTGATCACTCTAGTCCCCTTCATTTCAATGATGTGAAATTTGTAACAGGAAAGCCAATTCTGCTTGTGACCATATTTTCTCCCTTTGGCCTGATTGCAAGTTCTGAGATCATAAGTAAAACCTGATTAGCTGGTATTGAGAAGCTTAGTCATAGTGTATTCTGGTCATCCTGGACATCTTGTTTTGTTCTTTTAATCTCCTCTTCTATTCCCCTCCACCACCATCAAGGGAATCTGAGACTCATACCTGACATACTTCGTAAACTGGATATGCAAAGAAGTGATACATATTTAAAAACTGGAATCACCTTTAAACGTTTTGCAAAAGTATATTTAATTCTAGGAAATGAAAAACCCAATCTGATTTATTTTTTTTTTCTTTGTATAGTAATTTAAATGCAGCAGACTGCTTGTTGGAGCTCAGAAGAAAAGGTAGACAAGAGCTATATTTATGTGCTTATCTTGCCTTTGAATTAACTCCCCTCCCCCCCCCTTTTTCCTGAGCCCTTTGGTTGCCATAGAAACTGGCATGGCCTCCAACTGAGAATCCTGTGAGACTTAATTGCATTCTGAATTTCATAAACTCTCTATTAACCTTTGCCTGACAGATATGTGTATGATGCAAAACGAATTAGATTAATAGTTTAGACTGATGCATATATTCAGGTTTTGTGTGCTTAATGTTCTCTTTCAGTCAATTAAACATATTTATAATAATTATGATAGTGTTACTGTTGGTGTTTCTTCTTTTTTAGAAAATACAAGATTTAAGATATACATATCAAAGAGATAAGAAAATTTCTAAAGGAAGGTTCAGAATGGAAGCTCAATATATCTGTACATTTGAATATATTCAGATAGGCTATATCTATATCTATATATCTCTCTTTATAATATATATGTTTGCCTGTGTTGGGCACTGTACTTACTATTTAACATGGGTTATCTTGCTTAATCATAAAACTCAGGTGCAGCTGTGCCCACCATTTTACAGTCAAGAGAACTGAGATGAGGGAGTTACAATCCTACAGCTATAGTGAGTGGCAGGGTGGGGATTGGCATCCAATCTGTTTGACCTGAGAGCTCTGAAGCCTTCCATACATGTCCATTTGTATGCCATCAGAGCCCCTCCAAGACTGTGTATAGAGTTCCAGAGAAAGCCTCCTTTTCTAGGTGAATCATTCACTAATAGGGGCAGGGGAAATAGATAAGGCACAGTCCTTGCTCTCCAGGAGAATATGGGAGTGGTGGTGGGGGAGTGAGTGGGTAGGGAAAACAGACGTGAAAATATGATTACAAGTTACTAAGACTTACAAGACAGATGTCACTTAGTGTAAAGCCCTAGCCTCACGACATGGCCATGTTCACACAGTAGCTGGAATGCAGAAAGCCTGGAAAACATTTTAAAGTTTGTGGAAGGCTCTTTAAGAATGTCAAAGGCAATCCATCTATACACATAACAGAACACCTGTTTTTTCCCTTCTTCATAGGTCTCACATTGCAATAGCTGCAGTGGCACAGAGGTGCTCTTTCTGCACTATGCCAGCGCCATTCGTCCTCGTTCACAGCAAGCTCTCATGAACTTGTGCATGCAGTCTTGCTTGCTGCTCTCCATGCTCTCTCACACCCATCTCTTTATTTATATATTGGCTTAGTCTTCCTGATTGCTTTCATTTTTCTTGTTCTTCCATGACCTAAGTTTTGTGTGAAGACTTAGTTGGAAACTGGCCAGAAGCTGGGTTTTCTTCTTAAAAGAGAAGTGGATTAGACAGGAGAGAGCTGACACAACTCAATATCCATGACCCCCCTCCCCTCCACCTGCTTTTTAAAAATCTTTATCATGGAGGAATAAACAGAGCAGTGAGATTCAGAGAAGGGCAGGTTGCCATTCTCACCCAGGCAGTGAGAGCAGGGGATTCAAGAAGCTGATCTTGAAGGATGAGGGGATATTTTCCAGGTGGTAAGTGTGGAAGAGGCTTTCCAGATTGAGGGAGCAACATATGTGAATGTTCACAGGCATGCACAAGCAGGCATATTTGAGGAATACATAGGTAATTTTTTTTGAGATCAATCTAAACTTTTTAGAAGCAATAGGAAAATATGAATTCGTCATTGTGAAAAAGCAAAGAAAGTAGAGCTAAAAGTATCAGAGAGGATTTAATGCAATCTTTTTCACTTTACTGTCAAGGGAATGGAGGCCCAATGAACACATTTTAAATGGATCTTCTCATTCTGTATGACCACGTGCTTTGAGAGCTTGCAGGGGTTTCCTCCCATCCAGTTCAAAGGGTCGTAGGTCATGGGATCCCCTAGAACACTGTTGATATGTTCTAGCACCAAATTTAACTGGTTTTATCCAGGTAAATTCAGTATTTATAGTCAATCAACTAATTTAACAGAGAGACATCTTTAAATGAGATATATCTAGTTTATTGACCTCAGTTTTCTGTTGTTACATCCCCATTGACTTATGTTAAATTTCCTTTTCTTCCTAGATAGCAGATCCCTTAACAACATTTTAGGGGGAAAATCGTAATTTCCTGGTAACCAGTTGTAAGAAATCTAATTTGTTTGAAGCTCCAATCTCATATCTGATTCCTTATCACAGTTCCTTATCATAGGGACTGTATTATATATATATATATATATATATATATATATATATATATATATATGCATATTACCTGATCTTTTATTCTGCATCCCCCACCCTCACACTGGGGGACAAAATGAGCTCATTTCACCTTCTCCACTCCTAGACTCTAACCCTTCATTGTATTAGAAAAGAGAAGAGGGAGAAAAAGGACAAGAGTGTCTTATTTAACTGATGGGTTGTGTTCTTCTCTCTGTTGGTTGTTGATGTTTGTCTGATCAACACTGCCTGGTCACTGGTGCGGTCTTGTAGAATAAGAGGCTTCCAAAGGGAAACCTCCCTCCCTAATGCTGAGTACTTTGTGTGAGAGGTCTGGCCCTGATTCAGCTTCTAATCTCCCTGCTCCCAGCTCCTGCATTGGGCCATTCACCTTTACCTCATATTCTGCTGCTACTCTGATGCCTTTCTGTGGTTGAGACTCCTAAGTGGCTCCTTAAAAGATAATTCAAACCTAGCTACCTTATGTGATACCTACTTGATCCACAATACTGTGTACATTTTTGTTAATTCAAACACAGCAAATCTGTTTGGAAAGTAAAGAAATTAAAAGCAAACATATTGGAAAGAAAGAAGTAAAACTGTTTTATACTTTCAGATGACATAATAGTCTACGTAGAAAGTCTTATGGAATCTACCAAAGAGTTGCTGTGATAAATGAGTTTATCAAAGTTGTAGGACATGAGGTCAATATACAAAAGTTGGTCATATTTCTATATACTAGCAATGCACAAATTAAAATTACAATATAATTTATAATAATATAAAAAATAAGAATACTTAGGAATAAACTTGACATAAGATGCACAAGACCTATACAATGCAAACTATAAAACATCGCTGAGAAAAATTAAAGAAGACCTAGTTAGTTGGGGAAAATATATTATGTTTATGCATGAAATTTTTGTAGACACAGACAGACTGATTTTAAAACTTGTATGGAGATACAAAAGACATTGAAAAGTCAAAACAAATTTGAAAAAAAAGAGCAACATCGAATGGCTAACACTACCTTATTTCAAGACTTATTATATAGCTACCATAACCAAGACAGTGTGGTATGGGTGTTAAAATACATGAATAGATCAATAAGACAAGAGAAAGAGTATGGCAATAATCAATACATAGAAACCAATTTTTTGATAATGGTGCCATAACAATCCAACAGGGAAGGGAAAATTTGGAAAATTTAAGATATGGTGCTTAAATAATTAGATATTCATTTCCCAAAAAAAGGAATTTTGATCCATATATAAAAAAAAAACTCAAAGTGGACTGGAGGCATCACAATTCCATACTTCATGCTGTATTACAAACCTGTAATCATCAAGACAATATGGTACTGGCACAAAAACAGACACAGAGATCAATGAAACAGAATAGAGAGCCCAGAAATGGCCTCATAAATGTGTGGCCAACAAATTTTCAACAAAGCAAGAAAGAACATCCAATGGATTAAAAAAAAATCAGTCTCTTCAACAAAAGGTGTTGGGAAGGATAGACAGCGACATGAAGAACAATGAAACTGTACCATTTCTTACATCATCCACAAAAATAAATTCAAAATGGATGAAAGAAATATAAGATAGGAAATCATCAAAATCCTAGAGGAGAACACAGGCAGAAGCCTCTTTTCCCTTGGCTGCAGCAACTTCTTACTAGACACATTGTCAGAGGCAAGGGAAACAAAAGCAAAAATGAACTACTGGGACCTCATCCAGATAAGAATTATCTTTATTTAGAGAATATATCCTTAAATCTTGAATCACATGTTAGGAACTAACTGGCTTTTTCAAGTTACAAATTTTCAAGTTACAAAGAAGAAAATTACAAATGGAAAGAAATTCAAATAGCAAAACCTAAGTGTTTCCTGAAGTTTCTTTGAAAACTGAAGGTTTTAGGTTGAACCCTATTAAAGTTATAAGCAATATTAGCAATGTCAGTCATATGGTACAAACCCATAGAATTGGAGAAGCCTCTGAGTAACTGGTCAATGTCTCCTACCTCTAGGCTTTCACCATCCAGGAGGGAACCCTTGGTTAGGAGATATGACCTTCCCTTGTGGATACCAAGATGAACCAACTCAACCAATGTGGGTAAGAGAGCTTGATGGAAAGATCAAAATTATTTCCAGAATGAGAAGCACAGAAGGAGAACATGGACTAGCATAGTGGTTTCACCACTGTGTATTCATAGCATAGTTTCAATACTGCCATCCATGATAGAAGATTATTGAGATTAAGTATTAAAATGATTTTATTTATAATATTGTAATATTTATTACATATAATTCAACATATACAATTTATTATATATAATATATACCATTCTACTAAAAGGCTGCACATGTGAATTCTAACACTTAACAATTTACTTTAGGGGCACCTGGGTGGCTCAGTTGGTTGAGCGTCCAACTTCAGCTCAGGTCATGATCTCATGGTTCGTGAGTTCGAGCCCCACGTGGGACTCTATGCTGACAGCTCACAGCCTGGAACCTGCTTCAGATTTTGTGTCTCCCTCTCTCTATGCTCCTCCCCTGCTCACACCCTGTCTCTCTCTCAAGAATAAATAGAGATAAAAAAAATTTAAAAAAATAACACTTAAAAATACACTTTAAAATATTTATATAACTGGGAAAGAACCTTAATGATATTTAATAACCAAGAGCACATATTTGTTACCTGGCTGTCCTTTCATAATCATAAATATGTATGGCATCATGTAGGTTTTTACACAGGCACTGCAGCTTTAGAACATAGGTGAAGAGAAAAATTTCTATACTCAATATCATTAGTCATTAGGGAAGTGTAAATGAAAACCACAATGAGATATCACTTCACACTATGAGAATGGCTACAATAAACACAAAAAAATGCAGAAAGTAACAAGTTTTGGTGAAGACGTGGTAAAATTGGAATATTTATACATTGCTGAAGGGAGTGTAAAATGGTTCAGCTCCTGTGAAAAACAGTTTGGTAGTTCCTCAATAGTTAAACACAGAATTAGCATATGACCCAGTAATTCCACTCACGGGTATATATTCCAAAGAATTGAAAACAGGTGCTCAGTGAGATAAAGGTCTTCCCAAACAAAAAAAAAACTGAAGGAATTCATCACCACTAAACCAGCCCTATAAGGGGTATGCTGTGAGTGAAATGTTGCAAGGCCCACAAAGTACCAAAGACATCACTACAAGCATGAAACCTACAGACATCACAATGACTCTAAACCCATATCTTTCAATAATAACACTGAATGTAGATGGACTAAATGCTCCAACCAAAAGACATAGGGTATCAAAATGGATAAAAAAACAAGACCCATCTATTTGCTGTCTACAAGAGACTCATTTTAGACCCGAGGACACCTTCAGATTGAAAGTGAGGGGATGCAGAACTATCTATCATGCTACTGGAAATCAAAAGAGCTGGAGTAGCCATACTTATATCAGAAAAACTAGACTTTAAATTAAAGGCTGTAACAAGAGATAAAAAAGGGCATTATATAATAATTAGGGTCCATCCATCAAGAAGAACTAACAATTATAAATGTCCATGCACCAAATACGGGAGCCCCCAAATATATAAAACAATTAATCAGAAACATAAGCAACCTTATTGATAAGAATGTGGTAATTGCAGGGGACTTTAATACTCCACTTACAACAATGGATAGATCATCTAGACACAGGATCAATAAAGAAACAAGGGCCCTGAATGATACATTGGATCAGATGGACTTGACAGATATATTTAGAACTCTGCATCCCAAAGCAACGGAATATACTTTCTTCTCGAGTGCACATGGAACATTCTCCAAGATAGATCACACACTGGGTCACAAAACAGCCCTTCATAAGTATACAAGAATTGAGATCATACCATGCACACTTTCAGACCACAATGCTATGAAACTTGAAATCAACCACAGGAAAAAGTCTGGAAAACCTCCCAAAGCATGGAGGTTAAAGAACACCCTACTAAAGAATGAATGGGTCAACCAGGCAATTAACGAAGAAATTAACAAATATATGGAAACAAACGAACATGAAAATACAACAATCCAAACGCTTTGGGATGCAGCGAAGGCAGTCCTGAGAGGAAAATACATTGCAGTCCAGGCCTATCTCAAGAAACAAGAAAAATCCCAAATACAAATCTAACAGCACACCTAAAGGAAAAGAAGTAGAACAGCAAAGACACCGCAAACCCAGCAGAAGAAGAGAAATAGTAAAGATCAGAGCAGAAATAAACAATATAGAATCTAAAACAAAACAAAACAAAAAAAAAAAACTGGAGAGCAGATCAATGAAACCTAGAGTTGGTTTTTTGAAAAAATAAACAAAATTGATAAATCTCTAGCCAGGCTTCTCAAAAAGAAAAGGGAGATGACCCAAATAGATAAAATCATGAATGAAAATGGAATGATTACAACCAATCCCTCAGAAATACAAGCAATTATCAGGGAATACTATGAAAAATTCTATGCCAACAAACTGGACAACCTGGAAGAAATGGACAAATTCCTAAGCACCCACACACTTCCAAAACTCAAACAGGAAGAAATAGAAAACTTGAACATACCCATAACCAGTGAAGAAATTGAATCATTTATCAAAAATCTCCCAACAAATAAGAGTCCAGGACCAGATGGCTTCCCTGGGGAATTTTACCAGACATTTAAAGCAGAGATAATAACTATCCTTCTCAAGCTGTTCCAAAAAATAGAAAGGGAAGGAAAACTTCCAGACTCATTCTATGAAGCCAGCATAAGTTTGATTCCTAAACCAGACAGAGACCCAGAAAAAAAGAACTACAGGCCAATATCCTTGATGAATATGGATGCAAAAATTCTCAATAAGATACTAGCAAATCAAATTCAACAACATATAAAAAGAATTATTCACCATGATCAAGTGGGATTCATTCCTGGGCTGCAGAGCTGGTTCAACATTTGCAAATCAATCAATGTCATACATCACATTAATAAAAGAAAAGATAAGAACCATATGATCCTGTCAGTTGATGCAGAAAAAGCATTTGACAAAATTCCGCATCCTTTCTTAGTAAAAACCTTCGAGAAAGTCGGGATAGAAGGATATACTTAAACATCATAAAAGGCGTTTATTAAAAGCCCACAGCTAATATCATCCTCAATGGGGAAAAACTGAAAGCTTTCTCCTTGAGATCAGGAACAAGACAAGGATTTCCACTCTCATCGCTGTTATTTAACATAGTGTTGGAGGTTCTAGCATCAGCAATCAGACAACAAAAGGAAATCAAAGGCATCAAAATTGGCAAAGATGAAGTCAAGCTTTCACTTTTTGCAGATGACATGATAGTATACATGGAAAACCCAATAGACTCCACCAAAAGTCTACTAGAACGGATACATGAATTCAGCAAAGTCGAAGGATACAAAATCAATGTACAGAAATCAGTTGCATTCTTATACACTAATAATGAAGCAACAGAAAGACAAATAAAGAAACTGATCCCATTCACAATTGCACCAAGAAGCATAAAATACCTAGGAATAAACCTAACCAAAGATGTAAAAGATCTGTATGCTGAAAACTATAGAAAGCTTATGAAGGAAATTGAAGAAGGTATGAAGAAATGGAAAAACATTCCGTTCTCATGGATTGGAAGATTAAATATTGTTCAAATGTCAATTCTCCCCAAAGCTATCTACACATTCAATGCAATCACAATCACAATTGCACCAGCATTCTTCTCGAAGCTAGAACAAGCAATCCTAAAATTTGTATGGAACCACAAAAAACCCCGAATAGCCAAAGTAATATTGAAGAAGAAGACCGAAGCAGGAGGCATCACAATCCTAGACTTTAGCCTCTACTACAAAGCTGTCATCATCAAGACAGCATGGTATTGGCACAAAAACAGACACATAGACCAATGGAATGGAATAGAGACTCCAGAATTGGACCCACAAAAGTATGGCCAACTAATCTTTGAAAAGCAGGAAAGAGTATCCAATGGAAAAAAGACAGTATTTTTAACAAATGGTGCTGGGAGAACTGGACAGCAACATGCAGAAGAATGAAACTAGAACACTTTCTTACACCATTCACAAAAATAAACTCGAAATGGATAAAGGACCTGCACGTGAGACAGGAAACCATCAAAACTCTAGAGAAGAAAGCAGGAAAAAACCTCTCTGACTTCAGCTGCAGGAATTTCTTACTTCACACATCCCCAAAGTCAAGGGAATTAAAAGCAAAAATGAATTACTGGGACCTCATGAAGATAAAAAGCTTCTGCACTGCAAAGGAAACAATCAACAAAACTAAAAGGCAACCAACAGAATGGGAAAAGATGTTTGCAAATGATATATCGGACAAAGGGCTAGTACCCAAAATCTATAAAGAACTCACCAAACTCCACACCCTAAAAACAATCCAGTGAAGAAATGGGCAGAAGACATGAATAGACACTTCTCTAAAGAAGACATCCAGATGGCCAACAGGCACATGAAAAGATTCTCAACATAGCTCCTTATCAGGGAAATACAAATCAAAACCGCACTGAGATACCACACCTCACACCAGTCAGAGTGGCTAAAATGTACAAATCAGGAGACTATAGATGCTGGCAAGGATGTGGAGAAATGGGAAGCCGCTTGCACTGTTGGTGGGAATGCAAACTGGTGCAGCCACTCTGGAAAACAGTGTGGAGCTTCCTCAAAAAATTAAAAATAGACCTACCCTATGACCCAGCAGTAGCACTGCTAGGAATTTACCCAAGGGATACAGGAGTACTGGTGCATAGGGGCACTTGTACCCCAATGTTTATAGCGGCACTCTCAACAATAGCCAAATTATGGAAAGAGCCTAAATGTCCATCAACTGATGAATGGATAAAGAAATGGTGGTTTATATACACAATGGAGTACTACGTGGCAATGAGAAAGAATGAAATATGGCCTTTTGTAGCAACATGGATGGAACTGGAGAGTGTTATGCTAAGTGAAATAAGTCATACAGAGAAAGACAGATACCATATGTTTTCACTCTTACGTGGATTCTGAGAAACTTAACAGAAGACCATGGGGGAGGGGAAGGAAAAAAATTTTGAGAGGGAGGGAGCCAAAATATAAGAGACTCTTTAAGACTGAGAACAATCTGAGGGTTGATGGGGGGGTGGGAGGGAGGGGAGGTTGGATGATGGGTATTGAGGAGGGCACCTTTTGGGATGAGCACTGGGTGTTGTATGGTAACCAATTTGACAATAAATTTCATATTAAAAAATAAAAAAAGTAAAAAATAAGAATAAAAAAAGAAAGAAAACAGGTGCGCAGACAAATACTTGTATAAGTATGCTTATAGCAGCACTATTCACAGTAGCAAAAAGGTGGAAACAGCCCAAATTGCCATCAACAGATGAATGGATGAACTAAACATGTGCTATTATTCAGTCATAAAAAGGACTGAAGTATGGATATGCTACAACATGGGTGAACCTCAGAAACATTATGCTAAGTAAGGGAAGGGAGCCAAACCCCAAAAGGCCACGTATTGCATGACTCTATGAAATATCTAGAAAAGGTAACTCAACAAAGATAGATCAGATTGGTGGTTTCCAGGGCTGGAGGGTGAGGAGATTGGGAAATACCTACTTAATGGGTAAGGGGTTTTATTTTGGAGTGATGTGAATGTTTTGGAGCTAATAGAGGTGAGAGCTGCACAACACTGTAAATGTATTAAATGAAACTAAATTGTATCCTTTAAAATGGCTAATTTAATGTTATGTGAATTTGACTTCAATTAAAAAAAATCCTCTATTCGGGGAGCCTGGGTGGCTCAGTAGGTTAAGCATCAGACTTCAGCTCAGTCATGATCTCACAGTTTGTGGGCTCAAGCCCTGCATTTGGCTCTGTGCTGACAGCTGAGAGCCTGGAGCCTACTTTGGATTCTGTGCCTCCCTCTCTTTCTGCCCCTCCCCTGCTTTATGCTCTCTCTCTCTCAAAAATAAATAAATCTTAAATGTTTTTTTTAATTTGTAAAAAAAAATATATTGTATTCCTATGAAGATATACAAAAGAGGAAAGACATGTTCTGTGACTCAAGGAGTGTTGCAAATATAGTTCTCATACTTGTGAAAATATACCTGGGCAGGGTCCTATTTCCTCAGGCCCCTACCCAGGCTTGATCTAACATTGTACATTTAACTAGGCAAGTGTGTTTTTTGAACCTTAAACCAAGCCTTTAGGAACCTAAATTGAACTAGATTATAGTAGAGAAAATTCAGGAAAGGTGGATCATATTTGGGGTAGATAAATACTTTTTGGATTTATATCTCAGTATGTAGGCAGCTGGCTTTTTGGTTATCTATATGGTTGTTCCAACTGTTGTCTTTTGTGGGATATGAGAGTTACTTTGGATACTTGGGCAAAATTTCAAGCAATAATTTTAGTGGGGTGAACTGCTTTAGAATTTTAGTGAGTTCAGAAAAAAATAAAAATGACTTTTAGTTTTATCTTGTTTACATTCAGAATGAAAGCTCCTTTATTGATTTGTCTGGAAAAAAAAATGTATAATCCTACAAACAGTTTGCTTGTAGAAGTAAATAGAAAATTGTCAATGAGAAAATAGTTGTTATTTTTTGAGCCTAGTTAATATATCAGCATCTTTGAGGATAGCACCATTGGGGAACTTTTGTATTCTTTTCATATTAAAAAGTACTTGAAGATCATAAGAAGAAAGTAGACAGGCTTAATAATCCTACCCTTTGGACATCATAAATAATAACACTGAAACTGTATTATCTCACTTGTAGCTAATTGTGATTTCTGATACTCGACAAACTCAATTCCTACGGAATTTGAGTCCATGAAAGCAAGTTGCATAAACAACAGAGAAGGTATAAAGGAAATTACAATAGACATGGTCCCTATTAATAGCTATCCTGTGTAAGCAAGGAATTTAAACTTGACATTTTTTAAAACAAGCTCTGGTCAGTTTTATTAAAGAATAATTTTGCATGGTTTACTTTTCACCAGTCTATTCTGGCATGCTTCTAATGGATACCAGAATCACCTGGATCAATGAGAGCCAGTGTAAGTAGTCTGTAGTATTTTCCACATGCTGTGCCCAATTCAATGTTATTGCCACTGTCATGATGGATACAAGTTCTGGTCAACGAGGTGTGGTACTGTATTTCAGACTTCCTCAAGGCTGGACAGTTGTTGGTAAGGATGACCAGTTTTGCTTTGTCATGTCTGATCATTTTCAGAGTTTGCTTGTACTCCAGAAAGCAAACTGGTGTTCTTTCCACCTTTCATAATGAGTCAGAGCCTAGTGTTGATGATGTCAGCAGCTATTTTTTATCTTCTTTATGACCAGCACCCTCCTGCCTTAGGTACAGGATGGCCTCCAACCAAGAGCAGCCACCAAGATGGTTGGGGAGTAAGAAAGGAAGGGATGAATTTGATTTTTTTTTCTTTCTTAGCTAAAGAACTGAGAAGTTAATGATTCTGTGGGAAAGTGTTTGCATATTTCAGCAGTCTCTGACTCCTAGGAGGAATTTGCCAGGTCTAGTAGAATGTCATAGCACTGTTGTATCTGAGAACAAATATTAAAGAAATGTGTTACTATAGCTGAGATAAAATATGAAAATCATTTCCAATCTTTTTTCTTACTTTATTTTCAATCAGATCTAGATGAAACAACATGGATCTCTGATTAGCTATATAAAAATGCTAATTTCTTGTAGAAGTGTATTAGTTTCAGACTTCAAAGCTTCCAAAAGATACAGTAAGAGTGAAGCTAAAAGTCTGTGCTGTATCCTGCTGTATGATCTTTTTTTTGTTATGTATCCTCAGAGTACAGCTTAAATCCATCATCTTTAACAATTTCTGCTTCATCAAATATTTATTGACCACTGAGTGTGTTCAGAGTACATAGAGGAATATTGTATAGGACACAACCTTTTATTTTTTTTTAATTTTATTTTAGCATTTATTCATTTTTGAGAGAGAGAAAGAAACACATCACAAGTGGGGGAGAGGCAGAAAGAGAGGGAGACACAGAATCTGAAACAGGCTCCAGGCTCTGAGCTGTTAGCACAGAGCCCAATGCAGGGATTAAACCCAGTAACCATGAAATCATGACTTTAGCTGAAGTCAGATGTTCAACCGATGGAGCCACCCAGGCATCCCAGGACACAATCTTTTAAATACGTGATTTTACAACTTTGTTGGGGAGAAAGTTGTAGTGGGTTGGATAGTCCTCCCCTCTTCAAATTCACATCCCTCCTGGAGCCTCAGAATGTGACTTTATTTGGAAATAAGGTTGTTGCTGATATAATTAGTTAAGATGAGCTTATACAGGAGTTGGGTGAGCACTTAATCCAGTAGAATGGTGTCCTTATAAGAAAAGGAGAGGAGATACAGAGACATGAGACACAGGGAAGAATGCCATGTGAAGATGCAGGCAGAAATTGGATTGATGCATCCACAGGCCAAGGAGATTCAGGGTTTTCTGGCAATACCAGAGCTAAAAGCAAGGCATAGAACAGATTCTTCCCTGGAGCCTGAGAGGGTGACCCTCCTGGCATCTTGATTTCAGACCACCAGGCTTTGAACTGTGAGAAAATACATTTCTGTTGTTTTAAGCCACCAAATTTGTAGTACGTTGTGATAGTAGATTTAGGAAACTGATATAATAGTCATAAAAAATCGAGTTCTTGTTAAGCACGCGTTATGTTCCAGGTCCTGGTCTTAGAGCTATTTTCTGATCCAAGGTATTATCACTTTTATCCACAGAGGAGCAAGCTGAGAACCAGAGAGACTGAACCATTTACTCAGTGTCACTCAGCAAGTAGTTCATCAGTGAACTACTTCATCAGTGAACATTCTCTTAATTGTGGGAGGAAGGCCACAGGAGCAGGCAGAAGGCAATGACAATAGCCCAGGTGTCCATGAAGAGCAGAATGGAGAAACAAACTGGCACATCCATAGGATGGAATACCACTCAGCAATACAAGAAAGCAAACTCCTACAACATGCAATAATATGGACAAACCTCAAATGCATCATGCTGAATTAAAGAAGCTGCACACAATAGAGCACAGACTGTATGATTCCATTTATATGAAGTTCTAGAATAGGAAATTTTAATCCATGGTGGGGGAAAAAATCAAAACACCAGTTTCCAACTATGTGGTAGATGCTTTTTGGGGAACTGGACACCAAGGTCCCCAACCATCAGTGGCTCAGGGCAGAACTGGGTAACTATCTATGAATACACACCCATGAGTGGAGGAGCTTGAAAATGCCACAGGGACAGATCCTGCCAGTTCTGCTCACCGTCATCTCTGAGCAACTGCCACACTGCCTGGCTCATAAATATTTGTGGAGTAAGAGAATCAACTCAGAAATCAGAAATATCTACATGTTGATGTTCATTATCCCAGAACCCTTGCAATTTGTGCCATGTAATTTAGTACCTGATTATATACCATAAGATAACATTTTCTAATGTGTCATTTGATCACCCCAATCATCTATAGTGACACAGAGAGGGGCAAGAGGGAAAGAGTAAGAAACAGGAAGGATATGCAAATCAAGAGGTTCCAAGGTGATTACAGAGACCGTAGCAAGCTTACAAGATGGCCCTGCAGACTCTGTTCCATGCTTCCAGAACTGCTGGAAGTTTGTGATGACAGTTCAAGCTAAGTAAATAAGTGTATCTAGCATTGTGCTAGGCACTGGGGGAAAATTCAGGAGAAGAAGAAATTCCCCCACTGGGAAGGAAAGGTAAGTAAGAATGTAGGCAGCACACTGCTGGAAAACATTGTGGGAACATCACTGGGCTCATGGCTCAGGGCTCAGGGTTCAGGGCAGACATCATCACCCAGCCACTGCACATGATCTCCCACTCAGTCCCACACTAAGCAACTAGAGTCAGTAGGTGAGATGAACACCCTAAGTCTAAGGAGTTGAAGGAAGACAGTCCCAGTGAGATTGATGTGGGTTTTGGAGGCTGGGTGAACTTCATGGAGAAGGTGGGTGGATCGGAACGCACAAGACTTCACACCCTGGGATCCCTACAAATGATGGATCTTGCTGTCTCATGCTGAAAGCCTGCAGTGTTCACAGGGACTTCAGCCTCAGCAGCTCTGAGGAGGGACCATGCTGCCAGTTGGCTCTTTTCCTAGCAGTCTCTGGTACTAACTTCTCCAAATCAAAGCCACCCCTTCATGAGGCACCAGCTGGTCCCACAAGGGAGTGGGAGCTGGGCGACAATTGACCCTGTAGGGGACGTGGCTGGGTTACAATGGTTGGTTACAACAGAGCTAAGGCTTTCTGTCTGCGCTGAGGTTTTCTGTCTGTCTTCTTAATGTGCTTGAGCAATGATTCCCCCAACTGAAGCATCTCTGAAAGGGGGGAAAACCATGTGCTGTCGCTCCTCCTCACATTGCAGAGTCCCCAGGGCAAGCAGTGTTTCTCTGGGCCAAGAACAGGGCTTGCTGCTGAGTTGTGTGCACATGGGACCCTACAATGTCGGGACTGAGCCTCCCGTTACACTGCCTACAGTCTAGGTCTTCCCCAGGTGGAGTCTGGACAGATGGCACCTTCACCTGAAAAGCTGTTGTGTTGGCTTGGTTAGAGGCACATCTGCTGGGAAAGGTGGAGTAGAAATTCTCTTCTAAGTTTGGGCTTTAACAGACTTTTGTAGCTACAGAACCTCGTCCAATGAGGAAGGACGAAGGATTTTCCTTTCAAGGTCAAAAACAGAGCCGAAACCAAGAGCATACTGTATACACTGCATGTTAGCTAACTTGACAATAAATTATATTAAAAAAAAAAAAAGAGCCGAAGTCTTTCACCTGCAGCCAACACCAACCCCTAGTCAATAATTTCATTTTATACTTTGCCTGCTTCCTGGACACATAGAAGATGGCTTGAAATTTTTTTAAAAAGCTAAGATTGTTGAGAAAGAAATGAAACCCAAAGTGTGGGGTGGTTTGTCTCAGGAGTTATTTTCTTTCTTGTTCATCGGTATCTGTGGGAGATTTTTTTGGATGCCCAGCTCCACCCTGTCACCATTCCTGGCAATGCCCTGAGCCCCCTCCTGCTCTTATTTTCCTCTCTGACATCCTAATAGAAAATTTACATTTCAATTTTATTTATTTATTTATTTATTTAGAAAATTTACATTTTAAAAATAGGATGCTTGCTGATATAAAGGAGATATGTCTTATTGTAGTTTGAGGTTAGGTGAGGGTCAGGGAGAGAGATTTTATTGGGAGAGCCTTCACTAGGCCAGTACTCACTATCACAGGACCATAACTTACTCCACTAATGATTTTAATGTTTATTTATTTTTGAGAGAGAGGGAGCACGATCAGGGGAGAGGCAAAAGGAGAGGGGGACAGAGGATTTGAAGCAGGCTCTGCGCTGACAACAGAGAGAGCCTGATGCAGGGCTCAAACTCAAGAAGTGAACTGTGAGATCATGACCTGAGACAAAGTCGGAGGCTTAGCTGACTGAGCCACCCAGGAGCCCCTTATTCTGCTAATGGTTAAGATGACCTTGACTTTGATTTCTGAAACTGCTACATTTAAACTTACAGTAGGGTCAGTGTTTGTACTGAAAAATACTCATTCTCTGCAGTAAAACCTCCCACAACTTCTTTTTACTAACTTAATAGCTTTTTCTAGAACAGATAATAGATGAAGCCAGAGGACACAGTCTGGCCATAAAAGACATTTATTCAATCAGATTTGCCAGAACACAACTCAGGGTAAAATCTAAAAAGTGATTTGAGAAATCGAGATGCTGCTGAGGCAATTTCTTGGCCAGAAATCTTTTGGCTGCTTCTTGTTTTAAATTCTTTCATTTTGCGTTTCGGGAAATGACTCTCAAATTAAAGCCAAAATCTTAAATGCAAAAAGATAAATCAAATGTCATTTACTGGAATTCTGATTATTTCCCTTGAATGAGTAACCAAGAGCTAATTTCTCATATAATAATAATTTTGCCTATTAATGAGGAAGAATTAATTGTCTTCTATACAGGCCAATTTAGCTGAGTTAAAGGAAAAAAATACTTTAGAGTCAGAAAGGACCTTAGAGAATATAAAATTTAATCCTTTCTTTTTATGGGACCAGAGAGGGTGAAAGACTTGCCTGACAGTGCACAGTGGGTTAAGTACACAGGGAGGACTGCGATCTGTGGCTGTCTGTGTTCACTTGGGTGTGTTAATTCTCTGACTTTTATGACTGTTACCTGCAAGGCTCTCTGCCATTATTTACACAGGAATGTCCCAAGGCTGAGATTTTATTCCTTAGAACTAAGAGGAAAATAGAGAAATCACGCCACATGGATAGCATCAGCACCCAAAGGACCCCTTTGTTTACCTAAAACGTGAAAACCAGCTTGCTGTTTGAATGAATTCACCTGCTGGCCTAGGAAGCCTTGTTTTAGAAAAGGGATTTTTGTGATCTTTACATGGTGTGACAGTCTAAAGGGACAGACACAGACACTGAACCCATAGGAAGGCCCTGTCGGAATAGAACATGGGGGCTGTGTTGATTAGCCGGTATAGGGCTGCAACAGGATAGCATGTGTGGCGACAAAACACAGCTCTCCTCGCCTGGCATGGGTCTGGCATGCCCCAGGGCATGAAACAGAACACTCCCCAGAACTGGCTGGAATACTGCAGCCAGGTCAGGCACGGAACTGAGCCCCCTTGAGCCCACAGGCCACAGCTCCTTCTTCCTGGTCATTTGGGAATTATCAGGATACAAATTATGGCCAGCCTTCCGGGCTCGTCTGACCTTCAGCATAATAATTCAGCTAATGGATGAATTTTAGAATATGCTGCAAATGATCTAGCTCATGTTTTCATTAACATTTTAAAAAATAGAGACTAATTTGCTTCAAATACTGTTCTGTAATATTCATCTTGCAATATTCCATCAGTTTTTGGTTATTGTACTCTAAAGCTCATGTTGAAAGAGCCTGTTGCTCTTCTCATGTGTTACTCAATAAATGCATTGCAGCTGGACAGAAAGACAGATCTGTTTTCTGTCTGACTCATTGTTGCTAACAGTTGTCAGGGAAGCAGAAACCTTTTCAGCTGATTGATGTGTTCCAGCTGTGCAACTTTGGAAATCATATTTCCACTGAAAAAAGGGTTGCTGATTTTTTTCTAATGCTCCTTCCATTAAAAAAAAAAAAGATAGTTTGTTGTCATGGGATGCCAATTTTCAACTCTTCAAAAAGATGTAAAATTGACGATGAATCATTCTTTTGCAAACAACTGAGTTGCATCGAAAGGAGCTTCAGACTCTCAAAATAATTGCCAGATCTTGTGCAGAACCTTTCATGGTGGCTCCAAATATCCAACCTCCAAACTGAACACAGATACTTTACTCATTAAAAGCAGTAGCTTCTTCTTCTCCTTCCCCTGCTACAACTACTACTTCTACTACTACTTGGTTTTACTTTTACAAACAGCTTTATTGGGATATATAATTCATATACCATACAGTTTGCTCATTTAAAGGTACAGTTCAATGCATTTAAAGTATATTTAAAGGAGTTGTGCAGTTATAACTACAACCAATTAAAAAACATTTTTTTTTTACATTTATTTATTTTTGAGAGAGAGAGACAGAGCGTGAGCAGGGGAGGGGCAGAAAGTGGGAGACACAGAATCAGAAGCAGGCTCCAGGCTCCTAGCTGTCAGCACAGAGCTGGACGCGGGCTTGAACCCATGAACCATGAGATCATGCCCTGAGCCGCAAAGGAACCTTAACCGACTGAGCCACCCAGGTGCCCACACAATCAATTTTAGAATCTTTTTATTACCACAAAAGGAAACATTGTTCCCCTTAGCTCCCAACCCTTTCAGTTTCCCACTCACCCCAGCCCTAGGCAATGACTAATATACCTTCTGTCTCTACAGATTTGCCTACTTGGGGCATTTCCTATAAAGGGAATCACACAGTATGCAGTCCCTTGTGACTGGCTTCCTTCATTTAACATAATGTTTTCAAGGTTCACCTGTGTCTTCACTTGTAACAGTACTTGAGTTCTCTCAACGATATAACATTCCATTGTTTATATGTTTATCTACTGATGGACATTTGAATTGACTCCATTTTGGGCTATTATGACTAATGCTGTTATGAACATGTGTGTACAAGTCTTTGTGTGGACATGTTTTCATTTCTTTTTGGCATATACCTTGAAGTGGAGTTGTTGTATGGTAACTAGGTTTCACCTTTAAAGCAAGACTGCTTTTCAAAGTAGCTACACCATTTTACATTTCCACCACCACTGTATGAAGGTTCCATTTTTTTTCACATTCTCTCCAACGCTTGTTGTTATCTGTCTTTTTTGCTTGTGGTCATCTTCGTGGGTATGCAGTGGTAAAGTCTACTTTAAGCTATTTTTTAAAGCATTTTAGTGGTGTCTCTAAGCTCAGGTGGATTCTGTGTCAGTGGGAAAGGAAAGCAGGCAGCCCCAGCCTGACGTGTTTCCAAGCATGAGCAGCAAGGGGATGGTGACTTTGGTCACTGCTCTGTCCTCAGTGCTGGCAAAAGGGCTAGCACAGAGTAGACATTTACAGAATGAATGGATAAAGGAGTTCACGGAGAGCTTACTATGTGCTGTCATTGGTATGGATGCAGAGGTACACAAAATATGGCCCTGCTCTCAACAAGTTGACCTTTTTGAGGGAAAGAGAATGGCCTTCATTATTTCTGAAGGGAAGCTACTGATGGAGAAAGGTACATGTTAGGGGAAAGTGTACTCATTTCTAAGTCACTAAAGTGCAGATGGTCCAAACCTGAGCTCCTTTGGTCTTAGCCTGGTTTGTAAATGGTTTCCAGGAGACAGTAAAGAAAAAAAAAATACCAGTCACTCAAACTGCAGCAAGGAAGTTAGCCTTTTATATAATAGCTGAAATCTCCCTAGTCAGTATAATATCATTCCCTCTCCCTCCCCACCCCTTTCTGTGTGTGTGTGTGTGTGTGTGTGTGTGTGTGTGTGTATGTATGTGTGTGCATGCCTGTGGGCTCAGAATCTAAAATGCTTCATCTCCTTAAGTTCAGGTTATTAGTTATTTGCTCATTTTGGCCATTTGCTTTCTACCTTTATTCCTCTCTCCATCCTTCCCTCCATCCCCTTTTATCTATCTATCATCTATCTATCTATCTATCTATCTATCATCTATCACCCTCCCACCTCTCCAATACAATCTCATTTTACCAGCTATAAGGTATATAACGTTCTGCAGATTTGATACATAATAACCAATCTAAGCAAATGCACTGTCATTTACTTCTCTTGGTATTAAGATTTATTTTCATTTTGTAAATAATGCTTCAAAGGAAACTATTCATGACTTTTCTTTTCCAAGTTTGGATTTTTAAAAAAGATATTAGTGTGGGGCGCCTGCGTGGCTCAGTCGGTTGAGCGTCCGACTTCTGCTCAGGTCATGATCTCGCAGTTTGTGAGTTCGAGCCCCGCGTCGCGCTCTGTGCTGACAGCTCAGAGCCTGGAGCCTGCTTTGGATTCTGTGTTTCCCTCTCTCTTTGCCCACCCCCCCACTCATGCTCTATCTCTCTCTCTCTGTCAAAAATAAACATTAAAACAGTTTTTAAATATATTAGTGCAAGTGAATTCCTAATCTTTAGGCTTTCCCCTCATGGTGATTCATGAACCCAGGCCTCTTCCATCTGTGGCTGCCCATCCCCTGGGGCCTCTGAGTCTGCTTCCAGCCAGCAGGAGGGGCAACAGCATGGAAGACACTTGCTTACTAACCACATAGCCCAAGGGTAGTACCCATCCTTTCTTTTTTCAGCCCACATGGCCCCACTTAGATGCAGAAGTTCTGGCAATGTAGTCCGTAGCTGGGCAGACGCTTCCCAGGAACAACTGTATATTTTCAAAGGAGGACCATGAGTTTTGGGTGGACAGTTAGGTTTCTCTGTCATTATAGATTTTTAGCAGTATGATCACTCTTCATTTTCATGACTTGGTATATTTTGCACAATAGCCCCACCCCATATCCATTAAGATATTTTCATTTTATTTATTTCTGATTATGGAATAAGGCATACGTTTGGTCTTAGTCAATTCCAATAATTCATTCATGAGGTTTGTTTATTATATCCATAACCAATATGGCTACTACTACAGTTTTATTTTTCTTGAACTAATTTTACCTGTCACTTTTTGTTTTCATGCTTATACCACTCTGGTTAGTTATTTTGACACCTGTTACTATGGAGTGATTGGTTGAGACTTTATCAATAATGGCATGGGAAATAGCAGAGAGAGGCTCAATCTATTCTGAAAAGATTAAAAGAGAGCCAATAACCAAAGAAATTGGTTTTCCTCCATGGAGACTTGCAGAACTGCAAAAATATCTTAGCTTAACTGTAGAGTCTTATTCTGAATAAAAAATCACAGTATTATCTGGAAATATTTTCATTTCTCATTTTTCCTTTTTTCTGAGCTAGTTATTTTGTGTATATTTTCTGTTACTATTAAAAGTGGTTATAATTAAGATGTCACTTTTTCTAGATAAATTCATTTTGGGCTCCATTTTCATTCTCTAAGACTTAAGCTTTGGTTTAAAATACTTGCTCCCACTTTTTCCACCTACCCGCCCTATGCCCCCACCCCGAATCTAAAAGTAACTACAAAAGAAAACAAATGTTTTAAATATAAATATTACTGCTATGATGCAGTTAGAGAAACAGCAAAAACTTTGCTCAATTCTCATTTTTCTTTTGTGAAATTAATGAGGTATAATAAAGACTAATGAGAAACATAAAATTTTGATGTTGGCTGTTTGATGATAATTGGGATATCTCTTAAGTGATGGACCAAGTAAACTTCACAATGTTATGAAGGGAAATTGAGGAGAAAGAGTAAGGAAACTGTGTAAAATTCATTTATTCATTAATAATGAATTCAACAAATATTGAATTACCTATCATGTGCCCAATGCTGTTCTACCTGGAGAGTCTAGCTAGATGTGTCCAAGGATCTAGATGCCTCTAGATGTATCAGAGAATAAAAAAGACAAAGATTCTGCCTTTGGGAGGCTTACATTGTAACAGGGTTTGACAGTAGAATAATAAGTAAGTAAATTACATAGTGAGTTAAATTGTGATATGTTCTACCCTGCTTCAGGAAGAGAATGTTGTTAATAATTTATGCTTACATCGTAAATGTATCATCTCAGGGTAAAAGTTAGCATGGAGTAAGGAGCTGAAATTTTAAATGAGGTGGGCAGTATAGGCCTCATTAATAATTTTCATTTAAGATCTGAAGGACAAGAGGGAGTGAGCCAGGCACCTATCTAAGGGAGGAGGTTTCCATGCAAAAGGAACCACGGGTAAAGGCTCTGAGGCTGGGGTGCACCAATGATTTGAAGAACAGCAAGAAGTTCAATATGGTTGGATTGGAGTTGGATAGGAATGAAGGAAGATCAGAGGATGAAATCAGAAAAGAAATGGGAGATTTTGGACAGATTGTGTAAAGTATTATGGACCAATGCCTACTGTAAAGACTTTGACTTTATTTTGAGAGAAATGGAGGCCTATCAGGGAGATTTCAAGCAGAGGGGTAATGTGATCGAATTACATTTTTGCAGAATTCCCAGAGTGTTGTGCTAAGAATAAGCAGTAAAGAGACAAGGGCAGAAGCACAAAGACCTACTTCAATATCCAGGCATGTGATAGTGACGTGCTGGAGAAGGGACGTGGTTGGTGATAGTGCTGAGAAATGGTTGCATTCTAGATATATTTTAAATGTTGAAGCTACAGGATTTTCTGATGGATTGGCTATGAAATCTGAAAGAAACAGAGAAGTCAAAGATTCTTGTATTATTACCAGAATACTTGCTGACTCTTTCTATTGGGCCCGCCCCCCCCTGGGAAAATTAACCTTGCACCCCACTGACATCAGGCTTGACATGTGACTTTCTCTGGCCGGTGAATTAGGAATGGAAGTGATGTGCACTTTCTAGCAGGATCTTTTAAGTTTTACTTACTTATTTTAAGAGAGAGTGAGATAGGGCATGCATGAAGGGAGGAGGGACAGAGAGAGAGAGAGACAGAGAATCCCAAGCAGGCTCCACACTGTCAGCCAGAGCCTGATGCAGGGCTCAATCTCTCAAACTGTGAGATCATGACCTGAGCCAAAATCAAGAGTTGGGGATGCTTAACAGACTGAACCACCCAGGTAACCCTCTAGCAGAATCTTTAAACATCATCATGTGGGACCTCGTCTGTCCTTTGCCAGGAGAAAGTCAATGTTCTGGTTGGATCCTGAGAAGCAAAGAAGACATGAAACAGAGCCATAGCCCACTCTCTGCTGATATGTAACTTGAGCAAGTAATAAGCATTGTTTTGTAAGCTGCTGAGCTTTTGGGGATTTTTGTTGTTGCTGTTATAGTAATATAACTTAGTGAAAGCTCATGGGTACAGATATCTTCAATGATTTTGTCTGGAGCAACCTAAAGGATGGAATTTCCATTGCTGGAGATGGGAAAACTATGAGAGGAATAGGCTTTAAAGGGGGAGATTAAGAGTTTAGTTTTGAACATGTTAAGTTTCAGGTGTCTGTCATAACATCCAGGTTAGGATTTTGAGTAAGCAATTAAATATAAGAAGCTAAAGTCCAGAGGAGAAGGCCAAACTATACATAAACATTTGGGGGTCATCAGCACAGAGCTGGCAGTTTCTAAGGCCACAGGATTTGTTGAGATCATCAGGGGAGTGACCATATAGAGAAGCAGAGGATGCCAGGAGAGGCCATTACTGACCTCATCGAGAGTGTTTTTTCTTAGTGGGGGAGCGTCATTACACTGAGGTTAAGAAGAAACGTAAGAAAGACATTGTCTACAACTAGGATACTTAATTCTTTTGGGCTTTTCCCTAAGGGGGAGTCAAGAAATGCGACAAAAACATCAGGGCAGATGCTCTTCTTAACAGTTGAGCACAATACTTTTATTTTTCAAGAGTGGAAAGAAAGCAGTGTTTATTTTACATTTAAAATATTGGGGCGCCTGGGTGGCGCAGTCGGTTAAGCGTCCGACTTCAGCCAGGTCACGATCTCGCGGTCCGTGAGTTCGAGCCCCGCGTCAGGCTCTGGGCTGATGGCTCGGAGCCTGGAGCCTGTTTCCAATTCTGTGTCTCCCTCTCTCTCTGCCCCTCCCCCGTTCATGCTCTGTCTCTGTCCCAAAAATAAAAAAATAAAAAACGTTCAAAAAAAAAAAAAATAAATAAATAAATAAAATATGTTGTACATGGTACTAAGCACATTCACATATTCATTTACTCCTCACAACCACATTGTGAAGTAACTGTGATTACTTTTCAGGGTCTCTGAGAGGTGAATTGACTTAATTAGTGTCCTATACTAGTATGTGGCAGAACTGAGATTCAGTCCTTCATCTCACTTTTGACAAAAGGCCCTTGCTCTTTTCTCTGTGGTAATTAATTGCCTTCCAAAAAAGTTAAAATGTTCTCTGAGGAGCAAAATTCGTGAGCATTTTCTATATTGCTTCTCAACTACCAAAGTGTGGTATGAGATAAAATTGCCAATAGCGAGTGACTTTCTGTTCCCCACATCATTGTTCAATGTTTGCCATTGAGCTATGTTTTGCTACATTGACTCTAAATTAAAAATTTTTACTCAACCTGAAATGTGATTTTAAACTTACCACTGGTGCCATCTAAAAAGCTCCAAACCTACCAAATGTCAGGTGAAAATGAAATGTCTTTCCTTTGTTCAGGGCCAGGCAACCAGTTATTAAACTAACAGATTGCTTTAAAGTTTGGTAGAAAATTCATAAATTCATAATGATTCATAAAGCTTAAAAGTGATGACTTAGTGCAAAAGCCACTTTTGCTTCTGCTGGTTTGTCTAATTCCCAACACCCATGATAAATGGATGGGCCAAGAAGTGACAGGGGGCTCTCACAATATTACCTTTGTGATAACAATCTTTAAAAAAAATCAATGGATTATGTAGATGGAGGCCTAAACACTCATCGTGTGTTGTCTTATTTAAAAAGATATAACAATAGCCAGTTTTTGTTGAAATATAAAGGTATATACAAAGATATAAATGAATACATTTTTGAAAGTTACAGTCACTTCTGGTGTTTCAATATAAACAATGAGTTCTCATGACCCATGGCAATTAGTGCATGGAAAAGCTGTTCAGGGTTGTTAAAGTGGTGTGGCTTATTGCAGAGCCTGAATTTGAAATGCGGACATTTATATAAAAGTTGGCAAGTTATCAGAAAATGTGAGGCTTTACTTACGGTTCTCCACATCCTAAAATTAAGTGATATACTTAGCTACCAAAAGGGGGACAAATTGAACCTTGCATTTGTAGTGAACTGTGATGGCTAATTGGATCTGTGCATGCAGTCTCCCAATTCTCCTTCTGGGAAACATTCTGGCTACAGAGATGACCATGTGACTCAAGTAAGGCCAATCAGAGGCCTTTGGGAAGGCCTTTGGTATAACATTGATTTTTTTTTTTTTTTTAATTTGAGAGAGAGAGAGACAGAGACAGCTCTCATGAGCAGGGGAGAGGGACCGAGGGAGAGAGAGAGAAAATCTTAAGCAGGCTTGGTCCAATGACCCTGGCATCATGATCTTAGCCAAAATCAAGAGTTGAAGGCTCAACCCACTGAGCCACCCAGGTGACCCCATATATCACATTGATTTTTGATGGCCAGAAAAAAAACCCACATTCTTTCTGGTAGGGTTGCCAAACTGTAGGCTGTGTTTCTGCCATATAGGAAAATCTCTGCAGGAGGAGGCAATGAGATTGGTCAACATGTAAAAATAAACTGAGATGAGATGAGGTAAGAGAGAGGTATTGAGTTCAGTCCTCAGTTCTGATTTCTGAGGTCTAGGCTTCTGAAACTCATTTTGAATTTTGTAAGCATTAACTTCAAAAATTGTCGTGCTATATAAAGTCCACCCATACTTCAGCTATGACCCAATGCAAATATCAACTGCCCAAATTGCTACAATAAAGAAAGAAATCTGTTTTAGTTTGGTATCTTGATGGGCTCAGGGTGCTATTACAGGATACCACAGACTAGGTGGCTTAAACAAAGGAATTTATTTTTCACAGTCCTGGAGACTGGGAAGTCCAAGATCAAGGTGCCAGCAAGGTTGGTGTTTGGTGAGATCTCCCTCCTGGGGTTGCAACTAGCCACCCTCTTGCTGTGTCGTCATGTGACAGAGAGAGACAGAGATTTGTCTCTCTCATAAAGAGAAAAAACTCCTGATAGGCAGGATCCCAGTCTCATAATCTCATCTAAACCTAATTGGTTCCCAAAGACTTCACCTCCAAATAGCATCATGATGAAAGTTAAGTCTTCAACATATGAACTTTGCGGGGCACAAACACTCATCCTTAACATTTGGGAACAGATTTTATAGTAACATAGAGAAAGGCAGGAAGAGGGAGGAAGAAAGGAATGAATGAGCAAAGAGAAGAAGGAAAAAGAAAGAAAAATTTTTATTCCCCTCAGAAATTTTCCCTCCTAATTTATAGGTCAATAAATTCTCTCTCTCTCTCTTTTTCTCGTTTCACGTATTTTTTTAAAAAAAGTTTATTTTATTTATTTTTGAGAGAGAGACAGAGAGCGTGGGAGGGGGAGAGACAGAGAGAGAGAGAGAGAGAGAGAGAGAGAGAGAGAGAATCCCAAGCAGGCTCTGCACTGTCAGCAGGGAGCCTGATGGAGGCTTGGACTCATGAACCGTGAGATCATGACCTGACCTGAAACCAAGAGTTGGATGTTTAACCAGCTGAGTGACCCAGGCACCCCTGTTTCACCTATTTTAAACTGGGTTTTTGCCACTTGAAACTGGTTAATTCACTCTACTTTTGAAGGTGTTACAAAGATTATACCATTGCATGGAATTATATAAAGAATTAGGGATACATTTTAAATGAGAACTTCTCCAATTCAATTATTTAAGTAGTGTCCACATCTAGTGATTCCCTCTGATTAGGAGCTGATGAAAATTAAAAGCGAAATAAAAAGAAATATTAAAACATATGCACTAAATTAAAAAAATATAGGTATATATAGGTATATGTTCTAGGAAATGCTGATTAAAGATAAAAGTTATGTAAGTGTGGAAAGATGTAAACTTCTAGGGACAACTCATTTTCTAACAAGTAAGGTTAATTTTCATTCCATTGCAGTAAAACCAAACTCTTTCTAATATGTTTCTTTCATTAATTATTTTTTCATGTTAATGTCCTACTCTGCCTCATGAAGAGGATGTTATTAATAATTTGTGGTTACATTATAAATGTATCATCTCCAAGTTTGGTGTTTGATTAATGTTCTCTCCCATGGTGAAGATCCTGACAGCTGGTTTCTTGCTTAGGCAAAAGGAAAGTGAACTAAAAAAGTGATGAATGAAGCAATGCAATTTTTAAAATGACTTATCTTTTTGGCTTTAGTTTGAGTTTAAAAAGAGAAAGAAATTTGGAAGTGTTAGAATGTTTAGAACAAAATAAGCAATAGATGAAATCAAATTCCAAACAAAATTAAAATGTATAATCTACATTGATGGATGCAATTATAGAAAAAATTTAAAGATTGTTCCTAGTTTGGAGAATAGTTAGTAGGGTATGTGTTGATTTTTCAAAGCATTGCATTTTCCTGATCCTGTGAAAATGACAGGATGTACTATTTGCTTACCATTTCTTTTCTTATAGAGATGAAGTTAGCTGTTCTGTTGAACTAAGTCCCAATGTGCCCTCCTCCACCCACCCCAGATGGAGAAAGGGGAGTGCAGGCCATCAGCAAATGCTGATCCACAGGAAACTCTTTTCCTTCCCATGGCTACCAAGTCTCAAATGTAGATTGTGTGCCTAGGCATCCTAAGGCTAGGATAGTATGGTGGGCAAAGAAAGGGTTTGGTTTTTTTACTCAGCCAGGCTCTGAATTCCAGCTTTTTCTCTCGCTGTTCAAATTCCTTAACATCTCTGAAATTCTATGACCAGTTTATAAAACAGGACTAACAATATTTCCAGCCCCTCTCCAGCAATGCAGGTATAAACATGTGCAAGCTGCTTCATGATGTTCAAGGTGCAAGACGACTTCTTTATGTTGCAAATTGAATCTATCTCTGAGCTCCACTTTCTAGCGTCTCTAAAAGCTCAGTGTTCAGACAATGAGGGTACAGGCCATGGGTTATCAATCCCTTATCATCACTACTGGAGTTTATGTAGGTGGGTGGCTCTAATCATAATACAGACCATGCCTTTCTGCCGGGGTGGGCAGAGGGACCCTTCCTAATGATCCCCGGGATCCTTGCAGCTGCCACTCCAGAGGCTATGCCCCTCTCTACGACTTGCCACCCTCCCACTCCTGTCCTCCAAAGTCTTGAGGGAGCCACGTTAGAAGATTAGGCTCCTTTTCATTCAGCCTCTGAATATTATAGCCTCTTTCCTATCTACCCAGACTAATCTTTATAAGGGCCTTTAAGAAAAGAAAAGGCCCAGTAATTCTCCACAGGAGTGAGAAAAACACATATTCCTAAGACTCCATCTGGTTCTTTTATTTGTGATTGCAGCAGAGGGAAAAAGGTAGCTAATTTACAAGCAGTTCATTCAGTCATTTTAACTTTAAGAAAAATTGTCTTGCTATGTAAGCTACCAAAATTTCCATGCCTTTCCAGCTACAATCTATTAAGAGTTGCTTAAATCATACTTTAGTTTAGGAAGAGATTTTGTAGTAAGATGGAAAGAGAGGGAGTGAGGGAGAGGAGGAAAAACAGAGATAAACAGGAAGAACAGAAGGGAAGGAAGAATGAAGAAAAGGACAAATTTCTATTCCCCTTGGAAAAGTTTCATAACCTAAGGAAAATTAGATCCTAAAAGTAAGTGAATCTTGTAAGCATGTGGAGCAATAAGAATCCTCACACATTAGTGGGAATATAAGCTGGTAAAACTGCTGTGAAACACAGTGTGGCACTTCCTCAAAATGTTAAACATAGTCACCACATAATCCAGCAATTCCTCTCCTAGGTATATTCCAGAGAGAAATGGAATCATATCTTTACACAAAACATACATGAATATTCTTGGCAACATTATTCATGATAGCTGAAAGGGGGAACAACTAAATGTCTGCCAGCTGAGGAATGGACAAACAAATGTGGTATGACCATGCAATGGAATATTACTCACCCATAAAAAGGAACCAAGTATAGATACATGCTACATCATGGATGAAACTTGAAAACATTATGCTAAGTGAGAGAAGCCATACATAAAAAGCCAAATGTTATATGATTCTTTTTATATGAAATGTCTACAATGGGCAAATCTGTAGAGTCAGGAAGTGGATTATTGGTTGCCTAGCGCTGAGGGGATGGAGGGAAGAAGTGACTGTTGATGGGTAAGAAGTTTCTTGTTAGATATATTAAAATGGTATAAAATGCACTGGAATTAAATAGTGGTGATGGTTTTACACTTCTTGCGAATATACTAAAAACCATTGAATTGTACTCTTTAAGATGCTGATTTTTATGATATGTGAATTATAGCTCAATAAAAACATAAACTACTAGAATAGAGTGAGCATCATTTCTGGAGCTCCCACTAAATTTGCAGATGCCACATTCAGCGGGGACCTAAGCGAATAACTATGATTGGTTACCAAACTTCTTGTTCTGTTCTGATTCTCATAATAAAAGAGCAGGGTTGTGTTTTATTATCTCCATCTTAGGCATGAGAAATGGAGGTGGCTCAGAGTGGATAAGTGACTTGCTTAAGGTTTCTTGGCTGGGGCCTAACTCTGGACCTGAGATGAAGGAACAGTCTTTGGGAACACAGGTCTTTGCATTCCACCCAGGGCTCCTACTGCTCCCTTTTGCCCTGGACCTGAGCTTAATAGAATCTCAGTCACCATTGAGATTGCTTTATTTGTGAATCCAAGTGCAATAATCAGGGTCACTCTGGGTTATAGGAGAGAAAATCGTGGGAAATGAGAATGACACCACCCATACTGAGCTACACCAAATCCACTCCTTGACTATTTTGTTGGATTAGGGAATGGTAAGTGTGTTTGGGGCAAGAAGTTAGAAGAGCATGAAAGAACACAGTTCTGGGGTGCTCTCTTTGAAATTGAGTGAAGGGTTGGAAAACAAACACTTCCAAAAAGAGAACTAGAAACCTGCTTATGGATCTTTTCCCCACCTTATGGATAGAGACTACCTGCCTTTCAGGGTCACCCCTCTGCACATCCCCAAGCCAAACTGCCCGACAGAATTTCTGCTTTCAAAAATTATCTGGAGGAGAATTCTCAAGTTATGTTGCTATTTGCTATTTGAAAGTGAAATGCTGAGCAGACTAATTATCATGATGGATTTGCTAGCCAGGGAGAAATTAGCATCAAGGTTTTGTTTAAGGGAATGTTGAGCCAACATAACGCCTGCCAAATCTGCCTTTCTCTAATGAAAAGCAATATATGCTTCTGGGTAGCTCTGAAGACTGCAAATTATTTCCTTTCCTTTGAGGTGCTTGACAAGTTAAAATATTCTTGGTTTGCTGCATGTTAATAAAGTGCATTAGTTGGGTGATGGGTCGCTAAGCAATGAAGGATAATTTGAACTATGGGAAAAGCCTCAGAGATGGAAACAAACTTGTACCAATGGGACACTAATGAGATGGAGATGAGTATATCAGAGGTCGGGAAAGCTAAAGGCAGGCTTATCCAATAATTTTTTTTTGTACTTTCAGATACCTGCTTATGGTACCTAACTTTGTATTTCTATAATAACAATCAGCTTCTAATATTACCTGTTGTATGTCTACACAATGCTAAGATTCCTGAGACTTTCTAAGGGGAGAAAAGGGCTGACTAGGAAGTGTCCATCAGGCAAAACATCCATAGGGATGGCTTAGAAAAAAGGAAATATAAAATTTGATTTTTTATATTCTTTTTAAAAATATTTTTATGTTTATTTAGTTTTTGAGAGAGACAGAGACAGAGCACTAGTGGTGGAGTTGCAGAGAGAGACACAGAATCTGAAGCAGGCTCCAGGCTCTGAGCTGTCAGCACAGAGCCTGACACGGGGCTCAAACTCACAAACTGCGTGATCTTGACCTGAGCCAAAGTTGGACACCAGCCGACTGAGCCACCCAGGTGCCCCTGATCTTTTTAAATTCTTAAAGGTAAAACAGGATAGAGTAACACATGGGTCTTTCCTCATTCATTCATTCATTCATCAATCACTTACTGAACTATGCATCAGATGCTTTTCTAGGCATTAGAGATACAATTAACCAGAGAGAATAAGACTCTGCCCTTAAGATCTTATAGTTTCCAAGCTACATTAAAAAAATTTTTTTTGTTGCAATATAATTAACATACAATGTTATATTAGCTTCAGGTGTACAGCATATTGATCTGACAATTCTATACTCACCACAAGTGTAGTCAACCATACAACATTAGTACAATATTATTGATTATTTTCCCTATGCTGTACTTTACATGTCTGTGACTTACTTGTTTTATAACTGGAAGTTTGTACCTCTAAGTCCCCTTTATTTCACCCATCCTCCTACCAACTTCCCTTCTGGAAATCCCATTTGTTTTCTGCATTTAAGTGTCTGTTTGGGTTTTTGTTTGTTTTGCTTATTTGTTTGTTCTTTAGATTCTATGTATAAGTGAAATAATATGGTATTTGTCTTTCTCTGTCTGACTTATTGCCCTTAGCATAATATCCTCTAAGTCCATCTACATTGTTACAAATGGTAAGACCTCATTCTTTTTTATGGCTGTATGCACACACACAGAGAAACACACGGACACATAGACACATAACACATCTTCTTTATCCATTCATCTATCACTGGACACTTAGGTTACTTCCACATCTTATCTATTGTAAGTAATGCTGCCATAAACATAGGGGTGCATATATCTTTTCTAATTGGTGTTTTTGTTTTGGGGGGGGGAATTCCCAGTAGTGGGATTACTGGAACATATAATATTTCTATTTTTATTATTTGTTTGAGGAACCTCAATACTCTTCCACAGTGGCTGCACCTATTTACATTCTCACCAATAGTACAAGAGGGTTCCCTTTTCTGCATATCTTTGCCAAAAGTTTGTTACTTCTTATCTATTTGATACTAGCCATTCTGACTGGTGTAAGGTGGTTACACTATTATAATTTCTCATTGTGCTTTTGATTTGCATCTCCCTGATGATTAGTGATGTTGATATTTGTTTCATGTGTCTGTTTGGCATCTATAGGTCTGCTTAGGAAAAGTGTCTATTCAAGTCCTTTATCTATTTTTTAATTGGATTTTTTTGGTGTTGAGTTGTTTAAGTTGTTTACATATTTTGGATATTAAGTTCTTATTGGATATATCATTTGCAAATATCTTGTCTCATTCACTAGGTTGCCTATTTGTGTTTTTTTTTTGTTTTGTTTTGTTTTTTGTTTTTTCTGGGTTTTTTTTGATGATTTCATTTGCTGTGCAAACGTTGTTTTTTTCTGGTGTAGTCCTAATAGTTTATTTTTAGTTTTGATTCCCTTGCCCAAGGAGACAGATCCATAAACATATTGCTATGGGCAATGTCCAGAGATTACTGCCTTTGTTTTCTTGTAGAAGTTTTATGGTTTCAGGTCTTACATTTAGGTCTTTAATCCATTTTGATTTTATTTTTGTGTATGGTGTAAGAAAGTGGTTCAGTATATATATTTTTTTGCATGTAGCTTTCCAGTTTTCACAGCACCATTTGTTGAAAAGACTGTCTCTCCCCATTGGATATTCTTGCCTCCTTTGTCATAAGCTTATTGACCATGTAGTTATGGGTTTTTTTCTAGGCTTTCTATCTTGTTCCATTGATAATCTATGTCTATTTTTGTGCCAGTACTATACTGTTTTGATTACTATACTTTCAAGTGGATCTTGAAACCTGAAATTGTGATACCTGTAGCTTTGTTTTTCTTTCTCAAGATTGCTTTCATTATTTGAGGTCTTTTGTGGTTCCATAAGAATTTTAGGATTATTTGTTCTACTTCTGTGAAAAATGCTATTGACATTTTGATAGGGATTGCATTGAATCTGTAGATTGCTTTGTGTAGTATGGACATTTTAATGATTCAAATTATCCTGATTCGTAAGTATGGTATATCATTCCATTTGTGTCATTTCAAATTTTTGTCAAAAATGTCTTGTAGTTTTCAGAGTGTAGGTCTTTCATCTCCTTGGTTAAATTTATTCCTAGGTATTTTATTCTTTTTTGTGCAATTGTAAATAAGATAGATTGTTTTCGTAATTTCTCTTTCTGTTACTTCATTATTAGCATACAGAAATGCAACAGATTTCTGTATGTTAATTTTGTATCCTGCAATTTTATTAAATTCATTTATTAGTTCTAATAGTTTTTTTGTAGAGTCTTTATGGTTTTCTATATAGTATCATGTCATCTGCAAATAGTAATGGCTTTACTTTTTCCTTTCCAATTTCTTATTTCCCATTTATTTCTTTTTTCTTGTCTTGCTGCTGCAGCCAAGACTCCCAATTTTATGTTGAACAAAAGTGGTAAGAGTGGATATCCTTCTCTTATTCTCATCTTAGAGGAAAAGCTTTCAGGTTTTCACCATTGAGTTTGATGGTAGTTGTGCATTTTTCAAATATGGCCTTTATTATGGTCAGGTATATTTCCTGTAAACCCACTTTGTTGAGAGTTTTATTATGAATGGATGTTGCATTTTTTCAAAAGCATATTTTGCATCTGTTGAAATGATCATATGGTTTTATCTTTCCTGTTTTTTAAAAAAAATTTTTTTAATGTTTATTTTTGAGACAGAGACAGAGCGCGAGTGGGGGAGGGGCAGAGAGAGAGGGCGACAGAATCTGAAGCAGGCTCCAGGCTCAGAGCTGTCAACACAGAACACGATGTGGGACTCGAACCCCCTAACTGTGAAATCATGACCTGGGTGGAAGTCTGACGCTTAACCCACTGAGCCACCCTGGCGCCCCAATCCTTCCTGTTTTTAATGTTATATATCACATTGATTGATTTGTGAATATTGAAGCACTCTTGCATCCCTGGAATACGTTCCAGTTGGTTATGATGAGTGGTTTTTAAATGTATTGTTAAAGTTAGTTTGCTAATATTTTGTTGAAGAATTTTGCATCTAAGTTCATCAGAGATATTGGCTTGTAATTTTCTCTTTTTTTTTGTAGTGACTTTGTCTTACCAGACAAAGTAATCCCGGCCTCATAGAATAAATTTGGAAGTTTTTCTTTCTCTTCTATATTTTGGAATAGTTTGAGAAGAATAGGTATTAACTTTTTAAATGTTTGGTAGAATTCACCTATGAGTCCATCTGGTTTTGGACTTTTTTTTGTTGGAAGTTTTTTGATCACTGATTCAATTTTGTTACTAGTAATTGGTCTGGTCAAATTTGCTATTTCTTCCTGATTCTGTTTGGAGGATTCAGGAATTTATACATTTTTCCAGGTTGTCCAATTTGTTGGCATATAATTTTTCATAATATTCTCTTATAATTCTTTGTATTTCTTTTTTTTTTTTTTTAAATTTTTTTTTTCAATGTTTTTTATTTATTTTTGGGACAGAGAGAGACAGAGCATGAACGGGGGAGGGTCAGAGAGAGAGGGAGACACAGAATCGGAAACAGGCTCCAGGCTCCGAGCCATCAGCCCAGAGCCTGACGTGGGGCTCGAACTCACGGACCGCGGGATCGTGACCTGGCTGAAGTCGGACGCTTAACCGACTGCGCCACCCAGGCGCCCCTAATTCTTTGTAATTCTGTGGTGTTGGTTGTTCTTTCTCCTCCTTCCTTTCTGATTTTATTATTTGAGTCCTTTCTCTTTTTTCTTGATTAGTCTGGCTAAAAGTTTATCAATTTGTTTATCTTTTCAAACAACCAGCTTTTAGTTTCATTGATCTTTTTTTTATAGTTTCTGTTTCATTTATTTCTTCTCTAATATTTACTATTTCCTTCCTTCTACTAGCTTTGGGCTATGTTTGTTCTTCTTTTTTTCCAGCCCCATTAGGTTTAAGATTAGGTTTTTTATTTGAGATTTTTCTTGTTTCTTGAGATAGGCCTGGATTGCTATAAACTTCCCTGTTAAAACTGCTTTTGCTGTGTCCCAAAGATTTTAGACTGCTATGTTTTCACATTCATTTGTCTCCATGTATGTTCTGATATCCTTTGATTTCTTGATTGACCCATTTATTGTTTAGTAGTATGTTATTTAACCTGCATGTGTTTGTGATTTTTCCAGATTTTTTTCTTATAATTGGTTTCTAGTTTCATACTGTTGTCAGAAAAAATTCTTGACATGATTTCAATCTTCTTAACTTTACTGACACCAGTTTTGTGACCTAACAATATGATCTATACTGGAGAATGTTCCTTGTGCACTTGAAAATAATGTATTCTGTTTTTGAGTGGAATGTTTTGTATATTTCTGCTAGGTCCTTCTGGTCCAATGTGTCATTAAAATCCACTGTTTCCTTGTTTTGTTTTGTTTTTTTTCTTTCTGGATGATTTATCCATTATTGTAAGTGAGGTATTAAAGTCCCCTACTATTATTGTATTACTGCCTATGTCTCCTTTTATGTTTGTTAATATTTGTCTTATGGATTTAGGTGCTCCTATGTTGGGTGTATAGATATTTATAACTGCTATATCATCTTGCTGGATTGATTCCTTTTTATTATGTAGTATGTGTCTTTGAATCTTGTTACAGTTTTTGTTTTAAAGTCTATTTTGTCTGATGTAAGTATTGCTATCCAGACTTTTTTGTTTGTTTGTTTGTTTGTTTGCATTTGCATGATATGTTTTTCCATTCCTTTACTTTTAGTCTATATGCATCTTTAGGTCTGAAGTGAATCTCTTTTAGGCAACATATAGATGGGTCCTGTTTTTTCCTTTTTTTTTTTTTTTTTAAATCAATTCAGTCAATGTCTTTTGATTGGAGCATTTAGTCCATTTGCATTTAAAGTAATTATTGATAGGTATGAACTTATTGACATTTTGTTAACTGTTTTATGGTTGTTTCTGTAGTTTTTCTTTGTTCCTTTTTCTCTTGATTTCTTCCTTGTGGCTTAATGTTAGCTTACGTTCCTTTTCCTTTATTTTTTTGCGTTATAAGTTTTTGATTTGTGTTTACCATTGGGTTCATATATAACATCTTACGTGTATAACAGTCTATATTAAGTTGATGGTCACTTAAGTTCAAACACACTCTGAAGGCACTAAATGTTTATATCCCTCCACATTGTATGTATATGATATTATATTTTATATCATTTTATTTTGTGTATCCCTTAACTAATTTTTGAAGAAATAATTGATATTTTATAGAAATATCAAAATAAATTTTGTAGAAATAATATTACTGCTTGTGATTTTTGGCCTCCATACTGGCTTTATAAGTGTTTCTATCTTTACTGTATGTTTCCTTTTACCTGTGAAATTTTTCCCTTTTATATTTTTCTTCTAGTTTTGACTTTTTCTTTCCACTTAATGAATTCCCTTTAACATTTCCTGTAAGACTGGTTTAGTGGTGATACACTCCTTTAACTTTCCTTTCTTTGGAAGATTCTTTCTCTTTCTTATTCTGAATAATAACTTTGCTGAGTAGAGTATTTTTGGTTCCAGTTTTTTTTTTCCTTTCATCAAAGCTACATTTTAAGTAATAGTTTGTTTTTAGAATTGTTCTAGAATTAGGTCTATAGTTGAGTTTTCAATTAAGTAGGTTTTTTAAAAAAATAAGAATTTGGCTTTTATCGGAAAAAATCTGGACAGAAGCAGAGAGGTATCTATCAAGTGCTCTGGGAGAAACAAAAAAGGAGCGTTTGTGTAAACAGATGGAACAAATGCAGCATTCTGCACAAAGACACAGAGGACTAGTATGTCAGTGAGAACCGCTAAGGTGTCTTTCTGGCTGAAAAAAAAATAGGTAGTGGGGATTCATGGGTGATGTGGCTGGTAAGGTTAGAAATTCAGTTAAAGTAAATATAAACAAACAAACTTTCTTTTGGTGCAAAGGACAAAAGTGATAACTTTGCCTCTTGTGGGTGGGGAATTTTCTGTTAAAAACACATCTTAAAACATTACTGAAATTTACTTCCAAATTCACATTTATCCACCCACATTTGATTTTTGATGGGTACAAATTGACTAAGAAATAGGTTTGGCAGGAGTGAAAGAGCTATGATTATAGAAATCCATCACTATAATAAAGCAAAGGAGAGGTCAGAGGGAAGATGGCGGCGTAGGAGGACGCTGGGCTCACCGCGCGTCCTGCTGATCACTTAGATTCCACCTACACCTGCCTAAATAACCCAGAAAACCACCAGAGGATTAGCAGAACGGAGTCTCCGGAGCCAAGCGCAGACGAGAGGCCCACGGAAGAGGGTAGGAAGGGCGGCGAGGTGGTGCGCGCTCCACGGACTGGCGGGAGGGAGCCGGGGCGGAGGGGTGGCTCGCCGGCCAAGCAGAGCCCCCGAGTCTGGCTGGCAAAAGCGGAGGGGCCTGACGGACTGTGTTCCGACAGCAAGCGCGACTTAGCGTCTGGGAGGTCATAAGTTAACAGCTCTGCTCGGAAAGCGGGAAGGCTGGAGGACAAAGGGAGGGAGAGCTGCTGAGCCCCCGGACGACAGAGCTCAGCTTGGCGGGGAACAAAGGCGCTCGCCAGCGCCATCTCTCCCGCCCATCCCCCAGCCAAAATCCCAAAGGGAACCAGTTCCTGCCAGGGAACTTGCTCGCTCAGCGCAAACACCCAACTCTGTGCTTCTGCGGAGCCAAACCTCCGGCAGTGGATCTGACTCCCTCCCGCTGCCACAGGGCCCCTCCTGAAGTGGATCATCTAAGGAGAAGCGAGCTAAGCCTGCCCCTCCTGCCCCCGTGCACCTTGCCTACCCACCCCAGCTAATACGCCAGATCCCCAGCACCACAAGCCTGGCAGTGTGCAAGTAGCCCAGAGGGCCACGCCACCCCACGGTGAATCCCGCCCCTAGGAGAGGGGAAGAGAAGGCACACACCAGTCTGACTGTGGCCCCAGCGGTGGGCTGGGGGCAGACATAAGGTCAGACTGCGGCCCCGCCCACCAATTCCAGTTATACACCACAGCACAGGGGAAGTGCCCTGCAGGTCCTCACCACTCCAGGGACTATCCAAAATGACCAAACGGAAGAATTCCCCTCAGAAGAATCTCCAGGAAAGAACAACAGCTAATGAACTGATCAAAAAGGATTTAAATAATATAACAGAAAGTGAATTTAGAATAATAGTCATAAAATTAATCACTGGGCTTGAAAACAGTATACAGGACAGCAGAGAATCTCTTGCCACACAGATCAAGGGACTAAAGAACAGTCACGAGGAGCTGAAAAGCACTTTAAACGAAATGTAAAACAAAGTGGAAACGACGACAGCTCGGATTGAAGAGGCAGAGGAGAGAATAGGTGAACTAAAAGATAAAGTTATGGAAAAAGAGGAAGCTGAGAGAAAGAGAGATAAAAAAAATCCAGGAGTATGAGGGGAAAATTAGAGAACTAAGTGATACACTAAAAAGAAATAATATACGCATAATTGGTATCCCAGAGGAGGAAGAGAGAGGGAAAGGTGCTGAAGGGGTACTTTAAGAAATAATAGCTGAGAACTTCCCTGAACTGGGGAAGGAAAAAGGCATTGAAATCCAAGAGGCACAGAGACCTCCCTTCAGACGTAACTTGAATCGATCTTCTGCACGACATATCATAGTGAAACTGGCAAAATACAAGGATAAAGAGAAAATTCTGAAAGCAGCAAGGGATAAACGTGCCCTCACATATAAAGGGAGACCTATAAGACTCGTGACTGATCTCTCTTTTGAAACTTGGCAGGCCAGAAAGGATTGGCACGATATCTTCAGTGTGCTAAACAGAAAAAATATGCAGCCGAGAATCCTTTATCCAGCAAGTCTGTCATTTAGAATAGAAGGAGAGATAAAGGTCTTCCCAAACAAACAAAAACGGAAGGAATTTGTCACCACTAAACCAGCCCTACAAGAGATCCTAAGGGGGATCCTGTGAGACAAAGTACCAGAGACATCACTACAAGCATAAAACATACAGACATCGCAATGACTCTAAACCCGTATCTTTCTATAATAACATTGAATGTAAATGGATTAAATGCGCCAACCAAAAGACATAGGGTATCAGAATGGATAAAAAAACAAGACCCATCTATTTGCTGTCTACAAGAGACTCATTTTAGACCTGAGGACACCTTCAGATTGAGAGTGAGGGGATGGAGAACTATTTATCATGCTCCTGGAAGCCAAAAGAAAGCTGGAGTAGCCATACTTATATCAGACAAACTAGCCTTTCAATTAAGGGCTGTAACAAGAGATGAAGAAGGGCATTATATAATAATTACAGGGTCTATCCATCAGGAAGAGCTAACAATTATAAATGTCTATGCGCCGAATACCGGAGCCCCCAAATATATAAAACAATCACTCATAAACATAAACAACCTTATTGATAAGAATGTGGTCATTGCAGGGGACTTTAACACCCCACTTACAGAAATGGATAAATCATCTAGACACACAGTCAATAAAGAAACAAGGGCCATGAATGATACATTGGATCAGATGGACTTGACAGATATATTTAGAACTCTGCATCCTAAAGCAACACAATATACTTTCTTCTCAAGTGTACATGGAACATTCTCCAAGATAGATCATATACTGGGTCACAAAACAGCCCTTCATAAGTTTACAAGAATTGAAATTATACCATGCATACTTTCAGACCACAATGCTATGAAGCTTGAAATCAACCACAGGAAAAAGTCTGGAAAACCTCCAAAAGCATGGAGGTTGAAGAACACCCTACTAAAGAATGAGTGGGTCAACCAGGCAATTAGAGAAGAAATTAACAAATATATGGAAACAAACGAAAATGAAAATACAACAATCCAAACGCTTTGGGACCAGCGAAGACAGTCCTGAGAGGAAAATACATTGCAATCCAGGCCTATCTCAAGAAACAAGAAAAATCCCAAATACAAAATCTAACAGCACACCTAAAGGAAATAGAAGCAGAACAGCAAAGGCAGCCTAAACCCAGCAGAAGAAGAGAAATCATAAAGATCAGAGCAGAAATAAACAATGTCAAATCTAAAAAAAACGGTAGAGCAGATCAACGAAACCAAGAGTTGGTTTTTTGAAAAAATAAACAAAATTGACAAACCTCTAGCCAGGCTTCTCAAAAAGAAAAGGGAGATGACCCAAACAGATAATATCATGAATGAAAATGGAATTATTACAACCAATCCCTCAGAGATACAAACAATTATCAGGGAATACTATGAAAAATTATATGCCAACAAATTGGACAACCTGGAAGAAATGGACAAATTTCTAAACACCCACACTCTTCCAAAACTCAATCAGGAGGAAATAGAAAGCTTGAACAGACCCATAACCAGCGAAGAAATTGAATCAGTTATCAAAAATCTCCCAACAAGTAAGAGTCCAGGACCAGATGGCTTCCCAGGGGAGTTCTACCAGACGTTTAAAGCAGAGATAATACCTATCCTTCTCAAGCTATTCCAAGAAATAGAAAGGGAAGGAAAACTTCCAGACTCATTCTATGAAGCCAGTATTTGATTCCTAAACCAGACAGAGACCCAGTAAAAAAAGAGAACTACAGGCCAATATCCCTGATGAATATGGATGCAAAAATTCTCAATAAGATACTAGCAAATCGAATTCAACAGCATATAAAAAGAATTATTCACCATGATCAAGTGGGATTCATTCCTGGGATGCAGGGCTGGTTCAACATTCGCAAATCAATCAACGTGATACATCACATTAATAAAAGAAAAGAGAAGAACCATATGATCCTGTCAATCGATGCAGAAAAGGCCTTTGACAAAATTCAGCACCCTTTCTTAATAAAAAACCTTGAGAAAGTCGGGATAGAAGGAACATACTTAAACATCATCAAAGCCATTTATGAAAAGCCCACAGCTAACATCATCCTCAACGGGGAAAAACTGAGAGCTTTTTCCCTGAGATCAGGAACACGACAGGGATGCCCACTCTCACCACTGTTGTTTAACATAGTTCTGGAAGTTCTAGCATCAGCAATCAGACAACAAAAGGAAATCAAAGGCATCCAAATTGGCAAAGATGAAGTCAAGCTTTCGCTTTTTGCAGATGACATGATATTATACATGGAAAATCCGATAGACTCCACCCAAAGTCTGCTAGAACTGATACATGAATTCAGCAAAGTTGCAGGATACAAAATCAATGTACAGAAATCAGTTGCATTCTTATACACTAACAATGAAGCAACAGAAAGACAAATAAAGAAACTGATCCCATTCACAATTGCTCCAAGAAGCATAAAATACCTAGGAATAAATCTAACCAAAGATGTAAAAGATCTGTATGCTGAAAACTATAGAAAGCTTATGAAGGTAATTGAAGAAGATATAAAGAAATGGAAAGGCATTCCCTGATCATGGATTGGAAGAATAAATATTGTCAAAATGTCCATACTACCCAAAGCTATCTACACATTCAATGCAATCCCAATCAAAATTGCACCAGCATTCTTCTCGAAACTAGAACAAGCAATCCTAAAATTCATATGGAACCACAAAAGGCCCCGAATAGCCAAAGTAATTTTGAAGAAGAAGACCAAAGCAGGAGGCATCACAATCCCAGACTTTAGCCTCTACTACAAAGCTGTCATCATCAAGACAGCATGGTATTGGCACAAAAACAGACACATAGACCAATGGAATAGAATAGAAACCCCAGAACTAGACCCACAAATGTATGGGCAAGTCATCTTTGACAAAGCAGGAAAGAACATCCAATGGAAAAAAGACAGTCTCTTTAACAAATGGTGCTGGGAGAACTGGACAGCAACATGCAGAAGGTTGAAACTAGACCACTTTCTCACACCATTCACAAAAATAAAGTCAAAATGGATAAAGGACCTGAATGTGAGACAGGAAACCATCAAAACCCTGGAGGAGAAAGCAGGAAAAGACCTCTCTGACCTCAGCCGTAGCAATCTCTTACTTGACGCATCCCCAAAGGCAAGGGAATTAAAAGCAAAAGTGAATTACTGGGACCTTATGAAGATAAAAAGCTTCTGCACAGCAAAGGAAACAACCAACAAAACTAAAAGGCAACCAACGGAATGGGAAAAGATATTTGCAAATGACATATTGGACAAAGGGCTAGTATCCAAAATCTATAAAGAGCTCACCAAACTCCACACCCGAAAAACAAATAACCCAGTGAAGAAATGGGCAGAAAACATGAATAGACACTTCTCTAAAGAAGACATCCGGATGGCCAACAGGCACATGAAAAGATGCTCAACGTCGCTCCTTATCAGGGAAATACACATCAAAACCACACTCAGATATCACCTCACTCCAGTCAGAGTGGCTAAAATGAACAAATCAGGAGACTATAGATGCTGGAGAGGATGTGGAGAAACGGGAACCCTCTTGCACTGTTGGTGGGAATGCAAATTGGTGCAGCCTCTCTGGAAAGCAGTGTGGAGGTTCCTCAGAAAATTAAAAATAGACCTACCCTATGACCCAGCAATAGCACTGCTAGGAATTTATCCAAGGGATACAGGAGTACTGATGCATAGGGGTATTTGTACCCCAATGTTTATAGCAGCACTCTCAACAATAGCCAAATGATGGAAAGAGCCTAAATGTCCATCAACTGATGAATGGATAAAGAAATTGTGGTTTATATACACAATGGAATACTACGTGGCAATGAGAAAGAATGAAATATGGCCTTTTGTAGCAACGTGGATGGAACTGGAGAGTGTGATGCTAAGTGAAATAAGCCATACAGAGAAAGACAGATACCATATGGTTTCACTCTTATGTGGATCCTGAGAAACTTAACAGAAACCCATGGGGGAGGGGAAGGGAAAAAAAAAGTGGTTAGAGTGGGCGAGAGCCAAAGCATAAGAGACTGTTAAAAACTGAGAACAAACTGAGGGTTGATGGGGGGGTGGGAGGGAGGGGAGGGTGGGTGATGGGTATTGAGGAGGGCACCTTTTGGGATGAGCACTGGGTGTTGTATGGAAACCAATTTGACAGTAAATTTCATATATTAAAAAATAAATAAATAAATAAATAAATAAATAAATAAATAAATAAAAAATAAAGCAAAGGAATATATATATATATATTTTTTTTTTTTCAGTACATGTAGCTTTTATATTACAGTCTTTTACTTAAACAAAGAAGCCTTCAGCCTTCAGTGGAACTCAGGATAAGTACATATTGCAAAGAAAATAAACATGAAGGACATGCTGAGGGTGTCTAGAGGTCTCATCTTTTAACATCTGTTGGTTATGGAAGGTTCTACTGATATTCTCCCATATCTCATTCTGAGTGTCAGAGAGCAGCTAGCTATCCTTTTGGACTTGTATGATTTACTTACTGGCTTTTCTTCTGCTTTTGTTTACCTCTGCATCTTGAGAAGGCTTGAGACTGATCTTTTGCATCCTAATCAGAACTTTGTTAAATTGGTCTCCTGGATTCATTTCTGTCTCTTGTATTGTGAGTATGAATCTCAGTCCACAAACTCAGCTTTGAAGGAAATTTTAAACCAACATTGGTTAATTCTGAACCTATTGGCCTGCAGTCAGCGGGGAATTAAACTTCAGTCCCTGCTGGGGTGCTCCCCACAAGGAATTGTCCACTGACCCTGGGCCCTCTCCTGCGACTTGCTGCTTACATTTGGGGAAATGGTAACTATTCTCTGCTGAGAGGCCCAGGGCGCTGCTAAGAAAGAACTCCAATGCTTCCCCAAACGAGAGCTTCTTTCTCTACTTTGCCTTCCTCATCTGTAGAATCAAGAATTACCTTCCTCTTTCATAGACTTGAGGCTCTTGCTTACTTCTCTCCCTCTTAGTTACATAACATGCTGATAAATGAGTTTAGGCTTTTGAAAACAATGAGTGGGAAAGGAAAGGATGTTAGAGAACATTTTTGCATTTCTCTATGCCGTAAACCTCTTCTGGGCAGACAGCACAGACATCTTACTAGTTTATGGTGGCTCCCCTTTCCCTAATCTGATCTCTCAAGGCAGCAGTGAAACAACTGGGGAGGGGACAACATGAAGCCACAAACTCTTGCTTCATTTTCTTTCTTTTTTTTTTAATTTTTTAAATGTTTATTTTTATTTTTGAGATAGAGACAGAGTGTGAACAGGGAAGGGGCAGAGAGAGAGGGAGACACAGAGTCTGAAGCAGGCTCCAGGCTCCGAGCTGTCAGCACAGAGCCTGATGAGGGGCTTGAACTCACGGACTGTGAGATCATGACCTGAGCTGAAGTTGGATGCTTAACCAACTGAGCCACCCAGACGTGTCCCCTTTTGCTTCACTTTCAAAAGGTGGAAACAACTCAAATGCCCATCAACTAATGAATGGATGAAGACCATATTGTACATCAATATAATGTGAATAGTATAGTCATCCATGAAAAGAAATGAAGTACAGACACATGCCACAGCATGAATGACCCCTGAAAATCTTATGCTAAGTGCAAGGAGCCATTCATAAAAGATCTTCTGTTGTATGATTACATTTAAGTGAAATGTCCACATTAAGCTTATTATTTATTTATTTACTTGTTATTTATTTATTTTTAATATAATTTATTGTCAAATTGGCTAACATAAAGTGTGTAAAGTGTGCTCTTGGCTTTTGGGGTAGATTCTTGTGGTTCGTCCCTTACATACAACACCCAGTGCTCATCCCAACAAGTGCCCTCCTCAATACCCATCATCCATTTTCCCCTCTCCCCCGCCCCCATCAACCCTCAGATTCTTCACTGTATTTGAGTTTCTTGTGGTTTAGGCTGATTTACTTAGATGGAAAGTAGGTTAATGGTTGCCTAGAACTGAGGGGATTGACCTGACTGATGGGAAAGTAAGGGGTTTCTTTTGGGGATGACAAAATATTCTAAAAAAGATTGTGGTAATTGTTTTATAACTCTTTAAATATGCTAAAAATTATTAAACTGTATACTTTAAATAGGTAAACTGTATGATGTGTGAATTATATCTCAATAAAACTGTTACAAAAAAAAGGAATCAGACTGTAATTTGCTGACTCTTGCTTTGTGCAATATCTTCAAAGTAGTGAATATCTTTTGGTCACATGTTTCATTAATATTAATGTCTCTTTGTCAGGAATTCCTGATAACTGGCTATTCTTCCAAGTAAATGACTTTTCTAGGATGCAAAGCAATCTTCCTTCCAAATATTTCTCAGAACAAATTAAGCTGATAACTTTCTCCCTGGGCTCTTGAAAGAAAGGAGGGAGAAACCTTTCCAACCTACATCCATAGAGCTTACTTTGAATGCTGAAGAGCCAGCTTTAATCTGCTGAATTGACTTTGATAATATCTAGGTCATGGATCTATGAATCTTCCAGTTGGAAAATATTTTAGAAACATTCCAGCACATGGTTTTCAAATGTGTTCAGTAGAATGTAGAGCTGCCGAACAGAGGCCTCAGGGGCAACCATGGGAGGGAATTGGGGGTTCTAATTTGGGCAGAGTGGGCTTCCACCTGTGTTTTAATCAGAGCAGCTCTGATTTCATCTAATGTATACATTGGGCTTCACCTCTGTGAAGTTTCATACCCTAGTCTGTCTTGACTGAAAATCAAAATTGGTTTCACACGGCCTGTTGTTTCACATGGCCTGTCTCTCCTATTCTGTACTTCCATTTGAACTAACTGTAAGATTTTTCATTTGTTTCAGTTTGATTTCACCTATCATTTTGGATCACTTACCTCAGACTATTGTTATTTTCCAATCCCAAATGGAAATACCATGACCAAATCCTTCTGACAGCTTGGTCTCATTAGGAATCCACACCCAGTCCTGGAGTTTCTGTTGGGGATGGCACTACATAACTTCTTTGTTTTGTTCATACATCAAACTGTGGCTTGCTGCTTATCTTTTTTTTTTTTTTTTTCATTTCTCTCGTGCTTTGCTCCTCAAAACAAAAAAAAAATTGAGACCCAATTTCAAGTACTTTCCTTCTCTTTCTGCTTTATTTTCTAGATAAGTTCTCCCTTCCCCCACCAACATGTGGCCATCTTGCTATAGACCCCTTCTAAGCTTGACTCCCTTTAAGCTCAACACCTATGAACTTCCCCAGTAAAGCATAAGCAACACCATCTGACCTTATCTGCTGGTCACAGATTCTGTTCAGTAACTCTAAATACAAGTTTACTTAACTCTCTGTGCAGGACTTTGTTTTTAATGTTGAAAGTAAGCCATTGATCTACTAAAGTGTGTCTACCATTTCTCATCGTTGAGAACTCTTTAGTGCTAATATCCAAAAATATTTTGACTTCTAAGATAGCACATGTACCTTTGTGAAAATAAAAAAAAAAATAATCTATTTCAACAAGACAAACGTATGGCCAGAGTTGTAATGCAAATTCCATGCACTCATTGGATTTGCATTGTATTTTATTCACACACACAGGATTCAATTGAGCTTTTTAAAATAAAAATGCAGTTGAATTAATCTTTACCCACTCTGCTAACAATTTCTTTTTAATTCTGTGTGCCAAAGAAAATGTGTTCATTAAGTGACTTTAATGAATTGTTATTTTAAAGGGCATTCATTGATTTCCTTAGCATCCTGATTATTGAATTCATTAGCTTTACAGAAAGTTAGCTTTGGAATAATCATAAAGGGAAGGTCATTTACTTCCCTTATTTTACAGATGGGAAAAGCAACATTCAGATAATGTAAAACTGAGCCAAGAGCACACAGCATTAAGCCCCCAGGCTGGGACCAAGACTTCTGTGTCTCAATCAAGTCCCCTATCTGGCCTATGGACTGGCTATATCGTAATCACCTAGGAAGATGTTTAAAGACAACAACAACCAGCCACCCAAACAAACAAATGGTCTGGCAAACTTGACAGTTTGAGTTACAGTAGGTCTGGGTTAGGGAATCTGTACTTTAGAATATCTCCCTAGACAACTTGGATGCATTCTCAGGTTTAGGAACAATCATTCAGGAATGCTATCTAGAGCAGTCCAAGCTCTAGAGATAGAGCTTTCTAGAACTCAGTCTAAGTATTGGACACAAACTTAAGAAAGACATGGAATATACTGAAGTTCTCCACTACAATTTTCATGAAAAGAGAAAAGGTATGGCTCTAAATCACTTTACCCAAATTCCGCCCATCTCCCTAAATTGGATGGCCAAGAAAAATGCTTGATTTATATGAATATTAAAAAAAGATAGAAAAGAATAGACCATAAGAATTTTGGCCAGACCTGTCCAAGAACTCAGTGTAGAAAACTGCACAGTAGGCTTGCAAAAGCATTGGTTTTACTTGCAGTGAGTACTGCACACATTAGTGTCTGTGGTCCAGTAACAAACACAGTAAAGGTATTTGAAGTTTGCCCTGCTTCCCCTGCCATGAGTTGAAGGTGCTGATTTATTTACCTCTGCCCTTTTCCTTCACTTTTTCTTTCTATTATCAATTCTTTCAAGTGAAGTGAGCCCCAAAAGAGAATGAGTGTTCTGTTACTGCTCAATCTTCGAGCTCAATAACAAGCTCTGTTCAAAACACATTAACCCAGAATATACCTTAGAAATTATACATCATGTTACAAATGCTGGGTAGCATTATGTTTCACTGTCATCCATCTCATTTCTGACCAGGGTCAAATATTGTCAGTTACTGCAATTGCAAATTATTGCCATCAATCCTGCAGAGCATAGTATCTAAATATATAGAGGAAATTGAAAGGTACCTGTTGAAATGAGTGATCCCTGAAACACTGAAAAGATATTGAGGTTGTTCCACCATCTTTATGAGAGTCACTTAAAAGAAACAGAAGAGCATGTGAGAGGAATTTGGGAGTTGTCTTAGTTTGTTCAGGCTGCTATAACAAATTGGCATAGACTAGGTGACTTATAAACAACAGAAATTTATTTCTCATACTTCTAGAGGCTGAAAGACCATGGTCAAGGTGTAGTAGATTTGATGTCCAATGAGCCATCTTCCTGGTTCATAGACAGCCATCTTTTGCTATGTCTTCATATGGAAAAATAAGGGAACTCTCTAGGATCTCTTTTATAAGGACACTAAACTCACTCATGAGGGCTCTAACCTCATGACTTAATCACATCCCCAAAGGCCCACCTCCAAATGCCATCACATTGGAGATTTGGTTTCAACATATGAAACTTAGAGGGGACACAAACATTCAGTCTACAGTAGGAATATTCAGTGTTTTTTAAAAAAAAGTAGTCACTAGATTAAATCCCCAAATAAGAAGTGGATTTTTCCTTTATATTTCTGCCTCTTAAATGTAATTACATTAACATGTGACTATCCTTGCAACAGAAAAGTGAAGGCATGTCACAATTAAACTCTGCATTTACTGATATTAAAGCATTTTTTTCAATGGTTGAAAAACTTTATTTTGTCCCTTTATTATTAAAACTGGAAGTAACTTGGAAAAATTTAACCAGTCCCTAATTTTATAATTCAAGAAAGAAAACTGAGCCCCTGAGAAGTTAAGTGTCTCATGAAAGGAGAACGAATTTCTGGCTTACTAACTCCTGATTCAGCATTTGCTCTCCTCTATTGTCTCTGTAGGAAAAAGAAAAGGACTTCAAGTTTTTGAAATTCAATCAAAGTTTGCTTGTTTGTCTGCTTTTCAAATGTTTATTTTGAGAGAGAGAGTAAGCATGAGAGACAGGGGGCAGAGAGAGAGGGAGAGAGAGAATCCCAAGCAGTCTCTATGCTGAGCATGGAGCCTAACTCTAGGCTCAATTTTATGACCTTGAGATCACAACCCCGAGATCATGACCACAAGATCACAACATGAGTCCATATCAAGAGTCAGATGCTTAACCTACTGAGCCATCCAGGCACCCCTCAAATGTTTGTTTACAAGACAGTGAGGAATTTTTTAACAGCACCTGCAAGTTATTTTTTCTAATTTTATTTTTTAAGTAACATATTACATTTCTTTATTTTGCAACTGGGTCAGCTAATGCTTAGAATGAACAGATATTTTTTTAGTCTTTAGCATATTTTAATATAGTTTCTAGCTTTGAAGGTGAGACTTGGTTTCATTATTTTTCTTCATGGAGGTATTCAAATGACAGATTATGAACAATTAGAATTGGTGTAGAACGATCACCTTTAATAGAGACTTAGAGTATAAAATTCACAGTGACTACCTATTATTCCTTCTGAAGAAAATGGCATGTGCCTCAAGTTAAAAGTGATGTCATTTGAGTTTGATATGCATTGACACACAAAAGAATGAGGTTGCTGAGAGAAAACTGATCCATCCAGGACTCAAGGTATCAATTTCTATCCATTTCAAGTAAATCACTATAGGGAGAAAGTATAGGTATTTGGGACCATATTTAATCTGAATGTTCTATAGAGGTCAACTTACATATTGTGCATCTTTGGCTGGGTATGAAATCAGATGCATCCTGGTTTTTGGGTCATGCTATCAAAGGCTTTTAGTCACTTCCCCTTCCTCACTTTTGCCTTATACAATAATGACTGTTTATTGGATTCTTAAGTTCCCTGGAGAAGAAAACAGACATTATTTTCTCTCCTATAAACAACTCTGTGGTCTTAAGTCTAGCTATAGGTTTGTCAATTTTGTTTATTTTTCCAAAAAAACAGCTCTTAGTTTCACTGATCTTTTCTATTCTATTCTTTTTCATCTTTATTTAATTTTGTCTGCTGTGATCTTTGTTTTTTCCCTTTTTCTACTAACTTTGGCCTTTGTGTTTTTCTAATTGCTTGAGGTATAAACTTAGGTGGTGTTTTTTGAGAACTTCACTTTTTCCCCCCAAGGAAGCTGGTTGACTTAGTTTGTTTAATTCTTGCTGCAGTGGCTTTACACCCACAACAGTAACCTTCTGGATCATACTTGTACACCTAAGGGCTTTATATGTCATTATACCAATTGAAATTACACAAAAACCAAGATGTCTTATTTCAGCATTCTGTATATAGACCTAAGAAATATCAGCAATTCTTTTTACACAGCATTTCCACAGAAAATCTCATGGCCAGCCATACTTTTGTTTCCAATTAGCTGCCTTATAGCATGCCCTCTGTACCTGGGTTCTGTAATCAGCTGTCCTTCCTGTCATTACAAAGCCAATATTTTCAGTTATCTTGAATAAGGGAGTCATTGTGCTGGAATCAAAAAATTTGTCAGATATTTTCTTCGGTGTGACAATTACTGGGGGAATATCTACATTGAGTGCTTGCATGTCCACTAAGAACTGCCTCTTTGTTTGCTACAATCTCATGATTCTTGTGAATGCAAGCCTTGCTGGCTTTCAGAGATCATTGTTTTGGGGGCCTGTCTCTTGGATGGGAGTCTTAAAAAATGGGGCATACGTGTGGTCAAAACTCTTTGCTCCTCAGCGGGAAGCTGGAAGCTGGGGATCCCCCCTGCCCCTCCCCCATTGTATGGCATTGTGCCGGGGCTGGGGTTTAAGGCAAGCATATATCTCAGCCTTTCTTACCCCTTTCTTTTTTTTTTTTTTAAATGTTTATTTATTTTTGAGACAGAGAGAGACAGAGCATGAATGGAGGAGGGGCAGAGAGAGAGGGAGACACAGAATCCGAAGCAGGCTCCAGGCTCTGAGCTGTCAGCACAGAGCCTGACGGGGGGGCTGGAACCCACAAACTGTGAGATCATGACCTGAGCTGAAGTCAGACGCTCAACCTACTGAGCCATCCAGGCTCCCCTTACCCCTTTTCAATGTAAGTATTCAATGTAAGTATTGCCGAGTAAATAATAGGTAATTTCTAGTTTTCTTTCGGAGGTTATTTCTCCATGTGTAGCAGTAAATTCAGTGTATCCATTGGGGGATAGAAGTTCAGGAGCCTTCTGTATTGCCTTCTTGGTTAATTCACAAAAATTAACCAAGAATTGGTTAATTCTTTGGTATGTCTTATCTAAACCTTCCTTTATATGCTACAAGTCCTTTTTTTCTGATTTCTGGGTAGATATGATGAAGGCTACTCTAAAACTTATAAATAACATATGGCAAGCTTATTTCATTATCCATTTTTTAGGGGAAAGGGGAATTATTATAGCAAAGCTCATGTTACATGATTTATTGTATAATGATTTTTAACTGAATTTTTCAAGTGATGGGTTAAATTGTGGTTAAGACACGGTTAACCTCCTTCCACCCCTGTGGGTCGTGAGAGCCACTGTAAGACTTGGCATATGACACCCAAGACACTCCCAGCTGGGAGGAATCATGTGCAGTGAGGGTACCTGCCCTGCACCAGAAGAAAAGTGAGCCTTCCACATTTAAAGGGTTGTCTATGATTGCCTGTAAGCAAGTCACACAACAGTCACAAGTTAAATGTGGTGATATAACCCAGGCATTTGGTTATGTGTTAAGCTCCTTGGTAACATTCGTAGAATTTGGGGCACTTTAGGCATGGAAGCAAGCCTCATGGCCCACATATGCAATGGTTTCACAGTTTCTAGTGGAAAAGGAAGTTGATGATAATAAAAAGGCCAAAAGATACATACATGAATTGCTTATAAGAGAGAAACTTTACCTTTAACAAAGAATTTTATTTTTAAAAACACTGCCTTTCAATTTTGTAGAATCTACAATAACTTAAAATGTGTATAATTTAAGACTCAGGCATTCTGCTTCTTATTCATACTCAAACACCAGGAGGCAGTTGCAAAGATGCTCACTGCAACATTGTTCATAGCAGTTACAAATGACAAATAAATGTCTGTCAATAGAAGGATGATTATATAAATTGTGGCATAGAAATACAATGCATCAAAAAATGAAATAGATCTGCATATAATCACACAAAAATATCCTCAAGGTATACTGTTGAGTGAAAATAGCACACTGTAAAACTGTATAATAACTATAAAACAGTATCATAATCTTCTTAAAATATGACACCACATGTTTTACACGTACATATATATGTATGTTAAATCCATAGTAAAAGATTTGGAAGGGTAAATGTCAAGTTGATAAAGTAGATACCTCTGGTAGTTGTGACTAGTGGTCAGTTATAACTGTAGTCCTTTCCGGAATACAAACATTGTGATAGGCAGAATTCTAAGATGGCTCCTGAGATCCCTGCTCCCTTGTGTATACATCTTGCACTCTTCTTGTCAGGTTCGCTTTGGGCCTCAGCTCCACCCTCAGGACAACCTGAGTGCTCTTATTATATTAGATGGTCCTTGAAACACTCTAAGACCTCACTCATATCTCCTATGAACAGTTTCATATGGTCTCCTTATCCCTTCATGTAAAAGAACAAAATGAAACACCCCAAATCTTACATCTGTAGAGTTCTTACTCTCATTGGACAAGTGGCCCTAATTTATAAGTCGAATATTAATTTCTCAGGGTCATCCCTCATTGGAGAGCCACAATTCCCAAGTGTTTAGGAAAGCTGAACGTCAAAGTCATTGTGTGGCTGAAAGATTTATGAGTCATTGATGATGATGATGCACTTTTGGTGCTATCAGAATAGAAGAAAGCAAAGTTTTCGAAAATAGATAAGAATAAGATGTTTTTGCTGTACTTAACAAACGTTTTACATTTTGACTGCTTACACAGTGATTTTGTGGCCACAGCCACAGCATAGAAAAGAATCAAAGTATCTTGGAAACAAAAGAAACTAGAAACTTCCATAATCCAATTATTTCCCAATACTTTAATTTTTTTTAAAACCTCAGCTTTTACTTGGATACATCTAGTGACAGGGAACTCACTACTAGATGAGGCATCAAGGTCTAATTTTAAATTCTTTTCTCACAGTTAGAAATATTTTTATATTGATTTGGAATCTGTGTTCTTTTAACTTTTTAAAATTTATGATGCCAATTCTGGCCTCTGAATCTAAACATAGATCTGTCTAATCCATCTTCCTTTTAGATACTTAAAGCCAACTGTCACATCTCCTTAAGTCTCCTGCTCTCTAGCTAAATATCTCTGATTCCTTTACATTTAATTAAAGGAGCCTAGGTGATAGGAGGTCTTGTGTGTATGTGTGAATGTGTGTGTGTATGTGTGGCCATTTTCACATTGTCTCTTACAAACTTGTAATGAGTAAAGGACCCTGGTCCTTTACATTTTATCAGATAATAGGACATGGCTGAGTACTCTAGGCCATGTGGCTTGCTGCAGGAGACAGTGAGAGCTATATGGTGCATGGTGTTAACAGTGTATCAACCAATCCAAAGGCATTTAAATGATAATCATTTCATTTTCTTCCCATTGTGTGTGGACCTCAGGGTCTACCTCAGTTAATCTTCAGAACCTAGAGTTCTAGTATCTAGAAATTCTAGAAGTTTCTAGTCCATGCTGCAAAACTTGCTTTCAATACTATGTATCTAAATATTAATTTCTAAATATAATTTAATATTTAATTATATTAATATATTCAATATATAAATAAATAAGCATAAATGGTAGGACTTTATACACATTGTTCTACAAATTTGCTTTTATTTCATTTAACTGTTTATTCTAAAGATCTTAATGTCAGAACATATAAAGCTGCTTTGTTCTTTTTAATGTCTGTGTAGTATTCTATTACATAGGTATCTCCTGATCATTAACTGCATTCTATTTGAGGGACCTTTAGGCTATTCCCTTTTTTTCTTTTACTTTGCAATTATAAACAATATTTGTATTCATGTCTTCTCAGATGGGAACAGGCTATGTCTAGAACAGTAGGTCTCTAACTTTACATGTATAGAGTCACCCGGAAGGCTTGTGAAAACAGATTGCTGAGCCCCATTCCCTGACTTTCTGATTTGGTGGGTCTGGTGCATGACCTAAGAAATTACTTTCCTCCCAAGAGTCCAGGTGATGCTAGAACTACTGGTCCTCGGAACATGCTTTGAGAACCACTGCTCTAGGATCCTCAAGTGAAAGTGCTCCATCAAAGGCTATATGGTGTTATATCTCTTCATCTCTGTCTCCTAGTACTTAGGTTAAATGTAAACTATGTGCATCAGGTAGTTCCAGGAAAGTTAGGACTTGCCTCTGCCCTGCCCCTTGGTGGGGAAGGAGGGTGGAGTAGAATAACAGAAGCACAGGACTTGCATCCTGGTTACCAAATCTAGAGGCTTAATTATCTTTCAAAGTTTTCAACCTGGCATCTGTGATGGTATATATGGCACCATTGCATGAAAGGTGTTGAAAACTTTCATTAGGTCTTTTATTATCTCTGTGTCTACAAATATGGGTTAGGAAAACAACACTGGGCATCTCTGTGTATTCTGGCTTGGTGGCTTCCTGCACAGCCAATAGACCAAGACACCTGTAAATACTTTTATAGTGCAGATCTGCATTAGGGTAGAAAGGATGGTTTCATTGCTGTAAAGACAGGGTGTTTATCTGCATGCTGTCCTTACTTTTACCATGACTTCATGTGTTACCACGTTCCAGAACACATTTATTGCTGTCTTTTTTCCTAACCTAGTCTTGGGTGTAGGGGTAATACTTTGCTGAATAACTACTGAGTGCTGGGCACACAATAATATAACAGAATAGCTGTGTGCTAATACTTCCATTTTATAGATGAGGAATCCAAGGCTGGGAGTGAGAAGTTAGGAAGTGGCAGAGACAAGATTCAAATCCAGATCCATTCCACTCTAGAGCCTACAATGTGCCATCTTTTCTCCACCTCCTTCAACATTGCAGTGGTAAATGTCAAAGAGAATGGTTTGATTTTGGTATCCTAAGTATAACATTTGTGATTAGTGAGCTTGCAATATCAATTGGGCTTGGCATAGTCCAGGCTGTCTCACTGAGTACTTGCCATAGTGACTAGTATCCCACACACTGGAAAAGAATTTCAGATCAAGAAGGACCCTCTATTTCAGTGCTTATGCTTCTGTGTCCTAAAGAAAAGGAATCAAGGGTGTTGGAAAGGGCAGAGTAGACTCAAGTTGCCTTCCAACACAGACAGTTTGTCCTTGGATCAAATACCAGCCCTGCTGTGTATTAGTTCTGAGACCTTGGCCCTTAGCAGCCATATTACATCTCTTGAAACTATAAAATGGTTGCCAAAGTATGAGGCAGTGTCCCCTAATGCAGAGTTTCAAAAATTGCCTGATAAGATTGGTTAACATGTGGATTTTTAGGTCCTTTCCCTGGAGATTTTTGATCAGGAGATTGAAGGTTGGACCCAGAAATGAAACTGATGAAGATATATCTTAGAGACCATCTCAATGAGCCAGGAGCACCCCATTCACCTTGGAGTAATGCAGTCTGATTGAAGACTAGGTCTTACTCATTGTGACTCACTCAGATAGAGAGACAGTCATTACTGAAGGTGCTCAACACCCTCCTATCCTCAGTTCCCAGATAGGTTAACAGTTGTTCAAGGCCAAGTATTTTCCTGATCATCCTGCAGAGTCCAACCATCTTTGGGAAATATGTGAATAGACTTATAGATCAGGAATTGTTCCTGTCCAGCTGGCATATAATGAGAAGTTTGAGACATGGATCACAATGGAGAAGGGAGCCTGGGTGGTGGCCCTGAATAGGACAAAGTGCTACCAAGCACTAAAGATAAACTTTTATTTCATGACATTATCTAGCCCCTAAATATTTAAAGCAAGAAAAACAGAGTTTCCTACTGTTGGCAAGAAATTATAATAATAAAAATAATTTCTAACATTCATTGAGCTTAATCATTGCTGATGTTGATTTCCACAAGAGATAGAAATTTTTCTACAGTCAGAATTAACTGCTTATCTCTCATTTTTACCCGTGATGCTTCCAATAGCAAATGTCCTTCTGCGCCAGTAGAAAGAACTGACCTTGGTCTTACTCTTCCAGCATCAGCCTGGCCTTTAATTTTCTGTACATGGTTTGATGTACTCTCTGGCTTGTTAGCAAAGGCTTCAAGAAGGAATCTCTCCAGGGCATGACCTATGCATCATCTGTTCATTCTCAGAAAACAAAATACCACTAGCACAACAAAAAGATCCAAATGTAATCATTCTATTTCATAGGAGATGCAAAGTGAACAGCACTTGACAGTAGATCATGGTTTAGGGGAAAGAATTACCGAATTAGAAAATAACTTGTCTGACCCATGGTTCTCATTATAACCTAAGGAATGGAAATGGAAATAAATCACAAAAATACTAACACCCTTGGGGTAATAAGTTTTGTCCTGAGTCTGCCTCACATTGGCGCTGCATTGTATCTGCCTCATGGAGGTGGGAGGTGGCTCCACTTGGATATAGATGGCAGCTTCAAGCTGAGTATGTATTTGAAAATCTGTACTTGGGTATTAAGCATAAGAAATTTACTTTAAAATGAAATGTGAGTTATAAATAAATTATAAAGTGGAATAGAATTTTAAATAATAAAAAATAAAAGAAAAATCATTTCTAAAATACTATGGAAATGGATGGCTCCTATCCCAAGGAGGGCAGACAGAATGTTCCTGGGAAGATGATTATTTCTCAAACTATTTTCCTGTGGTTGGTTGCAGCTGAATAAAAAAGAATCGTAGTGATAGTCAAGTTTCTTTTTTTTTTTATTTTTTTTCAACGTTTATTTATTTTTAAGGAGAGATGAGCAGGGGAGGAGCAGAGAGAGAGGGAGACACAGAACCTGAAGCAGGCTCCAGGCTCTGAGCTGTCAGCACAGAGCCCGACGTGGCTTGAACCCATGAACTGTGAGATCATGACCTGAGCCGAAGTCAGACGTTGAGCCACCAAGGCACGCCTCAAGTTTCTTAATGAAATGTAAAAGCAGTTAAGAGAATAAAAATGAAAAGAATTCCAAGTAGTGGTAAGTGTGATGTCAGAGGTCTGAAGATGAAGCAAAAAGTACACGAGTTCTACTTGAGTTACATTCTGAAGAATGATAAAAAGGCCAAGACCAGGTCAGTGCAACATGACTGAAAGTCCAGTTAGAGATGATTTCTATTGAATATTCTTCTGCTGTATGGTTAAATTGAAGTCTCCTGATCTCAAGAGATGACCCATTAAAGCACAAAGATAACTTGGTGGCAAGAAGCATTTTCTGTGCTCTATAAGGAAACCTATAGACCAGATGACATATGAGAAGGCTGTGTCTCAGTTCATTTGGGCTGCTACAACAAAATATCATAGACTAAGTGACTTATACATAGAAGAAATTTATTACTCATAGTTCTAGGGATGGAAAGTCTGATATCAAAGTGCCAGCATGATCAGGTGGTTCATTGGAGGCTTCTTTTCTCTGTATCTTTACATGATGGAAGGGGCTAGGGATCTTTCTGGAACTTCTTTTATAAAGCACTATTCCTATTGATGAGGTTTCCACCCTCATGACTTGAGCACCTCCCAAAGATCCCACCTATGAATATCATCATCTGTAGGGGTTATAATTTCAACATAATGAATTGTAGGGGAACACAAACATTCAGAACATAGCAGACTGGAAAGAAAAAATAGATTATTATTATTTTTAGAAGAAAGAAGATATTTCTGTTTAGTGAGCTTGAAATCACTCTTGTGAAATAATAAGAAAAAATATGTATTGGTCTCTGCCCTTGGCTCTAGACACAGAGCTACTAAAACCCTTGTGATTTTCTAAGTGATAAGAGCACTAAAAGCATCTTTTCTTCTAATATTTGGTCTTTGACCCTAGGTTTCTGACACAGGGCTCCTGAACTCTTGTATTTTCTGGGTGATAAGAGTATCTTTTGTTCTTTTTTTTTTTTAAGTTTTAGAGACAGAGCTAGCAGGGGAGAGGGGCAGTGAGAGAGAGAGAGAGAGAGAGAGAGAGAGAGAGAAAATTCCAAGCAGGCTCCATGCTAAGTGTGGAGTCTGATGTGGGGCTCAATACCATGACCCTGGGATCATGAACTGAACAGAAATCAAGAGTCAGACACTCAGCTGACTGAGCCACCCAGGTGCCCCTTTTGTTCTAATGAGGTGTCTCTGATGGGCTCCTGGGTGGCTTCTGAATGGGGACTGGTAACCAGAAAGACCAAGCCATGATTATTATTAGAAGCTTGGAATTTTCATCCCTGTATTCCATTTTCTTGAGAAGGGAGAAGGGCTGAAAATGAATTGATCATGCCTACACAATAAAGCCTCCACTAATATCCCAAAGTATGGGGTTCAGAAAGATTCCATGCTGGTGAACACATCCAAGAATCTGGAGGTACTGTACCTCTAATCCTCTTGGACCTCGCTCTATGTATGTCTTCATCTGGCTATTCATCTGTATCCTTTATCAGACCCTTTAGTAAACCGGTAAAGGCACATAAATGTTTCCCTGAGTTCTATGAGGTGCCCTAGCAAATTAATGGAATCAAGGGAGAGGATGTATTGGGAGCCTCTGGTTTGTATCCAAGTCAGACAGAACTCATGGGCAAACTGGAGATCTCCTACTCGTGATTGGCTTCTCAAATGAGTTGTAGTCTCGTGAGATTAAGTGGTTAACCTGTGAGATCTGATGCTATCTCCAGGTAGACAGTGTCAGAACTGAGTTGAATTCTGGGACACCTAACTGGTGTCACAGAGATATGCTTAGTGTGGGAAACACCCACACTGGTGGTATCAGAAGTGTTGTGAGTACTTTAGAAGTATGAGAGAAAAGGAGAAACATAGTAGGGAACACAGGGCATTTTCCTATTCCCCTCCAAAACAAAACTATGGAATGAAATATCAAACAAATGAATGAAGAAATAAGGTGATCACTTAGAATGGATTCAGCAAAAATGAAGTGTGCTCCACTAAACCAATAGGTTCTTTAGAGCAATAGATTCAGAGATACTTCTAGTATGTCTGTCAGAGGAGTATGTCTGGAAGTTAATGAGGTTACTGATGATGGCTTTCTTGCTCTCCTTGTAGGGGCTACATTATAGTTATGTGAAATTTGTTGTTGGGTAACCAAGATGAATTAACTTGCAAATAAATTTCTGGTAATCTGCCACAGGATTGTGCTCTCATTATTGCCTGAATCCTCATGTTATTAATCATTCAGCAAAATATATTAATGGAAGGCCAGTCAAGTTTCACTGGGATAAGAAACTGAAAGGATATTTATTTATTTATTTTTAACATTTATTTATTTTTGAGACAGAGAGAGACACAGCATGAATGGGGGAGGGGCAGAGAGAGAGGGGAACACAGAATCGGAAGCAGGCTCCAGGCTCTGAGTCATCAGCCCAGAGCCCGACGCGGGGCTCGAACTCGCGGACCGCCAGATCGTGACCTGAGCCAAAGTCAGATGCTTAACCGACTGAGCCACCCAGGCGCCCCAAGGAAGGATATTTAATAGAGACTGAGGTAAACGAATATCTGAAAGTTCTTGATGGATTTAAATGATAAACTGAAATCTAACAAGATAAAATTGAAGAGAAATAAATAGAAAATTCCAGCTTGGTTTTAAAGGTCAGTGGAAATGCAGCTAGAGACATAAATAGAGCACAGACTCTGGAGCTCTGCCTAACACAGATCCCTGCTCTGCCACTTACAGCTGTGTGACCTTGGAAAAGTTACTTAACTTCTCCATGCCTTACTTTCCTCAGATGTAAATTGGAGATCATAAAAGTAATTGTCTCTTAGGTGTGTTGTGAGGATTAAACAAATTAATATCTATATAGTATCTATTATAACCTAGCACAAAACAAACACTGTGTGCCAGTGCTAATCATTATTGTTGTTGTTATAGCAAAGAAACAGATTTCAGAGTTTTAGATGAGTTAATTTTCAATGTGAATTAGTAGTGTGATAAGGTTGACAAGAAAGCACATGTGTCTTAGATTGCATTTATATACATATTGGTTTAGTTTAGGTTCCCCAGAAAGCAGAGGCTAACACAAAAGCTTTTATACTACTGTTTTATCAGGGAAGCGGGGACGGCAAGAATGAGGAGTGACTCTGTGAAGGGCAGAAAGTTAGTATGAGGGTGCTCTACAAATCTGCTTGATCACTGCTTGATAACAAGAAGGACTGAAAACTCCATCTTGTGGTATTTAGTGGGATGTCTTCCTATAGGCCATTTGGACAACAGATAGCGTCACAGGCTGGTCTGTCTTGGGGGAAGAAGTGGGAGAATTTAAGTGCTAGCTCTGATCTCGTGTTCGTCAAATGCTGGTCCTGTGTTTGTTATGCAGGTGGGTATCAAGCAGGTCTGCATTATCTTCAAACCTCAGTATCGCAAACCATGGTGAGGGAAGCAAGAGATGAATGGTGGGGCACACAGAGCAAGGTGCTGAACTTGGTCATGAGCCCACAGAACACTGGAATAAGTGGCTGGAAACTGACAAGACAGAAGATAGGTAAAGCCAAGATTAACTTAAAATGCTCATCAGAGGTGTCAGATGCAATTTTAAAGTCCAGAATGAGGGGGAATTGCTATTCCACTAAGAGCTGGTCAATCCATCTGAAGAACCATATCAGAGTGTGGGAACTCATAACAGAGAAAAATAAGAAACTGGAATATGTCCACTACAATAATGACAGGGGCCAAAATCATATACCTATATAATTGGAGTTAGCCTGGAAAAACAGACTGTGTGGTCCAGGAAATATTTTCATTCATCTTAAAATTCTGTTGAATATTTTGTCTGAAATCAATGGGTAGAGGTTACAGAGAGGTAGATATTAATTCAATGTAAATAAAAAATATGAATAGCCCAGAAATATAAATGTACCCTGATGGACTGTTTTGGCAGATAGTGAAGTCTCTTACCTGGTTGGGGAAGTTGTGAAGAGTATCTAAGCCTTGGGGGATATCAATCAGATGAGCTCTGGACTCCATTGCAACACTGTATAAACAAGCCATCAAGAACACTAGGAAATCAAGCGTTTTTCAAAAAGTTTTTAGCAAGACAGGTGTTCTACTTTTTTGCTTAACAGGAATCTACCTATGGGAATCACAAAGACACTTAGAAAATAAGACAAAGTCCTGAGAGATAACATCTGGCAGGCAGGACTAGAAAAGCCCAAAGGTTTTGATAAAGTCTATTTTAACTGGATATTTCTTAATTAAATATTCATTTGGTAATGAAAGTCCAAAGTGAATAAAATGTATAAATCAACATTTTTCAAAGTATTTACTTTGACTATACTTCCATATAGCTCTGGAGCAAGCTTTTTTTCTCAAGGAATGATATGTTTAATTTTTTGTTCCCTTCAAACCTGTATCATAGCTTAGAACATGAAGAAATTGGAAATGTACAGCTACTTAATTTAAAATTCAGAGATAGTGGGGACCCTATATATAGAATGTCATGGACCACTGGCCCTACACATATCATGAAATGACAGCTCACACAATAGGCATTTTTTATTTCTTTATTCCTTTTGTCTAAGGTCAGAAATGTGGTAAATAACTGTTTTGTCAAAGAGTGGTGGTATTCAGTTGCAGAATCTCTGAGTCAGAAGGAACTTTATATAATCCTAAAATTTATCTGGTACATGATTCCCCCTTAACAAAACCCCTGGGTTATTGTTCTGCTTCTGCTTGAATACTTCCAGCAACAGGGACTCACCATTCAATATATCAGTAATTCTATTACAAGACTGCTCCTCTCAGAAAGTGACGATGGTGAAATGTAACCAGAGATGTAAAGTATAATGAGAAGGAAAATAGGTAAAGAATAAGGGGTTAAACACTTAATTAAAGAAAAGAGGACTAATCAGAAGTCCCTCACGGAAAGAATGATTAGCCATGGGATGTATTGGTGAATGAGTAGGGATTATGGTTTTCTGAACTAGAGGCTATTTTGTGGAATAAAATAGAGCAGTGTTTCTCACAATGTTTGTGGTGAAGCACCAATTTTTAAAAGTCCCTATCCAAGGGCGCCTGGGTGGCTCAGTTAGTTGTCTCTGACTCTTGATTTTGGCTCAGGTCATGATCCCAAGATTGTGGGATGGAACCCTGTGTGGGGCTCTGCTCTGAGCATGGAGCCTGTTTAAGCTTCTCTCTCTCTCTCTCTCTCTCTCTCTCTCTCTCTCTCCCCCAGCCCCCTCTGCTCCTTCCCTGCCTCGTGCTGTCTCTGTCTCAAAAAAAAAAGTCCAATCCATCATAGAACAACCATTGTCCTCCTACCACACATACACAGTACACAGCTTGTTGGCTTACAAGTTCAACACCCTTCCAAATAAGTCTATATCTCACTCAGTGAGTTGACTTCACTGAACATACACTTGAATGTTTCAACAATGCAAAATTGATACAGAAGTTACTTGCTTTACATACTTTAAATATTTGTTTTTATCTTTTCTCAGACTAGAAACAAATAATTTTTAGGTTAAGTCATTCTCAAATCTTACTTTAAGTGGCACTGAATGGGAATATACATTGCTGGTCTTAGTGCTTATTTTCTGAGATTCTGACATTACTTAGCTCTATGGGAAAACAAGAGCCATAAATCAAAGAATTCCCATATTAAATTGTTCCTTTCTACTTATCACTGTCGATTGTGCTGGTCCAACAGGTCAGTGTGGTTTTTTAAAAAATAACATCTGTAATTAATTAATTAATTAATTTTATGTAAGCTCTACTCCCAACATGGGGCTTGAACTTACAACCCCAAAATCAAGAGTTGCATGCTCTGCTGACTGAGCCAGCTAGGGGTCCCAGGTCATTGTGGTTTTTGATAAAAAATTATTGCTATTTAATATCTCATAATACAATATACATACACAAAATAATTATAAATTAAAATTTCTAATTTTATAAAAAATGAAAGATGTCAAAGTGGTAATAAATTGATGTTAGAGAACCGGGCAGATGACCCCTGTCAGGTGACTGACAAAGAGCACCTGGCCGTGTTCGAGCAGACAGTAATGGTGATGAGAGCTACCTTGGACCAATGGTAGTCCCTGGATAAGCATTGCCCTCTTTTCTCCCTTAAGGAAAAATTATGTGATGACAGGAGAGGAACTTCAAAAGGAAAGTCTTTGGCTATCAAAGTATTAAGGGAAACCCTTTGGAAAACTGATGAACCCCTCAAGTATTTTTACAGAAATGATTTTCTTTAGAATCATGTTTCTTTTTTTTTTTTTTTTAACATTTATTTATTTTTGAGACAGAGAGAGACAGAGCATGAACAGGGGAGGGACAGAGAGAGAGGGAGACACAGAATCGGAAGCAGGCTCCAGGCCCTGAGCCATCAGCCCAGAGCCCAACACAGGGCTCGAACTCACAGACTGTGAGATTGTGACCTGAGCTGAAGTCGGACGCTTAACCGACTGAGCCACACAGGCGCCCCTAGAATCATGTTTCAACAGTCAAATGTATGGTGAAGATGTGCTGAATATTTGTATTCCCCTCCAAATTCAGTTCTTGAAATTCAGATGCCCAATGTGATGGTGTTAGGAGGTGGGCCTCTGGGAGGTGATGGTATAGCTTTCATGAATGGAATTAGTGCCCTTAGAAAAGAGGTGCATGGAGCTTCCTGCTCCTTTCACCATGTGAGATGCAACAAGTCTGTGACCCAGAAGAGGGCCCTCACCTGGCCATGCTGCCACCCTAATCTCAGACTTCCAGCCTCCAGAACTGAGAGGGATATAGATTTATGTTGTTTATAAGCCACCCAGTCTGTGGAATTTTATTATAGCAGCACAAATGGACTAAGGCAATAGACTATGCAATCAGTTTAGTCAGAAAATTAAGCTGTCAATGCTTAATTTATTCTGTGTCTCTTCTAACAACTAGAGTCTATTTTGTCCAATGTGGCCAAATAAGAAATAAAAAAAAATTACTTTCACAAATTTAAAAATAAAGTTTTGCCTTTTTTTTTTTTAATTGTGAAAATGTGGCCCCTGTTGTAAATTTACTCTAAGTAGGTTTTCTGGTACCAGATAGTTTCAAGGAATGCGGATCTTCAAACAGCATTTAAAAACAACATAACACAGGGGTGCCTGTGTGGCTCACTTGGTTAAGTGTCCAACTTCAACTGAGGTCATGATCTCATGGTTCGTAGGTTCGAACCCCATGTCAGGCTCTGTGCTGACAGCTCATAGCCTGGACCCTGCTTCAGATTCTGTGTCTCCCTTTCTATCTGCCCCTACCCTGTTTGCACTCTGTCTCTCTCTCTCTCTCCCAAAAATAAATAGTGGAATAACTCTCATGTGATATCGCCTCAACTTGTGGCTCCACTTGGTTCATCAGGTAGTGTATCCATCTTTGTCAGACCAGCAGTCGTCTCTCTTTCCAGAAGGAATGCTAGTGAAGAATAGATACCTTCTTTGATTATCAGAAATCGTTTCCTGTGTCTTAAAAGTGGAAGCTGAAAATGTTTCTTTAAAGCACTGGATCTACTAGCATCTGAATTCCACAAACATGTTTAGACAAAGAGGAATTTCTCATATAGAACATATAAATCTTTTCTTTAGACTCATGCTAAAGAAATGCTATCTCATTGAAGGTAGAGATGTGAAGATTCTCTGTATTAAGTTTCTTTTCTGGTGTCGGGTCTATTAGGTTCGTATTTGTCTAGAGTGTGCAATGTGTATGAAAAGAGAAAGCTATATGCATGAAATAATTCATAGAGCAAGGTCAGGAGTGATTAAGAGGGGACATGAATGGTACAAACATTTTATTTGCTTCATTCACCATCCCCCCACCCCAAATTGTTTTAGAAAAAGAATGATTCAGACTGAGCTTAGCCAGGTTTCAGAGAAGGCACGGATCAGTTAAGGCTGAAGTGGTTAAGGAAGGCTTCTGGGAGGAGATGGAATGGGAGGGGCATCCTCTTGGTTGGATAGGATTTCCATGGAGATGTGTGTGAAGAATGAGAAGAGTAACCCAGAGAGAAGCAACAGTGTGGCCCAGGGTAAGGTGGTACAAATGACTCTCTGGGATTTGTAGGAAGGAAACATGTGTGGGACTAGAGCTTCACAGTGGGGAGTAAAGGCATATCCAATTGCATTTGGAAGAATGGAGACATATTATGAAACATCTTCAGTGTCTGCTACTTTAGTGTTTGTCCCTGGAGTCATAAGCCACGTGGAACACCTGAAGTTTTCTCTGCTTTGTTGAAAATGGATTGAACCACCCTGGTTTAGTAACATATCATGGTGACATTTGTCCTGTGTGGGAGCAAATTCTCAGCATATATTCTCTTCCAGTCTTATAGGCAGCTACTTGAATGCTTTTGTGATTTTAAGTTTGTCCCACTCCCACTAAATATATACTCTCTTTCCTCCAGCCTGTTCCTTCCTCTCCTGTCTCCCTTCATTCCCCTACACCTGTTTTCTCCCTCTTTTTCTCATCTTGTCCCTTCACTCCACTCCCACTCCACCATTTCCCTCCTCTGTCTTAATTCCTATTCTTCAGAGCCGATGGTGATCTTGTTCCAGCAAGGGCTGCATATCCTGCTCTAGCTGACAGTTTATTTCACACTCTTTATATCACAGCAGGAATCTTTGTTCCTTTCTTTATTTCTCTACAGAGTGTGCAGTGCCTGCAAATACATTCCGTATTTAAGGGGAAAAAAGCAATAAAAGTGTAAGTAAGGTAATAGGGAGAGCTAGCTTCAGGACTCCTAAGGGTATTTCTCTTCTGACCCCGTCTTGCTACCTTCTGAAGATACATAAATTTCATTTGCTGCTCTATTTTTATCCATAAAGCTTAGGACATAAATTCTTAAGATTACAGAATTTTTCTTCCAGGTTCGGTACTATAAATTGCCAGTAGTAGGAAATCCAGGAGAGAAGACATGAGTTTAAAGAAATTGTTTGATATCACAAAGCATTGGCTTGGTAAAAGTCAACTAGGTAAATTCCAAGTTCTTTATTCAATTGTCTTCAGTCAGTGTTCTGATTTAGACTCAGGGTGGCAGAGGAAAAATGTTGCACACTAAGTTGTAGTCCCACCAGCAGGGGGAATGGGTGGCACTGATATTTGGGGGCTGGCAAAAATAGCAACAATAATGAGAAGACCTTTATGCAAATATGTATGATTTTTAAAAATAAGGTTTTCATAATGCTTGAGAATTCATGAACCTTCTTGAAACACTTGGTGGTTAATGATTATCTATCATTAAAAAAAACAACTTCTGATGTCCTCATGTCTTATCCAATAAAACTTCATTTAAGTTTCTTGGTAATCCTGGTAATGGTAATCTTGAAATAAAATATACAAGTAAAATTCTTTTCCTGATAACTAAAATTGCCTTATTTTTTATTATAACCATGTTTGGTAAAAAAGACTTTTAAAACTTGCTAAGTGACTTAAATTTTAAGTGAAATACATTAGTGAGAATGTATATGTATGAAAGACATGGAAAACCCATATTGGCTCAAAAAGTAATAGGAATTTGTTGATTATTATTACTGAAAAGTCTAGAGTATGGGTGTATCAGACAGGCACTGACCCAATGGCTCAATGATATCACTGAGCACCCAGTGCTCTCCTGGGTCCCTACTTTGTTCTCTATAGTGTTGACTTGAGGCCAGCTTGCCTCATGAACATGGGATGGCTGCTGGTACCTTGCAGGGATGAATGCTGTCTTGTTTCTTCCAACAGGAAAAAGAAAGTTGCTTTCCACAACTATCTGGCAAAATGCTGAGCTCTACCCTGAATGGACTAATAGATCAAGTTTTCTCATCCCCCCAACCAAATGCTGTGGCCTGAGGCCTGGGGCTATGGATTGAGGAGGATGGGAGTTGGGAGAGAAAACCATGCCCTGACTGAGGCCTCCACTGTACAATAGTCCTTAATCCAATCTGTGTGACAAGGGGATAGCAGCAGTTACAATTCTAGAAGGTTAGAATTTTTCTGATTGCTATGACACACACGTACTTTTATGCTAATGGTTTATAGGTAGTCATAATAATCAGAGCATCTCAATATTTATCAGTAAACAAGGTACTCTTATTTTTTTCAAATATAATTTATTGTCAATTTGGTTAACATACAGTGTATACAGTGTGCTCTTGGCTTTGGGGGTAGATTCCTATGATTCATTGCTTACATACAATATCCCATGCTCATCCCAGCAAGTGCCCTCCTCAATGCCCATCACCCATTTTCCCCTCTCCTCAGCCCCCTACATCAACCCTCAGTTTGTTCTCTGTATTTAAGAGTCTCTTATTGTTTCCTTCCCTCTCTGTTTGAAACTATTTTTTCCCTTCTCCTCCCCCATGGTCTTCTGTTAAGTTTCTCAAGATTCATATATGATTGGAAACATATGATATCTTTCTTTCTCTGAATGACTTACTTCACTTCACACAATACCTTCCGGTTCCATCCACGTTATTGCAAAGGGCAGGATTTCATTCTTTCTCATTGCCAAGTAGTATTCCATTGTATATATAAACTACATCTGGGGCCCCTGGGTGGCTCAGTCATGATCTCACTTCAGCTCAGGTCATGATCTCACAGTCCGTGAGTTCAAGCCCCGCGTCGGGCTCTGTGCTGACAGCTTGGAGCCTGGAGCCTGCTTCAGATTCTGTGTCTCCCTCTCTCTTTCTCCTGCTCATACTCTCTCTCTGTCTCAAAAATAAACAAAAACATTAAAAAATAAAAAAAAAAATATTTATCCATTCATCAGTTGATGGACATTGGGCTCTTTCTATAATTTGGCTATTGTTTAAAGCACTGCTATAAACATTGAGGTACAAGTGTCCCTATGCATCAGCACTCCTGTATCCTTAGGATACATTCCTAGTAGTGCTATTACTCAGTTGTAGGGTAGTTTTATTTTTGGAACCTCCACACTGTTTCCAGAGCACTTCACCAGTTTGCATTCCCACCAACAGTGCAAGAGGGTTGCCATTTCTCCACATCCTCACCAGCATCTGTTGTATCCTGAGTTGCTAATTTTAGCCACTCTGACCAGCGTGAGGTGGTATCTCAGTGTGTCATTGATTTGTATTTCCCGGATGATGAGTGATGTTGAGCATTGTTTCATGTGTCTGTTGACCATCTGGATGTCTTCTTTGGAAAAGTGTCCATTCATGTCTTCTGCCCATTTCTTCATTGGATTATTTGTTTTTCGGGTGTGGAGTTTGGTGAGTTCTTTATAGATTTTGTATACTAACCCTTCATCCGACATGTCATTTGCAAATATCTTTTCCCATTCTGTCAGTTGCCTTTTTGTTTTGTTGATTGCTTCCCTTGCAGTGCAGAAGCTTTTTATATTGATGAGGTCCCAATAGTTCATTTTTGCTTTAAATTCCCTTGCGTTTGGAGATGTGTCGAGTAAGAAATTGCTGCAGCTGAGGTCAAAGAGGTTGTTGCCTGTTTTCTCCTCTAGGGTTCTCCTCCTCCTTCTCCACCTCCTTCTCCTCCTCCTCCTCCTCCTCCTCTTCCTTCTTCTTCTTCTGGAACTCCTGTGATATGGATATTATTGCATTTCATTGAATCAGCTAGTTTTCTAATTATCCACTCATGGTCTAGTATTTTTTATTTCTCTTTTTTCTAGACATCATCATTTTCCATAATTTTATCTTCTATATCACTTATTCTTTGCTCTGCCTCTTCCATCCTCACTGTCACTGCACTAGTTTATTTTGCACCTCTTTTACAACATTTCTTAATTTGTCATGACTATTTTTTAGTTCCTTGATCTCTGCAGCAATAGATTCTTTGCTGTCTTCTATGCTTTTTTCAAGCTCAGCAATTAATCTTCTGACTAGGTATTCTAAATTGATCAAATATGTTGTTTATATCTGTTTTCAGAAATTCTTTAGCTGTCATTTCCTCCTGGAATTTCTTTTGAGGAGAATTCTTCCATTTCATCATTTTGGCTAATTTTCTGTCCCTTATATGTTTTAAAAGCTTCTTACATGTCCTGCACTTGTAGGAACTACTATATTAAAAAGGGGGAAAACACTGTCCAGGGTCTGGCCCTTTAGGAGGTGTTTTTGGAATGTGTTATGTGTTCTCTGTTGTGACTATGGTTGCCCTATCTTTATGGTGCTTTTACTGGTGGTTTGGATCCTCCACCAGGTGTGCTTTGATGTGTTCAATGAAGTAACTCTGGGGAAAAAAGAATTAAAAAAGGGGGGGGGTGTGGTGGTGGTGGAAGAAGCTTTATCCCATACAAAGAGAGAAATGACAGGGACAGGGAAAAAGAACAGAAAATAAAATTGATCAGGCGGAGAAACTATATGGCTTAATCTAGAGAGAGAGAGGAAAATAAAGAAGGAGATACAGAAGAGGTGTAAAGAGACTAGATTAAATATGTGTGCCTAATCAAACTAACAACCAGAATAACCAGACTAGAGAGGGAAGGAATAAGAGGAAGAAAAGGAAGAAAAAATATATATATAAATATAAGAATTGTCCAAGAATTGTCCAAGAATTGGGGTGCCTGGGTGGCTCACTTGGTTAAGCGTCCAACTTCGGCTCAGGTCATGATCTCACCCTTCCTGAGTTCCAGCCCCAAGTCAGGCTCTGTCCTGACAGCTGGGAGCTTAGAGCCTGCTTCGGATTCTGTGTCTCCCTCTCTCTGCTCCTCCTCCACTCATACTCGGATTCTGTGTCTCCCTCTCTCTGCTCCTCCTCCACTCATACTCGCTCTCTTTCTCTCCCAAAAATAAATAAAGCTTAAAAAAATAAAAAAAAGAATTGTCCAAGAATTAAATCAGAAAATGCAACACTGCTGGGTGCCTTGGAACCAGTGGCAGCGCTGGTCTGGGGGAGGGGCTGTCTGGTTGTTCAGCATCAATCTTGCTTCAGTAGATACACAGTTATCAAACATGGAGGGGCATGGTTTGGTGTAGGTGGGTCCTGTCTCCACTGTGGGCCCCTGTCCAGTCCCTGAAGTCCCATCTTGTTGGTGATGGGGAGAAAAATGGTGACACCCCAGTCTCTCCTCCCCGTACTGGGTGTCACAAACCCAGTCCTCAGAGTGCTGCCGGGTGTGAGTGGGCTCGTTTTGTTTGTTTGTTTGTTTGTTTTTGTTTTTTGTTTTTTGTTTTTTTTCTCTGCTCCACAGTCTCCCAGGCTTCCTAGGGCACTGGCTGGGATTCAAATCTTGATGTCCTAAAGGATCCCGTTCTGCGCTGCCGGGTTCTGGGATGTGCCGCTCCACCCCTCCTGATAAAGGGCCTTTGGCTCCTCCCAGTGCCACCTATCGTGAGCGAGGTGGTTTGTCCCACTCCACAGTCTCCTGTATCTTCTAGGCGCTCTTGAAGGATCCCACTTCATGCACTCTGGTTTCTGGGGTAGAGCCACTCTGCCCAGCCGATAAAGGGCCTCTGGCTGGCAGGCAGGCACAAGCAAGGTCCTTTGTCCTTGGAATGGCTATATACTTTTTTCCCACAGCACTCAACGGTGGGGATTGCTTTCTCTGACCGTGGACTCCGTCTCTGAGCTAGTTATGGAGCCGGGAGCTGGCTCCCCTCCTCCCCAGGCTCGCAAACAGGGCAGCTGGCCCCAGTCCAGAGAAATCCCCGCAGTTAGAAATTGGATCTTTCTCCGTTTTTTTTCTGATCCTTGATCCATGTTTCTTCTCTTTTCCAAATACAATCCTATACTTCCACAACCTTCCTTTTCCTTTTGTCTGTCCACAGAAGGGGATCCCTCCACTCCATGCCTGTTCTGCCTATTTTATCTCTCCCAGTTCACAATCATACACCTATGGCCTTCCAAGTTGTCCCTATGGGCCCCTGGAGAAGTCTCTGTCACTTTGCAGCCTGTACTCTTGGAATTCCAAGTCCTGTGGCCTCAACACTGCTGTGTTGAAGGACAGGGAACTTTGGACCCCCCTACTTCTCAGCCATGTTGACCAATCCTGCTTGATCTTGACCACTCCTGCTTGATCAATTATTTCTCAGTAAACCCAATGGAAGAATCTCAAGTTCAAGCCGATCTCCTGATCGGCAGAGTGCAGGCAATATCTGGATATTGGTCAACACTTTACAGACTGTTCTCAATGGATTTTCCTTCTTGGCTGAGCTTGCAAGATCAAAGCAGAGGGAGGGAGTGCAGGGCAAGAGCAGTGCCTGGGCATGTGCCCACTGGGGTGGGCCACCTAAGGGACCCAGTAACAGCAACATGGTACTCTTTAAAAGTACTCTTTAAAAGTCTGCTGGTAAGAGGGCAGTGTTTATCCAAGGACTTCTATTGGTTCACGGTAGCTCATACTTCCAGGTGTGTACCTACATAATACCTGAGAAAGTTCCATTGCAACTGAGCAAGGTGCCATCAAGTTGCATCTATGCATAGCTCCTTGCCACAGCAAAAGCTGGAATAAAAGGGGCAGGCAACAAGGCACATGAGATGTCTGGTACAACTGGTGTGGTCTGAAACACTTGGCTTTATGTTTACAGGTGTTCTGCTTCTGAATCTCCCCTAAGAATAGAGAAATGGAATCAGTCATCTCTTCCCTGATACTCAGTTAAGGGATTTTTATCCATAATGAAATTTTTCTCAGAACATAGAAAAATTGGATGTAGGGTTTTTTTTTGTTTGTTTTGTTTTTACCCAAGAACTTTTACAAATTACTTTATTAATTCCTTATAGAGTCACATTGGGAGGCCATGCGGCATAATGGTTACACATATAAGCTCCAGGAATATATATGTAGTATTTATTAGACTACTATCTTCCTTCTCCTCCCACTATCTTGGCCAAGTTCACCTTTTAAGTTTTGCGTAAAGACACATGGTGATGTGCAAAATGGTGCAGCCATGATGCTTTGCCTTCAAGGGAGACAGACGGATGAGTTGCTGCTACTTAAGACAAATGTCACATCCTAACTGGATGTTTACCAAACATTAGAACTGATACCTAGAAACCACAGGCAATAGGTCTCACAATTATTCTATTGTTTTCCTGCTTCTTCTATTGTTTTCCTCTGACGTATATGAATGACAAATGAAATGGTTTTAATTATTTGGTAAGAGAAAAGGATAGAAAAAAAGTATCTTGAGGTGGTACTGTTTCTGCACACTGATTATATTTTGGGATGTGGGGGTGTATGCTAGTATGTAACTGGATTATTTTGGACCTTTTATTTAACTCCTCTGCCTGTGTCGGTGGGTTGGGATTCCAACCTCATATCAGTTCTTCTATCAGGCTCTAACTATTAGGGAACAGACCCAAAGAGTCACTGGGTCACCCAAAGAAACACATTAGTTCCATGAATGGTGGCCCAATGGTCCCGCAAATACAGGGCTTCTTGGAAAAGCAGAACTGGAGAAAGTGGGGTCCAAGTAGGAGCATCCTATTAACATGTGCACTTGCTTAGACTTTGTAAGTCACTGGTGAGAAGATTGGAACAAAAATACACCCTGAGTTTACTCACCTAAAAGTGGAGGATCATAGCCTCTTCACATATGGGGTTTCTAGCAGATTCAGATACTGTAAGGAACAGAAGCCTTCAGCATTTTGTCTAGACACAGACCACACCCAGGGGGGCCTTCTGTTTGGGAACAGGAAAGAGAGGAAGGCCACTGCAACACAGAGCAGGTGGAAGAAGGTCCCCCATTGCCTCTTCAACATGTTGACTCTGGTAAAAACAACAAAAGCAACAGCAAAAATCAACAAATAAACAGAAAATAAGGTGCCAGAAAAACGCCTCCATAGATACCAAGCTTTCATTAGTCAAGTGAATGTTCTCTGTTCCCTTGGCAAGGAATAAGTGAAAACAAGAAGAGAGATGGGAAATGCTGACTTGTCTGTCTGTCTCCCTAGGGAATGGAGTTAAGTTTCTGACAAAGCAACTGGAAGGTGCAGAAACATAGGAAGGGAGAACAACACAATTCCCCTTTGATGTGTGATTCTGGGGCCTACAGGTACCTCCTAATAAGTCAAATTTCATTTTCTAGTTCACAGTGGGATTATATAATAACAGTTGATGGTTCTTGTACCAGATCATAGATTTGTTGTCCTTCCCAGCATTGCCATTATGGCTCTGTCTCACCCCAAAATCCTTAACAAGCAGATCAGAATCCACAGTTAGACCTGAAGTGAGCAGCGTGAGGTTCATCTCGAAGGCAATCACTGCACTGACACTCCTCTCCTGACTCTTTGCTGAACCTCCCAGGTCAAGATGACACAGCTGACAGAGATGACCCCCCAGTGCCTTCCGCTGTTCATTCATTCCAGCACATTTTGTCAGCCCTCAGCTTCCTGGAAATCTCAAGCATGTGAAGCATATAAATAGCACATCATTTTTAATAAAAAAAGTTGGGGACCGGACCTTATATAGTCACGGAGAAGTGGGTTATGGCCTCATAATTCATGGTAATGGGGCTTTAGGTGATTGGGTGCCCAATCCCTGAAGCCTTTGAATTTACTATCAGAAATGGGCTCCTTTCCTACATAACAGGGTCTGCATACTTTTTTGTAGTCTGTGGCAGAAAGGAATTGTTGGCTATCGCCTTCTGTTCCAATCAGTGCCCATGTTTATGGATTCCAGCAAACAGCTTTTACACTTGCTCTTTGGGTTTTCTTTTGCTATTTTAATTAATCCACAGGTGTGAACTAGCAGAGATGGAAGGAATTTGGTTACATATTTATTCTTTCTATCTTCTCTGGCTGGGGATTTTCATGTATATGAGAACAAGTCAGATTGTTCGGCAGAGATGGTTACTCATCCACCAAGGATGCATGTCTGTTTCCAGTGGTGTGGACTAATGGCTGGAACGGGCTGCCCTGCTAGAGATGACATTTTCCATCCTGCCCATGTATCACCACCAATCTACTTGTGACCATGTGACTAGTTCTCACTAGTACAATGTGAGCAGAAGTGACATATCAGTTGTAAACTGACATGGTGATGAAGCTGATCTGTCCTCTCTTTCCCATCTGCCATGAGGAAGGGAAGAGATTTGAGGCCCTAAAGGAAGGCAGAGGCACAAGCTCAAGGTTGCCCGGCTCCTGTATATCTTCCAGTCCAGCATGAGCATTTGAGTAAGTTAAATGAGTGAGAACAAAGCTAGGCCATGAAGATTTTGCAGTTTATTTTCTCTAGCATAGAACATTACTTTATTATTGTTTTATTTATATTTTAATTTTTAATTTTTCTTATTTAAGTTTTTATTTCAACTCAAGTTAGTTAATTATAATGTAATATTAGTTTCAGTAGTAGTATTTTGTGATACATCACTTACATAAAACACGCAGTCCTCATCACAAGTGCCCTCCTTAATACCCATCATCCATTTAGCCCACTCTGCCCACCTCTCCTCCAGCAGTCCTAAGTTTGTTCTCTATAGTTAAGAGTCTGTTTCCTTGTTTGCCTCTCTTTTTTCTTCTATGTTCATCTGTTTTGTTTCTTAAATTCCACATATGAGTGAAATCATGTTGTCTTTCTCTGACTGACTTATTTTGCTTAGCATAATATATGCTAGCTCCATCTATGTTGTTGCAAATGGCAAGATTTCATTGTATCATTTGCAAAATGAGTAATATTCCATTGTATATATGTATACTACATCTTCTTCATCCCTTTATCAAGTGATGGGCACTTGGACTCTTTCCCTAGTTTGGCTATTGTTGATACTGCTGCTATAAACACTGAGGTGCATGTACCCCTTCAAATCAGCATTTTTGTATCCTTTGGGTAAATACCTAGTAGTGCAATTTCTGGTTTGCAGGGAAGTTCTACTTTTAACTTTTTGAGGAACCTCCATAGTTCTGACCATAGCCATCTAAGTTTGTTCCTGGAACAATATAGTAGGTGTTCAATCAATGTTTTTGAACAAATGAGTGAACAAACTTTCTTCCTTTTGGAAATTTGTTTAATGAAACTGCACATAAGGGAGAAGAAAATGGTTGACTAAAACCACAGATGTTGCAGAGAAAGATTTTGTTGGAAAAGCGACCCAGGAATTAAGCACAGGAAATAACTTCTGAATATTAAGAGACAATGTTTCCAGATGGCACCCAGATCAGAAGTTGTCATTTATTTGACAATAATAATGGAACTCAGAGTTTCTCTCCTCCCACAGAAAAGAGAGAATGCAAGGCAGCTGCAGCACAGCCATTTTATAATAGTGGGAAGGGAGTTGCATTTGTTGCACGTGTATAACTCTAGGAAGCAAAAAAAGTCCTAAAAAAGGCAAAAATAGAGCTTTAGGGAAGGTATTCACCTGCACTGCAAAAGACAGATTGAGAAGTCTCTGCAGTTGGTTGCCTTAGTAAGAGAGGGAAACCAGGCTGATCAGGTTGGTGCAAGCCACTCCATGAGATGGTCACGTCCTTATGCCATCACAATACAGGTTTCCCAGAAAGTTGCTCCCACAGGCAGCAGGGTCTTTGCACACATTGTTTTCTGTGCCCAAACAACTGATAGGTAGAGAGCATTCCAGTCCTAGTGAGGTCTATGTATTGTCACTCAGGTTTGCAGGCTCAGGTGAAGTGTCACCTCCTCCGTGAAGACTCTTCTGTCCTTTGTTTGTCTCTTCCTCTTCTGTGTGTCCATAGCACAATCATCCTGCTGTTACAGATCTGCCAATTTAGTTGTAGTTTTATGTTTATACTTGATTTCCCCCATGAGACTGAGCCCCTTGAGTTTGTATGCTGAATTTGATTTATTGTTATAGCCCAAGAAATGGTACAGTGTTAAATTTATAGGAGTTAAATTATCTCCCCAAGTGAAATGATGAATAAATAAGAGTTTGGAGGACATATCTGAGAATATCTCAGTTTATCTTAGTGTCCACTAGAAGGTGTTTTCTTAAGCTAAAGTTGAATTTTTTGCAAAGTTTCAGTAAAGTTTAGTTTGTCTTGTAAAACCATACAGTGTTTCTTCAAACTGGAACACTTTCTCTTCTTGTTAACTCCTAACTCAGGAATTTCCAAATAGTAATAATAATAACAACAATAATTACATGAGTAATTTGTCTTTCCTATTGTTCTCAATATGTCAATATTTGTTTTTAAAAAATAATACTTTTAGAAGTTTTAGATTTACAGAATAATTGAGAAGAGAGTAGTACGGTGAGTTAGTTGCCTTATACCCCCACCCCCAGTTCCCCTATTATCAACATCTTGCATTACTATTATACATTTGTTACAGCTAATGAACCAACACTGATGTGATTAACTAAAGACTATAGTTTATTCAGATTTCATTAGTTTTCACTTAATATCCCTATTCTGTTTCAGAATCCCATCCAGGATATAACATTACATATAGCTGTCGTGTCTCCTTGCTCCTCTTGGCTGTAAGTTTTCCTGAGTTTCCTTGTTTTTCATTACCTTGATAATTCTGAGGAATACTGGTAAGGTATTTTGTAGGATGCCCCTCTGCTTTAATTTGTCTGATGTTTGTCTCATGAATAGACTTGTATCATGGATTTTAGGGAGAAAGACCACAGAGGTAAAATACCATTTTGTCATGTGTTATCAAGAGTATTTACCATCAACCCAATATATCATGTTGATATTGACCTTGATCACCTGGCTGAGGTAGTGTTTGTCAGGTTTATCCACTGTAAACTTAATCTTTTTCTTCCTTTCCATACTTTCCTTTTTGGAAGGAGCTCACTATGTGCAATTCACATATAAAGAATAAGGATTTGTGGTCCGCTTCCTTGAGGGTGGAGTATCTATCCCTATGGGATAAATTATTTGAAGTTCTTTCACATGGGAGACATGTATATGCCCTTACCTATTTATTTACAAAATCATTCTATTTATATCAATATGTACTCATGTATATTCATGTATACTTTGGGTTATATCACAATACTACATTATTTATTTTATTGCTCTATTATTTAAGCTTTGGCCACTGGGATCTCTTGTAGTTAGTTGGCTCCTGTGTCCCTTTGATATAATCTATCAGTGTATAGTTCTGTTTTGGTATTTGTTTTTGAGCACTTCTTTACTTTCTGGTACTACGAAATACTTGTGTCCTCTTTTATATTTCCTGTCCCAGTTTTAGAATCAGACATTTCTTCAAGTAGCCCTGGTTCTTTTAATTGGAGAATGGTATTTATTAAAAACAAGGATTTGGGTACTGGGAGTGCTAATTTCTAATGGCATGTAATTGATTGTAGGCCCTCTCAGCTGACCTAGCAAGGTAATATATGTGTGAATGTTATGTAATATCTATATGTATATGTATATCATCTATCTATATCTAATCATCTATATCTATCTGTATCTATATCTATGTCCATCTATATCTTTTTTTTTAAGTTTATTTATTTTTGACAGAGACAGAGACACAATGTGAGGGGGTTAGGGGCAGAGAGAGAGGGAGACACAGAAGCAGAAGCAGGCTCCAGGCTCTGAGCTGTCAGCACAGAGCCTGACGCGGGGCTCGAACTCACGAGCTGTGAGATCATGACCTGAGCCGAAGTCGGATGCTCAACCGACTGAGCCACTCAGGCACCCCTATATCCATCTATATCTAATCTATATCAGTATCTACATCTGTATCTGTAATCTATATCATCTGTCTATATTAATTAAACTTGAGTTATTGCTGATATCTCTAGAGTTAGCTCATTACCACATAGATCATTCTACCTCCTTTCCTTGCTTATTTTTTAGTTTCTGCTCCATCAGTGAGAAACCTGTTACCATCCATAAGATATTTACTTAATTGTTCCAGTATACTTGTATAGCAGTGTCAAAACCCATACTCTTTTTAAAATTTTTTTCTTTTTTTAATTTTTTAATGTTTGTTTATTTTTAAGAGAGAGAGAGTGAGCAGGGAGGTGCAGAGAGAGAAGGAGACACAGAATCTGAAGCAGGCTCCAAGCTCTGATCTGTCAGCAGAGAGCCTGAAGCGGGGCTGGAACCCACGAACCATGAGATCATGACTTGAGCTGGAGTTGGACGCTTAACCTGCTGAGCTGCCCAGGCGCCCCAGAACCCATACTCTTGTGGGAAGTAACTTTATTAACTAGAGCACAGTACTTATGTGTAATTCCTTTTGTCTGTAGACTCACAGACTCCACTCATTTCCAAAAATATCTAGGTCAGCACATTTCCCCCATCTCTTTTAGTGAAATTGTTTCATACTTTTTAATGTAATTAGATTTTTTTGGTCATAGTCTGCATTCTATCCTGGATTCTCCTACCTCCTATATGATTTTTTAATTTGTAAACGCTAATCTTCATTCTTTGTGTTATAAAGTTCCATTAGTTTTGACAAACTCATAATGCCATGAATCCACTATTTTCAGTATCATGCAGAAAGTTTTACTGCCCAAAAGTATCCCCTATGTTGAACCTATTTAAACTTCCCTCAGGGGCGCCTGGGTGGCGCAGTCGGTTAAGCGTCCGACTTCAGCCAGGTCACGATCTCGCGGTCCGTGAGTTCGAGCCCCGCGTCAGGCTCTGGGCTGATGGCTCAGAGCCTGGAGCCTGATTCCGATTCTGTGTCTCCCTCTCTCTCTGCCCCTCCCCCGTTCATGCTCTGTCTCTCTCTGTCCCAAAAAAAATAAAAAAAAATAAAAAAAAAAAAAAAAAAAAAAAATAAACTTCCCTCGTATTCCCAAACCCCTGACAATCACCAATCTTTTTACTATCTTTATAGTTTTCCCTTTTAAAAAATGTCATATAATTGGAATCATACATTATGTAGACTATACAGACTGCCTTCTTCCACTTATCAATTTTCATTTTAGATTTCTCCATGTCTTTTTGTGGCTTGATAGCTCATTTCATTTTTTCCCACCCTTGACAAATGTTTATTGCACATTTACTATGTCATACATGTTGTGGTAAAACACACATAACATAAAATTTACTATTTTAATCATTTTAAGTATACAACTCAGTGACATTAGGCACATTCATATTGTTCCATGACTATCATCACTATCTATTTCCAGAACTTTTTCACCATCCCCAACTGAAACTCTGTACACGTTGCCCAATAGCTCCGCATTCTTCTTTCCCTCAGCCCATGGTTACCTCTATTCTACTTTCTGTCTCTATGCATTTGTCTGTTCTAGGAGACTCATAAGTGAAATCATTCAATATTTGTCATTTTATATCTACCTTTTTTCACTTAGCATAACGTTTTCAAGGATTGCTTATGTTGTAGCATGTTATCAGAATTTCATTCCTTTTTTTAAAAAAAATTCTTTTGACAGAAACAGAGAGAGCACACATGCATGTGGTCAGGGGAGGAACAGAGAGAAAGGGAAAGAGAATCTTAAGCAGGCTCCACGCCCAGTGCATAGCCTGACATGGGGCTAATCTCACAACCATGAGATCACGACCTGAGCTGAAATCAAGAGTCAGATGCTTAACTGATTGAGCCACGTAGGTGCCCCTCATTCCTTTTTAAGGCTGAATAATATTCTATTGTATGTATATTCCACATTTTGTTTATTCACTCCTCTGTTGATGGACTTTGGGTTGCTTTTACCTTTTTGGCTTTTGTGAGTAATGCTATTGTGAATATTAGTGCTCAATTACTGAATAATATCTCATTGTGTGATTGTACCACATTTCATCCATTAACCTATTGAAGGGCATTTGGTTGTTTCCAGGGCTTGGCAATTATGAATAAAGCTGCAATAGACATTTGTATGTGTTTTTTGTGTGTGTGTGTGTAAACATAAGTTTTCAAATCCATTAGTTGAATACCTAGGACCTTCAGTTGTTGTGTTATATAGTAAGAATATGTTTAACTTTGTAAAAATTGCCAGTCTTCCAAAGTGGCTGTACCATATGCATTTCCACGAGCAATAAAGATTTCTGTTGCTTCATGTTCTCATCAGTATTGAATGTTGTGAATATTTTGGATTTTAGCTTTTCAAATAAATATATAGTGGTATCTTATTGTTTTAATTTGCAATTCCTTAAGAATATGTGATTTCAACATCTTTCATATGCTTATTTGTCATCTGTATATTTTCTTTAATGAGGTGTCCGTTCAGATCTTTTGCCCATTTAAAAGTTAGGTTGTTTGTTTTCTTATTGTTAAGTTTTAAGAGTTCTTTGTATCTTTTGTATATAATTTCTGTATCAGATAAGTTTGTAAATATTTCCCCCACTCTGTGCCTTGTGTTTTCATTCTCTTTCACAGAGTAGATTTTTTCTAATTTTAATAAGGTCTGATATCAATTTTTTCTTTCATGATCAGGTTTTGATGTATTTAAAAACTGATTGTCAAATCTAAGGTCAACTGATTTTCTCCTATGTTTTTTTTTCTAGAAGTTTTATAGTTTTGCAATTTACTTTTAGATCTATGATACATTTTGAGTTAATTTTTGTGAAGGGTGTAAAATGTATGTCAAATTAGTTTTTCTTTTGTATACGGATGTCCAGCTGTTCCAGCATCATTTGTTGAAAAAGTATTCTTTCTCCACTGAATTGCCTTTTCTTCTTTGTCAAAATTCAGTTTACTTTATTTGTGTGAGTCTATTTCTGGGCTGTCTTTCAGTCCCACTGATTTATGTGTCTATTATTTTAACAATATTATGCTACCTGGATTGCTATGGCTTTACAGTAAGTCTTGAGTTGAGTATTCAGTCCTCTAATCTCCTCCTCCCCCTCTCCTCACCTTCTCTTACCTTTACCCTTTCTTCTTCTTCCATACTGTTTGCTATCCTCAGTCTTCCACCTTTCATATAAACCTTAGAATCAGTTTGTCCATAGCTATAGAACAGTTTGCTGTGAGTTTCATTGGAATTTCATTGAATCTGTATATCAAATTGGGAAAAACTGATGTTTTAACAGTATTGAGACTTCCAATCCATAAACATGGTATAACTCTCCATTTAGTTAGGTCTTCTTTGATTTATTTGTCCCTTATATGTTTCTTTGTTCTGAAGTCTCCTTGTCTGAAATTAATATAGCTTTTCCAATTTTCTTTTGATTAGTATTAGCATTAGTGTTAGTATATCTTTATCCACCCCTTAACTTTTAACCTATCCACGTCTTTATATTTAAAGTAGATTTCTTGTAGACCACTTTATAGTTGAGTCTGGTTGTATCTACTCTGAAAACCTCTGACTTTTAATTGTAGTATTTAGAGCATTAATTTTTCCCATTTCACCCATTTCCCTATCCAGCTCCCTTCTAGCAACCATCAGTTTGCTCTCTGCATATGAGTCTGTTTTGTTTGTTCATTTACCTTCTTTTTTTAGATTGCACATATATGTGAAATCATATGGTATTTATCTTTCTCTGTCTGACTTATTTCATTTAGCTTAATACCCTCTAGATCCATCTATGTTGTCAATGGCAATATTTCTTTTTTTTATAATCACATTAAAAATGGTTATTGACAGTTTGAATAATGTGTACTGTGTTGAAACTGTTTTCTGTTTTTTTCACTTGTTCTCTCCCCCACCCCCTTCTTTTTATGCCTTCTATGGATTTAATGAGCATTTTATATAATTTCATTTTGTCTCCTCTCTTAGCATATTGATTATACTTTTTAAAAATGTTTTAGTGGCTGCCTTAGAGTTTGCAGCACACCTTTATAATTAATCTACTTTAAAACAACACTGTAATGCCTCTCAGGGCAGGTACCTTATGACAGACCATTCTCAATTCCTTCCTCCTGTCCTTTACAGATTGTTATAGTTTATTTCACTTATTCACGTGTTTAATCACAGAGTATGTTCTTGCTATTATTACTTTGAATAAATATCCATTTTTTCAATTAATAATAGAAATGATAAATAATTTTAATTCATATAAATTTATTTTTGGTACTTTATTTTTTAAAATGTAGATCTGAATTTCTGACTGTATCATATTATTTTCTCTGAAGAACTTCTGATGATAAATTCTGTCAGTTTTTTAATGGAAGAATTTTTTTTAGCTTTATTGAAGTATAATTAACAAATTAAATTGCAAGGTATTTAAAGTGTACAATGTTATGACTTTATATATGTATACACTGTGTAAGGATTCCTCTATTGAGTTAACTAACACATCCATCCCCTCACATATTTACCCTCCACTTTTTAAAATCTCAATCTCTCTCTCTCTCTCTCTTTCTTTCTCTCTCTCTTTTTTTATGAGAACATTTAAGTTCTACTCTCTTAGCAAATTCTACTTGTATAATGCAGAGTTATCAACTCTGGTCACCATGTTATACATTACATCCTCAGACCTTATTCATATTGTAACTCAAAGTTTGTATCCTTTTACTGATATCTCCCTATTCTCCCACTCCCTAGCTCCTGGTAACCACCATTCTAATTTCATTTTTGAGGTCATTTTCTTAAGAATCCACATGTAAGTGATATCATACAGTATTTGCCTCTGTCGGATTTATTTCATTTACCATATTATCTTCAAGGTTTATCCATGTTGTCACAAATAGCAAGATTTCCATCCTTTTTATGGCTAAACAATTCTTTTTTTATGGCTAAATAATCCTTTTTGTGGCTAAATAATGACATTTTCTTTATCCATTCAACTGTTGACCGATATTAAGATTGTCTCCATATCTTGGCTCTTGTGAATAATGCTGCCATGAACATGGATGTGCAGATATCTCTTTGAGATCTATTCCCATTTCTTCTAGATATAGACCCAGATGTGAGATTGCTGTATCATATAGTAGTTCTATTTTTAATTTTCAAAGGAGCCTTCATACTGTTTCCATTACTTAATTTACATTACTATCAATAGTACACAAGGATACCTTTTTTCCCCACATCCTTACTGACATTTGTTATTCCTTGTCTTTTTGATGATAGCCATTCTAACGTGTGTAAGGTTATATCTCATTGGAGTTTTGATTTGCATTTAGCTTATGGTTAATGTTGTTGAGCACTTTTCATATACCTGTTAGCCATCTATATGTCTTTGGAAAAATGGGTTTATTTTTGGGCTCTATTCTGTTCTATTCTGTTTTTGGTGGGGAAGATTTTATTTGTTTTCATTTTTGTTTTTTCCTAATACCATACTGCTTTGAACACTAGAGCTTTGTAATATAATTTGAAATCAGGAACTGTGATGCCTCCAGCTTTGTTCTATCTCAAGTGTGCTTTGGCTATTTGGGGTCTTTTGTGATTCCATACAAATTTTAGGATTAATTTTTGTGAAAAATGTCATTAGAATTTTGATAGGAATTGTATTGAATCTGTAGACTGTATTAGGTAGTTTGTACATTTTAACAATATTAAAATTTCCAATCCATGAAAATAGGATATCTTTTCATTTATTTGTGTATTCTTTAATTTCATTTATCAACATCATATAATTTTTGGTGTGTAGGTCTTTTATCCCCTTGGTTAAATTTATATCTAAGTATTTTATTTATTTATTTTTTTGGTGATATTGTAAATAAGATTATTTCCTTAATTTCTCTTTCTGATCATTCATTGTTATATGAAAATGCAACTGATTATTGTATATTGGTTTTCCATCTTAAAACTTTACTGAATTTGTTTATTAGTTCGAACAGTTCTTTTGTGTGAAGTATTTAGGGTTACCTATATAGTATTATATCATATGCAAATAGAGACACTTTTATCTACACATTTCTGTTTTGGATGCTTTGTATTTCCTCCTTGCTTAATGGCTCTGCTAGGACTTCAGTACTATGATGAATAAAAAAGGTTAAAGTGGAGAGCCTTATTTTGTTCCTGATCTTAGAGGGAATATTTTCAGCTTTTCACCATTGAGTATGATGTTAGCTGTAGGCTTATCATATATGGGCTTTATTATGTTGAGGTATGTTCCTTCTCTACTCAGTTTGTAGAGACTTTTTATCATGCAAGGATGTTGAATTTTGTTAATTAATTTTTTGCATCTATTGAGATGATCATACAATTTTTATTCTTCATTTTTTAATGTGGTTCATCATATTGACTGATTTGAAGATATTAAATCATCCCTGCATCTCTTGAATAAATCCCACTTGATCATGGAGTATGATACTTTAAAGTACCATTGAATTTGGTTTGCTAGTATTCTGTTGAGAATTTTTGCATCTATGTCCATCAGAAATATTGACCTATAATTTTCTTTTCTTGTAGTGTTCTTGTCTGGCTTTGGTATCAGGGTAATGCTAGCCTAATGAAATTAGTGTAAAGTGTTTCCTCTTCTTTTATTTTTTGGAAAACTTTGAGAATTCTTGATATCAATTCTTCATTAAATGTTTGGTTGAATTCACCAATGAAGCCATCTTGTCTTGGATTTTTCTTTGTTGGGAGGTTTTTGATTAGTGATGTAATCTTACTAGTAATAGGTCGGTTCAAATTTTCTATATTATCATGATTCATTCTCAGTCGGTTGTATGATTTGAGAAATTTATTTCTTCTCATTTGTTCAATTTGTTGCTTATAATTGTTCAATAGTAGTCTATTGTGATCTTTGTTATTTGTGTCGTATCACTTGTAATGCCTCCTCTTTCATTTCTAATTTTATTTATTAGAATCCTCTTTTTTTCTATAGGTTTAGCTAAAGATTTGTCTATTTTGTTTGTATTTTCAAAGCCCAGCTCTTAGTTTCACTGATCTTTTTATATTGTCTTTGTATCTATCTCATTTATTTTTACTGATATTTGTTATTTCTTTCTTCTACTAACTTCAAACTTAGTTTATTTTTTATAGTTTCTTGAAGTATATAGTTATGTTATTTATTCAAGATTTCTTTTTTCTCAATGTAGGTGTTCATCTCTATAAATTTCCCTCTTAACATTGCTTTTGCTGCACTTTATAAGTTTTGGTGTGTTGTATTTCCATTTTAATTTGTCTCAAGATATTTTTTTATTTCTCTTTTATTTTTTGATCTAGTAGTTGTTCAGGAGGATGCTGTTTAGTTTCCACTTATTTCTGAATTTCTTATTTTTCTTTTTGTGATTGATTCTTAGTTTCACACCATTGTAGTAGCAAAAAATACTTGAAATGATTTAAATTTCTTAAATTTATTAAAACTTTTTATTTTACCCTAATATATGAGCTATCCTGTAGAATGTTCCATGTTTGCTTGAGAAGAATGCTTATTCTATTGCTATTGGATCAAGTGTTCTACATATGTCTGTTATGTCAATCTGGTCTAACATATAGTTGAAGTCCTATGTTTCCTTATTGATTTTTTGTCTGCATGATCTATCCATTGTTGAAAGTGGGTATTATAGTTTCTTACTATTATTGTATTGTTGTCCATTTCTCCCTTCAGATCTGTTAATATTTGCATTATACATTTAGATTCTCCTATGTTGGGTGGCTATTTACTAATGTTATACCTTTTGATAAATTGACCTCTGTACCATTATATAACAACCAGTCTCTAGATGTATGCTACATTAGAAATCTGACCCTAAGACAGCAGCTTTTGAAGTATGCAGATAGATCCCTTTCAGAGAACAATTGTGAGACAAGCATTTTTGCCCACTCCTTCTGCATGGAGTCCTGAGCAGTAGCCAGTTATGAACTCTTTATTTTGCAGCAATTTTTGGAACTTGTGAATGGAATACCATTAGCTATCAGAGCCAGAAAATCTAAGGATCCATACCTTGGTGGGCAGTGCAAAAGCTGGGGCATAGATGCATGTACAAGCTTCTTCCAGGGAGATACTGACAACCTTGTGTAGACTACAGGGTGATGACAGTGGAGGTGTCCATCGAGTTTCCCAGTCTCTGGGAAGAATTGCAGCCAGCCTTTAGATGTCAGTTACATTAGAATCCTTCAAGCAGCAACTTTTAAAGATTGAACCACCTCAAGGAAAGATTGGAACATGAGCAATTTTGCCTGCTCCTTCTGAATCCTGGGAGGATAACCATAGCAAGTACTTGTGTTCCAATTAACAATTGTTCCTTTGCTATAATCTTGTGGGTCTCATGTATGTAAGCCTCACTGGCTTTCAGAGCTAGTCTTGGGGGCTAGTCCCTCAAGTAGGAGTCTTAATAGATGAAGCCTTAAATGTGGAGTCAAAACGCTTTGCTCCTCAAGGCGAAGCTGGGACTTAGTGGTTCCCTTCTGAACATGTGGGGCCATGCTGGGAATGGTATTTATGGTGAGAGTGGGTCTCAGCATTTACTGCCCATTTCCATGTGGATATTTTCTCATTTATCCAATGTGCAGGAGTCAGTTGTTTTCTGGACTTCTCTCAGAGGGGATTTTTCCTTGTGTAGCTATATATTCAGTGTGTCCGTGGGAGGAGAGTTTAGAGGCCTCCCATATCACCATGTTGGTTGACCTTTCTTCTAACTTTTTATTTGAGAAAAATCTTTATTTATTCCTCACTTTTGAAGGCTAATTTTGCTGTGTATATCATTCTAGGTTTTTTTTAAATTTTATTTTCATCACTTTAAATATTTCAATTCACTTTCCTCTTGCTCACATAGTTTCTGAAGAAAATTACGCTATAATTCTCATCTTCTTCACTTTAAAGGTAAACTTTTTATTCTCCCCCAAGCCTCCTTCAAGAGTTTTTCTTTGTATTGTTTTTCTGGAGTTTGAATATGATACTCTTTGATGCAGAGTTTTTGATATTTATTCTGTTGATGGTCCCTGAATTTCTGGAACTGTGGTTTGGTATTTTTCATTAAATTTTGAAATCTCTTGGCCATTATTACTTCATGTATTTTTGTTGTTGTTTCTTCTTTTGGTAATCCAATTGTACTATGTCTTATCTTTCAAAATCACCTCATAATTCTTGAATAATCTGTTCTCTTTCTCTCTTTTAAAATTTCATTTTGGAAAGTTTATACTAACATATATTTTTATTCACTGATGTTTTTCCTCAGCTGTGTCTAGTCTACTGAAGAATCTATTTTTCATTTTTTACATTATTATTTTTTTTACTTCCAGCATTTCTTTTTGATTCTTTCTGCTTACACTATTCATCTGTCTTTCCATGTTGCCTACTTTTTCCACCTTAACATATTAATCAAACTTATTTTAAATTCCCGGTCTGATAATCACAATCTGTGTCATATCTGAGTCTAGTTCTGGTACTTGCTTTGTTTCTTTAGACTTCCTTTTAGCATTCCTTGTGATTATTTTGCTGAAAGCCAGACAAAGCTTATAATAAGAAGTGATATAAACAGACCATTAGTGTGAGATTTTATGTTAATCTGGTTATGAGTTGAGCTGTATTTAATGTTTGTTGTAGCTGTAGGTGCTTGGAATACAAATTCCTCTAGTGCTCTTGATTTTATCCCCATGCTTGTCTTTAGGTTTCCCTAAGGACTTCTTCTCAAACAGTCTGGGCCTTGTAGCTTTTTTAGCTGTAATCCATACTGGAGCTTCTTTAATGTGGTGATAAGGAGTGGGTTAGAAGTAGTGTTCTATAATCTTAAAATTAGATCTCAGTTTTTAGTGGGCTTAAATTCCTGGGATGTAAGTTTTGCAAACATTACTTACCTTTAATTTATTATATTTTAAAATATATATTTATATTATGTTTAATATATTTATATTATATTTAATATATTTATATTATATTTATTTGTTATATCTTACCTCTCCCTGCCCTCCTTGAGTGAGACAGGAGGCTAGAGAGGGCTGGGTTGGGTAGTTGCTCATCTGCCTATGTAAGATAAAGCCTAGCTAAATGTTTTTTTCAGTGGAGAGTAGTCTTTTATTATGGAGAACACACTAAGTATAGTTTAAAATGATTATTTCCCCCTACCTTTGCCAAAGATACTTGGTAACTTTTCTGGGTTCTTTATCTTGAGAACCTGGTGAGGTTCCTGGAAGAAAAATCCATGAAATTGTGGGGAATCTCCCTAAAACTGCAGGCTGCAGGAGTTTCTCATTATTATGCTAATCTACTCTCAACCTCCAGAAATTCCTCAAGGTAAGTATTTAAGTGTACCTATCAATTGATACCTCCAGTGGCTTTTGCTCTGTATAAGGTAAACTTGACTGTGTTTCTTTGTATTCTCCTGTGTCTAGATTTCAGACTGGCTGTCTGCCTTGTGACTTCAGTTCTCTGATGGTCCAAAAAACTCATTGATTTTAAGTTTTTTCAATTTTTTTTATTGTAAGGATGGAAATGACACCTTCTAAATTTTATATGTCAGAGCTAATACCAGAGGTCTGTTAACATTCAACTTTTAGATTTTAAAAACTTTTAAAAAGAGGTTTTGACAAATAGCCCTCTATAAATATAAGGTAAATTATTGTTAAAATTTTGTAAATTCGATATACTGCTGTCATGTTGGAAGAGGAAGAAAGGAATTGCTCTTTGAAAGATACAAACTTTTTCTGCCATCTGGGTCGGCTTGATAAAGATGTGCACTTAGCATAGATCACATTTCAACCTTCCGAATCCGAGGTGAGGCTAAATGGAAAGATGCGATGTTTTATCATAATTAGATTATAAGTTTTACTTCATGGCTCATTTATTCCTCTCTGGAAGCTTGCAAAGAGGGACCATTAAAAATCCTCCGCCTTTGGAAAAATGTACAGCAAATAAGGTAGCATTTCCTCTGGCCCTTCCCTGATCTGTAGGCATCACACAAAAGAAGTGAAAATGGAAAATCATGGCATAACTGGACTGTTAGAAAATATACTCAAGCTTACTGGCTGGAAAATTACCACAAGTGTGCACATGCAGAGACTTTAATGAAAAGCAGGATCACCCTAATTTGTTTCAAAATGTGTCTGCAGTCCTGTCTGTGAGAAATAAAATATATCAACCTGATGAGATGGAGTGATATTCAATGAGTCTGTGAGACAGCCGTGAAATTCCAAACTGAGAAAGACCTGAGGGTAGAGATTTCTTCCGTTAAATTTTATCAGAAGCAGCCAGAGGGCAGCACAGCAGTTTGGTTTTAAATGCCAAGAAAACTCTCTAAATGGACTCTTATGCCAAAGAAATGAACGACAGATGGTGTTTCTTATTCAAGGTTCACAGATGCCTCCCACAAACACCAAAGATATAGTCAAGCATTCAAATGAGAATAAGAATACACATGTAGAATTCAAAGAAGCTGTTTGAAAAAATGACAGTAAAACTGATCAACTGATCACAGCAGGTAGCAAAAGACCAGATATGTAGAAGGCAGGCAGATTTATTCAGCAGCACCTGACTAAATAGAACCTCCAATCGTAAATAGAGCTGAAATCCTTTTAGACCAGTTTAAAAGCAAAATATTTATTGCATGCATATAATTTTTTAAAAGCTCAATGCCCCCAATATCATTTAGAATCTGTTTCGAAGTCAGTCTAGCTGTAGTCCAATGGCCTGTACTATTTGCCAGTCTATTTTCAAAAATAACCCCTGAAAAATTAAAGTATAGAATAATGATCATGAACCCACAAAAACAGATTTAATTCCATTCACTATTTTTGTACTTATAAGAATGACTCATACATCTCAGAAACTTTATTTTTGCAATTTTTTTTTTGCTAATCCTCAGATAATCAGCAAATCTGATTAATATAAACATTTCATTATTGTTTAGTATTTTCATAATGTTTTCCTTTATCTATTGTCCTTTAGCCTGAACCATAGTCAAATAGAGGTCAGCTATATTCAAGGGCATTTGGGGATGTAGCATTCAGTCTATAAAACAAAGTGGGTTAATATCCAGATAAATTTTCTTAGTTTATAGCAACATAATAAATTTAAACCCAGCTAACAATGCTATTGCATCACCTTGTAATCATGAGCTGTTTTCCAGGGAAGGATTTTTTTAAGGTTTATTTATTTTTGAGTGAGAGAGAGAGAGAGACAGAGCATGAATGGGGGACAGGCAGAGATAGAGGGAGACACAGAATCTGAAGCAGGCTCCAGGCTCTGAACTGTCAGCACAGAGCCCAACTCTGGGCTTGAAATCACAAACTGCACCTGAGCTGAAGTTGGATGCTTCACTGACTGAACCACCACGTGCTCCTCCAGGAAAGGATTTGATCCATAAATACATAGCCCATATTTTTGGACTCTAAATCAGGGTACATGATAGGTGTGATAGTACCTTTGTGGAGAATGATAGATTATCCAAAGTGTTGGGGTCTCCTATAAAATCCAGGGTGGGAGAATTACTATATCCACCATTACTCTTTTTTTATTGGCTTAGAAAAGCTTGGAACCTCATGAAAAGACTGATAAATTCATTCATTTGTCCATTTAAGGGTCAGCCTTTCCAGAAGTCCAGGCATTCCAATGTAGGTCATCTGGTTTGAATTGCTTAGTTTTGGCTTGACACAGGTGCAAAGCACTTTTCCTAAGTGGAGGATAGGCCTCTTCTTAAATGTCACTGTGATGAAGATGCATGTTTTACTTTTTCTGACAGATACCTCACTCAAGTCTGCGTTGTAGACTTTCTACCAACTGGCCTTGCCCCAAGTGAAATTTTTAACCGTCCAGAATCTGTAATTAACAAAAGTGAAAAAAAAACCCAAAAAACATTGGTTGCCTCTGATTCATGTTAAGGTCAACCAGTGGAAATAATAGCTCCAGGTCAATTAATGAATGCTTCAGAAGGTCAGTAGTTATCCATTTTCAAAAAGAGCACAGATAAAATAACAAAGATAGAGAAAAATGGTCAATGCTTGGTATTTTGATTTGTTTGTTAGACTTTTTTTTTCCCTTGAGGAAAAGCTGGCATGTCTTGCACTCTTCCAAAACATGAATGTGAAGACAAGAGTGTGCTTAATGTGATGACATATGAAAAACTACATATGAGTATTTAACCATTTGCATTTTAAAGTGGTTATTACTGTTATTATTAATAATATTGCCATTATCATGTCTGGATTCATTTTTCTTTTTACATATTTAATTCTTTCACTCATTAAATATTTTGTAAGCATCTATAAATGCAAAGCATGACTATTCTCTGCTGCCCCTGCTCACCCACATTTCTTTTCAGGTGAACCTTAATAACCACTTGTTATTTTTGGTATTCATTATTGCTTATTAAATAGCAAGTGTTTATTACTGAAGTATAGGTAAGCAAATTTCCATGGCTCACACCAGTCTTGGGCACAAAGCTGGGGTAAAAAAATAATGTGTGTGTGTGTGTGTGTGTGTGTGTGTGCGTGCATCAGTATGCCTCTGCTTTCAGCATCTCCAAATATACCCTCTCCTGGTACCCCATTTCTTCTTCCTTCCTCTGCCAAATACCTGCATCCCAGACTTAACTAACCTTTCTAATGTGAGTTAATAGTGGTTTAGCTGCTGTTACCCAAAGGATAGTTTTTCTATTCATGGGAAATATTTGAAGCCTAAAAAATCTTCAAAATCCAAAGAAGTAAGTCTCTACCTTATTTCAAGTTACTTGATGTCTTGGTGAAGATAGATTTCTTCTTAGCCAGTGGACCTCTTGGCACATGTCATTTTACACCAACCAATCCATCATCCATTTTGTCTGTACTTAGGTCACAATTGATCCTCTTTGTTTACGAAATTTGACAGTTGAAAATATTTATTTTCAAGGTGGCATGCACACCTTCTGGATGCAGTGTATTCAACTGAGGTGAAATAAGGGAAGAATTAATTAAAACTAGACCTAGGAATCCAACTGTCAATCCTTATGGGGAGCAGACTCTTTGAGGCTTGGATTCTGCATCACTCCACTTGACATCCAGAAGTTACAGACTATATTACCTTAGGAGAAGAGGGTGTGTGTTATGAACCTAAGTATTATTCAATACACCATATACAAAATGTGTTCACTAATTTTTTTTTTATTTTTATTTTTTTTAATTTTTTTTTCAACGTTTATTTTTGAGACAGAGACAGAGCATGAACGGGAGAGGGGCAGAGAGAGAGGGAGACACAGAATCGGAAGCAGGCTCCAGGCTCTGAGCCATCAGCCCAGAGCCCGACGGGGGGCTCGAACCCACAGACCGTGAGATCGTGACCTGAGCTGAAGTCGGACGCTTAACCGACTGAGCCACCCAGGCGCCCCAATGTGTTCACTAATTTTTTAACGATTGAGAGTTATGAAGACACTCAGTGGTTTCTCTGTTCATCAAAGAGAAATGTATATGTCCTAATGTTTGTGTCTGTTTGAAACCAAACATCAAGTATCATTAAACCAAAAATGATTACTTCCTTTCAATTTATCATAAACAATGAATAAAATTTTGGGTTTTAACTTAAATACTCAAGATAGAGTATAATAACTCAGAGTTAAAAATCAGTGCATATGAATTACAGTTTGTATGTTTAACCTTTTGATAAAACATAAAAGCAAAAACCTATATAATGAATAGCATTGATGTAATAGGACCTTTTATCCTTCTAATGAGAATCAATTTATTATTTTTCTGATTACACAAATAACACATTTATTGGAGAAAAAATTTAAAATGCAGGAAAATGTTTTTTTAAAAAATGTACCATCTAGAAGTAACCACCATTAGTATTTTGCTGTATAGCTTTCCATTTTTTTTAATGCATATCATGGATATCCTTTAAAAATTTTTTACGTAGATGAAATCATGTTAAACCATACAGTTTCATAACTGAACTTTTTGCCCTACATGTACTTGTCTTTGCATGGTGATAGGTAGCAATCTAATTGACCACATGAAAATTCCATGACACAAATTTACAAAGATTGATGGACATTTATACTGTTATCATAGTTTTACTACTAACACACATTTGTTGAAACTTCTTGCTCTTGACCTGCTCCCAGAATGTGCTTTCAGATGTTTGAACGAAGATGTCAGTTGAACTTTGTAAATTACTGAGTGATCACCATATAGTCTGGGCCTGGACTACTGATTCTGTTTGAGATATTTGAATTCTCAGGATCCTGCTTTCCTGGGGAAGGAATATGGTGTCCCTTGTAAATGGGGCAGTACTCCTTGAGAAACTGAAATTGGTTTTTCAGTGAGCTTGGCAAAGTATATATCTTGTTTCCCACCTCTGCTTCTTATCTGCTTACTCTGAAGGATTTGGAAATCCTATTACATTTATCTACATAGCTCTTACTTTTCATACAGAAACATTTCACTTTTCAGAAATACCAAATAAATATTTGTTTAAATCCATGTCACGATGAATTTTTTGCCTGCTAATAATATTATCTTATGTGCAGTAGGAGTGGGACATTTCAAATTTAGGAACAAGGATTTTTCTGCAGGAGGATTTGCCATGTGGGTTCAGCTTGTGGGTTGTTCTTCAATTATCTTTTTTTGGAAATAAATTCATTTGCTGATTTAACTCCAGCTTGCATTACTCCAATTTTGCTGCTGGAGCAGGAGGGAAAACAAGTTTCTCTAAATATTTTTATAAATATTTTATTGGGTTGCATTTTGACCTCACATAATTCTAGCTTCTGAAGCCAGAAGGAATTTAGAATAGAGAGTGCATAGATCTTTAACCTGGGATACTTGAATGAACTTAAAGAGTCAATAACATCCCAAAATAGTTTGCAAAAATGTGTGTGTGTGTGTGTGTGTGTGTATGTATCCATTTTTCTTACAATGTCCAAAGCTTTCATTAGATTCCTAAAGTAATCCACGATTAAAAAAAAAAGTTAAAAATAATTCAATGTACTCATATTAAAAAAGAACAACTTAAATCCAGAAATCCTACCTAAGTTGAGAGAGCTAGTCAGTAGCAAAGAAAAAAGTTATTCCCCCTACTAAATTCTCCTTTTAGGCAAGTGGAGCCCAGGGTTTTGTGTAGTAGGTTGCTGGTCAATGTTTAACAATTAGCACTCAAAAAATGCATAAATGTAGGGGCGCCTGGGTGGCTCAGTCAGTTGAGTGTCCAAATTCGGCTCAGGTCATGATCTCGCGGTTCATGAGTTCGGGCCCCACGTCGGGCTCTGTGCTGAGAGCTTGGAGCCTGGAGTGTGCTTTGGGTTCTGTGTCCCCCTCTCTCTTTGCCCACCCCTACTTGTGCTCTCTGTCTCTCTCTGTCTTTCAAAAATGAATAAACATAAAAAATTTTTAAATGCGTAAATGTACAAATATAACCTTATTATAAATTTTATTGGTATGAAGGATGTATGTAATACTATGTACAAGTAATACAATAATACAACTTTATTACAAATTCCATATACCTTTAACTCCAGTATGACTTACCCTTTCTTACAAAATCTGTTATCAGTTTTTACAATTCTATTGCCAACAATAGTGTCACAAAATCAAACTGTGATGATAAAACCTTAAAAAGCATGGTAAAAATGATAATCAAGTATAGTTCCAACATAAATGTTGAATATGCAAAAAGGAAACAACTCATTTGACAGTGAGGTGAGTGACTTTTTGACTGCAACAGATGATAATTTTCAAATACTATGCTATTGACAATGTAATGAATATAGACATCCACACTTTTCAGCTAAATCGATATTTTAACATTTCTTTATCACTTTTAAAATTTCAATTTTTTTTTAAAATTTACATCCAAATTAGTCAGTATATAGTGAAGCAATGATTTCAGGAGCACATTCCCTAATGACCCCTACCCATTTAGTCCATCCCCCCTCTCACAACCCCTCCAGTAACCCTCTGTTTGCTCTCCATATTTAAATGTCTCTTATGTTTTGTCCCCCTCCCTGTTTTTATATCATTTTTGCTTCCCTTCCCTTATGTTCATCTGTTCTGTGTCTTAAAGCCCCCATATGAGTGAAGTCATATGATATTTGTCTTTCTCTGACTGACTAATTTCACTTGGCATAATACCCTCTAGTTCCATCCACATAGTTGCAAATGGCAAGATTTCATTCTTTTTGATTGCCGAGTAATACTCCATTGTGTGTGTGTATATATATATATATATATATACCACATTTTCTTTATCCATTCATCCATCGATGGAAATTTGGGCTCTTTCCATACTTTGGCTATTGTTGATAGTGCTGCTATAAACATAGGGGTGCATGTGACCCTTCGAAATAACATACCTGTATCCCTTCAATAAATACCCAGAAGTGCAATTGCTGGGTCGTAGGGTAATTCTATTTTTAATTTTTTGAGCAACCTCCATACTGTTTTCCAGAGTGGCTGCACCAGCTTGCATTCCCACCAACAATGCAAAAAAGATCCTCTTTCTCCACATCCTTGCCAACATCTGTTGTTGCCTGAGTTGTTAATGCTAGCCATTCTGACAGGTGTAAGGTGGTATCTCAATGCGGTTTTGATTTGTATTTCCCTGATGATGAGTGATGCTGAGCATTTTTTCATGTGTCGGTTGGCCATCTGGATGTCTTCCTTGGAGAAGTGTCTATTCATGTCTTTCGCCCATTTCTTCACTGGGTTATTTGTTTTTTGGGTGTTGAGTTTGATAAGTTCTTTGTAGATTTTGGATACTAACCCTTTATCTGATATGTCATTTGCAACTATCTTCTCCCATTCTGTTGGTTGCCTTTTAGTTTTGCTGATTGTTTCCTTTGCTGTGCAGAAGCTTTTATTTTGATGAGGCCCCAGTAGTTCATTTTTGCTTTTATTTCCCTTGCCTCCAGAGACGTGTTGAGTAAGAAGTTGCTGTGGCCAAGATCAAAGAGGTTTTTGCCTGCTTTCTCCTCGAGGATTTTGATGGCTTCCTGTCTTACATTTAGGTCTTTCATCCGTCTTGAGTTTATTTTTGTGTATGGTGTAAGAAAGTGGCCCAGGTTCATTCTTCTGCATGTTGCTGTCCAGTTTTCCCAGCACCACTTGCTGAAGAGACTCTCTTTATTCCATTGGATATTCTTTCCTGCTTTGTCAAAGATTAGTTGGCCATACGTTTGTGGGTCCATTTCTGGGTTCTCTATTCTATTCCATTGATCTGAGCGTCTGTTCTTGTGCCAGTACCATACTGTCTTGATGATTACAACTTTCTGGTATAGCTTGAAGTCCGGGATTGTGATGTCTCCTGCTTTGGTTTTCTTTTCCAAGATTGCTTTGGCTATTCGGGGTCTTTTCTGGTTCCATACAAATTTTAGGATTATTTGTTCTAGATCTCTGAAGAATGCTGGTGTTATTTTGATAGGAATTACATTGAATATGTAGATTGCTTTGGGTGGTATCGACCTTTTTAACAATATTTGTTCTTCCTATCCAGGAGCATGGAATCTTTTTCCATTTCTTTGTGACTTCTTCAATTTCTTTCATAAGCTTTCTATAGTTTTCAGTGTATAGATCTTTCACCTCTTTGGTTAGATTTATTCCTAGGTATTTTATGGTTTTATGGTTACTAATTCGATTTCCTTACTAGTTATGAGTCTGTTCAAGTTTTCTATTTCTTCCTGTTTCAGTTTTGGTAGTGTATATGTTTCTAGGAATTTGTCCATTTCTTCCAGATTGCCCATTTTATTGCCATATAATTACTCATAATATTCTCTTATTATTGTTTTTATTTCTGTTGTGTTGGTTGTGATTTCTCCTCTTTCATTCTTGATTTTATTTATTTAGGTCCTTTCCTTTTTCTTTTTGATCAAACTGGCTAGTGGTTTATCAATTTTGTTAATTCTTTCAAAGAACCAGCTTCTGGTTTCATTGATGTGTTCTACTATTTTTTTTTTTTTGTTTGTTTCGATAGCATTAATTTCTGCTCTAATCTTTATTATTTCCTGTCTTCTGCCGGTTTTGGGTTTTGTTTTTCTTTTTCCAGCTCCTTAAGGCTGTAAGGTTAGGTTGTGTACCTGAGATCTTCCTTCTTTAGGAAGGCCTGGATTGCTATATACTTTCCTCTTATGACCACCTTTGCTGCATCCCAGAGATTTGGGGTTATGGTGCTATCATTTTCATTGACTTCCATATACCCTTTAATTTCTTCTTTAACTGCTTGGTTAGCCCATTCACTCTTTAGTAGGATGTTCTTCAGTCTCCAAGTATTTGTTGTCTTTCCAAATTTTTTCTTGTGGTTAATTTTGAGTTTCATAGCATTGTGGTCTGAAAATATGCATGGTATGATCTCGATCTTTTTGTACTTACTTAGGGCTGATCTGTGTCCCAGTATAAGGTCTATTCTGGAGAATGTTCCATGCGCACTGGAGAAGAATGTATACTCTGCTGCTTTAGGATGAAATGTTCTGAATATATCTGTTAAGTCCATCTGGTCCAATGTGTCATTCAAAGCCATTGTTTCCTTGTTGATTTTTTTATTAGATAATCTGTCCATTGCTGTGAGTGGGGTGCAGAAGTCTCCTGCTATTATGGTATTACTATTGATGAGTTACTTTGTGTTTGTGATTAGTTGATTTATATATTTGGGTGCTCTCACATTTGGTGCATAAATGTTTACAATTGTTAGGTCTTCTTGGTCTATAGGCCCCTTGATTATGATATAATGCCCTTCTGCATCTCTTGATACAATCTTTATTTTAAAGTCTAGATTGTCTGATATAAGTATGGTTACTCCAGCTTTCTTTTGTTGACCATTAGCATGATAGATGGTTCTCCATCTCCTTATTTTCAATCTGAAGGTGTCTTTAGGTCTAAAGTGGGTCTCTTGTAAACAGCATATAGATGAGTCTTGTTTTCTTATCCATTATGTTACCCTATGTCTTTTGATTGGACCATTGCGTCCATTGACATTTAGAGTGAGTACTGAAAGATATGAATTAATTGCCATTATGATGCTTGTAGAGTTGGAGTTTCTGGTGGTGTTCTCTGGTCCTTTCTAATTTTTTATTGTTTTTGGTATATATATATATATATATATATATATATATATTCATCTTTTCTCCCCTCAGAGAGTCCCCCTTAAAATTTCTTGCATGGCTGGTTTACTGGTCACAAACTCCTTTAATTTTTGTTTGGGAAACTTTTTATCTCTCCTTCTATTTTGAATGACAGCCTTGCTGGTTTAAGAATTCTTGGCTGCATATTTTTCTGATTCAGCACACTGACTATATCCCTCCACTCCTTTCTGGCCTGCCAAGTTTCTGTGGATAGGTCTGCTGCAAACCTGATACATCTTCCCTTGTAGGTTAGGGACTATGTTTCCCTTGCTGCTTTTATGATTCTCTCCTTGCCTGAGTATTTTGTGAATTTGACTATGATTTGCCTTGTTGATGGTTGGTTTTTGTTGAATCTAATGGGAGTCCTCTGTGTTTCCTGGATTTTGATGTCTGTGTCTTTCCCCAAGTTAGGAAAGTTTTCCGCTATGATTTGCTCACATAACCCTTCTACCTCTATTTCTCTCTGTCCCTCCTCTGGAAACCCTATGATTCTGATGTTGTTCCTTTTTAATGAATCACTGATTTCTCTAATTCTTAAATCGTGCTCTTTTACTTTAATCTCCCTCTTTTTTCTGCTTCATTATTCTCTGTAAGTTTGTCCTCTATATCGCTGATTCTCTGTTCTGCCTCATCCATCCGTGCCGCTGCTGCATCCATCTGTGATTGCAGCTCAGTTATAGCAATTTTAATTTCATTCTGGCTATTTTTTACTTCTTTTATCTCTGCAGAAAGGGATTCTAATCTATTTTTGGCTCCAGCTAGTATTCTTATTATTGTGATTCCAGATTCTGGTTCAGACATCTTGCTTCTGTTTGTGTTGATTAAATCTTTGGCTGTCGTTTCTTTGTGCTCTTTCTTGTGGTGTGAATTCCTTCATCTTGTCATTTTGAAGGGAGAAAAGGAATTAATGATATAGAAAAATTGAAATTAAAAAATTAAAATTAAAAAAATATTAAAATTAAAAATTAAACACACACACAAACAAATTGAATAGATGATGCTAGATCCTACGTGTGTTTTGGTCTGGGTGTAGAAAGTGGTTTGACAGATTAGAGAAACAAAACAAAAACAAAAACAAAAAAGGGGGGAGAGGAAAAAAAAGGAAATCGTTTGAGAATTTGAAAAAATGAATATACTAAAGTAGACTAAAATACACAAAAAGTAGACAATATAGTAGAAAAAATTATAAAAAAATATTTTTAATAAAAATTAAAAATATGCTGTAGTAGACTGGAATAAAATGATGGGAGTAAGATAGAATTTGAAAAAGTTTACATAAAAGCAAAAAAATATAGTAATAAAAATTAAATAAAAATATTTTTAAAAGAAATTGAAAGTAAAAATGAAGTTTTCTCTTTCTGCATTGAAGAAAAAGAAAAGAAATGAAAAAGAGAAAAAATAAAAAGAAAGAAAAAAAGAAATTGTTTGAAAATTTGAAAAGGTGAGTACACTGAAGTAGACTAAAATAAAATGATGGAAGTAAAGTAGAATTTGAAAAAAATTTACACAAAAGTAAAAAATATAGTAATAAAAATTAAATACAAATATTTTTAATAAAAATTGAAAATAAAAATGAGTTTTTTCTCTTTCTGTATTCAAGTAAAAGAAAAGAATTGTAAAAGAGAAACAGAAAAAAGAAAGAGAAAAAAATTGAATAGATGAACCTGCTATTCAAGTAGGTTGAACTAGGACTGAAATTGCTTTGTTTTCCCCTAGAGGTCCATCCATGTAGCTCTTTATAGTCCATAAAGCTGGCAGTGAGGTTTGTGTTCTTGAAGAGAGAAGTTGGCCCAGTTGGGCCAGGCTCGGTGTAACAGCTCCACTCTCCACTAGATGGCACTGCTAGCCTACTGGGGTGGATTGTTGTGCTCTTGGTGCGCATGTGCATGCACAGGAGCAGTGAAAAATGGTGCCACCTAGCCACCCAGTCTGTTCTTCCGGATCAGCAATCACTCACCGGTTCTTGGTCTTCACCTCTCGTCCATTCCCCACTTTTCCACTCTCTGTGACCAGGCACCAGGCAGTAACTGTCTCCCAAGTTTTGTCTCAGATGTGGCTGTTTTCCCTGGCCCCTTAATTCCGAAGGACTGTGGCTTTGACCTGCACCGCCCCTCTGCGGGAGGATCTCACTGAGCAATGGCCGAATGAGCAATGGCCGAATGTCGGCTCCACCCAGGAACACCCACTGGACCCTGATGTTGCTGGTGCCCCGAGACTGCGGCCAGGTGCCGGCCCGCCCCAAAAAAAGATTGCGAAACAGTGTAGCCTCAGCATTTCAGGGACCATGGAAAATCGCAACACACATTTGGCACCAGGCTTCACCCTCAACAACCTTGCCCCAGCACGAGCAAATGTGGCTGCCTTCCAGAGTCTGCTGGGACCAAGTGGCTTCAACAGTCTCTACCAAATGTCCTTCCAGCCGTGGAACCACATGGCTTTTCCCCATGTGGCCTGAGAACCTCCTGGACCCCACTCTTTTCCTGGGGATTCACCTTTCCCACCAGAGCACCGCCAGGTATCAAGCTGCAGAGTTGCAGCCTTTGCATTCCCCTTGTTTACAGTCTTAATGGAATTTAAACCCTCTCTTTTCTCCTTTCTCCCTTTTTACTTTAGTCCCTGAGGTTGTTTCCAATTTTCCACTTTCTCTCCAGCTGCCTTTGGGGAAGGGTGCTTTTCCCATATGCTCCCCCCTCTCCTCAGTCTCCATCCTCTCCCCACCTGCAAAAGGGGTTCCCTACCTTTAAGGGCTTCTTGCTCCCCAAGTTCAGCTCTTTGTGTCACGTACCTGCTGAATTCTGTGGTTCAGGTTGTGCAGATTGTTGTGTTAATCTTCCAATCAGTTTTGTAGGTGTGTAGGATGGTTTAGTGTTGGTCTGGCTGTATTTCATGGACGCGAGACACACAAAAAGCTTCCATGTTGTTCCGCCATCTTGGCTTCTCCCTGTTTTCTATAAACTATGCTGACAACCTGGTGCAGGTTGCCCTGATGTATCTTAGTGCCCAGGAATGTGGTCCATTTCATGTAGGTTTAGCTAAGGATAATTATCATAGTTTCAGGCATCCCCAGAGATTAGCACAGTTGAGATTAACCCAGTACTGACCCAGTCTACTCCTTGAGCCGTGGTCAAGCTTCGTAATTATAAATTAGTCATCATCATTTTTCTTTCTGCACTTTTACACCACTTATAAAACAAAAAATATTTCATTCTCTTTGATTGTTGAGTGATACTCCATTGTATAAATATACCACATCTTCTTTACAGGATGAAATGTTCTGCATATATCTGTTAAGTCCATTTGATCCAGTGTGTCATTCAAAGCCATTGTTTCCTTGTTGGTTTTCTGCTTAGATGATCTGTCCAACTTATTTCTAATCATACACAAGCTGGTCAACTCTTTTACCTCCCTCAACTACTGAATTTGAACTTCATGAAAGGTGTCAACAGTTTAGTTCAGAGCAATAATTGATTACTAGCAAAATCTAATTCTTTCGCTGGTCAGTCTATTTTATCAGAAGAATATCGTGAAGATTTAATTTATCCCCTCAGTTTGCTTGACCATCATATCATATTAGCATTGGACTTTTTCTGATATTAATAAAGTTGACTGAGTTTTCTTTGGTTAACAGTCACCACATATGAGAACTGCACCATTTTACACTCCCACCAAAGATCCTGTTTTTGTCATACATCCTGTTTTTATTCCCTCATGCTTCACATTCCTGGGACTCAGTTCACTCAGCTATGCTCCTTTTTGATACTCAGCCCAGGGCCTTGGAACCACTATCCAGGCAAAGCCAATGGTGGTCTAGACTTGACCTTAACTGTCTCATGAGAGACAATTGTTAATATTGTAGGGATTTTGAAAGCTGGTTGTTAAACTTAACCATTATTAAAAATTAAATTATACACACTTAAAACTAAATAAATTACATTAAAAATAAAGGTAATACATACTAACAAGTCATCACTGCCTAGCCATTTTATTGCATTTTACTATGTATTGATCTACACTATTGAAGTCATTAATGTCTATTGTTTCTGAATAGTGAAGATATTGCATAATAGTGTGTTACCAGGCATATATTCTCAACATCTGGTCCAGTGAGGTTTCATAGGCAGCTTGAAATCAGCCATTATGAGAATATTTACACTATGGAAATTGATAAACACTACAACTTTGGGCTTGACTTATATGTATTGATTGACTTAAGAAAGTGGTAAAGAATCGGCCAGGAGGAGGTCAAACTTTCACTCTTCGCAGATGACATGATACTTTATATGGAAAACCCAAAAGATTCCACCAAAACACTGCTAGAACTGATTCATGAATTCAGCAAAGTTGCAGGATATAAAATCAATGCCCAGAAATCGGTTGCATTTCTATACACCAACAATGAAACAACAGAAAGGGAAATCAAGGAATCGATCCCATTTACAGTTGCACCAAAAACCATAAAATACCTAGGAATAAATCTAACCAAAGAGGTGAAAGATCTATACACTGAAAACTATAGAAAGCTTATGAAAGAAATTGAAGAAGTCACAAAGAAATGGAAAAAGATTCCATGCTCCTGGATAGGAAGAACAAATATTGTTAAAAAGGTCGATACCACCCAAAGCAATCTACATATTCAATGTAATTCCTATCAAAATAACACCAGCATTCTTCAGAGATCTAGAACAAATAATCCTAAAATTTGTATGGAACCAGAAAAGACCCCGAATAGCCAAAGCAATCTTGGAAAAGAAAACCAAAGCAGGAGACATCACAATCCCGGACTTCAAGCTATACCAGAAAGTTGTAATCATCAAGACAGTATGGTACTGGCACAAGAACAGATGCTCAGATCAATGGAATAGAATAGAGAACCCAGAAATGGACCCACAAACGTATGGCCAACTAATCTTTGACAAAGCAGGAAAGAATATCCAATGGAATAAAGAGAGTCTCTTCAGCAAGTGGTGCTGGGAAAACTGGACAGCAACATGCAGAAGAATGAACCTGGGCCACTTTCTTACACCATACACAAAAATAAACTCAAGACGGATGAAAGACCTAAATGTAAGACAGGAAGCCATCAAAATCCTCGAGGAGAAAGCAGGCAAAAACCTCTTTGATCTTGGCCACAGCAACTTCTTACTCAACACGTCTCTGGAGGCAAGGGAAATAAAAGCAAAAATGAACTACTGGGGCCTCATCAAAATAAAAGCTTCTGCACAGCAAAGGAAACAATCAGCAAAACTAAAAGGCAACCAACAGAATGGGAGAAGATAGTTGCAAATGACATATCAGATAAAGGGTTAGTATCCAAAATCTACAAAGAACTTATCAAACTCAACACCCAAAAAACAAATAACCCAGTGAAGAAATGGGCGAAAGACATGAATAGACACTTCTCCAAGGAAGACATCCAGATGGCCAACCGACACATGAAAAAATGCTCAGCATCACTCATCATCAGGGAAATACAAATCAAAACCGCATTGAGATACCACCTTACACCTGTCAGAATGGCTAGCATTAACAACTCAGGCAACAACAGATGTTGGCAAGGATGTGGAGAAAGAGGATCTTTTTTGCATTGTTGGTGGGAATGCAAGCTGGTGCAGCCACTCTGGAAAACAGTATGGAGGTTGCTCAAAAAATTAAAAATAGAATTACCCTACGACCCAGCAATTGCACTTCTGGGTATTTATTGAAGGGATACAGGTATGTTATTTCGAAGGGTCACATGCACCCCTATGTTTATAGCAGCACTATCAACAATAGCCAAAGTATGGAAAGAGCCCAAATTTCCATCGATGGATGAATGGATAAAGAAAATGTGGTATATATATATATATATATACACACACACAATGGAGTATTACTCGGCAATCAAAAAGAATGAAATCTTGCCATTTGCAACTATGTGGATGGAACTAGAGGGTATTATGCCAAGTGAAATTAGTCAGTCAGAGAAAGACAAATATCATATGACTTCACTCATATGGGGGCTTTAAGACACAGAACAGATGAACATAAGGGAAGGGAAGCAAAAATGATATAAAAACAGGGAGGGGGACAAAACATAAGAGACATTTAAATATGGAGAGCAAACAGAGGGTTACTGGAGGGGTTGTGAGAGGGGGGATGGACTAAATGGGTAGGGGTCATTAGGGAATGTGCTCCTGAAATCATTGCTTCACTATATACCGACTAATTTGGATGTAAATTTTAAAAAATAACAAATAAAGTTAAATTATAAAAAAAATAAGCTAAAAAGGAAAGAAAACATAGGTAAGGGATGCCTAGGTGGTTTAGTCAGTTAAGCATCTGACTCTTGAGTTTGGCTCAGGTCATGATGTCGGTTTGTGAGATCTGCTGTCAGCACAAAGCCTGCTTGGGATTCTCTCTCTCTCTCTCTCTCTCTCTCTCTCTCTCTCTCTTTCCCTTCCCAGCTTGCACACATGGTCTCTCTTTCTTCTCTCTCAAAATATATAAATGAACTTAAAGGAAATAGGTAGATTTTTACACTTGGTTATATTTTCTTGATTTTTGCTACTGAATCTGCTCAATGGTCTGTTTTTGGCTTTTTGTGACCGGGGGGGGGGGGGGGAACAAAAACCAAAAACCTCTTTATGAAATAGGTGAGTTTTTTTTTTTTTTTTTTTTTGAGACCAAGGTTCTTGCATATATCTTGATGGTTTGGAGTTGAAGACCAAATACATCCATGAAACTGAAAAAGGACATGGGACCCTGTGTTTAGGAATCTCCTTCCTTTACTGGGCTTTATTTCTGCTGCTGTACTGTAATCCCTTACCTTTATTAAAGTCTTTAGGTAGTACCACCTGAAGAATTCATGCATCCTTTCATTTTTTCTGATCATGTGAAATTCCCATACCAGTGTATTAGTTTTTCTGTTATACAGCCAAACAAAGTGACAGAGAAAGATTGGCTGTTAAAGAATTAATAAAGAGGGGCACTGGGGTGGCTCAGTCAGTTCGGCCTCTGATGCTTGACTTCAGCTCAGGTCATGATCGTAGGATTTGTGAGCTCATGCCCCACACTGGGCTCTGTACTGACAGTGTGGAGCCTCCTTGGGATTCTCTCTCTCTCTGCGTATCCTTCACTGGTGTACTCGCTTGCACTCTCTCTCTCAAAATAAATAAAACTAAAAATAAAAGAATAGGCATCTGGCAACTGCAAAAACAAGGAAAACAAATATCATACGACTAATATCAGGCAGCCCTCAGTTCATGGGTGAAGGCATTAATGGGACATAAAAATGAGTTTATTAATGAAAAGTAGTACCATTCCAATGACAATATGTGAATCTTTTGGAACAAATAACATCATTATGAGAGCATTAATCAAATCTGACAATTAGAAAGGAGATGGCATATGATACTGGACAAGTAACTCTGTCTGTGTCCCTCCTAGCCCTCACACAACTGTGGCACAGTGATTATGTGCTAAGGCTCTGGAACCAGAAAGCCAATGTTCATTCACATACTACCTCTTCCATACTTAGTTATATGATGCTGTTTTAAATCATCTAATCTCTCCAATTTTGTTTTCATGTGGCCAAAATGTGGATGATAACAGTTGTTGAATTACTATGTTGTACACCTAAAATTAATGTAATTATACTTAAATAATAAATAAATAAATAAATAAATAAATAAAATAAACAACAAAAACAAAGTGGGCATAATGACAATATTACCTAGCTTATTGGTTCCTCTTTGGATTTAATGAGATAATACCTATAAAGTGCTAAACATTTAGTAAGAGACAAATAAGTTAGATGTTATTGTTTTAAAAATTGGGGTGTTTGGATGGCTCAGTTGATTCAGCATCCAACTCTTATTTTAAGCTCGGGTCATGATTTCAGTGTCCTTGGGATTGAGCTCCATGTCAGGATCTGCACTAACAGTGCAATGCCTGTTTGGGATTCTCTCTCTGCCTCTTTCTCTGCCTCTTCCCCAACTCATGCTCTTTTTGTCTCTCTCAAAATAAATAAATAAACATTAAAAAAATCATTATAACAACCTTGTTTGTATCCTTTTCCCCAAATCTTTCTGGCTATCTTGGCCATTAGGGTGGAAGAAATGAAGATTTACTTATTTATTTAGTTATTTATTTACTTCTTATACTACATGATTTTTTAAAAATTCTAATTCATAAAAGAGGGTTTCCACAAAAAAGCAAATTTTTTTTGATGCATGATTTTAAAAAACAAAGCAAAAAAAAAACTATGTATCTGAGAACTCTAGTTCCCCAAAATAATCTAGTCTATCCTATTTCCATTGAGACAGATTAACAGTAATGTTTTAGTCAAGATGTCTAAATCCATAGTAACTGGATTCCTTTGTCCTTGTTCACTTTATGCAACCTACTTAACAGATAAAACAGATAAAAATCAATTAAGGGTATGTAAAAATTTGACCATTGGTGTTGGAGTCAAGACTGAATGCCAGAAGCCATAATTTAATAGCTAAATTACTGTGTAATCTTATTTGTACCTATTTTATTGAACAAAATTATTTGAACAAAAACATTCTGCTATGAAATTGATATACCATCTTTAAGTGCTTCATTGGGAATAGCATTTAAAAGACTAATGGCAACCATCCTCTTTTACTTTGCACTAATATTTTGAAGTTCCATCTATAAATCATTAATAAATGAATTCATTATCTTTGGAGTACCATATATGTGAATTAAAATACCATAACTCCATTGTGCTACATATAACCTTGTTGACTCTTTCATTTTTATTTTGAGATGTAGTAAGCAAAGTCTTTGGAGGAAAATTTAATTTGAGATAAAGCTTATATTTCCATTGGCAAAAATCCCACACTGGCAATGTCCTAAAGGAAATGGAATCAACTTAAAAGCATAATAATTATTAAGAAAAAAAGGGTCTTAGATTTTTATGAAATTGATTTTCATACTAAAAAATAGTAAGAACTCTTGGGAACTGATACTAGGTAATATTTAGAAATCATCTTACAAACTAGGGTACCATAGTCACATAAATTTAAATATTTGTAAGTTAAAATTTATCCATTGTTCCCTCTTTTCACTCTTAGAAACATATTAGTGAAATAAGAAAATTTAATTTTACAGTATTGCCATTTGCTTAGAATGATTATTTCAAGAGCATGAAAGGGGCCAATTGTCTTCAATAAAGTGAATAGTTTTTGATCAAAATACAATTCAGTAGAAAGAACATTGCAATCAATGTATGCTGGAAATGAAGGAGAAGGAAGCAGATAGTGGGAGGAAGAAAAATAGTAGATTTAAGGAAGCTTCTAGTATACATAGGGAGATTGGGCAGTTAGAATTATCAAGGTCTTGTAACTGTCAAATGAGTGGTAAAAATAAATAAGGTCACATTACATGTGAATTTGAAATTAAACAAAACAAACTATTAATAACACTCATATTTTTCCAAATTTAAAAAACTGTGTCCAAATTTCACAGCTGGCTGTTTGGGTGAACTATAAACTGTGATTTGACTGTGGCAAAATGTTGGTATCACTTTAGTTTGTAAGTAGAAATGCCCAACATCTTTTGTCAGAGTTGCTTATTATTGTGTATATACACATGTGTGTTTATGTGTATACACATGATTTTGATAACTACTTTGCTATTATTTTAAAATTTCTTCTTTTAATAATTAATTTTTTTTTCTGTAACAAAGTCATCTAAGTATTCATTATGAGATTATGGTCGTAAAAGTGCTGATGCTAATGTTTAAAAAAAAATGCCTGGAAACCAAGACTCTGGAAGAAAAATAAATAATGACTAAAACATTTGAAGGAAGGTAAAACAGTCCCCATCCCCCAAGAATTTCTTCTAAAGATTAGAAATAATGTTGAAAACATAAAAAGCAGGATCAAAGCAAATTTAATGGTTATATGTGTACACATTAGAAGCAAGAATTACTAGCGCAGCCATTCTGGAGAACAGTATGGAGATTCTTCAAAAAAACTAAAAATAGAACTACTATATGATCCAGCAATTGGAAACCTAAATACTAGGTATTTACCCAAAGGATAAAAAAATACATATTTGAAGGGGTACATACACCCCAATGTTTATAGCAGCATTGTCAATAATAGCCAAGCTATGGAGAGAGCCCAAATATTCATTCATCAATTGATGAATGGATAAAGAAGATGTGGTATGTGTATACAATGCAATATAACTCAGCCATCAAAAAGAATGAAATCTTGCAACTACATGGATGGAGCTAAAGTGTGTTATGCTAAGTGAAATAAGTTGTAGAAAGACAAACACCACAAAATTTCACTCATATGTGGAATTTAATAAACAAAACAGATGAACATATGGGAGGGGGAGAAAAGAGAGGGAAACAAACCATGGAAGAGTTTACAAAATTTTTTTTAATGTTTATTCATTTTTGAGAGACAGAGAGAGACAGAGTGCAAGTGGAGGAAGGCCGAGGAAGGCTCCAGGCTCTGAGCTGTCAGGACAGAGCCCGATACAGGGCTCAAACCCATGAACCATGAGATCATGACCTGAGCCAAAGTCAGATGCTCACCTGACTGAGCCACCCAGGCACTCCATGAGAAACTCTTAAAAATAGAGAACAAATAGGGTTGATGGAGCGAGGTGGGTGTGGGATGGGCTAGAAGGATGATGGGCATTAAGGAGGGCACTTGTTGTGGTGAGAACAGCGTGTTGTATGTAAGTGATGAATCACTGAATTCTACTCCTGAAACCAATGTTGCAGTGTATGTTAACTATCTAGGATTTAAACAAAATTTGAAGAAACAAAAAGGAAAAAATGAAAAATAAAAAATAGTAAGCATCTCCTTTCATATTCTTTTATGAGAATATTCACATGAAAATGTATCAGTTTTGAATTATGTAAAGTCATTGATATGTCTTCCTCACATAAAACATGATTGATGGTACTCAAGATTCATAGGAAGGATGATATGTCTAGAAAGGCAAATCTGTGGAGATGGAAAGTAGATTAGTAGTTCCTAGAGCTGGGGTTGCAATAGGGATTAACTATAAAAGAGCATGAGGGATCTTAGTGGATTGATGAAATGTCTAAAATGAATCTTATGGGATAAAATGAAGAGCTGTTTCTGCAAGCTCCAGGAATATGTCTGTTCCTTGCTTTTTCAAGTGTCTATAATTTTCTGGCATTCCTTGGCTCCTGGCTACATCACTCCATTCTCTGATTCCACTGCCACATCACCAACTCTCTCACTAACTCTTCTGCATCCCTCTTATAAAGGTCCTTGTCGTTACAGATAGTGCCTACCAGGTAATCCAGGATAATCTCCCTAAATCAAGAACTTTAACTTAATCACATCTGCCAAGACCCTTTTTCCTTATATGGTAACACATTTGTGGGTTCTGTGGATTAAGACATGGGTATATTTGGGAGCCCTTCTTGAGCCTACAACAGTTGGGTAGAGAGGAAGGCAGGGACTTTGATTCACCATCTTTGTTGTCTCCACATTTAGCACTATAATTTAGCACTATAATTGCCCCTGGCAAATACACATGTGCCAAGTTGAGGAGTGGACATGAGGGAAGGCAAGGCACAAAGGTTGGAAAGAGCAATATGTGTCCTGGGAACTCTGAGTAGACTGTTCAATGTGGACTTAAGGATTATAGTAGTAAGGATGGCAGGAAATGGAGTGGACAATCCGGTTGGGGCCACAGTAGTGAGGGCCCTGAATATCAGGATGTGTTTTTTAGATTTAAACTAATGAGCAACTAATAAACTCTTTTGATTATGGGCAAGAAATTATTATAGGAAACATTGATAAAAGGTTAATTTGGTGAATACTGACAAAATTAGAGAGGAAACACTGGAGGTGTATGCATGTTTGGAGGCTACTTCAGCATTCTGGCCATGGAATAATGAGACCTGGACTTTAGCTGTGACGGTCATAAGAATGACAAGGCATGGGGTGCCTGGGTGGCTCAGTCAGTTGAGCATCCAGCTCTTGATTTCAGCTCACATCATGGTCCCTTGGTGGTGGAATCAAGCCCCCATGTGGGGCTCTGCAGTGAGCATGGACCCTGCTTGGGATTTTCTCTCTGTTCCTCTGCACCTCTCTCCCACTCTGTCTCTCTCAAATAAATAAATAAACAAACAAACAAACAAATAAATAAATAAAGTAAATAAATAAAAACAAGTCAGAAGCTGAAGCAATATGAATAATGAATGGTCTGCACTCAATAGCTGAATCACTACAAGGGAATATGTCTGTTAAGATTGATCATATTTGTGCTACAAGGAATAGAAATTCAGTGTAATTAAATAAAAGCTATGTATTTTCTCCTATAATGTGGAGACTGAAGGTAGGTAGCTATGAATTTACACAAAGTAATTTTTCCTATGATCTTATGCAAAATCCAGATGGGAGTATTGGACTACAGAGTGTCAGACCAACCTTTTAAAATACAGAAGTAGGACACATAAATACAAAACAAACTATGTTTCCTTTCTGAAAAGGAAGAGGTTGGCAGAATGTCTTCTTTAGGAACTTTCAAGCGTTTCTCAACAATAAGTAATACTTCACTAGTATTGTACCGTAAAGTCAGAACTTACATAAACCTCACAGCCTTGGACAACTTCAAATCCTTTGTTGTCTATGGGTTGTATTAGAGTTGGAAGGTGTGAGGAATAGGAAATGCATTTTGTAGTGCCCTGTTAGCATAATGATTTTTGAAAATGACTGTATCTCTTTTCTCTGTAATATCTTAAGAAGAAAGAAAGAAGAGAGCCTATTAGGTCATCTTTGGTGGTCACAAATGGGCAGGAAGCAGAGTGAAAAGCCTTTCTATACAATTGTTCTTCCTTTATAATTATACACAGTTGTCTGCAAACCTTTTTTTTTTAAGTTCTTTTATAGTAGGAATGACATTGTAATATGGTGAACTCATAAATTCATAGATAAGAAAAGCTTGATGATAAGCATCAAAAAATACAGGGACAAAAACTAATAATCCTGAAATTAACCAAGTCACTTACAGTTTGAAAAAATAAACTAAATTACATTCATGGTATTCTAGGATTATCAATAAGGTTATACTAAACATTAATTTCACTCTTCACTATAGCTTTAAAAAGGAAATTTTCCAAAGCACAAACTTTGTGTGTGGCATTCACCCGTGTCTGAATTTTTCAATCAATCCCTCCCATCACTGGGAGTGTTTTATAATTTTATGAAGGAAGAAGACATGAAAATTTCAGCCACTGTCATATTTTAAGAAAATTTTTAAAAATGTTGGTGGCTTGGGGTGCCTGGTTGGCTCAGTCAGTTAAGTGTCTGACTACTGACTTCTGCTCAGGTCACGATCTCACGGTTCATGAGGTTGAGCCCTATGTTGGGCTCCAAGCTGACAGCGCGGAGCTTGCTTGGGATTCTCTCTCCCTTTCCTGCCCCTCCCCTGCTCATGCTGTCTCTCACAAAATAAATAAATACACTTTAAAAAAAAAAGTTGGTGACGTAACTAACAATGTGATAACAAATTAAAATATCCACAGTCACATGGGGACTCTACCTCACCAGTTTTCCAATATTCTCCCCAACACCCCTAGTGCTCATTCTCCTTGCATGGAGAAGCAAGGTTTTGTTTTGTGTGTTTTTTGTTTTGTTTTGTTTTATCTTACAACCATCAGACCACATTTTCAAAAGATACCATCTTATAGGTTCTCTCTTACTCTTTCTTCTGCTTCATGCAGGTGGGGGTTAGGTGAGTTGAGTTTTTCTCTGCAGTCTTCAACCTCTCTTCCCAGGTCTTGTGGGCTCAGGTAATATCCTACAAACTAGCTCTCTCTACACATGTATCTGAGAGAATTCTGGGTTTAGATTCAGATCTCTCCATCAGTAGTCTTCAGATGCTGTTTTGGAGAGTACTTTAAAAATTTCAATCTCACTTTTGCCCCTTGAGTAGGAACCTTGCAGGCATAGGACACAGGTGGTGGTTAGCAAAGTACTGTTGCCTCCTTAGCTGTAATATCACTGAATACCTTCACATTTAATTATCCTCCATGTAAATTATAACCAGTTGGAGAGCCATGTGGCTATATTGAGTACAGATAAACATACACATAACTTCTGGCCAGCAATTTCACTCTATATATAGAAGCTTTCACACATAAGGAAAAACCATACAATAAAGTTTGCTGCAGCTTTGTAATAGCACATACAAAAAAGGAAATAACCTAAATGTCTATCAATAAGAGAATGGATACGCTGTGCCATATTCATAGAATAAAATATTATTCAGCAGTAAAAAGTGAATGAGCTAGTGGTCCAACAACTCTAATTTATAAAAATGCTATGTATTTCATGAAAATAATACTATATATTCCAATGGAAGCATACATATAAATTGAAATTGAACTTGAAAATTGAATAAATTTAAATTTAAATTGAATAAATTGAATTGAAAATGGGAAACACCAAATTCAGGAGGATGATTGATTCTGAGTACCAAGAAATAAAATTGTGGAGAGGTACAAAAGGCTTTAATTGTAATATTTTAATTTTTTAGTCCATGTGTGAGATACATATATGCTCATCACATTGTTCTATATACATTTTCATATGTTTAAAATATTTTGTTCCTAAGAGGTTCCCATATCACATATCAACCATTTACAAAAAGAGAGATATGTTTTAATCAAGGTACAAGGAATAAGTGCTTTCTCCTGAGAAAGAAACTCTTTTGTTTTCTTTTCATTAACCAGGTAAATCACTCACGAATACTTTCCTTTTCCTTGCCTAGAAACTGAGAACCAAATTTGAGCTTCAACGTTAGTAACCAAGTAAGACCCTGTATATCATTTTTTTTTCCTCTCTGAACTTGATTTTCTTTCAAAATGTGCATTTTCCCTGGTCCTGCATTTGTTTATTCTATTTTATGGTGTTATAAGCCTCTTCCCATTTTTTTGAGGAAGAATAAGAGTTATAAATAAAAGTATAAAAATTATTTTTTATATTATGGTTTTCTTCTTGCTCACATAAACATATATATTTGCACAGAGAAGGGCTGTGTGTCTGCCTTGTCTACCTTTGTACACCTTTGGGTCTAGCATGGGCATAGCATGTCTGGTACGTAGTGGGCATTTTATCACTAGCTGATTAAATGAGTTAATAAATCCACAAATTCATCCTTAAACAGATCTTGATTTTTTATATTTCAGAAGTGTCTGATTTGTCTTATTATAAGTTTAACTTTAGTAAACATCTTGGTGAATTTAGTTTTGGATTATTTCCTAAGGTTATTTTTCCAGGAGTAAAATTATATGGGTCAAAAGATATGAACACTTAATGGCTATTGCAGTGTTTTTCCAAATTGCTCTCCAAAAAAGCTTTTACCAGTTTCTACAGCAACAGGCAATGTATGAGGGTATCGCTTCCCCATAACATTATCTGTGCTTATGCAGAGTTATGTTTTATTTCATTTTGCAATTTAATAGATGCAAAATTACAGCTTGATGTAGAACCAATAATTTTTTTAATGTTAATTTATCTACCATTTGTATCATCTATTTTACATCACTACTATTTTTATGGTGAATATTTACCCAGACCTCATCATATATTTCGATGTTTAATATAACCCAGAAAAGAAAAAGAACCCATGAAAATTATTGAGGCCTCTTAATTCCCAATAACTGCCTTTATGACCATGAATAATAAATCTCTGGGCTTTGAATTCCTCATCTATCAATTGGAGATAAGAATATGTGCCTTGGATGCCTATTATATTACAAGTTATATATATATATATATATATATATATATATATATATATATATATATATAATACTTACCACCACATGGCAAGTGTTCAGTAAATAACTATTGCTATTTTAATTATAACCTGTAAAATTAGGTTAATAACCTAGATGATCATTGAGTTTATTTCCTGGTCTGTGTGCATAAGGAACTTATATATATTAATTATAGATTCCTTTTATGACCCATCTTGAACTACCTAAGCAGAAAGTAAAATTTACCAATAGAAAGATAAAGTAATCAGGAATAGGAGAGAGCAGGGATTCATCAGGGCCTCTAAATACAGGAGTCCCCAACCCTAATGTTGTTAGAACATTTTCTCATCAACTCCTATCTGTGGTTCTCTTTGCACTTGAATGTTATTCTCTTCACAGGTGGACTTTCTCTAGCAAATGCTGAACACCCTCAAGTTTTATATTTTACAACTTCAGTTTCTGAGGAGAGATTGTCTGGACAGTCTCTCAGGTTCCAAGTCCAACTCTTTCGGGGAAGGGGCTTTTTGGTCCAGCTCAGCTCAGATACCCTGAAGTGTGGTCCGGTGCTCTTAACCAGCGTTCTAATCAGTGCTGACTGAGGTAGGGATATGTTTGGGTCATGTGAAAATATGGCAACTTCTGCTGAAACTGTCAGAGAAAAGGGGGAGTGGTATTTCCTGATGAAATGAGGGATGAACAAAACATCCAGTGTTCACCATAAATTTGTCAAGGTCATGTCAAGGTCATGAATCCCTTGATAGGGAGTAATTGATCCTTAGGGGATGGGCATAATCCCTTTGTAGCAGATCTGGAATAAACACAATTCAAACAAAGTATAAGTTTCTAAGTGAAAGACAAGTAGTAGCAAGGTGAAGACGCACTGGTAAAGAGGGTGTCTTGTTATGTATGTATATGTGTCTGAAAGCCTTGCAAGCTACTCTCCCTCGAGATGCTCAGTGAAAAACTATTGATTGTGGAAAAACATTTAATAAATTGCCAAACACATTACTTCGCCCATAATAAGTTCTGTTTGTTGAATTAATGAGGAACTACAAACCTGGGTTTCATTGTGGGTGTAATTCTAAAAATGTGAAATAGTAGCCTGATGGTAACTAGAGAAGAGAATCCAAGAAATTAACACCACAGTAACCAGTAGGATCCATGCAAACAGTCATTGGCCATAAAAAATAACTCTGCTTGGGGCACCTGGGTGGCTCAGTTGGTTAAATGTCTGGCTCTTGATTTTGGCTCAGGTCACCATCTCATGGTTGGTGGGATCGAGCCCCATTTTGGGCTCTTCTCTCTCTCTCTCTCTCTCTCTCTGTTCCTCCCCTACTGGTGCTTGTGCACTCACTCTCTTACAAAATAGATACTAAAAATACTAATAATAACTCTGGTTAAGAGCACTAGACCACATTGAGGTAGTGTATCCAGAGTGGCAGTGGAATCTGGTACAAAACAAGCCAGGAAGGACAGAAAGACAAATTCTCTGAAGTCATATCATTATGTTGTCTTCAGGGACCTGAGGTTCCTGGACCCTGTAACCAGGAGAAACTAACTAGTAATAAGGATTCAGGCAACTATTTGCTTTCATAACTATTAGATATTTCTTTTATCCCAGTGAAGAAATATCAATAACTCTCCCCAAATATATATTTGAGCATTTAATTAATTCCAACTTCCCTAGACTCTTTTCCCAATCTAGACTACATAGACTACAATTTGAACTACCATAGTGCACCACTCAATGACTGTTTTAGTTCCTTTGGTCCTTCTGCCTCTTTGTCCTTATACATGGCTATCCCTGCATAATCCAAGGTATATCTCTTTTATGCTCCAGGAAAACATCAGAAAATAAAATTGGGTGCACCAAATGTTAAGAGTTTTCAAATCCATCTGGGCCAGTTTGTCTATTGTACAGCTCCCTTGTCCTCAGTTTTCTTTCCCATTTTCCTTTTTGGTGCTCTTCTAAACTTTAGCCATTCTCCTCAAGCATTTTTCCCATAGCCCAGCCCCCCTGTCTCAACATGTGTCTTACAAAAGTAGTTTCTCCAGGAAAATGGAAGCCTTCTACTGTGAAATATATAAATATCCTGCTTTCCCCATCTTAAACTTATTTCCAGCAGTTTTCAACACTGAGTTCACATTAAAATTACCTGGAGAATTTTTTTTTTTTTCAAGTCTGTATCTTTCCCTACAAGATTCTGATTTTATGGCCTGGGACAGACTTTGGGATTTTTAAAAAGCTCCCCAGATGATTCTGTGCTTTACCAAAGTTGAGAACCACTGACCTAAATTCATTCTTCTATCATCTTCTCCAGTCTCTGCAATATGTGTCTTACAAGGTCAAAGCTAATTCTTTAAACAGGGTTTTTCGGTAGAGAGGAAAAGGGAAGATGGCGGCATAGGAGGACGCTGGGCTCACCGCACGTCCTGCTGATCACTTAGATTCCACCTACACCTGCCTAAATAACCCAGAAAACCACCAGAGGATTAGCAGAACGGAGTCTCCGGAGTCAAGCGCAGACGAGAGGCCCACGGAAGAGGGTAGGAAGGGCAGTGAGGCGGTGCGCCCTCCACGGACTGGAGGGAGGGAGTTGGGGTGGAGGGGCAGCTTGCCGGCCAAGCAGAGCCCCCGAGTCTGGCTGGCAAAAGCGGAGGGGCCAGCCGGAGTGTGTTCTGACAGCAAGCGCGACTTAGCGTCTGGGATGTCAGAAGTTAACAGCTCTGCTCAGAAAGTGGGAAGGCTGGAGGACAAAGGGAGGGAGAGCTGCTGAGCCCCCAGACAACAGAGCTCAGTTTGGTGGGGAACAAAGGGGCTCCCCAGCACCATCTCCCTCGCCCATCCTCCAGCCAAAATCACAAAGGGAACCAGTTCCTGCCAGGGAACTTGCTCCCTCCTCCGTGCAAACACCCAACTCTGTGCTTCTGCAGAGCCAAACCTCGGGCAGCGGATCTGAATCCCTCCCGCTGCCACAGGGCCTCTCCTGAAGTGGATCACCTAAGGAGAAGCGAGCTAAGCCTGCCCTTCCTGACCCCGTGCACCTTGCCTACCCACCCCAGCTAATACGCCAGATCTCCAGCACCACAAGCCTGGCAGTGTGCAAGTAGTCCAGATAGGCCACGCCACCCCACAGTGAATCCTGCCCCTAGGAGAGGGGAAGAGAAGGCACACACCAGTCTGATTGTGGCCCCAGCGGTGGGCTGGGGGCAGACATCAGGTCTGACTGCGGTCCCGCCCACCAACTCCACTTATACACCACAGCACAGGGGAAGTGCCCTGCAGGTCCTCACCACTCCAGGGACTATCCAAAATGACCAAACGGAAGAATTCCCCTCAGAAGAATCTCAAGGAAAGAACAACAGCTAATGAACTGATCAAAAAGGATTTAAATGATGTAACAGAAAGTGAATTTAGAATAATAGTCATAAAATTAATCGCTGGGCTTGAAAACAGTATAGAGGACAGCAGAGAATCTCTTGCTACAGAGATCAAGGGACTCAGGCACAGCCAGGAGGAGCTGAAAAACGCTTTAAACGAAATGCAAAACAAAATGGAAACCACGACGGCTTGGATTGAAGAGGCAGAGGAGAGAATAGGTGAACTAGAAGATAAAGTTATGGAAAGAGAGGAAGCTGAGAAAAAGAGAGATAAAAAATCCAGAGTATGAGGGGAAAATTAGAGAACTAAGTGATACACTAAAAAGAAATAATATACGCATAATTGGTATCCCAGAGGAGGAAGAGAGAGGGAAAGGTGCTGAAGGGGTACTTGAAGAAATAATAGCTGAGAACTTCCCTGAACTGGGGAAGGAAAAAGGCATTGAAATCCAAGAGGCACAGAGACCTCCCTTCAGACGTAACTTGAATCGATCCTCTGCACGACATATCATAGTGAAACTGGCAAAATACAAGGACAAAGAGAAAATTCTGAAAGCAGCAAGGGATAAACATGCCCTCACATATAAAGGGAGACCTATAAGACTCGTGACTGATCTCTCTTCTGAAACTTGGCAGGCCAGAAAGGATTGGCAAGAGATCTTCAATGTGATGAACAGAAAAAATATGCAGCCGAGAATCCTTTATCCAGCAGGTCTGTCATTTAGAATAGAAGGAGAGATAAAGGTCTTCCCAAACAAACAAAAACTAAGGAATTTGTCACCACTAAACCAGCCCTACAAGAAATCCTAAGGGGGATCCTGTGAGACAAAGTACCAGAGACATCTCTACAAACATAAAACATACAGACATTACAATGACTCTAAACCCATATCTTTCTATAATAACACTGAATGTAAATGGACTAAATGCACCAACCAAAAGACATAGGGTATCAGAATGGATAAAAAAACAAGACCCATCTATTTGCTGTCTACAAGAGACTCATTTTAGATCTGAGGACACCTTTAGATTGAGAGTGAGGGGATGGAGAACTACTTATCATGCTACTGGAAGCCAAAAGAAAGCTGGAGTAGCCATACTTATATCAGACAAACTAGATTTTAAATTAAAGGCTGTAACAAGAGATGAAGAAAGGCATTATATAATAATTACAGGGTCTATCCATCAGGAAGAGCTAACAATTATAAATGTCTATGCGCCAAATATGGGAGCCCCCAAATATATAAAACAATTACTCACAAACTTAAGCAACGTTATTGATAAGAATGTGGTAATTGCAGGGGACTTTAACACTCCACTTACAGAAATGGATAGATCATCTAGACACACGGTCAATAAAGAAACAAGGGACCTGAATGACACATTGGATCAGATGGACTTGACAGATGTATTTAGAACCCCTCATCCCAAAGCAACAGAATATACTTTCTTCTCGAGTGCACATGGAACATTCTCCAAGATAGATCACATACTGGGTCACAAAACAGCCCTTCATAAGTATACAAGAATTGAAATCATACCATGTACACTTTCAGACCACAATGCTATGAAGCTTGAAATCAACCACAGGAAAAAGTCTGGAAAACCTCCAAAAGCATGGAGGTTAAAGAACACCCTACTAACGAATGAGTGGGTCAACCAGGCAATTAGAGAAGAAATTAACAAATATATGGAAACAAACGAAAATGAAAATACAACAATCCAAACGCTTTGGGATGCAGCGAAGGCAGTCCTGAGAGGAAAATACATTGCAATCCAGGCCTATCTCAAGAAACAAGAAAAATCCCAAATACAAAATCTAACAGCACACCTAAAGGAAATAGAAGCAGAACAGCAAAGGCAGCCTAAACCCAGCAGAAGAAGAGAAATAAAGATCAGAGCAGAAATAAACAATGTCAAATCTAAAAAAAACGGTAGAACAGATCAACGAAACCAAGAGTTGGTTTTTTGAAAAAATAAACAAAATTGACAAACCTCTAGCCAGGCTTCTCAAAAAGAAAAGGGAGATGACCCAAATAGATAAAATCATGAATGAAAATGGAATGATTACAACCAATCCCTCAGAGATACAAACAACTATCAGGGAATACTATGAAAAATTATATGCCAACAAATTGGACAACCTGGAAGAAATGGACAAATTCCTAAACACCCACACTCTTCCAAAACTCAATCAGGAGGAAATAGAAAGCTTGAACAGACCCATAACCAGCGAAGAGATTGAATCGGTTATCAAAAATCTCCCAACAAATAAGAGTCCAGGACCAGATGGCTTCCCAGGGGAGTTCTACCAGACGTTTAAAGCAGAGATAATACCTATCCTTCTCAAGCTATTCCAAGAAATAGAAAGGGAAGGAAAACTTCCAGACTCATTCTATGAAGCCAGTGTTACTTTGATTCCCAAACCAGGCAGAGACCCAGTAAAAAAAGAGAACTACAGGCCAATATCCCCTGATGAATATGGATGCAAAAATTCTCAATAAGATACTAGCAAATCGAATTCAACAGCATATAAAAAGAATTATTCACCATGATCAAGTGGGATTCATTCGTGGGATGCAGGCTGGTTCAACATTCGCAAATCAATCAACGTGATACATCACATTAATAAAAAAAAAAAAGAGAAGAACCATATGATCCTGTCAATCGATGCAGAAAAGGCCTTTGACAAAATCCAGCACCCTTTCTTAATAAACACCCTTGAGAAAGTCGGGATAGAAGGAACATACTTAAACATCATCAAAGCCATTTATGAAAAGCCCACAGCTAATATCATCCTCAATGGGGAAAAACTGAGAGCTTTTTCCCTGAGATCAGGAACATGACAGGGATACCCAGTCTCACCGCTGTTGTTTAACATAGTGTTGGAAGTGCTAGCATCAGCAATCAGACAACAAAAGGAAATCAAAGGCATCCAAATTGGCAAAGATGAAGTCAAGCTTTCGCTTTTTGCAGATGACATGATATTATACATGGAAAATCCGATAGACTCCACCAAAAGTCTGCTAGAACTGATACATGAATTCAGCAAAGTTGCAGGATACAAAATCAATGTACAGAAATCAGTTGCATTCTTATACACTAACAATGAAGCAACAGAAAGACAAATAAAGAAACTGATCCCGTTCACAATTGCACCAAGAAGCATAAAATACTGAGGAATAAATCTAACCAAAGATGTAAAAGATCTGTATGCTGAAAACTATAGAAAGCTTATGAAGGAAATTGAAGAAAATATAAAGAAATGGAAAGACATTCCGTGCTCATGGATTGGAAGAATAAATATTGTCAAAATGTCCATACTACCCAAAGCTATCTACACATTCAATGCAATCCCAATCAAAATTGCACCAGCATTCTTCTCGAAACTAGAACAAGCCATCCTAAAATTCATATGGAACCACAAAAGGCCCCGAATAGCCAAAGTAATTTTGAAGAAGACCAAAGCAGGAGGCATCACAATCCCAGACTTTAGCCTCTACTACAAAGCTGTCATCATCAAGACAGCATGGTATTGGCACAAAAACAGACACATAGACCAATGGAATAGAATAGAAACCCCAGAACTAGACCCACAAACGTATGGCCAACTCATCTTTGACAAAGCAGGAAAGAACATCCAATGGAAAAAAGACAGTCTCTTTAACAACTGGTGGTGGGAGAACTGGACAGCAACACGCAGAAGGTTGCAACTAGACCACTTTCTCACACCATTCACAAAAATAAAGTCAAAATGGATAAAGGACCTGAATGTGAGACAGGAAACCATCAAAACCCTAGAGGAGAAAGCAGGAAAAGACCTCTCTGACCTCAGCCGTAGCAATCTCTTACTCCACACATCCCCAAAAGCAAGGGAATTAAAAGCAAAAATGGATTACTGGGACCTTATGAAGATAAAAAGCTTCTGCACAGCAAAGGAAACAACCAACAAAACTAAAAGGCAACCAACGGAATGGGAAAAGATATTTCCACATGACATATCTGACAAAGGGCTAGTATCCAAAATCTATAAAGAGCTCACCAAACTCCACACCCAAAAAACAAATAACCCAGTGAAGAAATGGGCAGAAAACATGAATAGACACTTCTCTAAAGAAGGCATCCGGATGGCCAACAGGCACGTGAAAAGATGTTCAACGTCGCTCCTTATCAGGGAAATACAAATCAAAACCACACTCAGATATCACCTCATGCCAGTCAGAGTGGCCAAAATGAACAAATCAGGAGACTATAGATGCTGGCTAGGATGTGGAGAAACGGGAACCCTCTTGCACTGTTGGTGGGAATGCAAATTGGTGCAGCCACTCTGGAAAGCAGTGTGGAGGTTCCTCAGAAAATTAAAAATAGACCTACCCTATGACCCAGCAATAGCACTGCTAGGAATTTACCCAAGGGATACAGGAGGGTATCCTGTATGCATAGGGGCACTTGTACCCCAATGTTTATAGCAGCACTCTCAACAATAGCCAAATGATGGAAAGAGCCTAAATGTCCATCAACTAATGAATGGATAAAGAAATTGTGGTTTATATACACAATGGAATACTACGTGGCAATGAGAAAGAATGAAATATGGCCTTTTGTAGCAACGTGGATGGAACTGGAGAGTGTGATGCTAAGTGAAACAAGCCATACAGAGAAAGACAAATACCATATGGTTTCACTCTTATGTGGATCCTGAGAAACTTAACAGAAACCCATGGGGGAGGGGAAGGAAAAAAAAAAAGAGGTTAGAGTGGGAGAGAGCCAATGCATAAGAGACTGTTAAAAACTGAGAACAAACTGAGGGTTGATGGGGGGGTGCAAGGGAGGGGAGGTGATGGCTATTGAGGAGGGCACCTTTTGGAATGAGCACTGGGTGTTGTATAGAAACCAATTTGACAATAAACTTCATATATTGAAAAAAAAAAACAGGGTTTTTCTTCTATCCCATCAAACTTACTGGTTCCTTTTTTTTTTTTTTTTTTTGTTCCTTGGTGGATAAGGAATTCTGGCAGGGATACTAGACCTACCGGCTTGAACCTAAGTTTTGTCCTGGGAACCACTGAGATGAATTGTTCCTCCCAATTAACTGGAAGAAAATATACCCTGACTGGTAAGGGCACACTGTGCCTGAACAGCAGTTGAAGCACCCAAACAGTATCTGAGATTCTAGATATCTCATCGAGTTACGAGCACTGGTCTGGAGTCCATTGGATCAGTTCAGTTCCTACTCTGCCACCCATCAGTTATGTGACTTTGGAAAATTCTTAGACATTTGACCTACGTAAAATGTACCTACTTTATTGGTGCTGTGCATATAATTGAGATAATGAATATAATGTTCTTTACCCAAAGCTTGTAGGATTTGGTCAATAAATGGTGACTCTAGACAGATTTGTTTAAGCTAAGTCTCTTTTTTATTTCTTTACTCCATGGGTGATTTCATTTGTTTCTGTGGTTTCTCAAATATAAATCTCCATTCCTCAACTAAATCATGAGCTTTAAATCCATCTCTGCCTAGGTAATTCAATCTAGATTTCTAATCTCTTATCTAGGGCATGTTACCAATCAAAAAGTCACTCATTCACTAATTCATCCAACAATTTCCATTGATAGCCTACTATATACCAGAAATGTTCTAAGTACTGGGGATGCAGAAATGAACAAAACAAAGTCTTTGTCTTCAAGTGTGTATATTTTACTGTTTCCAATTTGATAGCCATTGCATTATACAAGCCCATGGTACTAGTTTCCAAGCCCTGACTCCTAATAGCTTCCTTGCCCCTCTTACTGTTTTCCTTCAACTTGTTCTTCCCAGAGGACTGGAGTAATTATTCTAAACTCTAAATTTTTACAAGCCAATATTCTGATTAAATTCCTTCAAAAATCCCCAATAACTTGCTGGATTAAGTTTAAATCTAGAAAACTCTTGATTCCTTTTCTATCTGTTTCTTTAGCCTCATTTCTTCCTAGGCTCCACCACAAACTTGACACACCAACAGCAGCACTAAAGTTTTGGAGTTCCATAAATATTTCATGTTTCTTTGAATGTCTACACAGACTTCCCTCCCTTTGTGCCTGACAAAATCCCATTAGTTCATTGAATATCCTGCTTTCTCTGATTCCTCACCTTTCTCTGATAGAATTAATCATGAATTCCTTCGTATATTGTTGGGTCTTATAAAACTCTCCTATTTTTTATTTCCTATGACACTATATTTATTTATTTACTTGTCTGTCTGGTACTAAGCCAGAAAGTCTTTAAGGCATGAAAAGTGTTTTACTCTTCACCTTGCACAATGTCTATGCATAATAAGTGCACCAATACTGATTGAAATTTATAAATATTTAATTATAATATATAAATAACAGAAGGTTCAAATAAGGTTAATTCTGTCTCCATTTTGGCTGAGGCTCTAAGACAATAGTTAATAAGGACTCCCATATGCATATTCCTGGACCAACAGTGCTGGAACTTGAAAAGAGGTAGCTGAAAGTTAGTTTTGTAACCCCAAGGAACTTATCCCCTTGAGGGTATATGCAAGTTTAACATAAAGGGACCAAGAAATGGGAAATTAAAGATATCTTCAGAGGGAGATGTAGTGTGTTCCCATGAAGGAGAGGAAGATAAACTTCTCTTATCACAAAAGTTTAGAGGATTTCAAGGAGAAGTCCTGAAAAGCTTGACTTGTGATCCATGGAGACTGTAGACTAATACAAAACCTTTGTCAGGAAAAGACTCAAGACTACAAAGTGAAGTTGGCTAGCAAGGAGAGAATATTGTCTTGATAATGGCCTAAAATCCTAAAGTTTGTCAGAGTGAAAGATGCATGGGAAATGAGTCTCTTGATATAGAGAGCAGGCCTGGAGCCATCTAAAAAAAGAATTTGGACATAAAAAGCACTTCAAGGAAAAAGGAAAAATGAAACTCTAACTTCTGCATGTTCTGGTCCAAAAAAAAAAACAAAAAACAAGACTTTGATGGTTTATTTTATGTGTCGCTTGAGTTAGTAAACTTGAGTGAGTTCAGATATTTGTTTAAACATTATTTCTTATGTATCTGTGAGGGTGTTTGTGGAAGAGATTAATATCTGTATTGGTAGACTGAGAAAAACAGATTGCCCTTTCCAATGTGGTGGTGGGGGGTGGGGCAGGGGGCATGATCTAACCTGTTGAATATCTGAGTAGTACCAAAAGGTGGAGGAAGAAAAAAATTTCTGTCTCTGCTTAAAAGCTTCTGCTTTGGGACTGGGATTTATACTATCAGCATTCCCAGTTCTCATCTTTGGACTCAGGTTAGAAGTACCCCACTAACTTTCCTTGGGCCTCCAGGTTCCAAATGGCAGATTGTGAGACTCAAAAATTTCATGAGCCAATTGTTTATGGTAAATATCTTTATTATATATGGTATAATATATATAATAGCAGATATAGTATATAACTATAACTATAAAACTATAGCTGTAACTATGTATATCCTACCCTATATCCAGGGTTTCTCTGGAAAACCCTGACTAATATAGAGTTGTAAGTAGCCAGTTAAAGGGCAGTGTTGCCTCTTATGAAATATGAGATAACTCCAGAAATGGAGGATTTTATGAAGAATGTGTATATTATCTCTAATTTCTTAGATTTCTAATTTCTAAAATTAGATTTCTAATTTCTAATCATTTAAAATTTTATTTAATTTAATTATTTAAAATTATTAAAAATTTCTAATTTCTAAAATTTCTAAATTTTAAATTTCTAATTTCTAATGTCTTGAAGCATTCAGAAAGCTCAGAGAAAGTTATTTAAGCTGTATGCTACAGCCAGAAGAAACCAGTACTTTGTTACATGCCCTTATCATCTTTTCATTTGGGTTCCCACCAAAGCAGACTCTCAGACATGGATTTGAGTGCAAGTAGTTTATTGGGCAGGTGATCCTAAGAAGGCAAGGTAGTGGGCAGTGAGATAAGGAAAGAAAGCCAGTAACATAAGAAATTGAGTAGGTTACTGCTATGGTAACCAAAGCTCAGTCTTCCTACTCTAGTATACAGTAAACGATGTACCTCAGAGTAATCCAACCGAGGTAGACAAATGTCCATCAATTCTTGTCAGTCATTTATTGAGGGCTGCTCCTAGGAGCATTAATTCCCCCCAGAAGTTCTGGCCTGCCCTGGAAGCACAAAGAGTGGGCTCTAGTGGCCAAAGAAAGTCCTCCAGTGTAGTGTTATGGCACTTGTAGGTGAAAGCCATGGGTAACCTAGACTGAATGTGAGGGGTTATGAGCACAGTAGTGATAGCAGTTGTTAGACTTTTATCTGAGTCCTGGAGGTGTCAGAAGCACTTGACCTGGGTAGTGGAGGGAGAAGTAGAAACACCTTCTTGGGAAATAGAAGAATCCCATCATATGAAGGCTTCCTACCTGTAACAACCCCATGCTAAGGGAGAGGAGAGGCTCTACATTTGAATGGAGTTTTTAGTGTTTACTTTTGCCACAACTGTCCCTTTTAATGTCTTAACGGAGTACTTTTGGGACTAAAAGTGACCAGATGATGATTAGTTCTCTGTTAGTCACCAAGAAAGTCATAAGACCTGCCCTAGATTTCATGGAGTAGATGGGGGAAAACTCCTCCAAGAGAAGGGCTGAATGGACAGTGGAAAGTGTAAAATATATTGATTTTCTCATTGCATGAGTCCTATTCAGGTGTTTTAGTTGAAGAATCAAAAATTCAGTTAACCAGATTTTTTATCTGTGGAATAACAAATGACTCATACTAATAAAAAAAGCATTTACTGAGAAATTTCATGTGACTAGCCTTGCACTAAGAACTATGAAGGATATTGTACAAGACCAATCCTAGTCCCTAAGTGGTATTCACTACATTTTCATTGGGAGTCTAGAATTCCGTTGGAAAATTTTTTCAACAATGAACAATTATATGAATTTTTCCATCCAATACTTATATATTATTTTTTTATAACCATTATAACTATTAGTATTCTGCAAATAAGGCATTTTCTCCCTGATGATTCCCCTAAATGTTTATTATATGTATTGACTATTGTTGAATTAAAATCTGAGTGAGAAAGAGGTGTAAGTTGAAATAAAATCACAAATTTATGTATAAGCTTATGCCAAATACTAGGCACATAATTTAACTGATTTGAGTTTATGGGTCACCTATATAATTCTACAACTGAGGATTTAAAAAACAATTGAGATGTTTGTTAGCACCAGAAGTATCAGGAAGTCAACACAAGCAAAAATAATAGAACATTTTAAATATTTTTTCTAAAATTAATATCAATACAACTTTAATCAAAAACTAAAATAAAGTCATTGAAGTTAATATAATGAGGAATGCAGAATGAGACAATATACTATTTTTCCAACTTATTAGACCAACTGGTATAAAAGTGTTTAGTAGAAAAACAATCCTAGTCACATGTATGAGAGGTCCTTGAGAGAAATATGCTAAATAGTATATCTCTTTTCCTTTGCCTGCTTCAGAGTTTGCTTTGATGGATTTAACACTCTCATGGTAATCTATGGTAGGTGAGGAGGGAGGATTAGGGAGGGGGATAAAATCCCCTGTTGATCTGGGCACAGTTAGTATGGACTTGTCAACCATGTGGGAGTGATAAGATACCTTGGTTTGGGGAAGAGGATCCTATAGTGAAAAAGCAGGGATTTGGCACTATGAGTTTCAGTTCCACCTTTGCCCTTGCTCTTTAACTGCTCTTAGACAATCTATTTAACATTTCTGAGTTTCCATTTCCATACTTGAAAATATAGGCATAGTAATAAAATTGAAAGCAATGCCCTAGATTCTGGTTCATGGACTTTGTATGTCTGTCAGACGGGGTTGATAATCAGAGAGTAAATGGATTCCCTGAAAGGAAGAAAAGTAAATCCGCAAGTTGAGAAATGAACGAAAGATCCTGATTATGCATGGTATCTACAGTCTTAGAGATTCTAATTCAGTAGGTTGAAGAGGAAATCCAGGGAATCAGTTACTTTATTGAATGGAGGTTGTACAAAAATCAATCAGATCAACTTTCAAATTATACCCTTGGTGTTATGTAGACTGTCTATAGGGTTAGTAGATCTATGTTATTAACCTGTCTAACTAGATACTTGAGAAGTAATATTTAAATATCACTATCTTAACTAGAAAAATCAGGCCAACCATATCTATTAGCCATATCTGATTTTGTCATGGATACAATCAAATGTACAATTCGGTTCTACGTCACTTTCAAAGAGAAAATAGGTCCAAAGACGTTCAGCAATTTACTCAGAACTAAGAACTGAAACTATTCCCAGATTCTTTTTAATTTGCCTTGCATTCCTCCAAGACAATTAAATAAATGCTTAAGAATAATAGGTTATGGTTAATGTTTTGGGTGGTTCTAAGAAAATCTTTTTAATATAAATAATAAATGCAACCAAAGACAATCTTATTATAAATGCGCTCTGTGTTGGGGATAGTGATTCATAAGCTTGTTTGCTTCATGACTCATAGGTCTTGGAAAAGAACAAGATTCCAAGGAAATGTTTTTTATTCAGAACTGGTCAGTTGTTTTATTCACTTTCATCTCCTATTTTTTTTTTTTTTTGAAAAACACAACAACAACAACAAAACTACAGCCAGATAGAGTGTTTTAAAAAGCATCAATATGTAAGTCTTTATCATCTAAACCAAATACTAACAGAACTTCTTTGCCATGTGAATACATATGAGAATATTGATAATAGCTATTTCTAGAAAGAATAGCTATAGATGAGAGGCCTTTAGAAAAAAAGAATTAGGGGTATATTATGAACACATCATGATTACTCATTATAAGTTTTTCCATTGCTATGAGTCAGTCATGACCCAGGTGTCAGTCAGCACCCACAATGAATTTTGAAGATTAGATTGTCATAACACAAATTTGGAGAAGATAACTTAAAGTATCAGAATTCATTCAAACTGAGAATGCACTAGATGATGGGATGAGTAATAAAATGTACAGGAGAAAATTCTCTTGAGATAATAATACTCCCCAACAGCTTAAAGGGAAAGAAAAACAACTTGCTGTAAAAAATACATTTTCTGTTGGCTTCCCAAGTAGGAAAGAATTTGAAAGGTACCCATTATTTTATACCAATGCAGAATCTCTTATCCTTTTCACATTTCTTTTTCCCTTTTGTCTGCTCCCTATTGTAATCCAGGGTGAAAATGAAAATAGATAACTTATGTAAATCAGGCTGATTACAAGTAACAAAAAAAATCAACAAAAACTTAGCTCAGACTAGGTAAAAAAGGAATTGATTTGTTTGTAACTAACTGAGAAGTTCAAGGGAAATGAGGTATGGTTTGGTTCAAGAACTCAGAGGATGCTAGTATCTTTGTATGTCTATGGCTGTCTGTCATTCAGGTCTACTGTCTCCCATACTGGTCTCATTCTGAGGCAGACTTTCCTGAAAATGAGAAAGATTACTGCACCCAATTTCCAATCTTCCAGTTTAGCAATCTAAAGGAAAATGGGGGGAAATTCTCTTGGATCTTTCACAGTGTATGCAAAGAAGTGCTTGCACTCCCACAGACCAGCGTGGGTTGAATGCTCAACCCTGAGTCAATCACTGAAGCTAAGGGAAGAGATAATGTTAATGTTCAGGTTGGAGGGTCATGTGACTGCCATGATTTGTGAAGAGTTGGGCAAAGAGGTGAGGCCAGCCTCTGTGATCCACATCAACTGAAAGCAGTGGAAGGAGAGGCAAGTTTTCTGTTACTGGAAAAAGACACAGGCAAAAGCAATTGATGTTTACTGCATAGACTGATAGTTACCATTTTTGAATGCAAAATGTTTCCCTGGAGCCCAGAGCAAGTTCTTCTTTTCTCTGACATTGCTCCTGAGGGGCAAAATGGATCCTGGAAGCTCTTTCTCATTCTCTCAGCAGCTTCTGTTCTGCCTCCATTCCAATCAAGTCTTGGGCCTAAATTCCCTCTGATTAGCCTGCCCCTTGCTGGTTTCATCACAGCCCACTCAGTCTACAAAAGATGCATTTTCTCTAACCTGCCTGGGGTGCACTGCTATAAAGCTGGAGAGGAATGAATCTAAGCAGAGAGTAAAGAGAAGAAAATGATTTCTTTCATCCCACATATTGCAGGAATTCATGTTGATTATATTTCCTTTTCTGAGAAAGTCTAATTCCTTCATCAGTTTGGAGCTATTAACACAAGTACTAGAGACAGTAGTGACTAGAGAATTATGTATGGGATGGTAGCGTAATTCATCTTTGTTTATAATCCTGATGCATCAGACTTACCTTTGTCTATTAGATATTGAAATAGTTTTCTTAGATTTAAAAAATAACATTCTTTTTAAGAAATGTCAGAGTCCAAAATCAAATAAGACAGTAAGTAGAAGAACTGATAAAAGTTCTGTTTGTGGTTATACTTTTATAGAATATAGGGAGAGAGAATCTATGGGGAATTGAGATTCTCAGACCTGGAAATGGAAAGCAGCTTGATGAATGTCGACATTTATTTAACATCTAGTTCATGTTTTCTGTTCAAACCAGAATTCAGCTCACTGTTCAGCTAAATGTCTGCTTTGTTTCATCCCTGCTGTTTTAAATGTTTGGGAATTGGATTGAATTCACAATGAAGGTGCTAAGGCATTTTGCTCATCTGGAAACTGAATACAAAACTGCAGAGATGACAATTTTTTATTTCTTTTGGCTGTAGCTCCCAAGATTGTCATGTTCTATGCATACAGATGCCAAGTACCTTTTCCTAAACTAAAGGATGAACTGGGCAGATGGCCAGTGGGTTGAGCTGGAAGATTCTTCCTGATTTGGGCTGAGATGAGGCCCCAATCACTGCTATAATGCTGGAACTTGATTTAAGTGATGACTTATAAAGAAACAGCATTAAACAACTGACTCACCAAGTGAGTCACCCTTGCTGAGCTCTGCACTTTTATTATCCTCAGAAAGCTATCAAGAAATTGTCTCATTGCTTGCCTGATGCAAATGGAAAAGTCTAGCATATTGATTCCATTCCCAGTTTACACTCTGGATGGAAACCAATTTACACCTGGGGAATGTGCCAGGATCCTGCTGGGGTGAAATTGTGAAATAGGCAGGAACTGTCTTCCAGCAGCTCTTCCTAAGCCCCCTACTAGTGTATATTTATCCCTAGCTCTCAGAAAACAAATGGTTTCCCTCTACTCTCTTTTTTGTCTCCTCTTCCCCCTTCCCCTTCTCCTCCCGTTCTATTCCTTTTCTCTTCCCTCTCCCCTGCCTGCCTTTCTCCTCCCATCTCCTCTCCTCCTCGTCCCCCTTCTCTTGTTTTCTCTCTCTCCTTACCCCTTATACACACATACTCTTTCTCCTAATCACTTCCTGGATTCTTATGTCAGAACACTGTCTTTCTCTCATCAGATGCCATCTTCTCCTCTGAAAATTTCCCCTTGCCCTTATTCTCTTCCTCTGTACTAAGCTAATCCTCTAAGTTTATTTCTCTTGGCCCTTGCTAAGTGGTTGAAATTAATTTGATGAAGATGAACTTGCATATTGGACTAGGTAGTTGATAAGAAGTTCTTACATAATATCAGAAAAACATAATCTGTGGAAGATGCAAAACTTTTCATTAGGCCAATATATGCACACTTGGCACCTGAATAACTATTTGGAAAGGCATCAGGGTTTGGTAAAGAGTATAGACCAGGAATTAGGCAGATTGTGTTCTCCACCTGGGTAATTTGAGTAACTGTTTTAACTTTTTTAAGATTAGATATTCTTACCTATAAAAGAAGAAGAAGAAGAAGAAGAAGAAGAAGCAGCAATGGCTTCTTTTTTTACTACAGTGGCCATCTGCTGGTTTTGCCTGCTTGGCAGATATTTCCCCTCCTTCCTAATATTCTTTTGTACAAACATCCTTCCCACACTTAGTCTATGTGCTTTGCTTTATGGTATTCAGGACCCCACTGGATCCAGAACAGTTAGGGTTAGCCTTGAGATTCTTGCTACAACTACTAGAAAAGTGGTGAATTCCTTCCTCTGATAACTTAAAATGCCCAGTAGCCATTTTTGCTACCACTTAGGGAGAGCTACAGGCCTAATACACACAGGTTAGCAACACCAGCAAACAAGAGTAGTCATCATCTTTCTTACAGGATCTGCCTATCAGTCACAGGAAAGATCACTAGTTGGACCTGATTAGGTCAGAAACCCACCCTTGAATCTGGTCATTCCTGTTATCAGATCTACTCCTAATCTATATGATTCAGTAAATCCTCCTGTTTGTCATAAACATATTTGAGTTGGGTTTCTATCACCTATAGACAGGAGAGTTCCAACTTATCCAGCTTGAAAGCAGTAAAAAGAATTCCATGAACAATTTGGCCTGTGTTTTATAGTGGGGTTTGGCAAAATTTTTCTGTCAAGGGTCAGAAAATATCTCAGGATTAATGGACGACAGAATCTGTGACAACTCTCCAACTCTGCCATTGTAGTAAAGAAAGCAGTCATAGCCATGCATAGATGAATGAATATGGCTGTGTCACACTCATTCATTTTGATATAGATGAAATAAATATTTCATCCATAAATATTATTTATGGACATTGAAATATAATTTTCACATATCTTGAAATAGTTTTGGATTTTTTAACCATATGAAAAATGTAAAAAACACTCAGTACAAAAACAGGCATGCAGTGATTTTGTCTGTAGGAATAATTGACTGAAAGAATTGTAGCAACTGGCTTTCTGTAGTTTAAAAAAATAAAAAGTTCAACTGACAACACCTATGGCCCTGTGTACAATCACAAAATCAATCATTTTCAGTGACTCTGGGTTTTTTGTTTTTATTTTTGACTATCCTCATAGCTAATGTCTGCCCAATTAGTAGGATTAACCACATACTGAATTTGATTTGAACATTAAATGGCCTAATAATTAGGTTTCCTATGCATTTGTCAAGTCATATTTCCCCCTAAGATTCTATTTAAATTATATAGTCTACTCAGACAGTGAATTGAAGAAATCTACAAGTTAAGGAATTGACTAATAGAGTCAATAAAAAAATATTCACCTATTCAAAAATACATTGAAGAATAGTTATCCATAGGGAGAGATGATGGTCAAGACATGACTAGTAAAGATAGTAGCTAAAAGAGGAAGGTGAAATGTGGTGGAAGAAACTCCAAATACTCAGATGCACTAATGTAAAGTGTTCATTATCTTTAACATTCTCCTATTGTTTGCATGACTAGATGCTAAGAGCTATTTACTTATTTTATATTTATATATATACAAATTAGATGTATTGAATTATTAATTTGATATATATTATATTATATATACACAGAAATTATATATAAATATATATATATATATATATATATATATATATATATATATATATAAATTATATGGACATCTTTGTAAGTTAGTAAATTAAGTAATGTCAATTTATGATGTTCAAGATAGGAAAAAACAAAAATATTAAGATTTTCAAATGATGTGCAAACATGTAGGAGTTTAAATTTTCTCATACATTAAGTAACCTAGCATGCTGTTAGCTCTTTTTTCAAATAGTTCTGAATATAGTGATTATTTTTTAATACTTTTGAATATTGCTCAAAACATTTTATTGCCTGTGCATTACCAAATCAGTCTGAATGGATATAATTGAAAGACATTCCAAATACTGAAGATAACTTAGAAGTAATATCCAAGAGCTAACCCAAGGCCCTCCTTTCATATAGAAGAGTTTCTTAGCTGAAATACACCTTTAGAATGACTTTCTGTGGGGAGAGGCCAAAATGCTTGAATGTTCAATCACCCTGACACCAAAATGAAAGCCAATTCCTTTTAAAAGTGAATTGGGGCTCCTGGCTGGCTCAGTTGGTTAAGTGTCCCATTATCTCATGGTTTGTGGGTTGTTAGAGCCCCAAGTCAGGCTCTGTGGTGACAGCTCAGAGTCTGGAGCTTGCTTCAGTTTTTGTGTCTCCCTCTCTCTCTGTCCCTCCCCTGCTTGCTCTGTCTCTCTCTCAAAAATAAACATTAAAAATTTTTTAAAAGAAGCAATTGCATTTTATCTTCTGTGCATCACTTGGATTTTATTGAGATAAATACATTCTGTACACCATTACAGACTCTCTTCCCCAATGTGTGATCTTGGGCACCTTGATTCAGAACATTTGACCATATATGAGAGGGCTTATTTCTGGGTTCTCTATTGTGTTCCATTGGCCAATATGTCAGTCTTTATACTCGTACCACACTCTTTTGATTTCTTTAGCTTTATAATATGTTTTGAAATCAGGAAGTATGAGGTCTCCAATTTTGTTCTTCTTGCTCAATATTGTTTTGGCTATTTGGGAACTCTTGAGATTCCATATGAATTTTAGAATTTTTTTCTATTTCTGCAACAAATACCACTGGGGTTTTGATAAGGATTACATTAAATCTATAGATTTCTATGAGAAATATGAATATTTTAACAATATTAAGTTTTCCAATCCATGAACACAAGATGTCTTACCATTTACTTGCATTTTCTTTAATTTCTTTTAGTAAAATTTTGTAGTTTTTAATGTATACCTTTTGATTCTTTAGCTAAATTTATTCCTAATTATTTTATTCTTTTTGATGCTATTTTAAATGGGATTGTTTTAATTTTTTACAGATTGTTTATTTTTAGTGTATAGAAATACAATGGAATTTTGTGTGTGGATTTTATATCCTGCAACTTTATGGAATTTATTTATTAGTTTTAATAGTTTGCTGTGGAATTTTTAAGGCTCTTCACATATAAGATCATGTCATAAGTGAACAGAGACAATTTTATATATTTTTTTCATTTTGGATGTCTTTCTTTTTCTTTGTACCTAATTCTCTAGATAAGACTTCCAGTATTATGTTGAATAGAAGTGTCCAGAGTGAACTTTCTGTATAGAATGAATGTGTCTTCTCCAAAATGCATGGATTGAAACCTAATCCTCAATGTGAGAGTATTTAGAATGGGGCTTTTAGGAGGTAATTAGGCCAGGAGCCTTCCTGAATGAAATTAGTGCCTTTATAAAAGAGGTCCCAGAGAGATACCTCACCTCTCCTGTCACATGAGGACACCCGTGAAAAGATTGCCATCTATGAACCAGAAGGTGGGATCTTTCCAGACACCAAATTTTCTGGTGCTTTGATCTTGAACTTCTCAGCACACAAAAATATGAGAAATAAATTTCTGTTGTTTACAAATCACCACAGCTATGGTATTTTGTTATAGCAGCCTGAAGAGACTACAACAGCATGTCTGCCTGTTCCTGGCCTTACAGGAAAAGCTTTCAGTCTTTCACCACTGAGTATAATATTAGCTGTAGGTTTTCCATATATAGATTCATTATGTTAAGGTAGTTTCTTTACATATCTAGTCTGTTGGTTTTTCTCTCTCTGTTTTTCACTATGATAAGTGTACTCTTTAATTCTTATCTTATGTTCCCCCCATCCCCTCACCCTCCTTCCTCTGGTAACCATTAGTTTGTTCTCTACAGTTAAGAGTCTGTTTCTTGGTTTCTCTCTTTTTTCCTCTGCTCTTTTGTTTTGTTTCTTTTTTTTTTTAATTTTTTTAATGTTTATTTATTTTTGAGACAGAGAGAGAGCATGAACGGGGAGGGTCAGAGAGAGAGGGAGACACAGAATCTGAAACAGTATCTAGCACAGGGCCTGACGTGGGGCTCAAAGTCACAAACTGTGAGATCATGACCTGGGCCGAAGTCGGATGCTTAACTGACTGAGCCACCCAGGCGCCCCTGTTTTGTTTCTTAAATTCTACCTATGAATGAGATCATATGGTCTTTGTCTTTGACTGACTTATTTTGCTTTGCATTATACTCTCTAGGCCCATTCATGTCATTCACTGCAAATGATGAAGTGTCATTCGTTTTTGTGGCTGAATATTATTTCATTGTATATGTATATATCACATCTTTTTATTATCCATTCATCAGTCAATGGACACTTGGACTGCTCTCATGTCTTGACTATTGTAAATAGTGTTGCAATAAACATAGGGGTGCATGTATCCCTTTGAATTAGTGTTTTTGTATTCTTTGGGTGAATACCCAGTAGTATGATTACTGGATCATAGGGTTGTTATATTTTTAATTTTTTGAGGACCCTCCATACTGTTTTCCACAGTGGCTGCAACATTTTACATTCCCACTAACAAGTGCGAAAGGGTTTCTTTTTCTCCACATTCTCACCAATACTTATTGTTTCTTGGTTCTTCTTCCTCTTTTCCTTCTCTTTCTTCTTCTTCTTCTTCTTCTTCTTCTTCTTCTCCTTCTCCTTCTTTCTCTTCTGTTTAATCTTTTTAAATTTATTGATACATCTATGGTCCAACATGTGATCTATTCCGGAGAATGTTTCCTGTGTATTTGTAAAAAATATGTATTCCACTGTTTTGGAATGGAATGTTCTGAACATATCTTAGGTCCATCCAGGCAATTGTGTCATTCAAAGTCACTGTTTCCTTGTTGATTTTCTGTCTGGATGATCTATTCATTGATATTAAGTGTGGTGTTAAAATCCCCTACAATTATTACATTACCATCAATTTCTTCCTTTATATCTGTTAATAGTTGATTTATATATTTAGATGCTCCCATGTAAGTACATAGATATTTACAATTGTTACGTCCTCTTGTTGGATTTTTTCCTTTATCATCATGTAGTGCCTGCTTTGTCTCTTGTTACTGTTTTTGTTTTAAAGTTTATTTTGTCTGATATAAGTATTGCTTTCCTAGCTTTCTTTTCAATTCCTTATGTGTGGTATATGTTTTTCCATCCCTTCTCTTTTGATTAGCATGTGTCTTTAGGTCCAAAGTGAGTTTCCTGTAGGCAGCATATAGATAGGTCTTGCTTTCTTATCCATTCAGTCATCCTATGTCTTTTGATAGAGAATTTAGTCCATTTACATTTAAAGTAATTATGGATGGGATGTATTTAGTGCCATTTTGTTATTGTTTTACAATTGTTTTTGTAGTTCTTTTCTGTTCCTTTCTGTCAGTTCTTTTTATCATGAAAGTTGTTGTGTGTTGTCAAATTTATTTCTGCATTTATTCAGATGATCATGTGGTTTTTGTCCTTCATTCTGTTAATAAGGTATATTATATAGATAGATATTTTTGCATGTTGAGCTGTCTTTGCATCCCTGGGGTAAATCCTACTTGGTCATGGTATATAATCCTTTTAATGTCCTGGTCATTTTAGTTCATTAATACGTTGTTGGGGGTTTTTGCATCAATATTCATCAGGGATGTTTGTACTTTCTTCTAGTATCTTTGCCTGACTTTAGAATCAGAGTAATGTTGGTCTCATAAAATTATTTTGGAAGTTTTCCCCTCCTCAACAATTTTTGGGAAGAATTTGAAGAGAAATCATGTTAACTCTTTTGGTAGAATTTTCCAGTGAAGCCATATGATCCTGAACTTTTCTCTGTTGGGAATTTTTCAAATCACTGATTTAATCTCTTTGCTAGTTATTATTATTTTTTCTTATTTATTTATAATGGTGTCTTGGTAGATTGTATGTTTCATGAATTTGTCCCTTTCTTCCAGGTTATATAATTTGTTCACATATGATTGTTTGTAGCAGTCTCTTATAATCCTTTTTACTTCTGTGGTATCAGTTATAATGTCTCCTTTTTCATTCTAATTTTAGTTATTTGAGTCCTTGCTCTCTTTTTCTTGGTTAATCTAGATAAAAAATTGTCGGGGCACCTGGGTGGCTCAGTTGGTTGAGTGTCCGACTTCAGCTCAGGTCATGATCTCACAGTCTGTGAGTTCGATTCCTGCATCAGGCTCTGTGCTGACAGCTCAGAGCTTGGGGCCTGTTTCAGATTCTGTGTCTCCCTCTCTCTCTGACCCTCCCCTGTTCATGCTGTGTCTCTGTCTCAAAAATAAATAAACGTTGAAAAAAATAAAAAAAAAAGATTTGTCAATTTTGTTGGTGTTTTTATTTATTTTTTTAATTTCTAAAAAATTTTATTTATTTTTGAGGGGGGGGGAGAAAGGCTGAAGAGAGGGAGACACAGAATCCAAAGCAGGTTCCAGGCACTGAGCTGTCACCACAGAGCCCCATGTGGAGCCCAAATTCACAAATGATGAGATCATGACCTGAGCCAAAGTTGGCTGCTCAACCAACTGAGCCATCCAGGTGCCCCTTTGTTGATCTTAAAAAAAAACAAAAAACAAAAAAAACTAACTCTTTTAATTTTCATTTGTCTGAGAACTAAAGGACTTTGTGACCACTAATCCACTAAAGAAATATTAAAAGGGACATTTTGAGTGCAAGGGAGAAACCAAAAATAACAAACACAAGAAAGGACCAGAAAAAATCTCCAGAAACAATGATGACACAAGTCATAAACTGGCGAGGAAGGAGGGAAGATGGCAGTGTAGGAGGACGCTGGGCTCACCTGCTGCACTTAGATTCCACCCACATCTGCCTAAATAACCCAGAAAACTTCAAGAAGACTAGAAGAACGGACTCTCCAGAGCTAAGCATAGACAAGAGGCCCATGGAAGAGGGTAGGAAGGGCGGAGAGGCAATGCATGCTACATGGCCTGGCAGGAGGGAGCCAGGGCAGTGGAGGGGCAGCCCACCCGGCAAGGCAGAGCCCCCGAGTCTGACTTGCAAAAGCGGAGGGGCCAGACTGCGTGAGTTCTGACAGCCAGTGGGACTTAACATCTGGAATGTTATAACTCAATATCTCTGCTCAGAGAGGGGGAGGGCTAGAGGACAACAGGAGGGAGAGGTGTTGAGCCCTGGAGGACAGAACTCAGCTCGGGGGGATCAAAGGTGCTGAAGCGCCATCTCCCTCGCCCATACCCCAGCCAAAATCCCAAAGGGAACCAGTTCCTGTCACGGAACTTGCTGGCACTGCACAAACACCCAATGCTGTGCTTCTGTGGATCCATCCCTCCGACGGGTCTGACTCCCTCCAGAGCCACAGGGCTACTCCTGCAATGGACCACGAAAGGCAAAGTGAGCTGAGTCTGCCCCTCCCACCCCTGTGCACCTTGCCTATCCACCCCTGCTAATACACCAGATCCCATAGAAGCAGCACCACAAGGCTGGCAGTGTGCAAGTAGCCCAGACAGGGGCCACACCACTCCACAGTTAGTCCTGCCCCTGGGAGAGGGGAAGATAAGGTACACAGCAGTCTGACTGTGGCCCCAGTGGTGGGCTGGGGACAGACATCAGGTCTGACTGTGGCCCCGCCGACCAACACAAGTTACTCCAGACAGCACAGGGGAAGAGCCCTGCAATTCCGCACCACTCTAGGGACTATCCAAAATGATGAAACGGAAGAATTTCTCCTTAAAAGAAACTCCAGGAAGTAGCGACAGCTAACGAACTGATCCAAAATGATTTAAGCAATATAACAGAAAATGAATTTAAAATTATAGTCATAAAAGTAATCACTGGGCTTGAAAAAAGTATAGAGGACAGCAGAGAATCTATTGCTACAGAGATCAGGGGACTAAGAAACAGTCATGAGGAGCTAAAAAATGCTCTAAATGAGGTGCAAAATAAAATGGAGAGGACCACAGCTTGGATTGAAGAGGCAGAGGAGAGAATAGGTGAATTAGAAGATAAAATTATGGAAAAAGAGGAAGCTGAGAAAAAGAGAGATAAAAATCCAGAAATATGAGTGGAGAATTAGAGAACTAAGTGATGTGATGAAACGCAATAATATACGTATAATTGGGATTCCAGAGGAGGAAGAGAGAGAGAAAGGTGCTGAAGGTGTACTTGAAGAATGCCAGAGTCCAGCTCCAGCAGGTCCAGGGATTCCCGAAGGAAGAACGGCATCGGCGAAAATAAAACAAAACTAAAATAAAAAACTAAAAAACAAAAAACTAAAATAAAAAACTAAAACTAAAATAAAAATGCACACAGAAAACAGTAGTGTGTTGAACTGGCCGATTTATTGTAGTAAACGTGGCATTATATATGATAGTGGTTTTCTTGAAACATATGTCATCTATGTTTTTCTAACATTACCTAATTTTGAAAATGTTCCTATGTATAAACAACCTTTAAGAAATAACATGGCAATTTCCCCCTAATATTCCCGCATACTCTTTGATTAGTAATTAATTTCTTACATTATTCCACTATGCATCTGCGTTTATCTATAATCTACAAAGCATTTGTTTTGCTGTTCTCATGAAAGGCCCTCCATTTCTCAACACCTCAAGTGGAACAGTTACAGGGACATGACCTCCTAACCTCATGAGGCCAGAAGAACAATGTGTTTGCCTTGGTCCGAGGTGCCAGAAAGGGGCTGAAAAAGTGTTAGAAACCCATGCCTCATAAGTTCTCAGAGAGACAATGAGCCTAGGAACCAATGAACCATTCTGTACCTTAACTGACTTGGTTCAGTCATCATCTGGAATGCCTCTGGGGGGCCAGGTGGGCCTAGGGGTTGAAGTCACCTGTGCCCGGAGATACACTCCTTAGTTGCTGGAGTGAAGCTTTCAAATCCATATGTCTCTCCTTTACAGGCCCTCTTTGCTGGCAAATGTATGAAGCTATCCTTCCTGTAAGTAGAGGAGTCTCCATAGGGGATGTCAAGGGCTAAATATAAGGCCCCACAATTTCTTGTGAAACCTTATTTCCTTCCTAATCGTTCTTTTCCCAGGGGGCCTGCTAGGGAAATTCCCCAACAGACAATACCCCAGGTAGTTTTAAGGCAAAATTACCTAAAAGTGGGAGGACAAGAAACTTCACTTTCGGTGGGGCTGCCTTGCAGTCACCAATCCGTCCACAGCCCATACCTTGCCACTCAGGCAGGGATAGCTTGGCTTCCAGCAGAAGAAATCATAGCTGAGAACTTCCCTGATCTGGGGAAGGAAAAAAACATTGAAATCCAAGAGGCACAGAGAACTCCCTTCAGACGTAACTTGAATCGATCTTCTGCATGACATACCATAGTCAAACTGGCAAAATACAAGGACAAAGAGAAAATTCTGAAAACAGCTAGGGATAAACATACTCTAACATATAAAGGGAGACTGATAAGACTATTGATGGATCTATCTACTGAAACTTGGCAGGCCAGAAAGCAATGGCAGGAAATCTTCAAAGTGATGAAGAGAAAAAATATGCAGCCGAGAATCCTTTATCCAGCAAGTCTGTCATTTAAAATAGAAGGAGGGATAAAGGTCTTCCCAAACAAACAAAAACTGAAGGAATTCATCACCACCAAACCAGCCCTTCAAGAGATCCTAAGGGGGATTCTGTGAATGAAATGTTGCAAGGCCCACAAAGTACCAGAGACATCACTACAAGCATGAAACCTACAGACATCACAATGACTCTAAACCCATATCTTTCAATAATAACACTGAATGCAAATGGACTAAATATTCTAACCAATAGACATAAGGTATCAGAATGCAGAAAAAAATAAGACCCATCTATTTGCTGTCTACAAGACTCATTTTAGACCTGAGGACAACTTCAGACTGAAAGTGAGGGGATGGAGAACTATCTATCATGCTACTGGAACTCAAAAGAAATCTGGAGTAGTCATACTTATATCAGGCAAACTAGACGTTAAATTAAAGGCTGTAAAAAGAGATGAAGAAGGACATTATATAATAATTACAGGGTCTATCCAACGGGAAGAGCTAACAATTATAAATGCCCAAGAATGTGGTAATTGCAGGGGACTTTAATACTTCACTTACAACAATGGATAGATCATCTAGACACAGGATCAATAAAGAAACAAGGGCCCTGAATGATACATTGGATCAGATGGACTTGACAGATATATTTAGAACTCTGCATCCCAAAGCAACACAATATACTTTCTTCTCGAGTGCACATGGAACATTCTCCAAGATAGATCACATACTGGGTCACAAAACAGCCCTACATAAGTATACAAGAATTGAAATCATACCATGCACACTTTCAGACCACAATGCTATGAAACTTGAAATCAACCACAGGAAAAAGTCTGGAAAACCTCCAAAAGCATGGAGGTTAAAGAACACCCTAGTAAAGAATGAATGGGTCAACCCGGCAATTAACGAAGAAATTAAAAAATATATGGAAACAAATGAAGATGAAAATACAACAATCCAAACGCTTTGGGATGCAGCGAAGGCAGTCCTGAGAGGAAAATACATTGCAATCCAGGCCTATCTCCAGAAACAAGAAAAATCCCAAATACAAAATCTAACAGCACACCTAAAGGAAATAGAAGCAAAACAGCAAAGACACTCCAAACCCAGCAGAAGAAGAGAAATAATAATGATCAGAGCAGAAATAAACAATACAGATTCTAAAAAAACTGTAGAGCAGATCAATGAAACCAAGAGTTGGTTTTTTGAAAAAATAAACAAAATTGATAAACTTCTAGCCAGGCTTCTCAAAAAGAAAAGGGAGATGACCCAAATAGATAAAATCGTGAATGAAAATGGAATGATTACAACCAATCCCTCAGATACAAGCAATTATCAGGGAATACAACGAAAAATTCTATGCCAACAAACTGGACAACTTGGAAGAAATGGACAAATTCCTAAGTACCCACACACTTCCAAAACTCAAACAGGAAAAAAATAGAAAACCTGAACAGACCCATAACCAGCAAAGAAATTGAATCAGTTATCAAAAATCTCCCAACAAATAAGAGTCCAGGACCAGATGGCTTCCCTGGGGAATTCTACCAGACGTTTAAAGCAGAGATAATACCTATCCTTCTCAGGCTATTCCAAAAAATAGAAAGGGAAGGAAAACTTCCAGACTCACTCTATGAAGCCAGCATAACTTTGATTCCTAAACCAGACAGAGACCCAGGAAAAAAGAGAACTACAGGCCAATATCCCTGATGAATATGGATGCAAAAATTCTCAATAAGATACTATCAAATCTAATTCAATAGCATATAAAAGAATTATTCACCATGATCAAGTGGGATTTATTTCTGGGCTGCAGGGTGGTTCAACATTCGCAAATCAATCAATGTGATACATCAGATTAATAAAAGAAAAGATAAGAACGATATGATCCTGTCAATCAAAGCAGAAAAAGCATTTGACAAAATTCAGCATCCTTTCTTAGTAAAAACCCTCGAGAAAGTTGGGATTGAAGGAACATGCTTAAACATCATAAAGCCATTTATGAAAAGCCCACAGGTAATATCATCCTCAATGGGGAAAAACTGAGAGCTTTCCCCCTGAGATCAGCAACACGACAGGGATGTCCACTCTCACCGCTGTTGTTTAACATAGTGTTGGAAGTGCTAGCATCAGCAATCAGACAACAAAAGGAAGTCAAAGGCATCAAAATTGACAAAGATGAAGTTAAGCTTTCACTTTTTGCAGATGATATGATATTATACATGGAAAACCCGATAGACTCCACCAAAAGTCTGCTGGAACTAATACCTGAATTCAGCAAAGTTGTAGGATACAAAATCAATGTACAGAAATCAGTTGCATTCTTATACACTAACAATGAAACAACAGAAAGACAAATAAAGAAACTGATCCCATTCACAATTGCACCAAGAAGCATAAAATACTTAGGAATAAATCTAACCAAAGATGTAAAAGATCTGTATGCTGAAAACTATAGAAAGCCTATGAAGGAAATTGAAGAAGATATAAAGAAATGGAAAAACATTCCATGCTCATGGATTGGTCAGTACTACCCAATTACTCAATACTACCCAAAGCTATCTACCCATTCAATGCAATCTCAATCAATATTGCACCAGCATTCTTCTCGAAGCTAGAAGAAGCAATCCTAAAATTTGTATGGAACCACAAAAGACCCTGAATAGCCAAAGTAATTTTAAAGAAGAAGACCAAAGTGGGAGGCATCACAATCCCAGACTTTAGCCTCTACTACAAAGCTATAATCATCAAGACAGCATGGTATTGGCATAAAAACAGACACATAGACCAATAGAATAGAATAGAAACCCCAGAACTAGACCCACAAACGTATGGCCAACTCATCTTTGACAAAGCAGGAAAGAAGATCCAATGGAAAAAAGACAGTCTCTTTAACAACTGGTGCTGGGAGAACTGGACAGCAACACGCAGAAGGTTGAAACTAGACCACTTTCTTACACCATTCAGAAAAATAAATTCAAAATGGATAAAGGACCTGAATGTGAGACAGGAAACCATCAAAACCCTAGAGGAGAAAGCAGGAAAAAACCTAGAGAGGTTTTTTGAAGTCAGAGGACTTCAGTTGCAGCAATTTCTTACTTGACACATCCCCAAAGGCAAGGGAATTAAAAGCAAAAATGAACTATTGGGACCTCATCAAGATAAAAACTTCTGCACTGCAAAGCAAACAATCAACAAAACTAAAAGGCAACCAACGGGATGGGAAAAGATATTCGCAAATGACATATCAGACAAAGGGCTAGTATCCAAAATTTATAAAGAGCTCACCAAACTCCACACCCGAAAAACAAATAATCCAGTGAAGAAATGGGCAGAAAACATGCATAGACACTTCTCTAAAGAAGACATCCGGATGGCCAACAGGCACATGAAAAGATGCTCAACGTCGCTCCTCATCAGGGAAATACAAATCAAAACCATACTCAGATACCACCTCACGCCAGTTAGAGTGGCTAAAATGAACAAATCAGGAGACTATAGATGCTGGCGAGGATGTGGAGAAATGGGAACCTGCTTGCACTGTTGGTGGGAATGCAAACTGGTGCCGCTGCTCTGGAAAACAGTGTGGAGGTTCCTCAAATGGGTCACAGGTAGATTGAAAATAGATCTACCTTGTGACCCAGCAATAGCACTGCTAGGAATTTACCCAAGGGATACAGGAGGGTATCCTGTATGCATAGGGGCACTTGTACCCCAATGTTTATAGCAGCACTCTCAACAATAGCCAAATTATGGAAAGAGCCTAAATGTTCATCAACTGATGAATGGATAAAGAAATTGTGGTTTATATACACAATGGAGTACTACGTGGCAATGAGAAAGAATGAAATATGGCCTTTTGTAGTGATGTGGATGGAACTGGAGAGTGTTATGCTAAGTGAAATAAGTCATACAGAGAAAGACAGATACCATATGTTTTCATTCTTATGTGGATCCTGAGAAACTTAACAGAAGACCATGGGGGAGGGGAAAAAATAAGAGGTTAGAGAGGGAGGGAGCCACAACATAAGAGACTCTTAAAACTGAGAACAAACTGAGGGTTGATGGGGAGTAGCGGGAGGGGAGGGTGGGTAAGGGGTATTGAGGAGGGCACCTTTTGGGATGAGCACTGGGTGTTGACAATAAATTTCATATAAAAAAATACATGGTTGATTGATCATAAAAAAAAAAAAGAAACAACACTAAGAATAATATTTTTTTTGGTCAGGAGCAATGCAATCCTCCAAACAATATAGTTATATTTTTAAGGTCCTAAAAGAAAACAAACTTAAAAAAAATTAAGCCACAATTCTATATCCAACCAAACTATCCTTAAAAAATGAAGTCCAGATAAAAATGTTTTCAGGTAAACCAGAAGTGAAAGAACTTAACACCAGTGTACCTGGATTATAAGAAGTGTTCATGGTGGTTCTTCATGAAATGATTACCAGATGGTAATCTGGCTCACATGAAGAAATGAAGAATAAATGCGTGGGTAAATATGAAAGCTATTTTTCTTATTTCTTAATTTCTTTCAAAGACAATTGACTGATCAAAGCAAAACTCATAGTTATGTATTGTGGGATTAATAACATATGTAGAAGCAAGGTATATAACAAATATGGAAGGATGATAGATTTATTTTGTTATAAGTTTCTTACGTTATAGGTGTTACAATGTTAATTCAAGATGCACTGTTAGAAGTCAAGGATTTTTCCTAAAATCCCTACAGCAAGCAGTAAAATTAATACATTGATATACACAGACACCAATTAGAGTAGCTAAAATGAAATACTAAGAAATACTAAGAAGAAGGAGAGGAAGAACAAATAAATGAGACAAACAGAAATGAAATAGAAACCATTTCAAAAATTACTTAAATACAAATATACTAGACACCCCATTTAAATATTAAAAATTGTGTGCCTGCATAAAAATAACAAGGCCCAGTTATATACTGTATGAAGAAGAAAGAGATAGGGAAAAGGTAAGTTTGGAAAAAGATATAACATGGAAACACTAATTATAGGAAAACTGAATTTACTGTAATAAGACATACATTATTTCAAGACAAGTACTATTACCTAGAGAAAAAACATTTCCTAATGATAATAAGATTAATTCACCAAAAAGGCAGTATAGTTAGAGCTTTTTTAAACAGCAAACTATAAAACACCTGATGTAACAATTGAAAGATATAAAGGGATATATGTAACAATATTCATATGTCAGAAGATAATTATGCTGACTAAAAGAGGTCAGACAAAAATGTGAATATATTCATTGATTCCATTATATAAAATTCTAGAAAATGCAAAATATTCTTTATTAAAAGAAAGCACATCAGTTATTCCCTGGGTATGTCAGAGAGGAAGGGAGGGTTGAGAGAGAAAGATTTTATAGGGGACCATGTAACCTCTTGGGAGTGGTAAAATTTTTGTTATTTTGATTCTAGTAATGATTTAATGGACATATACATACAGCAAAATTTAATAAAATGTAGACTTTAGACATGTACAGAGTATTTAATGTCAATTATGCCTCTATAAATCTATTAAATATAACAAAAATAATTCATTTTGAAAAAGTCTTTATTTTTTCTTTATCCTTAAATTGGCCAGAGAATTCTAGGTTTATAGTTATGTTCATTCAGTTTCTTGGAAGCTTTATTTTATCATCTTCTATCTTCCATTGTTTCAGTTTAAATTGTTATAATTGGTCATTCAGAATTAACCTTTCTCTTTTCTTTGGCCTTTGTTTTTGGCAGCTTTATTATGGTGTGCTTTCCATTTGAATGTACTTGGATATATTTGCCTTAGTTGGAGTTAACAATGAACTTTTAAATGGTATTGATGTTCTTTGCATATTTTTAGAAAATTCTCATCATTATATCTTCAAATATTGTTTTTGTATCATTGCTTTATCTTCTCTTCTGGGATTATGATATATGTATGTTAGACCCTTTCAATTAATCTCCTTTGTCTTCTCATTCTTTTCTGTATTTTTCATCTTTTGGTCTATCTGCAATACCTTAATTCTAAATACCTATTTTCTACTGTTCTATACTTTCACCCAATAGTTCTTTCATCCAAGTCCACCATATTTTCATAGAAATTTTAGGAGCTTCTTCCCAATTCTTATACCCAAAAAGCCTGTTGAGATTTTGTTTGTAATTGTGATTGGAAATCTATCAATCAGTTTGATATATTGAGTATTTCAATCCATGAGTATGATAAATTTTCACTTATTTAGGTCTTTAATTTCAACGATGTTTTACAATTTTCACCAAGATGTCCTAGCCAACTTTTATTAGACTTATTCCTGGAGTTGTTTTGTTTAATGCTGATTTCAGCATAATTTTCACGATTTTCCTTTCCAGTTGTTTGTTAATGTGTATGTAAGAAAACTATTTTTTTGTATATAATCTTGTGACCTATGTATGACCTTGCTAAATTCATGTTAGTTCTATTAGTTGTTTTGTAAATTCCCTGAGATTTTTCTCTGTAAACAGTCATAATCAACTGCAAATGGGGACAATTTTACTTCTTCCCAGCCAACCTAATACTTTTTTTCTTGCCTTATTACAATGACTAGCACCTCCAATCAATATTGAATACAAGCACTGAAATAGGCATCTTTGTCTTATTTTAGATTTAAGGTAGAAACAACTCAATCTTTCACCAGTAATATTCATATTTTTGAAGTATTATCAATTTGAGGAAGTTTCCTACTATTTCTAGCTTGGTGTGAGTTTTCATTATAAATGAATGTAAACTTTTTCAAATACCTTTTTCTGAATAATAATGATCATTATTGTGTTAATATGATGAATTCCAATTATTGATTTTTAGATAATAAACCAACAATGAATTCCTAGAATAACTCTTGCTTGATTGGGATATATTGTGCTTTCTCTGCTTTGTTAGATTTGATTTGTTAATGCTTTGTTAATTCCTTTCTATGTAGTGTCTTTGTGAAGATATATTTGTATTTGCCATGTTTTTCTGATGATATATCCCTTTTATCATTATAAAATTTTCTCATTTTATATTTTTATTGTGAATTACATTTTATGTGATTACAGAAATAGCTAACACAACTTTCAGATTAAAACTTTTTTGTATAATTTTTCACCCATTTACTTTTAACCTATCTATGTCTTTATAGTTACTTACTTCTTTGTAGATTTATTGTAATATAATTGACATGTAACACTGTGTAATTTTAAGGTGTATAATGTATTGATTTGGTATACTTATATATTGCAAAATGATTATCAATATAGCATTAGCTATCATCTGTATCACATCACATTATATCATTTCTTTTTTGTGGTGAGAACATTTAAGGTATACTCTCATTAACTTTCAAGTATATAATACAGTAATAATTAATCATAATCACTATGATGTACATTAACTTTTTCTAATGTTTATTTATTTTTGAGAGAGAGATAGAGCACAAGCAGGGGAGGGGCAGAGAGAGAGGGAGACACAGAGTCTGAACCAGGCTCCAGGCTCTGAACTATCAGCACAGAGCCTGATGCAGGGCTTGAACCCACAAACTGTGAGATCATGACCTGAGCTGAAGTTGGATGCTCAACCAACTGAGCCACTCAGGCATCCCTCTACAATGTGCATTAGACCTCTAGAAATTATTAATCTTATAGAAATTTGTACTCTTTTGACATCTCCTTTGCCCCTATTTTCCAGCACCTGATATCTACCATTCTAGTCTGTTTCTGTGAGTTCATTGTTTTTAATATTTCCCATACAGGTGAGATCTTACAGTATTTGTCTTCTTTGTCTGAGTTATTTCACTTAGTATAATATCCTCAAGGTCCATTCATGTTATCACAAATGGCAGAATGTCCTTCTTTCTCCTGGCTGAACAATACTCTATATGCATTTATATACTACCTTTTCTTTCTCATTTCATCCATTCATGGGGACTTAGGTTGCTTCAATATCTTGGCTATTGTGGATAATGCTACAATAAACATGGATGTACAGATATCTCCTCAAGATCCCGTTTTCATTTCCTTTGGATATGTATTACCAGAACTGAGATTACTAGATTATATGGTAGTTCTATTTTAAGTTTTTTGTGGGTCTTCCATACTGTTTTCCACGGTAGCAATTTATATTCTAATCAACAGTGCAGAAGAGTTCCTTTTCCTCTACATCCTTGCCAACACGTGTGATTTCCTGTCTTTTTGATGATACTCATCTTAAGAAGTGTGAGGTGATACCTCATTGCAGTTTTGACTTTCATTTCCTTCATGATTACTGATGCTGAGCACCATTTAATGCACTTGTTAGTCCTTTTATGTCTTCTTTGGAAAAAATGTCTATTCAACTTCTTTGTCCATTTTAAAATAGATTGTTTTTTGTTTTGTATGTTTTTTACTATTGTTTTATTAATTCCTTATATATTTTGAATATTAACCACTTATCAGATACACGATTTGCAAATATTCTCTTCCATTTGATAGATTGCCTTTTAACTTTGTTGATGGTTTTGTTTGCTGTGCAGAAGCTTTTAAATTTTATGCAGTTCCATTTATTTATTTTTTCTCTTGCTGCCATTGTTTTTTATGTCAAATTCAAAAAACTACATGGACAAGGCTGATGTCAAGGAGCTTATCCCCTATGTTTTCTTCTAGGAGTTTCAGGTATTAGGCTCAAGTCTTTTTATTTTATTTTTTAGTGTTTATTTAATTTTGAGAGACAGAGAGACACAGTGTGAGCAGGGGAAAAGCAGAAACAGAGGGAGATACAGAATCCAAAGCAGGCTCCAGGCTTTGAGCTGTCAGCACAGAGCCTGACATGGGGCTCAAACTCACAAACTGTGAGATCATGACCTGAGCCATAGTCAGATGCTTAACCCATTGAGCCACCCAGGCACCCCTAGGTTCAAGTCTTTAGTTCACTTAGAGTTGAATTTTGCATATATGTAAGAAAAGGATCCAATTTCATTCTTTTGCACATGGCTGCCCAGTTTTCCCAGAACTATTAATTGGAAAGACTATCCTTTCCCCATTGTATATTCTTGGATCCTTTGTCAAAAATTAATTAACCATACATGGGATTTATTTCTGAATTTGCTATTCTATTCCATTGATCTGTGTGTCTGTCTGTTTTTTATGATGATACCATCCTGTTTTGATGACTATAATTTTATAATATAGTTTGAAGTCAGGAAGTGTGAGTATTCCTCTTTCTAATGGTTGCTTTGTCTACTCAGAGTCTCTTAGTAAGGGTTTTATATAAATTTTAGAATGGCTTCTTCTATTTCTGTAAAAAATGCCATCAAAAATTAATAAGGATTGCATTGAATTTTTAGAACACTTTGGGTAATACAGATATTTTCATAATATTGATTCTTCCAATTCATGACCATGGGATATCTGTCCATTTATTTGGGTCTTTTTAACTTTTCTCATGAACTCCTTGCCCTTTTCAGCATACAGAACTTTCATTTCTTCAGTTAAATTTATTCCTAACTATTCTTTTTGATGCTATTGTAAATGGAATGGTTTCTTAATTTCTCTTCCTGACATTCCTTGTGAGTATTGATTTTTGCATATTGATTTTGTTTCCTTCAAATTTACTGAAATTTTTTGTTATAAAAATTTTTTTAGATCATGTCATTTGCAAATAAAGACAGTTTACTTTTTTTTTTTCTAGTTAGGACGACTTTTATTTCTTTTACTTGACCAATTGTCACTACTGTGTTAAATAGGAGTGGTGGGAATGTGCATATTTGACTTGTTTCTGATCTTAGAGGAAACATTTTCAGCTTTTCACCATTGAATATGGTTAGCTGTGGTATTGTCATTTATGGGCTTTATTACGTTCAAGTATGTTGTTCTATATGAAGTTTGTTGAAATTTTCATTATGAAAGGATGTTGAATTTTGTCAAATGCTTTTCCTGCATTTGGAAATGGTCACGTGATTTTTATTTTTTGTTTTATTTTATTTTAGAGAGACAGAGAGCATGTGAGTGAGGGAGAGGGGTAGAAAGAGAGAGAGAGTATCTTAAGCAGGCTCCACGATAAGCACAGAGCCTGAGACAGGGCTTGATCCCACAACCCTGGGATCATGACCTGAGCTGAAATCATGAGTTGGGTGCTCAACTGACTAAGCCACCCAGGCACCCATATTTTTCATTTTGTTAATGTGGTTTGCTGATGTTGAAACATCCTTGCCTCCTTGGATATTCAATCATATTTTATGATTCTATTAATGTATTGTTGAATTTGATTTGGTAATACTTTGTTGACGATTTTTGCATCTATGTTCATCAGGGATATTGGCCTGCAATTTTCTTATAGTGTCCTTGTCTGGTATTGCTATCAGGACAATGCTGGCCTTATAAAATGAACTTCCAAAGGTTTCTTCCTCTTCTATTTTTGGAAGACTTTGAGAAGGATTGATATTAGTGCTTCTATAATTTTTTTTGGTAGAACTCACCAGCGAAATCATCTAGTCCTGAACTTTTGTTTGTTTGGAGATTTTTGATTATTGGTACAAATTCCTTAGTAAAAAAATTAGTCTCTTTAAGTTATCTGTTTTTTCATGATTCAGTCTTGGTAAGTTGTATTTTTCTAGAAATTTATGCATTTCTTCTAGATTTTTCAAATTTTGGCCATATAATTTTTTTATAATAGTCTCATTATCTTTTGTATTTTGGTATTTTGGTATCTGTTGTAATGTCTCCTCTTTGATTTCTAATTTTACTTGTTTTAGTTCTTTCCCCTTTTTCTTGGTAAGTCATGCTAAAGATTTGTCTATTTTGTGTATATTTTCAGAAAACCACCTGCTATTTTCATTGATATTTTTAATTTTCTTTTCAGTATCTATTTTATTGATTTCTGCTGTGTTCATTGTTATTTCCTACTTTCTGCTAACTTTGGACTTAGTTTGTTCTTTTCCTAGTTCTTTGAGGATAAAATTAGATTATTTATTTGAGATTTTTAAAAAGTTTTTATTTAAATTCCAGTAGTTAAGGGGCGTCTGGGTGGCTCAGTCAGTTAAGCAACTGACTTCAGCTCAGGTCATGATCTCGCAGTTTGTGGGTTCAAGCCCTGTGTCGGGCTCTGTGCTGACAACTAAGAGCCTGGAGCCTGCTTCAGATGCTGTGTCTCCCTTTCTCTCTGCCTCTCTCCTGCTCGTTCTCTGTCTCTCTTTGTCTCTCAAAAATAAATAAAAGTTAAAAAAATTAAAAATATAAATTCCAGTAGTTAATATACATTATTAAATTAGTTTCAGGTGTACAATATAGTGATTCAGCACTTCCACACATCACATGGTGTTCACCCCAAGTTCACTCCTTAAGCCCCATTACCTATTTCATTTATCCCCCCACCCACCGCCACTCTGGTAATCATCAGTTTGCTCTAAGGATCTGTTTCATTGTTTGCCTCTCTCTTTCTCTTCCTTCCCCCCACCCCATGACCATTTGTTTCATTTCTTAAATTCCATATATGAATGAAATCATATGGTATTTGTCTTTCTCAGGCTGACTTATTTTGCTTAGTATAATACTATCCATCTCCATCCACAACATTGCAAATGAGAAGATTTCATTATTTTTCAGGACTGAGTAATATTCCATTATATATGATATTAATTATATTAGTTATATTATATTATATTATATTATGCTATGTTATATTAATAATGTTATGTATTATATATAATGGCATAAATATAATGGACATGTATACATATATATTATGGAATATACATATTAATGGAATAAATATTTATTCCATTATATAGGTATACTCCATTATATATGTATATTCTATTTTATTTATACATATATATTCTTCATCCATTTATCATTTGATGGACACTTGGGCTGTTTCCATAATTTGGCTATTATAGATAATGCTGCTATAAACATTTAGGTATGTATATCCCTTTGAATTGGTATTTTGTACCCTTTGGGTAAATACCTAGTAATGTAATGGCTAAATTGTAGGATAGTTTTGTTTTTAACTTTTTGAGGACCTTCATACTGTTTTCCAGAGTGGCTGCACCAGTTTGCATTTCCATATCCTTGTTTCTTGTGTTGTTGATTTTAGCCATTCTGACAGGTGTCAGGTGATATTGCATTGTAGCTTTTATTTGTAATTCCCTGATGATGAGAGATGTTGAGCATCTTGTGTCTGTTGCAACAGCAACATGAGTCTGTTGGCCATCTGGATGCCTTCTTTCAAAAAATGTTTATTCAAGTCCTCCACTCATTTTAATCAGATTATTTTGGGGAGTTTTTTGGTGTTGAATTGTATGACTTCTTTATGTAATTTTAATATTAGCCTCTTATTGGATATATCTTTTGCAAATATCTCCTCCCATTCAACAGGATGCCTTTTTGAAGACTGTTTCCTTCACTGTGCAAAGCTTTTTTTAAATTTGATGTAGTTCCCCTAACATTAGGAACAAGACAAGAATATCCACTGTTGCCAATTTTATTCAACATATGTTTCCAGTACTAGAACATATTATCCTTCCAGCAATAAGGGTCATATCCACAATAATAAAAAATTAATTAATTAATTATTAAATAAGTAAAAGAAATTTAAATTGGGCAGGAGAAAGTAAAACTGCCACTATTTGTAGATGATGTGATACTGTATATAGAAAACCCTAAAGACTCCATTAAAAAACTATTAGAAATAATAAATGAATTCGGTAAAGTTGTAGGATAAAAATTAATATATAGAAATTTGTTGAATTTTCATACATGAATAATGAAGTAGCAGAAAGAGAAATTAAGAAAACAATCCCATCTATAATTACACTAAAAAGAATAAAATACCTAGGAACAGATTTGACTAAGAAAGACCTATACACTGAAAACTATAAGATATTGATGAAAAAGCTTTGAAAATAACACAAATAAAGGGAAAGATATATCATACTCCTGGATTGTAAAAATCAGTATTGTTAAAATGTCAATACTACCCAAAGCAATCTATAGATTCTACAATGTAATCTTTATCAAAATACTAACAAGGGAATAGATTCTTATTGAACTAATACAAGTAATTATAAAATTTTCAATTCTTTTTACAGAAACATACTTTATAAAATTACTCTGAGACATAAGAGAAAAAGGTTTCCTTAACTCCTTGAGAAATAAAACATTAAGGATCAAGCAATATTTCAAAGAGAAGTTAAAAAAAATATAATCATCCTCATCAATTCATGCAATCCCATATTATTAATTCTTATTTTACTTGAATAGTGTTTCTATTAGTCCTAGAAATTCTTACCAAGATCAGTTTTATAATCTTAAAGTTATCAGAAACCTATATTCTAGAGTACATTTCAGAATCTTTTCCATGAATTTCTCTAAAGATGAAGAACCTTTGCAAAAGCATCAGTGCACTTGCTGGGTTATAGTGTAGTTCTACTTTTAATTTTTTGAGGAACCTCCATACAGTTTTCCAGAGTTTGCACCAGTTTGCATTCCCATCAGCAGTGCAAATGGTTCCTCATTCTCTATAACCTCACCCAAATCTATTGTTGCCTGAATTGTCAATTTTAGCCATTTTGACATGTGTGAGGTGATGTCTCATTGTGGTTTGTTCCCTGATGATGAGTGATGCTGAGCATTTTTTTCATGTGTCTGTTAACCATCTGAATGTATTCTTTGGAAAATTGTCTATTCATGTATTTTGCCCATTTCTTCACTGGATTATTTATTTTTTGGTTGTTGAGTTTGATAAGTTCTTTATAGATTTTGGATACTAACCCTTTATCTCATATGTCATTTGCAAATATCTTCTCTGATTATCAGCTATTTTTTTAGTTTTGCTGATTGTTTCCTGTGCTGTGTAGAAGATTTTTATCTTGATGAGGTCCCAATAATTCATTTTTGCTTTTGTTTCCCTTGCATCTGGAGACATGTTGAGTAAGAAGTTACTGTGGCTGAGGTCAAAGAGGTTTTTGCCTGCTTTCTCCTCTAAGATTTTGATGGTTTTCTGTCTTATTTTTAGGTCTTTCATCCATCTTGAGTTTATTTTTGTGCGTGGTGTGAGAAAGTGTCCAAGTTGATTCCTCTGCATGTTGCTGTTCAGCTTTCCCAACACCATTTGCTGAAGAGACTGCCTTGTTTCCATTAAATATTCTTTCTTCCTTTGTCAAAGATTAGTTGGCGATACGTTTGTGGGTCCACTTCTGGGTTCTCTATTGTGTCCCATTGATCTATGTGTCTGTTTTTGTTCCAATACCATACTGTCTTGGTGATTACAGCTTTGTAATGCAACTTGAAGTCTGGAATTGTGATCATCCAGCTTTGGTTTTCTTTTTCAGGATTGCTTTGGCTATTCAAGGCCTTTCTGGTTCCATACAAATTTTAGGATTGTTTTTTCTAGCTCTGTGAAGAATGCTGGTGTTATTTTGATAGGGATTGAATTGAATATGTAGATTGCTTTGGGTAGTATCAACATTTAATAGTATTTGTTCTTCTAATCCATGAGCATGGATGTTTTTCCATTTTTTGGTGTCTTTTTCGATTTCTTTCATAAGATTTCTATAGTTTTCAGTGTATAGAGTTTTCTTCTCTTTGGTTAGGTTTATTCCTAAGTATTTCACGGTTTTTGGTGCAATTGTAAATGGGATAGATTCCTTGATTTCTCTTTCTGCTGCTTCATTATTGGTGTATAGAAATGCAACCGATTTCTGTGCATTGGTTTTATATCCTGTGACTGCTGAATTCATGGATCGGTTCTAGCTTTTTTTTGATGGAATCTTTTGGGTTTTCCACATAGAGTATCATGTCGTCTGCAAAGAGGGAAAGTTTGACATCCTCGAATTTGAATGCCTTCTATTTCTTTGTGTTGTCCGATTGCTGAGGCTAGGACTTGTAATACTATGTTGAATAACACTGGTGAGAGTGGACTTCCCTGTTCTGTTCCTGACCTTAGGGAGAAAGCTCTCAGTTTTTCCCCAATTGAGGATTATATTACCAGTGGGTCTTTGTATATGTCCTTTATGATCTTGAGATATGATCCTTCTATCCCTACTTTCTTGAGGGTTTTTATTAAGAAAGGAAGCTGTATTTTGTCAAATGCCTTTTCTCCATCAATTTACAGGATCATATGGTTCTTCTCTTTTCTTTTATTAATGTGATGTACCATGTTGATTGATTTGCGAATGTTGAACCACCCTGCATCCCAGGAATGAATCCCACCTGATCAGGGTGAACGATTCTTTTTATATGCTGTTGAATTTGATTTACTAGTATCTTATTGAGAATTTTTGCATCCATATTCATCAGGGATATTGGCCTGTAGTTCTCTTTTTTTGCTGGGTCTCTGTCTGGTTTAGGAATCAAAGTAATACTGGCTTCATAGAATGAGTCTGGAAGTTTTCCTTCCCTTTCTATTTCTTGGAATAGCCTGAGAAGGATAGGTATTATCTCTGCTTTCAACGTCTGGTAGAACTCCCCTGGGAAGCCATCTGGTCCTGGACTCTTATTTGTTGGGAGATTTTTGATAACCGATTCAATCTCTTCGCTGGTTATGGGTCTGTTCAAACTTTCTATTTCCTCCTGATTGAGTTTTGGAAGCATGTGGGTGTTTAGGAACTTGTCCATTTCTTCCAGGTTGTCCAGTTTGTTGGCATAGAATTTTTCATAGTATTCCCTGATAACTGTTTGTATCTCTGAGGGATTGGTTGTAATCATTCCATTTTCATTCATGATTTTATCTATTTGGGTCATCTCCCTTTTCTTTTTGAGAAGCCTGGCTAGAGATTTGTCAATTTTGTTTATTTTTTCAAAAAACCAACTCTTGGTTTCATTGATCTGCTCTACAGTTTTTTTAGATTCTATATTGTTTATTTCTGCTCTGATCTTTATTATTTCTCTTCTTCTGCTGGGTTTAGGCTGTCTTTACTGTTCTGCTTCTATTTCCTTTAGGTGTGCTGTTAGATTTTGTATTTGGGATTTTTCTTGTTTCTTGAGATAGGCCTGGATTGCAATGTATTTTCCTCTCAGGACTGCCTTCGCTGCATCCCAAAGCGTTTGGATTGTTGTATTTTCATTTTCGTTTGTTTCCATATATTTTTTAATTTCTTCTCTAATTGCCTGGTTGACCCACTCATTTGTTAGTAGGGTGTTCTTTAACCTCCATGCTTTTGGAGGTTTTCCAGACTTTTTCCTGTGGTTGATTTCAAGCTTCATAGCATTGTGGTCTGAAAGTGTACATGGTATGATTTCAATTCTTGTATACTTATGTAGGGCTGTTTTGTGACCCAGTATGTGATCTATCTTGGAGAATGTTCCATGTGCACTCGAGAAGAAAGTATATTCTGTTGCTTTGGGATGAGGAGTTCTAAATATATCTGTCAAGTCCATCTGATCCAATGTGTCATTCAGGGCCCTTGTTTCTTTATTGACCATGTGTCTAGATGATCTATCCATTTCTGTAAGTGGAGTGTTAAAGTCCCCTGCAATTACCACATTCTTATCAATAACGTTGCTTAAGTTTGTGAGTAATTGTTTTATATATTTGGGGGCTCCCATATTTGGCGCATAGACATTTATAATTGTTAGCTCTTCCTGATGGATAGACCCTGTAATTATTATATAATGCCCTTCTTCATCTCTTGTTACAGCCTTTAAGTTAAAATCTAGTTTGTCTGATATAAGTATGGCTACTCCAGCTTTCTTTTGGCTTCCAGTAGCATGATAAATAGTTCTCCATCCCCTCACTCTCAATCTGAAGGAGTCCTCAGGTCTAAAATGAGTCTCTTGTAGACAGCAAATAGATGGGTCTTGTTTTTTTATCCATTCTGATACCCTATGTCTTTTGGTTGGTGCATTTAGTCCATTTACATTTAGTGTTATTATAGAAAGATATGGGTTTAGAGTCATTGTGATGTCTGTATGTTTTATGTTTGTAGAGATGTCTCTGGTACTTTGTCTCACAGGATCCCCCTTAGGATTTCTTGTAGGGCTGGTTTAGTGGTGACGAATTCCTTCAGTTTTTGTTTGTTTGGGAAGACCTTTATCTCTCCTTCTATTCTAAATGACAGACCTGCTGGATAAAGGATTCTCGGCTGCATACTTTTTCTGTTCATCACATTGAAGATCTCTTGCCAATCCTTTCTGGCCTGCCAAGTTTCAGAAGAGAGATCAGTCACGAGTCTTATAGGTCTCCCTTTATATGTTAGGGCATGTTTATCCCTCGCTGCTTTCAGAATTTTCTCTTTGTCCTTGTATTTTGCCAGTTTGACTCTGATATGTTGTGCAGAAGATCAATTCAAGTTACGTCTGAAGGGAGTTCTCTGTGTCTCTTGGATTTCAATGCCTTTTTCCTTCCCCAGTTCAGGGAAGTTCTCAGCTATAATTTCTTCAAGTACCCCTTCAGCACCTTTCCCTCTCTCTTCCTCCTCGGGAATACCAATTATGTGTATATTATTTCTTTTTAGTGCATCACTTAGTTCTCTAATTTTCCCCTCATACTCCTGGATTTTTTTTATCTCTTTTTTTCTCAGCTTCCTCTTTTTCCATAATTTTATCTTCTAGTTCACCTATTCTCTCCTCCTCCTCTTCAATCTGAGCTGTGGTTCTTTCCATTTTATTTTGCATCTCGTTGATAGCGTTTTTCAGCTCCTCCTGACTATTCCTTTGTCCCTTGATCTCTGTAGCAATAGATTCTCTGCTGTCTTCTATACTGTTTTCAAGCCCAGAGATTAATTTTATGACTATTATTCTAAATTCACTTCCTGTTATATTATTTAAATCTTTTTTTGATCAGTTCATTGGCTGTTGTTATTTCCTGGAGTTTCTTCTGAGGGGAATTCTTCCGTTTGGTCATTTTGGATAGTCCCTGGAGTGGTGAGGACCTGCAGGGCACTTCCCCTGTGCTGTGGTGTATAATTGGAGTTGATGGGTGGGGCTGCAGTCAGACCTGATGTCTGCCCCCAGCCCACCGCTGGGGCCACAGTCAGACTGGTGTGTGCCTTCTCTTTCCCTCTCCTAGGGGCGGGATTCATTGTGGGGTGGCGTGGCCCGTCTGGGCTACTTGCACACTGCCAAACTTATGGTGCTGGGGATCTGGTGTATTAGCTGGGGTAGATGCACAAGGTGTATGGGGTGGGAAGGGCAGGCTCAGCTCGCTTCTCCTTTTGGTGATCTGCTTCAGGAGGGGCCCTGCAGCAGCGGGAGTGAGTCAGACCTGCTACTGGAGGTGTGGATCCGCAGAAGCACAGCGTTGGGTGTTTGCGCAGTGCAAGCAAGTTCCCTGGCAGCAACTGGTTCCCTTTGGGATTTTGGCTGGCGGATGGGCGGGGGAGATGGCGCTGGCGAGTGCCTTTGTTATCCGCCAAACTGAGCTCTGTCGTCCCGGGGCTCAGCAACTCTCCCTCCTGTTGTCTTCCAGCCTTCCCTCTTTCTGAGCAGAGCTGTTAACTTATGACCCTCCAGATGTTAAGTCCGGCTTGCTGTAGGAACACACTCAGTCCAGCCCCTCCACTTTTGCAAGCCAGACTTGGGGGCTCTGCTCGCCTGGCGGGCCGCCCCTCTGCCCTGGCTCCATCCCGCCAGTCCGTCTAGCGTGCACCGCCTCTCTGCCCTTTCTACCCTCTTCCGTGGGCCTCTCGTCTGTGCTTGGCTCTGGAGACTCCATTCTGCTAGTCTTCTGGTGGTTTTCTGGGTTATTTAGGCAGGTGTAGGCAGGTGTAGGTGCTCATAATATTCTCTTGTCATTATTATTATTTTTTTATTTCTGCAGTGTTGGTTGTGACTTCTCCTCTTTAATTATTGATTTTATTTATTTGGGTCCTTTCCTTGGGTCTGTTCTTTTTGATCAATCTGGCTAGGCAGTTTCTCAATTTTGTTAATTCTTTCAAAGAACCAGATCCTGGTTTCATTGATCTGTTATACTTTTTTTTTTAAACTTCATTAGCATTGATTTCTGCTCTAATATTTATTATTTTCCATATTCTGCTGTTTTTGTGTTTTATTTGCTCTTCCTTTTCCAGCTCTTTAAGGTGTAAGATTAGGTTGTGTACCTGAGACCCTTCTTCCTTCTTTAGGAAGGCCTGGATTGCTATATACTTCCCTCTTATGACTGCCTTTGCTGCATCCCAGAGTTTTGCACTGTCATGTTATCATTTTCATTGCCTTTTATGTACTTTTTAATGTGCTCTTTAACTTCTTGGTTAAGCCATTCTTTCTTTAGTATGATTTTCTTTAATCTCCAAGTATTTGTGGTGTTTCCAAATTTTCCCTTGTGGTTAATTTCATTTTTCATAGCGTTGTGGTCTGAAAATATGCACAGTATAATCTCCATCTTTTTATACTTGTTGAGGGCGATTTGTGTCTCAATATGTGATCTATTCTGGAGAATGTTCCATGTGCATTCAAGAAGAGTGTGTATCCTGCTGGTTTAGGATGAAATGTTCTGAATATATCTGTTAAGTCCATCCAGTCCAGTGTGTCATTCAAAGCCATTGTTTCCTTGTTGACTTTCTGCTTAGATGATCTGTCCATTGTTGTAAGTAGGGTGTTGAAGTCTCCTACTATTATAGCATTATTATCAATCAGTTACTTTATATTTGTGATTAATTGATTTGTTTATTTGGCTGCTCCACGTTGGGGACATAAATGTTTATAATTGTTAGATCTTCTTGGGGGGATAGACCCCTTAATTATGATATAATGCCCTTCTTCATCTTTTATTACAGTTTTTATTTTAAAATCTAGATTGTCTAATATGAGTATGGCTACTCCAGCTTTCTTTTGGCAACCATTAGCATGATAGATGCTTCTCCATCCCCTGAGTTTCTCTCTGAATGTGTCTTTAGGTCTAAAGTGGGTTTCTTGTAAACAGCATATAGATGGATCTTGTTTTCTTACCCATTCTGTTACCCAATGTCTTTTGATTGGAGTGTTTTGGTCCATTGACATAGAGTGAGTATTGAAAGATATTATTTTATTGCCATTGTGTTGCCTGTAGACTTAAGGTTTCTGGTGGTGTTCTCTGGTGCTTTATAGTCTTTGTTGCTTTTGGTCTTTTTTTTTTTTCTTCTTTTTTCCACTCAAAGAGTGCCCCTTCAAATTTCTTGGAGGAATGTTTTCGTGGTCATGAACTCCTTTAGTTTTTGTTTGTCTGGGAAACTCTATCTCTCCTTCTGTTTTGAACGACAGCCTTGCTGTATAAAGAATTCTTAGCTGCATATTTTTCCAATTCAGCACGTTGAATATATCCTGCCACTTCTTTCTGGCCTGCCAGATTTCTGTGGATAAGTCTGCTGCAACCCTGATCTGTCATCCCTTTAGGTTAAGGACTTTTCCCCCCCTTGCTGCTTTCATAATTCTTTCCTTGTCTGTGTATTTTGTGAATTTAACTATGATATGTCTTGCTGATGCTCGGTTTTTGTTGAATCTAATGGGAGTTCTCTGTGCTTCTTGGATTCTGATATCTGTATCTTTCCTCAGATTAGGAAAGTTTTCCAGTATAATTTACTCACATAAACCTTCTACCCCTTTTCTCTCTCTTCATCTTGGGACTCTATGATTTGGATATTATTCCTTTTTAATAAGTCACTGAGTTCTGTAATTCTTTTTAATTAAAAAAAAATTTAACATTTTTATTTATTTTTGAAAGAGATAGAGACAGAGTGTGAGTGGGTGAGGGACAGAGGGAGAGGGAAACACAAAATCCAAAGCAGGCTCCAGGTTCTGAGCTGTCAGCACAGAGCCCAACATGGGACTCAAACCCATGAACCATGAGATCATGACCTGAGTCAAAGTTAGACGCTTAGATTACTGAACCACCCTGGCGCCCCTCTAATTCTTGTATCATGTTCTTTTGTCTTAGTTTCCCTCCTTTTTCTTCATTATTCGTAATTTGTCTTCTATATCACTGATTCACTGCTCTGCTTCATCCATTCTTGCTGCCATGGCATCCATTCAGGACTGCATCTCAGTTATAACATTTTTAATTTCATCCTGAGTAGATTTTAAATCTTTTATCTCTGCAGAGATTTTATGCTTTTTCCAACCCCAGCTAATATTCATATTATCGTGATTCTAAATTCTAGTTCAGACATGTTGCTTATATCTGTGTTGATTAAGCGTCTGGCTGTCATTCCTTCCTATTTTTTCTGTTAGGGCAAATTCCTTTGTTTTGTCATTTTGGAGGAAGAAAAAGAATTAGTAAAATAAAAAATTCAAATTAAAAAATTCAAAACAGCACAAAAAATTGAATAAGGGAGCTAGATCCTAGGTGTGTTTTGGTCTGGTTGTTGAAAAAAGCTTGATAGAATAGGTAAGAAATGGAAAGAGTAGAAAAGAAAAGTAATAAAACCTTTACAAATTAAAAAAAATGTATACAGTAAAATAGAATAAAGTTAAATGATGTAAAATAGCATAAAAAATTACAAAAATATAGTAAAAAAATAAAAATTAAAGAATGGAAAATATAAACATTTTTTTCTTTTTCTGTATGCAAGAATAAGAAAAGATAAATGAACAAACAAAAAAAGGAAATGAACAGAATGAAATCTGAATGAAATTACGTACAGTTTCCCCTAGAGTTCTAACCATGAAGTGCTTTATAGTCCATACACTAAGTAGGCAGAGAGACTTGTGGTGGTCCTGTAGGGCCTGAGCTTGGCTGGCACAGTTTGATGGGGCTTAGTGTAATGAGTCCACTAGATGGCTCTGCTTAGCTTATTGGGGTGGATTGATGTAGTGCCCGTGTATGGCATGCATGGGTGAGGTAAAAATGGCATCACCCAGCTTCCTGGTCTCTAGCAGGAACTCTGCATTCTCACTGACCATCAATCAAGCACCCCTCCTTTGTCTCTGGCTTCTGTCCACTCCCTGCTTCTACACTGTCCACATCCAAGCCTGTGAGGCAGAACCTCCCTCCTGAATTATCTCCAAACCCCTCACTTCTGACAGCCCTATGGCTTGGACCTGCTTGGACCCTCTGGGGGAGTGTCTTGCCAGCTTGCTCCCAGAACATTTGTGAGGCTGTGCTGTTGCAGAAATTCAGAAATTGTGGCCTGCACTGTTAAAGAGATTCAGAGATTGTGGCAAAACACAACATACAGATGGCACCAGGTTTCACTGTACCCTGGTGTCTTTGTTCTAATACCAGCAAATGTAGCTGTCCTCTGGGGTCCTCTGGGGCCTTTGCCTGTGGGGAGGCCATATGGCCTCTACCAAATGTCCCCTAGCAGGGGAACTGCATCTCTCCATGTGGCCTGCGACCCCACAGCCCTCACTGCCTGCTCCTGGGGATTCACCATTCCTCCCCACCAGAGCAATGCCAGGTATTGAGCTCTGGAATTTCTGACTCTGCATTCTCCTATTTATAGAGTCCTAATGGTTTTGAAACCCTCTCTTTTCTCCTTTCTCCCTTTCTTGTTCAATTCCTTGTGGGTGTTTCCATTCTTTCTCTTTCTCCAGCTACTTTCAGGGGGAGTGCTTTTCCTGCATTCTCCCCCATTTCTCTGTCTTCTCTCTGCAAAACAGGTCCCTATCCTCTGCGGCTTCTCTCTCTCCCAGTTCACCTCTCCACGCCATGTACCTGCCAAGTTCTGTGGCTCAAGTTATGCAGATTGCTGTTAATTAATCCTCAGACTAATTTTCTAGGTGTGCAAAATGATTTGGTGCTAATATAGCTGCATTTCAGGGAGGAGAGAGGCTGAAAACTTACATGCTGTTCTGCCATCTTGGCCACTCCCCAGTGTAAATATCCATTCAAACTAATTCTTGATAGATAAGTATTTATTGCCATTTTATTACTTGTTTTGTGGTTGTTTCTGAAGATTTTCTCTTATCTTTTCTTGCCTTTCTCTCTTTCATGTTTTGTTGGTTTTCTTTAGTGATATGTCTTTAGGGATATTCATTACTGGTTTTTGATTTGTGGCTACCATTATGGTTGTATATAACCTCTTCTGCTTATACCAATCTATATTAAGTTGGTGGTCATTTAACGTTGAAGCCATTCCTTACTCCTCCACATATTTTAGGTCATATTCTTTAATTTTGTGAGTTCCTTGACTTATCTTTTACAAAAATAATCATTTTTTACTACTTTTGTGTTTCCGACCTTCATATTGTCACTTTTGGACTGTGGTTTCTACTCAAAGAGTTCCCTTTAATATTTCTTTCATGGCTGGTGTAGTGGTCATGAACTCCTTAATTTTTTGTTTGTCTGGATAATTCTTTATTTCTCCTTCTATCCTGAGTGATAGCCTTGTTAGATAGAATATTTTTGGCTTTAGATTTTTCCTATTCAGCACTTTGAATGTATCATGCCACTCTCTTCTGGCTTGTAGAGATTCTGTTGAAAAGTCCCCTGATAGCTTTATGGGTTTTCCCTTATATGTAACTGTCTTCTTTTTTCTTGCTGCTTTTGTTTTTTTATAACTGTATTTTCCCATTTTAATTACAATATGTCTTGGTGTGGATCTGCTTTTGTTGGTATAGTTGTGGGCTTTCTGTGCCTCATGGATGTGGAGAAATGTTTTCTTCCTTGGATTAAGGAACTTTTCAGCTATTATCTCTTCAAATAAATTTTCTGTGCCTTTTTTTCTCTTTTTCTTCTGAGACTCCTGTTATGTGAATTTTATCATGTCTGATGTAGTCACTAAATATCCTAAGTCTATTCTTATTGCATAATTCTTTTTTTTTCTCTTTCCTTCTTGATTACTTTCCATCGCTTTGTCATCTAGATCATTAATGTGTTCCTTGGCTTCTTCCTTGCTGTTCATTACATCAGGTGTATTTCTAATCTCATTTATTGTACTGCTCATCTCTGAGTGGTTCTCTTTTTATCTCACTGTTAAGGGACTCACTGATGTCTTCCACTTTTCTCAAGTCCAGGGAATACCCTTATAATCATTGTTTTAAATACTCTATCAGGCATATTACTTATATATCTCGTTTGGTTAGATCTCTGGCCATGGTCTTTTCCTATTCTTTCATTTGGGACAAATTTCTCTGTCTTCTCATTTTGTTTAAACCTCTGTGCTTATTTCTCTGTGTTAGGAAAGTCAGCTATATCTCCTGTTCTTGAGGGTAATGGTATTATGAATAAGAGGTCCTAGAGTGCCCTGCTATGTAGTGTTTCCTGTTTCCCAGGGCCTCATGCTTGTGGGATTGTCTCCAAACTGTGCAATGTGCTGCTCTGCTGTTTTTCCCTGGCCACTTAATCCTTCAGGCTTGTTGTCTGCAGAGGCTCTCTTTGCCTGTTGTAGGCAGTGTTTGGTCTCTAGCCTGAATGTGCTGCATTTTAACTAGGTGTCATCTGGTCTGCTTGTGAGATGAGACTTGTCAGCATTGCCACTGGAACTAAGCCTCTGCAAAACTCCCAGGTTGGGAGATGTGGTGTTGTCAGCGGTTTGGGCCTGTTTTCTAGGGAAGGGAGCCAACTATGTTGGGACTGAGACTAACGTGACTGGGAAATGTTCCATTGGAGTGCAGGGGGGTGGGCTTGGTGTAACCAAGTTAGGTAGGGAGTGTGGGCACTATGCTGCTTCCTGTGCTTATACTGATGGGTTGGGAAGGGAATTAGCACTGGCCAGTTCTTTTATTCCTGGAGGGTTCTGTCTGTGAATGGTACCTCTCTGAGACATGCTCTGAGATTAGCAAGTAACCCAACTGCTCCTCAGATCTCTGTTCCTGTGCTGTATGCCTGAGGGTTGTTTGCCCTACCTTCTCTCCAAGAACAGCCCCAATGCTTCTAGGCTGTTCTTGAGCCAAGCCCACTGACCTTTAGAACTATAGGCTTTAATCCCCACTGCTTGCAAGAACTCATGAAATTTGGGTTCTCTTGCTTTCCAAGCCAATTGCTATGGGGATTCATTTTCCCTGGACACTCCCCCTGTATGTTAATCTGTCTCTCACCCTTCTACATGACTCCAGCTCCCTCCCCACCACATTGGCCATGATCTGTTTCTCTCTCAAGCTGCATACACACTTTCTACCTTCTTTGATGTGGACTCTTCTCTACCTTTAGTTGTGGAATTAGTTCTGCCAGTCTTCAGGTTGATTTCTGGGGCATTTAGGATGACTTGATAGTTATCTAGCTGTCTTCATGGGACAAGAAAATCCTACAGTCCTCTTACTTTGCCACCATCTATCCCACTATCTTGTGATTTATCTTATTTGTCCATTGGTTGTCCAGGAGAATGTTGTTTAATCACCACATATTTGTGAAGTTTTGAGTTTTCTTCTTGTAATTGATTTTCTGGACAAATAACAAATCCACTTTTTGCTCTCAAAGGAAGCTATCTCAGTCTTCCAATGCTAATGGCTCTACAAAACTCCTTAAAAATATAATCTGTAACAAAGGTAATTTTTCTTAAAATATATGCGAGAATGTGACAGCTATAGAGAATTGCTTCCCAGCAGATAGCTATATGGAAAAAAAATGATCCATATCTTATACCATATACAGATACTAGTTCAGAATGGATCAGGGGTTTAAATGTTAAACCAAAAAGTATAATGTGTCTAGTAGAAAACATAAAACAAATTTTCCGTAGTTATAACACTAATGCAACCCATTAAAAATTTGATTAATTGGACTTCATCAAAATTACAAATGTCTGATCTTGCTAATTCTTGAAAAGCACCAGTAGGATAATTAAATGACATGACACAAACTAGAAGGAAATATTTACATATTATATATCTAGGAATTTATTGACAACTTTTTAAAATGGGCAAAAGATTTGAACTTGCTCTTCACTTTTGAAGATATAAAGACAACAAGTGAGCACATGAAAGAGTATTCAACATTAGTAAAATGAAAATTAAATCCACAATAAGATACTACTATATATTCACTAGAATGGCTAAAATTCAAAGGACTGACTATAACAAGTGTTGAGGATGTGGAGAAAACTCTCATACTCTATTGGTAGAAATAAAAAATGGTATAATTATTTAACAAAGGGAAAACAGTTTGTCTACTTCCTCAAAAGTTAAACATACATGCACCATTCCACTTGTATGCATTTTCACAAACATAATACTGAAAAAAAATTTTTAAGTTTATTTAGCTTGAGAGAGAGAGAGAGAGAGAGGGGGAGAGAGAGAGAGAGAGAACACATGGGACGGGCAGAGAGAGAGGGAGAGAGAGAGAGACTCTCAAGCAGGCTCCCTGCTGTCAGCATAGAGCCTGACATGGTGCTTAAATCCACTAACCATGAGCCAAAATCAAGAGTTGGATGTTTAACCAACTGAGCCACACAGGCACCTTCAAAAATTTTTTTATCTAAACTTTCTTCTACCCAAGGCTTACATGTACCCTTATGGAAATGTGACCTCTTCCCTTACTCCCCTGATTTGAGAATTCCTTTGAAGGATTATTATACTAAATATTTTATTATTGAAAATAGGAAATATACAAATGATACAAATGGATAGACAAAATAGAATATGAGATCAAAACTGTTACTAGGGACAAAGAAGAACATTTTATAAAGCTAAATTTGTCAATACATCAAGAAGATATAACAATTATAAACATATATGTACCTCACAAAAGAGGCTTAAAATGCATGAAATGAAAAGTGACAGAAAGGAAGGGAGAAAAAGGTGAACAGTAGTTGGAGACTTCAGTACCTCACTTTCAATAAGAAATAAGACAAGTAAGCAAAAACTCGACAAAGAATTAGAAGACTTAAAAACACCATGAACCAATTAGACTTACCATATCTATAGAATTCAGCAATAACAAAACACATTATTTCAAGTACACATAAGTTTTTTCAGGATAGACCATATGTTATGCTATAAAACAAATTTCAATGAATTTAAAAGAGTTGAAATCATAAAAAATATGTTTTCTGACCACAATGGAATGATATGAGTAATCCATAACAGGAGGAAATTTGGGGATTCACAATGGGTCACAGAAGAAATCACAAGAGAAATTAGAAAATATTTTGAAATGAATGAAAGTGAAAACATAGCATACAAAACTTATGGAATGCAGGTAAAGCAGTTCTTAGAGAGAAATTGATAGCTGTAAACACCTATATCAAAAAAGAAGAAAGATCTTATATCATCTAATGTTATCTTTAGAAAAAATTAGGAAAAGAAGAGAAAAATAAACCCAAATAAAGCAGTAGGGAAAAAAATAACAGAGTATAGCAGAAATAAATAAAATAAAAAATAGAAAACAATAGAAAAAAATAAAAGAAGTAAAAAGTTGGTTCTTTGAAAATATCAATACAATTGACAAACCTTAGACTGACTAAGAAAAAAAGAAGTGATTCAAATTACTAAAATCAGATATGACCAAGGGGACATTTATAGGAATAAATTTATTAATTGGAGAAATGAAACCCATGAATTCATTCCTGCCTTCCATCACCCAAACTTAGCCGAGTCTTGCAATGAACCTTTGAGGCAAATGTAATGACTGAGGTATTACAGGTTAGTGGAGTTAACAGTGATTCACAGGCCAAGCTGAGATAACAGATGTTTTCCAGGTAGCTCATCCAGTTATTTAAAAAAAATTTTTAAATAAGTTGATGATATGTAAAAATCAGGAGTTTTCACAATTAAAAATGTTTTTGACTTCTCCAGAAAGATCCGAAGATCTGGCTGACTACATTTCAATGTGACAAGCACTAGGTATAGCTGAGATGTAGCCTGCACTTTAGAAGAGACACGTATTTCCAGTTGTTCACAGCCCCTATGGTCTTCTGCCTGGTCTTTTCTTTCATTTACTCAACCCTCCAGCTCTCCTAAACATTGTTTTCAAACCCTGTTTATAGACCTAGATTCATAACCCATTACACATTCAGTGTATGACAAAAGCTTATTTTCTTAATTAGCAACCTCAAAATTTAGTTTTAGAAAATAAAAATCATCCTTTTTTTATTGCTCATACAGATGTGTAAGGAAAATAAGGTGCAAGGACATAAAATGCTTTACCCAAGGTCACACAGCTAGCCAGAGGCAGAGCTGGAACTAGAGTCTAGGCATATCAGCCAATTTTTTGCCACCACACTTTTCTAACTTTTCATATCTTCCAAATCTTTTTGACAAGTATATAAATATTATTTATATCAATTCTCTGAGCTATGAGTCCACATTTGTTAACTTCTGCGTAAAAATCCTTGTAAATGTTCTTAATTTTGTCTCTTTTCAAGGATGGAATGAGGAGATTTGGTTTTTAAAAAATCCATTTTCACCTCTTCTTTATGATTTCCTATTTTATAGGCTTTGGTCATTTTTCCCCTGGCCTTTGTCTTTTGGAACAAAGAACCTTAATTTCTCTTTAGGGCGCTTGCCTTAGAAGTGTCTAGAGGTCAGTCTGCTACAGGTTTCTGTTTTATAGGGAAACTCAAGGAATATGTTTGTAAGATTGCTCTCAACCTCTCAGTATCCTACCTGCTTATGAGGGGATGGAGGCTCAGCCCAAGAGTAGATGACGGTTTCTGTATCACCTTCCACTGGGGTCCATTTTCATGCTCTACCACTTGTTTTCAATGATTTCTCTAAAGTTCAACTTTTCTTTTTCAGGCCTTCACACGGTTTGCCCTAATTCTCTTTATAATGATGATTTTTTTCATATACTTTTTCTTTTTGCCCTTTTATCTCCCAATTTCTAATCTTAGTCCTTAATCTTTTATGTTTATATGGGTTTCATCTAATATTTATTTCATGGATTTTTATGCTTTATCTCCTTTGCTTTTAGATTTTTTAATCTTTAAACTCATTGACCCATAGCTTTTTATACTTTATTTTAAAATTCATCTATTTTCTTTTATTATTTTTAACCATTATTATTTTGTCTTTGTTGGGCTTTTTATTCTCTTTTAATCTGTATTTTATTCCTTTTTCTTTTTTTATTCTCAGTGTTTTAATGTTGTTGTTTTCTCATCTTCCATTCTTCCTTTATTATTAAAAATTAGTCATATATTTTTCCTTAAATTTTTTTCATGGCTGACAAGGAGTGTGATCAGAGAGGACCTGTACTAGAAACGGGAATTGGAAGTTTTCCTTTCTGCCTTCCTATCTCACAGGCTCCTCTTAGTAATCTTATTTGCTCATCTTTTTCCTGGACTGTTTATCTTTTTTCTTATGTTTTCAAAAGAGCATTTAACATTTATTCATTTTACATTTCCTAGCAGACTAATATGCCTCTGGGGACCTGAATTTTAGGCTTAGGATGGTCTTATGTGGTCCCACCTTGAATATAGGGATATAAGATTAGTTCCCTATGGAACATTTTTTTTTTAAGAATAAGATGCATTACTTGAAATGAAAAATTTCTCACAAATTATACACATGAACTGAGATGATGGTGGTGTATATGAAGGCTTAGGAAAAATTTCAGAGGATTTCGGTCCAGAGCCTCACAATGCAGAACTTCCAGGGTGTGTCATTCACACAAGCTATAATAATGCCTCCTGAGTGTGTGAAACCCAGGAATCTGCATGTCTAATTTTGATGTCAGCACCATGTAGTGTATCAAGTTACCCTCTCTACTAATCATCATCATCAGTATGATTTATTTTTTTCTCAGAAAAAATAAACACAACATTTTAATGTGTAGCCTACATGTCCCAGAGTCCATTAATTCTTTCTCAGACCAGGAGCTAAGAGAGCTGAGAGAAGTAGGATGAACTTTAAAACTTTATTTTGCCCATTGCTATCAAAAGCCTGTTTAAAATTCTGTCCTGATGCTTCAATGGAAATTTTAGCCCTGTCCCTTCTATCATTGTTGTTATTTGAGCTTAAAATAGATCCATCTTCATTGTGTCACAACGAATGTGGTACTCATCCAAGTGCCTGTCTTAAAATAAACCTTGACCTGTTAGTGACCTAAAAAATATTCTTTTTCAAAATTTAGGTGTTTCTTTAAATGAAATTCAAGTATTATCAAAAATTTCTTATCACCTTAAAAATCCTCATGTTTAATAAATCTGTGTAGGAAAAATTTGAGTTTGGGTTGCACAGGTGGTTAAGGGGACAGGTACTGAAGCTAAGATCTTGATGGCTACTTGGCAGGAGGGGTTCATCTTCAGTTTCAAACTTAGCAGTCAAAACTTTGAGGATCTGATGCTGCTTGCTAATCAGCTCTTTTATTGCATAGTTAAGCAAACAAACAAGCAGACAAACAGAGAATCCTATAATCCAAACAAAGCCTTTGGAAAGATGTCTTGCCACTGATTTCCCTTTATCAATATAATGGCAGAGTCTCATTTGACTAGACCCAGAATATAGTCCATTTCAGCATTTCTCAAACTATGTCCAGAAACATAATCCAGAAATTTTGTACATTTTCTGTGATAATTTTAAAAAAATGTCTCTTATTTATTTCAATGAAATTTAAAGAAAATACAATTAAATAAGCCCTCAATTTAAGTACAGTATGGATTACCTGGATGACATCCTGATAACCAAGGATATTCATAGGAATTCCATGCACATTGACAATTGTGTTAATTCCCTTGTGGCAAGATGCTGACTTAGAAATTTACATTGAGATATCAAGAGGTGGTAGAATTAGATAAAAAAGAGATAGGGAGACCAACCACCAAGATGCACATTTTCAAATAAAATATTTAAGAATTGGGTATGAATTTTGAATTCTTTTTGTTGTTGTTGTTGTTGTTGTTGTTGTACAATTTTTATTTTATTTTTTTTCAATATATGAAGTTTATTGTCAAATTGGTTTCCATACAACACCCAGTGCTCACCCCAAAAGGTGCCCTCCTCAATACCCATCACCCACCCTACCCTCCCTCCCACCCCCCATCAACCCTCAGTTTGTTCTCAGTTTTTAACAGTCTCTTATGCTTTGGCTGTCTTCCACTCAAACCTCTTTTTTTTTTCCCTTCCCCTCCCCCATGGGTTTCTGTTAAGTTTCTCAGGATCCACATAAGAGTGAAACCATATGGTATCTGCCTTTCTCTGTATGGCTTATTTCACTTAGCATCACACTCTCCAGTTCCATCCATGTTGCTACAAAGGGCCATATTTCATTCTTTCTCATTGCCACGTAGTACTCCATTGTGTATATAAACCACAATTTCTTTATCCATTCATCAGTTGATGGACATTTAGGCTCTTTCCATAACTTGGCTATTGTTGAGAGTGTTTCTATAAACATTGGGGTACAAGTGCCCCTATGCATCAGTACTCCTGTATCCCTTAGGTAAATTCCTAGCAGTGCTATTGCTGGGTCATAGGGTAGGTCTATTTTTAATTTTTTGAGGAACCTCCACACTGTTTTCCAGAGTGGCTGCACCAATTTGCATTCCCACCAACAGTGCAAGAGGGTTCCCGTTTGAATTCTTTATCCAGATGGAGAATAGCAAAGGCTAGGAAGGATGGAGAATCAATTAGAATATCTTAAAAACTTATTTGAAGCAAGCTGTGAATATCACACACACACACACATACACACACACGATGGAGGGGTTTCTTTCATTACCACAAACATTGAGAGGGATTGAGGGGGGAGGCTATAATAGCATATATAGTTTAATATGAAAATACGGGTGCAGAGTGGGGCTGGTAAATGACTCACACCCAGAAGTCAACACGAGGGTCCCACTACAGATTTCTTTTCTTTATAAAGAATACATATATTACTAAAGCTGTAGAGTAATAATGCATTTCATTTTTTGAAAAAAACATCCTTTATCCTGAAAAAAAATGAAAGATTTATTACCTTATTACACAATTCATTTAAAATATATGTTTCTCTATGGGGCGCCTGGGTGGTTCAGTCGGATAAGCATCTGACTTGGGCTCAGGTCATGATCTCACAGTTTATGAGTTCCAGCCCCGTGTCAGGCTCTGTGCTGTTGGCTCAGAGCCTGGAGTCTGCTGGGATTCTGTGTCTCCCTCTCTGTTCCTCCCCCGCTTGCTCTCTTTCTGTCTCTGTCTCTGTCTCTGTCTCTCAAAAATAAAGATATAAAAATCATAAAAAATAAAAAAGTAAAATATATGTTTTTCTCTTGAGTGCAAGTTTGGGGGCTGGGATTCTAATCAAAGAGCAAATAAATGCTGCTTCATTCATCACCACCTGCATAATAATTTTTTTAAAACTAATTGAAACAGGTTCAGTGCTTTTAATCACTTTCCCCCAGCCTTTGATTCTATGCATAAAGATATCGGTTATGGGCTCAGTTGACGAGCTTAACTAAATCCTTTGGGTTTTTTTCTTAATTTTTTAAAACATTTATTCATTTTGGGAGACAGAGAGAAACAGAGCATGAGCAGGGGAGGAGCAGAAAGAGAGGGAGACATAGAATCTGAAGCAGGTTCCAGGCTCTGAGCTGTCAGCACAGAGCATGACGCGGGGCTCAAACTCACTGACTGAGTGATCATGACCTGAGCCAAAGTCGAACACTCAACCAACAGAGCCACCCAGGAGCCCCCTAAATCCTTTGTTTTTGATTCATGTATAAACTTAATATGGCTATATGAGTCAGGGTTGATTGATATGTTCTATTAATTAATCACATAGCAATTTTCACAGCAGAAGTGTGTTCTGTCCACTGTTCCTTTTACTTCAAAGTTTATGTCCTGAAACTACTTTTGTGTTAGAGACCCACTTCTCTTGCATAGAGTATAGAAAAATTAACATTATTTAATATGTAGATATCATGGTTTTATTTTCATGAACAAGCAGTGCCCCTAATAGGTAACCAAACCAGCTGTGATTACTGACACAAAAGAAGGGATACAGATCTAATATTTTGATACCAAAGATATTTTATAATGAAGAGATTTGCCATAACAATTTTCTAGACAAGCTTCAATGTGGTAAGTCTTAATTAACTCTTCCATTATGTTTTATAGGAAGACATATTTCTTTTGGTTTCTTTTGGAAGATATATCAGAGTGCACAATTTAAATATTCTCTGGCTTTCCTAACAATTATATTTTTAATGGCATAGGTGGGTGTCTGATGCTCCAAATGTTTTCCAAGCTAAAACTATTTTGGCTATAATCTGTGGAGTAGAATTTGGGGGTTCAACTACCTTTTCATGTGTGTACTAAAGAAGAACCAAAGCAATCTCTTGAGGGATTGCTTGGCCAATGTGAAGATCCTTTCTCAGCTAAGAGGTAGAGTGATATATACTTGGCAGTATCCACATTTTTTTTTCAAAATAATATTAGTCCCACTCCATCTTGGTTAGTTGTTAAAATATACATCTCCAAGTTTAACTAGAAGCTTACAGGACTGCAGTCCAGGTCTTGAGACTAAGCATCAGGCCATCTATTGCTTTGTCTGTCAAGCATTGTTCTATTTTGCAAGTATCTTCTTCATTAGAAAATTACTGACCCACCTTGTTATGGACTGAATGTTTGTGTCCCCAGAAAATTTATATGATGATAACCAAACTCCCAGTGTGGCTGTATTTGGATATGCAGCCACTAAGGAAATAATTAAGATTGAGTGAGGACATGGGATGGGATCTTTATGATCTAATAGTTGTCAAATGTCAGGATTTAGGCCATGCAAAAGAAGCCAGTCTGGGGAATGAAGCTAATATTCTAAGAGAAGCAGAGATGAGAGGGGGAGAGCATTGATTGTGGTCAAACCCTGGGTTCCAATTGTTTCTGAGACCTAATTCCACCTATTTCCTCTGGTAATTCCTTTTAGCCTGAGCTAGTTTAAATGTGTCTGTGTTGCTTGCAACTTTAAGTCCTCCCTAAATCAGGGACATGATTTAACAAGCCTAATCTAGTTCAAAATTCACAAACATTTGTTGGAACAATTTATTGCCTAATGGATAACCCAGTCCATTCATCCTCCCATAAAACTACTTTCACAAAATTGTACTACAACATCGTTATCAACCTTCTGCATTAATGCAAGGTATTAGAAGCCACCCTATAACACTGTTATAATTATCTTAAGAATCTTAAGGAAATTGTACATGACACAGTGTCCTCTTTCTAAAGATGAGCAAGATAAACATATTTTTAGTTGGAGGCACTAAGACTAGTTTTTGAGGAGTAACATCATGCTTTAGTAGAAGTAACACAGGATTGAATTCAAAATAGTAGAGTTTGAATCAGGCTCTACTACATGGAAAAGCTGTGAGTACTTACAAAAAGTAAGTACATTTGTAAAGTAATGTTAAATAATGTGTGTCCTACATACCTCACATGTGGCTGTAAGTAAATATATGTACAAAGTGCTTTGTGCATTAGGGACCATAAATCTTAGATGTCATTAATCATTTCCAATTTCACTTTTACCATGGATTTTAAGATGACTTTAATTTTTTTCTTCTTGCTTCACTAAAGCTCTGAATATTGATGCTTAGAAAAATCTTCACCTTGACAAGGGCAGTAGGTTGTGAGAATAAACAAAAACAAAAACAAAAAAATTATCTGCAAGGTAGGTGAGCCTGAGATGATGGAGATTTTTATCTGCCATCTAGCTCCAAGCCCTGGGCTCTGGGTCCTTTGTACAGATGAAAACGAAGATTAGCCAAAGGTTTGAGTGTTTACAGCAGAATCACTTAATTTGGTTCACCCAAGGGTTTACTTGACTATCGGCATGGTGTCTGCTTCTATTTTAAATCTATTTTGATTCAAACTTTGGATTTCTCCCTTCAGCGTTCTGTGTTTGTATGTGTGCATGCATGCATGTGTGTGTGTGTGTGTGTGTGTGTGTGTATGTGTGTGACAGAGAGAGAGACAGAGAGAGTAGAAAAAATAAGGATTTTAATTTAAAATTTTTTTTAAACATTTATTTACTTTTGAAAGAGAGAGAGAACACAAGCGAGGGAGGGACATGGAGAGAGAGGGAGACAGAATCTGAAGCAGGCTTCAGGCTCTGAGCTGTCAGCACAGAGCCTGTCTTGGGGCTCAAACTCACAAACTTTGAGATCATGACCTAAGTCGAAGTTAGATGCTTAACCTACTAAGCTTCCCAGGTGCCCCAAGAAGGGTTTTGATTTTTTTCCTTCTGATAAATATTCTTTGAAGAAATTATAAAGTATAGAGAAAATATTCATACAAAATAAAATTTGTCCCAGAACTTTCTTACATAGAAATGCTCACTGTTAGCTCTGAATTTTTTTTCTGTGCATAATATATTTATATAGTTAAGCTTATGCATATATGCAATTCTATGGCCTGGCTTTTAAAAATAATATCACATTCTAATAATTTCCCAAAGTCACTAAAGTTCTTAGTAAACATAACTATTGCTATGTTTCATATTCATAATTATACATAGCTTTTATATTTTATCATTACCCCATTTTTAGATATTCAGGAGAATTCTGAAATTTTGCTTTTATAAATAGTTCAGTGATTAATATTTTTATTTATAAAAGCCAGTACTCTTATTTTCCTGGTAAATAATTTTTTTTTATTTTTTTAATTTATATTTTAATTAGTTAACATACAGTGCAATATTCATTTCAGAAGTAGAATTCAGTGATTCATCACTTACATACAATACCCAGTGCTCATCACAAAGCCAGGACTCTTTAAAAAAGACTTCCTATTTGCAGTCTTTAAAAAGGACTTCCAATTTATTTGCGGCATTTTGTTTACCATATTTGGATACTCTTCTACTTAAAAACAATTTAATACTAAAAATTATGTGTAAGTCCATTTTGTTTTTAGCGTAAAGAGATCAGCGAGATCTAGAGCCATCTGTTGGCAGTAAGCAAAGACCAGGAGAAAGACCTTTCTCCGAATTGTGGTTTTGTTTATCACTATTGAAGACCTTAGGTTGAACATTCATAAACAGGTGATCTTTGCTAAATTCTCAGATGCTGAGTTTGTTTTTAATCGATTCAATCAGTCTATTCAATTATCCAATTTTATATCTTACTTTTTATTCAAATAACATGTTGTGATTATGTAGATAACATATTTATTGCAAATGGAAAACAAGAAATTCTGAAGTTAAAATGATCTGTAACTGTATCATGCTTAACCTTTTATTATATTTTTATCTCACTGTATGTATTTGTGTATACTTGTATTTTCTTTCACATAGTCAAACTTATGCTATATATGCATTTTGTTTACGGAAGCCACACTATAGCAACCAGTCCTGGTGGTATCCATTCCACATCTGGATGAATGAGTTACTCTGTAGTTTCCTGTGGATCACTTTTTGCACTGTGTCCTTTCACCTTGTCCAGTCTTATTATCGAGGAGTAATAACAATGAAGTAGCTGGTACATGAAGTATATTTTGTGGCCCATGGAAAAGGCATGTGTAAGACTAAGTTTCATATTGTATTTTTTAACTCTGTGACCTTGGGCAAAGTCTAACACCTCAGAGTCTTTGTTTCTAGATCTAGAAAACAGAATCAATAAAAATACCTGCTTTATAGAGTTGGCATGAGGATCAAATGGAATAGTAGATATGAAGAGCAAAATGTGACCTGCTTTATCATTTTTGACTAAGAGGTAACAGTTGATAAATGGAGGAAGGAGCATCTGAAAAAGATGCATCTTGGCTACAAAAGCTTCAAATCCAATACTCAATTACATTTAAGAAAAGAGGTTTGAGTGCTGCAAATGCTTTGCTCATCTTTTAGATCTTGCCACTTTCAGCACTAGGCTAGACTCCTTTGGAAAATTTATCTTTGTAAGCAATAGCAGTGGATTTATATAGATAAATATTCATTCATTAGCTCATTTGTTCACTAGATAAAATATTATGAATATACTACTATGTATCAGGTATTGTGCAGAGCCCTAGGAATGAAATGTAAGTAAGGCATAGAAATTGATCTTAATTACTGCACAGTCTGGTGTGGAAAATAAGTATATAAGCACAATCTCATGTCCACAGTACAAACAAGTTTCCTAAGCAAACAAAGAAAAAGAAGCAGTTAATTCTGAGGGGGGTGGAGGAGAGCTTGAAAGATTATAAAAATGTGACACTTAAATCTAGTAGATGCAAAAAATGAGGAATGGTCCTTCTTGGCTAGGAGGACATCATATACAAAGTATGGAAGTACAGAAGGTATGGTTGGAAAACAAAGAGTCAATAATGGGTAAAGTGAGAACAGTAAAATGGGATTTTGTTGGAAATTGAGGGAATTAATTGGATTATGCTGGATATGTTTTTGTCTGCCTGGCAATTCACTGGAGAACTCTCTCCCATTCTTAGTTCAAGTCATAGAAATAGAGCTGATCCCATCTCCTGCCTTGAGTGGCAGTTCTTGCATCTTTGATTATACAAGTGGGAAATTTTATTATTTAATAAAAATATCTTGTTGAATTAACAAAAACTCCCAAAACACAGGATTTATGGAGAATAAATAATAGAAGGAACTCCTAACCTTGAAGAACTCTGAGAAACACTAACTCACATAATGAGGAACATGCCTCCAACTAGAATATTCAGTTCAGCATCAAAGAGGGAGCAGAAGGTCATATTGACTAGGTGATTAGAACTTTTACTCTCGTATGAAAGAATCTTCAAAACTAATAGGAAAACCAATGGAAACTGCATTCTCAAAGGTTACACATTTGTCAACAGTTTAAATAATTTGAGTTAGACTAATTCTTTTTCTGGGAATATTCATGTTCTGGGACCAACATATATTCCTTTGGTCTTTGTTTAATTTGCAGTGATAGTCAATGGTGAATAATTTATTGATAGTGTAATAAGGAAGGGAGAAACATATTTGCAATGAATATTTCTGTATTCCCTCAGAATGGGGTGGGCTATTCCTATAAACCCTGATTGTAACAACTCTGAAATAGGGAAATTGCAAAATTGAGGTAACTCTTTAGTGTTTTGATGCTATTTTAGAAGCAAATAATACTGAGTGATACTTACTTTATTGATAAGTTCCTAGCTTTTTCACCTACATTAAAATGTAAGGTGAGCCTCCTATTTCACAAGAAAGAACAACAGTGAGAACAATGGCCAAAATAGCATCCGCAGCTCCAGTTAATAGAAGAAAGGGTTTTGAGGCACAAAGTGCACCTGGGTGGGAACTCCCAATGAGTTAGAATTAGGAGAAAGGAACATCCAGAATGCTTACTTTTCCCTTAATAATGAAAAGTCTTAATGTCATCATCACCACTGCTCTTACTATGGCTATTAAGGTTTCTCAACCATCTGCTGTTGAAGAAAATAAAAGTGGTTCTTTTTATGTGGAATTGAATATAGGATTTAGTTATAGAAACCATTCCTAATGCCATCCAATTTGAAGTCAGGATGAAAGATTTTCCAAGCATCTCACCCAGCAGCTACATGGCAATAGAAGTGTTTTAGCTGGGAGATGTGTGAAGCTAGAAAAAAGGTATAAGTACAAAAAATACTTTGTTAGAGATTTGGGTGGGGGAAAGAGATTCTCTGTGTTTCTGAGCCACATTATTTTGTTGATTTCTTTTAAAAAGGAAAAAAATATATGGGACATTCTAGCTTAACACAACTGGGATGAAATCAGCTTGATCCAGCTGTCTGAAGCATCAGAAATGATTACAGCTGGTTAATCTCTAATTATAGAATCTCTATTATTGGTGATGTAAGTGGCTGAATCTGTGGTTTGACTTCTATGATCCTGGCTGTGTGAAAAGCTGGGATTTTTGGATAATGTTTTTTCCCTCTGGATAATCAACTAAACAAATTTAAATTAACTCGGGGCAAATATAATTAAGGAGTTGCAGAGGATATTTTTGTTTCTTTCACTGACCAACTGTGACTTTGGATGAAGCTATTAAATCCTGTTTCTGTGGGATTTAGTCCGGAGCATTCAGCTCTGATGTCCTAAGGTATTTGGGGAGGCCAAGGTCAACATCAACAATTCTGAGTTTCAGAGAAAGTTTATTTCTTTAATGGTTTGTGTTTAGAGAAGATTTCAGACAGAATTATTATATTTCAACAATTATTACATTTCAACCTTATTCTGAACCCTCCATTGATCTTTTCTTTTCTTGCTTTCATCTGTCCACTAAACCTGTCTGTTTTCACAGACTGGTTTAGAGAGAAACAAGTGGCAAGGTTGAATCTAGGTAAGTTACCAGTGTCAATGTATTAGTCCACTTGGGCCGTTATAACAAAATACTGTAGACTGGGCAGCTTAAAGAACAGACTTTAATTTCTCATAGTTGTGGAGGCTTGGAAGTCCAACATCAAAGTGTCAGCTGATTCCTTTCCTGGTGAGAGCCCTCTTCTTGCCTTGCAGATGGCTGTCTTCACACTATGGTGGAGAGAGAGAGAGGGAAAGAGCTCTACTCTTTTAGGTGAATTAATCCCATCATGAGGATCTCCCCTCAAGACCTCATCTAATCCCATTTACCTCCAAAGGCCTCACCTCCAAATGCCATCACATTGGAGGTTAGGACTTCAACAGATGAAAAGGGCCTAGGGAGGTGACACAAACATTCATCTCATAATATGAAAACCTTGTTAGCTGGGTCTTATCAGACTTTAATTCTCAACTTTTCACTTTAAGAGATGGGAACAGGTCACAGTTTTATTTGGTAAAGGAATCTCAAGCAGTACCAAGATGGTCATCCACCCAGTTTCAGATATCATCTTTGTGTTTGATACCACACCACTGTGACTGATGGTGGGAATGTTGCTGAAAACATTGAAAAATTTTTAGACACCAGAAAGTCAATGTGTAGTATGTTCTCTATATAAATTTATAAATCTGGACTTCTAAATTACAAAGGTTTTCATTTGTTTTGAAGTGAAAATGTTTTAATTGCAAGCAAGCCAAGAATTTTATATAAATGGCATCCCTCAACTCCTAAACATTTTAGCCAGATATTACCTGGATATTATAAAAATATATAATACAACATCTATTTTGATTTTTCTAATAGACAATTGTTGGACAAATATAACTATTATTTACTTCTCACACAAATCTGTTACTGAGCAATCATCAATCCTAACTCAGAAAATGTGTTTTTTCCTTGATCCATTGAAAAGCAGAGCCTAAGGCAGGAATTAAAGTGATGACACTTTATTTGAGAGGTATCTGGGGAGGAAAAAGGGAAGTCAGTTAAAGAGATGTAATACTATATAAGGTGATACATTTTCATGTGGCTACCATGTCCCAATGAGCCATGAAGAGAAACTGTAGGTCCTTCAGGAGACATGCTTACTTAGCATGAAGAATCTTCCAGAAGGGCTATGAAGAGGACATGCACCTCGATCTAGAAGTGTACTGTCTAGTTTCTTCCTGTCCCCCATTTCCCACCAGTCAAATTTAACTCTCAGGGCATTAACTCTCCCACACTTTTGGATTGTATTATCAGTCCCTTTGGAAGCTTAGGAAGCTCTGTCATTCATGTCCTGAAAGGCAGGGATAACTTGGCATGAGGGTCATGGAGTCATGACCTGAGAATTTAGCTCATACCTTCCTTCCTGGGGAATTTAGTAAGCTAGTAGCAGCAATGGTATGGTCCATGAGGCGGGCATTGCCTCAGAAAGCAGGCAGCAGCCAGCCAATTGGAATTGACATACAAGGATCAGTCTGATACAAAATCTTACTGTTCAATTTGAAACTTTATAATGTGAGAAATTTATAAAACGTAAAAAGATAAAAGAGGAAGCATCAAAATGATTATTTTTTTAGGAAACTAGACCCATTCAGAAACATTTAGTCAGTGTCCTCCATAGAAATAGAATAAATAGGAGATATCTATATTTGTCAATATAAATATCTGTATCTGTATACATATATATGTGTAGAGATTTATTAAGACGAATTGGCTTATACAATCATGGAGGCTGGTAAATTCAAAATCTGCAGGGTGTGCCAGTGATGCAGAAGACCCACAGAAAGTTTGAAGATAGGCAGAAAGAGCCAGTATTGCAAATGAAGTCTGAATGCAATCAGCTAGAAAATTCTCTTACCTGAGGAAGGGTCTGTCTTCTTGTTCTTAGGTTTTCAACTGATTGGGTGAAGCCTACCCACATTATGGAGGGCAATCTGTTTATTCTACTGATAAAATGTTAATTTAATCTAATTTTAAAGTCTAGTAATTTGAATGTGAATCTTATCCAAAAATTGTCCTGGAAACACTCAGAATAATGTTTGGCCAAATATCCGTATATCCTGTGGCATAGTGAAGATGACACATATAATTAACCATCACAATGGTCTATTAAATTTACTAAAAAATTTTCTGTGAAACCATAGAAAATTATTAAAGCTAAGGAGTTCTGTATTCAAGCCCAGGCTCTGCCAGTTGTTAACTTTTTGATCCTGGGTAGGTCAACTTATATCTTTGGGTCTTGGGTTACTCATCTATAAAACCTGGGGGGTAGATGTCTAAGGACTTCACAGCTCTAAAATTCACTGATTATGTAATTCTTAGAACTCATCTACCGATGGTGTATTATAAAGTGATGAGAGGCCATACTCTTGAGTTAAAGCCAAGTACAAGAAATCTATATAAATTTATAGCAAGACAGATTTGTATATGGGAGAATCTCTTGATTTACTGAAGAGGATGAGTGAGACTGAAAAATAATTAACTGCAGAAGATGGAGGGGATAATGATACCCCTGCTTTGATTCCATATACTTTTTATTTAAAGTAAAGTCAGTTATTTTGGACCTGCACTTCAAGATACCACTTTAATTCCTGATAAGTAATTCTGCATATTATATATTTTGTGTTTAAATGTTTGCTGTCTTAAATATTATTTTACATTTTAAATGCTTTATCTCTTGTAAATACCTGCTTAGAGCAAAGAAATGTAGCTACTACAAGCAATAAAAATGAAGATTTCAGAAAAGAAATTGGGTAAATAGATTTGGAAAGGTCAGCTGTTAGAACACTAAGCAAAATGCAATTTTCCTACCCTGTTCAGTCTTTTGTTATGCTGTAAGACCAATGGCATTTAGTTTGCCAATTCTCTTGCTGGGTTGTTTGTGATGATTCTCGTAGCACCTTTGTCTTCTAGTCCCAGTTACTTTCTATCCCATTGCCTTTGTATAGGAATAAATGTGTTTTCACGCAGAATCTAGCTCCAAATGTACTCAACTCAGCCAGGTACATCTCAGATAATGAGTATCAGATTTGAGTACTTGCAACAATTATAATCAGATTAAATATATATGAATTACAATTATTATTAATATTCTAAATTGGCTTTCAGTATTCCACTGTGAGATTGTATGAGGTGATAGGTTTGCTAACTTTGGTATGAAATAGTAACCTTGAAAAATGGGCAACATTTGGTGATTTGGGTGTAAGAGTCCTTTTTTCAAAAAATCCAAATATGCCTTCTCAAAGCAGTTTAATCTTGGATCAGTCAATTTGCCATCATCCTGTGGGGAATAACTTTGGTGCTCAAGTCACATTTTCTAGAAACTCCTCTTCCTGATGATACATAGATATTACTGACAGACTTTTCTCTAGGTAGTTAGTTTTCAGTTGTAACTAAAGCAACAATGGGTGTGACAGCTATATTTCACAACAGGAACAGAAAAATAGAGAAAACAAAGTTGTAGAGAAGCAGAATAGAGAAAAGGGGAGGGAAGGATGGGGAGGGAAGGAAAAGAATAAGAAAAAAAAGAGGAGGAGAAAGAGAAGGAGGAGGAAAGAGAGAAAGAGGAGAAAAGAAACAGCAGTAATGACGACAAATAAGAAATGGCCAAAGCACACAAGGCAAGTGTTGGTTCCTGTCCCTGTTACGTCAGTCTAAAATGATAGTTGTAGGCCGGAGGGAAGATGGCGGCGTAGGAGGACGATGGGCTCACCGTGCGTCCTGCTGATCACTTAGATTCCACCTACACCTGCCTAAAGAACCCAGAAAACCGCCAGAGGATTAGCAGAACGGAGTCTCCAGAGCCAAGCGCAGACGAGAGGCCCAGGGAAGAGGGTAGGAAGGGCGGCGAAGCGGTGTGCGCTCCACGGACTGGCGGGAGGGAGCCGGGGAGGAGGGGTGGCTCGCCGACCAAGCAGAGCCCCCGAGTCTGGCTAGCAAAAGCGGAGGGGCCAGATGGAGTGTGTTCCCACAGCAAGTGCGACTTAGCGACTGGGAGGTCATAAGTTAACAGCTCTGCTCAGAAAGCGGGAAGGCTGGAGGACAAAGGGAGGGAGAGCTGCTGAGCCCCCAGACGGCAGAGCTCAGCTTGGGGGGGGACAAAGGCACTCGCCAGCGCCATCTCCCTCGCCCATCCCCCAGCCAAAATCCCAAAGAGAACCAGTTCCTTCCAGGGAACTTGCTCGCTCAGCCCAAACACCCAACTCTGTGCTTCTGCGGGGCCAAACCTCCGGCAGCGGATCTGACTCCCTCCCGCTGCCACAGGGCCCCTCCTGAAGTGGATCACCTAAGGAGAAGCGAACTAAGCCTACCCTTCCTGCCCCCGTGCACCTTGCCTACCCACCCCAGCTAATACGCCAGATCCCCAGCACCACAAGCCTGGCAGTGTGCAAGTAGCCCAGACGGGCCACGTCACCCCACAGTGAATCCCGCCCCTAGGAGAGGGGAAGAGAAGGCACACACCAGTCTGACTGTGGCCCCAGCGGTGGGCTGGGGGCAGACATCAAGTCTGACTGCGGCCCCGCCCACCAACTCCAGTTATACACCACAGCACAGGGGAAGTGCCCTGCAGGTCCTCACCACTCCAGGGACTCTCCAAAATGACCAAACGGAAGAATTCCCCTCAGAAGAATCTCCAGGAAAGAACAACAGCTAATGAACTGATCAAAAAGGATTTAAATAATATAACAGAAAGTGAATTTAGAATAATAGTCATAAAATTAATCGCTGGGCTTGAAAACAGTATACAGGACAGCAGAGAATCTCTTGCCACAGAGATCAAGGGACTAAGGAACAGTCACGAGGAGCTGAAAAGTGCTTTAAACGAAATGCAAAACAAAATGGAAACCACGACGGCTCGGATTGAAGAGGCAGAGGAGAGAATAGGTGAACTAGAAGATAAAGTTATGGAAAGAGAGGAAGCTGAGAGAAACAGAGATAAAAAAATCCAGGAGTATGAGGGAAAAATTAGAGAACTAAGTGATACACTAAAAAGAAATAATATATGCATAATTGGCATCCCAGAGGAGGAAGAGAGAGGGAAAGGTGCTGAAGGGGTACTTGAAGAAATTATAGCTGAGAACTTCCCTGAACTGGGGAAGGAAAAAGGCATTGAAATCCAAGAGGCACAGAGACCTCCCTTCAGACGTAACTTGAATCGATCTTCTGCACGACATATCATAGTGAAACTGGCAAAATACAAGGATAAAGAGAAAATTCGAAAAGCAGCAAGGGATAAACGTGCCCTCACATATAAAGGGAGACCTATAAGACTCGTGACTGATCTCTCCTTTGAAACTTGGCAGACCAGAAAGGCTTGGCACGATATCATCAGTGTGCTAAACAGAAAAAATATGCAGCCGAGAGCCCTTAATCCAGCAAGTGTGTCATTTAGAATAGAAAGAGATATAAAGGTCTTCCCAAACAAACAAAAACTGAAGGAATTTGTCACCACGAAACCAGCCCTACAAGAGATCCTAAGTGGGATCCTGTGAGACAAAGTACCAGAGACATCACTACAAGCATAAAACATACAGACATCACAATGACTCTGAACCCGTACCTTTCTATAATAACACTGAATGTAAATGGATTAAATGCGCCAACCAAAAGACATAGGGTATCACAATGGATAAAAAAACAAGACCCATCTATTTGCTGTCTACAAGAGACTCATTTTAGATCTGAGGACACCTTTAGATTGAGAGTGAGGGATGGAGAACTATTTATCATGCTACTGGAAGCCAAAAGAAAGCTGGAGTAGCCATACTTATATCAGACAAACTAGACTTTAACTTAAAGGCTGTAACAAGAGATGAAGAAGGGCATTATATAATAATTACAGGGTCTATCCATCAGGAAGAGCTAACAATTATAAATGTCTATGCGCCGAATACCGGAGCCCCCAAATATATAAAACAACTACTCATAAACATAAGCAACCTTATTGATAAGAATGTGGTCATTGCAGGGGACTTTAACACCCCACTTACAGAAATGGATAGATCATCTAGACACACGGTCAATAAAGAAACAAGGGCCCTGAATGATACATTGGATCAGATGGACTTGACAGATATATTTAGAACTCTGCATCCCAAAGCAACAGAATATACTTTCTTCTCCAGTGCACATGGAACATTCTCCAAGATAGATCATATACTGGGTCACAAAACAGCCCTTCATAAGTTTACAAGAATTGAAATTATACCATGCATACTTTCAGACCACAATGCTATGAAGCTTGAAATCAACCACAGGAAAAAGTCTGGAAAACCTCCAAAAGCATGGAGGTTAAAGAACACCCTACTAAAGAATGAGTGGGTCAACCAGGCAATTCGAGAAGAAATTAAAAAATATATGGAAACAAACGAAAATGAAAATACAACAATCCAAACGCTTTGGGACGCAGCGAAGGCAGTCCTGAGAGGAAAATACATTGCAATCCAGGCCTATCTCAAGAAACAAGAAAAATCCCAAATACAAAATCTAACAGCACACCTAAAGGAAATAGAAGCAGAACAGCAAAGGCAGCCTAAACCCAGCAGAAGAAGAGAAATCATAAAGATCAGAGCAGAAATAAACAATATAGAATCTAAAAAAACCGTAGAGCAGATCAACGAAACCAAGAGTTGGTTTTTTGAAAAAATAAACAAAATTGACAAACCTCTAGCCAGGCTTCTCAAAAAGAAAAGGGAGATGACCCAAATAGATAAAATCATGAATGAAAATGGAATTATTACAACCAATCCCTCAGAGATACAAACAACTATCAGGGAATACTATGAAAAATTCTATGCCAACAAATTGGACAACCTGGAAGAAATGGACAAATTTCTAAACACCCACACTCTTCCAAAACTCAATCAGGAGGAAATAGAAAGCTTGAACAGACCCATAACCAGCGAAGAAATTGAATCGGTTATCAAAAATCTCCCAACAAATAAGAGTCCAGGACCAGATGGCTTCCCAGGGGAGTTCTACCAGACGTTTAAAGCAGAGATAATACCTATCCTTCTCAAGCTATTCCAAGAAATAGAAAGGGAAGGAAAACTTCCAGACTCATTCTATGAAGCCAGTATTACTTTGATTCCTAAACCAGACAGAGACCCAGTAAAAAAAGAGAACTACAGGCCAATATCCCTGATGAATATGGATGCAAAAATTCTCAATAAGATACTAGCAAATCGAATTCAACAGCATATAAAAAGAATTATTCACCATGATCAAGTGGGATTCATTCGTGGGATGCAGGGCTGGTTCAACATTCATAAATCGATCAACATGATACATCACATTAATAAAAAAAAAAAGAGAAGAACCATATGATCCTGTCAATCGATGCAGAAAAGGCCTTTGACAAAATCCAGCACCCTTTCTTAATAAAAACCCTTGAGAAAGTCGGGATAGAAGGAACATACTTAAACATCATAAAAGCCATTTATGAAAAGCCCACAGCTAACATCATCCTCAACGGGGAAAAACTGAGAGCTTTTTCCCTGAGATCAGGAACATGACAGGGATGCCCACTCTCACCGCTGTTGTTTAACATAGTGCTGGAAGTTCTAGCATCAGCAATCAGACAACAAAAGGAAATCAAAGGCATCAAAATTGGCAAAGATGAAGTCAAGCTTTCACTTTTTGCAGATGACATATTATACATGGAAAATCCGATAGACTCCACCAAAAGTCTGCTAGAACTGATACATGAATTCAGCAAAGTTGCAGGATACAAAATCAATGTACAGAAATCAGTTGCATTCTTATACACTAACAATGAAGCAACAGAAAGACAAATAAAGAAACTGATCCCGTTCACAATTGCACCAAGAAGCATAAAACACCTAGGAATAAATCTAACCAAAGATGTAAAAGATCTGTATGCTGAAAACTATAGAAAGCTTATGAAGGTAATTGAAGAAGATATAAAGAAATGGAAAGACATTCCGTGCTCATGGATTGGAAGAATAAATATTGTCAAAATGTCAATACTACCCAAAGCTATCTACTCATTCAATGCAATCCCAATCAAAATTGCACCAGCATTCTTCTCGAAACTAGAACAAGCCATCCTAAAATTCATATGGAACCACAAAAGGCCCCGAATAGCCAAAGTAATTTTGAAGAAGAAGACCAAAGCAGGAGGCATCACAATCCCAGACTTTGGCCTCTACTACAAAGCTGTCATCATCAAGACAGCATGGTATTGGCATAAAAACAGACACATAGACCAATGGAATAGAATAGAAACTCCAGAACTAGACCCACAAACGTATGGCCAACTCATCTTTGACAAAGCAGGAAAGAACATCCAATGGAAAAAAGACAGTCTCTTTAACAAATGGTGCTGGGAGAACTGGACAGCAACATGCAGAAGGTTGCAACTAGACCACTTTCTCACACCATTCACAAAAATAAACTCAAAATGGATAAAGGACCTGAATGTGAGACAGGAAACCATTAAAACCTTAGAGGAGAAAGCAGGAAAAGATCTCTCTGACCTCAGCCGTAGCAATCTCTTACTCGGCACATCCCCAAAGGCAAGGGAATTAAAAGCAAAAGTGAATTACTGGGACCTTATGAAGATAAAAGCTTCTGCACAGCAAAGGAAACAACCAACAAAACTAAAAGGCAACCAACGGAATGGGAAAAGATATTTGCAAATGACATATCGGACAAAGGGCTAGTATCCAAAATCTATAAAGGGCTCATCAAACTCCACACCCAAAAAACAAGTAACCCAGTGAAGAAATGGGCAGAAAACATGAATAGACACTTCTCTAAAGAAGACATCCGGATGGCCAACAGGCACATGAAAAGATGCTCAACGTCGCTCCTTATCAGGGAAATACAAATCAAAACCACACTCAGATATCACCTCACGCCAGTCAGAGTGGCCAAAATGAACAAATCAGGAGACTATAGATGCTGGAGAGGATGTGGAGAAACGGGAACCCTCTTGCACTGTTGGTGGGAATGCAAATTGGTGCAGCCGCTCTGGAAAGCAGTGTGGAGGTTCCTCAGAAAATTAAAAATAGACCTACCCTATGACCCAGCAATAGCACTGCTAGGAATTTACCCAAGGGATACAGGAGTGCTGATGCATAGGGGCACTTGTACTCCAATGTTTATAGCAGCACTCTCAACAATAGCCAAATGATGGAAAGAGCCTAAATGTCCATCAACTGATGAATGGATAAAGAAATTGTGGTTTATATACACAGTGGAATACTACGTGGCAATGAGAAAGAATGAAATATGGCCTTTTGTAGCAACGTGGATGGAACTGGAGAGTGTGATGCTAAGTGAAATAAGCCATACAGAGAAAGACAGATACCATATGTTTTCACTCTTATGTGGATCCTGAGACACTTAACAGAAACCCATGGGAGAGGGGAAGGGAAAAAAAAAAAAAAAAGAGGTTAGAGTGGGAGAGAGCCAAAGCATAAGAGACTGTTAAAAACTGAGAACAAACTGAGGGTTGATGGGGGGTGGGAGGGAGGGCAGGGTGGGTGATGGGTATTGAGGAGGGCACCTTTAGGGATGAGCACTGGGTGTTGTATGGAAACCAATTTGACAGTAAATTTCATATATTAAAAAATAAAAAATAAATAAAAAAAATAAAAAATAAAATGATAGTTGTAAAGTAGTAGTGTATTGTTTAAATAGAGCCCATAGAAACATTTTGCTTGATCTACATAGTTTTTAAAAATTAACTTCTAATTGAGAGATTTTATGTAAAAAATTCCATATTCCTAATTTTTAAAGAAAAGCATAAGATTCGATATTTGACCCTTTGACCCCTTGACATTTCCTAATGGCAGCAATGGCTGTAGCCTGAACATAGGTGTCTCCTTTAGACAGAACATGAACTCTGTCCACTTAATCACAGTCACCACCACGTCCTATTATTTCCTTCCCTCTGCTTCACTGGCTTACGACGCCTGCTGCTGTCTTTGGGTTTTGAGTTAAAGACTTTTGCAGGAACCTCTTCTGTGGTCTAATCACCTTTAAATATTTATTCTCTTTAGTCTGCTTGTCACATATAGGTGCCAATGACTAATTGTTATTAACGAATAAAGATATTGTTGGAAACAGGCCTACTCCTAATATCTGAGGGAACTGGAGCAAGAATACAGATATTTAAAAATAATAAAACAAGTTAACAAACTGTTAAGTAAAATCCATTCTATCCTTCTACTGTGGCAAATATATCTTCATAATAACAAATCAAGAATATCTTTAAAGCTATAGATTTAATAGAATTAAATCTAGCAAAATGCCAAAGATGACTGAATTCAATGGGCTATTGATGTTTGAAGGACTAGTAAAATAAAGATCTACATAATTTGAAAATGATTTTATATTTATCCAATGTATGTTTCTTGACCAAAACAAATGCTTATGTTGCTATAATCAAGATTTGCAAATAACTTGTGGGCTATTCTCAGAAATGTCATATTTTTGAGTTATTATAGTTCTCAGATAGTTTTTTATTAATTTCATTTCAGGGAAACTTCATTCACCTAAAACAATAGCAACTGGAATTATTAAAAAGATTCTTACAGCAATATTTCAATTTGAAAATAATCATCAATTTTACACATATCAAAGTCATAAGTTTACATATCATGTTCAAACATTGTAACAGGACTGCATATGGAAAAAATGACCATGGAAAATATTATGAAATACTTTAATTTTATTATTCCTTAATTTTCTCCCTATCCAAAAGTAATTGTAGGTCCACACAGTAATATATGGAATTGCTATCATACTTCATCCGTATATGTATGTCTTTAGATACAGGGGTGTGTATGTGCGCGCGCGCGCGCATGTGTGTGTGTGTGTGTGTGTGTGTATTTGAACCATGCAGGTTAATCTATTCAAAAAGGGACAATTTTATATGCCAGTTTTGTATGATTTAGCCTGATATGTATTTGTTATATGAATGTATCATATTGTAAAATATTCCTTAGCTGCCAATACCTCACTAATCTGCAATTGTCTCTAGAACTACACATAGGAAAGAAGAGAGACAAAGTGGGTGCTCAGCACTATGGGAGATTGTTATGCAGGAGTCATGCATTCAAGCTATCTGACATGAAGGATTGACACGTTAGCTAATTTTTCTTTTCTTCTATGCAAGCTCTTCTGTCATTCAAATCCTGTACTCTGGAGTAGGATCTGTGGAAAAACACACAAACTACCAGGGCTTTGGGGCACACTTTTCTTTTCGAGAATGGAAGCCAAGACATGTGTTGCCCTGAGGCTGAAGCAGTGTTGGAGGCAGAAGTGAATATTTAACTGTTGGTCACACTCAGTCAGTGCTGAGCATTGGGTCCCAAAAGATCCATGTGTCACCAAGTGCTGGCTAACAGTCCTTTAAAGTATGGCCTAGCACACAGCCCCCTCTTAGGCTGAGTTGAAAGGTGACACTGGCTGTCAAATTCATACTCCTGAAGTGTGCTTCCACTCATACCATGATCTCACTCATAAGTGTTCACCAGTGCATAGAATACAGTCAAGCATGACGTTACAGGCCCTACATGATCAGACCACAACTCAACCTGCAGGCCTTGACCCCTATATTTGGCCTTTAACAGTCTCCTCAAGGGCAAAATTGCAATTAAAACACTAAATTCTAGCTGCCATCCACTATATGGAATTATTTCTTACCATCCTTAAAAGTTTGAAAAATTGTTTACAGTAGAATTTGAAACTTAGAAATACTAAGAAATTAGATGTTAAGCAATTTTTTCAACATTCTCACCCAGATCTGGCTCCAAATATTATCATTTTCCACCAAAGCAGGCTTTCCTCAAAAACCCAGAGGTGGCTTTTCCTTTCTGCACAGTCCCTTCTTGTCTTCCATTTAAAATGTGCTCAATTAGTGTTTGTAGCCTGAATACACTTAAATTTTTACAGAATCTCAATGGAGTAGATGTCCAACACCATGATATGTTTCCTTTAGGCAGTATTTTTCCTTTAGAAGAATGGCTTAATTTACCAAAGAGGAGTTGCCTTCACCCGGCACATTCCCCACAAAGCCCACATTGAATTTATTCTTGGGGTTTTCTGCTCTTGTTATCACGGGTTAGACTGGCTATTGGCCCAATGAGGCAATGATTTCTATTTAGAGCTCTTTGAGATTCTGAATAGTCTTTGACATTATTTATTCCAGAGTGTGACAGTGAGTTCTTAGCATCAGAGTTATTTCCTTGACTATCTTGATAAAGCTAAGAATAGAACAATTGAAAAAAATTTTTAAATTGCATCTATATGAGAGATTTTGTTATTCAATATTTTACCTAATTATAGACTGTGTATATGAGTGGGATACCATTTGGCAACTTTAAACAATAAACAATAATTTAAAGTACTGTAACCAATAACAACAATACAAGTGAATAGGGGTTGGATGACAGGGAATGCAGAAGACATACACCCACAGAACTTATTGTACATTTACATAACTTTACTATTTGGCTGCTTTACCAATATAACTTTATTATTCCACTGCCTCATCAACTTGATTTCACTATTCCAGGGTACTTTTGCCCATGAAGATAAGAGTTGCAAATACATTTATTATTTGTTTCAGAAACTTCCCCTAAGTCCATTTAAATGAACATCAAATGACTAACTCTTGAGTAGATGGCATCAAACCACTGTTTATAGCCCAAGACTCTTTGAACCCTTTACCTCAAATTTTTACCTTATTGTATCCATGGATCATAAATTATCACATCATGATCCTTAATCCTAATCACGTTCCCCTCTTTTTGAGTGATCCACCTTAAACCAGACTCCACAATCTCATAAATATCCCAACTTTGCCATCCTCACCCTAAGAAGATATTAGGACTTTGGTAGTAGTCTCCCCTATCAGGGAGGAATAAACTCAACTTTGTTTCACCAATTGGCTGTTTTGATGATATGGTGGGGGTGACAGCATTTGACAAAAGAATGGCCCAATACTGATAATTGGTAAAGCTTGGTGATAGGCATATGGAGTTTACTAGTCTTTCTACTTTTGTGTATTTTGGAAAAGTAAAAATAAAATAAAATATAAAATAAAATAAAATAAACAAGCTAAAATCCTTGAATTAAATTGTAGCTTGGCTGTAGGCCAAGGAAGGGAGCTGCTGAGTGACTGATGACAGCGGAAGACAAGGTGATAAGCAGACTGGAAAGTGTAGCACTAGTATTAGAACCCTGCAGCCCTGCGACATGGTCTCCCTCAATTTGAAGAGTGTGAATATAAAATTCCCAACCCAGTCCTTGATAATACACAGCACAACAAGGTAACCCTACCCACTCATGAATGGTACAAGGCAGATCCCAGCTGTAATACTATTCTTATGAGCACATCGATCAGTGGTGTGTTTGCTCCAGAGCTTGGATAGTGTGAAGTGAACCGTCCTTCACTATGTCATTTCTCAAGATGGTAGGAAGAAGGTGGATAACAAGTGGGTAAGGGGATCGTTAGGGTATTAAATAGCACAGGAGCCAGACAGTTGGGAGAATCTCAGGCCTTGATTGGAATCTACTTCCAGACTTCCAGACTTCAGTGATTATAATGGTGGCGGCGGTGCAGGAGGGTGGGGGTGGGGGCTGTGAGACATCATCTTAGTCCCTTCAGCTTTCTCCCATAAGCATAACTTCATGGTGGAGTCATAACCAGACTAGCCCACAGAAGCCAATTTACCCATATAGTAGTATTAAAATACCATATATTCAAATTCTGAACTCCAGCCAGTCCTTTACCACTTCCATTAAGTCATTTATATGTTGATGTGGTCATTGTCTAAGTAGGGTTTTCATTTCAAAGGTTTTGTCCCTCTCTATACACATTTTTTCTTTTCCTTCTCTTCCCTCTTTTCTCTTTCTTCCCTTCCTTCCTCTGCTGCTCCCTCCTTCCTCCCTCCCTTCCTTTCTCTCTTTCCCTTCCTTCTTTCCTTCTTACCTTCTTTCCCTTTCCTTCCTTCTCTTCCCATCCCATCCCTTCCCTTCCATTCCTATAAAAATGCATCATGCAACTTTATTTTTACATTCTCCAAGAATCACCAAATTTTAAAGCCTGCAAAGCCAGTAAAACCCATCAAATTTATCTGCCTTATAATTTAGGACACTGAGGTCCTGAAAAGTTTAGCTATTTACTGTGCAGTAAATGATAGAATTGAAGCAGCTTCTAGGCCCCAGAACTCCCTGTCTGTATTTTTTGCCATGTTATGTTACTATCTGGGCATTTAAGCTTTTAGCATTTTAGTTATTAGATGAAAAGTATCTCTAGTGGGTGATACATTTTTTAAAATTTATCTTTCTTTGTAAGCTGATTCTGGATATTCTATGTTTGTTCACTAGGTTGACCATATCTAATCATTTTTGTGGCATAATCCATTCCTATTAGTTCTAGGACTCAATATTTACTATTTTAGTTGAAAGTCACAACATTACCCATGAATTTTTAATGAGTTTTTGAGGACCATTAAGAAGTTAGTTGAGTTTTTTTGCGAAGTCAAGCCCAATGACAACAGACCCAGCAGTGATCTGAGTTGAATCCTGTGCTGAGGGATTGATACCAAATATAGAAACACAGCAGCCCTGACTGCTCTAGGGCCCAGGGGAATGTGGCTCTCTCTAGATATGCATAAACCACCTATATATGACAGGCAGCTCATGGAAGACAGAGCTTAGGTCACTGTCTCAAGGAAATGATAAAGGCAAATTTTATTTTATAATAATATGCATTTAGTATTTAGAAATAGTTGTGGAGTGAGACATTATGTTTTTAGAACTATAAATACATCTACTGTTTTCAGTACCAGTAAACAGTATTCCTGCCCAACCGTAGCAAAGTAGGACTTTGAGTTATTTTTCCAGTATGACTGGTAGCTGATACATTTTACTAAATTTCATGAGCCCACATTTATGAGCCCACTAGGGAGAGAGCTGGGAAGAGGAGAGAGGAAAGGAGAAAGGAACAGGGCAAAGAGAAAAGGGAAGATTTTTCTGATAAGATTTTTCTGTATTACTACTGAGAAAAATAAAGGTAAATTGCTTCATATTTGGATTTTATCCAGCTTTTATCTAGCTCGCCAATACTGGCTTCATTAGCAACATGCTTTGAACTACGAGTTCTTAATCTTTTTTTTTTTTTTTTTTTTTTCTCCTCCAAGCCATACAAGATGGATGATGGCTGGGTTGTGGAATTTTCCCATGAGTGTGCCAGAGTTATGATCAGTTCCCAGTGGCAAAGCTGCAAGAAGCCTCACTTCATTTCCAATGAAGAATGAAGTTAGAAATGCATGTAAGAGAGTGATGTTGTAGCAAAAAACTTGGATCAGCTCTAATTTATTATTTAGAAATTGAATTATTCACAAATGTCAATATTAGAAAAATGACTTGCAAGTTGCAACATACCTCACAGTTAATCACATCATTCCAGGGTGTTGAAACAACACTGTCGAGGACTGTGGCTTGAATTAGTTAAATTAAGCAACTACACTTTTTGTTCCTTGAAGATGCCAGAAATCTCACCTCTCTTCTTAATAGCTGTATCTTCCTTTTCTCTCTCTTTATATATAACCATAAATTACAGATTATCCATAAAGTATAGATTCATTGAGATGAAAATTATAACTATCTGATGTCATGACTCTAAGGATAATTATTCCTAGATTCCTAGATGCATTTAGTATGAATGTCTGTGGCAGATTAAAAATGGCTAAAAATTCTTTGACACTCCACCTATTAAGAGGTGTGTATTATTCTGCCCTTGTATCTGCATTAACTTGTATCTGCCTTTGACCAATAGAGTATGGCAAAAGTGATATTATGCAATTTAGGCCAAACCTTCAAGTGGACCAGCAGCTTCTGCCATTGTTTTTTTTTTTTTTTTTTTTTTTAAGTTTATGTATTTATTCTGAGAGAGAGAGAGAGAGCACGCAGGGAAAGGGCAGCGAGAATCCCAAGGAGGCTCCATGCTGATAGCCCAACGTGGGGCTCAACCCATGAACTACGAGATCATGACCTGAGCTGAAATGAAGAGTCTGATGCTTACATGCCTGAGTCATGTAATGTCATGGTCTTTTGGATGTCACCTGCCATGTAAGGAGATGGATTGCCCTGAGACTGCTGTGCTGTGAGAAGTTCAAGCCACATGAGACCCTGAAGGATAAGATGCCTTGTGGAGAAAGAGGTCAAGAGGCATTGGGTTATTGGCTATGTGAACGAAGAAGCCATTTTGGAAGGCGGTCCTCCAGCCCCACTTGCTTCAGCCTGACAACATATGGATCACAGATGAACTGCCCATAAGAACTCTTGTGATATTCCTGACTCTCAAAATCAAGAGCAAAATGAAATGGCTGCTTTAAGTCATTAAAGTAATAGATAACCCAAAAAATGCCCATGGATTGAAAATTTTAAAGAGATCCAGAATATCATTGTGAATAAAGGTATTTATGAAAGATGATTACTGGCTGAAATGTGGGCAGGTTTACATGGGCCAAAGCTCATAGACCATGTATAAAGAAAGTATACTGTCAAGACTTAAAAACAAGAAAGTAGTCAAATGGAACCACAGGAGGAGAAAGAAAAACTTGAAACCTTTTTGAAGGTGTAGAGGGAATAAAGGAGAGAAAAATACCCTTTCTGCTTCATAGAGCAAAGAAGATATTCATTGCTGAGTAAGGTCCAGATATGTTGGATATGTTTTGCTTATGTGTACCCAAATAAGAATGAGGTTGTCCTTCCCAACTGGATGACTCCTTAAATTGCTCTCTTTGTCTGACCAGATCTTCAGTTATACCAGTTTTCTGGAAGGAGAGTGCTAAAGAGGATAAAAATGTCATTCCCACTTTGAAGTGATTGGTACCTTCAAGCTGTTACCTGGTAATTCTGGGGCCCTCACTGTACTGTCTCTCATCCTAGCAGCAGCCCAAAATTTGGCCCAAGTACTTTTTCTCATTTCTTCTTTTCCTACCCTCCTTTCCTAAAGTAAAACAATTTCAAATATTCTAAGTTTTAATATATTAAATAATTATTTAACACACCTTCCCTGATTTATATAGTTTTTAAAAACCATGCGTTGAATAAAAGTAAGTCGAGGAAGGAAGGGAAGATGGCAGCGTAGGAGGATGCTGGGCTCACCGCGGGTCCTGCTGATCACTTAGATTCCACCGACACCTGCCTAAATAACCCAGAAAACCACCAGAAGACTAGCAGAATGGAGTCTCTGGAGCCAAGCGCAGACGAGAGGCCCACGGAAGAGGGTAGGAAGGGCGGCGAGGTGGTGTGCGCTCCACGGACTGGCGGGAGGGAGCCGGGGTGGAGGGGCAGCCTGCCGGCCAAGCAGAGACCCCGAGTCTGGCTTGCAAAAGCAGAGGGGCCGGAGGGAGTGTGTTCCGACAGCAAGCGCAACTTAGCGTCTGGGAGGTCATAAGTTAACAGCTCTGCTCGGAAAGCGGGAAGGCTGGAGGATAAAGGGAGGGAGAGTTGCTGAGCCCCCAGACGACAGAGCTCAGTTTGGTGGGGAACAAAGGCGCTCATCAGCGCCATCTCCCTCGCCCATCCCCCAGCCAAAATCCCAAAGGGAACCAGTTTCTGCCAGGGAACTTGCTTGCACCGCACAAACACCCAACGCTGTGCTTCTGCGGAGCCACTGGTCTGGCAGCAGGTCTGACTCCTTCCCGCTGCCCCAGGGCCCCTCCTGAAGTGGATCACCTAAAGAGAAGCGAGCTAAGCCTGCCCCTCCTGCCCCCGTGCACCTTGCCTACCCACCCCAGCTAATACGCCAGATCCCTAGCACCACAAGCCTGGCAATGTGCAAGTAGCCCAGATGGGCCACGCCACCCCACAGTGAATCCCGCCCCTAGGAGAGGGGAAGAGAAGGCACACACCAGTCTGACTGTGGTCCCAGCGGTGGGCTGGGGGCAGACATCAAGTCTGACTGCGGCCCCGCCCACCAACTCCAGTTATACACCACAGCACAGGGGAAGTGCCCTGCAGGTCCTCACCACTCCAGGGACTATCCAAAATGACCAAACGGAAGAATTCCCCTCAGAAGAATCTCCAGGAAAGAACAACAGCCAATGAGCTGATCAAAAAGGATTTAAATAATATAACAGAAAGTGAATTTAGAATAATAGTCATAAAATTAATCTCTGGGCTTGAAAACAGTATAGAGGACAGCAGAGGATCTCTTGCCACAGAGATCAAGGGACTAAGGAACAGTCACGAGGAGCTGAAAAACGCTTTAAACGAAATACAAAACAAAATGGAAACCACGACGGCTTGGATTGAAGAAGCAGAGGAGAGAATAGGTGAACTAGAAGATAAAGTTATGGAAAGAGAGGAAGCTGAGAAAAAGAGAGATAAAAAAATCCAGGAGTATGAGGGGAAAATTAGAGAACTAAGTGATACACTAAAAAGAAATAATATATGCATAATTGGTATCCCAGAGGAGGAAGAGAGAGGGAAAGGTGCTGAAGGGGTACTTGAAGAAATTATAGCTGAGAACTTCCCTGAACTGGGGAAGGAAAAAGGCATTGAAATCCAAGAGGCACAGAGACCTCCCTTCAGACGTAACTTGAATCGATCTCCTACACGACATATCATAGTGAAACTGGCAAAATACAAGGATAAAGAGAAAATTCTGAAAACACCGAGGGATAAACGTGCCCTCACATATAAAGGGAGACCTATAAGACTCGAACTGATCTCTCTTTTGAAACTTGGCAGGCCAGAAAGGCTTGGCACGATATCTTCAGTGTGCTAAACAGAAAAAACATGCAACCGAGAATCCTTTATCCAGCAAGTGTGTCATTTAGAATAGAAAGAGAGATAAAGGTCTTCCCAAACAAACAAAAACGGAAGGAATTTGTCACCACTAAACCAGCCCTACAAGAGATCCTAAGGGGGATCCTGTGAGACAAATTACCAGAGACACCGCTACAAACATAAAACATACAACATCACAATGACTCTAAACCCATATCTTTCTATAATAACACTGAATGTAAATGGATTAAATGCACCAACCAAAAGACATAGGGTATCAGAATGGATAAAAAAACAAGACTCATCTATTTGCTGTCTACAAGAGACCCATTTTAGACCTGAGGACACCTTTAGATTGAGAGTGAGGGGATGGAGAACTATTTATCATGCTACTGGAAGCCAAAAGAAAGCTGGAGTAGCCATACTTATATCAGACAAACTAGACTTTAACTTAAAGGCTGTAACAAGAGATGAAGAAGGGCATTATATAATAATTACAGGGTCTATCCATCAGGAAGAGCTAACAATTATAAATGTCTATGCGCCGAATACCGGAGTCCCCAAATATATAAAACAATTAATCAGAAACATAAGCAACCTTATTGATAAGAATGTGGTCATTGCAGGGGACTTTAACACCCCACTTACAGAAATGGATAGATCATCTAGACACAGGATCAATAAAGAAACAAGGGCCCTGAATGATACATTGGATCAGATGGACTTGACAGATATATTTAGAACTCTGCATCCCAAAGCAACAGAATATACTTTCTTCTCGAGTGCACATGGAACATTCTCCAAGATAGATCATATACTGGGTCACAAAACAGCCCTTCATAAGTATACAAAAATTGAAATTATACCATGCATACTTTCAGACCACAATGCTATGAAGCTTGAAATCAACCACAGGAAAAAGTCTGGAAAACCTCCAAAAGCATGGAGGTTAAAGAACACCCTACTAACAAATGAGTGGGTCAACCAGGCAATTAGAGAAGAAATTAAAAAATATATGGAAACAAACGAAAATGAAAATACAACAATCCAAACGCTTTGGGATGCAGCGAAGGCAGTCCTGAGAGGAAAATACATTGCAATCCAGGCCTATCTCAAGAAACAAGAAAAATCCCAAATACAAAACCTAACAGCACACCTAAAGGAAATAGAAGCAGAACAGCAAAGGCAGCCTAAACCCAGCAGAAGAAGAGAAATCATAAAGATCAGAGCAGAAATAAACAATATAGAATCTAAAATAACTGTAGAGCAGATCAACGAAACCAAGAGTTGGTTTTTTGAAAAAATAAACAAAATTGACAAACCTCTAGCCAGGCTTCTCAAAAAGAAAAGGGAGATGACCCAAATAGATAAAATCATGAATGAAAATGGAATTATTACAACCAATCCCTCAGAGATACAAACAGTTATCAGGGAATACTATGAAAAATTCTATGCCAACAAACTGGACAACCTGGAAGAAATGGACAAGTTCCTAAACACCCACATGCTTCCAAAACTCAATCAGGAGGAAATAGAAAGCTTGAACAGACCCATAACCAGCGAAGAAATTGAATCGGTTATCAAAAATCTCCCAACAAATAAGAGTCCAGGACCAGATGGCTTCCCAGGGGAGTTCTACCAGACGTTGAAAGCAGAGATAATACCTATCCTTCTCAGTCTATTCCAAGAAATAGAAAGGGAAGGAAAACTTCCAGACTCATTCTATGAAGCCAGTATTACTTTGATTCCTAAACCAGACAGAGACCCAGTAAAAAAAGAGATCTACAGGCCAATATCCCTGATGAATATGGATGCAAAAATTCTCAATAAGATACTAGCAAATCAAATTCAACAGCATATAAAAAGAATTATTCCCTATGATCAAGTGGGATTCATTCCTGGGATGCAGGGCTGGTTCAACATTCGCAAATCAATCAACGTGATACATCACATTAATAAAAGAAAAGAGAAGAACCATATGATCCTGTCAATCGATGCAGAAAAGGCCTTTGACAAAATCCAGCACCCTTTCTTAATAAAAACCCTTGAGAAAGTCGGGATAGAAGGAACATACTTAAACATCATCAAAGCCATTTATGAAAAGCCCACAGCTAACATCATCCTCAACGGGGAAAAACTGAGAGCTTTTTCCCTGAGATCAGGAACACGACAGGGATGTCCACTCTCACTGCTGTTGTTTAACATAAGGTTGGAAGTTCTAGCATCAGCAATCAGACAACAAAAGGAAATCAAAGGCATCCAAATTGGCAAAGATGAAGTCAAGCTTTCGCTTTTTGCAGATGACATGATAGTATACATGGAAAATCCAATAGATTTCACCAAAAGTCTGCTAGAACTGATACATGAATTCAACAAAGTTGTAGGATACAAAATCAATGTACAGAAATCAGTTGCATTCTTATACAGTAACATTGAAGCAAAGGAAATACAAATAAAGAAACTGATCCCATTCACAATTGCACCAAGAAGCATAAAATACCTAGGAATAAATCTAACCAAAGATGTAAAAGATCTGTATCCTGAAAACTGTAGAAAGCTTATGCAGGTAATTGAAGAAGATATAAATAAATGGAAAGACATTCCCTGCTCATGGATTGGAAGAATAAATATTGTCAAAATGTCAATACTACCCAAAGCTATCTACACATTCAATGCAATCCCAATCAAAATTGCACCAGCATTCTTCTCGAAACTAGAACAAGCCATCCTAAAATTCATATGGAACCACAAAAGGCCCCGAATAGCCAAAGTAATTTTGAAGAAGACCAAAGCAGGAGGCATCACAATCCCAGACTTTAGCCTCTACTACAAAGCTGTCATCATCAAGACAGCATGGTATTGGCACAAAAACAGACACATAGACCAATGGAATAGGATAGAAACCCCAGAACTAGACCCACAAACGTATGGCCAACTCATCTTTGACAAAGCAGGAAAGAAGATCCAATGGAAAAAAGACAGTCTCTTTAACAAATGGTGCTGGGAGAACTGGACAGCAACATGCAGAAGGTTGCAACTAGACCACTTTCTCACACCATTCACAAAAATAAACTCAAAATGGATAAAGGACCTGAATGTGAGACAGGAAACCATCAAAACCCTAGAGGAGAAAGCAGGAAAAGACCTCTCTGACCTCAGCCGTAGCAATCTCTTACTCGACACATCCCCAAAGGCAAGGGAATTAAAAGCAAAAATGAACTACTGGGACCTTATGAAGATAAAAAGCTTCTGCACAGCAAAGGAAACAACCAACAAAACTAAAAGGCAACCAACGGAATGGGAAAAGATATTTGCAAATGACATATTGGACAAAGGGCTAGTATGCAAAATCTATAAAGGGCTCACCAAACTCCACACCCGAAAAACAAATAACCCAGTGAAGAAATGGGTACAAAACATGAATAGACACTTGTCTAAAGAAGACATCCGGATGGCCAACAGGCACATGAAAAGATGCTCAGCGTCGCTCCTCATCAGGGAAATACAAATCAAAACCACACTCAGATATCACCTCACGCCAGTCAGAGTGGCCAAAATGAACAAATCAGGAGACTATAGATGCTGGAGAGGATGTGGAGAAACGCGAACCCTCTTGCACTGTTGGTGGGAATGTAAATTGGTGCAGCCGCTCTGGAAAGCAGTGTGGAGGTTCTTCAGAAAATTTAAAATAGACCTACCTTATGACGCAGCAATAGCACTGCTAGGAATTTACCCAAGGGATACAGGAGTACTGATGCATAGGGGCACTTGTACCCCAATGTTTATAGCAGAACTTTCAACAATAGCCAAATTGTGGAAAGAGCCTAAATGTCCATCAACTGATGAATGGATAAAGAAATTGTGGTTTATATACACAATGGAGTGCTACATGGCAATGAGAAAGAACGAAATATGGCCTTTTGTAGCAGCGTGGATGGAACTGGAGAGTGTGATGCTAAGTGAAATAAGCCATACAGAGAAAGACAGATACCATATGTTTTCACTCTTATGTGGATCCTGAGAAACTTAACAGAAACCCATGGGGCAGAGGAAGGAAAAAAAAAAAAGAGGTTAGAGTGGGAGAGAGCCAAAGCATAAGAGACTCTTAAAAATTGAGGACAAACTGAGGGTTGATGGGGGGTGGGAGGGAGGGGAGGGTGGGTGATGTGTATTGAGGAGGGCACCTTTTGGGATGAGCACTGGGTGTTGTATGGAAACCAGTTTGACAATAAATTTCATATATTGAAAGAAAAAAAAAAGTAAGTCTGTTGTTTCCTTTAAGTTTTAGAAGGACTGTATCCACAGAGTACTGTTTATATGAAACTTGAAGGGATAACCAACATAATTTTTGCTAAAATGTATATTCTAGAAGACTTGAAAAGTTGTATTTAATAGCATGAAATGTCAGATCAAACAATACAGAATTTCATGGTAATATATGCAAGCTGGAACATGGTTCAACAAACTAATTGCTCTCCTGGATAGCACAGATGTGAGTCAGGAATAGCAGGTGACTCCAAGAATCTGAGGCTCCGGTGTGATTCCACCACTCAGACCACTCAAAATGATATTGGGCCACATGCGAAGAGTATAATAGTAGGAAGAAGGAGATGCAGACTCAATTTCACCACTCACTTGGAAAACTATACCTGGATTAAGATGGTCAGTGTAGTCACTGCACTTTCAGAGGACATTATCACAGTTTATGTTGAGCTACACAATGAAGAGTGATGGTGAAGGGATTCTAAATCATGCCAAGTGAGAATCTACTGAAGAAAGAGATTCCCTGGTCCCTGACCAGGGGACCAGAAGATAGAGCAGATTAACTTTGAAGCATTCAGCCACTGATGAAAGTAATAACAAGCAAGGGAGAATGTAAGTGGCATTTTCCCCCCAAGAATTAGAGGAGTCCAATAAAGGACTTTGTGAGGCGTGAATTTCTCATCCCGGAGGGTTTCAAACAAGAATTGGGGATTGTCCTTGCAGAAGTTTGGTAATTAAAAAACAATTAGACCAGATAACTTCTGAGACTCCTAAGAATCACATCAACAGGAAGGATGTATTTGGTTATCCGAAAATCAATTCAAGGTAAGGTATTAATAATGAAACGTGTTTTTTTTTCCTCCAAAGTTATGTTATAATAGGGTGTTCTAGGTCAATAATTTGACTACCATGCCCTTTTCCATAGAAAATAGTCAATCCCAGTGCTCTTTCTGGCTGGAATGGGACCACAGCTTAGAAACAATGTTCTGGGCAGCCAGTACCATCAGCCTTGTTGGCATAATGGCACGAAATCTCTTTGTTAACCTGTAAGGCAAAGGAAGGAATGTCCAGTACAGGAAAGCCTCATTACCTGAAGATAACTTGCCTTGGAAAAAGTCTACTTACAATGAATCACTTAAAACAGAAACTAGTACTTCAAAGTAGATAGAAAAAGTAAGGGAGTGAATAGAGATTTATCTTTAAAAATGATGCTAAATATTCACTAATTCATTTCATTCCACAAATATTTACTGTGTAGCTACCATGGTAGACACCCCTTTTGGCCCTGAGGATAGAGTAGTGAATTAGACCCCCAAATCTTTGTCCTCAAAGAGTCACTATTTTAGTAGGGGAGATAGATAATTATAACACAAATAAACAATTATAACACAAATAAACAATAAAAAAATAAACAAATTATAACACAAATAAACAATATCAGGTGGTGATAGGTCCTATGAAGAAAATACAGCAGAATAAAGTGATGGAAGCTACTAATTTAGGGAAGGTGATCAGGGAAGCTTCCCAGAAGGAGCACATTTTAGCAGGTCTGGGGTGTTCCTAGCATAGGAAATAGCAACTGCAAACGTTCTAGGGTAGGATCAAGTTCACTTGTTGTAATAACAGCAGGGAGGCCAAAGTGGTTGGAGATAATTTCAGAGCTGTCTCCAGGGCCAGAATGCATAGGGTAAGTCATGGTAAGCAATAAAGAAATTATGAAAATATTCTTAAATTATATTATGGATATAATTGTAATGCTGAGCTAATTCCTAGAAACAATAAAGAATAAATCATGCCTATTGAAGGAGTTATATATACTTTTTTTCTTAAAAATGTTAACAGTTCAAAAGGATAACCTTTACCTCACATTTGATTCTCATTGTATAATTATAAAAGGTAACATTTACAAAATTAAGAACTTCATAAATTTTTCCAAGGGCCACTCTCAGCCCTTTGATATTAAACTCATTCCCTTTGGAATTGACATGTCACCATCTCTGTCAATTTTATATTTTTTGGTCATTACTGCCAAAATGTCACTTAAATGCAGTTCAAGACATTCTCTGACATCACTTCCACTGACTTCATGAGATCTTGGAATTTCACTTGGAATCAGTTTACAGTGTATCTGTGTTGTGTTGTCAGATGAATCAGAGGGAGATTGTTAGACAACAGTGGACTTGCTATACACTAGCATTAATTAGGGAGAGATGTTTGAATGAAGACCAAGATCATAACCAGTAGGCCAACAGTTTATATTTCTTCTGTCATGGCTTTGCTTGTCTGGGCATCTTTGAATCTTCAGAAGATCAGATGTTGATCACTCAGATAATGAGGGCTGTCTAATCATGGCCTCAGATATTGGAGTTGATAAAAAAAAGGATTAGTGGACACTGAGTCAAGAGAGTTTTCTTTATGGAAAATTATCTCTTCAGGCAAGAGTTTTCTCTTTCCACAGGGAAGCTTGATCATTCCCAAGGGTCCTGACAGGAAACTACAAGTCACAGAGTCCAGGCCAGTAGAGTAGGCAACTTTGTTGACTTCCTGGCATTGTAAAGATTCTGGCTCCCTGCCACAGTGTCTTGCAGAAAGTGATTTCACAGGATTTCATGTTTCTCCAGGGATGTGCAAGTATTTTAAATCAAAAGCCATTATGGATGGAGCTCGTTTCATTTTAAGAGCAGCCCATCTACATTTAGTAAAGTTTTCATTTTTATTGTTCTTAAGAAGGAGTTTTTTTTTTTTAAATTTTTTTTAACGTTTATTTTTTTTTTTTATTTTTTTTTTTTTAACATTTATTTATTTTTGAGACAGAGAGAGACAGAGCATGAACGGGGAAGGGTCAGAGAGAGAGGGAGACACTGAATCCGAAACAGGCTCCGGGCTCTGAGCCATCAGCACAGAGCCCGACGCGGGGCTCGAACTCACAGACCGCGAGATCGTGACCTGAGCCGAAGTCGGACGTTTAACCGACTGAGCCACCCAGGCGCCCCACGTTTATTTATTTTTGAGACAGAGAGAGACAGAGCATGAACAGGGGAGGGTCAGAGAGAGGGAGACACAGAATCTGAAACAGGCTCCAGGCCCTGAGCTGTCAGCACAGAGCCCGACACGGGGCTTGAACTCACGGACCGTGAGATCATGACCTGAGCCGAGGTCGGCCACTTAACCGACTGAGCCACCCAGGCACCCCTCATTTTTATTGTTCTTAAAAAAAAAACCTATTAAAGGGGCGCCTGGGTGGCTCAGTTGGTTGAGTGTCTGACTTCAACTCAGGTCATGATCTCACAGCTCGTGAGCTTGAGCCCTGCATCAGGCTTTGTGCTGACAGCTAGGAGCCTGGAGTCTCCTTCGGATTCTGTGCCTCCCTCTCTCTCTGCCCCAACCCACTTACATTCTGTCTCTGTCTCTTTCAAAAATAAATAAACATTAAAAAAAATTTTAAAAACCCTATTAAACACTGTGCCACTATGGAAAATAGAAAGAAAATATCATCTGTAAATCTAACTACCCAGGCACAGCAGTTTGTCTATGTTCCAAGATTTAAGTTTATGTATTCTTATTTATAATAACAATAATAATAATAATGAAACAGTATTTATTAGCCTTTTTCTGTTTTCAGTCATATCTGACTACTACATCATTGCTTTTATATTTTGCATGTAGTCAAGCCAGTACGCTGGAATTAAGTACTTTTTCAATTATAAGGAAAAGACTATTATTATTAAAATCTGAAATTTAGATATCGGTTTTAAGAGCACTGATAAAAAAATAAAATGTTGAAACTTCTAATATGTAAATAAATTAGCCATATTTAAGTCTAGCATCTTCAGTTCCCCATGTACGCCTTAAAAAATAAGGTTGTACATGTAATATATACACTGGATGTTACATATATGTATGCATATATACATACACATTTACTGTAAAACGACTTTGATGACAGGTGTTGTGTCTGTCTTGTTCACAGCTATGGAATAGTGACTGGTAGTATCATTTGTTCATTCATTTATTTGTTCACTGAATAATTATACTAGTTAATCTGTTTTGCAGTTTTTCCCTGATATACTCAGGAGTCTTTTTCTCAAAATTCTTAGTTAAACATTATGTTAATAGATAATATATTTAATAAAAAACTGTTGATTCCTCAATGAATTTGAAGAACATTGGTTAATGGGGCACCTGGGTGGCTCAGTTGGTTGAACGTCCAACTTCAGCTCAGGTCATGATCTCATTGTTCATGAGTTCAAGCCTCACGTTGGGCTCCGTGCTGACAGTGCAGAGCCTGCTTGGGATTCTCTTGCTCTTTCTCTCTCTCTGTCCCTCCCCTACTTGCTCTCTCTCGCTCTGTCTCTCTCTCGCTCTCTCAAAATAAAAACTTTAAAAAAACTTAAAAAAAAGAAAAACATTGGTTAAAAAATGATGAAATACTTTATTTTTTTTTAATTTTTTTTTTTTTCAAACTGGTGGAGTCACTCGAAAACAGTATGGAGGTTCCTCAAAAAGTTAAAAATAGAACTACCCTATGATCCAGCAATTGCACTACTAGGTATTTACCTACAGAACACACACAAATACTAATTCAAAGGGATATATTCACCCCAATGTTTATAGCACCATTACCTACAATAGCCAAATTATGGACATACCACAAGTGCCCATCAACTGACAAATGAATAAAGAAGATGTGGTAATAGATATACAATGCAATATTATTCAGCCATAAAAAAGAATGAAATCTTGACATTTGCAATGATGTGGATAGAGGTAGAGAGTATTATGCTAAGTGAAATAAGTGAATCAGATTTATTATACCATACGGTTTCACTCATATGTGGAATTTAAGAAACAAAACAAATGAGTAAAGGGAAAAAAAGACAAAGGCTAATCAAGAAACATGCTCTTAACTATAGAGAACGAACTGATGGTTACCACAGGGCAGGTTGGGAGGATGGGTTAAATAGGTGATGTGGATTAAGGACTGCACTTGTGATGAACACTGGGTGATATGTGGAAGTGTTGAATCACTATATTGTACACCTGAAATTAATATAACACCATATGTTAACTAACTGGAATTTAAATAAAAACTTAAAAAAAACCCACAGGATAAAAAGTAATGAAAAAAAAAAAGAAATACTTTTTTTGCTGCCTAACGTGCATTGTGAATTTATAATACACAGTTGACCCTTGAACAATGTGTGGGTTAGGAGCACTGACCTCCACACAGCTGATAATCCACATACAACTTTTGACTTTCCAAAACTTTACTAATAGCCTACTGTTGATTGGAGGCCTTACTGATAAAATAGTCAATTAACATGTATTTTGTATGTTATATGTATTACATACTACATTTCTATAACAAAGCAAGCTAGAAAAAGAGTATGTTATTAAGAAAATCATAAGGAAGAGAAAATACATTTACAATACCGTATTGTATTTATTTAAAAAAAACCTGTACGGGGCACCTGGGTGGCTCAGTTGGTTGAGTGTCCGATGTCAGCTCAGGTCATGATCTCTCAGTTTGTGGGTTCGAGCCCCACATCGGGCTCTGTGCTGACAGCTCAGAGCCTGGAGCCTGCTTCAGATTCTGTATCTCCCTCTCTCTCTGCCCCTCCCCCGCTCATGCTTGCTCGCTCTCTCTCTCTCTCTCTCTCAAAAATGAATAAACTTTAAAAATTTTTTAAAAAATCTGTACATAAGTGGACCCACACAGTTCAAACCCTTGTTGCTCAAGGGTCAGCTTGTACACCTTTTCAAAAACTTAATTTTGACGATGTAGCTCTCTTTTCCTTTTCTTGGATCATCTGGGAAACTGGAATTCCACTGAGGTCGCTTTGGGAAACACAGGTCTAGAAGTTACCTTTTTCCAGAATGCCAGTATTAGTTTTCTGCTTCTCTTTTTGAACTCATCTTAAACTGCTGTCTTGTCACACAGGGTCTTCAGAATAACCAGATGGTATATGATTATTCATCAGTATTGCTCTATTCCAAGTTGGATAATACAGAATATTAAAACAAAACAAAGCCCCAGATATTATAAAAATAACTTCTACACCTGACTTAAGGTAAAAACTAGTAAGTTAGAAGAACTGATTCAGAAGTAAAAAATGAGTGATTGATTTTCTTATATAGTCCACATAAGAGGATTTTATTTTTCCTGGGACATTTTTGTTTTTTTAACCATAATCAACTATATCAACAAATTGTTTTCATTGTGTAAGTGTACCACCTAAAATATAATTTTGGTACATTTTATTCATGACCTGATGAGATTTCTGATTTCTTTTCTGTGGACATTATTGAATACTTGAACTTATTTTACACAATTGTTATTTTATGTTATTTGCAAAAGGCTCACATTATTTCATATTGTCCAAGTCCTGTTTCAAAGTTGAAAAGCACAGCGTTTTCTCATTTCAAATGTATCACTGGGAATGCTAAAATGAGAAAAGTATGATCTTTCTCTGCATTAGAACGTTAAGAATCAGCACCATAGACAATGAGTAAAAGGGGTTTCTGAACACTGGCAACCTTTAAATCTTTAGGGCCAAGAATGTGGAATATAGAATTGCCTTTATTGGTCTCAATAGAATGGAAAGAATAGATCTCAGTTTGTGGCAACTAAATAATGAGTATACATGTATATGTATATGTATATGTATATGTATATGTATATGTATATGTATATATATATGTATATGTATATGTGTGTGTATATATATATAATAGTTCATGTCTAACACTCCTGAACATAGCTCATATGAGGCAGTAGGTGATTAAGGAACATATATATATTGTTTGAGATGAATATTTATAAACTTCTTATAGTCTGTAGAGTTCAGGTCTAAGACCATATTGGGTTTTTATTCAGCTACTTTTTCAAATATTTGAAGTGAGGAAAAGAAAATTGCAAAGGACCTTAATGAAACCTGTTTTTCTTGGAAAACTGAATTTTGATTTTTCAAAGTATAATAAAAGTTAAAAACATGACACTTATACAAGTATAGGCACACATCAGAAATCTATTAATTTATTAATAAAGGAACCTGTAAGAGTGTGGTGCCTTTGAAACCAAGAGTATTTGAATATTTACAGGCATGTAGAAGAATATTCTATATGATTGTTAGGTGAGATACAAAAGTGGTTAAAGTTGCACAATGCAATAATACCATAAACATTTAGGTTATCTTTTCCTCTGGACAGATTGGACAAAATGTACAACTTAACAGGAAACTCCAGCATCTGAAATCTAACCAATAGTGAGCAGCAACGTCACACACAAGTACATTTTCCTAGAGAATTAAGTAGTCCTTGGGTGGACCTGTAAAACAAAGTCTCAGTGTGATACTGAAAGGTAAATGCTCTTCCCCCTTATTACCAAATTTTGGGTAATTTTTCTAATTAACCAAAAGTAAAAATTTGAGATGGTTGTTGTGTTATAAATTAACTCATCGCCTGATATCGTTTGAACATACCATAAATACTGTATTTAAAACATACCATCTCAGCTGCTTCTGCGAGTGGAGAGGTTAAAGGGGGGGGGGGTGGCTGGGGAATTTACTTAATTCAAAAATCAAAATAAGAATCTTTCACAGATGACTGTTCATTTCATATCAAGGTCAAGTTGGCAGGAGAAAAGAACAATGGAAAGAGGGCAGGACAAATATTCCCAGGGGAATGAAGCAAATGGAGGCCTGACAGCCTTCCCTTCCCCCAACAGGGCTGCCTTTATTTAAAAATGGATGGCATTTGTGGATTCCATCTCTCGCCCTTTGTAAGGGTGCTTGGGAGTGGCACTCAGACCGGCTACTCTGGGCACAGCACACCCCACCCCTTGCACGGCCCTCCAGTCCCCAGTACGGCCTGGAATAAATTCTCCACTGGCCCTGCGTGGGTTCATTCATAGCCCTGTCCTCAAGAAGCTGGGCGCTTCCTCTCTGAGACTGAAATGACAGTGCAGACCAAGCGGGTGTGATGCAGTGAGCCCTCCTTCAAATGCAGGGCAATAAAAAGCAACACACATACACACACACACACACACACACACACACACACACACACACAGCAAAAACAACAGCTATGTCCTCTTCTCCATCGTCGTTCCCTCCTGACGGATGAATTTCTGCGAGCCTCCATCCCTAGAGGGGGTAGCTCTGTAAAATTGGCAGGAGACGTCTGGAAGAAAGCAAGTCCCCCAGCGATTTCAGCACCTAGGCAGAAACGGCTGGGCTTTCCCACTGCCAGCCCCGGGGTGGCTGGCACCAAGAGGCCTGGACTAAACGAGGTGCGGGGCCGGCGAGGTTGAGGTCCGGTAACTCTCCAGGCACTCTTTGCGCGGATCCTGGGGGGCCCGGGGCCCAGGGCCAGCTCCGCCACTGCGCCCCGCCCAGCTCTATCCCCGCAGCCTCGCGGGCTGCTGGGCTTTGTGGTTCGCCCGTGCGGCTGGGCCCCAGCTGGGGGTGTCGTTGCGAGCATGTGCAGACAGCAGCCCAAGGTAGAGCAAGCGTGCCGGGCGAGCCCTGAGACTTGCCTTGCAATGCCATGTTTGTGTGTGTGCTCTAACTCCCGGAGAGCAATCAGGGAGACGGCTCCCCCGCCGGACTTGGCTGATGTTTTCTTGTTTCTGTTTCAGCCTTCAGGATAATTCCTTCAGCAGCACCGCTGTAACAGAGTAAGTGATTCTTGCTGTTAAAATAACACTTGCATGCCTTTCTCTGGAAGCAACTATCGTGAAGGTATCTTCCACCGTCCCCCGCCGCTTTTCGTATTAGATGCATTGTCTCTTGTAATCTGGGCTCTGAAGACCGGGAGAGGTGCTGACTGATGATGGGGCCCAGAAATCTTTACAGGTTGAAATCAGCCTTTTAGCAGCTATGGGGGGAGAGATCATAACAAGCTAATTGCTTGCAGGAGCTCAGTGCTCTAAGATATGTATTCTTGGAGCTCAAATTAAAAAAAAAAAAAAAAATGTATTTGACATGTCAGAAAGGAAGCTTTGTTTTATTTTGCCAACATTGGTGTCAGTTTTCACGGAGCATGCTGTATACATTTACAACAAATGGAAGATAGATGTGAAATGACTTGAGTTGAATTCTAGCATGTGGTAAACAGGTTAAACTTGTTCTTACCCTCTCTTGTCTACAGATTTTTAAGACACAGTGAACTTTTCTTCGTTCCCTTTGTCATTTTTTGTCTTCTGACCTCAAAGATGTGGCTATAGGAGGAATAAACCATCTTGTCCTATGGCTAAAGCTGCTGATCGGGGCAACTAACATAATTTAAACATGGAATGAAGGAGTATAGTATTTTACTCAAGGCCAGCAGTCATAGTATTTTTTATTAGATATAGTTCATGGTTTTAATTCTTGTCATCCCTTCCTAATGGGATGTTTTCCTAATATTATACTATACATATATGTTACAAATTAGTAGGTAGTATGTTATACTAATATATGTAATTTGCATAAAATTTACATATATACATGTATATGAAGTATCTGCACTGCATTTAGCAGTCTTTCTAGGCTAACTCATGATGTTTACTTCTGGGACCTTTTGGTAAAGTCACTCAGCAGCTGTTCAGGAAAAAGGGATGTATACATACATCCCTTTTTTAAACATACTCACCTATGTTTAAAAAATGCTGCAGGTTTGATATAGAAAAGCCCAGTAACTCAGGAACTGTTTGCTAAAATTTCCTAAAAGGCAAATAAATGTGGGAATAGATACATGAGTGTCAAGTTTTACCACAGTCATAATGACTTGGTGATGGAAGGGTAAGATTCTACAGGACTTCCCAGGTCCCATGGTTTCCCACATCTTTTGTTTCTGCGTTTGGATATGCTGCTCTCTTATTGTCAAGCTTTGGGCTCACTTAACTGGAGTTACTTAAAAAAACAACAATCCAGGATTGACTTTACAAGATGCCATATAAAATACTCACTGGGGCCAGCATCTGTTAATGAGATTGCTGCAACTTTGGTTTTCTAAAAGCCGGAGAGAGGAGGAGGGAACGTGTGCTGAGGTATGCACGCCAAAGATAGGCCGTGACTTCCTGGTTCAGGTTCACAGGTGGTGCTCTCCTCCCTTTGCTGTGCTTATAGGCACCAAGTGCTTTCTGTGCCTGATTCTTGGGAGCCCTGTGTGGCTGAATCCCCAGAGTCAGCCTCAGACATAGGGGCTTCAAAATGAGATACTCAGTTCCAGATTTCACATGGACATTTTTTTAAAAAAGGTTTTACACTTAACTGTGGGAAAAGTCTGGTACTTTTTCTTTGGATACTCCTCAAGGAGTTCTGATTGCATAAGATCCTGTTGTTGTTTTCAGAGAGGTGACAGTGATTTATTTTATAAGGCCCTGAGTGACAATTGGAATGCCATCTGGCTAATCTAAAAATGAAAGGAGTATATTTAAAAATACCAAAAGCTTCATAGGTGTCACACAGCACAAAGTAGGGTCACTGAAAACTAGTTATTGTCTAGTGTAACATTTTCTCCTCTCATCAGGAATACAAAACATTTTCCTTGGTTTTTTGGCATTACCCCAAAGCCAACAGGACCAGGATCGCTATCCTGAGAATTAGATGTAGCAGGTGCTCAGTAAATATTTGGGAGTGGTCTTAACATACACAGAGGAGGCACTTGCCTCCTTGTCTGTTCTGGATACATACAAACTTCCTTCCCTCCTGCCCCTATCCCTCCTACTTCCTCCTACCCACACTCACTTTTTTTTTGTATCTGAAATTGCACCCAGAGATTATTTCTTTTGCATGAAGGCCTCTGGTGGTGACCCTTATTAAAATGGAAATTAAAAAGTCTGTGCCCCTGGGAGGCAGATTCAAGTTGTCATTAACACTTTAATATAATTTATGTTATCAGGTAGTCTAGCCTGGTAGGGGTGAGCTTGGCCTCCTGGGGGTCTCTTAAGAGTCAAAGGGAAGGGAAATTGGGAGGGACTTAAGGACAGATTTTATTCTCTTCTCGGTTTTTTCCCAGGCCTGGCACTGTTTGTGCAGTTCTGAACCAATTCAGTTTCTTTTTATACCCAAATTCTTCCAAGATCAGAATGGCCTTGGACTTCCCTTCTGTATCTGCAGGGTCCTTTTATCTATTTTTCCATGGTCATTTCCTATGTTGCTCTGGCTACGTTGCTATATGAAATGAAGCCTGGCCAGCAAATGCATTCTGCAATGAATTAGTTATCATCTGAAGTAGTGGTTCTCAAAACTGATCATCAGTATGAACTGGGGAAGGACATTGAAACATGTACAAGAGGGGCGCCTGGGTGGCTCAGCCGGTTAAGCAGCCGACTTCAGCTCAGGTCATGATCTCGTGGTCCATGAGTTCGAGCCCCGTGTCGGGCTCTGTGCTGACAGCTCAGAGCCTGGAGCCTGTTTCAATTCTGTGTCTCCCTCTCTCTGACCCTCCCCCATTCATGCTCTGTCTCTTTCTGTCTCAAAAATAAATAAACGTTAAAAAAAAATTAAAAAAAAAGAAACATGTACAAGATTCAGTTTCCCAGACTTTATCCCAAAATGGGAACCTACCATTGGCGATTATATTGGAGTCAGCCCAGTGATGGGCTTTGTAAACTTTTAAGTCAGTGTTAGTTATGTTTGTGTGTTTTTGAGAAGGCAGTCTGGTTTGAAAATTCACATTCCTGGGCCTCACCCTCAGGGAGCTAGCCATCTAGTGACACTGAGGTGCTAGTAGGGCCCAAGCCTGCCCTTTTAATCAGGATCCCAAAGAATGCTAATGCAAATGGTTCTGGAGACACACTGAGAAATCCCATAGGATTTCAGGCTGCACCTCTGCACCTTTGATCTCAGGGAACACAGGACTACTGCGTGAATGGGAGTCTCCTTCTTGGCACAACCACATTTTATCTAATAACCAATGTGAGGCCTCTCTTCTCATTTACCCCAAGTCAATAAAAAGAACCTCTCATGGGCACTTCTTTCCCCACCATTATTCTAAGAAACAAGTCATTCTCCTTCTTTTGCGAGCCTCTGGAATATAAACTAAAGAGACTATTTGGAAGGCTCAGTATGGTGGAGCAGAAATACCACAGGGACCATTGCCTTCCACGTTGGACTTGGGCAATTCCTTCACCTCTTGTGTGAAGGTGGCCCTTACCTGATTGCATCGGCAGGCTTAACCGAGATGCTATGAAAAAGAAGGTAAGCGGTGAAGGTTAAGTCCCACATAAGATTTTCTTGTTTGTGATTGATAGAGGGAATAAAACTCCGAGAGGGAAAAAGGTAACAACCCTGAGCATTTCACAAAGAAGTGATTGCAAGGACAAATTATCCATATATTGTCTGGGTAACAACAAATCAAGAACTCGGGGACTTAGACCCTAGTTGATGAGACTTCAAAGGAAGTCATTTAATAGAGGTGCTGTTCACATTTTTTTTAACTACAAACAGTAGTAAGAAAAACATTTTATTTTATTTTATTTTATTTTAAAGAGAAAGACAGAGACAGAGAGAGAGAATGAGCAGTGGAGGGGCAGAGAGAGAGAGAGAGAGAGAGAGAGAGAGAGAGAGAATCTTATGATTCTCATAAGAGAGATCTCATGACCTTGAGATCATGACCTTAGCCAAAATCAAGAATCTGGATGCTCAACTGACTGAGCCATCCAGGCGCCCCAAGAAAAACATTTTATAACGCAATCCAGCACACACATATATACATGACTTATTTAAATAAGTTCTGTGAAATAACACTTAAACCTTATGATACTGCTATGTTGTATTCTATTTCTCTAACAACAATAACAGCATGCTGGTAGCTGCTATCTAATTTCAAGACCTACTAATAGGTCACAGTTTACGTTTTGAAAAGCATTGCATGTAGAAGATGCCAAGTTTTGAATATTTAAGGAGATCATTAAAGAGACTGGTCTTTAAATTCCTGTAGTGGGGCTATAATATAGTAAGAAAATGCCATGCCCAAGACCATTGGGGTACTTAGTCTGAGCTGGTTTTCTTATAGGAATGGGGATATCTGGATATGGGTTCCACTGTGGAATCCAGTTTTACAGTTGGTTCAACATTGTACAGGGGGCTCCTGCTCAAGGAATCATCAGAAGAATCACAAAGGAGATGTTAATTCAATACAACTTAATGGTCTTCATCAAAGCAAATGTAAAATCCAACTGGACTAAAAAGCTTGTATATGTGTTCGTGTAAGCCAGTACACAGATCTATTTCATTGCTGTATCTGTGACCTAGGAATTGTGTTTCCTTGAGGGGCTACTGAAATCATTCAATAGGCCTTAAAATTGGATCAGCTAATCAGGATCTGACCTCATACTTAAAAAAGCATGTGCAACTTTGTATGTTCTGGTGCTGAGTTTCCATTTTTACCTAATTGTACTTTGAAAAGTTAATAAATCAAGTGAGGGGGAGAAAAATATGTTCTTGCCAAATTCCCAAACAATAGGTATTGTCGAGCTCTAGGGTTGAAACTCCGATTGAACCTTAGTTCTTTGGAAGCAAAAATTCTAGGTTTCTGTTTGTCGCTGGTTTTTCTACTTTGCAATATTACTTTCATTGGGAAACATTTTTCATTCAAATTACAAAGCTTAGATGATCTATTAAAGTGAATGTCTCTGATGGAGGAGAATAAGGCAATACTTATGAATTCAATTGTTGTTTACATGAGATGGATAGAGTGGCTTACTGACAGTCAAAAACATGAGAAAGCAAGAAAATTTAATTATTTTGTTAAGAAGAGCACTGTATTAAGTCGACCGATTTTTCTTTTTAACTGCCAATAGGAATAAAATATTTCAACAGGCAGAGAGAGTTAGAATCTATGTAGCCTTTGTTTTAATTCATTTAAAAAAAAACCCATAATTTAAAAGGGATTGTGAGGGAAGAGGACTGGAGCTTTCATCAATTTGTTCTGTGGACAAGTTATATACCATTGCAAGCAAGGAATATTTAAAAATTATAAATGATTTCATAAAGTATGAATATTATTATTATATTATGGTGATATTACATATGTATGTATTTATTTTTGTCTACTCATTACATTGTGAATCTCTCAGGGCAGGGTGGAGGACTTTTTCAACTTTGTGTCCTTTAGAAGTAGTGCTACTAAAAGTATGGGCCCCAAAATTGTTTGTAACTTGCCTGAGACAAGGAAAGTACAGAAATAGGGAGTAAGAATTTAATAAATTTTATGGGAATTTGGCATCCCTGTGGCATTTTTACCAAACTACCATAGTGGATTGGAAATAGAAAACAAACTGGTCAGTCCTAAATCCCAAAGAGTTTGAGAAGCACACCTCCAATGCCTAATAAGTACCTGAAAGATAGCAAATGTTCCATAAATGCTTGTTAAATTATTTCCAGTCTTGCTGAGGAGCCAGAGCTAATGATTGTATTCAAACATTTATTGGATGCCTACTTTGGGGTACCACTGTGGGCACTGTGGCGGTTTATCTAGAAAAAAATATCATTTCTTCTCAAGGAATTAATAACTAATTAAAAGAGCTCAGAGGTATGAAGGAATTACAGAGCAGTGTGAGGCAAGATACAGTTGGTTACCCAAACCTCAGAATGAAGAGTAAACATTTATGTATCAAGGTTAAAGTAGGAATGTGGCCTGTGGGTGAACTTGGTTCATGGAGCTCATAAGACTTCATTTGGGCAAGTGAAGGATAAGTAGGAGTTGGAGATGGAAAAGCATTCCAGGCTGGAGCAGGATAGGAAGGGCTGAGAACAGGAACAAAGGCTCCCTCCTACACTAGAGTGAGAGAGTGGTCTTGCTCTAGATTCCCTCAGGCAGTGTTGAACACAGAAGACTTTTCATTTAGAGGAGCCACGAATTTTTCACCAGGTTATTCCAGAAGTTTTGTGATAAGGAAGGGGACTGAGAAAGTCTGGAGGCCAATGAAGGAAGCCAAATGGAAGCTGATGTGGTTTATGATTGCCTGAGGCAGAGGAAATTTCAAGAGGCAGACAGTGCATTCGAGCCAAGAATAATCCACCAATCTTGGTGTTAGATGTCCCTCAAGTGCTTTGAACACTTCAGTCCTTGCCAAAATCTTGTTAGTTTAGGTGATTCAGAGCAGTGGATCATAAAGGAGTGTTACCTCTAGTTCTGAGGTATGATCACATATGACAACATTGGTGTCATTACCTGGTACACATGTTGGGAATTGGAGCTAGTTTGAGAGAGAGAGAGTGGTCAGGGTTGTTCTATTTTTTAGTTTACTGAACTAATCGAAGATAATTCAGACTCTTGCTGCTTCTGCTGCTACAGACTGTTGGATCTGATGTGGTTTTGTTCCTTCTCTCCAGGTGTGACGAAGACACAGTCTCCCTACATGAAGATCAGACTGATTGCTCCAGTCTCAGGTATGACCCACAATTGCCTGGTTCTTAATTATGAAGGACAGAAATCATTTGGGTCTAGGCTCCTTTGTTTCCTCTTTGAATTACAGTCACTTGTTCTTGTGTGTAAGTTCTTCTAATAAACTATCAGTTCTTAAAGGAAGTTTTGTCTTGTCCAGTTTTGGGATGCTCCCCTTAGTACCCAGGCAGTGCCTTCATATGGGGAATGCTAATTAAATGTTTACTGAATTAAATATTGATTATACCATCTCAATGTTCCCATCATAGAGCCTGTGGAAGAGATTATAGATTCATTCACCAAACATGTCATCAAATGTTTGGAGTATGGTCCTGGTCATCGAGGGGTTCATGGTATGGCAAAACCTTCACAGTTAACTTTCTTCCATATTTGCTTGTTCAGAGCACTTTCATGTACATTTTATTATTTAATCCAAACAACTGAAAGGAGGCTGATGTTTCTCTCTTTATCTGGTAGTAGGGAAACTGAGGCTCAGAGGGATTATAGCTCATCCAAGCTAACATAGCTACCATGAAGCAGAATTTGGACTCAGGTCTCTCTGACTCTCAAGTCCGTTTGTTAGATAACAAACAATTGTTGAAGGCCTATTTTTTTGTGCCAGAAACCAGTCAATATAGATGATGATGCTACAGTGCATTAAGTACATTTTACTAGCGTGGACAGAGGATTCATTTAGAAGGACCAAATAGCCCAGAGAGGTTTCTGGGATGGATTCCTAAAGAAAATTACAATAGCACATGACGTGTGTGTGTGTGTGTGTGTGTGTGTGTGTGTGATATAAGGCCAAGAAAAAGAGGATGCCACCAAGCAGAGGGAGCAACTTACTGGAAAACCAACAGAGGGTCGTAGGAATAGCAGGCAGTTCAGGATGGCAGGAGTCTTGAGAGCCTGTGGGAGTGAGGAGGCCAGGAGTGGTAAGAACTGAAGCTCCAGAGATAAACAAACATGGATTTCAAAGGGTTTATGTACCTTGCTAAGGAGTTTGGAATTTATCCTGGAGGTATTGGAGAGACTAAAAAGGGCACTCAGTTTTTTCTTTACAAAAAACCATTTGGCTAAAGCCCTGTGAGCATAACAATAGCTCCCATTTATTGGGTTGTGGCCTTGAGCCAGCTTCCTATGGCAGGTATTTCATAGGGACTGTCTTGTCTTTGCAAGGTGGAGAGACATCCATCTTAGGATGAGGACCAGAGAGGTGACATGCTGTGGACCAGGTGACACAACTAATATGTGGGAGGATCTTTCAGACTCTTATTCTTTTCAGAACACCACTTACTTGTTCATTCTCAGTTATAAATGATTCCAATAAGTAGTGGCATAAATTACATAACTTGTACTTTCCTGTTTTGGAGATTCTGAGGAACCATTAACAGGTTAGAAAGACATTTCTAAAGATGACTTTTGTATTTAGGTTCTAAGTTTGTGTAATGAGAGAAAGATACTTTTAGCTCCCCCTGATCATGTTCCTTGTTTTTCAAGTCAAGGAGGTGAACAAGATGATTTTATAAATTGGGGGCACCTTGAAAATATGTAAAAATGAAGTCCAGGTATTATTTTAGGAATAAGTGTATCAAAAGAGTAATTTTAGATTTGAAAACTGACATTTTCCCACTTATTCTTGAATATTCTAGAATTTTCCTTGAATGAGGACCCATTTAGGTTTACTGTAAAGACAGCCATTCCTTTTGTTTCTCACCGGGGAACACAGAGTGCATGAATGAACATTCTTTGTTTCCAGTGATAGAAATTTCAAATGAACCAGTACAATTCCAACTCATGGTTTCACATCACTTTCCAAATCCATTAGTGAGTTAGAATTTTTTAAATTGTAGCCGATCTTAAGGGAAAATATTAACCAGTGTCACTGGCACTGACTTGTGATTTTTTTTTTCAGTTACTAATACTGAAGAATTGTTTCACTTGTTGGGTTCTCCTTTATCAGGCATTATGAAGTTTGTTCTGAGGCTTAAGATGAACTGTTTGACATAGTTTTATTTCCACGCCTTGCCTGACTACACCCTGATCATGCGCCAGACTTCCTATCCTGATGTTTGCTTTGATCTTTTCCCAGAGGCTAACTGGAGTTCATCCTTTCAATATCAGTTCTGTGAATTTAATCTCTCTTTTACTTGTGAAAAGGCATCTTGAACAGGGGCACAGAAATCCTTTGTTTGCTGGTCTTGTTTTTTGGCTTTAGGTATCCTTGAACCATGAGGAATTGCTTCCTAACTGACCTTGTCAAAATCTCTTTTATGGGTTCTCCAATCAGGGAGCAGGAGAGAAAAACAGCACCTGCGGGAAATGGTCACTCCTAGAGAATTGCATGATCTAGTACCAAATGATTGCCAGTGGATTGAGGTTGAGGATACTGATTGTATAAAGTGAATGCCCCATTTGGTTATATCCCTGGATTCTTAGCAAAATAAGAATATAAAATGCACCTAGATTTAAGAAGGATTAATGACTTCAAATAAAAGTGTTATGTCACTCCTTTGGAGGAAATTGAAACAGTGGGGTGATACTGTATGAATTTGTTTGCTTAGTGAAAATTAAAATGCCACCCCGGCACTAAATGTATGGAGGTAACGCCAGTCCATTCAGTCACCTCCAGCAATTCCTCACTGATGAAAGCCTGACAACAGGATCTTCGAGTGTGCACTGAGGGTGTTGTCAGATGGTTTGCTTGGGTAAAATTTTGCCCTTGTTTTATATTTTTTTCAAGTAGCATGTTTCTTATCAAAGTAGACCCTGTTAAACTTCTAGAGGCCTTTGAAAACTGTAGGGAGATGATTACAAACATGCCAGGGAAGAGGAAATAGCATGCTTTAAATCAAAGACATATATGCAGGAGAGTCTGAAGACCTAGCTACCACTCTGGGTCTGGGTGAATTAGCCCTTCTGTTAAGCACTTCATTTAATCTCTGAGGTTTACAGTCTTACTCTATAAAACTGGGATGATGATCTCTAACCTGAATCTCACATTATTATTGTGAGAGAAAAAAATATGTACATGAAAGCATCTTGAAGTGAAAAATTAAAAACAGATGTGATCGTATGCACAAAGTCACAACTACAAAAAAAAAAGTATGTATTCACCAGCAAAGATTAGAAGGGACTATGGAGTGATCTAAAGAGTGAAATTCACATTTCTTCGGTTCTTGTTCCTGTGAAACTAAGTCTACTCTAAACATTTTGCTAGATACCATATAAATAGAGCAGCTATGAGTATGCCAGCCTCGCTTTCCCGAAGCAGTTTAATACTTTTTTGGGTGCTTTCTAAATTGGGCCTTTCCTGTTTTAGAGATGAAGACAATAAAGAAAATTACCCCGAAGCCGGGGCTCTCCTAGAGGAGCCCGCACCACCCTCTCGGGAGCCACAGCAGCATGTAGAGCAGACCTTGCTGGTGGACGGCGTGCTGCGACCCAACATGGGCAACTTCAAGTCCCGGAAGCCCAAGATCCTGCTCAAGGCAGAGAGCGGGAGGAGCCACGGAGAAAGTCAGGTAGTGGGTTGTACCTCCAGACCTTTGCCACACTCTGGCAGGCTGTGTGAGCACCTTATTTTTCAGGAGGTGATGAGGCATCTTGAGGTGTCAGTGCGCAAACCACCCAGCACAGTTCTCTGAGCAGGCTGATAATTTAGCGCCCTTTCAAACTGATACTCTTGAATACTGGGCTTTGACATAGGTTCAAAGGAGATGCTGCAATCTTTGCAGGGGAGAGTAGAGGAGGATCTCCTACCATCTTCACTTATCCAGGTCATGTAGCTCTTGCCCCGCATTTGGAGATTCTTCTTAGCAAAAGTCCCAAGTTTACTCTGAGCCATTCACTTTAGGCTGCAATTTAGTAGCCTTGGATAAATATTCAAGTGTGCATGCATGTGCCAGTTTGTATGTGTGTATAGCATCTGGTTCTTTGAGGTCAATGTGTTTAAATGAATGAACGAAGCATTTTTTTCACTTGATTTGGGTAATAAATTTACAGTTTCTATTTTTTTTCAAACTTTCTCTAAGTGTAGAGGTATGTAGCAAAGAATGTGATGTTTTTAAATCTTAAAAACTCCACAAATAATTTGTGATGCTTTTAAAAAAAGATGAAATGAATATAATCTACTTTAATCTTACTAGGAAATTAATGAAATTATACTTGTAATGCACTTAATGTAGTTTTGGGGACACAGGTGCTTCATTAATATTAACTTTGCTTTTTTGTTAACATTTAAGTCTTAAAGATAATGTGGGAGGTTCTATGCATAATAGATTAATTATATAATAATTTTAAGTCCAGTCCTATATAGCAAATGGGCACTAGGTGATCTTCCTATTAGAACAACTTTAGCTGAACACTTTATTTGACCTTGTTATTTTCTTATTTGTCTTGTGATTTTTATCTAATTTCTTCCTTAGCATTAAGACCTATTAATGCGTCAGTTAAGTTTGCAATAAAATGAAAACACCCTCTGCATTCATAAAGCTGTGTTGTAATTATTTTAAACTGAGTTGACTTTCAGAGAGAAGTGAGTGTGAAATACTATTTGAGTTATCATAAACTTGAGACCCTGTCTATTACTGAATACACCTAATCTTATTAGAAGTGTGGTGTTGGGGAGGATACAGGTACCCAAAGGGCTGCCTGCAGAGTCTGATGGGTTTCAGGGAGGCTCTGATCTTGAATCTCCTACCAAGGGTCACTTGTGACACTTTGGGCTTTGGGTGACCAGCCATTTCTGCTAGAGTGCTCTCTTTCTTGTCATCCTATAATCTGGCTCGCAGAAATTACATAGCTGTCACTTGTAATAAGGTGCTAATGGAGCATGCAATTCCAATCCATTGCTCATACACAGGAAGATATCTGGAGATATACTTGTATTGTCTTTGCTGCTAGTACAGCAGTGGAATCCTGGAGTGCAGGTAGAATTTCCAGTTCATTCCTAACATCTCTACCCACACAAGGAGATTCCCCCCTCCAGTGACTAAGAGAACTTTTATAATATTAGATTATTCATCTTTGGGAGAAATTTGAAACACATTTCATTCTTCCTATTTTCTTTGGGTACAGAGAATTTACACTGGTTGAGTATTGAGCAAAAACTGAATCTATAAGTAATACTATTAATAAAATCAGCTAACATGTATTTCAGTATTTACTGTGTTCTGGGCATGTACCATGTTTTACCACAATCCCACGGAATGGGTATTATTATCTTTTTCTGTAAAGGAAAAAGTAAGGAGTAGAGGGATTACATAATGCCTCTAAACAGAATTGGAAGAACTCGGGTGGAAGGTCTTTTCCATAAAAGCACAGTGTTGCTAACAAGCGGTACACAGATATTCCCAGATCTAGTGATTTACCTAATCCCTTATCCTACTCACACCTTAATTTTTATATAAAACCTGCGATTTCACTCTGGAATTTTTTTCCTATGCTGATATGTTGTGCTGCGAATCAGTAATTACTTACTTAGAAAAGACTACTTTGGGGAGAATTTTATAAATGTAATTTTTCTTTTCTGCCTTAAAGCTTTGTAATATTGGTCACTGAAGCTAGATAAATGTTGAGTGAATGTTAGCTTGTAGGATGCAAGTTTCTTAAGGTCAGTGATTCAGTCCTTGTCTATCTTTGGATCTATAGCATTCAGTAGTCACTCAGTATTATTTGTTGAATGATTCAAAACTGGTAAGAGAGGTGTATACATGATTGTATCATCTTTTTTTTTGTGAAATGTGTGTTCTCAATCAGTTGTGAAAGTTACATTTTAAAAGAATATAATCATGACTCTCTTATAACTATAAAATAAAGATTATCAAAGATTTTATTTAAATTATTAATTAATAAGGGAATCAGTAAGATATTACAACCAGTTCAAAAGAGAATGCAAAGTATCACACATTTGTAGTCTGACAAGAATTACAGAAATAAATTTACAAATGGACACAAAATTAGCAAAACTTATAATATCCATTGGGTAGTAATCAATTACTTTCTCTTGGACATGAGAAATTATTTGCATTATGGTCAATATCTATAAGTTCACTTCTGTGGCTATAGCCTTGTAAAATACCCTATTCATAGACAAAAGCAAAAATTATCCAGATGGATGAGCTAGCCAGGGTATCTACTAAATTTCAAAGTCATTTATAATTTTTATAATCTCAAAGAAAGATTATTCTTAATCACAAAATAAGGCTAGTCTCATTAGGTTTGGCCTGAGTAATTACATAGGCATAGCAAGAGTGTTAATTTACCATATAGGTCTTCTTAAGTATGCTTTGCAAAATCTAAAGCCATTCACTATTGAATAACTACAAAATTAACTTTTCTCTGGGAATTTCATTAATGCCTCTATTATTTGCAATCCCAAGGCAAGGAAGACAAGTTCAAGAAACTCCATCCATTATATTTCAACCGCAATACCTATGCACTTGGATAAATTTCTCTCTTCTTGACTTCCCCAAAATAACATTAGGTTCCTAGCTTTCCAGGAAGTGACCATCATTACCACATGTAAGATTGGACCCTGTAAGCCGGATAACAGGCCAGTTATCCAAGGAAGACTCTGTAGGCACAGGCTTCATAAGTAAAATCACATTTGTTCCTTAAAGTGGCCTTTTTTTTTTTCCTGATTCAATGAAAATTATTCTCAAGACAGCATTCCAGGCAAGATGTTAGTTGAATAACAGATTTTTTTCAATTATATTCAGGTAAAAAGGAAGACAGATTATTACTGAATATATGAAATAACCCTATTGCAATTGAAAGTGAGGATACAGAGTGAGTTTCTGAACTCTCAGGTTCAGTGAAGCTCAGATACCATTTTTAAATATTTTATTCTGGTTTACATAATAGAATGATTTTAAAACATAGTTTGTATTTATTATTATTCAGGTATGGTGAGGCCAATAGATGAGGAGATGACTGCCATTTGAAAAGGTTCCTACTCCTAGTTCTTAAGAGGAGAGAGGGCATGCTATGCTGTGCAGGGCCACAGAGGGAAGGCACCAGTGTTAGTTGGGAAGTAGAAGGGGCAGGTGGAAAGCACGGCAGAGGCCTTTATGTGGTTTCCATGGGAAAAACAAGGCGAGGTAGGGAAAAGCAGTCTTAGAATTGACTAGTTTGAATCATTTCAGCAGAGTGTGAGGTATAGGGGCTCTCTAGTACCTGGTTCATATGATTAGGGCAGAGGAATATTGCCTTCTGGAGTGTGCGAGCCAGATAGAAGACTTGTTTCCAAGTATGGACTCAGGATTGGCTAGTTTGCATGTGAAAGGCTTGTTCCTGGGCAAGTCATTTCATATGTTCTAAGAAATGGCTAGCCCTAGAAGAGGCATTTACTTCCCATGAGTGAGGGTCTAGATGCCAGTACATCAAAAATACAGAAAATAATAAAATATGGTTAATAAAACAATCTACTAAATTGTAAGGTGAAGTAGAGAAAGGACTTTTTTTTAGATCCAGTAAATAGAACATTAAGATAAAAATATTGTGGGACCCCTGGGTAGCTCAGTCAGTTGAGTGTCTGACTTTAGGTCAGGTTATGATCTCATGGTTCATGACCCCCATCTGTCTCACTGCTGTCAGCCCAGAGCCTGCTGGGCTTCACATGCTCTGTTGCCCTCTCTCTCTGTCCCTCCTCCTGCTCATGCTCTCTCTCAAAAATGAATAAACATTAAAAAAGATAACAATATTCCAAAAATAACTACAATAAAATTTACTTTTTCAATCCATTCAGTTTTATGTAATTAATTTTTGTTCCTATTGATCTTGCGTTAGCAGTAGCATAAAGCTGTCAGCTTCTTGACAAGTTCTGTATATCTTGACTCAGCCCATTGGTGTCATCGGATTCCTGTACCCAAGACCCTGTTCTTGAAAATGTCAGCTGTTTGAAGCGTCTGGTCCTTTACCATGGTAGTATTGAGCATTCTTTGTTGAAGACACAAACTGTGGCTTGGTGCTGATAGTAGAAGCTATAGGCAAGCATCTGAACAAAACAAGCATGTATGGATGACAGAAACTGAAAATAGTTGTGATTATTTTTCTCTGAATCATTTTCAAATGTGAAAAGTCTGATGAGAGCTCATAATAAGAATAATGAATAGACGTGACATGCAAAACAAGATAATAAAATCATTGCCCCCAAATTAGGATGTTTCAAAGGATAATGAGTAAGTCTATTTTTAAAGAAGTCAGGGAGTGTTTACTTATGATTTTACAGAATAGATGAACATAATTTTTACAGAGGGAAAAACCTGGAGATATAATAATCCTGAATGAACATGCCAAGAATGTGAAGTAAAATATTCATTAATCTGGTGTAAATTGTGAATATCTGCACTTTTATTAAACTCTATAGGAGAGTCTAATGTGCACCTCTGAAAACCACTAGCCTGGGGGCACCTGGGTAGTTCAGTTGGTTGAGCTTCTGACTCTTGATTTTGGCTCAGGTCATGATCTCAGAGTCGTGGGATTGAGCCCCACGTTGGGCTCCATGCTAAGCGTGGAGCCTGCTTAAGATTCTCATTCTCTCTTCCCCTTGGCTCCTCCCTCACTTGTTTTCTCTCTCTGTCTCTCTCTGTCTCTCTCTGATTCTCTCTCTCTCTCCCTCCCTCTACAATAAAACAAAACAAAAACCACTAACCTGGATGATGCTAGATTCAAATGAAAGAAGTAAAGCTGTGAACAAGTCAGCATTTTAAATAATAACTACAGTTATCCCTGAGAATACTATAGTGTTCTTGGCTAATATCATCAGGCAAAATGCCATGCAGACTTGAACAAAGATATAAGAAGTTGATAGAACTATTTCATAAGAGTTTCAATCACAGGATAAATGTAACATTAAGCAGATTTACCATGCACTGAGGTAAAGACAGCTGTTCTGTTTGTAAAGCTGGACTTGTTTGGGGGGAACTGAAGCTTATGCTTCAAATTCTGCCCAATGCTTGTTGCCACCATCAATACACAGTTCTAACTGGTTTGTTATGATCACCATTTCCCAAAAACACCTGTGTAGATTCTGTGAGCTCACCCTTCTTGAACTTAAAAACAATGCTCTTTGAAGCTGAAGGGCACCATTTTAAGAGTTTACCTATTGCCATTTTGGGCTCTCTTGTCACAAAGTTTGTATTCAGCACCCCAGAGTGGATCTTCAATCTAATGCTAACCAGGTTGGGAATGGGGGTATGTGGAAGGGAGAAGGGGCCAGAGGGTTGCCATTGGAAATTTTAATCTTTTGTACCTTTCTTATCAATCCCAAAGTCAGATTCAGAAATTTTACTTCTGGAGGATTAGATTCAAATCTCACTATGAGCAACCTTTCTTTAATCCTGGCCTTGCCATTTCTCTGAGGAACCCTGGGTAAAATAACAGAATCTGAGGTTTTTTGTGCAGGTATGAATGATTGATTATAGTTTTACACCCACTATATATGAATGATTTAAAAGAAGAATGCTTTAAGTATATTTGCTAGTCCAATAAAAGTCCAGGAATCAGGAAGACAATGCAAGAATGTCCTCAAAGAAGTTAAGATATTTGAAATAAGGAGACTATTTATTTGAACCAGGATCAATTGCAATTTTCCTTCCTGCTTGTTTACCCCTGTCTTCATTAAACAGGGAGCTGTGAAAAAGAATAGGTTGGAAAGGAACCATTTAATGACTTGTCTCCTGGAAGGTCAACTTTTATTGATGCTAATACCAGAGTTCATTGATATGATTCACTTGAGGCTAAAATAGGACTTGTGAGTTTGTGTTAAAGCAGAAACTCCTTATCAAAGTACTTTATTACTCTTTCTAGGGAGGAGAACTGATTGAAGGCAATAGATTACATATACTGTAATATTTTGTGATATATTACATAAAATATGAGGGGGGGTAGATGAAATGGGTGAAGGTGATCAAAAAGTATAGACTTACAGATAGAAAATACATAAGTCCTAGGGGTATAGTGTATAGCATGGTGACTATGAAAGTTGTGAAGAGAGTAGATCTCAAAAGTTTTCATCACAAGAAAAAAAATTGGTCACCATGTGTGTTGATGGATGTTAACATGACATTGTGGTGATCATTTCACAATATATACATATATTGAATTATTATGTTGTACACTTAAAGCTAATATAATGTTATAGGTCATTTTTATCTCAATAAAAAATGTAGTTGTTCCTTATATCTCATTATGAATAACAGTGATCTCTGAAGGTTTCATCTCTCCCCTTTAGTATATCTGGGTAATTCATCATCTTGGAAAACTTTGGGGTTGATTTATTATCAGGCTCCCTCCACACATACTTTCTGTTTATTGTGTGTGACCACCAGTCTTGATCAGTCTTTCCTGTTCTTGATATAATCTCTACCTTTTTCTGGAACTGTTTGTCTTACATTAATTCCTAGTATTCACATTTCCCTTATTATTCAATAAAAATGTGTAAACCCACTATTTAATAAAAATCCATATTTATTGACATTCTCCTACTGATTAAAATAAACATAGTAATAGATTATTATAATATTTTGTGAAAAATTAAAAATAATTCCATATTACTATAATATTAATCCCTAACAACCTGATTTGGGGATGATTGGACTTGACTAACAGAACCAACTTCCTGTATTGGACCTCATAACTGTCCAGAGGGCATGTAGATTTAGCATTGGTAGAATAAGTCTTATCATCTTCACTCCCTACCAGCTGGCATCAGGCGATGCACCAACTTTCTGCCCTCCCCGCTGGTGGCTATTTTAGCAGAAGACAAAAACTAGCAGGCTATACAGCAAGCTTTTCTGCAGTGAGCTGTGTACTGCAATCATACTGCTAATCCACTTCCTGGGGAGACCAGCTGTTCCGTCTGGTGTACATCAGCATTAGGTTTCCTCCACTTGGCTCCAGTAGATGTGTTAAGAGGCTGGAAAGGGATCCAGGTCTGATTGTGAAATTTGCATTTTAATGTTTCTGCAGAAATGAAAAACCCCTAAACACTTTTCAGGCAAAATAACTTAACTACGAAGTATTTACTATATTTCTGCTTTTGGAGAGTATAGTTCTAATTCTTTCTGTGTTAGACTCTAAATTAAGAGACAATAGTTAATTCTGAGTCATTTTCCCCCAAAGGAACTAAGATTCTGTTCAAATTATAGCTCTCCTTTATGTACATTTTTCTTAATATATTACTGAAACACTAAGTAAGTGCAAACTGTAAAGCAAGAAAACCAGTACAGCTGATTGACTTTGAAATTGAGAGCACCAGAAAGCTAAAATGAACTTCAACTAGAATTTCACTTGCTTTTTAGTGAAAGGAAGACTTAAGTTCTGAATATGCCTCTGAAGGCTTACTTTTTAGAGTGTGTCAAAAGGATGAATTCATTGTGATCCTAACAATGGGCCTCAGATAGTTGTTTTGACTCATGAGTTTGTGTTGCATTATCTTTCTTGCATGGTATTGCAGCTGCAGCATGGAGGTTTTACTTCAATTCCTGTTATGGATTTTTTGGAATGTCCTTTACTGGTCATAAAGAAAGATAGTCCTCTGGGTTTGTTTTCCAAGTTCTCCTTTACTCCTCTAAGTAAAATTGCTGAGATTCAGGGGAACAGAAATCTGAGAAATTCAGTCCTTCAAAGTGAGACCATCTGAGCTGATGCTTGGATTTTTGGTTTCTCGTAGTGTATTAGAGTCTGATACTCCTCTTTGAATTAACAACAGATCTGTTGTTAAATGATTGAGTTGATGAAGAAAGATATTTTTAGGAAGGAACCTGGAATGTCTGTAAAATAACTTTTACTTTTTTTTTTTTTTAAATATACAAATATGCTGCTTAAATACTGACATGAAGGAATCTTAGAACTAAGTGATATGACTTGTTTGCCTGGGCATTAAATCTCAAAAGTTTAAAAAAAAAATGTCACTCAGGTAGAGTTTGTGTTCCAAACAATGTAACTAACTGGTTTGAGACAAGTTTACAAGCAATGGAAAATTTGAAACTTTGACATTGTAGAACTCAGGTCTCCTTTAGCTAAATGATATTTCACCTATAATGGACGTTACAAAATTCTCCTTAAAAAATGAAGAAGGTATTGGTGATATTGGTTCTTTTGAGTGTAGCAGCAGAGAATGGCAAGAACTGATCTCTACTTATATGCTGCCTGGAATATTTATGGGTATGCAGATGGCTCCCACATAGAATGGCTCTTAAAATTGTCTTGTTATGCCTCTTCCTCTGTATCTTTTGCATAGATAAATAAATTCTGAATTAAAGAACTTCCAATTTTCATGACATTGTTCCCAAGATGGCTTTTAGCATTATATAGCCTTATAAATTCAGCCCATAGTCAAGACCTACCAATGCATGGAAAGAAGAGTAACATCCATAGGACATCTTTGTCTTTATTGGCATCTGCTGGCCCTCTGTGGAGTTCCAAGTCTTGTTCCCTCTACTATGTAGAAATTTTCTTTAATAAATCCCAGAGCAAAAGAGTTGAGTGGTGGTATAGGGAGGTAGTGAAAAGTATGGTCTATAGGTCCAGATGGATATGGGTTCAAATTCTTTCTCAGCCACTTACTTTCTCTACGACTTTAAGCGTTTACTGATCAGCTCTTTAAGTGTCTGTTTTCCATCTGTAAAGAAGAGATGATATTTTGAACCTACCTTAAGAGTTTGTTGAGTATAAAGAGTGATAATGATTTAAACTTAAACACTCAACAAGTTTTAGGGGGATAAAAAATTGTTTATAAAATGTTTTATATGCACTAAAGCCTCAAAAGTTGCATTTCCCCTGAGTTAGACCAGCCTGTGCTATGCTGCAATAACAGCTCAAAACCTTAGCAGTTTAAGCAAAACTAGGTAGTAGTTAAAAAAAAAACATTTTTTGCACATTACATATCCTCATTGGTCACCAGGAAGTGTCTGATCATGGCAGTCAATTAAAGACCCAGACTAATGGAGCAATCACAGTCTTGACCATTGCTGGTTTCAAAGTCAGAGAGAAAAGAGAGTCCTGGAGGGTTCTGCACCAATAATTAGAAGCTTCAGGCCTAAGTCTGCATATAGTATTTACATTCTTTACTAATTGGCCAGAGCTGGTCATGTGCTTCTCCCATAACTACAAACGTATGAGAGAAAGGATTAGGAAGTACAATCCTATAATGTATTCTAATGGGGGGTGAGGAATGAATTATTGGCCAGCAGCACTAATGACTTCCACATCTTCTACTCAAACTAGCATATAACCTCAAGCAAGAAGTTAATTGGTCTTTTTCTCTTCTAGTCCTTCACAGTACTGAGGTATTGTTATTAATGTCAAGTACTAGAAGAAGAAGAAGAACATTAATTAGGTTAATGAAGTATCACCAAAGGACTTACATACTGTTATTGCTTTGAGCAGAAATTGGAATTTTAGACAAGCACCCCTTCAATTAAGCACCTGCTTCATTATTATCAGGAAAAAGATAGGTTTAGTAATTGATTTTTTTTCTGTATAGCCAAATGAAACTTCAGAGTTTACAATTTTATTATTTTATTTAGGAATAATTATGGTTTTACTCTTGCCATAAGAATGTAGTGACTTTGGCTTATGCCAGCTAAACTTGTGGTTCTGTGATTAAGAGGCATTTTAAAATCTCATCCAAAAATAATACTTCCTATAGAAAGTAGATTTGACGATTTGGATATTGTCAGATGTGGAAGCTGAGTTTCTGCATACACACAGATATGCAAATTCACATCCTTATGTACTTGGTGATATTTATCCAAGAGCAGAGTGTTCTTTAGGCAAAGAACACAGCTTAGCAGGGACTTCGACAGCCTGTTTTGGAGCTTGGAAGCAAAGCTGGGAAGTCTGGATAGCAGAAACATAATGAAGTGACATTTCGGGTAACTAAGAATTGCCAATCCAAACTTTATCAAACATGGTTAAATATCACTTTGGGACTGAGACATAACATATCAACCTCAAGCCTACAATTTTAGGCTCCATATTTTGTAAGACATGTAGCTGCCAGAAAAAATATTGGATGCCCAGCTAAATTTGAATTTCAGATAAACAAGGAATAATTTTGTAGTTTAAGTATGTCCCATGTAGATATTGTTTGGAATAGGAATGGGAGTTTTGTGTAAACAAATATCTACATGGGACATACTTATGCTGCAAAATTATTTATTGTTTGTATGACATTCAAATTTCACTGGACATGCTGTGTTTTTATTTACTAAATTTGGCGACTGTATCAGGAATGAATTACATGCACATCTGACCTCATTTACCTTCACCTGGTAGAATATCTGACCTCGCTTACCTTCAACTTGGTAGAAGTAACCAGTTGTGCCTATGTAGCCTGATGCATTAGGATCTTTCTTTTACTTCAGTCCTTCTAGAGTAGTAAAAGAAGGAATAGGAAGTCAGTGTAGGTGACAAATTGTAGTAATTATTTTATATCTTTTTAGCATCTGAACAGCATGAAAGACCCTGGAAAAAGCAGCCTACTCTTTAGGCTTAAAGCCTTAAAGCCTTAAAAATTGGATACAATGGCAAAAATGTTTGAAAATCTGCCCTTTGAAGTCTGCAGACAATTTATCCCACTGACCCCTATTTGCCATGAACAGTTGCTGTTATTAAGTCCACAGAAAGCCTGACATTGATTAGCCAGTTTTGGTGTTAAAATGATCAAAAACAGTGTAACTGATGGAAGACACAGACAACAGTAGTGTCGTATTTTGGGCATTAATTCTACTGGAAATAAGTGGCCTGACAAGGGATTGCTGCCTTGGAAACTGCTGCTCTAGACTGAGGCTAGTGTCACACACAAGGATGGCTTGACTATTTTGAGTATTATTTTATTATGTGATTGCATCCAGACACAGGTAACTGGTGGTCTTTGAGTCATGATGGAACTTTGCTTTCCCACCCAACATCGCCCAGCTTGGTTTTGTTATGAATCTTTTTTTTGTTTTTGTTTTTGTTTTTGTTTTTTTTTATAACTGAGCCCTCTGCGACTTTTACTGCTTAATCAGTTGTAGCCACAATTAGGGGATTTTTTGCAGGAACAAAAATGCTCAGCTCTGCTTCTTTTGTTCATTAACACCCAGAACTATAATATTATGATTGTTTGGCTTAGTAATGTTGCATGCGTCAGGGAAATTTCCAATAGGAAACGCCATTCCAATGTTATATTTTTAGGCTTTTCAGCTGTAACTAAAATTAAATAACCAAAAGAATACCGTCAAACTTTAAAGCTCTTTCAATCAGTACCTCAGTGTGGTGGGGGTGTGGTTGTACTTTAGTGTGTTTTACTCTAGAAAACACTAACTATACTGGAAGTATAAAAACTTCCAGACTTAAAAACACCAGGGAAAATCATCAAATGTTGTGCTTGTGGATCCACAGAAGGATGTGGTTCCCGTCAACCTCTTGCCTCTGTCTGTTTCTCCCTGGGCATTGCCACAGACTGAAACTGACTCTTGATTAGGAACCAGACAGCCTGGTCCCCTGAAGATCTGAATATTGCTCTCTCTGAGGGACAAAAGCACTGAACAAAAGACTGAGTTAGTTTAGCTCTAAATAAAACACAGGCATATACTAATGATTTAGGGCTCCTTTAAAAATTTTGTTTATTATTTTACTGATTAATAATAAAGACTTTGACAGCTGGAACCTTTTCTGCCTGATGTGAAATGTCAAGGTGGAACTGGACAAGAAAACAAGATACCCTATTAAATCTCTAACTATCCCACTTCTACCTCATGCTAAACAGCAAGATGGGAGCTCAGTGATTGGTTCTTAATGTGATGAAGTGTCAGGAGGAATCAGCATCTGAACGTTAAAGCCTCTCCTGGGCCATGTACAGGGTAGGAATCTGGTGAGCTCTGTTGTAGCCTATGTAACCTGGGGTCTCCTGGATTAGAGACAAGTAAGAAGCCCAGATAGAGTCCCCCACAAGTAATCAACTCTATGCAAAGACTGGGGCAGGCTCGAGGTAGGCATCAGATGAGGGGGCAGCAGGGAGCTCATGCTGGAAAAGAGACAGGGATCTAATCTCTGAGCATAGAAGATAAAACTCTAGTTCATAAAATAATGAAAGTTTTTGCAGATGCTATTTTTAAAGAATTTTTTTAAGTCAGAAAATGCAGTAGATGCAAACATACTTGAGCATTATTTTATTTTCCTGTCAGAGAAAGTTTTATTATTTGGTTAAAATTTCCAAAATGACACATCTAGAATTTGTTAGAGTCTGATTGCAGTGCTGTAACTCTGAGCACATTTTGGCACTAACTAGGGTACTTTTGAAGTTCGTTTGTTTTGGCTTCCTCTTATTTACTTGTGAGCTAATTGCTAAATGTGATTTATCTCAGAGCCTTTTAATGTTGTATTCTTTAAAGGTGGTTTTTCCATTGCAAATAAAACCAAAGAGTATGTCTTTAACACACATACAAATTATCTTTTGTCTTCCTTATTTCAAAATTGATGATTTGAACGTCAACTTTTCAGCTTTAGCGATTTGGAGACCTATGTTCTATTTCAGAGATGGCCTGTCTTATGCACACTGACCTGGTCTTTTCATTTGCTTCCTAAACTGCTAATATCCATTCCTAGGCAAAACCATTCATCAATTTTGCTTGATTTGCCAAACCAGGCTCAGTCATGTGGTGTCTCATCAGTGTTGCTGGACTGTGTGTCCCCAAGGGGGCCTGTATTTCCCCTCTTGCTAATTTGAGGAGCGTACTATGTTGAATAGTGTCTTCTCAAAATTCACGTTCACTTGGAACCTCAGAAAGTGACCTTATTTGGAAATATGGTCTTTGCAGATGTAAGTGAGGTAAAAATTTGGATGAGATCATTGTGGATTTTGGGTGGGCCGTGAATCCAATGATTGGTGTCCTTATGAGAAAAAGAATGGACACAGAGGGACACAGGGAGGAAAGCAATGTGGAGATGGAGGCATAGATTGGAGACATGCTGCCACAATCCAGTGACTGCCAGGAGCCACTTGGACCTGGAAAAGGCAAGGAAGGATTCCTCCCTAGAGCCTTAGAGAGAGTGTGGCCCTGCTTACACCTTGGTTTTGAACCTCTGGCCTCTACAACTATGAGATAATATGTTTCTTTTGTTTTCAGCCACCAAATTATAGTAATTTGTTTTAATAGTTCTAGAAGCTAATACAAGGGGCTTCCAATAGTTAGACTGTGTATTGGCTGACTGCCCAATGCTCCAAGCGTCCCAGTGAGAGTCTGGGAGAACATGGGGCACTAAGCAGACTGGCAGATCAGAGAGCCATGCGGATACAGAGTGACTGAGATCCCATTACTACAGAGGGGTACAGAGTAGGGGTTGGGGACAGGAATAAGGCAGACATAATAAAATCAGAACATCTGTTTTTGTGTTACCTGGGCTGCATTTCCTTTCCTTTGACAGAGGACAGAACCAGCCCAGACCCTGGGAGACCTGAAGCTTAACACAGGCCAAGCATCAGACGGACTCTTCTAGAGGTGGAGCAAGGCAGGGGGCCAAGCAGTTCATTACACAAAATGGTTGGATAATTGGAAGTTTCTGGATATACATTAAAATGTTCTCTAGTCCTGTGCTTGGTTGGCACCATGCCAATCCTATTTGTATTTTTGGACGTGGCTAGTGAGGCTAGACGTTGAAGGCTTTATCCTCAAGCTCCGGATATCTTTCTCATGAGTCCTCTCCTTGTCAGTATTACTGCTGTAGCCCTGGCTCAGACCTTCTGAGTCACACCTGGAGAGCTGTAATGATTACTTCTATAGTAATGACTATGCACATAAATAGCTTTGCCTTTTTTTTTTTTAACTTTAGTGAGGAATAACAGGCAAATTAATTGTATAAATTTAAAGTGTACAATGTGATGATTTGATATACATACATGGTATAGAATGATTACCAAGATCAAGATAATTAACATATCCAGCACCTCACATAGTTAACTCTGTGTGTGTGTGTGTGTGTGTGTGTGGTGAGAAGGCATACGATCTACTCTCAGCAGCGTCCAAGTATACAACACCATATTAAGAGTATTCATCATGTGCAAAGCCTTGTCTTGAGTGCTGTGTATAATAATTCATTTGATTGTCACTACCACCCTATGAGGTTCTGGTACTCTTATTCTTTTACACAGATGAGGAAACTGAGGCACAGAGAAGTTCAGTAACTTACTCAAGGCCACATAAATTGAATGACTGAACAATATTCCTAGGTATAACTTCTTACAGTTGTATTAAAATTGATTTATGCTTTCTATTGATTTGGGTATGGATTAAACATTTGTGTGTACCTCAAAACACACATTGAATAGGTTACCACAGATTGTGAATGTGTCTGGGGCCTTGGAGGATAAGATCTAACTGGGCTCAGGAGAAAAAGTGATCAAACATTCTTCTCATTGGTTGGGATAAGATAAATACATATTTTTTTTATTTTTTGTTTTTTTTAAATTAATTTACTTATTTTGAGAGAGACAGAGAGAGCGTGAGCAAAGGAGGGGAAGAGAGAGGGAGACAGAGAAAGATGGAGAGAAAGACAGAGAGAGAGAGAGAATCCCCAGCAGGCCCCACACTGTCAGTGCAGAGCCCGATACAGGGCTTAAACTCAAAACTGTGAGATCATGACCTGAATGGAAATCAAGAGAAGTATGCTTAACTGGCTGAGACACCCAGGCACCATAAGAAGAATACATAATTTTAAACAAAGGAATAAATTGCAGAGGGATTTCTTACTGCACTTGTTGAGGAGTGGTGGAAGGAAACAGATATTTTAACAATATATCTTTGTGATTAATGACAGGGCTTTTGTCAGCTGAGTGCTGTGGTTTGGATGTTGTTTGGTACGTTTCATATGACTTCATGTTTTTCAGATGGTATGGAAGCGCTGTTCCTAGGAGTGGTGATTGGGGCAGTCCTGCACATGAGCAGCAAGTGGCAAAATAATCAGCTGCTAGTTTTCTGCAGCTGGTGTTTAGGCTTCTGGAACGTTGTCACCTGAGGGAGCTGGGCAAGTTGATAACCAACTTTTAGACTTAGCCGTTGCATCAAGGATAGAGAATTGTCTACGAAGTAGGAGAAACCAGGTGGAATGTATTCTCTTAAGCCTTGCTTTCTTACCATCATGGATGCCAAGTGTCTTTGACAGTTTGTACAGGGTGATGGTTTTGTTCTTGACTTTGGCCATGGCTAGATGGCAAGATACAGAGCTTATTGACCTTCAGATCAGATTTTGAATTAATAGATGATACAGGACCCTCTCTCTCTTTCTGTGACAACAGATGTTGAGGATGCCTCTGTATGAGAGGCCCTGAACCAGTCAGTGTAGCTGTGGGCACAAGGAGGGGAGAGCTGGTGCTTGTTCTTGAGGTGAGTGTACTGTCATTGGGGTGACAGCAGCAACAGTCAGCGGAGTCCTTACTGAGCGCTGGATAAGAGCACAGCCTGGACTGCCATCCTCTTTGTACCTGGATCCCAGTGAGGCTCGTAAGGTTCCCCATCTGTGAAATGAGGGATAATATCACCCACCTATCAGGTTCCAATAATTAAATAAGATAATCCTTATAAAATACTTACTGGAATGCTTGGCCTATAGTAAGAGCTCAGTAAATGTTAAAATGCTAGCTATTAGTGTCCTAATGTATTGTCCCAGTTGTAAGAGTAAGAAGTTCCTATCCTTTTAGGGAGAGACCGGCTGTTCTGTGGTTACCAGTAAATATCAGAACCTGTTTCATAGCTGTGACAGCAGTCTTTCATGCTTCTGTCAACTTGCCCATCAGTGACAGCAGCCCCCACACCCACCAACACACACAGTAGTACAGCCAGACAGTCACGAACAGCTTAACTCCAGTGATGTGCTTTTGCAGGTCAGCCAGTCAGCAACATCCTCACTCCACCTCTGCTTCTGCAGCTGAAGGTCCCCTGCTGTCTAAACATGCCACCTCCTGGATGTCTCCCAGCCCCTGAGCTGGAAGCATCTCCCACCCCTGTAGAAGATCAGCGTTCTCTGCTTTGCTCAAGGCCCCTGTATGCTGACGTGCAGTTCTCCCTTGCTTTAGCAAGCAATAAATTCAGTTTTTTGCTCACTTGTTGAGTGGAGCCCTCTTCTTTTAACAGTGGAGACATGTAAAATATGCTGAGATAACAAAGATGGGGCTGTCTGAAAGAGCTCACAGAAAGAGCTAAGTTTGAGTCCAGGGTGTGAAATGGGAGTTATTCAAGTCCAGAAAAATTGCAAGGGGGAGGTTTTCTAATTTGAGGGAACACACCACGAGTGGAGACCTGAGTAATAATGGCAATGGTTGTGGAGCTGCCTCCTAATCTGTCATCCCTGGACACGGGGTAGGTGTAGGGTGGGGTGCTGGATACTAGACTGGAACAGAACTAGGCTGGATTGTAAAGGCCTCGGATCCCATCCAAAAGAGTTTTCCTGTTCTGGTGCTTCTCAAACATTTTTCTCGGCTTCTGAGTTCTAACCACAGAGGAAACTGAACTTTTACCATAAGAGGGAGTTTCTTTGAAATCTCCCTATTGGTGATATTTGTCATTCTTTTTTGGCTGCCCAGCATCTGAACTCTGTTTTTGTGCTTGAAAATTTTCCCATAGGAGGGAAAAAAGCAAGATCTGTTCCCTCCTGCCCCACTCTACAAGCTGAAATGCCAGTACTTGCCTTTCTAGCCTCCTTTTCAGCTAGGACATGGGCAGAACCTGAGGTGGGAGTGCACACAGCAAAAGATGAGATCTGGGCTGTGTGCAGTGGTCATGGTCACAGCCTGTCGCTAGTATGTGATGTGAGTGATGTGAGTATTGCATGCTGCAGGAGTGACCACTTTTAATCAATCCTATGATTCACATATTACCCAAATTATAATATTGCTGAAATCAGGACACTCCTTAAAATCACCATTGTGAGTTTGATAAGCATTATTATTTATTTTTTTCCTTAAAATATAAAATAATAACCCAATGGTCTTAGAGTCAGCAACATCAGAAATACAGATTCCTGGGGCGCCTGAGTGGCTCAGTCGGTTAAGCGTCCGACTTCGGCTCAGGTCATGATCTCATGGTTTGTGAGTTCAAGCTCCGCGTCAGGCTCTGGGCTGACAGCTCAGAGCCTGGAGCCCGCTTCAGTTTCTGTGTCTCCCTCTGTCTGCCCCTCCGGCTGCTTGCACTCTGTCTCTTGCACTGTCTCAAAAATAAATAAACACTTAAAAAAATTAATTAAAAAAAAAGAAATACAGATTTCTCAGTGGTAGCATAAATGTCCATGTCAGACCAGTTCTGAGCACTGGTTTAGCCTCAGAGCCTCATGTCTGGTTGTCTATCCCTTTACGTTACTCTGTAAGCCTTCTAATAAATTTATTATATGCTTAAATTAGTTAGACTTTGTTTCTGTTGTTTGAAACTACACATCTTGAAACTACACATCTTGGTATATACAAGTTATCTTAAAATGTTTTACAAATCCTGCAGTTTGTTAATATATCTGTTTTAATGGAAAAATGACTTTTTCTCTAAATCTTCACTTAAATTTGATGTCTCAAGAAACTATGTCAGGTTGATAACTCACAATTCAACAAGTATTTATTGAAAACTTCTAGGTGATATTATGGAGTGGGGCCTTCTGGAACTTTCACTCCGATGTGTCCCTTGTGGGCTTGCATCCCCCCTCCCCCTGCCCCCCTTCCCCCCTTCCCCCGAACATCACCTGCCATTCCTATACCGGCGGGGACTTGACTCTACGTAAGAAGCACAGTGTAGGTAATGGAGAGCTGGGAGATGCTTTAACTTAAGAGTGATGTGACCACATTCACACAATCACTTCTATGGGCTTTCTTCACTTATTCCCATCCTCATTCACCTGGGGCAATCCTGTCTCCCTTCACAATCTCCTTTATCTTGAACCTCTATGGAAACTGTTTGGAGCCCAGAGCTGTGGGCATTTGGCTTTGAAATGCCAGATATCTTTTATATTCCAAATGTTTTTGAATTCAAATGTTCTGAGTGTTAGTTCTTTCTTCATTCCAGATAATTGCTGGGTTTCCAAATTAAAAAACAGAAAAACAACAATGTCTTTCAAAATAAAAACTTCCTCAGCATTAACAATGTTACAATTAATATTTGGATCTAATAGATCCTTCTTAGACTTTTCTCAGGTCCGCATACAAACTTTTCTTGAGTTACCTTTACTTATAATATTCACTTCAGCCTACATGAGTCATTTGCTCTTACTGAGTAGAGGGAAGCATGCTTTCAAAATAGAGAACTTTTCTGAAGGAAAAACTTTACATATTCTACTTGTGGTTGAAGAACCTGATGAAAGATTTAGAGATAAACAGTCCTAATCACTGTTGATTGGGAAATTAGGCACAGAGACTGTTTGGGGAGCATTTAATAAGACAAGACTCCATCTCTGGAGAGCTGGTCCTGCTTTGTGATAACACTGTAGATGATCTTTGAAGAGGGAGCTAATAGTTTGCACCTTTGTGGAATCCCCCCAAAGTCTTGTCTCTGGGGCATTACAGTGGGGAGCTAACCTCAAAGACTTGTCATCCTTAACTGTTGTTTTAATGTATGAAAAGCCATAATGCAAGTGAATGTTAGGCCACTATTTGCAATATGTCTATTCTCTTTAGATACAGTAGAATAATTTCTTGTCAGGATTTAATTTTCTTACTGTTGTTAATTTATTTTTATTTTGAGATAGTGTAGTACATAGTATTACATTTTCACTTCAGTTTGTTTTAAGTCCAGTTATAAAATGCCTTTTTAAAATAGGTTTCTGTGAAATTAAAATCCATCTAGCCATTTCTGGTTTCTGAGATACTATTACTTCCCGTCTTCTTTCTGCTTGCCTTCTACAATCTCCCACCAAAGACAAACCCAAAACAAAACCACAACTAAAAACAGAACTATATGTTTTAAAGACAGAGGGAGATCTGATACTTCCATGAAGTCTTTATTATTTTTTTTAAAAGATTTCATTTATGTAATCTGTATACCCAACATGGGGCTCTAACTCCCAACCCCGAGGTTAAGAGTTACATGCTCTTCCAACTGACCCAGCCAGGTGCCCCTTCCTCCAAATCTTTAAAAGGAAAATGTTGGAATGACATGATTCTTCTTTGTGTTAGATGTTCCACATTTTGTGAGAAGAGTTAGGCTTTCCTAATAGTCCTCAATGACTGGCTCAACAGAGTGAAAGATACATGTCCATTGTTAATACAGGAACATGTTTGGAGGCCAGTGTGGAAAGCTATGGAACACCCTTGTCTAACGCTGTGTTTTGTTCAGCACTTGGATGGAATTCAGTGTTCTACAGGAAGATTTAAGCTTTCGCTCGTTCAGAATTTGTAAGAAAAAGTCTGGGTTAAATTTTACATGACCATCTTCTATAAAAGATGGTTAGACATAATCATGTAGACAGAGAAACACTTAAAACTCTGATTCTTTCCAAGTACGTAGATGCCCTCGCTTAAGAAACATACTCGATAAGTTATGCTAATGGATGGGAAAGCAGTCTGAAAAGTTTACATACTGCAAATGCAAGCTGCTGTTAGTATTTGGCAGTCTCTTATTTATTCAGTAAAACAGCTGTTCAAGGCCCTTCCCTGGGCCAAACTATTTTAGCCTCATTCCACTTATAGAAATGAACATGCAAGCAATGAGAAATGGGCATTTCAGTAAAAATATTTTCTTGTTCCTATTTTCCAGAAATTCAACTGGCATTCCCCTTAAGTTAATCCCAATCTTTAGGTTTCCCAAATCCATCAACGACTATTCCTCAGCATCAGGCACTGGTGCTCAATGGACGTGTTATGACTGACTGAATGAATCAACAGATATTTTGTACAGTGCTGAAGCACCTCAAGAAAGGGAAAGAAATGCAAAATGCAGACACTCTCATTTGGGCTACTTACACTTTAACTTGGGAACATAAACCAAGCACACGGATTCTGCATATGCTGCAAAGCAAGGCTATACAGGATTAAACACCAAGGGGATCAAGAGGAGAGTCCAGAAGGAGAGAGACAGGGCTGTTGATGTGGCCTAAAGTCATCAGAAGAGATGGGATTTGAAAGGGACCACCAGGCCCCATGGGATGTGGTTTGTACTACATGTTTGTATATCCCCAAAATCCATATGTTGAAATCCTGATTCCCCAATGTGATGGCATTTGGAGATGGAGCCTTTGGGAGATGGATTTGTGCCCTTATAAGAAGAGACAATGAGAGAGTTTGCTTCTTCTCTCTCTTTCTGGCATGTGAAGACACAGTAAGAAGACATCCATCTATAAACCAAGAAGACAGCTATCACTAGGAACCTAACTGGCTGGCTCCTTGAACTTGGACTCCTAGCCTCCAGAACTGTGAGGAATAAATTTCTGTTGTTTAAGCCACCCAGTCTATGATATTTGTATTATTGCAGCCTGAACTAAGACAGGATAGAAATAAGGCATTCCTGGAATGAAGAGAGCAAAGGGTCTGAATTGAGGAACGCTCCAGGTGCAGAGGAGCTCCTCACAAGCTATTTTACATCTCAGGGTGCTCTTAGGCTTATTGATTTCAACATCCATTATTATAGAAGGTAGGATATAGGATCAAATCTGCACTGACTTAGCAAAAAACCTAGAATTTACAGTCTCTTTTCCTTCCTCCCGTCCTTATTCTCTCCTTCTTTCCTTTCCCTTTCCCTTTCCCTTTCCCTTTCCCTTTCCCTTTCCCTTTCCTTCTCCCTTTCCCTTTCTCTTTCCCTCTCCCTTTCCTTCTCCCTTTCTTTCTCTTTCTCTTTCTCTTTCCCTTTCCCCTTTCCTTTCCTTTCCTTTACTTTCCCTCTTCTCTTAAAATTTTTTTAAGTTTATTTATTTCTTTTGAGAGAGAGGAAGAGAGAAAATCCCAAGCAGGCTCCACACTGTCAGCACAGAGCCTCAAACTCATGAACCATGAGATCATGATCTGAGCTCAATGGACTGGTCACCCAGGCACCTCTATTCTCTTTTCTTTTTTCTTTTTCATGTTGTTTTCATGAGTGTTTTTCTTTTCTTTTCTTTTTTTTTTTTTTTTTTTTTTTGCCACTGCAGTCCCACAGCTAGAACTATCCCTGTCACTGCAGAAAGTATTTGAATAAGTAGCCACCAAGGAACCACAGAGTTTATTAATAACTAGAATCAGAAGCCTTTCCCACCTACTCACTGAGTTTAGAGCTTTCTCTGAGTTTAAGGATCCACAATTTTCTTTGTGCTTGACATTAGTGGAGAAGATTGAGGCGCTTGGGTAATTTTTATGGCAGTAATTTTGGATTTTGTCTCATGACTGCTTTGGGAGGAGAAGAATAATTTTATTCTTGCTAAACTAAATAAAATAAACAAGAAGCTTATGAAATGAAACATTGAAGAACATTAATTAATTAAAAAAATTTTAATGTTTATTTTTGAGGGAGAGAGAGAGTGGAGGAGGGGCAGAGAGAGAGGGACACAGAATCCGAAGGAGGCTCCAAGCTCTGAGCTTTCAACACAGAGCCTGATGTGGGGCTCGAATTCATGAACTGCGAGATCATGACCTGAGCAGAAGTTGGACGCTTAACTGACTGAGCCACCAAGGCACCCAACATTGAGGAACATTTAAAAGCAAACAGTAGACATAGCTTAATAATTTCAAAAAATAACATGGTAGATATTCTATATCAGCAGACTGTTCACTTTCTCAGTGAAAAGGAGAGTAAAAGGTGTTTTTTCCTAGGAAGGTAATGTTCTATAGTAAGCAGAGGTATTTAAAGGAGTTCAAATCTTAACTCAAAGGGAAATGACTTAAAATATATGTAAACATTTAATTTACATTAAAATCACTGAAATCAGCCCTTCTGACTCTTCAAATTACTGTAATCTTTTTAAAAATAAATAATTTTTCTTTTGGAAAAAAGTGACTAGTTTCTGTAATAGGTTAGAGATGCCATGTGGCCCAGAAGGGAATATAGACTTGATGAAAGTGCCGTTTGCCTTTCTTTCTTGCCTGTGCACTGTGAATATGACCAAGTCCCAGTATGAAGGCTTCAGCTTATGTTTCCATATCTACAGGTGCTGACTTACTCACTGCTCAAATTGACCCATTTGTTCATAATTTTTTATTCCTTGTTGATGAAAATTATGTCTTTATTAAAATTTAACATAAATAGACTATAAGAAATAGTGGCACCTATTTTAAAGATCATTATGTATAACATTTTCAGACAGAAGTCATATGGTTGAGTGCATGTTTACCAATATTTAATATTTCTTTTACTGCTTTACCTTGATTTTCTACATGGAGTTAAAATCCTTTATCATACCATTAAAGTAAGACATAGGTAGGGTCAGACAATAATCTTCCTTTTCTCTGCATTTTCTTCCCATCTCTCTTTCTTGGACTTTGCAGTGTTCTATTGTCCGTCTCTTAAATGTTTTTAAAATTAAGTATTCTTATTTTAAATTGTAAAAGCATTACTTACTCATTAAACAATTCAAGCAATGGAATAGTTTATAAATTAACATGTCCCACAGAAAAAACACAAGTACACAATTACACACACACACACACACACACACACACACACATGCACAATCTTCCCCTCTACCTCTCCTTATGAGACCTTACTACATACACTATTTTGTAGGTTGATTTTTCATTTAACAATATATCATCAATCCCATAAATATTGGTGTCTTCTTGTCCATGTTTTCTTTTCTCTCACTGCAAGTACTGTAGTTTTAGCCACCTTCATGCTCATTCCCAAATATATCCTCCCAGCCCTGATGTGGGTCTGTCACTCCAGCCCAACTATTGTCATTGCCTCATAGACACTAATGTGCATCTCTCCCTGAACACTGTTTCCCTTTCTGTCTCCATCTCAAGGAGCATGGTATTTTTCATCTCATTTTCCAAGTCCAGATGTGGCATCATCTTCAGTCCTTCCTATTTCTTCTTTAGCCATATTGTGCCAATCCCCAGGCTTATTGTTTCCACCTCTTCAATATCTCTTAGATCAGTTTTCACCTTTCTGACTATCACTTCTGTGATGCCAGGTGAGCATCATGTCTTGCTTGGGTGCTCTACTTGTCTAACTGTCCTTCCTTCTTCCACTCTCCCTTCTCATCTTCTAATCCATCTGTCTCACAGGACTCAGATGATCTTTCTTCAGTGTAAATCTTAACATGTCTTATAATAATGACTTGCCATTGCCTTCAGAATAAAGCCAAAACTCTTTAAGACTTCTAAGGGTTCATCTGATCTGGCCTCTGCCTTTGCCTTGCCTGCCTCACTGGTCACCATCCCCACCTATGTTTGACTCTAACCCCATAGTCAACCATTCTGAGATCCTAGAACATGCCATGCTTTCACTTACGTGTTTGCCTTGGTACATTGTGTCTCTCCATCTCTTTGTTTCCTCTTTTAGGCTACTTCATGGACACCTTCTTTTACAAACTGGGTTTGGTGTCATTCCTATGTGTTTCCAGAGCATATCACACTTACCTTTATCCTATTTTACTGTAGATCATACTGCAATTACCTGTGTATGGTTTGTGTGACCCTTCACCCTTAGCACCACCACCACTGGTGACTACACTATGCACTCCCTGACTGCAAAAACTAGGGAGAGCACAAAATGTAGCACCTGTCAGAAACTGCATATTTGAATGATGAACGAACATAGAAGCCCAAGAAGCCCAAAAACTGAAGGGGTGGCTTGTTCCTCAATCCTAGGAGTTATAATGGTCAAGTTAGAAACTTCACATACCTGAGGCTGACTCTGGTTGGGATAAGCACTTTTCAGGGCCTGGATATGGCAGTTTGAAATATCAGTGCTATTAAGGAGTAAAGCAAAGTTATCATGACCAGAGTCTGCCTTCTGTTTTTCTTTGAACTTCATCCTATTTGGGGACTTCTATAGACTCAGAGTGAGCAGGAGAGGTGATCTAACTCCTCAGTGGGGCAGGAGCAGAAATATGAGGGTTCTCAGAGTGAGGTACTTAGATTTGGGGTAGGCACAACACTTATGTTGGCTAATCTCGCCTCCCACACAGCTGGTTAATCTGGCTACTTCTCTCCCGCCTCCAACCTTCAATGTGGGCAAGTTCATTAAAGGAAGACCTTCATTTCTTTATGAATCTTTCTTACTTCAGAGTCCCTGTGCCCTTTATCCACATGCTACAAAGAAAATAAATAAATACCACTGATAACCCTAATGCCTTATGACTCTCTTTTATACTTTCTTGCATGCTTTATTGATTTTACATTTGAATACCACACACTGCAGCTGTTACAGTTTTTTTTTTTTTTATGTGACTGTGTTTTGCTGATTTGCATAGAATACTTCTCAGCTTTACAGTGATAAAGTTAATTTGTATATTGGGACTCACAAAATGGAGGCCTCCCTGGTAGCCCTGCCCTATCACAAACCTACACCTAAGTGAGCCTGCACTTATAAGAAACACCTGTCAAGGAAACCCAACATACATCAATCACACTCCTCCAACTCAGGTTTAGCTAGTTTATTCTAGAAACTAGAAACTCTGCTAGCCTTATAAGGAAATCCCCAATCTCCTAGTCAAGCATGCCCTGCTTCCACATTGCTTCTTGTAATGCTCTATAAAACTTACTGTTGCCCAAATTCCCTCAGGAAGGGTGTTCCACTGTTCGGTAGGCATTATATTCCCCCAATCCATGTATTGTTTTTCCTTGAATAAAATACATCAAACTCATTACTAAATTGTTTTAGTTTTGTCAGTTGACAGTTTTGGTGACAAGATGGGACCCAAAGAGGGGCGCCTGGGTGGCGCAGTCGTTAAGCGTCCGACTTCAGCCAGGTCACGATCTCGCGGTCCGTGAGTTCGAGCCCCGCGTCAGGCTCTGGGCTGATGGCTCTGGGCTGATGGCTCGGAGCCTGGAGCCTGTTTCCAATTCTGTGTCTCCCTCTCTCTCTGCCCCTCCCCCGTTCATGCTCTGTCTCTCTCTGTCCCAAAAATAAAAAAAAAATAAAAAAAAAAAAGTTGAAAAAAAAAAGAAAAAAAAAAAAAAGATGGGACCCAAAGACAACTTGCTGAAGATTCTGAGAATGACCCCTAGATGTATAGGTGAAGGTATCTAGAGAGCCCTTTTGGTTCTCTGCTTATTCAGCCACTCTCCAGCATCTCTGGAAAGCTGCTCTCAGATGGAGCTCTGCATATTTTGCATTCTGAACTCTTTGAATTTGTCCTAATCCTTCCAACTGGAAAATTGGGGTGTGCGAAACTCTAGATTTTCACCCGGTGGAAATTGGGATGTAATAGACTCCAGATTTTCACAGTGAGACTCACAGGTTTCAGGAACTGTGCACAGGCCACAAGAAATGGTAAGACTGGTTGAATTAGGGAGGATTACTTCAAGGGAGAATAATGAGTATCCCTCAATCTAAAGAAAGCAAGATGGCAGCTTTTAGGGGACTCACAAAGCCTCAAGGAAAGCCCACAGTGTGAACTACTGGGTGATTTGGGGAAATAAATTAAGAGAAAAAATTCAGAATTTTTTGATCAATAGTATATTGAAAAGTAAGTAGGCACAGGTCAGACTATTAAAAGCCATCAGGGTTTTCTCCATTATAAAGGGATATTATTAAAGGAATGATAGATCTATTGCTAATGGGAATCTCAGAAGGTAAAACTGCAAAGTTGGTGTGTGCAGGTTGAACACTTGAGTACTTGCCACCCAACTCTAAGAACTCTGTGCCAGGATAGGTTGGTCATGGAATGGGTTAGAAAGATACCAGGTCACCCACCAACCTCAAAATTTTTTTCATGCAGCAAGGTACCCTGTAAAATATTAAAATCCTCAACCCAGGTGCACATCCCTCCTAAGTATTTGGCTCCACGAGACCCAAGGTTTAGCTAAAGAAATGGGACTGTCAAGTGTCAAAGAATTAAGCACATCACCTTTTGGCACATCTGCTTAGTTTATCTCTGAGAAATGTGGTCCCAGAAACTACAGATACATACAAAAGGTGAAAATCTTACTAAGACAACTTAGAATTACAATGGTCATTGTAGGGAACATTTCAATTAGACAAGATTGTTAAGAAGTGCACTTAACAGTAAAGTGTTAAAAGTTCAGAAATAGCTGAAATAAAATTGATGAATTACCAAAGTAGTAATTAGTAAGAGATTATTGTGCACACAACAAAAAGATAGTTCTCAAACTGGGAGCACTCAAACCAAAACATGGAATGAGGCTCAGGGGTATATTGTTATAAAGCCATATATATAGTAGGAAGTCACTCACTGCTTATTTTTCACAGTGATAATAATCACTTAGAATTTTCTTAAATTACAGAGAACTGGTTAGTGGTTACTCCATAACAATTTTGGAAAACAATTTAAATTTCACTTGTGATTTCCAGAGGCATAAGCAAGAAATGACCTGGGTCAAGTAAGTCTTGCAAAATATGCTAAATTAAGCTTTGCTTTTATGGCTAAACTGGTTTTGTCTGCTTAGGGAATTTTTGAGGCTGGTCTACATTTGGGTTTTGTTTTAACAATTCCTTCCTTTTGGTCATTCTTTCAGCGGGCTAAGTGTATGACCAACCAGTATGGCATTCTTCTCAGTTACCATCATTGACGTAGTTCGGCCAAAGAACCACATATTTTGTTTCCACTCATTGAATCATCAAATAGGAAGGTCATGTAGTCACCATCTTCATCATTTATGTAATTATTGTTGCTTTTATCCAGTTGTGTAATTCTAATGGATACCAATTCTAATGGATCCATCAAAAGTATACTAACCTGGAGAGGTTATTATGACTATAAGGAGAACAATAGCCAACGATAGAAAAATTCCCCAGAACAGAGATTCCCAGGAGCCAAGATTTAACCAATTAAATAACTCAAGTGCGTTATAATCAGATTCAGTTTTAGCTAAATCAATCTATATATATATATTTTTTGGATAATTGGGTGTATAGTGTATACACCCAGTGTATAATTGGGTTTCAAATTTTTTCTGAGTCATTTATATAGGCACAAATGTGCCTGTATAAAGGCCTGCTATGTATTAGCAGGCTCATATCCTCATGATTACTTGAGAAAGGATGAATATCAGGATGTTTCTTTTCAGGAGGTGATATTGCAGTTGAGCTTCGCCCTAAATTAGACCTCTATATATTGTGAGCAATCAGAAAATTTAATGAGAGGTATTTCTATGGAAACAAAATAAAAACAAACTTAATCATTGGAGCAAATTATAAATTCAGTTTCTGAATTTAGACAGCAGCTGGCTGAGAAGATTTCTATATGTCAGTTTGAAGCACCTTCAGATAGAGTGAGGGAAAGTACTGGCATTCTGACAGATTTTTCTGCCTTGCAGTTTGAATGTCTGTGGTGAGATTTGTGAGTAGCTCCATAGGAACAGGCATGAAGACTATGCACACATGAGCTATTGTGGTGATTTCTCTGAAAGTTATATCAAGTTTTCCAGTTTTAACTTTCATGGCTTTGGAAAGGAGGAAATTTTAGTTGTATAGTGATTACAAGTCAAAGGAGTGAAAAATTTTAGAAATGTGAATTTGGAAATTTCTAACCCATATTGAAGAATTCAGGACCCAATGAAGTTTATAGGTAGAAAACAATATCTCAAAAACAATTAACAGCACTAGAATCTGATATCCACAAAGATATATTACTGAAACATTATTTTTCTTTCTATAATCCACCTCATTTCTATCAAGGATAACCACAGTAAGACGAATTTGTTTGCAAATTAAATCTAATTTCAATAAACTTGGCCTGATTATTGACATAAATTCATCAATAAAGTGATTGACCATATAAACTCTTTTATTTTTTTATTTTTTTTAATATATGAAATTTATTGTCAAATTAGTTTCCATACAACACCCAGTTCTCATCCGAAAAGGTGCCCTCCTCAATACCCACCACCCACCCTCCCCTCCCTCCCACCCCCCATCAACCCTCAGTTTGTTCTCAGTTTTTAACAGTCTCTTATGCTTTGGCTCTCTGCCACTCTAACCTCTTTTTTTTTTTTTCCTTCCCCTCCCCCATGGGTTTCTGTTACGTTTCTCAGGATCCACATAAGAGTGAAACCATATGGTATCTGTCTTTCTCTGTATGGCTTATTTCACTTAGCATCACACTCTCCAGTTCCATCCACGTTGCTACAAAAGGCCATATTTCATTCTTTCTCATTGCCACGTAGTATTCCATTGTGTATATAAACCACAATTTCTTTATCCATTCATCAGTTGATGGACATTTAGGCTCTTTCCATAATTTGGCTGTTGTTGAGAGTGCTGCTATAAACATTGGGGTACAAGTGCCCCTATGCATCAGCACTCCTGTATCCCTTGGGTAAATTCCTAGCAGTGCTATTGCTGGGTCATAGGGTGGGTCTATTTTTAATTTTCTGAGGAACCTCCACACTGCTTTCCAGAGCAGCTGCACAAATTTGCATTCCCACCAACAGTGCAAGAGGGTTCTCGTTTCTCCACATCCTCTCCAGCATCTATAGTCTCCTGATTTGTTCATTCTGGCCACTCTGACTGGCGTGAGGTGATATCTGAGTGTGGTTTTGATTTGTATTTCCCTGATAAGGACCGACGTTGAACATTTTTTCATGTGCCTGTTGGCCATCCAGATGTCTTCTTTAGACAAGTGTCTATTCACGTTTTCTGCCCATTTCTTCACTGGGTTATTTGTTTTTCGGGTGTGGAGTTTGGTGAGCTCTTTATAGATTTTGGATACTAGCCCTTTGTCCGATATGTCATTTGCAAATATCTTTTCCCATTCCGTTGGTTGCCTTTTAGTTTTGTTGGTTGTTTCCTTTGCTGTGCAGAAGCTTTTTATCTTCATAAGGTCCCAGTAGTTCATTTTTGCTTTTAATTCCCTTGCCTTTGGGGATGTGTCGAGTAAGAGATTGCTATGGCTGAGGTCAGAGAGGTCTTTTCCTGCTTTCTCCTCTAGTGTTTTGATGGTTTCCTGTCTCACATTCAGGTCCGTTATCCATTTTGAGTTTATTTTTGTGAATGGTGTGAGAAAGTGGTCTAGTTTCAACCTTCTGCATGTTGCTGTCCAGTTCTCCCAGCACCATTTGTTAAAGAGACTTTTTTCCAATGGATGTTCTTTCCTGCTTTGTCAAAGATGAGTTGGCCATACGTTTGGGGGTCTAGTTCTGGGGTTTCTATTCTATTCCATTGGTCTATGTGTCTGTTTTTATGCCAATACCATGGTGTCTTGATGATGACAGCTTTGTAGTCGAGGCTAAAGTCTGGGATTGTGATGCCTCCTGCTTTGGTCTTCTTCTTCAAAATTACTTTGGCTATTCGGGGCCTTTTGTGGTTCCATATGAATTTTAGGGTTGCTTGTTCTAGTTTCGAGAAGAATGCTGGTGCAATTTTGATTGGGATTGCATTGAATGTGTAGATAGCTTTGGGTAGTATTGACATTTTGACAACATTTATTCTTCCAATCCATGAGCACGGAATGTCTTTCCATTTCTTTATATCTTCTTCAATTACCTTCATAAGCTTTCTATAGTTTTCAGCATACAGATCTTTTACATCTTTGGTAGATTTATTCCTAGGTGTTTTATGCTTCTTGGTGCAATTGTGAATGGGATCAGTTTCTTTATTTGTCTTTCTGTTGCTTCATTGTTAGTGTATAAGAATGCAACTGATTTCTGTACATTGATTTTGTATCCTGCAACTTTGCTGAATTCATGTATCAGTTCTAGAGACCTTTGGTGGAGTCTATCGGATTTTCCATGTATAATATCATGTCATCTGCAAAAAGCGAAAGCTTGACTTCATCTTTGCCAATTTTGATGCCTTTGATTTCCTTTTGTTTTCTGATTGCTGATGCTAGAACTTCCAGCACTATGTTAAACAACAGCGGTGAGAGTGGGCATCCTTGTCGTGTTCCTGATCTCAGGGAAAAAGCTCTCAGTTTTTCCCCGTTGAGGATGTTAGCTGTGGGCTTTTCATAAATGGCTTTGATGATGTTTAAGTATGTTCCTTCTATCCCGACTTTCTCAAGGGTTTTTATTAAGAAAGGGTGCTGGATTTTGTCAAAGGCCTTTTCTACATCGATTGACAGGATCATATGGTTCTTCTCTTTTTTTTTTTTTTTTGTTAATGTGATGTATCACGTTGATTGATTTGCGAATGTTGAACCAGCCCTGCATCCCAGGAATGAATCCCACTTGATCATGGTGAATAATTCTTTTTATGTGCTGTTGAATTCGATTTGCTAGTGTCTTATTGAGAATTTTTGCATCCATATTCATCAGGGATATTGGCCTGTAGTTCTCTTTTTTTACTGGGTCTCTGTCTGGTTTAGGAATCAAAGTAATACTGGCTTCATAGAATGAGTCTGGAAGTTTTCCTTCCCTTTCTATTTCTTGGAATAGCCTGAGAAGGATAGGTATTATCTCTGCTTTCAACGTCTGGTAGAACTCCCCTGGGAAGCCATCTGGTCCTGGACTCTTATTTGTTGGGAGATTTTTGATAACCGATTCAATTTCTTCGCTGGTTATGGGTCTGTTCAAGCTTTCTATTTCCTCCTGATTGAGTTTTGGAAGAGTGTGGGTGTTTAGGATTTGTCCATTTCTTCCAGGTTGTCCAATTTGTTGGCATATAATTTTTCATAGTATTCCCTGATAATTGTTTGTATCTCTGAGGGATTGGTTGTAATAATTCCATTTTCATTCATGATATTATCTATTTGGGTTCTCTCCCTTTTGTTTTTGAGAAGCCTGGCTAGAGGTTTGTCAATTTTGTTTATTTTTTCAAAAAACCAACTCTTGGTTTCATTGATCTGCTCTACAGTTTTTTTAGATTCTATATTGTTTATTTCTGCTCTGATCTTTATGATTTCTCTTCTTCTGCTGGGTTTAGGCTGCCTTTGCTGTTCTGCTTCTATTTCCTTTAGGTGTGTTGTTAGATTTTGTATTTGGGATTTTTCTTGTTTCTTGAGATAGGCCTGGATTGCAATGTATTTTCCTCTCAGGACTGCCTTCGCTGCGTCCCAAAGCGTTTGGATTGTTGTATTTTCATTTTCGTTTGTTTCCATATACTTGTTAATTTCTTCTCGAATTGCCTGGTTGACCCACTCATTCTTTAGTAGGGTGTTCTTTAACCTCCATGCTTTTGGAGGTTTTCCAGACTTTTTCCTGTGGTTGATTTCAAGCTTCATAGCATTGTGGTCTGAAAGTATGCATGGTATAATTTCAATTCTTGTAAACTTATGAAGGGCTGTTTTGTGACCCAGTATATGATCTATCTTGGAGAATGTTCCATGTGCACTCGAGAAGAAAGTATATTCTGTTCCTTTGGGATGCAGAGTTCTAAATATATCTGTCAAGTCCGTCTGATCCAATGTATCATTCAGGGCCCTTGTTTCTTTATTGACCATGTGTCTAGATGATCTATCCATTTCTGTAAGTGGAGTGTTAAAGTCCCCTGCAATGACCACATTCTTATCAATAAGGTTGCTCATGTTTATGAGTAACTTTTATATATTTGGGGGCTCCTTTGTTCGGCGCATAGACATTTATAATTGTTAGCTCTTCCTGATGGATAGACCCTGTAATTATTATATAATGCCCTTCTTCATCTCTTGTTACAGCCTTTAAGTTAAAGTCTAGTTTGTCTGATATAAGTATGGCTACTCCAGCTTTCTTTTGGCTTCCAGGAGCATGATAAATAGTTCTCCATCCCCTCACTCTCAATCTGAAGGTGTCCTCAGGTCTAAAATGAGTCTCTTGTAGACAGCAAATAGATGGGTCTTGTTTTTTTTATCCATTGTGATACCCTATGTCTTTTGGTTGGTGCATTTAATCCATTTACATTCAGTGTTATTATAGAAAGGTACGGGTTCAGAGTCATTGTGATGTCTGTATGTTTTATGCTTGTAGTGATGTCTCTGGTACTTTGTCTCACAGGATCCCCCTTAGGATCTCTTGTAGGGCTGGTTTAGTGGTGACAAATTCCTTCTGTTTTTGTTTGTTTGGGAAGACCTTTATCTCTCCTTCTATTCTAAATGACAGACTTGCTGGATAAAGGATTCTCGGCTGCATATTTTTTTCTGTTTAGCACACTGAAGATATCGTGCCAATCCTTTCTGGCCTGCCAAGTTTCAAAAGAGAGATCAGTCAGGAGTCTTATAGGTCTCCCTTTATGTGTGAGGGCACGTTTATCCCTTGCTGCTTTCAGAATTTTCTGTTTATCCTTGTATTTTGCCAGTTTCACTATGATATGTCATGCAGAAGATGGATTCAAGTTACGTCTGAAGGGAGGTCTCTGTGCCTCTTGGATTTCAATGCCTTTTTCCTTCCCCAGTTCAGGGAAGTTCTCAGCTATAATTTCTTCAAGTACCCCTTCAGCACCCTTCCCTCTCTCTTCCTCCTCTGGGATACCAATTATGCGTATATTATTTCTTTTTAGTGTATCACTTGGTTCTCTAATTTTCCCCTCATACTCCTGGATTTTTTTATCTCTCTTTCTCTCAGCTTCCTCTTTTTCCATAACTTTATCTTCTAGTTCACCTATTCTCTCCTCTGCCTCTTCAATCCGAGCCATCGTCGTTTCCATTTTGTTTTGCATTTCGTTTAAAGCGCTTTTCAGCTCCTCGTGACTGTTCCTTAGTCCCTTGATCTCTGTGGCAAGAGATTCTCTGCTGTCCTGTATACTGTTTTCAAGCCCAGAGATTAATTTTATGACTATTATTCTAAATTCACTTTCTGTTATATTATTTAAATCCTTTTTGATCAGCTCATTGGCTGTTGTTCTTTCCTGGAGATTCTTCTGAGGGGAATTCTTCCGTTTGGTGATTTTGGATAGTCCCTGGAGTGGTGAGGACCTGCAGGGCACTTCCCCTGTGCTGTGGTGTATAACTGGAGTTGGTGGGCGGGGCCGCAGTCCGACCTGATGACTGCCCCCAGCCCACCGCTGGGGCCACAGTCAGACTGGTGTGTGCCTTCTCTTCCCCTCTCCTAGGGGCAGGATTCACTGTGGGGTGGCGTGGCCCGTCTGGGCTACTTGCACACTGCCAGGCTTGTGGTGCTGGGGATCTGGCGTATTAGCTGGGGTGGGTAGGCAAGGTGCACGGGGGCAGAGGGGCAGGCTTAGCTTGCTTCTCTTTAGGTGATCCACTTCAGGAGGGGCCCTGTGGCAGCGGGAGGGAGTCAGATCCACTGCCGGAGGTTTGGCTCCGCAGAAGCACAGAGTTGGGTGTTTGCGTGGAGCGAGCAAGTTCCCTGGCAGGAACTGGTTCCCTTTGGGATTTTGGCTGGGGGATGGGTGAGGGAGATGGCGCTGGCGAGCGCCTTTTTTCCCTGCAAACTGAGCTCTGTCATCCGGGGATTCAGCAGCTCTCCCTCCCTTTGTCCTCCAGCCTTCCCGGTTTCTGAGCAGAGCTGTTAACTTATGACCTCCCAGACGCTAAGTCGTGCTTGCTGTCGGAACACAGTCCGTCAGGCCCCTCGGCTTTTGCCAGCCAGACTTGGGGGCTCTGCTTGGCCTGCGAGCCGCCCCTCTGCCCCGGGGTCCTCCCGCCAGACCGTGGAGCGCGCACCGCCTCGCGGCCCTTCCCACCCTCTTCCGTGGGCCTCTCGTCTGTGCTTGGCTCTGTTCTGCTAATCCTCTGGTGGTTTTCTGTGTTATTTGGGCAGGTGTAGGTGGAATCTAAGTGATCAGCAGGACACGCGGTGAGCCCAGAGTCCTCCTACGCCGCCATCTTCCCTCTCCCTATAAACTCTTTTAAATCTGCTTTGCAAGAGCTTGTCTAATTGTGTCCTGTTGCCTAGAGAACATATTCTTATTGAACTTATGAAAATACATATATTGTGAAGAATATTTAATAAGAGTTTCCAAATTCTGGAGGGATCAGGTAGGGGGAAAATCATAAATGTTTCAATATTTGTTGCAAAATATCTATAACTTACAAAAATTTGGTAAAGTGCAGCTTTAAAGAAAGTAGGAAAGGGGGTCTTTTAAATCTGGAAAACAAAATATTAAACAACCAGCAATGTTTTAAATCAAATCATAAAAATTATGACTGTCTTCAACAGTTTATTCAGTCTTATGTCATTCGTGTATTGGTTCATCTTGGGTGAGCAGCTTTATAAATCAATCAGTTTTCCATTAGTGTTTTAGAAGTTCCTACTCAGTTTAGTGTTATGGTCTTAAACTTGTCAGAAACCTGCATTTTAGAGTAATTCTTAGGGCTGTTTCCATGAATCCCTCTGAAGATGAAGCGTTTTTTGCAGGAACAATTACAAAAGCAACAAAGCAAAATAACTGTAAAATTGATGTAAACAACAAAAGACTTAAAAATAGCCATGGTTAGAGATCTGGTGAGTGGTCACACACACACACACACACACAAAATGACACAAATGACAAGAAAATTTGGTCATTTTTGTAATACACAGTATTATAAGATAATAGATGAAATTATGAACTGATAAGATTATAGCAGGACATATCAGATTATTACAATTTTATCTAATTTCTGAACTAGTTATTTTAATGGTTGTTATCTCATATAAATTTGATTGAAAAAGGTTGAACATTACTTTTATTTGATAGTGTATCCCATGTGATGTAATATACCAAATAAACCTAAGTAACATTTTTTCTTTATACTTCATTCAAAATTTGAGAAAGTTTGTTTAAATGTCAAAATATTTAAAACATTTAATTAAATAGGATAATAAGTCACTGTGAAATAATACTTAGTTATCCATTTAACCAAAGTGACAAAAACTTTCAAGGCAAATATGAAAAGTTGGGGCGCCTGGGTGGCTCAGTCGGTTAAGCGGCCGACTTCGGCTCAGGTCATGATCTCTCGGTCCATGAGTTCGAGCCCCACGTCGGGCTCTGTGCTGACAGCTCAGAGCCTGGAGCCTGTTTCAGATTCTGTGTCTCCCTCTCTCTGACCCTCCCCGTTCATGCTCTGTCTCTCTCTCTGTCTCAAAAATAAATAAACGTTAAAAATTAAAAAAAAAAAGTTACATAGTTGTTATACAAACAAACAAGCAAATAACCTTAGCTTTTTATTTTTAATAGAGAAGGCTTAGTCTTTATTTTTCTGAGTAACCAGAGATCTGATAAAAACAACAGGGAACACAGGATATTATTTTCATAAGACACATAAACTTTGTTACAGAAATTGGTTGCATTTCTATACACCAATAATGAAGCAGCAGAAAGAGAAATCAAGGAATTGATCCCATTTACAATTGCACCAAAAACCATACAATATCTAGGAATAAACCTAACCAAAAAAGGGAAAAACCTATATACTGAGGATGATAGAAAGTTTATGAAAGAAATTGAAGAAGACACCAAAAAAATGGAAAAACATTCTATTGTCATGGATTGGAAGAACAAATGTTAAAATGTTGATACTACTCAAAGCAATCTACATATTCAATGTAATACCTGTCAAAATAACATCAGCGTTCTTCACAGAGCTAGAATAAACAACCCTAAAATTTGTGTGGAACAAGAAAAGACCCTGAATAGCCAAAGCAATCCTGAAAAAGAAAAACAAGGCTGGAGACATCTCAATTCCAGACTTCGAGCTGCATTACAAAGCTGTAATCATCAAGACATGTACTGGCACAAAAACAGACACATAGATCAATGGGACAGAATAGAGAAACCAGAAGTGGACCCACAAACATATGGCCAACTAATCTTTGACAAAGCAGGAAAGGATATCCAATGGAAACCAGGCAGTCTCTTCAGCAAATGGTGCTGGGAAAACTGGACAGCAACATGCAGAAGAATGAAGAAGCTGGACCACTTTCTCACACCATACACAAAAATAAACCCAAAATGGATGAAAGGACTAAGCATAAGATAGGAAGCCATCAAAATGCTAGAAGAGAAAGCAGGCAAAAACCTCTTTGACCTCAGCTGCAACATCTTCTTACTTGACATGTCTCTGAAGGCAAGGGAAACAAAAACCAAATGAATGATTGAGACCTCATCAAGATAAAAAGCTTCTGCACAGCAGAGGAAACAATCACCAAAACTAAAAGGCCACCAATGGAATGGGAGAAGACATTTGCAAATGATATATCAGATAAAGGGTTAGTATCCAAAATCTATAAAGAACTTATCAAACTCAACACTTTGATAAAAACAAATAAACAAACATATAATCCAGTGAAGAAATGGGCAAAAGACATGAATAGACAATTTTCCAAAGAAGATATTCAGATTGTTAACAGACACATGAAAAAAAAAATGCTCAACATCACTCATCATCAGGGAAATACAAATCAAAACCACAATGAGATACCACCTCATACCTGTCACAATGGCTAAAATTAACAACTCAGGCAGCATGTTGGTGAGGATCCAGATGCAGAGAAAGAGGAACCCGTTCACACTGCTGGTGGGAATACAAACTGGTGCAGCCACCCTGGAAAACAGTATGGAGGTTCCTCAAAAAATTAAAAATAGAACTACCATATGACTCAGCAATTGCACTATGAGGTATTTATCCAAGGGATACAGGTGTGCTGTTTTGAGGGTACACATGCACCCCAATGTTTATTTATAGCAGCACTATCAACAATAGCCAAAGTATGGAAACAGCCCAAATGTCCATTGACTGATGAATGGATAAAGAAGATGTGGGATATATATGCAATGGAATTTTACTTGGTGATCAAAAAGAATGAAGTCTTGCCATTTGCAACAAGGTGGATGGAACTAGAATGTATTATGCTAAGTGAAATAAGACAGTCAGCAAAAGACAAATATCACATGATATCACTTATATGTGGAATTTAAGATACAAACAGATGAACATAAGGGAAAGGAAGCAAAAATAATACAAAAACAGTGATGAAGACAAACCAATAGAGACTCTTAAATACGAAGAACAAACTGAGGATTGCTGGAGGGGTGTTGAGGGGGAATGGGCTAAATGGGCAAGGGGCATTAAGGAGGACACTTATTGGGATGAGCACTGGATATTATATGTAAGTAATGAATCACTAAATTCTATTCCTGAAATCATTATTACACTGTATGTTAACTAACTTGGATTTAGATTTAAAAAAAAAGACACATAATTGTTTCCTAGTTAGATTACATTAAAGGTAAAGGAAAACCTTTGTTTATAATTTATTAACAGGACACAAAGATAACCTAATTCTGGTGTGTATTTTTAAATGCTTATTTATTCATTATGAGAGAGAGGGAGAGAGAGAGAGAGGGAGAGCAGGTGCACGTGGGGGAGGGGCAGAGAGAGAGTGAGAGATAGAGAATCCCAAACAGGCTCTGCACTGTTAGCCCTGAGCTGGATGTGGGGCTTGATCTCAGGAACCATGAGATCATGACCTGAGCAGACAACAAGAGTGAGTCGTTTAACTGACTGAGCCACCCAGATGCCCCTACCAGTATACTTTTGATACTAAAACACTTTCTTTTTTTTTAACTTAAATAAAATCATTCCAGTTTTAGCCAGCCTGATCACACATAAATTTCCTTTCTCAATTTATTTTCCGCAAGCCTTCCACAACTTTTCTACATCCACTTAGGTTTTGCCCTTTATCCTTATTCTGAAACAATTATTTTACTTTAGGACAAAATGTGGGCTTTTTTTCTTACCAAAAAGCAAAACAAAACAAAACAACATGTCCTTCATAACTTTCTTTATCCCCCAAAACACATTCTATTCACCTTACCTACTTTTTATATAAAGTTGTTTTCTTTAGCCCTTATTATTTCTAGTAGTTTTGTTTATATATACTTAATTTGTAACTGAAGTATAGTTGATAACATACACCTGTATATTAGCTTCAGGTGTAAATTGTACTGATTTGACTATTATATATGTTATGAAATACCATGATAAATGTAGTTGCCCAATGTCACCATACAAAATTATTACAATATTATTGACTATATTCCCTATGCTGTAATTTTCATCCTCCTGACTTACTTTATAATTGGAGGTTTGCACCACTTAATCCTTTTCACCTATTTTGCCTATCTTTCACCCCCTCCCTTCTGGCAACCACCAATTTGTTCTTTGTATTTATGAATTTGTTCTTTATTTATTTTTCACTTTTTGTTAGTTACTTTGATTTAGATTCCACATATAAACAAAATCATGTAGTATTTGTCTTTCTCTCTTTGACTTATTTCACTTAGCGTAATATCCTTTATGTTAATCCATGTTGTTGCCAATGGCAAGATTTTATTCTTTTTTATGGCAGAATTATATTTCATTCATTCATTTACTGATGGACACTTGGGTTACTTCCATATCTTTGCTATTGTAAATAATGCTGCAATAAATATAGGAGTGCATGTATCTTTTTGAATTAGTGTTTCCATTTTTCTTTGGATAAATACCCACAAGTAGAATTACTGGGTAGCATGATATTTCTATTTTTATTATTGAGGAATCTCCATACTGTTTTTCATAGTAGCTGTACAAATTAAAATGCCACCAAAGTGCACAAAAGTTCTTTTTTCTCCATAGCCTCGCCAAACACTTGTTATTTCTTATCTTTTTGATACTAGCCATTCTGAATGGTGTGAGGTGATATCTCATTATGGTTTTGATTTGTATTTCCCTGAAGATTAATGGCATTGAGTATGTTTTCATGTGTCTGGGACTATCTGAATGTCTTCTTTGGCAAAATGTCTATTCAGGTTCTCTGCCCATTTTTTAATTGTATTTTTTGTTTTTTGGATGTTGAGTTGTGTTAAGTTCTTTATATAGTTTGGATATTAACCCCTTATGAGATGTATTATTTGCAAATATCTTCTTTCATTCAGTAGGTTGCCTTTTTGTTTTGTTAATGGTTTCTTTCACTGTGCAAAATCTTTTTTATTTTGATTTTTATTAGTCCTAATAGTTTTTTTTTTTTTTTTTTGCTTTTGTTTCTCTTTGCCTGATGATACGTATCTAGAAAAATGTTGCTAAGGCTGATCTCAAAACGATTATTGCCTAAGAGTTTCATGGCTTTAGAGCTCACATTTAGGTCTTCAATCCTTTTTTACTTTTGTGTTTGGTGTAATAAAGTGGTATAGTTTCATTTTTCTGCATGAAGCAGTCCAGTTTTCCTAGCACCATTTATTGAAAGGACTTTTTCTCATTGTATATACTTGCCTCCTTTATCATAGATTAATTGACCATATAGGTGTGGGTTTATTTTTGGGCTTTCTATTCTATTTCATTGACCAATGGGTCTATATATGTTCCAGCACCATATATATGGCATATATATATATATATATATATATATATATATATATATTCCAGCATCATATATTACAGCTTTGAAGTGTATCTTAAAATCTGGGATTGTCATACCTCGAGCTTTGTTTTTCTTTCTTAAGATCACTTATCCTGCTTAAGACCTTTTGTGGTCCCATACAAATTTTAGCATTATTAGTTCTAGTTCTTTTAAAAATATTATTGGTGCTTTGATAGGGATTGCACTGAATCTGTAGACTGCTTTGGGTAGTATAGATATTTTAACAAAATTAATCTTCCAATCCATGAACACTGTATATCTTTCCATTTGTTTCTGTCATCCTCAATTTCTGTATCAATGTTTTGTGGTTACAGAGTATAGGTCTTCAATTACTTGGTTAAATTTATTCCTAAGTATTTTGCTTTTTTTTTTTTTTGCAACTGTAAATAGAATTTTTTTCTGAATTTTTTTCCTGCTACTTTGTTCTTAGTGTATAGAAATACAACAGATTTCTGTATATTAATTTCGTATCTTGCAACTTTATTGAATTTATATATTACTTCTGGTAGTGTTTTGGTGGAGTGCTGGAGTCTTCAGAGTTTTCTATGTATAGTATCATGTCATCTAAAAATAATGACAGTTTTACTTCTTCTTCACCAATTTGGATACTTTTTATTTCTTTTTCTTGTCTGATTGCTGTGGCTAGGACTTCCAGTACTATGTTGAATAAAAGTGGTCAGAGTAGACATCCTTGTCTTGTTTCTGATCTTAAAGAAAAAGCTCAGTTTTTCACCATTGAGTATGACTTTCACTATGAGTTTGTTTTATATTGTCTTCATTATGTTAAGGTGTATTCCCTCTAAACTTGCCATGTTGGGACTTCCTATTATGAATCGATGTTGAATTTTCAAATGCTTTCTCTGCATCTACTAAGATGATCATATAACTTTTATCCTTCATTTTTAATGTTGTGTATCACCTTGACTTGTGGGTATTGAATCATTCTTGCATCCCTGGAATAAATCTCATTTGATTGTGGTGAACGATCCTTTTAATGTATTGCTGAATTTGGTTTGCTAATATTTTGTTGAGGATTTTTGCCTCTTATTTTGATCAGGGATATTGACTTGTAGTTTTGTTTGTTTGTTTTTTGTGGTGTTTTGTTTGTTTTTGGTATCAGGGTAATGCTGCAGTAGGATGTATTTAAAAGCTTTCATTCCTTTTCTACTTTTTGGAATAATTTGAGGAGAGTAGGTATTAACCCTTCTTAAATGTTTGGTAGAATTCACCCATGAATCCGTCTGGCCCTGGATTTTTTTTTTAATTTTTTTAAACGTTTTTATTTATTTTTGAGACAGAGAGAGACAGAGCATGAACGGGGGGCGGGGGGGTCACAGAGAGAGGGAGGCACAGAATCTGAAACAGGCTCCAGGCTCTGAGCTGTCAGCACAGAGCCCGACGCGGGGCTCAAACTCAGGGACTGCGAGATCATGACCTGAGCCGAAGTCGGACGCTTAACCGACCAAGCCACCCAGGCGCCCCTGGCCCTGGATTTTTTTTAATTGGAATTTTTTGATTACTGATTCAATTTTGGTACTAGTAATTGGTCTGTTTAAAGCAGGAAAGTTTTTGAGGGAAATGGAGAAAAAAATTTAGACCCAGTAGATTTCATCTTTCCCTTTAGACTCCCTAAGATTTCTTAAAATGAGGGGCCTTCTGATTTCAGTAGCTGGACTTACATGCCCCTCCCACCTCCTTTTGAGCAGAATAATGTGACTTACCAAGGAGTTTCAATAAACAAAATTCATGTATGCACAATAAAGTTAGAGAGAGCTCAAAATGCAAAGAGAACAAAGCTCACATTGAAGAGATACCTACTCTCAAATTTCAGAGTCAGCAAGAAAGCATAGAGCTCAGTGGATTTTGGGAATCAGCGTTTGTTTGCTCACTGCCCTTGGAGTCACTGGGTCTTTGGATTTCCCTTCCGAAGCTATGAAATGTCAAAAGTTCATAAATAACAGAAGTATAAACAATTTATCACTGAGGTAGTAGTCAGTAAAAGTTTATTGTGCACACATCAAAAAGACAGTTCACAAACCAGGAGCACTCAAACCAAAACATGGAATGAGGCTCAAGGGTATATTATTATAAAGCAGCTTGTATAGTGGGAAGGCAGTGGCTGTTTATTCTTCACAGTGATTGGTTATAATATCAACATTTTCTTCAATTATAGGGAATTGGTTTTGTCTGCTCAGGGAATGTTCAAGGCTGGTCTCAGTCTATTTTTGATTTTAACAGAAGCTTCCCAAATCAGACAAACAGAATGAGATAACTATTTTAATTGCCATGCAGAAGTCACCAGAAGGCTTCAACATTCCAAAATAGCTTCATTGAAAGATTCATTGCAAAAGGCTGATGAAAAATTAAAGACCTAAGTGGTACCTAAAAACAAAAGGCTTTTGAGACTGGCATATCTCTTTCTACTCACCACTATCTTCCTTTTTTTCAATAGTGTATTTTTGTTTTTACTAATCCCCTATTGAATTTGACTTTCCATTTGAAATTGACCATAAGACCATAAACATAAGTCCAAGTTAGTAGCCTTACAACTGAAACAGCTCCAATTCAAGAAATCTAAAAATTCTGATGTCACTCCCCTAGAGGCCCATCACCAACACGCTGGCCCAGAAATCAGTGTCTCGTTTGTAATCAATGGGGACACTGGAAAAAAGACTTTCCTCAAAGATTTTTTTGTCAAATTCTTCCACACCAACTCAAACGCCCCCATATCTACGCTTGAAAGAGGGCCCCCCATATGGACATCTCTCAGAATTACCAGGACTTCAAGGAATTCTCCAGTCAATGGCTACCAGTTGCTCCCTTAAACAACCAAGGGGAAACTAAATTAAAATTAATGGAAAATCTTGTTAAATGTTGTCGATACCAGAACTACTTTCTAAACCCCACTCTTTGGAGCCTATGAATGGGATCTTGGGAAAACTGGCAGAAGCTGATGAAAGGTGAGAATTATTATTGGAGTCAGCTCTCCAAGATCTCTATAGTGTCTGGTTGGTAGAGAAAAGTAAGATTTCATGTTATCCCTTCCCTTCTGAATTCAGACTTTTATGAATTTGGTTTTGAGGTCCCCATTGGTTGTCAATCGTTTGTCTCCCAGGGACAGTTATTGTCTTCTTGTTTGTCTTATTTTGTATCCTAAGAACTTCCTGAGAACTTGGCTTAGTTTTCTGCTTGGCAGGGGCAGGCAGGTTGTTGGGTTCTTGCATATGTGGGCAACTTAAGAGTAGGGAACCCAAAACATGGCCAGGAAGAAATGTAGGTTGCAATCCATTTGTGGTTGGGGTCCTACTTACTGTTGCCCACTCTCAGAGGAATTGTCTTAAGTCTTTCCTACTCTTGGCAATTTTTGGAAATGGCTCTGGATATTGGGAAGCTAGTGTCTTTGAGTTGTTTAATACTAACAGGAATGTTTACTGTTTGCCCCAGTTGAAACTTGACAAGATATTTGCAAGGATTTCTGAGTAGCTTTATGGTCAGAAGTTAGCCAAATTGTTAGCTGACATTCAGAACCTGATAGGAACTTTTTTTCTTTTTTACAAGGCTTTCTCCCCTAAGCTACATGTATCCAGAAAGAAAGAAAAACAAAGACAAACTTTATCCAAGGGTGAAGCTCTAAATCTAGAACATAGGAATCTTTTGACTTCCATCTTAGTTGAAGATCTTCTCCCTTATCTAAAGAAGCAAATAGATAAAGTGGTTGGATTGGGAGGGTCAGCATCCTTGATGCCATTCAGATTGTAACCTAATTTTTGAGGAAGTAAAAACAATTGTACTTGTCTTATAAATTGAGTCATTATAAGAATATAAGTACAGCTCTGGACTTTTTTAAAACCACCACTTTTCTTTTTTTAAAACCATCCTCCAAACATCCCCTTTTCCTCTCATAAGATTGTAGGTATTATTAAATTCTGGATTTAGTAAACAAAAGTCTTTGTAGAAACTTGAATTCTTTTTCTGTGTCTTTGAGATGTAAAAGTTGAATTTGGTCATCTCTAGGAACTCTTATCTATAGAAGCCATCTCTTTGAAATACAAATTTTGGGGAGGTTATTTCTATCACAAGGGGGGAAAAAAGGAAAAGCAATTTGGAGCCTAGGCATATGAAGAAATCTTAAAAGTCTTCTCCAAAAATATTATAAAAATGTGTAAGCCATCTGAGCAGGTAGCCTAACATATTCTATCTGTCAGAAACCAATTTGTATCCAACTCTTCTTTTAGAGGCTACAGAATTTTGCATTATTGTACCTGTCTTGTGGCTAAAATTTGAAATTAAAAAACTAGAAGATCTCTTTTTACATCTGTCTGTATGTCTATGTATGTGTATAAGTATTTTATAAAAGTGTGGTAATTTCTATATCTAGATGGTATTGCCAAAATTAATTTGTGCAGAGTTCCATTTATATATAAACATATATATAAATCAAATATACTCATAGAACTATAGAAAGTAACCCAAATGTTTCTCAAATTTGTTTTAATCTAAGATAATATTTGGTAAATAAACATTAATTTAAGTTCATTGGTTTAATTAAAATTGGCATGTCTTTAGAGCTATCAGTATTAAATATAATGCAGCCCTACAACTTTTATTATACCTAGGTTTACTAAAAGTTAAAGGAGCTCATATTATCTCTGTTACAGAATTTGTGAGCCTAACAGATAACTTAATTTCATGAATCATTAAACAGCAAATCATCTTTTCGTGAGTAATCTAAACATAATTGTTAGAAATAAGTAAATTAAATAGAAGCAAGTAAGATAAAAATTTATAAATGAACTTTTCAACAATAATTATCCTTTTTTGTACATCTACTTAAAAGTAGCTTACAAAATCTTTTTGGTAACTTGAAACCTTAATATTATACTGAGATAAGTTAAATGATGGATATACATTGAATATCTAGATCATTTATAAGGAATATAAAATATTGAAACATTAACTACTGAGCATAGATTATCTACTTATTTCCTTTTACAGAAGAACTAAAGATATTTGGTCTATTAGTAAACATGTTCTGTCCACATTGAAAAATTCACTGAGGAAGAAGATATTTCTAGAAATTATGAAATATATATGTAAATTTGCCAGTCCACACTTGCTTACTTCTTAGTTTTCACTAGGAATTTAGGATTCTAATGGTAATAATTATAATCATATATGTAAATAAAACTACCAAAAAAAATAAGGGTAAAAGTAAACAACTGAATGAAAAGTAAATGAGGAAAGGGGTGCCTGGGTGGCTCAGTTGCTTAAGTGTCTGACTCTTGGTTTCAGCTCAGGTCATGATCTCAGAGCTTTGTGGGTTCGAGGCCTGCATCAGGCTCTGTGCTATCAGCACAGAGGGTTTGGGATTCTCTCTCTCTCTGTCTGTCTCTCTCTCTCTTTGCCCCTCCCCCACTTGTTCTGTCTCTGTTTCTCTCAAAATAAATAAACTTTAAAAAATTCAAAAAAGTAAAATAAAAATAAGTAAGAAAAGGAAAGTGACTGTTTCAGAGTGAAAAAGAAGGAAAAAATACAGTAAAAAATCTGAATGGTTATAAAAAGTTGTAAAACTTTTGTGGAAAAGGAATCTTAGGAAAAGAATTTTAGCTGTTGTCAAGCTGGCTAAGATTAGAATGGATTTAGGGTTTTTTTTCCCTAAAAAAAATGAGTTTTGTTATTAAGAGTGCCCTGAAGCAAAATTAAAATTTGGTTTTCTCTCTGTGAAAAAGATATTCCTGTACTATTCGGTCCGCTCTGGATAAATGGTTGTGAAAGGTTTGTTGTTTGTTCCCTTTACTTTTAGGACAATCTACCTGCAAAGCAAAGATTTTTTTTTCTCTTAGCAAAATAATTTCCTTTGTTTCATGTTGTTTTTATATCAGGTCTTAGATTACTTAAGAGAACCCAGTCTTCTTAATATTAGGAACTAAGTCTCATTCATAACAATGTAACCTGTGTTTGCCTTTCACAATCTTCTATTGTCAATTTAGTTAATTAATATTTGATAATGATCTGTGGTCTCACCTAGTCAAATGTTCAAATCTTTTGCCATTTTGACAACTTCACCAAATCAAACTCTAAAGGAATCTTTTTGACCTTAAAGTAACTTTGATATATCCCAGAGGGTCCCTGGAAATCTCAAAAGATTTGAATCTCACCTTGGAAAAGAGAGATGTTAAAGAAATTAGGTTTATTTGATATGTTAAATTATGTGGGAAACATTGTCAAATAAGTAATGATAAACCTTGTTAGGTTATGTGTGTATGGATATATGTTACTAACATAGGTATTCCAGAAATTGTTTATAGAGTTTCTAGAAATTTATCAATACTTTAATGTCCAATTATTATTCTAAATTACTGTATGCCACAGAAATAACTACATTTAACCATCAAAGAAACTCTCATCAGGTCTTTAACCATGTGCATTTTTAAATATTTTGTTATTTTAAGACAATCACTTTTTATTCTAATGATTTTGCAAAACTAAGATTAATGGAAAGGACTCTATCTACCAAGTACTCTCATACACAGACACCATTGCCAAATAACAAGATGTTTAAACTTGGGTGCTTATTTCACAACTGGAGAAGCCTCCACTTGACATCTGGTCTTGTGCAAATGCTAGAGACATGAAAATCAAACTGACTAGGAAAAAAACTAGCTGATGTTGAAGCAGACTGCTTCCTCACAAAACATTGAGAATGATTCTTTCCATTTCTTCTTCCCTTCCCAACAATCCTTTTCGTAATTTTTACACCATGAAGGTTTTTGTCATTCTTTTGTCAACCTATTGTCTTGCCCTGGCCTGGAAAGACAACACCATTGTTCATATATCTCAGACCATTACAAAAGTGGGCTATCCAGCCTCCAGTGGACTGTTGGATTTAGTATGATGCTGGTGATTCTGTCATTATTACCATCATAAACCTCTTCCCCCATTTTCAATGCCTCAGTTTCTCTGAAACACACTGGTGGATAAATAGTTCTGTAGAAGTGTAGACTGTTTTACAAAATATATAAACAAACCATTTGGATTGAGAAAGTAACTGCTTCAATGAAGTCTTTCTTTGATCTATTTACTCTAAGTCGGTTTGGTCCCTGGGGATTGCGGCATTGGAGTGTCCTCCAAATATTGGGTATTATTCACTTTATAGCCATTCTAATAGTCACCTGGATGCACTGTGTTCTCTCAAAAGCTTTAAAGGCATGCATGCAGCCACTGGTAATGAGACAAATGGTCTTCCTGTGCCTAGAATGACAAAAAATGGGATGAACAACTGCCAACTAAGGGACTTTGATATCCTAATCTATGAATTGTGGTCAGAGAGTCATCCTGACTCCAACATTGACAAGGAGTAGTAGCTCACAGTGGCACAAATACTTTAAATTTTGATCAATACTTGCAGTACAACTGAGAGTATATCAAAAAGAGGAAGTTGATAAAGTTAATTTGTATATTGGGATCCACAAAATGGAGGCCATCCCAGTGGCCTAGCCCATGTCACAAATCTAAACTAAGGCAGCCTGCACTTACTGAAAACACCTGTCAAGAAAACATAACATTATTCACAATTGTGCAAGTTAGCCTTATCTAGCTTATCTAACCTAGAAAATAGGACCCGCTAGCCTTATAAGGAAACCCCTGTCTTCTTAGCCAATCATTCCCTGTTTCCATGTTGTCTCTTCTCACTCTATAAAACTCTTTCTTGCCCAAAATCTCTCAGGAAGAGTGCTCCACTATTTGATAGGCTCTATACTCCCCAAATAATAGTTTTAGTTTTGTCACTTGAGAATAATAAATTTGGGATGTTGAAAAAATGGAAAGAATTCTGAATTTGAGTTTAGGAGATTAGAGCTAGGATCTGACTTCTATAGCTCAAAAGATTCAGTGTGGTCCTACTTTATGCAATTTTGAATTAAATATTGAATATAACATATTAAGTCTCTGAATGGAAACAATTTGAAATAATGCAACTACCCCCAAATTTATCAAGATTTGCATAATTTCAAAGCACTTCAGGACTACTGAATAAAAGTTGTGTTTATTTTATTAAAATATTTCAACTTTAGCTGGTTAAACAAAATATTCACTGTCTTCTGTCATGATAATAGAGATATCCCTTGGGTTTTGAAAGTTCATGTTATGCCAATTGAGTTTTATGAAAGACCTATATTGGTACATATTTTCACTAACCAGAAGAAATCTGAAGAGGATTTTTACTTTCATGAAAAAAGGCAAAAGGTGAAAATAGCATTGGGTGTTTGTTTTACAGTGAACCATTATAGAGGGAGCATGCACCCTGAACAGCTAGTGTGGTGCTACCAAGCTGCTTTCCTGGGAATTCTACTCAGAATCTCAGCATTAAGCTGCCATAGCTTTGAACTGGGTCTGTGAACATCCGTGCTTTATCTAGATTTATTTTGTGTGTCCTAAGGTATCAGAAAGGTGTAAGAGACGTTACTTTTTGGGGTCTGGGAATAAAAAAAATTTTTGCCATATAGACTAATGGTAATTGCTGCTTTGCTTTATACCACCATGACTTCTGGAAGATTTCATAGGAACACTGTACTTTTGATAGTGGGGAAATGTGTAGCCTTAAAATGCATAAATATCAGTTAAACTGAAATTTTCAGGGTTTTCTGGAAGGCATCACTTGCATAAAAGACAATATTTCTGGTCTTAATACATCACCTGTCTTGTTTTCACTTGATTATTCTCAATGGGTGAAAGTGGCACAGTGAGATCCACCTCCTGGTTTTAAAAGAGGAAATACAAGTTAAAAGTGTGTAGTTTAGTGCTGGGTATAGATCAGGCACTCAAAGAATGTTATTTGATTTGGAAAGTGGACAAGATAGCATAATTTGAATATCTGTTTTCTACTAGAAATTCTTACAAATGTAAACAGTAAACTTAATGATATCTCTGTATTTCAGATAAGAAAATAGGATCAGAGGAGATCCTACTTTGAGGATATGTGTGGATTTTGAACCTATGCCTATCTTCCTCCATAATTTATTTTATTTCTGTGTTGAAATAGTGAAGAAGGTAGGCAGAAATTTTATTTATTTATTTATTTATTTATTTATTTATTTATTTATTTTTGAGAGAGAGAGAGAGAGAGAGAGAGAGAGAGAGAGAGAGGACAACCTGGGAAGGGGCAGAGACAGAGAGTGGGGGAGACAGAATATGAAGCAGGCTTCAGGCTCCAAGCTGTCAGCACTGATGTGGGGCTCAAACTCATGAACTGAGAGATCATGACTTGAGCTAAAGTTGGACACTTAACTGACTGAGCCACCCAGGTGCCCCCAGAAATTATTTTTAAAATAGGTCTGAAACAACAGTTCCCTAAGTACTGTTTCTTAAATATCCAGAATACTTAAAATAATAATGACACACATTTTTAGAAGATATTCTAATCAGCTCTTCCAGAGCCTCTTTTCCCCCAATTATAAAATGAATGTGATAATTCTTTTAATCAAGGGAAAGGTCTTTAAAACCCCCAATTATTCAAAAGAACTTTAAGTCATTTTCATAGATGTGTGCAGATTTAAGGTAAAAGGTACTCTGGGGTGACATAGGATAGGGTACACTTATAACACATTGCCTGTTTGTTGTAAGAGATGAATATTTTTGTTTTTCAAAACTATGGAGATATCAGAAGTATTAATCATGTAGTATTTAGAGCACTTGGGAAGAACATGCTCTGAAAAATGCAAAGCATTAGCAATGGAGTGATTAGTTACAAATCTGTTTAATTTACAATTTAAGCCAGTAGTTGAGGAAAGTAAATTGTTTTATCAGTTTTGGAATAGAATGGACATAATAAAACCTCAACTGTGAGAAGCTGAAAAGAGTTAATGTTTTGACTGACCACATCTTGAAAGGATGATTTAAAGGATGCATGTATCTTTGAGGTCTAAAGGTAGTGTTCTGATTTGGCAAGCTAGCGTAGATGAGCAAAAACTAAGACTAGGATGGAAATTGTTTTCTTTCTTCTGAGTTATGGATTTGTACAAATTGGGGGATTTGGAAGGTCCTGAAGTTGTGGCCATGCCATTGGATCAAAACTAGGTTCTCTCAAGTTCGGTAAGAGTCAGCTGAATTCACTAAAATCCCAACAAGGGCAAAATATTATATTTCACTATTCCCACTTTAGGGGCAGCTAATTTTTCCTTGACTCAGCTGAGGTTCCAAGCCTCTCAATCCAACAGACAGTCTCTCTGTTGTCATTGTGCATACTGTCCTGGCCTCTGCTCCTGGGTCAGAAAATGAGTGAAATAATGCTTGTGTGACACTTACCTTACTCATATCAGAGCTAAGTCGATGTGATTGTCCCTGCATATAGCAGAGAACCAAGAAATCACTCCACTGAGGCTAGAATTAGGATGTACAGGAGGTGAGATCAAAAGATAGAGAATGGCTGGGAGGAAGAGAAGAGGTAGGATGACTCATCATATAGGTACCCACCCAGACTCTGCCTGGCCAGGTACCAGGGAGACAAGCCTGGAGGGGAGGGTCTTGGCTTCTTCCTTCACTTCCATTGGTCAGCTTGGACTTGCCCATCTGGCAAGTACATTAACACAGAAGTAAGCAAGTTAGTGTCTGCTCTTTCACACTTTAGTGTTTGTCAAACAGTAGATTTTAAAGTTCTTTGGGGGCAAGATTGTCTTAATCACTTTTATATAACTTCCTCAACTGTCAACATCCTTGGTTTATAGTAGGTGATTCCCTTTGGAGTAAAAATATATCTCAGTCATTTTAAGATAAACATCCTGCTTTAGTGTTCTAGAATTTTTGAGGTGGCGGGGGGTGGGGTGTCATAGCAGATTCCAAACAAAGATATAATGAAGCTTAAATGAGCAAAACTAATTAAATATATTATTCTTGTTCAGATATTGTCACCTTTGGGGGGTTGGCAGGGAGAATATGTTCACTCTCAGTCATACACAAGTACACTATCTATTCTAAGAACTTTCTTTGGCAGTCCTAGTTAACCTTGTCACTTGTCAGGTGGTGGAACCCAACTGGAATAGGGATGTGAACTCACCAAGGGGGATAAGTCGTGGTCTCTCATGTGTCTAGCAAAATCTCTGTTATAAAGGCCAATAACTATGACTATTACTGTTCTTGTTATATATTCTTTCCCTTATGTCCTTATGAATAAATGATACCTGGCAGCACAATACTTTTGGAAGCTATTGTTTTATTAATTTATTTAGAATGATATCCCTTTTCTTTCTGCCTTATCCCTTTAAGGAAAATCATGAAATTATTTTTAAAAGTGGAGCAAGTAAGAATTGGGATTTACTCCCCTATTTCCTATGAGGTTCTTGAGTAACTTCTAGATTAGACTCTTGAAGTTGCTTTTTCTGGTGTGTCCTACTGGCAAGACTGCTTTTGTGTCACACATAGTACTGTGTTTTGCTGGGCATGATCTGAATTTCCTTGATGCCAAAACATACATTTTTCACACTTTGACCTTTCTTATAGCTGATTATACTTTAAAATTGATGGATGCATTTAATATGGCATTATTTTTTTTCCTAACATGTTATTTAATTAAACTGATGTTGGCTTTTATACTTGGTAGTATCTTAGATCAAGAAAAAAAAGGTAGTGGTATTTTAGTTATCTATAGTTGTATAACACTTAAAACAAGTATTTATTATGTCTCGTGGTTTCTGTGGGTTAGGAATTCACTTAGGGCATAATAGGGAGGTGTTGTTTCACTTCATGATGCCTGGGGCCTCAGCCAGAAGACATGTAGCCTACAAGTGAGAATCACCTGAAGGTTTTGATTCCCATGTGGGGTTTGCTGGAGTTATTGGTCCACCTGGAGCCATTCCATGAAGAGATAATAGAGTGGAAGGGACTAAACTAAAAATACTTATTCCTTTTCTTACAAATGAGATTTTCCAAACTCATAGGAACTTTGGAAGGAAGAACCCATTCAGCATTTTCAGAGAGAGGCTGGACTTGTTTCTGATCTGAGGAGGTTTTGGAGATCAACACTTTGGAGCATGATCTAACATTTTGTCATTGGAAAGTGCAGCATCCATCATTACAATTATGCTTATATTTCGCATCAGAGTCTGCTCTGTTGGTTGGTATTCAGGATGCTTTATACCAAAGTCCTTACTCTTTCCAAGTTCTCCATACCATCTTGAAGTTTCAAATTCTTAGTGGGCAGAAGCATGGCTGACAATGCCACTTTTTTCTCCTCTTGAATCAGGGACTTGATTGTCAGATGTCCCCAAATACTCTATCCACCCATGCCAGAGAAAAATTCTCCTCTTGCAACGCTTTGAGATCTGTGACTTGAGAGGATTATGGCACTTTCTCCAGAACCCCATTTATTCATCTTTTTAAAAAGATTTTTAATTTTTTAAGTAATCTCCACACCCAACATGGGGCTCCAACTTGCAACTCTGAGATCAAGAGTTACATCTTCTTCTAACTGAGCCAGCCAGACACCCCCTCTTATTCATCTTTAAGATAAATCATAAAATCCATGGCAGTCCAGCATGTGTGGCCTATAACCCTTCTCAAACTTTTGTGGATTCAAAGGATTAGATAAGACATCGTCTTTAAAAAGAAAAAAAAACTACTTTTTCCTAAAAGGAAAAATTTTAATAAGATGGAAATTTCAGATTTAAACTTTTTAGAGATTAGAAGAGTCTTTCCTTTAGGCCTACAAGTATTGGGCTTCTAAATATGATGTTTAAAATGATATTAATAGTATAGAAATATGAAACAAGCATTCTGCCACAAAAATAGGTGTGTTTTTGATAAACTTATTTGGGTTAAATCTCTGGAGGTTTCCTTAACATTACTTTCAGAATATTGAGCTTTAAAGGAATTTTTATAAAAGCAATATTAGCATTCATAGCTCCCATCTGCTGTGTGCCTCCAGTTGACAGGAAGTAAGAGATGTTCTAGTGACATCTTGTTCAACAACTTTGTGACCTTAGAATATTATTACCATTTTACAGATGAGGAAACTGAGATCCAGATAGTTAATGTAACTTGTCTAAGGTCACATACCTTGCAAGTGAGCTATCTCACTTGAAAGCCACTGTTTGGAGAAACTTGCCAGTTTTGGGGTAGTTGTAGAATTTTTCATAAGCAGTTACTACTTCCAGAGTGTCTTCTGCCTGAAGCTGGAGGCTTAGAAAAATGGAATTAAAAGATTTTGGTGGCATAATTAATCCCTTTCCTTATCTCTGTCCCCACTCCCCACTTTAACTCTCTTATAGAAAAGTATCCATGTAATTTTGTTTTACAAGCTTGTGATGACTACTTGGCAAAAAGCCCCACCACATTAGTCTAGTGTTTTGGAAAAGTGACTTGACATATTGTCACTTGTACTGACTTTAGCCCACACTCAGAATAGAAAATCTTGCTTGGTCTCTATTGCCACCACACTATACTGCTAAGACCCAAATGTATTGCAGCACATGAATTTTTTTCACTGCATGATGGCAGCGATCTGGATTTACTGATTATAGTTTTAGTATTTTTTTTTAATCAGGTAAAGAGGGGCTATTTTGCTGTTAGGAAAACTTGTTATTAGGGGTTTGGCACAGCTCAAAGACTATAGCGGTTCAGCTGTTGAATGTATATAAATCTTTCATTTTTAGTGTGTGTGTGTCTTTATAGTGAATCCAGATTCATTTTTGCTTCGATTTGTTTATGATATTCTCTGGAGAGTTTGGCATTCTGGACTTCTTCTAAACTCATGAGTAGACTGCAACATGGGATAACCAATGTAGTGATTTCTTTGGATGCAGTGTAGCTAATGGCAAGTGTGTGTGTGTGTGTGTGTGTGTGTGTGTGTGTGTGTGTATTCTGTGTGTGTGCATGTCAGAGAGAGGGAGTGGGAGAAGGAATATCAAGCATGTTTGGTATTTATAAAAATGATATGTTCCTTAAATTTCAGACTAACTTAAATTTATTTCTTATTATAGGAATAATGTATGCTTATTGTAAAAAATATAGATGAGTCCCCAAAAGAAAAAAAAAAAAGAAATGACATCTCAGAGTTAGTCATTGTTAAGATTATGGTATCTCAATATGTGTGTGTACATTCATACATATGTTTGTTTTTACAAAAACGAGCCAATGCTATAAATATTCCAGAAATTATATTTTCAGATATATCTATTTATTCAATATGCTTTTATAATATTTTAATGTGAAAATTTTAATGTATGGTTATATCATCACTTGAACATTAGATTTTTAATTATTTTTCTCTTTATTCTGTAATCTTGTAGCAACCAACAGAAAGAGGTTTCTTGAATTTCAAATCACTTATTGGCCTCCTTCCCCAACTATAGTCGGCAGAATGTGTTTTGTATTGTGCTCCCTGCCCTGAGACCCACTCCCAGCTGAAGAGCACTGTGGAACACTAGAGACCGGATGGCTTCTGACAGCTCCTCTACTTTTGCTGTTTCTTCTTGCAGGAGACAGAGCACGTGGTACCCAGCCAACCAGAGTGTCGGGGGAGAACAGGAACGCAAGACCACGAGAGTCCACAAAATCACCCTTTCAGGTGCCAAGAAACAGTGCGAGTTCAACAAAGGTGGGTTTTGCTGTCAGAAGTTGTGCTGTGCCTGGTGTTGCTTTCCCAGAAATGCTGATGCTGGTGCTTGTCACCCCCATACAAGAGGCAAGGCTTTCCGACTTTGGCTGGCATTCCTTACAAGTCACAGAAGCAGCTTTAAGGGGCTGTAAGAGAGTATCATTGAGTCTGAATTGAAGAGAAGTGTAAATAACCTACTGTCACTGTCTTCATTTTGGAGATAATCAGCCTTACAGCTCAGAGATGACAGGAGATAGTCTGGGAGAAAGAAATGTTGATTTCATTTTGTACTCTTTCATTCCATGCTAGAAATGTTTTCCTCCATGATAATGATAATTAGTGATGACAGTGTAGACATCAAGTCAGTTTCTTTTTATATATTATCTCATTTAGCCTTCATCACTTCCTCATAAAGTATTTATAGCCCCATTTTATGGAGGAGGAGCCTGAGGCCCAAGATTCATTGTGTCCCTGGCCTGATATTGCACAAGTGAAAAAGCTGAGCCAGAATTTGAACCCACAAATGTCTGGTTACAGCATACCAGGAGTGCTTCAATGCTGATCCAAGTAGTATCCTTGGGACACTTGAAGCAGTCCAGGGGCTGGCCTCTCTGGTCTGCTAGACCTGCTGGAGACAGCCCTGGGTCCAGGGCAAGGATGTGGGTGGAAAGCTGTCTGCAGCAAGTTGGCATGGCATTCTGATGGGAGCCTGGCATTGCAGCTGTCTGTGGAAAATCTCTTCTGGAAATAAACAGAAGAAAGAATTCAGCTGCTAGTTGTGTCAGCTGTCTTGGTAGGATCTTGTATACAGCGTAATCTTAGCCCTCACTCAGTGGGAAGAGAGTGCTTCTGAGCACGACCTTTAGATTTTTTTTTATGGCAGCACAGCCTAAATAAATCAACAACTACAGAGAAGTTGGCTGTAGTATATAATTTTGCTTTAAAATATTCAAGTACTAAATTTAGAATCATAGATTCCTAAAAGTTTGGAGGGACCCCAAAAGCAAGGTGACTCTTTTTTCAACTGTATTCATAGGTGTCTTGAATCACCCTTCTCACAAGTTGCCACCTCTTTTTTGTTTATTCTTACATGACCTCAGGTCAGGTAAGACTCAACCTTGTCATTTCTCTGCTGATTGGAGCATTCTCCTTCCTATTTGAAGCCTTATTATAAATTAAGCTGTTTTGTGAGGCGCCTGGGTGGCTCAGTCAGTTAAGCGTCCAACTTCAGCTCAGGTCATGATCTCACAGTTTGTGAGTTCGAGCCCTGCATCGGGCTCTGTGCTGACAGCTTGGAGCCTGAATCCTGCTTTGGATTCTGTGTCTCCCTTTCTCTGTTCCTCCCTCACTTGCACTCTCTCTCTCTCTCTCTCTCAAAAATGAATAAAGATTAAAAAAATTAAAAAAATAAATTAAGCTGTTTTAGACTGACTAGAACCAATTTTGTGTAGTGACACTGTCTCCCCTCTACCAGACTTGTAACTGCCTTTCTCAGCAAGAATATAGCCAACTATATACCCATGCATATTTTAAAATAATAGAACAAAACAAAACAAACGAAAAAAACCCTAAATTATTTGTGTGTGTGTGTGTGTGTGTGTGTGTGTGTGTGGAATATATACTTGATGTTTGGCAACTTTAAACCATTTTATCTCTTATCTACAGCGGGGAAAGTAAGTGGTAATATTCCTGTTATCAGAGGACAAGTCAGAAATTTAATAGGATTCTGTGTTGGGAATCATTCACATATGATTAGTAAGAGCTGAGAGTATGGAATGAGAATAGTCTAGATGAGAAAATGTACCAGGCAGCAATTCTTACATTTGAGGATAGATGGGTAGTTACAGCTGAATTCGGATTTTCAGGTCTATGACACCTTTTCTCAGAAAAACAGAGATGCACATATACACAAGTTTGTAACATCTTAGGAGGTTCTTAGACCTCCTCTGCATGTCAGAAAAAGGAACTGAATACAGTCAGGGTCACTGGGCAGCCTTCCTCATTAAATAAGCCTTGTCTCTCTCCAACACATTGGCCACTTCTGCATCTTAGCAAACCTCCATAGGACCCCAAGTATCCTGTTTTCCTTTTCTTCTCTTCCCTTCTAGCCCCCAGGTTCCACTTCGATAGGATCTAGCTTTCTGAGCTAGCACCATTCCAGAATATTCTGCACCCCAGTTTTAGGAATCACAGGATCTGGTATTAAGTCTCAGATCAGAAGTGGTGTTAGACCACTTATATCTGGTACTGTTAAGTTTAGTATTTAGGTTGGGTTGGTAACCTTTAAACTACAGAGTTATTTGTCACAAACATGGTGACATCACCTAGGGACATTCTAATGAAACTTAAAAAAAACCTCAAAATATTACAGGGATTGTGAAATTTGATGAACTGGTGAAATGAGATCTGAGGCTAAAAACAACTTTGAGTCAGGTATCTCACATTCCTGATAACATTCCTCTTCCCTTTTAAGTCAGCATATGACCAGGTTGAGGCATATGGTGCCCAGTAAGATCTTGATAGATACATGATACTGTAACAGGACACTCCAGACCTAGGTCTGACTCAAAGTGAGGGAAGGAACCAGTCTGTATCTCAGCAGGTGTAAAATGCCACCTTCTTGGGGATGGGGGGAATATTTTATTTGCATAATGAACACTTTGAAAAGGGGAAGAAAGATCTTTATGCTGTCAAGGGGTCACATGTCACTTTAGCAAGACTCAAAGGAACAGTTAGTCTTCAGAGAATTAATCCATGCTTGTAGAAGTGAGATTTTTGAGCTAATTGTGTTGAGATGGGATCTGATCTTTGCATGCATGTCTAGGAGAAATAGTTTCATACCTTTAGCTCTCAGAGCGTTGTGTTGTCTGTCAGCTCTTTCTAACACAGGGAGCCTATATTTGTGTCTGTGGATGAGCTTCAGAGAGGTTTATGAATTTTTTTCTAAAGTTTGAGTGTATATATATCATATTGGTTTTCTGTTGATACTGTAACAAGTGACCACAAATTTGTGGCTTAAAACAACACACATTGACAAAATCTTACAGTTCAGTAGATGTCCAACATGAATCTCCTTGGGCTAAAATAAAGGTGTCGGTAGGCCTGCATTCCTCTCTGGAGTCTCTAGGGGAGAATCCATCTATTTCCTTGCCTTTTCCCATTTCCAGAGGATGCCTACATTGCTTGGCTTGTGCGCCTTCTTCCACTGCAAAGCTAGCAACATTGCATCTCTGAGCATTCTTCCATACATCTCTCTTTGACCATGCCCAGGGAAGATTTTCTGATTTAAAAGATTCATGGGATTAGATTGGACTGATTTAGATAACCCACAATAATCTCCCTATCTCAAGGTCCTTAACTTAATCATATCTACTGAATCCCTTTTATCACGTAAGAGTGACATGTGGAGTGGGACAAAAAATGAGGACGTGGGCACCTTGGTGTGTGTGTGCACTCCATTATTCTGCCTACTACATAAAAGTTGTTTTCCAGGGAAGATCTCTAAAGCAATTATCAGAATCTTATGTCACTCATGACCCCAAAAAGTTTAGAAACACTATCCTAACCACTTCCAACCTTCCATTTTGCATATTCTTCCACAGAGCCAACCTCAGATACTGATTTAGCCCCCTCTGTCCTCTTTCACTGCATCCATCCTCATTTTTGCCATGTCTTTGCTGTCCCTATATTATATTCCTTGTACAGTGCCCCACAGCAGAGATCTGTGGTATATCTAAAGTGTGGAGATACATTTGGCTTACAGAATGTTTTAAAATATTTTGATTCAGTATTTAAAAATCCGAAGGTTTTGGGGTGCCTCACTGGGTCAAGTGTCTGATTCTTGATTTCGGCTCAAGTCATGATCTCATGGTTAGAGAAATTAACCCCTGTGTCAAGTGCAGAGCCTGCTTGGGATTCTCTCTCTCTCTCTCTCTCTGACCCTTTCCCGCTTCGGTCTCTCTCTCTCTCTCTGTCTCTCAAAATAAATAAAATTAAAATCACCATGTTTATAGATTTTGGAGATTCTTTTTGAAAATCTGGAGATGGGATACCCAGGGCCCTACAAGGCAACAGTTAGCAGGAGCTGAGGAGCAGCCATCCATTTTTCCACAACTCCTACCCAGATCTGCCAACTTATTTATGCTCTTTGCCTGACTCATACGGGCTTTTGATTTATAATGCTTACTTCAATCATTTTCTTCCCAGCAACTACTCATCCTGGGTACTCTAGGTGCTCAGAGCTAAGCCTTGATAAGGTGATGTCTGATAATGTCTTTTGCCTCCTTTCCAAGATGATGTATTTATATTTTAACTTGGATTTCCATTGCATCTGAGTGGAGGGGTTGCATATTACCCTACTCTGACACACTCTTCAGTACCTGGAGCTTTTCAAAACATATAAAGTTATAGAACTGCATTTAGTTAGAGCAAGAATGAAGCCTTAATAATCATTTAATACAATCCTCTCATTTTCTAGTGTGACACCCAGTGAGGCTGTTTTTTGCTTAAGCCCTTGCTCCCCTTATAACAGAAAGAAGACAAATGCCATCAATCTGTTCAGAGCAGTAACTTGATGAATATTCATTAGTTTGATTGATTTTTTTATATAGCTACAGCCAGTGCCAATCCTGTGAACCCTCGGATATGACAAAGGAGGATTTATCAATGTAACAGAATACTAATGAAGCTGGGGATTTCTTACCCAGCTAAGTAAATTTACTTTTGAGAGTGATTAATTCACTTGTGTTTAAAATATTGTATTAAAATTTATGACAGCATTAAACCTTTAATGTTGTTAAGACCTTGTCTGTATAAACAGGAACTATTCTGTAGCATTGTGTTACTACTAATTAAGTTGGTGGTTGCATTCGTAAATTGGAGTTCATTAGCCTTTTCGTCTGGAAGTCCCCAGTTAGAGGGGATTGAAGATTGGAGTATTAGCAAAAATAATGGCCTTTGATGGCTTTGACTATTTTTGTGACATTCCAGAAAAAAGAAAAAGGGTTGTTACTTTATGGAAAGAGGAAGTTTTGTTGGCAGCAACTTTTCCATGAGGGATAAATCCTTTCAGGTTTTGTTTTTGAGATAGACAACTTGTGTGTGTTTTAATAGCTAATTGTTTCTTATTTAAGTGTTTTTCATAGAAGTAAGCAGAGTCTTAAGGAGCTCTTCTAAAAAGAGAAAGAATGAGTAAGAGAATGAGCACCCAGAGATTTTTAATAACATAGTATACAAGAACTGCCTTCTTGGACTGTACCAGAGCAGGAGCATTACATGTTGCCAGCATGTTCTTATTAGTATGCTCTTAAGATTTCTTTTTTCTTTCTTTCTTTCTTTCTTTGTTTCTTTCTTTCTTTCTTAACAGGGCAGGGGGAGAACAAATGAGGTATAGAACAAAAAAAATTAGTTGGTCTTGATAGTGTTTTGAGACTACCTGCTATATGGTTGAGTGACAAGTGGGTTCTGGAATAGCTTATTTTGCCTATATTGCATAGGAAGGGGGCCATATAGTTAGGGCTGTTTTTCATCCCCCGATCCTGCCTCCATCCTGATGGGCTCAGAAACAATTTGGTAGAATGGAAAGAACATTCAAATTAAGAAATGCAGTCTTGTATTATGTCTCTCAGGTGACCTTGGTCACTTCATGCAAATCCCTCAGTCCCCTTGTCTAATACGAGTCTGGGTCAGATGACTTCTTAGTTCCCTTCTGGCTCTAACACTAAAAATGCTCAACATTCTAGATATTTAAAGGATTAGAGTGGAAAGATTGTAGCTTAATAAAACAATCTCTTTCAGTCACAGATAAAAATAATTCCTCCTCCCTGCTGTAGAGCACAAAAAGTATCCTACACTAAATCACCAAATCCTTGAACTGATTGACAACATAGAGCCCACACTTGATTATTCTGGGAATGAAACACTCCTTTTTTAAAATTATTATTATTATTTTTTGTGACTGCCCTTGGTTACTTTATAAATTGTTAGCACTTTCACTGGACAATGATTAGGAATAAAGATAAAAGGGAAACTCAGAGACATTCTCTCATTAAAAATAATAATAAATGAAATATGGTTATATTGGAAAATATAAAAAATTCCAAAGAAATAAAAATTTCTCATAATCTTACCACCCCAATATAACCATGGTTACCAGTGTGGTGTATGTTTTTATATTGTTGCTATTTTTTTTTTTTTAGTTTTTATTTTAATTCCAGTTAGTAAACATACAGTGTTATATTAGTTTCAGGTGTACAATATAGTAATTCAATACTTCCATGCATCACCAGTGCTCACCACAAGTGCACTCCTCGTATTGTTATTGTTTTAATATGGTATAAAAAATTGTGTATAAAAGGGACTTCCTAATACATTCGAGTTGACTTAATTTTAAACAGACTCCAGAGTATAAAGCTAGGCCAGAATGCATTCTGACTATATAATCTTAAAGATTATAAATATAAAGATATAGATATATGAATATAAATATAGATATATAAGTATAAATAAAAATATAAGATTATAAATATGAAATGGGGTAATTATCACCAAGCTCAGCTTCATTTATGGCTAAGGTGATCAAATTTAATTTTTCATCAAAATACTCTAATACAAATTTCTATAAGAAACATGTTTTATAAATTTTGGTATCATTATAGCCTATAGTGTTAGAAATAATATTTCTAGGAGATGGAACAAAAAAAATATTTCTAGGAGATGGAACAAAAAAAAATTTGACCAGCTGGTTAGGCGTTCAGTGTCCCTGAGACCATGGGAATGAGGTTATTCCTTTGTTGTTGTTGTTTTAATTCAAGTTAATATTCAGTGTAGTCTTGGCTTCAGGAGTAGAACCCAGTGATTTATCTCTTACATATGACACCCAGTGCTCATCCCAACAAGTGCTGTCCTTAATGCCCATCACCACCACCACCTCACCTCCCCTCCAGCCACCCTGTTTGTTCTCTGTATTTAAGGGTCTCCTATTCTTTAACTTACTCTTTATCTTCCCAATGAGGCAAAGGTTTCTCTGGTGCTTAAGGGTTATTCCTTTTTTTTTTTTTTTTTCAATATATGAAGTTTATTGTCTGGTTACCATACAACACCCAGTGCTCATCCCAAAAGGTGCCCTCCTCAATACCCATCACACCCCCCCCACCCCCCATCAACCCTCAGTTTGTTCTCAGTTTTTAACAGTCTCCTATGCTTTGGCTCTCTCCCACTCTAACCTCTTTTTTTTTTCCTTCCCCTCCCCCATGGGTGCACTTGTACCCCAATGTTTATAGCAGCACTCTCAACAATAGCCAAATTATGGAAAGAGCCTAAATGTCCATCAACTGATGAATGGATAAAGAAATTGTGGTTTATATACACAATGCAATACTACGTGGCAATGAGAAAGAATGAAATATGGCCTTTTGTAGCAACATGGATGGAACTGGAGAGTGTGATGCTAAGTGAAATAAGCCATACAGAGAAAGACAAATACCATATGGTTTCACTCTTATGTGGATCCTGAGAAACTTACAGAAATCCATGGGGGTTATTCCTTTTTAAGACTAAAGTTAAAAAAAAAGACTAATGTTCAATGTTAAACACACACACAAACACATCCACATCCACATCCACTCACATCATATATAGTGACATATACAGTTTCCACCCACCCTTCCTATTTTTCTTTTATTCTTAACCAATTTAATTTGTATATATAAATTTTTTTCATATGTATGAAATCTTAAACATTTCTGTGTAGCTTGTTTGTCCTACTTAATATTGTTTTTTTCCATATCATAGTGACTATGAAATATACCATAATTTTTGTAACTCCAAATCGGTATGTATTTTGGTTACTTCTGGAATTCATATTTGTAGATATTGCTGTAGTAAGAATTTCTTAAAATATTTTTATGTACTTCCATTTCAGTTTCCTTGGTTTGTGCTTAAGGGTAAAGCTGTCCAGACATGGGATTTAAAATGATAAACCAAAAAGATGTGGCATATAAATTTTTCAGTTATCTGATCATGAAAGAAGATAGGAATAAAATGGATAATTGATAATTTTGAGAGAATTAGAAAGTCATGTGGCTGGATTTCTGTATATGGCGGCAGCATCTTAGGATACTGGGTCTAAGTGGAACATTTGAGACAGTTCAGTCCAATCCCCTTCTCCATACTTGTGTATTCTAGATATTTCTATTTAACCCACTAGCCCTTACAGTTTTTTAGCTCAGATTGTTCTTAGGGCAAAATGCCTCTGACTCTAACATTCCCAAAAGACGTTTGGAAGGCATGCCAGGTGTGGAACAACTCTTTGATGTGTGAAACTACCCTGCTCATCTCAGGTCTCTAGTATCTTTGGTTGTAGCCTACAGAACGTCAGCAGGGACCCCCGGCCTTTGTACCAATCACAAATAGCCTCTAAATTTCCTAAATGCTTTCTAGAGTGCATACCACCACCTCCAAGAGAAATGCCAAAATTCATGATGGATATTTAAAACTATGTTTTATGAGAGTCTTTTATACATGGAGAAAAAAGCAACTACATAACAGAATTATAAGTTTATCTTATTTTTGCTTAACATATAATTATATACAGAAATATACACTGGAAAGACATAAATCATTTTATTGGTGGTTATTTTCAGATGGAATGGCTGTGGGTGATTTTTAAAATATTCATTTCACTTTCCAAATTTTCCCCCATTGGGTTCCTCTTAAGTTTGTAACAGGGAAAATTATTTATACATGAAAAAAAAGCAGTATCAACTGTTCAAGATATAGAACCAAAAATAAATTTACTACAATTGCTGCAATCATCAATTTGCACAAATGCAAATCATCATTTATGTTCTGTTTCTTTGAACTGTTGCATATCAGTTCAAGGTAGAGAAGAATATTAGGAAAGTATAGAAGAGAATGGATTTTTAAAAATTATTTTTGACTAGAAGAAACCTAAAAGGCATTTTCAGTGGTATCTGTGGCTTTTATGGTTTGAGTCAGTTGGGATCAGAAAGCAAATATTAAAGGTGATTTTTATAGGGTCAGATGACACTTAAAATCAGAATTTGTATCCTAGACACCTCTTCATTTGAGTGTTTTATTCTGTATGTAAAAGTTGAAGAAAGTCTGTTTTTATATCCCTTAAGCAGAGCAAGCCTTTCAGAGGTCCACTAGCATAGAGTTCTAATCAAGAGAACTCCTATGACTGTAGATGCCAGGGGCAAAGGAAATACCAGGGCCCATTTAAATGGCAATGGGGTCCAAGAGGTGAAACTTGAGAAGGTGGAAGCAGGAGTAAGGCCAAATTTCAGGAGATTTTTTAACAATGCCTTGAATTTAATACCCATACAAGAAAACAACTTTGGCCATACTGAGCCTATTGAATAAATCTAGACACACAAAATAGAGTCCTTGGGATTTGCATGTGAAGGGCTAGTTCCCTGGGAAGGTTGTTTGTCAGAAGTGGATTTGAGGTAAAAAGTGCTGAGAAGATAAAATCACCACACTGTTGGAATGACTTGTGGGGAGGGGCATGAGAAGAACTTGGAACTGAAAGAAGAAGACAGTTAAGAACCAAGGTAACTGCCAAAAAATTTTATGTGCCTTGTCAAACTTGAATGAGGTTAAAGCATGCAAGATCCAGGCTCCTCTGACTTGTCTTTCTGATCATTAACTCACCCTTGCCTCTCAGAGTAGCACTGATCCAGGTCCTGGATTCCAGATTATTTGCCAATCCAAACCTGCCAAATCCAGGTTCTTTGCCAAGACCACATTAGTAAGGAAAGGTTAGTGTTGCATGTGTGTATGGAATGTGTTGTTTGCTTTAAAATGGAATGATATCGAGAATCCTAACTAGTGTAAGTACTCAGAATAGCGGTGTGGAGGTGCTGGCTTATTCAAGTCATAGACAAAGGGCCAAAAGGCTGGAGAAGTTGAATTGTAGAGGGAATATATCAGATGGCATCGGAAACGCTGGCAGTGCCCAGACTGCACAGGGCCTTGAAGCCAGGGTATGAATCTCAGATTTTGTTGAAGTGCAAAAGGAAGCCATTTGAGGTTATAACCAGGAGAATGACATGCTCAGATTTCCATCTTTAAAAGACCACTCTAGGTAGTGTGTGATATGGGGAAGCAAGGAGACATATTGGAGGCAATGCATCATCCACGTGGGAGGTGATGGTGGCAGTGAAGATGGAAGAGGGAGGAGTAGAGGTGAATATTAGAGACTCATAACTTCTTGTTTTTGGAAGAGAAGGAAAATCTTTAATAGGGAACAGTTAGGATTTAGGCTTGTTTAATATTAATGCTTATGTAAGTCCTCTGTGTCATTTCTTAAGTTCTTTTGTTCCTAGCACTATCTTGATTCATAATTTAAAAGATAGAATGTTGGAAAGCCAAGTATCAGATGTAATATCACCATGCCTAGAGCAATGAAAATTTAATATTCATCAAATATTTACCTGTCATTCAAATTAGCCACCCTCCCCCACCATTATTTGTGATCTCCTGTCCCCTTCACTGTATCTGTCCCTAGACTAAATCTTCATTTGGATGATTTTTTTTTCTGTCTCTGACTCGGAAATACAGGTATCGTGTTTACTTTGTAATGTTGCTCACTTGCTTACATTAGATTCCTTCAGAAAGCAGAGTCTTATAGGAATGCTTGGGTAGAGGGAGGTGATAGGAAGTGGGGGAGGAGGGAGAGCTGACAGCATGTGTGTAACTAAGGTTACTACTCTTGGCAACTGGAGATTAGCTCCCTGAGGACTCTCTGAGGAACTTGTAAATACATCTGAGGATGTATCCCTTTGAAATTTTGGGGCTGAAGTGTATATTCACATGCTCCCCTCTTTGCTAGCAGAGGGTTGTCCCCAGAGGAGTAACTCCCCCACACTTCTAGGCTGCGGAAGTAAGCTCTGCCTCACAAAATCTTGAGGCAGAAAAGTAAAGAGACTTGGCAGGTGCTTAAAGGGAGATAATTTGAGTGAGCAGAACTGTCCATGGAGCTAACGCATCTGCTATGACCACTGTGCCTCTTGGGCAGACCACTGCCTGGCACAGGAAGCAGATGTCTCATAAATACTTACTAAGTGAATGGAATAAATGAGATGATGGAAGGAAGTGCTTTGTATACAGCTCAGCAGACCAGGTGCTGCTATCAATAATAATGTATTAGGATCTGTGCTCCCAATGGATCCCTTGTCCTCAATCCCTTCCCAAACTCTTCTTTTTGATTCATAGGGGTCTTTGACCACACCCATGCTACTCTACTTCCTTTCTTCTCTCAGTACTGATGCTGGCCTATGGGCTTGACTCACACCTCACACATTCTTTGGACATTGGTATGGTTCTGACTGTTTCTGGGCTCTGTTCCAGCCCACCAAGGTGAGGAGCGGTATCTATTCCAGTGCAGCTGGGCTGCCTTGTGTTCAGTGTTTTTCTTAGAGTCTCTTCAGAGACATGATTCTTCCTTTTTTGGAATGTGTCCCCTGGGAGCCCAGGCCAGAAATACCCAGAGCACTCCTGTACTCACAGAAGTCCTTCACCTGTGCTCTTCAGCCACTGGTATCCTCCCATTACCTGGACCTTTAGGATAATGTTTCCCAACTAGGAATGCCCTGGAGTGCTTGTTAAATACATATTACCAGTGCATTCCTTTGGGAATTCAGCTTCAGTAAATGTGGGGCCTAGGAATCTGTTTTTAATAATACTGATTGATAGTAATCCTCAGAGAAGTATGAAAGGGAGTGGAGATTGGGTTCTAATAATTAGTGCCAAGGCATATTATTAAAATCAGCATTCTGCCTTTAACCATGACCTCCTTCTCCCCTTTACGGGAATTTATTTATATGGACAAGTACATACATGGTTTGAAAAGTCAGTTCATAAAGATCTACTGACTACCAGTTCTGTTTTCTGTCAGTGGTCTCTTGGGGGTCATTTAAGATTCAGTGCCTTGGTTTCTTTACCTTTGAAGATAGCTGCCCAGTACGTAACCTCAGTCCTTTGGCACAGAAATTTGGTTAAAAGAAAACACCAATAAGAGAATGTCTTTAATATAGCTTAGACTCCCTAGAGAAAGGAATTTTACATTTACTGGTATTGAAGATTGTTATTGTTGCTAATAATACTACTGGAATTTATTGGCATCTTGTCTGTGTCTGCATATAGAGCTATTGTTTATACATAAAGAATGTTTTGCTCAGATGGTTGTCCTCTTGGGATATACCTTTTGTTTTTACAAGAGTTTCAGGAAACAACAGTCATACAGCTAGCCAGTAGTCATCCGGGTATACATTAGTGTATCCCATGTTGCTTTCTGAACAGAGGCTCAATTTAATGCAGTGGAATATCTTGAACTCTTAAAAGTGATCCAAAGTTCAGCTTGGTTCAGACTTAAGGTTCTGATTCTATATGAAGCATTCTGAAAAGTGTACTGGCTGCTCTCCTTTTACTCTTTCTGCCCGGGTTTTCTAAATGTGGATTAGAACACCACTTGCTAATCTTCAGCAGGTCTCCGCAGGGAAGAAATGTAACTGTTTGTAGGAATGAGAGTCATCCTATCCTGCCAGTCCTGCTAGAAAATTACAGGTGGGGAAAAAACATGTGTTTTATCATAATTATTGTACATACTTGGGAATATACCAGAATTGGCAGCTGTCCATAACCCTAGGATGAATACTTTATTAACAAACATCGAGTGCCTACTATGTGCCAAATGTCAGGATTAGCCCTAGAGATAAAAATAACAAGCAAGACTCACAAGGTCCCTGCTCTATAGAGTGTTCCATCATGGAAGAGACAGATAATTATAGAAATACACAATTAGGGACTATGCTATGGAGCAGATGTAGATCAGAATACAGGAAGAACATATAAAAGGGAGACCTGATTATGAGCTACCTTGTGTCTATAGGATGAATGTGTTAATTAGGAAAGAGAATGGAGAGGGAACAGCATTATGGGCACAGGAACAGCACATACGAAGGCCTGAGGTGAAAAGGAACATGGTGCATCCAAAGAACTGAAAAAGTGTCAGTGTAGTAGTAGCAGAGAGTGAGAACGGTATGAATTGAAGTTGAAGAGACTAACAAGTGATGAATCCTTCACAATGTCCTAGGATACTTTAAGAATTTTGGTCTTTATTTTAAGTGTCATGCGGAGAAGGGAAATGATAAGGTGGTTGTGTAGAAAATGGTTTGTGCGAGTAGAGGGGAAATAGGGAGACCATGGTGGTAGTCCAAAAGACAGATTATAGTCGTTTGACCTGAAGTAGTAGTGATGGAGGTGGAGGGGAAGAGGACAGATGCAGAAGTTATTTGTGATAAGAAATTGAAGGACTTCATAATACAGTGGCTATGGGGCTTGAAGGAGAGGAAAGTGTCAGAATAACTCTCAGATGTCTTCCATGAGGAAGACATTGGATAGAGGGAGAAGATTTTCACTGAGATAGGGAATACTTTCATCTGCTAATTTAATTATAGATAATTGAAAGGTTGATATAAAAATTCTATGCTAAGATATTGCTTCTTCACAAATTATCACATCTGGGGCTTGACACTACCCTTAGGCCAAGAAAAATACTTAATGCTTTGTTTATTTTGCTATTTTGAATTCCAGTGCACATTCTGAGGGAAAACCACTGCAGGATGACCATATAGATTGACTCAGCACATGCTTTAATTTCCCAGCAATGTGGAAACACCAAAATTTTAAAAATTTGCACTTCAGTAGGTTATCCATAATTTTGCAGTGACCAAAACTGGATGCAGTTCCATCCAGGAAGAAGCACTTCTAATATCAGCACATAATTAGGTTTTATATTTCTCTGTTAGAAGTGCTTTTAATTCAAAATATATAATGGTGGCAATGATGATAGTGGCAGTGTTGGTGGTCATGGTGATGACAATAGTGGTGATGGTTGTAGTGGCAGTGACAACAATGGTGGTGATGACACTGGTGATGGAGGTGGTAATGACAGTGGCAGTGGCAGTGATGGTGGTGGTGGTGGCAGATACAATAGTGGTCATGGGCGATGGTGGTGGTGGTGATGATGGCAGCAGTGGTGGTTACAATGATGATGGCAGCAGTGGTGGTGACCTTGGTGGTGGTGATGATGGATGTGGAAGTGATGACAGGGACTATGGCAATGATGCCAATGGTGGTAACAGTACAGTAGTGATTGTGGTGATGGTGGTGGTGGTGACAATGACACACTGGTGTGACACATTGTTGTCACAATGGTGGTGATGGTGACAGTGATCATGGTGGTGGTGACAATGACAGTGATGGTAGTGGTAGTAATGCTCAGAAGCAGGACACTCCCATCAGTGCTGAGGGCCATAATCATACTTTGAGGAGTCCAATCTGCATTTCCTGTTGCTTCAACCACAGAGCAGGGCAGAGTGCTCTGACTGGCCTTCTCATCACTGACCTCTCCAAACGCATGCACTGGGTAGAGATTTGCTTGATTCCTTTCCTGTTATTATTTTGGGTGAAGAGAAGCAAGAGAATTGGAGGGAATGTTTCAGTGTGACCCAGTGTTCGTATTTAGGTTAGCTTCCAGGAAGATTTACAAATGGTTCAAGCAATATCTTCAAATACCTTTAAAAAAAGGGGAACTTGAAACACCTAGCTACTGTTCCAGTTCTCTTTTCATTGCTAAACTTCTCTAGTGAGAAACTTTCATTTCTGTTTCCTCTTCTGCCATGAAGTTTATCTTGTTCAATTCCACTGGCCTTTTGTTTCTCTGCTTTCATTCTCATTATCTCCAGATGACTGAGATTTTCTAGCAGTGTGAGCTTAGGCAATCCATATGCATGCCCTGTTCTCCTTGCCTTGCTTTCTTTTCTCCATAATACTTAGCATCTGGTGCACCATAGCTCACTGGTTTATATCTGTAGGTTCTTTCTCCTTGTATGAAAATTACAAGTTCCATGAGGGCAGAGACTTTGCTTTACTGTTTTATTCCAAAAATCTGCAGTCGTACCTGGCACATAGTTGGAGGTTCATAAATAGTAGTTTAATGAATGTATAAAGTTGTTTAACTTCCCTGTTTCCTGTTAAGCCAAGTGATATAGTAATGCTAATCTCATATAATCACTATGAAGATCAAATGAAATAATGTAAGTAAAGTACCTGGCGTTCCCAGCCTGGCATAGTAATGGCTGGCAATTTGTTAGATGGTCCTTGACACCTTTTTTTTCTTATAGCTTCTTTTTCTTTAATATTTATAATGATATACTAAGCTTCTTAACTCCTAGTGATGGATCTATACTTTCTTTCATTTGTCTACCAACTGACCAGTTTCAGAGACCTACCCAGTGGACCTGAGTAAGGAAGTCCCAGGTTTTTTCCCGTTCAGTTTGCTTATTCACAAGACTTGGATCATTGTTAATAAAATATACCATTAATTATCATCATTTATAATTCGATTATGGTATTTTTCGTATATGATTCTAGAATCCATGTGTTATTTTTAATATGCCTAGCAGTAGTATCATGAATTATCCTATGAGGTAGCTGTCATTATCCTCACTTTACAGTTGAGGAAACTGAGGCTTAGAGAGATTGATATCTTACCTATGGGTACACACACCTAGTAAGTGGTGGATGAAGAACTCATTCTTAGATCAGCTTCCTTCTGTTTCTTCCCTTACCCACCCATCTGAAGGACAGGTACTGAGTGTATGCCATGCTAGGCATAATGCTAGGCTCTGGCCACACTGATGCTAGACTCTGGCCACACAACAGGGAAAATATCAAGGCAGGACTTGTGACCACAACACATCACTGTTACCATCACCACCACACCTCTGCTGAACACACTGTAGAGTTCCAATTCTAGGTTGAGCCCTACTCAGGGATTACTTCTCTATTTCAGACTTGCTTCAAGCTGAAAATATCTAAATCTAAACTCATGAATTGCCTCCCTTTCTGCCAACTGCTTAATCTTCCCACCAAAATTAAATATTTCTTTACCTCCATTATAAAAACCACTTGTCATCTTTCTAGTCACATGTCTCAAAACTTGGGAGTAAGTTTGATTATCCTATCTCTTTTATTCCGTACTTTAAATACATACCCAAGACTTCTTGATTGTTTTTATCCTTGAAAATATCTCTCTAGTTTCTACCTCCCCAGTTCCTTTCTACCATTCTAATATCAGCCTCTATGGCCTGATCCCTGACTTACTGAAATTAGCTTCAAGACTTGGTGTTAGCTTTATCCTCTGCTTCAGATTCCACTAAATCATAAGCCTCCTAAAGGCCTAGAGTCTTATTAACTCTTACCTCCCCAATACTATACCAGGCACATAGGAAACATTCAGATGGCTATTGAATTAAAGGACGCTTGATGCTTAGACCACAGTTTTCAAAATTGATCTTGAGGTTTATTTGGAGATTTTAAGTAGTTTTCCTGGAAGATCATGTGAGTGTAGTACAAATAGTCTGTACTCTGTATCTTAGTAATACATATTTTTAACAAAGTCTATTTCTGCTTTTTCCATTAATATATGCTATCTTTGTATTTGTTTTAAATTCCTAGACAAATTTATGTTTAAAATATAAAGTAGTAAATATTTTTTTTCATTAAAGGATATCACTCTTCCATTTTTCTGGTGCTATTATAACTCTATAGAAATGCAATTTGAGAACCACAAAGAATTACAAAGAAATTATGAACCACTAAAAATTTTAGATGTTACTGGATTGGACAGGTTAATTTCTATCCTCAAGAGGGTTTCCCCCATTTGGAGTAGAGCAATTGAGTATTTTTTGAATCCCTAAAATTACTGTGTTTTCAGATCAGGAAATTGATGAGGATAGGATGGGTGTGCCAGCAGTGTTCTTCCTCACTTTGTTTTCTCACTGAGTGAACTTTCCCTGAGCTCATTGTTGGACCATTAACCTTCTTTCACACTCAGGAGATACATGCTCATTTGTGGTGTAGTAGACATCAGTGCATCTTATATGATTTTGTTTTTTCATATCCTTACTTTTCTTATTTTAAGTAAATTGTTTGCACAGTTAGCAATGCCTTTGGACTGAATAAATTTTGTAATCTTAATATTTTGAAGAAATTATGCTTGTGGCATTTTTAAATGTGCATCATGACTTAAAGAAATCATTAATCTTATTGACCATTCAAAGGTCATGTATGCTTTCTTCAGGACTCAAATTGAAGTAGAATAATAACTATAAATAATTATGTCCCCAAATAAAGCTTTTTATAAATGACTTAATGGTGACTAAATATTTTATTAAGAGAGCAGGACTTTTTATAAGGATATTAACTATAATTTAATATGCTTATTATATAATATCATGCAAATTGTTGTAGAAAAACTTGAATGTTATGTAACAAATACTATTGGATTATAACATTTGACAAATCATGATTTGGAATTTAGCATCGGTCGGTAGTGAAGTTTTGCTTTTTTGTATTTAAACTAAAAAAAATGATTCAGAGTAGATTTGCCTTATTTTATTAGAAACTATCTAGTGGCAAAACCTAGCTTCACAATGTTACCCAGAAATTGCTATGTTTTTTGTGTTAGTAAAAAGACAGCATGAAATTTTCAAATACTGTCTTCAGTGAACAAATGGTATCTTTCTGTAGTGACTGTATCAGATCTATCTGATCACATAAGACTTTTTTTGAATGAATGAAAAATATTGAATTTGTATTAGGTACTCAAGATTCAGCAGTGTAGAGAATGGACAAAATCACTAACTTCTTGGAGCTTACATTTTAATGTGGAAATGCAAACAAACAGGTTACTTTCAGATAGTGATAAGTGCTAAGCAGAAAATTAAGGACAGTGTGATAGTGATTGCTTCTAGTCAGGGACATCAGGAAGTCTTATTGGGAGGTGACATCACAACTGAACTGATGTTTACATGCTGAAAAGAGTCTGTTTATGAAGATCTTGGGGAGAACAGTTTGGGACAAGTGTGAAGGTTTGAATGGGAACCAGCACTATGTGTTCAAGAAACCAAGGGAAGGCCAAAAGAGCCTGGAGTGTAGGGAACAGGATATGAGTGTTGGGAAGTGGGATCAGGCAGGCTGGCAGAATTTAAGCACTGATATAATATATAATAATAATAATGTGTTGTACACTATTATAAGGAGTTTGGATTTTATTCCATGGTCAGTGGGACACCACTGAGGGTTTTGAACAAGGGTACAGCCAGATCTGTAGCTGCCAGCTTCAAATTGTACATTGTTGAAAAGTTTCTTTTCAATGGAAATACGTTTTCTTTGTATTTTATAGAATCGACCAGAGGGCTACCATTTGGTCAAAGGACACTTTTGAGACTCGGCAAGAGTTAAATGAGGTAGGTGTCATCATTATTAGTTGTATGAACATGAATTAGCTAATCATGAAATGTATTATTCTTTTTCCTAGTATGAGGAATTCTTTCTGATTAAAACTTTAAGTGTTTTTACTCTTAAGTGAATTTGTTTTTCCTGTAGCTCTTTGGATAATGCTTTTCCTCATTCTGGAGCAAATGTATTTAAAATATTATCTGCAAGATTGCTCACTGTATCTTGGACATAAACCAAGTCCAGTAATTAAAAAAAATTTTTTTAACGTTTATTCATTTTTGAGAGACACAGAGAGATGGAGCGTAAGCGGGGGAGGAGCAAAGAGAGAGAGAGAGAGAGAGAGGGAGAGAGAGACAGAATGTGAAGCAGGCTCCAGGCTCTGAGCCATCAGCACATTGCACAATGTGGGGCTCGAACTCACTGACTGGGAGATCATGACCTGAGTTGAAGTCAGATGTCCAACCGACTGAGCCACCCAAGCTCCAGTGGTCATTTTACTACACTCTTTTCAACTTTGCATTAGGATTGTATAATCATGGCTATGGCAGTTCCATTTGTAGAATTTTCTCTTAATTTTATTCTCCCTCTCTCTATTTCTAATGGCAAATATAATCATGCTTACTATTTATCCATGGAGTATAATATAGTTTGGTGTTTGCAGTATGGTCTTCTTAGTATGCTTTGAAACATTGAAGTCCTGTTTTCCACTCCAAATGGTTTCTCACCAAACCAGACATCACTATGTTAATGTTTGTTCTAAATTTTCTTTGAAATAGATAATTTAATCCTCCTGCTGGAAATCAATATAACATAATTAGGATCCGTTATTCTGAATGCCTTGGCTTAAGGCCTTGGTTTGAAATACCGTCTAGTTTCCCTGCCCTCATTTTATAATTAAGGAGCAGTGGGTTGTATATCTGATTAGGACTACAGCAAAAGGAATGAAAAGACTGGATGCTCAGATGCCAGGAAGAGATGATGGACTTGAGGCATACTGTTTATAAGTCATTTGAAGATTGATCTCTTCTCCCCCTCCAAGAAAAAGGTAATTAGCTAAATTTAGGGGATTTTCTTTTTCTTTTTTTTACTTTAGAATTTGGCAGAAATGAATAGACAAAGGTAAACTAGATGATTGATTAAATTAAGTTAGATAAATAACTAAAGTTGTGGAAAATGACCTAAAGTTAACAACATAGAACACTGCTTGTTATTTATTTGTGCATAGAGACAGCCTTCACATTCCACAATCTCACTCATGGTAACAAGAGTGACAAAGAGTTTAAGAAAAAAGAGGCAAGAGCCTGAATCAATGAATACATTGTGAACAAGTAAAATGCTAGCTATAAAGAAGCATTGATTTGTTTTGACATAAGTGAGTAGAAAAATGAAGTGATTGTAAGAATCAACTTGTGATAGGTTTCAAGTATTTGCGAGAAACTCAGATTTATGAGCTGGAAATCCATGAGAATGCTGAGATTACTTGGGCATTCCAAAATCACAGCTGTAAAAAGCTCTATTTGAAATTTGTTTTCCTGTATTTGTTTGCTGTATTGTATTGGCAAATTTCATGAAATATGCCAATTCACTGCTCTGGGATTAGATGGGTGCAAGAGCATTGAATGGAGTCATGATTTCAAAAGAGGAGGCAACACCCTATTTTAAATGTGTGCTCTTCCATGATAAGGTGGTGCTGCTGATCTGCTCTGGTTGATAAGATTCAGTGTGTGTTCAAAGTGGTTTTGTTCCAGTCAGGGGGAAAACTATGTGGGGTATGTACAGATCCACATCCTTTCATGCAGTTTCTGTTGTGACTGAAATATGGGGGCCAGAGAAAACCTTAGAAAAACTTGAATAGAGACAGTATGAGTGGATCCAAGCCCATGCAGGGAGAGTTAATATCATTGAAGGAGACATCCTACAGAGTGGAAATATATTTAACTGGGTTTTCCCCAGCATTTCCCAAATGTATGGAAAACCAAATTATTTTATGGAAGAAGTCCATAACATAACATTTCTTTAGGCAACAGAGTCCTGTGGAACACAGGTGGGAAATGCTGCTTTAGTATTTTTAAAAAATTTTTTAATGTTTATTTTTGAGAGAGAGTGAGAGAGCACAAGTGGGGGAGGGGAAGATTGAGAGGGAGACACAGAATCTGAAGCAGGCTCCAGGCTCTGAGCTGTCGCACAGAGCCCAACGCAAGGCTCAAACCCACGAGCCATGACGTCATGACCTGAGCCGAAGTCAGACGCTTAACTGACTGAGCCACCCAGGCACCTCTAGTATTTTTAATGGAAATGGAAAATATATATAAAATAGTGTGTATATCCCAAATGTACAGCTGGATAAATTCTCATAAAGTGTGTAACTAGCACCTAGATTAAGAAACACTATTATTAGCATCCCAGACACCCCTTAGTAATTCCTTCCAGTCACTACTCTCCAATTAGGATAACGATTCTTCAGACTGAAATAAATTTGTTTTGTCTATTATTGAGCTTTTCACAAATGCACTGTATGTACTTTTTTGTGTCTGGTTTCATTTACTCAGTATTGTGCTTCTGAGATTCATACATATTTAGGTATGTAGTTTAAGTTTTCATTCTCCTTGCTGTAACCCATTGTATGTTTTTTTCCTCTAGTTTTTGACTATTATGATAAGTTGTTACTGAGAATAATTTTTTTTTAATGAGTTGTGGTTTGGTCTCTGAACAAGTGACTTTTTATACAAGTATTCCTTCCATCTGTAAATAGAAATACAAGGTGGAATTTTTGTTATGTGAGCTCTCTTCATTGCTCTTTGTTTCTTTCTTGTATTTATTTACCACTGCCCCCTTCTGTACCACACACATACAGCTATCTAGTTTTGTAAAAAGAACCCACCAGTTCCATATCTGTTTTCCTTCTTCATCCCAATTGCAAATCTAAAGTCAAAAGAGTTTCTTGAGTTTCATGAGAAGATGGTCCACAAATATTTTCCAGACATTTCCATAGACCCTAAAGTTTTATATATAATATATAATGAAGGAGACATCCTATAGAGTGGAAATACATTTAACTGGTTATTATGTGTATATATATATATATATATATATATATATATATATATATATATAATAAAAATTTTAAGATGCTACGTATGTGCTTTATTTATATTTTCCCCAAATTTCATCTGGCAATTTACTTCTACTTTTTGAACTTTTTAATTATACTTTCTCTGTCACAGATAGATGGGGCTCAGCTATATTTTGGTTCCAGAACTGGTACTTGACCCAAGGTGTCCTTTACTCAGTGATACATGGTGTAATAAATCCACATATAAGCATCTGTCTCTGGGTGTATTCCCCTACTTTCCCAGTGAACTGGAAAAATCACTCACTTATTATTTCCAGTTGGCATGAATATAGATTTGATTGTAGCTAGTCTCATTTTTGTTAAGTGAGTCTCAAGCTACTAGTCTTTGACCTTGGGTCTCTTGATAAGACTTGTATCTTCATCCTATGAGTTTTAGTGTCTCTGAGACTATGTGATAGGAGTTTATAGCTGAAAAACTGAGTAAGTCTCCCTGTTGCCATTGACCTGGACTGTCAGATTCTTCATCTGTAAGACATCAAGAGGTTTTATTTTTTGGAGTCTTCTGGATCCTGCTTGGAAAGTATTCTAGACTTAAGATCTATCCACTACCCATGTCTCATCCATCTTAATCCTTGGTTTTAATTATTCTTCCATGTCCATATAATTGATAAGCACTCAGTAGATCAAAAAATTGAAGGATAAAATGAGAACAAATATTGTTTTCCTTCTCTACATATTACTAAATCCTCTTCCTGGCTGGCTTTAGTTCCAATTAGAAAAATAGCAGATGCATAAAGAAAACTAATGGATCTCCCCTTCCCTGAGAAAGCATGCCATATTGTGTCTTCAAACGACTTTTTCTATTATAGACCACAGATAATAAAGCATCACATCAACTTATTTTAGTTTTTCATTTGGAAAATTGAGGCAGGAAGTAGTTTTTTTTAATTTTTAAAAAATGTTTATTTATTTATTGAAGGAGAGAGAGGTAGAGTGTGAGTAGGGGAGGGGTAGAGAGAGAGGGAGACACAGAATCCAAAGCAGGCTCCAGGCTCTGAGCTGTCAGCACAGAGCCTGACGTTGGGCTCAAACTCATGAACTGTGAGATCATGACCTGAGCCAAAGTCAGACACTTAATCGACTGAGCCACCCAGGCACTCTGGCAATAAGTTTTGAATTGGGTTAACTTAAGAGCCCTTTCAGTTTTAACATTTATTGATTCTCTCCCCCTCCAACCCCCATTTTTATTCATTTTCCCAATGCTTGAAGGCCTAGTTTGGGGAGCATATATTAGATCTTCTCTGTTCCTTTCTTTCCTTTCATTCTTCTTTCACCATAAATTGGCTTTCTTCAGTGATATGCTTGGATTCCTTTCCCTTGTTTTTTGCATATCTATTACTATATTTGATTTGTGGTTACCGTTAGGTTTGTATGTGACATCTGCATATAGCAGTCTATATTAAGTTGATGGTCACTTAAATTTGAACCCATTCTTTACTTCTCTCCTCCCATGTTTTAGGTATATGGTGTCATACTTTACATCCTTTTATTTTGTGAGTCCCTTGACTAATATTTATTGATATACTTATTTTTATTGCTTTTGTACCTTCTACTTTTCTTACACTTATTTATGCTCTTTCCATACACAGAGTCCCCTTTCACATTTCTTGTAGGGCTGGTTTAGTGATCATAAACTCCTTTAGCTTTTGTTTTTCTGAGAAACTCTTTATCTCTCCTTCTATTCAGAATGATAGCCTTGCTGGATAGAATATTCTTGACTGAAGATTTTTACCATTCAGCACTTTGAATATACCATGCCACTCTCTTCTGGCCTGTGAAGTTTTTGCTGAAAAATCTGCTGATAGCCTTTTGGGGTTTCCCTTGTATGTAACTGTATTCTTTTGTCTTGCTTTTTAAAATTCTCTGTTTATCACTACTCTTTACCATCTTAATTACTATGTGTCTTGATGTGGACCTCCTTGGGTTGATTTTGTTGGGGTCTCTCTGTGCATATCTGGATCTGGATATCTGTTTCTTTCTCCAGATTAGGGAGATTTTCAGCTATTATTTCTTCAAACAAATTTTCCACTCCCTTTTCTGTCTCTTTTTCTTCTGAGATCCCCATGATGTGAATGTTATTGCACTTGATGGAATTGCTGAATTCCCTAAATCTATTCTCATTTTGCATAATTCTTTTTCTCTCATCTGCTCAGCTTGATTACTTTCCATTTCTCTGTCCTCCAGATCACTAATTCATTCTTCTGCTTCTTCTAGCCTGCTATTTATTCCACCTATTGTATTTTTAATTTATTGAGTTCATCTCTGATCAGTTCTTTTTTATTTTCTATCTCTTTGTTAAGGATCTCACTGAGGTACTCCACTCTCCATAAGTCCAGTGAGTATCTTTATGACCATTACTTTAAATTCTCTAGCAGGCATATTACTTACCTCCATTTAGCTTCAGTCTCTTACTGTGGTTTGGTCCTGTTCTTTCATTTGGGACATATTCCTCTGTCTCCTTATTTTGTCTAACTTCCTGTGGCTTTTTCTCTGTGTTAGGAAAGTTATCTGTCTCCTGCTCTTGAAAATAGTGGGTGGGGTGTGCATTTTTAACAAGAGAGTACTTGCCCTTTTCCAGAAGTGATGCAGCCATTGTTGAGACTGGGCCAGCTGGGGCAACTGCAAAATGTGCAAGGGTTGGGTCGGTGCAGTGCCCATAAATTTTACATGATGGCCCTCTTCCACAGGGGACATACCATTGCTGCCAGGATCAGTGCCAGCTAGAGCCTGATCCACAAAGTGCACATGGACAGGGCACTCAGTTTTAACAAAGTGTGTGTATCCTTATAGGAGGTGACCTGCCAACACTGCAGCTCAATCAAAGCCTTGCAAAGCATGCTGTCTGGAGACATGTTGTTGGTAAGGTTTGCACCAGTCTTCTAGGAAAGAGGACTCACAGTCCCAGGACTGAGGCAGGCCAAGCTGGAGGGGGAAGGGCATAGTGTAAACAAGTTAGGTAGCAAATGCTGGCAGCACTGCCCTTGTTCCCACAGATGGCCATGTGTTTATCCTGGGACCAGGGGAGGGAAATGGCACCTGCTAGCTCCTTTGTTCCTAGAGGAGTCTTCTAGCAAATTCTGTACTCTGGAACCTGCAGTTAGTAAATAACTCCCTCCCGTATGCCCTGGGCATTTTTCAAACTGCTGCTTCTATCCTATATATTTCCATGGGCTATTTGTCGTGCTATCTCTTTAAGGGTAGGACTCAGTTTTCTGTTGCCCTCTTGGCTCTCTCAAAGCTGAGCCTGCTGATTTTTAAAGTTCCAGGCTTTAAGTCCTGCTAGTTGTAAGAACTCACAAAATTTGGCCCCTCTGTTTTTCAAAGTTAAATGTTATAGGTATTTGTTTTCCCCATGCAGGCTCCCTGGTGTGAGCATCTGTTTCTCTTCTCCCTCCGTATCTGTGGCTCCCTTCCATAGGCAGCCACAGCTTGTTTAACACCCCACTATGTTTGTGCCCTTCTTACCCCCTTCCATGTGACCTTTTTACTACATTTAGTTGTGGAGTTTGTTTGCCAGTTTTTGGATCATTTTCTGGGCTATTTACACTGATAATGTAAGTGTCTAGTATCTGTAGGGTGAGGTGAACTTAGGGTCCTTCTACTCTCCAATCGTCCCTGGAAGTCCTCTAGGGAGAAAACAATAAAAAGTGTTATAAAAATGCCATAATCACTTAATTTAATTATTTATAAATTTTGTACAAGAATAAGAGATGCTACATGATCAAAGGTGAAGAATTGAGGTCAATTTACCTGAAATAGTACAGCCTAAGGAACATACTGAAATTCTAGTCAATTTGGACTTTCTGCCATTATACTTGCCTAACCCAGCTCTTCTGTTATCATCTTACAGAAGGAAATGGTCACTTCAAAAAATGTCCATGACTTCTGGGCTCAGGAAAAAGTGTTTTATTTTCTTATCTGATAAATACTTTGAAGGTATTCTGCACTTAACTTGTGGATAAAGCAAGTTTCTGCTGAGTGAATAAGATTTTGTTTCTATTTCACTTTTTGCCTGGAATTCCAAGGTCCTAGAGGTAAGGTCAGCTACAAGCCAATGGCCACTGAAAGAAAAATTTGACTTTAATTGCTCTTACGTGGATTCCTTATTTCCTTTCCCTCTGAGGCTTGTTGGCTATAAAACTATCTTACACTGTCATGGGCCAATGTAGAGTTAACCTCTCTAGGCCTAAGGAACCAGTTTATAAATCTGAAAAAAAAAAATCTTGCCATTGGTTAATGTTTACCAAAAACATATATGTTAAGCACAAAGAAGAAGCAGCTATTCAACATTGGAATTAGAAAACAAATACATGCCACATTAGTCTTTTGCCCACAATAAGCCCTACAAGTTTATTCTGAGAATTTCAAGGTAAGTCTTAAAGGGTAATTGAGGGAAATATTTCTAGCCTTCTCTGTGTCCCCAGAATCAAACTTTGGAGACATATAATTCCTACCAAGTAAGGAGTCCAAGTGAAATGACTGACTGTTAAAGCACAGAAGAACCTATAAGCTTAATATAATTAAAAGACTAGAATAAGGAGATTCCGGAAGATGGCGGCGTAGGAGGATGCGGGGCTCACAACGCGTCCTGCCGATCACTTAGATTCCACCTACACCTGCCTAAAGAACCCAGAAAACCGCCAGAGGATTAGCAGAAGGGAGTCTCCGGAGTCAAGCGCAGACTAGAGGCCCACGGAAGAGGGGAGGAAGGGCGGCGAGGCGGTGCGCGCTCCACGGACTGGCGGGAGGGAGCCGGGGCGGAGGGGTGGCTCGCCGGCCAAGCAGAGCCCCCGAGTCTGGCTGGCAAAAGCGGAGGGGCCAGACAGACTGTGTTCCGACAGCAAGCGCGACTTAGCGTCTGGGAGGTCATAAGTTAACAGCTCTGCTCGGAAAGCGGGAAGGCTGGAGGACAAAGGGAGGGAGAGCTGCTGAGCCCCCTGATGGCAGAGCTCAGCTTGGCGGGGAACAAAGGCGCCAGCGCCATCTCCCCCGCCCATCCCCCAGCCAAAATCCCAAAGGGAACCAGTTCCTGCCAGGGAACTTGCTCGCTCCGCGCAAACACCCAACTCAGTGCTTCTGCGGAGCCAAACCTCCGGCAGCGGATCTGACTCCCTCCCGCTGCCACAGGGCTCCTCCTGAAGTGGATCATCTAAGGAGAAGCGAGCTAAGCCTGCCCCTCCACCCCCCGTGCACCTTGCCTACCCACCCCAGCTAATACGCCAGATCCCCAGCAACACAAGCCTGGCAGTGTGCAAGTAGCCCAGACGGGACACGCCACCCCACAGTGAATCCCGCCCCTAGGAGAGGGGAAGAGAAGGCACACACCAGTCTGACTGTGGCCCCAGCAGTGGGCTGGGGGCAGACATCGGGTCGGACTGCGGCCCCGCCCACTAACTCCAGTTATACACCACAGCACAGGGGAAGTGCACTGCAGGTCCTCACCACGCCAGGGACTCTCCAAAATGACCAAACGGAAGAATTCCCCTCAGAAGAATCTCCAGGAAAGAACAACAGCTAATGAACTGATCAAAAAGGATTTAAATAATATAACAGAAAGTGAATTTAGAATAATAGTCATAAAATTAATCGCTGGGCTTGAAAACAGTATAGAGGACAGCAGAGAATCTCTTGCCACAAAGATCGAGGGACTAAGGAACAGTCACGAGGAGTTGAAAAACGCTTTAAACGAAATGCAAAACAAAATGGAATCCACGATGGCTCGGCTTGAAGAGGCAGAGGAGAGAATAGGTGAACTAGAAGATAAAGTTATGGAGAAAGAGGAAGCTGAAAGAAAGAGAGATAAAAAAATCCAGGAGTATGAGGGGAAAATTAGAGAACTAAGTGATACACTAAAAAAAAATAATATACGCATAATTGGTATCCCAGAGGAGGAAGAGAGAGGGAAAGGTGCTGAAGGGGTACTTGAACAAATTATAGCTGAGAACTTCCCTGAACTGGGGAAGGAAAAAGGCATTGAAATCCAAGAGGCACAGAGACCTCCCTTCAGACGTAACTTGAATCGATCTTCTGCACGACATATCATAGTGAAACTGGCAAAATACAAGGATAAAGAGAAAATTCTGAAAGCAGCAAGGGATAAACGTGCCCTCACATATAAAGGGAGACCTATAAGACTCGTGACTGATCTCTCCTTTGAAACTTGGCAGGCCAGAAAGGCTTGGCACGATATCTACAGTGTGCTAAACAGAAAAAATATGCAGCCGAGAATCCTTTATCCAGCAAGTCTGTCATTTAGAATAGAAGGAGAGATAAAGGTCTTCCCAAACAAACAAAAACAGAAGGAATTTGTCACCACGAAACCAGCCCTACAAGAGATCCTAAGGGGGATCCTCTGAGACAAAGTACCAGAGACATCACTACAAGCATAAAACATACAGACATCACAATGACCCTAAACCCATATCTTTCTATAATAACACTGAATGTAAATGGATTAAATGCGCCAACTAAAAGACATAGGGTATCAGAATGGATAAAAAAACAAGACCCATCTATTTGCTGTCTACAAGAGACTCATTTTAGATCTGAGGACACCTTTAGATTGAGAGTGAGGGGATGGAGAACTATTTATCATGCTCCTGGAAGCCAAAAGAAAGCTGGAGTAGCCATACTTATATCAGACAAACTAGACTTTAACTTAAAGGCTGTAACAAGAGATGAAGAAGGGCATTATATAATAATCACAGGGTCTATCCACCAGGAAGAGCTAACTATTATAAATGTCTATGCGCCAAATACCCGAGCCCCCAGATATATAAAACAATTACTCATAAACATAAGCAACCTTATTGATAAGAATGTGGTCATTGCAGGGAACTTTAACACCCCACTTACAGAAATGGATAGATCATCTAGACACACAGTCAATAAAGAAACAAGGGCCCTGAATGATACATTGGATCAGATGGACTTGACAGATATATTTAGAACTCTGCATCCCAAAGCAACAGAATATACTTTCTTCTCGAGTGCACATGGAACATTCTCCAAGATAGATCATATACTGGGTCACAAAACAGCCCTTCATAAGTTTACAAGAATTGAAATTATACCATGCATACTTTCAGACCACAATGCTATGAAGCTTGAAATCAACCACAGGAAAAAGTCTGGAAAACCTCCAAAAGCATGGAGGTTAAAGAACACCCTACTAACGAATGAGTGGGTCAACCAGGCAATTCGAGAAGAAATTAAAAAATATATGGAAACAAACGAAAATGAAAATACAACAATCCAAACGCTTTGGGACGCAGCGAAGGCAGTCCTGAGAGGAAAATACATTGCAATCCAGGCCTATCTCAAGAAACAAGAAAAATCCCAAATACAAAACCTAACAGCACACCTAAAGGAAATAGAAGCAGAACAGCAAAGGCAGCCTAAACCCAGCAGAAGAAGAGAAATCATAAAGATCAGAGCAGAAATAAACAATATAGAATCTAAAAAAACTGTAGAGCAGATCAACGAAACCAAGAGTTGGTTTTTTGAAAAAATAAACAAAATTGACAAACCTCTAGCCAGGCTTCTCAAAAAGAAAAGGGAGATGACCCAAAGAGATAAAATCATGAATGAAAATGGAATGATTACAACCAATCCCTCAGAGATACAAACAATTATCAGGGAATACTATGAAAAATTATATGCCAGCAAATTGGACAACCTGGAAGAAATGGACAAATTTCTAAACACCCACACTCTTCCAAAACTCAATCAGGAGGAAATAGAAAGCTTGAACAGACCCATAACCAGCGAAGAAATCGAATCGGTTATCAAAAATCTCCCAAAAAATAAGAGTCCAGGACCAGATGGCTTCCCAGGGGAGTTCTACCAGACATTTAAAGCAGAGATAATACCTATCCTTCTCAAGCTATTCCAAGAAATAGAAAGGGAAGGAAAACTTCCAGACTCATTCTATGAAGCCAGTATTACTTTGATTCCTAAACCAGACAGAGACCCAGTAAAAAAAGAGAACTACAGGCCAATATCCCTGATGAATATGGATGCAAAAATTCCTAATAAGATACTAGCTAATCGAATTCAACAGCATATAAAAAGAATTATTCACCATGATCAAGTGGGATTCATTCCTGGGATGCAGGGCTGGTTCAACATTCGCAAATCGATCAACGTGATACATCACATTAACAAAAAAAAAAGAGAAGAACCATATGATCCTGTCAATCGATGCAGAAAAGGCCTTTGACAAAATCCAGCACCCTTTCTTAATAAAAACCCTTGAGAAAGTCGGGATAGAAGGAACATACTTAAAGATCATAAAGGCCATTTATGAAAAGCCCACAGCTAACATCATCCTCAACGGGGAAAAACTGAGAGCTTTTTCCCTGAGATCAGGAACACGACAGGGATGCCCACTGTCACCGCTGCTGTTTAATATAGTGCTGGAAGTTCTAGCATCAGCAATCAGACAACAAAAGGAAATCAAAGGCATCCAAATTGGCAAAGATGAAGTCAAGCTTTCGCTTTTTGCAGATGACATGATATTATACATGGAAAATCCGATAGACTCCACCAAAAGTCTGCTAGAACTGATACATGAATTCAGCAAAGTTGCAGGATACAAAATCAATGTGCAGAAATCAGTTGCATTCTTATACAATAACAATGAAGCAACAGAAAGACAAATGAAGAAACTGATCCCATTCACAATTGCACCAAGTAGCATAAAATACCTAGGAATAAATCTAACCAAAGATGTAAAAGATCTGTATGCTGAAAACTATAGAAAGCTTATGCAGGTAATTGAAGAAGATATAAAGAAATGGAAAGACATTCCCTGCTCATGGATTGGAAGAATAAATATTGTCAAAATGTCAATACTACCCAAAGCTATCTACACATTCAATGCAATCCCAATCAAAATTGCACCAGCATTCTTCTCGAAACTAGAACAAGCCATCCTAAAATTCATATGGAACCACAAAAGGCCCCGAATAGCCAAAGTAATTTTGAAGAAGAAGACCAAAGCAGGAGGCATCACAATCCCAGACTTTAGCCTCTACTACAAAGCTGTCATCATCAAGACAGCATGGTATTGGCATAAAAACAGACACATAGACCAATGGAATAGAACAGAAACCCCAGAACTAGACCCACAAACGTATGGCCAACTCATCTTTGACAAAGCAGGAAAGAACATCCAATGGAAAAAAGACAGTCTCTTTAACAAATGGTGCTGGGAGAACTGGACAGCAACATGCAGAAGGTTGCAACTAGACCACTTTCTCACACCATTCACAAAAATAAACTCAAAATGGATAAAGGACCTGAATGTGAGACAGGAAACCATCAAAACCTTAGAGGAGAAAGCAGGAAAAGACCTCTCTGACCTCAGCCGTAGCAATCTCTTACTCAGCACATCCCCAAAGGCAAGGGAATTAAAAGCAAAAGTGAATTACTGGGACCTTATGAAGATAAAAAGCTTCTGCACAGCAAAGGAAGCAACCAACAAAACTAAAAGGCAACCAACGGAATGGGAAAAGATATTTGCAAATGACACATCGGACAAAGGGCTAGTATCCAAAATCTATAAAGAGCTCATCAAACTCCACACCCGAAAAACAAATAACCCAGTGAAGAAATGGGCAGAAAACATGAATAGACACTTCTCTAAAGAAGACATCCGGATGGCCAACAGGCACATGAAAAGATGTTCAACGTCGCTCCTTATCAGGGAAATACAAATCAAAACCACACTCAGATATCACCTCACGCCAGTCAGAGTGGCCAAAATGAACAAATCAGGAGACTATAGATGCTGGAGAGGATGTGGAGAAACGGGAACCCTCTTGCACTGTTGGTGGGAATGCAAATTGGTGCAGCCGCTCTGGAAAGCAGTGTGGAGGTTCCTCAGAAAATTAAAAATAGACCTACCCTATGACCCAGCAATAGCACTGCTAGGAATTTATCCAAGGGATACAGGAGTACTGATGCATAGGGGCACCTGTACCCCAATGTTTATAGCGGCACTCTCAACAATAGCCAAATTGTGGAAAGAGCCTAAATGTCCATCAACTGATGAATGGATAAAGAAATTGTGGTTTATATACACAATGGAATACTACGTGGCAATGAGAAAAAATGAAATATGGCCTTTTGTAGCAACATGGATGGAACTGGAGAGAGTGATGCTAAGTGAAATAAGCCATACAGAGAAAGACAGATACCATATGGTTTCACTCTTATGTGGATCCTGAGAAACATAACAGAAACCCATGGGGGAGGGGAAGGAAAAAAAAAAAAAAAAAGAGGTTAGAGTGGGAGAGAGCCAAAGCATAAGTGACTGTTAAAAACTGAGAACAAATTGAGGGTTGATGGGGGGTGGGAGGGAGGGCAGGGTGGGAGGGAGGGCAGGGTGGGTGATGGGTATTGAGGAGGGCACCTTTTGGGATGAGCACTGGGTGTTGTATGGAAACCAATTTGACAGTAAATTTCATATATTAAAAAAAAAAAAAAAAAAAGCCTAGAATAAGTTCACGTATAGGGTAAAGTAGAAAAGATGGAAGATATGGAGAATGTTCTTAGACAGTTTGAGATCCTGGAGGTTTAAGGCAACCTGCTGAGTTTCCACCCATGGCTAAATAGAGTTGACATTATGCTTGAAGGGGCTGAGGAATTATGGGGACAGATATTAGCATGGCTATCATTCTGACATTGAAGTAACTGAATATAAAAGGGGCCTCTTATGGAGAGGAAGAAACTAACCCAAATGAAAATCAATGAAGCATGTATATCCAGATCATGGGATGTATTTATAGGAGAAAAGAAATTGATAACTAATAGTAAATGTCAAAATGGTAATGTTAATATAACCTTTGTACCCTATTTAGCTCTTTCTAACTCTGTGAAGTGGAGAGTAGGAAAAGGAAATGCCCTCTGAAAGCAGAGAAAATTCTAGTCACATTATGTCAACTTTTCTAATTGAAAGAATAGTCACACTGGCTATGCCATTTTATCTGGTAATGAGTAAAACCTAGTATATCTGAAAGAAACCAACAATCACAAGTTCTTTGATACCATATTGGACTCCTTTTATGAGTCCTTACAAAAAGAGTGTAATAGAATCTTTTTAATGAAATAAATATTCTGAAGTGCAGTACTATTCTAAAGATTCCATCAGGAGTCCACTGAGTTTACAGAATAGAGTTGGAATATTTTAGGTGTTAATTGACTGTACAGGGCATCCCAGAGATGTGTTCTATACCTATGGCTGCTTTGAAGTTTAGTTTTGACCTTATCAAAAATAGCTGGGACATTTCTAGATTTGTTTGTGGTATCATCAGTCTCAGTGACTGGCAAAAAACTAGAGGAAGAAAAAAATGCCCAAAGTGCAATTGGATTCAGTCTTTTCTTGTGCTACAGCCTGACTGAGGTTCTACCATAAAGAAACTATCTTTAGGAGTGCCATTGGAATTTTCAAGAAGGGTCTGTGTTATAAGAAACAAGTGTAATAAATTGTTCACATGCAACAAATGTTCCATAATGACCTAACATCAATAATAAGTTCTTATTTCACAAAGTGGACATCTATTTTACATAGCTTGCTGTGAAAGAGATCATTTATCTACCAGAAACCAGTATGAAAAATTCACAATTCTTTTACATCAGTACTGTTGTTACTCTTTGTTTGTTGAGTTATACTAGTCAAAATAACTCAACATTAGCCTCAACATTAAAGATACCTGCCTCTTTACAGTCTATGAAGAATCCTTTAATACTTTAATTTTTTTTAAAGTAGACCAATTTTCACATTTGTAGTGCTCCTTTCTGAGCCTATTTGCATGTGTCTATACATGTGTCTCCATGCAAAGAATTTAATTGTCTTTTTATTACCATCCAAAGGTTAGTATATAGATATTTTGGCCTCAAGTTGTATCAGACCTCAAGGTGGTACTTACTGTTTCATTTGAAATGTTTCTCCCTCAAAATTGTTTTAATTTTGAGAAAATAATATAATAAGAGGCTGCTTTAGGCCTTTGATACTCTTCAGTTAGCTGAATGGTATTATTTCTGAAGGAATAATAATCAGCTGTATTTTTCTAGTAAAATGCAAATCTAGATTATAGGGGTTGGCCATAGTTCAGAATTAATTGAATATTTTCCTCTTTTTTATCTTTTTTTCAAGTATCTGGGATTTTTTTTCCTTGTGGCTTAAAGTCAATTCAACATGGCTTTAATAATAACAGAATTTTATTGACTTACACAGTGGGAACTTTTAGGATCAGGATAGGCTCCATGCATGGCTAGATCCAGGGATTAAAAACTTGTCATGTAGATGGCATCTCTTTCCATCTCTTATCTCTGCTTTCCTATACTGGCTCTATTTTTAGATTGACCTTTCTCTAGGGACATTATTCTTACAGCTAGCAATTCCAGTGTATATTAGTTTTTTATTACTGTGTATCAAATTAACAAAAGCTTACTGGTTTTGAAGGCCTATTTATTAGCTCACAGTTATGTAGGTAATAAATCTGGGTGGATTCACTTGGATTCTCTGCTCAAGTTCTCATAAAACTGAAATGAAGCATTGGCTACAATAGGTTCTTATCTGGAGATTCTGAAGAAGTTTCCATGTCCAAGTTCATTCAGGTTGTTGCTTGAATTTACTTTTTCAGGGTTGTAGGATTATGGTCCCTGCTTCCATGCTAATCATCAGCTGAGGGCAGCTTTCAGATTTTAGAGGTTACCCGCATTCCTTCTCACATGACTGCCTTCATCACTGAGCCACCAACAGCAACAGCACACCAAATCCTTCTGTGCTTCAAATTTCTCTGATGTTGTCTTTTGCCGCCAGCTGGAAGAAACTACCTGCCTTAAAGGGCTCACCTGATTGGGTGATAATCTCTATATCTTTGGTCAACTGAGTTAAGATTTAATTAAATCTGCAAAATCCCTCATAGCAGCACCCAGATTAGTATTTGAATAATGAGGGTACATGAATCTTGGGCCATTCACAGAGTAAAAGGGTAGAAAGTCCTAACTTCAGTTTCATTTATGTAGGTTGGGGCATGGAGCTTCTGGCTGAACCAGTCACTATGACCTTGAGGTTTGGAATTAACTGATTGGCTAGATGTAGACTATATTTCCCACTTTAGATCTGGGAGTGCTGTCATCAGAAGGTGTATAAATGGATGCTGGAATGCATAATACTCGTCTCTGAAACATGGTATCCAATGTAATTTTCCTGTGTGCTGGACTACTTAAGGATGTCATTTGGAAATTTTTTGGTATGGTTTTCTGAGTTGAGATAAAGTGACCTTCCTTCCTTACCAAGGTTTCTTCCTCAGCTGGCAGAGTGTCCTATTATCATTTAATTTCAGACAATTTCTTGTCAGTTGTCAATAAGGACATCCTGTAGCCAACATGTTCTTAGTTGCAGTTGCATGAACGACACAGCAAAGAAACTCAGAACAGTTTCCAGGCTGGTTTAATCTGTCCTGCCATTCAGAGGCAACTATCCAGCCTGGCTTTTTGTTTCTGGGAGAATCAGATCTAAGGTCCTCATTCTCAGGAGAATCCTTAGATGCTGGCAGAAAAGGCAGAAGCTATGCCAACAATTGCCTATATTCTTCCTCATCTGAGAATTAGAAAAACTACAGAGGTGTTAAGCTGAGCAGAGGAGGTGTGGTAACCCCTACCATAGCTGATCGACCTGTGTTTGCCATTTGTCTACTGGCCTTCCCCATCTGCCACACTCCACTAGAGTTTTGTCCCATTGGCTCCTGCTCTTTCTTCTGCTATACTCTCATGATTCTTCTCCTTGTTGCTCAGTCTTTTGTTTAATTCTCTTCATACTACTAGTTTTTTGCTCTCTCATGGAAAACTAGAGCAGGCTGTGTCTACTGCAGTGACTCTCAGGTGTGCTGTAGTTTTTACTGCTTCATAGAAAAAAAAAAAAGAAAGAAAAAAAAAAAACCAAGAACAATGCAGTGAGTTTTTCCATAAAGCTGGATGCTTTTATTTAGAGAGTGGTCTTTTATTTAGAGATTGGTCTAAAATTTCCATTTTCTGATGAAATGATGGGAAGGGTTTATTTGTTTTCCCACATGCTCTTACTTGGCAGGATATAAAGCTGACAGCTATATATATATATATATATATATATATATATATATATATATATATATATATATTCCCTTGACCCCTAATAGCTTTAAAAAATATTTCTGCTTGTTCTAAGACTGAAATTTTGCCTTAAAGCTAAGACTTTTTGAATATTTTCTCTAAGGAGTAATTCTTTCTTTTAACAGTGTTTATTTAGAAGCAACTATGTACCCAGCTCTGGATCTGGTACTAGGATGGTGTGTGGGGCTGCAGTAGAAGAATGAAATTTGTAATCTCCACTTTCCAGGGAGATAGAAATACACATCAACTTAATATCCTATAGTCTGGCCTTGCTAGTATTGGTATATTTTGATTTTTTAAGATATTATTGGCTTTCTTAGGGCTATAAAAATCAGATTTTAAAACAGGTAGATGATTTTTTTTGGTTTTCTAAAAAAAATTCATATTTGAGGAAATAACTAATACTTTCCAGTGTGATCTGCCACCTTTAAGGCATAGATAGGTAGTGTATTTCATCTGACATGTGATTTTATGATTTTTGGTGGAATAGTTATTGATCTCTAATATTCATTGAATTTTAGAAATTGAAGTGGTTAAGGTAGTGGCATCAGGAAAAACAAGGGGCCTAAAGCCCAGCATAGTTGTATGGTTTGCCCAGGGACACAGAATAAGCCAGTGGTAGATTTATGATTAAAAGCTCCTATAGGGCCAGTACTGTGCCATGTTTTACTGAGTTTAGTTTTTCTTCTTTTTTTAAATTGAACTATAATGGACATACAGCATTATAGTAGTTTCAGATGTACAATGTAATTATTTGGCACTTGTACACCCTAAAAAATGTTCATCAGAAGCGATGTAGTCTGTTACCATAAAAAGTTACAAAAAATTTTTTCTTGTGATGACAATTTTCAGGATACATCTCCCAGCAACCTTCAAATATGCACTACAGTACAGTTGGCTACAGTCACTATGCTGCACACTGCATCTCCATAACCCATTAATTTCACAACTGGGAGTCTGTACCTTCTGATCCCCTTCAGCCATTTTGCTCACCCCTAAATCCCTCAACAGAGTGGCCACCACCACTCTGTTCTCCCTATCAATTAGTTTTGTTTTCTTTGTAGATTTCACATGTAAGTGAGATCATATGGTATTTATCTGACTTATTTCACTTAGAATAATACTTTCAAGGGCCATCTATGTTGTTGCAATTTCATTTTCATTCATTCATTCATTTTTGTTTTAATTCCAGTGTAGTCAACAGACAGTGTAGTATTAGTTTCAGTTGTATAAAACAGTGATTCAACAATTTCATGTATTACCCAGAACTCATCAAGATAAGTGTATTCTTGATGGATATGTAGGCTCTTTCGATAATTTTACTATTGTTGAGAGTGCTGCTGTAAACATTAGGGTACATGTGCCCCTATGTATCATCACTCCTATATCCCTTGGGTAAATTCCTAGCAGTGAATGGGTAAAGAAGTGGTTTATATATACAATGGAATACTACTTGGCAATGAGAAAGAATGAAATCCTGCCATTTGCAGCAACGTGGATGGGACTGGAGGGTTCACTTATGCTAAGTGAAATAAATCACTGAGAGAAAGACAGATATATCATATGTTTTCATTCATATGTGGATCTTGAGAAACTTAACAGAAAACCATGGGGGAATGGAAGGGAGAATAAAAAGTTACAGAGAGGGAGGGAGGCAAATACAGAGAACAAACTGAGGGATGATGCGGGGTGGGGGAAAGGGGAAAGTGGGTGATGAGCATTGAGGACGGCACTTGTTGGGATGAGCACTGGGTGTTGTATGGAAGCCAATTTGACAATTAAATAGATTAATATTAAATAGATGATAGATAGATAGATAGATAGATAGATAGATAGATAGATAGATAGATGTGTTCTTAATTCTCAAGATTTTATTCTTTTTTATGTCTGAGTAGTATTCCATATTTGGTCTATACACATAACCATATCTCCTTTATCCTTTCATTTGTTGATAGAAACTTAGATTGTTTTCACACTTCAGCTATAAATTAATCCTGCAATGAATATAGGAGGTGCACATATCTTTTTGAATTGTGTTTTCATTATCTTTGAGTGAATACCTGGAAGTGGAATTTCTGGATCATATGGTATTTCTGTCTTTAATTTTTTGAGGAACCTGCTTATCATTTCCATAGTGAATTCACATTCTCACCAACAGTGCACGATGGTTCCCTTTTCTCCACATCCTCACCAAATGTTAGTTCTTGTCTTTTTGATAACAGGTATTCTAATGGGGTGAGGTGATATCTTATTGTGGTTTTGATTTGCATTTCCCTGATGATTAGTGATGTTCACCATGTTTTCATATGTCTGTTAGCCATCAGTATGTCTTATCTGGAAAAAAAAAGTCTATTCAGATCTTCTGCTCATTTTTCAATTAGATTTTTTTTTGTAATTGAGTTTTATAAGTTCTTTATATATTTTAGATATTAACCCCTTATCAGATTTTATTTGCAAAGATTTTCTCCCATTCAGTAAGTTGCCTTTTTATGTTCACCATATAGTTTTCTCTTTTTGTAGTGTCTTTTTCTGGCTTTGATATCAAGGTAATGCTGGCTTTGTTGGTTTCCTCTGCTCTGCAGAAGTGTTTCAGTTAGATATAATCTACTTGTTTATTTTTGCTTTCATTGCAGTGCAGGAGGGCTCCTCTTTCTCTGTATCATTGTCAACACTTATTTCTTGTGACACTAGCCATACTAATTGTGGTTTTGATTTGCATTTCTCTGATGATTAGTGATGTCAATCATCTTTTCATGTGTCTGTTGGTCATCTGTATGTCTTCAGAAAAATGTCTATTAAGATCCTTTACTTATTTTTAATTGGATTATTTGGTTTTTTTGGTGTTGAGTTGTGTAAGTTTGTTATATATTTTGGATATATATATTAGATATATCATTTGCAAATATCTTCTCCCCATTCACTAGGTTGCCTTTTTGTTCTGTTGATTGTTTTATTTGCTGTGCAAAATCTTTTTATTTTGGTATAGTCACAATAGTTTGTTTTTGTGTTTTTCCCTATCATGAGAAGACATATCCATAATATGTTGCTAAGGCTGATGTCTAATAAATTACTGTTGCTTTTTGGAAGTTTTTTGATTACTGATTTAATTTCATTACTAGTAATCTATTCAGATTTTCTGTAGGTATTGTATGGTTTCAGGTCTCACAAAGAACTTTTAATCCATTTTCAGTTTATTTTTGTGTATGGTATATGAAAGCAGTCAATTTTCATTCTTTTGCATGTAGCTGCCCAATTTTTTCCAATACCATTTATTGAAAAGACTGTCTTTCCCCCATTATATATTTAATCCTTTGTTTTAAAATAATCGATAATATAGGTGTGGGGTTTTTTTTTGTTTTTTTGTTTTATTTTGTTTTGTTTTGCTCTCTATCCTGTTCCTTTCATCTATGTGTCTATTTTTGTGCTAGTACCATACCATTTTGATTACTATAGCATTGAGTATACCTTGATATTTTGTATTGTGATACCTCCAGCCATGTTCTTTCTCAAGATTGCATTCATTATTTGATGTCTTTTATGGTTACATACAAATTTTAGGATAATTTTTTTTCCAGTTCTGTGAAAAATGCCATTGGAATTTTGGTAGGGATTGCAATGAACCTGTAGATTGCTTTGGGTAGTATGGGCATTTTAATGATATTATTTCTTCCAATCCATGAGCTTGGTATATCTTTTCATTTGTTTGTGCCATCTTCAGATTCTCTCATCAGTGTCTTATAAGTTTTCTGGGTATAGATTTTTCACTTCCTTGGTTCAATTTATTTCTAGGTACTTTATTCTTTATTGTGCAGTTGTGATGGAATTGTTTTCTTTATTTTCCTTTTTGCTACTTTGTTATCAGTGTATGGAAATGCAACAGATATCTGTATATTAATCTTGTATCCTACAATTTTGCTGAATTAATTTATCAGTTCTGAAAGTTTTTTGGTGGAGTATTCTGCATATATGCAGTATTATGTCATCTGTAAATAGTGATAATTTTCCTTACTGATTTAGATGCTTTTTATTTCTTTTACTTGTCTAATTGCTGTGGCTAGAAATTTAAGTATGTTGTTGAATAAAACTGATAGGTAACCATGGACATTCTTGTCTTTTTCCTAATCTTAGAGGCAAAGCTTTCAGTTTTTCACCACTGAGTATGATGTTAGCTGTGATTTCTAAAAATAGGGCCTTTATTGTATTGAGGTATTTTCTTCTAAACTCACTTTGTGGAGTTTTTATCATGAATGGATATTGTATTTTGTCAAATGCTTTTTCTGTATCTATTAAGGTGATCATATGGTTTTTATTCTTTATCTTGTTAATGTGATTTATCACACTGATAGATTTCCAAATACCAAAGTACGTTTATAATCCTTTGTATTGCTGCAGCATCAGTTGTTATTTTTGCTTCATTTCTGATTTTATGTATTTGAGTCCTATTGCTCCTTCTCTCAATGGGTCTGGCTAATAGTTTATGAATTTTGCTTATCTTTTCAAAAACCAGTTCTTGGTATAATTGATCTTTTCTATTTTTTTGCCACTATTTCATTTATTTCGGCAGTAATCTTTATTATTTCCTTCTACCTGCTTTTAGCTTTGTTTTCATTTTTCTAGTTCTTTTAGGTATAAGGTTAGTTCATTTTTTTGAGATTTTTTTTTTTTTGTTTTTTTGAGGTAGGTTATATTCCTATAGTCTTCCTCTTAGAACTGCTTTTGCTGTGTTCCAAAGATTTTGAACTATTGTTTTCATTTTTATTTTTCTTCATATAGATTTTGATTTCCTATTTGATTTCTTGGTTGATCCATTAGTTGTTTAGTAGCATGTTGTTTAGCCTCCATGTATTGTGGTTTTTCCACATTTTTTCTTGAAATGGATTTCCAATTGTATACCATTATGAATGGAATGATGCATGACATGATTTCAGTCTTCTTAAATTTACTGAGACTTTTTGGTTTGTGGCCTAACATGTTATCTATCATGGAGAATATTCCATGTGCACTTGAAAGCAATGTGTATTCTCCGACTTTTTGGTGGAATGTTTTGCATATATCTGTTAGGTTCATCTGGTGTAATATGTTGTTCAAAGTCACTGTTTACTTGTTTTATCCGCTGATGTAAGTGGAATGTTAAAGTTCCCTATTATCATTGTATTCCTGTCTATTTCTTCCTTTCTGTCTGTTAATATTTGCTTTATGTATTTAGGTGCTTCTATATTGGGTGCATATATATTTATATCCTCTTGTTTGATTAATCATTTTATCATTATGCAGTGCCCTTCTTTGTCTCTTGCTATAGTCTTTGTTTTAACACTTATTTTGTCTATAGAAGTATTGCTACTTGACATTTGTTTTTGCTTCATTTGCATGATATATTTTTTCCAACCTTTCACTTTCAGTCTTCATGTGTCTTCAGGTCTAAAGTGAGTCTCTTGTAGGAAGCATATAGATGGATATTTATTTATTTATTTATTTATTTTATTATTTTTATCTATACAGTCACCCTATGTCTTTTGATTGGAGCATTTAGTCCATTCACATTTAAAGTAATTATTGGTAGGTATATACTTATTGCCATCTTGTTCATTATTTTCCAGTTCTTTTTTGCTCTCTCCCCTTGTGGTTTGTTGGCTTCTTTTACTGTTATGTTTGGATTCCTTATTTCTTTTGTGTATCTGTTATAGGTTTTTGATTTGTGGTTACCACTGGGTTTTTATACATCTTATGTGTACAGCATATATATTAATTTGATGGTTGCATAAGTTTGAATGCTTTTTAAAAGCACTAAATTTTTACTCTTCCCTCTGCCTTTTATGTATATGATATAATATTTTACATATCTTTATTTTTTGTATTCTTGAACTATTTTTTGTAGATATTATTGTTTTACTACTTTTATGTTTTAACCTCCATACTGGCTTTGTAAATGACTAATCTACTACCTTTACTATATGCTTGCTTCTACTCGTAAATTTTTTTTCCTTTTATAGTTTTCCTCTAGTGATGGCCTTTTTCTTTCCCCTTAAAGAATTTCCTTTAATATTTCTTGTAATGATAATTTAGTGGTAATGCACTTCAATCTTTGTCTGGGAAACTCTTTATATCTCCTTCTATTGGGAATGATAATCTTGCTGGGTACAGCATTCTTAGTTTTAGGTACTTTCCTTTCAGCACTTTGAATATATCATGCTGCTCCCTTCTGGCTTACAGTTTCTCCTCAAAAATCAGTTGATAGCCTTATGGGGTTTCCCTTGTATATAAATGTCTCCTTTGTCTTTCTGCTCTTAAAATTCTCTACTAATGCTTTTAGCCATTTTAATTATCATGTGTCATGGTGGGACCTCTTTGGGCTCATCTTGATATGGGCTGTCTGTACTTCCTGGACCTGTTGTCTGTTTCATTTTCCAGATTAGGGAAAATTTTACCTACTATTTCTTCAAATAAGTCTTCTGTCTGCCTTTTCTGGGATTCCCATTATGCTAAATGCTCAATGATGTCACTGATGTTATTTCTTTTTGCTACTCAGTTTGATTGCTTTCCATTATCCTGTATTCTAGATCACTGGTTCATTCTTCTGCAACCTCTAATCTGCTGTTGATTCCCTTTGGTATATATTTTATTTTAGTTACTGAATTCTTCAGTTCTGACTGGTTCTTTTTTATGTTCTCTCTCTTTGTTGAAGGTCTCACTGAGTTCACCCACTCTTACTCAAGTGTAGTGAGTATCTTTATGACCATTACTTGGAATTCTTTACCAGGCATATTGCTTATCTCCATTTCATTTACCTCATTTACTGTGATTTTGTCTTGTTCGTTGACTTGGGACATATTTCTCTGTCTCTTCATTTTGTCTTACTCTCTGTGTTTCTATGCTTTGGGTAGGTCAGCTATGTCTCCTGGTCTTGAAAGTTGTGGCTTTATACAGAAGAGGTCTTTTGACCTGTCGTGAAATCCCCCCGGTAGCCAGAACTAGGCCCTACATGAGCTGTATGTCCCCTCCTGTTGTGTCTGAGCCCTGATTACCTTCAGCCCATCTGGCTGCAATTACCCACTTTACTTGCTGTGGATACACTGGGCAGGATTTGGTTTTCACACTGTTGAGAAGCCTGTATGAGGCTACTGCAGTCTTGTTGGTGGATAGGGCCAGCAGTCATCTCAGCTGTCTACAATTAGCTTCTCTGCCACAGTTGTGGATACAAGGAAGGGCAGCACTTGTTCCCTGCTGGGCCAAGTGAGAGGTTCTCATTAAGAGATTGGGCTGCTGCAAATGTGGGCATACTAGTGTGTGAGGTTATCTCCTTCATTCCCTAGGGCAGGAGGAAGTTTGGAGTGATGGTGGTCCCCTCTGCCAGGGCTACCTGCAGGGTTCAGTGGAGCAGAAGCTGCTTAGGAGGGATGCCTGCTGAGGTAGGAAGGTTGTGTTGGGTGTGTCCACAGGGGAATTCTGGAGTTGGGTATGCTTTGCTAGAAAGGTAGCTAGAGAATGTTAGAACTGGCTCCTGCAAGCATCTGGCTATCTAGGCTGGGGAACTGTAAAATAAGTAGTGCCCACCAACACTTATATTCCCTAACAAACTTTCTGAAGTTCCCTGCCCCTCCATCACATGTGCTAAGATTTGTCAATAAATCTCCTTCACATATACCCCAGGTGCTCTTCAAACTGATACTTCTGTACTGTATCTTGGGCTTGAATTATTCATTGCGCTGGCTCTTATGCCGTTTCTTCCCACTCCTGACTCTCCTAGAGGTAAGCCTACTAATTTTTAAAACTATAAAAGTTAAGGCCCACTGTTTTTCAAAGCCAGATGTTATGGGGACTTGTCTTCCCAGTGTGGGTCCCCTGTGCCAGGGCACTTGGTGTGGAGTCTGCTCCTCTCACTTCTCCATACTTGTTATGTCTCTCTTATTTGTGGTTAGTCTCACCAGGGGTTTCCAACCATGTCTCTGCCCTCCTACCCTTTTCAATGTGAATTTCTCTCTATACTTAACTGTGGAATGTCTGTTCTGCCAGTCTTAGGGTCATTTTAAGAGTTAGTTTCATAGGTGCAGCTTTTATCTCAGTGGGTCTGTGGGATGAGGTAACTTTAGAATCTTCCTACTTCACCATCTTCATCACAGCTCTTAATTTTATTAATATTTTCTATTGATTTTTTCATCCCTGTTTATTTATGATCTGATTTTTATTATTTCTTTCCTCCTACTAATGTAAGGCTTTGCTCTTTTTTTTTTTCTAGTTGCTCTAGGTGTAAGATTAGATAGTTTATTTGAGTCCCCAAATTTGTTGTTATTTCTTGAGATGGGCCTGTATCACTATAAACGTCCCTCTTAGACCTACTTTTGATGCATCCCGTATTTTTGAGCATTGTGTTTTCATTTTCATATGTCTCAAGATGTTTTTGCTTTCCTCTTTGATTTTTTTCATTGACCCCATTGGCTGTCTTGTAACATATTGTTTAGTCTTTACAAGTTTGTGCTTTTCCAGTTTTCTTCTTGTAGTTGATTTCTAGTTTCATAGTGCTGTGGTCAGAAAAGTTGGTTAATGTGATTTCAGCCTTCTTAAACTTATTGAGACTTATTTTGGGGCTAACGTTATCTGTCTTTGAGAATGTTCCATGTACATCCAAGAAGACAACATATTCTCTTGTTTTTGGAGAAATGCTTTGTATATATCTGTTATGCCCATTCAGTCTAATGTGTTGTTCAGTGTCAATGTTTCCTTATTGATTTCCTGTCTGGATGATTTATCCATTAATGTAAGTGGGTTGTTAAAGTTCCCTACTATTATTGTATTACTGTCAATTTTTCCCATTGCATTTGTTAATATTTGTCATATATATTTAGGTACTCCTATGTTGGGTGTATAAATATGTACAATATTGTATCTTTTATTATTAATCTCTTTATCATTATGTAATCTTCTTCTCTGTCTCTTGTTGCAAACTTTGTTTTAAAGTCTATTTTGTCTAACATAAATATTGTCACCCTAGCTTTTTGTTTGTTTGTTTACATTCGCATGGAACATATTTCTATCCGTTCACGTTCAGTCTATTTGGATCTTTAGATCTAAAGTGAGTGGCTTGTAGGCAGCATATAGATGGGTATTGTTTTTTGTTTTTTTTTCCCCCTTCCATCTTCCATTCAGCTATCCTATGTCTTTTGATTGGAACATTTAGCCAATTTACATATAAATGAGTTATTGTTAAGAATATATTTATTGCCATTTTGCTAATTGTTTTCTGCTTGTTTTTGTAGCTCTTCTTTGTTCTTTTCTCTTTATTTGCTAGTGATTTGATGACTTTCTTTAGTGTTATGTTTGGATTCCTTTCTGTTTATTTTTTATGTATGTAGTATAGGTTTTTGGTTTGTGGTTACCATGAGTTTCATATATAACCACTTACGTATATAGCAGTCTATTTTAGTTGGTGGTTGTTTAGGTTCAAATGCATTCTGATAGGGCTACATTTTTATTTCTCCCCCAACACATTGTATGTTTTTGATGTCATATTTTACATATTTTTATTTAGTGTATCCTTTATATAATTATTGTAGATTTAATTGATTTTACTGCTTTTGTCTTGTAACCCTCATACTAGTTTATAAGTGGTTGATCCACTTGCCTTTACCATTTCTGTATGTTTTCCTTTACCATTCAGATTTTCTCCTTCAAATATTTTCTTATTTCTAGTTATGACCTTTTCTTTTCTGCTTAAGGAAGTCCCTTTAATATTTCTTATAAAGACAGTTCAGTGGTGATGAACTCCTTTTTGCTCTTTATTTTCCCTTCAATTCTGAATGATAACCATGTCACATAGAGTGTCCTTGGTTGTTAGTTTTTGGTTTTTTTTTTTTTTTTTTTTTCAGCACTTTGAATATATTGTGCCATTCCCTTTTGGCCTGAAAACCTTCTGATGAAAAATCAGCTGAAAACCTTTTTGGGGAATGGATTCCCTTATATTTAACAACTTGCTTTGTCTTGCTGCTTTTAAGATTCTCATTATTTTTAATTTTTGGCATTTTAATTTTAATGTGTTTTGGTGTGGATTTCTTTGGGTTCACATTTTTTGTAACTCTCTGTGCTTCTTGTACCTTGATGTCTGTTACTTTCCCCAGGCTAGGGAAATTTTCAGCGGTTATTTTTTCAGGTAAGTTTTCTGCCTCTCTCTCTCTCTGTCTCTCTCTGTCTCTCTTTTCATTCTGTAATCCCCGTAATGATAACTTTAGTACCCTTGGTGTTGTCCCAGATGTCCCTTAAGCTATCCTCATTTCTTTAAAATCTTTTTTCTTTCTGTGCTCTTCAGTTTGAGTGATTGCTACTACCCTGTCTATCACATCACTAATCAGTTTTCTTTATCCTCTAATCTGCTGTTTATTCCCTTCAGTGTGTTTTTCATTCCTCTTATATTCTTCAGGTCTGTGACTTCTGTTTGGTACTTGCTTATATTCTTTATCTCTTTAGAGGCTGAAGTTCTCACTGGGTTCATCCATTCTTCTCCCAAGTTTGGTGAGCATCTTTGTGATCATTACTTTGAATCTTTATAATGTAGCTTACTTATCTACATTTTATTGGTTTTTTTCCTGAGGTTTTAGTTAGTTCTTTTATTTGGAACATGGTCTCTGTTTTTCTATTTTGATTGACTCTCTGTGTCTGTTTCTATGTATTAGGGGAAACAGCTATCTCTCCGAATCTTGAAGGAGTGGCCTCATGTAGGAGATGAACCTTATCTTTCAAACTTGCCCTAGTCCTTGGTTGTCTCTAGAACTTTTGTGATTGTCTAAGCAGCCTCATTTATTCTTGGTAGGTCCCACTTTTTGAGAGTGTGCCAAGGCATGTAAGTGTCCCAAAGGGAGAAATCTCAGTCAACACCTAGTTTCAGGTGATTGGAAGCCAGATCCTCAGGCAGCAACTTTTAAAGTTTGCAAATATATATACTCATGAAGGACTGCAATTATAGTTTCCAGACAGGTCATCTGGAGGTGTCCCCTGAATGATGGTTGCAAAAATCAGAACTTCAGATGAGTGCATTCTTTTCTGGGAGGTACCAGCTTGTGTGGTAGTGAGGTCAAAGGAGAACACAATGATGGTGTTCCCACTTAGGTTCCTTGAGAACACTTCCATAGCCCCTAGATGTTTGGCAAACCTGAAGTCTATCCCTCATGCTGAAGGTCCAGAATAAGTAAATATGCCTTTTTAGCAGAAAGACTGGGGGTGTCTTTCAGTCTGGGGTGGTAGTAGTCTGCCAAGAAACATTTCCAATTGTCATAGTCCTATGGAACTCAGGAATATAATCCTACTTATCCAGAAGAGTGAAATTATCAAGGAGTGTTCCCTATATGGACTGTGCATGCCCACTGGCCTTAGTAAGGCAATGGGAGAACATGGGGCTGGAGTGTTCTGGCAGGCCATACCAGGACAGTGGGAGACTGCAGGGCAAGGGTTCATCTGCCAACTTTGGCAAAGCAGTGGGAAAATTCAGGGCTGGGGCACACATGCTTGCACTATCAAGTTAGAGGAAGAGTACAAAAGTGGCACCTGCCAGTGCCTCTTTCCCCACAGAGTCCTAATAGACTCCTGCACCTTCAGCAGATGGTTTAAGATTAGCCTTAAATACAGAGAACAATCTGAGGGTTGGTGGGGGTGTGGGGGAGAGGGGAAAATGGGTGATGAGCATTGAGGAGGGCATTTACTGGGATGAGCACTGAATGATGTATGTAAGCGATGAATCACGGGAATCTACCCCCAAAACCAAGAGCACACTTTACACACTGTATGTTAGCCAATTTGACAATAGATTATATTTAAAAAAAAAGATTAGCAAATGAATCTTCTTTACATGTAGTTTAGGCACTTTTCAAACTGCTGCTTCTGCTCTAGTCCTCAGGGTTAGTTAGTCTGCATATAAGGCCTCAAGTATCTCAGTTCTGTGCAGTCCCCTGGGTTTTATGGACATGAGTCCCACTGTTTTTCAACGTCAGATGTTTTGGGGGTTTGTATATCCACTGTAGGCTCCAGGGATGGGATGCCTGATGTAGGGCATGAAACCCTCCTCTCACTTCTCAGGGGGCTTTGTATTTGTGAGATTCCTCCTGATTGTGGATCACCATGCTGGGGGTGGGGGTTTTTGGCAAGATTGTGTGTCTGCTTCTCCTATCCTTCTCAATGTAGCCCTTTTATTCTTTGTTGCAGAATAGCTGTTCAGCTAGTTTTCAAGGTTTTTTTTCAGAGAAGATCATTACATATGTAGCCATATAAATTTGGTACATCCACAGATGTAGGGGAGTTCCGGATTTTCTTGCATTTTCATTGTAGATCATCCTATCTTACTGAGTTTATTTTTTAAACAGAATATTTTTCAGAGCTAAAAGAAATTAGAACAGAAATACCAGTAAGAATTAATGTATGGGTTACAACACAGACTACACTTGTGGACTTCAGCCCTTGGGTTATAACTGATGTTTTGGAAAGTATGAATTTTTTTGGGGGGGGAGGTAGCTATTCACTTTCATACTTGTCCTTTTAATAGGACCTTAATAGCTCCAAAGACAAAGTATTGAAATCCACACTATAAATTGAAAATGAGACACATTGTAGTTTTAGAAAATCAATGTCTTATCATCTAGAAAAGTTCAGAGTCCTGAATTAAAATATGAGTTCATAAAACTGTATTATTCTCTTCCAAACATCTCATTTTCATATTTATTCACTAAGGTGAACATAACAAGGACACCACAACAGAGATGAAATGAAGTACAGGACTCCCCCTTCCCAGGTTGAAATCATCCATCTAAAAGGAAATTTGGTTTGGGTTATTGTGTGTTGTGGTGATGTTGTCCTTGTTTAAAAAGAAATCCTGGTAACATCAGACTATGACCTAGATCCTCCTGTCAACAAAGGGCCCCTAGAAGTGAATAGTTTGTTCCCTTGCATTGAATTTCTCCATAGGGGATTGTGGGGGTGATAGCTGATCATCTGGAGCAGAGGGAGGCTGAGCTGAGTTGTGTCATCCTTCATTTAGACCTGGCTGAAAAACGTGCTGGGATATAAGCAACACAGGCCCCAAAGAAATTAGCCAAAAGCCCAGTCTTTCTTGGGGCAGGGTCAATTTGGCATTTTCTTATAGACATTACTATTGGGGGAAGTCCCACTTCTTTGGCAGGAACATTCAGAGATCCGCAACAACAATTCAGGAGGCAACATTGCCTTGCTTCTGAGCACTTCATACTTTATGTGTCTTGGTATGTGTGTGGAGGTGGGGGGGGGGGGCGGCAGAGCGGCAGCCATCAAGGGGAGTCCAGGGCAGGAGAATAATGAGGGTATCAGAGGGCAAGGAGTCATGGAAAAGCTATTGTCCCAGGGACAGGGACTCAGGCAAGTAAGACAGCATTTAGAGTGAGCCAAATCCTGAGGGAATAGGAACTATATCTTTAAAGTATAGATCTTGGACCTCCTGTATCTAAATGACCCTGTCCTGGACCACAGAATCTGAATCTCTGGGGTAGTCCCTGAGTGAATGCACATCTTCAGTAAATTCCCTAGTGATTTGTAATGATTTTAAATTTTCTGGACCAGGGCAACAGGGCAGCTTGAAATTGGTACTCAGAAGGGCCTAAAGAGTCCAGGAAATCAAAATTAATATGCAATGGCAGTGTTTTTATTGGTTGTCTCCTGTGATACTCATTGTGCTAGGTATGGTAGTGAAAAATGGAAGCATATTGCCAGCCCATTTGGAGCTAGAAAGAACCAATAAACAAGTAAGGAAATGAATGAATTTACATATTATATCAAGTATTAGAAAGAAAATAAATGAGATGCTAACAGAGAAATTGAGGGGCTCTACTTAGGTAAGGTAATCAAAACTGGCTCAAGAAATTTATAGAAATTTGACTGTGAAGCAACTATAGCTAAATCAGGCCTGGGGAGGTGGGGTCAGGAAGCAAATGCAAAGAGGGGATATTATGTGTGTGCCTATGTGTGTATGTGTGTGTGTTAGGGAGGTGGGTAATTGAGGAAATATGTATAGAAAACATTAAAATCATGGAAGAATAGTGGTAAGTAGAACTGAGGATGTTCAGAGACCCAGTTGTATCCCCAACTTTTAGCAAATTTCCAGTTCGATCTTCACATCACTATAGAGAATCTGTATACAGTTCTTAGATAAAGGGATGTGAGAGGACAACTAAATCTCTTCACAGAAATTAAAAGTAAGCTGTCCCTACTCTGCCACTGGTGAATTGCAGACAAAGGCACCTTAAAATAGTATTTAACTATCCAGCCTGTGTGGGTGTTCTCCATTCCAACCAAACTAAAGAGAGATTTGGTAATTGCATAGGAGAGAAAAGTGAGTATAGTATTTTCTAAAACAAGTAGCATGTTTTCCATTATGTAAAAGAGAGAAATTAGCTTTTAGAAAGCCACACCTAGGTTTCACTGACTTGTCTTTGTTTTTTTTCATACCCAGATGCAAGAGGTGGAAAAGAGAGGTAGTCATTTTTCTTTAGAGGATCCATCAGCCTTTGTTCAATTTTCCTGCAGATCCTAGAGACCCATTCATGCAGACTTGGAATATAAACATGGAAAAGTGCTAGCAGCCCACCCCTGAGGGATGGGCTGGGGGCAGCTTCACAGAGGGTGGGGGTCCTAGTTAGAGAAGGGTTTCATTGAGGTAGCACAAAGACACCGGGGATTTACTGCCCTTAATTTTTCTGTAGAGCAAAAGCATGTTCCTACATTAAAGATCACAAAGTCAAGGATAATCAGAGTGAAATAGGTGTTTACTCTTTCCTTGGGCTTATGGTTTCTTTCCTCCATCACCCTATGACAGTAGAAACTGACATTATTGTTTGATTTGTTTCCTTGTTTTATGGCTGTCTCCCCAGTAGAGAGGAAGCCTCATTAGGAAGGGTCTGATATCAGTCTCACCAGAGCCTAGTGCATCTCTCTGTGCATTTAAAGCTGCTAGAGCTTAGGAGCTGCATGTGTGCTGTGACATTTATGTAGAAGTATGACCCTTGTTTGTGCAGTTTGAGTTGTCCATGGGCCTTCTCAAGGGTGGCTCTGTGGGACTGAGCCCTGATGGCTGGCCAGATGTCTTCTGTTGCCCACTGGAAGGACATGTGACAGTGGCATAGATTGTTCACAGGTAAAGTCCCCACTCTCATCCCTGTCCTGGGTTTCCTAGTCATCAGGACAGGTATTCCTTTATGGACCTGTTCCACACATGGTGTCCAAGTTCCCACTTTCTGTTCTTATATTGGGGAGCAGCAGGTCATCTTCAGGTAAAGGGTCAGTTTGGGGGTGGGGAAGGGATATAGTTGATGACAGCTGGTCTGCATAGTTTCTTCCATTCTGCTTTCTTATTCTCAGTTATAGCAGCTTATTTTTTCCCCTTCTACTTGTCCATTGAGACCTTCATCTTCTCTCTCCTGTTTCATTTGTCACTTGTTTTCTCCTCCATTCCTTTAATCTTACACTTATCTGGTTTCTCAGAAAGGAATAAATCAGCCAAGCAGATGGATCTCCTTTGGCAAACTTAAGCAAGTTTTGATTTTGCTTCAGTATGAGTACAAGGGAGGAAGTGGGAGAGGAAGATGGATGACAACCCAGTTACCACTTCTAGCCACAATTGGGTCTCAGCATCATATCTCACTCCCTGTGGGAGTTCAGTAGCCTTTGAATGTGAATGTGAGCTGATAGTCCTATGCATTGAAATTCTTTGCTATTTACACTTTATTCAGTTCCAGAAACATTGTCTAAGCACCTACTTTGTGACATTCTGTGCACCATCCTCAGTATATGCATGTTTGCTTCCCTTTCATTTAAAGTTGGAAAGGAGGGTACCTGGGTGGCTCAGTCTTGGTTAAGTATCCGACTTGGGCTCAGGTCATGATTTCACAGTTCATGGGTTCGAGCCCCATGTTGGGCTCTGTGCTGATAGCTCACAGCCTGAAGCCTGCTTCAGATTCTGTGTTTCCCTCTCTCTCTGTCTCTCCCCATTCACATGCACTCTCTCTCTCCAAAATAAATAAACATTAAAAAAAATAAAAAATAAAGCTGGAAAGGAACTTAGAAGTCATCCAGTCTCAGGACCTTTATAGGCAGATGCAGACAGTCGGGCCCTGGGAGATGAAGTTATGAGTCAAGGCCTTAGAATTGGTATAGAGTTTGGCCTTGCACATGACAAGAGCTCTACCCAGCAGCCTCTGGGGTGTAGAGATAATTCATAATAAACCCAGTGTTCAGTCCTTGAGTGTTTACTATATGCTGGTGCTGTGCAAAGTGCATTTCATGTGTTCTTCCATTTAATTCTTACAACAGCTGTCATTGTTAGTGTTATTATTGCCTTTTTTTTACAGATGAAGAAACCAAGGTTTAGAATAGCCCAGATGCTTGCCCAAAGTCAGATGAATAGGATGTAGCAGAGCTGACATGTCCTCCTCTGCTTTGTAGAATATACAAGAAAACATGGAATCTGCAAGAAGCTGCTGGTTCTACATCCTCCCTCTAAATGGAGGGGAGGAATTTCTTTTTCTTTCTTTCTTTCTTTCTTTCTTTCTTTCTTTCTCTTACCTTTATTTCTTTCTTCTTTCTTTCTCTTCACTTTTACTTTTTAAATTATAGTAATATATATATATATATATATATATATAACATTTACTACTTTAACCATTTTCAAACATACAGTTCATTGGTATTAAGTACACTCACATTGTTGTGAAACTATCACCACCATCCATCTCCAGAACTTTATTCATCTTTCCTATCTGAGATTTTGTACCCATTAAACCTAACCTCCTTTCCCTCACCACCAACCCCTGGCAACCACCATTTTCTATTTCTATTAATTTTATTACCCTAGATATTGTCCTTTTGTGAATGTCTTATTTCACTTAGCAAAATGTCATCAGGCTTCATGTTTGTTGTAACATGTGTCAGAATTTTCTTCCTTTTCAAGGCTAAATAATACTCCATTATATGTATATCACATTTTATCAATTCATCTGTCAATGGACGCTTGGGTTGGTTCTACCTTGTATTAGTCTGCCAATACTCTGTTAAAGTTGCCATTAAAAAAAAGACTGGGTGGCTGAAACAACAAACGTTTATTTTCTCACAGTTCTGGAGGCTGAATGTCAAGGTGCTGGCAGAGTTGGGTTTCTCCTGAAGACTTTCTCCTTGGCTGGCAAATAGCCACCTTCTCACGTGGCCTTTCCTCTGTGTGTGCATCCCTGGTGTCTCTTTCTCTCTGTAATTATAATTATACCAATCATATTGAATTTGGACTACACCCTTATACCTCATTTTACCCTTAAAATCTCCAAATACAGTTACATTGGGGTTAGGTCTTCAACATATAAATTTGGGGGAGACACAATTCATCCCATAATATACCTCTTGTCTATTGTAAATATTGCTATGAATATAGGTATACAAATATCTGTTTGAGTCCCTGCTCTCAATCCTTTTAGGGTATATACACAGTCGCAGAATTGCTGGATCATATGGTAGTCCTTTTTTAATTTTTTGAGGAAATGTTATTCTGTTTTCTATAGCAGCTGTACCACTTTACCTTCTCATGGTGTCATTTCTTAATCTTCAGAATAGTTTTGCTCTTTTTTAAAGGTTGTGCTCATTTCCAAGGTCCTTCAGTAGGAAGCTTGCCTGGAATTATTCTTTTTGCTTCCCAGATGGTTGGAATTCTTTTCAGAAACTTGGTGTCCTTATTCCTCTATACCTCCTGTCAGTAACCTCAGGCTCTGACTTCCACACTCAGCTTCTGGGAGAGCATCCCAGAAAGGAGGAGAGAGCAGTAAAAAAGTGATCTGGTCTCAGGTAGATGTCTCATCTGAACTGTGTGGTCTCAATCAGCAACCCCTGAGCACAAAGGAGGTTTGTACCTTCATCTCTGAGCACAGCACAGGAGGTATCTGGAGCCCACTTAGCAGTGAACAACTTTGAAAACACTGCTTTGGGCTCATATTTGCTCACATAAACAGCATGGATGAGGGTATGGGTGTGGGAGTGGGTATTGTATAAGGGGAGGAGTTCAGTGTGAGGAGATGTTGGGGGTAGGTGCTTATGTGAGGTAAGGTATAAGGGTGTATATGGGGGTAGGTGTGTGTGTGTACTGAATAGATGTGAGAGTGGGAGTTGAGTATGAGGGTGTATGTAGGGTGTAAGGTAGGGTGCTTCCGTGTGTGTGTGTGTGTGTGTGTGTGTGTAGTAGGGGATATAAGGGATGAGTGTGAAGGGTAGGAACGAGAGTTTATATGTGGTTATTTGTGGGTTACATTGTATGTGCAAAGTAGTGCGAAGGTAGGGGGTTGGACATGAGGGTGTGGAGAACAGGAGGTGAAGGTATATATGAGGTAGGGTGTGAGAGTATGTGTGGGATAGGAATGGGGGTATGTGTATGGAGTAGGGTGTGATGGTTGGGTATGAAGGTGTATGGGGAGTAGACTGTCAATAGAGTGTGTGTGTGTGTATGGGAGAGTCATAGTAGGCACAGGATCACTGGCTCCACTGCAGGTAGCCACCCCTGCCAGGAGCTCTGTGGGTGGAGGAGCTGCTGAGGCCTGCAGAGCTTTCCTGTTGCAGGGGAGTGGCTCCTGGCCAAGGCCTCAGGCGTGACTCACTTTCACCTGGTCAGGGGAATTAATTTGCTGGGTATCTGCATCATGGCAGGATACATGCATCAGTCTGTATGACTCTATTCTTATTAAGAACCATGAGAGAAATTTAAAATGGGAAATGAAGGGGGTGGGGTAGGGTTGTTCTGGGAGCTCAGAAATTGCTTCTCCCTCAGTGGCTGGGTCACACTCAGTGACCAGGGCCCTCTGCCTTGCTTCTTCCACTCTGCTCCTGATAAAGGCAGTGATAGCCATTCCATGTGAGAGGAACAACTTCAGAAGACACACACACACACACACACACACACACACACACATGCATGCATACACCCCCCCACCCCCCACACACACACACACATACAGATGTAGATCAGGGAGCCCAGAAGCAGCTCCCAGATGCTAGGCAGTCTCTGCAGCAGTAACTCTTTATGCACTGCAGTCTGCTGCAGTGTTCAGAGGTTAAGGGATGCTGGCTTTTATGAATGGTAGCCTGGGAGGGGCCTAATATCACTTGCTCCTGATGTCAGCACAATGAATGAAACACTTGCAAAGCGTAAAGCCTCAAGCACCCGGGAAGCAGATACCGTCTCAGATTGGTTCTCTTGGTGCAGCGTCTCTTGCTGACGAAATCACCAGTCCCGTGTGTGACATATAAAGCCAAATACGTTAGGATTGAAATGAGGCAGAAACTGAGGTTGCATGTGGAATAATGTGTACCTGATTCTGGTACAATCAGCTCTGCCTGAAGCAGCTGTGGTTGAGATCCTCCTCCTGCCAGGCGCTGGAGGAAGGTGTTCTGCAGGAACTGCGGACTTACTGTTGTGTATTAGGCAGTTACTTAGCTAGCCTGATGTTCTGCTTTTGCTGGCAGAATTCCTTGCTCAAGCTCCAAGCCCTAGAAACTGATCTGTGCTCTGCATTTTTGACAAACCAGGAAGAAGCTGCTCAGGTGCATGGACTCAAGGACCCAGACCCAGTGTCGACCCAGAGTGTGCTTGCAGAAGGCGCAGATGTTGCAGGTAAGAGGCTGAGGTGGGGGAATGTCCTCACATGTACCATCAGGATAGTTCAGGCTCTTGCTGCTTTCTCCTAAACCTGGCCTCTTGTGGGAAACCATGCCTGGTGCAACAGAAAAGCTGAAGAGGTGCAGTGGGGGAGCTGAGACGGTGCAGGAAGAATTAAGGTGTGTTCTGATACAGAGAATTCTCTCCAGCTGGGGGCCAAGCATCAGACTATGCATAAATAGGTGTCAGGTGAAAAACATCCACCACTACTCCTGGTCCTAATGAATGCCTGATTGGCCTCCTGTGACAAACAAGTAGTGTGCTTATTTTCTATCACTGCATGTAGATAATCTGTACTGTCGATTGTCATGGTATTTTTGAGGTATTCAGTGATGGGATAGTTTTAACATTACTACTTCCTTTCTTCTATTACCTGCTTGTAAGATGATTCATCAACATAGGAAAGTGGAGGTGAGTGGTGTAGCTCATTCTGATCCTATATTGTCTTTTTTTGTCTCAATTTTTTTTTAGCATTAACGTCTGTGTTGAAAAGTCTCAAAATTGGTTCTCATTTGTCTGATAATTTCTCTGGTTTTAATCCCAGGAATGGTAGATTGACTAGTAAGCAGAAGGCAAACTAATGCTCCCTGAAAGATTTAGATAGAAAAGAAACACTAATTTATATGAGTAGAAATGAGAGCACAGCTTATCTTTTGTAACACAAATAGATCAGGGGTTTGTAAACTGGTTTCTAGATAGGTGGTAAAATTGGCTTAAGTGAGCTTGCTTCATGAGATGCCCTTTAGTTTCAAGAATTGAAGGAAGAGATTTAAGAAGATAGAGTGTTTCAGTATGATTATTAATAGTTCATTTAAAACATTACTGTTTAAAACAGATCCATATGGTCTAAGTAGGCAAAACTTCCAGTGTTTATTAATTAAGAATATTAACAACTAAGCATATTAATAATAGTGGCCAATAATAAAGCTATTAATGGTAGCTACTGTTATTGAAGACTTTTGTGATCCAGACACTGTCCTAAGTACTTTGTATATTTTATATTAAATCTTTAAACAAACCTGTGAAATAATACACTTCACAGTAAGGACACTGAGGCCAGGTGCAAACCTGCTGTTAAGTGATAAATTATTTCCTCATGGATGCAGGTGGCTAGTTGGGTGTCATTATTGTCTGGTGAGCTACCCTTGTTCTGTTGGCCATTGTGTTTGGATGGGAGGCAAGTAAAATGGGCAGAGCCCAATGTCGATCTAATTAGAGGTTTAAGTCAGATTATTAGACACACTCTTCTTCTTCTACCAACCCCAACAAACCACATACAAAACACATAAAGAAATCTTAAGCCAGATATAAATTAACTTTTGAGTTATTTGATGTTTTGTGTAGCTACACAAGTATCTGGCAGAATTGTACAATATTTGCGTGTTGGATATGGATATATATATATTTTTAATTTTACATGATGACTTTTAAGTGCATGTATTGTCTTATATTCTCCAAAGATCAGGAGTAGTTTTGCATTTTCTCATCCTGGATGGACAGGATTTGGACAACTTTATTAACACTCCTTGTGTAATGGAAATACATACTGAGTTCATGTAGGAATTGCCCATACAAAGGAACCATCAATACATTTCATGTTAAGTGTTAAATGGCAGAAATGGACAGAAGGTTCCTTACAAAGGAGACTTGTAGGTTGGGTACTGAATTTTCCAAAATGTAGGTGAATCTGAGATGTTCCAGAGCCCTTCCAAGAGAGTCTATGAAAAAGAAACGTTTTCACTATGTGTGTACTAGTCAAGATTTCTCACAAGTTTTCAAAAACCCATCTTGATGTTTTTCACCTTTGTAGTCTTTGTGAATAAGGAGTCTCATTTAGCTAAAATGACTGCATGAAACTTGATATGGGGAAAGTGAAGAAGCTCCAGCCCTTATATTGAAACTTGTAATATTTATTTGACACCTTTCTTCTCTAATTTTCCAATAACCCTTTGACACAATCTGGAAACCACCTGCTAGATGTTTTTAGGGACCTAAAAAGTCTCTTCATTTGGCAGGAATATTGCCAAATTGGCAAGCATTTAGACTAGGTTTTCACAGATTAATTTATGGGATCGTTTAGTCTCATTGGCTTCCAAGATAAGTGTTTATAGGAAGGTCCTATATTTCTATTCCATGTGTCACTCAGAAGGAAGAAATGTTTGCTCATTTAGAGTCTTAGGCCCTGTGAAGGGATTTCTAGAGTGATCTTTGAACATCTCGAAGCTAGTTTTTATGTGTGTATAAATCTCTTTTGAGAGTGTGATCACATAATAGTACAAATGGCCATAAGTCTATAAAGGAATATAGTAATTTAAAATTTTGTCCTTTCCCAAAGTATAACATCTAGCCCTGAGCCTTACATGTATATAAATATTCAATTACTTATTTTTGATATCAATAATTGCTATAACAAAGACAAAGCCCAAGGGGTGATTTTTACAGGAATTTCTGGACATAATATGCTACCAGTTCACTATTAAAAGCAAACATTTATAACTATAAATTGGTATGACATAAATAGGTTTCAAGCTTTCTTTAGACTCAGTTAGGACCTGACCAGTAAAGTAAAACTTTTTCAGTAGGCATTTGAAATGATGATCTTAGCAAAGCATTATACTCTCTACATCTTGAGATCAAAGTATTGGGTTTTAACTTGGGTTTATGTATTGCAAAGATCAGTCCTACCTAGTAAAATACCTGAAATGTGTCTCCACTCTGGCAATGCAATTATGAACTGCACTTGCAGCAAAAACACATTTCATGGTACCCCTGGAGGAGCACTGTGTTCTAAATAGTGTTTGTGAGACTTCCTGCACATCACAATTACCAGGAAGCTTTGCAAGCTTCTGCAAGGATTCTTAGTCCTTATCTTTAGACAGTCTGGGGTAGAAGTCTTGTAATATTTATATTTCATAAACACTCCCAAATGGTGGGAACCATTATTTAAGTGTCTTGAATTATGAGAGAGAAGACCAGGTTCTCTCAGGTTCTCTTTGACTCTGCTTCACCTCAGTTTCATGGACAACATGGACTTACAACTCAGGGTCAGTGACCAGTTGGCTCAGTCATTTACTTCAGAAGGAGGAAGGTGCTTGAGCACCCAAGTCCTCAGGCTAGAAAAGGGTGGGATGGGACATGGACAAGGGACAGGGACAGATTTGAGGGGTGTAGATGTAGAGGCCCTTAGAAAAAAATGACACCTGGTAGATAACTTCAAGACTGTACATAGGGTAACCAATTGTCATGGAATGTCCAATTTGCCCAGGAATGTCCCAGTTTTATCATTAAAAGTCACACATGCTTGGAATTCTTAGTCCTAGGCAATCTGTGACAACTAGTCACCCTACTTGTAGGTTGCAAATTGCCTAATTTGATATGGAAACCCCGAAAGCACTTAGGCTCAAAAATCCGAACTACATCAATAGCCTCTTACAGTTGAAGCAAATGCTTCCTCTGTTGCATTAGTAAGGATCTATTCTGGTGTTGTTGAACAGAAAATGGAATGAAAATTTCTTTTCAACTGCTTGTCATTTTCTAAGTTTGCAGAAGGACTGTTTGTTCCACATGACTAAGCATAGTAACCCCTGTTCTGTGTGACCACAGGTGATTGAATAGTTTGGAGTTTGTGGCAAAAGCTGTCACCAGTGATAACTAAAGACTTATTACTAGAAATAATAATGCCACAGCAGTTTCTAATTAATTCTTTTACTGTAAAATCTTGATTTTCAAATCTAACTATTTGGGTAAGAGCCTTGTTCCTAATGTTGATTATTACAAAAAACTAATACAGGCTATAGTTATTCCCATAAAGAATTCTTCATGGTTTGTAGGTCTTTTCCTGATGTTGAAGTTAGGATGGGGCAGAGTTAAAGAGGACCTGGCCTTCTCTCTCACATTTCAAGACACTGTCCACTTGACCAGAAGTTCCCAATTACTTGGGAGTGATTATTACACTTCCAGATGTCTGAGCTCTCTATCTTAAAAGGAAAAATTTAAATGTAGGTTGAAGCCTGAAAAATCTCCATGTTTGAAAATCTCCCCCTCATAATTCTGAGGGGCAGGTAGATTTAGGAACACTTTCTAGAGCACAGTACTCCAGAGCTTCTCTAGAGAGTACCATGCAATGCGTTCTTGCTGCAGGTGGAGTTTATAATTGGCCTTCTGGAAAAGGGGACATCTCAAGTATCCCACTAGGTGGGGCATCTACATAACTTGGTGTTTCATCCTATCTGGCAGTAGTCCAGACACTGTTTGAAAGTTGGTAAGAGGGGGTCCATTACTTCAACCTTGTAAGTGCACAGAATTCCAAATATTCTTTAGAAACTTTGTTTATTATGGGTCAATGTGTATGTATATGTATTATTTCTAAGTCCTTCCTGAACCTTTTTATATTTTCAGTATGTACCACCTGTTGCTTTAACATTAAGAAATGGCTACCACTGTAGAAAGTAGTACTTCATCTTTTCAGTTTCTTTAAAGTAGTGGTTTTCAGTCAGGGTTGATTTTTTTTTTTTTTTTCATCTCTCTACCTTCCTCTCTCCCTACCTTGGGGATATTTGGCATTATCTAGGGACATTTTCAGTATCGCAGCTTGAAGGTGAGTGCCACATTTAATGAGTAGAGGCCAAGGATGCTTCTGAACATCCTGCAATGTAAGGAACCCCCAATGTCCACCCCACCACCCCAATAAAGAATTATCTGGTCCAAGATGTCAATAGTGCCAAGATTTAGAAACACCCTTTTAAAAGCTTTTAAATGCATGCCATCAGTATTATTAACAGCACTAACAATGACATTTTCATTTGTGTCAGACATTGTTACATGGGTTTCCCTGTTTTATGTTCACAGTCCTGAATGAGGTAGGTGCCATTATTATCCCCAGATGGAAGATGAGGAAATAAGCTTGGAGAGTTAGTGTAACTTGCTGAAGGTCCCACAACTACTGAGTGGTAGAGGTTGGGAGGAAATGGGAGGAAGGGAGGGTTTCCCAGTCAGACTCCATAGTTTAGTGCTTCACACTATACTATTAGCTATCCAGTCTAAATATTAAGTCCCCATGGCTCTAATATTCTAGAATTTGAAATTAAGCCCATAGCCAACCTATATACTCTATTAATGTGTTATGAAAGTCATATTTTCTTTATCCACTCCTGAGTTTGTTTTGTCAACCTGAAGGGACCTAGATTTATAGTTGAATAACCTGTTATAACCCCTCTTCACATATTTATTTCAGGTCCTATGATCTAAACCATCTCTAGAACCCTGTACCTTTCTTAATATGCATTTACCTGACCTGCATAATGTATTCCAGATGGAGTCAAATAGAATTTTATTTGTAGATATGATACCATTAGGGGAAATTGGCAACATGGACAAGGGATCCTTCTATTATTTCTTGTAACTACATGTGAAGCTACAATGATCTCAACAAAAAATGAATTAATATCTAAAAAATATGGGCATGGGGGTGTTTTATTAATTACAAAATATTATGCTTGTTATATTGTTTTCGAAACTCTTCCTAGAGATGCATGTTCTTTTCTTGGCCTTTTTGTCATAGAACTGTATTCCATTAGAGCTCCCAAAATTCCATTCCCTACCAAACTAATAGTTTAGTGCTTATTATTAAGAGTACATGGATTAGTTTTCTCCAGCTGCATTGCCTACTGGCCCACATTGAAGGTCGTCTGTCACTGTTGAGCTTCCTCATGCTTTGCGAGCTGCTTTTGTAGTAGCTTAGCATTTTATTCTTTGAAAAATATCAATATCATCTGCAAATTCAGACTCGCAATGCTACTATCTCTTCTATGTCATTTTTGAAATGTAAAATAAGGTTAACCCAGGATCCATTTGCAAGGATTAGTACTGATATTTCCATCATAAAGATACTAATTCATCTCTGTTCTTTGGTGCATATTGTTAAGTGGATTTTGTAATCCACTGCAAAACATTTAGCTCAATCACCATTTGGTTTTGTTTTTAAACAATTTCTCATTTAAAAACCATGCCATGCACTTCTTGAAAGCCCAAATAAATTATATTCATTGGCTCTACCTTGTTCGGAAACATAATTCTTTGCAGAACTTGATGAGCAGGTTGGGTGATCTTGGACAAGTGATTTGTTCTCTCTATGCATCAGCTTCCTTTTCTTTAATATGGGAAAAAAGAATAGTATTTACTTCTTAGATTATTGTGAAACTATTGTAGCATAATACATATGAGGCACTTAGCACATCCCTCTTAGTAAATGGTCAATAAATGTCAGCTATAATTTTTTAAAAACCTGGGAATTCTTGCTGTCATCAGAGCTTATGTTGCCTTTTTTCCAATTGATAATGTTTACCCTTGTCTTTATCTACTCTCATAATTCTAGCTACTTTCAAGGTGTTGAAATGCCATTAGTACTGTTCATTTCCTAGGTTCCCTCTAGAACATTGCATATGATTGACATTACACTAATTCTCTTCAGCAAAAAGTATTTATAACAGCAATAATCTACAGAGCTGATGGTTGAATAATTACCTCCTATTAAAGTTGAAACTACATTTGTTACCATAAACCTATCCTGTGCTAAACCTATGACATAACTTGGCTGGAAATTATCTTTACTGTTAATGATTTTTCCCTGGTACTTTTATTACCATCTTCATAGTGTCTGAAATAGGGGGCTTCACATTAGCCCCTTGTTTTCCAAAGAAAGATTTTTTTTAATGATTTCAAAATTCATAGATGACAGTATATTCTCTGAGTCTGTTTCTGTAACTGCTTTATAGGGAAAGGGAAAAAAAAAACAGTCCTACAGCCTAAACTGCTAGGTGATTATTTTTAACAAGATTTTTAAATTCAGTTTTTAAGGCAGGTCAAGGACTGTGGTAACATTTGTCCTTGCTATAACTCTTTATAAATGAGGACTCTGACTTAGAAGAGCCTTACCTGGCCAAGGACATAATAATTGTGTGCAAGTGGCATCTCAGACTTTTGGCTAAGATCAAGTATAGTGTCAGACCAAGTTTGGGGCTCTGACTCGAGAGTCCAGGCTTTTAACTTGTAGATTTATAGTCGTGTTTTTTTAAATTAATTTTTTAAGAAGTGTTAGGTTTATAGAAAATTGAGCAGACAGTACAGAGAGTTTTCATATACCCCCTTTCTCTTTCACATAGTTACCCATATATCATGCCCAGATACTTGGTGTCTAACACTGTTCTGGATGCCCCAACCCTACCATCCCCAAGCTCAGCGTGAACAACCTTTACTGTCTCTTCCAGTTCCATGAGGATCATACTTTTTTGTGGCTCTATGTGGAGCTTTGGGACTAACTTCTCTGACCAAATTTTCCTAACTAACATTGGATGAGGCTCATAAAGATACAGACCCCAGTTGAAGATTAGAATTTCCTTTGATAGCCTTCCTGTTTGCTTTGTATATTCAATTTTCCTTCTGCTTTGCAAAGTACATCTGCTTATGAATGTGAATGCTTACAAAGATTGCTTGTTATCTTAATAGAATTTTTTTCCGCTGTACCACTGAGGCGGTCAATTGTGCAGGAGTTGACTAGAGGACCTGGAGAGTCTTTTAGCCTGAAAAATAACCAGAACACAGTATCCAGCTTTCTCTATATATCAAGAGGGTGCTTCCAAATCTTGGACATTATTGTGGATAATGATAGATGCTTGCTCTTTCCCTGGTTCCACAGTTCAAGCAGAGCTCTGTAATCTGAGCATTTGGCTCCACTTTTGTGACACGGGGAGGGAAAAAGTTGTTCATTGGCCTTGGCCATTTCCCTTGTTAATTTCTCAACTGTTCTTTGGTAGTATGCATATAGGCAAAAGAATAAGTCTTGGATAATCAGAGAATAAGGTACAAAGCTTCATTTAGCCACCTGGTAGATTTGTCTAGAAGATTTGCTTCTTTCCTTACCAAGTTGGACATTTGGTTTGGTCCTGTGTAGAAACTGCCTCCAAAAATATTAATTATTCCCACTTCAAATGTTCTACTCTAAAACAATGCAAAAAATGGATTTCTTCCCTTTCTCATTGTGACAGGATCTGGAGATCTCACATCTGTCCTCAGCATAGGTCATGTTACTATAGCCCATGGGTAGAATTTACTTTGATTTAGGTTAGAAGTCATTAATGTCTGAAGACCTCAGTCTTTCATGGACTAGAAGCTTATGTTCACTCCATGTTTCCTGGGTATAAACTCAACCTTTGTCACTTGCCTCTCCTTCCTTCTCACCCATCCCCACCACCATGCTATCACTTTGTTTCTATTCTTCTTTTTTTTTTCCCACAGCTTTCTGGCTGCTTCTCTTTCTCAGCCATGACCTTGCCACTTTGTCTTCCTCTGTCTCTATTCATTCTAGTTGTCTTTACTGCCTCTTTTCTTTTACTTTGTGACCTTATTTTGCTAAGCTAGTTATGGTATGGAATTAAAATGTATTTAAGATACTTAATTTTGTCTGGACACTTAAATTTATTGAACATTATTATTCTGAAAATTTGGGTGATTTCAAACTGTTTTCTTTTCCCCAAATGATACTAAAAGGTTAGCATAATAGTATATAGGATAAACAACATGTTAGCCAAATGGCAATGTGATTCCTTTGGTTGAGCCTTTGTGGATACTGTTTTGTTTTGTTTTGTTTTGTTTTGTTTTGTTTTCTAACCAAAAGTCATTTATTCCTTATTCTTACCATTGAGACCATAAAAATACTAGAAAAGAACTATTTTATTTTATTTTATTTTATTTTATTTTATTTTATTTTATGTCATTCCAAGGCTTTTTAAAAATTTAAATCCAAGTTAGTTAATATATAGTGTAGTAATGATTTCGGGAGTAGAATTTGGTGATTTATCACTTATATATAACACCGAGTGCTCATCCCAACAAGTGCCCTCCTCAATACCCATCACTCACTTAGCTCATGCCCACACCCAATATCCCTCCAGCAACCCTCAGTTTGTTCTTGGTATTTAAGAGTCTCTTAAGGATTGTCTCCCTCTCTGTTTCTATCTTATTTTTCCTTCCCTTCCCCTATATTCATCTGTTTTGTTTCTTAAATTGCACATATAAATGAATTCATATGATATTTGTCTTTTTCTGACTTATTTCACTTAGCATAGTACATACACTGTAGTTCCATCCATGTCATTGAAAATGGCAAGATTTCATTCTTTTTGATTGCTGAGTAATATTCCATTGTATATATCACATCTTCCTTATTGTCTATTATGAAACTGCATATAAGTTATGATTGGACTTGTAAAATAATCAGTGACAATATACCCTGAAGATTTATGTATTTGGGTATTTCTATGATTTATATATGTTATGTTTCCTTGGTAAAAGTATTGCTTATGTTAGATATAATCACAACTCAAGAAAAAAATATTCTGAAATTGTCCTCTTATAATTTTCTAGGAAACAAGAGGTATGAAGTTAAATTTAACTTAAGAACTATTCACAAGGGTGCCTGGCTGGCTCAGTCAGTAGAGCATGCAACTCTTGATTTCAAGGTCATGAGTTCAAGCCCCACATTGGGTGTAGAGCTTACTTAAAAAATGTACTTGACCTTACAATAATCATGCAGTAAAAAAAAATACCAAAAAGAAAAACAAAACTACTCAAAAACCTAAAACGTGGTTCTGTATTTACTGATGGAAGTTTAATTAGAAGATAGTATTTAAAAAATGCAGATGAAAGGAAAATGTTTAGATCTGAGCTGAGGCTTCTTGATCCATGTAGTTTTCTGGGTTTTAGGGAGAAATTTGGGATTTTTCATTATTCAGCTAACCCAATGCCCTCACCTATTAGCCATTCATTTTAATTGTAATCAGTACACTGACTCCTTCAAAATGAAAATGAGGCAGACGGCTCTGCCTCCTCCTGCAGATGACAGATTTGGGGAAGTACATGCTGAGATCAAACCCAGCTGGACTCTGTCTCCTGAGCTCCATACCTACACATATCCAGGGCCTCCTGGGCACCGGCACTGGATGGCCAAAACTGCCTGTTAACTCAGGGTATCTAGAACTGAATTTATCTTCCTTTCCCCCAGCCAACTCTTCTACCAAGTTTCTTAACTAGGTAAAAGATACCACCATAAATACAAAACAACAGCAAGTAACATTTATTGATGGGTTATATCCCCTCCCCTGGGGCACTGTCTTAAGCACTTGAGATTCCTTGTCTTCTTTTCAATTCTCCAACAATTTATGAGGTAGATACTGTTTTGTCATCCTTCCCTGAAACAGGGCTCTGGCATGCAGTAGATGGCTAATAAACATTTGCTGAATGAATGAATTCCCATTATATAGATGGGAAAACTGGGAATGTAAAGAGTGAATAATGTGTCCCAGGTCACATACATGACAAAACTGGGGCAACAATCTAGGTGTTTCTGAGCTTATGAAAAATCCTCTGTGAGGGGCGCCCAGGTGGCTCAGTTGGTTAAGCGTCCAACTTCAGCTCCAGTCATGAACCGACTTCAGCTCAGGTTATGATCTCGCGGTTTGTGAGTTCTGCCCCATATCGGGCTCTGTGCTGAGAGCTCAGAGCCTGGAGCTGCTTCAGTTCTGTGTTTCCCTCTCTCTTTGCCCCTCCCCTACTCATGCTCTGCCTCTCTCAAAAATAAATAATAAAATATTAACAAACATTTTTAACCTCTGTGCTTTTTTTTAAAATCCTGTGCTTTTAACCATGATGGCAAAGTGGCTCTTAGAACTGCAGAGTGCCTTCCATAAGGCCCAGCCCTGCTTTCACAGTGACAAATTTCACACCCTTCTACCTCACTGATGTTTCTGGTGGTTGTCCACAGACTGGCACTAAGAAGCCTACTTGGAGTGCCACCCACACCCCATTTGGTGACTCAGCCAGCATTACCAATGAGGAATCTCTCTTCCATCTGTCCTTATGCTTACCCCCACCCAATCTAGCCTTGGAGATACTGCTGCTCACCTCTTGGTAGGTAGTCTCTGAGCAAGCAATCTTACCTGTGTCCCCAGATTTAGTTACTGGGATGACTTCAAGATTACCCATGTACTTTCTGTTGTAACCCCATAGCTAACCTGCTAAGTGCCTTCAGGTGCTAAAATTCAACATACCTAAAACTGAACCCACTGTGTATCCTTCAGTTGTTTTGGAGAGGCTGGCTGAGAACTCTAATGCTTGTACCTTGTTAGAATTATGGACATACTTTTGGCTTATCTAGCTTTTAAAACCAATAAAGGCTGACATTTGGCATTTTGGAATATACCTCAATGCTACCTATAAAAGCCCACCATGAAGGCTAAACCCAAGAGTGCAAATTAACAAATCCACAAGACTATGGCTAATTTATTACTCAATTATATTTCTTTTTTTTTTTAATATATGAAATTTATTGTCAAATTGGTTTCCATACAACACCCAGTGCTCATCCCAAAAGGTGCCCTCCTCAATACCCATCACCCACCCTCCCCTCCCTCCCACCCCCCATCAACCTCAGTTTGTTCTCAGTTTTTAACAGTCTCTTATGCTTTGGCTTTCTCCCACTCTAACCTCTTTTTTTTTTCCTTCCCCTCCCCCATGGGTTTCTGTTAAGTTTCTCAGGATCCACATAAGAGTGAAAACATATGGTATCTGTCTTTCTCTGTATGGCTTATTTCACTTAGCATCACACTCTCCAGTTCCATCCACGTTGCTACAAAAGGCCATATTTCATTCTTTCTCATTGCCATGTAGTATTCCATTGTGTATATAAACCACAATTTCTTTATCCATTCATCAGTTGATGGACATTTCGGCTCTTTCCATAATTTGGCTATTGTTGAGAGTGCTGCTATAAACATTGGGGTACAAGTGCCCCTATGCGTCAGTACTCCTGTATCCCTAGGATAAATTCCTAGCAGTGCTATTGCTGGATCATAGGGTAGGTCTATTTTTAATTTTCTGAGGAACCTCCACACTGCTTTCCAGAGCGGCTGCACCAATTTGCATTCCCACCAACAGTGCAAGAGGGTTCCCGTTTCTCCACATCCTTGCCAGCATCTATAGTCTCCTGATTTGCTCATTTTGGACACTCTGACTGGCGTGAGGTGATATCTGAGTGTGGTTTTGATTTGTATTTCCCTGATAAGGACCGATGTTGAACATCTTTTCATGTGACTGTTGGCCATCTGGATGTCTTCTTTAGACAAGTGTCTATTCATGTTTTGTACCCATTTCTTCACTGGGTTGTTTTTCAGGTGTGGAGTTTGGTGAGCTCTTTATAGATTTTGGATACTAGCCCTTTGTCCGATATGTCATTTGAAATTATCTTTTCCCATTCCGTTGGTTGCCTTTTAGTTTTGTTGGTTGTTTCCTTTGCTGTGCAGAAGCTTTTTACCTTTATAAGGTCCCAGTAATTCACTTTTGCTTTTAATTCCCTTGCCTTTGGGGATGTGTCGAGTAAGAGATAGCTACGGCTCAGGTCAGAGAGGTCTTTTCCTGCTTTCTCCTCTAGTGTTTTGATGGTTTCCTGTCTCACATTCAGGTCCTTTATCCATTTTGAGTTTATTTTTGTGAATGGTGTGAGAAAGTGGTCTAGTTGCAACCTTCTGCATGTTGCTGTCCAGTTCTCCCAGCACCATTTGTTAAAGAGACTGTCTTTTTTCCATTGGATGTTCTTTCCTGCTTTGTCAAAGATGAGTTGGCCATACGTTTGTGGGTCTAGTTCTGGGGTTTCTGTTCTATTCCATTGGTCTATGTGTCTGTTTTTGTGCCAATACCATGCTGTCTTGATGATGACAGCTTTGTAGTAGAGGCTAAAGTCTGGGATTGTGATGCCTCCTGCTTTGGTCTTCTTCTTCAAAATTACTTTGGCTATTCGGGGCCTTTTGTGGTTCCATATGAATTTTAGGATGGCTTGTTCTAGTTTCGAGAAGAATGCTGGTGCAATTTTGATTGGGATTGCATTGAATGTGTAGATAGCTCTGGGTAGTATTGACATTTTGACAATATTTATTCTTCCAATCCATGAGCAGGGAATGTCTTTCCATTTCTTTATATCTTCTTCAATTACCTTCATAAGCTTTCTATAGTTTTCAGCATACAGATCTTTTACATCTTTGGTTAGGTTTATTCCTAGGTGTTTTATGCTTCTTGGTGCAATTGTGAATGGGATCAGTTTCTTTATTCGTCTTTCTGTTGCTTCATTGTTAGTGTATAAGAATGCAACTGATTTCTGTACATTGATTTTGTATCCTGCAACTTTGCTGAATTCATGTATCAGTTCTAGCAGACTTTTGGTGGAGTCTATTGGATTTTCCATGTATAATATCATGTCATCTGCAAAAAGCGAAAGCTTGACTTCATCTTTGCCAATTTGGATGCCTTTGATTTCCTTTTGTTGTCTGATTGCTGATGCGAGAACTTCCAGCACTATGTTAAACAACAGCAGTGAGAGTGGGCATCCTTGTCGTGTTCCTGATCTCAGGGAAAAAGCTCTCAGTTTTTCCCCGTTGAGGATGATGTTAGCTGTGGGCTTTTCATAAATGGCTTTTATGATCTTTAAGTATGTTCTTTCTATCCCGACTTTTTCAAGGGTTTTTATTAAGAAAGGGTGCTGAATTTTGTCAAAGGCCTTTTCTGCATCGATTGACAGGATCATATGGTTCTTCTCTTTTTTTTTTGTTAATGTGATGTATCACGTTGATCGATTTGCGAATGTTGAACCAGCCCTGCATCCCACGAATGAATCCCACTTGATCATGGTGAATAATTCTTTTTATATGCTGTTGAATTCAATTTGCTAGTATCTTATTGAGAATTTTTGCATCCATATTCATCAGGGATATTGGCCTGCAGTTCTCTTTTTTTACTGGGTCTCTGTCTGGTTTAGGAATCAAAGTAATACTGGCTTCATAGAATGAGTCTGGAAGTTTTCCTTCCCTTTCTATTTCTTGGAATAGCTTGAGAAGGATAGGTATTATCTCTGCTTTCAACATCTGGTAGAACTCCCCTGGGAAGCCATCTGGTCCTGGACTCTTATTTGTTGGGAGATTTTTGATAACCGATTCAATTTCTTCGCTGGTTATGCGTCTGTTCAAGCTTTCTATTTCCTCCTGATTGAGTTTTGGAAGAGTGTGGGTGCTTAGGAATTTGTCCATTTCTTCCAGGTTGTCCAGTTTGTTGGCATAGAATTTTTCATAGTATTCCCTGATAACTGTTTGTATCTCTGAGGGATTGGTTGTAATAATTCCATTTTCATTCATGATTTTATCTCTTTGGGTCATCTCCCTTTTCTTTTTGAGAAGCCTGGCTAGAGGTTTGTCAATTTTGTTTATTTTTTCAAAAAACCAACTCTTGGTTTCGTTGATCTGCTCTACGGTTTTTTTAGATTCTATATTGTTTATTTCTGCTCTGATCTTTATGATTTCTCTTCTTCTGCTGGGTTTAAGCTGTCTTTGATGTTCTGCTTCTATTTCCTTTAGGTGTGCTGTTAGTTTTTGTATTTGGGATTTTTCTTGTTTCTTGAGATAGGCCTGGATTGCAATGTATTTTCCTCTCAGGACTGCCTTCGCTGTGTCCCAAAGCGTTTGGATTGTTGTATTTTCATTTTCATTTGTTTCCATATATTTGTTAATTTCTTCTCTAATTGCCTGGTTGACCCACTCATTTGTTAGTAGGGTGTTCTTTAACCTCCATGCTTTTGGAGGTTTTCCAGACTTTTTCCTGTGGTTGATTTCAAGCTTCATAACATTGTGGTCTGAAAGTATGCATGGTATAATTTCAATTCTTGTAAACTTATGAAGGGCTGTTTTGTGACCCAGTATATGATCTATCTTGGAGAATGTTCCATGTGCACTCGAGAAGAAAGTATATTGTGTTGCTTTGGGATGCAGAGTTCTAAATATATCTGTCAAGTCCATCTGATCCAATGTGTCATTCAGGGCCCTTGTTTCTTTATTGACCGTGTGTCTAGATGATCTATCCATTTCTGTAAGTGGGGTGTTAAAATCCCCTGCAATTACCACATTCTTATCAATAAGGTTGCTTATGTTTATGAGTAATTGTTTTATATATTTGGGGACTCCGGTATTCGGCGCATAGACATTTATAATTGTTAGTCTTTCCTGATAGATAGACCCTGTAATTATTATATAATGCCCTTCTTCATTTCTTGTTACAGCCCTTAATTGAAAGGCTAGTTTGTCTGATATAAGTATGGCTACTCCAGCTTTCTTTTGGCTTCCAGGAGCATGATAAATAGTTCTCCATCCCCTCACTTTCAATCTAAAGGTGTCCTCAGATCTAAAATGAGTCTCTTGTAGACAGCAAATAGATGGGTCTTGTTTTTTTATCCATTCTGATGCCCTATGTCTTTTGGTTGGCGCATTTAATCCATTTACATTCAGTGTTATTATAGAAAGATACAGGTTTAGAGTCATTGCGATGTCTGTATGTTTTATGCTTGTAGTGATGTCTCTGGTACTTTGTCTCACAGGATCCCCCTTAGGATCTCTTGTAGGGCTGGTTTAGTGGTGACAAATTCCTTCTGTTTTTGTTTGTTTGGGAAGACCTTTATCTCTCCTTCTATTCTAAATGACAGACTTGCTGGATAAAGGATTCTCGGCTGCATATTTTTTCTGTTTAGCACACTGAAGATATCGTGCCAATCCTTTTTGGCCTGCCAAGTTTCAAAGAGAGATCAGTCACGAGTCTTATAGGTATCCCTTTGTATGTGAGGGCATGTTTATCCCTCGCTGCTTTCAGAATTTTCTCTTTATCCTTGTATTTTGCCAGTTTCACTATGATATGTCGTGCAGAAAATCGATTCAAGTTACGTCTGAAGGGAGTTCTCTGTGCCTCTTGGATTTCAATGCCTTTTTCCTTCCCCAGTTCAGGGAAGTTCTCAGCTATAAAATCTTCAAGTACTCCTTCAGCACCTTTCCCTCTCTCTTCCTCCTCTGGGATACCAATTATGCGTATATTATTTCTTTTTAGTGTATCACTTAGTTCTCTAATTTTCCCCTCATACTCCTGGATCCTGGATTTTTTTATCTCTCTCTCAGCTTCCTCTTTTTCCATAACTTTATCTTCTAGTTCACCTATTCTCTCCTCTGCCTCTTCAATCCGAGCTGTCGTTGTTTCCATTTTATTTTGCATTTCTTTTAAAGCACTTTTCAGCTCCTTGTGGCTGTTCCTTAGTCCCTTGATCTGTGTAGCAAGAGATTCTCTGCTGTCCTCTATACTGTTTTCAAGCCCAGCGATTAATTTTATGACTATTATTCTAAATTCACTTTCTGTTATATTATTTAAATCCTTTTTGATCAGTTCATTAGCTGTTGTTCTTTCCTGGAGATTCTTCTGAGGGGAATTCTTCCGTTTGGTCATTTTGGAGAGTCCCTGGCGTGGTGAGGACCTGCAGTGCACTTCCCCTGTGCTGTGGTGTATAACTGGAGTTGGTGGGCGGGGCTGCAGTCCGACCTGATGTCTGCCCCCAGCCCACCGCTGGGGCCACAGTCAGACTGGTGTGTGCCTTCTCTTCCCCTCTCCTAGGGGCGGGATTCACTGTGGGGTGGCGTGGCCCGTCTGGGCTACTTGCACACTGCCAGGCTTGTGGTGCTGGGGATCTGGCGTATTAGCTGGGGTGGGTAGGCAAGGTGCACGGGGGCAGGAGGGGCAGGCTTAGCTCACTTCTCCTTAGGTGATCCGCTTCAGGAGGGGCCCTGTGGTAGCGGGAGGGAGTCAGATCCGCTGCCGGAGGTTTGGCTCCGCAGAAGCACAGAGTTGGGTGTTTGCGTGGAGCGAGCAAGTTCCCTGGCAGGAACTCGTTCCCTTTGGGATTTTGGCTGGGGGATGGGCAGGGGAGATGGCGCTGGCAAGCACTGTTGTTCCCCACCAAACTGAGCTCTGTCGTCCGGTGGCTCAGCAGCTCTCCCTCCCTTTGTCCTCCAGCCTTCCCGCTTTCTGAGCAGAGCTGTTAACTTATGACCTCCCAGACACTAAGTTGTGCTTGCTGTCCAAACACAGTCCGTCAGGCCCCTCCGCTTATGCCAGCCAGACTCAGGGGCTCTGCTTGGCCAGCGAGCCGCCCCTCCACCCCAGCTCTCTCCCGCCAGTCCGTGGAGCGCGCACCACCTCGCCGCCCTTCCTACCCTCTTCTGTGGGCCTCTGGTCTGCGCTTGGCTCCAGAGACTCCGTTCTGCTAATCCTCTGGTGGTTTTCTGGGTTATTTAGGCAGGTGTCGGTGGAATCTAAGTGATCAGCAGGATGCGTGGTGAGCCCAGCGTCCACCTACGCCGCCATCTTCCCTCTCTCTACTCAATTATATTTCAACAGTACATCTCAAATGGTTCCAGATAGAGATTTATTTGAATTTTTAATTGCTTAAAAATTCATAGTAGATATATTTTTAAATCTGACTGATTTATTAAACAGCTATAATACAACATCTGTTTCTCTCTGGGGTTTCAGCAAGATCAGAAGTGGTCTCTTGGCCTTCACGCACTGATGATAATTATTTCTCTTCTTTGTTCCTTACTGCTCAATACGTGGGCCACCGGAAACATCCGTTGGCTCCCAGGGTCAGAGATGTGGAGTCTTCTACCATGGACACTGGTCAAACCCTCCCTGGAACTAACATAGTTTATATCACCCCGCATACTGAATTTAAAATGGAGATCATATTAGTATCAGCCTCATGTGGTTGTTTTGAAGATTAAATACATGTAAAAACTCTTACAGGTTTGAAGAAATAAGTGAGTTACTCCAGAAATATTACATATGATTATTCTTACTTATAACTAAGAACTGATAGGAGGGACTATATGTTGAGGGGTATATTGGTTCTCATTTCCCTTATTAACCCCACAGGGATTCTGATTATAATTCATGTTCAATAAGAGAAGATAATATTCAGTTCCTTATTCTGATGATGATAATTACTATAAAATGATGGTTCTCATGGTTACTATGTTTAGCAGCTTCTATGCCTTATCTCAGTGTTTCACTAAATATGCTAGACAAAGGTCCATGGGCAAATATTGTTAGTTTTACTAGAAATTTATTTTAATGTGTATTAGTAAGAAAAATAGTAACCAGCACATCAAATTCATTATTTCTTGACCACCATAACTTAAGATGAAGCCAAAATTAAAAAATAAAAACAATTATAGGTTGAAATTTTATCTATCCATTTAAAATACATAGTAAATATATTAATTTATATAAAATATGTACTCTTTTGTACATATTCTACTCTATATCTATATACAGATCTTCAGATTTTCTTTGACTTATAATAGGGTTGCATCCAGGTAACACACTGTAAGCTGAAAATATTGTAAATCAAAAATTCACAGAGGGGCACCTGGGTGTCTCAGTAGGTTAAATGTCTGCCTCTGGATTTTGTCTCGGGTCATAATCTCAGGGTTTGTGAGTTTGAGCCCCATGTTGGGCTCTGCACTGACAACGCAGAGCCTGCTTGGGATTCTTTCTCTCCCTCTGTCTCCGCCACCATACTCTGTTCTTTCTGTCTCTCTCTCGAAATAAATAAAAAAAAACATTAAAAAAAATCCATGAAATACATCTAGACTACTAAGCAATCTAACTTAGCCTAGCCTACATGAATAGGTTCTCAGAACACTTACATTAGCCTACAGTTGAGCAAAATTATCTAACATAAAGCCTATTTTATGAAGTTGAATATCTCATGTAATTTATTGAACACTGTACCAAAAGTGGAAACAAAAATGGCTGTATAGAGAATGGTTTTAAGTGTATTGGTGGTTTACCCTTGTGACTGCATGGCTGACTGTGAGCTGTGGCTCACTGCCACTGCCCAGCATCACAAGAGAGTATCGTACCACACAAAGCTATCCCAGGAGAAGATCCAATTTCAAAATTCAAAGTATGGTTTCTACTGAATGTTATCACTTTCACACCATCGTAACATCAAAAAATCATAAATTGAACCATCATAAGTTTGGTGTGTGTGTGTGTGTGTGTGTGTGTGCGCGCGCGCACGCGCGCAGAGAGAGAGAGAGGGACAGGGAGTAAACATATGTTTATGTGGATATGGAAACAATTTTGTAGAATATATAGTTTTATTTCATTTCATCTTCATCCTCACTTAGTCTTGTGAGGCAGGTACCATCATTCTCTCCATTTTACAAGTGAAAAAAAAATCTATGTTTAAAAAGGCCCAACATTTCTGAAGTCTTTCTAAACAAATGGGAGACCTGAGGCTCCAACTCATAATCTTTGCTCTCTGTTGTGGCATCCCTGGGGTTGTTTCTCACATTCTCAGGAATGCTCATTTTCTTTGAAACTTTTTTTAAATATTAACTTTTATTGTTTTTTCCTCCTATAAAATTAAGATTTATTCATTATAGAAATTTTAGAAAATAAGATTTCTTTTAGAAAAGAAAAGAAGAAATAGTTTTGTTTTTTAAATTGTGGTAAGAACACGAGATCTACACTTTTTTTTTACCTGAAGATCTGTTTTTTTGACATAGATATATACTCTTAACAACTTTTTAAGTGTACGGCACAATACTGTTAACTCCAGGCACAATGTGCAGCAACCTCTTTGTACTTTCCTGTCACAGCTCTGTAAGATGGGCCAAACAAAGACACTGAGAGAGATCAGAAAGTCCCTGGAACTTCACAAGAAAGTATAAGCACACCAAAATTCCTGGTTCCTAGGCCCCTTCCTTTAAATCACACTGCATCACATGAGGGGCCCTATAGCAAGCAGCCCTGTCCTTCAGAAGACAAAGTAACATACTCAACTGAGAAGCATCAGAAACCGCAGTAAGCTTTTCCCTGTTGGGGAGCAGGGTCTGTAAGAGCTGACCTGGGCTCTATTCCCAGGATGATAGCAGCAATGGCTGCCTCAGAATCTGTGCTGGCCTCTTCTGAGCAAGGAGCTCAATAATTATGTGTGTGCAAGTGCCCACACACATGCACCATCTGATTTAATTAAGCCACTTCTCAATTCAAATAATGAGTTTGAACATATAACTGAAGCACTACCAAATTACCAATTTTTGACTTTTTGTTGGTTTTCAGCTTGGTGCTTCTAGGTCTTTGTGGCTCTCTGCTTCCTCTAGTGGTAAATCTAGGGCAGGGGGTTTGGTATGTTAAGTAGGCAGCAAATGACATGAGTGCCCACAGAAGCACACACCATATAAATGGAGGTTTATGGATTTAATTGTAATGCAATTCAAAAGGAGCCATTCAGAGTGATCTGTGATCTTATGAAGTTCCATCATAGGACCCTGTGGGTTTCAGAAGCTAAGCTCTCTTCTTGCCTCCACTTCAGTAAAATGGCTAGGAGCCCAAGTGCCTCCATTTGGCATTACAAAGCAGCACCAAGAGACTCATGTTCATTTTGACCCTAGGGCCACAGCTGAGCTGAAGGGCTGAATGCCTCAGACCTTTCCCATTTCAACAAAAATACACTGGTCCCAGGTGCTTGCTAAAAATTCTCTTCTTCCCCGTCATTATTACCAAAATATTCTGTCCAGAAACAGGTAATATGAATAAAATGCATTTCTTTTTGGGTTCTAATGGTTTATTGAAAGGATTTGGTAAGCACCTGTATACCTCCTGGTGGGCTTTGAAGGTGATTGTTAGCATATGTTGTTGATTAATAACATTTATTGATTAGTAACTCTTACTCCTGTTACTCTTTAAGGCTCCTGCCAAACTGTGTTTTCTGGGTAAATTATTCTTAGCAAGGGTGTTGCCTGTGGGGAGTTGTCAGACACACCTTGTCTTTCAGACCTGGGCACTGGTGTTCATCTGGCCCCACCTCTTCACCAGCCCTCATCTCATGCACTTCTGGCCAGCTCAGCCACTGATAGAATGCTGTTAGTGAGCTTCACAGGCACATTGGAGGCATTATCCAGGCTCCCAGTCTGAAACCCAACAGGGAAGAAGCCAATTGAAAGCACACAAGGGATCAGACCTTTGATGTTGCACAAAGCAAATTGCATTTCAAGCTCTGGAGAACATGAGCCATTCTAAACCTGATTAAGAGTCATCCGGTACCAAATTGTGATAAATGTTTATTTTGGAAAAGTGGATTATCAGTGTTTTCAGATTCTGCTTATTCACCCAGAAAGCATTTGTTTTTCTCTTTATTTGGGGTAAGAATAAAAGAAAGCCTTGAATTGTCCTGAGTTGTTTGCTGGGCAAAATTGAGAAGGAGTTTGTTTTGGCTGTTGCTCAAATAACTGTCTAGAGCCCCTGATGTAGAGAGTCTCACCTGGCCACTCTGACTCAGTGTCTTCATATTCCTCACTTATCTGCCCTTCCTCTAGAGCGCAGGTGTGCCCACTCTCTGGACTGGCCCTGAGGTGGGAAGTTAATGAGTTCATTTAAAGGGAGAGTGATCTGGGCCCCTGGGTGGCTCAGTAGGTTAAGCATCGGACTTTGGCTCAGGTCATGATCTCACAGTTAAACAGTTTGAGCCCTGTGTTGGTCTCTGTTCTGACAGCTCAGAGCCTGGAGCCTGCTTTGGATTCTGGGTCTCCTTCTCTCTTTGCCCCTCCTGCTTGCTCGCTCTCTCTCTCTCTCTCTCTCTCTCAAAAATAAACATTAAAAAAAATAAAAGGGGAGTGATCATAGAATTCAGACACAGACGTAGCTGGAGACAGGATTTGGAATCTGTTTTGTCCTTGTTTTTTTAATTTTTGTCAAAAATAAAATGCTACAAAAATTTTTGGAGGAGAAAAAGAATCATTCCTAATTCTTCCATGCTTTGTAGTTGCTAAGTAGCTTCTTTGGTATTTTAGTGCACTTACTTGTACACATAAATGTATGCTTTTTACATAAAATGGAATCATTACTGAATCATTACTTTAAATTTATACCAAAATAATTTGTATTTCCATTTTTTTTGTTAGTGGCTTTGTAATATTTTCTATCCAGTTTCTCTGAGAATAAACATACCTTTCATATCCCCAGAAAGAAGAAATGACAAAGAAGCCAGACATTATAACGAATGTTTATGATCTTTACTTAGGAACATGACAGTCTCAAGGCCTCTGTCATTTCTGAATCTTGATGATTTATCTTGTTTCCTCAGACCCTCCACCAGCCCACAAAGATGGGCAGAATGAAGCAGACAGTGCACCAGAAGACCTCCAGTCTGTTGGGACTAGCAGGCTTCTCTATCACATCACTGACGGTGATAACCCACTGCTGTCACCACGATGCTCCATCTTCAGCCAAAGCCAGAGATTCAACTTAGACCCTGAATCAGCCCCTTCTCCACCCAGCACTCAGCCGTTTATGATGTAAGAAAACCTTATCTTCATTTCATCCACTTTTTCAAATACATTTATAACCTATAATGAAGTGTGTGTCTGAAATAGTGCAGACATGCCTATCAAATACAACTTCAAGACCTGAGCAATGAATGGCAAGAATCAGTGTACTTTCTATTTGGGAATACTGTGTCAGGTCTTGCCATCTCAGGAGGAAATGGTCATGAGATGCAGGAATACCCCAGGGCTTACATGTTTGAACATTTTTGGTCAAATGACCAGAGTTCTAAGTAAGAATATGTCTATGCAAATATCAGGAGTATCCTTGGTAAGCTCAATATTCTTTGCATGCCCAACAGTGGCTTCAAGGGATAGCTTGTGGCAGTGCTTGGGAGGTGTCTACCTCAATTTCTTCTTAGATTCCACAAGAGTAGCAGCTTACAATAGCTGCCCTCCACTCCCCCCAAAAAGTGTGAAACTATGCATTCTTTTTTTAAAAAAATCTACAAATTATTTGGATTCAAAACTAAAATGAGTGTCCCTTGACTGAAAATATGTACAGAGAATCCTAGTTTCTCCTTAGTAACTTCTGCTGTCATTAATGAATTTTCCAAATCTGACCTTGCAGGCTGTCTATTGATGGATTTGAGGGAGTTAGTGGATTATTGCTATTGTAAACTGTGGGCTATGTGAGAGGGTCAATGCATTTTCTGGAGGTGGGGGTCCATTCTTATTAGATTCACAAGGCTCTGTTGTGTCAAGAAAATTAACTATTTATCTATATCTTCTTTAAAAATGTTATTAGGTGCAACCTGTTTGGATAATTCCACAGCAGGCTATTTCTTTTTGTCTTAAATTGGCCTCTTCCAAACTTTAGGAAATGCACTTCCTAGAATAATATTCTGACATTTCTGCACTAAATTCCCTGATAGCATTTTCCCATAATGGAATTCCTTGATCAGTGATCTCTATTAATAAGTAAATGCCACAATGGTAGACTCATTAAAAATGGCCTATCCTCTCTGATAATCCAGGAAGCTTCGTTTGTAGACCAGCAGCAATGTTTATGGGAAGACCATGGTTTTTTATGATTCTCTCCCTCCCTGCAATCATTACAGGCCACGAAGTTCTTCACGGTGTGGCTGTGGTGATGGCAAGGAGCCACAGACCATTACCCAGCTCACCAAGCACATCCAGAGCCTCAAGCGAAAAATTAGGAAATTTGAAGAAAAATTTGAACAAGAAAAGAAATACCGGGTAAGGACCCTGTGGCTTGAAATAAGGGTTGATTGTGTCTGAGGTGTGTGGGCTTTTCTGTCCTTCCTTTTTGGGTACTCCTCTGTGCCAGGGGACAGCTGTTTTCATTTGCCAACACAGGATCTATCATAAATAGAGTTCCTATCCTGGATCTGTCCTATTCTCACAGGCTGTCAGTTGCTCTCTAAAAAGATATTTTCTGGTAATGGATTATAACTCTTTTTTAAATCTTTTTTATTATTTATTCTTTAATATAATTTATTGTCAAATTGGTTTCTATAAAACACCCAGTGCTCATTCCAACAGGTGCCCTCCTCAATGCCCATCACCCACTTTCCCCTCTCCGCCAACCCCCATCAACCCTCAGTCTGTTCTCAGTATTTAAGGGTCTGTTATGGTTTGCCTCCTTCACTCTCTGTAACTTTTTTTCCCCTTCCCCTCCCCCATGGCCTTCTGTTAATATTCTCAAGAGACACATATGAGTGAAAATATATGGTATCTTTCTCTGCCTGAATTATTTCACTTAGCAAAATACCCTCCAGTTCCATCCACATTGCTACAGATGGCCAGATTTCATTCTTTCTCATTGCCAAGTGGTATTCCATTGTATATATAAACCACTTCTTCTTTATCCATTCGTCATTTGATGGACATTTAGGCTCTTTCCATAATTTGCCTATTGTTGAAAGTGCTGCTATAAACATTGGAGTACAAGTGCCCCTATGCATCAGCACTCCTGTATTCCTTGGGCAAATTCCTAGCAGTGCTATTCCTGGGTCATAGGGTAGATCTGTTTTTAATTTTTTGAGGAACCTGCACACTGTTTTCCAGAGCGGCTGCCCCAGTTTGCATTCCCACCAGCAGTACAAGAGGGTTCCCATTTCTCCACATCCTCACCAGCATCTGTAGTCTCCCGATTTGTTCATTTTAGCCACTCTGGCGTGAGGTGGTATCTCAGTGTGGTTTTGATTTTTATTTCCCTGATGATGAGTGACATTGAGGCATCTTTTCATGTACCTGTTGGCCATCTGAATGTCTTCTTTAGAAAAGTGTCTGTTCATGTTTTCTGCCCATTTCTTCACTGGATTTTTTTTGGGGGGTGTGGAGTTTGGTTAGTTCTTTGTAGATTTTGGATACTATCCCTTTGTCTGATATGTCATTTGCAAATATCTTTTCCCATTTCATTGGTTGCCTTTTAGTTTTGTTGATTGTTTCCTTTGCTGTGCAGAAGCTTTTTATCTTCATGAGGTCCCAATAGTTCATTTTTGCTTTTAATTCCTTTGCCTTTGGAGATGTGTTGAGTAAGAAATTGCTGCGGCTGAGGTCAGAGAGGTTTTTTCCTGCTTTCTCCTCTAGGGCTTTGATAGTTTCCTATCTCACATTCAGTTCCTTCATCCATTTTGAGTTTATTTTTGTGAATGATGTAAGAAAGTGGTTTAGTTTCATTCTTCTGCAGGTTGCTGTCCAGTTCTCCCAGCACCATTTGTTAAAGAGACTGCCTTTTTTCCGTTGGATATTCTTTCCTGCTTTGTCAAAGATTAGTTGGCCATACAATGGAAGAATAAATATTGTTAAAATGTCAATACTACCCAAAGCAATCTACACATTCCATGGAATCCCAATCAAAATTGTAACCAGCATTCTTCTCGAAGCTAGAACAAGCAATCCTAAAATTTTATGGAACCACAAAAGACCCCAAATAGCCAAGGTAATATTGAAGAAGAAAACCAAAGAGGGAGGCATCACAGTCCCAGACTTTAGCCTCTACTAAAAAGCTGTGATCATCAAGACAGTACGGTATTGGCACAAAAACAGACACAGACCAATGGAATAGAGACTCCAGATTTGGATTATAATTCTTATTTCCAAACTGATTTGATTATCTATTCTCCTCTTTCCCCCCTTAAGGAGCATTACTATCACTAATAGTCTAGGACTGAAATTTAGAAAACTTTTGAATTATGATCTTATTTTTTTCTTTAACTCTTTACCATTTACGTGTTTGTAAGAACCTATTAAGGACACAAAGGACAGAATCTCTACTTGTATAACAGAATGAGGGAGAGTTTTCTTTGACATAAAAATATCTCCTGGTTGATAGATAGGGACCTATCAAGTAACATCTGTTCAGGCCACTCATAATAACAACCCCCAATCTATCTTTTCCAGTCCAAGAGACACCAGTCTTCATGCTGGTGTTGCAGTGTTGTAATGATGAGCTTTTTCTTTCATTATATAAGAAACAATAGAAAGGTAAGTGTCCTCATTGCCAATGTTAGTTTTATTTATCTTCCCTAATGGTGACCATGGCATAGAGAAAAATCATATTCATGTAGAACTGCACAAAGATATTGGGTCTTTGGCAGAGGGCCCAGACAGCTTGTTATCAGAATAAAAGAGAACAGGGGATAATGTCTCATACATCTTGAAATATTTAAAGGCTCACTAAACCTTGGTACAAAGGCAATTGGCACATCACCGTGAGTAAAATAAGATTGGGGGAGGGAGGTGAAAATGGATGATATCCCACTCTCCCATTCTTTCTGACCTGTTTCGCAAGTGGCTTCAAATTCACTAAAAGAGGGGTGTAAAGAGTGATTTTTAGCTTTGCACAATAGAAAAAAAAATCAGACAGCTTTTCAAGACAAACTTTTCTTTCTCAAAGCTACTTACTGTCTTTTACCTTTTTAGCACAGGAGGGCACCCTACAAATAATGAATACAAGCCTTTATTTTACAGATAAGGAAATTGAGGCCCAGAAAAGACCTGTAACTTGCCTTAGGTGGTTGCGTTCTATCAGCTCAGACTTAGGATGGTAGAATAAATATGAGTAGGTTTTGCAATGGAGGAATAGAAGTAAGATTTGTAAGTGTCCACATTTTGAAAGTTCTAGATATCTTGAGAGAAACTGATTTTTTCTGTTTGCAGCTGGAGTGTTATTGGATCTGTGATGCCCTCACTTTGGGGACTGTAGAATAACAACTATAAGCTCCATAACCGGAGCCTGTTAATACTTATTACCTGCCAATTTTTTTATTTCAAGTTTTTATTTAAATTCTAATTAGTTAACACATATAGTAAAATTGGGTGCAGGTGTAGGCTTTAGTGATTCATCACTTAAATACAACACTCAGTGGTCATCACAAGTACTCTCCTTAATCCCCATCATCAATTTAGCCCAACACCTTCCATTAACAGTTTGTTCTCTATTGTTAAGAGTCTCTTGTGGTTTGCTTCCCTCTTTTCCCCCCTTCCCCTATGTTCATTTGTCTTGTTTCTTAAACTCCACATATGAGTGAAATCATATGGTATTTGTCTTTCTCTAATTTTGTGTAGCATAACGTATTCTAACTCCATCCATGTTATTGCAAATGGCAAGATTTCATTCTTTTTAATGGCTGAGTAATATTCCACTGTATATATACACCTGGCAATTCTTTTTTTGGGGGGGAGGGGGCATATCTTTTTTTAAATTTATATCCAAGTTAATTAGCATATAGTGCAATAATGATTTCAGGAATAGAATCCAGTGATTCATATAACCACCAATGTTTATCCCAAGTGTCGTCCTTAATGCCCCTTGCCCATTTAACCCATCACCCTACCCACAACCCCTCCAGCAACCCTCAGTTTGTTCTCAGTTTGTATTTAAGAGTCTCTTATGTCTTGTCCCCCTCCCTGTTTTTATACTATTTTTGCTACGCTTACCTTATATTCATCTGTTTTATATCTTAAATTCCACATGAGTGAAGTCATGTATTTGTCTTTCTCTGACTAATTTTGCTTAGCATAATACACTCTAGTTCCATCCACATTGTTGCAAATGGCAAGATTTCATTTGTTTTGATTGCCCATTAATATTACATTGCATATATATACCACATCTTTTTTATGCATTCATCAGTCAATGGACATTTGGGCTCTTTCCATACTTTGGCTATTGTTGATAGTGTTGTTATAAATATAGGGGTGGGTGGATGTGCCCCTTCAAAACAGCACTCCTGTATCCTTTGGATAAATACCTAGTAGTCCAATGCTGGGTCGTAGGGTAGTTCTATTTTTAATTTTTTGAGAAACTTCCATACTGTTTCCCAGAGTGGCTGCACCAGTTTGCATTCCCACCAATGGTGCAAAAGAGTTCCTCTTTCCTCACATCCTTGCCAACTCTGTTGTTGCTTCAGTTGTTAATTTTAGCCATCTGACAGGTGTGAGGTGGTATCTCATTGTGGTTTTGATTTGCATTTCTCTGATGATGAGGGATGTTGAGCATTTTTTCATGTGTCTGTTAGCCATCTGTATGTTTTCTTTGGAAAATTGTCTACTCATGTCGTTTGCCCATTTCTTCACTGGATTATTTGTTTTTTGGGTGTTGAGTTTGGTAAGTTCTTTATAGATTTTGGATACTAACCCTTTATCTGATATGTCCTTTGCAAATATCTTCCCACATTCCATCACTTGCCTTTTAGTTATGTTGATTCCTTCACTGTGCAGAAGCTTTTTATCTTAATGAGGTCCCAATAGTTCATTTTTGCTTTTGTTTCCCTTGCTTCCGGAGATATGTTGAGTAAGAAGTTGCCATGACTGAGGTCAAAGAGGTTTTTGCCTGCTTTTTCCTCTAGGATTTTGATGGCTTCCTGTCTTATGTTTAGGTATTTCATTCATTTCAAGTTTATTTTTGTGTATGTATAAGATAGTGGTCCAGGTTCATTCTTCTGTATGTTAGTTTCCTGTTTTACCAACACCATTTGCTGAAGAAACTGCCTTTTTCCATTGGATATCCTTTCCTGCTTTGTCAAAGATTAGTTGGCCATACTTTGTTGGTCAATTTCTGGGTTCTCTATTCTGTTCCATTGATCTATGTGTCTGGTTTTGTGCCAGGGCCACACTGTCTTGATGATTAGAGCTTTGTAATACATCTTAAAGCCTGGAATTGTGATGCCTCCAGCTTTGGTTTTCTTTTTCAGGATTACTTTAGCTATTCGGAGTCTTTCTGGTTCCATACAAATTTTAGAATTGTTTATTCTAGCTCTGTGAAGAATGCTTGTGCTATTTTGATAGGGATTGCATTGAAGATATAGATTACTTTGGGTAGTATTGACATTTTAACAATATTTTTTCTTCCAATCCATGAGCATGGAATACTTTTCCGTGTGTGTGTGTGTGTGTGTGTGTGTGTGTGTGTGTGTGTTCTTTGATTTCTTTTATAAGCTTTCTATAGTTTTCAGTGTATAGATTTTTCACCTCTTTGGTTAGGTTTATTCCTAGGTGTTTTACGGTTTTTGGTGCAATTGTAAATGGGATAAATTCCTTGATTTCTCTTTCTGCTGCTTCATTATTGGTATATAGAAATGAAATTGATATCTGTACATTGATTTTATATCCAGCAACTTTGCTGAATTCATGGATCAGTTCTAGCAGTTTTTTGGTAGAATCTTTTGGGTTTTCCATATAGAGTATCATGTCATCTGCGAAGACTCAGAGTTTGGCTTCCTCCTTGCTGATTTGGATGCCTTTTATTTCTTTGTGTTGTCTGACTGCTGAGGCTAGGGCTTCTAACACTATGTTGAGTAATAGTGGTGAGAGTGGATATCCTTGTCGTGTTCCTGACCTTAGGGAGAAAACTCTCAGTTTTCCCTATTGAGGATGATTTTCGTGGTGGGTCTTTCATATATGGTTTTTATGATCTTAAGGTATGATCTTTCTATCCCTACTTTCTTGATGTTTTTTTTTTTATCAAGAAAGGATGATGTATTTTGTTAAATGCTTTCTCTCCATGTATTGAGAGGATCGTATAGTTCTTATTCTTTAATGTGTTACTATTATTATTAATGTGATGTATCAAATTGATTTAATTGCACATATTAAACAAGGCTTGCATCCCAGAAATAAATCCACTTGATCATGATAAATATTTTTTTAATGTATTCTTGGATCCTGTTGGTTAGTAACTTGTTGAGGATTTTTGTGTCAATATTCATCAGGGAAATTGGTCTGTAGATCTCCTTTTTAGTGGGGTCTTTGTCTGGTTTTGGAATCAAGGTAATGCTGACCTCATAGAATGAGTTTGGAAGATTTCCTTCCATTTCTATTTTTGCAACAGCTTCAAAAGAATAGATATTAACTCTTCTTTTTTTTTTTTTTGTTTTTATTTTATTTTATTTATTTATTTTTTAATATATGAAATTTATTGTTAAATTGGTTTCCATACAACACCCAGTGCTCAAACCAAAAGGTGCCCTCTTCAATGCCCATCACCTACACCCCCTCCCTCCCACCCACCATCAACCCTCAGTTTGTTCTCAGTTTTTAAGACTCTCTTATGCTTTGGCTGTCTCCCACTCTAACCTCTTTTATTTTTCCTTCCCCTCCCCCATGGTTTCTGTTAAGTTTCTCAGGATCCACATAACAGTGAAAACATATGCTATCTGTCTTTCTCTGTATGGCTTATTTCACTTAGCATCACACTCTCCAGTTCCATCCACGTTGCTACAAAGGGCCATATTTCATTCTTTTTCATTGCCACGTAGTACTCCATTGTGTGTATAAACCACAATTTCTTTATCCATTCATCAGTTGATGGACATTTAGGCTCTTTCCATAATTTGGCTCTTGTTGAGAGTGCTGCTATAAACATTGGGGCACAAGTGCCCCTATGCATCAGTACTCCTGTATCCTTTGAGTAAATTCCTAGCAGTGCTATTGCTGGGTCATAGGGTAGGTCTATTATTAATTTTTTAAGGAAACTCCACACTGTTTTCCAGAGTGGCTGCACCAGTTTGCATTCCCACCAACAGTGCAAGAGGATTCCCATTTCTCCACATCCTCTCCAGCATCTATAGTCTCCTGATTTGTTCATTTTGGCCACTCTAACTGGCGTGAGGTGATATCTGAGTGTAGTTTTGATTGGTAATTCCCTGATGAGGAGCGACGTTGAGCATCTTTTCATGTGCCTGTTGGCCATCCGGATTACTTCTTTAGACAAGTGTCTATTCATGTTTTCTGCCCATTTCTTCACTGGGTTATTTGTTTTCTGGGTGTGGAGTTTGGTGAGCTCTTTATAGATTTTGGATACTAGCCCTTTGTCCGATATGTCATTTACAAATGTCTTTTCCCATTCCATTGGTTGCCTTTTAGTTTTGTTGATTGTTTCCTTTGCTGTGCAGAAGCTTTTTATCTTCATGAGGTCCCAATAGTTGATTTTTGCTTTTAATTCCCTTGCCATTGGGGATGTGTCAAGTAAGAAATTGCTGCGGCTGAGGTCAGAGAGGTCTTTCCTTGCTTTCTCCTCTAGTGTTTTGATGGTTTCCTGTCTCACATTCAGGTCCTTTATCCATTTTGAGTTTATTTTTGTGAATGGTGTGAGAAAGTGGTCTAGTTGCAACCTTCTGCATGTTGCTGTCCAGTTCTCCCAGCACCATTTGTTAAAGAGACTTTTTTCCAATGGATGTTCTTTCCTGCTTTGTCAAAGATGAGTTGGCCATACGTTTGGGGGTCTAGTTCTGGGGTTTCTATTCTATTCCATTGGTCTATGTGTCTGTTTTTATGCCAATACCATGGTGTCTTGATGATGACAGCTTTGTAGTCGAGGCTAAAGTCTGAGATTGTGATGCCTCCTGCTTTGGTCTTCTTCTTCAAAATTACTTTGGCTATTCGGGGCCTTTTGTGGTTCCATATGAATTTTAGGGTTGCTTGTTCTAGTTTCGAGAAGAATGCTGGTGCAATTTTGATTGGGATTGCATTGAATGTGTAGATAGCTTTGGGTAGTATTGACATTTTGACAACATTTATTCTTCCAATCCATGAGCACGGAATGTCTTTCCATTTCTTTATATCTTCTTCAATTACCTTCATAAGCTTTCTATAGTTTTCAGCATACAGATCTTTTACATCTTTGGTAGATTTATTCCTAGGTGTTTTATGCTTCTTGGTGCAATTGTGAATGGGATCAGTTTCTTTATTTGTCTTTCTGTTGCTTCATTGTTAGTGTATAAGAATGCAACTGATTTCTGTACATTGATTTTGTATCCTGCAACTTTGCTGAATTCATGTATCAGTTCTAGCAGACTTTTGGTGGAGTCTATCGGATTTTCCATGTATAATATCATGTCATCTGCAAAAAGCGAAAGCTTGACTTCATCTTTGCCAATTTGGATGCCTTTGATTTCCTTTTGTTGTCTGATTGCTGATGCTAGCACTTCCAACACTATGTTAAAGAACAGCAGTGAGAGTGGACATTCCTGTCGTGTTCCTGATCTCAGGGGGAAAGCTCTCAGTTTTTCCCCACTGAGGATGATATTAGCTGTGGGCTTTTCAAAAATGGCTTTTATGATGTTTAAGTATGTTCCTTCAATCCCAACTTTCTCGAGGGTTTTTATTCAGAAAGAGTGCTGAATTTTGTCAAATGCCTTTTCTGCATCGATTGACAGGATCATATGGTTCTTATCTTTTCTTTCATTAATGTGATGTATCACGTTGATTGATTTGCAAATGTTGAACTAGCCCTGCATCCCAGGAATGAATCCCACTTGGTCATGGTGAATCATTCTTTTTATATGCTGTTGAATTCAATTTGCTACTATCTTATTGAGAATTTTTACATCCATATTCATCAGAGATATTGGCCTGTAGTTCTCTTTTTTTACTGGGTCTCTGTCTGGTTTAGGAATCAAAGTAATACTGGCTTCATAGAATGAGTCTGGAAGTTTTCCTTCCCTTTCTATTTCTTGGAATAGCTTGAGAAGGATAGGTATTATCTCTGCTTTAAATGTCTGGTAGAACTCCCCTGGGAAGCCATCTGGTCCTGGACTCTTATTTGTTGGGAGATTTTTGATAACTGATTCAATTTCTTTGCTGGTTATGGGTCTGTTCAAGCTTTCTATTTCCTCCTGATTGAGTTTTGGAAGTGTGTGGGAGCTTAGGAATTTGTCCATTTCTTCCAGGTTGTCCAATTTGTTGGCACACAATTTTTCATAGTATTCCCTGATAATTGCTTGTATCTCTGAGGGGTTGGTTATAATAATTCCATTTTCATTCATGATTTTATCTCTTTGGGTCATCTCCCTTTTCTTTTTGAGAAGCCTGGCTAGAGGTTTGTCAATTTTGTTTATTTTTTCAAAAAACCAACTCTTGGTTTCATTGATCTGCTCTACAGTGTTTTTAGATTCTATATTGTTTATTTCTACTCTGCTCTTTATTATTTCTCTTCTTCTGCTGGGTTTGCCGTGTCTTTGCTGCTTTGCTTCTATTTCCTTTAGGTGTGCTGTTAGTTTTTGTATTTGGGATTTTTCTTGTGTTTGAGATAGGCCTGGATTGCAATGTATTTTCCTCTCAGGACTGCCTTTGCTGCATTCCAAAGCATTTGGATTGTTGTATTTTCATTTTTGTTTGTTTCCATATATTTTTTAATTTCTTCTCGAATTGCCTGGTTGACCCACTCATTCTTTAGTAGGGTGTTCTTTAACTTCCATGCTTTTGGAGGTTTTCCAGACTTTTTCCTGTGGTTGATTTCAAGCTTCATGGCATTGTGGACTGAAAGTATGCATGGTATGATCTCAATTCTTGTATACTTATAAAGGGCTGTTTTGTGACCCAGTATGTGATCTATCTTGGAGAATGTTCCATGTGCACTTGAGAAGAAAGTATATTCTGTTGCTTTGGGATGCAGAATTCTAAATATATCTGTCAAGTCCATCTGATCCAATATATCATCCAGGGCCCTTGTTTCTTTATTGACAATGTGTCTAGATGATCTATCCATTTCTGTAAGTGGGGTGTTAAAGTCCCCTGCAATACCACATTCTTGTCAATAAGGTTGTTTATGTTTGTGAGTAATTGTTTCATATATTTGGGGGCTCCTGTATTCGGCACATAGACATTTATAATTTTTAGTTCTTCTTGATGGATAGACCCTGTAATTAGTATATAATGTCCTTCTTAATCTCTTGTTACAGCCTTTAATTTAAGGTTTAGTTTGTCTGATATAAGTATGGCTACTCCAGCTTTCTTTTGACCTCTAGTAGCATGATAAATAGTTCTCCATCCCCTCACTTTCAATCTGAAGGTGTCCTCAGATCTAAAATGAGTCTCTTGTAGACAGCAAATAGATGGGTCTTGTTTTTTTTATCCATTGTGATACCCTATGTCTTTTGGTTGGTGCATTTAGTCCATTTACATTCAGTGTTATTATAGAAAGATATGGGTTTAGAGTCATTGTGATGTCTATAGGTTTCATGGTTGTAGTGATGTCTCTGGTACTTTGTCTCACAGGATCCTCCTTAGGATCTCTTGTAGGGCTGGTTTAGTGGTGATGAATTCCTTCAGTTTTTGTTTGTTTGGGAAGACCTTTATCTCTCCTTCTAGTCTAAATGACAGACTTGCTGGATAAAGGATTCTCGGCTGCATATTTTTTTCTGTTCATCACATTGAAGATTTCCTGCCATTCCTTTCTGCCCTGCCGAGTTTCAGTAGAGAGATCTGTCACAATTCTTATAGGTCTCCCTTTATATCTTAGAGCACATTTATCCCTCGCTGTTTTCAGAATTTTCTCTTTATCCTTGTATTTTGCCAGTTTGACTATGATATATCATGCAGAAGATTGATTCAAGTTACGTCTGAAGGGAGTTCTCTGTGCCTCTTGGATTTCAATGCCTTTTTCCTTCCCCAGTTCAGGGAAGTTCTCAGCTATGATTTCTTCAAGTACACCTTCAGCACCTTTCCCTCTCTCTTCCTCCTCTGGAATACCAATTATGGGTAGATTATTTCTCTTAGTGCATCACTTAGTTTTCTAATTTTCCCCTCATACTCTTGGATTATTTTATCTCTCTTTTTCTCAGCTTCTTCTTTTTCCATAATTTTATCTTCTAGTTCACCTATTCTCTCCTCTGCCTCTTCAATCCGAGCTGTTGTCGTTTCCATTTTATTTTGCATTTCTTTTAAAGCGCTTTTCAGCTCCTTGTGGCTGTTCCTTAGTCCCTTGATCTCTGTAGCAATAGATTCTCCGCTGTCCTTTATACTGTTTTCAAGCCCAGCAATTAATTTTATGACTATTATTCTAACTTCACTTTCTGTTTATATTGTTTAAATCGTTTTTGATCAGTTCGTTAGCTGTCGTTATTTGCTGGAGGTTTTTTTAAGGGGAATTCTTCTGTTTGGTCATTTTGGATAGTCCCTGGAGTGGTGTGGAACGGCAGGGCACTTCCCCTGTGCTGTCTTGAATAACTCGCGTTGGTGGGCGGGGCTGCAGTCAGACCTGATGTCTGCTCCCAGCTCACCGCTGAGGCCACAGTCAGACTGGTGCGTACCTTCTCTTTCCCTCTTGTAGGGGCGGGATTCACTGTGGGGTGGCGTGGCCCATTTGGGCTACTTGCACACTGCCAGGCTTGTGGTGCTGGGAATCTGGCGTATTAGCTGGGGTGGATCGGCAAGGTGCACAGGGGCAGGAGGGGCAGGCTCAGTTTGCTTTTCCTTGGTGATCTGGTCGGGAGGGGCCCTGTGGCACCGGGAGGGAGTCAGATCCGCCGGAGGGATGGATCCGCAGAAGCACAGCATTGGGTGTTTTCGAGGTGCAAGCAAGTTCCCTGACAGGAACTGGTTCCCTTTGGGATTTGGGCTGGGGGATGGATGAGGGAGATAGCGCTGGTGAGCACCTTTGTTCCCCGCCAAGCTGCGCTCTGTTGTCTGTGGCTCAACAACTCTCCCTCCCGTTGTCCTTCAGCCCTCCCGTTCATGAGCAGATCTGTTAACTTATAACATTCCAGATGTTAAGTCCCACTTGCTGTCAGAACACACTCCGTCCGCCCCCTCCATTTTTGCAAGCCAGACTCGGGGCCTCTGCTTTGCCAGCGGACTGCCCCTCCATCCCGACTCCCTCCCTCCAGTCCGTGTAGCGCGCACCGCCTCTCCACCCTTCCTACCCTCTTCCGTGGACCGTATATGCTTGGCTCTGGAGAATCCATTCTGCTAGTCTTCTGGTGATTTTCTGGATTATTTAGGCAGGTGTGGGCGGAATCTAAGTGATCCGCAGGACGTGGTGAGCCCAGCGTCCTCCTACACTGTCATTTTCCCCTATTAACTCTTCTTTAAAAGTTTGGTACAATTCCTCTGGAAAGCCATCTGGCCCTGGACCCTTGTTTGTTGTTTGTTGGGAGATTTTGATGACTAATTAAATTTCTTTACTGGTTATGGGTCTGTTCACATTTTCTGTTTCTTCATGTTTCAGTTTTGGTAATATATGTTTCTAGGAATTTGTCCATTTCTTCCAGATTGCCCTATTTGTTGACATAATTTCTCATAATATTCTCTTATTATTTGTTTTTATGCAGTGGTGGTTATGATCTCTCCTCTTTCATTCTTGATTTTATTTATTTTGGGTCCTTTTTTTTTTTTTTTTCTTTTTGATCAATCTGACTAGGGGTTTTCAATTTTGTTAATTCTTTGAAAGAACCAGCTCCTGGTTTCATTGATCTGTTCTACTCCTTTATTATTATTATTATTATTATTATTATTATTATTATTATTTTAATTTTGATAGCACTGATTTATGCTCTAATCTTTATTATTTCCTGTCTTCTGCTGGATTTGGGCTTTATTTGCTGTTATTTTTCAAGCTCTTTAAGGTGTATGGTTAGGTTGTGTACCTGAGACTTTTCTTTCTTCATTAGGAAGGCCTGGATTGCTATATACTTCCCTCTTATGACTGTCTTTCCTGCATCCCAGAGGTTTTGGGCTGTCATGTTATCATTTTCATTGGTTTCCATTTACTTCTTAATTTCCTCTTTAACTTCTTAGTTAACTCATTAATTCTTTAGTAGAATGTTCTTTCATCTCCAAGTATTCATTGTCTTTCCAAATTTTTTCTTGTGGTTGATTTTGAGTTTCATAGCATTGTGGTATGAAAATATTCAGCGTCATCTCAATCTGTTTGTACTTGTTGAAGGCTGATATGTGTCCCATTATGTGATCTATTCTGGAGAATGTTCTATGTGCAGTTGAGAAAAATGTGCATTCTGCTGCTTTAGAATGAAATGTTCTGAATATATCTGTTAACCATCCAGTCCAGTGTGTCAGTTAAAGCCATTGTTTCCTTGTTGATTTTATGCTTAGATGATCTGTCCATTGCTGTAAGTGGGATGGTGAAATCCCCTAATATTATGGTATTATTATCAATGAGTTTCTTTATGTTTGTGATTAATTGATATATATTTGAGAACCTCCACGTTGGGGCATAAAAGTTTACAATTGTTAGATCTTCTTTATGGATAGACCCCTTAATTATGATATAATGCCCTATTCATCTCTTGTTACATCCTTTATTCTAAAATCTAGATTGTCTGATATAATTATGGCTGCTCCAGCTTTCTTTTGGTGACCATTAGCATGGTAGATGTTTCTCCATCCCCTGACTTTCAATCTGAAGGTGTCTTTAGGTCTAAAGTGGGTCTCTTGTAAACAGCATATAGATCAATCTTGTTTTCTTATCCATTCTGTTACCCTACGTCTTTTGATTGGAGCATTTAGTCCATTAACATTTAGAGTAAGTACTGAAAGATATGAATATAGTGCCAATGTGTTGCCTATAGAGTTGGAGTTTCTGGTGGTGTTCTCTGGTCCTTTCTAGTCTTTGTTGCCTTTGGTCTTTTTTGTTTTGTTTCTTCTTTTCTCCACTCAGAGAGTCCCCCTTCAAATTTCTTGCAGGAATGGTTTCGTGGTCATGAACTCCTTTAGTTTTTGTTTGTCAGGAATCTCTTTATCTCTCCTTCAGTTTTGAACGACAGCCTTGCTGGATAAAGAGTTCTTAGCTGCATATTTTTCCAATCCCGCACGTTGAATATATCCTGCCACTTCTTTTTGGCCTGCCAGGTTCCTGTGGATAGGTCTGCTGCAACCCTGTTCTGTCTTCCCTTATAGGGTAAGGACTTTTTTTTCCCCATTGCTGCTTTCATAATTCTTTCCTTGTTTGTGTATTTTGTGAATTTGACTATGATATGCCTTGTTGATGGTCAGTTTTTGTTGAATCTATTGGGAGTTCTCTGTGCTTCCTGGATTTTGATATCTATGTCTTTCCCCAGAGTAGGAAAATTTTCCAGAATAATTTGCTGACATAAACCTTCTACCCCTTTTTCTCTCTCTTCATCTTCTTGGACTCCTATGATTCAGATGTTATTCCTTCTTAATAAGTCACTGAGTTATCTAATTCTTGTACCATGCTCTTTTACCTTAGTTACTCTCTTTTTTTCTGATTCATTATTCTCCATAATTTGTCTTCTCTTATCACTGATTTGCTGCTCTCTTCATCCATCCTTGCCACTGTTGCATCCATTCAATATTTCCTCTTGGTTATAGCATTTTAAGTTTCATACTGACTAGATTTTACTTCTTTTATCTATTCAGAAAGAGATTCTATGCTTTTTTCAACTCCAGCTAATATTCTTATTATTGTGACTCTAAATTCCAGTTCAGACATCTTGCTTATATCTGTGTTGATTAAGCCCCTGGCTGTCATTTCTTTGTGTTCTTTCTTTTGGGGTGAATTCCTTCATTTTGCCATTTTGGAGGAAGAAAAAGGATAACTTAAATAAAATAAAAAGTAAAAAAAATTAAAAACAACACAGAAAATCAAATAAAAGAAGCTAGATCCTCTGTCTAGGTGAGTTTTGGTCTGGTTGTTGAAACTTGATAGAATAGAGAAAAAAGGGAAAAAGAAAAGAAAAAGAAAGAAAAAGAAAAAAAGTAAGAAAGTTTAAAAATTAAAAATATGTATAGAATAAAATAGAATAAAATGTAATGAAGAAAGTGAAATAGAATAAAATACTTAGAAAAAAATAAAAAACATAGTAAAAAGAATTAAAAAAAAATTTTAAAGGAAACTATGGGCGCCTGGGTGGCTCAGTGGGTTAAGCATCCAACTTCAGCTCAGGTCATGATCTTGCAGTCTGTGAGTCTGAGCCCCAAGTTGAGCTCTGTGCTGACAGCTCAGAGCCTGGAGTCTGCTTCAGATTATGTGTCTCCTTTTCTCTCTGCCCCTCCCCAACTCACACTCTGTCTCTCTCTGTCTCTCAAAAATAAATAAATGTTAAAAATTTTTTAAAAATAAAATAAAAAGACAAAAATAAAATTTTCTTTTTCTGTATCCAAGAAAAATAAATGAAAGGAGAAAAAGAAAATAAAAGAAATAAAAAAAATAGATGAACCAGGCAAACAGAGTGAAACTCGAATGAAGTTACATCCAGTTTCCCCTAGAACTCAAACAATGAAGCACTCTATAATCTGTACACTAAGAAAATGGAGAAACTTGTGGTTCTCTAGGACATGTGCTTGGAGGGTGGAGTTGGGCGTGGCTTGGTGTAATGGCTCTGTTCTCCACTAGGTGGCAGTGCTTAGCTTACTAGGATGGATTGTTGTGGTATATGTGTGCATGTGCATGTAGGTGCACGTGCAGGAGAGGTGAAAATGGCATCACCCAGCTTCCTAGTTTCAGGCACAGGAACTTTGTGTTCTCACCTACCCAACAAGCAATCAAGGATCCCTCCTTTGTCTCAGTCTTCTTCTGTCCATTCCCCACTTCTACACTGTGTCTGTGTCCAGGCTGTCAGCCTGCCATACACCTGGAAATTCTTAAATCAGACTGATCTGGATTTGAATCTGGCACAGCCAGTTAGGAACTCTGTGACTTTGGACTTGTTATTTTATCTTTCTGAGTCTCCGTTTATCCATCTGTGCAGTAGAGTTAATATTAGTAGTGACTTCTTAAGTTTGTATTAGATGAGTGAATATTATACTGTAATATAATGCTTATCACAGTGTTTCACACAAGGGAAGTAAGTGGTCCTAGATATTATTACATTTTTAATCTATTTTAGTGATATTCGACCAGGCTATCCCCTGACAGTCCCTGCCTTGTCCAAAGAGGGAGAAGCATTTGACACATTAATTCTTCACTAAATTTTTCAGCCTGCAGCCACAGGACTCTGGATTACTTCTTTCTATTGTAAGAGCCACCCAGCAGGCTGCCTATTTTAATAGAATTTCTCCTGGCACCTCCTGTTTTTGTCTAGAGAAGTTTTAGAGCTGGTGCAGGCACATGCTCACACAACACACTTCAACATCACAAATGCGGATGAATGCATTTGGGAATAGTAGAGGAGGGCATCATGGTCACCACTGCTTCAGTGTGTACAAAAGTCTCTGATGTAATCAGAACCTTTGATGTCTCAGGGAACAGAGCTTCCCCTCACCCTTCCTGTCAAGGTGCCAGGCTGTGGTTAGAGGTTTGACATGTCATTGGGCTTTATTTGGTTGCTGTGTGTAAGGCTTTCCTTCCTGTCATGCGTACTGTGGAATTAATAGCACCCACAGCTAATATTTTAGTCTGAGCTCTTGCTCGGCCTCCATGTTAGTCTGATGCCCTGGTACAACATGCATCTTTCCTTCTATGTTGAATGTGACCATTTTATATTCCTATCCAAACCCTGTTTATTTCTACAATTAATTTCACGTTTAACTATCATTAGACTCATGGACTTAGAAAAGGCTATTTCAGCCAGATGTTCACTATTTGTGAAATTAGAGAATGTTAGAATTAGAAGGGATCAGCCAGTCTTATTTCTCATTTGACCTTTGAAGGAACAGGCTCAGAGAAGGGAAGTAACTTCCCCAGGATCACACAGCAAAGAATTGACCTAGCCAGGAAACTCAGGTCTTTTTATTCCTAATCAGATCTCGTTCCAAAGTGTCTTTTGAACTGTGTTTGATAGAGCACAGATTTGGTCCAGTGATACCCTCAGTCATGTGCCTTGGAGATCCCATTTTAGTTGCATTGAACAAAATATACACTGTAATTTCTGGGCTTATAGCCTCTTGGGGTCTATTAAACTGAAGTATTTCAATTTATAAGTTAGAAGGCTTGAAGATCCACAGCTTGTTAATGAAAACTTTCCATGCGATTTTAAAGCTGCCGTCCTTGTGAGCTTGATTTAACCTCTTTTGAAAGCTCCCCCAGGAGTAAAGAAATAAAAAAAATCATTTCAGAAAATGATTCCAGGCTTTAAAATATTTTGTCAGAAGAAAAAATCAGCCTTAAATTTTTCCTATGTCCTGTTTGCAGTAGTGAGAGCTCATTTCTTTAGTAGTCCTTGTTTCTAGGGTTTTAGGCTTTTGTTCTTAACATTACTTCAAAAGATGATTGGGGCCAGGGAGTGTGTTAAATGGGTGATGGGCATTAAGGAGGGCACTTTTTGGGGTGAGCACTGGGTGTCATATGTAAGAGATGAGTCACTGGGTTCTATTCCTGAAGTCAAGTCTACACTATATGTTAACTAACTCGAATTAACTAACTTGAAAGGTGGTAACTGTGTAGAGCATATCAGTGACAAAGATGTTTTCCAGGTGAATAAGATGTGTTTACAGATCAGAGGGTAGAACTCTGTGAGGATTTTGTGAAACTAAATGTAAAACATTGGCTGTCCATATAACCAGGCTGTTACCCAAAGCCAGCATACTAATCTGTGTATCAGGGAAGAGGTACAGTGCATCATCCTAGCACATCATGGGTAGCGCCAGGCTAAGCTGTTTGGGAGGTGTGTCCTTGTGTCACTGTCCAAGGTACTGAAACTAGGCCTTCACTCATAGAAAGCATCTATGCTATCCCATCTGAGCTCCCGTAGGAAAAAAACACTGTTGTTTTCCTTCAATCGTTTCCATCTTGATTCAGACATATGTGGTTTTTACATCACTCTAGAAGTGACAGAACTGTGCCTTGTGTTTCACTATTAATATATTTATTTTCCCATGTACATTTGATGACTATGTCAAAACAAGCACTGTTTTTTCCTTTGAACCTAGGAGAGACACATTTCTCTCCCGATGCCTTTCTCTCACCAGAAACTTGCTAACGTTATACAGACTTAGTGGATGCTTTAAAAAAAATATGGCACAGCCCCTAGACTTAGCCAAGGTACATATTTACTTATCAATGTACATATTTCTAGCAATATTATAATTATGATCAAGTCATTGTAAACATTCCTATATAGTCTTGTATATATTCAATTTAAAGTAACCATTAATTTTCTTGAGTCTGCATTGAAGTTATCAGGTGGCTCTGATTTGTTTAAGAATGATCTCACTGATCTATGGGGATGGAGACTAAGTATGTCTATCTTTCTTTCCTAGTTTCTCTCCTGTAGAAAATCCACTTTCATGCTCTGAGAAGAAACCCAGAAATCAAAGTGAATGATTTGTATTAACAGAGTCATTTCCTTCCAAAATCAAAAATAATTTTTATTGCCACATCCAACTTTGATTAGCTACTTGGCAAGAGATACATACCCCTACATGTATGTTTGTTGGTGAAAACATATCCAGAATTCCCATGAAAGTCTGATAGTAACACTATTACTATTGTCACCACCAGTGATAATAATAATAATAACATTTGTAATTATAGCTAACACACCTGTAGGGTATAGCATATTCCAGTAACTACTTTCACTGTTTTACATACATCAACTAATTTATCCCTCACAGCAACCCTATGAGGCAGATGTTGGTGTAATCCTCATTTGGCAGATGAAACTGAGGCTAAGTAATTTGACCAAGGTCAGACACATATAATTAAGTTTGACTTTAGTGCTAGCCTAGTAGGATATTGAGTGTATAAACAGTGAGATGATTAGAAATCTGGGTATCCCCCTGAAGTACTGATTTCCCAGACTATTGTCGGGTGTTAGACATCCTGGGGTCTCCTTTCTTGAGCTTGTTGGAAATGACTGATAGGAAATCTTCGAGTTTGTTAGTATAAACCAGACAAGTTGTGGTCATAAACCTTGTTTGTAAGTACAGGCAAGGGAGTAAGCACTGGTTTGTATCAGTGCAGTCATTTGCGCTGATATGAAGAATGGCCTAGCAACCACATGTGGGGTGTGAGTGGACCACAGGGTGATTGATGGTCAGACCGTAGGGGACACTGGCATGGACAGGCTATATGAAAAGTGATGAGTGACCAGGCATGTTTAGGAACAATGCCCATGGAAAGGACAAAAGTGTGGAGGAGTTCAAGAATGTTTGCTTTGTTTTTCAGAACTAACTCTATCATCTGGAAGTTGTCATACATGAATTTCTCTCCCAGATTTATGTTTCTGAACCATCTCTGTGTGTCTTGGCTGTCTAAAAATTTTGATTTTCCTTTCTTACCTTTCTTTCCCTCCCTCCCTCCCTTCCACCCACACTTTCCCCTCCTTTGTAGCCTTCACATGGTGACAAGACTTCTAATCCTGAAGTCCTGAAATGGATGAATGATTTGGCTAAAGGTCGTAAACAACTTAAAGGTAAGTTCCAGCCAAGAGTCTCTTTTTCCATAAAGGAAGCAGTTAAAATAGATAATTTGCTCCAAGGTATTTTTTATTCTTTTCCACCTGTGCCCTCTTTAACCTCATCTCTCACGTAGATTGGAGGCTCCATTTTGAAATAAATGGTCCTGGGTCCCTTTCATTATTTGGCCCCATCTAATAATTCTCCTTACAAAGAGATTGAAGAACTCCAGACTCCAAAGAGAAATGATTCACTTCAGTGCCAGGAACATTTCAACACGTGGAGTATTAACTTCCCCCTAGGTTACTGGATTCTTGGATGTTAGAAAAAGGCCTGAACAATCATTTACTCCGCATAACGCATTGTACATATGAAGACATTTATGTCCAGAGATAGAGACAATTTATGTAGCTGGGAGGTAGTGCGCTAGATATAAAACTCAGTGCTCTTACCTCCTAATCCAGTGTTCTTCTTTCCTCTTTCTCTGGAGATTATGATGATGATATGAGTGTTAATTAACTCTAAAATCCATTTAAAAGGACTATGGTATTTACCAATAAAAATTTATTTGCCTCCTCTGGGGTGCCTGGGTGGCTGGCTCAGTCGGTTAAGCATCTGACTTTGGCTCAGGTCATGATATCACATTTCATGAGTCTGAACCCCACATCCAGTTCTGTGCTGACAATGCAGAGCCTGCTTGGGATTCTCTCTCTCTCTCTCTCTCTCTCTCTCTCAAAATAAACTTTAAAAAATTATAAAAAAAATTAATTTTCCTTCTCTTTCCACATTCTTATTTCAATACTTAGATGTGGAAATTTTTCCAAATTTGTAAATTTTCCAAAGGTGATAAGGAACTGGAAGGGAATCTGAATTCAGTGGTATTAAACTGTAATGACGTTGCAGGTTTATAAAATATGCAATGTTTAAACATCACACCAGAGTATAACTAAAAAACAAACACCAAACAAAGAAAATGAGCTCTGTAATTGAGAAATCAATATAAGTGGCCACCTTTAGCATATTCTGAAATTTAATTCCATGATAATTCCCAAGTTGCTTTTTTACTTTGTTATTTAGGTTTATATAAAAACACATTGCAATAATGGTGAATCCTGGATTTTAAAAGATGACATTAGACAAAATTGTCAAGTTGGGACTGCACTCCCATCTCTCATATCCTATCCCTCCTGTATTTCCTCAGATGTCTGCATGTGTAAAGCCTTACAGAAGTGCTTGCATTTACACAGGGGCTCTTAATGACACAAAACTTTCAAAACTCAAGTAAATGAACCAGTGAGTATAGAATTCCAGGTGTTGTGGTAGGTATTGGGTGAAATATTTGAGGGCCTGGTACCATCTTCCTCTAGATCTCATCCTCTGAAATTTAAACCACTGACTTACTTCTACACATAACCCTCAACTTCCATAAGATCCCAGTCTCTAGAGCCCTTTGTTTTCACACCTGAGTAGGAGATATGCTGTTTGTTCTAGTTATTAAGGCTGCCCTTGCCCTGTGGAAAGCTATCAGCAATAGTGTCCATTTCCACTGACTTCACATCAGTGGTGGGAATTTCTGAAAGGCTCTCTGCTCTTAAGCCCAGTGAGTCCTCCTTGCTCATGGTAACTCATGGCATTTCTCTTAGAACTAAAGCTGAAATTGTCAGAAGAACAAGGGAGTGCTCCCAAAGACCTACCTAGAAACCTGTCCTGTGAGCAACCTGCAGTCCCCAGAGAGAATGGGAAGCCAGAAGCTGTGGGCCCTGAGCCAAGCTCCTCTGGAGAGGACACTCCTGATACTGTGCTGACATGCCTAAAGGAGAAGACAGAGCAACTTCCTGCTCAGGAGGATTCTAAGGTACCTCACCATATCCTCACAGGTCCCAACATTCAATAGGATTCCAGAGAGATTATGGTTTTGACCAATTTGTACGAGCACTTGGCACTACATAAACATCTTTAGGAGACTGGTTCTGAATTTCAGTCAGGTGACCTAGCAAGTTATTGACCATGACCTATAGGTGTTGCCACTTAATTCCAGAATGTTATTCTGGAAGTTATACTATTGCATGCTGGTAGGAAGCAAATAGCAAAGATATTAGGGTGTATCATATCTACTTTCTCCATTATTCCCCCAATAAATTAGCAAATTAACCCAAGACTAGTATTACAATCCCATTTTACCATATATTTTATTTAAAAAATAATGCAGCTGGGATGAGGTATACATAGTAAGGAAAATGGTTTAGTATCTTATAAGATAGATAGGTAGGCTTTTTAAGAGAGTGTTAGGTAAAAAGATGTCTAAAGACCTCAGTTTTAGTCTTTAGACTGAAGTCTTTAGACATCTTAGTTTTGAAATCTTTGTGAAAGATTTCACATCCTGCACATCTTCTCATCCTGCACATCTATGCTTACATTTCATTTATGACCAGGAACCTTCCTTGTAGTCCTTTCTGTATCAACTCTAAAAGTGGTATGATTGCCTTTAATTTCTTGAGTAAGAGTTGTAGCTTGCATATCATAGCCCTAACTATGCTGTATGACATTTTCTATCTCTCATTTTATACTTTAGACCTCTTGAGTAGAATAGCTATTTGTAGCTCATGATCCTACAGTGTCTGTACATAGTAGGTATTGAATAAATGTTTGCTGAATGAATGGACAGATGAATGAACGAACTAACATATTTAACTTTGGAATCAAGTATTATTGATAAGAATGGTGACTTTACCTGTTCTATTGCACATTATATGGTCTTAATCATAGGTGACAACATATGCCAAATCCCAAAAGGCTCACCATATGCCCCTGGACTTGTTCTTTACATGGAGACTTGTGATGTACAAGCAGAAATGGGCCCTTGGCCACCTCTATTTTTATGAAATACTTTTAGATTAAAAAAAAACAATTCTATGTTGTAAGAAGTGAATAGGTTTTTATCCACTTGGCCAACTCATTCCACCCCACCAAAGATTCTGGATTTTTATGATAGCCAGCGGATAAGTGGGTAACACACACACACACACACACACACACACACACACACACACACCTAATTCTATGTTCTACTTGATTAGGGCAGTGAGGGATGAGTTAGGATTGGTAGAGTAGACTTAGATCAGGACTCAATGCTTCAATAAGCCACTTCCTAGCTATGTATACTTAGTAAGTGAATTAGTTCTCTGAGATTCAATTTACTCATCTATAAAATACAGATAATACCTACTTACGTAATTATTGTGACAATAAGGAAAGATGCCTGGTGACTGGTGGGCAATCATTAATTTGAAAAAATATTTGAGTGCCATAATAAGCACAACAATGTGTTGTGAGGTATGATACATATTGGATATAAGATAGAGAAGCTATGAGGGTTACTGCCCTCATGAAACTCATGTAATTCTGAAAATTGGGATACAACAACAAATAAACAGCTCAATAAGTAAAATTATTAAAGATTTTGATAAGTAGTGTGCAAAGAATTAGATAGTATAGAAAATAATGGGTATGCTTTCTACTTTATATAATGTGACTAGGAAGGCCAATAGGTGACATTTAATGAAGAATCAGCAGGCCAAGAGAGCAGCAAAAATCATTTTAGGCAGATGGAACTGCCAATATGAAGGCCTTGAGGGAAGAGATTGTGTGTACTTAGAATTCTTGGGTCTGAGGGCTAGAGCACAGGATGGCAAGAGATGTCAGAAAGTCAGGCTGGGGCCCCTGACCTAGTACCTTTTAAGTTACTACCTAAAGTATTGGAAAACTGTTGAGTCGTTGAAAGCAGGAAAGTGACATGGTGTGATTTACATTTAAAAGATACTTCTGAAATTTTTAAAAATATTTATTCTTGAGAGAGAGAGAGAGAGAGAGCAGGGGAAGGGCAGAGAGAGGGGTGTGTGTGTGTGTGTGTGTGTGTGTGTGTGTGTGTGACAGAATCTGAAGCAGGCTCCAGTCTCAGCTATCAGCACAGAACCCGACGGGGGGCTTGAACTCATGAACTGTGAGATCATGACCTGAGCTGAAGTTGAACACTTAACGGACTGAGCCACCCAGGTGCCCCTAAAAGATCTTTGTGATTGCTGCATGGAGAACAAATCACAGGGGAAAATTCTGGATAGAGAAAGATGAAATGGGTGGTTTGGACTAGCATGAAAGCCTTGGGGACGGAAAGAAATAGACATACTCAAAGTATATTTTGGATGTATAATCAAAAGGATGTGCTGAATGATTGGATGGTAGGAGGGAAGGAAAGGAAGAATCCAAGATGGTGACAGGTCCATTTACTGAGATAGGGAAAACTACAGAAGGAACAGATTCAGGATGAGAGTGAAAAATTAAGAGGTTCTGTTTTTAACACGTTCACTTTAATATTTTTGAGGAATACAGTGACCAACCATCCCTGGTTTCCTTGGATTTTCCTGGATGCTAAAAATTTCACGTCTTTCAAAATGCCCCATCCTGGAAAAATGGGGATGGTTGGTCACCCTACTGAGACATCTAAGTCTAATAGGCACATGCACAGAGAGTCTAAAGATCAGAGAAACATATTTGAGTTGTTTGGAAGTTATCTTTGCTTAAATGGCAATTTATTTCTATTATTTTAAATGAAGTATCTGTTAAACTGTATAATAAGTGTCAGAAGCCCCTTCAGATAAAGCTAGCATCTCTGCAGTAGGCTAAAGTGAGGCCCTTTAAATAGAAAGCATCTGTAGTGGAATATGTAGCTCTCAATATCTAAAGCTGTAGTATTGTTCCTGGGGGAGGGGGGGGAGTTAAAATAGCAAACCTGATAGTGGCTAGTCAGCTATCAGGTGGTTCCTACAGGAGAGTCCAAAAACCACAGAAGCAGCCAAGGGAGGATTGCAAATTTCCACAGTAGCTATATTATTCCTGGATCCTCAGTGAACTCATTAGCACTTGAGATTATCTGATTAGGTTCTATTTCTTTACACTCAAATTGACAGATTATTTTCATCTGGGGTCCTTGCTTTACTGTTGAAAATACTGTAAATATTAAAATTTCCAAGATGAAGAATTATTTCTTTTCTAGAGAGAACTTTATGAAATTTTTACATTTGGTGTTTAGTCAGAGTCCATACTAAAGCTGATAAATCCCACAGCATTGCCTTGTCAGTTCAGATACTGCTATAGGGTAATTTTCTTCCTCTTTTATTTATAGATGATTTTTGGAGGTAATAACTTCTGGGTCACAGGGTATCTATTCATTGAGCACTGTAAGTGATGAATCATCCCTTAGGTATGACTGTGGTGCCTATTTATGTCCATTTCTTGTGAGAATCTTGAAATGGTGCTGGCACATCATACCCATTTTATTGCCCTTTCTCAGAACTGTAGGGTGGTATCAGGTGCATGGCACAAATTGAGCACTGTAAGTGAATGAGTCATCCCTGAGATCTGACTGTGGTGCCTATTTATGTCCATTTCTTGTAAAAATCCTGAATTGGTGCTGGCATGTTATACCCATTTTATTGCCCTTTCCCAGAACTGTAGGTGGTATCAGGTGCATGGCACAACTTACTAACTGGATGAGTAATGGCAGTTACTTCTGGCCCTTCACTAACTGCAGCATCTTTGAGGAGGAAAGCAGGTTTTTAAAAATATATATAACTCATTTTATTTTAAAAAATAAAATGAAAATACAGTGATTAGTAGGTTGTTATACCCACTGGTTGTTATACCTTGCAGAAAGGGCAACTTAAAAGTAAAGGGCACAAAAAAGTAAGATCCCATCAAGTTATTTTGCCTACTTGTCATTTTAAATAATAAAACAATTTTTAAAATTGGTAATACTATCTCACATAGTTCAAAAGAAAATACAAATGGCCACACATTAAATAGATTCTTTGCCACTCCATCTGCTAGCTCTAGAGGTCTCCCATCCCCAAGCAGGTAATGTTTGCGGCTAATGTTTTATGTGTACTTTTGGAGTTTCTATATAAAGCATATACAAGGGATTGCTTTGGTAATTATTCTAAGAGTAAAATCAACTAATCAGAGTGAAAGATGAGTGCATACATTGTACATGGACCCTGATTTTCATCTGGCATCTTTGGATGATATTCTTCTATAATGGCATTTATCATCCTAAGCTGCTCTTTGGTCACTATTTTCCTCTTTTAGGACAAAATTTAGCTTTTCTAGAATCCAAAGAATTTAGTAAAAATGAATAAAATTACAAAAATCAAACTGCTGTACAGAGATGCTAATAATAGTTAAATGCATCATTTTTCTGAAGTTGCTTTCTATGAAATATAAGTCCCAATGAGATACTGAATAAAAAACATTGTTCATGTTTTCTGAACTTGGATTGAGATTTTTTTCTTTATTACCTATTAAAACCCCATAAGATAGATAAAAGGTTTGTTTTTTTCATGGCAAGATGTATCATGACTAAGAAAATATTTAAGAAATTATTAGGCTGGAAAACGAAAGGGTCTTGTGGTTACTTAACCAATACTTAAATGGCTTCTACAGAGAGAGGTGATCTATCTTTCTACTGAAAATGAAAGTTCTTAGGTTATAGCCTATGGAATTTATATGAAGATTGTTAAAAATTAGGGTACTTTTGTTTTTAAACCTGAGTTGATATATTTATAGCAGGGAATGGGGATGTGTTGAGTACTGTGAGAATTTTTTAAAATATCTGATATAATTTTTGTCCTCAAGAAACTTCTAACTCATTTGGGCAGACAAATCTGAAACACAGTACATAGTTAAGGCCCAGATAATCAGATAGAAAAGTTCAGAGAAAAGGGAGCTAAATGTGGGCCAGAACGGTTCTCAACTGGGACAGGGGTAGGGTAACATGTGAATAACTAGGAAGTTTGAAAAATACACATACTTAAGTCATGTTCTTTTCCTTCAGGATCCCTTTGTGGGATCTGGAAGGCAGAGATCCAGAGAGCACCTTGGGTATGTGTACTTTGACAAAAGATACCTGGGTAATTTGCTCTGTGCTATTTCTCCTGTTTCCTTCCTGCTAGTCGCTTAGTGAGAACCATCTGACCAGAGTGAAAAAATTGTGTGTAGTAAACATATAGCAAATTAGAAGGGAGGAAAACCAAGGCAAGCAGAGGTTTGGTCATTTTGGATGGTCACTTTGGATGGAGAGAAGGATTATAGTGGTGGTGGGTAGGTAAATAGAGGATTGATAGATAAATAGGAAGCTATTTAAATTTTTATGCGCAGTGTGACCTGTTAAAAATAGTGCTTAGGAGAATACATATTTGGACCAAGAGTTTATGAAATCTTTCAGTTGGAAGGAACTTTGTAATTCCAACCTCCTTATTGTACAGGTAAGATAAGGATTCAAATAAGTTAATTGTCATATCAAAAATAGTTTGTGGCAGAGCTAGCCAGTAACCTAGTATATACTCTAAGCTTGTGATGAAGACCCATACAAAGTTTGTGTTTGTGAATATAATCATGAAGATCCATATAAAATACATGTTTCAGAAGAAAAATCAATAGGTCTACATATTGTTTTTTAAGAATGAAGAAGTAAAATGACAGGCTTCTTACCATTACATATTTAGGATTCCTTCAGAAGCTTTAAAAACATCTTTCTAAACTTGGACCTATCCTTTAAGAAACTTTTGCTGGAAGAAAATTGGCATGTGCTTTAAACAGTATCTTATAATTGTCTTCCCTTTTTCTAATTACTGTTGCATTATAGTATTATTAATCCCTTACTTTGAGGCTTCAAAACTGTTTTGTTTTTTTTTTTTTTTTGCCTGCTAAAAATACTGACATGCTTTCATTCTTGCCTGAGAAAGGAACAATAATTAATTTCATGTTTTTCAGGTAGCTAAGCAAGACAAGAACCTCATAAAGCCTCTTTATGACCGATACAGAATTATCAAGCAAATCTTGTCAACACCTTCCCTTATTCCAACAATTGTAAGTCAGGATGCTTGCATTAACTAGAAACCTGTACTTGTGCTTGGTATTGTTTAAGTAGGGAGGCAGCACTATGACAGTTATAAAGAAGCCTTTTTGGCAGTATATGCTGCTAAAAAGGTCAGTTGTTATTTCACACAGTAGAAATGTGGTCTCCTTTGAGCCAAATATCATACTTAACAGGTGGATGATAATTAAAACTATTATGAAACAGGAATATATAGCAACTGCATTTTTTAGTTTATTTTGTGAGAGAGCACACATGGGAGGGGTGGTAAGAGAGGGGAAGAGAGAGAATCCCAAGTAGGCTCTGCACTGTAAGCATAGAGTCCAATGTGGGGCTCAAACTCACAAAACATGAGAACATGAACTGAGTTGAAATCAAGAGTTAGACACTTAATCAACTGAGCCACCCAGGTGCCCAGCAATTGCATTTTTGAAGCCAGTTTTAATATTTGCTTTAATTTCTTGGATGAGGAGAACAACTGATGAATTTCAATTTCATCATCTAATTTACAACACAGCTAAACCACACAGAGTCTTTCTATTCCGTGTGTTAATTTTTCTTCTTTAATAAGAAAATTGACTACATGTTCCTTGATACAAATGCAACATTTGTTTTTGGTACCATTTGACCATCACTGAATAAGACATAAGATTTATTTCAATAGAAAACATGGCTACTAAAATTGAGCTAGACTGTTTTTAATAAAGAATGATTTATGGGAATACAGAACTAGAAAGGCACCACAAATCCTACTCCATTAATATTAAAACAGTCACTTGCTCAAGATATCAGTATAAAAAGGAATAAACATTAACAAATATACATTTAAGTATACTGGACTACATTTATAATTTCACAATTTTCAAGACAAACACAACAGTGATTCATAATCTCTAAAATGTTCCTATTAAAGAAGCATGGTTTAAAATGGGGTATGATTTTCAGATTTCCTTGCAAAAAATTCTTTTGGTTGTGGTAAGTATTAGCAGAACTCCATTTTGCTTTGGCCTTCATAGAGCTCTTCCCTGAATTTGTCAATTTTCTGACTATCCTCTATATCTGAATGTGGCCCACACCAGGATCTGATTTGGGGTATTTCTGAATAACAAAAGGTGTCTGAAGTCCATTTCATCCTAACCCATGTAACTGTTGTGAAGCTGGGGTCCAGGTCTGAGTGAAAGGGAGGAACTAGTAGGCAGTGCAGCCAAGAATGGGACCATATCCTAGATTCTGTGCCTTCTTTGGTCCAGCAAAAAGACGAACTTGCTGAGCATTTTAGCCCAGCAGTGGGTGGGGATGGGGTGCTTCTTTGATCATTAACTTCTGTAAGTTTTTTGATACAACTGAGGAAGAGTCACTCTTGTTTGTTTCCTTCTGGGTTTTCAGTGGTACAGGGATCACCTACTCTTTTCATGGTGTCTATTTATGGTTCCTCTTCCTGTTTTTGCTTCAAGAGTCACTTAGCATTTTTGTGACTTTATTTAACTCTGCTTGTGATAAGCAGGAGGAAGAAGACTCTGATGAAGACTGTCCACAGGGAAGCCAGCAACCTTCTCTGCCAGATCCAGCATCTCACCTGCCTATTGGCGACCACCTCACCTTCTCTAATGAGACGGAACCTATTAGGGTCCTGCTGTCAGATGAAAAAAAAGAAACCAAACAACCAGCCCTATCCATGTCCAATTTACATGAGGCCACTATGTGAGTGTGAATCTTAAATATGGAGTTTCTTTTTAACTCTTTATAGTCTGAGATACCTTACATGTGCCTACAAAATTCACAAGAGCTGTTAGATTCTCTAAAAAATGCAACCTACTAGAGAGCAGCCTAAAAGCATAATCTGGTTGTTCTCTTTATTGGAGAATTGAAAAGACAAAGCCATGAGGAACCAACACTCTCAGTAAGGTCCTAAAGATGCCAAAAATGTTAATGTTCAATTTCCTCTAGTTGCATACCTTTTCAGCAGGTTCTGGCACCAGTCTAATTCTCAGCAGTGTGTGAAGCAGAGCTGGCTTTTGAAAATGCTAGACCAAAAGGAATTGGGGTCCCATGTGGTTCAACATTTGTCAGGGCCTTTAGATAAGATGGTTTCTCTAGCCTGGGAATCACCTTGGGTTTCAGTAAATGAGCTGCCCTTTTTCTCCTAATGGCCCTTCAGGAGCTATTTGTATTTTCATTAGTATTATCATTATTGTTATCATTACCATTATTTAGTAGTTGGCATTTCTCTTCATCATTTCACCTCCTTTGGTTTGTATGTTATAGGCCAGATTATGAGATTTCCTTTAACATGTATTACAGTGTGGTGAGTGTATACCTCAAGATAGGTATAGAACCCACCCACATATATGAGGTGAGACTAAGGACTAAGTTGTAAATTGGGATTTTAGTGTGTTTGTAGAATCAGTTGGTACCACAACTTTGGCTCAGAGAAGTAACCCATTTGGAAGCAGAAAATCCATCTTCCTTCCGCTCTTGTTTTCTTTCTTTTTTTCTCTCCTCTCTTTCCTTTCCTTCATTTATTTGTTGGTTGTTTGGTTCTTAAGCAGCTTTTGAGGGGTGTTAGAATATTTTTTTAATGTCAATATATAATTTCAGGGCGTTCAGTCTCTGAAACCATGCACAAGTTCCCTAGATAAAAATTCCTGCTCTAAAAGTATATGCTTTGTCTTAGTAGAATGAAGTGAGTAGAATTTTCAGTGTAACTCTATCTTCACTCTGGGTCTAATTTCATTCCCAAGGTTTTTGCCATTTTCCCCATACTCTACATTAAGGATGGAACTTGTTTTAAACTCTCTTCCTCTTGTGCCTCTTAAGTCTAGTCTATCACCAAATACCAGTGAGTATTCTTTTAAAATGTCTCCTTTTCCCTCATCCATTCATATGGTCATTACCCTCATCACACTTCATTTTTTTTTTTAAGATTTTATTTTTAAGTAATCTCTACACCCAATGCGGGGCTTGAATTTACAACCCTGAGATCAAGAGTCACATGCTCTACTGACTGAGCTAGACAGGTGCCTCACCCTAACCATATTTTGTAATGGACTTAGTCACTCAGTCGGCTTGCCTTTTTTCTCCTCTCCTTTCTCCTTTTGTTCTTTCTCTTCTCCTATGACATTGTTTTCATTCTCTGCTTATGTGCTTCTCTATGATTAGGTTCTACATGTACTATATTTATTCAAAAGATACTTTTAGGCAGAACCCTTCTGTATCATAGTATGATTTGCTGAATAGATAAATCATTTTATGATGTCTCAATTATGCCAGAGTTTAGTAATGGCAAATCCATATTTTACTTGGTATAGGCCTGTACTTCTTGACCATCTCCGAGAAACTAGGGCTGACAAGAAGAGACTTCGGAAAGCCTTAAGAGAATTTGAAGAACAATTTTTTAAACAAACGGGAAGGTAAGTTGGGCAAAGATTTTTTTAAGCAAGTATTTCCTAGGGAACTATCATTAAGAATGAGCTGGAGTTTTTAGCAGGAACGTGAATTTATAAAAGATATAAATAATTTCAATAGTGACTGAGATCTAATGCAACATTCTAATAGTGCCATTATTAGGTATGTTTTATGGGAGGCTGTAGCCATCAAGTATGACATAAGCCTTTAAAAAAATAAAGATGAATTCCAAAAATTCCTAACTTTGCCTTATAAATCTCTTTATAATTATTGAATTTATCTAAAACTTTAAGAAATCTATTTGATTTTTTAACCCATATAATTTATTTGTTCTTGATTAGTTTCACAAATTATTCCCTACTTCATTAATTCTTCCTTTGCTTTAAATACATCTTTTAAACTTTAGGATCTATCCTTAATTATTTATTTTCAGGATTTGGTCAAAAGTTCATAGCTATTCTCTCCATCCTTTAAATAAATGTTTAGCTGTATCCTCTAGTTGTCTATTTTTGTCAACCCAAGTCTCCATATGCACTCCATCAGTTTCCTCTAAATTTGGCTATATTGTCAATGTATATATAACTTTTATATGTACTATATATATATATGTATTATATATGTGCATGCATATATATATATATATATATATAATTATGAGATTAAGGATTATGTGTGTGTATGTATGTACATATATCATGAGATTAAGGATTATTGATCTATGTAAGAGAAAGAAGAAAAATCATTTGCCTATCCTCAGCCTGTTTCCATGGTTGTACGATGAAATGACTGGACTTCCTGGAATACTTTGGGAAGGTATAGTTGTCATGTGGGATGTCAGTATTAAAAATAATAAGGTGTAACTTTCCCAAAGTCACAAAGTTATTAAGGTGGCAGAGGTGGGAGTCAGTGATACACTGGCCCCTTGATATTCCTCTCCATGTACATATCTGCCTCTCGTGATTTCTTCCATTTCAGCAGACTGAGGGTTGACCTAATGGACAAGGGACTATTTTCTAAAACACCCTGAAAGAGGTCTACTCACCTCTTAGCAGTTTCTTCATTTCAGTCCTCCAGAGCTGTGTACTAGGACTTGACCTATTAAGTCAGAAACTTATTGTACTTAGCAAATACAGATGTAATTCACTTTGTTTTCTGCCTGGACTCCAAATTTACCTTTCTGCTGTTGTTAACTAATCTACTGAAAAATGTTATGTGGCTGTTAAATTTAGAATATAAAACATAATTTTTCATTTTCTTTTTTCATTTCCATTATTTTTCCTTTACAGAATTTCCATACAGCTTTTACATTTACATTTTTTTTTTACCTATATGAACCCAGGAGTCTAAAAAGTTTGAGAATCCCCCTCACCCACCAGTATGCTAATAGTCCTGCCTAATGGAGGACTACCACTAGAGAGTGGTACTTGTCATGCCTTCTGATATACAGAGAAGTTAGTGATGTTCTATGTATAGTACTCTACTGCACCTTTGAGTCCTAATCCCACTTCAGATATGCCTATATTTGACTGAAATTTTAGGCCCTCTTGTGGTAATATACTTAAACTAAATGCCAAAGTGGTAGTAGATTACAGCTAAAATCAAAGGGTTAAATGGGTAGGAGATATGGATCTTAATCTTTTCTCCTAAAACATTTTATTAGGAAGTTCTAATCCTATCCATATGGTAAAATAACCATGCAAATGGAGTACTAAAAAGTTTAAGTTACTATAAATGTTCTTGGTAATATTTGCCAAGCAAGAAGATTAATCATATAGATATGACATTAATATTTTTGAGCCAGGAACTGTATTAAGCACATTAGCATGTTTTACATAACGGGAAAACTGCTTCAGGAAATACTTAGCAAAATTTTTCATTCTGGCCAATGCACTCTTCTTTATTAGCCAAAATGGAGTATGCAGGACCAGGGAAAAGTTACATGATGGATTACTAGTGTTTCCCTATAAATTAGACCATTTCTTCACTTATATATGTTTATACAAGTTAAGGTGGTATTAAATTCCTAGATAAAAGGTTGGTCCATAACACAGAATGGAGGCAAAGGAATTGTTAAATAACTTAGGCAATATTTAATAGAAACCCTGTCTTTAGGTTTGTGTACTCTTCTGAGTTCTGTACTAGAAATTCCAGGGCAATGTATAGTGATGTGTCACAAGTAGATAACTACATTCTTAGGAAATCTTTATACTTTCACTATTTTTTTTTATTTGTGAGAGATATTTCTTTTATCAGTACTAGGAAAATAGAAGGGACTATAGGTAAAACATCAAGTGCTTGCGATTTACCTATATTCAGCCATACTAATATTAGTGTTTATTTTCAGTAGCAACTGTGGTACTGCATCTGTTTTCCACACCTTATATTTCAAAGTCATGAGTGAAAATGTTCTAAAAGCAATTGGTCATCTTATCAACCAAGGAGACAAGGGCCATCTAAGATCCTGAATCAATTACTGCCCTTTAGAAAACATATCCTGGCAACATGTTTTCGTGGGAAGGAATGGTTTTAACTCCAGATGTTACCCAAACATTCTTCAAAGTAAATGGCAAGAACACATAGTAGTTAGAACACAGATGTATAAACTGTGCTTAGATGTGTAGCCTTAGAATTAGTGTGCAAAGAGAACCACTGCAATTCAGACTCCCATAAATAAATTCAATCCATAAACATCTCCTTGATTCTACTACACATTGGCAGAGATAGGTATTATAATTTTAAAAACTTGGAAATATTTCGTATTTACAAGATAGCCAATGAGCTTTTTTCCCCCTATAACAATAAATTTATACATTCTTTTAATTTATGTAGTTTTTTAGGTTGAATTTTGAACAATTCTGACTGTCAGGGCTGGACATTCTGCACAGGTATGGGGCTTTGGCATGAGTAACAGTAGAATAACTAAAGAATGCCTTGAGTTGTGGTTTTTGTTTTATTCCTCAGACCTTTTTACTTGCTCCATTGATATATGTCTGAGCATTGGATCATAAATCTGCAAAACACCTATGACATTCTCTATTATATAAAAATCCAATAACACATGAAAGAGGGAGAGTGTGAAGGTGGAAGGGAAGGTAAAAAAGACATGATGCGAAAGCCAAGTGGAAACATCCACCCTGTACTTTCTCATGTAAAAATTATAAAAGGATTTTTAATGACTTGATTTATTATGAGCTAATAGTCTTTCCTGTTTTGCAGAAGTCCACAAAAGGAAGATAGGATACCGATGGCAGATGAGTACTATGAATACAAGCACATAAAAGCCAAACTGAGACTATTAGAGGTCCTCATCAGCAAGCAAGATGTGGCCAAAACCATCTGAGGTTCAGGAAATATTTGTTTGTGCTCACTTTCAACCAGGATAAGGCCAAGTTTCTTTACCTCTGACATTCTTGCTAAGTAGTTTTGACATACTGAGAATCAAAGCACTTTAGTGGTAGTATTAGCTGTTTTTAAGAAGGGATGGCAAATGTAATTATAAATGAGGATGGAAGAGTTAAATGGGGGAAATATACTAACAATATAATTGGAAAAATTGCTCCATGCCAAGGAGAAAACACATGGTCAGTATAATTATTTCAAAAAACATCTTAATATTTTATCAAATCTAAATAATACTTGTTCAGTGGGCCACTTTTTAGGAAAAGTCTATTTTGTGTCCAAAACCTGCTTATGTTAAAGTGTGGAAAAGAGCATGATTTTTAAAAAATCAATAAGGAGGAAAAGAAACTTTTCTTTTTATGTAGGAAGCAATATAGCTAGTAAGAATTTAATATATTTAAAACTTCTAATAGATTTTTAAGTGATAAAAAAATCTACCTTGTCCCTTAAGTCTGCTAGGCTATCAGTAAAGCATACTAGAATGTGTCACTGCTAATTTTTTATTTCTATATAAAAATAGCAGATTTTACCTGTTATTTGAGATTTTACATTTCTGGTTACCAAAGTTCATTCTGATAGCATGTACTTTGTGAATTAACTTTGTCTATAATGACAGATGTTTATATTAAAGTAAACTATTGTATTAAAATTTAAAAATAGGTTATTTTGGGATAGATTCGTGGTCTGCAGTATATAATTCTAATGTGATCATAGTTATGATTGCTAATCTTTTTGTTTACTATAAGAGTATATAACTATTTTTCCATTGGGAATATGCATTTTTCTTAATGTTCCAAAGTCTGTACTTTGTATAGTCACAAAGCTTTCTCATGAGTTGTAGGTATTCTTCATCTTGCACAAAATTTGCAAATTTCTGACACCTTGGAAAAGAAAGCTAAATATTTTATTTGCTTCATCAACTTTAGTGCATATAGTTTTGTGTTATTTTGTACTAAAACATGCGTTTATTATTTTGCCTTTGTAAAAATAAGAGGTCAACATTTTCTCTCTTGTAACAACCATGTTTGTATTTCTGTTTTCTGTAATGTTTAAGCATGATGTTGAACAAATTCACATTTTCATATAGTTTGGGTGGGAAGAATATTGACTTTCAGAAGTAGAGTATTTCAGAGGCTTATTGTTTTCTCTGTATTTACCTGGTATTTTATAACTTTTATGAATCAGAATGATGTCCTTCACAAATTTGTTTAATTGAAGTCATCTACTTGTAACAGGACAGATACACAACTATTTGAAGTTTACAAACTACATCTTTGATAAGGGAAATGGTTTCATGACATGTATACAATTGCTATTAAAATGTAACTCTATATATTCTATATGATTGTAAATATTTTATACAACAATACAAATAAAATATTTTTCTATTATATTTATTATGTTGAAACACAATAGTTGTTTCCTGTTAGCTAATATAAATAACATAAATAACACTGTCAAACAACAAGTTGGAAGTGTTGACAATTCTAGGCTTCAAGATTTAACTCATGCTGCAATTACACCCTTTCATGCAGTTTGGAGTTATCCCAATATTTGTTCAGTAGATTAAAATGAATGCATATTTAAACACCATTTATAAGCTGTTATTTTGTATTTTGCTAAAGCATTTATATAATTGTCTTGTTATGTTTGGCATAAAGGAAAAATAAAAACATTGCAGCATCTAGGCAATAAAGTGTCAGAGGAGAACTTTCATCACTGAAAGTAATGGGAAGGTCAGGGAATAGGAAACACTAGAACGGCTCTGAATGAAATTTGAAAAATGGCACTTTGCTTTTGGTGATAGCGGCATGTGCATGCTTCAGTGGAAAACATCTGGTGATGAGAATGGACAACAGAGGATCAATGCTCCTAAGGGAAGAAAAGGGACTGAGTAAGAATAAGAAAAGTGGGCATTAACGTCCAACACTGATATTACAGGTTTTGCAGCTGGGATCTTTCTTTGCATTTGCAGTAGACAAACTCATGAGCTGATGACCAGTGATTTCTGCTACAGTGCCCAGAGAAAGATCCACAGGATCAGTGTAAATGACTTCTAAAATGACATCCTGGGCATGGTGGTAAACCAGCACCCCATCTTCTTCTGTGCAGGTCAAAAATTTATTATCCTTGGAATTTAGCTGAGGAAGGCGCTGCTTACAAAATTCATCTCCTGGTGATCCCACAGGGGCAATAACAAGAATCACATAATGATAAGCAGTGTACATACAGTAGAAGTCCCCAAAGTATAAGTTAGTATTGGGGTTAAAAAGTTTTTCTGCTGCAATCTCAAACCTGTATCTTCCGTAAGGTGAATCCTGGGGTGGCTTCCCAGTATTGAATTCAGTGCTGCAGCTGAAGAAGATGCCTTCTAATTTTCCACTGATAGGAGAGCCATGGCTACCACTGTTATCCTTGACAGATGGCTGCATAGCATTCCCATGATGTTCTCTGCAAGGGAAAAGAAATGATCATTTCTTGGTATAATAGTAGTAAAGCTATTAATTTATATGCAGATCTTATTGGTGGTTGGCCTAAAAGTCTGATCATCCTACTATCAGAGCAAGGAGAATCCATCTTTTGACCTACTTAACTTTTATGTACTTTAATGCTAGGATGTTCTTCCACAAACCTTGGAGGTCTTTCTATAATAAATTTCCTGGCCAGAAAAACTGAACTGGAATTAGAAATCTTACAACTGAAATCACATCCATTATATACCTACTGGGTTTTAGAAGTGGCTTTTTGAAGAGAAAACTAGACTAACAGTATTGGTTAGTTAAATATACTGAATGTTTCTTTAAAGTATGCCAGAAATTTAGTCCTGAGTACTGTCCATGTATATTGGCACAAAAGTGTTTTATTTTGTTTTTTAGGTTTTTTTCCCCCAGGGTACTGTTTGCTAATTAGGTCCTCTCTCTTGTGTTTTTCTTACAACAGAGCTGGTTATTCCTCCTTTACCATTCCCCCAGTTCTATTCTCCATCCTTCTTGCCTTCCACTGTGAGCTGGGACTCTATCATCCAGTTCCTCCTTGTTCCTTGGTCCCTTCCATTTCAGTTCTGCCAGTGGGGGCACCAGCATATCTGGGAGAGGAGGGAGTAAAACCTTGAATGTGTCGTCTTCTACTTTCTCCATTCTTCAGAACCTTGTGGTTCTGGTGTGGCTGGATTCACCTGTACCACATGTCTCTATTTCTCCTATCAGGTGTACTCTATTCCCCTTCTCAAGAATAGTAAAACTTTTCAATTCTTGATAGTTCTTGTTTGCTTTAGCATTCCTTATTGTTGCCTTCACCCTGCCTATACCTTTGTGAATGGCGCTTTTGTCAAATTTTCTCCAGAACTCTTACTAAATGTCCCTTCTCTTTCTTGTTGGGCCCTTAACCAGCAAGACTTGGGATGAAAATTACAACCTACTATGCAGGCATGAGAAGGTTCCCAGTCAGCATTCTTCTTCTTTTTTTTTTTTTTTGTTCTTTTTGCTTTCTATTTTTTTTTTAAATGTAATTTGTTGTCCAGTTGGCTAACATACAGTGTATACAGTGTGCTCTTGGTTTTGGGGGCAGATTCCTATGATTCATCGCTTACATACAACACCCAGTGCTCATCCCAACAAGGGCCCTCCTCAATGCCCATCGCCCATTTTCCCCTCTCCTCCATCCCCCTCCCCATGAACCCTTAGTTTGTTCTCTGTATTTAAGAGTCTCTTATGGTTTGCCTCCCTCCCTCTCTGTTTGTAACTATTTTTCCCCTTCCCTTCCCCCATGGTCTTTAGTTAAGTTTCTCAAGTTCCACATATGAGTGAAAACATATGATATCTGTCTTTCTCTGACTGACTTCACTTTGAATAATAGCCTCCAATTCCATCCATGTTGCTGCAAATGGCAAGATTTCATTCTTTCTCATTGCCAAGTAGTATTCCATTGTATATATAAACCACATCTTCTTTATCTATTCATCAGTTGATGGACATTTAGGTTCTGTCCATAATTTGGCTATTGTTGAAAGCACTGCTGTAAACATTGGGGTTACATGTGTCCCTATGAATCATCACTCCTGTATCCTTTGGATAAATTCCTAGTAGTGCTATTGCTGAGTTGTAGGGTAGCCTTTGGGTCAGTGAGGTGTGCTCAAGATCTCCCCTAACTATAGTACAGCAATGAGTCTCAAAGGCTGCTACCAAGGAAGCTTATTAAAAATGAGATTCAAAGTAAGACCAAGAAACTGTCTGTCACATATTAGAAGACACTAGAAAAATAAATGATGTACGATATTCCAATTGAACCCCATATTTTTATTCTTACTGTTCTTCCTTTCCTCCTGATGTTCCAAAAATTCCTTCTATTATCATTTTCTTCCTTTTTCAAAAACTTAAAAAAACTACAATGGTCCAAAATCTTTGGAGTGCAACAAGAAGTTCTAAGGAAAGTTTATAGCAATACAGGCTTATCTCAAGAATCAAGAAAAAAATCTGACACAATCTTACTTTACAACCAAAATGAGCTAGAAAAAGGAGAACAAACAAAAATCAAACCGAGCAAATAGGATTAGAGTAGAAATAAATGATATAGAAACTAAAAAAACAGGAGGACCTGGGGAAGATGGCAGCGTAGGAGGACTCTGGGCTCACCGCATCCTGCTGATCACTTAGATTCCACCTATACCTGCCTAAATAACCCAGAAAACCACCAGAAGACTAGCAGAACAGAGTCTCTGGAGCCAAGTGCAGACGAGAGGCCCACGGAAGAGGGTAGGAAGGGCAGAGAGGCGGTGTGCTACATGGACTGGCGAAGGGAGCCGGGGCGGAGTGGCAGCCTGCCGGCCAAGCAGAGACCCCGCGTCTGGCTTGCAAAAGCAGAGGGGCCGGAGGGAGTGTGTTCAGACAGCAAGCGGGACTTAACATCTGGAAGGTTATTAAGTTAACAGCTCTGCTCGGAGAGCGGGAAGGCTGGAGGACAACAGGAGGGAGAGTTGCTGAGCCCCAGGATGACAGAGCTCAGTTTGGCGGGGAACAAAGGCGCTGGCCAGTGCCATGCCCCTCGCCCATACCCCAGCCAAAATCCCAAAGGGAACCAGTTCCTGCCAGGGAACTTGCTTGTACCGTGCAAACACCCAACACTGTGCTTCTGCGGAGCCACACCTCCTGCAGCGGGTCTGACTCCCTCCCACTGCCACAGGGCCCCTCCTGAAGCGATCACCTAAGAAGTGAGCTGAGACTGCCCCTCCCACCCCCGTGCACCTTGCCTATCCACCTCAGCTAATATGCCAGATCCCCAGCACCACAAGCCTGGCAGTGTGCAAGTAGCCCAGACTGGCCACGCCACACCACAGTGAATGGAGAGGGGAACAGAAGGTACACACCAGTCTGACTGGGGCCCCAACGGTGGGCTGGGGGCAGACATCAGGCCTGACTGCGGCCCCACCCACCAACGCGAGTTATTCAAGACAGAACAGGGGAAGTGCCCTGCAGTTCCGCACCACTCCAGGGGCTATCCAAAATGACCAAACAGAAGAATTCCCCTCAAAAGAATTTCCAGGAAATAACAACAGCTAACGAACTGATCAAAAAGGATTTAAACAAAATAAACAGAAAGTGAATTTAGAATAATAGTCATAAAATTAATCGCTGGGCTTGAAAATAGTATAGAGGACAGCAGAGAATCTCTTGCTACAGAGATCAAGGGACTAAGGAACAGTCGCGAGGAGCTGAAAAGTGCTTTAAACGAAATGCAAAACAAAATGGAAATAACCACGGCTCGGATTGAAGAGGCAGAGGAGAGAATAGGTGAACTAGAAGATACAATTATGGAAAAAGAGGAAGCTGAGAAAAAGAGATAAAAAAATCCAGGATTATGAGGGGAAAATTAGAGAACTAAGTGATGCACTAAAGAGAAATAATATACACATAATTGGTATTCCAGAGGAGGAAGAGAGAGGGAAAGGTGCTGAAGGTGTGCTTGAAGAAATCATAGCTGAGAACTTCCCTGATCTGGGGAAGGAAAAAGGCATTGAAATCCAAGAGGCACAGAGAACTCCCTTCAGACGTAACTTGAATCCATCTTCTGCATGACATATCATAGTGAAACTGGCAAAATACAAGGATAAAGAGAAAATTCTGAAAGCAGCAAGGGATAAACATGCTCTAACATATAAAGGGAGACCTATAAGACTCGTGACCGATCTCTCTACTGAAACTTGGCAGGCCTGAAAGGAATGGCAGGAGATCTTCAATGTGATGAACAGGAAAAATATGCAGCCGAGAATCCTTTATCCAGCAAGTCTGTCATTTAGAATAGAAGGAGAGATAAAGGTCTTCCCAAACAAACAAAAACTGAAGGAATCCGTCACCACTAAACCAGCCCTACAAGAGATCCTAAGGGGGTTCCTGTGAGACAAAGTACCAGGGACATCGCTACAAACATAAAACATACAGACATCACAATGACTCTAAACCCATATCTTTCTATAATAACACTGAATGTGAATGGACTAAATGCGCCAACCAAAAGACATAGGGTATCAGAATGGGTAAAAAAACAAGACTCATCTATTTGCTGTCTACAAGACTCATTTTAGATCTGAGGACACCTTCAGATTGAGAGTGAGGGGATGGAGAACTATTTATCATGCCACTGGAAGTCAAAAGAAAGCTGGAGTAGCAAAACTTATATCAGACAAACTAGACTTTCAATTAAAGGCTGTAACAAGAGATGAAGAAGGGCATTATATAATAATTACAGGGTCTATCCATCTAACAATTATAAATGTCTATGCGCCGATTATGGGAGCCCCCAAATATATAAAACAATTACTCACAAACATAAGCAACCTTATTGATAAGAATGTGGTAATTGCAGGGACTTTACCACCCCACTTACAGAAATGGATAGATCATCTAGACACACGGTCAATAAAGAAACAAGGGCCCTGAATGATACATTGGATCACATGGACTGGACAGATATATTTAGAACTCTGCATCCCAAAGCAACAGAATATACTTTCTTCTCGAGTGCACATGGAACATTCTCCAAGATAGATCACATACTGGGTCATAAAACAGCCCTTCATAAGTATACAAGAATTGAAATCATACCATGCACACTTTCAGACCACAATGCTATGAAGCTTGAAATCAACCACAGGAAAAAGTCTGGAAAACCTCCAAAAGCATGGAGGTTAAAGAACACCCTACTAACAAATGAGTGGGTCAACCAGGCAATTAGAGAAGAAATTAACAAATATATGGAAACAAACGAAAATGAAAATACAACAATCCAAACGCTTTGGGATACAGCAAAGGCAGTCCTGAGAGGAAAATACATTGCAATCCAGGCCTATCTCAAACACAAGAAAAATCCCAAATACAAAATCTAACAGCACACCTAAAGGAAATAGAAGCAGAACATCAAAGACAGCTTAAACCCAGCAGAAGAAGAGAAATAATAAAGATCAGAGCAGAAATAAACAATATAGAATCTAAAAAAACTGTAGAGCAGATCAACGAAACCAAGAGTTGGTTTTTTGAAAAAATAAAAAAAATTGATAAACCTCTAGCCAGGCTTCTCAAAAAGAAAAGGGAGATGACCCTAATAGATAAAATCATGAATGAAAATGGAATTATTACAACCAATCCCTCAGAGATACAAGCAATTATCAGGGAATACTATGAAAAATTGTATGCCAACAAACTGGACAACCTGGAAGAAATGGACAACTTCCTAAGTACCCACACACTTCCTAAATCAGGAAGAAGTAGAAAGCTTGAACAGACGCATAACCAGCGAAGAAATTGAATCGGTTATCAAAAATCTCCCAACAAATAAGAGTCCAGGACCAGATGGCTTCCCAGGGGAGTTCTACCAGACGTTTAAAGCAGAGATAATACCTATCCTTCTCAAGCTATTCCAAAAAATAAAAAGGGAAGGAAAACTTCCAGACTCATTCTATGAAGCCAGTATTACTTTGATTCCTAAACCAGACAGAGACCCAGTAGAAAAAGAGAACTACAGGCCAATATCCCCGATGAATATGGATGTAAAAATTCTCAATAAGTACTAGCAAATCGAATTCAACAGCATATAAAAAGAATTATTCACCATGATCAAATGGGCTTCCTTCCTGGGATGCAGGGCTGGTTCAACATTCGCAAATCAATCAACGTGATAGATCACATTAATAAAAGAAAAGATAAGAACCATATGATCCTGTCAATCGATTCAGAGAAGGGATATGACAAAAGTCAGCACCTTTCTGAATAAAAACCCTCGAGAAAGTCTGGATAGAAGGAACATACTTAAACATCATAAAAGCCATTTTTGAAAAGCCCACAGCTAATAAATATCATCCTCAATGGGGAAAAACTGAGAGCTTTTTCCCTGAGATCGGGAACACGACAGGGATGTCCACTCTCACTGCTATTGTTTAACATAATGTTGGAAGTGCTAGCATCAGCAATCAGACAACAAAAGGAAATCAAAGGCATCCAAATTGGCAAAGATGAAGTCAAGCTTTTGCTTTTTGCAGATGACATGTTATTATACATGGAAAATCCGATAGACTCCACCAAAAGTCTGCTAGAACTGATACATGAATTCAGCAAAGTTTCAGGATACAAAACCAATGTACAGAAATCAGTTGCATTCTTATACACTAACAATGAAGGAACAGAAAGACAAATAAAGAAACTGATCCCATTCACAATTGCACCAAGAAGCATAAAATACCTAGGAATAAATCTAACCAAAGATGTAAAAGATCTGTATGCTGAAAACTACAGAAAGCTTATGAAGGTAATTGAAGAAGATATGAAGAAATGGAAAGACATTCCATGCTCATGGATTGGAAGAATAAATATTGTCAAAATGTCAATACTACCCAAAGCTATCTACACACTCAATGCAATCCCAATCAAAATTGCACCAGCATTCTTCTTGAAACTAGAACAAGCAATTCTAAAATTCATGTGGAACCACAAAAGGCCCCAAATAGCCAAGGTAATTTTGAAGAAGACCAAAGCAGGAGGCATCACAATCCCAGACTTTAGCCTCTACTACAAAGCTGTCATCATCAAGACAGCATGGTATTGGCACAAAAACAGACACATAGACCAATGGAATAGGATAGAAACCCCAGAACTAGACCCACAAACGTATGGCCAAGTAATCTTTGACAAAGCAGGAAAGAACATCCAATAGAAAAAAGACAGTCTCTTTAACAAATGGTACTGAGAGAACTGGACAGCAACATGCAGAAGGTTGCAACTAGACCACTTTCTCACACCATTCACAAAAATAAACTCAAAATGGATAAAGGACCTGAATGTGAGACAGGAAACCAACAAAACACTAGAGGAGAAAGCAGGAAAAGACCTCTCTGACCTCAGCCGTAGCAATTTCTTACTTGACACATCCCCAAAGGCAAGGAATTAAAAGCAAAAATGAACTACTGAGACCTTATGAAGATAAAAAGCTTCTGCACAGCAAACAACCAACAAAACTAAAAGGCAACCAACGGAATGGGAAATGACATTTGCAAATGACATATCGGACAAAGGGCTAGTATCCAAAATCTATAAAGAGCTCACCAAACTTCACACCCGAAAAACAAATAACCCAGTGAAGAAATGGGCAGAAAACATGAATAGACACTTGTCTAAAGAAGACATCCGGATGGCCAACAGGCACATGAAAAGATGCTCAATGTCGTTCCTCATCAGGGAATTACAAATCAAAACCACACTCAGATATCACCTCATGCCAGTCAGAGTGGCCAAAATGAACAAATCAGGAGACTACAGATGCTGGCGAGGATGTTGAGAAATGGGAATCCTCTTGCACTGTTGGTGGGAATGCAAACTGGTGCAGCCACTCTGGAAAGCAGTGTGGAGGTTCCTCAAAAAATTAAAAATAGACCTACCCTATGACCCAGCAATAGCACTGCTAGGAATTTACCCAAGGCACACAGGAGTGCTGATGCATAGGGGCACTTGTACCCCAATGTTTATAGCAGCACTCTCAACAATAGCCAAATTATGGAAAGAGCCTAAATATCCATCAACTGATGAATGGATAAAGAAACTGTGGTTTATATACACAATGGAGTACTACGTGGCAATGAGAAAAAATGAAATATGGCCTTTTGTAGCCACGTGGATGGAACTGGAGAGTGTGATGCTAAGTGAAATAAGCCATACAGAGAAAGACAGATACCACATGTTTTCACTGTTACATGGATCCTGAGACACTTAACAGAAACCCATGGGTGACGGGAAGGAAAAAAAAAAAAAAAAGAGGTTAGAGTGGGAGAGAGCCAAAGCATAAAAAACTCTTAAAAAGTGAGAACAAACTGAGGGTTGATGCGGGGTGGGAGGGTGGGGAGGGAGCGTGATGGGTATTGAGGAGGACACCTTTTGAGATGAGCACTGGGTGTTGTATGGAAACCAATTTGACAATAAATTTCATATATTGAAAAAAAAAGAAACTAAAAAAACACAATAGAACATATCAACGAAACCAGAAGGTGGTTCTTTGAGAAGATTAACAAAATTGATAAACCTCTAGCAATACTCATTAAAAAAAGAGAGGATCCAAACACACAAAATTATTAATGAAAGAGGAGAAATAACAACCAACACCACAGAAATACAAACAACTGTAAAAGATCTTATATGCCAACAAACTGGACAACTTAGAAGAAATGGATAAATTCCTAGAAACATATAACCTACAAAAGCTAAAGCAAGAAGAAATAGAAAATTTGAACAGACCTATTACCAACAATGAAGTCAAAATGATAATCAAAAAAACTTTCAAAAAACAAATGTCCAGGACCAGACAACTTCAGAGACAAGTTCTACCAAACATTTGAAGAAGAGTTAATACCCATTCTTCTCAAACTACTCCAAAAAATACAAGAGGAAGGAAAACTTGCAAATTCATTCTACAAGGCTAGTATCACCCTGATACCAAAATCAGATAAAGACATCACAAAAAAAGAAAACTACAGGGCAACATCTCTATGGAATATAGAGACAAAAATCCTCAACAAAATATCAGCAAATCAAATCCAACAATAGATTTAAAAAGTTCATGCCACAGTCAGGTTGGATTTATTCCCAGGATACAAGGGTTTAATATTCATGCAAAAATCAACATGATATGTCACATCAATAAGAGAAAAGATAAGAACCATCTGATCATTTCAATAGATGCAGAGAAAGCATTTGACAATAACAACATCCTTTAATGATAAAAACCCTCAACAAAGTGGGTTTAGAGAGAACACACTGCCACATAATAAATGAAAAGCCCACATTTATATAAAAAACCCACAGAGAATATCAAACCCAAGTTTTCCCCCTAAGGTCCGGAATAAGACAAGGATGTCCATTCTCATCACTTTTATTCAACATAGAACTGGAAGTCAGTCTTAGCTACAGCAATCAAACAACATAATATCCAAATTGGTAAGGAAGAAGTAAACTCTTACTATATGCAGATTACATGATACTATATATGGAAACCCTAAATGAGGCACCTGGATGGATCAGTCGGTTAAGTGTCCAACTCCTGGTTTCGGCTCAGGTCATGATCTCACGGTTCATGGGTTTGAGCCCCACATCAGGCTCTGCACTGTCAGTGTCTGCACTGGCAGTGCACTGACAGTGTAGAGCCTACTTGGGATTTTCTCTCTCTCGCCCTCTCTCTCTGCTCTTCCTGTGTGCTCTCTCTCTCTCTCAAAAAATAAATAAATAAACAAAAAAAATCCTAAAAACTCCACCAAAAACCTACTAGAACTGATACATGAATTCAGTAAAGTCACAGGATACAAAATCAATGCACAGAAATCCATTGCATTTCTACACACTAATAATGAAACAGAAGAAGGAGAAATTAAGAAAACAATCCCATATACAATTTCACCAAAAGCAATAAAATATCTAGGAATAAACTTAGCCAAAGATGTGAAAGACTTGTACTTTAAAAACTATAAAACAATGATGAAAAAAATTCAAGATGACACAAAGAAATGGAAAGACATTCCATGCTTATGGGTTAGAAGAACAATTGTTGAAATGTCTATACTACCCAAAGCAATCTACAAATTTAATGCAATCCCTATCAAAATACCAACAGCACTTTTTGTAAAACTAGAACAAACAATTCTAAAATTTGTATAGAACTACAAAAGACCTCAAATAGCCAAAGGAGTCTTGGAAAACAAAGCTGGAGCTATCATAATTCCAGATTTAAAGTTGTATTAGAAAGTAGTAATAATGAAAACATTTTGGTACTGGAACAAAAAGAGATGCATAGATCAATGGAACAGAATAGAAACCCCAGAAGTAAACCCACAAGTACATAGATTAATCTTATCTTTGACAAAAGAGGGAACACTATCCAATGGGGAAAAGTCTCTACAACAAATGGTGCTGGGAAACTACATGCAAAACAATAAAACTGGACCACTTTATTACACTATACACAAAAATAAACTCAAAATAAAGACCTAACTGTGAGACCACAAATCATGAAAATTCTAAAAGAGAGCACAGGCAGTAATTTCTCTGACATTGGCCATAGAAACATTTTTCTAGATATGTCTCCTGAGGCAGAGGAAATAAAAGCAAAAATAAACTATTGGGACTACATAAAAATAAAAAGCTTCTGAACAGTGAAGGAAACAATCAACAAAATGAAAAGACAACCTATGGAATTGGAGAAGATATTTGCAAGTGACATATCCAATAAAGGGTTAGTATCCAAATATATAAAGAACTTATATAACTCAACACCAAAAACCCAAACAATCCAGTTAAAAATAGGCAAAAGAACAGACATTTCTCTAAAGAAGGCATCCAGTTGGTCAACAGACACATGAAAACACGTTCAACATCACTCATCATCAGGAAAATGCAACTCAAAACTACAATAAGATATTACTTCACACCTGTCAGAATGGCTAAAATCAATAACATAAGAAACAAATGTCGGCAAGGATATGGAGAAAAAGGAACCCTCTTACACTATTGGTGGGAATGCAAATTAGTATAGCCAATGTAGAAAACAGTATGGAGATTCCTCAAAAAGTTAAAAATAGAACTACCTTATGATTCCAGAATTTCACTACTGGGTATTTACCCAAATACAAAAATCCTAATTCAAAGGGATACAAGCACCCCTATGTTTACTGCAGCATTATTTATAATAGCCAAGTATGGAAGCAGCTTCAAGTGTCTGTTGACTGATGAATGGATCAAAAAGATGGTGTATGCAATGAAATATTACTTAGCAAAAAAAGGATGAAATCTTTCTATGTGCAACATGAGTAAAACTAGAGAGTATAAATATAAAGCTAAATGATATAAGTCAATCAGAGAAAGACAAATAACATATGATTTCATACATGTGATAGTTAAGAAACAAAACAAACGAGCAAAGTACAAAAGAGAGAGACAAACCAAGAAACAGACTCGTAACTATAGAGAACAACTGATGGTTACCAGAGGCCAGGTCGGTGGGAGGATGGGAGATACAGGGGATGGGATTAAAGAGTATACTTATCATGATGAATAAAAAAATAAAATAAAAAATAAAATAAAATAAATATATAAATTAATAAAATAAAATAAAACTAAAAACAAAATAAAATACTAAACTTCTTTTAGTCATTCTTTTAAGGGTAGATATGCTGGTGAGAAATTCCCCTTAATTTTCCTTCATCTGAGAATGTCTTGATTCCCCTTTATTCTTGAATGGTATTTTCACTAAATATAGGGTTCTGGGTTGACAGTCCTCTTTCAGAACTTAGAGATATTGTGTCACTTCTTTCTGGTCTACATGGTTTCCAATGATGATGTTATTCAAATTGTTTTTCCTCTATAGATGAGGTATCTTTTTTGTCTCTGGTCAACTTAGAGGATTTGTTTTATCTTCAATTTTCAAGAGTTTATAAAGTGTCTTGGAACAGATTTATTTTGGTTTATCCTATTTGGGATTTACTTAGCTTTTTTAATCTTTAGGTTTCTGTCCTTTGCCAAATTTGGAAACATATCGACTATTTTTTTCTCTGCGTATTTTCTTAGCTCCACCCTCTTCCTTCTTTCTTTTCGACTCTAATGACATCAGTATTAGATATTAGATACTATAGTCCTACATGTCTGTGAAGCTATGCTCTTTTTTTTTTTTTTTCAATCAATTTTCTCTTAATTCAGTTTGGATAATTTCTATTGTTCTATCTTCAAGCTTATGGATTCTTTCCTTTGTCCTCTTCATTTTGTTATGGAGTCTATCCACTAAGTTTTTACTTACAGGTTTTTTTTTTCAGTTCTACAATATCCATTTAGTTCTTTATATCTTCTAGTTCTTTGTTGTTTCTATTTGTTTTAAGTACATTTGCCATTCCTTATTGAAAATTTTTTATGTTGGCTTTTTGAAAATCCTTGTCAGATAATGCTAAAATCTGTGTTATCTTGTCATTGATGTCTGTTGATCAGCTTTTCTCATTCAAGTTAAGATTTTCCTGATTCTTGGGACCATCAATGGATTTCAATTTTATCTTGGACTTCGGGAGGATTAGGTTATAACGCTGGGTCTTATTTAAATCTAGTTATTTCAGCAGGCCTCTTTTGGCTATGTATCAGAAGAAGAAGTGGACGAGTGTCACTTCATTGCTGTTAGGAGAGAAACGTCTAGGATTCCCAGTCAACCTCAATGATACACAGAAGGAAATGACTACTGGGCAGACTAAGAGTAGAGGCTTTCACGAGGCTTCTGCTAATACAATCTACCTGGGAGAGGGAGAAGTTGTCTCAGTACTGCTCTGTACATGGCCTTCACTGATATGCAGAGGCAAACCTTATTCCTGGGCTGCAGTGAAAAGTCCTGGTTTCTGGTAGGACTTCTGTGATACCACCCTAGTAGGGAGGGTGAGAGGTACCACATTGCCACTGGTCGGGGGTGGGGGGGTATAAGTCCCAGTTTCCCATTCAACTTTCTCTGACATCACTCCAGTAGGGGATGGAAGAGGAGGGAGGGTGTTTCCTTGCAGGTGGGAGAAGGTGGAAGTATCACTACTTGGCTTTGGCTGGTGAGAATGGAAAAACAGTTATCCCCCATGGTGTTTGACTGAAGTAGGGCAATTACTGTCTAAAAGCTTTGTGTATTCAAGTCTATTTCTTTCCTAGTCATTTGGGTTAATAAAGGAGACTTTCTGAATTTTGTTTGATAGTTTTTGTTTTTATTTTTTTTTGTTTTGTTTTTTGGTTTATGCCCATCAGCATTTTGGGGTTTCTGGCTTCTTTAGCACTCGGTCTGGAATATAAGAGCTAAAAAGAAAACTAAGGGAACTCATCACTGTGTTGTCCCTTGAGTCCCTTGGTCCCTAACTGGTTTATCTTCTCTCCACTTTTCAGTCTTCTTCCACCTTTCAGATTCTTATGTTTCTTTTACATACAAAGTCCAGAGTTTTTAGCCATACTTAGCAGGAAAAATAGGGAGAAGGGTGTCCACTCCATCTTGTCCTGGCTCAAAATTCTTACCCTTGTTACATTCTCACTAACAGAAACTAAATATCAATATGGTATGTGTCCAACATGAATCTATAAACTCAATTAATGAAAAAAATAGCATCAGAAATATAGAGTTAAGAACTTGGACTAGGAGAAATGTATTAGTGACAGGCATCAATTTTGGGCATATAAAATCTAGCACCTAAAAGCACTGGGAATCCCTACATCTATCTACATATGAGGCTACCTAATGAACTTGAAAGAGTAAGAGAGAAAGTGGTATTTTGATCTGAGGTAAGGGAAAGCAAGATTCACTTAGGAATTTACTTCTAGAGAAAGAGATCAAAATGAGCTCAATCCATGAGTCAGAATTTACTTAATGCTTTTTCATCATTTATAATGACTTGGAAATCATTTAGTCAGATAAGTAAATGGTTCATTTCTATTCAAGCACTGTGATTAACAAGATGACATTTTAAATGATTTGTGATAAAGGAAATGGGTCCTGATTAGAGTTCATTACCTAAAAAGAAAATCAAGGTTCATTGAAGCTAATGTCTACTATTTTTTCAATAAAGTGTTTTAAGAAAGCAATGTTGAACAACTGTACCAAATGCCTTGGGAAGTATATTTATTTATATATACTGCATCAGGATATAATTTACATGGATTTTAAAACTGTCATGGAAACTCCAAAAAGGGAAAATTCCTTGTTAGTAAATAAATCTTTTGTACCAGTAGGTTGGAATATACATATACAATGACTTTTTCCAGGTTGTCTTTATCATTTTTTTTTTCCTTTTTGGAAGAATTTTTGCAAACAGGTGGTGTAAATTTTAGTATCTAAGGACCTGAAAACAGGCTAGTTTTCACCCAAAGGGCAGAGAAAATCAAGGAAATACTGACCTCCAGTGGCCACCTACAATAGACATTGGCAATATTCTAAGAATTTAAACAGTACCAAAGATATATTATATTGATGTATTTCTTATTAGAGAAAATAGCAATAGTAGATCATTTTTGTTTTCAGATTTTATGCTTAAAGAAAACCTTTCTTGTTGAATATATATGGTCATTCCCATTCACAACTGACAGGTACAATAATTTGTGTTATATTTGTGTTTGTACTCTCTAAATTAGGTAAATGGCATCCACCATGAATTATATACACTCAAGGGTAAATAATTTACCAGCTAAAAGAATTATGAACTAAACTCTGTGTTTATAAGATATTCAAGTATTAGGCAGGAATGGTTTTCAGCATCAAAAAAACCATGTTACTCCAAAGTATTTCATTTGATGAAATCAGATGCCTAAATTTACCTCTCTCTCTGATTCCCTTTGAATTTTTCCACAGCTTGGAGCAGATTTAAATCTAAAATCATGATTTTGATTTAAGAAAACTATAAAAGTATGAGCTAATAAATAACAACAAAACTTCCTAACTTTTTTTCATATACAATCCCTAACAACTTAAAGTTTAAAGTGAGACCAAGGCTTTTAAAATGATACATTATAGAGATTATTATGTAAAAGGTTTAGAACCTACATAGCATTTATCATTTTAAAAGTCTTAGTCTTATTTTAAAACCTACATCTCTCATTTAGTGTCCTGAAAATTTCTTCTACAAATACAAAAGGATTGTTAAGTATTAAAACTCCCTCTAGTATGGATTTCTTTTGAATTTCCAGAAACCGCTTCCCAAGGTAAATATAGGCTATCTTCAAAATACTACTTGAACACCAGACTTCAAAAGTAAACACAGCAGACTGTCCTCATGAATAATTAATTCAAGATAATGGCTGAGAGATCTCCACTTAGAAGCCTGAAAATCCCGCGAGATTCACCATATTTAATGAATGTTACCTTTCAGCCCTTCATTTCCAATATCCTAAAGCTATCTACAAGAAGAGAATATTTAGGTGAGTTGATATATATTTAGAGGAGTTTGTACATGAAAGGTCAACAGTCTAAGCCCTTGAGCTTTAAGACCTTCTACTTAAATTGACAAGAATTGATATTACAAATGATTACAGAAATGAATGTAAGTACAGTGAAAAAAATCCCACAATCTGAACTTTTCTACTCAATTATTCTGGAAAATAAAAGAGTATAATTAATCATTTTGAAAGGAAACTAAAATTAGTATTTCACAGAACTAGACTCAAGGGAAACCTGAGCCTAGAACTTGGAATGGCACTTAGTCAAGAAAATCACTATATATGTATATATATATGTGTGTGTGTGTATATATATATATATATATATATATATATATATATATTTCTATTCTTACCGAATATAGTCAAAATATTCTTTGTGTTGGTTACGATAAAAAACAGAAAATTTAAGCATCCGTCCTGCAATCACTTCAGCCTTCTCCAACAGCTGTGTTAGATGAACTTTTGAATAGTCTGAAAATAACAACAAAAAATTCTCTTACTAAAAATATATTACCAAAGGTGTCAACTACATGTTTAATAAATTGGAGATTATTAAAATCAACTTTAGGAGATTTATCTTAAATAGGAAATTGCACTGAAAAAAAAACATTCATTGTCTTTCTGTGGGACATTTTTCTTTCTACAAAAATGTATTTGTTTTATTTTGTTTTCTGGATACCCATGCATTTGTTTAACTCTCTGAAATTAAAGATCCTGAAGCAAAAACATTAAGTAAGGAATGCAGACTCTGCACAACCCAAGTAATGTCAATTGGCACCATACTAGGTACTAAATTTTCTTTAATCAACTGAAAAGTCAAATATAAGAAGTTTCTCACCTGCAATAAGTAGCAAATAAATTTAAAGGAGTAGCAATAATAATGTTCATTTAATTTACTCTTTAAATCTATGAGGTTAGCAAGGTAGATTATATATGACCATTTATTGACTGCAGAAATTGAGGCTTATCACAGTTTGAGTCACCAAATGTTCATATATCTAGTAATTTAGACTAGTCTTCTGGCTTCTAGTTGGTGGTTTGCAGGTACACAGGACTCTTGAAAATCTAAAGCTTCTCTCCAAGTAATTTGATCTTTTCATCAACTTTTTGTTTTGAAAATTGGGGACTGTTATCAAACTCCTCTACCAGAATCTAAGCAAAAATTTTGTCTATAACGATTATAAGACTTTCCAAATGAAAGCAACCTAGCTGAACTGTTCATGGCAGCACAGTTTGTTTACTGACTGCTTTACTGGCTGACAAACATTTTAGATTAGAACATATGACGTAGAAGGCACCATGCAAATTAAATGATCAGGTTACAAGATCAAAAGGAATATTCTTCCTCTCAAAGAACTCCGTCTAAATTTATACATAAATATATAAACAAGTGTGACTTATTATGAGGTAAGCACAAGGTTTTATCTCTGACATAGACTAGACTAGAAGTAGATTAGTTGGTAGCATTCTATTTTGTTTTACTTCAATATTTTGCACTGTGCTTAGCACACAGTATGTACTCAATAAATGCTGAATGGATTAGCTATCCAGATTAAAAGACAATTTATACAAAAAGCTTCCTCAAAATTTACAGAGTCAAGGTTATTGATAAAGTTTAGGTAAAAGTCTCTGAATTATTTTGATAAAACTGAAACAATGAGCTTTAAACAGCTTAAGTTCCCTTTAAATTTTACTCATAGAAATTAAAAATGCAAAATAATTTGTAGAAAACTATCGTGGCACATTTAAAAGCTGGCATTTTATTATTCACCCATAACCTCCTTAGAAGAGTTATGAGATGTAGTTAAGTAAAAGAGCAACAGGGAGACCACTCTAAATGAAAGTAAGAAGACATAGGTTTTCCTTAATACACATAGAAATAAAACATGTACTCATAATGTTAAGTAGATTATAAAAGGGTGAATTATGATAGAGTGAATGTGTATGCATCTATAGACAGATAGGTATTTCTGAACTGGAAATGCCAAAAGTCTTCCTTAAGCTAAAGAAGAAACATTTCACACTTTTCCCTAATGTCAAATGGGGATTTTAGCAGGTACATTATAGCTCTTTTTATTGGACAAATACTATAATTTTGTTTACTGCAGTCCTATGGAAAATAACATGTATTAAAACAATGTCAAAAAAGACTGTGTCTCTTACTTATGGGTCTCACTTAGATTAAATTTCCCTGGTAGGAGACAATGAAAGTAAGGGGAAAGAAATGCAGTAAAAAGAGTAAACATGAGGTAGACTCCAAAGAGAAATTTTAATTCAGGAATAAAACTGAGGGGATATATTAATTCCAATATAACACATCAAATATATATAAAAGTTATGTCAATGAGAATTCTTTACTATTAATGTTACTCACTATTAATACAATATAAAAATCAACTGTTCCATTACTGATAACTTAACTATAATTAATAGCATATTTCATCTATTCCAGAATGTATTTCTTAAGTTTTTGAGAGCCATTTGTATTAAGTTTTATTTGTTTATTTATTTTTATATTTTGAGAGAGAGTGCACATGCATGCATGCAAGCAGGGAAGGGCAGTGAGAAAGAGGGAGAGAATCTTAAGCAGGCTGAATATCATGGCCATAAGATCATGACCTGAGCTGAAATCAAGAGTTGGATGCTTAACCAACTGAACCAGCCAGGTGCCTTTGAAAATGTATTTTCTTCACATTTAGCTTCTCTGACATGACTCTTACAATAGCTGTGACATGAAAACACTGTCTCATAGTTTAATTGATAGTATTTTTCCTTAGTGATATATAAAATGGTGGATCTTATAATTAGTATCTTTGATAAGAAATACGGTACCAGAGAGATATTATTTTCCTTGCTCTCAAAGACTGAAATCCTTAGCAATCAAGGATGTTATAATCCTTAGCAACTTCCTAATAAAAAGGTTGAAGATAAAATCAAAATCACACAGAATTAAAATTTTATCCATTTAACATACCCATAGGAAACGTTTTACACTGAGTTTAAGAAAAACACAAGATAGTGAGAGTATGTACTGAGTATGTATGCACGTACTGTAGCTAAGTATGTACTGAGTGAGGCTACAGGGGGAAAATAACGCATGTGTGAGGCTATGGTGGGGGGAAGCTGATTTATCTGAAGGATGCCTCAACTGTGGAAAATTTCTAAGCAACCTACAATAGTTGAGGCAAATTTTTAAGACTTCTTTCTTCAAGCTCCTTTATGTTGATAAAACATTTAGCCTCTCTCTACAAATTTTCAGAGGAAACAATCACCTGTACAAAGAGGAAACAAAGCCCCATTCTAAGAAACAAGGAGAGGATGACAGATGTATTCAGGTAGAGATATTTTTGTACCACTTCAACACCTACTTAAGTGTCCACTAAATATTTGTTTCTTAAATGAATGAATAAACAAGTAAATGAATGAGATGAATGGTAACATTTCCATCTAATGGAATATTAAATTATAGTTCAAGATCAAAGGGGATGGGCTCTCCACATCAGATATCTGAAGGCCAAATGGCTATGAGGTACTTTCTAATGAAGCACACACACACACACACACACACACACACACACACACACAGAGGACACTAGTTTAGATACAAATTTTCAGCATTCAAGTGAAAAATCGAGTAACATTTCTGCTAGGTACAGTCATTAAGATCTGCATCCATTTCCCTAATTACAGAAAGATGTTCCTGGCTTCCTTGTTTCAGTATCTGTGAAAATAAAATTAAAAAAAAATAACTCTCTCTCAAAACAAAGCTTAAAATATGCTGAGTATATTTTCAAACTACACCAGTTTTATTTGCAAAGTTTTTATTTTGAAAAATCAAACTATGCAGAAAAGAACTGATTTAATGCCATCTCAGATCACTCTAACCAATACAGCATAGTTTGTTCTGTTACACAGTGCTACTGGCAATGCAAACATAATCAATGCAGTTCATATCACCTTATAATTAAAAATATTTTAAATATGTAATTAGCTTTTTAGGAACTATTAAATATTTTTCTGTATATTTATTAAATATTTTTCTGTATTTTTCTGTTCTCTTACCTGCTGTGCAGAATTCTATAATTTCACTCCATTCAGACACAACATAATCACCATCAACCTGTTTTGAGGCAGTCTGCACTGCGACTGTATACTCAGTTCTTGGGCTCAAAAACCAGTGTCCACGGACAGTCATTGGCAAGGGAACAGCTTTTGCCACCAATTTTGTTGGAACATCCTAAGACAAAAAGACAGAAAAATAGGAAAGGGGAATGAAGGAAGGTAGGAAAGAAGGGAGGGAAGAAATCAGTTAATTTAGCAGTATAACTTGAATCAATTATAAACAATTTGGAAGAATTTATTAAATTCCTGGCTGATGACAGAATTTTCATTTTTAAAGATATTTAACAATTATATTCAAATCTCTTATTCTCCAGATGTAAAAAATAAGGCCCAACTTGATCAAGAGACATACCCAAGGTCATACAGCTAATTAATGACATAAATGTACTTAGGTTCCTGTTTTCTTGAGTCTTGTTCTTCTCTGTATACTCCTTATATGTGCACCTTAAAACACAATATTCTAATACTAAATGATAAAACAAAACAAAAACCTCTAAAATTCCAAACATGACAGAAATAAAATTCAATGATTTTGTATTTTAAAATATATTTGTTTAATTTATACTACCAATCAGTTTTACCAGAGTAGCCCATTACTAAATATTTTATATGTGAAGGGAGAGCACATTTTAAAAACAGCTATTTTAAGATAAATTAATCCATTTTATATACAAAAGAGGTGATATCTGTTTCAGCTATATTCAAGTATGGAGCTTATGTGTCATAAAAATGTTTAGATATTTCCAAACAATGATTAATAAGGTAATTAAACTTGCTAGTTGAATATTCACTACATTTCCAAAGACATGTTTTTCTAAGTATGGAATAAAGAAAAGTGGGTCAAATCTTGACCTAATCATCATTTCACATTAAGTATTTCAAAGATACTTCAAGGAAATATTTTAAAACTACTTCAAGAAGGCAAATGTCAGAAAAGAGAGTATCCATAACCATAAAGCATAATCAAACTCGGAACATGGTTAGAACAATGACTTATTGATCTTGTTCTCTCACACTTATCTGTACATATAATTCTCATTTATCATCAGTGAATATAACTGCATTTGGTAAAAGGCATAATTTCCAGACAAGATAAGACAGCTCTTCCAAAAGATTTGCTGAGTTAAAACTTAGTATCAATATTTCAAAAAAGACCAGTTTTCATCAGTAAAAATACTGAAACATAAGAATACTTAAACCAGATAAATATTTTTCTCTCTATACTACCTCTGATGTCTATGTAGGGAGACATGTATCAGAATAGATATGTGGTAAGTAGACTGTTATAAGAATAAATATCAGAAAGGTGTTACATGTCTAAGACATTTAATGGTTGATTTGTATTTTCAAACCATAAAATAGAATAAATAAAGCAATTTTCAGCCCTAAAGTATTTTACAAATACCCTAAAGTTTATAAGCTACATAAAATTCCTCTTTTGGAAGTTATTATAGGGAAAAATGTGTGCTTCAATGAAGACTATGCATTGCTTATAGTGTACTCTTCTGGCTATCTTCTTCTGATTCTGTGGAAGCTATTTTATAACACTGTAATTTGTAGATATTCTTGTCTAAATACATGCAAACGAATTTTGTCCAATTCTCTCTTCTGGCCCTTACTTCGTCCTGACCCCAAACCAGTTTTGCCTCTACTTATACATTTATTTCAGTATTCTGATCCATAACTGTGTCCATTCTTTGGATTATCCATTGAAACACCTCAGCAGTTAATTAGTGAGTTAAATCTTTAACACATGTTCATTTTTATGTCTATATGAGAGTCATGATTTTACCTTTTCTGGGAAAAACTGTATTTTAATAGTATATTTGACATTTCATTTTCCTAAAAAAAAATCTCTTAGAATAGAATTTTAAACTGACATGTAATTTTTATTCTCCCAATGTCAAACACATCATATAAGTAATTAATAGAACATTATTCCTTTTAAAATGTCCTCATATTTATAACGTTTTTAAGATGCAAATGAATATAAGTGTGTGTTAAGATTTTACCTTGTGTTTAAATTTATTGGAGTTCTTGTTCTCTTTCTTATTGAGGTCAATGAAATAGTGTGTAATACGGTCCTTTGACTTTGAATCCATTTCCCATGAAATCTTGAATGAGTCACATGTAATGTTGCTTATTTTGATATTATGTGGTACTGGAAGTTCTTCCATTTCTGCTATGCCACTGTCTTGTGATTTGTTCCCTGCAAGAAAACAAGGCACAGGTAGTTTCCAACTAATGTATTTTTCCAGAAAAAGCCATCAGTTGTATATACAGTTCTGAACTCAACTAACTGCTAAATCTGAGATTTCATTTTGTTCATGAAATAATTTGAGTGCTAATGATAGCTAATGTCATTTACAAAATCATTTTACCAATGAAAAAAGCAGAACTGAATTAGAAAAACTGAATGTGGAACCTCTACATTTTCAATTTACTTTTCCAATTTCTGTTTTCATAGAATGTAAACAAAACATTGATAATCCATCTGTCTAATCTATGAAAGATGAGTCTTACATTGTAGATCCCATCTGAAAAGCCCCAAGAGATCATTTTTCCTACATGACCAATTAATTCTGCTCTAAAGTAATGTCAGGTGTTTTAAACTAGATGATGCCAAAAATGTTGCTAATGAAAGAATCCAGTCAAATAAAAAAATATTCTTTAAAAAATATATGAGGTGTCAGTGATAGTCTATAAAAATTTTTCTTCCTTTTTCCTTTAGTTTTGGAAATTTATGTATAGAAACAGGATGTGATGTGATGGTTATACTACATATACAGATAATATTGAAGACCATCCTCTTACAAGTTATTATGTCAAGGATATTTTAGGAATCTTTTTACCAGCTGTGCCTTGATAAATTTAATTTTGAGTATTAAGACAATAAATAAGGCTAAAAGAGAAAAAAACAACTGCCAAGTTGATTGATATCATTAAAATCTTGAAGAACTTGATCCAACATGTGGTTACTTTAAAGACAGTTTCCTGCATTTCCAGTAAGAGGAACTGACAAACTAAAAAAGAAACTTTAGCTAACAGTATAAAGTAAAATATGATGGAGGACAGGTCAAAAAGAGAAAAACTATGAATTTGCCAAGTTTGTTTCATAGTGAAAGACATACTGGATCAAATTTTACTCCACTTCTCCTTCCTATGTTCCTTTCCCCCAAGCCAACATAAAATTCAATGCCCCAGAGGAGAAAAAATAAGTGTAATTGTTATTCATATGATAAAAAGTGGTAGATCACAAATCAGCTACATAACTTGTTCTTTAATGGAATAAAATAGCATCTCTTGATGAACAAAAATTAAAAATAACAAAAATGAATGTGGAAAAAAAGTGGAAGGCAGTAACTTCCACTTGCAGATTAGATTGTATTCTCCTGCCCTCATATTCCCATCTCAATTGTGAATATACAACTGTTGACACTTCCCAGTTTTATTAAATCTTTCACCCATGTTGTCTCATATCAAGCTGTGTTGTGATCATGGGAACCTGATGGCAACTGAAAACTAATCCCAAAATAACTTAAATTCTTGGGGCGCCTCGTGGCTCAGCTGGTTGGGCATCCAACTCGTGATTTCGGTTTAGGTCATGATCCCAGGATTGTGGGATCAAACCTTGTGTTGGGCTCCACACTGAGCATGGAGTCAGCTTAAGATTCTCTCTCTCCTTCTCTCTCTGTCCCTCTCCTCTGCTTGCATGTTCTCTAATAAAAAAAAATAATGACTTATGTTCTTTATTGTCATTTCTTGAACAATACTTTTAAAAATCCTTCTTTCTGGGGCACCTGAGTAGCTTATTTGGTTAAGCATCCAACTCTTGGGTTCGGCTCAGAATATGATCTCGCGGTTCATGGGATCAAGCCCTGCATTGGGCTCCAGAGTGACAGCACGGAGCCTGCCTGGGATTCTCTCTCTCCCTCTCTCTCTGCCCCTCCCCCACTTATGTGTATGCACTCTCTCTCAAAATAAAGAACTAAGCTTTACACACACACACACACACACACACACACACACACACACATATATCCCTCTTTCTTCTATGTACCTTCCCCTCACACCCCAGTTTCCCCAGATTCCCTCTCTATAAAACTGCCACAGAAATTACTCTCTCACCCTTTTCTTTCCTTCCCATCTGGACTAACAGAATCCCCAAATTGCTTGGGACTTAAATGAAGCCTTTTAGAAGTCAAGGGAAGGAAAGAAACTAAGTAGAATCCTTTTAATGGACTTGGGAAAAGGAAGGCAATAAATACTCAAACATCAGTAATTTTTGTTCTATTTAGAAAAGCTCAAAGTTTTTACCTATTATTCTGATTGCAAATTATCTTTAAAATATAAGTAACACTACTGAAAAACTTTCTGGACACTAATGGTAGAAGTTTCTGTAGAACTCACATTATGATTCTGTATAATTTCATAACAACTGAGTGGAAAAAGTATTATTTAAGATCATACAGAGGAAAAGAAAGCTATTTTACATTTGATCCAATTTAATTAAAATGCAATTTCAACATATAAACACTAAGATACAAAATTTTTCCATTTAAAATTCCACTATTGTTGCAGAATTTCAACAAGTGAAGACAGTAGTGAAAAGTTGAGGACATAGCATTCTAAATGGAGGCAGTGGAAAAAGCATTAAGAAAAATTCGTCTTCATTTTAGTTAATTCAGCACATGGTATATGAAAAAAATAGTGAGAATGCTAAAAAAGGAGACTAGAGATGTGTCAAGAAAGTTGAGAAATTATCTAAGAGAAAAAAAACTTATGATTCATTTAGATGGAGTTCAATATGTTTAATACTGAAGACATTTACTATAATTTATTGCCAGGCTCACATAATTAGTTCAAATGTGCCCTTCAAACATACCAAGAAGGCAATTTTTAAATATCCATGAGTGTCCAGCATAATTCTACATTTTTAAGAAGATGGCTGAGAAGTACACACAGGCTCTGTATTAAATGGACCTTGAAAAGATCTTGACTCACTAAAACATTTTAAGTGTACAAAAGAATAATAAGCCTACTTCACATCTACCTGTAGTAGCACATACTTCAATCTATGAATAAACTGCGTTGTTACAACATTATGAACTTCTATATATCAGTAAAATACTGTCAATATATTCTATCTATTATCCAATCTATAAGAAATGGAAATCCTTGAAATTTGCTTTTTTCCTCCTTTCCTCTCAAGAATTAGAAAAGCTGTTCTAAACAAACATTATTCATTACAATTCTTATTCCTTAATTTTAGGGCCATGTTACAAAACAGAAATCATGAAACATAATCTATTTGTCTCATTTATAACATATGTGTATGCATTCATCTGTGTGAATATACAATACACACATACAATGATATATTTTTTCTTTTAATAGCCTTATACAGAGATTTAAATTACTTAGCTATCAAAGTCCTTCATTAACCACCTTAGAATCTGAGATGTTTTCTTTGTATTTATCTTTTTGAAAGATACAGTAGAGAAAAAACTTATTTGGTAATCAGGATTACCTTATGAAGTGTATGACTCAATTTGATAAAGTAGCTTTATCTTGAATAAAGATGAAAAGTATACCTGCTTAATAACTTAGATGTACTCTTGTAACAACTGGAATAGACCATCTTTCTCTTTATTGAGGGCATCTATATTTTTAGCATATTTCTTGTACCATTGCCCCTTTGCCCCACCAGTTTTGCTATGAAAATAACGAGTGACTTTTCTTCTTCATAATAGAGTGGTACAATAGAAGCTAATCTAAAATCTTAGTTACAGTAGTTAAAAGGGAATAAATGACTCAGCTTGAATAAAGTAAGAAAATGTTTTTTTTTAAGTAATAAAGTAGTTGGTTGCCTGGGTGGCTCAGTTGGTTGAGCTGAGGTCTCAGGTTATGATCTTGCAGTCCATGAGTTCAAGCCCTGTGTCAGGCTCTGTGCTGACAGCTCTAAGCCTGGAGCCTATTTCAGATTCTGTGTGTCTCCCTCTCTCTCTGCCCCTCCCCCTGCTTGTACTCTGTCTCTGTCTCAAAAATAAACAAATGTTAAAAAAAATTTTTAAGTAATAAAGTAGTTAGTTTTAATAATAAGCCCTGAGCTATCTTTCTAAGAAAGAAATTGCAGGTATTAGCTTACTTCCCTTAAAAATAGCAACCATGAGGCAATTTTCTCGTATCTTTTTTCTTTCCTAAAATTTAGTGATAAAAAAATCTTTTACTATAGTACATATCAGCATATTTATTTTATAAAGTTTTATGTGTATATGTTTAAATTAATATATATTTTAATAACTTTCATTACAAACTCAGAGATATAGTCTGTTATATACTTTTCCTCTTCATAAAAACAACTTTAAAATTCTGCAATACTTTTAAAGTCATGAAAGAAAAACTAATTAAGACAGTAATAAATAGTAACCACAACAAAACATTAAACTGTTCTATGCTTTACTTAATATTTAGGAAAAAACACAAAGAAGAAAATAAAAATCACTTGCAATCTCTATACTATTAACATGTTGTGCTTAATGTTTTGTAACCTGTTTTTCATCTAATAGATTGTGAACATTTTCACATGACTACACATAATTCTAAACTTGGTGTATTTTATTCTACTAATCAGTCATCTTGATACTAGACATGTAGATTGTTTCCAGTGTTTTCCTGAAATATCACTTCAATCAACTCTATTCTATATGTATTTTTGTATATATCTATGATTATTTATCTCTGGATAAATCCCAAGATACGCAAATATTGAATCACATTTGTTTTCATCAATGTATATTCCCAACTACTCTATGTGTCCTTTTTTACACCCTTATCAATTCCATTTATTGCTATTTAAAATATCCATGTGTTTCTATGGGCAAAAGTTAAAACTTTATTTTATCTTAAAAAAGTAAAAAAATGGGGCGCCTGGGTGGCTCAGTTGGTTAAGCGGCCAACTTCGGCTCAGGTCATGATCTCACGGTCCATGAGTTCGAGCCCCGCGTCGGGCTCTGTGCTGACAGCTCAGAGCCTGGAGCCTGTTTCAGATTCTGTGTCTCCCTCTCTCTGACCCTCCCCCATTCATGCTCTGTCTCTCTCTGTCTCAAAAATAAATAAACGTTAAAAAAAATTTAAAAAAAAAAGTAAAAAAAAAAAAAGAGCCTTGACCTAAATCTCACACCATATACAAAAATTAGCTCAAAATTGATTTAAAAAAATAATGCAGAACATAAAAACCATAAAACTCTTAGGAAAAAAAAAAGAAAGTCTTTGGGATCTAGCTTAAGTGAAGAGATCTTGGACTTCAGCCAAAAGCACAATCCATAAAAGGAAAAATATTCAGATAGTCTCATTCTTACTTTTTGGTGTACTTCAAGTGTTTCAGCTTATTTCCCTTTCAGTGTCTAAAACATTTTGCTTTCTATATCTTGATGCTACAGCATATATGTGTATTACATTGTATAAAAATATAAATATACTTATTTTAAATATCAAAACTTACACATACACTTGCAGATTGTATATGGCACTATTTGCAGTCAAGAGAAATGTAAACAAACAAAGATGCAGTATTAAATCATAACTCCATAAAATTAACTGTAGTACATACTGAACTACTGTAATTTCATAGCCACCTCCTATTGCTATTGTGGTGAGCTTAAGTGTTGCAAGTATATGCTTAAAACACGGTATGATGCTAATCATCTCCACATGAGCAGTTTGTCCCTCCACTAAACTGCATATTGCAATAAAAAGTGATCTCTTGCAGTTCTCATGTAGTTTTTGTGTTTACTGCAGTACTGTAAACCTTGAATAACACCCTGAGACCCATATGAAGTGCCATTAGTGATGTTGGCAGTGCTCCCAAGAAACAGACAAATTTCATGACATACAAGAAAAAGTTGAATTGCTTGATATGTACTGAAGATTGTGATCTTCAGCTGTGGTTGCCCACCATTCTAAGATAAATGAATCCCATGTAAGAACCACTGTAAAAAAAAAGAAAAAGAAAAAGAAAAAAAGAAAAACAAAATGAAAATCGTGAGGGTTTCACTGCAGCTGTACTAGCAGGCATGAAAACCTTATACATTTTGTGAAATATATTTTTATCTCATTGAAAATGAAGCTTTTATGTGGGTGCAGGATGGCTATAAGAAAGGCATATCTATAGAATCTAATATGATTCCATAAAAAGCTATATGACAACTTAAAGCAAAAGGAAGGTGACAGATCTAAAGCTAGAGCACTTAATGCCAGCCAAGGATGGTTTGATAATTTTAGAAAGAGGTTTAGCTTAAAAAATGTCAAGGTTAACAGGAGAGGCAGCTTCTGCTAACCATGTGGCAGTAGATGAGTTCCCAGATACCATTACAAAAATCATTGAGGTGAAAAGATATATGCCTGAACAAGTATTTAATGCAGATGAAAGTGCCCTATTCTGCAGAGGTGGGGGGAGAAATGCCACATAGGACATTATTAGCAAGGGAGAGAAGTGAGCAGGAGGAAATTAGTTAACAAATGCAGTTGGGCTTACGATCAGGACTGCCTGATCTATAAAGCTGCTAACTGCCAAGCCTTAAAGGAAAAGATAAATACCAGCTGTCAGTCTTTTGGTTGCACAAGATGGCCTAAACAATGAGAGCCCTTTCTTTGGATTGGTTCTATTGATGCCTTGTCCCTAAATTCAGGAAGTACCATGCCAGTAAGGGACTACTTTTCAAGGTTCTTTTGATATTGGACAATGCTGCTGGCCACCCTGAACCCTATGAATTCAATACCAAAGGCATCAAAGTAGTCTACTCACATCCAAACACAATGCCTCTAATTTAGCCTCTAGATAAGGGTGTCATGAGGACATTTAAAAGGCTAATTACACACAGTACTGTATGGAAAAGATTATCAACACTATGGAAGAGAGCACTGATAGAAAGAAAATCATGCAAGTCTGGAAGGATTACACAATTGAAATTACTATCATTGTTAGTAGAAAAAGCTGTGAAAGCCATCAAACCCCAAACAATAAATATCTGCTGCAGAAAACTGTGTTTCACCAATCATGAAATCATGAAAGAGATTTTGGATATGGTAAAAAAGTTGGGGAGCGAAGACACAGATCTTGGAGAAATTCAACAGCTAATAAACACCATACCAGAGGAAATTACAGAAGACAACTTGATAGAGATGAGAACTTATGGACCAGTGCCAGCAATGAGGAAAAGATGTAGAAAAATCAGTACCAGAAAACAAACTGAAATCAGACAATCTGACAGAAGGGCTCTGAGTATTCAGGACTTCTTTTCCTTCTTTTATGACAATGGACCTTTCTATGATATGGGCACTGAAACTAAAGCAATTGGTGAAAGAAGGATTGGCAACATATAGAAACATTTTTAGAAACATGGAAAAGCAAAAAGTCAGATAGAAATTACGATATATCTCCATGAAATTACACCAGATGTGCCTCCCTCTCCTGCTTCCCTTTCCACCTCCTGAATCTCTGCCACTCCTAAGACAGCAAGACCAATCCCTTCTCTTCCTCCTCTTCCTCAGCCTACTCAGCATGAAGACAAAAATGAAGACCTTTATGGTGATTCCCTTCTACTTAATGAATAGTGAATAATCATCCCACTGGACAGTTGATAAATTCATCTGTTGTGTTTGTTTATAAGCGTTCTTATGCTAAAATCTAATAACTTTATTGCAAGAATTGTATGAGATGTTCTGTATCATCTTCATCACTAAGTATTCATCATGTAGAAGATTGTGTGCAAGACTTGTCTGGAAGTGGATAGCCTATCCTTACATGGGCATAAGGTGAGTGATATTTAATATGAAATTAGTAATGTGTTGTCTTACTATTTTATATCTTTGCTTTTAAAGAATTACATTACCATACAACATGCCCCTGTCTCTTTTTTTTTTTATTTTATTTTTTTTTATTTTTTAATATATGAAATTTACTGTCAAATTGGTTTCCATACAACACCCAGTGCTCATCCCAAAAGGTGCCCTCCTCAATACCCATCACCCACCCTGCCCTCCCTCCCAACCTGCCCTCCCTCCCACCCCCCATCAACCCTCAGTTTGTTCTCAGTTTTTAACAGTCTCTAATGCTTTGGCTCTCTCCCACTCTAACCTCTTTTTTTTTTTTTTTTTTTTTCCTTCCCCTCCCCCATGGGTTTCTGTTATGTTTCTCAGGATCCACATAAGAGTGAAACCATATGGTATCTGTCTTTCTCTGTATGGCTTATTTCACTTAGCATCACACTCTCCAGTTCCATCCATGTTGCTACAAAAGGCCATATTTCATTTTTTCTCATTGCCACGTAGTATTCCATTGTGTATATAAACCACAATTTCTTTATCCATTCATCAGTTGATGGACATTTAGGCTCTTTCCATAATTTGGCTATTGTTGAGAGTGCTGCTATAAACATTGGGGTACAGGTGCCCCTATGCATCAGTACTCCTGTATCCCTTGGATAAATTCCTAGCAGTGCTATTGCTGGGTCATAGGGTAGGTCTATTTTTAATTTTCTGAGGAACCTCCACACTGCTTTCCAGAGTGGCTGCACCAATTTGCATTCCCACCAACAGTGCAAGAGGGTTCCTGTTTCTCCACATCCTCTCCAGCATCTATAGAATCCTGATTTCTTCATTTTGGCCACTCTGACTGGCGTGAGGTGGTATCTGAGTGTGGTTTTGATTTGTATTTCCCTGATAAGGAGCGACGTTGAACATCTTTTCATGTGCCTGTTGGCCATCCGGATGTCTTCTTTAGAGAAGTGTCTATTCATGTTTTCTGCCCATTTCTTCACTGGGTTATTTGTTTTTCGGGTGTGGAGTTTGATGAGCTCTTTATAGATTTTGGATACTAGCCCTTTGTCCGATGTGTCATTTGCAGATATCTTTTCCCATTCCGTTGCTTGCCTTTTAGTTTTGTTGGTTGTTTCCTTTGCTGTGCAGAAGCTTTTTATCTTCATAAGGTCCCAGTAATTCACTTTTGCTTTTAATTCCCTTGCCTTTGGGGATGTGCCGAGTAAGAGATTGCTACGGCTGAGGTCAGAGAGGTCTTTTCCTGCTTTCTCCTCTAAGGTTTTGATGGTTTCCTGTCTCACATTCAGGTCCTTTATCCATTTTGAGTTTATTTTTGTGAATGGTGTGAGAAAGTGGTCTAGTTGCAACCTTCTGCATGTTGCTGTCCAGTTCTCCCAGCACCATTTGTTAAAGAGACTGTCTTTTTTCCATTGGATGTTCTTTCCTGCTTTGTCAAAGATGAGTTGGCCATACGTTTGTGGGTCTAGTTCTGGGGTTTCTATTCTATTCCATTGGTCTATGTGTCTGTTTTTATGCCAATACCATGCTGTCTTGATGATGACAGCTTTGTAGTAGAGGCTAAAGTCTGGGATTGTGATACCTCCTGCTTTGGTCTTCTTCTTCAAAATTACTTTGGCTATTCGGGGCCTTTTGTGGTTCCATATGAATTTTAGGATGGCTTGTTCTAGTTTCAAGAAGAATGCTGGTGCAATTTTGATTGGGATTGCATTGAATGTGTAGATAGCTTTGGGTAGTATTGACATTTTGACAATATTTATTCTTCCAATCCATGAGCAGGGAATGTCTTTCCATCTCTTTATATCTTCTTCAATTACCTGCATAAGCTTTCTATAGTTTTCAGCATACAGATCTTTTACATCTTTGGTTAGATTTATTCCTAGGTATTTTATGCTACTTGGTGCAATTGTGAATGGGATCAGTTTCTTCATTTGTCTTTCTGTTGCTTCATTGTTAGTGTATAAGAATGCAACTGATTTCTGCACATTGATTTTGTATCCTGCAACTTTGCTGAATTCATGTATCAGTTCTAGCAGACTTTTGGTGGAGTCTATCGGATTTTCCATGTATAATATCATGTCATCTGCAAAAAGCGAAAGCTTGACTTCATCTTTGCCAATTTGGATGCCTTTGATTTCCTTTTGTTGTCTGATTGCTGATGCTAGAACTTCCAGCACTATATTAAACAGCAGCGGTGACAGTGGGCATCCCTGTCGTGTTCCTGATCTCAGGGAAAAAGCTCTCAGTTTTTCCCCGTTGAGGATGATGTTAGCTGTGGGCTTTTCATAAATGGCCTTTATGATCTTTAAGTATGTTCCTTCTATCCCGACTTTCTCAAGGGTTTTTATTAAGAAAGGGTGCTGGATTTTGTCAAAGGCCTTTTCTGCATCGATTGACAGGATCATATGGTTCTTCTCTTTTTTTTTGTTAATGTGATGTATCACGTTGATCGATTTGCGAATGTTGAACCAGCCCTGCATCCCAGGAATGAATCCCACTTGATCATGGTGAATAATTCTTTTTATATGCTGTTGAATTCGATTAGCTAGTATCTTATTAAGAATTTTTGCATCCATATTCATCAGGGATATTGGCCTGTAGTTCTCTTTTTTTACTGGGTCTCTGTCTGGTTTAGGAATCAAAGTAATACTGGCTTCATAGAATGAGTCTGGAAGTTTTCCTTCCCTTTCTATTTCTTGGAATAGCTTGAGAAGGATAGGTATTATCTCTGCTTTAAATGTCTGGTAGAACTCCCCTGGGAAGCCATCTGGTCCTGGACTCTTATTTGTTGGGAGATTTTTGATAACCGATTCAATTTCTTCGCTGGTGATGGGTCTGTTCAAGCTTTCTATTTCCTCCTGATTGAGTTTTGGAAGAGTGTGGGTGTTTAGAAATTTGTCCATTTCTTCCAGGTTGTCCAATTTGCTGGCATATAATTTTTCATAGTATTCCCTGATAATTGTTTGTATCTCTGAGGGATTGGTTGTAATAATTCCATTTTCATTCATGATTTTATCTATTTGGGTCATCTCCCTTTTCTTTTTGAGAAGCCTGGCTAGAGGTTTGTCAATTTTGTTTATTTTTTCAAAAAACCAACTCTTGGTTTCGTTGATCTGCTCTACAGTTTTTTTAGATTCTATATTGTTTATTTCTGCTCTGATCTTTATTATTTCTCTTCTTCTGCTGGGTTTAGGCTGCCTTTGCTGTTCTGCTTCTATTTCCTTTAGGTGTGCTGTTAGATTTTGTATTTGGGATTTTTCTTGTTTCTTGAGATAGGCCTGGATTGCAATGTATTTTCCTCTCAGGACTGCCTTCGCTGCATCCCAAAGCGTTTGGATTGTTGTATTTTCATTTTCGTTTGTTTCCATATATGTTTTAATTTCTTCTCTAATTGCCTGGTTGACCCACTCATTCGTTAGTAGGGTGTTCTTTAACCTCCATGCTTTTGGAGGTTTTCCAGACTTTTTCCTGTGGTTGATTTCAAGCTTCATAGCATTGTGGTTTGAAAGTATGCATGGTATAATTTCAATTCTTGTAAACTTATGAACGGCTGTTTTGTGACCCAGTATATGATCTATCTTGGAGAATGTTCCATGTGCACTCGAGAAGAAAGTATATTCTGTTGCTTTGGGATGCAGAGTTCTAAATATATCTGTCAAGTCCATCTGATCCAATGTATCATTCAGGGCCCTTGTTTCTTTATTGACTGTGTGTCTAGATGATCTATCCATTTCTGTAAGTGGGGTGTTAAAGTCCCCTGCCATGACCACATTCTTATCAATAAGGTTGCTTATGTTTATGAGTAATTGTTTTATATATCTGGGGGCTCAGGTATTTGGCGCATAGACATTTATAATAGTTAGCTCTTCCTGGTGGATAGACCCTGTGATTATTATATAATGCCCTTCTTCATCTCTTGTTACAGCCTTTAATTTAAAGTCTAGTTTGTCTGATATAAGTATGGCTACTCCAGCTTTCTTTTGGCTTCCAGGAGCATGATAAATAGTTCTCCATCCCCTCACTCTCAATCTAAAGGTGTCCTCAGATCTAAAATGAGTCTCTTGTAGACAGCAAATAGATGGGTCTTGTTTTTTTATCCATTCTGATACCCTATGTCTTTTAGTTGGCGCATTTAATCCATTTACATTCAGTGTTATTATAGAAAGATACGGGTTTAGAGTCATTGTGATGTCTGTATGTTTTATGCTTGTAGTGATGTCTCTGGTACTTTGTCTCACAGGATCCCCCTTAGGATCTCTTGTAGGGCTGGTTTCGTGGTGACAAATTCCTTCAGTTTTTGTTTGTTTGGGAAGACCTTTATCTCTCCTTCTATCTAAATGACAGACTTGCTGGATAAAGGATTCTCGGCTGCATATTTTTTCTGTTTAGCACACTGTAGATATCGTGCCAAGCCTTTCTGGCCTGCCAAGTTTCAAAGGAGAGATCAGTCACGAGTCTTATAGGTCTCCCTTTATATGTGAGGGCACGTTTATCCCTTGCTGCTTTCAGAATTTTCTCTTTATCCTTGTATTTTGCCAGTTTCACTATGATATGTCGTGCAGAAGATCGATTCAAGTTACGTCTGAAGGGAGTTCTCTGTGCCTCTTGGATTTCAATGCCTTTTTCCTTCCCCAGTTCAGGGAAGTTCTCAGCTATAATTTGTTCAAGTACCCCTTCAGCACCTTTCCCTCTCTCTTCCTCCTCTGGGATACCAATTATGCGTATATTATTTTTTTTTAGTGTATCACTTAGTTCTCTAATTTTCCCCTCATACTCCTGGATTTTTTTATCTCTCTTTCTTTCAGCTTCCTCTTTCTCCATAACTTTATCTTCTAGTTCACCTATTCTCTCCTCTGCCTCTTCAAGCCGAGCCATCGTGGATTCCATTTTGTTTTGCAATTCGTTTAAAGCGTTTTTCAACTCCTCGTGACTGTTCCTTAGTCCCTCGATCTTTGTGGCAAGAGATTCTCTGCTGTCCCGTATACTGTTTTCAAGCCCAGCGATTAATTTTATGACTATTATTCTAAATTCACTTTCTGTTATATTATTTAAATCCTTTTTGATCAGTTCATTAGCTGTTGTTCTTTCCTGGAGATTCTTCTGAGGGGAATTCTTCCGTTTGGTCATTTTGGAGAGTCCCTGGCGTGGTGAGGACCTGCAGTGCACTTCCCCTGTGCTGTGGTGTATAACTGGAGTTAGTGGGCGGGGCCGCAGTCCGACCCGATGTCTGCCCCCAGCCCACTGCTGGGGCCACAGTCAGACTGGTGTGTGCCTTCTCTTCCCCTCTCCTAGGGGTGGGATTCACTGTGGGGTGGCGTGTCCCGTCTGGGCTACTTGCACACTGCCAGGCTTGTGTTGCTGGGGATCTGGCATATTAGCTGGGGTGGGTAGGCAAGGTGCACGGGGGCTGGAGGGGCAGGCTTAGCTCACTTCTCCTTAGGTGATCCACTTCAGGAGGAGCCCTGTGGCAGCGGGAGGGAGTCAGATCCGCTGCTGGAGGTTTGGCTCCGCAGAAGCACAGAGTTGGGTGTTTGCGCGGAGCGAGCAAGTTCCCTGGCAGGAACTGGTTCCCTTTGGGATTTTGGCTGGGGGATGGGCGGGGGAGATGGCGCTGGCGCCTTTGTTCCCCGCCAAGCTGAGCTCTGCCGTCCGGGGGCTCAGCAGCTCTCCCTCCCTTTGTCCTCCAGCCTTCCCGCTTTCCGAGCAGAGCTGTTAACTTATGACCTCCCAGACGCTAAGTCGCGCTTGCTGTCGGAACACAGTCTGTCCGGCCCCTCCGCTTTTGCCAGCCAGACTCGGGGGCTCTGCTTGGCCGGCGAGCCGCCCCTCCGCCCCGGCTCCCTCCCGCCAGTCCGTGGAGCGCGCACCGCCTCGCCGCCCTTCCTACCCTCTTCCGTGGGCCTCTAGTCTGCGCTTGACTCCGGAGACTCCCTTCTGCTAATCCTCTGGCGGTTTTCTGGGTTCTTTAGGCAGGTGTAGGTGGAATCTAAGTGATCGGCAGGACGCGCTGTGAGCCCCGCGTCCTCCTACGCCGCCATCTTCCGGAACCCCCTTTGCCCCTGTCTCTTATGATAGGAGAAAATGAGCATTAGCCTACAGTCACAGATAATTTTTTTTAATGTAACAGTGTTCCCAATATTGTATTATGAATATAACTATAATACTGTATGCCATAAAAATTTTATAACAATTCATTCATCATTGTATAGGCTAAGCTGCCATGAGGCAATTGTATTGATCATACTAGGCAAACATAAAAGTAATCATATTACTGCATGTTCATTACCAATGCATGAATTGTTATACCTGTAAATAAATATGAATTTCTTTTTCACATTGTCTTTTCATGTTTGATGTCTAGTGTTAGTAATACGTATAACATCTACAGTGTTTTGTATCATATAAGACAATATTGATGTAGGTACTGACAGACAATTCGTCTTATAAACAGAAAACATAAACATACAGTACAATAATTTAAATGTATTTTCCCTAACTTATGAATTTCTTAACATTTTCTGCTAGCATACTTTACTGTAAGAATATATTATTTAATACATATAAAATAGAAAATATGTGTTAATCGACTGTTTATGTTATTGGTAACGCTTCCGGTCAATAGTAGGTATTTATTTGTTAACTTTTGGGGGACTCAGAAGTTACAATGTGGATTTTTGACTGCAGAGGAGGTCTATGCCCCTAACCCCTGCATTGGTCAAGAGTCAACTGTATATAATAGTTATATCTTCATTGGTGATTATATCCTTTTTCAATTAAAAATGACTACCTTGAGAGAGTGTCGAAGATGGCGGCGTAGGAGGACGCTGGGCTCACCGCGTCCTGCTGATCACTTAAATTCCACCTACACCTGTCTAAATAACCCAGAAAACCCCCGGAAGACTAGCAGAACAGAGTCTTCGGAGCCAAGCGCAGACGAGAGGCCCACAGAAGAGGGTAGGAAGGGCAGCAAGGCAGTGCGCCCTACAAAGACTGGTGGGAAGGAGTCCGGGGCAGAGGGGCAGCCTGCTGGCCAAGAAGAGACCCCGAGTCTGGCTTGCAAAAGCAGAGGGGCCAGACGGACTGTGTTCGGACAGCCAGCAAACAGGACTTAACATCTGGAAGGTTGTACGTTAACAGCTCTGCTCAGAGAGCAGGAAAGCTGGAGGACAACGGGAGGGAGAGTTGCTGAGCCCTGGGATGACAGAGCTCAGTTTGGCAGGGAACAAAGGCGCTCGCCAGCGCCATCTCCCTCGCCCATTCCCCATCCAAAATCCCAAAGGGAACCAGTTCCTGCCAGGGAACTTGCTTGCACCACGCAAACACCCAAAGCTGTGCTTCTGCAGAGCCACAGCTCCGGTGGCGGGTCAGACTCCCTCCCACTGCCTCAGGTCCCCTCCCGAATCGGATCACCTAAGGAGTAGCCAGCTGAGCCTGCCCCTCAGGCCCCTTGCACCTTGCCTATCCACCCCAGCTAATACGCCAGATCCCCAGCACCACAAGCCTGGCAGTGTGCAAGTACCACAGACGGGCCACGCCACCCCACAATGAATCCCACCCCTAGGAGAGGGAAAGAGAAGGCACACACCAGTCTGACTGTGGCCCCAGTGGAGGGCTGGGATCAGACATCAGGTCTGACTGTGGCCGCACCCACCAATGCGAGTTATTCAAGACAGAATAGGGGAAGTGCCCTGCAGTTCCACAGCACTCCAGGGACTATCCAAAATGACCAAAGAGAAGAATACCCCTCAAAAGAATCTCCAGGAAATAACAACAGCTAACGAACTGATCAAAAAGGATTTAAACAATATAAACAAAGTGAATTTAGAATAATAGTCATAAAATTAATCGCTGGGCTTGAAAACAGTATAGAGGACAGCAGAGAATCTCTTGCTACAGAGATCAAGGGACTAAGGAATAGTCAGGAGGAGCTAAAAAATGCGATAAACGAGTTGCAAAACAAAATGGAAATGACCACGGCTCGGATTGAAGAGGCAGAGGAGAGAATAGGTGAACTAGAAGATAAAATTATGGAAAAAGAGGAAGCTGAGGAAAAGAGATAAAAAAATCCAGGATTATGAGGGGAAAATTAGAGAACTAAGTGATGCACTAAAGAGAAATAATCTACACATAATTAGTATTCCAGAGGAGGAAGAGAGAGAGAGAAAGGTGCTGAAGGTGTACTTGAAGAAATCATAGCTGAGAACTTCCCTGATCTGGGGAAGGAAAAAGGCATTGACATCCAACAGGCACAGAGAACTCCCTTCAGACGTAACTTGAATCGATCTTTTACACGACATATCATAGTGAAACTGGCAAAATACAAGGATAAAGAGAAAATTCTGAAAGCAGCGAGGGATAAACAAGCTCTAACATATAAAGGGAGACCTATTAAAACTCGTGACCGATCTCTCTTCTGAAATTTGGCAGGCCAGAAAGGAAGGGCAGGAGATCTTCAATGTGATGAACAGGAAAAATATGCAGCCGAGAATCCTTTATCCAGCAAGTCTGTCGTTTAGAATAGAAGGAGAGATAAAGGTCTTCCCAAACAAACAAAAACGAAAGGAATTTGTCACCACTAAACCAGCCCTACAAGAGATCCTAAGGGGGATCCTTGAGACAAAGTACCAGAGACACCGCTACAAACATAAAACATACAGACATCACAATGACTCTAAACCCATATCTTTCTATAATAACACTGAATGTAAATGGACTAAATGGGCCACCAAAAGACATAGGGTATCAGAATGGATAAAAAAACAAGACTCATCTATTTGCTGTCTACAAGAGACTCATTTTAGACCTGAGGACACCTTCAGATTGAGAATGAGGGGATGGAGAACTATTTATCATGCCACTGGAAGTCAAAAGAAAGCTGGAGTAGCCATACTTATATCAGACAAACTAGACTTTCAATTAAAGGCTGTAACAAGAGATGAAGAAGGGCATTATATAATAATTACAGGGTCTATCCATCAGGAAGAGCTAATAATTATAAATGTCTATGCACTGAATATGGGAGCCCCCAAATATGTAAAACAATTACTCCCAAACATAAGCAACCTTATCGATAAGAATGTGGTAATTGCAGGGACTTTAACACCCCACTTACAGAAATGGATAGATCATATAGACACATGGTCAATAAAGAAACAAGGGCCCTGAATGATACATTGGATCACATGGACTGGACAGATATATTTAGAACTCTGCATCCCAAAGCAACACAATATACTTTCTTCTCGAGTGCACATGGAACATTCTCCAAGATAGATCACATACTGGGTCACAAAACAGCCCTTCATAAGTATACAAGAATTGAAATCATACCATGCACACTTTCAGACCACAATGCTATGAAGCTTGATATCAAGCATAAGAAAGAGTCTGGAAAACCTCCAAAAGCATGGAGGTTAAAGAACACCTTACTAAAGAATGAGTGGGTCAACCAGGCAATTCGAGAAGAAATTAACAAATATATGGAAACAAATGAAAATGAAAATACAACAATCCAAATGCTTTGGGATGCAGCAAAGGCAGTCCTTAGAGGAAAATACATTCCAATCCAGGCCTATCTCCCGAAACAAGAAAAATCCCAAATACAAAAACTAACAGCACACCTAAAGGAAATAGAAGCAGAACATCAAAGACAGCTTAAACCCAGCAGAAGAAGAGAAATAATAAAGATCAGAGCAGAAATAAACAATATAGAATCTAAAAAAAAACTGTAGAGCAGATCAACCTAACCCAGAATTGGTTTTTTGAAAAAATAAACAAAATTGATAAACCTCTAGACAGGCTTCTCAAAAAGAAAAGGGAGATGACCCAAATAGATAAAATCATGAATGAAAATGGAATTATTACAACCAATCCCTCAGAGATACAAGCAATTATCAGGGAATACTATGAAAAGTTGTAGGCCAACAAACTGGACAACCTGGAAGAAATGGACAAATTTCTAAACACCCACACTCTTCCAAAACTCAACCAGGAAGAAATAGAAAGCTTGAACAGACCCATAACCAGCAAAGAAATTGAATCAGTTATCAAAAATCTCCCAACAAATAAGAGTCCAGGACCAGATGGCTTCCCAGGGGAGTTCTACCAGACATTTAAAGCAGAAATAATACCTATCCTTCTCAAGCTATTCCAAGAAATAGAAAGGGAAGGAAAACTTCCAGACTCATTCTATGAAGCCAGTATTACTTTGATTCCTAAACCAGACAGAGACCCAGTAAAAAAAGAGAACTACAGGCAAATATCCCTGATGAATATGGATGCAAAAATTCTCAATAAGATAGTAGCAAATTGAATTCAACAGCATATAGAAAGAATTATTCACCATGACCAAGTGGGATTCATTCCTGGGATGCAGGGCTGGTTCAACATTTGCAAATCAATCAACGTGATACATCACATTAATAAAAGAAAAGAGAAGAACCATATGATCCTGTCAATCGATGCAGAAAAGGCCTTTGACAAAATTCAGCAACGTTTCTGAATAAAAACCCTTGAGAAAGTCGGGATAGAAGGAACATACTTAAAGATCATAAAAGCCATTTATGAAAAGCACACAGCTAACATCGTCCTCAATGGCGAAAAACTGAGAGCTTTTTCCCTGAGATCAGGAACACGACAGGGATGCCCACTCTCACTGCTGTTGTTTAACATAGTGTTGGAAGTGCTAGCATCAGCAATCAGACAACAAAAGGAAATCAAAGGCATCAAAATTGGCAAAGATGAAGTCAAGCTTTCACTTTTTGCAGATGAAATGATATTATACTAGGAAAATCCAATAGACTCCACCAAAAGTCTGCTAGAACTGATACATGAATTCAGCAAAGTTGCAGGATACAAAATCAATGTACAGAAATCAGTTGCATTCTTATACACTAACAATGAAGCAACAGAAAGACGAATAAAGAAACTGATCCCATTCACAATTGCACCAAGAAGCATAAAACACCTAGGAATAAACCTAACCAAAGATGTAAAAGATCTGTATGCTGAAAACTATAGAAAGCTTATGAAGGTAATTGAAGAAGATATAAAGAAATGGAAAGACATTCCCTGCTCATGGATTGGAAGAATAAATATTGTCAAAATGTCAATACTACCCAGAGCTATCTACACATTCAATGCAATCCCAATCAAAATTGCACCAGCATTCTTCTCGAAACTAGAACAAGCCATCCTAAAATTCATATGGAACCACAAAAGGCCCCGAATAGCCAAAGTAATTTTGAAGAAGAAGACCAAAGCAGGAGGCATCACAATCCCAGACTTTAGCCTCTACTACAAAGCTGTCATCATCAAGACAGCATGGTATTGGCACAAAAACAGACACAGACCCATGGAATAGAATAGAAACCCCAGAACTAGACCCACAAACGTATGGCCAACTCATCTTTGACAAAGCAGGAAAGAACATCCAATGGAAAAAAGACAGTCTCTTTAACAAATGGTGCTGGGAGAACTGGACAGCAACATGCAGAAGGTTGCAACTAGACCACTTTCTCACACCATTCACAAAAATAAACTCAAAATGGATAAAGGACCTGAATGTGAGACAGGAAACCAACAAAACACTAGAGGAGAAAGCAGGAAAAGACCTCTCTGACCTCAGCCGTAGCAATTTCTTACTTGATACATCCCCAAAGGCAAGGAATTAAAAGCAAAAATGAACTACTGAGACCTTATAAAGATAAAAAGCTTCTGCACAGCAAAGGAAACAACCAACAAAACTAAAAGGCAACCAACGGAATGGAAAAAGATATTTGCAAATGACATATCGGACAAAGGGCTAGTATCCAAAATCTATAAAGAGCTCACCAAACTCCACACCCAAAAAACAAATAACCCAGTGAAGAAATGGGCAGAAAACATGAATAGACACTTGTCTAAAGAAGACATCCGGATGGCCAACAGGCACATGAAAAGATGCTCAACGTCGCTCCTCATCAGGGAATTACAAATCAAAACCACACTCAGATATCACCTCATGCCAATCAGAGTGTCCAAAATGAGCAAATCAGGACTATAGATGCTGGAGAGGAGGTGGAGAAACGGAACCCTCTTGCACTGTTGGTGGGAATGCAAATTGGTGCAGCCACTCTGGAAAACAGTGTGGAGGTTCCTCAAAAAATTAAAAATAGATCTACCCTATGACCCAGCAATGGCACTGCTAAGAATTTACCCAAGGGATACAGGAGTACTGATGCATAGGGGCACTTGTACCCCAATGTTTATAGCAGCACTCTCAACAATAGCCAAATTTTGGAAAGAGCCTAAATGTCCATCAACTGATGAATGGATAAAGAAACTGTGGTTTATACACACAATGGAGTACTACATGGCAATGAGAAAAAATGAAATATGGCCCTTTGTAACAACGTGGATGGAACTGCAGAGTGTGATGCTAAGTGAAATAAGCCATACAGAGAAAGGCAGATACCATATGTTTTCACTGTTATATGGATCCTGAGACACTTAACAGAAACCATGGGGGAGGGGAAGGAAAAAAAAAAGAAAAAAAAGAGGTTAGAGTGGGAGCGAGAGCCAAAGCATAAGAGACTCTTAGAAACTGAGAACAAACTGAGGTTGATGGGGGGTGGGAGGGAGGGGAGGGTGGGTGATGGGTATTGAGGAGGGCACCTTTTGGGATGAGCCCTGGGTGTTGTATGGAAACCAATTTGACAATAAATTTCATATATTGAAAAAAAATAAAAAATAAAAAAAAATAAAAATGACTACCTTAATAAATGTAATATATACTTTGAAATAATTTGTAACCTGCTTATTTCAATTTCCCTGTATGTGGAATATCTTTGTTTTTTCCTGCACTTTAAAATTATTTGTATATTTATATATACAATTTATATATTTTAAATATATGTGTATTATAAATTTATATATTTTATATAAATTTATATATTGTATATATATTCATATATTTATTTAATTTATTTTTAAGGTTTATTTTTGAGAGCAAGAATGCAAGCGGGGGACAGGCAGAGAGAGAGTAGACACAGAATCTGAAGCAGGCTCCAGGCTCTGAGCTGTCAGCACAGAGCCTGACACAGGGCTCAAAGTCTGGACTGCGAGATCATAACCTGAGCCCAAGTCAGATGCTTAACCAGCTGAGCCACCCAGCTGCCCCATTTATTTATTTTTAAAGTAGGCTCTATGCCCCCCTCAAAAAAAATTAAGTAGGCTCTATGCCCAACATGGGGCTTGAACTCACAACCCCAATATCAAGAGTCACACGTTCTACTGACTGAGCCAGCCAGGCGCCCCTTATTTTTTGCTTTAAATCATTTTCAGTAATTTTGTTTTAGGTATTCTTCAGTATTTTCACTCAATTTGAGAAATTTTGCCTTTTATTAGAAATATTTAACTTACACTTATGTTTCTTCTTGCCTATGAGATCTTATTTTATGTTTTATATATTTTATTCTTCCTTGATTCTATCTTTCACTATATGGACTCTATTTTCCTTGGAATCTCTTTTCTCTAGTAATTTGGAAGTTCTAAAGCCCATTTTTTATTCTACTAGAAGTTATGTTTCTTCTGTATCAAGGGTGAAACAAGTATCTGTTAAAACCTTCCATATGTTAAATGAAGAAACAGAGGTATTTTTACTTTTGAATTTTTGATGGTGTACTCTAGATCTCAGAGCCAACATGTTTAAAATATTTGCAGGAATGAAATATTTCCTTCAAAATAATGATATGTGCATTCTATGCCATAATCTATTTACAATAATTCTTTGGGTTTTATTATTTCAAATGGTTTTTCTATTCAGTGTCAATCCTTTAAACATGACCTCTCTAATCTTGAGTTATTTAGCTTGACTTTTTTTAGTTGCTTGAAACAGATTTTCTGTGATCCATTTCCAAATCAGGAAAGGATTTTATGAATATTTGTTTTTCTGAAATTGTTTTTGCTATTGTCTTTTCATACGAATAACTGAATTAAATATAGAATTTTTGCCTAAAAATTTTGCAGCTGTTGCTCTACTATCCTGTTCTCTGGCATTAAAAGTTGCTGAGAAGTTTGGGGTTGGTCTGATTTTTCTTCACTTTATCTAACTTGTTTTATTCCTGTGTTTTATGGGATTATTAAAATTATAATTCAATGTGGAGTTGGATCCAGACCAAAATCCTATCTTTCAGATCCAATAATAGGCAATTACAAGGCTTTGCTTGGCAGACCTCATGGGGGATGCTGCTCTCCATATATTACACTTGGTGCATATAGTCAGTGCATTAGTTTTCGGGAAGGAGCTACAGTCAAGGACTCAGGTTTCCTTTCCCCCTCCCCCGACAGCTATGATCATATATACATCTGCATTCCTAGTTCAGGTGCCTCCTCCTTTGTTAAATACTTCCCCAAGACCTCCTTAATGGGGGGCAATGGGTGAGGCACTTTTCTCCACTCTAACTTGGTTCTTTTCCAGTCCTAGCCTTTTGCCCTGTCCTCACCCCCCTTTATGTAATAGCAGGAATCTTTCACTTGGAGCTCCTCAGCAGTGTGACATTTCCACCATCACCCCACTCACTCCCAATCTGCGTTGCATCTACCTGACTCTTGCCTGGTGCTATTCAGTAGGGAATAATAGAACACTGGGGATTCACCTTCTTTTTGCTTCTGGCTTGTACCGTCTCAGTAAATAAAGGCTTGGTTATTACTTTCGGTTTGGTGCTTTGTCCTAATTAATCACCTAGGCATCTGACTGCATGACAATTCTTCTGTTCCATTTCTTCTTAATCTTCCTTGGAAATTGTTAGTACTGGAATATCAGATCTGTTTTTGACCTCCATATATATTATCTTCTATTTTCATCTGTCGTTCCCCATACATCCTGAGCAAAAGATTCTAAGTGTTTCCTCCATATCTTTTTTTTTTTCCAGTATGGCTTCCATTCTTTGAATTTGAAAACTGATACAGCATTTTAAATTTTCTTATATTTTTTCCTATTCAGAATTAGGTCTCTTTATATATTAGTTTATTATCTCATCTAATCTTCATTTTTGTTTCATTAAATCCAATCTTGAATTTTATCGAGAACATAATTCAAAATCTATAAAATTTACATGCTTTTACCACAGAAAATCTGTCTCAGAAATGTTATTCTGCCTCTTATTGCTAAATTTTTCTCTATTTGTAGAATCTTTGTATAGATAGGTCTCATTTTAGTTTTTCTGTGTATTCATCCTTGATCAAGAAGACATCTGTAGGTCTGGTAAAGGACAGATCTCCTTAATTCCTACAAGAGGGTGCTATCAGAATATTCCTCTTGGATCTTAATCTGAAGGGGCAGTTATATAAGTTAATGTCATGATTAAGGGATTCTGCAGTCTGTGAAGAGAAAACAAAAATATAACAACAACAAAATAGAGACATGGATGATTCCAGCACAAAAACTTCATCTCAGTTTATATTCCTGGTTTGGTTAATCTACTGATCTGGGGCAAGCTTGCCACCTCCAGCATTCTGTCTGGTCTGACTTCCTCCTCCAGTTACAACATATAGCAAGTTTGGACATTTTTATTAAACAGCTGATCCTCACATTAGAAAAGTCTTGCTACTTTAGATGGTACTAGTGGGTAACTTTATTTTCTGTGGCCCCAAGTGCATGGACTATTTCATTACATTATGTTCTCTCGTCCCAGTTTAATTTCCTACTGGGTGTCTATTAAGTGTGGGAAAATATATCAGTGGTTAAGAGTAACTAAATTAACAATCTGGGTATTTTCAAAGCTGTTTTATATAAAGCCTAACAGATGCTCACAGCCCTTAATATCCTAAAACTTAACTGAATAGGTTAATGGTAATTCATATTGAAATTGTATATTTTCACATGGTATTGTTTCTCTGACTCTAATTCATTAATTCCTAAAGTCTGGAATTAAATTGAATGAATTTCTAATAAAAATGAATGTTAATCTATACTTGTACTGATTTTGACCCCTCAAGGCCTACCCAGGGGATATTTGGCAATGTCTGGAGATATTTTATTTTTGATCAAAACAATTTGAGAAGGGTTCTACCAACATCTAGTGAGTCTACATTATGAAGTTTTATTTGTGGATAAAATATCTAATCAGTTCAATCTGTTAAGCACTACATTGCTTAATGTCAGTGCATCTATACTTTGGAAAATACACTAAACAGTTACTTGAACTGATGTTTTTAATATTACTGAACTCAGTTACTACTTATTATTTTTTCTATACATTATTTAGTGGTATCCCATCCACCTGAATATGTATTTTACAGACTTAAGATCATTACAATTTTGGATACCCAACTTTCAAAATTAAAGGTAGGAAGAAAGGGAGGATAAATATTCCTTAGGTACTGAAATAGACAGGAAGTACTATGTGGGACTGGAGCATGTTGAAAGGTAAGAATTACAGTACCCTAAACAAGAAGTAGAAATAGGCCTGCATATTGAGGCAGCATTCAAAAGAGGACAAAGAGGAAGAGCCAAGAGTAAATTGGAGGACTGATCCGGAAGGGAAATATGAAACAGAATAAAGTTAACAAGAAAAGTAATAGAAAAAAATGTTGGAAACCATGAGCAGATCTCAGAGGTAAGTCAAAGTCAATCCAAATTTTAAAGTTTCATTATCAAAAAGGTAAACTGTGTTTGTATATCTCTGAATATTCATCACAAATGACAATCCTCTATTAATACTCAAATTGATTTCCTGTCTTGATAGTTATAGCTACACATAATCTGTTAATTACAAATTGGATAACATTGTATATACTAGTAAGATGGACAAGTGTTTGAATTCTATCTATGCCACAAGGAATTGTTTGATCTTGAGTAAATCTTATAACCTAAACATCCATTTCCTCATACGGTCAGTGACTATTTAATAAAGTAATAAGGACATATAAAACATTTAATATAATATCTATCATGTTGTAGACAATAAATGTTAGCTATTTAACATTATATTCATAGAAAAAATAATACTAATTCAGTCTACCCTTGGTCTAATGTATGACTTTTCTAATTCAATCCTGAATGCCTGGGTCTCCAAATATCTTGGAATAATTTTTTTCTTTTAAAATCCTTCAAGTATGCTAACAATCATTAGTGTCCAGATATGTGCAAGAATTTTTATTTTTAAGTTTTTATTTTAATTCCAGTTGGTAAACAGTGTTATACCAGTTACAGGTATAAAATGCACTCATTCAAAATTTCATATATCACCCAGTACTGATCACAAGTGCACTCCTTAATCTCCATCACCTATTTCAACCATCTCCCCTTGTACCTCCCATCTGGTAAATATCAGTTTGTTCTCAGAGTCTGTTTCTTGGTTTGCTGCTCTTTTTTTCCCTTTACTCATTTTGTTTCTTAAATTCCACATATGAGTGAAGTCATTTGGTATTTGTCTTTCTCTCACTGACTTACTCCACTTATAATTATACTAACTTCATCCATGTCTTTGCAAATGGCAAGATTTCACTTTTTTATGGCTTAATAATATTCCTGTGTGTGTGTGTGTGTGTGTGTGTGTGTGTGTGTGTGTGTATCACATCTTCCTTATCCATTTATCAATCAATGGACACTGGCGCTGCCTCCAACTCTTGGCTATTGTAAATAAGGATGCTATACACATAGGGGTGCATATATATTTTGAATTAGTGTTTCTGCATTCTTCCAGTAAGTACCTAGTAGTGCAATTGCTGAATCATAGAGATATATTTTTAACTTTCTGAGGAAACTCCCTACTGTTTTCTACAGTGGCTGCACTAGTTTGCATTGCCACCAACAGTGCAAAAGTGCCCCTTTTTCTCTGCGTCCTTGCCAACACTTATTTCCTGTGTTGTTTATTTTAGTAATTCTGACAGATGTGAGGTGATATCCCATTGTAGTTTTGATTTGCATTTTCCTGATGATGAGTGATGTTGAGCATGTTTTCATGTGTCTGTTGGCCAAATTGATGGAGGTCTTCTTTGGAGAAATGTCTGTTCATGTCTTCTACCATTTTTAATTGGATTATTTATTTTTTACATATTGAGTTGTGTAAGTTCTTTATATATTTTGGATACTAACCCTTCATCAGATAATGTCATTTGCAAACATCTTCTCCCATTCTGAAGGTTGCTGTTTAGTTTTTCTGATTGTTTCCTTCACTGTGCAGAAACTTTTAATTTTGATATAGTCCCAATACTTTATTTTGCTTTTGTTTCCCTGGCCTTAGAAAACATATCTAGAAAGATATGGCTAATGTCAAAGAGGTTACTGCCTGTGTTCTCTTCTAGGATTCTTATGGTTTTAGGAAATCTTACTTTAATACACTTTGAATTTATTTTTATGTATGGTTTAATAAAGTCCAGGATGTTGCTGTCCATATTTCCCAAAACCATTTCTTGAAGAGGTTGTCCTTTTCCCATTGGATATTCTTTCCTGCTTTGCTGAAGAATAATTGATCATATAGTTGTGGGTTTATTTCTGGGTTTTCTATTCTGTTCTATAGATCCATGTGTCTGTTTTGTGTATCATACTGTTTTGATTACTACAGCTTGGTAATATAACTTGAAGTCTGGAATTGTGATGCCTCCAGTTTTCCTTTTCTTTTTCAACATTGCTTTGGCTATCTGAGGTCTTACAGTTCCATACAAATCTTAAGATTGTTTGTTCTAGTTCTGTTAAAAATGTTGATATTTTTATGGGATTGCATTAAATATGTAGATTGTTTTGGGTAGTATAGACATTTTAACAATATTTGTTTTTCCAATCCATGAGTATAGAATGTCCAATTCTTTGTGTCATCTTGATTTTCTTTCATCAGTGTTTCCCAGTTTTCAGAGTACAGGTCTTTCATTTCTTTGGTTAGGTTCATTCCTAGGTATCTAATTATTTTTAGTGCAATTATAAATGGGATTGTTTTCTTAATTTCTCTTTCTGCTACTTCATTATTGGTACATAGAAATGCAACAGATTTCTGTACACTAATTTTGTATTGTGACTTTACTAAATTCTTTTATCAGACCTAACAGGTTTTTGGTGGAGTCTTTCAGGTTTTCTACATATAGTATCATGTCATCTCCAAATAGTGAAAGTTTGACTTCTTCCTTTCTGATTTGGATGCCTTTTCTTTTTGTTGTCTCATTGCTGTGGCTAGGACTTCCAACTATGTTGAATAAAAGTGGTGAGAGTGGACATCCTTGTCGTGTTCCTGACCTTAGGGGGAAGCTCTCAGATTTTCCCCATTAAGAATAATGATAACTGTGGGTTTTTCATATATGGCCTTTAGTATATTGAGGTATGTTCCCTCTGAACCTAAACTTTCTTGAGGGCTTTTATCATGAATAGATGTTGTATTTTGTCAAATGCTTTTTCTCCATCTATTGAAATGATCTCTTATTTCTCTGATTGATGTGATGTGATATCACCTTGATTGATTTGTGAATATTGACCCATCCTTGCAATCCAGGAATAAATTCCACTTGATTGTGGTGAATGATATTTGTAGTGTATTATTGGATTTGGTTTGCTAGTATTTTTTGAGGATTTTTGCATCTATGTATATCAATGATATTAGCCTATAGTATTCTTTTTTAGTGGTGTCTTTACCTGGTTTTGGTATCAGGGTAATGCTGGCCTCATAGAATGAATTGGGAAGTTTTCCTTCCCTTTATATTTTTTGGAATAGAGAATAGGCATTAATTCTTCTTTTAATGTTTAGTAGAATTTGCCTGTGAAGCTATCTGGTCCTGGACTTTTCTTGGTTTGGAGTTTTTTTGATTACAGATTCCATTTGTTTGCTGGTTATTTTTCTGTTAAAATTTTCTATTTCTTCTGTTTTAGTTTTGTTAGTTGATATGTTTCCGGGTATTTATCCATGTTTTCTAGGTTGTCTAATTTGTTATCCCATAGTTTTTCATAATATTCTATTATAATTATTTGCCTTTCTGTGGCATTGGTTGTTATTTCTCCTCTCTTATTTGTGATTTTATTTGAGTTCTTTCTTTTTTTTAAATTTTTTTAACGTTTATTTATTTTTGAGACAGAGAGACAGAGCATGAACGGGGGAGGGTCAGAGAGAGGGAGACACAGAATCTGAAACAGGCTCCAGGCTCTGAGCTGTCAGCACAGAGCCCGACGCGGGGCTCAAACTCACGGACCGCGAGATCATGACCTGAGCTGAAGTTGGCTGCTTAACTGACTGAGCCACCCAGGCGCCCCGATTCTTTCTCTTTTTTTATTGATAGGTCTGCCTAGAGGTTTATTAATTTTATTGATTTTTTAAAGAACTAGTTTTGGTTTCACTGATCTGTTTCATTGTTGTTTTGCTTTGTTTTTCCCTTTTTTTAGTTTCTATATCATTTATTTCTGCTCTAATATTTATTATTTCCTTCCATCTGCTGGCTTTAGATTTTGTTTGTTTTCTTTTTCTAACTCCATTAGGTGTAAGGTTAGGTTGTTTATTTAAGATTCTCCTTGCTTCTTGAGGTAAGCCTGTAATGCTATAAACTTTCTTCTTGGAACCACTCTTTCTGTATCCCAAAGGTTTTGGACCATTGTGTTTTCATTTTCATTTGTTTCCACATACTTTTTAATTTCTTCTTTAATTTCCACATTGACCCATTCATTGTTCATTGTAGAATGACCCATTCATTGTAGAATGTTATTTAACCTCCATATAATTGTGGTTTTTCCAGATTTTTCTGGAGGTTGACTTCTAGTTTCATAGTGTTGTGGTCAAAAAAGATGGATGGTATGACTTTGATCTTCTTCAATTTGTTGAGGCTTGTTTTGTGGCCTAAGATGTGATCTATTCTAAAGACTGTTCCATGTGCACTTGAAAAGAAGGTGTATTCTGCTGTTTTAGGATGGAGTGTTCTGAATATATATGTTAAATCCATCTGATCCAAGTGTCATTCAAACCTATTATTACCTTGTTTATATTCTGTTCAGATAATCTCTCCATTGATGTAAGTGGAGTAGTAAAGTTCCCTACTATAATTATATTATTGATTAGTTCCTTTAAGTTTGTTATTAACTGTTTTATGTATTTAAGTGTCCCAATGTTGACTGCATAAATATTTTAACTGCTATATCTTCTTGTTGGATTGTCTCTTTTATGATTATGTAGTATCCTTCTTTGTCTCATTATAATCTTTACTATCTACTTTGTTCAATGTAAACATTCCTGCTCTGGCTTTCTTTTGACATCCATCTGCATGATAGATGTTTCTGCATCTCCACGCTTTCAATCTGCTGGTGTCATTAGGTCTGAAATGAGTCTTTTGTAGGCAGCATATAGAAGCATCTCTTTTTTATCCATTCTGTTAGCCTTTGTCTTTTGATTGGAGCATTTCATCCATTTACATTCAAAGTAAATACTGATAGATAAGTATTATCACTTTATTTGTTCTGTAGTTGTTTCTGAAGATTTTCTCTGATCCTTGCTTGTATTTCTCTCTTTCATGTTTTGTTCATTTTCTTTATTGATATCTTTGGATGTCTTTCTCTTCATACTTCGTATATTTATTAGTGGGTTTTGATATATGGTTACCATTAGGTTTACATACAACCTCTTCTGCATATAGCAGTGTTTATTAAGTTAATGGTGGTTTAAGTTTGAACCCATTCTTTTCTCCTCTTCTTCCCATGTTTTAGGGGTATGTTATTTATTTTATATCGTTTAATTTTGTGAGTCCCTTGACTGATATTTTATCAGAATATTCATTGTTACTTCTTTTTTGTTTCCTACCTTTATACTCTCACTTTTGGTCTCTTCTCTCCACTCAGAGTCCACTTTAATATTTCTTGCAGGGCTGATTTAGTGCTCATGAACTCCTCTAGTGTTTGTTTGCCTGGGAAACTCCTTATCTCTCCTTCTGTTCTGAATGACAGTCTGGCTGGATAGAGTATTTTTGGATACAGATTTTTCCCATTCAGCACTTTGAATATATCATGCCAGTCCCTTACAGTTTGGAAAGTTTCTGTTGAAAACTCTCTGGCTAGCCTTATGTGTTTTCCCTTTTAGGTTATGGTCTTCTTTGGTCTTGCTGCCTTAATTTTTTTTTTCTTTATCACTGTATTTTGCCAATTTAATTACAATGTCTTGGTTGTACGTCTGCTTTTGTTGATTTTGATTGTTGTTCTCTGTGCCTCCTGGATCTGGATATGTTACCTTCCCCAGATTAGATTAGTTTTTAGCTATTATCTCTTCAAATAAATTATCTGCCCTCTTTTCTTTCTCTTCTTCTGGACTCCCATAATACAAATGTTATTATGTTTGATGGAGTCACTGAGTCCTAAGTCTATTCTTGTTTTGCATAATTCTTTTTGGTCTCTTTTTGTTCAGCTTGATTGGTTTCCAGTACTCTATATTCTAGGTCACTAATTAGTTCCCCTGATGCTTCCATTCTGCTGCTCATTCCATCAGGCATGTTTCTCATTTCATTTATTGAGTCCTTTATCTCTGCTCTTATCCCTATCTTTGTGTTAGGGTCTCACTCTTATCTACCACTCTTAAGTCCAGTGAATATCTTTATGATCATTACTTTAAGTGCTCTATAAGGCATGTTACTCATATCTGTTTTGCTTAGATCTCTGGCAATGGCCTTGTCCTGTTCTTCCATTTGGGATAAATTTCTGTCTTCTCATTTTTCTAAGTCTCTGTGCCTCTTTCTGTGTGTTAGGAAAGTCAGCTACATCTCCCATTCTTCAGGGTAATGGCTTATGAAGAAGAGGTCCTGGAGCACCCTCTGGTGTGGTGTCTCCTGTTCCCCAGGGCCTGGCACTTACAAGAGTGTCTCCAATGCGTGTTGTTTGTGCTCTGCTGTTTTGTCCTGGCTGCTTTATCCTTTAGGCAAGTTATCCGCAGAGGCTCTCTTTGTCTGTTGTGGGCACTATTTGGTCCCTGGTTTGAAGGAGGTGCATTTGAATTAGGTGTGCCCTGTTCTGTTTGTGAAATGAGACCTGCCATCACTGCCACCAGAGCTGAGGCACCACATACTCTTTTGTCAGCAGATGCAGTGTGAGTAGGGGTTTGGGCTGGTCCTCTGGAGGAGGGAGCCTGCCATGCTGTGACTGAGGTAAGTCTGACTGAGAATGGTGGTTCCTCTGGATTGTGGAGGGTCAAAGTTTGGTGTAAGCAAGTTAGATAGCTAGTGTGGGCACTGCACTGTTTACTGAAGGTGACCCTGTGCTTATGCTGAGGAATAAGAGAGGGATAAAGAACTGGTCAGTTCCTTTATACCCAGTGGGGTGTCTCCATGAATGTTGCCTCTCTGGGATATACTCCAAGTTAAGCAAATATCCTCCCCAATGTGTGACCCCGATGCTCTTTATATCACTGTTTCCGTGCTGTGTGTCTGCAGGTTGTTTGCCTGCACTCTCTCCTAGAGCAGCCCCAGTGTCCTCTGGGCTCTATCTCAACCAAGCACACTGAGTTTTAAAACTCCAGGCTTTAACCCTGCTGGTTGCAATAACTGACAAAATTCAGTCCCTCTTGCTTCCCAAGCCTATTCCAACTGTGTTCTTTTTCCATATGTGTTCCCCTGTATGCTCCCCTGTCTCTTACTCTTCTCCATGACTGTAGCTCCCTCCCCACTGCAGTGGCCACCATCCATTTCTCTCCCAAACTTCATCTCCACACTTTCTAATTTCTTTGATGTAGTCTCTTCTCTGCCTGTAGTTTTAGAGTTTGTTCTGCCTGTCTTCAGGTCAATATCTGGGGTATTTAGGATGATCTGATATTATCTAGTTGTATTCATGAGACAAGGTGAGCCTAGCGTTCTCCTACTTCGCCACCATCTTCCAATGTCTATGCATATAGTAAATCCATATATTCTGAAAGAGGATATAATTTCCAATTTTGATGTGACATTTCAGTATACATAATCTGTACATTACCTCATGCTTCTGTCTTGAATATACTCTCACCTTTTTCTCTTAAGCCAAATCACTTTGCAGACCCTATCTTATTTATTGTCTTTAAGGTGTTATCTAACCTTTTAGGTTGCCAGTCTGCTTGGTGTATTATTTCTCTCCACAGGCCTGCAGTTGTATTTTTGCATAATATATCACTTTTTTTTTTTTACTTCTTGTCTGTGCACCTAATCCTTAAGCTTCTCTGAGTTGTTTCTCTTACATTTATGCAGAAAGCACATCATGACTACCTGCACATTTTCATAGTTATTTCACATCCAAATCATTAATAAAAATGTTTAAAAGAATATTGTCCCAATAACCACAGTACCCAAATGGCATTTCAACCCAATTTTGAATCTTAAAATTTCTATTCTGTGATTACTGTTCCTGGGTTTGCTTTAAATCCATGTAACAGTACTTCTTTATTAAAGGAATTCCAATTAATTTTTCAAGAAAGTTTTATGAGGTACTATTTTATTCTTCAGCAACAATGAAACTACATTCATTTAATCAACAGCAGGGCTACTGAAACCTCCTGATACCAATGATTTTTCACAACCTCTCACTACTCTAGAGGTTAGGAGTTACAAATAGAGGACATAAAAGTTCAACTGTCACAATATTAAAACAGTTTCACAGAGAACACTGGTACTTGATTACTAATGAAAACTTTTCCTCTCTGTAAAGGCAAAATCCATGTGGTTAAAAGCAGAGACATAATCATTCTGGAACCTCAGACTCTGAAGTCCAAGACACGAATACTCAAAAGAATCTAAATGCATTTAGTTTACAATGCTCATGGATTTTAGAATTTTGAGTTTTTGTATGAAACCAAAACTCTTCCATTTATCTCTGTGGTGCTGACCCTTCACAAATAACCCTGGATTCTCCAGCTAACAGACAAAACACAAAATTCTGGCTTCTCTGACATAAAAAAAAAAAAAAAAAAGAAAACAAGACTAATGCTTCACATTATTTATAATCTTATCTCTCTCAACCATATCCACTGTTAAATTCCAAGTTAAATTGTCTAATCAATTTTAAAGTGGATGTAATTTATTCAGTATCTACTGTGTAATTACTCAAAATATACATACATGGGGAGCACCTAGGTGGTTCAGTCAGTTGAGCATCTGACTCTTGATTTCAGCTCAGGTCACAATCTCATGGTTCACGGGATCAAGCCCTGTCAGGGTCCATGTTGACATCAAGGTGCCTGCTTAGGATTCTCTCTCTCTCTGCCCCTCCCCAACTTGTGTTCTCTCTCTCTCTCTCAAAATAAACGAATAAATTTAAAAATCTCACACACACACACACACACACACACACACACACACACAGGTTAAAAAAAGTAAATAGCAATTTTTTTTCTTTTCGTCATTTCTCTTTATAAAAGCAAATGGCAATGCCAGTTATAAAATTAGTTCATTTTGTTAAACATACTTTAAAGATGAAGTAAATTTGTTTTGCACTTGCCTTGATACTCAAATATTAAAACTATTTGGAGAATAAAACTGAAAAAGCCTTTGGCAAATGATAAGAATAAATCTGAAGGAAAAAAAGGAACAATTTGGTATGACTGAAAAAAACACAGGTGACAATTGTAGACAGACATGAAGAGTCTAACAGAGGTTTTCTCACTAACTGAGCAAGTCAAGGTTAAAAAAAAGAGTTTTTGTTAACTACAACATATGCTATTTAAATACAGCATTAGATCAAAGTCTTTTAGTAATAAAACATTTACTGAACACTTACACCTGCCAGGCCGTGTTCTGTTTTACATATATTATTAATCCTCATAAAATTTATGAATTATGGGACGCCTGGGTGGCTCAGTTGGTTAACCATCTGACTTTGGCTCAGGTTGTGATCTCGTGGTTGGTGAGTTCGAGCCCCGTGTCAGGCTTTGTACTGACAGCTCAGAGTCTGGAACCTGCTTCAGATTCTGTGTCTCCCTCTCTCTCTGCCCCGCTCATGCACACTGTCTTTCTCTCTCTTTCAAAAATAAATATTTAAAAATTTATGAAATAAATATTACTATCATTCCATTTTAACAGATGAGGAAACTCAAGTACAAATAAGTTATATAAATTTCCCAAGGTCAAATAATTGGTGTGAAAGCTAAAATTTCAACCCAGAAAGCCTGGCATTAAAATTTAGATTCTTAACCACTGTACTACAGTTGCCTTATCATAGCTGCTCTAAAACTGTTTGTAATGTTTTGGGAAAATCAGTTGATCTTCACTGTTTCCTCATTTGTAAAATAAAAGAACTGATCTGTATTAGATTATCTTTAAAGTCATCCCAACTCCACACCTAGTCATCACACTTTTTCTCCAGAGCAATTTTCTTATGCTTCTTACATTTATTAGTTAACAGCATTTCCCATCATCTCATAATCAAATTAAATATATTCTTATGCCCAGGAACTCAATTATTTTCTGAAAATATTTCCTTGCAATAGAACAATTCATTGGAACACCATGGTAGTGGAGTAGGAATAGAAAAGCTTAATATCTGGTTGAAGTTCTCTTATTGACATGTTGTACAACATTAGCTATATCTTCTACTGAACCCAAGTTCCTCTTCTTTAAATTGAGGGCACTTGATAAAGCGTTCCATTATTTTTAGTGATATTCTGTTACTGTGCTTGACTTAAAAATCTTAAATGATAAAAAGCACACAATGACCAACTTTAATTTACTTAAGAGTTAATTATTTATTTCTATCTTTTTTGCCATTTTATATTAGTAAATCCTCAACAAGGACACTTAGTGGCAGAAAATAGTGGAAGTGAGCACAAGGCAGATCTGCTTGTTGGTTATTGGCAACTCAGCACAAAATGGTATGAAAAGAGTCTGGAGGTACCTGGCTGGCTCAGTCAGTTAAGTGACCAACTCTTGATTTTGGCTCAGGTCATGATCTCACAGTTCAAGAGATTGAGCCCCATGTTGGGCTCTGTGCTGACAGTGCACAGAGCCTGCTTGGAATTCTCAGTCTCCCTCTCTCTCTGCCCCTCCCCCACTTGAAGTCTCAGTCTCTCTCTCTCAAAATAAACTTTATAATACATACATACATAATTCATACATAAATGGAAAGAGAACCTATATTACACTTAGGGTCTGAACTGCTTTTGCTGCTCCTTTTATCAACTACTACAGAACAAATACAAGTTGTTTGCATAATCCTATTCTCTACTGTTTCAATTTACCTGGCATTACCTGGCCCTTTGTTATTTTTATATGGCTTCAGTAAGACCTATGTTTTGTGTTTAACACCTTGTAGTCAACTAGAAACTCTGAGGAAGATACACATTTTAAGTGGACTTGCGATATGAGTCTAAACTTTTTTAGGGAAAAAGATATCTGTCCATTATGGATGTCAGCTCAGTTCCTCCTTCTTCCCTTTTCTTTAATAATGCCCTTGTTTACCCAGTGTATTTGATACTCTTGAAAAATGATCAATCTATAAATGAATTAATTTAATTAACAGATAAGAAGGTATTTTCGTGTAGTAAAATAATGAGTATCAATTACCAAGTCTAAAGTTTCCTGCAAAATAGTGGTCACTACCTATATAAAAATGAAAATAAATTAATTTATTTCTTAATAATTAGTAATAAAGTAATAAAGTAATAAATAATTAATAACTTTACATATAAATGGATCTAATTAGCATAATGTGACTTACAAAAGCAATTATGGATAGAACAGTATGGAATATAAAATAAAGTAGCTTCATAGAACTCTATATATAGAAACTAGCTAGTGAGCCACATTTTAATTTATTCCCAGTTGGTTAACTAAAGGCACTTTTATTGTAGGAAACTTATTGATAAATACTTCTTGTTTCACATATCACCCTTCAGAACATAAATATCAAACTATATAAAAAATACCTACATATACATTAAACTTTGACACTGTAACAATCTATTCCTGATGACTGTAGTGTCTACAGGTAGCTTCTCTCAGAACTGTTACAGCACTTTCTGTCAGTACTGCATAGCCCACAGATTCTTCACTTTTTGTCATTTTTTAAAATAGCATTTTCTTATTTCTTTATGAATACACACAGGGAACAGACAGAACATGACTAAGGGACAGAACATGACTAAGAGAAAGCCCTTTTTCTTCTCACTATAAGTGATATTTTCATCTTTCATCATCTTTTTGCTGATAATTTCCTATTTATTTATTTAACATAATTTCTTGTCAAATTGGTTTCCATACAACACCCAGTGCTCATCCCCACAAGTGCCTTCCTCCATGCCCATCACCCACTTTCCCCTCTCCTCAACCCCCCTTCAGCCCTCAGTCTCTTGTCAGTCCTTAAGAGTCTCTTATGGCTTGCTTCCCTACCTCTCTGTAACTTTTTTTTCCACTTCCTCTCACCCATGGTCTTCTGATAATATTCTCAAGACCAACATATGAGTGAAAATATATGGTATCTGTCTTTCTTTGCCTGACTTATTTCACTTAGCATAATACCCTCCACTTCCGTCCACATTGCTGCAAATGGTCAGATTTCATTCTTTCTCATTGCCAAGTAGTATTCCATTGTATATATAAACCACATCTTCTTTATCCATTCGTCAGTTGATGGACATTTAGGTTCTTTCCATAATTTGGCTATTGTTGAAAGTGCTGCTATAAACATTGAAGTACAAGTGACCCTATGCATCAGTGACCCTGTACAAGTGACCCTGTATCCCTTGGGTAGATTCCTAGCAGTGCTATTGCTGGGTCATAAAGTAGTTCTATTTTTAATTTTTTGAGGAATATCCACACTGTTTTCCAGAGTGGCTGCACCAGTTTGCATTCCCACCAGCAGTGCAAAAGGGCTGCCATTTCTCCAACATCCTTGCCAGCATCTATAGTCTCCTGATTTGTTCATTTTAGCCACTCTGACTGGCATGAGGTGCCATCTCAGTGTGGTTTTGATTTGTATTTCCCTGATGATGAGTGACGTTGAGCATCTTTTCATGTGCCTGTTGGCCATCTGGATATCTTCTTTGGAAAAGTGTCTATTCATGTCTTCTGCCATTTCTTCACTGAATTATTTGTTTTTCGGTTGTGGAGTGTGGTGAGTTCTTTACAGATTTCGGATACTAGCCCTTTATCTGATGTGTCATTTGCAAATATCTTTTTTCGTTCTGTCAGTTGCCTTTTAGTTTTGTTGACTGTTTCCTTTGCAGTGCAGGGGCTTTTTATCGTGATGAGGTCCCAGTAGTTCATTTTTGCTTTTAATTCCGTTGCCTTTGGAAATGTGTCAAGTAAGAAATTGCTGCGGCTGAGGTCAAAGAGGTTTTTTCCTGCTTTCTCCTCTAGGGTTTTGATGCAGTTTCCTGTCTCATATTCAGGTCCTTTATCCATTTTGAGTTTATTTTTTGTGAATGGTGTAAGAAAGTGGTTTAGTTTCATTCTTCTGCATGTTGCTGTCCAGTTCTCCAGGCACCATTTGTTAAAGAGACTGTCTTTTTTCCATTAGACACTATTTCCTGCTTTGTCAAAGATTAGTTGGCCATACATCTGTGGGTCCAATTCTGGAGTCTCTATTCTATCCATTAGTCTATGTGTCTGTTTTTGTGCCAATACCATACTGTCTTGATGATTACAGCTTTGTAGTAGAGGCTAAAGTCTGGGATTGTGATGCCTCCCGCTTTGCTTTTCTTCTTCAATATTACATAGGCTATTCAGAGTCTTTTGTGCTTCCATACAAATTTTAGGATTGTTTGTTCTAGCTTTGAGAAGAATGCTGGTGTAATTTTGATTGGAATTGCATTGAATGTGTAGATTGCTTTGGGTACTATTGACATTTTAACAATATTTATTCTTCCAATCCATGAGCATGGAATGATTTTCCATTTATTTGTATCTTCAATTTCCTTCATAAGCTTTCTATAGTTTTCAGCATACAGATCTTTTACATCTTTAGTTAGGTTTATTCTTAGGTATTTTATGGTTCTAGGTGCAATTGTGAATGTGATCAGTTTCTTTTTTTCTCTTTCTGTTGCTTCATTATTGGTATATAAAAATGCAACCGATTTCTGTACATTAATTTTGTACCCTGCGACTTTGCTGAATTCACGCATCATTTCTAGCAGACTTTTGGTGGAGTCTGTCGGGTTTTCCATGTAGAGTATCATGTTGTCTGCAAAAAGTGAAAGTTTGACCTCATCTTTGCCAATTTTGATGCCTTTGATTTCCTTTTGTTGTCTGAGTGCTGAGCTTAGGACTTCCAACACTATGTTAAACAACAGTAGTGAGAGTGGACATCCCTGTCATGTTCCTGATCTCAGGGGGAAAGCTCTCAGTTTTTCTCCACTGAGGATGATATTAGCTGTGGGCTTTTCATAAATGGCTGCTATGATGTTTAAGTATGTTCCTTCCATCCCGACTTTCTTGAGGGTATTCATCAAGAAAGGATGTTGTATTTTGTCAAATGCTTTCTCTACATCTATTGACTGGACCATATGGTTCATTCTTCCAGAATGAACCTTTTCTATTTTTTGGAACAGTTTGAGAAGGATAGGTATTAACTCTTCTTTAAGCGTCTGGAAGAATTACCCAGGGAAGCCATTTGGTCCAGGACTCTTATTTGTTGGGAAATTTTTGATAACTGATTCAATTTCTTCACTAGTTATGGGCCTGTTCAAAGTTTCTATTTCTTCCTGTTTGAGTTTTGGTAGTGTGTGTTTAGGAATTTGTCTGTCTTCCAGGTTGTCCAGTTTGTTGGCAAACAGTTTTTCATAGTATTCCCTGATAATTGCTTGTATTTCTGAGGGATTGGTTGCAATAAATCCCTTTTCATTTATGATTTTATCTATTTGGATCCTCTCTCTTCTCTTTTTGAGAAGCTGGGCTAGAGGTTTATCAATTTTGTTTATTTTTTCAAAACACCAACTCTTGGGTTTCATTGATCTGTTCTACTTTTTGTTTTGGATTCTATATTGTTTATTTTTGCTCTGATCTTTATTATTTCTCTTCTGCTGCTGGGTTTGGGATGTCTTTGCTTCTAGTTCCTTTAGGTGTGCTGTTAGATTTTGTATTTGGGATTTTTTCTTGTTTCTTGAAATAGGCCTGGATTGCAATGCATTTTCCTCTTATGACTGCCTTTGCTGCATACCAAAGGTTTTGAATTGTTGTGGTTTCCTTTTCATTTGTTTCCATATATCTTTTAATTTCTTCTCTAACTGCCTGGTTGACCCATTCGTACTTTAGTAGGATGTTCTTTAACCTCCATGCTTTTGGAGGCTTTCCAGACTTTTTCCTGTGGTTAATTTCAAGTTTCAGAGCATTGTGACCTGAAAGTGTGCATGGTATGATCTCAATTTATATTTATTGAGGGCTGTTTTGTGACCCAGTATGTGATCTATCTTGGAGAATGTTCCATGTGCATTTGAGAAGACAGTATATTCTGCTGCTTTGGGATGAAAAACTCTGAATATATTGTCAAGTCCATCTGGTCCAATGTATCATTCAGGGCCACTGTTTCCTTATTGATTTGATGTGTGGATGATCTCTCCATTTCTGTAAGTGGAGTTAAATCCCCCTGCAGTTACCGCATTCTTACTGATAAGATTGCTTATGTTTGTGATTGCTTTACATATTTGGGTGCTACCGAATTTGGTGCATAGACATTTATAATTGTTACTTCTTCCTGATGGATACACCCTGTAATTATTATATAATGCCCTTCTTCATCTCTTGTTACAGCCTTTAATTTAAAGTCTAGTTTGTCTGATATAAGTATGGTGGCTACTCCAGCTTTCTTTTGACTTCCAGTAGCATGATATGATAGTTCTCCATCCCCTCACTTTCAATATGAACATGTCCTCAGGTCTGAAATGAGTCTCTTGTAGACAGCAAATAGATGGGTCTTGTTTTTTATCCGTTCTGATACCCTATGTCTTTTGATTGGAGCATTTAATCCATTTACATTCAGTGTTATTATTGAAAGTTATGGGTTTAGAGTCATTGTGATATCTGTAGGTTTCATGGTTGTAGTGATGTCTCTTGTACTTTGTGGTCCTTGCAACATTTTACTCACAGGGTCCCCTTTAGGATCTCTTGTAGGGCTGGTTTATTGGTGATGAATTCCTTCAGTATTTGTTTGTTTGGGGAAACCTGCTATCTCTCCTTCTATTCTGAATAACAAGCCTGCTGGATAAAGGATTCTTGGCTGCATTATTTTCCTGTTCATCACATTGAAGAGTACCTGTCATTTCTTTCTAGCCTGCCAAGTTTCAGTAGATAGGTCTGCTACTACCCTCATGCTTCTACCTTTGTATGTTAAGGCCTGTTTGTCCCTAGCTGCTTTCAGAATTATCTCTTAATGCTTGTATTTTGCTAGTTTCACTGTGATATGTTATGCAGAAGATTGATTCAAGGTATGTCTGAAGGGAGTTCTCTGTGCCTCTTGGATTTCAATGTCTGTTTCCTTCCCCAGATTGGGAAAGTTCTCAGCTATGATTTGCTCAAGTACACCTTCAGCCCCTCTCTTCTTCTTCTTCTGGAATTCCTATGATATAGATATTGTTCCATTTGATTGCATCACTTAGTTCTCTAATTCTCCCCTCTCAATCCTCGATTTTTTTAAATCTTTTTCTCAGCTTCCTCTTTTTCCATAATTTTATCTTCTAATTCACCTATTCTCCCCTCTGCCTCTTTAATCCGTGCTGTGGCCATCTCCATTTTCCACCTCATTTATAGCATTTTTTAATTCATCATGACTATTTTTTAGTTCCTTGATCTCTGCAGTAATAGATTCTCTGCTGTCTTCTATGCCTTTTTCAAGCCCGGTGATTAATCTTACGACTATTATTCCAAACTCTTGTTCAGTTATACTGCTTATATCTGTTTTGATCAATTCTTTAGCTGTCATTTCTTCCTGGAATTTCTTTTGAGGGGAATTCTTCTGTTTCATCATTTTGGGTAGTTTTCTGTCCCTTATAAGTTTTGAAATCTTGTTATGTGCTCTGCACCTGCGAGCACTGCTATATTAAAGGTGGACAGGGGTCATACACTGTCCAGGGCCTGGCCCTTCAGGAGGTGTTTTTTGGTGTGTTACTTCCTCTCTGTTGTGACTTTGGTTATTTTATTTCTCTGCTCGTAGTGATGTTTTGGACCCTCCATGAGGTGTGCTTTGATTTGTTCCTTGAAGTGGTCCTATAGCACATCAAGAATGTCCCGGTGTCTCCCTCTTAGATTCAGTCTCTTTTCCTCCCAGACTCTTGGCATTCAGTCCTTTGGCTTCAGCACTTCTTTGAAAGATGTGGGAAGTACAGATCCCCCTACTTCTCCGCCATGTTGGCCTGCCTCCCAGAGCAACACTCAAAGTATCTCAGTTTATACGCGAAACCCTGGGCAGCAAGGCACGCACTGGGATGGCCTCCCCAACTGCCTCACTGGTTGCACAGTGTTGATGGGGGAGGGGAGAAGAGGAAAAAATGGTTGTTTCCCACCAAAGGCCCAGATCCCAAAGCAGTGCTCCACATAGAGGCTCTGTCAGCTTTGGTGAAGAAGACCTTATCTGATCACTCCCTCCAGCTTGTACAAGACGAAGCGGTGCAAGGTAGGAGTTCTTCACTGACCGTTGCCACCAACTCTCACCCTAATGGCAGTGGCCTAATTTCCAAATTTCTCTCTCAAGATCTGAAGTATATGTAACACCACACTTTGATGTCTCACAGGCATCTCAAATTTAAAATATGTGAAATGAAATTCTTGATTGTCTTTCCCATACTTATGCATTTAGTAAATGGTATCAATATCCACCCAGATGATCTATCTAGAAGTTTTAAACGTTAACAACAAATACAAGTTAACAGATCTTTTTTCAATTCTTCAAAAATCCAATATCCTTTCTCTGTGAAGTCTTCTTCCCCTGTTTCATAATGCTTTACCTCCAGTTATTTGAAAGATACTTCTCCTCATCCTACAGGTCTCAGGTTAAATATTATCCCTAAAGAAGGCTTCTGTGGCTATTCTACCTACAGTAAGTTTGTCTCACTACTACTGATATTTTCCATAAGGTCTTTATTTACTTTCTGTGCAGCATTTCCATAATTTCTATTTGTGTGATTATATCTTCAATCTGTTTTTCCCACTAGACCAAAAGATCTATGAATACAGGGGTCATGTCCATTTTGTCACCATTAGTTCCACAATGTCCAAAAAAACTAAATATTTATTCAATACACATGAATGGTTAAAGTCAAGAAACAAGTCTATTCCTCAAATTCACAAATAGGACATTATTTTTATGTTTCTGAAATACCACTTGGTGAATTAGCAAAGCAAATTTTAATTATTAATCATCTGATTTCTAAAGCTTCATGATAAATTATGTTTTTTTTTTGTACTACTCAGATAGTAAGCTATTAGAAGGCAATGTAGAGTCAATAAAGTTTACAACTACACTTTAAAATGAACATAGGGCCGTACCATGTTTTGCTATAATGCACCTCTCAAGTAATGTGCTCTTTTCAGGACAGACAATAACAATGAGCAAGAATTTATCTCTTCAAATAATTTTTAATGATTTTATCATTCTGAAAACACAGAATATCCAATTTTCAAAAAAGGAAAAAAGTTATGTATACTGTAAAAAGTTATGTATACTGTAAAAAGTATACTACCTGTTACCCAAACACTTAATTTCCCTCCCCCAAAATAGTCATTATTATCAGTCTTTTTGTGTATCCTTCCAGGATATCCCATGCACACGGCCTTGTTATCTGCCCTTTCCAGATTTGAAATCAAATATTTTTTCAAGGATCCCTGGTTACTTTTCATGGAAAATAGTTTTTCAAGACCATAATTTGGGCACCAAGGATGATCATTCCTATTGGATTGATCTTTGTTTCTAGGCCTTTTCATCTGACAGAGCTAGGAAATATTTGTTTTATTTTAAAAGACAGAAATCATCACATGTTCTTGTGATACTTTTAATTCACATTCAGTACTATAGGGTTTTAATTTAACCTCTTTTATCTTATATTCATATTTCCTTTCTCCTATGCCTGGTTCTCAAAGGGATCCAAAGATGATAAAATTAGAATACTACATATTTACTCATGTTTTTTTTAAATCCCACAGTCCACACGTAACAGTCTCAGAATAACAAAACTAATTTTATTGCCAACAATATAATTTCTATAAATGGTTTTAAGGTTTCTTTTTTTTTTCAGTTCTTTTTTTTCTATACATCACTGGAGGAGTAAGGCCTAATTGCTGTGCTTTCAAGTCACTTAGAATACTTCCTCTCTGATTGTGCCACCAATTAAATACACTTTGAGGTTCAATTTGATTCTAATTCTTTTTTTTTTTACAGTAGAAAAATTTATCAGTCTTTCTTGTCATGATTTCTTGGTTTTGTGTCATCCCCTGAGGACCTTCTGCATTCCAAGAGTGTTTTATATTTTTAAATATTCATTCATGTTTTCTTCTTGTACTTTTGTGGTTTCATATAAACATTGAAACTTTGATCTTTATGGAATTTATAGTAGAGAGCAGGAATCCATTTTAATTCCAGTGGCTACCTGGTTTTCTCAACACCATTTATTGAATGATCTTTTTGTTTGTTTGTTTTTCCTCAGAGAGTATAAATACCACCATTTATTAAGAGTCTGGACTCATAACAGTGGTGTTCACTGGCAGAAGAGTCCATGACAATGGCTGAGAGCATCTGCTGGCACTGGCACTAGTGCTAGTACCTAAAGTAGGACTATTCCTATGGCAGAATCTTAGCCATACGGATCCTTGTTTTCTGCCCAACCTAGATCCTCTAGCTTTAACACTGATTTAATCACTTCAATTTTTTTCAATTTTGTTTTATTTTGTTTTTAATCAAAGTACCATTGACTATTTGCAGTCAAGAATCATAACTTATACAACATGATTTTTCTCCAGTGAGCATTCCCCAAATTGCAGCCTTTGTCTCTCTGCTCTACATTTTGTAGCTAATTTTTTTAATGTTTATTTATTTGAGAGTGGGGGAGGGTCAGAGAGAGAGAGAGAGAGAGAGGAAGAGAGAGAATCTCAAGCAGGCTCCGCACTCTTAGCACAGAGTTCAGTGTGGGGCTTGATATCACAAATCCTGGGATCATGACCTGAGCTGAAATCAAGAGTCAAATGCTTAACTGATTGAACCACCCAGGTGCCCCACCTGTCAATGACTGTAATTATCAGAATTTCACTACCGTCTCTAGTAACTGAATCCTAATATACCATGAGCTCATATCACCTCATTATTTTTACATTTTTCAGAGAGTAAACATACCTACAGTTGGTTATCTTAACATTTTAAAACTATATTTCTCATTATTTTTCTAGAAATATCCCAAAGCTTTAAAGGATAGCATGGGGTGCTAACGGAAAAGCAAGCAGAATGGTTAGAAAAAGACAGGAGAAATGGCAGGAAATAAGGATGGATTAGGAGACAAAGGTCAAATCGCAGTTTGATTTTTTTATATTAGAGAGTTAATATTTAACAGTGTAGAAACTAAACAACCACTGAATAATTTCAAGCTTGAATGACACAATCAGATTTTTGTGTTACAAGAATCACTTTGGCAGCACTGAAAAAAGTATGCGGGATGACATGAGATTATTTTTTTTTCTTTTTAAACACAGTTTTTCATTCAAATAGATTTAGAGCCTTACTATATATTCTGAATAGTTTTCTACAAATTATTAACCCAATGCTATACTTTGGAGCCATATACAAAGGTATAGCTGCCAATTAATTTGTAAAATTTATGAGTGTGATTTTACAGAACTCATAATATGAATATAAGATTGTTTACCAACTGTTACCTTAAAGATGACATAGACAATATGGTTTCTAATACAATACAATAATTAACTGAATTATAACTTATCATTTATTTACTATCTATCATGTACAATTTGACAAGCAGATAAAATATGCATTTAGAAAATCACTGCACCATTTGGAATATATACAGGTTACCTATCATATAATCTTAAGTTACACTGAGCATATAAGAGCTCATAAACTACAGGGCTCATAGCTACTTAGGGGCTACACTTCAATCACAGTTTGGTTTTACTTGTATGAAAACAATAATATAAACCCCTTTTTTGAAAAAAGGAAATATAAAAATCAGAAATACGAGTTTCACTTTAAAAAAGGAATAAGATTTTATTAGAGACAAACTGTAAACAAAATCAGTTGACCTAAAAAGTATTTTGGTTTATTTGAATGCTAAAAGATCTATTTGTGATATTCATAAAGAAAGGTATGTTTAGCCATGCCCTAATCTTTTTAATGTTTATTTATTTTTGAAAGAGAGACTGAGAGAGAGCAGAGGGGCAGAGAGAGAGGGAGAGAGAGAATTCCAACCAGGCTCTATGCTCTCAATGCAGAGCCCATCACAGGGCTTGATCTCATGAACTGTGACATCATGACCTGAGCCAAAATCAAGAGTCAAGAGTCAGAAACTTGACCAACTGAGTCACGCAGGTGTCCCTGCCCTATTCTTTAAGTAAGAGATCTCTGTTGTGTTAGCCTATGGTTCACTGAGAAAAAAGACTCTCTTGCTGTGCTGTTTCACTAAAGAAGTCCATCTTTACCGCTGTGAAATGTTAATATGTTAATAAATCATGTCATCCTCTGCATGATTTTGAGAAGTCATAAAATATGGCTAGTATAGGAGATAAATGGCACTTATGGTTAATCATTTAAAATGTAATAAATTGTCACAAACAGGTGCTTTTATCCTTTTTTGTCTCTTTAGATTTAGTTCTTCAAAAACTACTGAAAAACTAAATACTTCAAAAAACAAACCCAGAGCAGGTTTTAGTTACTTAGTAGGTTTTATAATTTTTTGTCCCCTTTATGTAGAATACAAATTTATATAAGTATAAATGTACTTTTGAATGTTTTTAAACCTAAACACAACATGGAGTTGTATTTCACCAGGACTGGCTAGTCCCCTGCATTCCCAGAACTAGCCAGTCTTTACACAGAATTTTCAAATAACTGCTGTGAAAACAGAAACTCCATTAGGTTAAGGACAGGCTATACTACTGATACTCAGTATGCAGAGACACAGAGATTAGACAAGCCATAGAAGTAGAAATGCCAATTAGGGACATTCTAAAAACCAGGGAGAGATAATCCAGACAAACTATCAAAGAAATTTGTCAGTCTATAAACAGCTGAAATCCCCCATTCCATGAAAGGCAAAGTATGACACAGAGTAAAGAGGAAGTTAATTTAATAGTAGGCAACAGGAAGACATACAGGTGATCAGGCTGGGCAGAGGCCTACGAGGCCTAATAGAAAGCTGTAGAATTCCACCTTTAAGAAATCATGAAAAGCAAAATCCTAGTATTCAAAATAGCAACTTAGGCTAGAAGGAACTAGTATACTATGCAAGAAAACAAGTCATCTATTAATTAATTTATAGATGAAAACACAGGGATTCAACTGTTAGAAACAGATATAAGGGGCCTGATTAAAGAGATCAAAGCAAAAGCTTAGTTACTAAAATCAACGTACTAAGACAAAGTAATGCCAAGAACATGTTGATGCTAAGGTCATAAAACCCTGACCCTGAGTTCCTTATAGTAGCTGTTCTTAAATACAGAACTGTTACCAGTGACTGGAGAAGGGCTAAACATAAATGTGGTATTAAGGAACTTAAGTAATGAAATATAAAAGAATCATCAGTCTAAGGCTTACACTTAATACTAATTCAAGCCCTATTCTTGTTGTCACTCCAGAATTCTAGCTTTAAGTATGACTGCTCCCTCTGCCTGAAAAAAATTAGTTGACGTAAAATTATGGACACAGGTTACCATAAAACTCTGCAAATCTCTACCATATGGGAAACTGAGATGTTGTACCATTTTTTTTTTTTGCAGGCGATATGGCAATAAATGCATGACAAGAACATTCAGAAATATGCTCTCTGTGGTGAGCTGATAAAGGAGGTGACTATATAAGGACTTACAAAATAAAATGAAAAATACTAATAATGTGAACAATTGAGAAATTTCATGGTTGGTGAGAGGAGAGTAATATTATAATTAGAAAAAAATCAGGGAAAATTCTTCTGTAGAAAATAGATGGATCAACTACTTCCCTTTTGGTCCCATGGCCAATACTCCATAATCTCATATTCATGAAGATATCAACCTAGAATGTCACAAGTCCACAACAGAACTGCTCTATCAGGATGATGTGAACCAAATGTCCACAAAGAACTGGGACTTTTTCTTGTATTCTAACTTTAAGTATATTGACTTTAATGTTCTTTTTATAACCTTATAAGATTCCTTTCTACTGACCCTGAGTTTCTGGCCCTAAAAAATATCTGTTGAATAAATAATAATGTATTAATGAAGAATATAAAAGCATGAAAACATAAATACGTAACTAAAGCATACTGGAGATGGTACTCCCTACCAAGGTTGGTGACATTTAATAATGTTAAGAAAAAAATTCTTGGATTAAAAGACAATTAAAAAGTTATGCAGAAAATACACACTCAAAGAGAAAAAAAAATCTACCTAAAGTGAGAATCTGAGTTCTCCTAGCTGACACAGGAATGGAACCAAATTAAATTTGCACTAATGCAAGGAGTTTGAAATTAATAACGCTCCTCCTTCTTCTCTCTCTTTTTTAAATAAATGAATTCTCATTTGACTGACAGAAAAATTCAAAGCATCCATAAAAAAAAGGGATCTGGTAAAAACCATCACACCTAAACACACAATATAATAAAATATGACTTTTAACATTGTAACCACTTAGATTATTTAGAATGGTTATGAATTTCCCATGTATCCTAAAAGTAACATGCAATTTAAATGGCAGCATAGTCATCAATTTTCATAATATTTTAATGTTAATTTAAGGTCCAGTCTCCTAGCAAGCTAGAATATTTTAAATTTTGTATTTGTATATCCTGAGAGCATATTTTATGACTTGTTTTACTTCCTGATAGCTCTTATTATAGTTTTTCAGAAACTTGGTTTATGGCATAAACCCTTTATACATTCTATAAACCCTGTATGTTCCATAGCCAAATGAAGACTTTTCATGGGATTTGACCTTGATATAGATTTCTATAACAACAATGAAACCATTAGGCCTCTTTTGTTCTCTTTCTAGTCAATAGAAAGGAATTGTTGTACATGTAGCTAACTAAGTAATTGACCATGATCTATGATCTATATAGTAATCTCTACATTCTATAAAAGTTGAAATATATGTATTGCAGTTTATGTTAACGTGATCTTGACTTTGTAAATTACCTGTCCTTATTATACATGTCTGAATTATACATATTACTGATTTTATGTTGTAGGATGATATATCCATTAAGAACACTGGCATTACACAAAGCTGGTTCAGTTCCTGACTCTGATTTATTAGCTATATAGCATTAGAGAGGTTATTCAACTTCTGTGATCCTTGATCTTCTCATCTGAAAAATGGAAAGTTTGAAATAGAGAACTATTAAGGCATTCTGCTTCCTTAATTCTGCTTCCTAACTCTAAAATTCTGCTTCCTTAATTCTGGTGATAAAATGTAACACTACTTAAGCAGTAAGAACAACAAAATGGTATATAAGTAAGGTAGTATTGAGAACAAGGAAACACACACACACCTCTAAATTACCCAAGGCATTAATCAAAAATACCAAAGTGGTATAAAAGTAAGGTAGTATTCAGAACAAGGAAACACACAACACACTCACACGTGTGCGCACGCATGGACGGACAAACACACACACACACACTGAACTACCCAAGTCATTAAGCAAAAGTTATTTTGATTTAATTATGTGAACAACAGTTGCTTAAATTCTCATTAACCACTCATATGAAGATGATATTATTTGCATTCCTTAAATCCTTCTGTGGCTAACCATGTGATAAGGTTAACATGGGATTACTTTTTAAATTGGCCCTTCAAGATCTGGCATATTTTTCTCTCTGACCTAATCTCTACTAACTCCCATTCTTACTCTCAGTGGCCACTACTAACCCTACTAAGCCTCTGTTGATTCCTCATACTTGGACTACTACTGCCTATCTCATCTCTTTTTCCCTCCCTACCACTATCTCCAGAGATTTTTGCCTTTTTGTTTTGCTTTCCTAATTTCTACTCATCCTTCAAATTATTGCACTTTACTCCCCTGACTCTCCTCATCGCCCCTCAAGTCAGGAGATGTTCATACATATTTCTGTTAGATGAATAAAAAATAAATGACAAACCTTTAATATTCAAATAAGGTTTCAAATATATTTATAACTTTAAAAATATCAAGGCCCAGATTTATTTTCAATATTTTCAATTTATAACTTTGATAAATCATTAATACGTTTTTCAATTTAGTTTCACATTTCATTATTGAAAGGCTGAAACTAGAATGAGGAAAGGTTTGTGACATTCTGATTCCTTAAAATCATCATATTATAGCCAAATAGGGCCAGGTACCTATCAAAATGAGAAGGCAGATATATAGATCCTATTCTTCAAATGCAACTCTATTTGACTTTGGATAAAAGTAATAAATATTAAAAATGTGCCAGAGGAGCACAAAAGAATTCTGGAAATAGGATAAAAAATTAAAGGAAGGGGTAACTGTGCTTTAAGCACAATGTAATTTTTTTAATGTTTATTTATTTCCGAAGGAGAGAGACAGAGCATGAGCGGGGGAGGGGCAGAGAGAGAAGGAGGCAGAATCTGAAGCAGGCTGCAGGCTCTGAGCTGTCAGCACAGAGCTGGATGCAGGGCTTGAACTTGTGAACCATGAGATCATGACTTGAGCCAAAGTCAGACACTTAACCGACTGAGCCACTCAGGAGCCCCAAGCATAATTTAAAGGAAAGCAGGACCTTCAATTCTTGGAGGATTCAGTATATATACTCTTACAGAAGTAGTATTAGCAAAAGGCAAATCAACCTGATAGCATAGCCATAATTGAAAAAGACATGGGAAAAATGAAAGAGAAGAATGAAGGTAAGGAAATGATGGCCCTGGCAGCGTGGTACAACAACTTGCACATGGTAAAGCAGTTCACTTCATACTTAGTGAGATTTTGAAAGGAAAACATATGGACTGTAGAAGAAAAAAGTACAGTTGACTAGTCAGCCAGGTAAGCCTGGTGAACAATAGGGTGACAGATGTCAAAACCAAATGACTCAAAAAGAGGAAAGGTTACAATAAGCTTCATGAAAGTCTGCAAATATACTGCACTTGAATTAGGGTTCCTCAGCAGAGTAAACAGATACTGAAAACCTATTGTCAAAAAGATTATTTTTGGATCAAGAATAAGATATCACTGCAAGAAAGATAGAGGCTAGTGATGTAGATTCTCAAACTATTCTGTTATAAAGTTATGAGATAAAATCAGATTAGACCAAAGAAGAGAAAGGACTTATGGGATACTTTCTTAAGATTTTATATATGGAATGCCTCTAAAGGTCAATGCCTGGGAGTTATGATGATAATGATAATATCTTTTGGAAAACAGGAGGATTATTATTGGGAGAAGTGGAGAGCAAGATGTTTCTAAATTTGAAGCATTGTTTTAATTCTGTGACAAGCACCTAACCTGAGATTTCAAACACATGAGATTTTTTTTTTTTTAACCAGGAGAATTCATCTAAATTGCTTCACAGAGAATCATGTTTAGAAAATACATTTAAAGTTCCAGTTCAAGATGGCAACATAGAATGATCCAAAGCTTACTTCCTCCTATAGAGACACCAAATCTGCAGTTAAATACGGAACAAATTGCTCTGGGAAAAAAAAAAACTGTCTGAGCAACTTCTATGCATTAGGCAAAGGAGAGAAGGCCACATTAAAGCAAGTAGGAGAGGCTGGAAAGCAATCTCACCATAAACCCCATTCCCCAGAGCTGCGACCCACAATTAAGAGAAAACTCAAAACTTAGAGCTTTGAAAACCAATGGGGCTCACATCCACGATATCCACAACGCTATAACAATTTGAGAAATGACTCTTATAGGGCTCACACACCCCGACTCACCCACCCAAGGGCTCAGCACAAAGGTAGCCAATAGGCAGGCACCCAGACTTTAGGTGAATGAGGCTTACCTGCTAATCTTAAAGTGTTGGCCTGAGGCAAAAATCTAATTTAGCACACATCAAGGGTCCTCCTGGCTCACAGTCACCATCTTCACACTCTCCCTCTGCCTTACTCTAGCCAGTGGGTGCCATCTTTTTTCTTTTTTCAGTGGTAGGCTTTTTTTTTTGGCTTTTTTTTCCCTCTTTTCTTACAGGTACCATCGTTATGCTCTCCCTTATGTCTCACTCCAGTCAGCAGCTACCTTCTTCATGTACTAGCTGGTGAGCACCATCTTTCTTCTTTTCCTTTTTCCTGGAAGGTGTGATCTATACTCTCCCTGTGTCTCATTCCAGTTGGTGTGTGCCATCTTTGTACTCTCCCTCTGCTGTGCTCCAGAGTGTCAGTATCTCTTACGGGGGAACCGTTACATGCACCTGTTTTTGCAGCTGCTGCCCTGATACCACTTGATTGCTTGGCTCTGGAGGCCAAAAGCGGGGTAACAGTCCCATGGGACTGTTAACAAATAGAGGGATAGTTCTTGGCAGACTACAACCCCCATAGCACCACACAGATAGCAAACTAAAACACACCCCCAGTCTTTCTGTGAAAGAAGCCTACTTGCTTGTCCAGGAGCTTTGGCCTGAGAGGCAGATTCTTCTGATTTGGCATACAACTAGGAGCCTGTGGAGCTGTTTTCAAGGAATAGAGGCTGATAGATATATTTGTGCCTTCCTGCTGCCTTGCTCCAGCTCACCAGTATCTCCCTCCAAGTAAGCTTAATATACCCTGTCTGGCATGCCAATGTTTGTGGCTGCCACCAGGGGAAACCTATACATTGCCTGGCTCTGGTGGCCTTCAAGTCCCACAGGACTGTAACCAAAAGACAAAGAGTTTATAAGTGGCTATCACCCACAGCAAGAGTCAACAGAGACAGCAGCTCAGTCTTTCAGTGAGAGTGGCCTATTAGCTTATCATCATAAATATGCCTGAGGGGTGGATTTCTAATTAAACACACATCTAAGAGCTGACAGTAATCCTTCCAGTGACCTCAGAGGGCAGGAGTTATCTCTGCACTCTCCCCTGGCTGCACTCCAACAGACTGCCACTATCTCCCAGAGGCAAACTTTTCTCCCAGAGACAAACTTCTACATACATTTGGTACCATGGTTTCTACATCTGGGACCTGGTTTGTGCAGTTGCCACCAGAGGATGCCCCTTACTTGCCTGCGCTTAACAGAAGCTTGTGTTCTTGAGTTCCATAGGATTATAACAATCAGAAACAGTTCTTGTCAGGCTACCACCCTCAGGGCACTGCAAAGACAGCAGCCTAAAACACCCCAGCCTTTCTATTAAAGAGACCAATTAGCTTGTCCTAGAGCTTTGGTGTGAGGGGCAAGGCTTCAAAAACTAGACTTCAAAAACTAGACTGTAATAGTAGACAAACAAAGGCATTACATAAAGAGGTCAGTCCAACAAGGGTATATAACATTTGTATTTAAAAATGCACCTAACATAGAGGTCTATATACATGTCAAATATCAATAGACAGCAATACAATTATAGTAGGGGAATTTAATACCCCACTTACATCAATAGATAGATACTCAAGACAGAAAATCAATAAGGAAAACATTGGGCTGAAAAGACATATTAGACCAGGTGGACTTAACAGATGTAAACAAAACATTCCATCCCAAAACAACAGAATACGCATTCTTCTGAAGTACACATTCTCCAGTATAGATCATATGTTAAGCCACAAAAAAAAAAAGTCTTAATAAATTTAAGAGGACTGAAATCATATCAAGTATCTTTTCTGGCCACAAGGATATGAAACTAGAAATCAATTACCAAAAAAAAAGAAAACAGAGAATTTACAAATATATGGAAATTAAACAACATGCTACTGAAATTCCAATGAAACAAGGAAGAAATAAAAATAAAAAAATATTTTGAGACAAATGAAAATAGAAATACAATATAGCCGGGGCGCCTGGGTGGCGCAGTCGGTTAAGCGTCCGACTTCAGCCAGGTCACGATCTCACGGACCGTGAGTTTGAGCCCCGCGTCAGGCTCTGGGCTGATGGCTCGGAGCCTGGAGCCTGTTTCCGATTCTGTGTCTCCCTCTCTCTCTGCCCCTCCCCCGTTCATGCTCTGTCTCTCTCTGTCTCAAAAAATAAATTAAAAAAAAAAAAAAAAAAAAAAAAAAGTTGGAAAAAAAAAAAAAAAAAAAAAAAAAAAAAGAAATACAATATAGCCAAAACTTATGGGATACAGCAAAAGCAGTTCTAAGAGAGAAGTTCATAGTGATAACGTCTATATCAAAAAACAAGAACAATTTCAGATAAATAACCTAACTTTACATTTCAAGAAACTAAAAAAAAAAGAACAAATGAAGACCAAAGTTAGTAGCAGGAAGTATAGAATAAAGCAGGAATAAATAAAATACATGCTAAAAGACAATAGAAAGGATCAATGAAACTTGTTCATTGATAAGAAAAACAAAACTGATAAACCTTTAACTAGACTCACCAAGGGAAAAAAAGAGGACACAAATAAGTTAAACCAGAACTTAACAAGGAGATGTTATAACTGATACTATAGAAAAATAAAGGATCCTAAGGGACTATTATGAAAAATTACATGCCAACAAATTGGACATTCTAGAAGAAATGGATAAATTCCTAGCAATATGTAACTTACCAAGACTGTATCATGAGAAATAGAAAATCTGAACAGAGTGATTATTAGTAAAGAGATTGAATCAGTAATCAAAACTCCCCAAAAAACAACAGTCCAGGACCAGAACCTTCACTGGTAAATTCTACAAAACAGTCAAAGAAGATTAATACCAATCCTTCTTAAACTCTTCCCAAAAAATGGGAGAGAAGACGTCTAAGTTCATTTCACAAGGTCTGTATTACCCTAATACTAGAACCAAGCAACTATGCCACAAGCAAAGAAAATTACAGACCAATATCCCTAATGAACATAGATACAAAATCCTGAAGAGAATGTTACCACACCAGATTCAACAATACATTACATTACAATACATTAAAATACATACAATACATAAAAAATACATATGCTGTGATTAAGTGGGATTTATTCCAAGGACACAAGGATGGTTCAACACCTACAAATTAATACGGTATACCATATTTACCAAACAAATGATAAAAATCATACGATCATCTCAAAGATGCATAAAAAGTGTTTCACAAAATTTGACATTCATTCATGACAAAATGAACAACTAAGTTGGAACACAGGGAATTTTTCTCAACATAATAAAGGCCATCTATGACAAACCCAAAGCTAACATCATATTCAACAGGGAAAAGATAAAAGCTTTTCCTCTAAGATTGGGAACAAAAGAAGATGCCTACTCTCACCATACTTACTCAAAATAACATTGGACAGCCTATCAAGAGCAATTAGTCAAGAAAAATAAATAAAAGTCACCTAAATTGGAAAGGAGGAAGTGAAACTATCACTATTTTCAGATGGAGTGACATAGAAAATGCTAGACTCTATTAAAAAAAAGTTAGAACTAAATTCAGTAAACTTGCAGGATGCAAAATCAGTATACATTACATTTCTATACACTAATAACAAGATAGCAGAAAGAGGAAATAAGAAAACAATTAAGCTACAATTGTATCAAAGAAGAATAAAATACCTAAAATGAACTTAATTAAGGTGAAATATCTTATGCTGAATTTTATAAAACATTGATGAAAGAAATTGAAGACACAAATAAATGGAAAGATTTTCTATGTTCATAGATTGAAAGGCTTAATTAAAATTGTTAAAATGTTCATATTCCCCACAGTAATCTGTAGGTTCAATGCAATCCTTATCAAAATTCCAATGGCATTTTTAAAGAAATAGCAGAAATGATCCTCAAATTTGTATGGAACCAAAAAGATCCCAAATAACCAAAGTAATCGTGATAAAGAACATAGCTAGAGACACCACACTCCTGATTTCAAACTACATTTCAAAGCTATAATCATCAAAACAGTATGGTATTGGCACTAATACTGACACAAAGATCAATAGAACAGAATAGAGAGGTCAGAAATAAAACTGCACATATATGTTCAATTAATTTGTGAAAAAGGTTTCAAGAACATACAACAGGAAAATGACAGTTTCACTATCCTATGTCACACAAAAAGTAACTCAAAATGGATTAAATACTTGAATGGAAGATCTGAAACCATAAAACTCTAAATAAAACATAGTCAGTAAGCTTCCTGATACTGGTCTTGGCGATGATCTTTCAGATTTGACACTAAAAGCAAAAGTAACAAAAGCAAAAATAAACAAATGGGACTACATCAAACTAAAAAGCTTCTGAACAGCAAAGAAAATCATCATCAACGATATGAAAAAACAAAACCTACTGAATGAAAGGAAAGGTCTGCAAATCATATATCTGATAAGGGGTTAATATTCAAAATATATAAAGAACCCACACAACTTACTAGAAAAAAAATAATCTGATTAAAACTGAGCAGAGGGGCACCTGGATGGCACTGTTGGTGGCAATGTAAATTGGTGCAATCACTATGGAAAACAATATAGAAGTTCCCCCGAAAATTAAACATAGAAGTACCATATGATCCAGCAGTTTCACTTCTGGTAGTTTATCTGAAGAAAAAGGTTAATTCAAAAGGATATTGCACCTCCATGTTCATTTCAGCATTATTTATGACAGCTAAGACATGGAAATAACCCAATAAATAAACAAAATGTGATATATATATATACATATATATATATGTATATATATATATATATGAATAATTACTCAGACAAAAAAAAAATAATGAAATCTTGCCATTGGTGAGAACATGGATGGACCTTAAGGGCATTACACTAAGTGAAATAAGTCAGACACAGAAAGACAAATGACATATGTATAATCAAAAAAAAAAAAAAAAATGAGCTGGTGGTTTCCTGAGGCAGTGGGGTGGAATGGAGTGGGGTGGAAAAATGGGTGAAGGGGGTGAAAAAGTATACATTTCCAGTTACAAAATGAGTAAGTCATGGAATAGAATGTTCATCATGGTGACCATACTTAATACTACTATACTGCATATTTGAAAGTAGCATGAGTGTGGATCTTGAAGTTTCTCATCAGGAGAAAAACATGTATAACTATGTAGGTGATGAATGTTAACTGGACTTACTGTGGCCATCATTTTGCAATATATATAAATATCAAATCATTACCTTGAATAACTGAAACTAATATAGTGTTATGCCATTATATCTTAATAAAAAATATGTTTCAGAAATGTTTTTGATGCTAAAGAAAGAGTATATAGGGACGCCTGGGTGGCTCAGTCAGTTAAGTGTCTGATTTCAACTCAGGTCATGTTCTCATGGTCCACAGTTTGAGCCCCACGTTGGGCTCTGTGCTGACAGCTCAGAGCCTGGAGCCTGCTTTGAATTCTGTGTCTCCCTCATTCTCTGCCCCGCCCCCATTCATGCTCTATCTCTGTCACTCAAAAATGAATAAACATTAAATAAAGAGTATATAATTATGTGATATAATAATATCCACCCCTGAATGTTGGGTGGATTCATTTATTACAGATATGGCTTGTTGTACAAAGCAAGATGTGTAAAAATAGAATAAAAATTTGTTGTTAAAAGTTTTTTGATCTTGTGCCCCTATATAAAAAAATGTTGAGAATGTATATAATATAATTGCAGTCAACTCTTTAGAAATTATATATACATACAACCTTACTGATATGTTATGAGCATTATATACTGGAAAAATAAAAACATAAAATATATATTTTAAAATAATTTATTTTTACTTATTAGTAAAAGATATATATGAATATGTGATTTTATTTTTGATAATCTTGGCTTAATATTTTGTGATACAGCAGTTCAAACAACCAGCTCTGAATTTGATCTAGATATCTTGTTTTAAGGGTGTCACATAGGAAAAGATATCACAATAGAATACGTATATCAGAATGGAAAAAGTACACCAATACGTGTCTTACGAAACACTAATATTTTTCATTTCTTTTAATTACTATTTTTTAATATGAAATTTATTGTCAAATTGGTTTCTATACAATACCCAGTGCTCATCCCAACTCATTTTTTTAAGTTAATTCATTTATTTTGAGAAAGAGAGAGAGAGAGAGAGCAGGAGTGGGATAGGGGCAGAGAGAGAGGGGGAGAGAATTCCAAGCAGGCTCAATGCCAACATAGCACAGAGCCCAAGGCAGAGTTTGAACCCACAAACAGTGAGATCATGACCTGAGCCAAAATTAAGAGTCAGACACTTAACTGACTGAGTCACCCAGGCACCCAATACTAATATTTTTCATTTCTCAATTCCATATACCAATTATATAAAGGTATCTCCAGCACATTCAGTATACATGATAGTTTGATATACCTGAAATTAATCTGTCTATATATATAAGATTAAGCATTTTTTTCTTATATTAGCTGAGATAAAAATAAACATTAATAGAAGTTCTATTACTCTGGGGTTCATACACAATATACCCATGGTATTTACATAAAACTTTTGAAAGTTCTTACATTATAAAAGTAAAGTGCATAATTTCCCCCCAAAAAAGTAGTACAGTACAACAGAAAAATGAAAATCAGCCATGTGCAGACCCTCAGTGATAATACAAGACAATAAAAATTTTAAAAGCAATTAAAATGAATTCTGGTACCAAAATAAATTATGATACCTTATACTGTTAGTATAATAACATTACCTCTTGCAAACATTTTACAAAACTACATTGTAATCTGACAAAAACAATTCTGGGTAAAATTTTTTTTTCCTTTCTCTTTTCTTACACTATCACACCTAGCTTTCTTAAGAGTCACGTTTTACTTAAAAACAGTGCTTTTGGGGCGCCTGGGTGGCTCAGTCGGTTGAGCCTCCGACTTCGGCTCAGGTCATGATCTCGCAGTCTGTGAGTGTGAGTTCGAGCCCCGCGTCGGGCTCTGTGCTGACAGCTCAGGAGCCTGGAGCCTGTTTCAGATTCTGTGTCTCCCTCTCTCTCTGCCCCTCCCCTGCTCATGCTCTGTCTCTCTGGCAAAAATAAATAAACATTTAAAAAAATTTAAAAAAATTAAAATTAAAAAAATTAAAAACAGTGCTTTTAACATTTCATAAGAGATTTGTGTGCTCAAAGAAAAGAAATACAGAAATGTTGACTACAGAAAAGCTGGACAAGCTTTGCAAACTCCTAGGTAAATGATACAAGTACAGCATTCTGAGTGCTTTTGAAATTTGTCAGCACAATTACAATTTAGCTACCTTTGAAATTACCTACAAATAGATGAAGCTAAAAATATCTGAATTTCCAGTGTCTAATATATACTTTCATAGATAAAATTTTCATAGATAATTTAAGAAACCATGATTCAAGACAATTTAGTTTATATTACATTTCAGTGCCATTTTGCCTTTCTGTCAAATTCTTCTGAAGGAAACAATTATAAGAAACTAGAGAAACAACAGAGAAACCCTATTGTAGAGAAAATAATTATTCTTTGATTAATGTGTTTTGTGAGTTTAGATTTCATGTCAGGCTTAAAGGATAGCATTTCTGTGTTTTAAAGTGCAATGAAAATAAGTAAATAAAACACACACACATACATTATTTGTGCTAAATAGCATCATGCATGTATCCAGGGAAATATATTTAAGATTTTCATTAAAATATTAATACATTATAATGAAACCAAGAGGATTTTGTATGTTAGATAGCTAAAGTTGTAAAGTATTAATAATACAGGCAAAAAGCTGGAAAAAATATTCTAATTATTAGAAGTACAGTGAAGAAAAAGTTCATTGTTGACCATGCGAAGCTTTTGAAATATTTGTGAAGCTCTCAGAAATATTCATACAGATGAAGATACACTTTTAAAATACATGGTGCAGAATAAAAATTCTGGTAGAGGTGGTTAGATTGTTTTTGGAACATTTATCACTATTTCGACCTTGAATTTTATCACTGTAAACTGTGTAACTAGAATTTAAATGAGGAAAGCTTTTAGCAAAACAAGTAGCATAAACAGCAAATCCCAGAGCCATCATTCTTTAGTGATTATGTTTTCTTTTTTTTTAATCACTAAAAAAAACAACCAAAAAAGGTATATCTAGCTTCATGGAAATTAATATTGGATACAGTGAATTGTAACAGAAAAGAACAATATATAAATATTCTCAACCCTCAGCCTATCACAGTTTGAAAAAGTTATACAAAAATTATATTTATTAAAATGTCAGGCTTATCTAAGTTTAAACACAAAGAATCAGCCAAAAAAAATTAAGTGTAAGAAAGACCATGTTCTATTTAGGCTAGCCATTCAATAAAAACCCTAGAGAACATTAAAATTAGTGGATTCAAAGTCAAAAGAAAATCTTAGAAATATACATTCAGTATGAAAGCCTTAGAAATACCTTTGGTGAAAATTTTAGTTTATCTTTGGGCTCCAGTGTCATTATTTTTCTGCTAATTTGAATTCCCAACAGTTAATTTATTTTATGCACTATAGCCTATGTTGACAAAGAGGGAAAAATTAATCCAGTACATTTCCACAGTAAACACAGAAAATCATACACTTATTCCCTTTCCAGCCAAAATAAGGGGAAATCTATCAAGTACAGAGTTTAGGCCAATTGTGTTTCTTCCATGTCAACTGCCTGAAATAACCACACCCAAGCCAAATTCAATTATGTCAAAAGTAATTAATTTTCAAATGCTCCTTTTAGACCCCACATAAAAGACACCAGCATTCAAATTTACTTATTCTACTGAGCAGTTGAACAATTTGACATGGACCCAAAGATTGACTACAGGGTGAAGTAAAGAAAACCTAATAAAGGACAAATAAGAGGAACAGAAAACCATCTTGAAAAGGACTACCAAACTTTCATCTTTGTCCTCAAACTCCCTGCCTATGAGACACAGATGGACATTTCTAACAGCCTTCTGGTCATCTCCATCTAGGTATTACACAGGCAACCTAAGTTGTCCAGAAAAAGCTTTATTTAATAGCTTGTTATTAAGGCTACTACTTCACATTTCTTCCAACTAACAAACTACTTTATTTACTGGTATCAAAATACATCAAATCTCCCAATTTAGCAAATTTAGTCATCACCAACAGCTCCTTTTTTATATCTCTCACTTCCAGTTTAATCACAGCCAACAGATTTTTACTTAGGCGTATTAAATCTTGCATTTTTGACATTGTAACAAATATGTTAAATTAGTAAACTGTTATCAAAAAACTGGAATAAAACATTGGTACATGTCTGAAAATGCAGAGATAAATCCTTCCAATTTAACTGAATGAGAATATGAATGTGGCAGATCTTTCCACTTACTTTTGTAGAAGTTTCTCAAACAGATAAATTTAAGAATGCTAAAACAACACACAATGAGGAAGAAAATGTTAATGTCTAAATCAGGTTTTTAACACATCATCAACTAAATTGTCAGAAATATTGAGACACCTCTATTAAGGAGTAGAGATAAAATTTTTTAAATCTCAGGAATGGTAGCTCCCGTAAAAGCTATTGCCAACTTTATTAAGTAGTAATTGTTTATTAATAAGAACTGGATATTAAGATATTTCAAAATAGTTTTAAGTAATCTCATATAGGCCATGGTTTAAATTGAAGGAGTTTCTTTCTGAGCTAATTATAATGCTATGAATAAAAAATTTCAAAATTTATCTTTCATACCAAACTTAGGTGACTATCCTGAAAAAAGATATGTTTCAAAAAAAACAAGAAATACTCTGAGGAGAATGCTGGTGCTATTTTGATTGTGATTGCTTTGAATGTGTATATTACGCACACATACACACACACACACACACAATGGAATACTACTTGGCAATGAGAAAAATGAAATCTTGCCATTTAAAACAACATGGATGGAGCTGAAGGGTATTATGCTAAGTAAAGTAAGTCAGTCAAAGAAAGACAAATATCATATGTTCTCACTCATATGTGGAATTTGAGAAACTTAACAGAAGACCATGGGGGAAGGGAAGGAAAAAAAATTAGTTACAAACTGAGAGGGAGTCAAACCATAAGACTTTAAAAAAATTTTTTTAATGTTTATTTATTTATATTGAGAGAGAGAGAGAGACACAGAGAGCATTAGTGGGGGAGGGGCAGAGAGTGAGGAGAGAGAATCCTAGGCAGGCTCCACGATGTCAGCACAGAGCCCGAGGTGGGGCTTGAAGTCACAAAACTGTGAGATCATGACCTAAGCCAATATTAAAAGTCAGATGCTTAACTGACTGAGCCACCAAGGCGCCCCAAACCATAAGAGACACTTAAATAAGAGAACAAACTGACGAATGGGGGAGGCATAGGTGATGGGGCATGGAAGAGGGCACTTGTTGGGATGAGCACTGGGTGTTGTATGTTAAGTGATGAATCATGGGAATCTACTCCCAAAGCCAAGAGCACACTGTATACTCCATATGTTAGCTAACTTGACAATACATTATATCTAAAAAAACAAAACAAAAATGAATTTTAAAAATAAAAAAGAAACAATACTTTATTAATTTAAAAACACTTTAATAAAAATTAAAAATAGAAACACCACACAATCTAGAAATTCCACTATTAGCTATTTACCCAAGGAAATCAAAAGCACTAACAAAGATATACATATGCACACCTATGTTTATTTTACCATTATTTACAATAGCCAAGATATGGAAGCCTATACAATGGAGTATTACTCAGCCATAAAAAAGAATGAGATCTTGCCATTTGCTACAACATGGATATAATTAATGCTCAGTGAAATAAATCAAAGAAAGGCAAATACAATATGACTTCACTTATATGCGGAATTAAAAAATAAATGAATAAACAAAAAGCAGAAACAAAATACAGAGAACTGATAGTTGCCATAGGAGAGGAGGGTATAGGGATGTGTAAAATGGGTAAAGGGAAGTGGGAGGTACAGGCTTCCAGTTATGGAATGAATAAGTCATGGGGATGAAACCTACAGCAAAGAGCATAGATATAGTCAGTGGTATTATAATAGCGTTGAATAGTGACAGATGGTACCTACACTTGTGGTGAGCATAGCATAAAGTACACAGTTTTGGAATCACTATGCTGTATACCTGAAACTAATGTAACATTATATATCAACTATACTTCAATAAATATAGGAAAAAAAACATTTGATAAACATCTTTCAAATATAATGAGAAAACTAATTTGATTATTGAGGTCTTTAATAAGCTGAAGAAGCTCAATTTGATAATAGTCACAATGTTACCGAGCTTATAAATGCAGATGAATTGTCAGTAATGAAACTGATCCTTACAGTTAAGATTAATCATGCAAGTAAAATAAATTTAACTCTTCTGAAATTTTAAGAGATCAGCACAAAGGTATAAGCTTTTAAAAAAAATGTTACCAAAAATATTTCAGAATATTATAAGATACATTATTTTCTCACTGAACAATGAAAAAATGAACTGATGAACAGATTCCATCACCTCCCTCCAAAAGGACTATTTACTCTTTGATTCAACTCTGAAAAAAAAACAACTTACTATTTCTATTTAGTCTGGATCAATTTATTTGAAGACTATCCTGAGAAAGCAAAATGAGTTTATAAACATTAGCATTTGTCACTACTTATTTCTATGAGGTAGAATTTCCTACGCATAATACAATAAAAATAAAATACATAAGTGGATATTGAGGCCAATATAAAATAGCAACTTCCATGTATAACTGCTAATTTTCATTTCTTACTGTATCCACTTATTGACTTTATTGGGAAAATGCTGTTAAGTTTGAAATTACAGGATAAATATATACTAATTAAAAGCTACTTTTACTTGTTGGAGTTCTGCAAAATGTTAAAAAAAAAGGTTCTCTAAAAATTACAAGCTTTGAAATTTATTAACAAGATTTCAGACAAGATAAATTCAAACTCCTAACCATGGCATAATCTAGGTAGCCTTAACTAGTTTTCAGCTTATTTTCTCATAACAAACACTTCTTTTTTCCATCAATACCAAATGTTATATATTGCTAGAACATACATGATTTTACACCTTTATATATGCTCTTATCTCTATCAGAAATGCCCTTATTCCACTTCTCCTGGAAAATTTTTATTTTTATTTTAATATCCAGAAAAAATTTTTTGCTTCCTCTGTGAAGCCATCTGAGACACTCAAGACAGAATTACCTACTTTCTCCTCTACACTCTATTATAGTATCATCATGTTATTATATTTATCTATTTAAACTTATTGTCTCCCTAAATGCCAGTGAATCCTTTAAATGCAGGATCCAAGTTATATTCATTTTTGGATCCTTTTTTTTTTTCTGTTCTTAACACAGATACTAAAGTTGGAGTACATGTACAAATAAACAGTAAAAATTACATGTAAATAAAAGAACAAAAGGAAGCAAACTGGTTAAGTTTAGTGCCTAAAAATTAATCGAACAAGAATAGAATGGCACTGTCCTCAAGCTATTATACTCAAAGTACGGCCTGTAAACTACTTACCAGGCTCTGATGAGATAAAAAAAAATTAGGATTAAATATTTGGAAACTTTAATAGGAATTTGACAGAGATTTTCATATCTGTTGAATCTTTTTTTTGGACTTTAAATTTTACTTTTCTAATAATTACTTTTATTATATTTTTATAAAGTATCATTCAGTGATAGACTGAATATTGAAAATAAAAACCAAAATACAGATTTAGAAGCACTACATTAGACTATGAAAGACATAAAGAGGAGTAACACCTTGACATTTTTCAATGAGAATTTGGTTTACAAGGAAGAATATGATGTACACACAACTGTTGTAGTAGTACACACCATAACTATCCATACTTCTCAAAGTCCACATCATTATCTTTGACACTCTAAAACCTATCTATTGATAGAATTGTTAAGTGTACCTGGAAATATTAATGCATAACTAGTATTTCTTTCTAAAGTTATTTATACGAGGACTAGATTTTAACTTAAAATTAGGGCTTGCTTCTTTCACTGCCTATCAGACCCAATGGCATAGATCACTACCCATTTTGATTGACTCCATACAGAGCTAGCCAGCTTTCTACTGCTCTCTGCCTGACCCCAGTAACATGTAAAATCAAAATGATTATACAATTTTTTTCAGAAATTCTTCTTTCAATATTTTCATTCCTACCAAGAAAGATTAATTTATTTTCTCAATACTCTACATTAGGAGTTGGCAAACGTTTCCTCTAAAGGACCAGATAATAAGTATTTTAAGGCTTGTAAGTTATATGGTCTACTGTCATAGCTACCTCACCTTTCTAGCAAGAAAGCAGCCACAGACAACATCTAAACAAATGGGCATGGCTATGTTCCAATAAAATTTTACTTACAAAACCTGGCAGCAGGTGTTCAATTTGGACCAAGAACTGTAACTTGCTGATGCCTCTTCTATATCATAGGTATAACTTCAAAATCAATCATTAAGAACCTATCATATAATAATATTAAAAAATTGTCATTCTTGTTGCATTATCAGCTTTTAAAATTTTAAATACTGACAGATTCACCATCATTCAAGCTAGAAAAGAAAAGACACTGTTTTTCAAGAAAATCACATTAAAGATATTGAAAAAAAATGTTTGTGCTTTATCTTTAATGGCACATGTCTAGGGAAGCTACAAGCCTTTTATACTATTATCAGATAGCAACACTCTCACAGGCTACAGAAAACAAAAGGATTTATTTATAATATTTGCTACAACCACTAAATAAACAGCATATAAGCAAAATTCTTCACAAAGAAGCCCTTTTAAAATGAACCACAATCTTGGTGCGAATAGTTGTAAACACACAAAACTATGATTCAGAGTATGATGCTTTTTGTTCAACTCACATAGATGTGGAGGAACTTCAAAAATGCAGAGCTCTTGACTACATTTTTAACAAACCTGGAATGTAGATTTATTTCATCTTTAGGTTTCAAAGCTGACCTTCTCCAACATGTAATCACTCCTTTCCTTTAAGGGGTGAGACACAAAGCTGATTAGAGGTCACTCTAAAACTGAAGTCAAATCCTAATCTTGCCTTGTCCACGTAAATTCTAGTCTCCCCTGGTGGAATATATAGTTCTATGAACAATTCTCTTTCTCCTTCTAGAACTGTTTTCCTCAGAACATAAGAGGAATTACTAAATGTTTAAGTTTCCAAGGAAATCGCTTACTGTTAGATTCTAAATGTCTTAACATAAATGTTCTTTTCCCTTTTATGTTCAATATCTCTGAAAAGTCTTCTATGACTTCAAAACTACCTTTAGATGACTCAAAAATCTCTATTTCACAATCCTCTATAAAGTATCAAGTGGCTAATTTTTATCTAGTAATAGGTATCAAAATACTATCAATGGATTATGGGTGGCCCTTTGAAGAGTGAGAATCAAGCAAAATAAGAGACTAAAAAGAATGTAGGTGGGTTCTCTTGTGGGCATCCATGTTGAAACATGGAGAACATGAAACATCTGAGAATATGATTTCTGTGAGAGGAAAGTGCCCCTGAAAAAGGGATTAGGATATATTTGGATGTCCACGGAGATCTAAAATTTGAGGTCTAAAAAACTGTCATCATGATGTCTAAATATTATTTCCTTTCTCCTTTGTTCCCTGTCAATGATTCTTCTGATTTCCCAGACTTAAAATCCTTAAATTACTCCTTATCACTTTTCATTTTGCTTGAAAATTCAGTCACAAAGCTTATAATTATTTTTGCATTTCTTTTACACCCTTGCCATTCACTATCCTTCCATAAGGATGCTGCCTATTTTTCCTGTTGAGAATTCTTCAATATTTCTATACATTTCTATTAGAAATCTTCCACAAATACTGATTGTACTTCTCAAATGTATGTATATAAAATACAGCTTGCTTAATAATAATACAGTTTATCTACTGTGTAATAATAAAATTATGTTTAAAAATGTTAATGAGGCAAATGCTTTCAACCAGTAAAAACAGATTTTAACAGTAAATAGATTCTTATAGAAAAATTTAACAGAAATAGAAAACAAACCCAAAAAAGAGGAAAATGCTGTAAGGAAAAACTAAAATTATGCATTTACTAAGGGCAGAGAAGAAAAACCAGAAACCTGAAGGATTATCCTTACTGTAGTAATTGATGCAACTGCTGTTTTTCTGAAGCCCCGGATAATATATACAAATAATCAATAAACTCTACTTACATAAGTTAAGGAAAAAATCAAGATTGGGCCTAAATGAGGGGGAAACAGCAGTGAAAAACTAAGTGACTTAGAAGTTGTCTAGGTAGCGTTCTATAGAGTGAAATTCTGACTGCCTTACCTAGGCAACAAAGCAAGTTGCCAGTATTACTACTTATAACATATCAGTTATTCTACCACTGGAGGGAGTCTGGTCACATATCCTTTGATGTGACTTTTTTTACTCTCATAACTTCCTTGTTTTCTCTGGGAATGAATTAGAACCCCTACCAAGAATATGAATTGGTTTAACAATCTGATGACTTTCAAGCTTTCTGTTTTAGTTTTTATTTTATTTTTGTTATGTTCCATGTTCACTAATTAAAAATTTACAGCATCTCTATAGTCATATCTGGGTCAAAGAAATGAATCCAGAGATCTCATGTGCTGGTACATATGCATCCTTAGAAAAATAATCATAAAGAAAAAAATGTTAAATCAAGAACAGAGAAGGGCTCTGATACAAATACCTACTCAAAGCAGATATCAAGGTCACAAAGCACGTGAAATGCAGCAAACAGCAGGTTTGAAGTAGAAGCTAAAAGAGCTTTTAGGATTAAGGCTGACAAGGATATTACTGATAGGATAGAAAAATATAAGCAAATGAGAGTACTGTAACTGTGGTTTTAAAATTAACTATCCTTTTAAAATTCAGAGTTTGCAGTTTCCACTGTCTACTCCTAAAGTTGAAGTGGCATAAGAAGGATTTACTAAGTAAATAAAACACTAATAAAATGAAAAACAACAAAGATCTAAACACTGGACCTAAATAAATAAATAGATAGATAGATAGATAGATAGATAACAGTAGTTCAACTCAAGAAGTTATGTGAAAAATAGTCCATTTACAATAATAATTATTCTCTATTTTGTGTCAAGAATTTTGAGAAATGATATGAAATATTTCATTTAATTATTTTAACAATCCTACAGGATTGACATTATTATACTCATTTTACATGAGAGAGCTTAAAGCTAAAAACAAGTAATTTGCCTAAGGTAATATATCTGTCAAGAGCCAATACTCTGTCAGAGGTCCATCTGATTCTAAAATGGTATTGTCACTATGGTATATGAAGGTCAATGAGACTGAACAATGACTACCTTATGTTCTTGTACTATTAAAGGTAACAGTTATAAGTACTCTTCCTAGATGTCTGCTTCAGAAAATGTCATTACAGATTATCTAATACAGCACTGTATTAACTATTAAGCATTTCTGTGTTATTTTGTTTCCAAAGTTAAAATTTGTTTAATTCACATGTCAATTGCATAAATAAGTCATAGCTTATTTTTAATTTAAATAGATATAAGTAAAAATTAAAAGGAATTTACCTTTTTAAATATGTAAAAAAGAGAAAACCTTTTTTTTCCTTTCCTTCACAAAACTATTGTCAGACACAAAGACATAGAAATCTGTCAGGTTCTCTCTGTGCAATTTCCTTAAAATGTACTCCTTTGCTGAGTAGCATCATAAACTCCATAAATCATATCTAGGCAGTCAGAAAATAATCATGGAAATAACACTTGTTAAACCTAGGAAAGCTTGGGGGTGGATTTAAGTGCTATAGAACAAATTAATTTTGTGTTTTCTTCCTTACTATTATAACAAGAGTGCAGGAAGCTTGAATGCATAAAACAACATATATATAATAAATCTTTCTCTTTCAGCAAGGAAAGAAAATTTATATATGTGTGTGTGTGTGTGTGTGTGTGTGTGTGTACGCACACATATATATGCATAATTTTTAAAAAATGAAGAGTAGAAGTAATGTAGAATTCTATGCATGAAGCTGGGGGCTGTTCTGTCTTATCACAAGTCAATTAAGGTCTCAAGTATCCATGTGAAGAAACAAATTGGAAATGGGTTCCCATATTATCGATGCTTCCCGTTGAGTAAATGTTTTTTTTTTTTTTCCCCTTCAATTTCTTTGGAAAATCCACAATTAATGTATATCAACTGGAGGATACTTCAGCACAGCAGAGATAGAGGAACAGAAACACTCTCCTACTTGCAACAGAGATTCTAGAAAGTACTAGATCTACAGCACATCTTCAGAGGTTTCCTAATAGAAGTCTATTCAGAATCATCATTTTGAACTACAGGTAACATCTAGACAGGGACCATGTACTAGCACACATGCCTAGGATAAAAGTACACATGAAATAACGTGTGTGTAGAAGAACCTCCCTATTGCTTAATTTAAAAACCCAATTATATGACTGCTTGGATTCTATTCCATATTCTTCCAACTGTTAGATAGTTGGAGAAACTATGGAAAAAAAGAAAACATTGTAAATTATTGCAAATTATGTAAACAGATTAATTTATAAGAAATAGCAAGTGAAAGAAAAAACATACAAGAGCCAAGGAAACAGAAGAAAGACATACAGTTCACCAGCAGTTATAACTCTTAGTTGGCCAAATATGCAAAACACTATAAAATTAAAAAATCTATAAGTGGAGAGAGTAAAAGGAAATATATATTTAACAATACTATATTTTCTCCTATCCTATTTCATTCCACTTCCAAGAAATTAATGTTATGCTCATTTTTTCCCATCTGTGAATAGAATAGAAAAAAGTAAAGAGCAAATAAGACAAATGTATATCTGTGATTGTAAAATTATGAAAATTTATCACTTATTATATACTTAAGCATTTAACAGATCTTCTGCCACATCCTAATCTTTCTGTTATATATTTACAAAAGTAAAATAATGACACCTGAGAGAAAGTGAAAGGAAGTAAAGGGAGTAAATAGTACCTAGCTGAAATTTTCTCAATATAAAATTTGACAAATAAGGTCTGTTTGACAAACTTAATGCAACGTTTTTTAATTTTTCTGCCATAAAAAACTATATATTTTGGAACTGACATGTAGTGTCACAAAATAAAGTTAGGCATTTAGTAACATCTCTACATAAGCTATTCCCAGTTTTTTACACATCTTTTAATAGAAGAGTTAGTTCTTTGTATTTGTTGATATAACATATTTAATAAAAATGAAACCCTATTCATTTAATCTATGTTGAATTATTAGAAGCCTGTAAATAAGTAATTTTCATAGATACTGCTTAGTGCTAGCACTCCCCAATTAAATGTTACATAATTTGTTCATTTTGCAGGATTCATAAATATGAACTGAAACAACTAAAAAACTATTACCAAAATAAAATAGAAGAGACCACAGTAAATGTAGCACTAGTTTCTGTACTCTACATTACTAACTTTGTAAACTTCATAAAAAAGAAAAACAACTTTATTTTCTCCATTATCTCTGAAACATGTGGCAAATCCAATTTTAAGTATTAAGATTACTGTGTTCTTGAGGGACAATTATGAATTGCTTATTTCCAATAACTACAGTAATAAGCTTTTGATAAATCATCGAAATAAATGAAAATGAAATCTATTTTGGTTTTCTATCAAACCAATCTAGGAAAAACATTTACAATGGTTAACACCAGAAAAAGTCACTTCACAAAAGCATAAACTAAAACCAATACAATTTCTTATGTGGTATACTAAAAATAATCTCTATAGTCTAATAATGCAAGTTTATATGTGGAATGCCAAAATGATTACTTCTGTTTAGATGTCATAAATATGTGCAACTATTACGACGGTGACCTAAGAATAAAGAAATTATGAACGGCTTTTGCAAGAGTATTTATTTATCCATACTACACCTTTTTCAGAAATTATTTCAAAGTGGCTTTGGCTTCAAAGGGCAATTATTGTGTCCCAAATTTATTAATAAAAAGAAATTCCGTGTTCAGTTGACCTAGACTGTATACCAATGCCAAACCAAGTTATCATTTAAATGACTTTGAAACAAGACCTCTGCTCTCTATTTGGATTACATACTGATAAATTTTATGACTTTGTTGTCACCACATGAGTATCTCTACATAATCTTGACCAAAAAAAAATATTTTTAAATCATCGTCTGCATACATTGTTAACGGATTCCATTTATAGCCAAAAAGTGTTTAGGGTCATCTTAACAACATGTAAATTGTTTTTCCTTTGTCAGATGTCCAATTTTACAATTATTTGGTCAATGACTAATCAGATGAGTTTTTTTACAAATGAAGTTTTGTTCCACAGACGGACTCTTCAACTACTCAAAATAACACAGAAGCTACCCATATTGAACACAGTACTAGCTTATCTCTTTAACGCTTAAACCTGTGTTCAATCACTTCCTTCTGAGACTGCAACTTTAACAATAGAATAAGCTACATAATATCAAGACACAATGGTGAGTACTCGCCACATATTCTGTACCACAGCAGATATATTATGCCACTTCACAGATTTTTGAGTTTCTGAATCACAGCCCCAAACCACGAAGCTTGTGGCTGTCCTTGGTGCTGAAACGCACTTTTTCCCCGCGCCCCTTCACTGAAAAAACCGTCATCCCAATCCCTATTTGAGAGCATAAAAAGACTCCTGAATTTGGGAGGTGGGGGTCTGAAGATGAGAGGTTTAAAAAGGAAATGATAAGTTTCTGGGCTGAAAATGCTAACTAGCATGTGCAGGTGGAGAGGGGAAGGAAGGGGTGCTAGAAACATCCAGAGGGCATTTTTCCAACGGTTCCGGTAGACCCTGGAAACCCGGACTGCGGCACGATCGGAAACGCCTCGTCCCGGGCAGGAACGGCGGGCGGGAACGGCGCCCTCGCCCGGGCAGCTCCTCGGCGCTGGGCCAGGAGGGCGAAGACGGCGAGGGGCGCCGCGGCTGGAGACTACGGCGACTTTCCGCGCTAACGCAAGAGCCCTGGGGTCCTTTTGTTTCTACTGTCTGAGGAGAGGGCGGATGAGCGGAGGGGAGCCCCACCTGTATTTATTTGTACGGGGGAACAACAAAAGACCGTGAAGCCCGGGCGAGCAGGGTCAGCAGAGCCGGGGCGGCCGCGGCGCCTAGGCGCGGGCTCGGCCCCTTTCCTCACAGCCCCCGTCGCTCTTACCGTCCCGGTCGCACAGCTGAATGGCCTCCAGGCTGAGGTTTTTGATCACCTCCTCACAGGGGCTGGTGGGGCTGTTGAGGGTATGATCCAGGCGCGGCACCTCCATTTTCCCAACTCCCTTCTCAAGCCCGCCTGCTTCGTATCCAGGCTCTCTCGACGGACCGGGTGGGAGAGAAGGGCGGGAAAGGGAAGGGGAGTGTCGGAAAGAGGGGAGGAGGCCTGGGACGCGGCTCCGGAGGGGCGAGGCTGAGCTTCCGGGCTAGAGAGCCGCGGCCGAGGCGACGGCCGTGGCAGGAGCTCCGGAGAGTGCGCGGCTCGAAGAGACTGAGAGGGACCCGGCGCGAGGGCGAGAGGAGCGCGCTCCCGGCGGGGAGGAGACGCGTCGCGCGAGGAACGTGAAGGCGCGGCGCGCGCACGCGCGTGAGAGGACGCGCCCACCTGCTGGCGCGCGGCGCTCCTCCTTCCTGCGCCCCCCCCTTCCCCCGCCCTTCCACGCGCACGCGCCCCCTGCTGCCCTAGCTCCTCAGCCCCGGCAATCCCCTGAGCTAGGTGAACTCGCGGGAACTGCGGGATGCTGGGGGTGCGTCTTGCTGGACTCGCCCTCTCTCCTGGTGAGGTTGATTTAGCTTGTTTTCCCTCGTCAGTGTCAGTCGTATCCAGGTTGGCACTGGGGCGTCTGGCACTGGGGAGGTGAGAGGGAGCAGACTGGTTGTTTTGAAGGACTGGAAAAATATGCGTCCAGACCCTTTGTATACGGGTTCGCGGAGCCAGAAGGCTGCCTTCTCCGTTCAAAGTCCTGGGCTACTCCCCACCCAGCCCCCACCTGCTCAGCCGAGCATTCCTCAGGAACAGCTGCTTCCGTGTGAGAGATGTGTGGATTAACTGAGGACTGGCAGGGTTTATGGACAGAATTTTGGTCATCTTGAAGGAGGGGCAAACAGGAATTCAAAACTGCCAGAAAGGTGAGGGAATGAGATGTCAGCCAGCCGGCTGGAAAGGCAGCACGTGTGCTTCAGGACTGACAGCCACTAATCTTTCAGCCTTCGCAGTCTAGCTTGCTCCATTCATTCATTAATTCATTCAACAACTAGGTATTAAATGTTTACTCTGTGCTGGGCATTGTTCTGGACGCTAGTGAAGGAGGTAAAAAACAGTACCTGTCCTGATGGATATGGAAGCACAATGGGAAATGTGCTTCCTCAAGTTACCCTAAATTTATCTGCCCATTCTTTTTAGAGGCATTTAGGATTCTGCAGTGCACTTCGTGGAGGTGAAAAAGTTTTTAAAATAAAATGGGTATAGGTCACAGCCTATTGACCTCTGTTGCCATTTGCTTCTTTGGAACAGCTTTTAGTTGTGTTGCTGTCTTAGGATCAAAACAGTGCTTGCCCCTCTCTCTTCTTTTTTTTAGTGTGTATGCTTGTTGGAAATTAAAGTTCCTTTTTATTGATTTTCCAATTTCAAACATAAATGTTATCCAATAAAGTAACAATTTACATACAGATTGCTATATGCTACCCTTTCTAGTCACATCCTTCTAGCCATAACATGACTAAATCTAGTTAATTGAAACCTCATAAAACAGAAGGACCAGCTTAAGGTAAAATAAGCCTGTGAGAAAACTTGGCACAACTGCAAGTTGATACAAATCTGTGGAAGATAATTGGGTATCTTAAAGTGAAATGTCCTCATTATCAACTTAGGTATTAATGAAGATGGATCTCCTTCTTGCAGTTTGAGAAATGTCAAGATAGGGGTGTCCCTAAGGAGAGGATAAATTATTACTTGTCAAGAAATGTGACAAGATGGCACTTATTGGTGAATATCCTGTGTTCTAAAACCTGCGTCTGGAGGAATAGAAATTGATATTGTCAGCTAAGCCACAGTGGGTTCATCTTTCAGAGTAGTATCACATTTACAAATTTCAAAAGAAACTGTGTGAGCTAGATTACCAATTTATTGATTTACAGATGAGAAATCGAATTCATATCTATAATTAAAATTATAATCCATACAAATATTTATTAAACACTAGCTATGCCCATGGACAATATGCTAGATGTTGGAATTTTTGAGTTCAAATCAATTAGGAAAGATAGACTTTGAAAAAGGAAGATTATAATGAGTGTTATGAAAAAAGGAATCATGAGAACTTGTGAAGGACACACAGGTGTCCTAACCTAGTCTGATTATTCAAGAAAGCCTCTAAAAGGATTTTATTTAAAGGGAATAGGAGTCTCTTATGGGGGGTGGGAGGGAGGGGAAAGTGGGTGATGGGCATTGAGGAGGGCACCTGTTGGGATGAGCATACAACTGGGTGTTGTATGGAAACCAATTTGACAATAAATTTCATATTTAATAAATAAATAAATAAATAAATAAATAAATAAAAATAAAGAGAACAGGAAATTACTGAAAGGCTTTATATGGGAAATTAGCATGATCAGGTTTGTGAGCCAGAATATTTATGTGGGAAAGGAGGTAATGTTTTGAGAAATATTAATTTGACTTTCCGGGTATAAGATCTATTCAATCCAAGGCATCTTTCTGCTAAGGCCTTAGATTATTACATAAGAAATACAAGAGAGTTACTATTTTACTTTTGAAATTCAGCATAGGATTTTTTTTAGCAAGTTGTGAGGCTTCAAATCAAGGCATTGTCAAAAGATAAAATATAGATTTGCTTATGTTTTAACATATCAAGGCTAAGACTAGTGTTCAAAATGATAAGAGTTTATCCCATAGTGAAGACAAGATATCCCGGTTCACAACTTAGGCCAGAGATTGGTATAAAGAAGATGGTGGCTTGAGATAGGTAAAGGAGAGAAAAGTATATTCTCTTTGGCTTAGAAAATTATGGAAAAGAGGTTGAAGTGTTTGAGGTTGGCAACCAACAACATTTTTACTTACTCTCACATTGAAGATGTGAGATGAAGGTTTGTAGCTTTAGGTATAGGTATAGCCTACAGATAGGTATGGGAACACTCAAGGACAGAGAAATGTCTGCCCTACTTCTTAGGTCTTTGGGATGATATCACCTGCCCAGACTGAGGGTGACTGCATTCAGGTAACCTTGAACAAGGCATCATTGTTAGATGGAGGACAGGGATTTACTTTCTGGAACTGCTGAAAGTTTCTGTATATTTAGAAGGTAGTTGAGTGAAAGCTAGCCAACCTGCTCTGAAGCCTGATTTTAAAATGCTAGCAAAAGCTGCATAGTGGACCTTCTAGACCAGGGAGGTCTAAAGCACCAAAAAGATGAGACTTGTCAGTCTCAGAGATGGCAAACAAGCCCTGAACAAACTGAAAAAACACAGATCATAAGTTTCTCTAGCCACCAACTTCAAGAGAAAGACCAGAAGCAATTAGGCATACAAGAAATGTCACCACAGAGACCAGAGGAGGCAAAATACATTCAAATCCAATGAGCCTTTGTCCCAGTGCTTCAAGGTAATGGAAACTCTCCTGTCTTGATATTCCCAAATACCATCTAAAATAAGATGTAGAAGAAAAGGTAAAAATCTTAAAGACTGAGGATTTTACCTAAAAATCTGGACTATACCTAAAGGAACTGATTAAAATACTGACTGGATCTAAGATCCAGGATTAGACTAAAAACATCATTTACCTTCCCTTTATATCAGTGAACAATATTTCATGAAAATAACCAAATAAGTTTTATACAAAATAAAAATTCTACCTTTTCTTTTCATATACAAGTTGCAGTGTGAGTAATTGCAATCCTTGTACACTTACATTATTTAATTGTTAGCTTGAGGTGGTCATTATTATAGCCAAAATCCTACCATTCAAGATCCCCCTCAAATGGTGCATTACCTATAAATATTATTCCCTATGTCAAAAATTTCTTTATATTATCTAAAAACATAATCGCACTATCATTTTTACGTTGTTAGTGTACATTAAGGATGAGACTTAAATTTGAAAAGGACCTAAATGTATCTTAATGCAATACTGTATCCAGTGTTGAAGCCACTGAAAAGTTGTTTATCTTTTAATAAATCCTCATGAAGTAATCTTACTCATTCTCAACCCAAATATGCTTCCTATAAGGTCAATACAGTGGCCTTCATTTTCTCCTCTGTTAGTCATACACAATAATGACAATCCTCTTCCTTCTGCTGCCCATATATATTCAATTCTCTGGCTAAATATTCCTAGTTCTTTCAAACATTTCTGATATTACATTACTTTGAGTCCCTTTACCACTTTTGACACTCTCTTCTAGATAGCTCTAGTGTTTTCTAAGTGTCCATTGGTGAACACACCTGTGGTGTAGAAAGATATTAAGAATATAAAGGGAAACAAGCCATCTTTGCTCTATATGCCACACATCTTGTAACACAGCCCAGGATAACGTTAGCTTTTCTGACAGTGATATTAATATGCTCACACATCTTGAGCTTGCTATCATGTAAAACCTATACTTCTTCCCTGAACATTTCTTATTTCCCCTGTGCTGTAAATTTTAAGCACATATTATAGTATTTTCATAGAGAAGATACTCAGTACAATTTGTTGAATTATTTGATTGAACTTCAGTACTTTGTGTTTAATTATATTGCTACAACTGCCTAGAATATTATCAAACCTAAAGAAAAGTAGATTACAAACTCCTTTCAATAAGCTTGTAAGTGCAGAGGTCATTCTTATTATATAACCTACACCCTTAGGCACAATCTAGACTTTTATGGCTAAGCAGAAGGCAATGACTGAACCAAAACCATGGGTAGAAGCAAACTCAAAATGCGTAGTAAATGAAGGAGTGTTTTTATTTATTTTTTTTCTCTCCTCTCAATCATTACCAGGACTTTTCCTAAGCCCTTATAATGGTGGGACAAAATAAAACTCATGAGAGCCACTCAGATGATCTAAATTCTTTATCCTGACTCAAGTTGACTTGTGTCTAAACGTGTGAAAATCAAATGACATAATATATATGCAAGTGTTGCATGAACTGTAAGGCATCTCGCAGTTAGTGAGGATGTTCTAAGAACACCATTAAGAAAGTACATCTGGTCAATTTTACAGTACAAATTGCTGGAAATATTTTAATAGCTATTTAAAAGCATCAAGAACTTCCATATTTAGAATAGCTTTATGGTTTAGTGTGTTGGGGCCCTTTTAAATTACATCATATTATGTTTGCTTTTGGTTTTAACTCATGGTAGATTTTTGCCAAGCCCATAAGCAAATACTCAATATTGAATCTCTCCCCAGTATTTGATTTCTACACTTCTACTTCTGTATCTCCAAACACTGGACAGAGATGGTGGAGAACCATGATGACTTGACAATTTAACTGTCACAGACTCTTTGAACTCTGAAACCCCCAGTTCTGCTCTCACTTTCAAAAGTGATCTCACTTTCAAAAAATGACCGCTCTGTCTCTCTTTCTTTCCTGGAAAAACAATAAAAGCATGAATGAAATTTCTCATTGGTTCTTATCTTTAGCTCAGTAGGTCCCGGTAAAATTTGTTACTTTTCCTTCTTTTATCTGTATTTTTCACTCAGTGCCTGTGTAATGCAGAATAAAGTTATTGGTTTCCTATTTTTACCCCCTCCAGCTGCTTCAGTCTTTTTCTTTCCTCTCTTTTTTATCTTTAAACATTACCAAATCTTCTTGATTTTAAAAATTATCTTACTTGAACCAGTTACTATCCAACTTCTTAATATTCTGTGGTATATAAGAAGCCCAATATAAATTGCAGTGCTATAAAACTTATTCATTGCCTCCATTTCCTTTTATTTTTTTTATTTATTTTTTTAACATTTATTTATATTTGAGACAGAGAGAGACAGAGCATGAACGGGGGAGGGTCAGAGAGAGAGGGAGACACAGAATCCAAAACAGGCTCCAGGCGGTCAGCACAGAGCCCGACGCGGGGCTCGAACTCACGGACCGCGAGATCATGACCTGAGCTGAAGTCAGACGCTCAACCGACTGAGCCACCCAGGCGCCCCACCATTTCCTTTTAATCTTCACACAATTTATCATCTGTCTCCAACACTATGATTCTTACTCTTCAAATGTCATCTTTGGATTTGATGAGATTTTCCACATCGCCAATATACAGGCCTTTTATCATCTGCATCCTCTTTGATATTTTAGTAGTTTATTTCTGCTGAACTTCTGTGGCACTGAACTCTACTGGATCTCTTCCTACATGTGTGCTTAATGTTTATCAACTCTAGCTTCTAAGTTGCCCCCTTGAGTGTAGGTGTTCTTTAAAGTTCAACCTCTGACATTATGTTCTTCCCTGTTTAAAGCGATTTCCTCTGAGAATACATGCATTTTCATGAATTTTAATGTCTTTTTCATGTTTAAATTCTCACCTTCATCTTCAAATCCCTATTTCAAGTTCCCAACTATAAACAAAAGTCATTATTCTATTTCCAACTAATGGACATTTTTATTTACATTCACATAACCATATCTAAGTAATCAATTCATCCCCAAACTGTTTTCCTTTTTAATTTTCCCCCATTATTGTGAATGGAACAGTATCTTCTTAGTCACCCAATATCACCCAACTTTCTGATTTTCTCTTTTCCACTTTAAATCAAAATGGACTTAAAACAATGAAAATTTTGCAATATTTCATGGACATGTTTTTTCCCCTGAATTATAGGTACTACATAACATTTAGATTCCCATCATTTTGACCAGATTATTGAAATTACCATGTACATAGTTTTCCTACCTCCTTTATTTAATATATGCTGCTACTAACATCAACCCACTAAAAGATTTTGTTCATTAGAACTTGTTCAATGAATTATAATGGCTACCTGTTTTTGTTCTATATTAATGGTGAGCTACTGAAGCTTTTTAGGCAGGTATATGACAATTGGAAAGCACGATTATGTGACTAATCTTCCCATTTTTATAGGATGAATGGAATGGAGGAAGATAGGTGTTTAAGAAATTATGATAGTGCAAGCAAGAAATTATAATAGACTAGAACAATAGAACTGGGAGTGAGAAAGAAACAATGGATTTGATAGAATGATGTTACACTATTTTGTTTCTGAGACTATTTAAAATCACAAAAATAACTAATATTTTGAAATTTTAAAAGATTGACTTGTTTACTTAAAATACTGATGGTTATATTCATTATGAAGCATGAAAAATTTATTGTACACAACTTTTCCATGTTTAAAACATAATAGTTATCTTCCAATGATATACAAGTAGATTAACCTTAAGGACTAAAGCAAAGTCTAGTGTTTATACTTGTGGGTAAACACAGATCAACTAAAAATGGCTCTCTGGATAGCATGTTTTGGAATATCTTCTGCTGTCACTAGTCAAAATTTAAAAGGAGTTGGTGTTAGGGAAAATAAATATTGGGAGGGATGGAGAGGAAAGAATTTCTCTACAGGTTGAACGACTTTTTAAATGAATTAATTAATGACTTAATTTTAATTTTTATTTTTATTTTGGAGAGAGAGCATGCGCAAGCAGGGGAGAGGGGCAGAGGGAGAAGGAGGGAGAATCTTAGGTAAACTCCATGCTCAGTTCATAGCCCTACATGGGTTTTGATCCCATAGCTCTGGGATCATAACCTGAGCCAAAATCAAGAGTGGAACGCTTAATCAACTGAACTACCCAAGGGCCACTGAACCACTCTTATTGAGAGCCTTTCTTCTCTTCTCTGGTCCTTCCCCTTCTATTAAGTATGCATTGGAGTATTTTCAGAATGTGTTCAAGTACATAGTCATTACTAACTCCATGTCAGGGAATCTTGAAAGTAAATTATATATGGTGAGCAGTCGTAAGTATATAACCACAGTCATTTTTCCGTAAGTTCCAGGTTGTTCTCACCTTCATAGATGCATCTTTCTAGTTTTTAGTTTTTCACTAGGCTCAAAACAAATTCACTTACATCTTTATATTATTGGCAAACAAAATCTCTAGTCTACTCCCCTGGAACACAGCTCAAATTGCTCTCTTGAAACCCTGATCTAGTTAGTGTCCCCTTAAATCTATCCACAGAAATTTCCTAATGAATAATTTTTCCAGGATTTTTATCTCAGCAGATTAGAGCTGTGACTTTTATAATGATTAACACAGTTTGATTTCCCAAAGTTCTTTCTAAGCTCAAAGAAAGACCTATAGGATCTCTGAAAGCCCTCTAATTTTTCTAACATCTAACTTTCTCTCAAGTTTACTGTAACATCAGTTTTGTTATATAGCTCACATGTGCAATACACTCATTAGCATGATAAGAAGCTTTAATTTAACAACCACATCTTACCTTGAGACTTTCTCTGTAATACTTGTGTAAACAAACCTACCACATTGCATTCAATTGAAGTTTAGCTTTCCCGACTCCAGCTAAAGTAAGCCTGCCCCAAGATCCATAATGAGAAAAACTTCAGAGTATGTAGAGGCTTATTAGAGAGATTACTCCGTCAATAACATCCACTGAATGATGATTCAATGCTATGTATATACGTATGTATGTATGTATGTATGTATGTATGTATGTATGAATGTATGTATGAAATCAGTTTACATTATTGAGTGGCCATTAGGTTTTGTGTGATGATACAAAGAAAGACACTGTCCATGCCAACATTTCTCCCTAACCCAAGTTATTGCTGTTATCCTAGAATGCAGATAAACGGAGTTGTTTCTGGTTAACTAATTTTAGCAAGAGGAGTAGCACAGTAGCTAGCACAGTAGCTATTCATAGGAAGGGCTTCAACTAGAAAGTGGCAAGAGTGAGGATCATGCAGACAGATAACTATAGGTTTACCTCAGAGATATTTCAGGTTTGGTTCCAGACCACCGCAATAAAGGATATTCCAATCAGGCAAAAATTCCAATTTTTTTGCTTTCCTACTACATGTGAAAGTTATGTTTCCACTATACTGAAGTATATGAAGTGTGCAATATCATTGTGTCTAAAAAAATCTATATGCATCACTTAAAAAGTGCTTATTGCTTAAAAATCCTAACCATCATCTGAGCTTTCAATGAGTCATAATCTTTTTCTTGGTGGAGAGTCTTGCCTCAATGTTGATGGCTGCTGACTAATTAAGATGGTAGTTGTTTAAGGTTGGGATGGCTGTGACAGTTTCCTAAAATAAGACACAGTGAAGTTTGCCATATTGATTCTTCCTTTCACAAACTATTTTTCTATAGCATGCATTATTGTTTGGTCGTATTTTACCAACAGTAGAACTTATTTTTTTTAATTTTTAATGTTTATTTATTTATTTATTTTTATTTTTGAGAGAGAGACAGAAACAAGTGTGAGCCAGGGAGGGACAGAGAGAGAGGGAGGCACAGAATCTGAAGCAGGCTCCAGGCTCTGAGCTGTCAGCATAAAGCCCAATTCAGGGCTCAAACTCACAAGCGGTGATATCATGACCTGAGCCAGTGTCGGACGCTTAACTGACTGAGCCTCTCAGGCACCCCACAACATTAGAACTTCTTTCAAAATTGGAGTTAATCCTCTCAGACCCTGCTGCTGCTTTCTCAACTAAATGTATGCAATATTCTAAATCTTTTGTTGTAATTTCAACAACTTTCATAGCATCTTCACCAGTTGATTCCATCTCAAGAAAACATTTTCTTTGCTCATTCATAAAACCAACACCTTATCTGTCCCAGAATTTGAGTCTGGAGTCTCTTTCCAGCAAGAGAGCGGATACAAAATTGAATATGAGAGAGGCTAATGTCCAGGAAGAGACAAGAGCCCCAAACAGAGGTTTGTCTCTGTATTTATTGAGCTCTCAAGGTTTTACATACATAGTGAATGTGCAGAAGGAAACAATAAGATATTGACCATTGTTTGGGGAACGAGTGCGTTAGAAGTTGAGATTAAAGCGCAATGATATATTGGCACCAGACACTGACACCAGATGGACAGTGTTTCTCTTTGGGTGATACAGCCAAGTAGCTCTTATCTCCAAAGTTTAAGATTGCTAGAAGATGCTGCCTCAAGGCTAATAAGGCACCTTTTTTACTAGCTAGCCTTGGGCACTTTTGCCCCATAGCAGCTTTCCACCTCTAACTGTTCTCAGAGGCTTTAGTCCTGTGGAGGCGGCTTTCCTCCCTAAGCCTTGTTTTACTTAATGACTTGGGCACTTTTGCCCTGTGGCAGCTTTTCACTGGAAGCCTTGTTAACCCATTAGTGCAAGCATACAGAATTCTTAAACTTATTTCCCACACTTATCCATTAAAGTTTTGTCATGATATTGAAGTAATTCATGCCCATCTTCAGGGTCTCCTTCTAGTTCTGGTTCTCTTGCTATTTCCACCACATCTATAGATATTTCCTCCACCTTGGAGGTGTCTTGGACACCTCAAAGTCATCCATGAGAGGTGGAATCAATTTCTTTCAACTCCTGTTAATATTGATATTTTGACCTCTTCCCATGAATCACAAGTGTTCTTAATGAACACTTCAAGAATGGTAAATCCTTTCCACAAGGTTTTCCATGGACATTGTCCGGATCCATCTGAGGAATCACTATGTATGGTAGTCATAGCCTTACAAAATGGATTTCTTAAATAATAAGACTTGAAAGTCAACTTTACTCCCTGATCCAGGGGCTTCAGATTGGATGTTATATTAGCAATCATGAAAAAAACCTTAATCTCATTTTCCATCTCCATTAAAGCTCTTGGATGACCAGGTACATTGCCAATGAACAGTAATATTTTTAAAGCAATCTTCTTTCCCGGCAGTAGGTCTCAACAGTGGGCTTAAAATATTCAGTAAACCATACTATAATTTTTTTTAATGTTTATTCATTTTTGAAAGAGAGAGAGAGTACAAGCGGGGGGGGAGGGGGGCAGAGGGGGAGGGCGCAGAATCTGAAGCAGGCTCCAGGCTCTGATCTGTCAGCACAGAGCCTGACATGGGGTTCGAACTCACGAACCATGAGATCATGACCTGAGCCTAAGTCGGATGCTCAACCAACTGAGCCACCCAGGCGCCCCAGTAAACTGTACTATAAACAGATATGTTGTCATCCAGGCTTTGTTGTACCATTTCTAGAGCACTAGCAGAGGAAATTTAACATAATTCTTAAGGGCCCTAGGATTTTCAGAATGGCAAATGAAGATTGACATCATCTTCAAGTCACCAGCTGTGTTAGCCCCTAAAAAGAAAGTCAGCCTGTCCTTTGAAACCAGGCATTGACTTGCATATCTATGAAAGTTCTAGATGACTTCTTCTTCCAATAGAAAGTAGTTTTATCTTTCAATCTTTGTTACATTTAAAATCTGTTGTTTAGTGTAGCCACCTTCATTAATTATCTTAGCTAGATCTTCTAGATAACTTGCTACAACTTCTATATCAGCACTTGCTTTTTCACTGTAAACTTTTATGTTATGGAGACAGCTTAATTTCTTACACCTCATGAACCAACTTCTGCTTGCTCCAGACTTTTCTTCTGCAGCTTCCTCACATCTCTCAGTCTTCATAGAATTGAAGAGAGTTAGGGCTTTGTTCTTGATTAGGCTTTGATTTAAAGGAATGTTGTAGCTGGTTTGATCTTCTATGCAGATCACTGAAACTTTCTCCATATCAACAATAAGGCTGTTTCACTTTCTTATTCATGTGTTCACTGGAGTAGCATTTTTAATTTCCTTTAAGAACTTTTTCTTTGTATTCACACCTTGGCTATCTCTGGCACAAAAGGCCTAGCTTTTTGCCTATCTCAACTTTTGACATGCCTTATTTACTAAGCTTAATCATTTCTAGCTTTTGATTTAAAATGAGAGACATACAACACTTCCTTTCACTTGAACACTTACAGGTCATTGTAGTGTTATTAAATGACCCAATTTTAATATTTATGAGTCTGAGAGATTAGGTAGTCTTTTTTAAAAAAAATTTTTAAAGTGTATTTATTTTTAACAGAGAGAGAGCATGAGCGGGGGAGGGGCGGAGAGAGAGGGAGACACAGAATCTGAAGCTGGCTTCAGGCTCTGAGCTGTCAGCACAGAGCCTGACGCGGGCTCGAACTCACAGACTGTGAGATCATGACCTGAGCCGAAGTCAGACGCTCCACTGACTGAGCCACCCAGACGCCTGGAGAATAGGTAGTCTTAAGGAGAGGGAGAGATATGGGGGGAATGGCCAGCCAGTGGAGCAGTCATAACACACAACATTTATTCACTAAATTTGCCTTCTTATATAAGCATGGTTTGTGGCACCCCGAAATAAATACAAGAGTAATATCAAAGATCACTGATCTTGGTCACCATAAAAATATAATAATAATTAAAAAGTTTGAAATACTCTGAGAATTACCAAAATGGGACAGAGACATGAAGTGAGCAAAAATGCTGTGGGAATTATGATGTTGATAAACATGCTTGAAGCAGGGTTGCCACAAACCTTAAATTTATCAAAACTATAATATCAGCAAAGCACTTTAAAATGAGCTGGCCTGTATCACTTTCTGTTCTTTTTAATAAAAGTGTCATCATTAGGACACATAAATGAGACTCTTCGTTGTTCCAATATGTGTTCATGTTGATTATATAATATTCATAAAGGTATTAAATACTTCAAAAATTGGAAGATTTATTTTTACTACTGCTTTTCTCATGTTTGAAACTTCTCCACAGCACTTAAGCCAAGTTTTTTGTGAATGTCTAGCAACTACAAATCTATTTCCTCTTGAGGTAGCCTGTTCTATCCACAGAGAGCTCCAGAGTCAGCATTATGTGGAATCAAAACTTTTCTCCCACTGTTATCTTGGACACACAGAGAACAGTTAATTCTTCTTCACATGACAGCCATATATAAATGATTTAAAACATTCTATCTCTTCTATTCATCTATTCTCCAGCCTACCTTTTCCCAAATACCACAGCTTGCCTCAAAGGATAAGACCTTGTTTTCCTCTGAATACAGCTCTAAAATTATATATTTCCCTCTTGAAATTTAATGCTCAGAACTAATTTGGGTGGCCTGATAACAATAGAGCAACTCATCTGAACTGTTTAATTACAAATAAGCACTTTTACATAAATTGTCAGCTCATTCACATTAAAAATTATCTTTGATTATTTAACACTGTATGGCTATTTCTATTTGAAAAGTCCTTCACAGTAACTTTCATTTATTATTCCTCATGACAACCTTCTTGAAGTTTTATATTTCTAAGCTGAAAGAAATGCCTACAGGTCTCATTTTTACAAATCACAGATGATATTAAAGCTAATTATGCAAAACATCAAAAATGGAATAACTACTGGAATGTAGCTACATTTTATGTAGTCTCTTGATTACTCTATGGTCCTTCCAACCTTTAAGTCATGTTATGTCGTGAAGCTTGATAATAAGATTTTCTATTTATGATAAGTGTCATATAACCGCAAAGTATCTGTGGATTCACACATTTTATGGGACAGATCATGGGCTAATCTTCCATGATGTGGGAGGTGTTGACAGTCCATGAGATGCAATAAAGAAGCCTGATTTCAGATATTCACAGAGCAAACCTGACAGCCTTATAAGGATTTAGTTGATGATGCTATAATGATAAGGGAGATTATCTCTTTGATCTCTCATGTGACACTTCTTTTATTATAGCACGTCCTACATTGCATTTATTTTTCTCCACAAAAATTTTGCTCAGCTTAAAATAGTTGTTTGACTGTTTAGGACATCATAATACTGAGGAATACAGGATGCTTAATCAAACATAGCCAAAGGCAGACTATGTCTATGGAAATACTACACATACAGTAAGTCTACAGAAAATTTCCTGATAATCCAAGGAACCAGACTGATACAAATACAAAATCAAATTTGAAACTATCATCTGGCAAAATTCAACTTTTTTTTTTAATTTTATTTTTCAAAGTTTATTTGTTTTTGAGACAGAGAGAGACAGAGCATGAACGGGGGAGGGTCAGAGACAGAGGGAGACACAGAATCTGAAACAGGCTGCAGGCTCTGAGCGGTCAGCACAGAGCCCGACGCGGGGCTCAAACTCACGGGCCGTGAGATCATGACCTGAGCTGAAGTCGGACGCTTAACCGACCAAGCCACCCAGACGCCCCAAAATTCAACTTTTAACACATGTATTAGGTACAATTAGTTTCATTCTTGCCACGCACTACAATCTGTTGCACTGGTTTCTATTCCATACAATTTCACTGTCTTCATCTATGAGTTCTTTAGATATTTTTAGACATTTTTTTTCCTTTTAAAAATATCATAATAGCCAAATGTCCTTATCAGATGGGAGAGGAGGAAAAGAAGACAAAAAAAAAAAAAAAACAGATATGATACTCAGTATAATCATTATAGACTTGCATTATTCAGCTCCCCTATTTCTCTCTCTTAAGCATGTCTTTATATGTGACCCCCAAACAACTGCCTAAGAAATATATCAGTATTCATTTAAACTAATTTGTCTGGTGTCACATCAACAAATCAAATATCTAATTTGTCTTATGCTTTTTCCCCAAGTTTTTACTATTTATTTTGAGAAAGAGAGAGTGTGCACATGAGCAGGGGAGAAAGGGGAGAGAGAGAGAATCCCAACCAGGCTGTGCACTCAGTGGGGCTGAGAATGCTCAAACCCACAAACACAAGATCATGACCTGAGCCAAAATCAAGAGTCAGATGGTTAACCAACTGAGCCACCCAGGTGCCCCTGTTTTGTACTTTTAAAATACTTTTTAAAAATACTTATTGAAACCATGGTAGAGTTTCTTAAAACCAGCTTATAATGACTTTGTCCCATGTCTTCACAAGAGGCTGTGAATCTACAGTAGTAGATGGTACAAATGACACTTACTGGTCTCACGTTCTTACAGATGAGCAGCAAAATACTTAGAGGTCAACACCTGTGATGGATTTTTTTTTTTTTGTTCTGCCACCTCAGTTGCAAACTTTATTTGGATATATTAAGTTTCAATTTCAAGGTTCTTGTCTTTTCTGTATCACTTCTAAGGCCTCAGTGGCTTTATCCAGATAATGGCCTATATATGATTTGAAAGGGTAAACTTGTAGAATTGTTTATACAGCTGGTTATAAGATAATTTAAATTTCAGTTTTGTCCTTTTCCTTTTGACCAGATGTATCTGCTCTCTGTTCCTCAACTCCCCAGGCTATAAAGAAGACAGCTAATGCTAAGTCAGTTAAAAACATTTTATTTTGAAAGGTAATAGCCTATGGATACCGAGCAGAAAAAGGAGGTTTGCCACATTATTGGCTTAAAGACTAGAATCAGCAGATGTAAACTCCATTAATTTTGATTAATGTAATGTAATTTAACAAGATTTTTAGTACTTTTGATGTGTATATCATTAAGTACTAGGAATAGAGAAGTGTAAGATTTATTCAGAGATTAAATTTACCCAAGAGAAGATAATAGTCCACTGCCATTTGGGAGAACAATTATTCATACAAATTATTCATTCAACAATTATTCATACAAATAATTTGCTTTTCATAACATGGCATATGCTATAAACATTTTTTGGTCATAGGGGAAGAGATTAATAGTTTTCTAGCATGTCAGCGTATCGACTAAATAAATATATAACACATAGCATTGTGCTTTCATCCTAATTCACTCTGCTTTCATTTTCCATGTTGCTGGTTTGTTTTCTAGTAGTATCAATTGACCTATAGTTGGCATTCTGTGTACCAAGCATGTACTCTAGAGTATTGATTTACAAGAGAAGAATATATGGAGAAGGAGGGGAGAAAAAGAAAAACCTTAAAATGTTTCTCAAGATATTTATAAGTATTGATGTTTCAAGGCTTTACATGAAAAAAAAGTAGAGCTTAGAATAAGGTAAAACGTAGTAAATGCTGTCGAAGAGGAAGAAATAATGTGCTGTGCAAGCATAAAGAAGGGAGAAATTAATTTCAGCTAGGGGAAATCTATGTGAATAAAACACTTGTCCTGAGTGCTGTTAAGTACAATAAACTAAAGTGCCATCAGGTTGCTTCTCTAGGCTCTACATTATACTCAAAGTACTGCTGAGTCAACCCTTTTAACCTGTAGAGGGATCCACGAAAGCATTCATCTTATCCCTAAAAACATTTTTTTTCTTTTTCTGTACTTGTATCAGAAAAAAAAACCCTGTTTGATTAAACCGTCCAGTGTCAACACACCTGCTATACATTCTTTCAGACTGGGTTCTTTTAATGAGCAGGAGGATGAGTGCTACATATGCAGAGGCCATTAAAAATGATGAATAATAAAACCAGTTATATAGACAATCTTAATTTCATTTAAAGTAATAAAAGTACTTGTGTATACTAAAAATAGCTCCATATTATTATAAAGGCTAATATTTAAAGTCTTCTTTATTATTTTGTCTTGTCTCTGAGGATCCTTCAGGTTGTTCTGGCAGTGCTGTTCTTTGAATCTGAACTTCTGAATATTGATTCAACTTTTGAGCAATTACCTATCATACCATAAGTGTCATTTATTTTAACTTGAAATATGGTTGGCACACAGTGTTACACCAATTCAAGTGTACAACATAGTGACTAGATAAGTCTATATGTTATGCTATGCTCATCACAAGGGGTAGCTACCATCTGTCACCAAACAACACTATTACAATACCACTGACTTTATTCCCTATGCTGTGCCTTTCATCTCTGTGATTTATTCATTTCATAACTAGAAGCTTGTACCCTCCACTCCCCTTCACTCATTTTGCCCATCCCCCACCCCTCTTCTCTCTGGCAACCATCACATTGTTCTCTGTATTTATGGGGTTGTTTCTGCTTTTTGTTTGTTTGTTTGTTTTTATTTTTTGAGTTCCACATATAAGTGAAACATGGTATTTGTATTACTATGTCTGACTTATTTCACTTAATAAAATGCCCTTTAGATCCATCCATATTGTCATTAATGGCAAGATGCCATTCTTTTGTATAGTTGACTAATATTCCATGGTATATATGTACATTTCACATCTTATTTATTCATCTATTGATGGATACCTGGGTTGCTTCCACATCTTAGCTATTATAAATAATGCTTCAATATACATAGGGTGCATATATCTTTTTGAATGAGTTGTCTTATTTTCTTTGGTCAACAGACACACGAAAAGATGCTTAATGTCATTAATCATCAGGGAAATACAAGTCAAAACCACAGTGAGATATTACTTCACACCTATCAGAATGATTCAAATAAAAAACACAAGAAATAACAAGTGTTGGTGAGGATGTGGAGGAAAAAGAACTCTCATGTACTGTTGGTGGAATGTAAATTGGTTCGTCTACTGTGGAAAACAGCATGGAGGTTTCTCAAAGAAATTAAAAATAGAATTACCATATGATCCAGTGATTCCACTACTGTGTATTTTACCCACAGAAAATGAAAACTCTATTCTTACCACAAGAACATATTTTGAGGAATCTCCATACTGTTTTCCAGTTTCTATTTCCAGTGATGCACTAATTTACATTCCCACCATCAGTGCACAAGGGTTCCTTTTTCTCCATTTCCTCACCAATACTTATTTCTTTTCAATTCTAGCCATTCTGTCATGTGTAAAGGAATTCCTCATTGTGGTTTTGATTTTCATTTTTCTCAAAATTTGTGACACTGAATGTCTTTTCATGTGTCTGCCACCTGCATGTCTTCTTTGGAAAAATGTCTATTTAGGTTCTCTGCCCATTTTTAATTTGATTATGTGGGGGTTTTTTTTGGGTGTTGAGTTGTAGAATGTCTTCATATTTCATTTATTAACCCATTATCAGATATATCATTTGCAAATATGTTCTCCCATTCAATAGGCTGCCTTTTAATTTTGTTGATGGTTTCCTAATCTGTGTAAAACTTTCTATTTCGGTGTAGTCCCAATGGTTTACTTTTTATTTTCTTTTCCTTGCCTGAGGAGGCATATCTACAAAAATGTTGCTAAGGCCAGTGTCAGAGAAATTACTGCCTATGTTTTCTTCTAGGAGTTTTATGGTTTCAGGTCTCATATTTATTTCTTTACATCATTTTGAGTTTATTTTTGTGTATCATATAAGAAAAGTCCAGGTTTATTCTTTTGCATGTAGCTGTTGTGTTTTCCCAGCACCATTTATTAAATATTCAGTCTTTTCAGGGTACCTGGGTGACTCAGTCAGTTACAGGTCCAACTGTTGATTTTGGCTCAGGTCATGGTCTCACAGTCAGTTTGAGCCCCACATCAAACTGTCAGCACAGAATCTGCTTGGGATTCTCTCTCTCTCTCCCTCTCCCTCTCTCCCTCTGTCTCTGCCCCTCCCTCTCTCGCTCACTCTCTCTCTCTTTCTCTCAAAATAAATAAATAAATATTTCCACACACATTTTAGTATTATTTATCCTAGTTCTGTGGGTAATGTTGGTATTTTGATAGGGATTGTATTGAGTCTGTAGATTGCTTTGGATAGTATGGATATTTTAGCAATATTGGTTTTCCCAATCTGTGAGCATGGAGTATACCTCTATTTGTTTCCATCATATTCAACTTCTTTCATCAATGTTTTTTTTTGTGTGAAATGATTTAAATTTTGTTAAAAGTTTTCTTCTGTTTGTATTTTTAAATTTTTTTTCAATATATGAAGTTTATTGTCAGATTGGTTTCCATACAACACCCAGTGCTCATCCCAAAAGGTGCCCTCCTCAATACCCATCACCCACCCTCCCCTCCCTCCCACCCCCCATCAACCTCAGTTTGTTCTCAGTTTTTAAGAGTCTCTTATGCTTTGGCTCTCTCCCACTCTAACCTCTTTTTTTTTTCCTTCCCCTCCCCCATGGGTTTCTGTTAAGTTTCTCAGCATCAATGTTTTATAGTACAGTTCTTATACCTCCTTGGTTAAGTTTATTCCTGGTATTTTATTCTTTTGGGTGCAGTTATAAATGGAATTATTTTCCTGATTTCTCTTTCTGCTACTCTGTTATTAGTGTATGAAAATGCAACTGATTTCTGTGTATTAATTATCCTACACCTTTACTGAATTCATTTATTTTAATAGTTTTTTGGTGGAGTCTTTAAGGTTTTCTATGTATAGTATCATGTCATCTGCAAATAGTGACAGTTTAGCTTTTTCTTTACTAAATTTGATGGCTTTTATTTATTTTTCTTGTCTGATTTCTGTGGCTAGGACCTCCAGTATTATGTTGAATAAAACTGGTATGATTAGAAATCCTTGTTTTATTTCCAATCCTAAAGAAAAAGCTTCTAGTTTTCAGCATTGAGTATAATGTTTGCCGTGGGTTTTTCATATACGTCCTTTATAATGTTGAAGTATGTTCCCTGTAAGCCCACTTTGTTGAAAGTTTTTAATCATGAGTGGATATTGAATTTTGTCAGATGCTTTTCCTGCATCTGTTGAGATGATCCTATGATTTTTGTGCTTTGATCTGTTGATGTGATATATCACTTTGATGTGCAAGTATGTGCATCCCCAGAATAAACCCCTCTTTATCATAGTGAATGATGTCTTTACTGTAATATTGTATTTGATTTGCTAATATTTTATTGAGGATTTTTGCATCTATTTTTGTTAGGGATATTGGCCTATAGTTTTTTTGTAGTATCTTTGTCTGATTTTGGTATCACTGTAATGCTAGCCTCATGAAATGTATTTGGAAACTTTCCTTTTTTTTTGGATTAGTTTGAGGAGAATAGGTATTAACTCCTCTTTAAGTGTTTGGTAGACCTGGACTTTTGTTTGTTGGGAGTTTTTTGATTACCAATTCAATTTCATTACTAGTAATTGGTTTGTTCATATTTTCTATTTCTTTCTGATTCAGTTTGGAAGATTGTGCATTTCTAGGAATTTATTTCATGTAGGTTGTCTAATTTGTTGGCATATAATTTTTTTGTAGTGGTCTCATGATTCTTTGATTGTCTGTGTTATTGGTTGTTACTTTTATGTCCGATTTTATTTATTTGGGTTTTCTCTCTTCTTATTTTTGTTTTTATTTTTGATGAGTCTGGCAAAAGGTTTATCAGTTTTGTAGATCTTTTCAAAGAACCAGATATTGATTACATTGACCTTTTCTATTGTTTTTTTTTAAGCTTGTACTTTATTTATCTCTGCTCTGATCTTTGTTACTTCCTTTCTTCTGCTGACCTTGGACTTTGTTCTTCTTTTTCTAGTTCCTTTAGGTGTAAGGTTAGATTATTTACTTTAGTTTTTCTTATTTCTTGAGATAGACCTGTATTGCTTTAAATTTCTCTCTTAGAATTGCTTTCACTGTGTCCCAAGGATTGTGAACAATTGTGTTTTTATTTTTGTTTGTCTCCATGTACTTTTTATTTCCTTTTTCATTTATTCATTGCCCCTTTGGTTGTTTAGTAGTATGTTGTTCAGCCTCCACCTTTGTGTCATAAGTTTTCATTTTTAAATGAAAATTGAAGCTATATAAGATTGTTTCCTAACAATATATTCCGTGACTATTATATTAAAAGTGTCAGAGACTTTTTAATCTTATATAATGTAAATATTGGTCATATTTATCTTAATTAAAACATAAATATAAAAATAAATTTATATTCTATAACAAGATATTAAAATATGTCACATAAGAATATCTATTTATATTAAAACTATAGCAATTTCCATGTTTATAACCTCAATAATTTTATCCTCTACCCATGTCTTCAAATTACTGCCTAGAGAAATAAATTGGACCTGTTTTACAGATGCTGCATAATATTGGCACCGCACATGATTTCCTAAAGAGATTTATAAATAGCATCACTAGTTGTATACAGATTTTGCTCTATCTATAAGCACTGTATGATAAAATCATTTTATAGAATATAACTTTTCAATTGCCAATTTTTAGCTCAGTGGATTTTTAATTAAGATGTATATGTTTTTGTACATGTGAGATTTCTAGTTATCTATTCTATATAACTAAGCTCCATGCTTACAAAATATAAAGTCTTTGTATCTCTGCTTAACACATTATAAAATTGTATAGTCATCTTTTATAGTAAGTTATATTCCACTACTAGGACCATTCACTCTTCTCTTTTCTCATATGCCTTCTGGGCCTTTTTCAGGTATACGCCATCAAGAGATAACAATTGACACTTTCTCTTTGATCTCAGTGTGAAGTTATAGTTATTAAAAGATAAAAATATTTCTTTTTTTTAATTTTTCTTAATGTTTATTTATTTTTGACAGACAATGAGAGACAGAGCATGAGCGGGGGAGGGACAGAGAGAGAGGGAGACACAGAATCCGAAGCAGGCTCCAGGCTCTGAGCTGTCAGCACAGAGCCTGATGCGGGGCTCAAACTCACAGACCGCGAGATCATGACCTGAGCCGAAGTCGGACACTCAACCGACTGAGCCACCCAGGCGCCCGTAAAAGATAAAAATATTTCTAATACATCTAAGTTTTTTCCTAATAAAAATATATCTAAAGTAAGGACAATTATTAAGCACATTTTAGGCCTATTCTATATCCCATAATTTCAGAGATATAGAATTATAAGTGATAAAGACATCAAATGTTTTCTTTCATAAGGTCTTTATTATACACACTTCTGTATAGATTAATATACATGGCTTTCAAAGCTGAAATACGAGGTGCTTTTCTTTACCCTGAATCTGAGCTGCTGATGCCCTCCTTAGACTTTATCTTCACACTCTTAAACTGTCCTGATGTAACACACAACTTCTTGAGAAATAATGACAACTCATATGATTAAAATTTTTGAGTTAAATTATTGGTTTTTAAAAACTGACTTGAATGGAAATGGTTTGGGTATCATATTATAATGGCACACAACATTTTTTTGAGAATTTATAGGCACTGTTCTAAGTACTACACATGTATTAATTCTTTTTTGTTTTTAGTGTATGTTTATTTTTGAGAGAGAGAGAGAGCAGAGCATGAGCGGGGAAGGGGCAGAGGGAGAGGGAGACACAGAATCCAAAGCAGACTCCAGGCTCTGAACTGTCAGCACAGAGCCCGATGCAGGGCTCAAACTCAAGAACCATGAGATCATGCCCTGAGCTGAAGTCAGATGCTTAACTGACTGAGCCACCCAGGTGTCCCTGTATTAATTAGTTTAATACTTATAATGACCCTATGAGGTCAATACTATTTTTATCCACATTTTACAGATGAAGAAAAGAACATAAAGAAGTTAAATACTTGCTCAAATTCACAGAGCTTGAATTTGAAATGAAACAGTTTGGATTTAGGTATAGTTTTTACCTTTCCATTCGACATAAAAGGAAAGAGAGAGAACATATATGCATGTACTCAAATTCAGTGTTTTAATTTTTTTCATTTTTTTTCTTAATGTTTACTTATTTTTGAGAGACAGAGAGAGACAGATCATGAGCAGGGCAGGGGCGGAGAGAGAGGGAGATGCAGAATCTGAAGCAGGTTCCAGGTTCTGAGCTGTCAGCACAGAGCCCGGCATGGGGCTTGAACCTATGAACCATGAGATCATGACCTGAGCAGAAGTCAGATGCTCAACCGACTGAGCCACCCGGGTGCTCCCAGTGTTTTCATTTTTTAATAAGAAATAAATATTGGGTACAGTTTCACAATTTATTAATTAGAATTTTCACAGAGAAAGAAGAATCATTTCACATTTTCCTTACCTACTGAGGAAAGAAAAACATCAATACATAATCATTTTTAACTCCTTCAAGTATTGTATAGTATCTTAAATCATAGCCTGTTGGCAACTGTTTATTTTCTGTTTGATGGTGACAGTGGTGGGAACTAGAGACTTGAGGACTGGCTAAAACGTTATAAATATTTGCATTTTCTGCATTCCCAGCTTCATTGGTTTCAGTTTGTGAAACATTTTTACTTATCTGTGTGATAGAATGAATTTTTATTTTATTTTTTGTGAAAGAGATATACCTATGCTCAAATCATTTGAGTGATAGGAGGAACTCCATGTCTGATTCTAGGTCAGCCTAAATTATAGCTTCAATTTTCTACAAAGATTCATAGATTCTATAACCTGATGCTGCCCCTGGGATTACCTATAGTAAATTTGCTGAATACATAGAATGAATGAGAATTAAAATACCCTTAAAATTATTAAATGGGAATCTTTACACTCATAAGTAATTTCCTTGATGATGTTTACTTAATTACTATTCTTACTGTGCCTGCTCAAGAAATGATGAGTGATCTATCTTTAGAACCATTAATTTTAGGCTATTTGCATACATAGAAGGTAACTAAGGAAAGAAAACAAAATAGCAACCTGATCATAATGCCTATATTATTTCCTTGATGTAAAATAGAAATGAAACTTGATCACATAATCACTTGAAGTGATACATACATAGGAGAAGCATTAGACTGAAAGTTTTGAGATACATATAATGGTATGCTGATAAACTGACTCTACAAAACCCTAATTTGTAGTGTTTGATTAGGTTTTGTGGTATTTCAAGCTATTGGTTTAAAAATCAGCTCACAAAATTCCTGACAATTTAGTAATCAGCTCTTACAACTAAATGTATAATTTTATGACTTATTTAGTCCCAATGACAACGACTATAGTAGGTTAATTGTATTATGGTCCCAATGCTTCACCACTCATGAATCCACACCCTTTACCCTGTAATCTTGCAGTCCTCCCACTGATATTCAGGACCCAGTCAAGTGACTTGCTTTGAGCAATAGCATATTAGCAGATGTGACACAAGAGGAAGCTTGAAAAAGAAACTCATATTTCCACTCTTTTTCTTGAACTTCTGTCATAGCCATTAGAGCATAGAAGACAGACTAGAAGAGCTAAATTGCTTCTGTCATTGCAATTAATACTATCCTGAGCCAGTTGACAGCCAACCAATTCCAATACATGTAAGTCAGCTTAGCCAGGATCAGAAGACTTACCACTGAGTACAGATGCATAAGCAAGTCCAGCCTAAGCAAGTGGAGCCATATGGACATTTGAGATACATACATTTTTAAAATGAGATTTTAAAATCTCATTAAAAGATTTTTTAAAATTTTTAAAATTGAGATTTTGTGGTCATTTGTTATATGGGATTATTTTGTCAATAGACAACTAATACAATAATTATTTGCTATTATTTGGCAAGCTTTAATTAGGATAAGGGACATTTATACAAGAGACAGTGTGTTTTGTGAAAGAGATCAGTGAAACTTAAGTTGGAATCTGAGATCTACTACATATAGGGAGATGGCCCTCATAAATTTGTTCAACCTCTCTCTGCCTAAGTCTCCTCAATTTTAAATTATGGATAACTAGCCTCACAGGGTTGTTATAAAAATTAAGTGTGTGTGTGTGTGTGTGTGTGTGTGTGTGTGTGTGTGTGTGTGTGAGTGAGTGTGTGTGTGTGCATGAATGATTAAAAGCATGGATCTAGAATCTGATTGCCTGGGGTTGGTTCTTAGCTTCACCATTTTGGTATTTGAAAGCCCTTAGAATTTTATAGTTTTTACTTATAACACACACTATAACAGCTATCTATACTAGGATTTAATACATGAAATAAAGCACGTGGAACACAATAAGTATTCATTATATGGAAAATATCATGTACCATAACTATTTGTTTACTAAGGAAAAATGAGTTTGATATTCTGGTAAAAGCAGTTGTAATAATTAGTTATTTTTTAAATTTTAGCAGAAATTATCTGGGAGGGGAGTAAAGTGGTCACGCAAGATGAAGTTAATGTTTGTATGAGTTCCTTTGATTTATAGAAAACAGTTCCATCATATCATTACTCTAATAGCTTTGAAGGAGAAAATTTCAAATTGGGATCCATAAGCATAAATTTAGTGGATCTGTTTAGATTGCTGGAAGAGATAGGATGTGTTTGCTTTCTTATATAGCATATTCATGCAAGCTAGCTTTCCTGTAAGAAAGAAATAGGAAAACAAGGAATGCCTGTCAACACTGGCTTATGTATCAGCCTTCTTAAATAATATGAAAAAAATAATCATAATGCAAGTCAGAAAGAAAAGAGATTCAAGGAGATAAAAGGAAATCAAAACTAATGGCAAGAGGTTAATATTGTGTAGAACCTGCCACAGAGTAGAAAACTCAGAAATTCAGTGTAGTTAATTGTGAATTTGTATATTCTTAAGATTACTTGACATTCCTTGCTTCACAGACCAAGAAGAGGAGGGCCATGTTTGGAATCATGTTACCACTCCTTGAAGGAAGAAAAAAATAGGGTAGTTTGTAACTCCTTAATGAGAAGGAGTGTGGTAGACATATACAGGCTGAAATTGAATCGTCATTTGGAATGTGTGCTCCCTTTCTGGAGTAAGCATCTAAGATGCATCAGCAAGCCTGCCAAAATGCATAAAACCTATCAACTGTTCTCTGTAGGTACAGATTTACATAGGAGGATTGAGGGAGCCAGAAGAAACCTAGAACATAGTTTTGGTGACTTGCAAGTTGGGAGAGAGAAAATGGAAGACTAAGGAGAACACAGAAGAATATAGATTTCAAGTTGAAGGTTGTAACCATGACACAAAAAGCAGAATGCAAAAGTTAAAATTGCTTATGCAGATGCTATTGGAAAATAGTTTTATTTTATTTATGATGCTTTGTTATGCTACAAGGATGGATTCCCAATAAAGCATGGAATAGTATGCAGTGAAAGGCTAGCAACACATGAATGAAAAAGATTTAATCTGATTAAAAAAGATCAAATTTGAGGAAGAAAATATATGAAGAATAAAACTAAAAAATAAGATATTTTGGAAACATAAGAAAAACAATGATATTGTATGTCTACTAATTCTTTTTTTAATGTTTATTAATTTATTTTAAGAGAAAGAGAGAGACAGAGAGAGGGAAAGAAAAAGAGACAGTCCCAAGCAGGCTTTGCTCTGTCAGTGCAGAGCCTGAAATGGGGCTTCATCCCACAAACTGTGAGATTATGGCCCGAGTCGAAATCAAGAGTCAGATGCTTAACCAACTGAACCACCTAGGTGCCCATATATTTATTTTTTTAATTAGTTTATTTATTTTAAGATAGAGATTGGGTGGGAGAGGGAGACAGAGAATCTGAAGCATGCTGTGTGCTGACAGCAGAGAGCCCAATGCAGAGCTCAAATTCACAAATCATGAGATCATGACCTGAGCCAAAGTCAGATGCCCAACCCACTGAGCTATGCAGGTGCCCCTGTATGTCTACTAATTCTTGAGAGAAAGAAGCAGAAATGAGAATCAGGAACAATATTAGTTTAACCTATAACACACTTCCTGACATAATAGGTGCTCATTAGTTATTTAAAGACTATCTAGATCTAGATAGATAATAGATAGATAGATGGCTACAGAAGACTTTAGAAACAATGTCTCTTTTTTAAAGGCCTATAGAGAAGTAAACCTAAAATTTAAACTAAGGAGCAGAAAACAGTCTCATAAATACCAAGATTTGGTGACGTAAGGTTTATGACTGGAAAATAAAAATTGTTGGGAGGGCAATCTATCATGGGCCATGAGGTTTCCTGTACTTCCTGGTTTGATATGCCAAGAATGTGAGACCCTGATGCATTTTCCCCAGGCCATTCCTCAGTTTTGCATTTTAGCAGGTAACCTTGAGAGACGAGGTGGTCTTTCCCCAAAGAGCAGGTTTACTTTTGCCTACTACAAAAGTAGTAAATTCTTTGAGCTTAGTGTTCCTCTCTTCAAGTGCAGACCACTGCTTATGATGGTATCCACTTAGTCTCACTTGCATTTTCTTTGTGGGACTTAGAAGGGCAGGGGAAGCCAAAGCAAATCTACAAGAAGCCTGCCACTGCTTTGTGATGAGTAATGAAGTCCTGTGTCTCTGACCCAGGAATCTTGTATCTTCTGCCAGCATCCATGAAACAGTAGCTTCCATTAAAAAGATTACCTTATTAGTCCATAAACAAGGTAAAATCTGAGACCTTTTATTCTTTTTGACAGTAATATAGCTGGGGTCTTGTCCATAAGAATAATTCTAATAGAAGAATGAAACTGCAAAATCAAAAAGAAGTTACTGAAGATATATGCCTAGGTAACTTTGCTCAATGTATGTCCTCAAAGCTGTCAATGAACTAAATGGAGTGAAGTTCGTTCAAGTATTATTGGTGCCCATTTGCTAAGATTCTACTGAAACTCTGTATTTGATAATTTGCATTTTTCAATGGAGTCTTGCTAAATTATATCTAGTTCTGCCTTTGACGTGTGGATAAAAGTGAATTTTAACATCTAAGAGTGCCTGGGTGGCTCAGTCAGTTAAGCATCCGACTTCAGCTCAGGTCATGAGCTCATGGTTCATGGGTTCGAGCCCCACATTGGGGTCTGTGATGACAGCTCAGAGCCTGGAGTCTGCTTCAGATTTTGTGTCTCCTTTTCTTTCTCCCTGCCCCTCCCCTGCTTGTGTGCTTTCTCTCTCCCTCTCTCTCTCTCTCTCTCTGAAATAATAAATTAATAAACTTTTTTAAAAAGTGAATTTTAACATCTAATTCTTGATTTTACAGTGTTTAGTCAAACTCCTTTTAAAAATTACAATGCCTTTGCCACTCATTTATAATAAAATTTAAATCACATTGGTTAAATAAATTATACTACTAATAAACTATACGGTGATGCTCACAATATTTTTAAATAAAAAAGATAGACTATAAAATTACATATACCATTAACTTCTAAATTTCAAATAACTGTTTATTTATGGATATAATATATCTTGGGATGATACATAGCAAAATGTTCATAGTGGTTGGATTAAACATAGGTTTTTGTATTTTTCAAAATTCTACAAAAAAACATATTATTTTAAAATTGTGAAAGTGCTGTAAAATATTAAATAATTGTAATTCATAATTGTACTTCACCTCTACTTATTGTGCAGGATATATGGCATATAAAACAAAAAGTAATTTGGGGCACCTGGGTGGCTCAGTAGGTTAAATGTCTGGCTCTTGATCTTGGCTCAGGTCCCTTTCTCACCATTCGTGAGTTCAAGCCTGTGCTGACAGTGTGGAGCCTGCTTGGGATTCTCTCTCTCCCTCTCTCTACCCCTCCCCTGCTCCTTTTCTCTTCTCCCCAAAAAATAGATAAGCCTAAAAATTAAAAAGAAATTTTAGATTTATATTTCTTTACTTATTTTATCTTCACATTTATTATTTTATTTATTGAGTTTGTCTTTTTTGTTGCACATATTTTGTAAATAACTGCAAATTTCATTTGGAAAATGCCAGATGTAAGTAAATGATTAAAAATTTCACTTTTGTTTTTTGCAAATCTATACATTTTAAAATGAAAGCTCAGAAAAAGCATAGATAGATTTTAAAAAACCCAGAAATTTGTCATTATGAGAAAATAAGTATAGGAGTAAGCACTGTTATGGGTTGAATTGTGCTCCCCCCAATTCATATGTTTTAAGTACTAACCCCTAGTACTTCAGAATGTGACCTAGTCTTTACAGATAAAATCAAGTTGAGTTCATTAGAATGCACCCTCATCTGACATGACTGGCATCCTTTAAATGTTTTCTCTACCACTTACTAGCTGTGTCAGCTGTGAAAGTCATGATACCTCACCAAACCTCATTTTTTTCTTACCTATATATAAAGGGTAATATGCGTCTTTCTTAAGTTTGATTGTAAATTATGAGCAACTGCACACAAATACACTCATGCACACACACATATGTCCACATGCACACACAACATAAAAAAGGCTTAGCAAAAACAGGTGCTCAATAAATGGTAGTTGTTATTGCTGCTATAAGAAAATAAATGAACGAAAGGATTATATTATTTAGGGGAAAAAAGAAATAGAAAAAATACTAAAAGGACATACTGCCTATCCTTAACAATACTCAGTCACTAAATGAGCACTTACTCTGTGCCAGGTATTGTTCTCAGAACTAACATGTATCAACTTATTTAATCCTGACAACACTACTTTGAAGTAGATATTATTCTGATTCTCATTTTACAAATGATAGAACAGTCACAAAGCAGATATTTGCTCAAGTCCACAGATGATAAATACAAAAGCCAGGATTCAAAGCCAGGCTGTCTAACTCTAGTATTCAAGTTTTTCAGTACTATGGTCACATTTTATCTCTTTTAGAATCAGTGGTGTGTTATCAGCTAGTTAACTGTGACAGTGAATCTATATTCCTTTTCTAGCGATTATAAATTTTTAAACACTGAGTTGTTTCAGTTAAAGCAATTCTGGAAAATAGTTTTCTGCTACGTGTTGTATGTTCTTGCCAGAAGAACATTCTTAATAAATATTTTTGCCTTCTTAGTGACTGATTAGAATATAGAACTTGCTTTTGGACTCCAGAGTAAGACATCTTGGAGATATGTCCTTCTTGTAATCAGATACTTAATATCAGGCTCAAGAAACTTAGCTGACTTTGATTTTTTGACATTATGGCCTATAAAGTCATCTAAACATTTTTTTTTTTTGATGGTAGTAGAGTGCTATCAGCTCAGAAGAGCTGTTTATTAAATTTTCAGGAATTTTGCAACCTGGTTATTATTAAAAATTAAGTTATATAAACATACAAATAAATTATAAACAAAGGTTATAAATACTCAAAACAACTACTTTACTACATTTTACTATTATTTATGTTGTTGAGGTTATTGACATCAATTTTATCTGTGTGGAAGAAACACCATAAAATAGTGTGCTGTTGCAGATCTGTTTAAACTCTGTATTCAGTGATGTCAAGTTGGTAGTTTGAAGTTGGTAATGGTGGGAGCATTTATTCCACACAAATCAGTAAATCGTGCTACAAATCAGGGATCCCCTGCTCCCTCCCAGCTGGCTGTTAAATCTTTATCAGCACACCACTGCAAAGCTAACAGACTATGTAGTTCTTGCTCACCGTGAATCCTACACCCTGATACTACTTGAACTGCCATTTTTGGAATTTCAGAAATACATTTAGAACATGATTTGCCAGTAGTTGGTGTTTTTAGAGATTTGCTTAATGAAGGCTTCTGTGCTATCTCAGAGATTTAGATAGATCATTAAATTGCTCATTTTATTTTCTTTCAAATCCAGAGAGACAGTTTCCTCTTATTTGGAGAAACTAATCACCAACTTCCATTTCTGACTTTCCTAAACTTTTGCTATTCCTACTCTTTGAAATTTTACTTTTTAATTATCTCTTTATATTCATAAAAATCATTTTTAATCACTAAGCCTATTTCTTCTCACCTCAATTATATTCTGACCCATCCCTACCCCAACCTATATGCAAGAGGGCACACTGGTAAGGGGACAGCAGTAGTTAAATGTCTCTCTGGAAACAAGAGTGAAGCTTAAACTTAGCAAGAGGGCAAGTATAAGAAGGAGGTAAAAGGAAAAGACAGTATTGGCTAATGGCTAAGGGTACAAGCTGTACAGTCAAACTGTTAGGATCCAAAATCCAGATCTGCCAATTACAATTATGAGACTTTGAGCAAGTTACCTAACCTCTCTAGGTGTTAATTTCCACCTCTATAAAATGAGGATAATAATTGGATCCATTTCATGTAGTTGTGCAAAAATGAATGTAATGAATATAATAAGTGTGAAGAACATTACCTGGTAAATTATAGGCATTCTGTGAGTATTTGTGGCTATTTCTTCTTTGTGTACAAAGATAAGGGTTTTCTCTCCCAAAACAGCAGAGAGGTAGGTCTGTCATTTTTTACATTCTTTTAGTCAAGACATTATTTAGTTAATAATATATAAGGTAGCTCATATATTAATCCATAGAAAAACTGAAGTTTGGGGTGTGTCCCAAACTACTATTACTCAATTTTTAATTATGCACACATACATGAGCTGTTATAGTTGGAAAATGGACAAACATAATGGAACTGGAAAATTTATTCAATTTATCTGAATGTGCTGCATACGAATCAATTGTGCAGTGACCTACTTGGATCATTAAGGGAGCCAGCTAAATGAAGTCTTGTGCAAGCAGGTGGCTGTTTGGCCATATGCAGACAAAGCCCTTGGGATGACCTACTTGGGATCAAAACGTAAAAGGGCACAGTTGACTTGTCCTAAAGTGTATAGTGCTAATATTTTAAAATATGATTAAAGACCTATGAATTTTTATTTAATAGTTGTTGTATAATTAAATATAAAGGATCCCAATAGAGTTGTCCCTATTTTTTAAATATTTCTCTATTATCTAGTGACTCAGATGTAATTATGGGTAAGAATAAATTGATTTGAGTTTTTGATGTAACCAAAGTTTAAAAACACACAAAAAAACTGTATAAAGCCAAGGACAATTTAGTGGTATTTTATGAAATACTAATGACAATGGAAATATACTGTTTACTTTTGTTCTAGTCTATCAGGAAACCCTTTGGCTGCAACTATAATCTGTTTTTATGCTCTTCTTATTTACATGTTTTCCTTAGCAGGAAAATTATGGACATTTGCTCACCAAATTTTACCAAACACAAATCTCATATATTATTATCCCAATCATCTATCACCTGACCAAAACTTAAGAATAGTAGGCCAATTCATTATAATTATTGCTTTTTAATGATAATGCAAGTGTTATTATTCTGACACCAACTCTCAACATTTTGTGCTAAAGAGCAAAAATACCTTGGGTAATGAAAACAACAGACAAGAAAAATGACAATCAGTTACTTGGGGCTGATTTATAAGTACAGCCAATATGACTCATGCAGATGACCTAGGGAAGGATTATTTGTATTATTTATATGAAGTCTCCTCTTCCACCAGGCATTTAGCAGACTTAATCAGAATTAAAGAAATTATTTAATTTGTTTCACCTGTTAGGTTTTCTATTTCTTTATCACTCATCAAGTAGGCATTCAAATGTAGGGAGAAAAATATTTTTAAATTATGAGTTAGTTATAGGAGTATGACAAACACCCTGAAAAACCAGAGTTAGTTGCCAATTCAGTGCCATTATTAAAATTTTATTTTAGATGACTCAACAGGTTTCTGGTAAGTTAAAGCTAAGTGTTTCAGAAACTCAGTCTGGTGTGTTTGTGTGTATGAACATAAGTATTCTTTTTTTTTTTTTTTTTTTACTTTTTTTTTTTTTAATTTATTTTTGAGAAACAGGGTGAGACAAAGCGTGAGCGGAGGAGGGGCAGAGAAAGAAGGAGACAGAATCTGAAGCAGGCTCCAGGCTCTGAGCAAGCAGTCAGCACAGAGCCTGATGTGGGGCTTGAACCCACAAACTGTGAGATCATGACCTGAGCAGAAGTCGGATGCTCAACCGACTGAGCCACCCAGGCACCCCATGAACATGAGTATTCTGAGTGGTGTTTTACAGGAGCGCCATGATTTTGTCCTTGTCTTGTAAAAAAGGTTGAATATATACATACATTATCGGGGATTGCTGATTCTGCAGGAATAGAAACTATAGGAGCACATCCTCTAGGAATAGGCACATCCTACTCTTGCCCCCTTTTTATTGCCTTTGTTTTTCTCTTTTGCACCTTCCTTCCTAGTTCTCTGTCTACAGACTTTCAATTCTATGCATGTTTTGATATTGTCCTAATAAGGGAGGAATGACGTGTAAAAAGGCTTGTGAAATGTGTGCCCTCCTGACATATCAGCCTTATTTTTCTGAAGTAATGCCACCCATGCACAAGAGGGCTTTTGATGCCTCAGTTTGTGTCTTGCTGACACTGAATAGCAGACTCAGTGTCTCAGTTATAATCATATAAATAAATAAATATAATATATATTATTTAAATAAATTATATATATAATACATATATAATATATATAATATATAATTTATATATATATAATTTATATTATATATTATATATTATTATATATAATAAATTATAATAAATTATAATAAATTATATATATATATATATATATATATATATATATAGTGGCAACATTCACCAAACTGTTACATGTATAAAGACAAATAATAAAATAAAACAACAAACTATACTAAAAGGGAATGGAATTCAAGGCCACAATAAATAGATTGATGCTTCTTCTCACTCTCAACCAGGAAGAATATCTATCATTGTATCATGACTAGGGATAGAATAGAAATAACTTGTATTTACTTAGGGAAAAGAGGAAGAAATGGGAAAAACTTTATGAGCTAAAAGATTGGCTGGGAAGCAACATTTCACTTTCTGACAGAAGTTTATCCGCATATATTGGGGGAACTCATTTTAGCTAATGGTTCAAAAGTAATTCAGTAGAGAAAAGATAGTTTTTTAACAAATGGTACAGGAAAAATTAGAAGTTTATATCTACCCTGCCCAACAAGGGAACTTCAATCTATACTTTTCATTATATACAAAATTTAAATCAGAATGGATTATCAATTTAAATGTAAAACCTGAAAATATAATACTTCTGGAATACGGTATTAGAGAAAATCTTTGTGATCTCATGTAAGGCAAACATTTCTTCAAAAGGACAACAAAAGGACAATCTGTAAAAATGGAGTTTCATCAAAATGTAAACTTCAAAATTTCAAAGGCACTTTTGGCAAATGAAAAGAAAGCCACATACTGGGGACAAGCATTTTAAATGCATATGCCTGATAAAAGACTTATATCCTATCCAGAATATATAAATAATTCTCAAAACTCAATAGTAAGAAAACCAACAAGGAAAAAAAGACACACAGATGTGAAATAAGCACTGAAAAAGATGCTCAACATCATGAATTGCTAGGGAAATGCAAATTCAAACCACAGAGAGTTACCACTACACCCCTGTGACAATGGCTAAAATTAAAAAAAAGACTGATTGTACTAAGTGTTACAAGTATGTGGATGCCCTGGAACTCCGATACACTGTTGATGGGAATGTGAAATGATACAATTTTGAAAAATAGTGGGGCAGGGCACTTTCTTAAAAAGTTAACCATGCATGTAACATATGATTTGGACACTCTACTCCTCCTATTTACCAAAGAGGAACAAAGGTATTTGACCATATAAAGATTTGTGACAAATGTTCAGAGCAGCATTTTTTGTAATAGCCCAAACTGAAAATAACCCAAATATTCATGAACAGGTGAAGAGATAGAAACTGTGATATATCACAATGGGGGTGAATCTCAAATTAATTTTCTGAATGAAAGGAAACAGGCAAAAAGAGTACCTACTGATTTATTTATATAACATACTTATATTATAAACAAATTTATAATAACAGAAAGCATTTAGTGGTGGCCAAGGGATGGGGCAGTGGGAAAGTGGGGAAAGGACTGGAAGGGAGGGATTTCAAAGGAGCATGAGGAAATTATTGGAAATTATTATTATTTTTATTGTTTTGATAGTTTCATGGTATATATACATACCTATGTCAAACTGTATGAAATTATATTCAAGTATGCACATTTATTGTATGCTGCTTATATCTCAAAAATTATGCATTTTGATCTTGCCAAATGTTACTTTTTACATCAGAAATTTTATTTGTAGGAGATAAAAAAATGATTCTTTCAGTGGACCCCAATTAAGGGCATTATAAATTTATTTACACTTGAAATTATAAAAACAATACTGATGATAAGATCTCAGAAAAGTTTTTTGCTATGGAGTAATTTTTATTTCAGAAAACTTTGCTATTTTCCATTAGCAAACAAGGAAATGTCAACTAGAGAGCAATTAGGGAAAAGAATGATTTTGTCAGATTTATGAAATATGTTTTGGCTTATTGCCAGCTCTATAGTACATGATGTCAAATGGAAAATGAAAATATAATCTAAAATTATTCTAAGCTTAAATTTGCATTCCAATTCTTAATGAATTTGTGAGCATAATGTAGACCTTTGGACATTTGGGAAGATTTATGATTAAACTTAACTTGGCAAACATAATTATAATTTGAAACAAATGGGGCTGGGTCATGACCAACTGACTTAGAGTCAATGATTGAACACTGGGACCTATTATGATGATATTAATAGGAACTCAACCTGGAGAAATTAATTTTATTTCTCCTAAAGGTAACAGGCATAGGAGATACTATTACTAGAAGAGATTGAAGTCTCAATGGAAGAAGCTAAATGAGGGTATTTACATTTTAACTAATGAGGAAACTCTGTGTCCAGTCTTATCTGCAGTCACTTTCAAGGATACCTTCTTCTCATTTGTCTCCTTGAGTGTTTCAAGATTTTTATTTTGGTAAATAAAAGAAAGAAAGAAAAACAAATTGCTGAAAGTAGAACATTTTCAACTTTCTCTCAATTTGTTAAGGCAACCAAGTGCACAACCCATTATCGTGCCAGTTCTAAACCTCTGTTGAGTTAGTGGTAATAAATTATGTAGCCTAGAGAATAAGAATTCAGTGCTAAATTCTTTTCAGTAAATCTTAATATTGTTTACTCTTAAACTGAAATCACGCAATAAAAAAAATAATTATGACCAGTATGTGTCAGGTACATAGAACATGCAAGGCATTCTGCTATGTACTTTATGACATTTAAATTCAATTCTCACAAGATTTACAAGGTCTTTGTTGTTTATTTTCTTCTTTTTTATAGAAAAGGAATCTGGGAACAGAAAAACCAAGTCATTTGCTCTGGGTCACCCTGTTACTGAGTTGGAGAACTGCGATTTGAACCCAGATCTCTGGCTTATAACCAAATGCCTTTTCCACTGCATGATTTTCCATCTCCCCTACTTATTGCAGTAAGTACTCTTTGATAGTTTGGGTCAAACAAGACATAGACAAATGAAATCTAGAAAGATATTTCTGAGTTTGGAGTAGAAAGATAAAATCACATCAAAACCCGAGGTGAGGGGCACCTGGGTGGCTCAGTCAGTTAAGTGTCCGACTTCGGCTCAAGTCATGAACTCACAGTTCGTGGGTTCAAGCCCCACATAGAGCTCTGTGCTGACAGCTCAGAGCCTGTAGCGTGCTTTGGATTCTCCCTCTCTCTCTGTTCCTCCCCCATTTGCATTCTGTCTCTTTCTCTTCTCTCAAAAATAAATAAATATTAAAAAATACTTTTAAAAAACCTGAGTGGAGGTAGTTATGAAATGCCAGCAGGAAACTGTGGAGCATGATGATATAACTGAAACTTGTGTTTTCTTTCCTCTGTTCTTCTGTGAGGTAAATCCTTTCCTTTGGGCATCTACTAAAAAAGAGAAAAAGGGAACAACTTCTCTAAGATTTTTTTTCTGAACTATTATGAGGTAGTATATACAACTCTTTAGTATTATTAGGTCTGGTATAATATGACAAATGATAGCATCACTACTCTTTAATAAGAAAGATATGTGCCTTTAAAATATACACATATTCCACTCCTAGGTGTATACCCAAGATAAATGAAAACATATGTCCATGCAAAAAAATTGTACTACGCAAATGTTCATAGTAGCCAAAAAGTAGAAACAAGTAAAATATCCCCATCAACTGATGAATGGATAAATAGAATTCATTTAATGGAATATCCACATAATAGAATATTATACATCAATAAGAAGGAATGAGTACTGATAGACACTACAACATGGATGGATAAATCTTGAAAACATTATGCTAAATGAAAGAAATGAGTCATAAAAGACCACATATTGTATGAATCTATTTATATGAAATGTCCTGAATAGGCAAATCTATAGAAATGGTCAGTAGACTAGTGATTGTCTAGGGTTTGAGGGCCTGGAGGAGGTAGGGAATGGGGAGTGGCTCTAATGAGTACAGGCTTTCTTTTTGGGTAAACAAAAATGATCTCAACTTAGATTGTGGTGATGGTTGGACAACACTATGAATACACTAAGAAGCATTTTATTATATACTTTAAATGGGTGAAATGTATGTTATGTGAATGATATTTCAAGTTGTTTGATAAAGATAGTCATATAAACAAGGTATATGTAATTCACCCAGGTAAAAGTGATCTGAAAAACAAAGAAAATCCTCCAAAAATTAATAAATAAATAAATAAAAATGAAATGAATAAAACTACCTGTATGTTGAATTGTAGCCTAGTCATACAGAGAAGAAATCTTTCAAGTATTTATAAAATTTAGTAATTTGATTGTATATTCCTAGGGCATATATCCTTAAAGACAAAAGAAAAAAATATAAAAAGAAAAAAAGAGAGATGAAAACCAAGAAGTATATTCTGAACTATAATAAACAAATTGATAGTTACCAGAGGGAAGAAGGGTGTGGGGATGGGTTAAATAGGCAATGGGGATTAAGGAGTGCACTTGTGATGAGCACCAGGTATTGTATGGAAGTGTTGAATCACTATAATTGTATACCTGAAACTAATATCACACTGTATGTTAACTAACTGGAATTTAAATAAAAACTGAAAAAAATGAAACTTGAATAAAGAACTGGATGAGAGCCTGAGGGAAGATGGCGGCGAAGGAAGACGCTGGGATCACCGCGCGTCCTGCTGATCACTTAGATTCCACCTACACCTGCCTAAATAACCCAGAAAACCACCAGAGGATTAGCAGAACGGAGTCTCCGGAGCCAAGCACAGACGAGAGGCCCACGGAAGAGGGTAGGAAGGGCGGCGAGGCGGTGCACGCTCCACGGACTGGCGGAGGGAGCCGGGGCGGAGGGGCGGCTCGCTGGCCAAGCAGAGCCCCCGAGTCTGGCTGGCAAAAGCGGAGGGGCCTGACGGACTGTGTTCTGACAGCAAGCGCGACTTAGCGTCTGGGAGGTCATAAGTTAACAGCTCTGCTCGGAAAGCGGGAAGGCTGGAGGACAAAGGGAGGGAGAGTTGCTGAGCCCCCGGACGACAGAGCTCAGCTTGGCGGGGAACAAAGGCGCTCGCCAGCGCCATCTCCCCCACCCATCCCCCAGCCAAAATCCCAAAGGGGACCGGTTCCTGCCAGGGAACTTGCTTGCAAACACCGAACTCTGTGCTTCTATGGAGCCAAACCTCCGGCAGCGGATCTGACTCCCTCCCGCTGCCACAGGGCCCCTCCTGAAGTGGATCACCTAAAGAGAAGCCAGCTAAGCCCGCCCCTCTGCCCCCGTGCACCTTGCCTACCCACCCCAGCTAATACGCCAGATCCCCAGCACCACAAGCCTGGCAGTGTGCAAGTAGCCCAGACGGGCCACGCCACCCCACAGTGAATCCCGCCCCTAGGAGAGGGGAAGAGAAGGCACACACCAGTCTGACTGTGGCCCCAGCGGTGGGCTGGGGGCAGACATCAGGTCGGACTGCAGCCCCGCCCACCAACTCCAGTTATACACCACAGCACAGGGGAAGTGCCCTGCAGGTCTCCACCACTCCAGGGACTATCCAAAACGACCAAATGGAAGAATTCCCCTCAGAAGAATCTCCAGGAAATAACAACAGCCAATGAGCTGATCAAAAAGGATTTAAATAATATAACAGAAATTGAATTTAGAATAATAGTCATAAAATTAATCTCTGGGCTTGAAAACAGTATAGAGGACAGCAGAGAATCTCTTGCTACAGAGATCAAGGGACTAAGGAACAGTCACGAGGAGCTGAAAAGCGCTTTAAACGAAATGCAAAACAAAATGGAAACCACGACAGCTCAGATTGAAGAGGCAGAGGAGAGAATAGGTGAACTAGAAGATAAAGTTATGGAAAAAGAGGAAGCTGAGAGAGAGATAAAAAAATCCAGGAGTATGAGGGAAAATTAGAGAACTAAGTGATACACTAAAAAGAAATAATATACGCATAATTGGTATCCCAGAGGAGGAAGAGAGAGGGAAAGGGGCTGAAGGGGCACTTGAAGAAATTATAGCTGAGAACTTCCCTGAACTGGAGAAGGAAAAAGGCATTGAAATCCAAGAGGCCCAGAGAACTCCCTTCAGACGTAACTTGAATCGATCTTCTGCATGACATATCATAGTGAAACTGGCAAAATACAAGGATAAAGAGAAAATTCTGAAAGCAGCAAGGGATAAACGTGCCCTCACATATAAAGGGAGACCTATAAGACTCGTGACTGATCTCTCTTTTGAAACTTGGCAGGCCAGAAAGCACTGGCACGAGATCTTCAGTGTGCTAAACAGAAAAAATATGCAGCCGAGAATCCTTTATCCAGCAAGTCTGTCATTTAGAATAGAAGGAGAGATAAAGGTCTTCCCAAACAAACAAAAACTGAAGGAATTTGTCACCACTAAACCAGCCCTACAAGAGATCCTAAGGGGGATCCTGTGAGACAAAGTACCAGAGACATCACTACAAGCATAAAACATACAGACATCACAATGACTCTAAACCCGTATCTTTCTATAATAACACTGAATGTAAATGGATTAAATGCGCCAACCAAAAGACATAGGGTATCAGAATGGATAAAAAAACAAGACCCATCTATTTGCTGTCTACAAGAGACTCATTTTAGATCTGAGGACACCTTTAGATTGAGAGTGAGGGGATGGAGAACTATTTATCATGCTACTGGAAGCCAAAAGAAAGCTGGAGTAGCCATACTTATATCAGACAAACTAGACTTTCAATTAAAGGCTGTAACAAGAGATGAATAAGGGCATTATATAATAATTACAGGGTCTATCCATCAGAAAGAGCTAACAATTATAAATATCTACGCGCCGAATACCGGAGCCCCCAAATATATAAAACAATTACTCATAAACATAAGCAACCTTATTGATAAGAATGTGGTAATTGCAGGGAACTTTAACACCCCACTTACAGAAATGGATAGATCATCTAGACACACAGTCAATAAAGAAACAAGGGCCCTGAATGACACATTGGATCAGATGGACTTGACAGATATATTTAGAACTCTGCATCCCAAAGCAACAGAATATACTTTCTTCTCGAGTGCACATGGAACATTCTCCAAGATAGATCATATACTGGGTCACAAAACAGCCCTTCATAAGTTTACAAGAATTGAAATTATACCATGCATACTTTCAGACCACAATGCTATGAAGCTTGAAATCAACCACAGGAAAAAGTCTGGAAAACCTCCAAAAGCATGGAGGTTAAAGAACACCCTACTAACAAATGAGTGGGTCAACCAGGCAATTAGAGAAGAAATTAACAAATATATGGAAACAAACGAAAATGAAAATACAACAATCCAAATGCTTTGGAATGCAGCAAAGGCAGTCCTGAGAGGAAAATACATTGCAATCCAGGCCTATCTCAAGAAACAAGAAAAATCCCAAATACAAAATCTAACAGCACACCTAAAGGAAATAGAAGCAGAACAGCAAAGGCAGCCTAAACCCAGCAGAAGAAGAGAAATCATAAAGATCAGAGCAGAAATAAACAATATAGAATCTAAAAAAACCGTAGAGCAGATCAACGAAACCAAGAGTTGGTTTTTTGAAAAAATAAACAAAATTGACAAACCTCTAGCCAGACTTCTCAAAAAGAAAAGGGAGAGGACCCAAATAGATAAAATCATCAATGAAATGGAATTATTACAACCAATCCCTCAGAGATACAAGCAATTATCAGGGAATAATTATGAAAAATTATATGCCAACAAACTGGACAACCTGGAAGAAATGGACAAATTCCTAAGCACCCACACTCTTCCAAAACTCAATCAGGAGGAAATAGAAAGCTTGAACAGACCCATAACCAGCGAAGAAATTGAATCGGTTATCAAAAATCTCCCAACAAATAAGAGTCCAGGACCAGATGGCTTCCCAGGGGAGTTCTACCAGACGTTGAAAGCAGAGATAATACCTATTCTTCTCAAGCTATTCCAAGAAATAGAAAGGGAAGGAAAACTTCCAGACTCATTCTATGAAGCCAGTATTACTTTGATTCCTAAACCAGGCAGAGACCCAGTAAAAAAAGAGAACTACAGGCAAATATCCCTGATGAATATCGATGCAAAAATTCTCAATAAGATACTAGCAAATCAAATTCAACAGCATATAAAAAGAATTATTCACCATGATCAAGTGGGATTCATTCCTGGGATGCAGGGCTGGTTCAACATTCGCAAATCAATCAACGTGATACATCACATTAATAAAAGAAAAGAGAAGAACCATATGATCCTGTCAATCGATGCAGAAAAGGCCTTTGACAAAATTCAGCACCCTTTCTTAATAAAAACCCTTGAGAAAGTCAGGATAGAAAGAACATACTTAAAGATCATAAAAGCCATTTATGAAAAGCCCACAGCTAACATCATCCTCAACGGGGAAAAACTGAGAGCTTTTTCCCTGAGATCAGGAACACGACAAGGATGCCCACTCTCACCACTGTTGTTTAACATAGTGCTGTAAGTTCTAGCATCAGCAATCAGACAACAAAAGGAAATCAAAGGCATCAAAATTGGCAAAGATGAAGTCAAGCTTTCGCTTTTTGCAGATGACATGATATTTACATGGAAAATCTGATAGACTCCACCAAAAGTCTGCTAGAACTGATACATGAATTCAGCAAAGTTGCAGGATACAAAATCAATGTACAGAAATCAGTTGCATTCTTATACACTAACAATGAAGCAACAGAAAGACAAATAAAGAAACTGATCCCATTCACAATTGCACCAAGAAGCATAAAATACCTAGGAATAAATCTAACCAAAGATGTAAAAGATCTGTATGCTGAAAAGTATAGAAAGCTTATGAAGGTAATTGAAGAAGATATAAATAAATGGAAAGACATTCCCTGCTCATGGATTGGAAGAATAAATATTGTCAAAATGTCAATACTACCCAAAGCTATCTACACATTCAATGCAATCCCAATCAAAATTGCACCAGCATTCTTCTCAAAACTAGAACAAGCAATCCTAAAATTCATATGGAACCACAAAAGGCCCCAAATAGCCAAAGTAATTTTGAAGAAGAAGACCAAAGCAGGAGGCATCACAATCCCAGACTTTTGCCTCTACTACAAAGCTGTCATCATCAAGACAGCATGGTATTGGCACAAAAACAGACACATAGACCAATGGAATAGAATAGAAACCCCAGAACTAGACCCACAAACGTATGGGCAAGTCATCTTTGACAAAGCAGGAAAGAACATCCAATGGAAAAAAGACAGTCTCTTTAACAAATGGTGCTGGGAGAACTGGACAGCAACATGCAGAAGGTTGCAACTAGACCACTTTCTCACACCATTCACAAAAATAAACTCAAAATGGATAAAGGATCTGAATGTGAGACAGGAAACCCTCAAAACCTTAGAGGAAAAAGCAGGAAAAGACCTCTCTGACCTCAGCCGTAGCAATCTCTTACTCGACACATCCCCAAAGGCAAGGGAATTAAAAGCAAAAGTGAATTACTGGGACCTTATGAAGATAAAAAGCTTCTGCACAGCAAAGGAAACAACCAACAAAACTAAAAGGCAATCAACGGAATGGGAAAAGATATTTGCAAATGACATATCGGACAAAGGGTTAGTATCCAAAATCTATAAAGAGCTCACCAAACTCCACACCTGAAAAACAAATAACCCAGTGAAGAAATTGGCAGAAAACATGAATAGACACTTCTCTAAAGAAGACATCCGGATGGCCAACAGGCACATGAAAAGATGTTCAACGTCGCTCCTTATCAGGGAAATACAAATCAAAACCACACTCAGATATCACCTCACGCCAGTCAGAGTGGCCAGAATGAACAAATCAGGAGACTATAGATGCTGGAGAGGATGTGGAGAAACGGGAACCCTCTTGCACTGTTGGTGGGAATGCAAACTGGTGCAGCCGGTCTGGAAAGCAGTGTGGAGGTTCCTCAGAAAATTAAAAATAGACCTACCCTATGACCCAGCAATAGCACTGCTAGGAATTTACCCAAGGGATACAGGAGTACTGATGCATAGGGCCACTTGTACCCCAATGTTTATAGCAGCACTCTCAACAATAGCCAAATTATGGAAAGAGCCGAAATGTCCATCAACTGATGAATGGATAAAGAAATTGTGGTTTATATACACAATGGAATACTACGTGGCAATGAGAAAAAATGAAATATGGCCTTTTGTAGCAACGTGGATGGAACTGGAGAGTGTGATGCTAAGTGAAATAAGCCATACAGAGAAAGACAGATACCATATGGTTTCACTCTTATGTGGATCCTGAGAAACATAACAGAAACCCATGGGGGAGGGGAAGGAAAAAAAAAAAAAAGAGGTTAGAGTGGGAGAGAGCCAAAGCATAAGAGACTCTTAAAAACTGAGAACAAACTGAGGGTTGATGGGGGTGGGAGGGAGAGGAGGGTGGGTGATGGGTATTGAGGAGGGCACCTTTTGGGATGAGCACTGGGTGTTGTATGGAAACCAATTTGACAATAAATTTCATGAAAAAAAATATAAAGAAGAAAAAAAAAAGAACTGGGTGAATGGGTAAAGAAGACGTGGTACATATATATATATATACACACAATGTAGTATTACTCAGCAATCAAAAAGAATGAAATCTTGCCATTTGCAACTAGATGAATGGAACTGGGGGGTATTATGCTAAGTGAAATTAGTCACGCAGACAAAGACAAAAATCATATGACTTCACTCATATGAGGACTTTAAGAGACAAAACAGATGAACATAAGGGAAGGGAAACAGAAATAATATAAAAACAGGGAAGGGGACAAAACAGAAGAGACTCATAAATATGGAGAACAAACTGAGGGTTACTGGAGGGATTGTGGGAGGAGGGAAGGGCTAAATGGGTAAGGGGCACTAAGAAATCTACTCCTGAAATCATTGTTACACTATATTCTAACTAATTTGGATGTAAGTTTAAAAAAGAAAAAAGAAAATTTAAAAAAAAAGAAAAAAAAGAATTGGGTCAGACACTAAAATAATAATAGTAATAATAATAATAACTCCAATGGATTAAAGCAAGAATATTAAAATTCATGAGTTCAAAATGAAACAAAAGTCATTGTTCACTTTTAAAGGTTGGTAAAGCACCAAACCATTATTCTAAAAACTGGAAAATAGAAGGAAATAAAACAAGCATTTAGTTTTCACTTGCTATACAAACTGTGTAACCAAATAGTCAATGAACAAAAGTTCTTAATAGAAGAATTTCAGGTAATAAATGCAGAATGACAGAATCAGGAAATGATCAGATTGCAAACCTAATGAAATAAGTCATTTTGACTGCTAAAACAATTAAGAGAAAAATTCATGGGAAACTTTATCCTGGGAAGATTAGGCTGACAGCACCTGAACCCACTGATAAATTTTAAATCACAAGAAAAAAGACAACCAGGCACTATGTGTCTCCTGACATGATTTGATTGAAAATATACAGCATGACCTATGGATGTATTTGTACAAGAAAATTAAATTCACTTAGCTATCCATTACCCTTCTACAGGAAATATAGAGGATAGAGGAACATTCTAAACAACATCCCAAGGAAGCGATAAGCCAAGTCCAGAATAGGAGAAATTCTGTGAGATAAATGAACCAGTTTCTTTAACAAATAAATGGCGAGTAATAAAGAGGGTTAAAAAAATCCTGTTACTGATTAAAAGATATTTTAAAGACTTAGCAACTTAATACAATTTGTAGATCTTGTTTAAATCCTTATTAAGAAAACTTATTGAAAGTCTATATGCCCTGTCACAGTAAGTACTTGTGAATTACAGAGGTTAACAATTTAAGGATTATTGATTGGTTGACATGTTAGGCTAGAATTCTTTTCTTCTTGAAGATATTGATCATAAAGTTATTCAAAGAAAATGAACTAATAGGAAATGTCCCCTGGTATAGGGAGATTTTGTTTCCAAAGACAGTAATAACTGTATCTCCCCTTCCACATGGTCTTTTCTAAGAAGGCCTTACCACTCACCCATCAAGAAGTGAAGTCTCTGTCTCTGCTGCTTGATTCTGGGCTGACGCTGTAACTGGTTTTTTGCAAATAGAATTTGGTAGAAGCAAAGCTGTATAACTTCCAATGCTGGACCTTAAAAGAGTGCCTGCTTCCTCCTTAGAACCCTGAACTACCATGTAAAGATATCCAGCTACCCTACTGGGGACATCATCGAAAGAGAGAGAGATGTCCATCCACCTCTAACTGTTCCAGTTATCCCAACTGAGGGCCAGATATGTCAAAGAAGGCATCTTGGACATTAAAGCCCCAACTATTTTAGTGCTACAATTGAACACAGCTTCCAACTGATCCATCAGCTGAATGTAGCCGAGAGAATGATCCTGGATGATTCCACATGATAAAGAAGAACTGCTCATCTGAATGCTCTCTGAATTCTTGAACAAATATGGTGGTTGTTGCTTTAAGTCACTAATTTGCAAGCCATTTGTTATGCAGGATAAAGCAACCTGGTGTATGCAGGATAAAACAACCACCTCTGTAAGAGTTTTGTCTTGATCTAAACCCCACAAAAATGGCACTAAGCCAATGGACATAACTTATATATTGGACCAATAAGTGTTTTCTTCACCATCCAGCTGGCTAAAGATATGTGAAGACTGAGAAAAGAACCATAATGTTGAACCCAAAGACACTCTGCAAGGACTTACTGTTGTTTGGATTTGAGTGAATAAGATGGTCTCTAACTGTCTCAAACTTAGGTCTTACACAATTGAAAGGAAGAAAGGAATGGCTATAAAATACCCTTTTCTTTTTGATGTGCAAAAATGATGGAACATCAGCCTTATTACAATTTTTTTTTTCAAAGAGGAAGGATGGGGTATTAAATAATATAGCATAGAGAAAGACTTGTAAGGACAAAAATAAATACAGTTGTACATATTTTGGGAACCATGATCATGTGTACTTTCATCTCTAGTATTCCCACTATTATCCTGATAAAATACTACACAATCCTATATTCTTAGCTGTGGTGGTGGTTGTTATCATCAACACCATTATCATCATCCATTTCAGGAAGAAGGACCTAAATGGGAGGTAATGAACTCAAAGGGAAAAGATAAGGATATAGTGAGGAGGACAGCAAAGGAAAAAGAGAGAGGGTGGAGAAAGAAATGAAATAATAAAAACTCTTTGTCAAGATTGAGAGAAATAAGGGAAGTAAGGATCACAAAAATAATACAATGGCATATTATTTGCAAAGCAATTTACTATTTATACATTTTTTTTTAATTTTTTAAATGTTTTATTTATTCTTGAGAGAAAGAGAGACAGAGCATGAATGAGGGAGGGGCACAGCGAGAGAAGGAGACACAGAAGCCGAAGCAGACTCCAGGCTCTGAGCTGTCAGCACAGAGCCCGATGTGGGGCTCGAACTCAAGAGCCATGAGATCATGACCTGAGCCAAAGTCAGACGCTCAACCGACTGAGCCACCCAGGCGCCCCGCAATTTACTATTTATAAAGAACATTAATTTATGTTATCTAATTTAATCTTTTTAACACTCACTAATGGTGTATTGTTATCTGCATTACACGGATGAGGAAATATGGATAGGACTGAAAGAATACAACCTCATCATTCTTTTCTTTCTATTAAAAATATTTACTGAATGCACACTTTGTGCCAGTCACTATGCTAAGTTCTGGCAATATAATTGTTAGTAAAACAAACATGCTATCTAGCCTTTTAACTTAAAGCCTAGTAGAGGAGGAAAACATTATTCAAATAATCACACAAACAGCTATAAAATTACAACAAATGAAAGGAACATGGTATTATGAAAATAGAGAATAAAAAGTTTTGATCTAGTCAGATAGTTCTGATTACAGGTTTTTACACAAATTCAACAGTTACCTTGCTTGAATCTTATTAATATATTTCATCCACATATGGTTGTACATTAAGCAATCATAATCATTTCAAACCACTCTTATGTATTTTTAAGTTAGTTTTCCAAGAAAGAATAAGGTGAAAACTTGGCTTTATTTTTATACATAGCACTGTGTACCACAACAATGCAACTGTTTATTGGATCAGGATTCTGTACTCTGTAACCTTTGGTCAAAAACTGGCTAACATGGTCACTTGAGCAGGGAGGAGGGACCCCATTCTAGACATGAGAATTTAACCATCACCTACTTGCCCAGTTTGGAAAGTATCACTCACAGCCTGTCAGCCAGAAGATGATTAAAGTCTGTGCCTCTAATCCCTAGGGTTTGTCCCTTTTTTTAGACTTCTCAGAGAAAATGTTAGCTTTATGCACTACCCACCAGATAGAAGAGAATGTGATCAGATAAGAATTGTACTCACAAACTTCGGCTCTAGAAGAAAAGTACACAATGCAACCACTGAACATCCAGGAGTACTTCTATTCTAAGGACATAAAACCATCTTCTCAAATAACTCCAAATGGTTTCAGATTGTTAAATCATTCATCCTTCTAAGAGCCCACAGCCAAGGTTGATAACAATAATCAGGAAACTAAAATACAGAGTTGAATTGATGTACTCTGTGTCTCCCAAACTGAATAGGAACCAGACTTGTGAAGCTCCTTTTTCTCAGTATAGACACTCTACAACAGCTTCTAAATGAAATGGACCCTGTTGACCTTTTCTAGAAATATACATTTTACCCTAAGTGCTAATTAATCTATTTAATCATTGGTTTCTCTTCCCTCCACATTTAATTTCGGAATCTTAGATATCTTTTGTTGGCTTTGATCATCACCCATACTTGGAGTTTGGGCATTTTTTATTAATTCATTTTATATTATATTCATAAACACGTGACAATATTCACACGTGTCAATTTCACATGTGACAATATTTGGACATAAATTTTAACATTTTGGTCCATTCGTAATAGCTTGTCTTATATTCTTCTGGTCTCTCTCTAGTAAATTTTAGATGTCTTACATTTACTGATTTCTTCTTTAATTATTTTGTGGTCAGAAAGTATACTTTGTATGATTTGTTTCCTTTATTGGTGAACATACCATGTACATTTGAAAATAGTGTGTATTCTGTAGTTCTCAGGGACATCATTTAAGTCCAGGTGGTTGATAGTATCATTCATGTCATTTATGTCTTTATTGAATTTTGCCTAGATCTTCTATGAAATGCTGGGGGAAAGGGTGGTGATGTCTCTAACTAGGACAATGAAATTGGCTAGGTGTCCCTTTAATTCTGTCAATTTTTGCTTCATATATTTATGATTGTTACTTCTTATGCATTAAACTTTTACCATTATGAAATGTTCCTTTTTATCTCTGGTTGTGTTTTGTCTTGAAGTCTTATTTTATCTGATATTAATATAAGATATCCCCACCCCCAACTTTCTTAAGCTCACTGTACAGTACACCTTGCCAATCCATTTACTTTCAACATATTTGTGTCCATATATTTAAAGTTCATTCTTGTACACAGCGAATATTTGGGCCTTTTCTGTTAGTCCTTTATGATTATCTCTAATTTGTAATTGGGGCACTTAATAAATTAACATTTATTATAACTATCAGTATGGTTAGAATATTTTTTTAAATTTTTATTTCAATTCCAGTTAGTTAAAATACAGTGTTATATTAGTTTCAGGTGTACAATAGAGTGATTCAACACTTCCATACATCACCCAGAGCTCATCACAAGTGCACTCCTTAATCCCCATCACCTATTTTACCCATCCCCTCCATTCCCTCCCCTCTGGTAACCATCAGTTTGTTCTCTATAGAGAACAAAAGTTAAGAGTCTATTCTTGGTTTGTCTCTCACTCTCCCTCCCTCTTTTCCCCCCTTTGCTTATTGTTTTGTTTTTAAATACCACTTATGAGTGAAATCATATGGTATTTGTCTTTCTCTGACACTTCACTTAACATTATACTCTCCAGCTCCATCCATGTCATTGCAGATGGCAAGATTTCATTCATTTTTATGGCTGAAAAATATTCCAGTGTGTGTGTGTGTGTGTGTGTGTGTATCTCTTCTTTATACATTCATCAATTGAGGGGCACTTTGCTTCCATATCTTGGCTATTGTAAATAGTGCTGCAATAAACATAGGGGTCCATGTATCCTGTTGAATTAGTGTTTTTGTATTCTTTGAGTAAATACCCTGTAGAGTCATTGCTAGATTGTAAGGTAGTTCTATTTTTAGCTTTTTGAGTAATCTCCATAATGTTTTCCACAGTGCCTGCACCAGTTTTCATTCCCACCAACAGTGCAAGAAGGTTCTTATTTCTCCACATCCTTGCCACATCTGCTGTTTCTTGTATTGTTGATTTTAGCCACTCTGACAAGTGTGAGGTGATATTTCATTACAGTTTTAACTTGCATTTCCCTGATGATAGATGCTGATGAGAATCTTTTCCTGGGCCTGTTGGCCAACTGGATGTCTTCTTTATAGAAATGTCAGTTTGTGTCTTCTGTCCATTTTTTAATTGAATTATTTGAGATTTTTGGGTGTTGAGTTTTGTATGTTCTTTATATATTTTGGATAATGACTCTATTAGATAGGTCATTTGCAAATAATATTCTCCCATTCTGTAGTTGCCTTTTAGTTTTGTTGTTCCTTTGCTGTGCAGAAGCTTTTAATTTTGATGTAGTCCCAATAGTTTATTTTTACTTTTGTTTTCCTCGCCTCAGAAGAAATGTCTAGAAAAAAATTGCTATGGTCAATGCCACAGAAATTCCTATCTGTGATTTCTTGAAAGATGTTTATGATTTCAGGTCTCACATTTAGGTCTTTAATCCATTTTGAATTTATTTTTGTGTATGGTGTAAGAAAATGGTCCACTTTCTTTCTTTGTGTGTTGCTGTCCAGTTTTCTCAACAACATTTGTTAAAGAGACTGTATTTTTCACATTGGATATTCTTTCCTGCTTTGTAAAAGATTAATTGATTATATAACTATGGATTTATTTCTGGATTTTCTATTTTGTTCCATTGATCTACGTATCTATTTTTGTGCTAGTACCATACTGCTTTGATTACTACAGCTTTGTAGTATAACTTGAAGTCTGGAATTGTGATGCCTGCAGCTTTGCTTTTCTTTTTCAAGATTGCTTTGGCTATTCTGGGCCTTTTGTGGTTCCATACAAATTTTAGGATTGTTTCAGTTCTGTGAAAAATATTTTTTAATACTTTGATAGGGATTGCACTAAATGTGTGGATTGCTTTCGGTAGTATAGGCATCTCAACAATATTTATTCTTCCAATCCATGAGCATGGAATGTCTTTCCATTTTTTTGTGTCATCTTCAATTTCTTTCATCAGTGTTTTATAGTTTTCAGAGTACAGGTTTTTTATCTCTTTTGTTAGGTTTACTCCTAGGTATCTTATTATTTTGGTGCAACTATAAATGGGATTATTTTAGTAATTTCTATTTCTGCTGTTTCATTATTGGTGTATAGAAATGCAACAGAATTTTGTACAATTGATTTTGTATCCTGTGACTTAACTGAATTAGTTTTTCAGTTCTGGAAGATTTTTGGTGGATTCTTTCAGGTTTTCTAGATATAGTATCATATCATCTGCAAATAGTAAAAGTTTTACTTCTTCTTTACTGGTTTAGAGGTCTTTTATTTCTTTTTGTTGTCTGATTGCTGTGGCTCTGACTTCCAGTACTATGTTGAATAAAAGTGGTGAGAATGTACAGACCTGTTCTTGACCTTAGGGGAAAAGCTCTCAGATTTTCCCCATTAAGGTTAATGTTAGCTGTGAGTTTTTCATTAATGGCTTTTATTATGTTGAGGTATGTTCCTTCTAAACGTACTTTGTTGAGGGTTTTTATCATGAATAGATGTTGTACTTTGTCAAATGCTTTTTCTGCATCTATTGACATGACAATATGGTTCATATCCATAAGATAAGATTGATTTGTGAATATTGAAGCACTCTTGCAACCCAGGAATAAATCCCACTTGATTGTGGTGAATGATTTCTAATGTATTGTTGATTTGGGTTAACTAGTATTTTGTTGAGGATTTTTGCATTTATGTTCATCAGAGATACTGGCCTGTAGTTGTCCTTTTTTGTGGTGTCTTTATGTTATTTTGCTATCAGGATGATAATGGCCTCATAGAATGAATTTGGAAATTTTTTTTCATTTTGTATTTTTTGGAATAAGTTGAGAAGAATAGGTATGAACTCTTCCTTAAATGTTTGGTAGAATTTACCTGTGAAGTCATCTGGTCCTGGACTTTTCTGTTGGGGAGATTTTTTTTGTTTTGTTGTTGATTCAATTTCTTTGCTGGTAAATGGTCTGTTCAAATTTTCTATTTTTTCCTGTTTCAGTTTTGGTAGGTTATATATTTCTAGGGATTTGTTCCTTTCTTCTAGGTTGTCTAATTTGTTGGCATGTAGTTTTTCATAATGTTCTCATATGTTTTTTTTTATTTCTGTGGTATTTATTGCTATTTCTTCTCTCTCATTTTTAACTTTATTTATTTGAGTCTCCTTTTTTCTTGATAAGTTTGGCTAGAGGTTTATCAATTTTATTGATTTTTTTCAAAGAACTAGCTCCTGGTGTCATTGATCTGTTCTATTTTTTTTTTTAAGTTTCCATATCATTTATTTCTGATCTAATCTTTATTATTTCCTTCCTTCTGCTGGTTTCAGATTTTGTTTATTGTTCTTTTTCTAGCTTCTTATATGTAAGGTTAAGTTGTTGTTTTGATATTTTTCTTGCTTCTCAAGTAGGCCTATATTGTTATAAACTTCCTTCTTAGAATTGCTTTTGCTGCATCTCAAAGGTTTTAAACCATTGTGTGTTCATGTTTATTTATTTCCATGTACATTTTTATTTCTTCTTTTATTTCCTGGTTGACTCATTCATTGATTAGTAGCATATTATTTAATCTCCATGTGTTTGTGCTCCTTCTAGATGTGTGTGTGTGTGTGTGTGTGTGTGTGTGTGTGTGTGTCTGTGTGTGGTGCCTTCTAGTTTCACAGCATTGTGCAGAAAATGCATGACTTCAACCTTTTTGATTCATCAGGCATTGTTTTGTGGCCTAGTATGAGATCTATTCTGAAGAATGTTCCATGTGCACTTGAAAGGAATGTGTATTTGGCTGTTTTAAAATGGAGGATTCTGAATGTATCTGTTAAATCCATCTGATCCATTGTGTTATTCAAAACCATTATTTCTTTGTATATTTTCTGTTTAGATGATTTTTCCATTGATGTACGTTAAAGTCTCCCACTATTACTGTATTATTATCGATTAGTTCCTTTATGTTTGTTATTAATTATTGTATGTATTTGGGTGCTTCAATTTTGGGTATGTAAATATTTACTATTGTTATATCTCCTTGTTGGATTGGCCCCTTTTTTATTATATAGGGTCCTTTATTGTCTTTTGTTTTAGTTTTTGTTTTAAAGTCTAATTTGTCTTATATAATTATTGCTACCCTTTCTTTTGACATCTATTTGCATAATAAATATTTCTCCATCCCCTTTCTTCCACTCTGTATATATCTTTAGGTCTGAAATGTCTCCTGTAGCAGAATATGTGCCTTGTTTTTTGTGTTTCTTTTTTTTTTAAATCCATTCAGTCACCTTATGTCTTCTGATTGGAGCATTTAGTACATTTACATTCCAACTAATTCTTGATAGATATGTATTTATTGCCATTTTGTTACTTGTTTTGTGGTTGTTCCTGAAGATTTTCCTGATCTTTTCTTGTCTTTTTCTTTTTCGTGGTTTGCTTATTTTCTTTAGTGATATGTTTAGATTTCTTTCTTTTTGTTCTTCATATACTTATTAGTGGTTTTTGATTTGTGGCTACCATTGGGTTTGTATATAACTTCTTCTTCATATAGTAGTTTATATTAAGCTGATGGTCATTTAAGTTTGAACTCATTCTTTACTCCTTTTGTCCACACATTTTAGGTATATGGTATCATATTTTATATCCTTTTATTTTCTAAATTCTTTGACTGATTTTTTTTACAGAAATATTCATTTTTACTGCTTTTGTGTTTCCTAACTTCATACTGTCACTTTTGGCCTTTCCTTTTCACTCATAGAGTGCCCTTTAGTTTTTCTTGTAGGCTGGCTTAGTGGTCTGGGAAACTCTTCATCCTTCTATTCTGAATGATAGCCTTGCTGGATAGAGTATTTATGGCTGCAGATTTTTCCCAGTCAGCACCATGAATATATCATGTCATTCCCTTCTGGTTTGGAAAGTTTCTGTTGAAAAAGCCTTGGTAGCCTTAGGGGTTTCCCTTGTATGTAACTGTCTTCTTTTGTATTGCTGTTTTTAAGATTTTTTTCTGTATCATTATATTTTGCCATTTTAGTTACAATAGGTCTTGGTGTGGATCTGCTTTTGTTGATTTTGTTGGGGTTTCTCTAAGCCTCCTGGATTTGGATATCTGTATCCTTCCCCAGATTAGGGAAGTTTTCAGCTATTATTTCTCCAAATAAATTTTCTGCCCCTTTTCTCCCTTCTTCTTTTTCTTCCTCCTCCTCTTCCTCCTCCTCTTCCTCCCCCGCCTTCTTCTTCCCCTTCTTCTTTTACTTTTTTTTCTTCTTCTTCATTCTTATAATGCGAATGTTATTATATTTGATAGAGTCACTGAGTTCTTTAAGCCTATTCTCATTTCTCATTTCTATTGTAATTCTCTATTCTTTTTTTCTCTCTTTTGTTCAGCTTGATTACTTCCCATTACTCTGTTTTCTAGGTCATTAATTTGTTCCTCCGTTTCTTTCATACTGCTGTTTAAATCCATCAAGCTTATTTCTTCTTTTGTTTATTGAAGACTTTATCTCTTCTATGTTATTCTTTTTCTCTGTTTTAAGGCTATCTATCAATCATGTATTCCACTCTTTTCTCAAGTCCAGGGAGTACCTTTATTATCATTACTTTAAATTCTTTATCAGGCATATTACTTATAGCTTTTTCATTTAGATCTCTGTCTGTGGCCTTATCATGTTCTTTCATTTGGGACACATTCTTCCGTCTTCTCATTTTGTCTAAGTCTTTGTGCCTGCTTCTGTGTGTTCAGAAAGTCAGCTATATCTTCTGTTCTTGAGGGTAATGGCCTTAAGAAGAAGAACTCTTGGGTTGGGAGTCTTGGTGTTTGCAGGGTTTTGGAATGGTTTTCTAGGGAAGGGGGCCCATCATACTGAGACTGAGTCAAGAGTGACTGGAAGGAACAGTTTTACTGGAATCTGGGGGGATGGGACTTGGTGTAAGCAAGTTAGGTAGCAAGTGTCTGCACTGTCCTGGTTCCCACAGGTAGCCCTGTGCTTATGCTGAAGGGTGAGGGAGGGAAATGATGCCAGCCAGTTCATTTGTTCCCAGAGGTGTCTCTCCATGAATGCTGCCTCTCCAAAAGATGATCCAAGAAGAGCAAATAACCTCCTCCTGGTGTGCCCTAGGTGCTCTTCAGATAGCTGTCTCCAAGCTGTAAATCCATGAGCTGTTTGCCTGCCTTCTTTCCAAGAACAGCCTCAATCCTTCAGACTCTCCTTGAGCCAAGCCTTCTGACCTTTAAAACTCCAGGCTTTAAGCCCCACTGGTTTCAAGAACTCATGAAATTCAGCCCTTCTTGCTTCCAGGCCAATTGCCATGAGGATTCATCTTCGCTGTGTGCTAGTCTGTCTCTCATCCTTCTCTGCAACTATGGTTCCCTCTCCACTGCAGTGGCCATGATCCATTTCTCTCCCAAACTGTGCCTCTGCACCTCCTACCTTCTCAGATATGGCCTCTTTTCTACCTTTACTTGTGGTGTTTGTTCTGCCAGGATTCAGGTCAATTTTTGTGGTATTTAGGATGATTTGATAGGTACCTACTTGGATTCATGGGGCAAAATGAGCCAAGGGTTCTCCTACTCTGCTGCAATCTTCCTTGGTTGCATGTGGCTAGATTTAGATCTTATATTTTATTATTTGATTTTATCGTTTTGATTTCCCCATCTGTTTTGTTTCTTTTTGTTCCTGCTTTGTTACTTTATTTGGGATTTGTTGAATTTTTTTAATTTCATTCTATTCCGTATTTATTGACTTTTTAGTTACAACTTTAAATATACACAGTAAATTTTTACGGTATGCTCAGAGTTAACATTATTTAATATAAAATGTAGAAACCTTGTACCTATATAGGTCTGTTTATTGCAACTTTCCATCCTTCATACCATAGTCATCATTATTACACATACAAACTCAAACCTTCCAACACAAGAGTATTATTTTTTAAAATTTTATTTATTAAAGTAATCTCTACACCCAATGTAGGACTCAAGCCCATAACCCCAACTAGCCAGACATCCTTCAAGAGTATTATTTTTATTTTATTTTTTATTTTTTAAATGTTTTATTTATTTTTTAGAGAGGGAGAGTGCAAGTGGGGGAGGGGCAACGAGAGAGGGAGACAGAGGATATGAAGTGGGCTCCACACTGATAGCAGCAAGCCTGACCTGGGGCTCAAACTTATGAACTATAAGATTTTGACCTGAGCCAAAGTTGGATGCTCAACTGACTGAGCCACCCAGGCACCCCAAGAGTATTATTTTTAAAGCAGACATTCATTTTAATAGATAGAAGGAGATATAACTTTTTATATTTACTAATATATTTATTATTTCAGATTCTCTTTATTTCTTCCTCAAGCTCTCATGTCATTTCTCATCACCCTAAGAAGTTCCTTGAGCATTTCTTGTAATGTAGATCACCAAGTAATAAATTATCTTCCCTTATCTGAAAATATATTTATTATACCTTTAGTTTTGAAGGGTATTTTCAGTTTATGTAGATTTATGAGTTAACAGATTTCAGCACTTTAACAATTTTGTTCCACTATCTTCTGGTCTCTATTGTTTGTGAAGAGTGAGCAGTCATTTGAATAACTGTTTCCTTGTATTTCTACGTCATTTTCTCCTGGCTGACTTCAACATTTTCTGGCTTTTTTTCTTTTGGAATTATATACCATACCTTCCTTCACATACATTATTTTCTGATGGCTGTAATTGTCCTGCACTTTGTCCTCTGCTTCTTCACGCCAAGGAGACTATGAGTTTCCTACTGGAGTTTTAGTCCCTCTATTCAGTGCCTACTCTGGCTTGACCACAAGCTAAAAGCTTTTTTTAGCCTCATTACTTTTTGCTCATTGATGAAGAATCAGAGTAATCATCCTCTTTTTCAAAAAGTTTCTCTGAATCTCCAGATTCAACTGGATGTAACCATGAGTTGAGAACACATTTGGCTGCATTTGACAGGAAACACTACTACAGTGACTTGAACAAAACCAGGTTGGTTTTTCTCATCTAATTCAGAAGTAGGAAATTCAAAGCAAATATAGCTGCTCAGATAGGGTATTAGGGACCCAGGTTTTTCCTTTATCTATTTGCACTTCTATCTGCATAAAGCATTTGTTGTTATAGTCTCAAAATGAAAGTTACATGCCTGAGCATTGCATTCATTTTTCAGGTAAGCAAAAGAGGCAAGGACAATTGGTGAAGTGACTAACTCAACCCAGTTTTCAGGGACTTTCTCACTTTTAACACTGAAAGTCCCAAATTCTATTAATAGAACTAAAATCAAAATCACATAAGATTTACCCATGGTTTTTGTTTTTCATGCCTAGAGAATATCCTAAAGGAATGTAAAATAAAAACCAGAACTTATTACTCATCCTCTGCAGGGGTAGAATCCAACCAAGATGTGGTCGAAACTCTATTCACAATTTTGGATTATTTTTAGACATTTCTTGGGTCATGGCATTAACAGTCTGGTTGCTTATCTCCAGAAAATGCTATTCCAAAATTTACTTAGATCACTTATTCTTAGGATCTTTCCCCAAGAATGGCATACTTAAATGTTTCTATCACTCTTGGTTATTTCATCAAGCTTTTAAAGTAATAGTTTAATACATATATTACAAAACAAAGTACATTTAGTAAAAAGCAAAATCAAAATACATATTACTATAATATTTTCAGTTGTAAGTCAAAACAGTAAAATAAAACCAAATAATATCAAATAAATATTGAAGTTCTGATAACTTTAGTAAATAAAGCAATAAGTTGAAGTACTGATTAAATACTAAAGTTAAATACCAAATCATTTATACCTGTGTTAAGCACACTAGAACAAAATTTAAGTGTTGTTTTTTAGAGAGAAATATATGTTTTGTATGTGGGTAGAGTTCTCTTAATCAGACTGTTTCTGTTATCAAAGGAGTTTGAGGACATCCAAAAAATCATCAATATTAGTTATGAATTCTAAGGAAATTAAAATTTATTTGTAGCCTGATTATTACTTGTGTTTTTTCAAAGCATAAAATAATATTTTATAGCCTTAGGAGCAGACTATATATCTTACTATGGTAGACATAAGGCTATATAATATGGCTAATAATTACATAAGATGTTTCTTATAAAAACTGATATTATGTAAGCATAACTAGTGATGTGTAGCACATGTTCAGTATTGTAAAAACACGAAACAAACATAACAGCCACCAACAGTTGTTTTTTTCCTTGCCTCATTTTTGCTTCCCAGTTTTGCCATGAATTAATGTAAAGACTGAATACTAATATAATAATCTTGCTTTTTAAAAATTTTTTTTTTCAACATTTTTATTTATTTTTGGGACAGAGAGAGACAGAGCATGAACGGGGGAGGGACAGAGAAAGAGGGAGACACAGAATCGGAAACAGGCTCCAGGCTCTGAGCCATCAGCCCAGAGCCCGACGCGGGGCTCGAACTCACGGACCGTGAGATCGTGACCTGGCTGAAGTCGGACGCTCAACCGACTGCGCCACCCAGGCACCCCATAATCTTGCTTTTTAATGAAGTCAGTTTCATACATTTTCTCTCATGCCTAAGAATTATTTGACACAAATTACTCTCAGCTCTGTTCCAGAAAAGTAAATGTGGTTTTTTTTCTTCCTATAAATGAAATCAAATAATTCATTTTAATGGTAAGGGTCCCCAGGTCAAGAAATGGAATATATTTTTAGGAATATTCCCTGACCCTAAGACTCCCAAGGAGGCACCCCTTTGACTTAAGTTGCTATATTAACATAGATAAGAATGTAATTGTCTTGACTAAAGGACTTGGAAATAAAACCCACTAGAAATCTTGCTTTAGATCTCTGAAGATATTTGAACAGAATGTGGTCATCTTCAAAAAACTTTAATAAGTGATTAATTGAGGAGGTATGAGAATTCCTAATTATGTAGCTTCATGGTGATCCCTATCTCAAGTTCAGGCCATTCTTTCCTGTCAACCCTACAGCCACTGCCTAGTCTAGGCTCTACAAAACTTTTGTTCTCCTCACCTTATTAACTTGGAGTCTAGAACTCAGTTCTCCTTTGCTAAATCCAACTCCATTCTGAGCCCATAATTTTGAACATCATTGTCTCTCCCTAGTCAGTGCTCTTAGCCATCAAGTTATACCCTTTTCTCCAAGCTCCTGTATTTTCAGTTCTCTATTAATAATAAAGAGAAATAGTGTTTAGGATCTGTCTTTCTAAACCTCTCCCAGCTACTGGTAGCTCAAACAGTAGAAATACTGTACAGTAATTATACTGGTACACTGCATGTTTCAACTCCTAGTGGTCTAACATGCAAAGGTTAAGTGATCCTTCTGTCACATCAAGACAGTACCATGTTATGGAATCTCCTTAGTTAATTATTCGTATCTGTGAAGTTGCTCAATTTCATTAGAACTTCCATCACGTCCACCATCATTCTTTGGAACTCTTATTTTAATAGCTTCCAATGCAACCAAGACTTTATCTTTACCCTCTGGCATTTTACATTAGCCTCATAGCACAAAGTAGCCAGTCCCATGTGTCAGAGCCAAGAAGCCACACACAGAAAATAAATGTGTAACGGTACACCTTCCCCTTTTATATTTGCTTCTTGCCACAGCTTTAAATCAATGCATGCTTGTAGATAAACTCTAAGTAATGTCAAAGAAGGCATCTTTTATCTCACAACATATGGAAAGGGTAGAAATTAGAGGTAAGTGAGTGAAATTTCAGTTTTTCTAACATGTCTGTAGATTCATATTTGCTTTATAGAGAGGGATGCTTCAGAGACTCTGACTTAATTAATATAACTGCAAAATCCAAGACAGGTGTATAATAAATATCCAATGCCTATGGGAAAACAAATTTTTTTGCAATTATGAATGGGGATAGATGTTAACTGGATTTATTGTTGTAGTCATTTTTCAATGTATGCCAATGTGTACCATTACAATGTATAACCATTATGTGGTACACCTGAAACTAATATAATGTCATATATCAATTAACCTCAAAAAATTAATAAATGTTTATGGACTAACACAATTGACTGAGGAATAACTTTTTATTTCCCACATGAAAATGGCATTTATATGGACTGAAGAATAGAATTTACTTGGATTTAGTGGATTGAGTCTCTACCATAGTTGAGAAAACCTCCAGCAAGCCATTTAAACTCACTGGACTCAAACAAGTTACTTCGTTTGGAAAGTGAGGCCTGAAATTCTCACAGGGTGTAGTGAGAAAAAATATAAAATGAGATAAGTTGCTTTACAAAGTCTAAAATGTGCACAAGGGATGCCTGGGTGGCTTAGTCAGTTGTGTTCCACTTCGCTCGGGTCATGGTCTCACAGTTCATGAGTTGGAGCCCTGCATCAGGTGTAGAGCCTGCTTCTAGATCCTCTGTCTCCCTCTCTTTCTGCTCCTCCCCCATTTGCATACTCTCTCTCTCTCTCTCTCTCTCAAAAATAAACATTAAAAAATAAATAAATGTACACAAAAGTAAAATAGCATTTTAAAGTTAGAATAATAAGAAAATATGTACAGTTTTATCTAAGAATAAAGATTCCCTGGAGTCTTTTTATGCTTATCAGTTTGATCACGTGAAAAACATAGAGACTTAAGTGAAACGAAATTTCAGAGATCAGATTAGTTTAACATCCTTGTTTTACAGTTAAGGAATCTGATGACTAGTGATGTTTAGTGCTTTGTCCAAATGTATGAGTTATATCGTGTTTGCGTTAGATGTCCTTCTCTAATTTTTTTTAAAATTTGGAATTCCTTATTTATTATTTATTTATTTATTTATTTATTTATTTTTAGTTTATTTATTTATTATAAGAGAAAGAGAGTGCATGAGGGGCAGAGAGAGAGTGAGAGAAAGAGAATGCCAAGTAGGCTCTGCACTGGCAGCACCACAGAGCCTGATGCAGGGTTCGAACTCACAAACCCTGAGATATGAACTGAACCCAAACCAAGAGTCAGGTGCTCAACCAACTGAACCACCCAGGTGGCCCTAGAACTCCACATTAAAAAAAATAATTTTTACTAATATCTTATATGTCTCAATGTGGTAAGTTATGGAAAATATTTATCACTATCATTATACATATGAATATGGAGGTCTAGGCACAGAGAGGTTAAAATGTTTACCTTAGGGAACTCTACATATTCAGGATAAAACTAGAGAATACATACACACACACACACACACACACACACACACACACACACACACCATAATCCTATAGTTCCTCTTAAAATGCCTTGAAATGGAGGTGCCTGGGTGGCTCAGTCAGTTAACCCTCTGACTTCAGTTCAGGTCATGATTTCAGTTTGTGGGTTTGAGCCCCATGCAGCTCAGAGCCTGGAGCCTGCTTTGGATTCTGTGTCTTCCTCTCCCTCTGCCCCTTTCCTCCTCGTGCACCCTCTCTCTCTCTCAAAATAAATAAATGTAAAAAAAAAAAATTTTAATGCCTTGAAATGTGCTTCCAAAGCTACTTCCAGAAAGTCATCAAAAGTTTTAATTCAAATATAAATTTAGAAAGTAATTATTTCTCAAATTTTTAAATACTTTCTCCTAGGAAATATTATCCACCTACTAGCACCTTCTTTGCATCCACTACCTTTTTTCTAGCCCTAATCCAACCACTACATTACCTCCTATCATGTATGATATGCTGGTTTCCCAAGACACTCTATTTGTTTTGACAATCAGGAAGGTATGCCTAAGGCACTGACATCTGTAGAAATGCTGCTGTAGTTGACACTACTTTTAGATGTGTATTCAGCAACTAACTTTTTAACCTGTAGTTTTATATATTTTTCAACTTAATTTTTGCATTCTTCTCCCTCCAACCCCCAACTTCCCCTTTCTTTTGTGAGTTGTTATGAACTGAATATTTGAGTCCTTCCATATTCATATGCTGAGGCCTTAACCTCCAGCGTGGCTGTATTTGGAGATGTGCCTCAAAGGAAGAAACTAAGGTTAAATGAGATTATAAGGGTAGGACTTTGATTCAATAGAATAAGTCTTCTTATAAAACGACACACTCTTGTGTTTGCCTCTTGCCCCCACTTCACAAAGAAGAGACCCTGCGAGCACACAATAGGAAGGTAGCCACCTACAAGCCAAGAGAAGAGGTCTTAGAATGAAGCTTCACTTGCCAGCACATTCTTAGCCTCCAGAACCATGAGAAGTAAATTTCTGTTTAAGTCACCCAGGCTATGGTGGCTTATTCTGTTTTGCTAGTTCAGGTTGTCATATTTAGAGTAATTCTAGATATTAAAATATTACCTTTGGTTGAATTCTTGAAAATGGTAGGAGAAATTACTGTGTGTGGACACCTTTGAAATCATTACAGCTGCTTCGTTGGCTTCTTGATTGACAGTATAATGTTGTAGCACCTGAATACAGCTGAATAATGTTTTTGTATTAAAATCTGGCTGACTATTTTTTCCTCAGTGGTTCCAACTAGTTTACACAGTTAATGCTCTTGACTTGTTGAGAAACACGGACACTTTTTCCTGGGTATTCAGAAGCAACTAACTCACTATGTTCTCTTTATTTGCTCCTTTTCTGCCCCTGCTCAATCAATGATGCATGGTTGCCTTTTCATTGTTTTGCAGAGGTTTATTTATTTTGTTGCCTTGCACTTTTTGTTCATTAGACAAACATAGGGCAGATGATAATCATTGGGAAAATAATGTGTTGGACCAAAATGCAACAATATGTTTCACAGAAAATGGCATGTCATAGATGTATTGTATTTAGAGTAAAACAACTTAAAGAGATCCTTTGTGTGCAGGGAGAAAGCATCTGTCTGCCAAAAAAAAAAAAAAAAAAAAAAAAAAGCTGTGAGAAAGATACCACTTTAGTTTGTTTTATAGGTGTTTAACATTAGGCAAAATAATGATTAAACATACATTTGGCCAGAGTCCCATTGCCTTTCTTGTACAATCCAATGAGACCCTATACATATTCTCTGATAGAATTTAATATACTGAAATAACTTCTTTCCCTGTTTATATCTTTCCTAAAATGGAATCTCCTTGAAGTCAAGGTTTTCATCATGCTCAGCCTTGTTTTCCCATCATTTAGCATAGCACATGGCTCATCAAAAGGCTTTTATAAACATTTGTTTTATTGGATTACATAAAAATGTTCAGTAGATCTGTTTTTATTAAGCCAGCCAATATAATTGCTTAAACACTGGAAAAACAGAATTTTCTTTCCTACTGCTCACACACATTTAGTAGTACACATTAGATATTTTTCCACCCAATTAAACTATGCATAGATAGGATCTTAGGAGAAATTGTTACTTTGAAGTAAGTTTGAACAGAATGGAAATGATAAATTGCTGGATTAATTTTGTCTATGAGAAGGTTAAAGAGGAATCTTTTTGCTTGAAGAAATAGAAGAGCTAATTCAAGAATATGAAAGGCTAAATCATGGTCAACCAGGAATTTTCCTTTCCTCCTGAATGAAAAGGAGTCTTGTCAGAGGGACCACATTAAATATAAAGTAGGGCTATGAAAGTAAGGAAGATGAAACATGAGGGTAGATTTACTGAGCAACCAAGTGGAATATTTCTTTCAAAGTGGGATGTATCAGCACTTGGTTTTCTGAAATCATATTAGAGGATCTGATGATTTTTTTCAAGATTCATTTTAGTCCCTCTAGTCAAGATTCTTTTTAAAAACTTTTAGCTTTTTATTTTGAAATACTTTTATATTTACATAAGTGTTGCAAAGATAGTACTCAACTTCCCCTAATGTCATCATCTTACATAACTATGATATTTATGAAAATTAAAAAATTAACATTGGCACAATACTATTCATTAAATCATAGACTTTATTCAGATTTCCCCAGCTTTTCCACTGATGGACTATTTCTGTTCTGGGATTCAACACAGGTTACCACATTGCATTTAACAGTTAATGTTCTTTAAATTTCACTTTTGAGTCTTAAGATTTATGTGTTTACATCAAGTCAGTTGTGTGTATTGGCCATTTCCTGATGTTAATTCTCTCAACTTCTTGTGCTCATCATTTATTCACCATACTAAAGTAGATGTGTAAATCTCTTTCCAATTTACAGTTTCTCCCTGGTCCACTTTCTTTCTGCCCTGCCTCCTCTCTCTGAAGACCCCTTGTGTCTGATCAGACAAGCAATCTACCTAAAGTGGATCAGTTGAAATGTACAATTTTCTCTTTCCTTTACATAACTCAGGCCCCTAGAGAAAACGCATAAGCAGAAGTTGTAAATTAATCTGACAGTCTTGTTAATGTTACATTTAATTTGTATTATAACATAAACAGGATGAAGATTTTAATTTTTTCCCAGAGTTTGGAACTAAGTAATAATTTTATATCCTTCCCAACGTTTACCATTCGAGAATGTAATTTTTTTAATGAAAATAATGACTTCTTTTGGATAAGTCATCAGTCAAATGAAGGTGAAATATTTTATTCCAGCCTCTTTATCAGAGAATTTTGGAATGTAGGAAGAGCTATTAGTATGTCCATGTCCATAAATGAATAAAATTATGTGCATAATATTTTATTTACAAGTGTATTTTTTTCTAGGAGGGAGGGTCCATAACTCTCATCAGATTCTTAAAAGTATCTCATGGTTCCAAAAAGCTGAAGGACATGTTATCTCAAGCTGGAGATGTTGGAGAATCTAAATTAACAGATAGGTTTGACTTCCACATTTTAATGCAAAGAATATTTGGAGATGTAAAATAACTCCAAATGTCTTAAATTCACAATGTCCAAATGTCTTAAATTCTTCTCCACATAATAATTGAAGAACTTAAAACAATTTAATTGTTATTTAACTTTGTATCAATAAGTATTATATTTTTCCCTATGTTATTTTTGTGGTAAATTCTTTCTTTTTTCCCTTTATTTCCAGAGTCCTTTTCAGCTGGGTTGTTATTCCTCCAGCCTTTGCTTGTCTCTGTTTTACAAGGATTCTTTCATCTATCATTCCTACCCCATTACTTTCCCCTGACCAGACTGCTTTCTGGGCATTCCTTGCCACCTTCTCCATTCTGGTCTCTACTCCTCTGTTGGTTGCAGGAAGTTCTCTGGCTAACAGAGTGTGTAACCATAGGGACTGTCAATGCCAACAGCATACCAAAAACACAATTATGGGAAAAAAATTAGCTTGACCCTTTCATGGGATCTTCTTAACAGAAAGCAGCCCATGAAAGTCCTAGGCAGAGTTAGAAATTTATAGCATGGAACTAAGTTTGAACATAAAGAAAGCAGACTCTCCTTTTTTATTTGAGAAAGCATACTTTGCCTAGTCATTGAAAGGGGAAGGGAAGGAGATTAGGGAGATAAAGGGTGAGATATTGCTTCTCACCCATCCATTTTCAGGCAAAATACCCTTATGCTGGTTCCCACAGGGTGTGATAACTTCCCTACACACTTCTACTTCTACCAGATACATAAACAACTTTCATTTACTTGTGAATTAATTTTAACAACAATAAAGGGTTAATTTCAAATCTGATTTTTAAGTATAAAATGTAGAATGTGACTCAATAATACTAGACCTAATATGATGATTGTGTTACCATAGTTCTTTCTATTGAGTAGTACCTTTGAACCAGGTACATTGTTTACCTACATTATCTGTAAATCTAACAATAGTCCTAAGAAATAAATACTATTATTATGCTCATTTTTCCAAAATTATTCTGCTGGCTGGTTGTAGATCTGACCTTACACTAAAGCCTGCTTGTAGTTGAACCCGAAGTCTTCACCCAAAGCTATAGTGCACTTTAATGACCAGTGGAAAATGAACTGCTGTTGTTGGAAATTGGAGGCAAGAATAAGGGTGGCAAGGTGAGGGAAAAGAGAAAATGGAAACGGTGAGAATAGAGAGCCATATTCCAGATACTTACTGAAAGATTGCACTAAGATGTATATGTTCCATTTACTTAATTAGACTTTCTTTCCTTGAGGGCAGTAATTCTATTCCCTTTAAGCACTTGTACATAATAGGTGCTTAATAAACACTTAAAAACTAGGGAGGGAAAAGGGGAAGGAGAAAGGACAGGTGGACTGAACAGGAAGTGAAGAGAGAATGACAGATAGCCATGAAGAAAGAAAATGATGGAGGAATGTGTGTTTATGTGAGGAAGGAGTAGACAGGTGGCAAAAGTAGACAGACAAAAGGTGAGAGAGAGGAAGATGAAGGGAGAAAAGCCCAGTTCATTCTTACTTCCTGGCCTGGACAACTTACTGCTTGCTTAGAGTCTGGGCTTCAGGGAATTCTCATTTTGGAATATAATCCTTTGAAATACTAGCTAGATAATTAACCTCCAAGCACAGCTTTTCAGTGATTATTTCATCTTTCAAATAATTTACAGTCAACAAGTATCCCTAGGGCCTCTATAACCGGCACAGCATTGGAAGAGATAACCAAGAGTTTACAACATAGACATAGGCAGAAATAGCTCAGAAGGAAAAGTATCATTACTGCCATGAGAGGGCTGAGGAGGGGAGATGACCTCTGGTTTGGATGTAAAAGGACAATAAAAGAATTTTTGAGTGCAGAAGTAATTCATTGCTTTCCAAATGGGTAAAACTACAAGGTTAGATTTGGCAGCAGTGGGATTGAGTGGGGGGAGATACTTTAAGATCAGGGCACCTGGATGGCTCAGACAGTTGAGCTTCCAACTCTTGATTTCGGCTCAGGTTATGATCCTAGAGTAATGCTATCCAGGCCCACATTGGGCTCCATGCTAGGCATGGAGCCTGCTTACGATTCTCTCTCCCTCTCCCTCTCCCTCTCCCTCTCTCTCTTCCTCTCCCTCTCCCTCTCCCTTTCCCTCTCCCTCTCCCTATCTCAAATTTTAAAAGAAGAAGAAGAAGAAGAAGAAGAAGAAGAAGAAGAAGAAGAAGAAGAAGAAAAGGGGCACCTTTGTGTCTCAGTTGGTTAAGCATCCGACTTCAGCTCAAGTCATAATCTTGTGGTTCATGAGTTCAAGCCCCATGTCAGGCTCTGTGCTGACAGCTCGGAGCCTGGAGCCTGCTTCAGATTCTATGTCTCCCTCTCTCTCTGCCCCTCCCCACTCACCCTCTGTCTCTCTCTCTCTCAAAAGTAATAAACATTAGAAGAAGGAGGAGGAGGAGGAGAGGGAACATCGTTAGCAATGATATAGCAGTGCAAAAACTTGTGGAATCATTCATTTCATTGGAATGTAGCAACCTATCACTTTGCTTGCCACTCCCCACTTTCAACCCTTTCCCAATCTCCATCTTTCTAGCAGTTCATCTTAGCCTTTTTGGTTTCCCTTACTACTTTTCCTTTTCCCATCCCCTATGTATTAGTGTTTGCTACATTCTGTCCTAGCGTATAGACACTTTTTATGAATGGGCTTACCTCTTATTGACTTCACCTGTCTCTGAAGTCCTTGGATACATTTTTTAGCTCTGATGCTGCTATAGTGACCAATGCTTGGTGAGCTTGGCCAGCTGCATCCCTACTGACTTCATATGGGTACAACCTGCAGTGGCTTGCCTCATGCCCACGTGTGCCTCTTTCTTCCCAAAATGGGGCTTCCCTATGGTCAATGACTCATAAGATATCACCTTTTCACTTGTTCAAGGACAACTCAGAAGTGGAGATGTATATATTGGAGAGTTGGTAAAGTGGAAAGTCAACGTCCCTGGGGCAAACCTTTGGCCAATGGGAGATGGGAGCCATGATTTCGGGTTGATATATCCTTCTTCCCTTTTGACTTCTCCTTCATACAATGTTGTGCTCAGGTTTCTTAAAAAGTAGTCCCATATGATATTAAGCAGCAACCAACTGGGTACAACAAGTGCCTTTTAGTCCTTTTTTCTTGCTTGGCTTATTTCCCTTGTACATCTCTTGCTTCCATTAGATTCTACACCCTAACAAATTAGTAGCACAGAAGCTTCTGCATGAGGCTCTACTTTCTGGGAACTAAGGCCAAGACATAAACATTCTTCTTCTTTCTCTCTGTATACTGTTGGCTGTATTAGCAATCTCATCTACTCCCCTGGTTTTCAATTACCATCTATGTACAGATGAATCCCCAACCTACATTTCTAACTGAAACCTTTATTCTATAATAGCCAGACAGATACTTAAATGCTTTTGGATATGTCTACTTGGATTTCTGACAGTTGCCTCAAACCTGTCTAAAATCAAATCAATCACCTTCCTGTATATCTAAAAGTAAATCTTAACAAGTTTCTTTCTTTCACCCTTTGATTCTATTTATCAACAAAAGTTGCTGATTGTCTCTCCTGAATCCTCTCCAGTTCATCAGTTTCTCCTTATTCCTACCATCATACTCAAGTTCAGGCCAACATCATGTCTTTCCCAGATTTCTACAACATCTTCCTATAGGCCTATAGGCCACATGTCTTATCCCCCTCAAATCCCTACTCTATACATAAGCCAGACTAATTTTTCCAAAACCACACATTTTATCTTGTTACAACCCTGGTGGAAAACCTTCAATAGCTTTGAGATAAAGTCCAAACTCCTTGGTGTGGCTTCCAAGACTTCCCTGCACTGCCTACCTTATTAAACATTCTACCCCCATTATTATGTTGCCATATCGAATGTATTTCATCTCCTTAAAAGAGCTGGGCTCTCTTTCATTCATTGCTGTTCCTTTAGACATATGGACTCCACTCCCTCCATCATTCTTCCTTTTGCCTCTCCGTTTTTACTCATTCTTTCCATCTCAACATGAATGACACTTCCTCAAGTAACTAGAGTTTGAGGTTCAGGATATGAAGAATGTTTTAGTAGTTTTGATCTTTAAATTGAGGATTACAGTTTAGATGGTTCAGAACAGAGAGCTGGAATTTATCAAAACTGATTGTGAAGATGGCCATCAGAGAGAAAAACCAAGCCACTTACGGAAGGCATTTGAGGAAGGTGAAAGAGTGCTTGAGAGAGTTTTGGAATTGCCATTACAGATTACCACCAAAGAGGTTATTTCGTGAGTTGCCAAGTCAGTGATTATTATAGCAATGAGATTAAAACAAGTCTAGCTTTGATCCTTGGGCTTAATAATTCACTCCTACCACAGCCTCAGCTATGTCTAGAGAAAGCTCAATCACTATAGTTAGAATCTTGTGTCATTCCAGTGGCACAAAACAACAAAGGTCTGGAAGTAGGCAGACTTTTTTATTATATACACTCAAGTACACATTGGAAAAATTAGGTGCTTCCACATACAGGACTGATCAGAAGCCAAGTTGATGGCAATAGGTATTCTTATTGAGGACTAAACTGTGGATCTCCAATCTAGTTTACCTACATAAGAAGAATTTTATGAAAATATCTCAGGTTCAACATTTGTAGGCCAGTGAATAAGTTTCACTTAGAAGACTTACCCCCCCACACACACACCCCTACTGGCAAAACAAACAAAAAAAGAAATCTTCCTTATTACTAAAAATTAGACCAACCTCGTCTAAAAATCTGTGGCTGCCTGTACACAGCAAATGGTAGTTGTCAGCTATAGCAATAACACATGACAAGTAGAATTGAATGTTCAACTCCTCAATATCTTGGAATCCTGACACTACAAAATCCTGATGTCAGTTTCACTTTTAAACCATATTTTGGCTGTTTAATTAAAAAGTAACTTTTTGGGCACTTTTTAATCTATTTAACAGATATATAATGAACACAACAGAACACCAACTCTTCTCTGACAGAGCTTATAGTCTATTAGCAAGATAGGTGTTAACTCATTCGTTCATTAATTACAGTGTTACTCAGTGTTATAAGGAGACACAAAGTTATTTTGGCTTGTGAGCTCTAGGCTGATTAATTGACCTCTGCAACATCATAAATTATGCTAACCTGAAGTTAAGGCTGACATGTTTTAGATAAAACTTTAAAAAAAAGAGCTTTTATGTGTAAGTTCCATTGCCTGAAAGATTTGACTCATTTGTGAATCAAGTAAAAAAATTTTTCTAGGTTCCATGTATGAGTTCTATTGCCTAAAAGAAGTGACCTACCTATGAGGAATACATAATGATACGCAGAAAGCCATTTCCCTACCTCTTGGCTCAGTTTTCTGACAATGGATGAGCTGCAGAACACAATGTGTTAGGAAAGTGATTTAGCAATTTATTCTTCATCTGAAACCTAAAGGCAGTTTATACTCACTTAACAGATAAGCATCCATGTAAATGGCTTTTTTGAGGTCCTATCATGAGCCAACAATAGAATAAGGACTCAAATCATTCTGTGCCTGAAATACCAAGCTTTTGTCATAAATTCCCTGAGGCCATCCTTCCTCTCAAAGTATATTATCTCTTATTTTCAGAATGAATAGACCAAAATAATTGACTCCAAAGTACCCTCCTGATACAATGTGCCATAGAAATGGCCCTGTAAAGAACCAAATGGAAAACATAAGCATTCTTATTATGCTAATCAATCACAGAACAGTGGGGCCCTCAATATAGGATTGGACTTAAATGACTTTAAAGAAATAATCTGTAGTATATGTCAGCATAGAAGTGGACAAGAAAAGCTGAGAAGGTGTGAAAAAAGTTAGAAGTAAACAAATTGAAAACTTATACAATCTGGAGGAAAAGAAAAATAACTCAAGCAAGACTAGCATGTGAGTTGTAGAGTTTAGCTAATAGTAATGCCAAAACTCAAAGTAGAAAACCGTGTCCTTAGGGCTGACAAAAAGTGAAAAAATCATCAGAGTAGGATGGCAAAATTGGAGGAGTTCTATGGGAGGCTTCAGAGGCCACACAGAGGAAAATGTCTCCTTCAACCATAGGAAGCCTTCTTGGCTGAAAGAGTGGGAAATATCCTTGGATAGAAGCTGGGGCTGAGGTCTGGAGAGAGTTGGAGGCAGGATGAGACACAAAAGAAGACAGGCATCAGGAGGCCTGGACTTAGGAGTTCTTCAAGTCTCAGGAAGAAGTAGGAGGAAAAGTTTCACAGTTAAGTGCTGAAGGAAACTGGAGAAAGCCAAGGGAACAGAGGTTCTTGGAACTTGTTGGAGAGGATAACTTGTAGGAGGCAAGATCTTCTGGCAGGATTTTAAGTATAGGGCTATAATTTCACTTCAAGCTTCTGGAACTTACACAAACCACTGAAACTCTCTCTCAATTTAATGGAACCCTTTGGAAGGACAGATGCCCAGCGATTCAGTTTCCCTCTATTTATCTGCATGTAACACATTGTTTCCTGTAGTGAAAGGACCATTGAATTTTCAGACAGCACAGAAAAATTACACTTTTCAACTGCAAATGTAATACCTTTCTTCTTTTTTCAACAACTGTCAAAAATCCATTATTGGAAAATCAATTCCACACTTGATTTCCAACAACAGATTAGAGATACTCAGCAAGTGACTTTCAGGACATATGGAGTGTATTTTCTTATTTTTGGACCAAGCATTTTTCCGGAATCTTTATTTATTCTTTTTTTTTTCTTCTTACATCCACAGACCATATCTAGTTGAGACTTGTACTTCCAGCATTGCTGCACTATTTACCTCCCAGAAAGAAGTATTTCTTATCTCGTTAGTATAAAATATAATACTCTTTTCATAAGAGTTTTGAAAAAGCTTGATTTGCATTTTCTTTATGACAACAATGCTTAGCATCTTTTTGTGTGCTGATTCGCTATCCATACTACTAAACATCTATTATACAATGTCTAAGTTAAAAAAATAGTAACAACCCACCCCCCTAACCCCCGCCCCAAAATTGGCATATCAAGTTCTGGCAAAGATGTAGAACCACAGGGACTTTGATATATTGCTTACGGCATAGCCATTCCAGAAATGATTTGGCAATTTGTTATGAAGTGAAATATATACATTCCATATGGCCGCTCCTACATATTTACCCTAGAGAAGTGAATACTTACATTTACATAGAAACCTGTACAAAAATACTTAAGCAGAATTATTTATAATATCCCCAAACTGGAAACAAACCAAATTTCTTTCAACAGGCTAAACAAACTATAGTAAATTCATACAATGGAATATTACTCAGCATTAAACAGGATCAAACCATTGATTCTAACAACAGACATGAATTTCAGATGCATTCTGCTAAGTGAAGCAAGCTATCTCAAAAAATTGCATACTGAATGATTGCTTTTCTGGAAAAGATAAAACAATAGTGACAGAAAACAAACCAGTGTCTGCTAGGGGTTAGAGGTTGGAAAAGAGTTTGACAGGTGAGGCAACACAAGGAATTTTGGGAGTGATAGAATTGTCTGCTCTTATCGTGATCATGGTTACATGAACCTAGACATGAGTTAAAACTCATAATACTGTATACTCCTCAAAATTAGATGAAATTTAATGTATGAAAATTACAAAAAAATAAATGCTGAAAAAGTGTGTCTTTACCAAGCAGGTAGAAGTGGCCGCCACCCATATTAGCTCCTTAATTACAGATATTCACACCTTATCTAGACTTAACATTCTATCTTGAAATGCTTATATAATGCCTTGAAAAGGTGGGGCCCAGATTCAGGTCTTCTGTGGTCATCCTACTTCTTTTTTATGAATAGAGAACTGGTAGGAAATTTCATGACTATAAAAATGAAAACGAAACACTTCCATTGGAAACAAAAATTCAAATTTATTCTTTTAAAACAAAATTTATACCATATGTTTGATTTGTTTTCTTTTTAGTACATAGCAATGGGGCTTGGTGGGCCAGAGCTGACACTAGGTAAATCCATAATGCAACGTGACTGACATCCCTCTCCACCTGACCCCTTGTCCCTATTCAAATACCTGCTTGTGTCTAGTGAATCTTCTGAAGTTCAGAACGGGTGCTGACTGGAGGAAAGGATGGGTACCAGCACAAATGTGGCTGGAGAGATGACAGAACCACTGAAATCCCATTCATTATTAGATTAGAAAAATATGGTTTCATGAGATTCACCAGAAGAGTGGGTCAGAGTACAGAGTAGTGACTGAAACCTACATCAATGGGGAGGACACAGAAAGAGCCATCTTTAGGCCCACGTAACTGTTTAATTCCTCTACCAGCACCTGTCACACAGAGGAGAGAGCCTTGACCCTCTAGCTTCAAAATAGCTATAAAGCTGTGCATCATTAAGAAATTTAGAGTGATCAGGGCACCTGGATGGCTCAGTTGGTTAAGCATCAGAATTGGGCTTGGGTCATGATCTTGCAGTTCATGAGTTCGAGCCCCTCATCTGGCTCTGGCTGACAGCTCAGAGCCTGGAGCCTGCTTCAGATTCTCTCTCTGCTCCTCCCCCACTCACTCTCTGTCTCTGTATCTCTGAAAAAATAAATAAACATTAAAAAAATAAATTTAGAGTGATTGAGCTAGTCTAACAAAGTGCCTGGAGAGAGACAAGGAAATACTAGGAAGAGCTTAGAAAGGACTTCACAAGAAGTGGAAATTCTACCAACACTAGAACTAAGATGACACTGAAGAACCTTACTTTCCTTCCCATGTCCATGGCTCCAAACACAGAAATGCTGGATAAAAATATAACCAAAAATTATAATGAAATGCGATCAAAAAGAAAAATATCATATGTTAAAAATAAAGAAGAAACATGAAAACAGGATAGTAAGTAAATGAACTAATGTCAGGATGACTTATCAATGGGGTATTATTCCTAAATATAATCCTAATGGCCAAGAAGTTGGATTTTAGTGCCCAGGCAAGCACCAGAAATGTAGATAAATAAAAATGTAAATGTAAATAAAATTAAAATAAGGTAGAAATAAAATACTAGGAAATAATGTCAAGGAAGTTGGATGAGCTTTCTAGAAAGCTTGAGAGACAAGCAGCAAGTATCACAATTAAGAACATGTACTCTGAAGACAGACTTCCTGTGTTCAAATCCCAGCCCTACCATTTATTAGCTGGGTGATCTTGGATAAGTTACTTCCCTCAACTTTCTCACCTGTAAAATGTAGATAATAATAGTGCCTACTTCATCAATATCAACTATTAATATCTCATCTCCAAAATGCTTAGTATATTGATTTAAAAAGTCCTTTTGGAAAAAAATATTAGGATTTGGAGAGAATTTTCTTAATCTGATTAAGGTTGCTTAGCATTCTCTTTAAAGCCAAGAACAGAACAAGAATGCCAATTATTACTGCATATTTTCATTATTGTACTTTATTGTCATAGCTAGCTAAGAAAAAAGAAATAGCATTAAAATTCCAAGTGAATTTACAGAAATAATAAGAGTCCTTCAAGGTTGGAAGAATTATTAATTTATATATACCACTTAAGGTAATTATTAAAATGTAATAATAATAGAAATAATTATAATTGAAACCTCAACAAAAGCTTGATATACCTAGGAATATATTTAACTTATGATGTATAAGACCATTATGGAAAATATTATAAAATACTATTGCAGGACATAAAAAAATGCTTTGATAAATAAAAAGATCATGATGAATGAATGAGGAAATCAGCATCATAAATGTCATCTCCCCACAAATAATTTATGCATTCTAAATTCCAATCATCCCCCAACAGATGTTGTTTTCTTTCTGCAGAATTTTATGTGATGATTGTAAAATTCATAACAATCAAAAGCCAGGAATAATTGAAGTGATTTTGAATAAGAAAAACAGGGAAGATGTGATATGCCACACAAATCCCTTTTTAGGAATGAAGGAATTAATACCCCAAATATTGAGAGTGCTTCCAACAGATACTCCTTAGTTGGCCTGACTTTGGGTATTGCTTCATTTGGAAAGAGCCCAAGACCATGCATGCCTCTTGTTCAAGGAAGTTTACTGATCAAACCTGGGATATAAAGGCCAAATCCCCTGGTCCCATTTTGGGATAATATTGAAAGGTTAGCCCAGCTTCAGAGTTCCCTGTGTAGTTTTCTGAGGCCTTCATTGGTACTGCATTACAGCTCAACTTCTCTTTCTGTCCAATTCACCATCTTTCTTTCCTTTCCACATGTTTTAATCCTAAGAGAAATCCACAATAAACCTCCCACATACTAATGTCTTTCTCAGTGTTTTCCTCCCCTGGGAATCCAAACTGTGACTGAAGACTTTCTCTTTCAGATATAAAAACCCATTTATTACAAAACTATGATACTTAAGACAGTATGCTACTAGTTTTAGGATAAATATATAAATAAATACATAAAAAGGAAAAGTGTAGAAACAGAATGTGGTATATGTGAAAAGTGACATTATATTAAGTGGGTAAAAACACACTCTTTGGTAACTGTTGTTCTGACAATTGTCTATTTAGATAGAAAAAAAAATATTAGGTCTATCGCCAAAAAAGTCCCATGAAGAACACATACCTAAATGTAAAAAGCAAAAAAGTAAAATTATTAATAAAATGTAGAATAATGTCTTTGTGACAAGATGCAAAAGTTGAAACCATAAAGAAGAGACTGATAAATTTGATAATATTTAAATTTAAAAGTTTTAATTGTCCATCTCAAACTTGGAGATGTATAATAAACAGAGGAGTGGTACTCAGAATATACAAAACAACCCCACAAATTAGTAAGAGAGATAACAGGTAGAAAACTGGCAAAAGATACGAACTGGAAATTTGCAGAGAAAGAAACACAAATAGCCAAAATCTTAACAAGAGATGGCCAATCTCACTAATCATTAATAAAATATAAATAAGGGAAGCAAAAAATAAGGAATACAGATGTAACAGGTGTAGGGGAAGATGTGGGAAAATACAATAACCTCTTTGGTGAGGAATTTGGTAATATATTATAAATCTTATTTCTTATACATATGCCTCAGAAACTCATAGGAGTGTGTACATGGTGACATGCAGAAGAATGATCTTCATGATCTGGTTTGTAATAGTAAATATTTGGAAACAACCTACCTGCCTATCAATAGGGAATGGATAAATAATTATACTGTATGTGTGTGTGTGTATATATATATATATATATATAATGGACTAGTACACAAAACTTAAAATGAATTAAACATATTTACATGTTTCAACAAAAAACTTGAAAACATAATATGGAATAAAAATTTGCATGTGGTTAGATACAATTTATTTATCAAATTTAAATTTATGAAACAATATTGTATACAATTTATGAAAAATATATTAGTGGTGAATATTTTAAAATATGTTATAGAAAGGAAACATAAGAACTTCAGAAAAGTGGCTGTCTTTGGGGAAAGAAGAGAATGAGATGGAAAAAGTTTTCAAGTATATGTTACATTTCATCTTTTATAAAAATATTCTGAAGTGAAAATAATCTTAATATAACAAAATGTTAATATTTATTGATTCTAGTTGGTGATATGCTTTTGGGTGGTGGATTTTCTGTGTATTTTTTGGTATGTTTGAAATATTTTATTATATAAATTTTTAAAAATTTAAAGCACAGTGGCATGCAGTAGAAGCCAGAAGTGAGCAGGAGATTTGGACTGTTTTTCTAAGCATTTGTAACATATCCTTTGAGGAGTTGCAAAAAATATACTGAGGAACTCTTTTTTTTCCTGGAGATAAAGTTCACAATAGTATAAAATTCACCATTTTAATAATTTTAAGGTGTACACTTGTGGCTTTTATTATATTCATAAGTTTGTGCAATCACCATCACTATCTAATTCCACACATTTCCATCACCTTTTGGAGGAATCTTGTAGGGAACCAGAGGTCTTACATTGTCGTAGCAGCTTGAGGAAAATGAGATCATAATATTAATCGATTTTATATGAATTCACAGAAAGAGACCTAGGATCATTCAAACTTACAGGTTTAAATTGCTGTGTTGGTAGAGATTTAGGATCTTAGTATTTCCCACATTTCATTTTTTATAAAAATATTCTGATAGAAATAGCCCTTATCAACTTCCAGAATAACTCCTTTTTCCAGGTGGTAACTTTACCCACTATTCCACATGGTTTCCTTTTCCTCAGAGTGCTGCTTAGAACAGAGAAGAGATATGTCCTCTGCCTAAACCTATGGACATTCTCTTTTGCCTTCCCCCACTATGCTAGAAGACTTCAAAACTACTAAGGACTGAATGCTGTGCTCCACCCCTCCCCTGCTCCCCCAACCAAATTCATATGTTGAAATCCTAATCCCTAATGTGATGGTATTTGGAGGTGGGGCCTTTGGGAGGTGATTAGGTAAGGAGGACAGAGTCCTTATGAATGAGATTAATGCCCTATGAAAGAGCCTCTGGAGAGCTCCATGCTCTCTTCTGCCATGTCAGGACACAGCGAGAAGATGGCTGCCTATGAACCCAGAAGAAGGCTATCTCCAGACCTTTAATCTGCTGGTGCCTTGATTTTGGATTTCCCAGCCTCTAGAACTGTGAAAAATAAATTTATATTGTGTATAAGCCATCCAGTCTATGGTATTCTGTTACAGCAACCCTGAAAGACTAAGATGAACCCTCTTCTACCTCTTGCATTGCAGTGTGTAATTATTTTCACTATAACAATTACCTTAAGATTGTAATTACTTATGACCCAATTGGTCTATTGCTTCAGAAAGCTCTGAACTGCTGGAATTCAGAGATCACATCTTTTACCTCTGAAGGTAAGGTTTGAGGATTCCCTCAAAACTTAGCATAATTTCCACAACTCAGTAGATCTTCAAATAAATGTTTTTTGAATGAATGACTTTATTAAATTAAATTTCTGCAACTCATTCTGGGTCCTTGCAAGTCTAACAACAGATACTGATTAATCAAACATCTCATTTTCAGTCAACTGTTGAAGGTAGCAGTTTACTTAAGATTTAGCATTAAGTAAGCAAAGCCCCTGAGAATAACAAAATGTTAAAGTGCCCTACCCCTCCTGCAAAGGTCAGCATAATTCTTTCTGTTTTGTGAATCTTTCCCTGAAAGCCTGTTATGATGGCAAATGTCTTAGACCGAGGAGATTTGGATTCAGTGAAGAATTACTACAGCTATTTAAACCTTAGGGAAAAAAAAACAACTTCCGAGTCTTACTTCTTCTTGGCTAGAACTATGGGTTAGGTTTCTTGATCCATTCCTCTTTTAGTCTCTGGTCCTTTCTCAGAACTTTCAATGGCCATTATTAGTTGGCTTAGACATTTGGCACTTAGCATATACCACCTTTTATTATTTTTATCCTTTTATATTTGTACTCAGTACATATATATTTTATACTTTTGCAGGGCAGGCATCTTATATTACACCTATTTGTACTATATAGGTACATAGCAGAAGGCTTTTGTTTTGTTGTTTTGTTTGCTTTTGTAGCACCAAATTAAAATAATTACCTTAAATCTTTATAATAGTATGCAGGAGTGTTATTGGGACTCATGTTCTCTGAGATAAATGAATCTGCTTGTGTGGATTCAACAGAGATAATTTTAATGTTTATTAGTAAGTTTCTAATTTTTCTTCCAAAAAAGGATTTTCTGGGTAAAGACCTGGACATATTTTTCAAAAGCTTTCCTTTATTGATATTTTTTCAGTTGTCAAAATTGTTCACCTTTCTGTCAGACAAATGAAAATACCACTAATTGTTATAACAGTAGAGCCGCTTTGTTTCCAAATACTGCTCTTCATTGCAACTAGATTTTCTTGGCTTCCTCTGGCTTCTAACAACTGACCTATCAAGAACTTCCAATTAGAAAAAATCATCACCAGGGGCGCCTGGGTGGCTCAGTCGGTTAAGCGTCCGACTTCAGCTCAGGTCAGGATCTCACAGTCCGTGAGTTCGAGCCCTGCGTCGGGCTCTGGGCTGATGATGGCCCAGAGCCTGGAGCCTGCTTCCGATTCTGTGTCTCCCTCTCTCTCTCTGACCCTCCCCCGTTCATGCTCTGTCTCTCTCTGTCTCAAAAATAAATAAACGTTAAAAAAAAAAAATTTAAAAAAAAAAAAAAAAAAAAAAGAAAAAATCATCACCAGTATTCAGAGACTTTAGCCTCAACAAAACAAACACGCATGTTGCCTTCAGCCTTTAAAAAGTTCCCAGGCAACCGTCCAGAAACAGGCTCCCACATAATTCTGTGAGGAGGGCTTTGAGCTGTGAAGATTTTGTTGTATATTTTTGGCATCATACTTGTGTGTAAAAATATATGTGTGTGCAAACAGATATAAGGATGAAGTTTGTAACAAATATTTAACATTAAACTGTATCATTAATCAGGGCTTTTTAAAAAAATTTTTTTAAGTTTATTTATTTATTTTGAGAGAGAGAGAGAGAGTGCGCAAGCAGGGGAGGGGCAGAAAGAGAGGGGGAGAGGGAGAATTCTGAGAGGCTAAGAGAAAAATTATCAGGTGTACTCACAACTGCAAAGAAAAGATCTTTCGCCTCCCCCGCCGTTCCCAAAACCAGCCAGGGTGCGCCCGGTCGTAGTCTGACATAAAGGCGGGAACCAATCAAGTTCTGCTGAGCATTCGAATTTAAATGTCAACCTATAACAGCTCTGTAACCTCAAAAAAATCCCTAACTTGTTTGTGCCTGTCTATAAAAGAAGCTGTAAGATCCTTGCTCGGGGCCTCTTAGTGTCACCGGCAACCAGTGCGCGGAGGACTGCGTTCGAACCTGCAATAAACGACCCTTGCCGCTTGGCTTTGACTCTGGACTCTGGTGGTTTGTTTTCGGGGGGGGGGGGGTCTCTCGAATCGGGGCATATAATTTGGGGGCTCATCCCGGGATACCCCCAAACCCACCAGACCCCAAGTCAAGGGGTCGTTCCTGAGACCGATCAGTTAAGTGAGCCGGCTCTCTCCGTTTCTGTTTGTCTGTTCGTTTCTGGCTCTCCCGCTCGGGATCTGTATCAGTGACTGACACGGCCCTGGTGGACGCACTATAGGGCGGTCGGTCGGGTCCAGTAGGAGACGTCCACTGGCACCCGTCTGGGGCACCTTTTTGGGCCCATCGGAATTTTTCTGGTCGGGTGGCAGACACCCGAAACGTGCTAGCGATCTGAGTGTTGTGTTAAGTGTTGTGTTCTCTATTCTATAACCTTTAAGTGTTTAAACTCCTTCTCTTTCACAGGTGAGCTGGCCTGGCCCAGCCAGAAATCCTCATAACTTTACTGTTTCTCCTTTTAATCCTTTCCTCCACCTCCAGGATACAGATGGGCCAATCTCAAAGCACTCCTCTTTCTCTCCTCGTTGCTAACTTCAGGGATGTTAGAACCAGAGGACAGAATTTGAGTTTAGACATCCGGCGGGGAAAATTAATAACCCTCTGCCGCTCCGAATGGCCAACCTTCGGCGTTGGATGGCCAACCGAAGGAACTTTCTGCCTCCCTATAATTGTTAAGGTGAAATCAAAGATTTTTCTACCAGGTTGCGAGGGACACCCAGATCAGATTCCCTACATTCTTGTATGGCGGAGTTTAGTGGAAAATCCACCCCCTTGGTTGGCCCCCTTCCCATCCTCGGGAACGTGTAAGGTACTTGCCATGCGGCCTGCAGGTCCCCCAAAATCAAGGAAGCCAGCCGCGCCCTTGTATCCCATATTGCCCGATAGTCAGGACCAACTATCCCTAGACCCTCCACCTTATCATCTCCCTCCCCTCACACCCCAGGCCCTGCCCGCGGCAGCTGCCCCACCAGTCGCCCCGCTAGTTGCCCCCCTAGGGGAACCGGAAGGACAGGAAGTGGCAGCTGCACCGGAACCAGGAGGACAGGAGGCAGCAGCCGCGCCGAGCCCCATTGAAAATGTAACCAACCACGAGGGGCCAGCCGGTTGAACCCGCGGGCGCACCCAGCGTGAGCCAAACTCTCGCCTCCCTGACTCCACTGTGGCCCTACCCCTGCGGGAAATAGGACCCCCCGATGAAACAGGCAACCCCCGACTCCAGTATTCGCCCTTTTCCACCAGTGACCTTTACAACTGGAAAACGCAGAACGCTCGATTCTCTGATAACCCTAAAGATCTAGTAGCTAGCTCTTTTAGACAGTGTCATGTTCACCCACCAGCCCACCTGGGACGACTGTCAGCAGCTCCTCCGCATCCTGTTCACTACAGAGGAGTGAGAGAGGATCCAATTAGAAGCAAGAAAGCTGGTTCCCGGAGACGATGGTCGGCCGACATCTAACCCTGACCTCATTAATGCGGCTTTCCTCCTAACCAGGCCTCCACAGGACGAATGGGACTACAACACGGCAGAAGGTAGGGGAAGGCTACTCATTTATCACCAGACTCTAATGGCGAGTCTCTGGGCTGCAGCTCGCAAGCCCACCAATTTGGCTAAGGTATATTCGGTCATACAGGGAAAGGCAGAGAGTCCAGCTGCTTACTTAGAGAGATTAATGGAAGCCTTTAGGCAGTTTACCCCCATGGATCCAGAAGTCCCTGAGAACCAGGCTGCAGTCGTTATGTCCTTTGTGAATCAAGCAGCTCCTGACATTAAAAAAGGAAACTCCAAAGGTTAGAGGATTTAGAAGGTAAACAGATCCAGGATCTACTCCGTATAGCACAACGGGTCTACAACAACAGGGAGCCCCAGAAGAGAGACAGATCAAAGCCACAGAGAAAATGACTAAAGTCCTGGCCACTATAGTCCAGAAAGAACAGCCACCCCCAGAAGGCATTCAAACAATGCACCCTCCCAGGCAGCACTTAGATAAAGATCAATGCGCCTATTGTAAAGAGAAAGGCCATTGGATACGAGAATGCCCCAAGAAGAAACAACCCCACCCCAGCCAAGGGCAATGGCAGCCTAAAATAGCCCCCATACTGTTCACCCAAGATACAGAATAGGGAGGACAGGGTCCGGATCCCCTCCCCGAACCTAGGGTAACGTTGCAAGTGGAGGGGACCCCGGTCCAGTTCCTAGTTGATACCGGGGCACAGCACTCAGTTCTGGTCAAGCCCCATGGAAAAGTATCTGAAAAATCATCCTGGGTACAAGGGGCCACCGGAATAAAGAAGTACCCCTGGACAACTCAGAGGACTGTGGACTTAGGAACTGGGAAGGTAACCCACTCCTTCCTGGTCATTCCCGACAGCCCCTGCCCCCTGTTGGGGAGGGATTTGCTTAGCAAAATGGGGGCCCAAATTCATTTCCAAGCGGGAGGATCGCCAGCGGGGAGCGAAGGCGAGGCCACAGCTCGCGCAGGGGTGGGCGACACCGCGGCGTCCTGTGGGCCGCCGCTGGGGCACACATTCCCAGGGCGCAGCCCTGCGCGCAACTCGGCCTCGGCGCGAGCCGCCCCAACAGGGCAAAGGGGGCCAGGAGGACTTGCAGGATCAGCCATTATTGGACGCAGACGCCATCTGGTTTGCCGACGGAAGCAGCTTCGTTCACCAAGGACAAAGGTATGCGGGGGCGGCCGTGACTTCAGAGACCGAGGTGGTGTGGGCAGAAGCTTTACCCCCCAGAACCTCGCCCAGAAGGCTGAGCTAATAGCCTTAACCCAGGCCCTAAAGTTAGGAAGAGACCGCAAGCTAACCGTGTACACTGATAGCCGATATGCCTTCGCCACCGCTCATGTACATGGGGCGATATACAGAGAACGGGGGCTCCTCACAGCTGAAGGGAAAGACATCAGAAATAAAGAAGAGATTCTAGCCCTGCTAGCAGCCTTATGGGAACCCAAAAAGCTAGCGATTGTGCATTGCCCAAGACACCAGAAGACAACCGACCCAATTTCCCGGGGCAACAATTTGGCCGATCAGACTGAAAAAAAAAAAACATAGCTTGGCCCCCAGCGCAATTGCTGACCCTACAGCTGCCAGACCCCGGACCCCGGGAATTGCCCCCCAGCCCTGAGTATTCAGAAAGCGACATTCAATGGATGAGTAAACTTCCTATGACCCGAATCAAAGATGGCTGGTGGAGAGACTCTAAAAGCAGCATTATACTCCCAGATAAACTAGGATGGCAAGTTCTAGAGCAGATCCATCGCAGCACCCACTTAGGTTCCCGGCGAATGTTGGACTTACTGAGACAGACTGGACTAAAAATCAGAAATGTCTCTGATAAGGTCGATCAAATAGTCACTAAATGTACAGTGTGCCAACTCAACAATGCGAGTAGCAATCCTCAGACAACAGGGGTAAGACAAAGAGGGAGCAGACCGGGGACCTATTGGGAAGTAGATTTCACTGAGGTAAAACCAGGAAAATATGGATATAAGTATTTGCTAGTTTTTGTAGATACCTTTTAAGGATGGACTGAAGCCTTTCCAACCAAGAATGAAACGGCGCAGATTGTAGCCAAAAAGATCCTAGAAGAAATCCTGCCCAGGTATGGTTTTTCCAGTAATGATAGGGTCAGGCAATGGACCTGCATTCGTCTCTAAGGTAAGTCAGGGACTGGCTTCCATACTTGGGGCTGATTGGAAATTACATTGTGCATACCGACCCCAAAGCTCAGGACAGGTAGAGAGAATGAACAGAACCTTAAAGGAGACCCTAACCAAATTGACCATGGAGACTGGCGCTAATTGGGTGGTCCTTCTCCCCTACGCTCTGTTCAGGGTGCGTAATTCCCCATACAAACTGGGACTCACACCCAATGAAATAATACATGGTAGACACGCCCCATCATCCCTAACCTAAAAGATAACCTTGTCAAAGCTGAGAACGATAATAGTCTTGAATTCTTGTTCTCCCTACAAGCTTTGCAGAGGGTCCATGAAGATGTATGGCCCAAATTAAAAGAACTCTATGAGACTGGACCCCCACCTATTCCACATCAATTCCGGCCAGGGGATTGGGTCCTCGTCAAACGTCATCGACAGGGAACTCTGGAGCCCAGGTGGAAAGGACCCTTCCAGGTCATCCTGACAACGCCTACTGCCATCAAAGTAGACAGAATAGTCACCTGGATCCATTTCGCCCACGTCAAACCAGTGGACCCATTCTCAGACCTCATAGGACCTTCAAAGACAACCTGGACTGTTGATCGGACTAAGGACAATCCTTTAAAATTGACCCTACACCGCCAACGGACTGAGCTGTAACTATGGTACTTACCCTTCTCTTGATTGTTCTGCAAATTCTGTCTGTAAAGTCAAACTCCCCTGACCCCTATAATTTGACATGGGAAATTACTAATTTAGAGACTCATGAAGTCTACAACAAAACCCTAGGAACTGCCCCATTAAATACCTGGTGGCCAGATTTATATTTTAATTTAGAAAAAATTAGTCCATTAAAAGAAATGGAAGGAGGTAAATGGAGGCAACTAAAAGGAGGGTATCAATAAGTAGAAATGGATTTTATGCATGTCCGGGATTTAGGACAGGGGCAATGAGCCACACATGTGGGGGGTTTGAAAACCTCTATTGCGCAGCCTGGAGTTGTGTCACCTCCAATGATGGGGAATGGAGGTGGGAAGTAAAACCCCAATTTATTGAAATGTCCTATGTCCAACCATGTACCCACACCAGGTATGATGAAAACTGTAACCTTATTTGTGTGAGATTTACAGAGGAGGGAAAAAAGGACAGGCGGTGGGTCTTAGGACTCACTTGGGGACTCTACTTATATCAATATCCCCTTTTTGGGACTGCCATTCAAATAAAATTAAAAGTCTCCCCTCGTGTACAACCGGTAGGGCCAAATCAGGTATTAAAAAAATTAAGGGAAAAAAAAGAGACGAGTCTATCCCAGAAGGTATAGACTCCCTATGGAAATTGCTAACAGCAACGTATGAGGCATTAAACTAATCAGACCCTGAGGCAACAAGGGCCTGCAGGCTATGTTATGATATAAAACCCCCCTTCTATGAAGCCATAGGACTAGCTGCCCCTTTTTCACAGTCAGACGAAGATTCGCCAGCAGCTTGCAAGTGGAATCGAAAGGGCCCCAGCCTTACACTGCAAGCGGTCACTGGCAATGGGACTTGTATAGGAAAGGTCCCCTCTAGCCATATCCAGCTCTGTGCCCAGACTAGTCACCCTATAGGTGAATCTAAATGGATGATTCCAGCTCCTGACAGCTGGTGGATTTGTTCTAAGACAGGGCTCACCCCATGTGTTAGCAGGGATGTTTTTAATTTGTCACCCGAATATTGTATCATGATATTAATATTTCTAAGGGTTATTTGCCACTGAGAAAATGTTATATATGATCTGTGCACAGAAGGGACGGAAGCAAGAGAGTCAATAAGAACAAAACAGGAACACTTTACGGCCATAACCTTGGCCACCTTATTTGGCCTCAGTGCCATAGGGGCAGGAACAGGGATCTCATCACTAGCCATTCAGCACCGAGTGTTCAATAGCCTAAGGACAGCCATTGATGAGGATATAGCCAGACTTGAGGACTGAATCTCGCACCTCGAAAAATCTCTGACCTCCCTTTCTGAAGTGGTCCTACAGAACCGAAGGGGGCTAGATCTAGTCTTCCTCCAACAGGGAGGTTTATGTGCAGCCTTAAGAGAAGAATGTTGTTTTTATGCTGACCACACCGGAGTAGTCCGAGAGTCCATGGCTAAAGTTAGAGAAGGCCTAGCCAAACGGAAGCGTGAACGAGAACAACAACAAGGCTGGTTTGAGTCTTGGTTCAATCAGTCCCCATGGCTAGCCACCCTGCTTTCTGCTCTAGCGGGGCCCCTTATACTCCTCCTTCTCCTCCTCACCCTCGGGCCTTATATTATTAATAAACTAGTTGCCTTTATCAAAGACCGAGTTAACACGATCCAACTGATGGTCCTTAGGACCCAATACCAAACTATCATTACCGAAACATTTGAGTCAGACACATAAGATCCAAGATTGGCTCTTAAGGCACCAAAGAGAGGGGGGGATGAGAGGCTAAGAGAAAAATTACCAGGTGTACTCACAACTGCAAAGAAAAGATCTTTCCCCTCCCCCGCCGTTCCCAAAACCAGCCAGGGTGCGCCCGGTCGTAGTCTGACATAAAGGCGGGAACCAATCAAGTTCTGCTGAGCATTCGAATTTAAATGTCAACCTATAACAGCTCTGTAACCTCAAAAAAATCCCTAACTTGTTTGTGCCTGTCTATAAAAGAAGCTGTAAGATCCTTGCTCGGGGCCTCTTAGCGTCACCAGCAACGAGTGCGCGGAGGACCGGGTTTGAACCTGCAATAAACGACCCTTGCCGCTTGGCTTTGACTCTGGACTCTGGTGGTTTGTTTTCGGGGGGGGGGGGGTCTCTCGAATCGGGGCATATCAAATTCCAAGCAGACTCTGCACTGTCAGCACAGAACTTGACACGGGGCTTGAACCCACGAACAAAGAGACCTTGACCTGAGCTGAAACCAAGAGTTAGATACTTAACCAACTGAGCCACCCAGGCACCACAAGCAGGGACTTTTTTAAATCAAAAAAGTCCAACTTTATCAAGGGATTTGATTTGTTGGTTGATTTCTGCAATTAGCTCTCTCTCACAATCTTACATTAGATAACCTTTTACATTTTTTGTTGATATTTAACAAAAGTGGATAAAGTATGAATTCCTTAGAATTCTTTTATTGTCTCATAATTTCATCTTAATTCCAAGGAACATACAAAACAAGGCCAAGATTCTTTTATCTGGTTCCTATAAGACTGAAAGCAGATTAGTGTAGTGATTAGAAGTCTGGCTTGCAATCAGATGGATTGCACTTCAAATCTTGGCTATTTCACTTTCTAGACAGAAGTCCCTAGACAAATTACCTAACTTCTCTTAAGGCTCAATTTTCTTATCTGTGAAGTAGAGATAAGAATGTATTATGTAAGTTTTCTGTGAGTACAAAGTAAGGTAACACATACGGGAAGCAGTAAGCATATAGCCTAGCACATTATAAGTGTTCACTTATTAAGCAATTATCTGAAAGTTTGCATGGTAGACATGTTTTGCTCATGGAGACGGTCTGAGGAATGAGCAAGGCTGAGTGCCCTGCAGTAGAGTATAATGTGAATCAGATCAAGGTATTTACAATTCGAAATTCAACTTCACCTGAAAGAGCTTGGGCAACTCACTCAATCCTCACTTATCCTCAATATTGTTTTAAAAACACCCTGTTTTGTATTATCCCAGCCTTTTTCCCCCCACATTCTCTCTCTCACTATGTACTTTTGTCCCCTCTTTATCACAAACCTTCCTTGGAAAATAATCTGTTAATACTTGTTGACACCCTAGTCAATAAGATACTTCTCTCCACAGGAATTTATTTTTCACCATAATAATTCATTATGTACTCATAAGCTATATATCTACTAAAGGAACTTTAAGTATCAGGAACTGAAATTGGGAAAGGGTTTGGAAGTTGGTGGAGATTTCCAATGGATCTGCAACACTTTTCTGTGGATAATCTTATTCTCTGGCTCTGTGTAAAGCTGGGTAGGCAAAGGCAGAACAAAACAAAAACAGAAATGAGCAATCAGAAATCTCACACTAACCTTTTCTTCTAGGTTCCTTGACAAACAGGGTGAGTTTCTAAATCATCTGAAAATATTCCTGTTCTTTTGGTAAAATGTTCCATTTCATAACTAGGTTCAATCTGGCAATAAGCAGAAAAGGATGAAAATCTTTTAATTTTTCTTTCCACATGAGCTCTGTCATCCTGTCTCTATACATCTGCTTTGTCACTGTATATTTATACATACAAAGGGAGCATTTGGCCTTCTAACTCTATGGAGAGATTCTGGAATGACTGTGCTCAGAGTTGGGGACCCGGTCCCAACCTGAGTTCTACAGCTGATTGGAAGCCTCAGTTCCCATATCTATAGAATTAAAAGAATGGACTAGATCCTGAATTGCAAAAAGGATTTATTTTACAGTCCTACTTTGAGTGATTGGTAGTGGCTGCCTGGGGTACTGACTTGAGACAGCTGAGATGAATCTTGATGCATTGGGAGAGTGTTTTGTGATAAATTAGCCATAAGCCTGGGATGGAGGAGTGGAGGCCCTCATGACAGAATCATGCCATCTCTGGGCCACAAAAACACTAAGGTCTTTTCAGTTCTTTCATTATATCAGGATATGATTAATTCTTTACTTGTTGAATATGTAAAGTATCTGCCCTTCAAGTAGGTTACTCACATGCTGTCACCTATTAGAAGGCTGTTTACATGTACTGAATGTATTATTGCTCATCCCTTTCTTAAACAATTTGAAATATCATAAATAATTTTTAAAAGCTAAAAAGAGAATTCACAAAAGGGAGGAAAAAATGAGAGTAAAATATAAAAGAGAGAGTGAACATAAGAGCCAACTATGAAATTTGAGGTTTGATTTTTATCTCCCTAACTTTATTCTCTAATACTCTATTTTCTCATTCTATTCCATGTTCATAGACTATGGCAAAATAAAAAGGAGTCACACTGGCTTGGTAGTAATATGTGAAGCCTGGACATTTTTCAAATTTTCTCATGAAAATATCTGGGAAAATCTTGAGATTTGTTGAGGATTCTATATTATGGAAGAAATGCTTTTGCTGGCTTACTCAGTCACACTTAAGCAGAGCAATCAGATTGATTGTTCTATTTAAAATTCATCAACAGTAATGATCACTTGCATCATCCTGCAATGATGAGACTTGGGACTCATATGAAGGCATTCAAAACCTCATTACCATCTACAGTGCCCTTTGATGGAAGCTACTCAATGCATAGTAAATGGATCAGCACAGCCAAGTGGGGGCAAATAGTCACATGCTCTAAAACTATACAGAGTTTTATGACTGGAATGACATTTTACTTCCTATATTTTGCATTGAGAATACTATATGAAAATAATGATATTGGCATGCTTAAATGGTATAGTTGGTTCTCCTCAAGTATTCAGTTAAATAATAATCAGGTCATGCATGCGCAAAAACTATCTGTGGCTGGGGAAAGAAATACTCAAAAAGATAAGAGGTAACAGCACTGAGATCCCTCATGGGGCCAGGTCTAGTGGGTTCAATTAGGATATGGGACTAGACCAATACCCTGCCAAGCAAGAAAACATCATAATTCATGAATCATTGGATAGAGTACTCAGAAGAGTCTTGCCTCAATGGTGGAGAAGAATTAGACCTAGATAAAACACTGTTCAGTTCGTGTCTAATAAATCTTAAAAGAAATGGCAGAAAGAATCAAAATGTTTCCAAATAAATTAACTGTGTCCCAGAACAAAACCTAAGAATAGTTATAGAAATACAAAAATATCCAGCACTTAACAAGGTAAAATATACAATACCTTGCATCTAATCAAAAATTTCCAGGCAGGCAAACAATCTGGAAAATGCCACCTATAATGAAGAGAAAAATCAATCAGCCAAAACTGATCAGAACTGACAGAGATGTTAAAATTAGCTGACCAAAGCATTGGAAAATTATTATACTGTATTTTTATGTTCAAAATGCTAAAGGTAAAAGTTGAACATGCTGAATACAAAGATAAAGATACAAAACAAAGAGACCCATATAAACTTCCAGAGACCCAGAAAATAAACCCTGGAAATTAAACTTACATGAAAAAGATATTAATGGGATTAACGGCAGATGAAACATTGTCAAAGTTAGTGAACTCGAAGACAGCAATTGATACTATCCAAAATGAAACACAGAGACTTCTGGGAAGATGGTAGTGGAGGAGGACCCTAAACCCACCTCATCCCATGGATACAACTAGATAACGCACAGAGCAGTGTAAATAGCCCACAAAATGACCTAAGGACAAGCAGAACAAACTCTACAATAAATGTAGAGAAGAGGCCACATTGAAGAGGGTAAGAAGGGAAGAGATGTGGTGGGTAGGTAAACCCAATGGGTCTGGCCACTGAAGGGAGGGAGCTGTGGATGTGGAGGGGTGAAGAGAAAGAGATTTCACACAGGGGACCCTGCAGAGGGAAAATTAATCCCTGTAACATTTGGCTTTGAAAAACAGAGGGGGTGAATTTCATGTGTTCTTATAATCAGCCAGCCTGTAACTTTAAAAATCAAGAGGCTTGGTTTTGGGAGAGCCAGGAGGGCTATAAGAAACTGAATTCCCACCCTTAAAGAGACAGTACAACAAATAGCCTGAGGAGATACAGCATAGAAGCAATAGTTTGGAAAATTCCTGGGGCGTACAGGAGGAAAGTTACTAATCTCAGAGTTTGCTGGAAGATTTCTCCAGAAACAAAGGAGAATTATCACAGAGCAATTTGTGGGAACCAGCACAGGTGCCACCATTCACTACCTAACTTGTTTACACTATGCCCTGCCCCCTCCAATTGGGCATGCCTCAGTCCCAGTGCTAAAGCTCCCCTCCCCCAGAAGACTAGCAGAATTCATTGAAACTAAGTGACTATCAACTTACTATAGACTGCTATATGCAGAAGATGTCATATACAAACCTTATGGTAACCAAAAATCAAAAACCAGCAATAGATATGCAAAAAATAAAGAGAAAGGAATCTATGACTAAAAAAAAGCCAAATTATGGAGAGATAAGAGAAAACAAACACAAAACAAATAACAAAATGATAATATATACATACCTATCAATATTACTTTGAATGTAAATGATCTAAATGTTCCAATCAAAAGATATAAGTGATAGAATATATTTAAAAAAAATAGGACCCATCTATATGCCACCTACAGGAGATTCACTTCAGACCTTAAGACACTTGCAGATTGGAAGTGAGAAGAGGGGAGACACATGTATTATGCAAATAGATGTCAAAAAAAGTTGGGGTAGCAATAATTATAACAGAAAACAAAGACTGTAACAAAACACAAAGAAGGACACTATATAATCATTAAGGGGACAATCCAACAAGGAGATATAACAACTGTAAGTATTTATGCACCTAACATGGCTGCACCCAAATACATAAAAACACTTAATAACAAACATAAAGAAACTATTCGGCAGTAATAAAATAATAGTAGGACACTTTAACACCACACCTACATCAATGAACAGATTATCTAAACAGAAAATCAACAAGGAAACAGTGGCTTGAATGACACACTGGACCACTTGGACTTAATAGATATATTCAGAATACTCCATCAAAACAGAGAATACACAACTTTTCAAGTGTGTTTGGAACATTCTCCAGAATAGATCAAATATTAGGTCACAAAACATGTCTTAACAATTTCAAAAAATTGAAGTTATACCATGTATTTTTCCTGACCAGCTGCACAATGAAACTAGAAGTCAACCACAAGAAAAAACATAGAAAGAACATAAATATGTGGAGGTTAAATAAGATTCCACTAAACAATTAATGGGTCAACCAAGGAATCAATGGGGAAGTCAAAAACTCATGGAGACAAACAAAAATGAAAACATAATAGTCTGAAATCTCTAAGATGCAACAAAAACAGTTTTTAGAGGGAAGTTTATAGCAGTAGAGGCCTACATCAAGAAGCAAGAAAAATCTCATATAAACAAACTAACCTTACATCTACAGGAGCTAGAAAAAGAAGAAAAAGCAAAACTCAAATACAGCAGAAGTAGGAAATAATAAAGATTAGAGCAGAAATAAATGGTAAAGAAATTTAAACAAACAATAGAAAGGATCAATAAAACCAGGAGCTGATTTTTGTAAATGATCAACAAAACCTCTAGGCAGACTCATGACACACACACACACACACACACACACACACACAGAGAGAGAGAGAGAGAGAGAGAGAGAAAGAGAGAGAGAGAGAGAAAGCACACTCCAATAAACAAAATCAGAAATGAAAGAAGAGAAATAACAACTGACACAAAGGATTGTAATATAACATGAAAATTTAAATGCTAACAAATTGGACAATGTAGAAGAAATTAATTCCTACAAACATATAAACTACAAAAACTGAAACAGGAGGAAATAGGAAATTTGAATAGACCAATTACCAGCAACGAAATTGAATCAATAATCAAAAAAATTCCCAAAAAACAAAAGCCCAGGGCCCAAAGGCTTCACAGGGGAATTCTACCAAACATTTAAACAAGACTTAACACCTGTTCTTCTCAAACTATTACAAAAAAATAGAAAAGGAAGGAAAACATACAAATTCATTCTATAAGGCCAATATCACCTTGATACCAAAACCACATAAAGACACCACAAAAAAGGAGAACTACAGGCTGTTATATCTGATGAACGTCAATGCAAAAATACTCAACAAAATACTCTCAAACCAAATCCAACAGTACAGTAAAAATATCATTTACCACAATCAAATGGGATTTATTTCCAGGATGCAAGAGTGGTTCAATATTCCCAATTCAATCAATGTAATATATCACATCAATAATAAAAAGGATGAAAACGATATAATTATTTCAATAGATACAGAAAAAACACTTGGCCAAGTACAACACTCATTTGTGATAAAAGTCCTCAAGTCCTTCTATGAAAAACCCACAGTGAACATCATACTCAATGAGAAACAGTTGAGATTTTTTCCTGTAAGGTCAGGAATAAGAAAAGGATTTTTATTCTCACCACTTTTATTCAACATAGTACTGGAAGTTCTAGCCACAGCATTCAGACAAGAGGAAGGAATAAAAGGCATCCAAATTGGTAAGGAAAAAAGTAAAATTTTCACTATTTGCAGATGGCATGATATTATATATAGAAACACAAACACTCCACCAAAAAACTACTAGAAGTAATTTAGTAAGATCACAGGATACAAAATCAAAATGTACAGAAAAATGTTTCATTTCTATACATTAATAATGAAGCAGCAGAAAGAGAAATTAAGAAAACAATTCCATTTACAATCGCACAAAAAAGAATAAAATACCTAGGAATAAACTTAACCAAACAGGTGAAAGACCAGTACTCTGGAAACTATAAAATACTGATGAAAGAAATTGAAGACAACACAAAGAAAGGAAAGACATTCCATGCTCATGGATTGGAAGAACAAATATTGTTAAAATGTCTATGCTACCCAAAGCAATCTACACATACGATGCAATCCCTATCAAAATACCAACAACATTTTTCAGAGAACTAAAACAATCCTAAAATCTGTATGGAACCACAAAAGACCCTGAATAGCCAAAGCAATCTTGAAAAAGAAAAACAAAACTGGACGTATCACAATTCCAGACTTCAAGTTATATTACAAAGATGTAGTAATCAAAACAGTACAGTAATGGCAGAAATATAGACACATGGCTCAATAGAAGAGAATAGAAATTCCAACAATAAACCCACAATTCCATGGTCAATTAACCTTCCATAAAGGAGGAAAGAATATCCAATGGAAAAAGACAGTTTGTTCAATAAATCGTGCTGGGAAAACCGGTCAGCTATGTGTAAGAGAAGGCGTATGGACAACTTTGTTACACCATACACAAAAATAAATTCAAAATGGATTAAGGACCTAAATGTGAGACCTGAAACCAGAAAAATCCTTGAAGCGAGCACAGGCAATAATTTCTCTGACTTTGGCCATAACATCTTTCTAGATATGTCTTCTGAGGTAAGGGAAACAAAAGCAAAAATAAACTATTAGGACTACATCAAAATAAAAAAGCTTCTGCATAGCAAAGAAACAAATACCAAAATGAAAAGGCAACCTATGGAATGGGAGAAGACATTTGCAAATGACATATCCAATAAAGGGTTAGTATCCAAAATATATAAAGAACTCAACACCCAAAAAGCAAATAATCCAATTAAAAGTGGGCAGAAGACATAAACATTTCTCCAAAGAGGATATCCAGATGGCCAAAGACACATAAAAACATGCTCAAAATCACTCATCACCAGGGAAATGCAAATCAAAACCACAATGAGCTATCAATTCATACCCGTAAAATCAAAAACTCAAGAACAACTGTTGATGAGGATATGGAGAAAAAAGAACCTCTTGTATTAATGGTGGTAATGCAAACTGGTGCAGCCACTCTGGAAAGCAGTATGGAGGTTCCTCAAAAAATTAAAAGTAGAACTACCCTACGATCCACTACTAGGTATTCATCCAAAGAATACAAAAACACTAATTCAGAGGGATACATGCACCCTCATGCTTATTGCAGCATTATTTACAATAACCAAATTACAGAAGCAACCCAAGTCTCTCTCTCTCTCTCTCTCTCTCTCCCTGTGTATATATATATATATATATATATATATATATATATATATATATATACTATATATATATGTAATATGTAATATGATGGAATATTATTCAGCCATATAAAAGAATGCAATCTTACCATTTGCAACAACATGGATGGATCTGGAAATATAATTCTAAGTGAAATAAACCAGGCAGAGAAAGACAAATACTATATGATTTCATTCATATGTGGAAGTTAAGAAACAAAACAAACAAAGGGGAAAAAATAGACAAACCAAAAAACAGACTCTTAACTATAAAGAACAAATAAATGGTTAATAGAGGAGAGGGGTTGGGGGATGGTGAAATAGGTGAAGGAGATTAAGAGTACATTTATCTTGATGTGCATCAAATAATATACAGAATTGTTGAATCACTATATTGTACCCCTGAAACGAATATAACATTGTGTGGTAAATACACTGGAATTGAAAAAAGAGAAAGAAACAAAAAGAAAATGAAACAGAGAAAAAATGTTAAAAAATAAAAAGGACATAAAAGTTGGTAAACTGTGGTACAACTTCAAGTGACTTAATGTATGTATAATTGGAGTTCCTTAAGAAAGGTGGGAACCAGGGGCACCTGGGTGGCTCAGTCGGTTAAGCGTCTGACTTCAGCTCAGGTCATGATCTCACAGTCCATGAGTTCAAGCCCCGTGTTGGGCCCTGCGCTGACAGCTCAGAGCCTGGAGACTGCTTCGGATTCTGTGTCTCCTTCTCTCTCTGCCCCTCCCCGGCTCATGCTCTGTCCCTCTCACTCTCAAAAATGAATAAATGTTAAAAAAAATTTAAAAAAAAGAAGAAAGGTGGGAACCAGAAAAAGATAGTTGAAGAAATGGGGCTAAAAATTTTTCAAATTTATGAAAACTAAAGTTTCATGAAGCTCAAAAACTCAAGAATAAAAAACATAGAGAATACTACACCAAGGCACACCATAACCACTTGCCCCAAATGAGGGATGATAAAAAAAAAATTTATAAGAAGCCAGAGTAAAATGTTGAATTACACACAGAGGAACAAAGATAAGGACAACAATAGATTTCTTGTCAAAAACAATGCAAATGGAAACACTTTCAACATTTTTTAAGTTATTAAACCAAAAATCTCTGTCCATCTGTCCATCTAGAATTCTACACACAGTAAAAATATCTTTCCAAAAAAAAAAAAAAGTGACATAAAGGCTTTTCTGACATTCAAAAGCTGAAAGAATTTATTAGCAGTAGTCTTGTCCTACAAGAAATGTTTTAAGATTTTTTTTCAGGTAGGGGTGCCTGGGTGGCTCAGTCAGTTAAGCATCAGATTTCAGCTCAGGTCATGATCTCATGGTTCCTGGGTTCAAGCCCCCTGTCGGGCTCTGTGATAACATCTCAGAGCCTGGAGTCTGTGTCTCCCTCTCTCTCTGCCTCTCCCCACCTCTCTCTCTCTCTCTCTCTCTCTCTGTCTCAAAAAAAAAAAAAAGTCCATTAAAAACTTCAAAAAAAGATTTTTTTGAGGTAAAAGGAAAATGATACTGGTTAGAAATTTGAACCTACCCAAAGGCAATAAAGATTTGCTTTTATTATTTAAATATCTTTATTTTTTAATGTTTATTTATTTTTGAGAGAGAGTGAGGGAGGGATGTGCAGAGAGAGGGGGACAGAGGATCCGAAGTTGACTAGCGCTGACAGCAGACAGCCCCATGCGGGGCTCGAACTCAGGAAACCATAAAGTCATGACCTGAGCCTCAACCGACTGAGCCACTCAGGTGTTCCTTTATTATTTAAATATCTTTAAAAGATAATTATGTAAGTAAAAATAATAACAATCAGCTGTGGGGTTTATAGGTAGAAGTAAATTGTATGACAGTAATAGCACAAAGATCAAGAGGGTAAAAATGGAAGTAAGCTGTTATAACGACCTTACAATATCACTTGAAATGATATGTTACACTTTAAGGTAGACTATGATAAGTTAAAGATGTATACTTTAAATCCTAAAATAACATAATAGAAAGCAGGAAAGGGGGGAACAAAGGTCATATAGGACAAAGAGAAATCAAATAGGAGGTTGATTTAAGTCTTTCCATATTAGTAATCATATAATGTGTAAATAATCTAAAGAACCAAATCAAAAGGCAAAGACTATCATATTAAATAAAAAGTTAAGGACCAAGTATAAGATCCCTACAAAAAAACGTACTTCAAACATAAAGGCACAAATAATTTAAAAATAAAACTATTCAAAAACGTATGCCATGCTAACATTATAATACACCATGCTAGCATCATCTTTTCATAATGATAAAGGGATCACACACTGCTGGTGGAAACGTTAAATGGAATAACCCCTTTGCAAAGCAGTTTGGAAGTTCTTTAAAAAGTTAAATATACACTTGCCATATTGCCCAGCCTTTTTACTCCTTGGTATTTATTTACCCAAGAGAAATAAAAGCATATATGTCCATGTAAAGAATTGTATATGGATGTCCATAACAGCTGTATTTGTAGCATCTTCAAAATGAAATCAACTCAAATGACCATCAACGGGTGGGGTGAATGGGTAAACAAAATATATCCATACAATGGAATATTCTTTTAACAACAAAAGGAATGAACTAGAGTGCCTGGCTGGCTCAGTCAGTAGAGCATGCAACTCTTGATTTCAGAGTTGTAAGTTTAAGCCCCACATGATCATAGAGATTGCTTAAAAATAAAATCTTAAAAAAAATAAAAGGAAAAATTCTTAAAAATTTTTTTAGTGTTTCTTTACTTCTTGAGAGAGAGAGAGACAGAGAGATAGAGGGACAGAGAGACAGAGCATGAACAAGGGAGGGCAAGAGAGGGAGACACAGAATCCAAAGCAGGCTCCAGGCTCAGCACTGTTAGCACAGAGTCTGACACAGGGCTTGAACCCATGAACTGTGAGATCATGACCTGAGCCAAAGTTGGACGTCCAACCAATTGAGCCACCCAGGTGCCCCAGGAATGAATTATTGATGCATGCAACAACGTGGATGAATCTCAATAGGATGGCTCAGCTTGAAAGAAACTAGACTAAACAGAATGCATACTATATATGTATGTATAGAATTTTATATATTCTAGGAAATTCTAGGAATTGCAAACTAATGTATAATGACAGAAAGAAGATCACTGGTTGCCAGGAGAAAGAGCAGAAAGGAGTGTTGTGGACAGAGGTAGAAAGAAGAGATGACAAAGGGGCACAGGATGCCTTTTATTAGTGCTATGCACATACAGTATCTTTATTGTGGTGATGAATTCATACATCATATTGAACATGTGGACATATGTCAAAATTTATAAGATGACATACTTTAAAAATGTTCAGTTTACTGTACCTCAATTATACCTCAATAAAGCTGTTCAAAAATAAGTGGAATTCGAAGTATACACAGAAGATATCACCTGAGGGTGATCAGAATGCAAATGTTTACCACTTTCTCCTCTCCACTTTACACCTTAAACACTAGCATTTTATTTTATCAGCAGAATAACTAACTTGATAACTGTCTCAGAAACAGGCAAATGCTGACTAGGGACCTTAATTATATTAACTGAATATATTATCCAAAGTTAATGGCTGTCATGTTGGCATTAAGTATCTTTCTGTACAATTGTAATTTTCATCAGTTTAAACAAACTTGTAATAACCTCACTTAAAATCTTTTAATTCACCAAAGAAAAATTTCAGACTCTCCTGTGGCACAATTGTAAATGCAGACACGGACTCATTCTTTCACAGAAAAAGAGATTGAGGGTCAGAGAAAATGAGTGACCAGCTTGAAGTCACATGGCTAACTGAGACTGGAACTTGTGCCTCCTTGACTCTCTGGGTAGGAGTTCAGTATTTCAAAACTCAGGGGAGTTTAACATAAAGCCCATCCAATATATATTTGTTGAACTCACAGTGGATAATCCAGATTGAACTGATAACTTTATATATTCTGATTTTAAAATACACTGAATTATTATAAAATAAAAACACACTCCTGGTGCCAATATGTATATCTCTCACCTTCCTACATTCACAAGTTTCCATCTTGGAAAGGGACACAGTAGGAAGAAACAGCCTTCATCTCTCACCCTGTCATAACTGCTCTGTTATATTTAGGACCTGACCCATTTATTAGGGTTTATGAAATAAATGGGCCAACACAAACTCTCCCATTTTCCCCTTTCCTATGTTTTCTTGATTTTGTACTGCACTTAATTTCTGTCTACATTTTTATCTTTTTATTAAATTTCTGGTAACAATCTTTCCAAGGATTTGGGGAACATTCATTCAGTTTTCTAAACTTCTGGCCTATTCAAGACACAATCTATGCATAAAGACTGCCAAAAGAAAGAAAGAGAAAGGGAAAAAAGGACTAGCACACAGTCATCCATCCATTAGAGTGGGTGGAGGGGCAGAAATCTATGCATGCATCAGTGAAAACTAGGATCAGTCATTAAGCAACAGATGTACCATGGTCATGGTTCTTGCCATGAACGCACACATAGAAAATTTATCAGCTCTTGTTTTTTCTACTGCACCATCTTTTTGTATGACTACTTCACAAACTTAGTCTATGGAGAAAAAGCTTATTCTTTGTGGCCCAATTTTAGTCTAAAATTTAACTTCTGGGAAGCATGAGTGACTCAGTCAGTTAAACCTCTGACTTCAGCTCATGATCTCACAGCTCATGAGTTTGAGCCCCACTTTGGACTCTGGGCTGACAGCTCAGAGCCTGGAGCCTGCTTCAGATTCTGTGTCTCTGTCTCTCTTTGTCCCTCCCCTGCTTATTCCCTCTCTCTCTCTCTCTCTCTCTCTCTCTTTCTCTCTCTCAAAAATAAACATTACAAATTTTAATAAAATTAATAAATAAATAAAATTTAATCTTCTGACATTTTCTACATATAGAGTTTTCAGAAATTCTGACCATATCCACAGGGATTGAGAAATAGTAGGCAATAAAATAAGGCTAATCTTCGAAGGAATTTAATTATAGGATAACACATTGTATCCTAGAAAATAATTGGAGCATAATTATAATTATGACATAGCAATGGTTCTCAAATTTGAGGGTACATAAAAAGTCATAAAGCATTCTCTGGCACTTCTCAAACTTCTGATTTATTAGGTCAGGAGTGAAGAGCCACAATTTCCACTTCTTAAAAAGTTTTACAAGTGATTTTGCTGCAAGCAGATTTGTATTGATAAAAATTGCTCAACTTCTCTCCTTTTCTGTTGCCAGTAAAACTTTGTTTAAAATTTCAGTTTTGCAATTCACTAGCCAGAAGTCCTTGGAGAAGTCATATCGCCACTGTGTATCTCAACTGTGAAATAAGAATAATGCCGGTTTTTGTGGGGCTTAATGAAATAATGTATGGACAGTGCCTGGTACACAGTAGATACTTAAATAATGTTAGTTTCTTTCCCCAAACACATAACATTTTTTTCTTAATCTGAGTCTAAACTGCAGTGTGTCTCTCCCTTAATTCTTAAGCTGTGTGTAAACAACTCCACATATTTAAGATCATAAAAACTCACATACCTCAACTCAAATGACCAGTTGGCAATCTCAGAAACATTTTTTGCTATGTTTGAATGACTAAGGCATGACAGAATATTGATGCATCCATATAATTAGTCATGCTATAAAAGCCAGCTGATGCAAGATTTTGAAACTTATTAAAGTAAAAAAAATGTGATCATTAATCCAAACTTACCAGCCTGCCTTGTGTGCTATTTTTCAAACTCAGAAAAACTACTTTTAAAATAAATAGGAAGGGATAAAACATTTCTCCTTATAGTCAAGAATTCAAGGTAAATCCTTATCCATTTTTTCAACATGTGCTCTGGTTCCTCAACCTCTTGTATTTGCATTCATCTAAACACTTTAGATCCAACAGGATGCTCTGAAACATCCAGGATTTAAGCACAGGCCCTATGTACACCCAGGCAACCCAGAGGAAAGTGAGAATTGCGTTTGGCCCAATAGCCAATAATGGTTAAACAGAAGCTAAGAATCCCAATGCTTCCTCTGAAGTTCATAAAAGTCTCTTTCCTTATTTATCAAAGCTGGATCAAGGGCAACAGAAGTTATTAACAACATTTGACCAAAGCCCTTCTAGACAGAACTTCAGTCCTAAGGCTCTTCCTTCAGCCTACCACACCCACTTAAATCTTCCTAATCCATAATATGCTTACAAAGCTAACCCCTCTTATCAATGCTCCACAGAACATTGGGGAAAAGATGCCACGCTTGCACTTTTGCTAGAGAGGGTTAGAAATACAAATTACATTTTTAAATGTTTAATTTTTCATGAAAACCATATAGTACAAAGTTTTAAAAGTCAAATAGTGCTAAGTAGCTTATACTAAAAAAGATAACTGCTCCAATATGACCAACAACATTAACCCTGCTCTCTAAAGGCAACTACTTACAAATACCTGTTTATTCTAGTATTTACCTCCAGTTTTTAAAGATTAACTTGATTTCACTATGTAAATATAATTCACTACTGGGCCAAGTCATGTACATAATTTGACTTCCTTCCCTGAACATGATTTTTATTTTTCCTAGAGTTATTCATCACATCTTTTTAAATAATTCACTTGGTTTTCTCTGTATTTACACTTAAGTCTTTCTACAACCTCTGGCAGCCAACATTTCAGAATTGCTCACAAATATAACATGTCATATAATTCCTCGTTTCCATTGTTTTTTTTCTAGAGACTTTTCTCCTAGCATCAGTTTGGGCCTCCTATTTTGGTTTGAACTGGTTCCCTAGAAGGGAAACTGCGCAGCTCTTATCCTTTGCCATTCCCCTGTGTTGGATATTATAACAAATGGCTTCTTTTTTTTTTTTTCTTTTTCTTTTTTTCCTTTTTTCTTTTTTGTTTTTTTGCCATACTTTTTTCCTTTGGTGGAAGCTAACTCATTTTTAATGGCCATATTTTAAAATCAACCCTATTTGTCAACTGGGTTATTTGTTTTTTGGGTGTTGAGTTTGATAAGTTCTTTATAGATTTTGGATACTCACCCTTTATCAGATATGTCATTTTCAAATATCTTTTCTAATTTCATAGGCTGACTTTTAGTTTTGTTTGTTGTTTCCTTTGCTGTGCAGAAGCTTTTTATCTTGATGAAGTCCCAATAGTTCATTTTTGCTTTTGTTTCCCTTGCTTCAACTGATGGGTGGATAATGATGTGGTATACATATGCAATGGAATATTATACAGCCATCAAAAAGAATGAAATCTTGTCAATTGCAATGGCATGGATGGAGCTAGAGTGTATCATGCAAAGCAAAATAAGTCAGTCAGAGAAAGACAAATACCATATTATTTCATTCATATGTGGAATTTAAGAAACAAAACAGATGAACATGTAGGAAGGAAAAAAAGAGGGGGGGGGAAGCAACCCTTAAGAAACTCCTAATAGTAGAGACCAAACTGAGGGTTGGTGGAGGGGGATATGGGTGGAGGGTGGGCTAAATGAATGATGGGTATTAAGGAAGGCACTTATTATGATGGGTACTGGGTGTTATGTAAGTGATGAATCATAAATTCTATTCCTGAAACATATATTATACTATATGTTAACTAACTAGAATTTAAATAAAAATTCGAATCAACAACAAAAAATAAGATCAACTCCAAAGAGTCCCTGAAAAACAATTACTACATTTATTTTAGAGATAACCCCCATTTTCGATTTCTATTTAGAAAATTTAGAAAATTAAACCAATTTACACATTACTGTTAATGGTAGTAACTTGTATGTTCTCACAAAAGGTAAAATCAAAACTACCTGATAGAGGAACCTAAAAACACTGACAGGCTCTACATGTGAGAAAGTCAAAGGCTGGGATATATCAATGGGGAAGGCTTAAATTTTTTTTATTTTTCCCTCAAGTTCTATACTTTCTCGAATAACTGATTGTCATCTGATTCTGGAAGTTCACTATAACTGAGCACCATGTGGAAGCAACAAGGAATAATGAATTCAATGACCATGAGAAAAGGAGAAATGAGTTACAGAATCACTTGGAAGCCTATACAGCTTCTTTGTAGGGTTGGGTTATTAGTTTTTGTTCTGAAGCAGCAGCACAGAAGCACAAAAAAAATTGCCAGTAATTGGGGTCAGTGTTCAGTCAGATCCCCCCCAAAAGAGGATCTTAAACCAACTAGTATGCAGTGTGCAGTGTCCTCTGCTAGAATAAAACTTCAGCTTCAAATAAGCATGTGATGCCACTAGCTTTTCTATTAGGAAAAGTTAATGAGTTTCTTTTGACTAAAGTGTCACAAAGGTGTGATTCTCAGAAATGAAAATCTAGATACTGCAAACTCCGTGTGCAAAGAAGATACTCTTTAAAGGAGACAAAATGTGCATTAATTTCATTGCTTTATTTCCCCCTGTATAAAACTCAGGTCCAATAGCAAAGAAACTATGTTGAAATGAGTGAAAATGACATTACTATTTCTCACAGAGAGGAGCACAGAAGTAGTCAAGGACTAATTTGAATGCCACATGCAAAGAAGGAGGCTATAGGCCACTAGACAAGGATCAGGCCATTAGAGCTTTGCCCAACTATTTATGAGGAAGTTTGTTCTTCCTGTGTGACCTAAAAAAGAGACACAAAAGGCAAAAGGAGCACTGAATTTTCTGAAAAACATTGACAAGTGGCTTGAATATGAACTCCTCAGAGCTTACCTACTTGTTCCCTCAAGTCTAATATGTGCCTGCAGATGTACTACACTTCCTTAAAGCCATCACTTACCTCTGTGAGGTGTCAGTTTTGTAGCTGAAAATAACAATAGAATTCTCTTCAAGAACTGTTCTGAGATTTGGAACTTTACAGAAATAATAAATTGTATCTACAAAGGTTTTGTGGTGTCTTGAAAATTTAGGCTGCAAACATAGGAATGTTTCAAGTAGCCCCTTACACTCCTGAAAACATGTCCCAAAGTTGATGTGAAAAAATAAAGGATGGCCTTTATTAATTTCATATCCTTCTAAATCTTTAGTTACCTCCCTCCTTTGCCATGAAAACTTTGGCCATTCCTACTTTCATTTACTTCTCACCTCTAAATTTTCCTTCCCCTTTTAGTCTTTCTTTCTTTCTTTTTTTAACTTTAGACAGTGAGAGAGAGAGCACACAAGTGGAGGAGAGAAGCAGATGGAGACAGCGAGAATCTTAAGCAGGTTCCATGCTCAGTGTGGAACCTGACATGGGCCTTCTTCCCATGACCCTGTGATTATGACCTGAGATGAAATGGAGAGTCAAGGCTCAACTGACTGAGCCACTCAGGCACTTCTTTTTTCTTTTCCACCATTTAGTTTCTGACTCCCTCATACACCCACCACTTGTAGGCTTTGGCTCTTTATCATTTTCTGGGTGGAAATTTTCTCCCATGAATAGCTAAAAGTTCCTTTAGGACAGAGACACGTTTTGGTTGGTTTTTTGCATCCTCTGTGGTACTTAGCACAATATTGTGCTCTGACAATTTGTTCACTCCCTGTTGATCCTATTCAGAGGAGCATCTCTTAGTTAGTGGTTGCCAAACCTACCTGCACATAACATTCACCTGGGAATATTTTGTAAAATAATAATGTCTAAACCCAATTCTAAAAATTCAAATTTAACTGGTCTTGGTTAAAATCTGGGCTTTTTTCCCCCCTAAATGTCCCTCATGTGATTCTAGTCTGCCACTGCTGCAAGCCTTTTTTAGGAGAAGTTCTTCTGTAAAATTGAGTGGAGAAAGAAACACGGTGAATGGTGAGAGGAGAGAATCTGGGTGTTTTCATATTGACTTAGAAGATACAGAAGTTGAATCTCTTCTCACAATTGTTGATTGTCTGATAATCTTAAAGTTCTCTAACACCTCAGGGCACCTGGGTGGCTCAGTCAGTTAAGCGTCCGAGTCTTGATCTTGGCTCAGGTCATGATCTCATGGTTTGTGGGTTCAAGCCCTGTGTCAGTCTCTGTGCTCACAGCATGGAGCTTGCTTGGGATTTTCTCTCTGTCTCTCTCTCTGCCCCTCCTCCACTCATTCCCCCATGCTCTCTCTCTCTCAAAATAAATAATAAAATAAATAGATAACCTGTAAAAAATAAGTTCTCTGACACCTCATTGACCTCTCAAGACACTGATATACCTCAACTATCTCAGGTGTTTCAGGTAGTGCATGTCTTAGGGGATGACACCTATCTTACACACTTAAACCCTAAGTTTTGGTTACAGTTATTTTTTGGTGGGAGACATTCCTCTTGGAATAGGACTGTAGAGGCAAACAGAGAGTCTCTGCCTTGAGTCCAGTTATAAAGATGTAGGTAGCTCTTCTTGACATACTAGAAGTTCCATCCACTTAGTGATATGAGAGTTAGAATACTAGATAAATATGTTCCCTGCCAAGGATCCATCTGTAATAACCAATAATTATATTTTGAAAACCAACTATATGCAATATAAAATATAAAGACATTGCTTTCAATGAGTTTATAATGCAAGAAGGCACATTAAGATATAAACTTATCGAACCTAGTAGACAAGATAAAAAAATCACAACTGGGAAAAGATAGAAACAGTAATGGTTACTAATGATTGCATTCTGACAATGTGCCAAGAATAGTGCCAAATGCTTTAAATTTATAATCTCATTTAAATCTCACAACTGTATGAAGCTGGAGCATTTTTTTAAATATGAAATTTACTGTCAAATTGGTTTCCATACAACACCCAGTGCTCATCCCAAAAGGTGCCCTCCTCAATACCCATCACCCACCCTCCCCTCCCTCCCACCCCCCATCAACCTCAGTTTGTTCTCAGTTTTTAACAGTATCTTATGCTTTGGCTCTCTTCCACTCTAACCTCTTTTTTTTTCCTTCCCCTCCCCCATGGGTTTCTGTTAAGTTTCTCAGGATCCACATAAGAGTGAAAACATATGGTATCTGTCTTTCTCTGTATGACTTATTTCACTTAACATAACGCTCTCCAGTTCCATCCACATTGCTACAACGGGCCATATTTCATTCTTTCTTATTGCCATGCAGTATCCCATTGTGTTTATAAACCACAATTTCTTTATCCATTCATCAGTTGATGGACATTTAGGCTCTTTCCACAATTTGGCTATTGTTGAGAGTGCTGCTATAAACATTGGGGTACAAGTGCCCCTATCCATCAGCACTCCTATGTGCCTTGGGTAAATTCCTAGCAGTGCTATTGCTAGGTCATAGGGTAGGTCTATTTTTAATTTTTTGAGGAAACTCCACACTGTTTTCCAGAGCAGCTGCACCAGTTTGCATTCCCACCAACAGTGCAAGAGGGTTCCCGTTTCTCCACATCCTCTCCAGCATCTATAGTCTCCTGATTTTTTCCTTTTGGCCACTCTGACTGGCGTGAGGTGACATCTGAGTGTGGTTTTGATTTGTATTTCCCTGATGAGGAGCGACATTGAGCATCTTTTCATGTGCCTGTTGGCCATCTGGATGTCTTCTTTAGAGAAGTGTCTATTTTTAATTTTCCAGATTTTTCTGTTTTCCAGAGCGGCTGCACCAATTTGCATTCCCACCAACAGTGCAAGAGAGTTCCCGTTTCTCCACATCCTCGCCAGCATCTATAGTCTCCTGATTTGTTCATTTTGGCCACTCTGACTGGCGTGAGGTGACATCTGAGTGTGGTTTTGATTTGTATTTCCCTGATGAGGAGCGACATTGAGTATCTTTTCATGTGCCTGTTGGCCATCTGGATGTCTTCTTTAGAGAAGTGTCTATTCATGTTTTCTGCCCATTTCTTCACTGGATTATTTTTTTTTGGGGGGGGGTGTGGAGTTTGGTGAGCTCTTTACAGATTTTGGATACTAGCCCTTTGTCTGATATAACATTTGCAAATACCTTTTCCCACTCCGTTGGTTGCCTTTTAGTTTTGTTGATTGTTTCCTTTGCTGTGCAGAAGCTTTTTATCTTCATGAGGTCCCAATAGTTCATTTTTGCTTTTAATTCCCTTGCCCTTGGTGATGTGTCAAGTAAAAAATTGCTGTGGCTGAGGTCAGAGAGGTTTTTTCCTGCTTTCTCCTCTAGGGTTTTGATGGTTTCCTATCTCACATACAGGTCCTTTATCCATTTTGAGTTTATTTTTGTGAATGGTGTAAGAAAGTGGTCTAGTTTCATCCTTCTGGTGGAGCATTTTCAATTATCCTCATTTTACAGATATAGAAACCAAGATGTGAAAAGGCTGAGTAACATGCACAGGGATAAACAACTAGAACATGGTAAAAGAAGGATTGCAAACCAATCTGACTCCAAAGTCTACACCACAGAGCCACTGCTTTGTAATGATGGACAAATAAAGGCAATGGTTGTTCAGAGCACCTAGTGAGCCAGGTGAGATATAATGAGCAAAGAAAGCAGTCACAGTGGTAGTGTGATTTCAGCTGGCCTAGGAAGAATTTTGAATGAAAATAAGAAGTCTGGGCATGGGGTGTTCATCACATGAATCTCTATGTGGTTCAGAAGCCCCTGAAGAAATGAGCTCATCAGTGGCTGTAGAAAGCACCTGAGTTTTTCTCTGAGTGTAAATCTCAGTCCCAGAGTGTGACCAGGATCGTGATCTGCCCTAGACTTTGAGCTGAAATCTGAGTAGTTTAATTAGAACTACTCATCAGGAAGAAGCCCTAAAAGCGTTGAGCTCTTCATGATGTGCCAAAATTCAACCACCTTTCCCCACCTAAAAATGTGTATCAAACAAAATGGTTGCTCAGCAAATGTTTCTCTAAGGCAGTGTTTTCCAAGGGGCACTTTTTGCTTTTCTTATTTATTTATCCCTTTGACAAATGCATTCATTCACTCATTCCTTACTTGACAAATATGTTAACTCATTTATTTACCCATTTATTTGACAGATTTTTCCTTTATTATTTACTATGTAAACAGTAATGGTGAACAAATGGCAGACTCTGCTTCCATGGAGCTTAGTAGAGCCCTGGACAGTGGTTCTAAATGCTGGCTGAACATGAACCACATGAGGTACTTTAACAAAATACTGATCCTTGATGCACTTTTGACTGGTGACTGGAAATCTATTGTGAATTAGAGTTGATATCCAGTGTGGTTGTACGAGGAAAAAGCATTTATATAGACTCTGTGGTAGCACATATATGGGAATGAAGGAAGGGAGGCAAATATAGATGGAGGAAGATAGCAAAGAGGAGCATAGTGTGAAATGAGGTCTTGGATTTGGGAAACACTGGATTTAACAAAGTTAAAAATGTTTCTTCACTATAGACTATCTCAAAATCTTCAGTAATCTAATATTTCATTTATCTCCAAGAGCAATATTGTATACAGTTACTTTTAGACAGAGGTTATTGAGACTCTCATGTCTCTCATTTAGAAAATACTGTTTATATGTATGTAAGTGTAGAATGGACCAGATAAGTGGAGAATGTTGAGGTGGGACAGGTGAAATTATTTTGTTCCAGAAGTTAAGAAGATTGGTAATAAATCTTCTAAAATCCAGAGATCTTCATAATGTCTGAAGGATTTTGAAAGGGATATCAAATTGGAATTTATAGCTGTTTACATAAATGGACTATAATACCATATAGTGATATGTTCTATTTCATCAACTGGCTGTTTATCACTTAACAAGTTTTTAATAATCTATTACAGTTTTAAAAATAAGGGGGCTTGTTTCAATATATTATATTATATTATATTATATTATATTATATTATATTATATCATAGTAGGAGGAATTAATTATATTTGTGACTTGAGTTAGAGTCAAGGCTAAGGATCTCCAATCTTTTGAGGAAAACCTGTGTTCTTAATCCACCAAAAAAGAACTCATAGTTAATGTGCACTAGATGAAAATTGCATCTTAGAGGAAGAACTTAAGGAAAACTTATTTGGAGAGAAAATGCATGGAATTGACTATCGTGGGTGTCTTCCTGTGAAACATGATTGCAAAGATTACTCACTGATTAACCTTTGCATATTAAATATGACTTAACTGGAATTTAAAGGCATGATCCTGTTTCATTTACATGGCTTTAGAAAACATTTTGATTTATTTAGGTAGTTGAGTCAAAAGCCTTAAGGCAGAAACTTTAGAGGCATGAAAAAAGTCATATTCATTATACTTCTTGTATGTTGACTGAATAGGTCTACTTTATAGCTGTCACAGAGTAGTCATTTCATACACTGGTTCTGCTAATCCTATAAAAAAATGAGTGCATCTACATTTTGTAATAGAAGTAACATATCACATAACACCACAACAATTCATCGAGGCAGGTATTTTTAACAGAGGTTAAGCTTTTGCCTAATGTTACATAGCTGGTAGATAGCCAAAATAGGATTGGTATCTATGACTCACACTAGAGCCTAAGCTCACGTTAAAGGTTAGTTTTTTAACAAATACAAAGTGAACGTATGTCAAAGATTTTATTTAATTCACTAAATAAATGAGAGAACTGGTAAAATGTTATAACCAGTTCAAAAGAGTGTCCAAAGTACAGATAGGATTATAGATCAGCAGTGTTGAAATGAATTTGCAAATGGACACAAAAACTGGCTGCTTCTACTATGGAGGAGAGAAGTTTTTGAACTTCCACTAGACAGAATTTATTTGCATATCTATAGACAAGAATTCTTTTGAACTGCTATCAGTAACGTACAATTTACAGTGTTGTAAAATAGTCCACAAGCAACAAAAGACTCATAGTCCCCAAAGAACGGAATAACCCGGAAGAATGGTGCTTTAAACACGTATACTAACATATATACTAACAAGGATCCCTGTTCCTGAAGAGAGTAAACTTTCCTAATATTTACTTTATGGTTCTGGAAGCAGTGTTTAATAAACTCATTTTGACTTTAACTAATTTCTGGCCTTTAGAATTTTGTTTTTGTTTTGTTTTCTCTTCAAGAATAACTGGTATTTACATTTCAAAAATATGTTTACACCACACAATCCTTAACTTCCAAACCAGCATCTCAAACTTAGCATTTTCAGAGTTTTACTTAGGATCAAGGCATAAAGCAGTATTTTAACTGAGTCTTGAACTATGACAATACAGCCAGCTGTGCTTACCAAAGACAACATTATCAAAATCTATCTGAGGGTATAGCCTTATCTAATTAGATATATACAAAGAGTTTAATCAACTAATATTCTGTTCTCCTCTAATGTAGAACACTTTCTTCTTACAAATCCATTGAGTGATAGTTTTCTGGAAACAGTTCGAATATTAAGTAAGTTTAACAAATTCTCTACTTGTAGCCATTATCATCTCTTCCCTTTCCCTCAAAAAAAAGTAAAAAGAAAGAAAGAAAGAAAGAAAGAAAGAAAGAAAGAAGAAAGAAAGAAAGAAAGAAGTGGAAAAGCATGGATATACCTACCAATAATCAACAAGATTATCCCTGGATTTTAAAATTATGATTGACGTTGGGTATTTGGGTGGCTCAGTCAGTTGAGCCTCCTGACTCTTAATTTGGGCTTAGGTCATAATCTCATGGTTCGTGAGACTGAGCCCCATGTCAGACTCTGTGCTGACAGTGCAGAGCCTGCTTGGGATTCTCTCTCTCCTTCTCTCTCTGTCCCTCCTCTGCTCATTCTCTCTCTCTCTCTCTCAAATAAATAAATAAACATTAAAAAATAAAATAAGATAAAATAATGACTGACATCTGTGTGTAAATAAGTTTATTTACAAAAACAAATGGCAGGGCCACATTTGGCATTCAGGCTATAATTTGCTTACTCCTGGTTTAGAGTGTGAGCTCTGGAGTCAGTCTGTTGTATTTCAATTTAGCTTCTGCCTCTTACTAGTTGTGTGACCCTGGGTGAGTTACTAAACATCTCTGTGGTTTACATTTGCTATCTCTATAATGGGAACAATAATACCTATCTGGGTTTGTAGGGAGGACACCCACTCACACAGTGGTCAGAAGAGTGTTTGAAATATAGTAAGCTCTCAGTGAGGGGTAGCTCTTACCCTTCTGTATTCAACTGGACCCTTTTGAACAACTATCACGTCACTTATCGGATTGAATCTTCACTGATCCAGTGAGGTAAATTCAGCAAGAATGATGATTAATCCCATGGATTGTACAAGTTGATTCCTTCTTTTCATTTTTGTTTATCAATAGATATAAGATTTTTCTACAGAGACCACATAATATCTTTGTAATCATACTTTAAATTAGAAAGTTCAAAATTAAAGTTTGAAACAAGAGTAGACAACTAATGAAAATCTGTTTTCCAGCTATTAAACCAGTCTACATCTGCTGGAACAGTGGGTTTGGGGAAAAAATTCCCTAATACTTCTAGGTTCAGTGCTCATGTGCTGGTTTTTTGATGGCTTGTTTTTCATTTCTTGTCTATTTATCTTCCTTTGACTTCCCAAAGGAGCAAGACTAGTGCTGAGAGTCCAACATCAGTGGAAATAACAGAATCTTTTTACTCCTCCTACTGTTAGTTGCCTAACGAACAGTTGACATATTTTCAAGAACACACTCCATGACCCAAGTTTCCAAATATTTGGCCATGAAATGTGGATGGCCACGAATATCTTTATAAGAGCAAGCTCTGTGCAGAGTCACTACTTTTCCAAACTAGGGCCAAAATCAGGGAATTGCACACTGCTATTATTTAATCCAGCTGAAGTTTCCCCTAATAGAAGCTGGTTCCCCCAGCCACAGCTGGCTAATTACAAGCTCAATGAAGATTATTTTTCTCTTACTCAAACAGTTTTGGACTCTTTAGCCCAATATGGAATTAATAACTCTTTGACTTCTGGCAAACACGCCTGAATATTTCAATTTCTGCAACCTGAGGGAAATAGAAAGGGGAAGGGAAATTTACAAATAAAGGGCAAACTAACTATATGATAGAGGGCTTCTATGGCTGAGGGAGGTCATACAAAGATACTCTACTCCAAAATTGGAGCTTTAAAACACCATGCTCCCCATCATTGATCCCATCTAAGCCATCATAAATGAGAGAGTTAATAATCATATAATCAAAAAGTTGTAAAAAAAACATGGTTTAAATTCTGCAGTACTATATAAAAAATGAGAACAAACTGAAGGCTGATGGGGGGTGGGAGGGCGGGGAGGGTGGGTGATGGGTATTGAGGAGGGCACCTGTTGGGATGAGCACTGGGTGTTGTATGGAAACCAATTTCACAATAAATTTCATATATATATACAAAAAAATCTGCAGTACTATATAATAATAACAAAAGATTCTTTTGCATTCTGCTGTGGTTGTGCTTTTTGAGATATTTCCAAACAATTTATTATCTGATCTCTAAAGTAATGGTAAAACCCAGTGAGGTAACAGAAACATATTTTTTTCCTTTGCTAAAAGAGAAACAGAGTGACAGGTTAGTGAGAAGAGAGAAACCAGAATACCTGACTCCAAATCTAAGATACTCTCCATTAAAACTCATTCTCCTCAGTAGTACTACCACCAACATATCCACACAGTACACTATCTAATTAAATCCAGATGACTTGTGAATCTCCTTCAGTTCCATCTGGGATAATGTAGAGAATGGAGGATCAGCAGTTCCTCTCTTTGGGTGTTTTAAGGGGAAGTGGTAAGTTTTGATTATCAAAGAAAATCAGAATTATCTCTTTCTTTACCATAAAGTCTATCTTCTCACATAAGTACATTAGTGCTCCTAACACATTAGTAGCATGGCACAGCTGCCCAAATCAAATCATTAAACAGGAAAAAAGGAAGCACAAAACTCCAGACTACAAATAAGCCTACTAAACCCCCATTGAGAAATGAGATTACTTCATTGTGGATCTTCATGGATGGAAGATGAGATTTCCTCACTTATGTTTATGAAACAGGCATTCCAAGCAACTTAAGCAGTTGGAAGGCAAACTGTAGAACTCAGGAGGCAAATGTCATCAAAGATGTCCATGAAGCTTCCAGGATGCACTGAGCCAACTTTAAACTCTGGTTTAAACCCCAGCTCTGCTGCCTAGTAGCCAGGTGATGTTAGGCAAATTCTTGGCCTTCCCTAAGCCTCAGGACTTTAGTGTTTTTCCAAGCACTGTTTGTGGAGATAAAACATAACCTTCTTCTTAGGGCTGTGATATGATCAAATGAGATAAACCTCATACTTCCATGTTGTTCATAAATGCATTTAATGTTTACTATTCAGGGAATATTAATTTGAGCCTCTCCTTAAACTAGATGGCAGAGATAAAGATATGAAGCTTAGAATTTCATATAGGTCAAAGGCTTTTTGTTCATTGAAGGGGAGTTTGGGTGTCATTTAATCCATAAATGTCAGATGAGAACTCAATATGTGTTAAGAAATAAGCAATAAATCTTCATTGAGAATTCTCCTTGTTCCATAAAAGCTTGAAAAGTTCTTAGCCCTAATGTATATGACACAATACAAGGGGTACTACCAGACTTTATAGGGTTTATTGGCAAATGAATGGTATTTACCAGCATTTCTCAAAACTGGGATCCATAAACCTCTGTGTAATCCACGGATATATTATTATGGAAGGTCCTTATGTGATTTTTGGTCCATTTTTATGAAAATTTTTAAAAAATTAGTTATTATAATATAATCATATTCTGGATCATTTAGTGGTAGCATACAATGGAGTACATTTGTAGATGTGATTATGATTGTGTGGAGTATAAGTTGTATCACTTTTATCTGTGCTTACTCATCAAGAGTTAATAAATAAACAAAACATTCAAGCCAATTAAAATGCAAATTGATTTCAGATGACTATGTAAATAGTATAAATAGAAAGAGTAGAAGAAGAATTTGAGTTATCACATAGAACAAGGTAATAATAGGCATGCTTACCCAAAAAATGTAGGATGTTATAATGGGTCTTTATTCATGTTAAAACAAAGGAAAAAGAAACTGTCACATTATAATGATGGTGTTACTTTGTTATTTTATTATATTTTGCTCATATTTAATTTATAAATATATTTTGATCCCAATGCTATATAGGTGTCATTAGCTGAGAGACTGTATATATATATCATGGCCTTTCTAAACTACATTTTGTTTCTCATAAGAGTTTTGTAAATTCTTTAGGATTTTCTACATAGATAAGCATGTCATCTGCAAATAGTTTTATTTCTTCAATCCTAATTTGAATGCTTACACCCCAACAATACAAAGGATTATAAAACAATACTATAAAAAATTCTATGCCAATAAATTGGACAAACTGGAAAAAATGCATAAATTCCTAGAAATATACAATTTTACAAAACTGAATCAGGAAGAAATAGAAAATCTGAACAGACCAGTTACTAGTAACAAAATTGAATTGTAATCAAAAGACTCCCAACAAAAATCTAAAACCAGATGGATTCACAAATGAATTCTACTGAATGTTTAAAAAAGTAATACCTATTCTCCTCATTCTACTCCAAGAAAATTGAAGAGAAAGAAGTTTCCAAATGTATTTTACAAGATCAGCTTTACCCTGATACCAAAACCAAAGACACTACAAAAAAAGGAAACTACGTGAAAATATCCCTGATGAACACAGATGCAAAAATTCTCAACAAAATATTAACAAATTGCATTCAACAACTCACTAAAAGTATCATTCAACACATTCAAGTGGGATTTATTCCAAGATGCAAGGATGGTTCAATATTCACAAATTAATCAACATGATACATCACATCAACAAAACAAAGGATAAAAATCACATGATCATCTCAATAGATGGTAGTAAAAGTATTTGACAAAGTTCAACATCCATTCACGATAAAAACTTTCAACAAAATGGGTTTAGAGGGATCATAGCCCAACATAATGAGGGCCATATGTGATGAAACCATAGCTAACATCATACTTAATGCCTTTATTTCTTTTTCTTGCCATATTGCATTGGCTAGGACCTCCAGTACAATGTTGAATAGTCAAAATGAGTTCCATTTTGATGAGAATTCACTTCTATTTTTGGTATGAGTCTGTCTTTTCTTGCTTATCTTTATTTTTTTAAGTTTATTTATTTGAGAGAGACAGAGACAGTGTGAGTGGGGGAGGATCAGAAAGTCCCAAGTGTGAGTGGGGGAGAGAGAGAATCCAAGCAAGCTTCATGCTGCCAGTTCAGAGCCTGATGCAAGGCTCAAACTCACGAAACCATGAGATCATGACCTGAGCCAAAACCAAGAGTCAGAAGTTTAACTGACTGAGCCACCCAGGAACCTTTCTTGCCCATCTTTAGATCTTCAGCCAGCACCACTATCTGTAGACTTAGAGACTGATCCATTGGCTATATGACATTACACAGACCAAGGGACTTATTTTAAAGCAAAAGAGGTACAGCAATGGGCACGAGACAATGGGATCACCAGTCCTGTTTCATACTATACCACTCTGGAGCTGCTGTCCTGAAAGAGTGACAGAACTATCTGTTAAGGTGCCAGCTTGGAAACGATACACAACAAAGATAGGATACCATCGCAAAGAATCTAATATACACTCTAAATCAATGACTATTATACAGGGCTGTGTTTTCAATTGGTAAAAAAAACATGGGTCCAAAAAGTAGAAATTCAAATGTCTCTGATTACCTGTTTCCCATCACTCCTAGCAACACAGTCAAGGAAGTTTTCCTTACCACTCCCACAACTGTGAGTTCTGTGGGTTTATAGAGGGAGTAGCAAAAGTTCCATTGAACTCCTTCTTCCAAGACTCCTGTCAAAGGACCAGCTTGCAAGAAGAGTAATTACCATCCTGACAGGCATAGTGATAACTAATCAGGAGATAGGTCTGCTGTCATACTTAGAAGAAACTACATAAAACAAGAAGACTATAGTTTAGAGTACTATATTGATTTAAGTTCAACTACTTTTTTAAAATCATAATTTCTACCTATTGAGAGTTTCCATTAGAGTCAGAGGGTCAATGCATATATTCAGACCTCCTAAGAATACAGCTACAAGATATCAAATATTTGTCTGCACATCTTGGGGAATTGGGAGAGAGAAAGAGTTATGGAAATGATACCAAATCAGGAGTATGGATGACTGAGGAATGTTTGTTTATATAAAAATCTAAATCCTTCAATCATTTATTAAGCAATATAATGATAAATAAATGGAGGGGAGCATAGATCAGTAGGACAACAGCTTGTCTTTGGCACTGGCTACTCTTCACTGAAAAGTAGAAGATCATCTATCTTGATCCACCCCTCACACCTGACTGCCAAGGTCTCTTCCTAAAGGGTGTTAGGCCATTACCTGTTCTGTCTTTATTTATTTGCTTTGTTAGCCTCTCCGACTTTATGAGCGCAGTTTCTTGCCCATCTACCTTCTTCACAGCTTTATCTCTGGAACTAGCACAGTGCTTGACACATAGAGATTCACTCTATTTACTAAATGAATGAATGACTCACCAATGGTAAAGACATATAGTGGAATGCTATTCTGTTTAAAATTATGCTGCAGGTAGATAATTATTTGTCATATATTGTTAACTTAAATATAATCAAGTTACTAAGCAATACTTACAGTATAATCTCATTTTGAAGATTTTGATCAAGATTAATAGATAATAATGCTAGGTATCTCTGGAAAATGGGAATAAGAGTGTTTAAGAGGCACCTGGGTGGCTCAGTGGGTTAAGTGTCTGACTTCAACTCAGGTTATGTTCTTGCAGTTCTTGAGTTCAAGCCCCGCATTGGGCTCTGTGCTGACAGCTCAGAGCCTGAAGCCTGCTTTGGATTCTGTGTCTCCCTCTCTCTCTTCCCCTTACCCACTCACACTCTCTCTTTCTCTCTCAAAAATAAATACACCTTAAAATTTTCTTAAGTGTTTAAATATTATTTTCTGAGAGTTTGACCTAATTTATTTCTGTTTTTACCTGCAATAAACACATATTGCTTTTTAACAAAGATACATTTATTTCTAAAAATAATGATAATCACAAACTTGTCTAATGAGGTTTTTTCATACAGATTTTTGTCCATATGGAAAAACAAGTAACATCACATTGTCTGTGACTAAAAATAGAATAACATAGTTTTGTCTCTGGTTCTAGTTGGAGGCGATTTTGTTTCCTCAGGGGTCACTTGGCACTATGTAGACATTTGATAATCGTAAGTTGGAAAGATGGGGTAGTTGCCACTTCTCTGTAGTAAGTAGAGGCCAGAGACGCTGCTAACCATTCCTACAATGTACAGGGCAATTCCCCACAACAAATTATCTGGTCCAAAATGTCAATTGGACTGTCAAGTCTGAGAAACCCTGCTCTAAAGTAATTAGCATTTTGGTGCTGGAAGCCTCTCTGAGGGTGAAATTCAAGACTTTAGCATCACATTAGTGGAGGAAATGTTTTTGGTTGCTAACATGTAACTGGCTCACTCTGGTTACAGATGAGTTGTGCATTTATTCAAAATGAAGTTCATAAGAATATTTTTAAAGATATTTCTTTACAGCTGTGTGTAGTATATATGGTTCATTATAGGGAAAGGGGAGGCAGTATAAAAGAAACAACTAAATAAAACAAGATTGTATTGGCTATTTTCATTTGATAGTTTCATGATAGAGGTAAATTATTGAAATAATAGCAATCCCTTCAGGGTCAACATAATGCTTACTAATCAGAGGCTCAGTTTTATTGGTCAGCTATCCAAAAGTAGGGCCTGGAAGTGAGGATTACTGAACACTTCACAAGGAAGATTTCTCAATCTTACTATCTAAAGGCCTTTAAAATAAAGACACAGAAGTTTGATACTATCTCTGAATTCAAGTGTATTTGATATATTTATAAATCACTTTTATTAAAGAAGAAGTACAAGATATGATCCAGAAGAGTCATATTTTTCATATTTAGTTGCTATTTAACTGAATTAATTGATTTTTATAATATGCCATTCGGGACAAGAATAAAAAACATTGCAGAATCTTTCCAAGAGATTTACTTGTCTCCATTCCCACAGACCAAAAATTCCTCTCAACTAGATTTTTGGAAAAGAGTACTAATTAGACTCCTTACCTCCACTTTACAATGTAGACATTGTTCATGATTCCAGGTTAACTTCTCTATCTGGTTATCTCAAGTGCAAAATGAGGATAGTATCTTTTCCATAGGACAATGGTGAGAGTTAAACAAAGAATGGCATATATAAAGCACCTGAAACAGTGCTGAACACAATAGCGGATGCTTAGTAATAAGAATTTAAAACAAAATAATGTCTGTGCTCATTGAGTGACAGCTTTCAGCTCCTCCCCACCACACACATGGGCATTTATGTTTGCATTGTAACATATTTATATACACCCGTGTCTGAAATTATGAGAATTTGCCAGACTCCAGGCACAAGGTCCTACCTCACAGAAGCCTGAAAATTACTCGCTCCAACCTTTTCCTGACCTCTTCAATTTTCTAGGAAGTAATATACCTTGGACCAAGGCAAACCAAGATACCTTTTTTTCCCTAAGTTGTTTGGTCCCTGGGAAGCAAGAATAACTAAATGAATAAGAAAATAGCTTCTCTTTCAGTCACTTCCAGAGACAACGGAGATATCCTGACATTGCTGAGTCTCAGACAACAATCTGTTCATCAGAAATTAAAAACTACTATTTATTGACATTTATCTTTTTGCACTTACTCCTTGTATCAACCCTAAAAATATTCAACCCCGCGCTATTTATTGGATGTAGAAGTTGAGGTATAGAAACATTGAGATTTGCTCAAGATCACAGGGCTGTAAAGTACTTGATTTGGTTTAATTCCAGGTTTCTCTGACTTGCATGCAGACTGCTTCTCAGCATCAATATACTATAAGGAAACTAGATAAGCTAAAATCTATTTTATCTCCCCAGAGGTAATTGACAGTTGAGAAGAAGTTAAAGTATTTCTCTTGACCAGAGTTTTTTTGCTTTTTTAAAAAACTCAAAATAGTTGACTGACAGGAGCTCTCCCTCCTTGTGCTAAATTTTCTATCCTATCCCTTTTAACCAAAAGTGTTTTTTTGCCTAAACTTTCTCTCCCCAATGCTAATGATTTCCTCTTTAATGCTAATGATTGTCTCCTCAGTGCTAATGTAGATTTGTGTTATCCCAAAGGAAGGGGAAAAAAATCACATGGAGGGACTCTGACTCTATTTGTTCAAATTTACATTTCCCTGGCCCACCTATAAGTCTGTCTCTTCCTTTTTCTCAGCGAGAGACCATTTCCTTGAAGTCAGTTGTAATAAAAACACACATTACTACTGAAATAAACTGCATTCTAAGGAATGTAATAAACTAAGGAAGAATCAATATCATAGTTAACACAAACCCTTAAAATACCTAACTAGAGTGTGTAAACATTCTGGAAAGAAATTATTGCTTTCTTATTTTCCCCTCCAATCATGGGAGTCATTTCTCACATCTTTGCTTACCTTGGCAGCTGGTCAAGACTGTCTTTCATTTCTATTCATCCTTTGTTATATCTGCCACATGTTTGAACAGTCATAGTTCTGTGCTCAGCTTTGTAATTAGACAAAGTGATGAAAATAACTTTTACATGAGTCCAATTTTCTCTGCATAAAAATAACCCTTTGAGTCTTCAGATGTAATAAATTATAGAAAATTTTAGGTAGGACTAGATCTAAACTTGGAATCTGATTTGGGCCAGATCCTTCTAAGTGGTATCAGAACCATCCTTTACATTGCATTATTATATGGGAAGCTCAGATGCCATACCATAATTAATTTAATGGATTTGCAAATGTGGAGATTTCTAGTCAATTACAAGTAGGACACTGTTATCATCGTACACACTAACTCATGTCCAATAATCACTTTAGGTCCCAAATAGCTTATTTATAAAGTTGAGATTTGGGGATCAAATTTTAAAACTCCTTTCAGGCCTGCTGTTTACAATTCTATTTACTTCAATTTCCATATCAAGAGGTATATCACAACAGATCGCAATTTGTAATTTGAGTCCTGGGCTTTTAAAAATCTCACATTTTCTAAAATTGTGTCAGGAGCAGACTTTCTTCACTCAGCTTACTGGAGGCATTAGATGGTACTAAAATGAATATCTGAATCTTTACTATTAATTGTTTTAACTTGATCCAACAATAACAACAAAAATAAATAATTTACATCTTCATAGCACTGTAACTTACAAATTAAATTCAGGATGGCACACTGAAATCTCTAAAAGGGTCTTCAGGTGGCTTTCACTCATGTGAAGCTAGGTGGGAACTAATGTAAATGAAACAAAACACACCTAAGAGTCCAGACATTGGAATACTTGATGCAATTCAGCAATATACAAGATAGCTCTCCCTCTCTTTTTTTCCCTCACCCAGATCCAAAGCTATGAAATCTGAATGAGTAGCAAACCCCTCAATGACTGGAAGGCCATCCATAAAAGTCCCTGGGAAGAGAAGAATGACCTCAGAGAGTGAAGTTGCCTTTATTTCCTACAACCCCCTTCTGTGCACCAGGGACGCTAGGGCTTCAAGGCCAGCCTTCATTAGTCAAGTGCAAAAGAACTGGAACATTTCCTTGCTGAAGTACAAAGGCCCTTTGCCTCTTTTGTTGGCTCAGACACTTCAATCAGCTTTAGAATTTCAAAGGTTCAACCAGCGGAGTTCCAACTGGGCAGGGATTGAGTAGTGCCCTGGGTACTGAGTAGGGAAGCAAGTGTCTCTGCCCACTCAGTAACCCCAAGCTGATGGGATCGCTCTACGAAGGTTGAAACGCAATGTTTTATGATTTGAGCCATCACAAGAACAGCAGAGAACAGGGTGATGAAATACCACTTTACCCTTCACTTTCAAACAACTATTTATTACTTGGCAACCTTTGAAAGAACATAAACAACTGTTCTTAAGGACTTACCAAAACCTATTCTCTAGCATCACACATTCAAAACAAGCAGCTTCTTTTGAAAGTTAAAAAAGAGTCAAGCCATCCTAGCTAGTAGTTAGAGTCAGTGATGGACAGATATATAAAAGCCAAGTTAAGTGAAAGAGAAAGAGAAATGAACCATTAGAAAGGGGCATGGCAGCTCAGAAGAAAAGTCATAGAGGAAGGACTGGGAAAAGCAAGATTCATTGTTTGTTACCCCAGCTCTTAGCCAAGTCAGGGGGAAGATGGAAGATGATCAGCATACAGAGAACCCACTTATTGTCAGTTTTTGTAATACTCTATTGTAGTTAAAAGACCAGATAAACTTTCTCTTTCCCTATGATGCTAAAAGGAGGACAATTATTTATAAAGGACAATTACAAAGAGTTGCCTTTAGTGCCAGATATATTTCACTAACATTTGCCTGACATGTTCTCATTACCCACTCCCCATTCACATAAGTTAACCACTAAATCATTCTGTTAATTTTGCTAATCAATTTCACAAATATCTATTACTTACTATGCTTACTATGGGCAAGCCACTGCACAAGGCACTGGTGACATAAAGGTAAATGAAATTAACCTTGTACTCAAGTAGACCATAGTCTAGTGGATGAGACCATATTAAAACAATAATGATAATATGAGAAAGTGGAAAGAGATCAGCGTTCAGACCAAGACAGATCTGAGTTTTAATTCTTGTCCTGCCTCCTGTTTGCCAGTAGAGCCAGCTGAGCCTGTTTTCTCACTTGTAAAATGGAGATAACTGTGTATATTAATGTGCAGTAATTTTATAAACTGGGGATACTATTTGTCAAGTAAAGTTAAGTGTTCAATAAGCTAGCATTGGCTGTGCTGGTAACTTGTGTTTGTATTTCTGGATCCACACTCTACTCTCAACCCTCTACTATGATAGAAGAGTCTGACTTGTATGGATTACATATACAAATTTCATCTTTCACAATTTGTTATTTGGCCTCTTGTTGGATTTTGCCATTTGGAATTATTAGCAGTATATTCAAAGGCATGAGGTATGTGAAGTTGGTATGTATTTCCTGGGCTCCTTGTGGAGTTGCTGTGGCTATTTCTACCAAAGACCACAGATATCGTAAAACAAAGTACCTCTATACAGTACTGTCTCTGAGTTGTGATAAGTGTTTTTCCCCTTCCTTCATCAGGCTTATGGTGGCGAATTTCTGATGCTACTAGCACCAGGGTGCTATACTATGGCTGGTTGCTTCCTCCAAACTCTGCCTATACCTTTGTTGCATTAACTCCCCTCAAATTGCCCAGTTGAAGTATGCCATCTGTTTCCTACTGAGAACCTGATAAATATGTGCTATTATTAGTGTGGATAGCAAGGTGCTATTAAAGCAGAGTAACAACAACAAAACCAAAGGTATCCTGGAGAATGTCAGAGAGACTTTGGAGGAGGGACTATCTAAATGAACATTTGAAAATTGATGAGTGTGAATTCTATGGAAAAACAATACAGGAAGAGGACATTCCAGATAGAGGAGTACCATATCCAAAGACTCAGCAAACAAGAAAGTACACAACATTGCTGGGGGACTTCACATGACTCAGCTTAACTGGAGCATAGAATAAGAGATGAGAGGGCAACTACTGGAAGCTGTGAGGCTGTGAAGTTTGACCAGTTCACAAAAAAACAGTTATGTCTTTTTGCTTTAGGCAATGACATAAATTGAAGGTTAACGATATGATCCCATTGTATTTAGAAAGTAATATAGAGAAAGGATTAGAAGGGGACAAGACTGGAGACAGAAGTATCAAGTAAGAAATCTAGGTGAAAAAATAAGGTAACCAAAAAGTGGCAGTCTCTTGAGAAATGGAGAAGCTGATGTGAATGTGTCAGCCATTAAGGAAATAAGCTCCGTATGATTTAGTGAGCAATTAATATAAGAATGAGGAGACAAATCAATCACAGCTCCCACCATCAAGTTTAATTCCTTTAGATAGTCCTGACTTTCTCTTGTATAAAATGATTTGTTCATCCTCAAGGGAACTTTGGAAGACAGGAGGGTTTTGACTTGGTCAACAGGGTGACTTGTGGTTCCATTGCTCTTCAGAAAGAGGCAAATTAAACTTTTTTTTTTAATTTTTTTTAACATTTATTTATTTTTGAGACAGAGAGAGACAGAGCATGAACAGGGGAGGGGCAGAGAGAGAGGGAGACACAGAATCTGAAACAGGCTCCAGGCTCTGAGCTGTCAGCACAGAGCCCGACGCGGGGCTCGAACTCACGGAGCACGAGATCATGACCTGAGCCGAAGTCGGCCGCTTAACTGACTGAGCCACCCAGGCGCCCCTAAGCAAATTAAACTTTAAGCCAGTGGTGTACTGAAGCTGCCTCACACAGCAGTTGTCAAGTCAATTGCATACCTCTCTTCCTAGTTCTGAGTTCAGTGACATCACTTTGATAGCTTGAAATTGGTCATGGTGGGAGTATTTACACCACAGAAGTTGTCAAATACTACTAATCAGGCTTTTATATTCCTTCCCTGCAAATATCTGGCTAACATCGACCAGTCACCACTGATTAAGACCATTTTAAAAATGGAGACATACCGCTGGTGGTGATAGCAGCGTTGAGTTGTGACTTGAGTCAAAAAACCTGCACCAACAACTGATAGTCAAACTAGAACTGGAAGGCAAATTCCAGAACCTGAATGACAGGCAGGTTAGAAGATTTAATGGGACATCTATGAGGGGCTAGCTAAAGATGAATAGGTATATTGGTCCATAGAGGAAAATCTGAAACATCTGAAGTGGCAGATAATAGAGGTTGCTAATGAGTAATGAGAATTCAGCATGGTCTCTAGGCCAGGAACCAGAAACCAGGAGCATCACAAGAATAGGAGATAATTCAAGAATTAAGTATGGGGAAAAAGTTATATCAAGTCAAAGTTAGAAACAAAAAGCTTCTAAAACAGTGCCCTAACTTCTTGCCAGTTTTTATAAATGAACGGTGGGTAATTGCATTGGAATATATCATCACCTCTACCATGCAGACACCTTCCAAAGAGTAAAACAGATCAGAGTTTAGAGAGTTGTTCATGTTGTGTACATGGGAAACTACTGGCCAAGTCTAGTTTTTGAGCCCATACTTCTTTACCCCATATTTATGTAGTTGGGGCCAGTCATCCAGGAGGTAGAAGTCCAAAATGGGCTAAAGAGCAATTTCTCATTTCCCTTAAGTATGATAAGCAGGGATTGATAAACAATTTGCAGGCCCCAATGTAAGAATGAAATGGTAAGACCTTTTGTTTAAAAAGTATAAAAAATTTCAAGGTGGAAAAAGTCAAATATTAAATAAAGCATATTCCCATGACGTTGGCTCTGATGATGGATCACTTTGGTAATAGTGAAACTTGATGTAAGGTATTACCTTTCTCTGTTTAGTCCAGATCCTTTCTCCTGCATTATTTGCCCACAACTGAACTTTGGAAGACAGGAAGATATTGGCTCCTTGGCTGATGACCATAGATCTGTTAAGTGCAGACTCCATGGAAACAGGAGACTTAACACTCAGATAAACAGATGATTTAAATGATTCCTAGCTAATGAAACATCATAAGAAGTTGCAAAAACTGTGAGAATAAGATGATTGTTTTCAAGCACGTTTATTGGCTAAATTAGGTAACAAAATTTCAGCCAGAAATTTCTTTCTTGCCTACATCACAGTCCAGTAAAAGCCAGTGGCATTTTGTTCCATGTAGTAAGAGACCAAAGGGCCTTCAGTCTTACTGACCCACCTTCTTCTAGAGCCTTATAGTTGACTCTATTTAGTTGGTGGATAGGGAAATAGTAAGAAACGTGTGTGGGAGATCTTCATGAGTCAACACCGGAAGTGGTACCTATCACTTCAACTCACAGTCCTTTGACCAGAACTCAGTTATATGAGCACATCTATCCACAAAGAAGACTAATAGGTGTGGTTCTGCGCTCATGAAGAAAAGAACACAAATATTGATGAACACCAGCAATCTTAACCACAGCAAGACTGTTGGTGGTAGCTCAGGTCCACATGATCAAAACCAGCTCTAAATTTTGTCTTAGAGAAAAATTCCTCCTTTCCTTCCTCTCTCTTCTTTGCATCATTAAACAGATAGTTGTCAGGAGCCTATGATGTTCATGCCTGTGTTAAGTACACAGGAATACGATGCTGATAATACATAAAACCTACACTCAGGGAGAAGTAGTCACAAATGGAAGAACAGTGAAAAAAAAAACACAATACACACATATGACTTGCTTCAGATGGCAACACCTTTTTTTATTAGTTTTTAAAATGTATTCTCAAGTTAGTTAACATACAGTGTAGTCTTGGCTTCAGGAGTAGAATCCTGTGATCATCATTTACATATAATACTCAGTGCTCATCCCTACAAACACCCTCCTTACCCATTCTCCCCACCCCCATCAACCCTCAGTTTGTTCTCTGTATTTAGGAGTCTTTTATGATTTGCCCCCCCCCCCTCTGTTTTTATCTTATTTTTCCTTCCCTTCCCCTATGATCATCAGTTAAGTTTCTCAAATTCCACGTATGAGTGAAATCATGTGATATCTGTCTTTCTCTTACTAACTTATTTCACTTAGCATAATACCCTCCAATTCCATCCATATTGTTTCAAATGGGAAGATTTCATTTTTTTCATTGCTGAGTAGTATTCCATTGTGTGTGTGTGTGTGTGTGTGTGTGTGTGTGTGTGTGCCACATCTTCTTTATCCATTCATCAGTTGATGGACATTTGGGCTCTTTCCAAAACTTGGCTATTGTTGATAGTGCTGCTATAAACATTGGGATGCATGTCCTCCTTCAAATAAGCACTCCTGTATCCTTTGGATAAATTCCTAGTAGTGCAATTATTGGGTTGTATGGAATTCTATTTTTAATTTTTTGAGAAGCCTCCACACTGTTTTCCAGAGTGACTGTACCATTTTGCATTCCCACCAACAGTGGAAGAGGGTTCCCTTTTCTCCACATCCTTGCCAACATCTACTGTCTCCTGAGTTGTTGATTTTAGCCACTCTGACTGGTGTGAGGTGGTATCTCCTTGTGGTTTTGACTTGTATTTCCTTGATAATGAGTGATGTTGAGCATCATTTAATGTGTCTGTTTGCCATCAGGATATCTTCTTTGGAAAAGTATCTATTCATGTCTTCTGCCCATTTCTTCACTGGAGTATTTGTTTTTCAGGTTTTGAATTGAGTAAGTTCTTTATAGATTGTTGATACTAACCCTTTATCCAATATGTCATTTGCAAATATCTTTTTCCCATTCCATCAATTGCCTTTTAGCTTTGTTGATTGTTTCCTTTGCTGTGCAGAAGGTTTTTATCTTGATGAGATCCCAATAGTTCATTTTTGCTTTTATTTCCCTTGCCTTTGGACAAAGCAGGAAAGAGTATTCCATGGAAAAAGACAGTCTCTTTAGCAAATGGTGCTGGGAGAACTGGACAGTAACATGCAGAAGAATGAAACTGGACCACTTTCTTACACCATACACAGAAATAAATCAAAATGGATGAAAGACCTAAATGTGAGACAGGAAATCATCAAAATCCTACAAGAGAAAACAGGTAACAACCTCTTGACATTAGCTGCAGCAACTTCTTACTTGACATGTCTCTGAAGGTAATGCTTTAAACTGATAGGGCTCTGGCTTCCCACAGCTGTACCCTTTGAAACAACACTGAACTCTACTATCTATTTGACAAATTAAAGAAATGTAGGTTTGATTGAGGATATACAGATTTTTCCCAAAATAGGATCTTCTCTCAAGAGAAAATTTAGTGAGAGCCCCCCAAGGCCAAACCTTCATGGAATGTGGGTGTCAGAAAAGATGATCTTTTAAGTGCCTTCTAGCCCTAACATTCTAAGATTTTATGTTCCTAAAACTAAGCAGAGCCAGGAAACCAGGAAGGAGGCTGTAAGTGCTAACCCAAACATATAAGTGAGGGCTGGGAATATCAAAGTGAAATTTAGGAGTAAGAGCCCACAAAATGAAGAGCCTATGTTCCTTAGGACAGTTAGGACAGTGACTTGAGAGCTATATTATTTTTATTTTTAATTTATTTTATATTTTTATTTAATATTTAAAATTTATTTTTTTAATATGAAATTTATTGTCAAATTGATTTCCATACAACACCCAGTGCTCATCCCAAAAGGTGCCCTCCTCAATACCCATCACCCACCCTCCCCTCCCTCCCACCCCCTATCAACCCTCAGATTTCTCTCAGTTTTTAAGAGTCTCTTATGGTTTGGCTCCCTCCCTCTCTAACTTTGTTTTTTCCTTCCCCTCCCCTATGGTATTTTCAGTTAGGGCAGTGACTTGAGGGCTATTTTCTGACTTAAAAAATATTTATCTCTTTATTGAGTGTATCTTCACAGTGCTTGAAATGTAATATTCTTATATATTTAGAACTCTTTGAACTTTGGAGTACATAAGAATCATTCCAGGAATTTGTTTAAAATGCAGCTTCCTTGCCCAGAATTTCTGATTCCATATATTAAGGACAGGAACTGGGAATATGTGTTTTTAACAAGAACTCAGAAAACTTGAGGTGGAGATTATGTGTCTGAAACAGCTACTGACTATGGTGAGGAAGCTCAGTGGAGTCAGTCATTCCAGGCTTTTCTCTCCTGCAAGGCAGCATGTGGCAGAACAGAGGTGATCAGTGTCCCATCTGTTTTTAAAGCATATTAGTGCCATGGTTTGCCATTCCCATCACTTTACTATGCTGTCAGCATCTGCAGTGTAGTTATTAGAAGAAGAGGGATTGCAATAAGAATTTCCAGCTGGATTTTGATGTTGGCACACATCTGGATAAAAATTAGGGAAGACAAATAAATCCAAGAGACAGCTGTTTACCAACATTTCACTATTTCACACTGTGGGCAACACATCTGTATTCAGGGATGTTTATTCCTGTTTGAGTTAGGAAGTTTAATATCACAGAGGCAATGTTTTTCTTACTTTAGACAGTTTGCCAAAGTGCTCTCTCAGGTTGTCTTGTACTCAGAACTGCCCTGAGAGATGGAAAATTAGGTCCCTTCTCATAGACCACAGACTCAGGCATCATGGAACTTCAGATGCTGCTAAGAAGGCCCTGCTGTCCATGACCATCAAAACATGCTATGCAACTGACTTTCTTCCTTCCACACTTTTCAGACTACACTTGAAAAAAATTTTTTTTGCCTTTCCCTTACTGTAGCCTGATTTTATCTGGAAAAAGATGCTAACAGTGGGGCTAGGATGTTCCTAAGGAGCCAACAGATCCACAACATGATCAAGATCAACATCTTCGAGCCTCAGAACCCATCAAGCAATTCCTATTTACTATACCTTTTTATTTATGAAATTCCTTTTTGGCTTCAATTTCATAATATAAACCAATGCTATGGTAGAACCTTAAGTGAATGAGTCTACATATGCAAGAAAATTATGCTTTATAAACCAAGGATTCTGAAAATACAACTTGAGTATCCTTTTGTGTTGCACCTGTAATTCTAAACAAGAACATTGTTAAGTGAAGTTTTAGCTTTCATCATAGATTGCCAATTTTCCTTTTGACTGTGGCAGACTCCACAGTTAATTGGGGGCACTGATGACTAATGAGGAGGATATCCTATCAAGTTGTGGTATCACTGGGTTTTGAAAAAATAAGGATCCAGCTGCAATCCAATTACAAGAAAAAGGAAATTAGCCAGAAAGAGTACCTTAAACGAGGATAAACCTTGATATGCTTTTTTTCCCTTCACTGAGAAATTCATTGTATGCAGCTTATAACTCACATTGATCTATCTGGCATTTCTGCCAAGTAGGATGGGTGCAGCACACAGGACCACTCCAGAAACAAAGCAAGCAGAATCCTCAAGTTTTCATGTTGTCCTATTCATCATGGGGCAGACAAAAGGACAGTTTGAAACATGTGGAAGGCTCATACATGTGAGTCTCTATGACTGTCATCCATGGCTCAGAAAGTAATATTGCATAGATTATTATAATTCAGAAAGCAGAAGAGCCAGGAGCATTGTACCTACAATGACAACCAGTGTCCAGCCATGGTTAGAATAACATTTTTACAAGCGTTTGGCTTATATCTTACAGAGGGTTTTGCTGAGTTAGGAGGAATAGAAGAACAAAGGTGCAATAGAAGACAGTTTGAAACATGTGGAAGGCTCATACATGTGAGTCTCTATGACTGTCATCCATGGTTCAGAAAGTAATATTGCATAGATTATTATAATTCAGAAAGCAGAAGAGCCAGGAGCATTGTACCTACAATGACAACCAGTGTCCAGACATGGTTAGAATAACATTTTTACAAGCGTTTGGCTTATGTCTTACAGAGGGTTTTGCTGAGTTAGGAGGAATAGAAGAACAAAGGGAAGATGGGCAAAAGAATGGTGAATGAGACACATTGATGCCTAATTACCTTTTTTTTTTAATAAGGAGAGCTGAGTTTATTAGTTTTTTCATACATTCAATAAATACTTATTAAGCACATACTGTGAACCAAGTACTATGCCAGGCATTGAGAATAGGATGGTAAGCAAGACTCCTTCACAGAGCATTATGGGTGTCATAATCTAGTGTATTAACTGTGATTATTTGTGCTATGGGAGTCCATAGGATGGGCCGCTAATGGATATTTGAGAGATCAGATCAAGAAAGTCTTTCAGGAAGAAATAACTGGATAAATCACTTTTGGGGCCCATTTTTCTTCATTTTTAAATGGGAATAATAAAACTACCTCATAAGTTTGAGGTGAAGATTGAATAATATAATGTATGTAAAGTTTTTGGCATAGTTTCTGGTTATAGTAAGCTCTGCAAAGATATAGTTGATACTATTATTTTTCTTATTATTATTACTCGTAAACTATTACTACTAGTCCACTATTACTACTGTTATTATTGCTTTTATAATTATTTTGAACTTTAAGGATGGGTGAATGAGAGCCAGGGGAAGGATAGATATCATGTCAAAGGAACAGCATGTATAAAAAGCTACAAGTAAGAGACATCACCGCTTGGGGTAACTGGACATTTAGTATGTATATATAAAATAAACATAGTATACATATACATACATACATAAGTATGTATATAAAATTATAAATATATATATAGTATGCATATACATATATAGTACATACATATAAATGTGTATATAATTATAAATAGTATGCATATATGACATATATATAGTATGTATGTAAAAGGTAAGTGGCAAGAGATGAGATGGAAACATAAACCACATTCTAATTATGAAGAGTTTTTATAAACTGAGCCTAAAGACTTTGGATCTTATCCCAATAGGCATTGAAGGATATTTTTATATGAAATTTATTGTCAAATTGGTGTCCAAACAACACCCAGTGTACATCCCAACAGATCCTTAATGCCCATCATGCACTTTCCCCTACCACCCCCCATCAACCCTCAGTTTATTCTGTCTTTAAGAATCTCTTATGGTTTGCCTCCCTCCTTCTCTGTAACTTTTTTTACCACTTCCCCTCACCCATGGTCTTCTGTAAAGATTCTCAAGACCAACATATGAGTGAAAACATACGGTATCTGTCTTTCTCTGCCTGACTTATTTCACTTAGCATAATATCCTCCATTTCCATCCACGTTGCTGCAAATGGCCAGATTTCATTCTTTCTCATTGCCAAGTAGTGTTCCGTTGTATATATAAACCACATCTTCTTTATCCATTCGTCAGTTGATGGACATTTAGGCTCTTTCCATAATTTGCCTATTGTTGAAAGTGCTGCTATAAACATTGGAGTACAAGTGACCCTATGCATCAGCACTCCTGTATCCCTTGGGTCATAGGGTACATCCATTTTTAATTTTTTGAGGAATATCCACACTGTTTTCCAGAGCAGCTGCACCAGTTTGCATTCCCACCAACAGTGCAAGAGGGTTCCCATTTCTCCACATCCTTGCCAGCATCTATAGTCTCCTGATTTGTTCATTTTAGCCACTCTGACTGGTGTGAGGTGTGGTATCTCAGTGTGGTTTTGATTTGTATTTCCCTGATGAGGAGCTATGTTGAGAATCTTTTCATGTGCCTGTTGGCCATCTGGATGTCTTCTTTAGAGAAGTGTCTATTCATGTTTCCTGTCCATTTCTTCACTGGATTATTTTTTTTCGGGTGTGGAGTTTGGTGAGTTCTTTGTAGATTTTGGATACTAGCCCTTTTTCTGATATGTCATTTGCGAATATCTTTTCCCATTCTGTTGGTTGCCTTTTAGTTTTGTTGATTGTTTCCTTTGCAGTGCAAAAGCTTTTCATCTTGATGAGGTCCCAATAGTTCATTTTTGCTTTTAATTCTGTTGCCTTTGGAGATGTGTCAAGTAAGAAATTGCTGTGGCTGAGGTCAGAGAAGTTTTTCCTGCTTCCCCACTAGGGTTTTGATGGTTTCCTGTCTCACATTCGGGTCCTTTATCCATTTTGAATTCATTTTTGTGAATGGTATTAAGAAAGTGGTCTAGTTTCATTCCTCTGCAGGTTGCTGTTCAGTCCTCCCAACACCATTTGTTAAAGAGACTGTCTTTTTTCCATTGTCTTTTCTCCTGCTTTGTCAAAGATTAGTTGGCCATAGTTTTGTGGGTCCAAATCTGGAGTCTCTATTCTATTCCATTGGTCTATGTGTCTGTTATTGTGTCAATACCATGCTGTCTTGATGATGACAGCTTTGTAGTAGAGGCTAAAGTGTGGGATTATGATGCTTCCTGCTTTGGTCTTCTTCAAAATTAGTTTGGCTACTTTGGGGTCTTTTGTGGTTCCATACAAATTTTAGGATTGCTTGTTCTAGCTTCAAGAAGAATCCTGGTGCAATTTTGATTGGGATTGCATTGAATGTGTACATTGCTTTGTGTAGTATTGACATTTTAACAATATTTATTCTTCCAATACATGAGCATGGAATGTTTTTCCATTTCTTTGTACCTTCTTAAGTTTCCTTGGAAGCTTTCTATAGTTTTCAGCATACAGATCTTTTACATCTTTTGTTAGGTTTATTCCTAGGTATTTAATGCTTCTTGGTGCAATTGTGAATGGGATCAGTTTCTTTATTTGCCTTTCCGTTGCTTCATTATTAGTGTACAAGAATGCAACTGATTTCTGTACATTGATTTTGTATCCTGCGACTTTGCTAAATTCATATATCAGTTCTAGCAGACTTTTGGTGGAGTCTATCAGGTTTTCCATGTATAATATCATGTCATCTGCAAAAAGTGAAAGCTCGACTTCATCTTTGTCAATTTTGATGCCTTTGATTTCCTTTTGTTGTCTGATTGCTGATGCTAGAACTTCCAGCACTATGTTAAACAACAGCGGTGAGAGTGGGCATCCCTGTCGTGTTCCTGATCTCAGGGAAAAAGCTCTCAGTTTTTCTCCATTGAGGATGATATTACCTGTGGGCTTTTCATAAATGACTTTTATGATGTTTAAGTATGTTCCGTCTATCCCGACTTTCTCAAGGGTTTTTATTCAGAAAGGTGCTGAATTTTGTCAAATGCTTTTTCTGCATCGAAAGACAGGATCATATGGTTCTTATCTTTTCTTTTATTAATGAGATGTATCAAATTGATTGATTTGCTAATGTTGAACCATCCCTGCATCCCAGGAATGAATCCCACTTGATCATGGTGAATAATTATTTTTATATGCTGTTGAAGTCAATTTGTTCATATCTTGTTGACAATTTTTGCACCCATATTCATCAGGGATATTGGCCTGTAGTTCTCTTTTTTTGCTGGGTCTCTTGCTGGTTTGGGAATCAAAGTAATGCTGGCTTCCCTTTCTATTTTTTTGGAACAGCTTGAGAAGGATAGGTATTATCTCTGCTTTCAATGTCTGGTAGAATTCCCCTGGGAAGCCATCTGGTCCTGGACTCTTATTTGTTGGGAGATTTTTGATAACTGATTCAATTTCTTTGCTGGTTATGGGTCTGTTCAAGCTTTCTACTTCTTCTTGTTTGAGTTTTGGAAGTGTGTGGGTGCTAAGGAATTTGTCCATTTCTTCCAGGTTGTCCAGTTTTTTGGCACATAATTTTTCATAGTATTCCCTGATAATTGCTTGTATTTCTGAGGGATTGGTTGTAATAATTCCATTTTCATTCATGATTTTATCTATTTGGGTCCTCTCCCTTTTCTTTTTGAAAATCCTGGCTAGAGGTTTATCAATTTTGTTTCTTTTTTCAAAAAACCAACTATTGGTTTCATTGAGCTGCTCTCCAGTTTTTTTAGATTCTATATTGTTTATTTCTGCTCCGATCTTTATTATTTCTTTTCTTCTGCTGGGTTTGGAGTGTCTTTGCTGTTCTGCTTCTATTTCCTTTACGTGTGCTGTTAGATTTTGTATTTGGGATTTTTCTTGTTTCTTGAGATAGGCCTGGATTGCAATGTATTTTCTTCTCAGGACTGCCTTCGCTGCATCCCAAAGCATTTGGATTGTTGTATTTTCATCTTCATTTGTTTCCATATATTTTAAATTTCTTCTCTAATTTTCTGTTTGACCCATTCATTGTTTAGTAGGGTGTTCTTTAACCTTCATGCTTTCGGAGGCTTTCCAGACTTTTTCCTGTGGTTGATTTCAAGTTTCATAGCATTGTTGTCTGAAAGTGTGCATGGTATGATCTCAATTCTTGTATACCTATGAAGGGCTGTTTTGTGACCCAGTATATGATCTATCTTGGAGAATGTTCTGTGTGCACTTGAGAAGAAAGTATATTCTGTTGCTTTGGGATGCAGAGTTCTAAATATATCTGTCAAGTCCATCTGATCCAATGTATCATTCAGGGCCCTTGTTTCTTTTTTGATCCTGTGTCTAGATATTCTATCCATTGCTATAAGTGGGGTATTAAAGTCCCCTGCAATTACACATTCTTATCAATAAGGTTGCTTATGTTTGTGATTAAATTGTTTTATATATTTGGGGGCTCTCGTATTCAGCGCATAGACATTTATAATTATTAGCTCTTCCTGATGGATAGACCCTGTAATTATTACATAATGCCCTTCTTCATCCCTTGTTACAGCCTTCAATTTAAAGTCTAGTTTGTCTGAGATAAGTATGGCTGCTCCAGCTCCTTTGATTTCCAGTAGCATGATAGATAGTTTTCCATCCCCTCACTTTCAATCTGAAAGTGTCCTCAGGTCTAAGGTGAGTCTCTTGTAGACAGCAAGTAGATGGGTATTTTTTTTTTTATCCATTCTGATACCCTTTGTCTTTTGGTTGCAGCATTTAGTCCATTTACATTCAGTGTTATTATTGAAAGATATGGGTTTAGAGTCATTGTGATGGCTGTAGGTTTCATGCTTGTAGTGATGTCTCTGGTACTTTGTGGGCCTTGCAACATTTCACTCACAGAATCCCCCTTAGGATCTCTTGTAGGGCTGATTTCATGGCAATGAGTTCCTTCAGTTTTTGTTTGTTTGGGAAGACCTTTATCTCTCCTTCTATTCTAAATGACAGACTTGCTGAATAAAGGATACTTGGCTGCATATTTTTTTCTGTTCACCACATTGAAGATTTCCTGCCATTCCTTTCTGGCCTGCCAGGTTTCAGCAGATAGGTCTGCCACTAGTCTTATGGGTCTCCCTCTATATGTTAGAGCATGTTTATCCCCAACTGCTTTCAGAATTTTCTCTTTATCCTTGTATTTTGCCAGTTTCACTCTAATATGTCATGCAGAAGATTGATTCAGGTTACGTCTGAAGGGAGTTCTCTGTGTCTCTTCGATTTCAATGCCTTTTTCCTTCCCCAGATCAGGGAAGTTCTCAGCTATGATTTTTCAAGTACACCTTCAGCCCCTTTCTCTCTTCCTCTTCTGGAATTCCCATTATACCGTTTGATTGCATCACTTAGTTCTCTAATTCTCCCCTCATACTCCTGGATATTTTTATCTATCTTTTTCTCAGCGTCTTCTTTTTCCTAATTTTATCTTATAATTCACCTATTCTCTCCTCTACCTCTTCAATCTGAGCTGTGGTCGCCTCCATTTTATTTTGCACCTCATTTATAGCATTTCTTAGCTCCTCATGAATATTTCTTAGTCCCTTGATCTCTGTAGCAATAGATTCTCTGCTGTCCTCTATGCTTTATTCAAGCCCACCGATTAATTTTATGACTACTATTCTAAATTCTTGTTCTGTTATATTGCTTAAATCGGTTTTGATCAATTTGTTAGCTGTCACTACTTCCTGGAGTTTCTTTTGAGGAGAATTCTTCCATTTCATCATTTTGGGTAGTCCCTGTGGTAGCTCCAAACTGCACAGGACTTCCCCTGTGCTTTCCAGAGTAACTTCTGTTGGTGGGCAGGGCCGCAGTCAGACCTGATATCTGGCCCCAGCCCACCACTGGGGCTACAGTCAGACTGGTGTGTACCTTATCTTCCCTTCTCACAGGGGAAGGACTCACTGTGGAGTGGTGTGGCCCCTGTCTGGGCTGCTTGCACACTGCCAGGCTTGTGGTGCGGCTTCGATGGGATCTGGCCAAGTGTGTATTAGCCGGGGTGGATCTGCAAGATGCACAGGGGCGGGAGGGGTAGGCTTAGCTCTCTTTGCTCTCAGTGGTCTCCTGTGGGAGGGGCCCTGCAGCACCAAGAGGGAGGCAGGCCCGTCAGAGGGATGGATACGCAGAAGCACGGCATTGGGCATTTGTGCAGTGCAAGCAAGTTCAGTGAGGGGAACTAGTTCCCTTTGGAATTTTGCCTGGGGGATGTGAGAGGGAAATGGCACTTACCAGCACCTTTGTTCCCCTTCTGAGCTGAGCTCTGTCCTTCTGGGGCTCAACAACTCTCCTTCCTGGCATCTTCTCACCCTCTCTGCTCTCCAAGAGCAGAGCTGTTGACTTTTAACATTCCAGATGTTAACTCCCGCTGGCTGTCAGAACTCATGGAGTCTGACCCCTCTGCTTTTGCAAGCCACACTTTGGGGTTCTGCCTTGCCGGCCAGGTTACCTCTCCACTGCTCTGGCTCCCTCTCACCAGTCTGTGTAGCATGCACTGCCTTTCCGTCCTTCCTACCCCCTTCTGTGGGCCTCTCATCTATGCTTGACTCCAGAGAGTCCATTCTGCTACTCTTCTGGTGGTTTTCTGGGTTTTGTAGGCAGTTGTGGGTGGAATCTAAGCAATCAGCAGGAGAGCAGGACGAGGTGAGCCCATCATCCTTCTATGTCACCATTTTCCCCACTAAATCTGGCATTGAAGGATATTAAGTAACAGAGTAACATGATTATACACTAACATAACTCAGCACACCTTACACACAGCACATTCATATCCATAATTTATAAACAATCATGTCGTAGTACAGCTAGGGCCTTCAGATGACATAATTCAAGTCTTTTATATTAATGTCAAAGAAATTGAGTCCAAAAGGGTAACATGACTTAGCTAGGATAATGGAAGTAGTTGCTGCATGTCTTTGACTTCAAAAACTCCTCCCTCCCCACCCCATAATACAACACTGCTTTCCTTAATGCTCTATTATTAGTACTCTGCTGTTAACTGAGCTGGAAAACTCTCAGTGTAAGAGTATCCCATTTAAACGGTTTACCCTCTAAAAGTTGGTAGGAACCTGCAAAAAAGTTCTGGCACTGGTGAATTACCTTTAAAACCTAAACTCTAAGTTCACAAATGTGTTACAATGGGTCCTTGGGAATCCAATGGGTTAAACTTTTAAAAGCTCAGAATCATCTCCAGAAGGGTGTGGATCTGGAGAAAATTTCACTACATGATACCCTTCAACCCCCATCTCCATTCTTATGTAGATAAAATTAAGTACCAAGTGAACATAAAGACCAGAGGGAAAATTGGCCCAAACAAGCACCCTGAATATTTCAGGAGGAAATTCTATTGGGAAAAAGATTTGCCTTAGTGTCGACCCTGGATAATTTCAGAGTTTGGTTGTATGTAATTGCTTTTTGCTAGCCCATGAAGACAAATTTCTTGCCACCCTTACATGCTTTCCTCCATCACTGATCATCAGTATAAGTGTCATGCATCCTGTTCCTGCTAACCTGTTCTTCCTTCACAAACTATTCAAGACCTATTGTCCCGATGTTCTATATGCTAAGAACAATTAGAATATACCACCAAAATGTACCTGTACTAGCCATCTCTTTATAGAAATGCCTTTACTTACCTACAATTTAATATCACATTTTAGAAAATTGCGCATTCATATAAAAAATGGCCATCAAAATGCATCCTCTGTAGAACTGCTATTGAAGACATTTCCCATGATTTGGCTTCATGACATTTGTTCTTACAACTAATTTCTCTAAAACTTAACATCAGAAAAGAGTTAATCTCTTCTGAAGATCAGGTAAATTTTTTTTCCTTTTTGGGTTTTTTTTTCTGAATAAGTTATATCTAACTTTATTCTTTCTTTTTTTTTCTTGGTTTAGCTATCAAAAGCTTGGAGTTAATAAGTTAATCACTATCAATAGCTCATTCTTGGTTTAATTCTCTACTTCTTTATCTTCTTTATCTACACTAGTTTCTCAGATGACCTGTGTGAAAAGGGGATTATCTATAGAGAGATCATCTGGTTGAGGCTAGAAGTTCACCAAGATCCCAAAAGTTACAATAAGTTTTAGGATGATCACCCAGACTGCCAAATGAGAGAATATTTTATTCTCTCACAGAAGTCCTTGGAGACTTGGGACCTTCTTCTATGTGATGTTTGCTATCCTTTTCTTATTTATTTTAAACTCCATGTGGAAGTATAGATTCATTTTTATTTCAAGATACTTGAAATTACTTTTAAAAGAAGGAAAGTTGTAAATTATAAATAAATGGTCATGAATTATAAATATTTGGCATTAAGATTTTAGCAATCATAAGTTATTTCCCTGAAACATACACTCAACTCATCACCAAAACAAAGTGTCTGTGAAGGAGCTCCAAGAAACACTAAGCTTCTATAGCTTTTACTCTGTGAACAAATCATTTGTACTTTGGGTGGCACTCAGACCCAATGGCCTAGTGTGAGCATGGAGAGTAAGCTGTAAAACTGTGCAACTTAACTTTTGTCCCTCTGCAAAAGGAAGCAGGAAACTATGGCTTTAGTTTCTCCTCAAATTGCACAAATACAGACATTTGCAGTTTTTAGAACTGCTTCTGAGACAAGCAGGAATGAAATGAGAGAAATAGCTGGAGTGCTCTTCAGCCTGGGTAGCTTTCCTTAAGATGTTTTTGTTTGGTGACAAATCACTTCTTATTTTAAATCCTGCTGTTAGACTGAATGGGGGTTGCTGGAGGAGAGGTGGGCAGGGGGATGGGTGACGGGCATTTAAGGAGGGCACTTGCTGGGATGAGCACTGGGTGTTATATCTAAGTGATGAATCACTGAGTTTTACTCCTGAAACCAATATCACTCTGTATGTTGACAAACTTAAAATTAAATAAATAAATTTTAAAAAAAGAAAAGAAATGACCGTGAAGATAAGTTACTCTAATTTCCCCACATTTAGGTGACCACTCATCATTGTTTCTTGGTGTTATACCAATGTACACTGAGCCCCGAAAAAAACAAGTGTGAAGTATAGACTTTAGGGACCCAATTATATGTCACTGAACACAAATGCCGAAGGAGCCAGAGGAAGAAGAGCCCAGAACAGTAGATGGAGATGGTGGCAACTGGGAAATGAAAACACTGTAATTTGAGACAGAAATGAAAGAACATTCTAAATGAGGGAGGTTGAAAAAAGAATGGTCAGAAATGAAAGTGCCTGGCAGGGATATGAAGCTGGGTGGGGAGGAGGGGGCATACAAAATGTGAATATCTAGTGTGATAGAAAATGGAGACTGTATGATAAATAGAATTTGAAGTAGTAAAAATAAGATTGCATAGGTAGGTTGGGACTAGATTATCAAAGTCTGTAAAGTGCAATAATGTTTCTAGAAGTGTCTATAAAAGTATACAATATGTATTAAAGGCTGTAAAGATTACATTAGAAGACAAAAAGCTTGTTGTGAAAGTCTAGAAAGAGATGAGGTGAGGAGGCGATTAGGTCTTAGAGAAGAGTGATGACAATAAAAATGGAAACAGGGACGCCTAGGTGGCTCAGTGGGTTAAGTGTCAAACTTCGGCTTAGGTCATGATCTCACAGTTCGTGGGTTCTAGCCTCATGTCAGGCTCTGTGCAGACAGTTCAGAGCTTGGAGCCTGCATCAGATTCTGTGTCTCCCTCTCTCTCTGCCCTACCCCACTCAAGCTCTGTCTTTCTCCCTCTCTCAAAAATAAATAAACATTAGTTTTTTTTTTAATAAATAAAAATGGAAACAAAAAGAGGCCTATTTAATGGAGGAAGGAACTGGCATTTATTGAGCATCTATCATGTACCTAACCCTTTGCGTGCACTATCTAACTGACATATGTCTCATGAAAACCTTGAAAGGTAGGTAAGATTATCCCAAGTCTACAAATAGAAGCAGAAGGTAACACTTTCAGAAATTCATCCAGCTGATATGAACAGCCAAGAATTGAATTCAATGTTTTCCAATGCCAACAGCTACAATCTTCCCATTTCAACCTTAGCTATCTTGAAAGACAGGATAATGGAATTTGCCCTCAAAGCTGATATTTGTCCCAAAATTTAAGAAAAAAAAAGGTTTCTAGAGACTTTATGCTTTCTATCTATAAGATATTAAAATGGTGTCAGAGGGATGCCTGGGTGGCTCAATTAAGCCTCCAATGTCGGCTCAGATCATGATCTCACAGTTTGTGAGTTCAAGCCCTGCATCAGGCTCTCTGTTGTCAGCACACAGCCCACTCCATATCCTCCCCCCATTTCTTTGTCTCTCCCCAACTCGCTCTCTCTCTCAAAAATAAAAATAGTGTCATAGATGGAGACAAAATAATTATGAAAAAACTGAAGGAAGAAGGGAATCATAGTAACCCTAACTTTTGATGATATTTACTTTGTTCCAGGTGCTGTTCTAAGCCCTTTACCTGTGTTACCACATTTCAAACTCTATAAAAGCTTATATGGTAAACACAATTATGCTCATTCTTGTTAGGAAGCTGAAGTTTGGAGAAGTGAAGAAACTTGCCTGGTGTCATGGCTAGGGGTCCCCCAAGCATAGAGCCTAAAACAAGGGCTTGCTTGTCATGTAGTTTATTTTGGGAATTCCTGTCCAAGGGACACGAATGGGCGACTGGGAAAAGTGGACGAGGGAAGCAAGGAAAGCCAGTCAAAGCTGTGTAACTGACATGGTCACTGAGGGTCAACTGGGCCTCAATCAATCTGGAACTCTCTGAAGAGCTGAGGAAAAGAAGCCACAAAATTATCCTCAAGGGACAGAAGGAGAAGCTAGTTAATAATAGCTCCCATCCTCCCGTTGGTCAAAGGTTGCCCCACAAGTGGTCAACTCCCTTGCACTTTCAAGTTTGCACATGCAACAGAATGCTGAGCAGGTCTCATATGGCAATGACAGAGCAGAAGGAAAGAGATGAGTGCAGCCTAGTGCAGCCTAGGGAAAGTGTGATCAAGATAGTTATCACATCAATAGCAGGAGTTACAATGCAGGTGAAGAGGATGTGAGATGAGACACAAGAGATGTAAAGAAACACACAAATTCCAGAGGCAGAATAAGGATTTGAATCCAGGTAGTCTGATTTGAAAGCCCAGGCTCTTACAGCAGAGGTTTTCAAACACTGTTGTTCATCAGACTCATCTGGAGGCTTGTTTGAACATAGCTTACAGAGCCCCACTTCTAGTGTTTTTGATTCTGTAGGTCAAAGATGGGGCCACAGTATTTGCATTTATCTCAGTTTTGAAGTGATGTTGCCAATACTGTCCCAGGGGCCACACTCTGAGAACCACTGGTCTTACACATGCAATATGCTATCATGATGAGTATCTCTGAGATAAGCAAAGGAGAAATGCATCACTATGCCCAATTCACTGACTTTCATGTTCTTGGGAAACAGCCTGGATGCTTCTCAAAAGAAAAATATCCTCTACATGAAAAACAGGTTTAGATCAAAAACACTTATGTAAGAAATGATAAGCCTGGTTCAGGAGGCTCTGGATGATCAAAGAAATGGTATGATGGACTCTCACACTGCAGGCAGGAGTCCTAAAGAAGTAATTGTGAAACTTGAAAAGAAAATAAATACATAAACGTAAGAGATTTAGAGTATGATGAGCGTAACCTCAAAATAAGAGAACATGAGAGAGAAAACAGAGCAGCTGCTGTAGCTAAATCTTTAAACTTTTATATCTGTTCTGTAACAAGCTCTCAATTTTTGCTACATTTAATTAACATCTATTAAAAATAAGATTGAAAAAATACATAGAAGTTCTTACTTTCAAGAAGTTTACAGCCTAGTGAGGATGAGAAACAAAAAAGCAATTAAATTTAAAAGCTACCTGGTAAACCTATAGAGAAAGGGACAAAAAACCTGTAAAAGCATAAAAAAGAAAACAGCAAACTTTGCCTCAGAATGCTGAAAAGGGTGTTAAAAATTCTGTGGTTATTAAACTGGGTGTGAAGGAGGAATGGGTTTTACCATACAAAGAAGGGAAAAAAGAACATTCTGGGTACAGGAATCATGAAGAACCTGGAATGTGTTAGGAACAGTGTTGAACTCACCTTGATTGGAGAGTATCAGGATATATACTGGAATCAGGGTGTAAAGTTCATGTGCCAATTAAAAGGTTTGAACTTTATCTAGCAAGCAGCAGAGAGATAATAGAGGTGTTAAAATGAAATGACACATTTTTTGTTTTTTAAGATTCATTTTCTGGAAAGATTTCTGGATGAAGTATGGAAAATGAAGTTGATTGGAAAAACGAAGTGTGGAAGATGAAATATGGAAATGAAGTTTCTGAAACAAAGCAATGACAACAGAGGTACTCTACCCTCATTGAAGAGGTTAGATTTGAGGGTCATGGAAAGATCTGAATACACAGTCCAAATGGAATCAGGAAGTGGGAAAAAAGGAGTGTAGGAATTAGTTATTAGCTTGAATATCCTTCACAAATATGAGTTCTTTATCTGGCTGTAAGAGTGATGCTCCATGGTTTTTCCACAATGCTTACGATTTTTTGTTTGTTTTATTTTGTTATTAAGCACCTAGACATAGATAACTCAAAGGAGTTAAGACAACACTTCTTATAGTATTCTTTACAATGTCACACATAGGTAGGACAATGTTTCAAGATCAAATAGTTTACAAGGCCTTGTTAAATGTGCATTGAGATCCACTAAGTGTCCTGTGTTTCCTAACTCACCTGTCTGTAGAACGCTTTTTCACAGAGAATCTCTCAGTTCTGGTGTGCCATTGAGAACAGTCTGGAAAATGCTGGTTTAGGAGGTAGAGGAGTTCTTCCTCTTCACAATGGGATAATTTTCAGTAGATATAAAAATGGAAGATGACCCTTCCTCAAAAGAGGTATCATGGTAGAGTGAACAGGTAATGGGTTTCAGAGACAGTAAAACCTGGAGCAGTATCCTGATTCTTTCCTTGATATATGCATAATTTGGGGAAAGTTAGGTAAACTTTGGGATTTAGTGTGCTCATCTTTGAAGAGCACATCTTTGAAGAGCAAGTAATGATGCTCACCTTGTAAGATACTAGAGAACCAGGGATATATAAAGTGTCTGGTCCTGAAGCAACAAATTATAGCCACAAATTTTGCATTGGAGAAGCTTAGAATTTTAGCCTATAATGTGAAACACTACTCCTATTCAATTTTTTTACTATGTTGGGAATTTCTTTACCAATTTTGTCTTCTGGTACTTTAAATATTCACCTTTCATTTCTTATTCTTCATATTGCTCATAGGTGTTATTTCTGCCTACCATCTATTGATGTCTGCTGTTAGTTGATTTGGCTTTTGTGTGCTGAACCAACTGGCCAGTTCGTTGAAAGAAGGTCCAATGGTGTGGATCTAGACTTGGTACTTTCTAAGTCAAAAAGCACAAAGTTAAGAGAGTTTTCTTTTCAAAAAAAAGTCAAAGCAGAATGAGAGATGTGGGGAGCTGAACCATGAGCTATTTCTGTATAAGTCCATGGCTCCAGATCCAATTTCTGTTTTGCTAAGAAGAATGATCCATAAGACTAAATGACAAGCATATGAGAAAAAACAACCATTATGACTTTTTCAGGTTGTGGTTGAAAATGATTAACATGCTATTGTGAGGATACTTCCTCAGGCAGGAGGGTTGATAACACCTTAAATGGAATGTATAACTTCACGTAGCTGTATTCTGTTCCCAGTTATAAGATTCTAAACCAGTTAATTTTTTAAGTGGTGCATGATATTTGCTATAATATATAGTTCTCATCTTCTACTCAAATTCTCATAAGCCAAGATAATTAGAAACCTTAGTGTAATAAGACTACCATTAGTCACCAAGATGAACAAGTTTCAAGGATGTGCTCTTTTACTCTGTTGTTAAAATTTTTTTTCCATGTCTCCTGTTGCTTACTGAATTAACCACAAACCTCTTAATGTACAATTGAAAGCTCCCCATGGACATAATGAAACAAAGAGGAGCTAAATTATGTGTCTTAGACCAGTGCTTCTCAAACTTTAATACACAGATGAATGACCTGCAGATCTTGATAATACGTGGTTATGATTCAGTAGGTTTGCTTAGAGCAAGGCATGACAAGATTTTAGGTGATGAGAATTAAGGAAGAAAAATAAGGTCTTAGCATCAAATTCTGGGTTGGAGGAGGGGGAGAATAGAAAAAAAAAGGCTGTGAAGGGCACCAATGGAAAATAAGAGTGAGAGAGGAGGACGCCTGGAGAGATTCCCAAGAGATTTTCCCATTCTTTCAGACAAATCCAGAGAAGTGTAGGTATTTGATTTACTTTCCTTGGTTTACATTTCTCTCTGTCCAGGTACTGAGTAACCAGTTTCTTAGGAGTTTGGAACTAACAGTCTGAAATGCCTTGAGGTTTTTCACCAACACTAAAGTTGTGTTCTAAGATTGGGAATTGGTACCTTGACTTTATCTTACTTTAGAAAAGATCACCATATTTCTGAGGTGGATATTAGGGTAGTCTTCATCTCTCTGGCTGGAGAGTTTTAATTGTTATATTTAGAAGCCTGTCCATCAGTCAGAAATTCTAGTCCCAAGTCACCTGGGAACTTTCACGCACATCAGACTTGCCACAAGATTCCAGAATCCTTAGGTATTAAGATGATAACTTATTCAATGACACTTACTAGACAATGGATGTCATGATTAGACTCTATATACATTATTTCATCTGAATCAAAGTAAAGAAGTACTGAATTAGCATCTCTTCAATTAAACTGAATGCCTTATAAAGTAATACTACAACCTTCTTCAGAGTTTTAGTTTTAGCCTAACCTTTGTATAAATATTTCATAGTGTTTGTGGGTTTTCTTTGCTATTGGATATAGACTGTTTAGCTTCTCTTCCTAATTTTGAGAGTATTAGATACCAAAGCAATTACTGAAGATTCTTTGTCTATAACTGGAGGTGATGTTGAGCATTAATGATACATTTGAATAGTTCTTATTTGGTGTTTGGAGAACATACTGTTTTTAAAAGTTTGAGTCCCTGGTACCATTATTCCTTCTGGGATTTCACTCAGGTCCAGAATTGAGTCATTTTCATTTTAATCAAACTGTTTCTTGGAGCAGTGGTAATACCACAGGAAGTCCTAGTATAGCTCTCACTTTGGCTTTTACATGGCTAATACTTCATTTTGAAATTCAATCCATGGTCTATGTTTCCCTTCACTGACCTCTGTGAAACTAAAACATTAAAAAAGGTTAATCTGTTACTTGGCTTACTTGCCTTTTTAAGAGGAGTCCAAAGGTTAATAAGATGGAAATGTTTTTTCAACAAACCTTGGTTGTAATATTTAACTTCCAGTTTGTTTCTGGGACTAGATCCACAAGGAAAGTTTTCCATACTGTGTGAAGTTATTTCAACATGGATGCTTTTGGTCGTGGCCTCTACTGCGGTGGTTTGAATCATGACTATGTATAAAATAACCTTGGGAGATTTTTGAAAGATTTTCAGCCTCCACCACAGCTCTAGTGAACAACAGTCTCTGGGGGTGTGGCCTGAACCACTACCATCAACACCACTAACCACGGGCTCAGAATGTTTCTTGTACCCAACCAGGTTTGGCAACAACTATCCAGAGCAATGAAATGCTCCCTGCTGATCAAAGAATGGAGGAGAGCCATGTCTTTACTTGGCCAAATATATTAGAAACTCAAAAGTGTGCCCTGGGGAACACCTACATCAGAATCTCCTGTTAAACTTATTTGAAAAGCCAATTCCAGAACCCTAATCTGAATTTACTAAATCTGAATTTCAGTGACTTGGCCATCTATTTTATATCAGGTGCCCAAGAGATTTCCATGCATGTTTAAATTTTAGAAACCTATATGAATGAGCAATAAACTGCCTAGATGGCTAGTCTTTTTGGTTATTTTCTAATCATATTTAATTCTATCATTGATCTGCAGGAACCATCAGAATCATTCTGAGAGATTGTTCTCATTTTTTTCTGTGTACTGAATTCTCCTTGGTGAAATCTGTGAATCCTTTCCCTAGATAATTTCACACAGGCACATATGCATATTTTTTTTATTTCAGGAAGTTCAGACTTGAGGCTAATTCATATGTCACATTAAGAACTGCTACCCTGGAAGAGGTAACTAAGTCAATCAACTTCAGTAAACGTTTTGTCTTTTAATTTATTTTTAATGTTTTCTTTATTTTTGAGAGAGAAAGAGAGACAGAGCATGAGTGAGGGAGGGGCAGAGAGAGAAGGAGACACAGAATCTGATGCAGGCTCTAGGCTCTGAGCTGTTAACACAGAGCCCCACGCAGGGCTTGAACTCGTTAACAGCGAGATCATGACCTGAGCCAAAGTCCGATGTTTAACCAACTGAGTTACCCAGGCACCTCAACATTTTGTCTTGATGGGTCTACTCCAGGACATGGAAGGGGTAAGGAAATCCAGAGAAATCTTGATCAGAAAGCTACAGTGGGACTGAGAACAAGGAGGAGGAAACTTATGCCTTAGTTAGAACCCTGCTTAACATGGAGTGCAGTCTGAATGGAGGGCTTCTTTTTTAAGACCCATGGATCCAAGAGTTTACAGAAACATTTCCTTCTCTCTGGCCCAAGAGGGGTATGATAGATAATAGAACTTTCTTCAATGCAATAAACATTTGTTTTAGTATCTACTGTATGCCAAGTGCTGCCAGGAGCTGGAGGTACAAAGTTGAATCAGACACATGTGCTGATTTCAAGCAGCCCACAGCTAGTCATATATTCCATATTGCTGGATTTTTACACACAGCTGGCCTTCCCAAAAAGTTCACATAGTTGTGAAATATACAGCCTAAGACATTCACTAAATTTTGAGAGATTTTCCAGATTGCTATCCTATTTTGTCTTTAACTCATTGCTCAGTACATTCTTCTACTGGCTCTCAGCAACCCAGCTCCATCCTTTAGTTCTCCATATCTGCTTCTTACCCTCTGGATTTGGTGACCCATTTGCATTTATTTCTCTGGCATACAAAATTCACATATGTCCCTGGACATTTAAATCTCAGTGTTCCCATGTTTTTGGTGCTTCTGAAGCTCTGGCCCCCAATATCAACAGTTCTGGCCTTCACAATCCTTAGTAGCACAGAAGTTCCCAACCTAGGAAGCACCTTAATTTATTCATTCAACATTATCAAGTGTACCAGGCACTATTCTAGGCACTGGGAATACATCGGTGAGATAAATTGACAAATATCCCCAGGCTCTTGGAGTTTACATTTTAGTAAGAGGAGATTCGCAATAAATATATAATAGTTACATCACAAACACATAAGTAATATATGCAATAAATACAGTCCATTCTCATTATTCATACATTTCATATTTGCAAATTTTCCTACTTGCTAAAAGTTATTTGTAACTCAGAAATCAGTGCTCACAGTGTTTTCATGATCATTTGTAAACATGCCAGAGCAGTGAAAAACTTGTTACCTAACAGGCACATTCCTAAGTGAGGTCAAACAAGGCAATGCTTTCCCTATGAATGCTTTGCTCTCCTATTAATAAGTGTCTTTTCTTGGTCTACTTAGTGCCATGTTTTTCTCATTTTTGTGTCGTTAATGAGGTTGTTGTTTAAAATTCACACCACATCCCTCCCCCAGCAAGCATAGTTCTTAGTCTGTCTAGTGTTTCTTAGTGCAACAAGGCTCTGATGTCTCTTACACAGAAAATGTGTGTTAGATAAGCTTTTTTAAGGTATGAATTATAAGTTCAATGTTAATTAATCAGCGATATATGATAAGTGTGTCTTTAAACACAATCACACATAAAGTAGGGTTATATATTGATGGTTGAAGAAAGCATGGAGATCAAGAGCTATGGTTCAGTGTTTGCTAATTCAGTGTTCACAGAGAAATAACTACCGTGAATGATGAGAATCAGCTGTACATATTAGATCAGATTTTGGTTAATGTTATGGATAAAAAATAAAGTTACAAGGTGTATTAGAAGTATTCAGTGTGGGGGTGTGCTTTTAAATAACAATTATAAATTTAGGTGATATTTGAGTGATGATGTGAAAGAGGTTAGGAAAGAAATCATGAAAATATCTGGGGGTGGGGAGGAAAGCATAGAAGGTAGAGAGAAGAGTAATCATGAAGGATGTAAGCTGGGAGAAGAATGGAAGGAGACCAGTGCAGCAAAAGAGAAAGTAGTAGAAGCTGAAGTCAAAGACTGAATTGGAAGCAGAAGATTCTGTAAAGACAATGGCCTTTTCTCTGAATGTAGTGGGAAGTCACTGGAGAGTCTTGAGTGGGAAAGTGACATGATCTGACTTATGTTTTAAAAGGATTTTGTTTTATGTTGAGCATAGACTGAAAGGAAACAAGAGTGGGAGAAGTTGGTCCATTAGGAAGCTTATATAATCCAGGGAAGAGATGACAGTGGCTTTGTCCAGAGTGTTAACAGTGGAAGTTGAAGAGTGATTGGATTCTGGGTATTTTAAAAGTAGAGCCAACAGAATTTGTTGCTGATGAAATGGGGTACATAATCAGTCGGGAAGAAGCAAGAATAATTCAAGTACTTTCACCTAAGGAACTGGTATAATAGAATTGCCATTTGATAAAATGAGCGAGCACTTATGGGAGGGGCAGATTTGGGAGTAGGATGATCAATAGTTCTATACTGTGCCCATTAGGTTTGAGATGTCAAAGAGACATTTGAGAGGAGATGTGAAATAGGTAGTTAGAAATATTAGTCTAGATTTCAAAGGACAGGCCTGGACTGGAGTGTTGTCATCCCATTAAAGCTATAATCCTGAATATCCAACAGTTTTACATACCCAATCTTGATTGTATATCCTGGATATAGATATCCATATTTCTCCTGGTAGATAGAAAAAATAAGGTGCTCAAGTTCTGACCCTAGAAGCACTATAGCATAATGGAAGATGAGGAAAAACCAGCTAAGAAAACTAGAAGGAAGAGTAAGTGAGGTAGGAGGCAAAAACAGGAAAGTAATGTTGTCCAGGAATACCAGGGGAAAAAGTGTTTAAAGGAAGAGGAAGTGATCAACTGTGTCAAATTCTTCAGGTGGGACAAGAAATATGAAAAGAAAATTGAGCTTTGGATTTAGCACACAAAGATCATTAGTGACCTCGACAAAGCATTGCAGGCATGAAAGCCTGATGGTAGTATATTCCAGAGAGAACAGGAGATAAATTTGAGTCAGCAATCATAGACAAGTCTTTCAAGGATTATAGCTATAAAGACGAGGAGCAAAATGAGGTGGTAAATAGAGAGGATATAGGGTTAACAAAGTTTTTATTAATGGTGGGAGACATTAAAGCATGCTTTCTGTTAGAAGGCGATTTTTCATGTGTCTCTTGCATTTATGCATGTCTAGTGAGCAGAGATAATGGTTGCCTCTGTTCTTGGTTTTCTTTTCAAGGATATTTGTATAATGAACAGCTTTCGAAGACAAAGAAAGTATCTCCCTCCAGAACAAAGGGCAGACATATCTACTGCCCAGTATAATAAATAATTCAAGTTCCTTAAGCTCAGAATTCCTCTCCTATAATGCAATTTACTGTGTATGCAGGTGTCACCTGGCTCTTTTTGCATCACCACATGAGTATTAAGGCTCAGAGAACTAGCACAATAAATGTTTATATCCTCTGACTACTGCTATTGCTATCAATAATAAAGCCCTTTGTTTCTGACCCAGGAGTCTCATAGCTTCTTCTTGTAGCCATGAAATTGTGACAGGCTAACTTGTGGTTTGATGTAGGTTAAAATCTCAGACCCTTCAGTTCTTGACCCTTATATATTGATAACAATCAAGTAGAGAAGAAAAAACTACTGGAGAAGAGAGAAGGGAGGATTTCTGTAGTAATGTCTTGAGTAGGTAAGAGGAGCTGGATCAAATGCATAAACACAGGATCTTAGGCATTTCTTCCATAGTAATAGAACAATGTAGAATATGTGGGAACAGATGCAAGTAGGTGAATTAGTATGGTTATTGGGATGTGTGGACTTTCTTTTGCCATTGCTTTGGCTCCTCGGTGAAATGAGAAGCATTTTCATTAGCTGAGAATGAAGTTGGGGAAGAAATATTAGAGACCTAAGAGAGAGGAAAAAGGTATAGAATAGTCATCTGTGTGTAGGAGGGAGTGTAGACATGGGAAAAACAGTTGGATTGATGGATGTCACTACAGCTGCAGTTCTAAGAGTGAGAATTCAGCAGGACACACTCATAAATGACCTTCATGAGTCAATCATAATAAATGAATGCTTATGGCTCTGGCCCTCTGGACATTAAGGACCCAAGTGGGTAATAAGTTCTTTTTCTCATCCCAGGAACATTTGATGCATGGTCAAATATAGTGGATCCTATTCATCAATTAAGTGCTAGCACTTTTGCCCAAATGTTCTGGGGTTTATGTCTCTGTGCAAATAAAGCTTTAGATTCACATTTTAGTAACAGTAACAAGTGGCTATCTGATTTACATTGTTAAATTTTAATTGTATTACTAGAGAATGTCTGCTCTGATCAATTTGTGTCTTTTATTGGTGATGCTGTTTTCTAGCTTACTAGACATTTACTTTACTCCCAGATAATTACTGTGGCTTAGATTTTAATGTATTAATTAACTATCCTTATTAACTTTATGGCAAGAGTTTCAGCACAAAAATAACTTCTTACAAAAACATGCTTGATAATAAAATATTATAACCCTTTAACCTGCAGAAAGAAGAAGATTGTGAAGCAGGCAGCATTCAATTAAGTTGGTCCTGCTAAATAAATTTATTTTAAAGCTCAGGCACATGGACCAGTCCTGTGTCATGGCGAGACAGACTCACTACAGCAGCTGTCTTGGCTGGATAGCTTCTTCTCAGTCAAAACATTCAAGTCCCAGACACTTTTTTAAATTAGCAAAGCATGCCAAAAGGAAACATAGAGATGCCTGTATTTCTCAGTCTTTATTTAGTCAGAACTCTGTTATCTTTATTTGTTGTGATTGTTTAAGTAGCCAAAAACCAGGCACTTCTCAGCACCTCCCATGTGTCCACACTGCTTTGTATATTAGTCAAAATAGACTAGGCTCTGCTATGATCATCAATAGCCCCTCAAGTTTCAGTGGCTAGCACAGTAAAGTTTTATTTCTCATGAATGCAAAACTCTAACCCTCTGCATATTGGATCACCCTCCTTCATCTTGTAGCTATGCAATTGTGGGCCCTTAAAGCTGCCACAGAGCCCCCAAGGTTGCCATTGTATGGGTAAAAGCCCTTGGGGGATTAAGCGGGATGGATTTGGCTAATATCACTTCTATTCATAGCACATTGACCAGATTCCAGTATATGGCCCTAACCCTAAAAGGCAGGGAAGCTGGAGAATGCTTCCTGCATCCTCCAAATGGTTGGAAAGCCCCAGGGGAGTATATCAGTTTCCTAGGGCTGTTGTAACAAACTGGGAAACTTGAGAAAACAGAAATTTATTCTCGCACAGTTCTAGACGCTAGAAGTCTAAAATCAAGGTGTCGTTAGGGCCATGCCCCCTCTGAGACTCTGAGTGCAACTCCTCCTTGCCACCTCCTAACATCTAGGCATGACTATCAATCCTTGGCATTCTTTGGCTTGCAGCTGCATGACTATAGTCTCTGTTTCTGTTATCACATAATGCTCACCCTGTATGGCTCCGTTTTCACATAGCATCTTTCTCTTCCAGTAATATTTGATTAGGGCCTACCCTATTGATGTCACCTTAACTTGATTATATCTGCAAAGACCCTATTTCCAAATAAGTTCACATTTACAATACATGGATTAGAGTTTCAACATAATTTGGAGGGACAGAATTCAACCCACAGCAAGGAATAAGCTCAGAGTGTTAGGAAAATACACAGGAGTTACACTTGGGCCAGAAGAACTTCCTAGCTTAGAAAGAGACATTTCTAACTCCCTAAAATCATCAGTGGACTGTCAAGCGAAAACATGAAAGAAGGGCATTCCAGGCATAGGAAGCAGTATGTTCAAAGGTCCAACACAACAGAGAACCTGATGCACTATGCAAACAGTTTTGTCTTGCTGGAGATGAAGTTCAAGGTAGGAAAGTAAAAAGAGATGGGGCTTAAGGGTTTTTAATGGTTGAGACTTTATCTTTAGAGCCAAAAGTTTTAAGCAGGGAAGTGACAGTATGAGACTTTAAGAAGAATCATCATGACTACAGAATGAAACAAACATTGAAGGAGACAAGATTGGAATTAGGAATGATTATAATGACCTAGGTAAGAAGAGGCGGCAGCGCTAGGAATGGTAGTGATGGTGAAGGGAAGAGGGTGGATTTTGGTGATGTTAGGAGGGAAAATTATGCTTTATGATTGTTACTCTGAAAGAGAGAGAATGGTAAAAGACCCCCTGTTTCTGGCTAGATGTGGCATATAATTTAATGAGACAGGGAACAAAGGGAGAGGAGCAGGTTTGTCAGGGGATAGACTAAGGGTGGGAAAGTTGCTGAGATACCTTACATGTTACAAGGAACCCAGGCAGTTAGGTAAACATGTCAGCTACAATCCACGTGCTCTTTCAACCACATCCTGTTGCCTACGAAAGCCACACTAGCAAAATTCTAACTAGCGGAAAACAAAAATAGCAGTATATTATTTAGAATGGTATAACAGGAGTGTAAGACTTATAACAGGAGTTCATTGAATGGAAGGTCCTTGAGATCCAAGAAAGAACAATCTTGAAGGAGGAAAAGATTCTCAAGCTTGATCTTTGAACTAGAGAATTCGGAGAACCAAAAAGAGGTCGGGAAAGCGTACCATAAGTGGGTGAAAACGTGTAGAGAATGTGCTTGGCCTCCTGGAGTGGGCAGTCCAATCTGAGTGACGGTGTGAGAGAGAAAATTAGATGCGGCAGGTGAAGACAGATGAGGCAGGGTTGACACTCAAACAGCAAGCTTTCCACAGTGTCATCTTACCAAAATAGCACTACCTTTCTCACTCTGGAGAGCATTTCCTGCTTTCTTTCAGTAGGGATGATTAAATGATTGAATGAATGACTAAATGATTGAATGACTATTTCAACCCAGGATCATCAAATCACTTAAGTTTCCTTTTGGTCCATGAGTTAGCATCCTTGCCTAGGCTTATTATTTTAGTGACTTTTTTTCTTTCAATGAGAAAACAAGGCTACTTTTTAAGGGTAAGAAATATTATTTTACCTGTCCAAGAGTGGGAATTTATTCTAGTCTCAGGGGAGCTACCATAGGCCAGTAGTCAGGATGTTTTTGTTCTCAACCACTAATGAGCTGTAGAACCTTGGTCACTGGGTCTCTCCTGGCTCTGGTTTCTTCATTTGTAAAATAAAACACCAGACCACACCATCTTTAAGGCTTCTCCCAGATCCAGTATTTTATGATTCCTTTTTAATCTTTATAAGCCATGTTTGATTTATTAGTCTCCTGAATACATTCAGCTCCAATGATGCAAGAGCATTATAAAGAGCTGAATTTTTACTGTTTTCACAATATCAAAATGACTTTATTATTTTAATTCAATTAACTAAATATTCAGATATTTTCACAGCTGGTCAGTTCCATTCATTTATTGAATGAAACTGCACATGGTTGGAGCCAATTCCTTTCAGCTTCCCCACCAGCTCTTCATCATTAGACTGGTCCCAGTGAGGGCTGCCAGTTCAGTTACCTTACTTCAACAGTATCTGAAAAGGGTGATTTAATCAAGGACTTTAGAGTAGAAGTTCTGCAACTTTCATGTGCTTAAGAGTCACCTGTGTGAGGATTTGTAAATGCAGATTCCTGGCCCCTAGCCTTAGAGAGTATGGTTCTGAAGGCAAGGGGGAGAACCCAAGCCTGCATTCTCACAAGCTCAGCTAAGAGTCTGATGGAGGAGTCTGTTGATCATGATAAGAGAAATACTATTTAGAGAGAAAGGGTTTTGTTGTGAAACATCAAGTTGAAACTGACTGAATTATGTATCAATTTTAAGCCAGTAATTTAACAGCTGGTATTTATATGTGCTGTTTTTTGCAATGTAAGTATCTAGGACTACTATTTGGCTCTGAAATCAGCAGCAGATCACTCTGAGGATAGTTGGAAAAGTGCATAGCTATGAGTGACTACCAACATTTTTGCCTCTTTCTGGCTTTATTATGCTGCTCTGCCAGATTTATGTTGTCTACTTCTTATCTGGGATCATCAATTTGCACTGATGCTGATTGAGAAGAAGTCCATCTCTCTCTGAAGCATCCAGTCTTTCTGGTCCAGGATCCATGTCTCAGACCAGGACTCTGTCGTCTTCCCAGCTTGCTCTCTGCCCTGTCCTCCTCACAGTGGCTCTACTGTCACCCAAATCTGTACAACTGAACTTAAGAATGGAGGGACTGCTGTGACAAACTCTGTGATGACTCTCTTTTGAGAATCCTTGAGAGAGTTTTGTACTTCTGATCAGGGAGAGATTTTAATGAAGGTCCCCAGTGTCACATGAGAAGGAGATTCTTTTTGGAGTTGATAACACGCTGGAAAACATTTTTGCATTTTTAAGAGGGTCGGTTAGATCTTTGCCTTTTGACTCTTTTCATTTTACAAGTTGGCTTCTGTTTACAGAAATTTTACAATTTACAATAATATATCTACAAACAGTGAATTCGTTTATTTCGCTGATCACATTTGGAACTGAACTGACCAGTGTGTCTGATAGTATATAGGCACAGAATGACTTGGAGTCATAAGTTAATTCCCCACTGTACCTAGAATAGCCAAAGCCACATGGTCCTCAGCCTTTATTCACCACATGTGCTTCTAAAATTCAGAATCCTACTCCCCACTTTCAATATTCTGATTCAATGGTCTTAGGCTGGAGCTCAGGAAACTTTAGAATTAAACATCCCAGTGATGACCACACTTAGTGTACTGATGACCACACTTGGTGAAATATTACCTACCATTTCAACCTTTCAGGTTTACAGGTTCCTTAGACATGCCATGTCTCAAGGTCATTATTCAGTTTCCCTCTGCTGAAATGCTTTTCCTTTTTATCCAACCAGGAAGATTTCAACTCTTCCTCTGAAGCCCAGCATAAATACCCTTTCTCCTGTAGCTGTTCTCAAACCCTCTCTTCACCACAATTCTTTGCTACCTTGTCTGTACTCCTATTACATTTTTAAATAACTTAGCAGAATATTCTACAGATAGCTATTCATATGCCTACCTTTCTGTGAGCTCCTGGAAGGCAGGATCCCTGTCATCTTTGTTTCCTTAGAGCCCAGAATTGTATCTGACATGTGTCAGTTACTTTAAAGTGTCCTGATTCTAATAAGCTGATAGGGTGATAGGGTGATAGGGACACAGGTACAAGTATATGACACACCTGTAAAAGCTGATACACAGGTAATGGTTGTCTTATTCCAATTTTTCTAAAATATATATTTGATCTTTAGAGTTCTTCCAACAATAAAAAGGCACAATAGGAGATGAGACTTTAGTCTTAAAGTAACAGGAGGCTCTATCTTGTGTAACTATTGTGTAAACTATTCTTTCCACTTTGGTAGCATTCACCAAAATCAGGTTATAGAATAAATATTTTCTCTATTGTGTGTATTGGTTTGTGATGGAATAAGTGCTTCTGGGGGATGCACAGTAAAGAAAAATAGAGGCAGAAGAGGGGAATTTCAGTGACAGGAGTTGGAAATAGATTTCCTCATTAGGAAAGCTTCTTTTTTATCTCCAGAGAGGAGGCCATTTTCCACCTTGTCTTTGTCTGTTGTGAACCTTCTCAGAAGCAGCAACTCCATGGAAACAGGCATTGCTGTTGTATGTCAGGTATTTAGGCATCTACTAAGTGGAGATGAAAAGAATATAGATGTGGCAGGAGAGAGGAGAGGCAACAGAGAAGAGTTCAGGGGACAGCATTTTGATTGGGGTTGGATATCTTGCTAGTGGGAATAATGTGTGGCTGGTGGGGGATGTAGTGGCATCTATTGCCAGTCTTCTTATTTCAGTTGTCAAAGGATCTTCCATCTGTCCTCCTTTATTCCAATTAGCTGTAAAGAACCTGGCATGAGGAGCACCAAACAGAATCTAAAAGTGATGCAGCACTTGAAAAAATTTCAGGTTAGGGACGCCTGTGTGGCTCAGTCAGTTGAGTGTCTGACTTCAGCCCAGGTCATGATCTCACAGTTTGTGGGTTTGAACCCCACATCAAGGCTTTGTGTTGACAGTGTGGTGCCTGCTTCAGATTCTCTGTCACTCTCTCTGCCCCTCTCCTGTTCTCTCTCTCTCTCTCTCAGAAATGAATAATCATTTAAAAATATTTCAGGTTAATTCTATAATCTGTTTTCCTCCTATATACCCACAAAATTCTGAAATTCAGCTTGAATTCAGCCCAGAACCAAAAATTTCTGAATCTGTCTTCCAGTAAATATTTTAAAAATGTTTACATCTATTATATTTCTCTCCACAACGATGCTATGAAGGAGACAGGCACTGTAAGAAGTGTTTTGTAAATGAAGAATTTAAGGTCCAGTAATTTCCCTGAGGTCTCTCAATTGATGATGGCAGAGCTACAGCTGAATAAAATCCCCCTCTTCTAGCTATGCTGAGGTACTGGTTTGGGTGTGAAGAGATGAAGGCCTATTATTTTCCCTCCCAGAGAGAAAGCATGAAAGAATAATAAAACTAGGAAACTAAATATCCAGCTCAGCCATTTCAGATTGTGGTGTGATGCTCACTGAGCTGGTGATGGCAGATCTGTGAACAATAGAGTCAGAAGTGGGGGCTTTAACCTGAAGGTAATGACAAACTCAGTGTGGGAAGAATCAATAGATTACTATGTGACTCATTGAGCTTTGTTATGAACAGCAGCCTTCACAACGAGCACCTTATTGCCACAACACAGCAAGATAAAAAAAGGCTTCTTCAGATCATAGGAATTAAAGCTACTACCATGTTGAAAAGAAATCATTTTTTATTAATTTTTAAAAGGTTTATTCATTTCTCAGAGACAGAGAGACAGAATGTGAGCAGGGGAGGGACAGAGAGACAGAGAGGGAGACACAGAATCCGAAACAGGCTCCAGGCAGTGAGCTGTCAGCACAGAGGCCAACATAGGGCTCAAACTCACGGACCTTGAAATCATGACCTGAGCCAAAGTCGGATGCTTAACCGACTGAGCCACCTAGGTGCCCCGAGCAGAAATCATTTTTAAAAGCATTTATCACCTATCTCCCAGCTATTGGGTGCAGAGAACAAAGGCAACATTCTCTTCCAAACCCCTGAGTACTATGTGGCACCAGTTATCATTTCCCCAAACATCTGATAAGAATTGGTATTAGACTAGCAGATTCTGGATCATTCGGGGGTGAGATGATGATGGGGGTTTACAGTCCTGAACCTCCAAGAAAATGATCCCCCTTTTTAATCAGTATACATCTATAAGAGCCTGAACCCATCTGACCATAATTGTCTCTTTGGATGGAAGTGAATGGATGCATAGGAGCACCAGACTAATGGTAAGCTATTTAGGCTTCAATAAAGCTCTCAACAGTGTTTGGAGATGAAAGTCCATGAAAATGACATAGATATGTGGACAACATAGTGGAAACTAACATAGTAACTAATTAATTGGTTTCTAAAAAGGCCTAGATCAATAACAGTGCTGCTGCCTATTATCTTTCTCCTTTTTAAAATGACTTTTTAAGGCATACTTTACATATCATATAAATCACTCACATCAAGTGTACAAATTTAGTGCATTTTCTAAGTTAGGCAACCACCACTCTAAATCAATTTTTGGAACATTTCCATTGACCCAAGATTTTTCATGCCATGTTTTAGGTCAATCCCCACCCCCACCCCACCCCAGGTAACCACTGATATACTTTCTATTTCTATACATATTTGCCTTTTGTGGATATTTCATGTAAAGAGGAGCATATAATATGTGATCTCTTGTGTCTTATGTCTTTTACCTCACATAATGTTTTTGAAGTTTATCAACATTGTGGGATATCTCCCACTCTTTCTTATTGCTCAATGGTATTCCACTGTATGAATATACACATTTTGTTCATTCAGTCATCAGATGATGGACCTGTAGATTGTTTCAAGTTTGGAACTATTATGAATAATGCTGCTGAGAACATTAGTGCACAAGTCTTTGTGTGGTTGTAGGTTTTCATTTTTCTTGGGTAGATTCCTAGGAGTGAAATTGGTTTTTTCTTATCTTTGCTTCCATTAGTGTGGAATTCCATTAACAGGGTGACTCAGGTGACTATGTGTCACCCAAATCCTCCTTTTGAAAATCAAAGTGAAAAGGAAGTGTGGATCAGGTAGCCAAGAGATATTTGAGGACAGAATTCCCCCAAGGTGCTAGAAAAAAATTTCCCTGAGAAATGGTTCAAACATTTTATGATAAAGTTGAATAGTGAAAACAGTTGTTTGTATTATGGTAACATCGGTTGTCCCCTGGGTTCTCTCATTGGTTTTTCTAGTCCAGCTGGGACCACTAACTTTCCTTTAACACAAAGTTCCCAACATTAGGGCATATAATGCAAACTCCTTAGCATGCTTTTCAAGGTCTTCATGGTGTAATCTGAATATACTACTATCAGTTAGGATATCAAATCTTGTCAGATAAAGAGTCTTTTCCAGGTGTTTCAAGAGAGGAAAAATAACACAGGAAATTTGTCTTACAGGTATTAGAAGAGCTAAAAGGCCAAAGGGGATGATGATGAGGACACATAGATATTAACAGATAATTATAGATAGAAGCTGCCTCCTCTGTCCCTAGGGCTGGTGGGACAGTGGGAGAGGGTGTTATTAGAGTCAAAGGGTACCTGAACACTTTGGCCCAGCAGACTGGCTTTGAAAAGAGGGAGGAGAGCCTCTGTCTGCCAGAGACATCATCCAATGCAGAGAAAGGTTGAAACATTCTTGTTTACATTTTCTCCTGCCTCCAGTCTCCTGACAGTTCACCCTTTGGCCAACTTATCTGTCAGCCAGTTGGCAAATGCATCTGAAAATCAGGACAGGGCAGGTAAAATACAAGACAACAAACAGATTAAAGTCTAGCTCTGCCTAACCACTTACCTTAATTCACAGTTCTCAGAATATAAATATAATTAAACTTTAAGCTTCCCAAATAGAGTTAGTAAAAATTTATGAAAATTTTCTGTGTTTTGAATAAACTTACAGTGCTAGACTATCCAGACCAATGGTTTCTGAAATCCTTGATGAGGAACCACTAAGAAGAATCAGATTTGTTTTGTTTTATATGTTAAAACTTCCAAGTAAAATTCTCATTGAATAAAGGAGTCTGTGGCTTTAAAAAGGTAAATGTTCACTGTTTAGTCTAGCTTTGCACTTTATAAATGGGTAAACTGAAGCATGGAGAGTTTAGTGACCTTTTCAAGATCTGTCAAGTCTCCTCCTACAGCACAGAAATGTTTGTGGGGACAGAGCTGGGACTCAAGTTGCCAGCACTCTGTCCACTCACCACCAACCTTTACACTAAAGCAGTGGCTCTCAGCTTCTGGTGTCCCTAAGATTGATTCACCCAAAGAACTGTAAATATATATGTAAATGTCTTCCCTCCCCCACATCAGAATATCCAGTGTCAGGGCTAATGCATCTTTTATATTTTTTTAAAGTCCTAAAGGCATTTAGATACAACCTCTAGAACAACTTCTCTAGAGAACTGTTCACTAATCACCGAGGTTCTTCAATCAAGATTAAATTCAATTATAATCAGTCCACCTTCTATTTGTATAGCACTTTCCCGTTTATTATTTAGTTTAATCATAGCTGAACCCTGGGTGGTAGATCACAATGGAGACTACAACTTGCGCAAAGTCACACAGCAGGGCATGAGCCAAAGCATTGGAATGCTGTGTTTCTGACATCCAGTCTAGTGCTCTTGCTTATCACTGCAAGTTGGCCTTCTCTACTCCAATTACTATGGCAGGAACATAGCATTTTAGAATGATTTCCAACAATAAAACCATATAAAATTTCTGTTTCCTTAACCATTATGAATCTCATGAAAACAGTAGTAAAGGTGTGTTTCTCCACCATGCACATCTACTACCTATAAGAAAACCACCCCCTCAAAAATCTTCCCCAGTGATTAGAGAAATCCCTCAGCACTTGCATCTCATGTGCTTGGAAGAATGTTATCCTTTCAGCATCACACAGGGCTCACTATGCTCCTCCCCTCAAATTCTAGCCACAGTGGACTTTCTTTTTTCTCAGTGCTCTTGTGTGTGGGTCCCATCCCACTTCTCCATCTTAGTGAAGACTGGACAAGGAACACAGGCATACCTCAGAGATATTGCCAATTTAATTCCAGACCACTGTAATAAAGCAAATATTGCAATAATGTAAAGCAAATTAATATTTTGGTTTCCCAATGCATAGAAGAGTTATGTTTACTATAGTGTAATAAGCATGCAATAGCATTACATCTAAAAAATGTGCATACCAAAATAATTTCAATAGTCGTATTGAAAATCTCTGATTATAGATCACCATAACAAATACAGTACTAATGAAAAAGTTTGAAATATTGTGAGAAACAAAGATGTAACACAGAGACACAGTGAGCAAATGTTAAAAAATTACACCAATAGACTTGCTCAAGACAAGGGAGACACAAATCTTCAATTTGTAAAACACACGTATCTGTGGAGTGCAATAAAGTGAAGCACAATAAAGCAAGGTATACCTGTAGATTTAAAGAATCATCTAGAATTAAGGACCACTGTTATAAGTCATATGTTTTCCTAAAATTAAAAATTATTATCAACATGTGGGAATTAACTCTTTGATTTTGGAGCCAGACTTCCCATAAGTCTGCAAAAAGAAAGGAAACAATAGGCTTTTCTTTGTGAAAATATATATTCATTTTTTATAACAAGTACCTCATTAAAATGTGATATCTTCATGCTTTATCCTTAGATGATAACGTTAGATGTGCAATTTAATAACTTCCATAGATTTGCTTTTCTCTGCCTAATATCAACAAACCACAAGGCTGAAAGGCTCAAATTAGGAGAAATTTGAATCATTCCCTTCATCCTTTTGTGCTTTCACTTTCGTGCCTCTCTTTTCTATTAGCAACTAGAAGAGAGATTAATTTTATATACATACTTCCCTACCCAGATATCAGAACAACCATCCAACAGGAAGTAGTATGCTTAAGAAGATAATGGTTCAGAATGTTTAAAATCAGAACTGCCTGAAAAATGCAAAACATATGCTTTCCTCTGTCTGAAATTCTTTCATTTTCTTATCCACAATTATATTTCTCAGCTGTTCCAAGCTCTCTACCCTCCCCACTCTCACCTCCCCCGCCCCCAGCATACCAGCTGCTAGGTATAGCTTAATTTAAATGCAGTGTTGGGGATTTCTCTGCAACTACTACCCTCCAATTTACAAACATAGTTCCAATACAAATTCTGTGATGATGCAGTCTTTGGAATTATAGAACCAACCTTCTGTAAATTCTTCTCTAAAGTACTTTAAACCTGGTCAGAATTAAAGGATCTTCAAAGATGAATAGAGCCCAATATGTCTTGAAGGAGGACAGACAGTAAAACATGTAAACAAATGATATGAGTGCTAAGAACTACAGTAATGTGAACAAGAAATTATGACAACCCATAGGAGGAAGAAATTGCCCTGGGGAAGTATATTGTAGGAATTCTTTCCCAGGAAGCACCAACAGAATGGAATCTTGGAAACTACATAGGAGTTTGCTAAGTAACTGAGACAGGGAAGTGCAGAGGGGAACCTAACAGCTCAACTGAGGAATTGAAATCTGTCCAGAACTGCAGAGCAAGGCATGAAACTACAAAAGGAGACCTGAAGGATGAGCAGGCTTGTGAGGAACATTCTGTAGAGTGAGGAGCCTCTGGTCTTCTGTGGGACAATTGGAGAGGACTTTTGGAGTCCACTCAGCGCCATCCTATTCCTGGGAACTACTTTAACAAATCCTCTGAATGAGAGCAGCCATCTTCTCATGAGACCTCACAACTTCACCTCCCTGACCTCCATGATTGGTCTGGCAGTGGAGGACTGACCAGCAGTGGACCAGTCACAGGACCTCAGCTCCCCTGCATTGGTGATTGACCAGGGGCTTAGTAAGTAGTAACACACACGGGTTCAGAGGAAAGGGGGTCACGTGGTGTTCCTTACTTGCTGCAGAAGAACCTGAATCAAAGGGTGTTGCAGCCCAAGGACATTCCTCTGCCTGGTAGAGAAAATTATTAATGTGTATCTAGAAGAGAATATACAGTTTGGGGCACACATACAGAAGAAGAAACATGAGCCACTGAGAGAGAATTGTTTAATGTGTATCTAGAAGAGAATTATACAGTTTTGGGCACACAGAGAAAAGCAGAAACATGAGCCATTGAGAGTGAATTGTGACAGCTTTTAATGCCTTCCTTCTAGACTAGGAAGTCACCAAAGCTTTCCCCTTCCTAAAACTTGATTCTCCAGGGATTTCTTATACTCTGTGTCACTGCCATCCCAGCCACTCACCCTACATCTCCTTAGCCTTCTGAACTACTTTGAATTGGGTTTTTGACAGGAGCACCCAGGTGGACTAATGATGAAGTCCTCATCCACCCCTCCTCTACCAGAAATGCCCACAGCTTCCCAGCATTTATGGAAAGAGGCAAAGCTCCCATGTCTTAATCTCAGTCCAAAGCTCCATGTCAAAAAAATATTTTGACTAAAAAAGAAATATTGCCATTCTTAGAGACTCCTGACAACAACAAAAAAAATGACAGCTGCTGTTAAGTATAACCCTGACCGAGTTCTTAAGCTACTAAACCAGTTGCACGAGAAGCAAATATAAGTACAATCGTAACTTCAAAACACCGAGCAGGCAGGGACATGGAGTCACTGTTGTTGGTGAGCCTCTCCAACTTTAGTCTACCTATTTGAAGATTACACAGACGCAATTTGGAAGGTTATGTCTGTGGCCTTTATTTCCACCACCCTAATACAGTAGTAACATGATCAGATGTGCATTTTAATAATATTTTCCTGGTTTACTTCTTGGAGAATTTCTGTGCTGTATGTAATTCTTCAAAGTGAGTATAAAGTGAGTTAATCCAGTGTATGGGTAGAAGAATCAGAAACCATGCTTGTCAAAGGGTACAAACTTCTAGTTATAAGATAAATAAGTTCTGGAGATGTATTATATAGCATAGTGACCACAGTTAATAATTCTGTATTGTATATTTGGAAGCTTCTGAGAGAATAAATGTTAAAAGTCCTCACCCATCCACCCCTACACACACACACACACACACACACACACACAAATTGTAGATATGTTAACTAACCCTATTGTAATCATTTTGCAATATATCAAATCATTATGTTGTATACCTTAAACTTACATTATGTCATATGTCAATTATGTTTTAAGTTGGAAAAAATAAAATTAAAAAATGCAGTTTGAAAAAAAATGCAGTTTGAGAGGGGAAGAAAAAAAGAAATCATGCTTGCTTCCAAAAAATCCCACTGACCAATACAGAAATAAATATTCAGAATATATGTTAAGATATCAAGTCAAAGGCAAAGTGCATCTAGGCCAAAGACTAGTTGCTTGAAACAGTGTCCTGGAATTAAACTTGGCTTCCCTTCATTTAGAAAGGAAAAGGTGGTCTTTGTCAACATTGAGGGTCAGGTTGAAAAGGCCTTTGCAAGCAGAGTGCTGAGTTACCCAACTGAGCTGATGGAGCCTGTCTGTCTCCAGTCCTGGGCAGATAACACACTAAAGCACTGGCCTCAGCTTCTCAAGGGCAAACCCCAGAGACCACATTCCTGTAATCTGGCCTGAGTCTGAGCGTTCCCATAGCACAGAGGGAAGTGAGACTGTCTCTGACTTGCCAAACCCCATCTGAAAAAGCACACCCCACTGGCGGCAGCCTCTTCTCCCAAGAATTCTGGGAAAAGATCCAGACAGAAACACTTTATGTGGGGCAAGTGAAGCTTCACTTTAGCATCCTGTTTCCTCTCCTGGCAGGCAGACATTTTTCTTTTTGTCTGTTACAGAAACTAGAACTGGATCATGTGCTTGGGATACTTAAAAGATGGAAATCAGTGACTAAGGGAAAAACTGCAAGGGAAGTTACATAAGAGTGGCAGGGGAGAGGAAGGAGGGCTGAGTGACTTTAACTTAGATCAGCAATGTAAATCCCATGAGTAGAGCAAATATCTCTAGTGAGGAGGCTGAGCTGGGGTCAGCTTGCTGGAGGAACTTGCATTATCCCCAGAAAGTAGGCTTTGGGAACTGTGGACCAACTGCCATGTTTAGGAGAGTCTCCTGTTTTTACGTGAAAATGAAATGGTTAACTTTGGGGTAGCAAGAGCACTGAAACTGCAATTAAAATGAAAACCCATTCTTATTGGTTGGCTTCTATGAAAGCCCCTTTTCCTCAGTCTTTGACTAGTCTGGAATCTCTCAAGGACCTTCCAACTCTGACCAGTATATATGAAGTTTCAAGGCTTTTATTTATTAAAAAATAGCTTTGTTATTGTTTTTCTAATTTTATATGCTCCTTGGAGGAAAAAAAAATTAAGGAAATATAGAAAAGTAAAATGGTAAAAGTAAAATACAACCCAGAAACCCAGAAACTACTATAAACATTTTGGCAATAATCTTTTCATTCCTGCCCTTGTTTCCAGCTTTCCTATATCCTTTCAAGCATTCATGGAACACAGTAATAGGCACTACAGTTTCAAAGATATGTGCAAGAGAAAACAGTATTGGGGCACCTGGGTGGCTCAGTCAGTTGGGTGTCCGACTTCACTTAAGTAATGATCTCACAGATCTTGAGTTTGAGCCCTGGATCAGACTCTGTGCTGACAGCTCAGTCTGGTGCCTGCTTCAGATTCTGTCTCCCTCTCTCTCTGCCCCTCCACCCCCCTCATTTAAAAATAAATAAACATTAAAAATTTTTTGAGAGAAAATAGTGTTTCTGTCCTCATGCTTTAGAATCTAGCTGTCCTTTAAGATTTTCACATCCCTGTGCATAAACACACACATACATAGACAGATGTACATAGGTATTGATAATTTAAAACAATATGTTAGATCATTTATCATTTTACACAAATGAAATTGTTTTAAAATCACCTGGTAATCTATTTCTCCATTCAATAATAAACCATAAATATTCCATCAATATAGATCACAATGTTAATGGCTCCAAAATGAGATTGCTCAGTGAATGAACATTTTACATTTCAGCACAAAATTGCCACACTGTTCTCCACAAAGTCTGCACCAATTAGAGCAGGCAATAACTATGTGTAGAAAACCTAGTGCCCTACATCTGATTTACCATTACCTTACCATTGCCGACCATATTTATACTGACTTTTTTTTACATTCATGTTTTGCTTTTTTTCCCAATGGAATTTATCCATACTTTCCCCATTTTTTCATTGTTTCTTTTTTATTATGTTTAGAAAAGCTTTCTCTATCATAAAGTTATTTTTAAATATATTTTCTTCTAACATTCTTCTTTTTCCCTTTTTATATTTAAACCTATGATCCATCTGGAATTTAATTCAGTGTAACAATTTACATAATGATACAGATGTATTCTTTCCTACATATACCTAAAAATTGTTATTTCAAAGGACTATTTTTATTCATTGTCTGCAAACTTCATGGTGTAATTTTGTATTTCTTCCACATGCACACTAATGCTAGAAATTCCACAATTAGAGATTGGTTTTTAATCCTTAATTAAAATATAAATATCCTATGAAGAGGTAATACTTCGAGGTTTGGCAATCATTTCTTTGACTTGGTGTAAACCGAAGCTTTTCTAGGAGCAATACAAGATGTGTGGGATGAATTTTGGTTTGGGTTTTTTTAAAAGAAGTATAATTGACAAATAAAATTGTAAGTTATTTAAAGTGTACATTGTGGTGACTTGATATACATTGTGAAAGGATTCCCACCATTTAGTTAACTAATGCATCTATCACCTCACATACTTATCTTTTTGTGTATGAGAACATTTACATTCTACTCTCAGTACATTACAGTTAGACAATAAATAGTGTTATCAACTATAATCACCATGTTTTACTTTAGAACCTCAAACTTTATTCATCCTATAGCTGACAGTTTATGCTCGTTTACTAATCTGTTCTTATTTCCTCCTCTTCCCACTGCCTGGAAACCAGTTTTCTACTTTGTTTTTATGAGTTTTATTTTTTCCCACATATAAGTGATATCATACAGTATTTGTCTTTCTCTATCTGGCTTATTTCACTTAGCATAATTCCTTCCAGGTCCATCCATGTTATTAAAAATGAAAATATTTCCTTTTGCCATGACTAGATCATATATATATATATATATATATATATATATATATATATATATATTCATATATATTCATATATATTCATATATTCATATCACATCTTCTTTGTCCATTCATCTGTTGACAGACACTCAAGTTCTTTCCATATCTTGACTCTTGTGGATAATGATGCAATGAACAGGGTGATGCAGATATCTCTTCTATATCCTGTTTTCATTTCCTTTGGATATATACCCAGAAGTGGGATTGCTAGATCATATGGTAGTTCTATTTTTAAATATCAAAATTTTTGAGGATTGGAAGATATAGCATTTCTGGAGGAAAAGAAACACTGAGCAGAGAATTTGATATTGCTGGATCTTGGAGCTAGTGGTAGAAAATGATGAGCTATTAGGTCAAATGGGAGGGGGTGGAACCCAGATGCTGGTGCATTTTATAGGCTTTTTAAGAGACAAGCTTCTCTCTTACTGGAGGTGAGGAGGCACACAAATGGTTAAACATGACAGGTTTAGGTTTGGGGTAGATCATTCTGATGGCTTTGTGGGTAATTTATTTCAGAAGTAAGAGAAGGTAAAACCCCATAGGAGGCCATGGAGATAGAAAAATTGAGAAATAACAAGCTCTGAATAAAGATTTGGGCATTAATTGATGGTAGGGAGCTGAGGGATTTAAGAAATATGTATGTGGTAAAATTAACATGTGAGGGTAAAGGATGGGGGGTGACAAGGATGATGTCTAGATTTCTAGCTTGTGACTGGATGGATGGTGGTACCAACCCAATGGAACAGAGCATGCAAAAATGATTAGTGATTAATCCCCAGGAAAATGCAGATTAAATTCACACATCCACCAAAATTACCATATTAAAAAAAAGACCGACGATACCAAGTGTTGGTGAGAACCAAGAAATTGAACTCTCATATGCTGCTGATAGTAATATAAATTGGCACAACCCTTTCAAAAAGCATTGAGAAATATCCACTAAGGTCACACTTATGTAAAACCTTGAGCCTGCTATCCCACTTTTGGATACAGGCAACAGAATTAGGTAATAGAAATGTGTGCATATGTTTGCCACCCCCCAAAAAAAGTACAACAATGTATAGTTTTACTACTTATGATAGTCCCAAACTGGAAATAAGAAAAAAGGTCCATCAGAAGTATAATGTAAAAACAGTGTGGAGGTTCTTCAAAAAATTAAAAATAGAACTACCCTATGACCCAGCAATAGCACTGCTAGGAATCTACCCAAAGGATACAGGAGTTCTGATGCACAGGGGCACACGTACCCCAATGTTTATAGCAGCACTTTCAACAATAGCCAAATTATGGAAAGAGCCTAAATATCCATCAACTGATGAAAGGATAAACAAGATGTGGTTTATATATATAATGAAATACTACTTAGCAAGAGAAAGAATGAAATCTGGCCATTTATAGCAGCATGGTTGGAGCTGGAGAGTATTATGCTAAGTGAAATAAGTCAGGCAGAGAAAGACAGATACCATATGCTTTCACTCATATGTGGATCTTGAGAAACTTAACAGAAGACCATGGGGGAGGGGCAGGGGAAAATAAAAGTTACAGAGAGGGAGGGAGGCAAACCATAAGAGACTCTTAAGGACTGAGAACAAACTAGGGGTAGATGGGGGGTGGAGGAGAGGGGAAAGTGGGTGATGGGCAGGGAGGAGGGCACTTGTTGGGATGAGCACTGGGTGTTGTATGGAAACAAATTGACAATAAATTATATTAAAAAAAGAAGTATAATGTAAAAAAATTATAGTTTATTATTATAACAGAACATCACACAATTATGAGAATGGATGTGCTACAGCTACATACAACAACATGAATGAATCTCATAACATAATACAGACATACCTCATTTTATTGCACATTGCTTTATTGTGCCTCATAAATACTGTGTTTTTTACTAATTGAAGGTTTGAGCAAGTCTATCCGTGCCATTTATCCAACAGCATTTGCTGACTTCATGTCTCTGTATCACATTTCGGTAATTCTTGCAACATTTCAAATTTTTTCATCATATTGTATTTGTTATGGTAATTGGTAATTAGTGATTACTACTCTTTGAAAACTCAGAAAATGATTAGTATTTTTAACAATAAAGTATGTTTTAATTAATATCTGTACATTATTTTTTTACATATAACACTATTGCTCAGTTAAAAACTATGGTATAATGTAAACATAACTTTTATATTCACTGGGAAACCAAAAAATTCATTTGACTTGCATTATTGCAATATTTGCTCTATTGCAGTAGTCTGGAACCAAACCTGCAGTAACTCTGAGGTATGCCTGTCTCAAGCTAAAGAGGCCAGACACAAAGGGAATATACTATATCATTCCATCTATAGAATATTAAAAGACAAGCAAAACAAATTTATGGTATTAGAAGTCAGAATAGTGTTACTTTTAGAGTGAAGAGGATAGCAATTAGAAGAAGACAATGCAAGAGCTTCTGACTGCCAGTAATGGCCTATTTTTTACATGGGTGCTATTCACATATGTTTACTTTCTAGTAATTCATCAAGACTTATGATTTGTGTTTTTATCCACATGTGTATTACACTTCAATAAATTTTCTAATGAATTCCTTACAGAGCTAGAATAGCATGTGTATATGAATGATCTATTCTGTTTGGGATATACTGAATATTTAAGTAGATTATCAGACACATAATGGATCACTAGGTATGTGTCTGAATCTCCAGGCAGGAAAAAATGGACAGGAGTAAGGAAGACATCTTAGTGATCCTGTAGAAACAGAATGTGAATGAGGACAATAGTAGGCCTTGGATATAACCCAGGAGAATATAAGCATTTAACGTGTGTGTAGAAAAAAATAGAGAATAAACAGAAAGCATGTAGAACCATGAGCAGGAATTGTTACAAAAGACAAGGTAGTAAAACTCTTAAGGAAGGAGTAGTCAATAACATCCAATGAGGCTAAGAGACTCGGTAAGATTAGGAGTGAAAAAGTCCATTGGAATTAGTATCAACAAATCATATCATTCATCACCTAGACAGATTTCTGTGGAACAGTAGGATAGTGGAGACCAGCTGGATTTTAGTGTGGCTTCAGTATTATATCCGCGATTATTTAAAATGTAGTTTACTGAGAGCCACCCTCAGAGATTTTGTCCTAAAGATATTGCTTGGGGCTCTGATGATTTTGAGGTAGTCTCTGGACCACACCTTGAGAAACTCTGGGTTAGAAAGTTACATGTGTCTTCTGTGAAGCCTAAACCTTCTCTCAGAACTGGACAAGGTAGCTGATCTCTTTGAATTTTTGCTTACTTGTTTTATTAAAATCAGGAAATAAAAATGTCTACTAGGATTAAATGTGTGAGAACAAAGTAAGTTATTGTTTGTATATATGTATAAAATAATTATGTTGTACGGCTTAAACTAATACAATGTGATATGTCAATTATGTCTCAATAACACTGGAAAAAATAAGTTAATGTATGTAATTGCCTATTATCAGGTGTTTTCCCCTCTCCTGCTGTATGGATAAACCCATGACATTCTCTTTCCCGAAGGCAAATGTAAAAATGACAGTGTATACAGTGCCAGAAAACAGTGTCTAATGGGAATCTGGCCCTAAGACAGTTCTTGATTTTGAACAATTTACAATTGTTAATGCCAGTAATTTCTGAACTGATATTTATTGTATCCTATAAAAGTATCTGATGAAGGGCCTCTGAGGTAGCCCAGAATCAAGTGCTTTCATAAAGGAAAGCCTGATTAGAATAAAGAAAAATAATTGAACCATGTGTTGAAAAACTAGATGGATTATCATTAGGAATGTGCAGGGCCCCTAGGGCCCCTGGTGCTTGCTTAACTTCTGGAAGACTGAAGGAAGCTGTAAGCACTGGGAAGGTTAACAGTATGCCTTAGGGTGTATATGTCCATTAAATAGAGGTTAATTTAGCTTCCTTAGTAGGAAAGATAGAAAACAAAAGAAACTATAATGAATCAAATACTGGTGCATAGCATATTCCATTAGAAAGCCATAACAAATAATCTTGGCTATCAGATTTTTCTATTTGCCAGAAATAGTTCTAGGCACTTCTACCTAAATTTCACAGATGAGAAAATTGAGGCCCATGGAGGGAAAGCGAATTACTCAGGATCATACCCAAGTCTGTTTGATTTATTGCCTTTGCAAGGACTTTTTAAGGTCTGTGCTATTTGCACACAAAAAGATATGGTATAGACTACATTATAAATTTATTTTATTAAGTACAATTCTTGCCTGATGTGCCAAGCACATAGTATGGAAGAATCACCTCTGTGGCATAGATTACCTAGATATTCACCAGATCCATTTCCTCTTCCTTCTGGGAATGCAGCTAGACTGCATTTCCTGAGATCATAGCAGTGAGGCATGGTCTTCTGACTAAATTCTGGCCAACAGAAGATGAGCAGATGTGATGTGTTCCATCTCCAGACCTAGCCTAAGAGCAAGAAGATGGAATGAAATTAGGTCTCTCAGTCATTGCTCAGAGGAGAGTCATGCTACTACTTAGGAATACCTAATTGATTTATTCCTGCTAGCTTAGGAATACTTAATTTAAAAAAATAATAATAACACCATTTTGTTAAACCACTGAGATTTGAGAGTTTACCTGTTACGGCAGTTAGAATGACCTCGGAAGCCTTTTTCATTGGTATCACACCAAGCAGTCCTGTGATTGATATCACCAACCATTAATTAAGATGGCAGCTGGATTAAGTTGGCAAGGGCTGCCAACATTTTCAAACACACGAATCAAATTTACTGTAAATTGTTTATGAAAAAATTCATCAAAAGTGAAATAGAAATTCAATTATATAGAATACAATTAGGAACAAACACTTGCATACTCAATAATCCATGATGAGAAATTGACTAACCATTTTATTGCTATGAAAACATCTCATGGTCAAAATGAAACACAAGTTGAATATGAGTAAGCAATAATGTTGTTAGTTTAGATGAAATTACTGGTAAATAGACATATACACACAAATACTTAAGGTATGGGAAGAAGAAAGGCATACTGCTACAGAAATTGGTGGAGGTTCAGTGAAGAGGGCTTTGTTAAATTTGAAAGCCCAGAGGTCCCACCCACATCTAAAAATTAGTCATGAGTGTCAGCAAAGAAGCAACCTGAAATTAGTTGGGGTAGCATTAGGTTTTCAGTATAATCAACTATCCCTGGCCTTTAACTCCATATGAGGAATTGATTATGGATAGGGTGACTGTGTGTCCCAGTTTGCCCAGGACAGTCCCAGTTTATGACTGTTGTCTAAGCCTAATTATGAATTGTGCCCCCTTTCTCCAGAGTGCCCCAGTTTGAATGATAAATTATAGAATCATCCTTGTTTTGGGCCAGACTTCAGGGGCTCAGTGCAGACTTCCCCTCCCTGTCCAACAACTGATACTCATGTAGAGCTAACAGTACTACTAATACTACTATGAAAGTTGAGTTGATGAAGCAGAAAACACTTTTCCTCTCTTTAACTTCACATGATAACTATTTGGTAACACTTTTGGACAAGTTTGATGCACTGTCACCCACTCCAGTCCCACTCTTTGAATAGAAGGAAGCCTTCTCTTAAAGGCAGGTGACACAGTCTTTTGTTACAAAGTCAGTATGAACTTAAAAATTTCAGCCTCTTCTACTATATTAATTATCAGAATTAAAGGCAATAGATCAATGATCTTAAAATAAAAATCATCATTTTAGGCAAATGTCCCCAAATTTTGCCTAGATTATTCTGAATATCCCTATACCATAGACATTGAGTTATATTAACAGACATTTTGTAAACAGTGTATGTTAGAGGGCAAATCAGGATGTAATTCTGAGTTATGCTTTATCTCTTATGATGCTATATTAAGATGATATGGGGAAAGGGGTTCTAGGGAGAAGCATTACAACTCCTTTGAAATATTTCCCACGCTAAGGTATTGTAGCCATTGCTACATCCTCTAATTCTCAGTTTGAGGTTCTCACAGTCCTGAAGAGCTCAAAGTAACATAATAAATATGACGTACCTTTTTGGAGATTCAGTTTCACTTTGGTGGTTTTAATTTTAATGTTTTAATATTTGAATAAACATGAATGTATTAAAAACATAGATGAATTTTTAAGATTAAAGACGAGTTCCCAAAGAATCTCTCCTACTTCTTGTAGACTACAGTGTGATCTCCCCATATCCTCTGAGTATGAGGATAGGGGAGTTGGAGAAGAAACATTGCTCTGAGGAAGGGTACTTGGGGCCTCCATCATCCAATCATCTGTTTGTTACCATGGTTCCAAATTTAAAAAGCTGTGCAGGTTAAGAGCACAGGCTTTGGTATGGAAAAGACCTAGTATGGAACAGTTCTTATCTATGCCATTTACTAGCTCTGAAACCTTGCATAAGTGTGAAGCAGGGATAATAACAGTTAATTCATAGGAATACTTTGACTATTAAAGAATATATATATATATATATATACACACATATATGTATACATATATGTATATGTATACATATATTGCTCAGCACAATATCTGCCAAATAATAAGCTCTCCACAATTGTTCATTATTATTGTTTCCTAACCCCATTCATTGAAACTCCCTATGATAAACTAATCAATATAATTTTAGTCTAGAAAAAGAGATGTGGAAAAACTGGGAGTGATCCTGAAAAAAAAGCAACAAAGGTATTTTTAAAAGCTAGGAAGCTATAAAGTAAGATGAAAGGAGCCAGAGTGTTTTTAGCTTGGAGAAGAGGAAGCTAAAAAGTGACAACAGCATTCAAGTGTAAGAATTATTATGAGAAGGAGGCTGACAGGTTGTTTTCCATTCCTACAGGGGTTAGCACACGTAAAGATTACAGCAAAATAACTTGATTTGACACAATAAGAATGTCTTGTCAGGGAGTGACAACAGTAGAACAGAACACTAGAAAAGTATGGCTATATCAGCCTGCGTGCACCTAAAAATATCCTGGCTAATTTAGGTGAAGATCTAGTTGTGGCTGCCCCGGCTGACCTTTCAAATCTGAGTCCCAGAGATCAACTTTCAATCAGTTCAGTGACAGTCTTAGACAGATGCTCATACCAGACTCTAACACTTAAGGGCACAGATATATACCCAGCCTTTGGGAGACATGTTTATACAAATTAATGTGATGCATAATTGGAAGAATAGTTTTTGTTTATAATGATAATAATGTTAATAACAATAGCTAACATTTATTAAGTACTTACTAAGTGAAAGCTTCTATTCTAAGTATGTTATATGTCTTATCTTTTGCTGTTCAGTAATGAGTTTTTGCACTTGACTGTTTATTCCTATCCAGACACACCTTGGACCTTTGATTTTAAATTTACCCAGGAAAGAATGCACGATGAACACCTCACCTAATCAAATTCTACCCATCCTTCCATGCCCAGCTCAACTTTCTCTTCTTTGTGAAAGCTACCTGACTTTCCTTTGTCATTCTTTTTCTCTGAACTCAAAATCATTACTTTGAGGTATACGCACTGTTGTTTTATCTGGCTTTTGAATCCCTGTGCCTTCATTTAACTGTTCATGCAGGTGTGTGATATATCCCAAGTCCAATTGTAGAGTCTTCAAGGAAACAAGTTGTGGCTTTTAGCTATTCAGTATTCATTTTCCTACTTTAGTACCAGCAGCTTATTTTGGGGAGTGGAAATTCTCTCCCACAGCATGCAGTCTTGATGGGGCAGTCCTTCAAAGCTCTATGCGTTTTCTTTCCCTAAGCATAAGTAAGTAACTCAGGACTAGTTGGGATTTGTCTCCCAGGGTTTTGAAATTTGAAGAAAGTATCACATACATAGGGAAAAGAGTTGATTTAGATTTCTTCTAGGGGAAATTGTCTGCCTTCTGCTACCTTGGCCTCCTAAGTCTATCAGATATTATTCTGACTAAGGATGCTAGGCTAGTTTTTTTTTTTTTTTTAACTACCTGATAGCCTTGGAATAAGTTAGCCAATTGTTCTGTTTCTGGCAACTAAAACATGCTGTTTTAGTTGTAACAACTGTTACAAGGGCAAATATTCTAGATACCAGGGCCACCACACAAAGTATAGTGCTTGTCACAGAGTAAATGTTCATGAGTGACATTGTAAAAGACTTAAATGGAAAAAACTAGTGCCGTCAAAGAGAAATAAGATCTATGAAAATATTTTGTGACTAGATAAGAGGTGTAAAAGTCCCAGTGAAATCCCCAGGAATGATAAATTAGTGATAAAATTATTAGTGAATTTATATAACCCTAACATCCATCTTAGCTATGTTGGCTTTGCTTATTAAGGCAATTGATAAGGGTACACCATGCAAAATCCATGCATAATTGGTACACCATGCAAAAAGCCACTAAGCTACTTCAAGTATACTGATGATACATTCTTACTTCTAGAACTCCCAGTACTCCTTGGCCTAAAGGGCCTTCCTTTAAGTGATAGTAAAAAGCTGATTTGAGCCAGGATGAAGGACACTCACTGGATCATACCAGGAATTCATCCTATTTTTACAGCTTCAAATGGATCTAGTAGAGTGCAGATACGTACTATCCAGGACTGAAAAGAAATGAGGACAGAGCTAGATAAGTCAGGCAGGGGTCAAGCAAAAGACCAGAATAGAAAGCAATACCCACAGCAGTTGTACTGATGCCCACAGTATAGGGCTGTGTGGATCCGATGACCTCTAAAGCCTCCTGCAATTTGGGCATTCTTTGTTTCTACTTCTGTCCATTGTTCATAGGTATACTCTCAGAATCAGCCACACTGACAGGCAATGGTAAATGTAGAAAAGATGTTGAAAACAGGATTCCATTAATCTACAGATAGAATTTTTCACTCAGTAAACATTTGTTAATGGCATATTATGTACAAATAACTGTGCCAGGTGCTAGGAGGAAGAGCAAGCAGAGATGCAAAAAACAAAAGCAAAAACAAACAAAACAGTTACAGCTGCTGCCTTTCAGTAGCTTATAATTTACTGAAAAAGATTCAGTGCCACTTTGTGCTTTTTGAACCAAGACCACTCATTGCAAACAGTAGCCACTCACAAATTGATCTGTGACAAAGAACTCTTCTTGCCTTCAAGCAGCTTTGAGTTCTTTATTCATTCACAGATTAATTCAATAGTTTTCATTGCTTAATCTCTGTGTACCAGAACACCTGGGAAACAATGACAAATTCTCTCCTTCAGGGAGCTCTAAGGGAAATGGGAGTTAAAAGTCTCCAGTTAGTTTTAGTATGCCAGTTCTTAATCTTCTCTAAGACTTTTTCTCCTGTGGTCATAATGCCATTTTGAAAAACCAAATCTGATCAGGTCACATTTCCCCTGCTTCAAACTCTCTAATGCTTTCTCTCTCAGTGTATAATTCAAACTCCCTGTCAATGCAAACAAGGTCCTTCATCATCTGGCCCTGGACCATTCTCATTTGAAGGGTCTTTAAATGTCAAGATGGCAGCTCTTTATAATCTAATTCTGCCTGGACAGATTGCAGTTGATGTAATAAGCAGGCTGAAGTGCTATCAACAAGCTTATCACAAATACCCTGTAAGTATTCAGTGATTATCTCTACCCACAGAATCCAGAGGGGATGTGGTGAAGATCCAGAACTAAAGCCCATAGAGAAGCAGATCAAAGGCAGTGAAGAAATCTAGGACAAATGATTCACTTTTTATTGCTTCAAAACAAGCACTCTTGACTCTATGAAATAGATATGTGGGTAGAGGAACTTAAGAAATGAGAAAACATACTATTCTGAAAGGATAATAGTGGTAGTGATTTTTATCATGTTGTTAGACCTTTGAAGCACTCTCTGGACAGTTACTTGAGATGTTCTTAAATCCTTTCAGGCTGCCATTGAAGACTGTGGACAAAGTTTGACTCTTTATCTGAGAGATGTCGTAACTATAAATGTACTACTTCAAAGGATCTATGACTTCTGCTGCCATCTGCACAACATTCATTAAATTCCCTAAGGAACTTACAGTTCAGTGAAGGTTAAGAATCAAAATAAAGAGACAAAAGCTATGGATGTAATCCCAATATTAAATTCCAGTTCTCTTTGTTAATAAGAAAGACAAACCAGATTACCTGATTAGTATATGAGACAAAGGGTCACTGAAATGTTAGCCTAATTAATGGAAAATTTTGAGTGCCTAAACCTCATTTTCCTTGGCTATAACTGGGAATGTTAATACTTATTTCACAGCATTATTAAATGTTCACATACATTATAATGTATGTAAAGCACTTAGCACAGTGCTTGAAACTTAATAGATACTCAAATTGTTTATATTGTTATTATTTCTCTGATATTCACATAGTGTCAGTGTCCACGATACCAGGAATTTCATAATGGGGCCTTTCTGTGTGCTATTTTTATGTTCCTCTTGTTCTCCATAAACAACACTCTTCCAGGTCCTCAGAGCCTATGTAAAAATACAGAACATTTGAGCTGGAAACGATTTGGGGGAAACTCCTTAATTTAAGGAAGAATATGCTAAGGACTGAAGACCTGTCCGAGCTGACACAGCGAATTAGTGGCAAAACTGGGTCTTGACCCAAGTCTCCTGTCTCCTAGGGCAGTGGCTTTGCTGCTGCATTATTATTATCCCAGATTGAGAGAGGCATCCCGAACCAGTACACTAATATGTATTTACTAAGCACCTACCCTTAGAGCTATGCTGAAAATTTTAGAAAACACATAACAAGTGTGAGACACATTCCATACAATTAAATAATTATAAATTGTAACACAAATGAATCAAATCGCTCCTCTCATTGCAGACCTCTTTTCTCTTAACCGTACGTTAATTTCGAATGTCCTTTCTTATGTTTCTGCCTTCAACTGTGAAACTAAGGGAATCGCAGTAATGGCGATTATTGCTATGCCAAAAACTCCATTTTTAAGGCCAGGAACATATTCACACATCGTCTAATTAAATCTTCGAATATTCCTATTTTATTGATGAAGTAAAAAAGGCAAGGAGACAAAGTAACTTGCCCAAGTCCTCTCAGTCCCTAAAGCCCATGTTTCTACCACACAGACTCGACTGGGCCTTTTTTAATTTTTTTTACATTTATTTATTTTTGAAAGACAGAGAGAGACAGCATGAGCAGGGGAGGGGCAGAGAGAGAGGGAGAGACAGAATCATAAGCAGGGTTCAGGCTCCAAGCTGTCAGCACAGAGCCCGATGTGGGGCTCAAACCCATGAACAGTGAGATCGTGACCTGAGCCGAAGTCGGACGCTTAACCGACTGAGCCACCCAGGCGCCCCGACTGAGACTTTTTTTTAAATGTTTATTTTTGACAGAGAGAGAGCAAGCAGGGGAGGGGCAGAGACAGAGGGAGACACAGAATCTGAAGCAGGCTCCAGACTCTCAGCTGTCAGCCCTGAACCCAAAACGTGGCTCAAACCCACAAACCGTGAAATCATGACCTGAGCTGAAGTCGGACATTTAACTAACTGAGCCACCCAGGCACCCCATCCACTGAGCCTTTTAACTTCAATATTAATCCCTAGAAGCAAAATAAATAAAAAAGAACAATACACAAGCATGATGCATATAAATTGCTTAATTACTAGGAATTTATTCCCCAAAATTTGTAAGGTGCCAATTATTTCTCAGGGTACCTCACAAGAGGGTAATACTAGTGTCAGAGTCACAGTCACAAATGGCATTTTCTTCACTCTGCCCATACCCCCATCAAGGCAGCTTCTGTCTCTGGGTCTTGCCTGTGTTTACAAGCTAATCCCTCCACCTGCCAAGGGTCCTTAAGCTGTTTTTTTATTTTATGGTTTCATCTTCTGGGTGATCAAATGTGCTACTCAGGTCACTGGGTTCTTAACCTGTTTAGGCCCTAAAAGTTATTTCAAGGTGGGAAATTTTAGTTCACCCTGATTTGTAATATTAAGTTGGTCACAAAATGATGTGGACTTATGCTTTGAAGCCCTACAAAGGTGTGAGTGAAGGTCATTTCTCTCTTACTTGTAGGTCAAGAATGAGACCCATAGTCTGGACCACAGGATATTTGAGTGGCAAATGTTTTCAGTATTTCCCTTCTTACTGAGCCTGGCCTGTGACCTCCAGTCTCTCAAACCTCAGGAGTTCTTGCTCAAGAGCTTCCTCAGGCCTTCACACAAATAAAGGTGGGTCAGCCCCAGAGACCTCCAGATGTGTTCAATACCAAGTGTAAAAAATGCACAGGTTCTCAAGCAGTTAATTTTGTCACACTCTCCAAAGTAGTGCAGAGGCGCCGTAGACAGCACGACCCCATTCCCACCAGCAAGGATTCCATTATTTTCACCTGCTAAACCAGGCTTCCAGATCTCTCTTGGGCTTATCTACATATTAAGCTCTTCCTCTATCTCAGTGTTTAATGCTTCTGAATAGTGTGGCTGAAAAGTCACTCTCTCCCCACCAAAACAGCTTTTTTTTTTTGAAATAACATTAATTAGTCTTTGCTATGTGTCAGATATTATAGTGCATTCTCCATATATATATATATATATATATATATACATATATATCCACACACACATATATATGTATATATACATATATATACATATACATATATATACATATGCATATACGTATACTTATACATATGTGTGTGTGTGTGTGTGTGTGTGTGTGTAGTTTAAACCTCAATACAGCATAATTATGTGGGTATGAAAATGGAGGCTCAGAAAGGTTAAATAATTGCCCTTAGGTCACGTAGGTCTTAAGTAATAGAGTTGGGAATAGATACAAGCCTGACCACAGAACCGCCTTCCTGACTACTAAGCTACATTGCTGTCCTTTTGCTGCCTCAGTTTAATACTAATTTCTGAAATGCTAAGTAGATAAAAGGACAACATAAGTAAAAGGAATACAAATGCATAATTAGCATGAGTAAAGTATGCATTATCATTTTTATGTCAAGCCCATTTCTGTGAATGCTCCATTATAAGAGCATTTTTGGTTGATAAAAATTCAAAGATGCACATTTGCTGGCTGAAGCAAGAAAATGTCAATAATCCCACTTTATTTTATTAATTTAGATATGGCTCAGGCAAGTACAGCTGGCACTGCTATTCTTAGAGCTGGAAGGAATGAAGGGGGAGGAAGTATTTCTGTTAACAGATAAATTCAATCAGATTCAGGAGATGACTCCACTACTCCAAATCTCTAGTCACTCCCCCCCCCCACCCCCCACCCCCCGCCATTCTGCTCTGCTCCTAACAAATCATCCACTGCAAACTGTGCTGGAGAGAGATGAATGTGAGAATGGAATTAATCAAAATAAGACGAGGGACCAGCAGTCTATCACAGGTGGCAGTTTGATTAATGAAAGCCAGAGAGCAGCTAGTACAATTTGGGAAGTCAATGAGGGCAGGCAAAGGCAAAAACAACTGGAAAGCTCTAGCTGTCTCTAGAAAAAAATAAAAACAATCTTTATTTTTTTTATTAAAAACAATCTTTTATTTTAGTTTCTTTGACCTTAGGATGTCAAGGCATTTCGCATTCAATTTCTTTTATTCTTGTCTCCGTTATGGAGAAAACAACACAGACATTAATGCAAATTTCCTTCTGGGCTAACAGAGGAAACAGGAACAGAGAGTCAGGATTCTCACTACTTTCCTTGTAATTGATGCCTCCATGAAAGAGCAACCAATCTTTGTGCAGTCATTTTGATTAATCGTGTAGTAGATATTTTGGGGGGTATCTGCCCAAATTAGAGTGTTCTCTAAGAACTGTTCCCTTGGGGCGCCTGGGTGGCGCAGTCGGTTAAGCGTCCGACTTCAGCCAGGTCATGATCTCGCGGTCTGTGAGTTCGAGCCCCGCGTCAGGCTCTGGGCTGATGGCTCGGAGCCTGGAGCCTGTTTCCAATTCTGTGTGTCTCCCTCTCTCTCTGCCCCTCCCCCGTTCATGCTCTGTCTCTCTCTGTCCCAAAAATAAATAAAAAACGTTGAAAAAAAAAAAAATTAAAAAAAAAAAAAAAAGAACTGTTCCCTTTACTCACTGAAGTGAATCATGGCTGCCATGTTTGTTCTGTGTGTTTTTTCTCATGACTACCATGGCCATGGTTGATTGGATCATGGTTGGATAGCTGACCCACTGGAGCCAATCAGATTCTCTTTCTAATGATTTGGAATTGGGATTCAGAGAACTACTCAATATGTAAATAGGCACTGCTGGGTGAGCAAGAGCATAGAGACAGTCTGCAGAGAGATGAATGAAGCAGTTGGTTAGAGAACTAAACAGGTATCTCCCTGGGTTCCTGACAGCTGTTCAGTTCCTGATTTCAGCCCCTTGTGAGGTCTAGGCACATAGTCTGCCTTTAGATTGAGTGAAACACTCTTGAATCCTATTTTTAAATTCTCTTCTGCTTAAGTTAGCTCAAGTGAGTTTCTGCTACTTGCAACTAAAACTATCGTAATAAGTACTTTATTAATGGGTTTGTTGGGTCCACATTCTTCTTGAAATATCTGCCTTGAAATCTCTTTTACTTCTTCCTCTACCTCTTCATCTAGTTTTCAACCACCATCAATTGTGCCTCTTTTTTTCTGACTGCTCCTTAAATATAGGTACTCCCTAATGCTTAGTGCACAACCCATCTCTCTCTCTCTCTCTGATCTTTTTAGAGAATCTCACTTCCTCCATAGTTTCAGTTAGTACCTACAAGCACCTGAATCCTAAATTTATCTCTAGCCCATACTTCTTGACTGGTATTTCCAAGCCACTCTAGATTGCTTCACAAGTTACTTATATTTAAAAAATAAATGAAATCACTCACGGTCTTCTTCCTCAAGAAAGATATGCTTTCTCCCATTTTCTATTCCTATTTCTATTCTATTACTCTATTAATAGTCATCCAAGCTAGATAACACAGAGTGATTTTCGAATAATTCTTCTCTCCTACTTCTTGTCATAGTTCAGTCTTGATCATTTCCCAATTGGAGAATTTACTGTGCTGAGTTTTCCTGAGACTTCTTCTTCCTACAGTCTCACATAACCACCTCCAACCATTGTCAACCTCTTCTCTATGCTCTATCAGAATGTAAAACATCTTCACTTCTATTCCATTAATCTATATGTCTATCCTAATGCCAGGACCACACTGGCACTGATTGCTGCAGTTTTGTAGTAAATTTTGAAATTGGAACATGTGGATCTTTTTTAAAATGTAGATTCCTGGGCCTCTATAAATTCTGATTCAATTTGCATGGAATAGACCATGAGTCTGATTGTTCACAAGTTCCCTAAAATTGTCTATTGCAAGGTCCCAAAGATGTCACATAGTAACAGTCAAGAGTGTTGGGGCCTGTCTAGGACTCAGTTCTGTCTTTTCCCTTGCTGTGTGACACTGAGAATATCTGCTTCCCTTTCTGTAAAATAGGGATGTTAATAACAGTACTTTTCACATGAATCAAATTCGTTAATTTATATAGAATAGAAGAGTGCTGAGACTACATAAATGTTAAGTAATTACTTTTACTAATAGTTACTCAGATCAGACAATGGAGAAATGCAGAAAGAGAAAATATGTGCAAATATGATGACATCAAAAAATTTTCAGCGAGTTGCAAGAATCTAAAATGACTGTTTTTGAATAACAAGGGAAAAAACCAAATGCTTTCTGAGTAACTGATCTTTTTTTTATTGTAGTAAAATATATATACCCTAAAAGTTGCTGTTTTAACCTGTGGCTATTTTTAACCATATAATTCCATGGCATGTATTACATTCACAATGTTGTGTGATATCAACTCTATTTCCAAAAAATTTTTAATCATCCCAAACAGAAACTCTGTAACAATTAAATAACTTTTCATTATTTCTCTCTCTCTAGCCCCAGGTAACCTCCAATCTACTTTCTGTCTCTATGAATTTGACTATTGCAGATATTTCATACAAATGGAACCATGAAATATTTGTCCTTTTATGTCTGGCTTATTTTACTTAAAATAATATTTTTAAGGTTCATTCATATTGTAGCATATTAGAACTTCATTCCTTTATATGGCTGAATAATATTCCATTGTATGTATATACCACATTTTGTTTATCCATTCCTCTGTTGATGTTGAAGGTTGTTTCTAACTTTTGGCTCTTATGCATGATGTTGCAGTGAACATTGACAATACAAGTACCTGTATTCAATTCTTTTGGGTATATATCTAGGTGTAGAATTTGAGTATCTGATCTTTTAATAGAAATAAAATGCTACTTTGGAGCAAAGGAAAGCCCTTGGCTATGTCTCTAACGCCCTGTTCTCACAACATGAGGCTAACCTTGTCAGTCCTCTCTTGACCCTGCATGTCTGCAGTTCATTGTAATTGCTGTCTGGGTTGTAGAGATGTAAATTCCTCTGGAGGAGGGCAGGCTGGGAAATGGGGAGTTCAAGCTATTACCAGATGACAGAAATCAGTGACAAGGCTCAAGGGAGCTAGTGAATCTGCTCTGTAATGTTTCTTTGTCTTCTTTTCTCTGATACCCCTGCTTTTGACAGGATATTCTGTTCAGCCCGGGGAGACTATGGCATTATGTAAGGTTCAGAAAGCAGTGAAAAGGGACTGTATAACTGTGTCTATCTCTTGACCCTACCAGCTGCCAAGGTTGTCATTATATCTAGCCCTTTACCAATGCCACTGGCTTTATCCTCATCCCAGTCCTGGCACTGCACATTCTGGTGCTGTTCTCATGTCCCTGGCTGTAGTGACCTTTCCCCTAAGTTTGTTAAAGATGAATGCAGATGGTAGTGGTGCTATTTATTGTATCCTGGTATAGGGAGATTGATACTTTAAACCATGTGAAGAGAAATACATGTTTTATTAGGTTCTATACATAATAGCCATAATTCATGTGATTGTCCATGCTTGGAAATATTTTATATTTTTTGGTCAAAAAAATGTACTAAGGTGGTAGAACTAGGCAAAAAATGAGCTCATCAGTAACAGGATCATGTCTCTCCCAGCCTATTCTGGGCCCCATTACTGAGAGTTGAGAGGGAACATCTCAGACTGTGAATTTTTAAAGAGTGGCATACTTGAGACCCTCTGGGCATCATGTTTGTTGTTTCTGCATCAGCTTAAGGAGTAGCGCAAGCATAGTGGCACCTGTAATTGCCTGTCCCACCTGCCGCCATCACTGGATGGCAGAAGCCCTGGAGTGAAGACGGGGAGCTGATTCTACTGGTGGCTTTTGGAAGACAGTATAGGTTGCTGGTCTTCTTGGTAGTTTACTTACTTGAATGTTTGCCCTGGTCTTTGCTTGTGTCAGAAAGTCACGCCCAGTAAAAAGGTAGATCAGCAGAAAGAAAGGTGAAAAATACAAACTGAGAAAATGAAATTATTAAAAATGTTTTAAGAAATCATGATTTTATATAGTACAGAAGTTTATTGCCAAGGTTATTAAATATTGTCAAAGACATTTGAATGACGTACATTAAAAGACCTCTCACTGTGCCTTCAATCCTACATTGCTGGAATGCTATCTATACTAGCAAATCTGCTTGTTAGAAGTGATGAAGAGTTTAGATTCTTGTCCCTTCCAGTGCCTGGCTCATCTGGAGCTGAGCTGGCTCCACTCCTCCAGCCTGAACTACACATCATCTTAGCAGCTACTCTATCTTTGTCCAGTCTCCCTGATTCCAACCACTCATGTAGAGAAAGGCTTCCCAGCCTGGCCACAAGACTCCTATTTTAGGCTTCAGAAACTATATATGGCATTGCATTTGTCCCTTTAATTCCGAGTAACTGAATGTCTTATTCTCACTCATAATACTTTCAAAAAAATTTGTTTCATGTGGCTCTATGGGGCATTTTATGTGACTTAATTTTGAGACTCTATTTACCTTTCAGAGGTGCGCTGTGGTGAAATAGAAAGAACTAGAGTCTAGACTCAGGCAATTCTGGTCCCAAATTCAAGATCTACTAGCTATCTTACTCTAAACCTCACTTTCCTCATATGTAAAATGAGATAATAATAGTTCATTAAGTTTTTTTAAGCAGTAAATGGGATAATTAATGGAGAGCACAAATGAGGCCTTGGCATTACGTTTACTATTTCCTTCTTGCTCTCTTGGAGAAAACCCAGACTCCTCTCACAGGGTTGTTAATGATAAAGATCCATGCAGTGTCCTATGATGAGGATCATATACATTTCCTGGGGTCCATGTCACACCCACACTGCTTTTCTTATGTCAAAAGTTCATATACTTATTGGGAAGCCATTGAAAATCATGTTTTCTTGGAGCATATTTAAGGACATGAAAAAGTAAAGAACATATTTGTGAAAAAAGAAGATAAAGATGTGTATTATGAGTACAGTATTCAGAAAATAATGTGTCTATACATTTAAGTACATGATGCCATGATGCCTTTTAACATAATTTTCCTTTACCTGGATTTTACATGGTAGCTATTCAGCAAGATACCAGTCTTTTTTTTTCTGAACTGTGGTATTTGTAAGCTGAGAAGAGAAGCAGAACTGCCTACATGGGGGAAATATATCCAGTGGGAGTGAGGATTTATCTAGGAGCTAAATAGAGAACGGGAATTTTTAAAGCAAAATGCTATGTGTTCTCTCAGGCAGTTTCTACCCTTTCTTTCATAGGGTGCAATTATCAGTAAAACAGCAATTGCTCATTGTGACGGATTGCCGCAAGATGAGTTGTGTAGGAAGCCACAGACTACTGACAGCCTCCAACTATGTAGAAAGAATAGGTAGTCACACACGTTCATACACACACTCACACACACTCATGTACACATGTGCATTCAGAAAAGATCATTGCGCTTTCCAAATTGAAAAACACCTCTTGGACTTAGATTATTTGACAAGCAGAAATAAGGGAGCTATCAAGAGACCCAGGAAAAACCAGACCTGTCCTCGGTCAAAGTTTCAATCCTCCACTTCCCAAATACTGTGTACTTGTGGTGATGCCTCAATAAAATAGTGTTGTTAAATTTTAAGTTACAATTTTCAACCTTCAGACTTTATGATTCTGTAACAACATACTACATTAAGAGGAGATCATTATTCAGACAGAGTCTGACCTTAATATGTGTAAGACTACACATTATTGGTGTCAGAATGAGTCTGGAAGCTTTCCATGTTACCTGAAAGACTCCTTCTTCCTTCTTAGGGAAGAACAACTCACGTGTGTGTACATGCACATGTATGTATAGAGAGCTACACATCAGTACATACATGCATACATATATGTATGTGTACTTTTTTCTTGAGGATGCAATAGTCTGCTCTTCTTTGTGCCAGAAATACTTCAAAACATCTGAGCTTCTGTCAAGGTTACCCTGTGATGAACTGGGATTAGGAAGCCAACCGGGAAGATATGATCAGGAAGCAATTCTTAGGACCTACTCTTCCTTTTTTAAAAACTATTCATTTATTTTTGAGAGAGAGTGTGTGTGAATGTGTGAGTGGGGGAGGGGCAGAGAGACAGAGGATCCCAAGCAGGCTCTGGGCTGATAGCAGAACCCAGTGAGGGGCTTGAACTCATGAACCATGAGATCATGACCTGAGCCAAAGTCAGATGCTCAACCAACTGAGCCACCCAGGCACCCCAGGACCTACTCTTCCAAATAAAATCCTCAGGCGTCATGCAAAACCTTTAGGGCCCAGGCCCCAGAAAGAGTGGATTTCGTCTCTAGGGACTGGCCAGCATTTAGTGTCTGCTTGGTTCAATGACTCTATCCGGCTGATTCTGTTCCCTAGTAGAGTCTCAAGCAGATATTCAGTCTCATTTTCAGCCACGGGTGCAGCCCCATTCTGCAAGTAGAACCAGCCAGGCCCTCACACATGAATTCCCCTGTCCAAATGGAGATTGATTAGATTGGAAAGGGTCAATTGCTTAGTCCATCCTTCTTCCACTGCTGGACCCAAAGCTAAATCAGGTGCTCATTTTTTCCTTGTCTTGCTTCACCCACCCCAAATTTCACCTAGGTTTATATTTGTGTTGAAGGTTACTGTACAAATCTCTGAGAGAAGGGTAGAGCCCTAGACAAAAAACTAAGAATGGTAATATATCTGCCCTTCTAAAGATAGAGACTACCCTATATTAATAATTAAAGATCAGCCAAGGACAGATGCAGGTTTAACACTGAAAAGTTCTTAATTAAAGATCATCTAGACAGGGATTTTCAAAACCATTTTGTGATGCTTGCAGTCTCTTTGGATGCTTGCTAGGGATCTGTAAGTTGTTTTGCAAAATGACTTAAGTTTTTGGCGTTTTTGTGAAATTACAAATTTTTAATAAGTTTTATATTGTGCAAGGGCTTTTGTTCTGTTGTAGCCTTACTCTTCTCTTTAATTCCCAAAGTAGGCTCTTGTCTTCCCTTCAGTGCAGCACACGTTTCCAATATTGAAGCCATATGGTGCAGTGGGAGGAGCATAGACTTGAAGCCAAGCAAACCAGGTTTCATGCTTAAGGTCTCCATTCATTAGCCTGGTGCTGTTAGTTCTGGGCCTCAGTTTCCCTATCTGTAAAATGGTGTGTGTGTGTTGGGGAGGGTATGATAAGAATTAAGATCATTGTTTGAGACAGTACCTGCCATATGGTGAGAAATGTCTGATATTATTACTATTATTGGCCCAAGTGTCTAAGCCAGACTGTTATACCTTGCCAACTGTAAGTAAAAAATTAATGCCTAATTTTACATGCCTCAGAAAGGGAATGACATGAAAAGAAAGGAGAAAGATAATGTTGACCCCAATCTTATTTTTAATACTTTGTTAACATTGATATTATTATTTTTGGAGTCTTCCAACTATTCTTGCAGAATTATTTTTTAATTCATGGATCATAGGATTAGAGTGGTGTAATTCTTGCTTCGTTATAATTTGCCATATGTGGGCATGTTCTCTGTATTTAGTCTATGAATATAAAAGCTTTACCATGTTGCCAAAATGCCAGGATTTTAAAAATTTGAATCTAGTCAAAACTCCTTGGTCTGCGGAGGAACAGAAAATTTAAGATACTCGCCAAACTAGATTACAGACTAGAATTTGTATTTTTTCATTCCTTAACAACTAGTTCATGGAAAACTTATGTAAGACTCAAAGAACCTAAATTTTAGTAGGATACCAGAGAAGCACAATTAGTTGTGCTGTGAGTTTGAAACAGATGCAAACTTAAATGGAAATGAAGCTACCTTTCACCCTGCCAGTATTAGCTCAATCCCACATTCTCCTTCAGAGGATGCCAGGAGAAGAAACATTCCTAAGAACTAGGATCCAGTGCTCCCTCCCAAATTCCAGGCCAGGTTTTTTTTTTAATTCTGCATTGAAATGCAAGAAGGAAAGAAGGAAGGAAGAAGGAAGGAAGGAAGGTGAAAATGGGAGAAGGGGCTATATTGTTATCTGACTGATTTCCTCAGTCTTTTCCTATGAATATGCCCTGGTTAGTCATTCTATAAGGCACTGCATTATTTTCTCATATGGTGAAAAGTTAGGAAGATCCAATATATTTTAAAGATGATGTGTAAATAGCTACTTAATTGAAAATCTAGTCTTTCTTTGACAAAAAAGGCTTATTTTTATTGTAATGATTGAGGGCTTTTTAATTTATTCTTTTATTATTGCCCTTGTTGATTGTTTGCTGCAAGAAGTGAGCTTATTTTTCTGGAGAATTATCTTGATAAGGTAGCTGTAGAAACGTCTTAGGAATCCAAAGGATGCTTATGAAGGATGCATTCTAAAAATAACTCCATACACACTAGAAGACTGATTAATAATACACACACACACACACACACACACACACACACACACACACGGTTTTGCTAAACCAGCAATTTACTGTAATCAGTAAATATGGCTGGGATTACTTGCCTGATGACGGTTCTCACTGCCTTTCTCTTGCTCCTCTTATCTGGACCCTTAATCCCCAGCTGTGGTTCAGTATCCTCCAGACTGACTCCTTGCTGGTCAGAGCTCTCTGAATGGCATAAAATCACCCATGCTTCTTGGTAGTCCATTTCTAAGCGTTAGCTACAATTTAGTTGCTTGGTTTCCACATTATTCCCATCTTGTGACACTATTTCAGGACCTCAGTCCCTACTTTGGTTCCCTGTGCCACAGTCTTTGTACCCATAATCTATACCATGTAGCAGTTTCCCAGGATGGATGCTCACTTTCATTCCTGTCAAACCCTTCTAATAACTAGACTTTCACCATAAACCTGTTTCAAACCTTGCTAATATCAGTTACTAGCCTGTTACCTGGATTACTGTACATCACCTGCTCCTGGACTTGCTGATAATTCTGCCCTGCAATTTTTTGAGCATCAATTATGTATCAGACACCAAACTTGGCAATTAACTTGCTATAAGTACTGAATAGTGCTGTAGTTAAGAACACCTATTCTGAAGGTGGGGTTCAAGTTGTAGCTCCACCAGTTATTAGCTATATGGTGTAAAGCAAGACACTTAGTGCCTCAAAGTTTCAGCTTCCTTGTATATAAACTGAGGATAATAATGCCACCTACAACTTAGAGTTTCATTAAGAATCAAATGAAGTATGGGACGCCAGGGTAACTCAGTCAGTTAAGCATCTGACTCTTGATTTCGGCTCAAATCATGATGTCACTATTTGAGACTTTGAAACCCTCTTTGGGCTCTGCATTGACAGTGCAGAGCCTGCCTAGGATTCTCTCTCTCCCTCTATCTCTGTGCCTCCCCTGTTCATGCTCTATTTCTTTCTGTCTCAAAATAAATAAAATAAACATTAAAAAAAGAATCCATGAAGTAATAAATATAAATCACCTAAACATTCATTGGCACTCAATGAGTGTTAGTTATACTTATCAGATGCTCAATCCCAAAAAAATTTCATAACAACATTATGCCATAGACATTTTCATACCCATTTCACAAATAAAGAAAACAAAGCTTGGAAGTAAATGACCTACCTGATCGAGGCCAAGTAGTAGATCTGGGATTTGAACTCAGGTCCATTTGACTCCAGATTCATTCATTCAACAAACATTTATGACATGTCCACAAAGTTCTGGGTTATCTGGTACACTATGCTATATCAGTATCCCTTCATCAGCTGTAGCTGGGTTGGGTCCTTCTCCACTTAAGCCTACTTAACTCCTAAAACCTCAGGGATATATGTAGTTGTTCTCCCACAATGTGAGATGCACCACTTTCTGGACTCATCCATAAAACTTTCACATGCATGATCCTCCTGTCTACTTTCTTGAATGCTGGCTGCAGAGAGACAACTCAAGATCCGAGAGAGGGGGAAAAAAAAAGAAAAGAAAGAAAAGAAAAGAAAGAAAAGAAAAGAAAAGAAAAGAAAAGAAACTAAAGGACCCCTGGTTCCACAGTTGCTATTTGAAGCAGAGTCCCAGGGAAAGGTACCTGACTGGGAATAGGTGCGTGGTATGTTCACTGGAGAGTAAAGAATACCTACTGTGTTAAACCACTGAAATGTGGGATTTTTGTTATAGCAGTTAGTTTATACTGACAAATAAAACCCAAGTGAGCATGTATAATTTCAAGACCAGGTCCATCCTTGAATCTTGTGTTCCTGGTATACTGAACTACTTGCAAGATCATGCTATCTCTCACCTTTGAGCCTCTGTTCCTGTGGTGCCTCTGTGTCCCAATTGGGTCCTCCAGAAAACTGATACCAAGGTAAGAGTACAAGTGGTTTGTGGGGGTAATACCTGTGAATGATAACGAAGGAAGAAGCAGAGTTGACCTTAAAAAACTCTCAGACCACAGTGCTGATCTGACACTTATGAAAGAAAACAAGAAGGGCCTCAGATTTGACAAAGTCTTGGCCAACCCAATAGGGAGCTCCAGAGCTATGATTGCCTATTGGAGGAGTCCCACATTGGGTGGAAATGGTCAGAACTTAGTACTGTTGCTGTGCTCAGTCATGGACTGGGCTACCTGGAAAAAGCATTCCCTGGCCTCAGAAGCCGAGGCAGATACAAAGACACTATAGCTGGACACTCAGATAACTCATTTGTTGCAGCTGAACACATTCTTTCTTGAAGAAAGATCCAATTGTTGCACTCATAGCTGCTGCAGTCTGTCTACAAATACCTCTTCTCTCCAGAAGAAATATGAACTTTTTCAATTTCTTCTTAAGTATCAATTTCTCCAGGAGGCTTTTTCTGATCCCCAAATCCAGATTGAACCTTTTGGTAGGTAGAATAATGTCCCCCCTTACTCAAAGATGTTCATGTTCTTATCTCTGAGACCTGCAAATACATTAGATTATATGGCAAAGGAAAATTAAGGTTGTGGATGGCATTAAGGTTGTTAATCAGCTGACCTTGAGATGGGGAGATTATCTTACAATATCCAAAAGAGCTAATATAATCAAAAGGGTCCTCAGAAGGGGAAGAAAGAGGAAAAAGAGATCTAGAATATGATTTGAGAAATACTCAATAGTCATTGTTGGCTTTGAAGATGGCCTTCCATCAGCCAAAGAATGAAGGCAGTCTCTACAAGCTGGAAAATGCAAGAAAACAGATGCTGTTCTAGAGCTCCAGAATGCAGCCTTGTTGACACCTTGATTTTTGCCCAACAAGGCCCATTTTAGACTTCCAAACCTCCAGAACTATAAGAAAATAAATCTATGGTGTTTTAAGTCACTAATTCTGTGATAATTTGTTATAACAGGAATAGAAATTAATATAAGCACCCACTTTATGTGCCCAACATCCTATATTTCCATAACTATGGCATATTTCTGTGTCCTTACTTTTAGCATACATAGTAGGTGTTTAATAAATATTGGTTGAATTATTCTGGCCTGCTCCATTCCTGACTATTTAATTACGACCATATTATGTTGAACATTGACAAAATAAGTTCCAAAATCACATTTATCTCTAGTTACTTCTGGTTCACAATAACATATATGGAATTTTTATGCTATGTTATTTTAGAACCAGTTCTGGGCACACACAGGTGCTTAATAAATAGTGTAGAATGAGAGATCGGCGCCTGGGTGGCTCAGTTAAGCTTCTGAATTCAGCTCAGGTCATGATCTCACGGTTCATAAGTTCGAGCCCTGTGTCAGGCTCTGAGCTGTCATAGAGCCTACTTCAGATTCTGTGTTTCCCTCTCTTTCTGTCCCTCCCCACTCATGCTTTGTCTCTCTCTCTCAAAAATAAATAATAAACATTAAAAAAAAAGAATGAAAGAATGAATAGATGATCCATTGTTACAAAGTAGCCTTTATTTGTTTGCTTCATCATTACAAAAACAAAACAAAAACAAACAAAAACAACAAACAGAAACCCAGTCTCAAAGAACTTGAAGAGGAGGAGGGCAATAGAAAATCCAAAGCAGAAGATAGCATCTCAAAAAATGTTATTTTAGTTTCAAAATATCTGTTTGCTCTCAGCAGATTTCCATTTATATAAGGATGATTATTGGGGTTATGCCCTTAAGATACAATCTCCATATTATATTTGATTTACTTCTGAAATTAAATTTAGAACAGATTGGTTTTTAAAAAGACATTTAGAAACTGTGACCACTGATATTTGCTTAGTCTCCTGGGCTGGTTGGGGAAAAAGAAGGGGGATAAAGGAAAGAGTACAAGAACAAGTCAGGGGTTATTGATTAGCAGACCAGGCAAAGCCTCACAATCCAGTGTGACTTTGAAGGGTATGGTATTTATTGTGTTTTACCTTCCGAACTTCCATTCTTTACTCACCTGATATCAGTACCTCTACTTCCCATTTGAGAACTCTTCCTTTCTCCATTCTTCATCTTGCAAAATGGGAGGAGCTGTCCCATAGTTCAGCTGCACTAAAGGTCTGGGATCCCAATCTCAGGCCAATCAGCACGTTCTATTTATTTGGCCCCATTTATAAGTTCAGGCTTAGCCACTTGATCCAAATCAAGCCAATTAGATATTGGTCTAGGATTTTGTTGGAAATAGAGGTTCTTTTCTCACTAGAATGTCTTAGAATTTAGGACTAATTTAGATCTGGTGACAACCATTTTGTCAAGACACAAGGAAAGACTGAATAAAAATGGAGCTAATGGAAGGTAAAGCAGAGTCTAGCAATGCAATATTCCAAACTGAATTATTTAAGCCCCTGGATCCTGATCAAGGTGGCTGTGCCACCTTGAATTTCTAAGTTAAATGAGCCAGAAAATTTCTGCTTTTGCTTAAGCAAGTTTGATTTGTATTTCTGTCACTGGAAAACCAAAAATTTTTTACTAATACAAGGAATCATCACAGTTTTGCAAATCTATAAACTTAAAATTGAAATCTTTAGAAATGATCAGATGCAAAGGAATTGACTCTCATCAGCCAAATTTAAACGAGACTGATGTGCATAGAATACTAATTGAATACATCTTTCCAAGTGTCTAAAATATGCACCCCTTCTACCTAAGGCACTCATTTCCCAGAATTAGGTTATCTGAAAAGCAAAACCAACACACAAAAAAGATTGTGTCCAAAAAGGTTATTCTGACAGAGAATCAGAACATAGAAAGGGAATGGATTTGGGCCTATTTTATCTGGACCAAGACTGCTGAAAACAACATCTGACTTTGAATTTACTAGGTCTAGGACATTTTTTCTCTGGGCAGCATTAGATATTCCTCAGACTTCCTTTCAGTGCTTCAGATTGACTATCCTTCTATTCATATACCTAATCAATTGAGTGGCTCTCTCCAAACAATTAATTAGATTCCATTTCCTAAATTGCAATCACATTCTCTTTCTGCCTTCACAAATCTATATCCTGATCATTTTGGTTGTCCTTACAGCTGTTTTCACACTTTTCAGACAAATCTTTGTAGGAAATTTCTTGGTTTGCACTCACAGGTGGCCATTTTCACCCACTGATGTTGATTTTTGGTGGTTTAGTTCACAGAAGGCAACATAGGGAAGGGCACCTTACTGTCACCCCAAATACAGCCTACAAGGGGAAAGCTAACTAGGACTTAGGAAGTTGTTGTATATTTGTGTTAAGTACGTGAGGCCTCATTTTTAAAAACCGACATAAAATTCATACTAGTGAAACGTATATATCCTAAGCATATAATTCAATGCATTTTGACAAATGTGTACACCCATTTGACCAACACCCAAGTCATGATATAGAACATTTTCATAACCTCCAGAAGGTCACAGGGCCTCATTTTAATATCCAAAATTTCACAGAGTCCAGACAATATTAGTTGTACTCTCAGAATCCATTGATAGAGAAAATACATACTACATAAAATTGTTACTAATTCAGTTATGTTTTTACATAATTATTTGTTTTAATAATCACAGTTGTACAGAAATATTTGGGTAATAGAAGAATTGTTCACACATATTTGAGGTATTACTTATTTGGTGTTATGGACTGAATGTTTGTGTCTCCCAAAACTCTTATGTTGAAACTCCTAACCCTGAATGTTATCGTCTTTGGAGGTGGGGCCTTTGGAGGTAAGTAGGTAATTAGGTCATGAGGGTTTTACCCTTGTGAATGGTATTAGAGCCCTTATTAAAGAGACCCTAAAGAGCTCTCTCTACTCTCTGCCATGTGAGAATACTGCAAGAAGTCAATAGACAGAAGCCCAGAAGAAGGTTCTCGCCAGAACTTGATCATAGTGGCATCCTTATCTTGGACTTCTTGCCTCCAGAACACTGAGAAACGAATTTCTGTTGTTTATAGGCTACCCAGTCTGTGGTACTTTGCTATAGGAGCCTGAACTGACTGAGATATTTGGTGAACAGGTAAATACTTAGTGTTCATGAGGATTCAGAGGCCTTTAAAAATAACCGACCAACCACCTCCCTCGGTTTCTGCATCGCACAGATTAACAGCTTCGTCTGCCTTAGCTATTCCAAATGTGTATGGATAGTTATGAGTGTCTGGTTAAAAGTTGAAAGGTACAAAGGGAAGTACAAAAGGACTCCTAATATCCTGCCCACTGGTATTTCACAGCGGGGTAAAAGTCAAGAACATGAATGCTACCATCCATCTCTGCCACTTAATTATGTAAACATAGAAATAAAAAATTTCTATGGGGTGAGAAATTAATCCTTTTAAAATATCAGCTCTTTTCTTCTACCAATAAATTGGAATGATGACTTAAATAGAGGTTTTACAAATGAGATAATGTGTGTAAATTTTGAAAACTCTAGTTTTCATTCTTTTATTGCTACTCATTAATAAATGTAGTGTTTGAAGGGGTATATTTTATTGAAGCATCTCACACATGGTTCTTTTGCCTGGTAAGTCACATGCTAAGGTGGAGTCCCTTAGCACAGTGCAAAAGTTTTCTTCTGTTTCAGAAATGTTAGTGGAGTTTAATCCCAATCAAAAGACACCAACCAACAAACAAAAACAAAACAAAAAACCCAAACCAAAAACACTTCAGCTTGATCACATTAGACTTTCAGAAAATCAGAGAAGTAATCTGAGAATTATACTATAATGTTGGAACTGTACTCTATATTTCATGCAGTTAAATCTGAATTTTACAAATTAGGTGGGGGGAAGGACCAAAACATAGATGATTTACACAAGTCAACACACACCATTGCAGTAGAATAAAGAATTAAATCCCATTCTTAGACTTCAGTGGTTTTACTGCTTCTTGTTAATAAATAAACTATTTCAGGGGATATGTTTTGCTAACGCATTTTTCACTATATCACCAAACACACAAAAAACTTCTCAGGACCCTCTTTGGTATGTGGAATCATATTCCTACCTAAGAAAATACATGTGTGTAAAATTGTCTTTCTGAATTTCAGCTCTCCTGGTAGTTCTGTCTGTAGAATATTTCAATTGCCCAAGAGACTAAAAAATTTGTTCTCCCTGAATCTCTATAATTTTCTTGCAGGATAGAGTTTGTACAGGGTTGATTGGGTAGCTAACAACCTTAAAATGGCATCCCAAATTCATGAGCTCTGCCATCACCATTCTCCACCAATGAGTGAGCCCTTCAGAATCACAGCTGTGCCCCACCTCAGATGTCCAGGGGTTTAGTAACCACCTAATACACCATGAAGTCCACAGGGGAAATATTAAACTGAATGATTTCACAGTTACCAGAACTGAGTAGCAGTTGAAGCAACATGCCCAGTTAAGTCGTAAAACACACCTTCAGTAGAACCCTAGGGAACAAGAAATTTGGCTTTCTCTGTCTTCACATCCACTACAGTAAAAATGAGAGGGGGCAGAAACAGAAGCCAACTTTCTATTTCTAGTATTTGATTAATCTCTGGGCCCAAGCTTGAAGAGCAGGCAGCAGAGTTGGTAATTAAGCTAAGATGGAAATGAACAATGCTGGCAAGTTGGCCCCATTGTCATATGATACTCTATAATACTTGTCAAAAGGCCACTGGAAAGTTCTGATGGCTCCTAGGTGAGGCAAATGTACTTTACATTAACCTCAGGAAGCCAAACAAGATTACCAGTACGTTGGAAGAGGTTATGTTGGACAAGTTCTACTACTAGAAGTACAATCAATAGCTGCAATCTCAATGTCACTCATAAACATTCTATTTGGAAATGCTTAAGGTGATTAATAATAAAACTTACCAGATCCATTTGCACAGTATATTTTTACCCATGCTCCCAATATGGCTGCAAACTGCATCAATTGAAGCCAACATGTTACAAACTTAATTAAGCCCTTGTTAAGAGATTAAACTCTAAGTCACATGCCATATAAGTAAATTCCATCTAATAAAAATAGCTTCTATTTGTTGAGCACTTATTTGTCAGACAATAAAAACTGTTATTATATGCAGCTCATTATTCACAAGAACTCTGCAAAGTTTATATTATCAATAGCATAAAATTGAAGAAACTGAGGCTCAGAAAGTATAAGTAAAATTGCACACAACTCCTGAGTTCTTAAGTGGTGGATTCAAGTATACAATCCAGATGTGGCTGATCCTAAACACCACCAAACACAGGTAAATATCCTGTGAAAATTTTGTTTTAGTTTTGTGTGCACAAGTACTGGGCCTTGCTGTATTTCTTACTGTAGGTTAAGAAAAAAAATATTACATACACAGCATTATACTTTCCTTAAGTAATAGGTTCTCAATAATGGATCATTCTCTTCTCTTTCCAAGTAATATGTCAAATTGTTTTGTCCATAAGGGCAAGTTATTGTTGCTGTTGTTGTTGTGTTTAGTGTCACCTGCTCACATGGAGTTTGATAACTACTTATTGAGCCATTCCAATATTCAGTGACAGTGAATTTAATGAGTTATTTTATTAATTTATTTATTCACTTGTTTAGTAAATATTTATTAAGTTCTTACTATGCTTCAGGTATTATACTAGGGACAAATGATTCAATGGTGAACAAAAAGCATAGTTCCTGTCCTCAAAGAGCTGCAATCCAGTGGGGAAACCAGAAATCAAACACACAGTTATAATTAAAGCAGTAAGTCTTCATGAATATACATAAGGGGTCCTGTGGTATCTTATATTCTAGTATGTAGGATAAAAACAAAAAGACACTGCAGTCAAATGAGCCAAAAAAATAGTTGAATTATTTCAGGGGTAGCATAGAAATCTTCACAGTGAAAAACACATTTAAACTTGGGCCTGAAGGGTGAGCAAGAGATATACAGGGGAAGAAGAGACAGGCATGGGTAAGTATGTTAGACAGAAGGAAAGAACATATAAAGACTCAGAAGTGAGAGAAAGGAAAGTGAGTTCAAGTTACTGAAAACCCATCATGGTCAGAGTGTTTCCATGATGGACCCACATGCTGGCAAAGAGGGCAGGGTATCTTAGGCACAGGGTATTGTCAGGCCATCAACAAGGAAAGAGACCACTGCCAAACCTGCAAATTGCTGCAAAAGTACTCACTGAATTCAAATTTACCTTAGTATGTGCCTACCCCCACCCCCCAAGATCTAGCCTTCATTTATTCCTGGTAGCTTGCTCCTGAATGGCCTCAAACCAGCAAGCAGGAAGTGACTTTGTCTTGTTCTGTCCCCCATTCATCCTTGACTCTAGGGGTCCTTAAGAATTCACAAGATACTAAGAGAACAGGGAATTTCATCCTTCCCTCTGCCAATCCTCTGTAGTTGTTAGGAGCTTGATTTCTGGATTGAAACAGATCTTATACTGGGCTCTGAACAGCTTGGTAGATCTCTCTAACTCAGTTTTTTCACTTATAAAATGAGGAGACTAATGGTTCCTGTCTCGTAGGATTGTTCTAAAGACCAAATAAAGTAACACGTGTAAAATGCTTGGCATATAGTAAGTGCCCCATACACTTTAAGTGTTATTTTTAAAAACTTACTGGAAGCTATTGCATGTACTTGGAGGAGGAGGCATTTAATTTTGCTATAAAGAGATTTTAATTTCAGACTTAAAAAAAACGCTTATGCAAAGATCAATGAAGAACAATTATCTTATTTGGCTGTGCATTAAGCAACACGAGAAAGAAAAATCAAACATGAGCCATATCCAATTAATAAAGGAAGCCAGTTTAATCTCCAGCAATGGGTCGCAATGTTGATGTTCCTCCTTTTCCCTTATATACAAATCTCGCACTTGCCTCTTTTTCTAAGATGTTGGAATGATGTGTGATGAAGACTTCTCAAGTACTAGTGAGACTGAAGTAATTTCCTACATAATGTACCACAAACAGATTTAGAAATGTCGGTTTTAGATGCTATGATGCATATTCAAATTTTCCATGCAAAGGCTTAGATAGCATGACTAAGTTGAAGGGCCAGTGAGCTAAATAAAATACCTCCTGTATGTTTCATATTCTGGAATATTAATAAAGTAGAAAATCAAAATGACAGCAATTTAGGGCTTCTCATGTCCCCATATTACAGGCTTATTTCTGTGGATCCAATTTCAGACAAAGAAAAGAGTGATAATGCAAAAGAAAACAGCAGGGGAAACAAGAGTGAAAAAAAAGAGCAGAAAAAAAGGAATAGAAGCAAAATCAAAGGGTCAGCATCAAAATATCCCATCTCCATAAAATAATGCTTACTATAGGCTCCCCTTTTAGCAGAATCCCCAGCTGAGGTACTAAGCTATTCTATCAAAAACTGGCAACCTTTGTATGCTGCAATGCATCACACACTATTTATTGCCAGTTAGAAAGAAAGTTACAGTTTACATTTTAGAACATTCTAGTTTGATGTGAATTTTCCTTGCCATCTTAAAGTCAAGTTTCCCAGGAGAAATATAGAATCTCTGCTTCTCACCACCTTTTTTTGACCTGCTCAGTGTGGCTGGGAATGCCTTGTCCCTAGAAGTCAACTGGTGAACTGGAGAAAAGTCCTTCTGCTCCACACTGAGGGGTCCACGATGGAGAAAGACTGGGACAGTCTCGATGTGGCAGAGTGGAGTTCACTTAGAGTTGGAATGTGGAAAGAAGCAATGCAAAGAGGATAATAAATGCCATCTGAAAACCTCTGTTAATCAGTCTTCTTTACGGTGTCAGTGACGATACCCTAACTCAAATATGTAAGCAACAAAGGAACCTTGATTGACATACATAACCCAAAAATCAAAATCAGGAATACTTAGAGCAGTTGTGTTCAAATGATGTGTTTTGGACTCTCTCCATCTGCTGGCCAGCTTTCCTACCTTGCTGTATTCATAGGCAGGCTTTCCCTCATGATAGCAAAGATGACCATAAGTACCTGACTTCTAAAACTTCCTCATAAAACTGACTTATAATCAGCTTCAAAACCTCTTCTGGAGGAGTTCATCTCCTTCTCAATAATTCTAGCAGTTTTGAAACCGGGCCTGGGCTATATGCCAGCAATGGTTACAGACAATTCTGTAACAGAAAACAGATATTCTTTTACCACAAGCAGGAAACATGAAATCAGGGTAGGTAAAAACCAACAAAACAACTTAGCTGCTATGCCCTTTGGATGATCCTTTTGATTATCAACTAGAAGTAACCATTTCATGATCAGAGATAGCCCGTCATTCTTTCATTTGCACATTGACTCATACTCTATTATTTTTCCTTAGGAAAATGTCAAAGACATTATGATACATTATGATATACCTGAGTGCTGTGCCATTTTGAAGCTCAGAATACCAGTAGAAATGACAAGTTCTTCTTGTTAGTTTGCTGACACTGGGTACTTTAACACCCATGCTAAATCAAGCCACAGACTTCCATAGCTACAAGGTAAAACAAGGATGTGTCAGCTAATCTCCTGACAGGAAGTGATAGCTTTGGGTAGCGACTTCCTGCTCTTTTTTCTTGTAAAAGTGCTTTCATATTTCTGACCTCTTTCACATTTCTTCCCATTTTATTGACCAGATGGGAACCACCATTATTTAGATTAGTGATTCCCAAATGTTTTAAAAATGAGAAATCCTTTCACACATAAGAATGTATATTTAAATGTCATATAGTAGTTGAATCTCTTGCCTTTATTAATATATTGACTAAGAAAATGTATAATACCAAATAAATGTAGTAAACTTAATATTACTAAAACAAGTTATATTAATTAAAACAGCACCTATTTCCATGTGAAAAATAAATAGTACATGTATGTGTAAAAGTTATTTATTCCATCTGTATACGGATATGCAGATCTCTTGAAATAATTTCACAAGCCCTTTCTGTAATAGAATCAAAACATTGGGGACAGATGACTTAGAATGATTCTTTTTGTAGCTCTAGTGTTTGTCTTAACTCAAAAAGTCAAAGCCTCCAAATGTAACGTCAGAATCCTGCATTCAGCCTCCCCCATTCTTCTGTTTCTGTTTCCTTTACATACCTAGCTCAAACTCTAGTTTCAAGAGAAAGAGAACTAACCAGCAGCCAAGGGAGCTGACATGAGACTAACTGCCAAGATGAGTGAACACAGATCGCAGACACTGAAAATGAAAGGGACTGACTTAAGACACATACTCCAGGTTGAAGGCATCTGCCAAAAGAGAAACAGAAAGTGTTGGTTTGAGACCTATCTTTCAAAGAATGATGATGAATCTCATCAGAGGCATAGCACCTCACTTTCAATCAGGATACAAAACTAGGAAAGAAACATTTATACCAAAAGGGAAATTTGTTTAAAAAGTAGAGATTAAATGGGAAGATAATTTTGGAGGTTGCATATCTGACACTGTAGCTGACAACTGCATTTGAATTTCATTGCACACACTCTGGGCACTGCTCATCACTGCCATGCTCTGATAAGCTCTCAATCTTCCTCCTAAATTCTTTCTCCAACCTCACAGATCAGGCACAGTGGTGATGAATATACTACTCAGAGGGAATGGACTCAAGTTTGTAACCCTGGACCACAGAATTTTCTTTGAACTTTGGGAGGAAAACTGTAAATGGGAAAAAACATAAGGAAAATTTCATTTTGAATTGTCTCCCAAAATGACAAGCATTTATGGATGGTAAGTTCTAGTACTAATTTGCAGACAAATGTCCAACATTTGGTAACCAGTATGTTAACATAGATATGGGTCCAAAATGGTAAATTTAGCTGAAAAATTGTATAAAAAAGAAGAAAAAACTTAAAAATGGAGTTCAACTGCATTTCTTATATACATATAGGTGTCATTGTATTTAAATTATTGCTTTATTCTCATATAACCTCAGCCACTGGGGGCCACTGATGCCTAAAGTTCTGATGGTTAAAACCAGGGCTTTGGAAGGAAACAAGCCAAACTGAGAAATCCTAGTTCTGCCATTGACTAGTGGTATAACCTGGGGCACTCAACTTCTCTAAACTACAGTTTATTTTTTTTACAGTAACACTACACATTTGTAAAATAACATTAGTTATTATGACATAATTAATGTAAAATACTTAGCAAAATGACTGGAACATATTAACTACTAACAAATGTTGGCTTTTATTATAGATTGTGATGAGGACAAAACAGATTACCTATAATCTTAGAAATAATTTAAGAACCCTATTCCCAACCCAAGTAATAAGAGAACTTGCTCTTTATCAGCTCAGATTCTTCTCTTCCCTTAAACTTATGCCCTAAGAGAATTTTGCCAAACTAGTTCCTAACCTTTTTTGTAAGAATAAGCAGAGCCAAATTACATAAAACAAAAGGCAGAAATAAAAACAGCCAGAGAAGCTGAGTATATCTGCACAATGAAGAGCTAAAAAGAAGAGGTTAAAAAAAAAAAAAACCCACATGTTATACGAGAATAGCCTTTTGAGGGTCTCTGGAGCAGCTTTGGAATCTGAGAAACTGAGAAAGAAGCAAAGGCAGTTTTGAAAAGGTGTTTTACTGTGGATTATACATTTAATCTACTTTCATGAATCTTTAAGAGATGAAAGATTAGCTTTCAGTAATAATTACTTTGATTTCTAGACTGTGCTTTGTAATGGAGCATCATGGGGAGATTGGACAATGTGGGCCCCAGTTTGTACTTGGTTCATGCAGTCACATTTCCTGAGTTATCAAGTGGCACTTCTCTAACACTGCTGTGACAGATTTGCCATGACATGATCACGCCTCCTCCTGGCTCCTCTGTGTATTGGGTGAACCACACCTTAAATTTATGTAAACAAACCTTTATTCTTCCACAAAGCTCTTTTTTACCAGTAGCTCCTTGTAAAATAGCACTGGCCTCAGCAAAATAACATACAATAATCAATAGTGCAGTTGTAGACGCACAATCCTTATTGCCACTACCCTTCGTCCCAAACCTAGCCTTAGCCAGGTAGGGGAAAGTGACTAGAGAAGGCAAAAAAAAAAAATACAACTTTAACTCAGACATCAGATTCCTTCCCTGGCTTTAAAGTGCTCAAGTTCAACTATGGCACCATAGTTTTGGGTTAACTTCCAAAATATACAGTTGATATTTCTCTTTGGAAACACACATCAGAATTCTTCTTCATGGATCTATTCCAGGCCATCACACTCTTTTGCTCAGGACAAAATATCACCTGTTAGAAAGCTACCAAACAACTTAAATTTATATAGTGACCAATATAATACCAGAAGTTATAGGAGGAAGAGATCATTTTCATATATTTCAAATTTACAATGGAACAATCAGCACAATTCAAGTTTCAAACATTTAAATCATTCCTGCCCTGACTCATCCTTCAAATAGCAGAACTCAAGACTGCTATTATTGTGGTCATTACATCAGCCTCTAAATCACTCTTACATAATCAATTAACCTCATTGCATTCAGATATTTAAACAGTTTCCACCAATAGCCAATTTCAATATCACCAACACAATTTATTTTCAATTACCAGCCTCACTAATGGCCTCCTGAAACTAATGTTTAAGGAAGTATTGGAAAGTTTCCTGTGTTGTCTCAAGGCTGTTTACATTTTATAAAGGGCAGCAAAATTATTTGCTGTTATTACATATTCAGGCTTGGGGATTTTTTCTTCCTGTATAAAATGTGTAAGTCTTACAACCAAAATCACCCTATTCGACACAGGGAACTTCCAGTACTCACTCAATTTTCCAAACAAATCAGAGGCTCCTAACACCAAGGACATTGTGTGTTTGTTGTAAATAAGTCAGAGGATAATAATAAAATACTTCTTGGCAGTAGCTAAATCAAGAAGATCAGTGATGGCCAGCCTAAGCCAGTTATAAATTTTATGGCAATTTTTTAAATGAGGCAATGGAAGGGAGCTTATCAGCATTTTGTTTTTCAAGGTCAAATGAAAGAAAGCAAGAGAAAGAGAAAGGAACCTAGGGTACTTGGTGTTTAGGAGAGGGACACAGAAAGTAATGAGTAAAAAAGGAAGAGAAAATAAAAGCCAAACAGAAGCCAAGTAGTTTGAGGCTTATACAGCTTTTAGCTCAAGGGTAGAAAGTTTCAGTTTGATTTTGTCCTCCAGGGAAGCCTGCAGAAAGATTTCTGTGCCAATGTGACCTTGGCAAACACAAGGATCACATTTTTGGCACTTGGGAAGAGAAATGGGAGCGAGGTTAGAAATAGATTGGGTAGACACAACAGAGAGCAGAAAAGAAACCGTGCCCCAAAGATAACAACCAGAGCCAGGTCATGATTGTTATGACCCATAGTTCTTTGAACAATCGTGACCACAATGGGACTTCCTTTGGAAACTGGTTTGGAAACATCTATTGCCAAATAGATGTTCTAATGGAGAAAATTAGCATTTCCATTAGGGACAATGAAAATTTATTCTGATTAAATAAGAACCTGAATAACAAACCAAAGTAAATAACAAACCAAAGTAAAATCAAAGCTCATTGTTCCAAACTAAATCAGACCTTCCATTAATCCAGTTAGAGGTCACTGGCCAAAGATAAACCCAGATTGGTAATTTTTTTTTCCAGAATGGTAATTTTTGGAGGAGAAGTGGGGAGGCGGCACATATCTTGAGAACCCTGCCTTCCCTTGCACCTGCAAAGACAAAACCAGATGGGTGGGAGCCTTGAGAAAGGAATGCTATAGATACCAGGGCTCACAGGTGTCTGTAGGGAGCTAGCAAATAATCCTTAGAACAAGAACTCATGCTAATGCTGAAAACAACCAGCCTCAACACAGCAAGAATTCTGCCTGGCATCAAGTGAAACTAAGCTTTGCTCCTCATGACGTTATCACTAGCTTTTACGTTGTGCTCACAGTTGTTTCTCATCCCTGGCTTTTGCCTTTAGTGATGCCTTTAACTCTATCATCGAAGATCTTGCCTTGTCACTTTCATTGTCTTAAAAAAAAAAAAAGGAGGTCACAGAAACCTTGTATTTCTTAAAAGACTTCTTTTAAAATCCACAAACTATTACCAGAGGGGACCTTTTTGAATTTCCTGTGATAAGCTTGTCAGAAAAAAGAGGAAACCTTAGAAAGCCCAGAGTTTCATTTTATGTTTTTTTCTAATTATAAGATAAAATAATGGAGTTCCATTTTCTGTTCCAATTAATTATAAAATAAAGTAATGGAGACTGCTTTCCCACAGATACAAGATTCCAATAATATTTAACCATATAATTAAAAAAAAAGAAGTGTGTTCAAAATAGTGACAAAATTGGCTATGGATAGGGTCATGCACATCCTAAGCTATTATTTTTCCAGACCTCTGAAGGAAAGAGAAGAGTTTGGAGCTGCTAGAAAATTATTAATGTCAAAAGTAAAGTAAAACTTGGGAGAAATAAAAAAAATTAAATTCTTTTTGTTTAGCACCTGAGAATTTTCTATTCAAATGCGAGAGGGAGAGAGAAGAAAGCAAAGACAATAAATAGCTAAATAAAGAAACAGACAATTCAAGTAATTTATTATAATGAACATCAACTTCCACAAAGAAAATATCATAAAGATATAATTGGACGCAGCAAAATACTTGACATAAGAATCCTAATTTCAGAATTTACTTGCTTGAATTCAAATTCCCATGCTTCAATATATCCTATGAAGAATTATAAATTCTTCCCTCTCAGTCAATGACCCCAAGCCTACCATATTGCTTCTGGTTCAGATTTTCTATCAGTCTATCAAAAAATGAAGAAAAGGAATCACTGGAGTAGAACTAAAGGTCTTAGGTTTCTGCCCTACATCTTGAACTAGCTATTAACAAATACACTTAGTTACAACTTTAGGTAAAAGTAAGCCAGATGAACTTCTGAAGGGGCATCCTTAGACTAACTGCTTAACTGCAGGCTGGCTTTGGGGTGCACAGGCTTCACAGTCGCAGAAGGAATGCACACTTAGACGAGCCTGCACTTGGTTTAGTGTTCTGCTGTCAGTGTCTTGAAATTCTTAATTCTTTAACAAGGGGGTCTACATTTTCATTTCCACCAGGTCCCATAAATTATGTAATTGTGCCTTAGCACTCATCAGCTTCTGTTTCCTTATCCATAAAATCAGAAAGAGAAGATCTCCAGTATCATTTTAATTCCAGGGTGTGAGGATACAACCACTTTGGGATCATTTGGCATTTAGGGAGTACAATGCTCTGAGGAAGTTGCACAATGAGGAAATGCACAATGGCTCTGAGGAAGTTTCTCCAGGATTCCATTTCCAGGACATAGCCTCATCCCCTAAATTGGCCACTATTCCCAGAGATAAAAACTGCATGATTTAATTCACTGAAGGATTATCCTGTTCCTTCTTTCTCCTCTCAATGACCACCTTCTCATTACAGCACCACCGGCCAGTTACATATTGCCACAAGACTGCCATAAACAAATCATCCCAAAACCAAGAGGCTTAGAACAATATCCATAATTATTGCTCATAAATCCACAGTTAGCTGGCTGCTTCTGCTGATCTTAGTCAGGCCTCACTGGACATTTCTCTGGTTGCAGAGAAGAAAAGAATTAGAGTCACTTTTGCAATAAATCTGCCACACTCACATGAATCAGAAGCTCTACTTACTGTAAGTAACCACATATTATTGTATGACCCTAAGCAAATCACTCAAGGTCTCCCTCCATTGCCTCATCTGTCTTCATGAAGGTTTCCAACCAGATTACTTCTAAAGCCCCTTCTCCTCTGATATCTTCATAGTGTAAGAGCCTCTCTGTTCCCATTTCAACCATGGTTTCCAGTCTTATCATCCTCCTCTGGACGAGATACCCATCTCTTCATCTTGCAGGGCCTTTAATTACAGATTGATCAGAGTGACCAATTTAACCTACTTTGATCACTATAGCTTTGTCGGGCCCTGAAAACATACATCCAAAAGCAAGAGTTCAGAAAGAAGTTTCAGTTCTCTGCCCTAACAGAAATCCTCTTGTTACATTGGAAAAGACAACAGCTGATGAGTCTCCAGGTCTGATATCTGTGGCACTGTGGTTCCTTTGCCTCTATAGAGCAGAATCCTTTTTCACTGGGATACTCTCAGTGCCACCCCCACCCTCCCACTAGGCTGCATCAGGCACTCATGGCCAAAACGTTCTGGCACAGCTCACTGCAGGGCTTTGAACAGGGGCAGCGTTCTCTGAAATAAATGAGAGGGACAGTGTGTTCTTGCAGAAGACTGCAAGGTCCTGTCAGCTTTATGTTTGCCGATTTACATGGCTTTTAAAAGACATAACCATAAAATTTCACTCCAGAATTAACTCTGACCAGTCAGATCTTTGCCCAGGTTGGACAAATTTAATTTATCAAACTGACTAGACAGTAGTTTAATTTTTTTCCTTGTTGGGATGCCCCTTTGCTCCTCATAACTCACAAGACACCCTTTGCTCTCAGCTCTCCATTAGTACTCTATATACATACAGATCTTGTTTTATTTTTCTAAAAAACTCCCTAAAGCACAGGAACCATTCCTACAAAGATCTGTAATCTGAACGTACAGGCCAGGTCAATGCACCAGCTTGGTGTGCTGTGTGCTGCTTGCCAGGCACATGCAATGGCTGCTTTTTCATCTGGGTCAATGAGTGGGAGCTAAATTTGGTTTGTAGCATTGTTCTTTTAAACTGAAAACTGTCTTATGCTGCCAAATAGGCCTTTTGTTTGTGCATTCATTTGTGTTTCACTGTCTACAAAATAAACCTGTCTCTTCAAATCAGAAAATTTTGCACTAAGCTAAAAAAATGAAGGGTGATGATAGAGGACTAGCTAGTCTGTCTTTCACACAATGATGTGCCCATTTCCTCTTCAGTGGTTTTTGTCATTTTGCTGAATGTGCCCATGTTGGGATTAGATTGGAACAGCCCAGTGGGTTCTTTGGTCAGCTCTTAAGGTGGTTTTTGAAGGTCCCTGATGTTTGGTCATTAGTCACCTTGCATACCCTTCAGTCAATGCAGTGTTTTATCTGTGAGGCCTAATGCTTTGTTTCTCCAATAATTAAACAAGAAAATAGAATCTCTGAAGCTCTTGGATCAGAGTCTATTAAAATGGATGGTAGGGAAAGTAGGGAATAGGATGGAAGTTTGGCCTAGCCTTACATTTACAAAAGTCCTAATATTTTCACTTTTTGTCTATAAATTAGGTTACATATATAATAACAGAGATACAGAATTGAAAGCAGGAATAATCTTGTGCCCCATTCTGCTAATTTACTTTAATGTTTTTAAAGTTATAATTATCTTTAAAACAGCATACACTTGTGTATTTGTTACGGTAAAAGTTTTAATTTCTTCGAGAAAACATTTAAAATAAACTGAAAACTTCACCACCTTATTTTGATTTGTGTTTATGTTTTAAACAAACCAAGAGGCTCAAACATTGGAAGCTGTTGTAGCTTCTCTTAACCTTTGAGAAGCCCCACTTTGGGCAAATCAGTTTTGTTGCTTTATACATTACTAACCTCTGCTGAAGGAAACCACTGGAGCAGCAGAAACCAGAGTATTAGAGGTTCAGATATTTGGGCTGGGGGCTAGGGGTGTCCACAAATCAGGTAAAATATAATCAACTGCTTAAGTCCTAGAAAGTAGTTGACATGGTTATCTGTGAATGAGAGAACAAGGACAAGGACACACCATCTGGATAGGGATGCTTATGAGCTATCTCTGGATTCCCTTCCACAGTTCACCTTAACTTCCAGGATGTGAGACCGATGTCTTGGTTTGCCACACAGACCCTCTATGGCCTGGCCCCTGACTACTGTCCAGCTTTTTCTCCCTCTGCTCTTCTACCCACAGCCTTTATTTGGCCATATCACAAGACTTAACCTCAGTGGCACTGTTAAACACCTCCAGGCCTTCGCACATACTGTTCCTCCTGCCTGAACTGCACCTTTCCCAACCTCCCCACAACAATTTATCTATCATGACAGCTATTATCCATCCATTACAAAACAAGTTCAGAAAGAACTCTGCAACTATTTCTATCAATTATGAAGCTGTAATCTTTGCTTTACCTGACCCCTTCTTAAAGGAAGCCTATATTTTAGTCATTGTTTTATCCCCAATTTATAGCAATAATGCACAGTGTATGACAGATTCAATAGTGAACACATGCATGAATAAACAAAGTAGACCAGAAGCCTATTAGAAACACAGAATCCTCGGTCCCCCCAGACTTAATGAACCAGAATCTGCATTCTGACAAGATCCCCAAGGGATTTCACTGCACATTAAAGTTTGAGAAATACTCTTTCACTTCTGTAAATATCTGAAGCATTGATTATCTGAGGCTTAGGGTTTGGTAATTATTAATGTACATGCTCTGCACAGTGCTGAACCGATACATGTGCGTTTGTGACATGCTCACATACTTCCATTCTTGACTCCTTCCCCAGAGGCCATCACGTGTCTCTGCTGGCATTCTCTCACTATTCCCTCAGATCTCAGAGTTAGGTCATGCCCAGAGTAGGTGCTAGGTACAAAGTTATGCAAAAAGCCAAGGGCCACTGGGAAAAACAAAAGTTTTATAAAACTGCATCACACATACGTCTACAACCAAACAGCCAATGTCAAACTAATGATGAAGAAAACTAAGGTGAATTACCTTACCCCTAGTAAACATCAGTGAACAATGAATTCTTAGTAAACACTACATATAGTTCTCAAACACTGGGTCCTGCTGTCCTTGAAGGGACATCTGGCAGTGCATTCGGATCAGATTTCCTGATTCACATTCTATATTTAACTTCCCTTAATCTTGTCATGCCTAGAGATTTAGAACTTTTGGTTACTGCTCAACAGCTCATCTTTTTCCTTGGGAGACTCAGGAAGTGCTTGTCTACCTCACTTCATCCCACATTCCCTGAATTGTTCACACTTTGCAATTCAATCGTTTTGAGCACAAATGCTAAGTAAAAATATCTGGTAGCTTGTTACTCACTGTAATGGGTAGACCACAACACATGTGTATGGGTTGACTAATGAGGGATAAGAGAAGCAAGCTAAATTACGTGGGCAATATTTTGTATCTCCCTGGAAAAAATAATCCATAAGAAGACAAAATCTGCTACCAAAGCGCTGGGCAAAGGAGGTGTGGGAGCAGAGTGAGAAAAGAGGGAAAAGAATGTTAGCTTTTATCGAGATTCTACAAGTATGAAATATTGTGCTCGGCACTGTAAGTACAATATCTCATCAACCTAATGAGGTCAAAATCATAACCTGATTTTACCTGCAAGGAACACAAGGCTCCTACGCATTCTCAGATTCACACAGCTAGTCACACACTGGGTTCCAAACCACTTTTTCTTCTTCTTTTTAAAATTTTTTGTTGTGGTTAAAACAAATCCCACAAAACTTACCATCTTAACTGTTTTTTAAGTGTATGGTTCAGTACTGTTATATATATTCCTATTGCTGTGCAACAGATTTCTAGAACTTTTTCATCTTGTAAAGCTGAAACTATACCCATTGAAGACCATCTTCCAATTTTTTTATGTTTATTTATTTATTTTGAGAGAGAGAGAGAGAGAGAGTGAGAGAGAGAAAGAGAATGTGCATGAGCAGGGAAGGAGCAGAGAGACAGAGAGACAGAGAGACAGAGAGAGAGAGAATCCCAAGCAGGCTCTGTGCTGTCAGTGCAGAGCAGGCCTCAGGACTCCATCTTGTGAATGCTGAAATCATGACCTGAGCTGAAATCAAGTTGGACTTAACCAACTGACCCACCCAGGCATCTCTCAATTTCTTTTTATAAACTAGTCAAAGGTATTTTTTTGCTTATATTTTTCTCCTTTACCATTCTATTTTCTCTGCCTTCTCCTGATACCATACACTTTAAGCTGCTCTGGTCTCTTCCAACAGTGAGGAAAGTGACCTGAAGATTCTAAGGTCTCACTCAGTATTTTACCTTCCCTGCGGAGTCTGTGAAGCAAACAATAAGGAATGAACTGCTAATGGAAGAAAATAATGGAAGTGTATGGTTCCGTAATGCTGGAAATGCACCTGTTTATTTTGTCTATGTTAAAGGAAGTTTTCAATATAGACAATTATTTCATTGAAAAATCAGTCATGCCTGTCCAAAATTCTCACTATGCCACCCAGACACATTCCTGTGGCCAGGATTCTAGTACTACAACTTTATGGCAGCATCCTTCCAAATCTCCATGAAGATAATATACACATGCCCAGTCCAGGAAACCCTACCCGGTGGCCATGCCCACTGGGTTGAGGCTGTCTGTCCCTGGCACCAGATATGCATTCCCTGAAGATGAGGGAGTGTAAGAAGACACTGTGGCCCAGGGTGCAGGTTTGCACATCTTTGAATTTGGCACAGCGACATTATCATACTCTGTTTTATATAATCTTTGTGTATTTCTATTTAAATGGATTATTAAATATTCAAAGAAAGGAAAACATTCACATTGATTGTTGTATTATAAAACAATCAGGACCCAGAGAGAGCAGTAGTAAATGCTAAGGGGAGCAGCAGACATCCCCCAGAGTCTGCTCTCACCAGAGTCCTATGTCACCAGTGGATGCATCATTCAGCAGTGGGCTCATACTAGGCAGCCAGCATCCCCATGCTTCAGCCTGTGAAAACATAAAGTGTCATTTCTTTCTGGATTTCATTTCCCCAAAGATGACTGACTTACTTCTTTCAGATCTGGCACTGTCATTGCTTGATCTTTGAGAGATCAGGAGCTTCCTATCATAGTTACAAAGCCTTGAGGGGATGCTGAGGTAAGCAGACTTAGTGTAAACCCAGCTCTGCAATGAACTGCTCAGTGACCTTGAATGAGTGGCATAACTTTTCTATACATGGGTTTATGAAATGAGAATAATTGGATGAAACACACATATCTTATAAATTGCTTAATAAATGTTAGCTGTTTTTATTTTTATTGTCTTATTATTTCCATTTCTAATAATATAGCCTGAGCTAGAACTTAGATCCTCTGATATTCTCTGAGAATGGTCCTCTGTTCTACTGTAACTAGAGGACTGCAAATTACAGCCTGTGTGCCAAATCCAGCCAACCACCTGTTTTATAAATCAAGTTTTATTGGAACACATGCATGCTCACTTGTTGATATATATAGTCTATGGCTACCTTTGTGCTACAATGGCAGTACTGAAGAGCTGCGTGACAGATTGCATGGCCTGTAAAACCTTAAATATTTACTATCTGGCCCTTTGCAGAAAGTTTGCTGACATTGAAAGGATAAAGCATGTTCTAGAATGAGATCAACATAGCAACTGAAGTAAATTCTAAGGACAGAGATTTGACATTATGAAGACTGAGAAATTTCTTAGACTTATGAGTGAAAAGACAGTGATTCAAGTCTCACCTTTTCTCTCCCTAGCTGGATAACACAAAGGAAAATCATTATAAATTTCTTTCTCTGTAAAATGAGAAAATAAGAAAACCCAGAGTAGTGAGGATTAAATTAAATAACTTATATATGAGCCCCATATAAATATTCAAGGCCTATAGGTCTGCTCATGGAACAGACACTGGACTACACACAGAGGAGTAAGAGTGAAAAAGCAGTCCCTACCCTGAGTCTCTAGCTTATCTTCTGGCTGGAAAGAGAGGCTGCTTGATGCAAGATGTGTTTCCTAATTAATCAATCCCTTTAGTAACTTTTTAAGACACCCAGTTCCAGTAGACACTGTAGGAAAATGCCTATATTTTATAATTCTGCCTTTGACTCAGCCTGGGTCAGAGATATTAAGTTATACCTCTGTCAGTGTTCAGTTGATTATTTGCTTTTATTCAAACAATGGATCAGCTGAGTCCTTCAAAAGAAACATATTCACAGAGTTAGACAAGTTGTCTGGTGAATGTGACACATGCAGAGATGCCCAAAGGATGATTTAAGTCTTTGTGCATTTACAAAACAAAGTTCAATGAAGCAAAATGGTGCTCTGTAAGAAAACCCAAAGACCAAATACAAATGGACATCAATCTGGCATCAGTCATAAAACCCAACTAAGAAAAATATATATATACCATCAGATATATTTCTGTTGTTGTTTTTTGCTTTTTCATTTAGATAGCTGGAAAATTATAAAGAATAAATAAACAAGCAAAAAATTACTTTGATTTAAAATGTTCACCCTTAAACCACATTTCAGTCAAATGACAGAGAAATGTTTATCCTAATTCTAGGTCAGTGCCTCACGAATTTTCATGTATCAATTTATCTAGAGTAAGAACACATCATTCCTCACTAATTTTATTAATAAGTTTCTTTCCTTAATTTTTCTGTAGAGATGTCACCATAGAAATACTAATAATGTATTAAAGCTTTATAATCTAGTATAAGATCTACCAGTTTCCCTTTAAAAGTGTATCAGTCTCTTAAAAAAAATGCTCTCAGATGCTAGTCAGTCTATAGGCATGTCTCCCAAGTCAGTCATCTGACCATGGGTTTTACGCCCTGTGCACAAAAGGGACATTTAGTATGAAAGCAGTAAATGAAAACTAGAGGCTGTTGTCAAATTGTCAGCCATTGTGCTCATATTAATAACCACTGCAGCTGTCTGAGGCTCAAATTAGCATCTTTGAAACAAGTTAAACACTTCCAGCACTATTTAGAGCCATTTCAAAGAGAATAACAAAAGTTTATGTTGAGATTTTTTGCTAGATGGCCTTTAAAATAAAAATCTCTTCAGAAACTTAAACTACCCTTTTTCTGAGATGCCATTAAGGGATTATCTGATTTTCATTTCCAATTAACTAAATATTTCAAAAGCTGGATTCATAGGCCCATCTGTTGTAAATTATTATAATGTAAAAATGGAAGAGAACTGTCCCTAGGTCAGACACATTTCTCACTTATCAGGTACCCCAAATAGAGCAGTATTATTCCTGGCTGCTCACTCTGGCACTTGAAGAGAATAATTATTTCCAGCAGAGATAACATTTCAGGTTGGAGCCAGGTGATTGTAACTCTCTGAATCTCCTGGGTCAAGGAAGAGGACTAGCATCCCTCCAAAGGATCTTTGCCAAATGTGCACATTAACTGCAGGAAAAAAAAAATGAGTCCATCTTGGGATTTGGGAAAACCTATGACTTGATGTAGATGAGCTGGCAATGAACAAGTCAGTCATTGTGTCACCTGCCCCAGAGGTGCCTGACAGCACTGACTTCAAGCTATAATGCTTAGATTCTTCAAATGGCCTCTTGGGACTTATATATGGGAAACTTGCTGTCCTAAGCTCCTGAAATGAGCAACCTAAATTGAACAGTGGTAAGACACAACCCAATACCTGGGAGCAGACGAATGTATTTACCAAATAAGGAGAAACAAAAGTCCATTCACCCCCTGACCATTTCAATCTAACTCTTTGGTGATTAAGTAGATGGACATGCTGTCCCATTATTCCCTTTAGATTCACATCATTGAGAAACACCAGATCTACTACTGGGAATTCAGAAGTCCTGGGTTCTAATCTTGGTTCTGTCCTTATTACCTTGTCTGCCTTATTGGAGGGTCTTAGAAGAACAAGTGGGAGATAGATATGTATAGATAATATATACATAAATAGATATGGATATATATCCATTCCAAGCATAGCTAAATAATTGTCATCCCACCCTTAGAACAATTCTATGGGATAAATGTTATTACTCTAATTTTACAGATGAGAAAATGATCCTCAAAAAAGTTATGTAACTTGTCCCAAATCATCACAGCCATGACATGAAAAGCTAAGATTTAAATTCAGGCCTTTTCAGTACAAATCTAAGTCTGCTTGCTCCATATCAAGTCTCTTCTAAATTTACTCTAATATTTTAAATAATGGTAAGACTTAAATGTCTTACATAAATTTAACAAGTGACTTGAATGCTTTAACACAAGAGACCCTTACTTTCCTGTGGAGGAGAAACTTCTATTCATTCATTGAAACTTGGAGGGATGGTGCTCACAGGAGCTGGTCAGTAGGGCAGATGAGAAGGCAGTGTTCCTCCTGTATAACATACCCTGGGATTTCCAACCAGGGGAGACAGAACAACAATGAAGATGGTAATGTCAACTGGTTTGGAGAGCCACTATCTAGGATGCAAAGTTTTTCGGTAGCTTCACATCTCTTAATTGGGAAGCCCTGACTTTCTGCAAAGTTCAGGCTATGAGAATTTTATGGAGCACTAGTAAAATTTTTTTGAGGAGGACATTTTTGGGGGACTCCTTAAATCTCAGTATGTAGGAAACCCATTCTTAATAATAATGGCAAAATAGTCTCAATTTAAGACTTTTGAGTAATTCATCCTATAATATATCCCATTCATACCCTTAAGCATATCTAAGGTACTTATATATTTTCCCCCTTTCCTATACAGTTCAAAAATCTTCCTTTTTATTTTCTAACAGATAACATTTTAGACTCAATAGCACAACTCTATGGGCCAGAGAGAAATAGGAATCAAATAATTCTGCCTAGTACCATGAGTCAATCTAAGAAGCCAGCTTACTCTAAGCTCTCCATGTGCATCAGCACAGAAGCCCCAATTCAAACAATGGCTCCCTAGTCTCTCATAGGTATTATGGCCTGTTGTTGAGAGGGGGAAGTCTGCCATGCAAAATGGCTCCTTTTCTTTGTAACATTGGCTCTACACACAGAGTCAGAAACTATTTGGATTGCCTCCCCACTCCAGCCATTCAGTACAGGGCTTTTCATGTTCTCCCATCTTTAGGGAACTTCCTTGACCTCTGATAAATCAGAAAACAAGATAACTCTGTAATACACACCTGTAGGATGGAGCTAGAAGGTAATAAAATAACATCCATTCATTCAGAAACAGAAGAAATTTACATATTTAAAAAATTAATGTATTTGGGACTAAATAGCAAAGAAACTGAAGTCCTGAATCCTCTTCCACCTCTCTTTACTCTCATAACATGCAAGAACAAAACCTACAATGTGCATATGATGATCCCTTTAAAATGAACTGGTTTAGTAAAATTGACATCTTGCTATATTTTTTATTTTTTAAAAACTTTTTAATGTTTATTTATTTTTTGACAGAGAGAGAGACAGAGCATGAGCAGGGGAGGGGCAGAGAGAGAGGGAGACACAGAATCTGAAGCAGGCTCCAGGCTCTGAGCTGCCAGCACAGAACCCAAAGCGGGGCTCAAACTCACAGACCACGAGATCATGACCTGAGCCAAAGTCAGACACTCAACAGACTTAGCCACCCAGGAGCTCCTATATATATATTTTTTTTTATTTACATCCAAGTTAGTTAACATATATAGTATACTAATGATTTCAGGTATAAAATTTAGTGATTCATCACACACATATAACAGTGCTCATCTCAACAAGTGTCCTCCTTAATTCCCTTTCCCTATTTAGCCCATCCCCACACCCAAAACCCCTCCAACAGCCCTGAGTTTGTTCTCTGTATTTAAGTCTGTTACAGTTTGTCCCCTCTCTATTTTTATATTATTTTTCCTTCTCTTCCCTTATGTTCTTCTGTTTTGTATCTTAAATTCCACATATGAGTGAAGTCATATGATATTTGCCTTTCTCTGACTAACTAATTTCACTTAGCATAATATACTCTAGGTCCAGCCACGTTGTTGGAAATAGCAAGATTTCACTCTTTTCGATCACCGAGTAATATTCCATTTTATATATTTACCACATCTTCTTTATCCATTCATCAGTCAATGGATATTTGGGCTCTTTCTATACTTTGACTATTGTCAATAGTGCTACTATAAACATTGGGGTACATATGCCTCTTCAAAACAGCACACCTGTATCCTTTGGATAAATACCTAGTAGTGCAATTGCTGAGTCATAGGTTAGTTCTATTTTTAATTTTTTGAGGAAGCTCATACTGTTTTCCACAGTGTTTTCCAGTGAAAAATTGTTCCTCTTTCTCTGCGTCTTTGCCAACATCTGCTGTTACCTGAGTTCTTAATTTGTTCTGACTGCTGTGACACAGTATCTCATTGTATTTCCCTAATGATGAGTGATGTTAAGCATTCTTTCATGTGTCTGTTAGCCATATGCATGTCTTCTTTGGAAAGTGTCTATTCCTGTCTTTTGCCCATTTCTTCACTGGATTATTTGTTTTTTGGGTGTTGAATTTGATAAGGTTTTTATAGATTTTGGATACTAATGCATTATCTGATATGTCATTTGCAAATATCTTCTCCCAATCCATTGGTTTCCTTTTAGTTTTACTGATTATTCCCTTGCTGTGTAGAGGCTTTTTATCTTGATGAGGTCCCAATGGTTCATTTTTGCTTTTGTTTCCCTTGCCTCCGGAGACATGTCTAGTAAGAAGTTGCTGCAGCTGACGTCAAAGAGGCTGTTGCCTATTTTCTTCCCTAGGGTTTTAATGACTTCCTGTCTTATGCTTAGGCCTTTCATCCATTTTGAGCTTACTTTTGTATATGGTGTAAGAAAGTGGTCCAGGTTCATTCTTCTGCATGTCTCTGTCCAGTTTTCCCAACACCATTTGCTGAAGAGACTATCTTTACTCATTGTATATTCTTTCCTGTTTTGTCAAAGATTAGTTGGACATACATTTGTGGGTCCATTTCTTGGTTATTTATACTGTTCCATTGATCTATATGTCTGTTTTTGTGCCAGTATCATACTGCCTTAATGATTACAGCTTTGTAATACAGCTTGAAGCCTGGAATTGTGATGCCTCCAGATTTGGTTTTCTTTTTCAGGATTGCTTTGGCTATTCAGGGTATTTTCTGGTTCCATACAAATTTTAGAATTGTTTGTTAGAGTTCTGTGAAGAATGCTGGTGTTATTTTGATAGGGCTTACATTGAATATGTAGATTTCTTTGGGTAGTATTGACATTTTAACAATATTTGTTTTTCCAATACATGATCATGAAATGTTTTTTCCATTTTTTGTGTGTGTGTGTCTTCTTTGATGTCTTTCATAAGCTTTCTATAGTTTTCAGTTTATAGTTTTTTCATCTCTTTGATTAGGTTTATTCCTAGGTATTTTATGGTTTGGGGTGCAATTTGTAAATGGGTTTGATTCCTTGATTTATCTTTCTGCTGCTTCATTATTAGTGTATAGAAATCCAATTGATTTCTGTACATTGATTTTGTATCCTGTGACTTTGATAAATTCATGGATCAGTTCTAGCAATTTTTTGGTGGAGTCTTTAGGTTTCCCACACAGAATCGTCTGTGAAGAGTCAGAGTTTGACTTCCTCCTTGTTGATTTGGATGCCTTTTATTTCATTTTGTTGTCTGATTGCTGAGGCTAGGACTTCCAAAACTATGTTGAAAAATAGTAGTGAGAGTGAACATCCTTATCCTATTCCTGACCTTAGGAAGGAAACTCTCAGCTTTTCCTGATTGAGGATGATATTAGTGGTGGGTCTTTCGTATATGACTTTTGTGATCTTGAGGTATGATCCTTCTATCCCTACTTTTGTGAAGGATTTTATCAAGAAAGGGTGCTGTATTTTGTCAAATGCTTTCTTTGCATCTATTGAGAAGATCATATGGTTCTTATTCTTTCTATTATTAACGTGATGTCTCACACTGATTTAATTACAGATATTGAACCAGACTTGGATCCCAGAAATAAACCCATTTGATTGTGGTGAATAATTTTTTTAACGTATTGTTGGTTCCAGTTGGTTAGTATCTTTTTGAGAATTTTTGTATCCATATTCCAAGGAAATTTGTCTGTAGACCCCTTTTTGGTGGGGTCTTTGTCCGGTTTTGGAATCAAGGTAATACTGACCTCATATAATGAGTTTGGAAGTTTTCCTTCCATTTCTATTTTTGGAACAGCTTCAAAAGAATAGGTATTAACTCTTCTTTAAATGTTTGGTAGAATTCCCATGGTAAGCCATCTGACCCTGGACTCTTGGTTGTTGGGAAATTTTTGATTACTGATTCGTTATGGATCTGTTCAAATTTTGTATTTCTTCCTGTTTCAGTTTTGGTACTTTATATGTTTCTAGGAATTTGTCCACTTCTTCCATATTGCCCAATTTGTTGGCATATAATTGCTCATAATATTCTCTTATTATTGTTTGTATTTCTGCTGTGTTGGTTGTGATCTCTTTCATTTATGATTTTATTTATTTGGGTCTTTTCCGTTTTTGTTTTGATCAGTCTGGCTAGGGATTTATCAATTGTGTTAATTCTTTCAAAGAACCAGTTCCTGGTTTCATTGATCTGTTCTACTGTTTGGTTGTTGTTGTTGTTGTTGTTGTTGTGTGGTTTTTTGTATATATCATTGATTTCTGTTCTAATCTTTATTATTTCCTGTCTTCTGCTGATTTGGGCTTTATTTGCTGTTCTTTTTCCAGCTCTTTAAGGTATAAGTTTATCTGAGACCTTTCTTCCTTCTTTAGGAAGGCCTGGATTGCTATAATACTTCCCTCTTATTATAGAAGCCATCTTTGAGCACAGTAAGGATAAAGGAGAAATCCCCAGGTCCAGCCAGTTATGGGAAGCATGAGATCTTCTTCTCAGTAAGAATAATCTGTCTTGATCCAATTCAGAGCCTTGAGCTTCCCTAGTCCTTCTGATTTTGATATCAGTTGTTCCTAATCTTACTTCCTCCTTATTACCTCTATTTCTTTCCTCTGTACATACTTACTTATCTGGCAACCATATCCTAAAGGCTATATTCATTGATAACTGGGAATTATAGTTGTCCACATGAAATGTATCATGCATAAAATCCCCTGTGGAAATAAAAGCTCATTAAGAACTCACTCTATTCCTACTCAATGATCAAATAGCAAAGCTGTTCCTTTGTTTTGAGTATTTACGTAGACCTAAAAGCAGTTGGATTGGAACTGGACTTAGAGAGTTTTCATACAATAATTTCTTTTTAACAGGAAAAAAGAAAGATCAAAATGTTCCCAAGGAATCCCAAAAGGCCACTTAGCCTGCCTCTCTGGTATTCTGTGCTATTTCAAACTGATATTCAGGTACTGGAGACAGAACAAACTGATGGCTATGTGAAGCCAAATAACTTCTTGTGTTCTAATAAGTATTCCAATGTGTGGGGGAGAAAAAAGAAGCTCTAAAATGAGCTGTCTTTATATGTACTTTGATTGCTACTCTTTTTCTCTATAAGCTGGGCATTTGCTTCCAGAGCATCTGTCTTGTCAATGTAATTTAATGCCTATCAGTCTGGTGATGGAGAAAGTGATGAGGTGTCACCATCACTTGCTTCTTAACTGTACTTTTACCAAGTGGAAATAAAACTCTAAAAAGAATAATTTACAAGTTTGTGAATGAAGAGGTAGAATAAATGGATCTCAAAACTGTGGTCACTGCTGGTCTCATGGGTAAAACAGCTTTCAGCAAAATGAAAGCAGCTTTGCACAAGGTGTCTATAGTGGGTTGAACTGTGTTCCCCCAAAAAGCATATAGAAATGCTAACCCTTGTTACCTGTAAATATGACCTTATCTGGAAAGATGGTGTTTGTAGATATAATCAAGTTAAGATGAAACCATATTGGGTTAGGATGGGCCTTAAATCCAATAACTGGTGTCATTGATGAGCTTCATTCCAAGTGTCCAACTTAGTTAGGTTTACTATTGAAAAATGGATGCAGTTAGGTTTTGGTTTTCATGTAAAGCCTCCCAATTACATGGGGTTGTTTATGCAAAATCCAACCAGCCTATACAAGTTCTCTGCTTAGTCCAAGTCTCCTTGGAGAACCCTCTGTTCTATCATCTTTCCCCAGTCAGCACATGATCCCTATCTGCTCCCTCACTGAATGTACTTTAAATGGATCTCCCAACAGATCAGAGCTTTCAAACTTAAAGTATGCATAAAAATCAACTCAGAAGTTTATAAACTGAAAATTTATGGGTTCTGTGCTCAAAGATTCTGGAGTAAGTTTGGAGTGAAGAATTCAATGTTTCCCTTTTAACTTTTTTTTTTCCTTTTTCTTTCATGATTCACTCTGTCTGCCTCTTTCTTCCTCCATCTTGGCCCAATAGGAGACCCAAATGAGTTTGGAGAATAACAAAAAATGAAACTCACAAACACCAAATATTTCTATTCATAAGCATTATTGAGCATCCCCCCTCCAAAAAAAGATATGAGAAGAATAGAGCACAGTCCCAAGATTCACAGACCTAGTTGCACAGAATAACCTGGGGAATAGTTAGCATTTACCAATGCCTGGAGTCTCCCCAGACCACTTAGATAAGAACCACTGGTGGAGGAGTCATGGCACCAGTAAATTTTACTATCAATCCAGATGATTCCCCCAGGTAATGGTCAGGCAGGGTTAAGAACCCTTGGAGTAATCAAAGGATACATCTGCAAAAATGTGGGTTCATCATGTCCCCCTCTGTTCCTCCCAAGGATGCTTGCAGAATGGTGGCAATGGAAAGCTGATGAGGAGTAAGGTATCCACCAAGGCTGAGAAGCTCTATGAAAAGAGCTCCCAGACTTGTATCAGCTGCCCTTCCTCCCACTCATATCAGTACCTAGAAGCATCATAAACTACCAGAAAGGCAAGCATTGTGCTTTTAGCAAGCCATGGCCCCCAGGCTTAAATTCTGGGGTCTTGGTATTTTGCTATTTTGCTATTTTGCTATTATGACATTTTGCTATTATGTACTGAGACCATCTCTCTTGTTCTATGTCTGTATTGCAAGTTATACAACCTCTTGTACAACTGGACCTGGGGATTTTCTATTCATATATCCTTAGGGACTTTCCAGGAATGTTTCTGGATATGACATACAATTATCTTTTTCATCCTCTCCTTCTCACTCTCAGGGATGTACATTAAAGGGCAGCCACAATCTACTCACTCTGCCTGTCTAAAATTTGACAGATTGGGCTTCTAATAAATTATTCTTTATTATAATGAATTTAAGTGGAGAGAGAAGTAATCACTCATAGCCCCTCTCATCTTCCCGACAACTTTTTGAGATTTTTTCCCAAAAGAAAAGAGACCTTGGAGCTGTGCAGTGGTAAAAACAGACCTAATATTCAAAACTAATTATTTTAAATTTCTAATAGCTGCACGGTATTTCACTATATACATCCACCACCAAGTTTAATAAACCAGCACCATACTGACAGACATACAGGCTGTTTTCATCTTTTACTCTTATAAGCAATCATGGAATTAATATTCTACAATGTATGTACTAGATACCTATCGGACAAATTCTTAGGAGTAAAATTTCTGGAATAAAGGGAATATGTATTTATAATTTTGAAAGATACTGCAAATTGCCTTCCACAGAATTGTGCCAGTCATTATCCCACCACTGATGTCTGAAATGGACTCATCATAGCCTCACTTCTACAATGCGCATAAAACTAGCTTATCTTTGCCATTCTGCTGGGTGAAGATGGAATATCACTGTAGTTTTAATTTGCATTTCTCTCATGATCAGTGAGATTGGACATCTTTTCATGTGTTTAAGAACTCTTTATTTTCTTTTCTGGTTTTTCCATTTAATTATTTTTTCTCATACTTTTAGTTAATGAATTAGGAAAATGAGTCTGTTGTTTATAATATAGGATTCAATTTTTTTTTCAGGTGTCCATTAACATTATTAGTACTGGGTTTTTTTCTTGTAAATTAAAATATTTATTTCAATAAATATATTGATAGTTTCTATGATTTCTGGATTTTGTGTCAGACCTAGAAAAACCTTCATCTCTCTGCAAATTAGATAGATAGATAGATAGATAGATAGATAGATAGATATGTAGATATACATCTGTATCTATATGCATTTTTTTAGCATTTCTCTGATTTTTACTTTTATTTCCTTTTCTTTTTCTATTTTTTTAATGTTTGCTGAACATCTCTTTTTTTCATTGATAAACAATGCCAGTTTTATACATGTGTTTGGATCTGTTTCTAAATATGTGTTTGGATCTATTTCTGAACTGTATTTCAAGTCCATTAATTTGTCTATTTTAATTATTATCTTTCATAGTTTACTATCTGATAGAACTAAGCCTACCTCATTACCCTTCTGTTTCATAATATTTCCTGGCCACTATTTCTCCTAGTATTTTTCCATATTAACCTAGCATCAGCTTATCTAGTTCTTAAAAGAAATCCTGAAGGCATTTTGATCATGATTATATTAAATATATATATTTAAAAAGGGGAAATAATATATTTATGATGAGTCTTTCCAAAAACAAGGTATTTTTATTTTTTCAAGTATATTTTGTATCTCTCATTAATATTTACAAATGTTTTCACAAAAATCTTGCAATTTCTTGTTTAGGTCTCATTTTTAGTTATTTCATGGGCTCAGGGTCATTTTATTTTTTGAGGCTTTGAAAGAGATATTTTCTTTCCTTATAAAATTTAATTTGCTGGGATTTGTATATGTGAAACATTGATTTTTATATATTGAATTTGCATTCAGTATTCTTATTTTCCAGGAAAGACAAATGGCCTCAAAACATAGCAGTATAAAAAGTCACTAGAGGAGTATGAGCAAATGGAGAAATATGTCTGCCAACTCTAGAAAAAAGGATTTCTTCTTTCCACCTTGAATCTTAAAGGTATTATTTTAGGATCAAGGCAATGAAATTTAGATAATGACCATATTTGACAAACTAAAAATATAAATTCAAAATCAAAACTCCAAAAGGGTTTAGATAAAATCATAGATTATAGATAAGTAATCAAAAAAAAGTAATGCAAAATGCTTAGCCTTGCATTCAAAGCCTTCCCTTGGAGGATATAGCTTCCTGGTCCACTCATATAATATTCCTCAGAATCCCTATATGACCTCCTATACCAGTTGTGAAGTCTCCATCCTGTGACTGATACCCACCATCAGTCTTTGTCGTGCCCACAAAATTGATCTTCCTTACCAGTCATGGTACCTTGCCTATAACTTGGTTGTGCTGTGTCTTGTCAATTCCAAATCTTATCCTCTCTTTGAAAACTGACATCTCCTCTATGAAGCAGTAGGTGTCATCACTGACTATAGTCTTCTCTCTGACATTACATATTAATGGTAGAATTTTTTTCTAAATAACTGCCATATTTTGGCGTTGGGAACTCCAGTGTTCAACTTCTAGCTATGCCATTTATTGATTCCGTCATCTTAAGTAAATTCATTAATTTCTCAGAACTTTGGTTTTCTCCTATGTATAATGAAGGTAATAATATGTAACCCACTTATCACCCATGGTTATTATCAGGATTAAGTGCACTTTAAAATATTATATAAATCCTGAAGTGGTATCCAAATATCAAATATCAGGAGTAAGGAATAACCTACATACAAAAACATCACTTTACAAAGAAGAGGAAAAAAGCCCTTTTCCTCTTGCGCTAGGGGGGGACTCACAAAGAGGAAAGAAAGAATAGTGTTCTCCTTTTGTGAGCCAACTAATAGGGTCAGTCAGGCAGCAGTCTGCACGTGTTTGCCAGAATAGCAAATGTTTAGGCTTTATCACAAGTGCCAACACTAAAGGATCTTGAATGCCTGCCTGCCAAATCCTGTATTCAGGAGTCCGAGGACCTATCTGGGTAGAAAGGGCAGACAGCTATGGTCATGAGAAAGTTAAATCGCAGAATGAATGCCATATGTCTGCTTTTCTTCCCTCAGCTTTGGTATCCCATCATGGGAAAGCAAGGAGTTGACATGCTACCATTTACTGACCCTGTGATTTTTTTTCCCCAGTCTCTCTGTTGCCATTAACCTGTGTCTTAAATCTGATTTGAGTTTCATTTGTTCCTTTAATGTCTGACTAGAAAATATAGGACAGTCCCTTGGGGAATTGATTTCAACGGGTGCACTTCAGTCATGTCAGCCATTATCTATTGTTCTTACACTGTACAGGACACTCTGTGCTGGGGGCATGGGAAAACCAATAGCATTTATTGAATACCTCCTACATGCCAACAATTATATGAAGGTACTCCATGAACTTTTTCATTTGATTCTCAAAAAACTCTGCCCATTTTACTGATGAGGAAACTGAAATTACTGAAATCACATATGTTGTCTGTGGACTTGCAGATCTCTTTTCACTACAGTATCATATCTCGCCCTCAAACGTCCTCTACCCACTCATCCACTGCAAACCGAGCAGCTCACTGATTGCTGCGTCAGTTGACATGCCAATCCTATACCGACTAATAACAGAAATCCCACAGGCCTGAAATTCTTAAGATCTTCCAGTTGGGAGACTTAATAATCTTTTTGTTGTCTTCACACAAAAGAGAGAGGCTTTCAATTCAGAATAAACCTTAGAAACTTTGCAATATTACCCAATGATCTAAATTTAGACTGCAGGAGCTCATAACTTATTTTATTTACAGCAGTCTGGATCTCAATCTCCTTAGTTTCATCTCCCAATTAAGCTTATATATGTTCACAAAGCATCATTACATGATTTAATGACAGAGTATTTTGAATTAGTTATAAGCTGACATTTTATAACATATTCTAGGTGGCTCACTAAAATTGGAGTTGCTTTTTATAGATGCACAAATGTTATTGAAGTTCCATTTCCAAAAATTATCCCCTACTTAAGGTAAAGTATACATGTTTCTATGTGTATGTTTTTAGAATTCTGTGATTTAACATGTACTTACTTGCTCTCAGTAAACATTTAACTGGAAAGAGAAGCCTGCATGTCTCTACTTTATGAAACTGAGTAGCCTGAATAAATTAAAGCATATTCAGACACTTATTAATTACTTTCTTTTTGTTGGTATTGGTGATGGATGAGGTTATAGATCATCATTCCTCAACAGCCACAACTAAGTAGGGAGGTTATTAAGGCTCTCAAAAAACAGAGGGATTTATATTTTAGGTGGAGTTAATTCCATGGTGAATCAGGTGAGAAAAATAGTCCTCTCTGAGGCAAAATGAGGTTATCATGACCTCTTATGAGGCACTAAGTAGTTACTGGAAGTACAATTTAATGTAACATTTTATTATATTTTGCTCCTAGAGTGTTTTCCTCTCTTAAGACTGTGAAGGCAAGTTTCCCTAGTCCTTCTATACTCTACCCTTCAGCCCCTTGTAGGGTCTAGTCCCTACAATGCAGGACTAGGTCTAGTCCTACATTGCAAGTCATCATTGCTCTCATACTCCACACCTCTAGCCCCAGTCTACCTCCCCTCCACCCCCTTTCCTCCCCTCCATTCCCTTCCTGGAACTAGTCCACTGAGGTTTAGTCTTTCTGCATCCTACCCCTACAATAAAAACTCACCTGTACTAATACCTGTTCTTTCAAGGTTCTCTCTAACAAAAAATCCATTCAACAAATAAATGCTAAGTACAGACAGCTGATGATACATCCATTATTTCAACAATTTTTAATAAAAAAATACACACTGCTATTGTACTAGAGAAAAGCAAAGATGAATGAAAAGTTGTCTTGCCCTTCTTGTTTTTTGTTGAAATAACAAAAATGGCATCATACAAAATGATCATCTACTCAGTCGTGACTTCCGATGAATTTGACTCTCCAAAATTAAATCTACTTTGAAAGGATAATAGTCAGCTACCAGTAGTGTTATTTGAAAGAATATGCTGCCTATTCTGAAGGTAAATTACAAAAGAGATAGCTTTGAAGAGTAGAGATTTGGGTACATCTGGACAGATATGGGCTCAAATCTAACCTAGCTGGATGACTAATATTACCTAACTCAGCAAATGTTTCTACATCTCAGATTCTCCATCTGCATAAAGGGGATAAAATCCCCTACCTCATAGATTGAAAAGACAAGATAAAATGGCAGGAAGAATATTTTAAGCAAAAGCAGCATCTTAAATAAGTGTGGAGTTTCCTAAGTGTCAAGCTTTTTTTTTCTTTGTTTTATAATCACTTGCTTGTGCATTTATTTACACAATAAAAAAGTTCTTTTTTTTTTTTTTACCTATGTCTCCTACAGGTGACCAAAGATCCATATGTTAGCAATCTTCCGCTTAACTGCACATTCAAAAAATCATTAACTCCTCTGAAAACTCCATACAGCAGAACAGCTGTTCTTCTTTGAAATTCTTTGAGCCCACAAATATTGGCATTGGAAGGTAGCTATAGAACGTCATCTTGTAGCAATGGAATGTCAACACGCTAGCTCTCTCCTGGTTGAATCTAGAACTGGGCAGCTGTCTGCTTTTAAGTAGGAGCCATACTCTTTTTAAAGATGGCTCAAGGCCATATTGCTGTAACCTATGCTTGTGCTGAGTAAAGGCTTGGAACTTTTGGATACATTCTCAATGAGCACACAACCATATGTTTTGGGTGGGAGATAACCACTTTTCCAAGGCATTTCAGGACATAGTCCTGCTATGTCCTAATACTATCTGGAGAACTTGCCAGTGATTGGTGGGATCTAGCTGAATTCCGCTTCAGCCCTATATTATTTGGGGACAAGTTGCTGAAAATTCTCAAGGCTCAGCTACCACAGTGGGAGAGTAATAATTACATCATGGGCTGTTCTGGAAAATGAGAGAGTGATTACATGGTTAGAGGACAAAATGAACCTGTTTAAAGCAGAGAGTAGCCATTGGCAATAAGAACTCAGAAAATTCTGGCTTCCTTCTTTCACCTAGCCCTAACTTCAGATCCAAGATCTATCTTACCTTTAGCCCAGTTAATTTCCATATACATAATTCTAGAGGTAGCAGGATATTCCCAGAAAAATAAGCAATCCAACAAAACGTGACCAATTTGCTGAGTCTTTCCAAAAGAGCCTCATCTTCCTTACTCTCATATTTCATTTAAAGCCCTGTGCACATGCCCCCTCCTCAAAGATAATCTTTCCTGACCATTCCATCTAAAATAGCTTCCCTCTATATCATCCTTTATCTCCTTGTCATGCCTGTTTTACTTCATAGAACTTATTACCTGAAACTATATTATACATATATTTATTAATTATCTGCCTCCCCTCCCACTAATATGTAGGCTCAGTAATGGCAGAGCATTAGCCCATCTTATTCACTGCTGTTCTCCCAGCCCAGAAGTTAGAACAGTGCTTAGACACATTTGACAGGTTCTCAATAAGTACTTGTTGAATAAATGAATAAAGGATGTTTTAAATTCCACAATCAGTCTTAATTTCCTTCCCTTAAACCTTTATTTATAATAAGAACCATCATTTATTAAGCATTTACTCGATCCTTTGACACTTTATATGGATAATATAATTCAATCTTCAGAACATCCTCTGTGAGATAGGAACAATTATGATTCCTAACATAGGTAAGAAAATGAAACTTTAGAGAGGTTAAGTAACTTACCCAAAAGCAGAAGTGCAGATGGGATTCATTGTAGGTTACTATAGAATCATCTCTATCTCTAATTCTATCCCATCTTCTCCTGCTTCTATGGTTAAATTCTATATTTTGAACTGCCTCTCTATTTCTGGTCAAAATGCAAATACTTCTGGGGATGGGTAACATTAAACTGTTTTTAGTCATTTACTTTTCTTTGGTGCATGTCAACTAGGAAATAGTGTTGTGGAGAAGGACAGTTTGGAAGTCTGAGTACCTGAGATGAGAGATCTTAGAACCAGGATACCAGTGAATGAGACTGATGAGATACTGCAGTATTTTGCGAAAGGTTACTTTGCCTTGTGTTCATTCCACATCCAGAGCTCTCTTACTCCTTAACACTGAGATATTTCCACTTTGCAATTTAGCATCTCCAAGACAGCACAGCTCTGGGGGATTGTGGTTTGATAATACCTCCCTCATGTGTAAAAGAAGTTAGGTGCAAGATGAGAAACAGACAGAGGTTTTATTTACTGAGAGGTTTTTTTTTTTTGGGGGGGGGGGGTGGGCGGCAGTTATTTTGTTTTTGTTTCTGTTTTACTTTACTCCAGTGTCATTTCTTCTTACATTAGTGAGAGTCCAGGAAGAGGTGCTGGTTGATTGGATTTCAATATCATCCATGCAGTCACAACATTTCAGTAGCTCTCTATAGGACAGACCACACCCAGCATGTCATTGTTACAACAGCAGATAGGACATAGATGTTTAGCAAAAGAGCAAAAATTACAAGGCACCATATACGTAGGGAGGAAGACTGCTTCCATGTTGCAATTTGAGAGGTACCACTGGCTACTTGTTTCAGAATATCATTCTTTCAGTATTAATTTGAGATTCCCCCATTAATGTCATTTCACTTCCAGGAAGAGATTGTCTCCAGACATCCTTCTTGCTTGAGAAGGCAGGAAGGGCATATTAAGCTTAGATTAGCCAGGAGTTGCCATAGTAACTAGAGGCAAGGCCCTAGGGGGAATAAAACATTAGGCAGGTAAGTTTTGATGAGAAGGATAAGGGACAGAGTGAGCAATTACACAAGGTGGCACCATAATTGGTAGTCCTGGGCAGTCATGGGGCAGTCATCTATAAAAAAAGTTACTATACATTTTTAATGAGGTACAATCTAAAATTTCTCCATCACAAAGTTGGACATTGCTTACCTTGAAATAATTAGCTTTCACTCACTTTAACAATTCATGCTCTTGTTTTTTTTCATTCCTAGCCCTCCTCATCCTCTAGTCCATTTCCAAGAAAAATATAATTTAATTTTCCCAAATAACAACGACCAAAAAAAAAATTAGAGTTTACCTCCAGCAAAGACATTTGGCCAGATACCAGGATCTTTCTTATTATTATATTCCCAGATATTCATCTGAGATAATAGATTGTAGGAGAGAATAGATTGCAGTTCATAAGAAAAAGTAAATTTTATGGAAAGTCATTTTCCTTCAAATGAAGGTTTCAAATGCAAAAATAAATCTTATTAACATAACATCTTAGAGCAAGGAGGAATCTTAAAGTTCTTCCAATTCTATCTCATTCTCTTACAGAAAAGTGTTGAGAGCCAGAGAGGTTAATAATGTCCTCTAACCACCTAATGACTCTGTCATTCCTAATCATTGCCAAAAATAAAATAAAATAAAATAATAAAATAAAATAAAACAAAACAAAATATGGAAATTCTCAGGGCCATCCATTTGTGTGCACTTTTCAGTGCATCAGTTTGCATATCAGCAGAAAATGTCAGCATCAAGGCCACAGATGTTCAATTTGTTCATAATAAAAACCATAAGAGCTGACGTGTATTGAGTACTCATAATGTGCCAAGCATGGGGCTAAATGATTTACAACCTAAATCTCATTTAACCTCTAAATAGTCCTGTAAAGTATGTTTACCCCATTTTACAGATGAGAACATCCAAGTTGACAGAAGTTAGGTAACTGCCTCACAGTCAAACAGCTAGTAAGGGACAGACTCCAGTCATTGCTCCTTACCATAACACTAAACCATATCTCCTGGCTATTTCCACATGTCACTTTTTCTGTAAGAAAACCAGAAATCAATAATCAAGCATATTTATAAGCTTAATGCCTCCCTCTGACAGCTAAACTCCTCCCCAAGGAAAGTCAACCAATGCTAGCCAACTAACCATATTCCCTAAGGATCTAATTTTTAAAAAACAACTGTTTTTCTGATTATAAATGTAAATCATATTCAATATGCAAAATTTAAAAACACAGACAAGAATAAAGGAGAAAATTAAAATTTCCTGTAGTTATACCAAAGATCATATGCAGAGAAATCTATTTTTCTTCCATTTAAAGACCACTATATTTCTTGCAAAAAATCAACAATAGTCTCTAGTATTTTCTACATGTGTTATTTTCCATGTAGTGAATGATCACCAGCAAATATTTATTTTTTAATTCATTGATTTAATCAACTGGTATTTATTTTTTGAATGTCTACTCTGTGTTAGATGCTCAGTTAGTTTCTAGAACTCATTGAAGGTTAAATATAAGGCCAGTTCTTGGGTGCCTGAGTGGCTCAGTCAGTTAAGCATCCAACTCTTGATTTGGGCTCAGGTCATGCTCTAATGGTTCGAGTATTCGAGCCCCCACATGAGGGATTTTCTGCCTCCCTCTCTGTCTCTGCCCCTCCCCTACTCATGATTGCTCACTCTCTCTCTCTCTCTCAAAAATAAATAAATAAACTTAAAAAAAAATACAGGGCCAGTCCTAGCCTCATGGAATCTACAAACTAATTCTTTGAAGGAAATTTTCAATGTATTTCAAGTTAACTACGCTAAAAAAATACCAATGCTTTTATTCATATGTCCAACTAAAGTAATTCCTTCCCTCAATATGATAGATGGAGAGTTAATATAAAGATGGGTCTTACAGACTGGTAACTGACAGAGGGCAATCAAAAATTATTTAAAGTTGCAGGTTTTATTATACCTTATGGCAAACACAATTCACAGGCTGAATTTTAGGCATTTCCCACCTCAAAGATTCTTCCTATCCTGAGTACTAAACTGGCAGCCTTACATGTACAGGGATTAGGAATGGGTACTTGTACTTAGGATTCCTTTAACATGGACAAAATTTGCCATCAGTCAAATACTGCTGAAGTTGATTGAAAATTGTGACTAAAATTCACTCTAATTGACACATGATGGGGACTTCTTTCCTAAGAACAGATATTTATAGGAATTATCATACCAGAAGCCTGAAGCTGTAGGAATGGAGGAGACACTTCATAAATTAGCCAGGGCACTCTCTTGGTTTCTTATTTCTGCTATAACAAATTGCCACAAGAGATTATCTGAAAGAAGCTGTGAAGATGGTAGAGTAGGAGGACACTAAACTCACCTTGCCCCACATTTACAACTACATATCACTCACATCTAAGTAAATAAACCAGAGAACAATCCAAAGATTGGTAGAGCAAACTTTACAACTAAAGGTAGAGAAGAGGCTGCACCAGAGCCTTTAGGAAGGGCAGAAAGGGTGGTCAGGCCAGAGCTGCCTGCAGGAGGGAGGGAGCTGTAGTTGTGTTCAGGGGAAAACACCAGGGAGCCCACATGGAGAAAACAAATCCCCACAATGTCTGGCCTTGAAAACAAGAGAGGCTGAATTCTGTGAGTGTGTATGAGGAGCAGGACTTGGATCCTGGAGCTTTAAAAGTCAGCTAATTTAGCACTGGGGGAGCTGGAAGGCCCTGCGATAGCCAGGTGCCTGTCCTTAAAGAGACAACAACCCAAGGATAAGCAACCGTTTGCACAATGGGAGGGAGATCTGCTTATACTAATTTTAGCATGTGTTGGTGGGGAGCTTCTCTAGGAACAAAGGAGCTGGCAGGTGCCATTTTCCTTCCTTGCCCCAGCAAAAACACAGAGCCACCTGTAGGAAGCAGTGTTGCACAGATACTTGCTACTTAACCTGCCCATGAGTTCTCCTGAGGACCAACCTGCTACAAGCCTGCTGGCTTTGGCCCTAGGTTCAGGGCAAATTTTCTTAACTCTACGTGTGCCCCACCCAACCACCATCTCCTTGTGCTGGACCCTCAGCAGCCACCACGCATCGGAGGATCTGGCCTAGGAATAGTGAGTGGCTCAGCACAAATTTTGCTAATGCCGTGCACACCCACCCAGCCACTACATGCATAGACGTCACCCCCCCCCCCAGCCATCCCACCCCAGCCATCTCACCCTGTGCCCAGCCACTGCACACACAGATGCCACAGGTCATGCTCAGCTGCCACAAGCACAGATGAAGGGTGCCCCAGGCCCCCACCATTGCTGCATGCCACACCCCACCACAGGTTGCCACCATGCTCCAGGTGATCAAGCCTAGGACTAGTGGCTAGGGCAAATTTTGCTAACTCTTCTGCATTGCCCCAAAGCCTTCTGTGGTCATGATCCCCCAAAGCCAACCTACCTAGGTCTCACTAACATCACAGAAAGCAAGCACAGCTCACAAGAGGCAGAAAGTCTCTGCAGATATCTGGACCAATAGGAAAAGTGACTAGGACACAATAGCAGGATGTAAACAATGCATAAAGCAGATTTCCCTGAAGTTCCAGGTTCTGGTGAACAGGAGACACTGCACTGGACCTCTCCTTCATAAAACCATTTTTTTCAAGACCAAAAGGTATAGCTGACTTTCCTAACATACAGAAATAGACACTGAAAGATAGACATAATGAGGAGACAGAGAGATATGTCCCAAATGAAAAAACAGGAAAAATCAGCAGGAGATCTAAATGAAACAGAAATAAAGTAATATGCTTAACACAGAATTTAAGGTAATGAGCATGAAGATACTCACTGGAAAAGGGTGAAGGACATCAGTGAGACCCTTGACAAAGAGATAAAAAAATAACATATCATAGATGAAGAATTCAGTAAATGAAATTAAAAATAGATGGAATAAATAGTAGGCAACAGAAAGCAGAGGAATATATAAGTGACCTGAAGGATAGAGTAATGGAAATCAATCAAGATCAACAGGTAAGAGACAAACAAATAATGCATAATGAGAATAGATTTAGAGAACTCAGTGACTCCATCAAGCATATAACAGTCACATTATAGGGATCCCAGAAGGAGAAGAGACAGAAGGAGAAGACAGAAAATTTGTTTGAAGAAATAATAGACAAAAAATTCCCAAATGTATGTGTGTAGTGGGGGGGGGGGGGCGGGGGGGGATGGGGGGGGGGACAGAGATCCAGATTCAGGAGACACAGAGATTCCCCCAACAAATTAAACTCAAAGATGTCCACACCAAAACACATAGTAATCAAAATGCCAAAACATAGTGATAAAGAATTTTAAAGGTTGCAAGAAAAAAGAAGACATTTATATACAAAGGAAACCACATAAGGTGATCAGCTTATTTTCCAGCAGAAAATTTCAGCATGAAGTATTCAGAGTACTGAAAGGGAAAAATGCACAGCCAAGAATACTTTATCTAGCAAGATTATCATTCGGAATAGAAGAAAAGATGAGGAGTTTCCCAGACAAATAAAGTGCATGACCACTACCCCAGCCCTACAAGAAATGTTTAGGGAGACTCTGTGAGTGGAAAACAAAAACCATAAGTGACAGTAAAAAAAAAAAAGGAAACACAGGGGTGCCTGGGTGGCTCAGTCAGTTAAGCGTCCAACTCTTGATTTTGGGTCAGGTTATGATTTCATAGTTGATGAGATCAATACCTGTGTCAGGCTCCATGCTGACAGCAAGAGGACTGCTTAGGTTTCTCTCTCTCCTTCTCTCTCTGCCCCTCCCCTGTTTGCTCATATGCTCTCTCTCTCAAAATAAATAAGCGTGAACTGTTAAAAAAATTTTCAAAGTAATTATTGATAGAAATGTATTTATTGCCATTTTGTTACTTGTTTTGTGATTGTTTTTGTAGGTTTTGTAGGGGAGGAGAGAGAGAATCCCAAACAGGCTCTGCACTGTCAGCACAGAGCCCGAAGCAAGACTCAATTTCACAAACCAGGAGATCATGACCTGAGCCAAAATCAAATGTCAGACACTTAACCAACTGAGCCATCCAGGCACCCCTGTCAATAGTTACTTTGAATGTAAATAGACTAAATGCTCCAATAAAAAGACACAGGATGACAGAGTGGATTAAAAAAACAAAAACAAAAAAATAAGATCCATCCCTACGCTGCCTACAAGAGATTCACGTCAGACCTAAAGACACCTGCAGATTGAAAGTGAGAGGATGGAGAAACATTTATCATGCAAATGGACGTCAACAGAAAGCCAAAGCCAGAGTAGCAATACTTACATCAGACAAAATAAACTTTAAAGCAAATTCTGTAAAAAGTGACAAAGAAGGACACCATATAATTACAAAGGGGACAATTGAGCAAGAAGATATAACAATTATAAATATTTATGCACCCAACATGAAAGCACCAAAATATATAAAATGCTTAATAACAAACATAAAGGAACTAATCTATAATAATATAATAATAGTAGGGGACTTTAACACCCTAATTACATTGATGGACAGATCATCCAAACAGAAAACAAATAAGGAAACAGTGGTTTTGAGTGACAAACGACCAGATCAATTTAACAGATCTATTCAGAACATTCCATCCTAAGACAACAGAATGCACATTCTTTTCAAGTGCACATGGAAAATCCTCCAGAATAGATTACAATAGGCCACAAAATGAGCCTCAATAAATTCAAAGGGATTGAAGTAATGCCATGCATCTATTCTGACCACAATGCTATGAAATTCTAAAGCAACCATAAGAAGGAAATCTGGAAAGACCACAAATACATGGAGTTTAAATAATATACTACTAAGTAATGACTGCATCAACCAAGAAAAATCAAAGAAGAAATCAAAAAGTACATGGAAACAAACACAAATGAAAACACAGCGTCCAAAACCTTTGGGATGCAGGAAAAGTGGTTCTAAGAGGGAAGCTTATAGCAATACAGGTCTGCTTCAAGAAGCAAGAAAAATCTCAAATAAACAACCTAACTTTACACCTAAAGGAGCTAGAAAAAGAAGAATAAACAAAAGAATAAACAATACCAGCAGCAGGAAGGAAATAATAAAGATTAGAGCAGAAATAAATGAGATAGAAACTAAAAACAACAATAGCAACAACAACAATAGAACATATCCATGAAACCAGGAGCTGGTTCTTTTAAAAGATTAACAAAATTGATAAACCTCTATCCAGACTCACCAAAGAGATGGGGGGGGGCGGGGTGAGAGGGAGAGAGAGAGAGAGGAATCCAAAAAACTCAGAAATGAAAGAGGAAAAATAGCAACCAACACCACAGAAATACAAACAATTGTAAGAGAATATTATGAAAAACAAATTAGACAACCTAGAGGAAATGGATAAATGTTTAGAAACATAAAACCAACCAAAACTGAAGCAAGAAGAAATAGAAAATTTGAACAGACAAGTACTAGCAAGGAGATTGTATCAGTGATCAAAAATCTCCCAACAAACAAAAGTCCAGAACCAGATGCCTTTAGAGGGGAATTTTACCAAATATTTAAAGAGGGTTAATACCTATTCCATTCAACATATTCCAAAAATACAAGAAGGAAAACTCCCAAATTCATTCTACAAGGCAAGTATTGCCCTAATATCCAAACCAGATAAAGACACCAGAAAGAAAGAAAGAAAGAAAGAAAGAAAGAAGAAAGAAAAAACGAAAAGAAGAAAGAAAAAAGAATTATAGGCCAGTATCTCTGATGAATATAGATGCAAAAATCCTCAACAAAATACTAGCAAACAGAATCCAACAATACATTAAAAAACCATATACCACAATCAACTGGGATTTATTCCTGGGATGCAAGAGTGGTTCAATATTCACACATCAATAAACATGATACATCATATCAATAAGAGAAAGGATAAAAACCAAATGACCATTTCAATAGATCAGAAAAATCATTTGAGAAAGTACAACATCCATCCATGATAAAAAGCCCTCTAAAAAGTAGGTTTAGGGGTACCTGGGTGGCTCAGTCGGTTAAGTGTCCGACTTCAGCTCACGTCATGATCTCACGGTTTGTGAGTTCAAGCTCCACATTGGGCTCTGTGCTGACAACTCAGAGCCTGGAGCCTGCTTCAGGTTGTGTGCCTTCCTCTCTCTCTCCCACTTGCCCGCTCACCCTCTGTCTCTGTATTTCTGCCTCTCTCTCTTACAAATAAACATTAAAAAATTTTTTAATAAAAAGTAGTTTTAGAGGGAACATATCTTAACATAATAAAACACACAGTGACATCATACAATAAGGCCTGGAACAACACAAGGGTATACATTCTCACCACTTTTTTTCTTTTTTTTTTTTCACCACTTTTTTTCAACATAGTACTGGAAGTCCTAGCCACAGCAATTAGACAACAAAAATAAAACGCATCCAAATTGGTAAGGAAAAAGTAAAACTTTAACTGTTTATAGACGGCATGATACTGTATGTAGAAAACCCAAGGACTCCACCAAAAAGTATTAGAACTAATAAATGAATTCAGTAAAGTCACAGGATACAAAACCAACATACAGAAATCTGTTGCATTTCTATACACTCATAATGAAGCAACAGAAAGAGAAATTAAGAGAACAATACCATTTACAATTGTGCCCAAAATAATAAGATACCTAGGAATAAATCTAACTAATGAGGTAAAAATTCTATACTCTGAAAACTACAAACCAGTGATGAAAGAAATTGAAAATGACACAAAGAAATAGAAAGAGATTTCATGCTTATGGATGGGAAGAATCAATATTGTTAAAATGTCTATACTACCCAAAACAATCTACACATTTAATGCAATCCCTATCAAAATATCAACAGCATTTTTCATAGAACTAGAACAAACAATCCTAAAATGTATACGGAACCATAAAACCCCATATAGCCAAAGCAATTTTGAAAAAGAAAATCAAAGCTGGAGGTATCATAATTTCAGGCTTCAAGTTATATAACAAAGCTGTAACAATCAAAACAGTTTGGCATTGGCACAAAAATAGACAAATAGATCAATAGAACACAATAGAAATCCAAGAAATGAACCCACAACTATAATGTCAATTAATCTCTAACAAAGCAGGAAAGAATATCCAATGGGAAAAAGATAGTCTCTTCCACAAATGGTGTTGAGAAAATTGGTCAGCTACATGCAAGAGAAGGAAACTGGATACTTTTTTACACCATATACAAAAAATAAACTCAAAATGGATTAAAAAACTAAATGTGAGACCTGGAACCATAAAAATCCTAGAGGAGAGCACAGGCAGTAGTGTCTCAGACATTAGCCATAGAAACATTTTTTCCAGTTATGTCTCCTGAGGCAAGAGAAACAAAAGCAAAAATAAACTGTTGGGAATACATCAAAATAAAAACCTTCTTCACAGCAAAGCAGACAACCTAAAAGGCAACCTACAAAATGAGAGAAGATATTTGCAAATGAAATATCCAATAAAGGGTTAGTGTCCAAAATATATAAAGAATTTATAGGGATGCCTGGGTGGCTCAGTTGGTTAATTGTCTGACTTTGGCTCAGGTCATAATCTCACAGCTTGTGGGTTCGAGCCCCACATCTGGCTCTGCACTGATAGCTCAAACCCTGGAGACTGCTTCGGATTCTGTGTCTCCCTCTCTCTCTGCCCCTCCTCTGCTCGTGCTTTGTGTGTGTCTCTCTCTCTCAAAATAAATAAATATAATTTTTAAAAATTAAAAAAATAAAAAGTTTATACAACTTGGGATGCCTGGGTGGCTCAGTCAGTTAAGCATCCAACTCTTGATTTTGCCTCAGGTCATGATCTCACAGTCTGTGGGATCAAGTCCCACATAAGGCTCAGTACTTACAGCGTGGCTTTGCTTGGAATTCTCTCTGTTCCTCTTCATATGTCCCTCCTCCACTCTCACTCTCTGTCTCAAAATAAATAAATAAAAATTTAAAAAGATAATTTATACAACCCAACACCAAAACCCACAAACAATCCAATTAAAAATAGGCAGAAGACATAAGCAGACATTTCTCCAAAGAAGTCATCCAGAAGGCCAACAGACACATGAAAAGATACTCAACATCACTCATCATCAGGGAAATGTAAATCAAAACTACGATGAGATATCATCTCACACCTGTCAGAATGGCTAAAATCAAAAACGCAAGAAACAACAAGTGTTGATGAGAATGTGGAGAAAAAGAAACCCTCTTGCACTGTTGGTAGGAATGCAAACTGGTGCAGCCACTCTGGAATATGGCATGTAGATTCCTCAAAAAGTTAAAAGTAGAAATCCTCTATGATCCAATAATCACACTACTGTGTATTTACCTCCAAAAATATAAAACACTGATTCAAAGGGATACATACACCCTATGTTTACAGTAGCATATTTTACAATGGCCAAATTATGGAAGCAGTCCAAGTGTCCATGGATAGATCAATGGATAAAGAAGAAGTGTCATACACACACACACACACACACACACACACACACACACACACAATGAAATTTTAGTCAGCCATAAAAAAGGAATGAAATCTTGCCATTTGCAACAACATGGATAGAGCTGGATAGTATAATGCTAAGTGAAATAAGTCAGTCAGAGATAAATAAATACCATATGATTTCACTCATATGTGGAACTTAAGAAACAAAACAAATGATTAATGGAGAAAGAGAGAGAGAGAGAGAGAAACCAAGAAATAGATTCAACTCTTGAGAACAAACTGATGGTTGCCAGAGTGAGGATGGAAAATGGGTTAAACAGGTGATGGAGATTTAGGGGGGCACTTGTGATGAGCACCGGATGGTATATGGAAGTGTTGAATCACTATATTGTACACCTGAAACTAATAGAACACTGAATAGTAACTATACAGGAATTAAAATGAAAAAATATAGAGAAATCGCATTATATCCTTTTTAAAAATGCCCTAAGTTTAGTAGCTTAAAGCAACACATACTATTCTTTTACAGTTCTGGAGATCAGAAGTGTAAAATGGGTCTGTAGTATTGTGTTCCTTCCGGAGGTTCTAGGAAAGAATCTTCATCACCTTTGCTAGCTTCTAGAGGCTACCCATATCTCTTGCCCGATGGTCCCTGGTCACTCTCATATCTGCTTTCATTATTACATCTCCTTCACTGACTCTGATTTTCCTGCTTCCCTCTTATGAGGACACTTGGGATTACATTGGACCCACTCAGATAATCCAAGATAATTTCACCATCTCAAGGACCTTAACTGACATCTGCCAAGTTCTTTTTACCATGTACAGGGAGCAGGGATTAGGATCTGGATGTCTTTAGGAGGCCCGTTATTCGGCCTATCACAGGGTCTAAAGACATTTCACAATTTTGTCAAGTGGGGATGTCTGCAATAAGGACTTGTGTTCCTCCCATATTCTTTTCTCTCCAGAGTCATCTCTCTCTGTATTCAAGGACTGAGTCATCCTTTCTGGGTATTTCCTTCCTCTCACAGGCAGCAAGACACTGGAGGCAGAGTTCTGTTCCAGCTTCTTTTCCTTATTTATTGCACCATAACTGTTATTAGTGCTGGAGAAGCCCGAGGACCCATTGAGTAATTGGATTTGTGCTCAAAACAGCCTATATCAGACCCTTAAAAGTAGACTTATTCACTGAACATTTATTTTAGCCATATAGCAAATTGCTGGTTGCTTAATTTTGGAAAGATGAGCCTAAGTAATGGGGTCTGTTTAATTTTCAGAGGATGGACCTAAGAACAAAGGTCTGTAGACATTTTGGTCACTGAGGCAAGCCAGTAGAAGAGCATTTCAGTGCAACTTGAATCAACTTGGCCAATTCTGCAGGACCTAGCGGACTTAGGGGAAGAAACAGCATTACTGACCTGTTTTGCCTCCCTTTTAGGCTGAAATCTTCTTAGCAGAAGACTCTAAAGCAAAAATTATCACATTGAGATTATTACATTGATATACATTATTATATTATTGCATTGATGCAGTGCCACTACAGAAGGAAAAGCATCTCAAAGCAGAGATGACAAATAGGAAGAGCACATACTGCCCTTAGCATCCCACATCCAAAACAGACATTATTAATCAGTCAGGCACTGTTTCCCACTTAGAGCCTGGATCTGGCCTTAAAACCCTTCCTGCCCGAATGCTCCAGCCAACCACTACCACTCAGCTAGAGCTGGCATGCAAATGGATCTCTATCTTATGTCTCTGCATTAGTCAATGTCTTCCTCTGTCTAGGCATTAAGGAAAATTCCTCCTACTGCAATCCAGCAATAAAACACTCTGGTGCCTAGAATACCACTTGAGTTCAATTGCTGGAGCTGGCAAAATCCTGGGAGACACAGGTTCAAAAATGAAGCAGACGCTTCCACCTCCCTATTTTCTGTTCAGACACTTTGGTTGGGGATCCTGTTTCATCTTACTTTCTCCAGTTCCTCCTCTAGGGATACCGGATTAAGGGCTTCTTCGCCTTTCCCTTCCATGGGACTTCTGTGCTTTGAATTCCTGCACAAAATGTGTGGCCCTGCCCCCAGTTTCTGCTTTTCCTTCATTAATTATGTGACTCTCTTCCTCTTTCCTCAGAACAGAATCCTACTTGCCCCTAAGAGCACTGTCCCCAGGGAGTACTTGGCAGTTATTGTCAAATTCTTTGAAAGCAAGAAAGGGAAAGAAACACAAGCTTATCCATCCTTGTCTCTTTTTTCACCTTGTGGTTTCTACTCACATTAAGCAGCCATAGAGGTTATCAAATGCCCCGCTCTGCTTTTACAGTTATTTATCCATGAAAGCCTCTGATGGGTTCTGGTATAATGTCAGATTGTACCCCTACTTGATGAACATGGCTTCTCACCTGTTCACAGGCACTGGCTTGCTTTTACACCAGGGCTTGCTAAGGAAGAGGGGAAACCCAGCGCATTCAAATAGCTCAGTGACAGGTGAGTCAACCAAATCAGAACATGGGGGGGGGGGGGGGGCGGAAAGGCGGTGAGCACCCAGTATGTGCTACTGCTACTGTGCGTTCGCTTTTTATTAAGAGGAAAATACTATGTGTCACTGGCACCCCAAAATTTTTGCTAGGATCACAGGGAGATTTTTGCTTTGGCGAGGGCAGGCTGTAGCCTGCAAAATTCTGGAAGAACCCAAATCAAAAAAGCAGATCTCTTCAGTCTCTAGATTTCATTTCAATGCCTTTTCTCTGCCCAGAGCAATAATCAAGCTGCGTGCTCTGCAGCGAAGCACATTCATCCAGCTATAGGTCTGAGTCGCTGCCTTCACAGGGGACTTTTCAGCTTGCATACAAGCAAACTGATTGCCTTCCTTGCAAGGTTCCCGCCCGGGAACGCCCATCTGAGGCTGCCTCTGCTGTAGCTACTGCGACAGCCTAGCGGGGTCGCGCCGACATGCCCCGGAGGAGCCCAGGGGCCTTGGCGAGCCTTCGCTGCTGAATGCTCTGCGCTAGAAAGAGGCCCGGACGGAGAAAGCTGCCTGCAGACACGGAGCCGAGCCGAGCAGAGAACCCCTACGTGGGGGAGGCTGCGATCCACTACCAGAGGAGGTTAAGGGGATGCTGCGAGGGCGCAGAGAAGGGATCTCCAGGCAGGATGATCTGTGACTCAGCAGAGATGGATGGCAGAGACCTCAGGTGGGAGTCTAGAAGCCATGCCACTGATACAGTTATCACGTCACTTACACTTCCGGGCCTCATAGTTCTCCTTCAGAAAACGCTGGGTGCTAGATCTTTATTTTTAAAATTAATTATCATTTTTGTTTTAAGAACATTTTGAAAAAAAAAAAAGCTCAAAAGAATATAATTGTGTACAAACCTTCCAGCCAAAAGAGACCATTGTTAACATTTTTTTTCATTGTTAACATGTTGTAATGTTTGTTTCAAGACCTGTTTTTAAAATATAAATGAAATAAAGCAAGACAAAATGGACTCCCCTTATAACCCCTTCCTCCTTGCTTCCTAGCCCCATCTCCTCCCCCAGTGGCAACTACCTGAAAGAAATTAAAGCAAGTTCTTCTAATCCACTTGAAGACTTTTACCTAAACATAAACAATAGAGAGAATATACAATATTGGGGGTGCATTGTATAATTTATATCTCATTGCACTTGTATTGTGCATCTTGTTTTTTTTTGCACTCCACACTGTGATGTTTTGTTCTGCATAGAGATCTAGTTCACTCATTTTAACCATTGTCTGGCATTGGGTTAGGTGATTTGTAAGCCCTTTCCTGGTCTTAACATCAAGCTAATGGTTCCTAAGCTGCACGTCAGAATCACCCAAGGCACATTAAAATGAAGATATCCAGGCCCTGTTCTCAGAGAATCTAAATTCATTGGCCTGGAGTTGGGCCTGGTCATTTGCCTTGAGATTCTGTGATGACAGGGATAAATGATAGGTGCCTGCTATGCCTCTCCTGATAGATGTAATTCTACATCTTCCAACAGAATTATACCAACCAAAATGATTCTGCTAGAGAGACTTCCCAGAGTCTCTCTCCTTTTATCTTACTGCTAAAAACAAAAACAAAAACAAAAAAAACCAGTGCTTATGGGCCCTAGCAATGGGCAGGTAGGCCTTCACCTTTGCTCCCTGGCAGAAGTGGAGATATTCCCAGTGGGAGGAGTATCTGGGAGATGACCCATCAGGTAAGGGAGAAAACCTCAGACAGTGGAGTGTGAAAGGAATCTGGATTGCTCTCTCATTTCATCATGCTGCATGATAAAAGGGAAGAAACTACTGCTAGGTAATTTTGCAGAAAGTCTTCCAGACAACCACCCCTCCCCTTTCACCAACCTTTATTTTTGCCAGGCTCACCCTCCTCACAGAAAGGTATTTATTAAACTGCCACTTGTAGCTTCACTCAAGACAGCAATCATGGAAACCTGAACCCTGCCCTCTAAGGGCCACTCTTTGGACAGAGTGCAGATGTCAAGATGCCCTTGATGCAAGTATTTTATAACTCTGTTCTTTCTCTTTTTGCCATTCTTTATGCCAGCTACAAAGAAATTACCTGGAAAAAATGACCAAATGAGGTGCAGTTTAACATTCTGTACTGTAATACATTCAACAAATATTTACTGAGTGCTTATTAGGTGCCAACCACAGTGCGAGGTCATGGGGATCCCATGGGCCCAACAATCACAGGCTCTTCCCTCCAGTTTGGGATATAGGCCAATGAATACACAACTAAACAGTACGTATAATTTATGATACAGCAGAAGGAAGCACAGATTGCTCTGGAAAAACAAAGGAGGCTAGACAGAGAGTAATAAACTGAGTCTTGGCATCTGAGGAGTATTTTCCTAGAGTAATGGAAATGTGAGTATACATAGGCTTACCTGCAAGGCTTATTAAAATGGCCCTCACCCCAGTTTCTGATTTGCATTTCTAACATGTTTCCAGATGATGCCAAAGGTGCTGACCTGGAGAAAACACTTTGAGAACCACTGTCCTAGAGGAACAAAGGTTACTCAGACCAGCATTATTGGCCTTACCTAGGAACTTGTTAGAAATGTAGAAGTTCAAATCTCACCCCAGATGAACTGAGTCAGAATCTACATCAATATCTCTAGGTGATACCTATGCACATTCAAGTGTGAGAAACACCTCTGTAAACCACTGGCTCCCCAACTTGGCTGCACAATAGAATCATATGGGCCGTTTTTAAAAATTACTGATGGCTGGCTTCCATCCTCAGAGATCTTGGTTTAATTGGTATAGAGTATGAAAAGCTCTCACAGGTGATACAGATGATTATAATATACAACAAATTTTGAGAAACACTGGCCTAAGCTAAATGCAGCCTCAGTAGGAGTTAGCCCCACAATGAAAAGCAGGAAGAATATTACAGAAAGCAGAATGTGCAAAGGCTCAGTGTCAGAAAGAGCAAAGTAGGTTCCACAAATGGAAAGGAGTTTGGTGAGCTCAGTGTATAGTGTTAGAGAAGAAAATTGACAAACTTTGACAGAAGAGGGTTACAGAGGCCAGTGGTGGAAGACTCCAGAACCTGTCAAAGGTCTTTGAGTTTTCTTTCAGGAGTGGATGCACTCAGACTTGCCTTTTAACAGTGATCAGTTTGTTAGCTGTATGGGAACAATATGCCTTGTGTTAAGGCTGCCACTTCTTTGACTATAAAGAAACACATATTACTGCTCTTACCAAAAATTATTCCTTTGGAAGAAATTGCTTTTTAAACCAAAGATAGAGGCAAAAGGATAAGGGTGGGGACAAAGAAAAATAGTACAGATGGGTAGCAGACAATGTTGCCCCAATATATGCTACGTTGGCATAAGGATTATTTTGAGCAATTGAGAAGCAGCAGATACAAGAAAAGCTCTCTGCCCTCTCCCTACTTGTCTAAAACAGGACATAAATTTACAAAAGCACCCCTCCTCTCTCTACCAAGAAGAACAGAAATTAATCAACAGAGACAACTCTAGACCCTTATCAGCCCAAAGACAGCACCAAAAGTATCTACACAACAAATCTTACTAAAAGTAGCCCTTATCCACCATTAGTCTCCCCATATATTTGCCTTCTCACAATTTGCCACCCCTGGAAACTCAAAGTCCTATCTTTCCTCTTCTCTAGAGATGTCATATCCCTTTGTTAAGATGTTACAGAAGCCCAAGTTCTAACCGCCCCTTTGATGTACTAATCCCCAAGTATTTCATCGGTATGCATGATGCTTCTGTTTGTTTTCTCTTCCTAAGATGTCTGTTGTCAGTCTAACTTATGGGTCCCTGGCCAGAGAAGCTAAAATAGGTAGAGGAGAAAGACTTTTTCCATCTCCTATAGTACCAACCAATCTAGAAGACTTTTTTGCCACTTTAGCTTCCACCATTCAGTTTAACCAATATTTTCCTGAGCACTGTGTACGAAGCCTCGTGCTGGTGCAGTGGGAGTAGAATCGAGATCTCTGATGCTCTCTCTTTGCAGAGAGTCACAAGGTGGGAATTTCAGACAAGCAAGTGATTTTTTCCAAAGAGCATTAGTTTGACTCTGGTTGAATATTTGACAATGCTGTTAAATGGGAGGATTCTGTGCCATCCAACCCCACTTAAGCCCTCAGCTAACCCATCAAATGGCCCCATTCATGCTGCAGCTGCAGGATTCCTGAGGTCATGCCAGTGGGCACCAGGAATGCAAACGAGGGCTCAGTCTTGGCTTCTGACACCCTGTGAGCTTTAAGGAAGAACAAGTAGGCATTTGTTAAGGGAAGGCCCACAAAGACACCTCAGGAGAGGAGATTGAATGCCCCTTGGGATTCCAGGCCAAATGCAAAAAGCTGGTGTAATCTCTGCCACCACAGCTTGTCTGACCTCACTGGCTCACTGGCTGTGGAGGCAGCTGATGGCCCAACGACAGAAACTATTCTCCTGAGCCATCATTTCCTCAATAAGAGGAATGGAAACTGAATTAACTACCACTGCACATTCTCTCTAGTTTGTCATATGTAGAAATGTCTATTCCTCTACACATTTCTTATTGTAGAATGTGTTTAACTATTCAATTCATCATTTTTCAGGACAAAAAAATTTAAAAATCATAGTCTCAGAAGAACTCTGGTGAAACATAGCTTGAGATACAGGATGCCTCCAGCAACTTCCTGGGCTACTACCTGTACTTCATCAGGTGTCTTCTAATATTTACTGTGCATACATACTGCTCCTATTTATCTAAAACTTTTAATATTTTTCATATGCTTGAAAATGCCTATTTCCCAATGGTTCTGAACAGATTGAGTTGGTAGTTCAAACTATCTGCCAAATGCTTAACACTTGATCTTAGTTGTTTTCTAAGATTGTCAAGCATAAACAGGGTCTGCAAGGAGAGAGTTGGTGGCGCTCTTGCCATAAATGTCACAGGTGAGAAAGGGCAGGTGTATGGCTTATGTTCAGATGGCATCCCATGAAGGCAAAGACAGAGCAGCTTTAATTCACTGTGCAAATTATACTATCTGTCAGGATGGCAGAGGGGTGAGAAAATGAAGATGTGAATTTATAGGGTAAATGTATGAAAAGAAAAGGATATACCAGATTCAAGAGAAATTTACTACAAAGATTTGTTTCAGAGGAAATTTGTTCAGAAAATACAGGCACCAGATTTTGGTACTCTTGGTTTAAAAGGCAATGAGAAAAAACATAAAAACATTTTTCCCATTGCACAGGGCACATGTCAGGTGAAAAGTGAGGACACCAGACGAAGTTTATATCAAGGAATTAGCAAGATAGTCAAGAGAGCCACCGGAAAGTTTTGAGGTACCAAACATCTTCTGGAAAAAATACTGTGAGGAACACTTAAATGGTTGCCTGATAATGAGAAAAAGTTGTTTCTCTCCTGAACTACCTCTGTTCCCAGGTTAGTAGCAGCAGTGGGAAGAGGTTATCTCTATGAAGTATTAAGGACAGTGTAAAATTGTGTGTTTCCATGAAGATGATGATTCTTAGAAAATTTAGAGGCGCAGCTGGTTCTATAAGCAATTTGAGCAAGGAGTGACAAGGGCATGGATCTTAAGAATACTTAGGAGTTCTCCATACCTGGTTTCAGATTCCTACTGTGGTGTTACTCCTATGGGCTACAAACAGTGCATTGAATTTACAAAGTGCTTTCAGTTTATCAAGCACCTCCACATACCTCTCCACATTTGGACCTCACCACTCAGTAATGCATAGACAGGAGGGATTTTGATCTGCATTGTACAGATGAGGACACTGAAGCTGAACAACATTCTGTCTTGCTCAAGGTCATAGAGCTAAGATTTAAGTTCTATCTTCCAATTCCTCTTTCCATTGTGCTGTTGGACAGATAGGCAGGACATGGTGGCTAGCTAAGGAAGGATGGCACTGGGAGTGCCTTTTAGTCTCCCTCAACATGATGACTTGTATAGGCTTAACAAGATTACATAGCTAGAAAACAAAAGACATCCAGCCAAGAAGGACAAAATTTAGAAGATGTATGTTTCATATGGAAGCAACTATTCATTTTGGCCAAAAGAAGAAGGAAATCAGGAAATTTCAACAGAGACATGGGGTCCAGGATTGTGTGTGTATATAAAGCAAATGGACAAAAAATAACCCCACAGATCCTAGCCTATGGCCTATTTGAGAGAAAGGACTGTAGACTGTAGACTGTATCCAACAGGTCCCACCAAAGACTTAATGTCCATTACATCATTTAGTCAAGGGTGATCTGAGGGTTGCACTTTACTGTTTTTTCTTAGAGGAATTGACTTTCCTGAAAGCATTTATTTCAGCAAACTAAGGAATTCCTGGGCATGCAACTAAACTGCCATTAATTTATTCCTCTTGCTTCTCCTGCTTGCTTTACTATGCAGTGTGGAGGAAATTGGGACTCACTAGTAACTAGGGAAAGCAAGTTCAAACCACAGCCCAGCTCTCTATCACAACTATCATATGACCTTCATTCTCTTGGGATTTGGTTCAATTACATGGAAACTGAGGAAGACTTAAAATAAATCTCTCCTAATTCTAACATTTTGTCAGCTTTCATAGAACAACACACAGGAAATGGCTCTCTTTGGTCTCTCCAGTATCTGAACTTTCAAAGTAATTTCATCAATATATGTGCCCCCATTTTGTCCAGCCAGGGGAGCCTGAGCATATGCAGAGAAAACTTCATGTTCTGATGGCATGTCCCCACAGTTCTGTTAGGAAAGTGCTTCGATCTTCATTTCTACTTTGTAAGAAGTTGCCCAGTGCAGCTTCTTTCCCTTCCCTTCTTTCCCTTCCCTTCCACTGACAATAACTGCTGTAAGTTCATTATTGTTCAGATAATCAGTGACACCTTTAGGCTCTTTTCTGGATTCTTACCTTGGACTGTTTGAAGACCATGACCTGGACTCAATAATATGGGATATACCAAGATTATTTTTTTCTACTACTACTACTTTAGGTATTGGTTTGCTAACAATTCACTTTTTATATAAATTAGAGTGGATACAATTACATTTTGTGAGTGGAAGAAGGAAAGTGGAGTTTAACTAATGCACTAAGAATTGTACATAACTTGAGGTAGCCCATGGCTATGTGTAATGCATGCAAAGGTCATCCACATGTCTCTTCCAGTGGAAAAACAGTCTCTTAACAGATGGTATTACCCATGATTATCTCTAAAGGTGAGGATTTCAGGCCAGGAAGGAAAGAAGAGTGTTTTGGGGAGGGGAAGGCATTTTGATCCACCAGTGAGTCAGGATGACCCTAAGCAAGAAGGTTCTAGTAAAAATGGGTTCTATTTGAAGCAATATGGCTGAACTACTGACAAGTCCTTATTTTTGTCATCTCTAATATATTTTCTGGCTAGGTGTGGGGGCATGGCTGAGTTGATATAATAAGTAGCCTCATGAATTTTATGTGTGAGTATATACAAAACTATAATAATATGATTACATCTGGAACACAAATATTTATGAATGCTAATAAAACTAAGACTCTGGGCTTAAATCCCCAAATAGAGACTCATTATATTTATAGTAACCTACAGTTAAACATATGGTTAAATGAAGCAAGATGTGTAAAATTAATGACTGGTCACTGTATTCTGCCAAACTGCATCCAGGTCCTGAAAATACCATAGTTCTTGATTTTTTCACTGAGTGGTCTAAGAATGTCCCTACAAACTTAATGAGAAATTTCCACTAGCCCCAAAGCATTCTGATTTCTCACACACAGATTTGCATTATGTAAATGTGCTTAGCTCCACATGAAGGCAGTGAGAAAAAGAGTCATTGACTTTGGATTTTGCATGCTTTAAAGTAAATGTCTAGATACACAAAACTCACTATTATGGGCATTTAAGACAGAAGCGGGGGTGGGGGCAGTGTATGAACTAGTCATTTAAATTCACAGATACAATTTTGTTTACTTTCTTCACTAGAACTCCAAAATTCACAGCAGATCACAAACCTAACTTTGCTTTTAAAATTAAGTGATAGCCTGTCTTCAGCCTGTAATTCTTTAAAATCTAATACGTATCTTGGTTTTATAGTCAGAAAATCCATAATAGCATGTTACTTGTTCCCTCTACTGTGTAGAAACACTCCAGGAACTAATTCACAGAGTCATTTGCTAAGTGGCAATGTTATTGAAGAGCTGAGATTTTCACAGAAAAACAATTGGTTAATTGATACAGAGTCATAATGAGTTATGGGCTAGCTGGCCAATAAGGGGTGACACAGGCCTCTTCAGACAGGCTCTGTGATTGCAAAGGTGTTTGTAAAGTCTTGCAGTGAAGGTGGCAATCCCTTTGTCTGACATACTAGTACCTACAATTAGTGTTAAGGGGAATAAAGCCAATGGTACACAGACATGATAGTGGTTGTTGTGTCCCTTTGACAGGCTAATTGCTGCCATATCGGGTGCTGGCCAAAAAGGGTATTAATTGATGTCAGAAATTCAAAGAATTCTTGGAAACCATCAAAACCCTAGAGGAGAAAGCAGGAAAAACCCTCTCTGTCCTCAGCCACAGCAATTTCTTATTTGACACATCTCCAAAGACAATGGAATTAAAAGCAAAAATGAACTATTGGGACCTCATGAAGATAAAAAGTTTCTGCACTGCAAAGGAAACAATCAACAAAACTAAAAGGCAACCAACGGAATGGGAAAAGATATTTGCAAATGACATATCAGACAAAGGCCTAGGATCCAAAATCTATAAAGAACTCACCAAACTCCACACCCGAAAAACAAATAATCCAGTGAAGAAATGGGCAGAAAACATGAATAGACACTTTTCTAAAGAAGACATGCAGATGGCCAACAGGCACATGAAAAGATGCACAATATCACTCCTCATCAGGGAGATACAAATCAAAACCACACTCAGATACCACCTCACATCAGTCAGAGTGGCTAAAATGAACAAATCAGGAGACTATAGATGCTGGTGAGGATGTGGAGAAATGGGAACCCTCTTGCACTGTTGGTGGGAATGCAAACTGGTGCAGCCACTCTGGAAAACAGTGTGGAGTTTCCTCAAAAAATTAAAAATAGTTCTAACCTATGACCCAGAAATAGCACTGCTAGGAATTTACCCAAGGGATACAGGAGTGCTGATGCATAGGGGCACTTGTACCCCAATGTTTATAGCAGCACTTTCAACAATAGCCAAATGATGGAAAGAGCCTAAATGTCCATCAACTGATGAATGGATTTATATACACAATGGAATACTACGTGGCAATGAGAAAGAATGAAATATGGCCTTTTGTAGCAACGTGGATAGAACTGGAGACTGTTATGCTAAGTGAAATAAGTCATACAGAGAACACCAGATACCGTATGTTTTCACTCTTATGTGGATCCTGAGAAACTTAACAGAAGACCATGGGGGAGGGGAAGGAAAAAAAAAAGTTAGGGAGAGAGTCAAACCATAAGAGACTCTTAAAAACTGAGAATAAACTGAAGGTTGATGGGGGGGGGTGGGAGGGATGGGAGGGTGGGTGACGGGCATTGAGGAGGGCATCTGTTGGGATGAGCACTGGGTGCTGTATGGAAACCATTTTAACAATAAATTTCATATTAAAAAAAGAAATTCAATGAATTCTTTTCATCTAAACTGATCCGATCCAATTTTGATTTTCAAATCTCCAAGTTCCTCTCCTCTACTTCACATTCATAATGAGCCTGTTCTCTTTTCTACTGTTAGATGAAACCCACCAAGATGCCAGCTCACTAAACTGATAAAATTGCCCTTGCCAACAGTATTATGGGGAAATCAAGAATTCTGTGAAACCAGTTTTCTCCTTTTCATGATGTGGAAGGCCCCCTGAAACCTAGTCTCCTCATCTGATACCATGCTCTGCCTGGCCTGGACCACATTCATTCTGTCTTCCTTTAGCTCCTGGATTGCTCTTCACCTTCTCTTACCTATGAATCTTTGCACATGCTGTTCTTCTGCCTGGATCACTTCTTTCCTGAACTAATTTCTTGTTAAACCAAACCTAACACATTCTGAAATATCCAGTACTTCACTGGGGAAGTTTTTGTTGATACTCCTCTCCCCACAGCATGGTTATTACATAGTTTGCTATGTAGTTCTCTGTAAACTTTCATCACAATGACAATGACTTGTTCAATAACATGTGTATCACTCTGCAGGTTAAGCTGCCGAATACTGAAACTGTATCTTTTATGTTTCTTTCTGTATCATTCGTACTTATCCCAGGACCTGTAACACAGTGAACTCAATAAATAGTTGTTGAATGAATTAATAAATGAGAGTGAGTGAGAGAAGAAATAAATGGTTTGTTCCAATGAGTCTATTGCTTTTCAAAGCATGGTTTGAAAGGATGTCATTGTGCAAGTGTGGCGACCTCATCAGGTTTAATAGAAACAGACAATCTTTGCCTAGGGGTCCATGAACTTTCTGGTTAAGAAGAACATTTTAATGGTTATTATACTGTATCTACCTTGATAAGCTTCATCACCATTGGGACTACCAGGATCGCATTCCATATCTGTTTCAGACTATAATGCGAGTCTGACATCTACTGGTCATATGGGGTAGTACTGTGAATCCTATGACAAGACATTTTCATTTTCTCTGGAATCTTCTGGATTGTGAAAGCTAGGAAGGGCTTAGATTCTAACACATCTGACCACTTCATTTTTCCAAAGACAAAGCCATTTCTCATGATATGTATATGATCACTCAGGGCTATACTGTTAGTGGAAGGGCTCAAACACTAACGTAGCCTTCCTGACAAAATCAGACTCTTTTTTGTTCTTATTCTTAATCACAATTCTGGATGGTAACAATTACATCTGTTCAACTATGTGTAATTTTTCCAAAATGAAATGGAATAAATTATACTTGTTCCATATTATACACCAGGAATCTCTTACCCTTTGTAAGAAAAGCAAAAGACTTTATTTTCTACTTCCTGTCTAAGTATTTTCTGGATCTAAAGACAGCTGTTTGGGATCATGTGGGAAAAACTAGACTTACAAAACTTGGAATTTCACACCAAAAAGTTAGGCAAAGATATGGTGCAGGATGTGTATTGCGTGCCAATGGATTGCCTGCCGTTAGCAAGACTCTGAGGGATTAGAAACACACCAGAGGTTTGTGTTCCAAGAAGCCATGATCTTTAATGGAAAAACTGACAAACCATAACTGAAAGAGGTAGGAACTGCCTTCCTAATCAGAATAGACAGGATTGGTGTAAAACCTTCCAGAAATGCCTCCTCTGTGTACCTGGCAGAATTGACTATAGAAGCATTAGTTTTTCCAATATATACACATTTTTATTTTTTTAGCTACCCCATTGGGACTGGATTTAACTGTAGTCAGCTTTTTATTAAAGTGTGGTTTGCAAGGAAACATGCTTCTTAACATTCCTGGGACCAATGCAGATTCATAACAAACCCAAAAACTCAGTACCTGCCAGAAGAGTTTTATCTTTCCCTAACAATTCTCAGAACTGAGTGCTTCAGGGGCTGGGCTTCTGAAACAAACAAAAAAAAAGACGTGGCTGTCTGGAAGTTCTCACTGGGTATCTCATAAAATTTCTCTGGAACTCTTAGGCTCAGAATATACTTTTTAAAATCTTCCTTACTCAAGATAGTACCACCAGCTAATGAACATGTTCAGGCTGATCATTTTGTTCCATTAAGTTGGAAAAGTAACACCTTTACTTCATACCTTTAGGAAAAACCTGATAATGAAAATAGCACAGGGTTCTGAATGGGTTAATGATCCATTGAGGTACTATTTTGGTCCATTCAGGGTTGGGACAAAACAAACAAAGAAAAGCTTTCCCTTTGAGAGGAAAAATACCAAGGAAAATGTCAATATTCATTCAATTATTCCATTCTAATGACAGTCTCTCTTCCAGTCTCAACCACAAACATGGAGAATGATGCTCACCATCCTCCAGACATGATCTGGAATGTCCTTAATTAAATCTGAATTCCTGTGTACCCTTTCCATCTCAACACAGTGCCCATGGCCAAGGGCAATGGCACTGACCTGATGGCACAATTATAGAGCACTGCATTGAGGTACTGGAGACCTTTGTTCTTTGGAGAAGGAAAAGAGAATGTTTATCCAGAATTTCAGTATGAGTTATGTAAAGACCAGGAGGTACACATGAATGTCCAAGGCAGATGACAGTTCTTATGACTTTACCATTACTACCACTCAGAGTTCTTACACTCTCTGGACTCCAAATTATGCTCAGAATTCTCTGATAGCCTAGAAACACTGCTTAATGCAAGTGACAGTCCTCCCCTTGAAATACCCGTGAAGGACAAACAGCTCCCATCCCATCCACCATACCTTCTCTGATCCATATTAAAGAGTATAGGCAATGAGAGCTCCTGGTTCTAACAGAAGTTCAGCCCTCTCATCATTCCACACCTGTCAATATATTTCCTTTTGTTTCTACCTACTCTTACTATTAGCTACATTTACTCAAAATTCATTTTCATCTCTTCCTTGACTCACCCTTTTATTTCATAGTCAACAATCAAGATCAAACAGTCCAGAGTAGCCTTGCAGATTTACCCTGAGGCACCAGGACCAAAAATATTAACTGGCCTTAATCCCTCTTCCTGGTCCTATAAGTAGGATATGACAGTAGTGGGATTTTTATGCTGAAAATAACATAAACACTATATATACATTTGAGAATTTTCATATTTATCCAAAAATTTTTGCCTAATTAAGGATTACCTTAAGTGATTTTAAGTTCTTGAGTTCTTGAGTTCATTCACATGGACAATTGGATAGTTTTTTTTAAACAAAAATAGTCACTGGGCACCTGGGTGGCTCACTAGATTAAGCATCCGACTTCAGCTCAGGTCATGATCTCGTTGTTCATGAATTCAAGCCCCACATGGGTTCAGTGCTGACAGCTCAGAGCCTGGAGCCTGCTTTGGATTCTGTGTGTCCCTCTTTCTCTGCCCTTCCCCTGTTCACACTCTGTTTCTTTCTCTCTCAAAAAATAAATAAAAGTCAAAATAATTAAAAAGCAAAAACAAGAATTGTCAGTATGTAACAGTGTTTAAAAGTGTGGGCTCTGCTTCATGTCTGCCACTTCTGAGTTAGGAGACCCATGCAAGGCATTTAACCCCTCCAAAACCTGGCTTCTTATTTATAAAATGCAGATAATAATAATACTTGCCTATCAGACTGTCTGGGATTATATCAGATAATGCACAAAATGCACTTAGTACGGTAGCTCGTGCATTGTAAACTGTGTGTTTTTTAATATATAAAACCATCATTTCATAAGGCAGGCATTTCAGCATACACTGTCTCATTTATTCCTGATAACTCCTTAATGTAGGTATTTTGTTCCCATTTTGGAGAATACTGTCTCTCTCCTAAAGATACAACTTTCTACACAGCTTTCCCATAGAGAATTTTCTCAACCACAAACCCCAAAGTCCAGAGGCAGGGGCAGCACCCTCCTTTCCGTTTTCTACGCTATTGTTCCTGCACCTTCTTATAAAAACCCCTGCTCCATCAAGACTTAGGCTTTTAGCTGTACCATCCTCTACCCTTCTTTGTCACTATTATCTCCTATCTCTATATCCAGAGCCTCACACCAACACCCTAAAAAACATTTATATTAATACCAAACATCTTGGCTTCTGGGTTTCTTATATCTTTCATCTCTAGTCACCTTCTCCACCACTCCCAACGTTGCTTGTGTGTTTTCATTACCACTCTCTGAACCTTGTTATCACCCAGAAAAGTTCTACCTTCAAAATCAAGAAATTAGATAGCTCACAACTCTTATTCTTTCAGGTGGCTCATTCAGTTATTTCTGTTAAACCAACTCTTTGAATGCATTTGACGACCCTTACAATTTCTCGTTTATCTGGATGCTTCTTACTCTTCCTTTCCTATTCTTTCATTGAATCTACTTGGCTCTTTTCAGTGAATCCAACTATCAACCAAGGTTGCTGAGTATCATGGCGGAAAATGCAGCAAGGCAGACTGTTGTCATGTGTTCATGATCAGCATCTTCAACAGGACATGAAACACTACAAGAAATACTACTGCATTTTTATCAGTTTATCAGTTCTCTTTCCTATTCTCCATAGTGAGGATTCCATACATTCTCCACTGTCTTCAATTATCTAACTTCCTCACATCCCCCAATATTCAAAGCAGGTGGCATCAACTCCTACTTCACAGAGAAGGTAAAGATCCTCAGAGGAGACACCCTTTCACTTCCCACTACCACATTTACAAACCTAGGTGCTTATGCAGACACTCTTCCACCTTGCCTACTACTACTATAGAAAAGGACCTTTTTTCTAATTAAAGCTTATCCCCCCACCAGTCTGCTACCAAGGGAGAAGTCCTGCTTTATAAATTATCCCCTCTCTCTTCTGTCTTAAGTCTCTTGCTCTCCACTGGATTATTACCATCATCTTTTAAACATGTTCAAGCTTTTTCATCACTTAAATTTGAAAAAAACCCTGAAATGCTTATTTACCTTTCTCCATTTCACAGACGATAAAATGGAGGTTAATGGAAATTAAAGAGAAAAGGACAGAATAGGGTCCAAATTCAGGACATTACAGCCATACATAATGCCTTTACTTATGGTGCTATGCTATGTTCTGAGGAGTTTGTCTTGCCTAAGTATTAAGGCACTCTCATCCATGGGCCATGTAGATCTCTCTATTCTAGGTATCTTCATAGAAGATTGGATTGATTTCTTGGCAAGCCAATCTACTGATCAATGCTCCAACACTATGACTTCCCTCAAGGCCCCAAATGATAAAAGGAAATAGTTGGATAGACCTAATCTGTACTTGAGTTGCTCTCCATCCATAAAGTGTAACTGATAATATATCTTCTTCCCACTCTCTAGTATCATTATCCTCCTACTCCCTGACTCCGTTTTTCATCAGCAATGTAATAGAGATGGTAAATATCACTCCTATGGAAGGTTTTCAGTTGCTGAGGGGGAAGGTGTGACATAAATGCTCAATATAGCCATCTTTTTGGGGAAACTAACTCTTGCTTACATTGACAGAAAACTGTGATGTGGATGGAGGTGGGTACATTTTCTTTAGAAGGGAGAAAATAGACCAAGGAGGAAGAAAATTAGGTAAGCATCTGGAAGAAAGACTCAGAGAGGACCCAAGTGAAAACGTGGCCAAGCAATTAAATCAACATCCACTGCTGCAGCTATTTGTGTCTACCCTTTGTTAGTCTTAGACCCAGGAGGAAACAAGGAGGCGTGTAGAGTGTGGGATATTTAAAGGAAAGAGAACTAGAAATTGAGAGGAAGTGAGGGGAGTGTAAGTCTTTACAAGAAAGATAAAAAAGAACAAGATAAAAAAAGAAACATTCTTCAACAAAGCTAATCTCTCCTTGTCAAAAAAAGGTTATGTGGAGCATAGAATAAGACTGTATGTCAATGTTTGCTCCTTGAATTTTACTTTCCTAGTAAAGATAGTAAAGCCTCTAAAATATAGGACTAAGTAAACAAAACAAAACAAAACAGACACTGAAATGCAAAAACAAAAAATTGCTTTCAACAAAGGGAAAATCAGAAAGCCTGAGATAAAATTAAATTTTAAACTAAATTGATGTAAAGTCTGAAGCTTAAAACTGTAGAAAGAAGTGATATTGGGGTCAAAGCCTGAATTTTCAGCTAAGTAGCTATGTGATGTTTGTCAAGTCATACTTAACCTATCTGAAGTAGCCATTTCCTACTTCATAAAATTATGGAGATTGATTAGATCAGCTATTCTCAAATTGTGGGTTATATTCCATCAAGAATAGCTTCTTTTAATGAGCCCTGTTACTGAGGAAGATTGATTAAGCATGGGAACAGTGTGGGAAGAGGACAAAAACTTGAGAAATACTGGACTTTCTCAAAGATTTCTTCATTAAGATACAGAATAATTTCACTTTTATAAATTCATGTAATTAAGTCCATTGAAAGGAATATACGTAGAATCTGTCACATCTTTTTTTTTTCTGCAACATCTGTTTTATTTTCACTTACCTGAAAATTTAATATAAAGGAACAGATAGCAATAGATGACAGAAACAAATTCTTGGTAGAATCTGTAGGAAGGCAAAGTCCTTTTTCTCTTTGTGTGTGTCTTAAGATAAGCAATGAAGAGATAATAATAGCTTTTTAATTACTCTTGTACAGGAGTTAAAGTTGCCTGGGGTCAGGGGGACAAGTGAGGGTAATGAATAGCAATCAGTCTTCAATTACTCTTTTTGTCAATGAGCCACAGAGACTGGAAACCATCTTCAGCCCCCAAATAGCACAGCACTGGCAAGGGAGTCAATCCAAACTAGAAAGAGAAAATCAGAACTTCCTTCCAATGCATGGCAGAAACATATGGCTTTCCATCCATGATATGATCCTTGCCTACCTTGTTGGCAGAGTAATGACCCCTGTCCCCACCCAAAGATTCCCACACCCTAATCCCTAGAATTTGTGGATATGTTATCTTGCATGGCAAAAGGGATTTTGTATATGTGATTAAGATCACAGACACTGAAGAATATTATCCTGGATTATCCATATAGGTCCATTTTAATCACATGAATCGCTAAAAGTGGGGAGTCTTCCCAGCTTTGGTCAGAGAAAAAGATGTGGGACAAAAACAAGGTCACAGGATGCTAACTACATTGCTGGCTTTCAAGATCAAAGAAGGAGGCCACTAGCCAAGGAATGTGGGTGGCCTCTAGAAATGGGAAACACAAGGAAAATGTTTCTCCCCTAGAGCCTCCAGAAAGGAATGCAGCCTGCCACACCTTGATTTCAGCCTACTGAGACCCCTGTTAGACTTCTGATCCTCAGACCTGTAAGATAATAAATTTGTGTTGTTTTAAGTCACTAAATTTGTGGGACTGTGTTATGGCAGGGTTAGAAAGCTAATGCACTGCCCAACCTGTGAACCCCAACTGGTGAACAAGAAGCCAAAATTATGAAACAAAATCTTTTAGCACAGAATTTCCCTATCAGAAAATGCAAACGGGTTCCATGAACCTATTTTTCTCAGGTCAACAAAATGTTTGCAGGCAGTTAGAGTGCTTTGGTCCAGAGCTTAGTGCCAGCTGGGCAAAAAGAAGCCAAGCATTTCCTAATGTCAACTACACACAATATTCTTGACATTTTCAGTTGGCTTATTGAATTCATCTTTGGGAGAAAGAGAAAATGATGTCAAACAGAAGGCATTTATGGAGATACTAGTAAGAACCAAGCAGCATCCCACTAAAAAGTCTTGATATGTGACAAGTGGAATGTCATCCAAAATAACCCCAGACAAAAACACAACAAAAGTCTGGCCAAGGCCAATTAATCAAGAGAAAAATCACAAAGAGCATTCAAGGTCTTTGGCCCTACTTCTAGTCTTACTTCTGGGACTTCAAAACTATTCGTTTGAAACTAACCCCTTTGAATGACTGAACATTCCCCAATTTTCTGAAGACAAGAGATTCTTCAAAGCTTTGTTAAACCCAAATAAAAAAATTGATTAAACAACAAACTTGGTTTTCTTTTAGGATTGCATCCACTGCATTGATTGGTTGTTTTGATTTCATATCGATATAGCTTACATGATGTAAACGGCCAGCATTTTCCCCAGGGTTTGGTAATTTTGTTTCTTTTTAAAAACAAACGTGTTTATAATCTGTTCTTTTCTGGGTGGTCACAGTGAAAAACACCCATTTGAGGCCTTTCCTGACTTCAGAAGGCTTCGTTGTACTCCTTGTGATTTTTCTCCACGTAATGGGAAGCTTCTATGAACAATATAATAGACCTTGTTGGGTCCTCTAATGGTTATTGGCTTGGTCTTCCCAGTACATCCAATTGTCCTGCTGTGACTTCAGGATGAAGTACAGATGCTCTGCTCCAATTTGGGGGCCTTGATGTTGCCTGTGAAACCATCTACCAGCTCTGGAATTTCCTTTTTTAGTTAAAGGAATGTCTAGATTTTCTCTTTCTTTCAAGAAATTTGTATATTTTATCCAAATTGTGAAATTTATCAGCACAAAGTTACCATAATATCTTTAAATGTCTGTAGAGTCAGTACTGATAACCCCTTTTTATTTCTAAATTTGATTACTTGGGTTTTCTCTTGATCAGTCTTGCCAAGGACTTATCAATTTTATTAATCTTTCCAAAGAAGCAATTTTTGGGTAGTATTGACATTTTAACAATATTTGCTCTTCCTATCCAGGAGCATGGAATCTTTTCCCATTTTGGTTGTGTGTGTGTGTATGTGTGTGTGTGTGTGTGTGTGTCTTCTTTAATTTCTTTCATAAGCTTTCTATAGTTTTCAGTATATAGATTTTTCACCTCTTTGGTTAGATTTATTCCAAAGTGTTTTATGGTTTTTGGTGCAATTGTAAATGGGATCGATTCTTTGATTTCTCTTTCTGTTGCTTCATTGTTGATATATAGGAATGCAACCAATTTCTATGCATTGATCTTATATCCTGCCACTTTGGTGAATTCATGGATCAGTTCTAGCAGTTTTTTGGTGGAATCTTTTGGGTTTTTCATATGGAGTATGATGTCATCTGTGAAGAGTGAAAGTTTGACTTCTTCATAGTCCATTTGGATGCTTTTTAATTCCTTTGTGTTGTCTGATTGCTGAGGCTAAGACTTCCAATACCATGTTGAATAACAGTGGTGAGAGCGGACATCCCTGTCTTATTCCTGGCCTTAGGGGGAAAGCTCTCAGTTTTCCGATTGAGGATGATATTAGTGTTGGGTCTTTCATACATGGCTTTTATGATCTTGAGGTATGATCCTTCTCTCCCTACTTTCTTAAGGTTTTTATCAAGAAGAGATGCTATATTTTGTCAAATGCTTTCTCTGCATCTATTGAGAGAATCATGTCGTTCTTGTCCTTTCTTTTACTGATGTGATTGATCACATTGATTGTTTTGCAGATATTGAACCAGCCCTGCATCCCAGGTATAAATCCCACTTGGTCATGGTGAATAATTTTTTTAATATATTGTTGGAGCCGATTGGCTAATATCTTGTTGAGGAGTTTTGTATCCTTGTTCTTCAGGAAAATTGGTCTATAATTCTCCTTTTTAGTGGGGTCTTTGGTTTTGGAATCAAGGTAATGCTGGCTTCATAGAAATAATTTGGAAATTTTCCTTCCATTTCTATTTTTTGGAACAACTTCAAGAGAATAGGTGTTAACTCTTTCTTAAATGTTTAGTAGAATTCCCCTGGAAAGCCATCCAGCCCTGGACTCTTGTTTGTTAGGAGATTTTTTATTACTAATTCAATTTCTTTACTGGCTATGGGTCTTTCAGATTTTCTATTTCTTCCTCTTTCAGTTTTGGTAGTTTATGTTTCTAGGAATTTCTTCATTTCTTCCAGATTGCCCATTTTATTGGCGTATAATTGCTAATAATCTCTTATTATTGTTTGCATTTCTGCTGTGTTGGTTGTGATCTCTCCTCTCATTCTTGATTTTATTTATTTTGGTCCTTTCCTTTTTCTTTTTGATCAAACTGGCTAACAACGTGGATGGAACTAGAGAGTATTATGCTAAGCAAAATAAGTCAGTCAGAGAAAGACAATTATCATATTATTTCACTAATATTTGGAATATAAGAAACAAAAAAAGTGAATATGGAGAAAGGGAAGCAAAAATAAGATAAAAACAGAGAGGGAGACAAACCATAAGAGACTCTTAAATACAGAGAACAAAACAGGGTTGCTGGTGGGGTGTTGGGTTGGGGGATGGGCTAAATGGGTTATGGACATTAAGGAGGGCACTTGGGATGAGCACTGGGTGTCATATGTAAGTGATGAATCATTTAATTCTATTCTTGAAGTCCTTATTACACTATATGTAAACTAACTTGGATTTAAATAAATAAAAAAAAGATATTAATCATTCTATTGGTTTCTGGCATTCAACATTTGTATTGAAAAGTCAAATTTCAATCTTATTGTTTTGAAGAAGGATGTCTTGTTACTATAAAGAATTTTCTTTTTATACTTTGCTTTATCAGTTTGAATATAATATGTCTAGACTGGTCTTCTTTATATTAATCCTTCTTGGGGTTTTCAGTACTTCTTGACTCTGTATGCTTGAAGTTTTCCGACTTATGGCAAATTCCTGACCGGTATTCTCTCAAATGAATTGTTTCTATTTCCTTTCATCAATTCTTTTCCTGGAACTCCAGTTACATATGGTAGTCATTTTAACCATCTATCATACATTTCTTATACTCATTCTATATTTTAAATCCTTTTTTTCTTTGTGTGTTTAGATCTGAATATTTTCTATTACTCTGTATTTCTGTTTAATGATTCATTATTATTCCATACTTGATCTGCTGAATTCATAATATCTGATACTGTATTTTTAAGGTTAGAATTTCCATTTGACTCTATTCTTTTTTACAGATACTAGTTTTCTGACAAAACTCTCCATCTTTTTAAAAATACTTTTGATCATATTAATCACAGTTATTTAAAAATTCCTAGTATTATAACTCCAACATCTTGACTATTCCTACTGTCTGTCTGTTATTTTGTTTTTTTATCTGGTCTTATTTCTTGGCATTCCTAAGAATTTTTCATTGAATGCCAAACATTGTACATGAACAACTTGTAGGATCTCTGGATGAAGTACTCATTCTCTTTGGAGGACTTAATTTTTTTCTGACAGGCAGGTAGAGTATGTGAAAATTAACTTCATCCAATCAAGACTAGGCTTAAAGTTTTATTACAGCCACTTTGTGGCATAAAAAAAGATGGCTTCAAATTCATTGACATACCTCCCATTGAGCTGAGGGGTTTAGCTCTTCTTCTCTTACAGTCGGGTGGGCTCTGGGACTGTGACACAGAATAAGGCAGAAATGATTCTATCCCATTGGGGGTCCAGGTCTTAAAAGACTACTAGTTCTACTTCTTATATCTTAAAATGCCCACTCTAGGGGAAGCCATTCACCATATAAGAAATCCAGCTACTCCAAGACTTCCATGTCTGAGGAAGCTCAAACTAGTCATGTGGAGAGAATTCTTATATGGATAAATGTCCAACCACTCCCCAGCTATTCCAGACTTCCAGCCCAGGTTCCAGAGACTTTAGTGAAGTAGCTTTCAAATGAATCAAGCCTCAAACACCATAAGGTTGCACATAAAGGACACCAATCAAAAGCCAACCAAGTAAATCTGCCAACCTTTAGAACTGTGAAAGATAATATATTATTGTCTTAAACTTCTAAGTTTTGAGATGGTTTGCAAAACAAAATAAATAATGGGAACATTATTTCAGGACTGTCTTTAATTCTATGGCTTAGCCCTAACCTTAGTGTGTTTCCCTTCTAAAGTCTCAGCTAAAGGCATCAGGGTATTTCCCAGGGCTTCTCTGTTTTGTTGAGCTCTGAACCCCAACCTGTATTTACTCAATGTTAGATGACTGTCAAAAATCTGTGCTCAGCTTCTGAATTCCACAATTTTCTTCAGAGATTTGGTTTACTTTATGTCATGCAAACAAAGCTAAGAGTTGGTAAATGCTTCATGAAATTTCACACATAATATCAGGCTCATTTCTTTAAAATCCCCTTCTTTCTAGGACTTTGGGTCTTCAATTCCTTGTTATCTTGGCAGGCTCGAGCTCCAACATCTGTTTCCTCACCCAAGTGAGAATGTAAAACTTCCAGAGTGCATCTATCTGTTAGGCTTCTATTCTCCAATCTATAAACTGGCCAATCTCCCAAGAAAAGATGGGCTGTCCCCGGCATACCTCATTTCTCATGGAGTCTTGGCTGACTTGGCTACACCCTAGCGCCTTCAAACTATTGTTTTATCCAGCTTTTACAGTTTGTCTTTGCAAGAGAGTTAGTTTGATACAAGTCATTCCATCATGCCAGAAACAGAAGTCCTAAAGTTCAAACTTCTTGATGCTGTACGCATTCAGTCTTAATAGTCTTAGATGCTCCTTGATCTTTTCTTCAAATCCTTTATAGGCTCAATTTCTGACTCTACCTACTTGTTTCTATACCCCTCCAACATATTCACAACTTCCAGACCACAGAGACAAAAGCCTGGCTGCTAGTTTTGGTGAATTTTCAGTCATGACTGAGGTGAAAGAAGAGACTTGCTTATCATATTTCACTGTTCCGTCTTTCATATTTCACTGTTGCTTCTTTTGCTGATGCATCCTGTGATGCTTTTTCCCTTGTTAGCCCCCACACACTGGTCAACTATTCTGAATCCATTTTATGCAGCAAGAAATTGTGTTCCAAGAATTATTCAGAAAATCCTTAATTTATCATCATCATCATCATTATCATTATCATTATCATCATATGTTCACTGAAAACACGTGGACACTGCAATTAGATTTTTCTCAAAGTGACTCAGAAGGAGGTAGCCCTTTGACTTCATCTGATCAGGAAGGAGCTGAGCCTGCTCTGGCAATTAGAACAGAATATTACAACATACAATTTCCTTTTATTCTGGTCTTTCCAATTTTGGCAAACACAAATATCCCCACCCTGTGACTTGTAGAGTGCAGAAACTCAAAAGGCTAGGGAACAAACTACACTCAATTCCACAAGTAGTTAAAAGGGGAAAAAAAAGTACTCGTTGAACTCTTTTGCTTGCCAAAAAAATGAAAAAGGAAAAAACCCAGTATGTTCTATTGTAAGGGACTTTCAGTTGACATCTTGTACCTGATAAATTGCTTTGCCTTTAGTTTCCAATTTAAAAGATATTTTCCCACCACAATAATACTTAGGGTATTAAGTTATTTTTTCTATTTTAAATTTACAAATTTACTCAGCAATACAATTACCACGTATTCAGTTATACTAAGTATGTTTAAAACTCAACATGCAGTGTCCATTGCATAAAATGGATGGTTTGGAAAATGTTACAAGTATCATTATATTTAAATTGCTATGTTGCTCCTAACATTGAGAGATAGGTAAGGAGTAAGCAAAAAGAAATAGAACAAATGAGAGAGGAAAGAAGGACAACAATTACAGGGTTAAAAGAGAGAAAAGAAGTTGGCAGGTTTAGAAATAAGTACATATTCACATTTTTAAAAATATCTCATAGCTTTCTAGATTTCTTGCATATTAATTTCTCATTACTAACCACTTAACGTTTTTCAAAATGTGCTGATCAAAACGTGTTTGCCTAGATTCTTTACATCCTTGTTTCCATGTCCATCTTTACCCTAAGGCCATATCTTTCTGAAATACTTTTTATTTTATCTTTTACTGGCTTGAGAGGTTGGAGATGAGAAACATTTTAATTTTCCAGACTTCACATTTTGCAACTGATTAGCCTTTTTTTTTAAAGCTCATCTTATTTCATTTTTATCAGGCAGCAACTAACAACTAACTGATGCTTCCAACGTTGTACCTAGAGACCTTCTCAGCCAAATCCAAAAATTCATTAAGGATATGTTCCATTCTTGGAGATACCACAGACAATTTGCAAGTCATTTCTTTACTATATAATATAGGTTGCTATTTTCCCAGCCTCTCTAAAAATTTCCTCACCATTTTTCCAGCCTGAGCTTACAGTTTGCCCATCATTTTTCTAGCCTCCACTTACCACTTGGACAGAAAGCCAATGCTACATATTTCAAGATTTCATTATAGGCATCTATTTCTATATCTGCTAGTAATTGCTATGCAATATATCATTTCCAAATTTAGCAGATTAAAACAATACTCATGTTTCTCATGAGTTTGAAGGTTGGCTAGGCAGCCTTGCTAATCTGGACTGGACTTGACAGTTCTTTTCTGGGCTCCCTCATGCATCAACAATCAGCTGGTGGTTTGGCCAAGGGCTCTATTTCTTGGGGGTTACCTCAGTTCTCTCCATGTGCTTCTTCACCCTCCAGCAAGGCATCCCAGCCTCTTCTCATGGGAGAGGCATAGCTCTAAGATACTAGAAGTCATAAAAGTCAAGGCTAAAACTGGGCAAACTACTTTCTAGTGGCCATAGAAAGTCACAAGGCCAGACCATGCTCAAGGAGTCAGGGGAAATAGATATCACCTCCTGATGGGGCTGTAAAGTTATATGGATGCATGGATGCAGACAAAAGTGTAAGCTGGTGGTATTTTTTATCGTCAATCTACCATAAGCTATGTCAGCAGTCAGCACAAAGTGAGTAGAAAACAATAAGTCAAAGACATTGCATGCAAGAAAAACTTCAAGACAAGGTGGTATCTAACTACGTTTTATAGAACGAACAGGAATTAGTCAAGTGAATAAAAGGGAGAAAGGATCCCAAGTACAGAAACTAGTATGTGTAAAGACATTAAGCTGAGAGAAATCCCAGTAGATTCTAGGAATAGGGGAACATAGTATATTCTTGACTTGAAATGCCCTCTCCCATCTTGTTCTCAGGCATGTCTTCTTTGCTTAGAGAAATTATATGCCTTCCTCCAAGAAACCTTTCTTAATTTATTCCTATCTTTTTTCAATCTATCATTGTAGCCTCATGTGGCCTTGGCACTGGAGTAAGAATCACTGGGTTTGAATCCTATTACTTTCACTTAGCATCTGAATAACCTATTTGTGACTTAGTTTCCCCATCTATGAAATGGTGGTAACAATTTACAGAGCTGTTGTAAGAATTTATTAAAATAATGCATATAAAGTGTTTAGAGTACTTCACTAGCTACTCTGGCATTCTTCATATGCAAAACAAAAATAAGGGGATTTCCTTGACTGATCCCTTGTTGTTAAATATTCTCCCCATCCCCACTCCCAGCTTTGTAAGTGTCAATACCAGGCACTTAGTAAGCTCCCTATAAATATCGATGGCTTTTAATATTTTTTGTTTTATTATTATTATTATTATTATCATCATCATCATTATTGCGAAGTACCAGTTTGCAATTCTGAATGGAACTACTTCTGTATGTTACATTTTGTGTGTTTCCTTATCCTAGACAAACCACCCCAGACACTGGAGCTGGATGGGGTTATAGGATCCTGGGATGGAAGCCACTGGAAGCTTGCCAGTGGCTGCAGAGTGTGGGCCAGAGGCAGATCCAGGAGCTCTCCTGTGCAGTAAATGAGGACTGGGATAAAATGTGACTATTAAGAGCCCTACCTAAGATGCATCAAAGCAGGAACTGATGCCCCTGGGGCAGAGAAAATGGGTTTGGGAGAAAAGGTAGCAGGCAAAGCCTGAAGAGATCCCCTCTTTAGGTGTAGAGAAGTCTCAAGGACTTTTCACAGGTAAAGTTTAACTGACTTAAGCTGCTTTATCCATTAAAATAAAATCCTAAAATGTCTGGGTGGCTCAGTTGATTAAGCATTGGACTCTTTCTTGATTTTGGCTCAGGTCATGATCTCATGGTTTGTGGGTTTGAGGCCTGCGTTGGGTTCTGTGCTGACAGCTCAGAGCCTACTTGGGATTTTCTCTCTCCCTCTCTCTCTGCCCCTCACTCACTCAGGCTCTCTGTCTCTAAATAAAATAAATAAATAGATAAATAAATAAATAAATAAATCCCTTTGAAAGGAGAGAGGGGCTGAAGATTGAGTTCCATTCTCAATGACCATTTATTTAATCAATCATTCCTGCATAATGAAACCTCCATAAAATACCCCAAATTATGGAGTCTGGAGAGCTTCTTTTAGAGTAGGCAGTTAATTAGGTTCTAATAGGATATCTGGAGGCAGACATAGAGGAAGTCATGGCCAGCTATCAGGAAAGTCAGTCCTGTCATGGTAGCATTCCATAAGAAGCCAGATCATGCCAGACAGGCCCAAGAAGGCAGGTGCCATGACAGAAACCCCTGACCTAATTAGGAAGAAAAGGCAGAAAACCTTGCTTCCAAGAAATCTCCACCCCAAGTAATGAAATTCCACTCCCTAGTTAACAACTGTCGGTAAAAGATGGAAATGCTAACCCCAGGGCTCACAGCTCTCTCTCTCTTGAGCTCACCCACTCTCACACCTTCAGACTATACTTTTGCTCTAATAACCTTTCCTGCTTGTGTCATTTAATTTACTGTGCTGTATCTATATTTGAGTTCTATCTCTGATGAAACCAAGAACCTTCGGTAACATTTTGGGACAGGCTGGGCAAGGCCCCAAGGCCTGGGATCTCCCCAGTTCACCTGGCAATACTTCCAAGTTGATGAACACATCGAGGTATCAAGGTGGTAGATCCCAGTTCCACAGAGACTGAAGCTCCTGTGTTCAGACACCTTTTGGAACTTACCTTATGTACCTGCTCATCTGGCTATTTATTTTTATCCTTTATAATAAAGTGTAATATTAAATATAGGATTTTCACTCCAGCAAATTATCAAATCTAAAGAGGGGGTTGTGGGATTCCTCAAATTAGTAGCCAAATCAGACAGAAGTGCGGATAGCCTGGGCACTTCATTGCAACTGCCATCTGAGGTGGGAGGCAAACTTGTGAAACTGAGCCCTTAACCTATAGGGTTTGATGCTAACTCCAGGAGTTAGTGTCAAAATTTAATAGAAATAGTAGACACCCAGTTTGTGTCAGAGAACTAGAAAATCAGAGACATTCATTTGTTCACTCATTTATTTATGATTTTGATTATTCATGAGACTTTACTCAAACTTTCAGTTTGGGAGTCTAGGTGAGTCCTCTTCCCAACTCCAAATTAACCTTTAACATAGTCAGCTAAAAACCTTAGGGTGAGAAGATCTCAAGTTTTATCTGGTAAAAAGTTGGCTTTATCATCTCTCCCCAAAAATATCTCTATGTCAAACCTGAATCACTTCACAGACTTCCATGTTTCTCACCATAAGCCATTGCTCCCTTTTCCTACCTAATCAGAGAAGTTACTGAGACCAGATCTCCTCAATGCCCAGCCCAGAGACTTTACAATGAAATCCCACAATTTTGTAGATTTGGAGGTATAAACTTTCTCCCCTCCCTTCTCTCCTTCTACAGAAAAACCTGAGACTCTTTAATCCACTGATTTCAAACATAGAAGCAACTCTGAAACAACAGATAACATTTGGGGTTGCCCAAATGTAACAGAAAGACATTCCCCCAAATAAGCAGTTCTTAAGGCCTACAGTCCTGTTCAACATTTTAAATTCTTTCAGTAAGTGAGCTAGTTACTACACACAGGGAGATCCAGAATCCTCCATCTGCCATTTAATTTATTTGTTGGACATATGGCTAATATTTTAGGCCTTCTATTATGGATCAAGATTATTACAGTATTATAGATAAAGGTCCAATTATAAAAGAATGGTTAATTAAATTATAGTGCATAAAGGTAACATTATATAAACATTCAATTTACGTCTGTGAAAAATGTTAATAGCATAGGCAAATCTAACACTTGGTGGGAAAAAAAGCAGTATACAGAACAGTGTATAAAATACAATGCCAAAAATATATACATACACACATAGAAAACAGGCCAAAAACACACGCATCAAAATGTTAGTAATAATATTAACTTTCTTTTATAACTTGTGTATTTTCCAAATTTTTCTATGTCAATATCTGCTAACTTCCTCCTAATGTAGGTTAATATTTTTGTTTGGGAACCACCAAGCCAAATGCAAATGCCAAAAATTTGGCTTCAACAGTTCATAAATTTGCTCATTAAATTGCTCCCTATCAGAATAACAGCAAGCAGTCCATTCTTTTCATAATGAGCTTTTTCATTTTTCTCTAAGATAGTCATAATCTTAAATTTATCTTAATCAATTTTCTCAAATTAAGCTGCAGTAAGACTTACTTTCCCCTGGCTTGTTACAAGTGTTATCTCTAAAGAGAAATACAATTTAACAAATGCAAAGGATGGGATGCCTGAGCAGTGGCAACCGTGAGGCTTGCTTGAGCTCTGCAAACTGACAATAGGATTTTCTAGAATCATACCGCTGTGACTTCCATTAGAAATCAACCAATATACTCATGCATGACAATGAGCCTCACTCTCTTAGAAAAGGCATAAGACAGCTTTTTAATACATTTAATTTTTCTTCTATTATCCAAGACCATATGTCGTTCCCAGTTGTACTTAGCAAAAGCTAATGGCAAATGAAGTAAAAAAAGAAAATGCATTTGATGGGGAAAGTATTTGAGGGGTAGATATGAGATTCCTCACTAAAGAAAAGGCTAAAATCTAGGGGGGAAAGCAAAAAGAAATACAGTACTGTGGTGATAATCAAATTGCCTTCACATTTCCCCTTGCCGGTTTCAGAATAATTGTTACATACATATGAGGAACTAAACCGCTTTTTTTTTTACACCACCCTTATAAACAACCAGAATATTTTCACATTTAGTCAGGACCGTAAGAGAAAAAGACAGAAAAAAAATATTTCCTTTTGATTCTGATAACTCAGAAAATGGGATGGGAGGAAGTATGGAAACTCAAAGAGCTCCACTTCAGGACCACACAGCAAAGTTTCCATCCAGCACTTCAAGGGAGAGATCCACATGGCCACCCAGGGGTCCACTGTCACAACCTTATTGCAAAATGCAATTACATAAGGTACTGTATGCTTCAAAGAGCCTAACATTTACCAAATGAATTGCCTTTGTGGCCAGAATATTAATGATTGTTATCATACTTGGCCCATAATAACTCTCCAGTGAGTTATTTCACAAAAGTTGTCATTTACTTTAAAAAGGCAGTAAAAGGGAAGCTTATTTTCAAAGCTAGATTTTTCTCCCCTTTTATTTTACCAAGCCCTATTTTGCCTCAGAATGTCTGCCTTGGTGAAATTCAATGGCTGTGCCAACTCTGTTACAGGACACACATAAACATAAAAAATTCTCAGAGATTACCTTCTTACTTAGGACTTTTAAGGAGTGTTCTTTGGTCCCAGCTGCATTAGAAGCATGGAAAGTTATTTATTTAAAAATACAGGTTTGGGGGTCCCTGGGTGGCTCAGTTAGTTAAATGTCAGACTCTTGATTTTGTCTCAGATCATGATCTCACGTGGTGAGATCAAGCCCTGCATCAGGTGTAGAGCCTGCTTGGGATTCTCTTCCTCTCTGTCTGTCCCTCCCTTGCTCACTGATTTTGTTTTCTCTCTCAAAAAAAAAAAAAAATAAAATTAAATACACGTTTTTGGAATTCACCTCAATGCTAACTATATTCAATCTATCTGTAGGGATGGGGGATCAAGAATCTACATTTTTTAAATTCCTTCCCTAGATGATTTTCATACCCACTAAAATTCAAATGTTACCATTATAATGGAAAATTGTCCTTAGAATTCCATGAGCAAATCATAAAAATAAATATTACAAATATTAGTTTACTGCAACTCATGCACCATTAGTGGATTTGCCTGAATGAAAGAGGCCATGCTCAAGTTACTCCTGGAGAGGTACTCAGAGGTATATTGACTTCACCAATTTATAAGTCACATGAACAATTTCAGTTGCATTTTAATTTAATAATCTTTCAAAATAAATGTCAGGTATTTTACATTCTATATTTTTCTTTTCAAAAGATGTGCCTGCCTGAAATCTAAAGTCACATTTAAATTTACAGGTGCCAAGAAAGAACAGAATAAACAGAAGTGACAGGAGGACCAAATGTAAAACATCAGCCCAACTGCCTGTAGGCTGCCAGTATACACACCAGAATGCCACCCCAGACAAATTCATAGGAATAGGAATGAGTGAGTCTGGGGTTTAGATTCATGTTTCAAAACCAAATAGTCTAAGACAGAAGAGTTGTTTCTCAGAAAAGTGAGAGAGGATGCCATAGAGCAGAGGTTTCCAAACTTGGCTATAAGTTTAAATCACCGAGAAAGCTAAAAAAGAAAAAAAAAATCAGTTGTTTGTTGCCTTATTGTGGAGTTTTGTGAATTATTTATATTTTCTGGACACAAAACCTTTGTCAGAAGTCTGATTTTCAATTTTTTTTTTTCCAATCTCAAGCTTACCTTCTCCTGTATTTAACCATGCCTTTCACAGACCAAAAGTTTTCAAATTAGATAATATCCAACTTATAAATATTTTCTTTAATGGATCTTGTTTTTGATATCTCAAAATTCTTTGGCTAACCCAAAGTCACAGATATTTTTACCTAAGTTTTCTTCTAGAAGTTTTAGTTTTATGTTACATTTATTTCTATAAAACATTTTGATTTGGTTTTTGTGCAAGATATGAAATATGGTTTTCCTTTTTTTTTCTCTTTTTGCCTACGGGTTTACAATTGTATATAATGTCTCTTTTAACTTCAAATTTTCTAATCTTTTGTTTTCAACTGTTTGGTTATGATATGCTTAAGTGTGTGCTCTTGTTTGTTTGTGTGACTGATATTTATCTTTCTCGATGTTCTCTGAACTTCTTGAATCTGTGGTTTGGTGTCTGTCATTAATTTTGAATAATCGTCAATTATTTTTTCTTCGAATATTTCATCTGTGCATTTTTCTCTTTTCTCCTTCTGACAGTCCAATAATTCATATAAACAATTTGATATTATCCCACAGTTTGGGGATGCTCTGGTTTGTTTGTTTGTTTGTTTGTTTGTTCTTCTTACAATTATTACTCTTTTGTTTCAGTTTGGGTTATTTTTATTAACATATCTTCAAGTTTACTGATTCATTCCTTGGCTGCGCCAAGTCTACTGATGAGTCCATAGAAGGCAATCTTCATCTCTATTATTGTGTTTTTCACTTCTATCATTCCCATTTTGATTTTTTTCTAATAGTTTCCTTGTCTTATGAAATTATCCATATAACATTACACATTGTCCAATGTTTCCACTGAACCTTTTCTATAGAAACTACACTTATTTTAAATTCTCTGTTAGATAATTCCAACATCTCTAGAATAGCCACATCTGATTCTGTTGATTATTTTGCCTCTTGGGAGTGTGTGTGTGTGTGTGTGTGTGTGTGTGTGTGATTTGTGTAGAACATTAGGGGTAAATAGGTTTTGAGCTTAGAAAAGGGCACACGTTTCCTTATGCTAGGCCTTTAGTATGGGAGTTCATATTAATCAAAGCATCATCTTGAGCTTGAGATTTTTTGTTGCTTTCTTACTCTGAGAGCATGCAGGGCTCAAATTCCTCTAGTGATAATATAAAGTTTAGATTGGAGGCTGGCTGACAGGTGGTTGTTTCTCATCTGCTCCACCGTCAGCTTTAGGTCTTCCCTTTACACTGTACTACACAGAGGGTCTGTTCTGTCTGCAATACTGCACTGTCTTTTACTCAATGCTTGTTAGCTTTGTGGAGGAAGCAGGGCAGAGGTGGCATTCTCTGACATTCTGTTTAAACTTCAGTCTTGAATAGGTACTATTTCCCTGGATTTGGGGAGTACACCCTTTAAAATTCTCTTGCCTATCTTCCAGCCCAGCTTTTCAGGGCTCAGAATGTATTCTTGCTCCTCCCTCAGGGGTAGAAGGTATTTTTTTCTGTTTCCCTCCCCCAACTGTGAGGAGTTTTTACAGTTACCCTAGAGGCAACAAAAACTGTATACAGTAAGGCTTTGTCCCATAGAGAAACATCTAGGTAGAGCTTTGTGCCCTTTCCACAGAAGATGCTCTTCTCTGCCTGGCCTACACCATGGATTCTTCTCAGGACACTCCCTAGTCTTCCTGTGAGTGACTGTGATTTGTAGAGATTCCCTTCTCCCATGGATTTCAAGGTCTTCCAATTCTCCCTCTGGCCCACACTCACTTTTGCCAATTCATTAACTCTTGTAGCTGAGTACTTCTTACTGGTGTCTGCCTGCATCTCCCCTGGTAAGCAAGCTCTTAGGTTCCATCTTGGTCCATATTTCAGGTTAGTTTTCAACCCTGCAACTGTAGCACTCAGATGAGTTCAAAGAAGTTGTGAACTTGCAAATTGTTCAGCTTTTTCTGTTCTTATTATAAGAATGGAAGTAACACTCTTTGTGATCTCTAGACCTTCAAGCCTATCCTTTCACTTTTGACTTTTCTGTAATGTTATTCAGTTAACTGTTTTGTTCATAAGAAGCATATAGTTTGGTTTTATGTTTTTAATCCAATTATTCTTCATGATTCACATGAAGTATTAATACAATTACATTTCATGTAATTGCTGATATAACTGATTTTATAGCTACAATTTTTCCATGTGTTTCTGTTTCTCACATGTTTCATATTTCTTTTGTTCCTTCTGTCCTTTTGGATCAGTCATTTTTTTTTATTATTGCAGTTTTCTCCTTTTAATATTAGATATGTACTAAAACATTATTTCGTTATTCTTTTAATGGCTACCTTAAAGATTATAGTATGCATTCTTTTTGTGTGTGTGTGGTTAACTTTTTTTTATTTAAATTTTAGTTAGTTAATGTACAGTTAATACACTGTGTATATACATTGTTAATATATACAGCTAATATGCAGTGCATATATATTGGTTTCAGGAGTAGAATTCAGTGATTCATCACTTACATACTATACCCAGTGCTCATCACAAGAGCCCTCCTTAATCTCATCACCCATCTAACCCATCTCCCACCCACCTCCCTCCATCATAGAACTTATAGCATCCATTCCTGATTTATTATACCTGCTAAAGTAATTATTACTTTCTCAATTCAACTTTGGAACATTTTCACTCCTTGAATCCCCCATTATCAAATGTTTCATTATTGTTCTCACGCATTTAGCTCTAATTTTACTTTGAACTATAACAACATTATAATTAATTTACTTAGTCAATATTTATTTCTATTTCCTGAATATTTACTTTTTTGGTATTTTTCTGTTCTTCTTGCATTTCCATGTTTCTGTCTGTGTTCATTTTCCTTCTTTTGGAAACCCTCCTGCTTTTTTTTAATGTAATCATATTAACAATATATATTTATCTGAACATGTCTACTTCACTTCCATTTTGAAGGATATTTTTGCAAAGTATGTAATTCCAGGTTCGCAGTTAAATTTCTTTCAGCACTTTAGAGACCCTTTTCCCATTTTCTTCTGCTCTTCATTGTTTCTGTTTGAAATTGGCTGATATTCAGCTTATCGGCCCTTGAAGTAAATTTGTCTTTTAAGTTCTGGTAAGTTTTAAAAATTTCCCTTTACCTTTGTTTTTTCAGGAGTTTGATAATGATGTGTCTAGGTTTCTTTTTAAAACTCTCCTTAGACATTTGCTAAGATTTTTAAATCTGTGACATGATGATTTTTATCGGGTTAGGGGGATTCTTGGATAAAACACCTAAGAAAACTGCTACCATTACACTGTCTTCTCATTGTTCTGGGACTCCAATTACATGTACATTAGACCCTATTTTATTCATTGATGCTGGGTTCTTCTTTTTCTAATCAGCTATTAAATTCACCCATTCAGTTCTTAATTTTTGTTATTATATTCTATAGTTCCAGACTATTCATAAGATTTCCTTTTTTTAATTAATTTATTTATCATGAGAGAGAAAGAGGGTGCATAAGGGAAGGGGCAGAGAGAGAGGGAGAAAGAGATCCCAAACAAGCTCCATGCTGTCAGTGCAGAGCCTGGTGTGGGGCTCGATCCCACAACCCTGGGATCGTGACCTGAGCCAAAACCAAGAGTCAGACACTTAACTGACTGAGCCATCCAGGAGCCCAAGTCTTTGTCTTCTTGACTCTGTAAGACTTCAGTAGTTCTCCTATTCAGAATTTTTCAGTTTAGCTCTTTAGCCTCCTGACATAGCTTCAAATGTGTCAAATGCTTGAGGGGGAAACCAGTCAGGTGTTTGAATCATTTCAATTCACTACTCTTGCATGAATGCCAAAATCTCCACCAGTGTCCACCAACAGCAGCCTATGCCAGAGCCCAATCTGGGTTTCAGTCCTCCCTCTCCCTCCCCTCAGAGGTGTCTCCAGGTAAAAAGAGGATATAGACCTTTAGTGTCAATCCAGTCACTACTTTCCCAAGGATTTCATTTCTAGCTTATTTTAATTTCAAGATTTCCCTGGTTGATCTTTGAGAAATTTCATTTTGCCTATCAGGGTTGTGGTTTTGCTTTGTTTTGTTTTTTCCCTTAGCTCCTAACCCCCATGCAACTTCAGATTTCAGCAAATGTCTTTTGAAAAAAAAAAAAATGACCAAGTAGTTGGGGTTTCTGAAATCTCCAATTTTAAAATATTTACTGGTTTCACCATTCTTCAGTATCAGCTTTATGCCTGGATCAAGCTGCATTTATCAGCCTACACCTAAAATAGATAACTGTTCCAGGGAAAAACTGGTAGCTAGTTGTCTATTCATCTGTAAATTATTCTCCCCATCTCTGGAATTTTAGTCCAAAGTAGTCCCTTAGATTTCCACATCTCTCTGATATTTTTTAAAATATGTTTTTTATTCCTTGTCCAGCTTTTTCCAGTCATTCTAGTTGCAGTGAGCATAACTTACTACATTCTATCATGACCAACCATGAACAACTTACTATATTTTGATTGGAGTGGGAGACACATTACCTGTTCTTTAGAACATAATTGCAATTGGCCCTTTAGAAAAGCAGTGATAAATGAGAATCTCCACAAGATTCACCTTTATCTATACATTTTCTTACCTTTCAATAAATACCTTTACTTGCAAACTGCTTAAGTATCATTGCCTAATATTCAGCTCAATATGATTTTTATGTGATCATGCTAACCAAATGAACATAAATGCATCCAGTGGCCACATGAAAACCACAAAGGTTAATTTAGAAATGATGATACTGATAATACGTGAAGGTAAGCAGTGTCCACTTATGAGAACTGTTTTCTGAACTTTTTTTTCTCAATTCTTCTATTGGGTTATTTGCCTTATTATTATTCAGTTATAAATATTCTTTATATTCTGGATAATTCCTCTATCTTCTATATGTTTTGCAAATATCCTCTCCAAGTATGTGGTTATCTTTTCATTGTTCTAGTGGTGTGTTTTGAAAAGTAGAAGTTTTGAATTTTGATACAGTACAATTTACTAATTTTTTCTAGGAGATTAGACTTTTAATGTATATCTATGAATTTTTGCCTAACCTAAGGTCACAAAAATTTCTCCACTGTTTTCTCTTTGAAGTGTTAGAGTTTGAGTTCTTAAATTTAGGGTTATGGTTCATTTTTGTTACATTTTGTGTTTGGTACAAGTTATGAGCCAGAAATATATATATTACATCCCATTATTTGAAACGACTCTCCTTTCTTCCTTGCGTTGCCTGGCACCTTCGTCAAGTTTATTGCAAGATTGTGTCCCAGCCTCTCTTACCTGCTTTAATGTGGTTTTTTTTTTCTTGTTTATTAATGTGTAGTCATCACTTAGCCAAGCTTTAGGCTTTTTTAAGAGGAAATTATTTCATATATAGTTGCAGATTGAGTGTGTCTGTATGAGAAGGTGAGTTCAGGATCTTCTTAGGTCACCATCTTGAACCAGAATTCCTCTGTCAAATATCATATTGATTTCTTTCTAGACTCTCTATTCTTTTTTATTGATCTATATTTCTATCTTTATGTGAATACCACATTGTATGAATGCTTAATATTTTTGAAATGAAGGTTAACATGGATAAATTAAATATATTTCACACACTTTGAAATGAATAGTTTATTGAGTTACAAAATCTTAGTGCTTAAAGATTTAAATGACTCAAGTAATATTTAAAAATCACTTAATTTAAAACTGATAATCCACAAACAAATGCTAACAAAACAGAGAAAAGAGGCTTTTAAGATAAAAATAAAGTTCCGTGATCATATAAAACTGCAGAAAACTCTGAAGAAAAAAAGAAAAGTATTGATACTATGAAAAAAGGGGGAAATTATGGAAGACTTACCAGAGTTGACTATATTAGTTGCACAAGAGACCACTGGGGACATTGTTTAAAGTATCAATACCTGATCCCCCAAAGATAGGGATTATTTTGAAATGGGTCCAGGTTTGAGAACCACATAACAATCAAATGGATATTTTGGATATAAATAATCAAACATGCTTAATCATTATGAAAGGAGCATAAGAAAATAAGTATACAATACAGGTGTAAGAACTGCAAAGCAAAATATTTGAGAATGAGCTAAATATCAGATAAATACACTATTATTTTTAATAATATTAAGCTCTATAGAGTGGCACACATTTATGCAGATTTTTATATTAAGAGGTCTGACTTCTACCTGGTATATTAGAAGTTATTATACATTAATAACTACCATTTTCTAAATATCTCAGTTTGAGTTCCCCCAGAAGCACATCCTTAGACAATGACTCAGTAAAATTATTTTATTTTATTTAGAAATCACAGTAGGGGAGCAGAGTAATTGTAAAGGAAAGAGAAAGCAGCTGATAAAGGATCCGCCATCAAGCTAGTTACCACTGTAATTCGTTAGAGCTTGATCCTGTGGAGAAACTCTGGGAAGGGTGCAAAATGCAAGCCTCAGAACCATCCTGAGGGGTGAGGGAGCTGGAGTATTTATGCATCAATCCCTGAGAGTCACAATTTGAGGGATTCGGGTGGGAGTGTTACTTCTGTCCTTTAAAGGCTTCAAAAATAGAACTCAGGCAAATTGTGACATTCATTATCAGCTGGAAGTCCACTACAGTACACGAGTGGTCTGAATGAAAAGGATGAGGCACGGATTTTGTTTCAAGGTGCTAGAGAACTTTGAGATTCCATTTAATACACTATTTATAATCTTTACGAAAACACTGCAAGGAGGTTTTTTCTTATCTTCACTTTATAAAGAGGGAAACCAAGATACGTCTGATAAATAATAGTTACATGCCTTTTATGTACCAGGTCCTGTTCCAGACAGTTGGCATAGAGTGGCGAACAAAGGAGACTAGAAATATGCCCATGTGAAGTTTATATTGTAGTGGAGGAGAATGACAACCATATAAACCAATACAGCTTTAGATATAGATAAAAGCTGAGAAAGAAAATAAATAAAAGTAAGGGAATTGAGAATGACAGGGGTACTTTTTAAGATAACTAGTGTAGGGAAGTCTACTCTTAAGAGTTAACATTAAGAAGAGAAATGAATACAGTGAAGGAGCCAGTGAGTGAATAATTTCAAGCAGAAGAAACAGCAAGTCCACAGCCCCAAGGGGGATCTGTGCTTGGTGTATGTAAAGAACAAGGAAGCCAACACGGCTAGGGCAGGGTATAGGGAAAAGGAAATTAATCAGGAATAAGGCAAGATGTGTAGATCCTCATAGACCATCATGAGAACTACATATTTAACATTAGATTTAAACCTAAGTGTGCCAGGTAAGAGTAGAAGGAAAATAAGTTAGATAATTCAGGAACAATGATGTCATTAAATGACTCTTCCAATAAAATAAGATTATTAATTGTTCAGTCTGTAATTTAAACAAATGTGTGTTCCTTCCAAGCTGATGAACTACATTATGCTGCCTCTCCATTATAGCATAACATTTTATTTCACTAGAATCCTTTATGAGTGTATGCAATTGGTGATGTCTTTTTGCCTAACCAAAACAAGGGAAATCCCCCCAAATTGATAAATTAAAAAGAAATTCTGTTGAGGGCCTGAATTTAATAAGTTTATGGCTGACTTATTTTTTCAAGCCCTAAGAAGTATGAACATTTTAAACTTACAGCACTAATACTTCACTAGTATCTTTGCCAACCCTCAGCATTATCTTGTGAGACTCCCAGACTCACTGAAATCTCAAATTGCTGCTTTTCTACCTGCTGTGTGCTGTGGGTTGAAGAGAACCGAGAGTCGTTTGTTTCCTCTACAAGTCTGAGATATTTCATGAATTCTCATTTATTTCAGAGATACTTTCTTTCCCTTGTGGGATATTCTTAAGTCTCAAAGGTCAACAGAAAGCCTTGGAATATGCAGCCTTTTTCATCTCGCTAACAGCAGGGAAAGAGCAGAAAGAAAGAACCTAACAGTAAGAAGACATAAAGAATAAAAGAAATGGCAACATAATTTCATTTATATTTTTTAGGCAAATAAAGAAAACAAGAATAACCCTAGCATAGTAATAATTACTGGTTAGCATTCTGGAACTTTGCTGGGTTTGTCATGCTGCAGGAATATTGATAGATCTGACTCTGGGGACTCTGGTCTAACCAATGGCAGGATCATGACTCTTCACAAACTGCAGACTGACTTTTACAGACTTCCTGAGTCAGTCCTCACCAATGCTAGCCCTCCCAAAGCTTCATTCTGCTATTAGTATCAGAGAGGTGGCCATTTCTCCCTCTTCTCTTTTTTCTCTCAGAGACGTAATCATCTTCTTTTGTTGCCTACATCAATAATAAATCCCTTTGCCATTAGCAAAATGCTTGAAGAATACTGGAGGATGGGTCCTGTATAATAATTCACTAGGTAATTACACAGTCTTCCCTTTGGAATCATAGGGTAGACAAAGATAAAAGAGGCAGTTGAGTGGAGTCAAACTGCCTGCCTAGAATCCCAGCTCTTTCACTTACTAGCTATGTGGGTAAATTTTTCAGCCTCCAATGCCTCAGTTACCTTATCTGAAAAATGGGGATAATAAGAATAGTACTTGCCTTAAAATTTTAGTAAGTTAATACAGAAAACAGTTCCACGAATGACTATTTCATGATAATGCAGATTCACACATAACCTACTTCACTCCCATCTCTGCCCAGTCCATGTCTCCAGAATTCTACCAGCCATATATCCCAGGACTGAGGTGAAGAAATAGGTGTCAGCTAATTAGGGGATTCATGGAATCACTCGTGCTGCTCTAGAAGTATCATTCAGGATTTCAGGACGAGAATTATTGCTCCAGATGGCATCAATCCACAGCCAGAACAAGGGTGGATTAGAATTGTCCCATGGAATTCCTAGCCAGCTAATAATAAGTCTTCAATAATGCTTTTCTGGCATATTGAATTATTTGGAGCTCACTAACTGCAATAAAGAGGAATTCTGAATTATAAATAAAGCACTTAGGACCCAGAGTAGCACTGTATATATAGCTGTTTGTTATTGTTGCTATTAGTCCTCTGGGAAAAAGAGACCACGTTGAGGCTAACACTCACAACTTCTACATGCCCATCTCATTGCAATAATAAAAGAAAAGAACCAAATAAACTATTTTGTATTATTAACACTGAAAGGGGAATTCTGGAGTAATGAAGAGAGACAGCAAGAAATAACCACATAAATTTTCACATTTCAAGTAGCTGTGTGGGGTGAAGAAGAGAGAAGTAATTGGAATTAGGAAGACAATTTGTATAAAGCTCATAATTAACTGAGATGTACATCTGGTAAAACATGAATTTTTAAAATGATAGTGCTTGCACCTTATTCACCTCCTGTGAGCTCAGTATGATAACTACGGTATCTTTAAGAATATCAGTAGAGTTGTCTTTTTTTTTTTTGCTGTAGTTATTTTTATCATATTCTTGAGGCCAAGATTTTTAACATTAAGTATCTAAGAAGTTACAGGAATTTGGATGGAGCTAGAGTTTATTATGCTAACTGAAAGAGAAATACCATATGATTTCATTCATATGTGGAATTTAAGAAACAAAACAGATGAACATGAGGGAATGGGATAAAAAAAGAGAGGGAGGCAAACCCCAAGAGACTCTTAACTATAGAGAACAAACTAAGAGAACAAACTGGAGGGGAGGTGGGCGGGTGATGTGTTTTATGGGTGATGGGTATTAAGGAGGGCACTTGTGATGAACACTGGGTATTATATGTAAGTGACGTATTGCTGGGCTCTACTCCTGAAACCAATAATATCCTACATGTTAACTAACTAGAATTTAAATAAAAACTTTTTAAAAATGTAAAAAATAAAGAGTATTTAGCCACAAATCAAAATAAATAAATAAATAAATAAATAAATAAATAAATAAATATTTTTTTTCTCTCAAAAAAAAAAAAAGCAGAAATTGGATGAGAGGAGAGGAGTGTCACAGAGGAAGTGCCTGCCAGTCTCCCAAGCAATCTTTCTGCCCCTTGAATACAAGGACCTCATCTCCTCAACCTGAATGTCCTCATATGTAAATAAGGGTGTTATGATGTGTAATGGAGACACTCTAAGTGACATATCCCAGTGTTTGGTATCGCTGCCTTCCTCAGATCTGCAAAGCAAACAGAAAATGAAGCATCACTGGCACAAATAAACTAGAGTCCCCTTGTACTTACAGTGATTTGTAACCCCAGCAAGGCCAGACAAAAACTGAGATCAAAGCCTCCTAAATCAAAAGAAAAGATTGATTTCCATGAGTGTAGGAAGTGTACTTAATACATTCAGTGAGGCCTGAGTGACGTGAATAGTAAGGCTCCATCAAGAAAGCAGGTCTTTGCCCATTGGAAATTAGAGCTCTTATTTTGTACTGGTTTAGAGTAAATTATTAGCATCTTCTGGCATTTGTTGGATGATTGGTCTTCTACATCAAAACCATGTTTTTCATTTTCCAATCTTCATTACCATAAGCCAATATCAAGTAATTTTTCATCCTGACTTTTCCTGTCATTCATGGTAGCAGCCTTTTCATTATTTATGTATCACCAACCACACACACATTTGCTTATGCATTTAAATAATTTTTAAGCATAAATTTGTCTTATATATTCACACCCAATCTTATAGCTCTGGGTATGAAGTCCAAATCTCAAGAAATAGCAGTTCAGTTTGAAAATTCAGGTATTTATGAAAAGAGAAAACTAGTTCATTAGTGGGCAGAATAGAAGTCAGCAAAAAAAATAAAGAGCTTTTTTTTTTCCAGCAAAGGCTTCAACATTTAGCCTACAGTATATATATTTATGAAAGTTTAAATCTGTATTTCTGAAGCTTTTGGTATTCAGCCCCAAATGCAGACCACAGATTTTTGCTATGTTGATATAATATATATATATAAATATACTTTTAGTTTTTTATATATAAATATATACATCAGATTTAAAATTAAAGTAAGAGAATTTAAAATATCTTCTGAAAAAATTCTAAGAAGAAATTTATTTTATTGACTTTATTTTAATAATAAAAAATTTATTAATAACATATAGTGTGGAGGAAAATACTATTAACAATCTTTCACCAAGATATCTTGGGTATATATGCATGTAAACATCAGAGTGACATAGAGCTTAAGAGCATGAGTTTTAGAGGCAGGACCTGGGTTCAAATTTTGGCTCTGCCACTTACCTAACTTAGGCAAGTTGCTAACCTTGTGTGTCAGTCTCCTCACAGATGAAATGAATAAATTAGCATGCCTACACTATAGCACTGTTGTGAAGGCTAAATTCACAACAAAAGTGGAAAAATTCCTGGCATAAAACAAGCACTCAATAAATATCACCTATTACTAAGAGGCTCAGCAATGAAAAATTTCACCTAATTTCAGTTCATTTAATAACCCTCAAGCAATGCATTCACCCTTATACTTAGTTCAGTGAAATCAACTTTAGACACAATTTGCACTTAAGTTTGTCTTTGCTTTCTAGTTAGACCTAACTCAAAACATTCATGAAAAGATGTTCAATCTTGCCAATATTTGAGCAAACTGAAATAGCAAAACTCCCTCTTCACCTTTCAGGTTAGCAAATGTAGAAGGAAGACTAACTCTCATTTCTAAGTGTGGAGTGCACTGTGAGGAAAAGGGACCTCTTCTGCTGCCAGAAATCCAAATTGGCACAGATTTTCTGGAAGGTAGTTTGGCAGTATACATTCCAAATCTTAAAAAATATATTCCCTTTGATCTAGAAATTCAACACGCAGAAATTAATCCTAAGGAAGCATCAGACAAATGGGCAAAGATGAATGAACAGGATGGTCACACAATGTTGTTTATAACAGCTTCAAATTAGAAGCTACTTAAATAGAAGTACAAGTCAATGATGCTGGGCCATATCCATAAAACACAATTCAATGAGACCATTCACGAAGTTGATAGTTTTGATATAGAAACATGATCAAGTGAAAGTAACATCATTACAGTATGATTCACTTTTTTATAATATGCATATATGTGCATGTGAATGGAAAAAGTCTGAAGGCTATATATCAAAATATTACCAGTTTGCTTTTCAGTAAACTATGGGCATTTTACAAGGAAAATATATTATTTTTATAATCATAGAAACACCTGTGAAACTGTTTAATAAAAATTTAATTCAGAGAAACCCCCAAATCTACAGAAAAACATCATGGTGTTAAACTTTAAGACAACAGAAAAGCATTAAAAATTTGGCTTTATATGTACTTCAGCTTTTTTACTCCCCTAATGAAATGGTCTTTAGTATAAGCAGCAAAACCTGACAGAATTTCAATCAAGGAGTCTCTTTGGATCTGTACCTGGTATAGAATTGTGGCTTTTTGTCATGTTTCCCCTCTACTGCCCACACCCTCAGGGCAGTTTATTTTAGGTAATGGTCCTTCAATCTGGCTGCTAGGTATAATTTGGAATTCAATGAATTGTTGTCATTAACCTGGGCCAAATGTGATTCAAGGTTAATAAGACTAAAAGTCAAAATGAAAAAGAAGATCTCTGGTATACAAGAAAGGCAACCATAGAAGAGCTATTCCAGAACAGTGGAATTAATGAAAAGCTATCTTTCTTCTGTCACTAACACCAAAATTCTAAAGATCCATATATTTAATTAACCCTGAAGAATTCTCAAAGTTGAGATAAGAGAAAGTTTTACAGAAGGAGATTGATAGTCCAAAATCAATAATCCAAACTTTATGCTTAGTAAGGAAGGGTGGTGAGGGGTAGGCAAGTGTTTAAATAAAAGAACACTTGGGGCACCTGGGTGACCCAGTTGATTACGCATCTAACCATGGTTGGTTAACGATCTGATTTTGGTTCAGGTCATGATCTCACAGTTCATGGGTTCAAGCCCCCCCACAGGGCTCTGCACTGATAGCTCAAAGCCTGCTTGGGATTCTCTCTCTCCCTCTCTTTCTGCCCCTCCCCTGTGCACATGCACGTGTGTTCTCTCTTTCTCTCTCTCTCAAAATAAATAAATAAACTTTAAAAAAACTTTAATGGGGCGCCTGGGTGGCTCAGTCGGTTAAGCGTCCGACTTCAGCTCAGGTCACGATCTCGCGGTCCACGGGTTTGAGCCCCGCATCGGGCTCTGGGCTGATGGCTCAGAGCCTGGAGCCTGCTTCCGATTCTGTGTTTCCCTCTCTCTCTGCCCCTCCCCCGCTCATGCTGTGTCTCTCTCTGTCTGAAAAATAAATAAATGTTAAAAAAAATTTTTTTTTTAAATAAAAAAAATTTAACATAAAGATAATAAAAATGAAGAGCACTTTAGTTTTGGTAACCTGAAAAATATTAAACTTCTGAAGACTAGTTAATAGAGGGCCATAAAATATTTTTATCTGAGATCATTAGAATAAAAAAGCTATTAAGAGTTTTTGGTGACTAGACTATTATAAAAAAGAAAGGCCACATATAACCCCTCACATATTGTTGTATATTGTTTATAAATATTGTATATTTAAATTATGGTGGCCAGGGAAGCCCTTTTCAGAAAATGTTCCAATGGAAATTTATCTGACTCACTGATATTTGCTAAGTCCACATTAGAATGTGCCAAGATGAATGTTTTAACAGAATCATCCCAGCGATGATGTCTGTGTGTGATGGGGAAGCAACTGAGAGCAAGCTGATGAGAGAAACGTATAGGAAGTAGAGAATATAAACACAGGAAAAATCAATTAACCCAGGAGTTAAGAACTCTGAGTTCTCCCATCTCTGTATGAATCTCAGATATTAGTCTCTCAGTTAACAATATAAATAAAAGATGTGAACTATAGATGTCTAAAGGCCTTTATCGCTATGTTTCTTTATTCTCTGCCTCTGTGGACTGCCATCTTATTTGAGGTGGCAAACTACAAAATAGCAAATTTTACTCAGAGGTTAAAGAAATGGGCCACTCATGAAAATGCATTTCCCTCCCGAAGACCAGTAGGATGACACATTAATGTGACACAGATAGACAGGGTCCAAAATAGGAGATTTAAGTAAACAACAACAACAAAAATGCAAGTGACCAAGGAGCTGGAAAGGACTCTGTAACCCATCCATTGAAGAAAATCCTTTAAAAAAGCAATCTAAGCTTAGATCACAGAGACTACCAGTTTTAGATGATCAATAATTTCAAATGGTTGAGAATAGAGAATATGCCAATTTATGTTTTCTAATGGCATTTCTTTACATCATATTCCATCTTTTTCTCAGTTTAATCAGTATTCAAACAATAAAGGGCTGTATTTTAAAGTTTTTTGAGATATATTTGAGCACAGAAGTGTACACTTTGGTGTCTGTCATTTACCCTTCAGGCCTGGAATAATGTGCAAAGAGAAATCCATTCTACCCTGAAAAGAAAAAAATCTTCTGCCTGCTTTCTCTTAGCCAAACTCCATGAGCAAACTAGCCATTAAAGGATAACGTTTCTAAATGCAGACTTCTTGCATAATGACGAACACACAGATACACATGAGGAAAAGTATCAGGGACTTGACAGATCCCATGTCAGACATGACTCTTTTGCCTCTCTTTCCCTCTCTCCCTCCCTTTTCTCTTCCTCTATTCCTTCCTTGTTATTTTCTTTCCTTCCTTTTTTTCTCTTTATTTTTGTCCTTTAAGCAAAAACTATTAAGTTTCAGTACATTTTAAAGAAATATTCTTATTCATAGATTATATATTCTATGGAATATGTAAGCTCAAGGAACTTATTTAATAGGGCACATGTTTTTAACATATGATAAGGAACCAATTTGGATGATGAAACAATTTCTAAATATTGTTTTAGACATTGGCCCTTCTAAATTTCAATAAATCCTTTACTGCTTTACCCCAGAAAAGTTTAGTGAAAAATACTTAGAAAGAAAGAACAATAACTAGATCAAAAAGAGCTCACTGCAATTATAGAGTAATGATCATTATAAATAGGAATGTACCCAGCCAGTGAGAAGGATCTGGTGAAGCAGGTCAAAGATGGATGCTAAGAGCCACGTCCTTCACATTTTTATACATGAGCTGCAAGTTACCGAAGAAATATAGAGAAAATACATTAATTTTATCCCCAAATGATATAGACTGAGCATTATCATAAAAACCATACACATAAAGGGGCGCCTGGGTGGCTCAGTTGGTTGGGCGGCCGACTTGGGCTCAGGTCATGATCTGGCGGTCCGTGAGTTCGAGCCCCGCGTCGGGCTCTGTGCTGACAGCTCGGAGCCTGGAGCCTGTTTCCGATTCTGTGTCTCCCTCTCTCTGACCCTCACCCGTTCATGCTCTGTCTCTCTCTGTCTCAAAAATAAATAAACATTAAAACCCTACACATAAAGAAAAAATATAGAGAAATCTTAAATGCACTGAATGATTTGTCTTGGTGACTGGAGGTGCCTGAAAAAAAATTGTGTAAGGACAGGGTTAAATGACTGAGTTAGAAACAGCACAAGACTACCTCCAGTGCTTAAAAATTTTCAATGACTCCTCATTTCTTACCTTAGCACATCCTCCACTACTCTTCAACATATACTCTACCAGAGTTTCTGGTAGAATATGTTTTCTCTCTGGCCATAAGTGCTTTAGTCTCAACATTGCCTCTAGACCTTCATTCTAGTTGACCTCTCACCCTCAACCTCTTCTTCACCACCACCCCACCTCCACCCATTCTGCCCAGTGTCCCCTCTTCTCATTTAAATCCAACCCAAATCCCACGTCCACCTGGAAGCCTTCATGGCCATTTCAACCTGTATTGATCCCCCATTGTTTCTGAACTACAGAACACTTAATATACTCACTTGTCTTATTCTCTTATTATTTCTACTGTGAGTCTAATCTCACCAACTATAGTCTCCAAATACAGAATCTGTCTTCAAAGGTAAAGATTAAAAATTGCATGTTTATTTTTGATAAAATTGAGTGAACTTCACAGTGATCAGCATGTGGATTGACTGTTGCCAGGTAATCTTAGTAATAAAATAGAAGTATTTTACCTTTTTATGGCATCAACATATCTGAGACTTTTTGGCATATTAATGGGCAATTTTCATAATCATCTAATGAAAAAATCTTTATTGAGCCTCTCCTAGGCTCCAGGCACTGTGCTGTTTTACTGAAATACAGAGTTAACATGACTCAGTCTTATAACTTAATAGATAAAAATTCTGGATATTTATGAATAGCATTTTACAGTTTATGAAACAATTTGACATATTTTATTCTAATTTAAACCTTACAGAAATTCTTTATCACTGACACTGAATGGAAGCTAATGGTGTACTAATCGGTGTCCAGAAACCAGTCTCCTACCAACTCCATTGCTATCAGAGGGGGCTAGTTCTACATAGTGTCTTATACTTTCAGCCATGACCTACAGAGAAAGGTCATAATTAAGCTTTTTGTGATCACCATCCCCTTTTCATTGGTATATTCCTGATGTCTCTGACAGAGAGTTTTCTGGGCTCTCCCACAGAACATAGTGGGCTGGTGCCTTGTCCTAAATTACATGTCATGTCTTACTCCAGCAGGTGTAATTCACTTAACTTACTGATGCCTTCTCCTTTTGCCATGATACATATGGCATTTTTAACTAGTGTTGTCTTCCTCCAAAGAGCCATCCTTAAAATTAGCATTAGCACCCTCTCCTAAGGTACTTTCCGGGTGTTAAATCTTATTACATAAAAGTACTCCTTTATCTACCTTTATGTTCTTTCCTGCTTGATCCAGCAGCCTCAGGATCCAGTTCCAGGGATGTTCTCCCAGGGACTACTGGTGTTTGTTGGCTGGGACCTGCATCTCCTTCCACTTCAGCCCATCTCCTCTCTTATCAGTCCCAGAACTTCCACAGTTGGCCAAGGAGGGAAGTGAAGTCAAGGCAAAGGATTATACATCATCTTCAAGCAAATGGAGAGAGCTGAACTAAACAGAGAGGCTTGGGACACTTTTTTCAGGCCCAGAGAGTTAAGAAGAATCTGGAGATTCAAGACTTTTGGGATTATCAACCCAAATTTCCCCTTGCCATGTCTCAGGGTCCTACTTCTCCAAATATACCCCTGTCTTTGGCATTGAAAACTTGCCAAATTTGAGAACTCAGCCTCTTCTATAGTTCTACTACTTTCGTACTTAACCTGATCCTCAGCTTTCTGGAGATGAGAGTTTCTTTACATGCTGCAAAGGATAACCTCTTGCTTTCACACTCACTTTTTAATTGGTAATTAAACATTCTCAGTGTTCATTATCTTCTCTAATGTATTGATTGTGTCAAGCTAAAGTCATCCAATTCCATGGTCATTATAATTACTACTATTCCCTTGTTTTGGTTATCTAATACTGAATTAAAAAATCACTCCCAAAATCACTGCTGTAAAACAACAATAATTTTAGTATATTTACAGATTCTATAGGGCAGGAATTTGGACATGGCACAGTAGGTAGGAATTGTTTTTCTCTGCTTCATGCTGTTTGGTATATAAACTGGGAAGCTTCAGATATCTTGGAATTACTCAAAGGGTCAAGAGCTGAGTTTATTTGAAGGAGTTCTTCCTAACTGGGGGTGATTTTTGTCCCCAGGGAACATAGAAATGTTAGAGATATGTTTGTCACAACTGGGGGGAAGAGAGTCAATACTACTGGTATCTAGGTGGTAGAGGCCAGAGATATTGCTAAACATTCTACAGTGTACATGATAGTCCTCCCATAATGGAGAATTACATGGCTTCAAATGAGAATAGTACTGAGGTTGAGATATCCTGCTCTGGAGGCTTTTTCTATCATATATTAAGCACTTGAACTAGAATAACTCAAACTCTGGGTTCATATGGCACCTCTCCATATGACAGGCTTCCTCATAGCATGCCAACCTCAAGGTAGTTGACTTTTTGACATGGTGGCACAGTTTCAAGAATAAACAAGGCAGTCACTGAAGTGTACACTTTAAATGATTAAAATGGTAGGTGCGCCTGGGTGGCTCAGTTGGTTAAGCGTCCCACTTTGGCTCAGGTCATAATCTCATCTTTTGTGTTCGAGCCCCACATCAGGCTCTGTGCTGACAGCTTGGAGGCTGGAGCCTGCTTCAGATTCTGTGTCTCCCCCTCTCTGACCCTCTCCTGTCATGTCATGCTCTGTCTCTCTCTGTCTCAAAAATAAACAAACGATAAAACAAACTTTTTAAATGATTAAAATGGCAATAAAGTAAAATACAATAAAAATTTATTGTTTAAAAAAAAAGTAAACAAGACTAGAAAGACCACATGGACTTCTTTGACATATTCTTATAGTGACATAGGATCACTTCCACCATAATCTGGTGAAGCAGTCACAAGTTCATTCAAATTCAAGGAGAGTAGATATAGTTCCTATGTATCAGTGGGAGGTGTATAAAATAATAGTTCTCAATGCTTTTCACCTGGGGTGTTCTCCAGCTCCAAAATCTCATTTTAGAGTCTTCTTTCTTAGGATGACTTCTGATTCCAGTTGTCATAGATCAGGATTCCCAGGAAACAGACACTGAAATTCTGAGATTTTCATGTGAGAGATTTTTTGAGGAATGCTTTCAGGAAAAACACCTGTGTGGGCATAAGGTAAGAAGCACTGGGCAGAAGGAGAGTCAAACTGTGATGCAATTGCCATACCTTCAGTGAGCTTACAGGATGCTCTGCAGGTGGGATGATCCTGTAGAGATGATTGTAATAGAGGCAAGAGGTTCAGGCTTTTGATTTCTGTATCAGCCAGTTACCGAACGTAGGCTGCTCCTTTGGAGGAGCAAGTAACCTTGGCCAAAGTATCATTAAGCAGCCTGAGGGCAATTCACAAAATACGGACATAGTCCTGAACCTCCAACCCCTAACACCCTTGCCAGCTAGAGAAACAAATAACTAAAGGGTGATCTGGTTGGTACATTCACTACAGATCTTATTTTATTTTACCAAAGAAAGCTTTTATGATCCACATTTAATTGACTAGGGAAGCAAATTGCCATTTACCTTTAGTGCTTGCCCTATAGTTGCCATTTGGTTTACTTTCAAGTCCACTATGGTTTAGATGTGCCCCTTAAGCTATCATGTAATGGTCTATCTCTGTAGGGACACATCAGTTACTTCCAACAGCTTATAGCTTTTAGGAAAATAATTCTACCAGCAGACCACATGATTCAAATATTTTAAGCAATCCATTGTGGGGGGAAAAAACTATCTTTGTTTTTCTGTTCTGTGAAGAAGAGTTGACCTCCGCCCACAAGATACTTCATTCTTCACCTCTGAAACAGAGTTCAAGTTTGTGCAGTTCACTGGAGCTCAGCTCCGAAAATAACTATGCAGCTTGTTTGTTACCTCCCTCTCAACAGAAGAGGAAACAAAATTGATGTTGAAATTCTCAAACTGTCTATTATCATTAATTAACCCTTAACCTTTACCAAGGTAAAATGAAACCAGTAGTTGAATTTTTTTTTTAAGGATTCCTTTAGGAACACTTACTAAATGCTACCTCCTCTCCATAGAACATGCAACCCTATGGACAGGATATATGAACTCTTACAAATTTTTATACTGGAAATAATAGTGTTACTGGTAGACACACCATGAAAATTCAAGTAGTAGAATGTAAAAGGGAGTCAAAACAAAGGAAACTGCCTCTCAGCAGTGTGGCCAGAACTAGTGTGAGGCAAATGAAGTGCTCAGGTACAAAATTTAAGGGGGTATTCACCCTCACGTGCCAGCTCTGCCCTTGCACAACCTTGAGAATGAGTGCCTCCTGAAATTCTGCATCCAGGCCTCTCTTGCCTCACCCTGATCCCAGCTGTGCTCAGTAGTACATCTGACCAGAATCAGATGTGAAGTAGGTGGAGCAAGTTTGTGTCTACATGGAATGTGTATTTAACAGTTCACAGCAAGTGCCTATCAATATTTTTTTAATGCTTATTGATTTTTGAGAGAGACAGAACAGAGAGAGAGAGGGAAGAGGATCTGAAGCAGGCTCCGAAGCAGGCTCTGTGCTGACAGCAGACAGTCAGATGCGGGACTCAAACTCACCAACCATGAAATCCTGACCTGAGCTGAAGTCAGACGCTTAATTGCTTAACCAACTGAGCCACCCAGGCACCCCAAGTGCCTGTCATTCTTAAAATCACTTTTTAGTGGTTCTTCACCCAAAAGTCACTCACTTTGTACCATGCATTCCAGTTAACCTGGCTTGACATGCGAGCCAGAGAAAGTTATCTATGGTCTGTGGCCTTTGAGGGGATCTGCCTTGAGACCTCTGTCCAGCAGAGGCATTTCATACCAGATGGTAACAGTTCACATCAGTCTAATCATCTTTTGGAGCATTTGGATTTACAGTGAGAATAAGCAGAGAGCAAATAAGTTAGGAAATCTCAGAGAGAAGAGGCAGAGGTAGAGGAAAGTACAGAAAAAGAGTCAAGAAGCAGTTGGAAGCAGAGTAGGAGAAAGCAGCCTGTGGAGAGTGGCAGAGTTTTACTCTAGAGCATCAAACACTGAGTCATAATTAGTAGTTTATTTTAGAAATCAGAGTTGTGTCTAGATCACGGCACTGGATTCAAACTCCTGTGGCTACTGAATCTTAAATTGTGATGCTGACAATGTTGCTTTCATTGAATCTTGACTATTCAATCCTGAAGTGTTTCTCATTTTTCTTTTTTTTCCTTCTCTCAAACACTATTAATAGAAATAGACTGCAGTTTTTCATTACATTTGAGGGTATCATTCCAGGGGATCTCAGAAAGTGTTTTGTCCTAAAATATCTTCCCAACTGCTGACCATAGTTTCTAAAACTCTATGACAGGTCATTCATTTGATTGGGTCCTGAAGGTATTTCAAGCTTGGTGAATCCCCTGGGAAACTGCAAGAAAATCTGGAAGGGGAACATTTTGAACTGCTGCCAAACTACGTTTTGTTTTGTTTTATTTGCTAGTGAAACTCATGAGAACCGATGGGGAAAATGAGAAGATTGATTACCTGATGGGGGGAGGGAAGGAGAACCCTCCTAGATTATCTCCATCCTATGAACTTTGACCTCCCCAAACCCCGGGCTGTGTCTGCCTGCAGGCCTCATTTCCACCTAGCCTGTGTTATTTGGCTTAAAATACATTTCCCTCTTCTAAGAGCTGACAATTTCACTTACAAAATAAGGTGTTAAAGTGACTGTTGACCAAACCAAAATTGGGTTGCCACTCTGGTGTCCTGACATACACAAAGAACACCAGAGTCAGAGCCAGACAGACCTGAGTTCAGATCCTGGTTCTGTTCTCTATATATGCTGGGAGGATAGGTTAATTTTGCTTCCTGGGGTACGTCCTGATTTTTAAAATGATGATAATAAGATCTATTTTATAGGGTTATTTTGAGGATTCTAAAGAACACAGGTAAAGCACCTAGCACCAAATTAAAAAAAAAAAAAAAAAACCTACTCAATCATAGCTATTGCACAGGAATATTTTCAGCACTCTGGCAAGTTAATACAAAAATTTTAAGTTAAAACTTCTCTGCCAAATACTCAAAGCTCAATCAATCTTTATTTTTACTATTTCCCATTATAGTCAGGCTTTTTTTTTCTATTCCACACACGAGGCCCCCCATGGCCTCTCTGCCTTCACTGGGACAATTAATGTTAAGAACAGTATCACATCACTTATTGCACAGTATTTTATAGTTCACAAAGGGGTTATATTATCTCATTTGATCTTATCTGATCCAGTGAAATAGGTTTTATAATCCCTACTTTGCAGATGAGGAAACTAAGGGCCAGAAAGCTTAAAAAACTTGCTAAGGTTGCATAGTAAGTAATGAGGTTAGGCCTAAATTTCAAACCTTATGATTTCAAAGCTCATGAAGTTTCTTTGCACAGTGGTTCTTAACCCTGGCTGTTCATTTGAAACACATGTAAAAATCTATCCATAACAGAGCTCCACCCCAGGCCAAATCATAATGGCACTGGCCTGAGACTTGAAGGATTTGTTTTTAAATTCCCCAGGTTATTCTTATGCTGAAGTAGACCAGCTCCAGTTGATGGTCTGACTTCACTTTGCATCTTTTCTCAACAAAGTTAAGCCATCTTATCTCCCTTCTGGATCTCTTGTTGTGTTTACTAACCATTCTACATAATTAGTACTCTATACTAGAAATCAGAGAATATAAATTCTGGAAGGAATTTCATATCCTTAATTCCTCTGGTTCCAAAACGTGGGTCTGAGGACTTGTTCTTTCCAGGAGTAATCTGAAAAAAAAAAGAGAGAGAGAGAGAAAAAAGAAAACTAAGGACAACATAGCAGGTGCAAGCTGATTTTCTTTTGGGAGGATTGGTCATTATTTTAGTGTTTTTAAATGTCTTTTATTTTTAAGTTTATTTATTTTGAGAGAGAAAGAGGAGAACATATACACGCTTGTGTGAGCTGGGAAGGGGCAGAAAGAGAGAGGGAGAGAAAGAATCCCAAGCAGCTCTGAGCTGTCAGTGCAGAGATGAGGGGCTCAAAATCATGACCCGAGCCAAAATCAAGAGTCGGTTGCTCAACAAACTGAGGCCCAGATTAGCCATTATTTTAAAATTTATTTCTGTTATATGCCCTTTCTTTTCTGAAATAATGGTGATGGCTGTTTTACTAATATTCTTATTTAGAAACATAACAATTTGACTACCCTTTAATGCATACTAAATTATTTTTGGATATATTATTGGCCTATAAAACCCAGAATTTCTGAGAACCACTTATTTTTCCCAATCCTCTCATTTTACAGATGATGTAATTGAGGCTCAGAAAGAAGTTGATCTAACCCAGGTTCTACTTAATGTAATGCCTAAATTCTTTGAAACATATATTTTTTAATTATCTATTTTTTCTAACAAAATAAAATTTAATTGTGCCTTTTAATCTACATGTGACTCTGATCAATAATGTAGGGGAAAGAAACAGGTTTGGAAAATGAAAGTGGAAGGATGAGAAAGCTGTAACCCAACGACTCTGGCGTAGGGACATAACAGATCTGAAAACAAATCAAACAGAACCACTAGAACTATAAAATACAATAACTCAAATGAAGAATTCAATGTGATAGCAGATTAGTCACATGTGAAGAGATAATCAGACAACTGGTAGACAGACCAGAAGAAAATAATGGAGTAACTCACAGTAGACAAAAAGATATAAAATACAGAAGAAAGTGTGAAAGACATAGAGCATACAGATTTACGCTGAAAGAAATAGTATAATGCACAGGCAAAATTTGAAGAAATTTTTGAATTTGAAAATTTTCAAAAATTTTTTCCAGAACCATTAAAAATTTTTTTAATGTTTATTTTTTTTTGAGAGAGACAGAGACAGAATGTGAGTAGGTTAGGGACAGAGAAAGAGGGAGACACAGAATCCAAAGCAGTCTCCAGGCTCCAAGCTGTCAGCACAGAGCCCGATGCAGGGCTCAAACTCATGAGCTATGTGATCATGACCTGAGCCGAAGTCAGTCGCTCAACCAACTGAGCCACCCAGGCGCCCCTTTCCAGGACTATTAAAAGACATCAAGCCATAGCTTCAAAAAGTCAAACAAATTTTAAAAAGAAGAAAAGCACATCGAAAGCCATTACACTGAAAATGAAAAATGGTATCTTAAAAGCATCTAGAAAAAAGGAGAATATCTTCAAAGTAGTGACAATTAAATTAGCAATGACTTCTCAGTAGCAATAATACAGCCAAAAGACAGTGGATAGATACATTCAATATACTAAAAGAAAATAATAGGAAATCTAGAATGTAATATCCAGGGAAAAATCCTCTAAAACTAAAAGCAAGAGGAAAACGTTCAGATAAGCAAAAACTACAAAAAAAGACTATCAGAGTTCTTAACATCAGCATTATTCCTTCGCTTTTTTGGCACTGTGGTGAGACTTATGAACACTTTCTCAGAATAAGGTTCTTAAAAACATAAAATGAAATATGTAAAATCACAAAGGAACTCTATTTTAGTCACATTCTAAATATCTAAAAAAATCAAGTTCATGATATAGTAATATATGTTTATTAATATACTACATAACAAGATCTACATATAGAGCTAAGCAATAAGATCTAAGTAATAAAGTATTCACAATAATTTCTCAATAGTTAACTATAGTAATTTCTAAGAAGGAAAGGTTTGTAAATGTTTATCTCCTTGAAAGCTAACAGTGCTAAGTTCTCTCAGGCAACAAAATGTAGAAGACACCAATCAGCATGAAAGCTGATGCCTCACATTCAAGAAGCAAAGGCTGGGGTCAACCATGTTATAAAGGGGATGACACAGACCCTTTAATAAATTTTTTTTAATGTTTATTTTTGAGACAGAGAGAGACAGAGCATGAACGGGGGAGGGGCAGAGAGAGAGGGAGACACAGAATCAGAAGCAGGCTCCAGGCTCTGAGCCATCAGCCCAGAGCCCGACGCGGGGCTCGAACTCACGGACGGTGAGATCGTGACCTGAGCTGAAGTCGGACGCTTAACAGACTGAGCCACCCAGGCGCCCCGACACAGACCCTTTATAAAGAGAATAATAATGACGTCAATCAATGCTTGCTACAGAAAAAGAATGTGTGGGTTGAACAATCGTGTACCATCTCTATTTGAAAAGTCACCTGACAAAGAAATGGCATCTTTCAACATTCTTTCTTTCAAAGTATATATGCAACCAAATGAAGCTTTAAATAAATCCTCTCTGCTTCCTTCCATCTGATTTAAAGAAAACAGGATTCTGCCTTTGATTTCCCAATACTTTTGTTTGCTTTGAGTAAGAATGAGTCTTCTCAGAGCAGTTAGCTTCCACACCTAAGGATTTCTTTCTTAAGCTGTTATTAATGCCATTTCTAGGAAAGCAGTATTAGTATTCTTGTTCAGATTATACAGGGAGAAAATATATGTTGTATCATGGCAAAGAGACACCAGCTATTTAAAGAATTCCCTTAAATAGAGCACCCCTAATGTACTTTGGTAATTTATCTGTGGGCTTTATTTAGTCGTGAGGTACTTCTTCCTATCAGCATAAACATTAACAGGAAGAATTGATGTTTGGGTGAGGACCTGAAGATGTTCAATTATTTGAAAAGCTGTGAAAGCTTTGAAGTGTTGAGAGTATTATTTTGACAAGAATAAAAGTTGGAATACCATCTGCTTGTGCTTATGTCTGGAGCTTCTGCCCTTGCTCAAAGGATGGGACCAATGTGATTGTCACTTGCAGATGAATGTTTCAGAACTGGCAGTCTCTCCTGATACTCCTTAAGTAGCTCAACTTCTTCCTCCCCTGGTGAAACCATACAGAATACAAAATAATCAACTTCTCAGTTTTGCTGTCCCAAATCTACACTATGCACCATTTCCCTCTCACAAATGCTCTATCCAGGTGGCAGAAGATCAACATTAGAAAGAGAAATATATGCCTTGTTTCTTTCTTCCTTTATTTCTTCAATCCAACCCTCAAAGCATTTTAGAAAAGATTTCTATAAATCCAATATTGAATGTCCAAATTATAACTTCCAAAGTAACTTTGTGCCAGAAAGCACAATGAAAATCAAATTGGCTCTGAATGCTTCAAGAAAGAGCCTCAACTTTAATACTGTTATTATGGCTTCTGATCACTCCAAATTGGAAAACTGTGCCATGACCCTCACAGCAAGTGTATAGACTTCTTCCTGGGGCCTTATTAACCCAGGGAGGCCTGCCAGAAAGGAAGAGAGTTAATTTTAAGCACAGGCTTTCAAATAAATTCTGAGTTGTTTCAGATCAACCTACCAAATCCCTTTTAATGGCAGTAATAGTCTCATTTCTTAATTTCTTACTTTTCAGATTGAGCAATCAAAACCACATGCATAGATTCTATCAAATGTTGTATTTTCCATTTCACTTTAATTTATAATAATGTATAGCTAATATCTGGAGGTATGCACCCACAGAGATTTACAAAGAAATTAATGCTAAAATGTTTGGGTGCATTTCAGAATGTCCTCTTCCCTTTTGGGACAAGATTTATACAAATTATTTGTTTACCTATCCATCTTGTTCTTCCTAGGGTGTCCTTCTGGTCAGCAATGGCATTAGACAGGACCAGTGTGGTAATTCTGCAAGTTACCTACATTGAGGCTGACCAAAGTTAGTGGAAGATATAAAAAGTTCTGCTGCACTGAGAGTTTCCTGAACAGGTAGCCCCAATGTTGCCTTTGTTATTGACAATGAGTTCCTTTTCTTGTCCTCATTCTTTCCCTGCCATATGACCTTCCTCCAAGTTAGTGCTAGTTAGGTCACCTGTTGCTCCACTGGTAATTATAATTGACTTCATTTGCATATTATGAGTAGCCTGTAACCAAGGCAACTAGGAGTGGTGCTTGTACAGTCAGCCAAGTGTTTTCTCCATCTGGTCAGGCTGCAACAGGGTTTTCACTCACCTCACTCTTGCAGCAGCAAGTTCAGCAGAATCCATCTCCCTTCTCCTTATGTAATCAGTTTCTCCAAAATGACTCAGGAACTGTGTACTGTTGCCTCTAGATTTATCAATTAACTTATTTTATTTCTTCTAATAAATCTTGATATCATTTCCTCCTCCAATAGATTGCCTTTCCAATCACTCTGGTGCATTCAACATATTTCAAAATCAGAAGAAAAATATGTACAAACATACAGACTCACAGGCAGACACACACCTGTTCTTGAATCACTGCCAATGCGTGTGTATGGTCTATAGTAGAAAGAAAAATCATCGATGGAATGTTTATTCTCTGGGCATTTTCCTTAAAGAAAGGACAGATTGCTATGCCAGTAAGACATTTTCAATAATGAGACATAATCCAAAATAAAACTCTTGGAGAAATTAGGCTACTATTCCTGGACCTCCTCTCCTTTTTTATCTGTACTTTTACTCTTTTGATAATTTTATTCATTCTGCCATCTTTTAATACTATCTGTATGATGAGGATTTTGTTATTTGTATATGCAATCTGGAATACTCCCCTGGATTTCAGACCCATAAATTCATCTGCTTGCTTGACATCTATACCTGGATACCTCTTAGGGATCACAATGTGAATAAATCCATGGAAACTGAGCTCCTCATCTTGCTCTTATCACAAATTTGTTTTACCCTCAGCCATTTCTATCTCTGAATATAGAGAAAGGAGTTTTGCCCAGTTTCACATCCCAAAATCTTGGATTCATCCTTTATATCTCTTCTTCTCTTCATCACCACACATCTAATTGGTTATCAAATCCTGTGGGCTCTATCCAGTATGTGTGTATATATGTATGTATATGTATATGTGTGTATATATATATATATATGTGTGTGTGTGTATATATATGTATATATAGTATATATATGCAATGTATATGTAATATATAAAAGAACTGTTTGGATTATATATATTACATATATATTACATATACATGTACATATATATTATATGTGTACATGTATACATTACATAGGTATGTGTATATGTATATATATTACATGTGCACATGCATATATTACATATGTACATGTATATTACATATATATGTAATATATATGTTATATACACATATATACACACACACACACACACACACACATATATATATATATATATATAATCCAAACAATTCTTTAAATCTCTTTAACTAGTACTATTTGGTTCAAGCCACCATTATCCCTTTCCTGGATTATTTCCATTGGCTTCCACCCTTGTACCTTTCCATCTTTGTCAGCTGTAGTGTACTCTCAACATGTCTGTTACTGTGGGTGTTCACCCTCTAGTGGCTTTCCACCTCACTCAGAGGAAAAGCCAAAGACCTTCTTGGCTTACAAAGGTCTAATTGATCTCTGAGTTCATCTTTTCTACTCTTTTGTTCTTACTTAATCCATCCCAGCCACACTATACCCCTCTTCCAGGATTTGAGCTTGCTGTTTCCTCTTTGGGGAAGTTTTCTCACCAGATATCCATCCATATGGCTGGCTCCCTTATCTCCTTAGGTCTTTACTAGATAAAGGAGAAAGGAGAGAAAACTATTGCAAGAAAGGGGAACTGGGCAAAACATTATATTTTCATTTAATAAAATACACTCAGGCAGCTATGCATTGTCTAGAAGATAATGTCTAGGAGATATATCATTGTCTAGGTGGTAAGCAAAAACCAAAGAAACAAAAGAGCCTTGGAGGGGGAAAAGTGGAGATATAGTGAACTTTAGGAGAATGAATAAAAATAGAATGCAGAGATTTTTATCTCCAAGGTCATGAAGGTTCCACATAACATAACCTCAGAAGTACCCTTCCTGTCCTGATAAGCACTGAAGAACTCCACCTAGGATCATTTTCACAGATTTAACTATACAACCTTTTATTATATTATAACTATGGACAATCAAACAGAAAAACATGATCCCAAAGATAAGCCAGAAAGCAGTGATTCAAAAGGTTAGCCTAAGAATTGGAATATTAAAAAGACTCAAGAGGGTGTAAAATATTTTTTTCCAAATAAACATTTAAAAGACAAGAAGGAAGCTCTTTTTAATGTAAAAATGGTGGCCATAGAAATATTTATTAGTTCACAAATTTCAGTTAGCTCGTAAGAAAGTTTTCCAAAATAATATCCAAGTGCTTATTCTCTTCCTCCTCATAGATCCTAACTCATAATATTCTGGAAATGAAGCAGGCCAGAAGAACACCACTTTTATCTATATGTTTATCTTAATAAAGTATCCATAACCAGAACCATTCAAATATGCCTTAAAATTGTTTGAAACTGCAGTCGCTCAAGGTCTTATTTGATTGTGTTCTTTAATTTATTTTATAAGGAAAGTGCCAGTGGAGGATGAAAAATTTAAATCATCAAAGTTAAAATCTGCTATTTTGAGTTTAGATTATTTATTCTGTAGTAAAAATCAGAATTTGCCTTTGGGAATAGCCATTTTGGGCAGGTGATTTTAGTTATCTAGATTTAACACAAGTACCCACCCATTTCTCTTGGAGAACACTGCTTCTGACTAGCAATTAGTAAGTAATATAAACTAGATATATAATTGCACCTTCACAGATTAAAACCTTTTTTTTTGTTTTTATCTACACATCCATATCCATAAAAAGAATAGTGTATTGTTCTTGAGGGAATGTGTGTATGTAAGAGAGAGAGAAAGTGTGTGTTCTAAGGACAACCCACAAGAAATTAGAAGCTGAGACTGGTTGATGGCAGGAAAGGTGAGGCAGCAAATCTGGCACATCTTTACCTCCTGCTGGTGGCTGGATCATAAAACAGACTGTATGGGACTTGCCAGCACCCACTTTCTACTAGCCTTCTGAAACCCCCAAAAGTGGCATACTTTAATAAGACTATAATAACTCTTGCTGTCAATTATTTTACTTGTTTTAGCCCATGACTTCAGGGCCAGATCACATCCTATAAATAGAGTGGGATATTCTCCTAAAGAAAATTTATGTCAGGGTGCCCAGTGGGGAGCTCAGTCAATTAAACATCCGACTTCGACTCAGGTCGTGATCTCATCATTTCCCTAGTTAGAGCCCACGTAGGGCTCCGTCCTGACAGCTCAGAGCATGGGGCCTGTTTCAAATTGTGTTTCCCTCTCTTTCTTTCTGCCCCTCCCCTGCTCATGCTCTGCCTCTCTCTCTCAAAAATAAATAAGTAAACATTAAAAACATTAAAATGAAAAAGAAAATTTACTTTTTTAAAAAAATTTTTTAATATTTATTTATTTTGAGACAATGTGAGAGACAGAGTGCAAGCAGCACTCTGAGAACCGTGAGATCATGACCTGAGCCGAAGTCGGACGCTTAACAGGCTGAGCCACTCAGGCACCCCAATAAAAAAGAAAATTTTTTAAAACAATACAGAAAGTGTATGTCTTCTCTATCAAATCATCTAAAAGAAACTGGGGTAGGCCTTAACCTGGAGAAGAAAATGGCATTCTTCTCCCTGGGGCTATGAGCTGTTGAGCCAGAACGTTGGGAATTTCTGATCAAAAGCATTGTTTCTGACAGGGTTTGTGCTTAGCTCTGGAACCTGGTATTGGGCCAATGTCAAGTAAAGAAGGGTGTGAATGGGCGTATACAATGGCTCAAGAAAGAGTGAGGTCTATATCCTGCTCTATCCTTTTTTCCCCCTGCATTGTAGTTCTCTTCTCAGGTGACAAAAAACCAGAGCCTGGTTTTAGAGTATTTAAATGTTCCTTGGAAACTGCCAGGAAATAAGTGGAAAGTATGGATTCCATTAGAAAAAAGAAAAAAAAAAAAAGATTTCCCAAGGCTCAGCAGATAGGAACTTAGAATACTTGTTAAGGTAAGGAATCTTTCTGAAAGCCAGAGAACTCATGGAAATCTGGGATACTCTTAATTATGTGGAGGTTGTCAAATTAAGAATTCTGAAGTCCTAAAGCCTCTATGCCTTATCGAAGAGGAACAATGCTCACCAATGAGTCTCATCTCTGACACAAAACACCACCTCAGGGATAAGATCACTGGACAGATACTATAGTCACTTTGCACCAAGTTTAAGTGTGCAACCCAAATTCTGTTAGTTATAATGGCATCATTAAAACAGTAACAAAACACTACTTCTCTGGTTCTGTCCCACTGGTGTTTATGCAAAGCTAGCCTGTCCCAACCACTTCCAACTGCCTCTTCAAACTTCCTTACAGAAAGCATCATATGCTTATTAGCCTAAGCTGGAGGCAACCATTTAAGTTCTGTCCTCTTTCTGCTCCTGATCATGCCATTGAGGTAAACTCTCCTTCCTCTGACAGAGCTTCTTGTGTGGAAACTGCCCCATGCTCAACTCCCAGACTTTTTATCTCCAGTCCAGATATAAGCCTGTGTATTCCAGGTTCCAAAGGCCTCCTCAAGAAGATTCCTTTTATCCCCCACTGCACATACTGCTAGATAGTATAGCCTTTTACTCTCCTGGTTTTGCTTAGGTTTCATTAGAATTGGGTTATTTTTTTTCTTTAAACTTCTTCTACAGAAGTAATCTGTTTCCAGAAACCATCCATGACTTTGCAAGACATAATCAAGAGGACATATTGAGAGTCAGACACTACACTATACTCAAAATTACCTCTGCCCTCTGACTCCAACCTATTTTTCTTGGCTTGAACTTGAAAACCTGACTCCCTCTTCCAGTTGGATGAGTCTCTCCTTTTGGATGCCCTGGGGATCAGCCTTCCAGGCCCTCCAAACATGCCCAGACTCTAAGCAAAGTGAGGTTCTGATGGTGCCAGGAGTGAGAGCACTTTGGGTTGGGAGAAAAATGTGTAAAACAGCTACCACTCTGATTGCATGTCTCACTGTCTGACCATTAATTTATTTTATTGCATATGTCACATATCTTTTTCTAGAGCTTTTTGATGAGAATCTTAAAAAATCATTAGAGGATAATGTTTTGGGGAAAAGTTTTCCAGAAATGAAATCACCATCCTCCTTCTTCCCAAGCTACCCTTCTGATTTAAATTCATCTATATTCCAGACAAACAGAGCTTGATTCAAACTCAAAATCCTGCCATAAGGAACATAAAAGATTTGTCCTGATTGAGTTTCTCTACTACATTGGACTGTTCACTAAGGGAGGGTAGTAGGTGGTACATGTACCCTTCAGCCCCCTGACCTCAGTATTCCAGAGAGTATATTAGTGTGGTTGGAAGTTGGAGTTAAACCCTCAGGTTACATGGCAGTCTTCAAAGCTTGAATCCAGATTAACTAAAGAAAGCATAAGAGGCAGAGAGGACTGAGGAACATTTATCATCTTTAACATTTTATTGACCATTTAAATGAAATCATGCAGTGCACCATTTAGATATTAACCCACTATTACATGAGTCAACTTGCATATGTCTACATTTACAGATGCACAAATAATTTATGCTAAGCAGAGTTATATATTTTATTGGCAGGGACACTCAGTAGATCCTGGGAAATCTAGAGGACAAACTGTGATAATTTCAAAGACTTTTTTGTTGGACCTCGGAATAGAATTATCTGATGGTGGTAACAGTTGTAAGATTTTGTCAGTGAGATCAGAAGTTTCCAGAAGTGAAGCGCTTCATTCCCTATGAATTTCTGGCAAAACTACATCTGAACCATATTTTTTGTTCTGATTGAAAAGAAACTCATGATCAGAGTAAAACACTTTGAAAATACATAAAAGTACAAAAAATAGCTTCCAATTCCAAAATCTAGTGATAAGAATTTATTGATATTTTGGTGTATTTTATTTTGCATGTTCTTTTATTGATTGACATTCTCTTTCACTTTTCTAACATCTCTGAAACAAATGCATCTTATAATTGATGACTTGTTAAAATAATAATTGGAAGTGTTTTTCTCTTTCTTAAAGGTAGGTATGTGTGTGAAATAATGGTGCCTGTTAAAATCAATAATCACAGATTAGATGGTTACAATAACTTCATACAATCTGAAGTACAGAATATATATGCATTCATTTGTGAATTATATTTAGGAAAATATATATTAGGAAAATATACACTATTTTGTATTCAAATGAAAACACCAGCAATTGAAAATAATAAAAATTTTTATTCCATTCTCTTAAAGAACACCAATATATAACTCTAATTTATTTCTTGAAATTCTTTCCCAATTCCATGCTTCCAAGTCTTTTTCTCAAACCCTCCTTATTCTCCCTTGCACCCACCCAGTTTTCCTCACTTCTCCTTTCTTCATCCTTTATCAATTTTCTTGAAATTATTGCTCCTGAGAATTAAACTGGCCATTTCTGATAGCTCCCTTCTGCATTACAAAGACCCAGAAACTTAGCTTTCAAAGAGAATTTTCATTAGAGGTCTGATGAGAGAGATAGAGAGAAGAGGGGGTGAGGGAGAGGGAGAGAGAAAGGAAGAAAGAAGTGGGGGGAGGAAGGGAGAGGGAGAGAGACAGCAAGTTGAAATGGACAAATATCAAAAAGTCTTCAGTAGGTGAGGGGCACCTGGGTAGCTCAGTCGGTTAAGGTTCTGACTCTTGATTTCAGATCAGATCATGATCTCATGGTTTATAAAATTAAGCCCTGAGTCAGGCTCTGCACTGACAACACAGAGCCTGCTGTTTGGGATTCTCTCTTTCCCTCTTTCTCCCTGCCCCTCTCCTGCTCATGCACTCTCTCTTTCTATCTCAAAATAAATAAATAAACTTCTTTTTAAAAAAGTCTTCAGCAGGTAAGGGGAAAAGAGAAATATTTATTATTATTATTATTATTATTAGACAAAACAAATACACAGATACAGAGATTTATAGTAATAGCCTTCTTCATATAAAAAATATTTAGCTTATCACTTTGAAGTAGTAAAAATAAAACAACAAAAACAAAAACTCTAGTTTATACATAACATTTACCTTTAATTTCCTTTAATTCTTGTTCTTGCACTTGGCTTGTGATCAGGAAATATAAGTTAATAAATATATATCCTATCATAAAGCACCAAAGCAACTTTGAAAAATAAAAGCAAACCTGAAAGTATCCCAATTCCAGTCTTCAAGTTATATTACAAAGCTGTAGTAATCACAACAGTATGGTATAGCACAAAAATAGACACATAGATCAATGGAACATAATAGAAAACCCAGAAATGAACCCACAACTGTATGGTTAATTAATCTTCAACAAAGCAGGAAAGAATAGTCAGTGGGAAAAAGACAGTCTCTTCAACAAATAGTGTTGGGAAAACTGATCAGCTACATGCAAGAGAAGAAGATTGGACCACTTTCTTATACCATACACAAAAATAAACTCAGAATGGATTGAAGACCTAAATGTGAGACCTAAAAACCACAAAAATTCTAGAAGAGGATGTCTCTGATGTTGGCCATGGGAACAGTTTTCTAGATATGTCTCCTGAGGCAAGTGAAATAAAAGCAAAGATAAATTATTGGGACTACATCAAAATAAAAACATTCTGCACAGCAAAGGAAACAATTAACAAAACTAAAAGAAAACCTACAGAATAAAAGTAAATATTTGCAAATGACATATCTGATAAAGGGTTAGTATCTAAAATGTATAAAGAACTTGTACAACTCAACACACACACACACACACACACACACACACACACACACACCAAATAATCCAATTAAAAAATAGGCAGAAGAAATGAACAGATATTTATCCAAAGAAGACATCCAGGTGGCCAACAGACACATTGAAAGATGCTCAACATCACTCATCATCAGAGAAATGTAAATCAAAACTACAATGAGCTCTCACCTCACACCTATCAGAATGGTTAAGATAAAAAACACAAGAAACAACAGGTGTTGACAAGGATGTGGAGAAAAATGAACCTTCATGCACTATTGGTTGGAATGCAAACTAGTGCAGCCACTGTGGAAAACAGTATGAAGTTTCCTCAAAAAGTTAAAAGTGGAACTCGCCTATGATCCAGTAATTGCACTACTGGGTATTTACACCCAAATACAAAAACATTAACTCAAGGGGATACATACACCCCTATATGTTTATAGCAGCATTATTTACAATAGTTAAGATATGGAAGCAACCTAAGTAAAGAATGAAATCTTCTTGCCATTAGCAATGACATGTTTGGAGCTAGAGAGTATAATCCTAAGTGAAATAAGGCAATCAGAGAAGGACAAATAGCATATGATTTCACTCATAAGTTGAATTTAAGAAACAAAAAAAAATGAGCAAAGAAAAAAAGAATCACTGTATTGTACACCTGAAACTAATATAACGCTGTTAACTATACTGAAATTAAAATAGAAAACTTAATAAAATAAAAAAAAATGTTTTAAGGGGCACCTAAGTGGCTTAGTCGGTTAAGTGTCTGAATCTTGATTTTGTCTCAGGGTATTATCTCATGGTCATAAGATCAAGCCCTGACTGAGCCCCTTGTAAGGCTCCACACTGGGCTTGGAGTCTGCTAAAGATTTTCTCTTTCTCTCTCCCTCTGCCTGTCCCCTGCACTTGTTAAAAAAATGTTTAAAACATATTTTAAAATAATAAAAATAAGAAAAGAAACAGGTATCATTCTCTTAATATGTAATTCTTATTTTATATAAAAACACGTGAGAATATATCATAGCATTGCTGCTCTCTTATCTGCACCTGAATAGAACCTGCTCATTGCTCCCTTGGTACCTTTGATGTCTGCTATTTTAAAAGATATAAGGTTTTGGAGGAGTTAACCAATTTTCATCAGACTTGACTTGTACCTCTTATCTTTTTCTAAATGCTTTCTCAGAGTACCATCTTTATATACAAAATGAGAGATGAGAATCACAAATGTGAATGAGATTCACAGAGACTTCTGTTCATGTTAAGGTATAAATGTCTGATACCAATTCCTTCCAAAAGACAGGAGTACCTTGGAAAAGGAAAGATCCCTATCTTTTATCTTAGAAAGAAAACATCAAGAGGAAGCAAACAGCCAAACCTATTACATCATTCTTTTGTGTTTGGTCACCTCTGACCTAGAGTACGGAGAGTCCATTATAAATTATGGCTGATTACCACACCAGTACTTTATTCTTTAAAAATGGAAATTACATTCCAAAGTTTACACACAAGCCTGAATTTTACATTCAACACAAAATAAGGGAACCTTCTTCTATATCTATTCTACAAAGTATAATAATCCTACAGAAAAATCTCCAGACACATTCCTCTCCATCTTATTCTTCACCTCTGTTTCTTTTTTTCAGATAATTTTTTATGAAAGACACAAGAATGAGAGTGAGAGAAAGAGAGAGAACTTTAATGTAGATAAATACCAGACAAGTCAGAGATGAGATATAATGCAAGCAAAAAGGGAGTCAGCATGGTATAGCATAATTGCTTTGTACACAACAGCACACTCAGAAATAATAAACTTTAAACATTCTTGAATGTCAAACAACATTCTCCCCAGTCTTCTTTATCCTGCTGAGCACCAAGAAATTGGCATCAAGTCCCAGGTGACACAGTTTCTAAGGCTAAAAGCGGAAAGCAAGACAAAGAAGGAAGAAAATACCCAAGTCAAGGTTCTTGCTAGATACATTTCATTGGCAACAGTATTCTCCAATAATTTCAGTGACTAGGCTGGGAAACAGCTTTTCATATAATATTTTGTAAGCATCTGTTATAGCTACCAAAATTTAATAGGATTTTATTATCCATGGGGTTGCATATAAGAAAATAGGGCATTGTCCATCACATACTGTGAAGCTCCTTTTCCTAACTGATATCTGGGAAAGCTTAGAAAAGCACCTGAAACAAGGGCTGTGAAGAACTTACAGAAAAATTTATGAAAAAAATGGCACATTTGTCAACTGCTGGCTGATGTGGATAAGCAGATGGAGGTAAGCAAACTTAGGTAACTTAGGAAAAAGTCTAACTAAGGTCCATTCACCTATAGATTTCAGTCAGTTCCCCATTAAAAAAAAAAAGGACAAGGACTTCGTCAGAGTTAGTTGTAAGATGCAATAGACCCAAGCAAAATGTTTAGGTAAACTCTAACAAACATGAATAAGAAAATGAAATAAGAAAACAGTGATAAACAAAAAGGAAATAAACTGTCAGTAATCCCCACCCCACAGTTATAAACACGATAGATTTTTTTTATAGATGGATCCATCCATCTATCCACCCACAACTCACTGTGGAGTTTTGTGTCATATTTTTGTAGTAAATTTGTCATTTATGACTGACCACCTGACCTGAAAAGTCACCTCATTCTCTGTTTATCACCCCAAAATTATTCCTTTTTGCTGCCACTGCTGGTAAGACCATTTCCTGCTGGTAAATGTCTTCACATTTCCCTCCTTTCTTCAGCTACTCTTATTTATTGATCCCACAAATATTGATAAAGTACATATTGCTAGTATAAACCAGACACTCTTTACAACAAAGAGCCAGACCACTACCTTTGTTGATGATCTGAACCCCTGAACCTAAAGACACAAAAGGTCTCTACCAAAGAGCTGCCTGCTGTCCACTGCCCATACTCAGACTGTGCAAATGAACACCACGCTACCTCCTTGAAGACTGAACTGCACCCTAGCATCTCTATCACTAGACTCCACCCCCAAGGGCTCTGCCAGTTTCACCTTGTCCCTCAAATTCCCTAGTCACCATTTCACAGCTATACTTATAATAATAGGTACTACCACTAGACTTGCATTGGAATAACCCAATTGAATATAGTCAGGTAGTCCCTCAACATATAAATTTATGAGGTGGAATCAGACCAGAAACTCTAAGAGATTTCAGAGAGAGTGCACTAGTGCACATCATCACAGAAAAAGTCAACAGCATTTAAAATCATTTTAGCTTCTGAATTTGGTGGAACAAAAGTAGGATGAAAAGAGATCACAGTAGCAGAAGGCTGATGAATCAGGTCCGTTTACTTTTTTTGTGGCTCTAGTACCAGCAGGACCTTTATATGCCTGGAAGGTACGTGTGTTCCATTTGCCTGGTTTTTATTTAGAAAGACAAGAAGAGAAGGGCTTATATGGGCAGCAAGACTGACCTTGAGGGTCTGAACATGGGAGACAGCATAAATGGTAGTGAGAGCATCAGGGATCAAGGCCAGCAGTGTGACCTTGGGAAAGTGATGCAACTTTCCTAAACCTCCAGGTCCTCAATTATACAGCATGGATATAATAATAATAGTACTCATGTCATATGTTCAGAGGCAGCATTAAATAACACAACACAAAATCAGTACTCAAACAATGTTAGATGATACTGTTATTTATGTTAATTAATGAAAATGACAATGTGAAGCAAAGGCTGGATAACTCCTTATCTGAAAGGCTTTGTGCCTCTTAAAAAGAGTAGGATTAGAAAATTTTGCATTGCTTTCAATTCTATGGTTCTCGGATTCCCTGTGACACTCTTTGTGTAGGAACAACCACAACAACCAAATTAGTGATCTTCTATGGAGCATTGGTGAAGCAAGCAATAGACTAGATTCTTTACACATGTTATTATTTTTTATTTCAGCCCAAACCATATGGAATGTGCATTATTATCCTTATTTTACAGATGACAAAACCAAAACTCAGGAGAGCAAATAAAGTGCTAAAGGCTATACTTCTTAGAAGTGTCATAAGTTGAATCTTATCCTGAGTCCTTCAAACCTTCAAAGCCTGTTATGCTGCTCTTCTGTATGGAAACAGAAAATGAAACATTCATTTTCAGATTGTTTTCCAGGAGTTGAGTGTCTTTCCTCTCATTGATCTACACCCATTTGTTGAATTCCTTTTGTGACCAATGATAAGGTAAAAATGGCACTCCTCTGAAAATTTGTTGACTCTGGTGGGGCTGCCAACTATGGCCAAGGATCACATCAGCCTAGACACTCATCTAATGCACTAAGTAGTCCTAGGGAAATCCTACAACAGATACTTGGATGATGAAAAAAGTGACTAACAATTTTAATACAGTGGGTTTAGTGTAGACTTATAACTTTAAAACTTCGGTGAAAATGAAGGAACAAATATCTTCAGTGTTCCTGAATAGGGAAAGAGTGACACTTGAATCCATATTTAAGACTGACTCTACTGTCTATATAGCCACATGTTTCTAGGCCTTGGAAGCTGGGGGGAGGTGGTCAAGGGGAGAGACAACAATGACAATGGGAAATATCTTTGACTAAGTCTCCACCAATTATAGTCGCTAGAAGCTGGGGTATCCTTCCTTCCTTTAGCATGGTCCCAAATGCCTCAATGTGCCCCTTGAAAACTCATTACCTTTGTTTACTATCAACCTTAAAGTCACATTTCACCAAAGTGCCTGTCAGCCTGGTTGTTAAGCCACCAGTTCTACCAATAATGGTCCTTCAGTGTCACAGGTGTGGCTCCTACTGCCATAGGACTGCTACTCCTTTAGAGGCTAGGACTCCCAGACTGGGGGTTTATGTGTGTTTATATTGGGCTCTCTAAAGAGTGGTCACCTGTTTTCTTTTAATCCATTCTTAAGGAAACTGGGACAAGTTTACTTAGGACTGGGTTGGATTATATTTGAGTGGCACATCCCAGATCACAACCAAACCTGTCCTGACAACCTAACCATGAGAGAGAGAGAACTCTGGTACTTCAAAGCAGGTCCTGATTCAATCAGAATATTCCTTCTGGAGCATGATTCTCGAAGTGTATCTGGCTTTCTTCTGGTTAGCTGAGCAGGGTCCTTCTGAGGAGCCAATAACTGATCACTCACTTTTTTATGGATAAGTAATGAAAAACTCAATGTACATCTTTAACATGTTTATGTAAAACTAATTGCTCTTTACCAATAAAACTACTGGCTAGTGTACTAAATGATATAGAAACTATTTTTCCCCTATAACAGAATAGTGAGAAAAATAATAAAAAGGCAATTTTCTTCATGCCCCTCACAGAAACGGATTTTGTGTTTCCTGTTCTGGGGTTCCTGGCTTCAGGCAGTGGCTAACAGCCTTTTTGAGTTTCAGGATATATATAGAATTGTGCCAACCTAAGACCACTCCCATTCTGGGCTTGGTTTGGTTAGGTGAAGGATCCCAGACTCAAATGTCTTCTGAGGCTTTGTGAGTAAATCAGAAGAACTTGGTGTTTAAGGCATTTTGAGGAGGGGTGGCATCTGTGGTAACCTGGGGTTCACAACTCTTTTTTAAAAGAAATATGCAGCTACCACCCAGCTTTAGCCTATTGTTTCCATTTACAAACATAGGTCCAATATTGCCAGGTCTTCAACTTAAAATAGAAATCTTGAAATAGGGATGATATAGGCAATATTTTAATTTTTAAGTGCTGTTAAGCAATGTGCTTTTTCCTAAGCACTTCACAAGCCAACAATTTCTGGAACAAATAAAATACATCTGTAAGCCAGATGTGGCTTATATAATTTGGGGGTCAGTCCTAGTCAATGTTCCCCAAGGTATGGTCCAAGGACCATCTGCATCAATGTCATTTTTTAAACTGGAGATTTACATGCCCATCCCAAACCTACTGAATCCAAATCTCAAATTAAGACCCAGTGATCAATACTTTTAAGTAAATATTCATGATAGAAATAGAAGGGGAGTATAGCCCAACATTGAGGTATTGGATTTTCTGAGACTGGGAGATCTGAGAAATGGACATGCTTTCATATCACAAATAATACATCAGGACACTGATGAGCTTTCTATCCTCTATTTTAGGTATTCCCTATCCTCTTCCTCATCATCATCGTTTTGGTCATTTGATCATTGAACAGATACATATTGAGCTCCTATTATGTGCTAGGTTTTGTCCTAGCCACTGAGGATGCAGCTTTGAATGAAAGACACTAAAACCCCTGCTCTCATGCAGCCTAATTCTAGTGGGGAGAGGCGGGGGGGGGGGAGGTAAAGTCGGTAATAAATGAAACCTAGCAGGTCAGGTAGTGAGAAAAATAAAGAAAAGAGGGAGGAAAGGAATCGTGAGTGGAGAGGGTATGACAGAAGGGAGTTACAATTCTAGAAAGGAATTTTCAGAGGCTTCACTGCCTTAAGCTGAAGGAGAGAAGGGGACAGCCTTGTGGAAATCTAAAAGGGAGAAGGCTTTCCAGGCAGAGGGAATAGCAAATGGAAGGGCCCTCAGACGTCTGCAATGTGGTGAGTTCAAGGAACAACAAGGAGGAGAACAATGAGCAAGAGGAACATGAAGCCAGAGGGAAGGACACCAGACTGTGTATGGCCTTGTGGGTCAGGGAAGGACTTCAGTCTTTTTAATCTCAGGGATCCTAGAGGATTTTGAGCAGAGAATGGCAGGATGTCTCTGGATCCTGGAAAGGAGGTGCACAAAGACCATTTTAGGGGGTATTCCAATAGTCCAGGTGGTTTGAACCATGGAGATAGTGGTGGAGGTGGTGAAAAGTGGTTGAATTCAGATGCGTTTTGAATATAGAACTAACAGGACTTGCCAATAAATCAGATGTAGAGTGTGAGACAATGAAGAGTTTAGAATGACATCAAGGTTCAAGGCCCAAACAACTATAAGAATGGAGTTTAAAAAAAAGAATGGAGTTACTATTTACTGGAATGGGAAAGATTGCAGGATGACTAGGGTTTGGTGGAGAGGATAAATCTGAAGTTCAGCTTTGGACACTTTCGACTAATAATGCCTGTTAGATATCTAAGTGGAGATTTTGAGTAAGCGGTTTGATATGGGTTCAGGTAAGCCATCTGTATTAAGGTTCCCCAGAGAAACAGAACCAACTGTGTGTGTGTGTGTGTAGAGAAAGGTGGGGAAGAGATTTACTTTAAGGAATTGGTTCACACAATTGTAGAGACTTGATGAGTCCAAAATTTGATGGGGTAGGCCAGCAGGTTAGATACTCAAGGAAGAGCTATAGTTCAAGTGCAAAGGTAATCTGCTGGCAGAATTCCTTCTTGCTCAGAAGAAGTCACTCTGTTCTCTTACAATCTTCAACTGATTGGATGAGGCCCACCCACATTATAAAGGGTATTCTTCTTTACTCCACCAATTTAAATGTCAATCTCATCCAAAAATACCTTCACGGAAAACACTTAGAATATTGATCAAATATCTGGGCATTGTGGTGCAGCCAGGCTTACACATAAAATTAACCATCACACCATCGATCACCATAATGATCATAGTTACAGTTTACTAGGTATCTATTATCCAGGTATGATGCAGCTGCCATATGTTATTTATTATTAAACTACTCCCCAAAACACCACAAGGTAGATATTATTCCCATTGTGTAGATGACAGAACTAGGCTCTCAGAGATTAAGCAATTTGTCTATGGTCACATGGCAGGATGCAATCCCATATCCAAATCCAAGGACTATAGTCTTCCCCCACTATACTATACTGTCTCCCAATCCACAAGCTTCTTTTTTCTCTAAACATGTTCTTCCTTCTGCTTGAAAAATTCATCCTCTCGGGGCGCCTGGGTGGCGCAGTCGGTTAAGCGTCCGACTTCAGCCAGGTCACGATCTCGCGGTCCGTGAGTTCGAGCCCCGCGTCAGGCTCTGGGCTGATGGCTCGGAGTCTGGAGCCTGTTTCCGATTCTGTGTCTCCCTCTCTCTCTGCCCCTCCCCCGTTCATGCTCTGTCTCTCTCTGTCCCAAAAATAAATAAAAAACGTTGAAAAAAAAAAAAAAAAAAAAAAAAAAAAAAAAAAAAAGAAAAATTCATCCTCTCCTTCACCTGAGTAAGATTTACCTCTTCATCAAGACTCAGCTCAAGGGTCATCTCCCCCAGGAAGCCTTCCTTAATTCCTTCTCCTACCTGGATTTTAGAAGTTCTTCCTTTATACTCTCATGAGCAGTGGACTTTACACATGTCTACAAAAGAAATCCTCAAACTACAATTGCTGGTTTCTTACTCTTCTTCTCTATGAAGCTGTAAACATCTTAATGGAGGGGAACCCACCTTATTCATCTTTGTATTTGTATAGCTTCAGCACTTAGCCTAGCACTGGATAAGTGCCCCCATAAATGTTTAATGAATGAATGAACAAATGGTGTGTGTAAAGGAAGAGAAGACAGCAGGGGGCCTGTGAAGAAGCATTAAGACAGGTTAAGGGGCCACCAAGAGAGGCCAGAATCATAGCAGACATGGGCAGAAAGGTCTGGTGAACTGTGTTAAATTATGCAGAGATACTGATGAGACTAAATACTGAAAACAGACTATTGTATTCACTGGGGAAAACCTGATGAATTCCATAGAATGCTTAGTGGCTTAGTGGTTTGGAAAAAAGTTTTATTTGTAGAAGTTTTAATGATGCTGCCTGGACTAGCTGAGATAGCATCAAAAAGAATTTACAATAGGATCTGGGACTTAGAGGAGGGGTTGAATTGAATCAGTGTATGTTAGGTGGGTGGGGGGTGAGGGATTGCAATGAAATAACAGGGCCAGAAAGATCAAATTTTTAAAGAAATTAGGGAAAACTGCCCGACATCTGAGAGTAATTGGGTACCCAGGTGTAGAAACAAACAAAAAACTCAAAACAAAATATTACCCCCTCCTTGTTTCCTGGCAGGGTTCTTTTCCCCTTTAGCCAATAGGGAAGGGTAGATGGCAACTCTCTAATATTCAGATCACTGTGGTGTAGAATTTACATGTCAATTCCTTCAGTGAAAAGTGCAGTAAGAAAGTAATGAGTTTAGACACATTTCAAATGATGAAAATATCAAATCTGATAACAACTCATCTATTTTGCTTCTGTAATTTCCTAGCTAATTCATATGTGACCCAGACACTAAACATTTTTTTTCTCTGCCTATTTTGGAGCCTGAGAATAACTTTGCAATTGATAACAATGATAATTTTTCATTGAGAAATAAAATTAAATGGCACACAAGCAGTTGAGGCTGACTAACCATTTCACATTCCTAAACTTCCAGTATAAGTGAATCATTATTTGATATCATAATTCTAAAGAAATATGCTGCCTTAAATATATGCTCTAGCTTTTAGCTAAACCACTGCATTTCTTTAATACTCTCTAACACAAGCTATTTGAGCCAACTGCTTTTCATAAGAAGAGCAGTGAAAGACATTGGAGACCTTTGAGCCTTTTACCAAATTACAGGGTAGAGTTCAATCAATTCACAGTGCTAAGTGTGGTCATTTTTATGGTACTAAGAGAAATTATAGGGCTTTTTTCCTCCAGAACTGGTGTTTCCATGGTAACTGCACAAGATACCAACAACACGCAGGTCATAGCATATACGGGTGTAGAATTTGTTTACTTCTTAGACAGATGGCAGTAGAAAATTTTCTGTTCAGAGGTTTAATGTTCTATGCATAATGCCCCCTGTGCTGCAAATATTGCAAAGCTAGAGTTCAGTACGCAAAATAGTGTCTAAATAATTTGCTAGATGTTGTGGTATAACTGCCAGAGCCCAGGAGACCTTTTTCAACTCTCTTAGTCTCTGTTGTTCATTTAGGAAAAGAGAACTTTAGGCTGAGCTTCCTTCATGCATAAATAGCCTGCAAAGGCCACAGAAGGTGCTCACAGAAGAATTCTTACCATCCAGGGCGACCTAATGAGAATTAGCACTTCTGCCAGAGCACCTTTGTTTTCTGGGGTATCTCTTCAGCCTGCTAGTAAATACAACCGGTGCCTGGTTTACTAAACTTGCAAACTGATGCCTTTGGGCAGAATTGTTTTCTACAGGTTTGATGAGAAATTCTAAGTGCAATTCACATTCCATATTCAACCATGACATGACATAATATTTAAAAGCCATTTTTAATACACAGTGACTTGCAAAAACCACGACTCACAATGACCTCATTTGCCCTGTACCCTACTAAAACCTTAAAAAGATGGAAAAGAATGCAACTGCTTCTCATTATTTCCACTGTGTCTTCAGTTGAGGACTTGAGAGCCCAGAGCCACATGCTTTGGGAGTTCAAAATCATTAGATTTTTGGCTTTTACTCTAGTTCCCACACCTGTGCTCCCAGAACCCACAGGGTAACATGCTGTCCAAGTAGCCTCAGCAGTTGGGAGAAACACAGGTGGCCCTTGCTGCCATGAAATTAGCAGAGGATATATATGCAGAGATTGGTTACCAGGGGACAAAAGTTTTAAAATATCCACCACCTCTGGTCCCATCTCCAAATAAATCAAGTTCCAACTTAATTCCATCCTAACCTAGTATAGAAGAGGAAAGATATGGATGCGAATTAATAGACAGTCTTGAGTTCAAACCCTCACTTTCACTTATTGAATTTATGCTGAATTTTTATATTAAATATTATTGTGTTGAATGTACACTGAATTTTTATCTTGCTGAGGCTTTTTTTTCTCATCTTTAAAATCCCTTTCCCACCAAGGTGTTGGAAGGATTGAATGCCATGTATTGTATGCACCTGGAAATGTGGCATCCATATCAGATGCTAGATAAGCAACCAGGCCCATCTGAACCTATAGTCAATTGGGTGTCCACACTTGCTTATTAAGTAAGGAAGAAGAAACCACAGTGCCATGGCAACATCTAAACAAGATTTTTATAGCATCTCAGAATTGGAAAACAGCTCAGTTGTGTTCTAGCCCTTTTTGATGAATGATTTGTCCCTACATCATCTCTGTCAATTACTACTCCTTCCAGCCTCTTAGGTATGAACATTTCCAATACAGGAAATTGCCACTTCAAAAATCAGCCATTTAATTGTGAAAAGTGAAAAGAAGAAAAATCAACAAGCTTGAGGATCAGCTGTGTACCCAGTGCTATGTACATATTATTCTTATTCATATGACTACTCTGTGAAGTAGCTCCTATCCCAATTTCACACATTAGGACACAGGGGCTTAGGCAATAAGTAATTTTGCAAGCTCTCACAGATTTATGTAAAACAGCAGTGATCTCCAAAAGTGTCACTCTCACTGTAAAATGCCAGAGACTTGGGGCATCTGGGTGGCTTAGTCATTTGAGCATCTGACTTTGGCTCAGGTCATGATCTAACAGTTCATGGGTTCAAGCCCCACGTGGGGCTCTGTGCTTACAGCTCGCAGCCTGGAGCCTGCTTCAGATTCTTTGTCTCCCTTTCTCTCTGCTCCTCCCCCACTCACTCTCTGTCTCTCGAAAACAAATAAACATTAAAAGAATAAAATAAATAAAATAAAATGCCAGAGACTGGTCAAGTTTAGTAGAATTGTTCTTACCCCTTGCACAATTCCAACATGTCTGTGTTCTTTGTTTTTTTAATTGAAGTGTAGTTAACATATGTTAAATTAGTCTCAGATGTACAACACAGTGTTTCAACAATTGTATACCTTATGAAATGCTCACCACAAGCATATTCAAGCATACCATTACAATATTACTGACTATATTCTTTATGCTGCCCTTTCATCCCCATGAATTTGTTATTTTATAACTGCAAGTTTGTACCTCTTCATCCTCTTCACACATTTCACCATTTCCCAAACCCTTCCCTTTGGAAACTACCAGTTTGTCCTCTATATTTATGACTCTGTTTCTCTTTTTTTGTTGTTTGTTTTTTATTTGTTTTTATACTCCACATAGAGGTGAAATCATATGGTATTTGTCTTTGTCTGGTTTATTTCACTTAGCATAAGTGACAGACTGTAAGTCCATCCATGTTGTTGCAAATGACAAGATTTCATTCTATTTTTATTGCTCTTTTTATTTTTTTAAAGTTTATTTATTTTTGAAGGACAGAGAGAGACAGCATGAGCAGGGGAAGGCAGAGAGAGAGGTTGAAACAGAATCCAAAGCAAGCTCCAGGCTCTGAGTTGTCAGTACAGAGCCTGAGGCAGGGCTCGAATCCACAAACCATGAGATCATGACCTGAGCTGAAGTCAGACGCTTAACTGACTGAGCCACCCAGGTGCCCCCATTCTTTTTTATTGTTAAGTACTATTCCATTGTATACATATACCTTATCTTCTTTATCCATTCATCTGACATTTAAGTTGCTTCCATATCTTGGCTGTTATAAATAATGCCACAGTAAACATAGGGGTGCATGTATCCTCTTGAATTACTATTTCTTTTTTCTTGGGTAAATACTCAGAAGCTGAATTACTGGATCATCTGATACTTCTATTTTTAGTTTTTTGAGGAACCTTCATACTGTTTTCCATAGTAGCTGCACCAATTTACATTCAGTGCAGGAGAGCTCCTTTTTCTCCATGTCCTCAACAACACTTCTTATGTCTTGTCTTTTTTAGCTATTCTGAAAGATGGGAGGTGATTGACATATTGTGATTCAGATCCAATGGACTCTCACACTGTTATTCAGAAATCATCAATGTTTCCATACAGTTAATGAAATCATTTAGCTCTTAGCCCCCTATCTACTCAGTTCCCTGGCCTATAAAGAAAAAAATTGCTAAAAGGGTAAGTCTTATGTTAAGTGTTCTTATCACAAAATAGTAATAAAAAGAGGCAGAAGGAAATTTTTGGAGGTGATGGATAGGTTTATGGCCTACATTGTGGTGGGTTTCATGAATGTTTACTTACCTCCAAACTCATCACACTGTATACATTAATTATGTACAACTTCTGTATGTCAAAAAATATGTTGCCCATAGTGGAAAAAAAGGAACTTCTTATTAGATATTATTTCAAATAATGAAAAAATTTTCCATTATACTCAGGATCTGGGAAGACAAATTCTACAATGTTTAGCTTGAGGTTGATAAATATATACCTTGTTTCCTTGTTTCATCCTTGGGTTACATTTTCCATCACTCAAACTTCCCACATTTGTCCTACATGCTTAGGAATTTGGGGAGTGGGCAATCTGTGAGCACTTCTATTTGTGGTGAGCCTACCTTTCTTCAATCCTTTTTTTCTCAGCTCAAAACAACAAAATTAAAGGCCCTAGGGAATAACAAGTCTCAGATATCTGTTTCCTTGTTTAAATTTTCTACAATATTTTCTTTGGAGAGGTCCTAGACCAAATCTTCTCAAGGCATTTCCTAACCCCATGTCCTTTCCAAGCCTCCTGTTAGGGCGGGACCGATTTCTCTGACATAGGAATGAAAGGCTGACTCTTCGTTCTCATGTGGAGCAGTCTGGTTCTCTTGCTTCACAGTTCACCACTCAATCCCAGCCACTCTCACACTTCTTTCTTCTTACCTCTTTCTGATCTACTTTCAGTCTTGTTTCTCCCCTAGACAACATAAACCATGAGATTTCTACCAAGATGGGTTTGGCTTTAGGAATAAAAAAGGGTCCTACCACATTTCCCAGGGGATGGCAAGAATTCTTGAGCTCTAAGAAAGTGTATTGTTAACAGATATGTAAAGAGGGAAGATTGTGCTTTTTGAATATAAGGTTTGCACCTCAGAAAGTGAAATCAAATAAATCCTTGAAAAACAAAAAGTAGCTCTTTCTCATGTTAGGAGCATTTTTTCTTTCCCCTATGGTATAGTACATAAGTACAAAGGTTGGTAACAGTAGTATTAATGGGACCTTAGTAGTATTAATTAAGCCCTTTTGATTTATGACAGAACTATATATCTTTTCAAGTTTTTAGGTATATCCTGCCATTTTACCTCATAAGTAATATTTTTGTGAATCAGGATCAAGAATTTTTTCTCATCTCTTGCACTGGCCACTGGAAGACAGTAAGCTATTTATTCAATAAATATACACTGGATGCTTTCTATGTGCCAGTGAACATGTACAGAATGTACAGAATGTACATTGTTTCTCTGGAAACTACTTAAATAGTAGAAATGAGCACCTCTTATCTATCAACAGTGGTTCCCACTATACACCAGTCCTGATTTAATCCTAAATTCTCCTATGTTTCTCTAAATATGCCCGTAAAGCCTATTTAGTGAAAAATAAGAAAAATTGAATATCCACAATCCTCAATGTTCCTTTGCAGCCCTGATATAGATCACTGGTCTGTATGGTAAATAGTTCAAAGACCTTGTTCTCACTTCCTCAAGCCTCTTCCACTTTCCCCTTCAATAGGAGAAGGAATCTTTGGTCAAAATCAAAGACTCCAATTCAGTCACATAGCCTAGTGACAAAGCTTTAAAAGGAGTTAAAATAGTGGTTCTCAAATTTGGTTGCAATTAGAATCATCTGGAGAATTTGTTTTTACTACATTATCAGAGCTTTATTTTATAAAAGATCATTGTGTACATGTCTACTCCTGTCCTTAGCGTTCCTGGCCAATACTTTACCTGCTTGTTTTGTTGTCATTTTTGTTGTTGTTGCTGTTGTTGTTTTAATAGCATTTTGTTTTCAGATAATTTTAGATTTACAGAAAAGCTTCAGAGATAATGCAAAGAGTTCTGCCTCTGATCTGGTTTCAGTTTCCTGTCATATTATCATCTTACAATATTGTGATACATTTGTCAAAACTATGAATCCAACATCAGTACATTACTGTTAACTATCATCCAAATTTCTTTCAGATTTCATCAGATTTTCAATTACATCCTTTTTCTCTTCCAAGATCTAATTCAGGACACCAGATTGCACTAAAATATTATGTCTCCCAATATCCTCTGGTCTGTAACTGTTTCTCAGTCTTTCCTTGTTTTTCTTGACAACCTTGAGGAGTGCTAGTAGGTATTTTGTAGAATGTCCTTCAATTTAGGTATCTGATATTTTCTCATACTTAGACTGGTATATAGATTTGTGGAGAGTGTGCCACAGAGATGAAATGTCCTTCTTACCACATCAGAGGATCCATGATAGTCACAAGACATTACAGGCAGTGTTAACCTTCATCACTTGGTTCATGTTTTTCAGATTCCTGTACCATAAAGTTATTGTTTTTTCCTTTCCCTATTTTATTAATTGGAAGCAAGTCACAAAGTCTGCTCATCCTCAGGCAGGTGAGGGAAAAATTAAGCTCCACCTTGTGAAAGGAGAAGTATCTATATAAATTACTTAGAAATATGCTGTAAGAAAGATCTGTCTCTTTCTCCCTATTTATTAACTAAGTCATTTAATTATATCAATATGGATTCATGCCTGATCATTTTATACTTTGGTTTACAATCCAATACTATGTTATTTATTTTATTGCTCAAACATTTCCAGCTTCAGCTACTGGGAATTCTTTCAGATTGGTGCCTATGTTCTTTTGACATGACCCCATCATTTTTTTTTTGAACACTGCTTTATTACCTGGTAGTATAAGATGCCTCAAGCTTATTTTGTATTTTCCCTGCCTTGTCCCCAGGACCAGACATTTCTCCAAGGAGACCTTCTTACTTTAATTGAGGAATGGTAATTAGAAACCATGATCTAGGATCTAGGAATGGACAGTCATTGCTATTGGAATATCATTGCTTTCAACAGACAGAGCTAGGTAATATATATTTGCATATTAGCCTATGTATCAACACTTGTCTGTAATTCTATTTATCTCTGTGTGTGTAGCTAAACTTGAGTTCATACTGATGTCTCCAACTCTAGCACACAAAGTTTATTCTAGCTTTCGCTTCTTGCTTATCTATAATTTCCCTCTCTGACTGAGAAAACTGACTCTCACCAGCCACCATTCATTTACTTATTTTTTGATTCTAGTATACAGAAGAAATAGTTTCAGAATTATTAATTCATATCCCAGCTAGGGAAATTTTCAAATGCCTAATATCCAATATACCTGAGAACAATTAAATCAATTTTCTGGAGATGCATCTCAGGCCTTAAAAGTCTTAAAGTTTCCCAGACTATTTCAATGTATAGCCAGGCTGAGAACCATTGGGTTAATAGGTCAGCACACATGGGTGGGATATTTTGCCTTTCTCTCGCTGCTGTTTGCTTCCATGTGACTGAAACAGGAAGGGCTAGGGATGGCTTCAAAGTGGAGGAGTTACAGGCAACTCACTATTACTGGTAAACTTTCCCTCCCTGCATCATTTTGGTAGGAAGGGAATTATTTCTGTTGGGCTCTGTCTCTAAGGCTTCAAATTCTCTGGTGATGACAGGTGTGCTTGGGATTGGACTTCTCTATTCCATCTGCGTGTATGATCTGAATTTGGCATAGGCAGGGAAAAACAGATGAAGTCTGTGTCACAGCCTGCTTGGCTGACTCCCTACTTATTTAGAAAGAAAGTGCCTACCAAATGTGTCAAGCCCAAATAACTAGTGTCACCGTATTCAGCATGTTTCTCAAATAAAACCACAGATAAAACTAAAGTGCTATTTTGCTTTCTGTTTTGCCTCCTGAGTGCGTATTTCATACGTGTAGACCCTAGGGGAAGAGTCATTGGTCAGGAACGAGATTCGGAGATTCCTGAATATCTGAGCCCAAATGAATATAATTTCTTAGTTAAAAATTGAACATAGGCAGGTGTTAACTAATATCATTTGTATAATACAAACAATATTTTTATTAAACTAGGTTTAATTTTTAATTAAAGTAATACCTTGATGTGGTTTAAAAAACTCAAACCATGCAGAAGAATCTAAAATCTCCCTCTCTTTTCATCTTCAAATCCATGTCTCCCTGAAGTAGTCGCTTTAGACAGTTCCTGGTTTTTAGATTTTCTGGTATTGACTATTCAAGACCTGTTTGTGAAATGAAAGATTGACCCATTGTGAGCTTTACGTGAGTGGGACATATCAACAGGAATGGAGAAATCAGGCAAACCATGAACCCCAAAACTGCCAAAACAAAGAGCACTTTACTCTGTGGTAAAACAACTAAAAATATTTTACTCTTGAAAGGATTGACCTTAAAAATAAAAAATACAGTTTCTGACAGGTAGGTCTGAATTACCTTAAGTTTTGCTCTGCTTTAATTTTAGGCCAAAGCATCTACTCTAAAAATTCTCCTCCAGCTGATTAATCAATTTTTTTAAAGAATAATCCTTTAGCTTTAACTTTTTGCTTAATAAATTAATAATGAGGACTTGTCCCAGAGGACTTTGTTAAGGGTAAGTGAAAGGCTTCTCTGGCATGGCTTTTCAGTGTGGGAGTGGTATAGACTGAATGTGTCTCCCCAGAATTCATATGCTGAAACCTAATCCCCACTGTGCTGGGATACAGAGGTGGGGCCTTTGGGAAGTTATTAGGTCACAAGAGTGGAACTCATGAATGAGATTAATGTGCTTATAACAATGACCTCTGTGGGACACCTAGGTGGTTCAGTCGGTTCTGGCCACCATTTTGGCAAGATTCCAAAAGTCTCTTACTATCATTATCTATCTGTAAAAATATCCCCCTTCCCCCTTTCCATAATTTTAACAGAAATAACAAGCTATTAGCCAAATGACTGAACTAGAACACTTTTATATTAGATTGTTCTTACAATACATGATAACATAACATTGAGAAATTTTTTTTCATTAGTAGTAACAAGACTAAATTGCTTTTACTTCCTTTGACTTTAGTGCAATACTCTTTATTTTAGCTAAAGACTGCCAAAGCCGAATATCTCCTTTCTTTCAAAATTATCTTACTTGGTATTTTCAGACATCTACTGTCTAATAATTTGTTCATGTTGTCCTAGACAAAAATGTAAGCCCTTTAATAAATCTTAAATCCAAGGAATACTAATCTATCTATACTGTAATTCAGCATAATTTTATATGTATTTTAGTATATTCTTATGTTTGGCAAAAATTCCAAATACCAGGTACATTAAATATGAAAAACAAAACTATAACATTTTTATAATAAAGTAGTGAAACACATTAATGAACTGTAGATGGGAAAGTCATAACAAGTCATAAAGCACATAAAATTTTTAAAAGATTAAAAATTTTATTATACAGGGGCACCTGGGAGGCTCAGTCGGTTGAGCTTCCGACTTTGGCTCAGGTCATAATCTCACAGTCTGTGAGTTTGAGCCCTGCGTTGGGCTCTGTGCTGACAGTTCAGAGCCTGGAGCCTGCTTCAAATTCTGTGTCTCCCTCTCTCTCTCTGACCCTCCCCCGTTCATGCTCTGTCTCTCTCTGTCTCAAAAATAAATAAAAACATTTTTAAAAATCTTTATTATACAAAAGTTTTCTTTTTTAAAAATGTTTTTATTTAGTTTTTAGGAGAGAGAGCATGCATGGAGGAGGGAGAGAGAGAGAGGGAGACACAGAATCTGAAGCAGGCTCCAGGCTCAGAGCTGTCAGCATAGAGCCCCATGCGGGACTCAAACTCACAAACCGTGAGATCATGACCCAAGCAGAAGCTGGACACTTAACCAACTGAGCCACCCAGGTGCCCTAGTACATGAAAGTTTTCAAATCCTATACGGCAAAAGACATACAGAATTAAGAAAATAAGCCACAGATTAGGAAAAGGTGTTTGTAGTAGATATTAGACATTTGTGTGTGTGTGTGTGTGTGTGTGTGTGTATACATTTATATATATATATATATATATATATATATATATATATATATATATTCTGACCAATCAATAAAGACAACAAAAATAATACAGCACAAAAATGGGCAAAGAATATAAGTTCAAAAAGGGGCATATATTAGAATGACAAATATATGAAAATATGTTCATCTTCACTGGCAATCAGCTAAATGTTACTTTAATTACGCTACTTTAAAAATGTTACTTTAATTTTATTTTTTACTTTTTTAACCCGTTAAATTAGTATAAATGGAAAAGTTGAGTATTGGGTCAGATTGAAGGGGAAATTAATTATACACCAGTATACTACTAGTGTAGTTTAATTGGAAATTTCACTCTAAAATGGATAATTCACATATACTGTGATCTAGAAATTTCACTTCCAGTTGTATACCCTTAAACAATGTTTCTCAAGCTTTGGTCAGCATCAGCTGGGTTATTGTTAAAAGCACAAGGTCTCAGGTTCTATCTCAGGTGTCCTCAGAATCTCTAACAGAATCCTCCTAGGTACCTTCTTTTCACTCATCCAAAGCCACTCCCTACCTCACAAACCCTACTCCCTGTCCCAGAAGACTGGACTCCATGATAACAACAGAACTCCATTTCCCTTGGCTTCAGGGTTGGCTTGGCCAAATGGGGAGCCTTGGCAGGAACTCAGAGGAGTGGGGTTATATATTTAATTACTTTCTGAAGGGTCTCTGTAGGCTGGCTCTCTCACAGTCTCCTTCAAGCAGTGCACCTGACTCTAAAGAACATCCTTTCTCCTTTCAAGTCCTAGTAACCTCTCTCATCCTTCAGGTCTGAGTAAGTAAAAGTTCTATTGCTACTAGCTGCAATTGACTGTACTGTTCCTTTCTTCACCAAACCAGGAGTCAGTGAACTACTAGCCTATTTTGTATACCCCTTAAGTTCAGAATGGTTTTCAGTTGTAAAAAAGAAAGATGAATATGCAACAGACTACATGTGACCCACAAAGCTTAAAATATTTGCCATTTGGCCCTTTTACAGAAAAGTTTTCCCAACCATGACCTAGTCTCTTGTAATTAAACTTGTTTCAGTTATTTTGTTTTGAGTTCTTCAGGTTTCCAGCTTGCTCTTGACTCCTAGAGGAGCCTGGGAAGCTATATTTGTAATAAGTGGCCCCAGGTGATTTTACCTCTGGGGACTTAAAAAAAAAACTCTATCTTAGAGTAATTTGAATAAATATGCCTAAGGAAATGTGTATAGTGATATTAATTTTACTAGTCTTTATAAAAGCAAAAAAAAACAAACTAAGTATCTATCGAAAGTGAATGAAAAGAAAATGGTATATATTCAGATGGAAAGTACCAATCAACAATATATCCAAATGAATAGGTCTCAAATATGTGAAAAAGAAAAATCAGCTTATAGAAACATGTCAAGAAAACGCAATGTATATAAATTTAAAATGTATGTTGTTTACAGATAAATATGTACATTGGTTACTTCTGGAGGTGGGAAAGGTTACAGGGAAAAGGGGCCAGAAGTAGTAGTCAAGGGACTGGAGAAAACACTGTTGATTGGCTGTTCCCTACTCATGCCCTCCCTTTCTGGTTTGTCTTGCACCTGGGATTCCTTACAGGGCCCAGGTTCTGCCAAGCAGAGACCTCCTGTAATTGCAAGAGGGAAGTGAGCAATGTGAGATGGTGGTTCTGCCCAGGCACGTGCATGAGAGGTAAAGCACCTGATTCTTCTGAAGCATTGTGGCATAGTTTTAGCTTTCAAACCTTAGCACTGTAGGTGCTGAGTAATGGGTGGCAACAGCAGTGCTGCTTCTGCTACAAGAGCCCCACAGTATGATTGGTCAGGCCTTCTAGCTTCATTAATCCTGGCTGCGTAGCATCCAAACCTGGTTCTCTTCCCTCTTCAAGATTGTATGTACTATCTTTGTTACCTTTTTTAAAAAACCCTTTCTGCTTAAACTTAATAGAGTAGGTTCTGTTGTTTACAAATAAGAACAGTGACATACATAAAGCCTTTTGTTTTACTGATATTTAATTTCTCTTAGAAAAGCAAATATGATAAAACATTGTTAATTATGTGTTATGAAATAGTTTTATTTAATTGCTCTTTGTAATATTAAATTTTTTTTGATCCTCCTCAAAAAAATCTAATCTTAGGGCACCTAGGTGGCTCAGTTGGTTAAATGTCTGACTCTTGGTTTCAGCTCAGGTCATGATCTCATGATTTCATGAGTTCAAGCCCTGCATCAGGCTCTGTGCTGACAGCACAGAGCCTGCTTGGGATTCTCTCTCTCCCTCTGTCTCTGCCCCTCCCCCACCCACCCTGTCTCCCTCTCTCTCTCTCTCTCAAAATAAATAAACAAACTTAAAAAAAACTAATCTCTATATGCAACCTAAATTAATTCTCTACTACTGATCTACTGATAAAACCATTCAGGACTGGAAGCTATTTGTCAACCCAAAACAGAAAACAACTATTATACTCCTATATTTAAGAAGTGTCCTAGATAATATCCATTTTTTCCCTGTCTTCTCATCTTTCCTGTACCATTTGTTTATTAATAATTTCTCCAAATTAAACCTATCCTAAAGATGTTCCTCTCTTATTGAGATATAATTTACATATAACACCACATTAGTTTCAAATGCAACAAATTGATTCAATGTTGGTATATATTGCAAAATGATCACAAGTCTAGTTAACATTCATCACCACACAGTTACACATTTTTTTCCTGTTGATAAGAACTTTTAAGATGTACTCTTAGCAACTTTCAAATATACAATTCAGTATTATTAACTATAATCATTATTCCATACATTATATCTCCAGGATGTTTTTATTTTATAACTGGAAGTTTGCAGCATTTTCCCATGTTCACCCATTTCTCCAACCTTCCATCCCCCACTACTACTTCTGCCAACAAATGATATATTCTCTATGAGTTCATTTTTTTGTTTTGGGGTTTGTTTGCTTTTGTTTTTGTTTTTGTTTTTTTGAGATTCCACTTATAAGTAAAATCATAAAGTATTTGTCTTTATCTGGCTCATTTCATTTAGCATAATGTCCTCAAGGTCCATCCATTTGTTGCAAATGGGAAGATTTCATTCTTTTTATGGCTAAATAATATTCCATTCTGTACACACACCACATTTTTTAATCCATTCATCCTTCTGTGGACACTTAAGTTGCTTCCGTGTCTTGGCTATTGTAAATAACACTGCAATAAGTATGGGGGGGGGTGCTATGTTTTTTTCAACATAATGTTTTAATTTTCTTTGGATAAACTCCCAGAAGTGGAATTGCTGAATTGTATGGTAGTTCTCTTTTCAATATTTTGAGGAAACTCTATACTGTTTTCCTTAGTGACTGAACCAATTTTCTTCACATCCTCACCAACACTCATCTTTTTGGTAATAGCCATTCTAACAGATGCAAAGCGATATTTCATTGTGGTTTTGATTTGTATTTCCCTGATAATTAATGATGCATTTGTGTGCCCATTGGCCATCTGTATGTTTCCTTTACAAAAATGGCTATTCAGGGGCACCTGAGTGGCTCAGTGGGTTAAACATCATGACTTTGACTTGGGTCGTGATCTCACTGTTCATGGGTTCAAGCTCCACATCCGGCTCTGTGCTGACAGCTCAGAGCCTGGATCCTGCTTCAGATTTTGTGTCTCCCTCTCTCTCTGCCCCTCCCCCACTCATGCTCTGCCTCTCTCTGTCTTTCAAAAATAAAGAAATGTTTTCAAAAATTTAAAAAAGAAAAAATGTCTATTCATATATTCTGCCCATTTTTAATCATATTGTTTTGGATGTTTTGTGGGTTTGTGGGTTTTTTTTTTTTTTTGCTATGGAGTTATATGAGTTTTTTTATATATTATGGATATTAACCTTTTATCAGATAAATAATTTACAACCTCCCATTTGGCAGGTTACCTTTTCCTTTTGCTGATAGTCTCTTTTCTGTGCAGAAGCTTTTTAGTTTGATAAACACTCACTTAATTTTTGCTTGTGCTGCTTTTGCTTTTGGAGTCAGATTCAGAAATTATCACCAAGACCTATTTCAAAGAGCTTGCTGCAGATGTTTCCTTCTGGGAATTTTATGGTTTCAGGCCTTAGTTTCAAATTTTTATTCTATGTTAGATTAATTTTTGTGTATGGTGTAAGACAATGGTCCAGGTTCATTCTTTTGCATGTAGCTGTCCAGTTTTTCCAAGAGTGGACATCTTTGTCTTATTCCTGATCTCACAAGAAAAGCTTTCATCTTTTCTCCATTGACTATGAGTTATCTGTGGGTTTTTCATATATGACTTTTATTATGGAGAGCAGCATTCCCTCTATATCTACTTTGTTGAGAGTCTTCATCATAAGTGGACATTGAATTTCATAGAATGCTCTTTCTTTATTCAAATGATCATATGATTTTTATTCTTCATTTTGTTAAAGTGATGTATCACATTAATTTGAGGGTGTCAAACCATCCTTGTACCCCTGAAAAGAATCCCATTTGATTGTGGTACATGATCCTTTAAATATTTGTTAAATTTGGGTTGCTAATATTTTGTTCAGGATTTTTTCATCTATTTTCAAGGATATTGGCCTGTAAATTTCCTTTTCTGTGGTGTTCTTGTCTGGTTTGGTTATCAGGATAATACTGACCTTGTAAAATATTTTTGGAAGCATTCTCTCCTCTTCAATTGTTTGAGTGACTTTGAGAAGAGTAGGTATTAAATCTTCTTTGAACATTTATAAAAATTCACCAGTGAAGCTGTCTAGTTCTTGACTTCTGTTTTTTGGGAGGTTGTTGTTGTTGTTGTTGTTGTTAATTATTAACTTATTGGTTCAATCTCCTTACTAGTAATTGCTCTAGTTAGATTTTCTATTTCTTCCTGATTCAGTCTTGGAAGATTGTAGGTTTCTAGGAATTTATCAATTTCTGCTAGATTGCCCACTTCATTAGCATATAATTTTTCATAGTAGTCTTTTATGATCTTTTGTACTTCTGTGATATCAGTTGTAACTAGTCCTCTATTATTTCTGATATTTATTTGAGTCCTCTCTCTCTTTTTTCTTAATGAGTCTGGCTAAACTTTTCTCAATTTTATTTAGATTTTCAAAAGAAGTAGCTCTTAGTTCTACTGATTTTTTTTCCTATTGTCCTTTAGCCTCTATTTCATTTGTTTCCACTCTAATCTTTATTATTTACTTCCTTCTACAAGCTGTGTGTTTGTTCTTCTTTTCTCTATTCCTTTAGGTACAAAAGTAAATTGTATATTTGAGATTTTTGTTTCTTGAAGTAATCTGTGTTACTATTAATATCCCTCTTAGAAGCAATTTTGCTATATCCCATAGATTTTGGTCTATTATATTTGTTTTCATTTCATGTATTTTTTTATTCCCTCTCATTTCTTCAGTGGCCTATTGAAGTATTTTTGAGTACCCTGTTTGTTTTGTGGTTTTTCCAGTTTTCTTAATGTAATTGATTCCTTGTTTCAAATCCATTTTGGTTGGAGAAGATGCTTGATATAATTTCAATCTTCTTGAATTATAGAAACTTGTTTTATGACTCAACATTTGAACTAGCCTGATAAATGTTCTGTGTGCAGTTGAGAAGTATGTGTATTCTGCTCTTTGGGAGCAAATCTTCTGTATATATGTATTAAATCCATCCAGTCTAATATGTTGTTTAAGACCAATATTGCCTTACTGATTTTCTGTTTGGATGGTCTATACATTGTTATAAGTGAAGCATTAAAATCCTCTATTATTGGGGAGGATCCTGGGAATATGGCAGCATAGGAGGACGCTAGGCTCACTGAGCATCCTGCTGATCACTTACATTCCACCTACACCTGCCTAACTAACCCAAAAACTGCCAGAAGACTAGCAGAACAGAGTCTCCAGGGCCAAGCGCAGACGAGAGGCCCACGGAAGAGGGTAGGAAGGGCGGAGAGGCGGTGCGCGCTCCACGGACTGGCGGGAGGGAGACAGGGCAGAGGGGCGGCCCACCGGCCAAGCAGAGCCCCTGAGTCTGGCTTGCAAAAGCGGAGGGGCCAGATGGAGTGTGTTCCAACAGCAAGCGGGACTTGACATCTGGAAGGTTATAAGCTAACAGCTCTGCTTAGAGAACAGGAGGGGTGGAGGTCAACAGGAGGGAGTTCAGCTTGGTGGGGAACAAAGGTGCTCGCCAGCGCCATCTCCCTCGCCTATCCCCAGCCAAAATCCCAAAGGGAACCAGTTCCTGCCAGGTAACTTGCTTGCACTGCGTAAACACCCAAAGCTGTGCTTCTGCGGATCCATCCCTCCGGCAGGTCTGACTCCCTCCTGGTGCCGCAGGGCCCCTCCTGAAGTGGATCTCCAAAGGAAAAGTGAGCTGAGCCTGCCCCTCCTGCCCCTGTGCACCTTGCCGATCCACCCCAGCTAATACACCAGATCCCCAGCACCACAAGCCTGGCAGTGTGCAAGTAGCCCAGACAGGCCACGCCACCCCACAGTGAATCCCACCCCTAGGAGAGGGGAAGAGAAGGCACACACCAGTCTGACTGAGGCCCCGCCCACCAACACAAGTTATTCAAGACAGCACAGAGGAAGTGCCCGCAGTCCTGCACCACTCCAGGGACTATCCAAAATGACGAAACGGAAGAATTCCCCTCAGAAAAATGCCCAGGAAATAACGACAGCTAACGAACGGATCAAAAGTGATTTAAACAATATAACAGAAAGTGAATTTAGAATAATAGTCATAAAATTAATCGCTGGGCTTGAAATCAGTATAGAGGACAGCAGAGAATCTATTGCTACAGAGATCAAGGGACTAAGGAACAGCTAGGAGGAGCTAAAAAATTCTATCAACAAGTTGCAAAATAAAATGGAGACAACTACGGCTCAGATTGAAGAGGCAGAGGAGAGAATAGGTGAACTAGAAGATAAAATTATGGAAAAAGAAGAAGCTGAGAAAAAGAAAGATAAAAAAAATCCAGGAGTATGAGGAGAAAATTAGAGAACTAAGTGATGCACTAAAGAGAAATAATATACACATAATTGGTATTCCAGAGGAGGAAGAGAGAGGGAAAGGTGCTGAAGGTGTACTTGAAGAAATAATAGCTGAGAACTTCCCAGATCTGGGCAAGGAAAAAGGCATTGAAATCCAAGAGGCACAGAGAACTCCCTTCAGATGTAACTTCAATCCATCTTCTGCATGACATATCATAGTGAAACTGGCAAAATACAAGGATAAAGAGAAAATTCTGAAAGCAACTAGAGATAAATGTGCTCTAACATATAAAGGGAGACCTATAAGACTCGTGACCAATCTCTCTACTGAAACTTGGCAGGCCAGAAAGGAATGGCAGGAGATCTTCAATGTGATGAACAGAAAAAAATAGGCAGCCAGGAATCCTTTATCCAGCAAGTCTGTCATTTAGAATAGAAGGAGACATAAAGGTCTTCCCAAACAAGCAAAAACTGAAGGAATTCGTCACCACTAAACCAGCCCTACAAGAGATCCTAAAGGGGATCCTGTGAGACAAAGTACCAGAGACATCGCTACAAGCATGAAACCTACGAACATCACAATGACTCTAAACCCATATCTTTCTATAATAACACTGAATGTAAATGGACTAAATGTGCCAACCAAGGACATAGGGTATCAGAATGGATAAAAAAACAGGACCCATCTATTTGCTGTCTACAAGAGACTCATTTTAGACCTGAGGACACCTTCAGATTGAGATGAGGGGATGGAGAACTACGTATCATGCCACTGGAAGTCAAAAGAAAGCTGGAGTAGCCATACTTATATCAGACAAACTAGACTTTAAATTAAAGGCTGTAACAAGAGATGAAGAAAGGCATTATATAATAATCACAGGGTCTATCCATCAGGAAGAGCTAACAATTATAAATGTCTATGCGCCAATACAGGAGCCCCCAAATATATAAAACAATTACTCACAAACATAAGCAACCTTAATGATAAGAATGTGGTAATTGCAGGGGACTTTATTTTTTTTTCAATATATGAAATTTATTGTCAAATTAGTTTCCATACAACACCCAGCGCTCATCCCAAAAGTTACCCTCCTCAATTCCCATCACCCACCCTCCCCTCCCTCCCACCCTCCATAAACCCTCAGTTTGTTCTCAGTTTTTAACAGTCTCTTATGCTTTGGCTCTCTCCCACTCTAACCTCTTTTTTTTTTTTCCTTCCCCTCCCCCTTGGGTTTCTGTTAAGTTTCTCAGGATCCACATAAGAGTGAAACCATATGGTATCTGTCTTTCTCTGTATGGCTTATTTCACTTAGCATCACACTCTCCAGTTCCATCCACGTTGCTACAAAGGGCCATATTTCATTCTTTCTCATTGCCACGTAGTATTCCATTGTGTATATAAACCACCATTTCTTTATCCATTCATCAGTTGAAGGACATTTAGGCTCTTTCCATAATTTGGCTATTGTTGAGAGTGCTGCTATAAACATTGGGGTACAAGTGCCCCTATGCATCAGTACTCCTGTATCCCTTGGGTAAATTCCTAGCAGTGCTATTGCTGGGTCATAGGGTAGGTCTATTTTTAATTTTCTGAGGAACCTCCACACTGCTTTCCAGAGCGGCTGCACCAATTTGCATTCCCACCAACAGTGCAAGAGGGTTCCCATTTCTCCACATCCTCTCCAGCATCTATAGTCTCCTGATTTGTTCATTTTGGCCACTCTGACTGGTGTGAGGTGATATCTGAGTGTGGTTTTGATTTGTATTTCTCTGATGAGGAGTGACGTTGAACATCTTTTCACGTGCCTGTTGGCCATCCGGATGTCTTCTTTAGAGAAGTATCTATTCATGTTTTCTGCCCATTTCTTCACTGGGTTATTTGTTTTTTGGGTGTGGAGTTTGGTGAGCTCTTTATAGATTTTGGATACTAGCCTTTTGTCCGATATGTCATTTGCAAATATCTTTTCCCATTCCGTTGGTTGCCTTTTAGTTTTGTTGGTTGTTTCCTTTGCTGTGCAGAAGCTTTTTATCTTCATAAGGTCCCAGTAGTTCATTTTTGCTTTTAATTCCCTTGCCTTTGGGGATGTGTCGAGTAAGAGATTGCTACGGCTGAGGTCAGAGAGGTCTTTTCCTGCTTTCTCCTCTAGGGTTTTGATGGTTTCCTGTCTCACATTCAGGTCCGTTATCCATTTTGAGTTTATTTTTGTGAATGGTGTGAGAAAGTGGTCTAGTTGCAACCTTCTGCATGTTGCTGTCCAGTTCTCCCAGCACCATTTGTTAAAGAGACTGTCTTTTTTCCATTGGATGTTCTTTCCTGCTTTGTCAAAGATGACTTGCCCATACGTTTGTGGGTCTAGTTCTGGGGTTTCTATTCTATTCCATTGGTCTATGTGTCTGTTTTTGTGCCAATACCATGCTGTCTTGATGATGACAGCTTTGTAGTAGAGGCTAAAGTCTGGGATTGTGATGCCTCCTGCTTTGGTCTTCTTCTTCAAAATTATTTTGGCTATTCGGGGCCTTTTGTGGTTCCATATGAATTTTAGGATGGCTTGTTCTAGTTTCGAGAAGAATGCTGGTGCAATTTTGATTGGGATTGCATTGAATGTGTAGATAGCTTTGGGTAGTGTTGACATTTTGACAATATTTATTCTTCCAATCCATGAGCAGGGAATGTCTTTCCATTTATTTATATCTTCTTCAATTACCTTCATAAGCTTTCTATAGTTTTTTGCATACAGAACTTTTACATCTTTGGTTAGGTTTATTCCTAGGTATTTTATGCTTCTTGGTGCAATTGTGAATGGGATCAGTTTATTTGTCTTTCTGTTGCTTCATTGTTAGTGTATAAGAATGCAACTGATTTCTGTACATTGATTTTGTATCCTGCAACTTTGCTAAACTCATGTATCAGTTCTAGCAGACTTCTGATGGAGTCTATCGGATTTTCCATGTATAATATCAGGTCATCTGCAAAAAGTGAAAGCTTAACTTCATCTTTGCCAATTTTGATGCCTTTGATTTCTTTTGGTGCCTGATTGCTGATGCTAGAACTTCCAACACTATGTTAAACAACAGCGGTGAGAGTGGACATCCCTGTCGTGTTCCTGATCTCAGGGAAAAAGCTCTCAGTTTTTCCCCATTGAGGATGATATTAGCTGTGGGCTTTTCATAAATGGCTTTTATGATGTTTAAGTATGTTCCTTCTATCCCGACTTTCTCGAGGGCTTTTATTAGGAAAGGCTGCTGAATTTTGTCAAAGGCCTTTTCTGCATCGATTGACAGGATCATATGGTTCTTATCTTTTCTTTTATTAATATGATGTATTACATTTATTGATTTGCAAATGTTGAACCAGCCCTGCATCCCAGGAATGAATCCCACTTGATCATGGTGAATAATTCTTTTTATATGCTGTTGAATTCGATTTGCTAGTATCTTATTGAGAATTTTTGCATCCAATTCATCAGGGATATTGGCCTGTAGTTCTCTTTTTTTTACTGGGTCTCTGGTTTAGGAATCAAAGTAATACTGGCTTCATAAAATGAGTCTGGAAGTTTTCCTTCCCTTTCTAGTTTTTGGAATAGCTTGAGGAAGATAGGTATTATCTCTGCTTTAAACATCTGGTAGAACTCCCCTGGGAAGCCATCTGGTCCTGGACTCTTATTTGTTGGGAGATTTTTGATAACCGATTCAATTTCTTCGCTGGTGATGGGTCTGTTCAAGCTTTCTATTTCTTCCTGTTTGAGTTTTGGAAGTGTGTGGGTGCTTAGGAAGTTGTCCATTTCTTCCAGGTTGTCCAATTTGTTGGCATATAATTTTTCATAGTATTCCCTGATAATTGCTTCTATCTCTGAGGGATTGGTTGTAATAATTCCATTTTCATTCATGATTTTATCTATTTGGGTCATCTCCCTTTTCTTTTTGAGAAGCCTGGCTAGAGGTTTATCAATTTTGTTTATTTTTTCAAAAAACCAACTCTTGGTTTTGTTGATATGTTCTACAGATTTTTAGATTCTATATTGTTTATTTCTGCTCTGATCTTTGTTATTTCTCTTCTTCTGCTGGATTTAGGCTGTCTTTGCTCTTCTGCTTCTATTTCCTTTAGGTGTGCTGTTAGATTTTGTATTTGGGATTTTTCTTGTTTCTGGAGATAGGCCTGGATTGCAATGTATTTTCCTTCATGACTGCCTTAGCTGCATCCCAAAGCATTTGGATTGTTGTATTTTCATTTTCATTTGTTTCCATATATTTGTTAATTTCTTCTCGAATTGCCTTGTTGACCCATTCATACTTTAGTAGGGTGTTCTTTAACCTCCATGCTTTTGGAGGTTTTCCAGACTTTTCCTGTGGTTGATTTCAAGCGTCATAGCATTGTGGTCTGGAAGTATGCATGGTATGATTTCAATTCTTGTATACTTATGAAGGGCTGTTTTGTGACCCAGTATGTGATCTATCTTGGAGAATGTTCCATGTGCACTCAAGAAGAAAGTACATTCTGTTGATTTGTGATGCAGAGTTGTAAATATATCTGTCAAGTCCATATGATCCAATGTACCATTCAGGGCCCTTGTTTCTTTATTGACCATGTGTAGATGATCTATCCATTGTTGTAAGCGGGGTATTAAAGTCCCCTACAATTGATGACATGATATTATGCATGGAAAATCTGATAGACCCCACCAAAAGTCTTCTAGAACTGATACATGAATTCAGCAAAGTTGCAGGATACAAAATCAATGTACAGAAATCAGTTGCATTCTTATACACTAACAATGAAGCAACAGAAAGACAAATAAAGAAACTGATCCCATTCACAATTGCACCAAGAAGCATAAAATACCTAGGAATAAACCTAACCAAAGATGTAAAAGTTCTGTATGCAAAAAACTATAGAAAGCTTATGAAGGTAATTGAAGAAGATATAAATAAATGGAAAGACATTCCCTGCTCATGGATTGGAAGAATAAATATTGTCAAAATGTCAACACTACCCAAAGCTATCTACACATTCAATGCAATCCCAATCAAAATTGCACCAGCATTCTTCTCGAAACTAGAACAAGCCATCCTAAAATTCATATGGAACCACAAAAGGCCCCGAATAGCCAAAATAATTTTGAAGAAGAAGACCAAAGCAGGAGGCATCACAATCCCAGACTTTAGCCTCTACTACAAAGCTGTCATCATCAAGACAGCATGGTATTGGCACAAAAACAGACACATAGACCAATGGAATAGAATAGAAACCCCAGAACTAGACCCACAAACGTATGGGCAAGTCATCTTTGACAAAGCAGGAAAGAACATCCAATGGAAAAAAGACAGTCTCTTTAACAAATGGTGCTGGGAGAACTGGACAGCAACATGCAGAAGGTTGCAACTAGACCACTTTCTCACACCATTCACAAAAATAAACTCAAAATGGATAACGGACCTGAATGTGAGACAGGAAACCATCAAAACCCTAGAGGAGAAAGCAGGAAAAGACCTCTCTGACCTCAGCCGTAGCAATCTCTTACTCGGCACATCCCCAAAGGCAAGGGAATTAAAAGCAAAAGTGAATTACTGGGACCTTATGAAGATAAAAAGCTTCTGCACAGCAAAGGAAACAACCAACAAAACTAAAAGGCAACCAACGGAATGGGAAAAGATATTTGCAAATGACACATCGGACAAAGGGCTAGTATCCAAAATCTATAAAGAGCTCATCAAACTCCACACCCGAAAAACAAATAACCCAGTGAAGAAATGGGCAGAAAACATGAATAGATACTTCTCTAAAGAAGACATCCGGATGGCCAACAGGCACATGAAAAGATGTTCAACGTCGCTCCTTATCAGGGAAATACAAATCAAAACCACACTCAGATACCACCTCACGCCAGTCAGAGTGGCCAAAATGAAGAAATCAGGAGACTATAGATGCTGGAGAGGATGTGGAGAAACAGGAACCCTCTTGCACTGTTGGTGGGAATGCAAATTGGTGCAGCCGCTCTGGAAAGCAGTGTGGAGGTTCCTCAGAAAATTAAAAATAGACCTACCCTATGACCCAGCAATAGCACTGCTAGGAATTTATCCAAGGGATACAGGAGTACTGATGCATAGGGGCACCTGTACCCCAATGTTTATAGCGGCACTCTCAACAATAGCCAAATTATGGAAAGAGCCTAAATGTCCTTCAACTGATGAATGGATAAAGAAATGGTGGTTTATATACACAATGGAATACTACGTGGCAATGAGAAAAAATGAAATATGGCCTTTTGTAGCAACATGGATGGAACTGGAGAGTGTGATGCTAAGTGAAATAAGCCATACAGAGAAAGACAGATACCATATGGTTTCACTCTTATGTGGATCCTGAGAAACATAACAGAAACCCATGGGGGAAGGGAAGGAAAAAAAAAAAAAAAAAGAGGTTAGAGTGGGAGAGAGCCAAAGCATAAGAGACTGTTAAAAACTGAGAACAAACTGAGGGTTGATGGGGGGTGGGAGGGAGGGCAGGGTGGGTGATGGGTATTGAGGAGGGCACCTTTTGGGATGAGCACTGGGTGTTGTATGGAAACCAATTTGACAATAAATTTCATATATTAAAATAAATAAATAAATAAATAAATAAATAAATAAATAAAAAATAAAAAAAAAATAAACTCCATATTGGCTTTATAAATGATTCATCTACTACCTTTACTATATGTTTGCTTTTATCAGTGAAATTTTTTCTTTCATAATTTTTTTCTATTTATGGGCTTTCTTTCCACTTAAAGAATCTTTTTAACATTTCTTATAAGGTTGGTTTAATGGTATGAACTCCTTTAACTTTTGTTTGTGAAATTCTTTATCTCTCTTATTCTGAAAAATAACTTTTTTGCTGTTTTTTTTTTTCCTTTCAGCACTTTGAATAAATCATGCCACTCCCTCTAGTCTGCACAAGTTCTGCTGAAAAATCAGGTGATATGGGTTTCCCTTATATGTAACTGCTTTCTCTTGCTGCTTTTAAAGTTCTCTCTTTATCATTACTTTTTATCATTTTAATTTTTATGCATCTTTATGTGGAACAACCTTAGTTTTATCTTGCTCAGGACTCTCTGTGCTTCCTGAATCTGGATGTTCATTTCCTTTCGCCAGATTAGGGAAGTATTCAGCTATTATTTCTTCAAATAAACTTTTTGACCCCTTCTCGCTTTCTGTTCTCTTTCTGGGATCCCTGTAATGTGAATATTAATATGCTTAATGATCTCCCTGAGTTCCCTTAACCTATTCTCTTTTTTGCTCTTCAGCCTGTTTTTTTCCATTACTTTGTCTTCCATATCACTGATCCATTCTTTTACAACCTCTAATCTTCTGTTGGTTGCCCCTAGTTGCTGATTTTTTTTTTTTTTTATTTCAGTTGCTGAATTATTCTGACTGGTTCTTTTTTAATGTATTTTCTGTCTCTTTGTTGAAGTTGTCACTGAGTTCATCCACTCTTTTCTCAAGTCCAGTGAGTATCTTTATGATCATTACTTTGAATTATTTGCCAGGCATATTGCTTATCTCCATTTCATTTAGCTCTTTTACTGTGATTTTTGTCTTGTTTTTTCATTCAGGACACATTCCTCTGCCTCCTCATTTTGTCTAATTCTCTGTATTTTCTTGTATGTATTAAGAAGGTCAGCTACATTTTCTGGACTTGGAAATAGTGGCCTTATGAAGAAGTCCTGTGGTACCCTGTAGCACAATCCCCTCTGGTAACCAGAACCAGGGCCTCCAGTGGTATCCCCCGTGTATGAGCTGTGTGTGCCCTACTGTTATGGCTAAACTGTAATTGCCTGCAGCCCAGCCAACTGCAAGGATCCACTTTTCCTGCTTGGGCACCTTTTCCAGTGTTTGGTCCCTGAACTGTTGAAAAGCCTGTCCTGTTTGAGAATACAAGAGGCTTTTTGATGGGTGGGGCTGGCAGTCAGACTAACTGTCTCCAATTAACCTCTCTGCCACAGTTTTGGGAGTGCCAAAGGCCTAGGTCTGCTCCCTGAGTGACCTGCGAAGAGGCTGGGCTGCTGGAATGGCAGGCACACTGGTGCATGGGGTTATCTTCTCCCTTTTCCCTGGGTAGGAATCACTTTGGATTGGTGCCAGTACCAATCTGGGGCTGCCTACAGGGTGTACTGGGGCAGGAGACACTTTGAAAGGATGCCTGTTGAGGTGAGCATGTTGGATGTTGTGGCTCTGCAGTGGAACAGCAGAGCAGGAACTGCAGTGCTGGCTAAGTAGATGGTGACTATTAATGCTGGCTCCAACAAGAATCTAGCTACCTTCCTTGGGTGGGGAGGGCGGCACAGAAATGGCATCTGCCAGCACTTTTGTTCTTGGAGAAATCTAAAGCCCCTCCATTCCATGGTCTAAGATTAGTCAATAAGTCTTTTTGATGTATACATAGTTGTTGCTTCTGTGTTGTGTCTCCAGCTGAGTTATTTATTGTGCTGGCTTTTAAAGAGTGAGAACTCAATTTCCTATGGACCCTCAGTTATCTTGGAGTTAAGACTTGCTGATTTTTTTTTAAGTTTATTTATTTATTTTGAAAGCAAAAGAGAGAGAGAGTGAGCTCCAACAGGGGCAGGGTAGAGAAAGATGGAGAGAGAGAGAATCCTGCTCCACATTGTTAGCACAGAGCCTGACAGGGGGCTCAAACTCATGAACTGTGAGATCATGACCTGATCTGAAACCGAGAGTTGGATGCTTAGCCAACTGAGCCACCCAGGTGCCCCAAGACCTGCTGATTTTTAAAGCCCCTGAACTTAAGCTCCACTCTTTTACAAAGCCAGTTGTTATGGGGAATTGTCTTTCCATTGCAGGTTTCCAGAGCTAGGGGTTCCTGGTGTGGTCTGATCCTCTCACTTTTCCTTGTTTGTGATGTCTCTCTCATTGGTGGTTAGTCTCACTGTGGGTTCCTGACCATGTCTCTGCCCCTCTTACCCTTTTCAGGCCTTCTCTCTATAATTAACTGTGTAAAGTCAATTCTTCCAGTTTTCAGAGTTAATTTTACAGATGTAGCTGTTATATCTGTGTGTCCATGGGATCAGATGATCTCAGGATCCTACTCTGCCATATTCCTATTCTCCCCCATATTTTATACTTTTGATAGCCTTTTACATCTTTTTATTTTATATATCCCTTAACTAATTATCATAATTTTCGTTAATTGCACTACTTTTGTCTTTTGGCCTTCATACCTGGTTGATCCACCACCTTTACCATATATTTACCTATTCCAGTAAGATTAGTACTTGCATATGTTTTCTTATTAATTAGTGTCTTTTCTTTGCAGCTTAGAGAAATCCGTTTAACATTTCTTATACAGCTGGTGATGAACTCCTTTACCTTTTGCTTATCTGGACAACTCTTAAAACTCCTCTTCAATTGTGAATAGTAAACTTGCCTGGTAGAGAATTTCTTGATTAATTTTTCTTTTCAGCACTTTGAATGTGTTTCCACTCCTTTCTGGCCTTTAAAGTTTCTGAAAAATCTGTTGATTGCTTTACAGGGTTCCCCTTGTATATAATAATTTTTTTCTCTAGTTACATTTAAGATTCTCCCTTTATCCTTAAATGTTATCATTTTAATTATATTGTGTTTTGGAATGGTTCTGTATGGGTTCATCTTACTTAGGACTGTCTGGGAATCTTGGACCTGGATGCTCTTTCCCTCCCAAGACTAGGGAAGTTTTCAGTCATTATCTTTTCAAATAATTTTTCTGGCTTTTCTCTCTCTTCTTCTTCTGGGACACCATTTCAATGTGAGTTCCCTTAAGGTATCCTACTTTATAAAATTCTTTTTCCATTTTGCTGCTCTCTCTGGTTGAGATCCATTTCTTTGTCTTCCAGTTTGCTGATTATTACTTCCACTTCATTATTCTGCTGTTGAACCCCTCTAGTGCATTTTTCAGTTCAGTTATAACTTAGGTTTAGTACTCATATTTTCCACCTCTTTATTGCAGTTCTCACTGTGTTCATCCATTTTTCTTCCAAGTTTGGAATGCTCATGACCATTATTTTGAACGCTTTAGCAGATAGGTTGCATATTTCCTTTTCATTAAGGTCTTGGGAATTTGTTTTGTTTTTTGGTTTGGAAGAGGTTCCCCTGTCTCCTCACTTCACCTGACTCTCTGTGTTTGTCTATATATGTCAGGTGAAGCAGCTACCTCTCTGTCCTGAAGAAATGATGTTGTGTTGGAGATGGTCTATGGGTCCTGAAGCACAATGTCCCCTGGCCTTCAGAGCCAGGCAGTCAAGTGGCATCCCTTATGTGGACTGGGTATGCACACGAGCTCCAGCAGGGATATGGCTATGGGATGGGTGGACTGTGAGGCCCTCATCCTGTCTGGCTGTGGTTTGGCTACTGTGTGAGAAGGGTGGAGGCCCATGCACTCACCTAGCCCAGTAGTGGTGTGGCTGATACATGGGCAGGATATGGAACATGCCTAATGAGGCTAGCAGAATACAGGGAGGGAGGGCACTAAAAATGGTACATGTTATTTACCTCACCAGCAAGTTAAAATGAGGTTGCAGGGGTGCTGGGTGGCTCAGTCAGTTGACTGTACAACTCGATTTTGGCTCAGGTCATGATCCCAGGATCGTGGAATTGAGCCCCAGTGTGGAGTCAGGCTCCACACTGAACATAGAGCCTACTTAAGAAAGAATCTCTTTCTCCCTCTGCCCCTCTCCCCCCACTCATGCGTTCTCTCTCTCTCTCTCAAATAAAAAAAAATGAGGTTGTACCAATGGAATGGGAAAAGATATTTGTAAATGACATATCAGAGAAAGGGCTAGTATCCAAAATCTATAAAGAACTCACCAAACTCCACACCCAAAAAACAAATAATCCAGTGAAGAAATGGGCAGAAGACATGAATAGACACTTTTCTAGAGAAGACACCCAGGTGGCCAACAGGAACATGAAAAGATGCTCAACATCACTCCTCATCAGGGAATTACAAATCAAAACCGCATTCAGATACCACCTCACGCCAGTCAGAGTAGCTAAAATGAACAAATCAGGAGACTATAGATGCTGGAGAGGATGTGAAGAAACGGGAACCCTCTTGCACTGTTGGTGGGAATGCAAACTGGGGCAGCCGCTCTGGAAAACAGTGTGCAGGTTCCTCAAAAAATTGAAAATAGATCTACCTTGTGACCCAGCAATAGCACTGCTAGGAATTTACCCAAGAGGTACAGGAGTGCTGATGCATAGGGGCATTTGTACCCCAATGTTTATAGCAGCACTTTCAACAATAGTCAAATGATGGAAAGAGCCTAAATGTCCATCAACTGACGAATGAATAAAGAAGATGTAGTTTATATATACAATGGAATACTACTTGGCAATGAGAAAGAATGAAATTTGGCCATTTGTAGCAACATGGATGGAAATGAAGAGTGTTATGCTAAGTGAAATAAGTCAGGCAGAGAAAGGCAGATACCATATGTTTTCACTCATATGTGGATTCTGAGAAACTCAACAGAAGACCACGGGTGAGGGGAAGGGGGAAAAAAAGTTACAGAGAGGGAAGGAGGCAAACCATAAGAGACTCTTGAATACTGAGAACAAACTGAGGGTTGATGGGGGGTGTGGGGGAGGGGAAAGTGGGTGATGGGCATTGAGGAGGGCACCTGTTGGGATGAGCACTAGGTGTTGTATGGAAACCAATTTGACAATAAATTTCATTAAAAAAATAAAATAAAATAAAATAAAATAAAATAAAATAAAATAAATGAGGTTGCAGAAATAGTACTGACTAGTCCTTCTGTCCCTGGATAATAAAGTCAGTTCAGGTTTCTGTCTCTCTAGCAACCACTTTAGGTTTAGTAAGTAGATCTTCTTCTCTTATACTCTAGGTACTTTTCAAATTGTTACTTTTGCAATGAATCTCAAGATAAGTGCATCTATGCACAAGCCTCCAGTCCCTACGGTTCTATGGTTACCCTGGACTTAATCCCTATTGATTTTCAAAAACAGACATTTGGGGGGTTCATTTTTCCAATGCTGGGCTCAAGGGTCAGGATGTTTGATATGAGGTGCTATACCTTCACTCATAAAGAAAAAATTACATATTTGAAAACCACTTCCCAATTAGGGAAGTGGTTTTCAATTGTGGTTAACCCACACCTGGGGGTAACCACACCTGGGATGGGATTTCAGGTGATACAAGTCTCTGCCTCTCTTATTCATTTCCATTTGTCTTTTTTATCTTTGTAATGGAGGTGCTGTTCATCTAGCTCTCAGGTCCTTTACAGAGGAAAATTATTCCATAAGTATTTTCAGATTTGTTTTATCCAGGGGAAAGAGGAGAGTTCAGGGTCATTCTATTCCAGTGTCTTGAACCCCTCCACTCATAAGAGTACTTTACACATTGTAGATGCTAAGCTCTACAGTTAAGTAGAGCTCTACAGTTAAGCTCTAAGTTAACTTATTTTTTTGCAAATATTTTCCCAAGGTTTATGGTTGGTTTTGCTTCAGTTCTTGGTGTCTTTTGATATGCAGTTCTTTGGGGTTTTTTTTAGTTTATTTATTTTGGAGTGAGTGAGAGAGAGAGAGAGAGAGAGAACATGAGTGGGGGGGGGGGCAGAGAGAGGGAAAGAGAGAATCCCAAGGAAGCTTCTTTCTGTCACAAACCATGAGATCATGACCTGAGCCAAAATTGAGTTGGCTGCTTAACTGACTGAGCCACCCAGAAGCCACCAGCACACAGATTTTTAATTATATTTTAATGTAGTCAAATTTATCAACCTTCTGACATATTTTGTGCTTTCATCTTGTATAAGAAATATTTTCTCACCATTCCTAATATTGTAAAAATATTATTTTATATTTATCTCTAACATTGTTCCCAATACCTTCATAATAATCCCATTTTCTACTTAAATTAGCCAGTGATGTTTCAACTGACACAGAGTTCCTTTCAGGAAAGTGCTATGATAGTTTTCCTTTTATTGAAGAATAAACCTTCTCTACTTGGAAAAGTCATCCTCACAGAACTTCATGAGGGTTACTCATGGTATGAGGAGTGAGGAAGAGGACACGCCAGCCAGATCATTCACATCAACCCTGACAGAGCGCTAGCATGTACCACAGCTGTACCATCCTTAAGCTCTTATAATTACCAGAGGCCATCAGCCAGAAGGGAAAATAGTTTCTTCCCATTAGGGAGTTCTGGATGCATAAGGAAAGGGATAATATCTACTGAGTTCAGCTTTCCCAAATCTACCAGACTGTGTTTGGGAAACTATTTCACCAATGATAACAGGTAAAGGCCCACTGTTTTCAATGTCTGAACAGGAGCTGCTTGAATTTCCCCAGTTAGTATTCTTCAGTCATGATTCAAGGTGCTCCCTATTTTATTTCCTGACTCATCTTTTGGAGGTCATACTCAGTTCTTAATGTTCAGCTAGTCTGCTTACTCCTCTTTAAATAATTAGATAATTAGAAGAAGAGTGGAATCTTTACTTAGTCTCCAGGACAGACTCCAACAGAAGCAAAAGCAGACCAGAACAGATTCTAGAGGTGCTGAAATGTCAGCTGTAACTATTACCTTAGATTGAGAACTATAACTATATTTTTGAAATCTCCTTTTGAAGTTCCTTGCAAATATATACTCCTTAATCTTTAACTGTCTCATTTCTATTTCCTTCTTGCATAATCCTACTGCCTTAAATTTACAGCACTTTAAACTTGTTATCCCAAGTGATTTTAGTGTTACTATCAAAATTATTGTGCAACGTTATTTTGATTAGATTATCCTTCAAAAAGGAAATTATTTTTTCATCCACTGTTTCTTACTTCTATTGCTTAAAATAATTAGAATAGGTCTCAGTTACATAGTTTAGAAGTGCATACATTGGAAAAGGCGACTTTGACTAAAAGAAAAAAATTCCTTTAAATCATCTTCTCTCCTAACATTCTGCTAATTATAATATGCTTTATTTTATTTCTCTGTGTAATGGAATAAATTGCATTTTTGTTTTGTATTTGAGTAGACCATGTACAAGAACAATATTTTAAATAATCACAGACAGTTTGTGGTTTTTGTTTTGAACTTTTCCTGCAGCATGAACTGGGGAGTGATGCAACGTTTTCTCTAATTGACCCTTGTATGAAATTCTAACACTGGACTCAAAATTCTATCCCAGCTCTGGATTTCTGGTAAGGTTATGTGAGGTTCTCAGACTCAGATAATGGTTAGTTATAGTCATAAACAGTCATTGAAAACTTGGCAAGAAGTTGGTATTAGAGAGCTTCAGGCAAAATTGAGTCCCAGAGGACAGGCCCCCCCCCCCCCATCTGCTAGGTATATCCCTCTGCAGCTCAGCAACACTAAAACTTCAAACCCAATCAGACCTAGAAGACTGCATACAGTTTTTTAATTTTCAAGGAACAATCGCTATTTCCAGAAAATAATCTCCTTCCCTAGAAAAAAGCTGGTAATTTGAATGGAAGTTTTGCAATTCCACTACAAGTGTTTTCTGTTGCTAAAGCATTCTTGTCTCCTGAGAGATGCTATGCCTCATTTCCTGCTGGCCAGAACAACTTAGCCAGTGACCTATTCGGAACCCTACAGAAATGCCCCAAGGCAGGCCAAGTTTATATTTAAGCTGCCTTATTGCCTTTATAAGCTCCCTCCTCCTCTTTTCCTGTATTCTCCTAGCATTCTGAGCCCTTATACTGTTTCCTGACTGCCCAGCCATTTCTTTTGCTCTTTATACAAGCCTGAACTCTCCACACACAAAAAATCTTCTTCATGAAATTTGCTTGCCTTGTTCCCATGATTACATACTCACTGAGCAGTGCTGAAGATGAGGGTGTGAAGCAGTGTAGAAATAGTATGTATTCTAAAGCACAGAGATCCAGAGTAAGTAAACTACTCCAGCTGTAACCCTAGTATCATGAGGAGTTGGTGGGGAACAAACAAAAACTAAAATTACAGGGCATGCCTGAATATAGGGTGGAGCAAAACTACACTAAACAGTGAGTAACTGTTTTCTAAAGAACAGAGATTTTTTTTTTTTTTTTTTTTTTTTACTATACTATGGGAACCTGAAGGATTTGTATCCCTTTATGTGAAAGTTCTGGAGTCCCTAAGGCATAGAGATGTCAGGAATAAAGTACATTCTACAGTGACAAAAACAGAAGGGACAGAGGGCTAAGGGAGATGTGGGTCTCTCTTCCACCTGTCTTCATCTATCTGGTTTCTACGAAACACTGCTCCAGAGTCAGCGTAGTGTGATTGTGTTCTAAAAGCTCTTCCTTGTTTTATCTTCCCCTGCCTTCAACTAGAATTCAATGTGATTCCTTCAGCATGCCTCTGAAATAGATTTTACTATGCGGTCCTCTCATCACCAATAAATTTCTCTCTCTCACCATAATGCAAATGTCACATGAAAATGGTGTGTCTTCAATGGAGTACTACGTAGCAATGAGAAAGAATGAAATATGGCCCTTTGTAGCAACATGGATGGAACTGGAAAGTGTTATGCTAAATGAAGTAAGCCATACAGAAAAAGACAGATACCATGTTTTCACTCTTATGTGGACCCTGAAAAACTTAACAGGAACGCATGGGGGAGGGGAAGGAAAAAAAAAGAGAGGTTAGAATGGGAGAGAGCCAAAGCATAAGAGACTGTTAAAAACTGAGAACAAACTGAGGGCTGATGGGGGGTGAGAGGGAGGGGAGGGTGGGTGAAGGGTATTGAAGAGGGCATCTTTTGGGATGAGCACTGGGTGTTGTATGAAAACCAATTTGACAATAAACTTCATATATTTTTAAAAAAAAGAAAAAAAAGAAAATGGTGTGTCTTATTTTGACCTGTTCTCACAGGGCTCAGCATAAGCATGGCATGCTGTAGGTAACAACAAATCTTCACCCAAAGAGTGGGATAAAGAGGCAATCTTGAGGCTGTAAACCAATTCCTCGGGGAGCTGGTAAACAATTTCCATAACTTTCATGAAAGTTTGCTTTTTTTAAGTTTATTTATTTTGAGAGAGAGAGCAAGTGGGGGAAGGGGCAGAGAGAGAGAGGGAGAGAGAGAATCCCAAGCAGGCTGCAAACTATCAGTGTGGAGCCCTATGCAGGGCTCAAACTCATGAACCTTGAGATCATGACCTGAGCTGAAGTCAGATGCTTAACTGACTGAGTCACCCAGGCACCCCTCATGAATATGTTTTATTATGAAGTGAGGCTGTATCTTCTCAGGAGCTAAAGGGTTTAGAGAAATTTTTTAGTAGCTCTTGCCATTGAAGTTCAAAGAGACTGAATGTCAATTTCAGTGAAGCATAAAGGTTAGTGCATGCTGCACCATACCAGGAATAATGACAACCCAAGGACCAGCTTTGATCATCCATTAGTGCCTTGTATGTATTTACCTGATTAACATGACTATATAATTCTGACACCAAGTCTATGTTAACTTACTATGGGTGGAAAAAATCATCATCTATCAAGCAAACAAGATGCCAGTATTTTGCTGAATATTTTAATTAGCTTTCTCATTTAGTTCTTATAACAAATATGAGGTATGAGTTTGCAGATGAAGAAAGTGAAGCTCTGAGGAGTGAAATTACCAACAACCATGTACCCAGCAAATAATAGGTGTATTTTAGAGCCATGTCTGCTAAATTCTTTTTACCTGCAACATTAATAGTAATAGTACTAATAGTAACAGCAAATGTTTATATAATGTACTCATTCTGTATTCTAAGTATTAGATATACACTCTTTGAGATGACATCTCACCAGCCTTCACCCCCCCCCCCACCACCACACACACCAAGATCAACAATTAGTTATCCACAAATAAAGCAGCTCTGGGGGAGTTCTGGAGTTCACTTGGGAAACTTTAGCAACACAGTCGGAGGGAAAAAAGCTGAGGATAAGCACAGAAGAAAAGAAGAAAGACAGCTTCATTTTGCCTACATTGTTATTGCATCCCCCAAGATGGCATTGCTCAAAGCCAAGAAGGAACTTCCCAGCAAGAAAGAGTTCCCTTTGCCAAGGAAGTAAGAGCATGGTGAGCAACCTTCCTCAGCTTTTCTAGGCCCCAATTCATCCCACCTGGACTGGCAAAGATGAGATATACGGAGCCAGCCAGAACAAGGAAGAGAATCAGGAGTTACCAATAACAGCCACACAGTGGGAGCCATCTTGTAAACAGATTGACCACTCTGCAGACACACCTTGCAGATTTTACTAGTGAAGAAACTAATGGCCAGCACAGCTGATGTGGACCCCCTACAGATTTCACTATCTTTTGCCTCACAGATATTCACATACATTGATACCAGCTTCATGATTGCTTCTCCACTCCTTCCCTCCTGCTCCCATTAGAGTCCAGGAATAGTTCTTGCAGCCAGCCCAAGCCTCTGTGTCTCTGCAAATGCAAATGCCAGCTTAGACTCAATAGTTGAACCCTACTGCTATCCATGTGTTTGGGGCTCATGCCTCCAGCTATGCACTGCCATGGTGCTGGCATAACAACTGTCACTGACTGCCACTATAATGTGCATACCTGAGGGGAGAGTGTTCAGCCAAGGGAGAGCATGCTGACTACTGCATGTTGTCCCTGCAACTACTTGTGGGCCCAGATCAGACTTTATTTTCTGTCACTGGCCAGTACCACCATGTTCACCTGTAGCTAGCCCCTCTAGCTGTGCACCTCAATGCCCCAGCCTAAACCTCCTCACACGTCTCCATTGCAGAGAAGATGCCCTATGGGATACTGTCTAGCCATGAGACAGCACATTGACAGCCAAAGCCTCCATAGTGGCCAGTAAGCCCATAGTAGGCCCTGGCCTTTGCTGAGTGTCCTGGCCTCCACTACTACATGTGTATCTGCAGCCAGCCCCTGCCACTGGATGGATACCTATGGCTGCCCCACAACAAAATATGTACATACCACCACCTCCAGCCATCACCACTTCCTGCTCTGGCCTATACCTGGAACCAGAGGTCCTCGTTTTTGGTCCACTGAGAACCACAAAAGCTTCCTCAGCCACTGTAAACTCCCTGAAGTCCTCACCAAGAACCACCCAATTATCAATGCTGTGAGCCTCAACAGACTGAGAAAAAAGACATCATGCCCCTCTAGATCCAGTGCTGCCACTGCCACCACATATGGCACCCTGCACCATTAGACCTAATATCACAGTATGTTCCAGGATACTCCCACCTGAAAGTGAAAGCTTCCCTGTTCCAAAATCAGTCCATAAAGTCTGGAAGAGGTGACTACTTCTTCAAATTTACAGACACCTATTCCAAGGCTACAGGGATTATGAAGAATCAGGGGGAAAGGATTCTACCAGAGAAATACAGCAAGCCTCTGGTAATTAGTCCCAAAGAAATGGAAATCTAGTTAGTACTCCCACAAAGAATTCAAAATAATTTTTTACAGATGCTCAGATAACTACAAGAGAACAAACAATTTAACAATATTAGGAAAACATTACAAGAACAAAATGAGAATTACAACAAAGAGATTTTTAGAAAACATAAATAACTAAATCGAAATTTTGGTGCTAAATAACAGAATCATTGAACCCAACAATTCAATAGAGAGTCTGTTAACAGTAGACTTGAAGAATCAGGAAAAAAAATAGTGAACTAGAAGACAGGTCAATTGAAATTATCCAATAAGAGGAACAAAAGGAATGAAAAGGAATGTAGGAAGCCCATGGGACTTGTGTACATTTTTTTTCTTTTAATGGTGTTACATATCACTGGAGTCCCAGAAAGAGAAGAGAGAAAGGAGTAGAAGGCTCATTTTAAGAAAAAATGGACAACAACTTCTCAAATGTGGGGAGATATTTGGATATCCAAGTTTACAAAGCTAATATATCACCCTAAGATTTCAATCCACAAGGTTTCAGCCCTCTCCAAAACACATTATAATAAAACTGTCAAAAATTTAGGACAAATAATTTGAAAAGCAAGAGAAAAAAAATCTTTTGTAAAGGAAACCCCTACAAGGCTAAGCTCAAAGTTATCAAAAAGAAGGAAACAATGATGATCAGAGCAGAAATAGGGAATAGGAAGACAATAGAAAAAGTCAATGAAAGTAAGAGTTGTTTTTTTCAAAGAAACAAAATTTACAATTAGCTAGACTAAGAAAAATAGAAATTTAGAAATGAAAGATTAGACATTACAGCTGATGCCACAGAAATACAGGCGATCAAAGAGACTACTGTGAAAAATTATAGGTCAATAAATTGGGCAATCTAGACAAAATGGGTAAAATCCTAGAAACACATAATCTACCAAGACTGAATAATGAAACAATGGAAAATTGGAACACACTAATAATGAGTAAAGAGATTAAATCAATAATCAAAAAACTCCCAACAAAAAAAAGTCCAGGACAAGTTGGCTTCAATGGTGAGTTGCATCAAACATTTAAAGAGTTAATGTCAATCCTTCTAAAACTTGCTGAAATTTAAGAGGAGGGAACACTCCCCAACTCATTGTAGAAGCTAGCATTACCCTGATACCAAAGCCAGATAAGGACACTACAAGAAAACTGTGGACCAACATCCTTGATGAACACAGATATAGAAATTCTCAACAAAATATTAGCAAACTGAATTCAACAGCACATTAAAAGAATCATATACCATGAACAAGCAAGATTTATCCCTGGGATAAAAAAATGTTTCAGAATCCCAAAATCAATCAATGTGATACACATTAGTGGATGAATATGATCATCTCAATAGACATAGAAAAAGCATTTGACAAAATCAATATTCTTTCATGATTAAAAAATCAATAGGTATAGAAAGAATATGGCCTCTTAACAAAGGCCATATGTGACAAATTCACAGCTAACAACATACTCAATGATGAAAGATTAAGATTTAAAGCTTTTCTTTTAAGATTAAGAACAAGACAAGGATGTTCACTCTCACCGCTTCTATTCAACATAGTTTTTGGAAGTCCTAGTAAGATCAATCAAAGAAAAAACATCCAATCAAAGAGGAGGAAGTAAAATTGTTTTTATCTGCAGATGACATGATCTTGTATAGAGAAAATCTTAAAGACTCAACCAAAACAAAGCTAGAAGTATGAAATCTGTAAAGTTGAAGTATACAAAATCAACATACCACTTGCATTTCTACACAATAACAATGAAACATCTGAAAAAGAAATAAAGAAAGCAATCCCCATCCATAGTAGCATCAAAATCAATAACATGTTTAGGAATAAATTAAACCAAGGCAGTGAAAGATATGTAGACTGAAAATCATAGAACTTTTTTTAAGTTTATTTATTTTGAGAGTGAGAGAGAAAGCAGGGAAGAGGGGCAGAGGGAGAGAGAGAGAACCCAAGCAGGCTCCACATTCAGCATGGAGCTTGACACAGGGCTCAATCCCACAACTGTGAGATCATGACCTGAGCTGTTATCAAGAATCAGATGCTCAACTGACTGAGTCACTCAGGTGCCCCTGAAAACCATAGAACTTTAATGAAAGAAATTAAAGAAAATGCAACAAATGGACAAATATTCTGTTCTCATGGATTCAAAGAATTCAGATTGTTAAAATGGCTATACTACACAAACTATCTATAGACTTAACACAATCCCTATCAAAAATTCCAATGGTGTTTTTTTTAAAGAAATAGAAAAAAAAACTATTCTAAAATTTGTTTAAAAACAAAACACAAGGGGTCCCTGGGTGGCTCTGTCAGTTGAGCATCCGACTTCATCTTGGGTCATGATCTCACAGTCCGTGAGTTCGAGCCCCGCATCAGGCTCTGTGCTGACAGCTCAGAACCTGGAGCCTGCTTCAGATTCTGTGTCTCCCTCTCTCTCTCCCCTCCCCCACTCTTGCTCTGTCTCTGTCTCTCTCAAAAATAAAGATTTTTTTAATCTAAAAAAAAAAAAAACACACAAAAACCCGTTAATAGAGCAATCCTGAGAAAGAAATACAAAGCTGGAGGTATTATACTTCCTGATTTCAAACTGTACTACAAAGCTATAGTAATCACAACAATATAATACTAGCATAAAAATAGACACATAGACCAATGGAACAGGAGAGATAGACCAGAAATGAGTCCTAACCTATAGGGTCAACTAATACTTATCAAAAGAGCCATGAATACTCAGTGGAGAAAGGATAGTCTCTTCAATAAAGGGTGCTGGGAATACTGGATAACCCACACACAGAAGAATGAAATTGGACCTCTATTGTATACTATTCACAAAAAATTAACTTGAAATGGATTAAAGACTTAAACATAAGACTTGAAACCATAAAATTCCAACCAGAAAACATAGGAAAATCCTCTCTGACATTGATTTTTGGCAGTGATTTTTTTGGATGTGATGGAAAAAGCACAACAACAAAAGCAAAAATTAATAAGCAGAATACATCAAGTTTCTGCATAGCAAAAGAAACAATTGACAAAATGTAAAAGGTAATTTGCATAATGAGAGAAAATATTAAATATATAAATAACCCATTCAATACAAAAATTTCTGACTTAAAAATTGGTGAGGGAACTCAATAGACATGTTTCCAAAGAAGAAATACAAATGGCAAATGGGTACATGAAAAGATGCTCAACCTCATTAATCATCAAGGAAATGCAAATGAAAGCCACAACAAGATACCACCACATACCTGTCAGAATGGCTATCATTGAGAAGACAAGAAATAAAAAAGTGTTGGTGAGGATGTGAAGAAAAGGGAACCCTTGTACACTGTTGGGAATTTAAATTGGTATAGCCACTATGGAACAGAGTATGAACAATCCTCAAATAATTAAAAATATAGCAGCGTATGTTCCAACAATCCTACTTCTGGTATATATTCAAAGGAAGTAAAACAGGATCTCAAAGAACTATCTGTATTCCTATGTTTATTGCAGCATTATTCACAGCCAAGATATAAAAATAACCTCAGTGTCCATCAATGGATAATAAATAAAGAACCTGTGGTATGTGTGTGTGTGTGTGTGTGTGTGTGTGTGTGTGTGTATAATGAAATAATATTCATTCATGAGAACAAAGGAAATCCTGCCATTTGCCACAACATGAATGGACCATGAAGGCATTATGTTAAGTAAAACAATAATATTCCATGATATCACTTATGTGGAATCTAAAAAAGCCAAATTCATAGAAACAGAGAGTGGAGTGGTGGTTACCAGGGACTGGGGGTAGGAGAAATGGAGAGATATTGGTCAAATGGTACAAATGGTTTTGTGCCAGTCTAAATCTATCAATAACGAAAGTTGTGGCTGGACTTGCCCTCATGGTTCTTATTATGATTGTGAGATACCCTTTCTAGTAACCATCAGGAACCTTTGGAGAAAAAAGTTTATTACTCACCAGGCCTGGGAAGCACACAGCACACCTAGGACCATACAGCAAGGAACAGGTAGAGAAAGAGGTTGTGGGCCTGGGGTATTTTATTAGGATTGTGTGTAGAGGCTTAGGGCTTCAAGGACATACTCTGTTGGTGAATTTAAAACCTAGAATAGGAATTGAAAGTGTGGGAAGAGGAAAAAAAAAACACCCCAAATGATCCATAACAGAAATCACTAAAATATGGGAGCCTGATTGGGGGAAGGGGGGATGGCAGAGCCTGGCTCTTTACCTAGTCATGTGGCTGGCAATGTGTTTATTTGAGATAACTGACTTTGAAGTGGATGTCTCTTTGAAGTGGATGCCTCAGCAATCAAAGCTTAAGTAAGACCCTTGTATTACAAAAAAGAAAAACTGTTAGGGCTTAAACTACAGATACAAATTTCCAGTTATAAGATGAATAAATTGTAGAGAATCTAAAGCACAGCATGGTAGTTATTGTTAATAATACTGTATTATATATTTGAAACTTGCTAAGAGAGTAAATCTTAAATGTTTCAATCAAAAAAAGAAATTATAATTATGTGACATGATGGAGGTGTTAGCTGACACTTAGTGGTAGTCATTTTGCAATATATAAGTGCATCAAATCAACACATTGAATACCTTAAATTTACACAATGTTATATCAGGTTCATTTCAAGAAAACTGGAAAAAAAATGAATTAATTTTTTTATTAGTTTTTAAGAGAGAGAGCACACATGCACAAAAGTGGGGGAGGGGCAGAGAGAGAGATGGAGACACAGAATCTGAAGCAGGCTCCAGGCTCTGAGATGTCAGCGCAGAGCCCGACATGGGGCTCAAACCCAGGAACCGTGAGATCATGACCTGAGCCCAAGCCGGATGCTTAACCAACTGATCCGCCCAGGTGCCCCCAAATTAAATTTTTTTAGTTAAAAAATCACTTTATATATATTAACTCACTTTATTCTCACAGCAACTTTATGAAAAAGGCACTATTATTATGAAAAAGACACTATCCCCATTTTACAGGTAAGGAAACTAAGTTCAGAGAGTTTGAGTAAATTGCCCATAGTCATACAATTAAAGGGGAAGAGTTAGGATTCAAACCCAGGAAGTGTGACTCTAGGCACTATATTCTCAATACATTCTAATGTTCTATTTTCAAATATTCTGAAACTAAGTGCTTTTCAGGACTTTGGACTTTCTAGACAGAGAATCTCACAAAGTCCAAAATAGCATTGGTAAGTTTCTCATGGGAAACATGCCTAAACAGAGTCCTAGGGATAAGAGAGGTGATAAACCTGAAAACTGAATGAGAAGATGCTGAAATGTCTTGCAGTATTATAATTGCATTGCCCACTCCTACTGTGAAATCTCACTTCATCCCAATATCTCCTGCTGGAACTCCAGAGGTTAAGGACAGGCACTTGGAGAAGCCTCAAAGGACCTGGGAAAATCTGGTCTCCACTGTTGAGGCAGTCTCTACTTCCAGCACGAGCACCTATCACACTGCTCTACTTGTTGCTTCCCTGATATAGATCTGAAAAGTGGGAAAAACATAAAATCTACAAACACCAAAAACAAATTTCATAGGGAGAAGAGAAGTTCATATATAAATAACTTACTTGGCTCTCTTATTTTCCTAAAATATATCTCATGAAGAATTCAGCTATCTCTAAAGGGCCACTGTGGGAAGAATGTGAGTCAAGACTTTCAGAAGCCAAGTAAAGTGATCAACCATCTTGGTCTGCCAGGGACTGGGGAACTTCTAAAGACAGGATCTTCAGGGCTAAAACCAGGACAGTTCGTCACTCTCTACTCGTGTTAAGGTTAGCAAGAACCCTTGGGATTTTTCTTCATTCCAGTGTATCCATTCATGCCATGCTGTGTTGTGCACGGCTACAGAGGCATCTGGTCATGCAAATGTGTTCTGACTGAGCATTTTATTTTGACTCCCACTTCAGCTTTTACTGCTATAACCCCAACACCCATTTCCTCAGATTGGCTGCTTGATTCACTGACCTGGTCTGCTCAAATCAGAAAGGATTATTTTCACTAGTTGCTGCCTCACAAAGAAGAGGTAGAGCTTTCTGGTTTATTTAGAATTTAACCCCATCCCTTTGACCTACTTTCTGCTGCTTTTGACCTGGGATAAGCTGCTTTTGACCTGGGATAGAGATGCCAGACATGAATAAGATGCATCTTACCATTAAAAAAAATGTCAGTTACAGGGGTACCTGGGTGGCTCAGTTGGTTAAGTGTCCAATTTAGGCTCAGGTCATGATCTCACAGTTCATGGGTTCAAGCCCCACGTGGGGCTCTGTACAGACAGCTCAGAGACTGGAGCCTGATTTGGATTCTGTGTCTCCCTCTCCATCTGCCCCTCTCCCACTCATGCTCTGTGTCTCTCAAAAATAAATAAAAAACATTTTTTAATTTTTTTTTAAAAATTGTCAGTTACAAAGCAGTGCCTAGAACTGCCCCAGTGAAGAGTTTTGACTGATTGTTTTACATTGTTTCTCAATCCCTTACATAATTAGCTTCTCAAAAGTATGTGTCTTATAAGCTGAATCACCCACTGTTCCCTGGGAAACCTGAAGATGAGGTATCTTTGTGCATGAGCATTTAAAGTACACTCCATCCCATTTAAAAATCCTCATTATAAGCAAGACTAAGCATGTGGTGAGAGGCATAGTCCCTGCCTTTAATAGATGCCGTGGTCTAATTAGAAAACGGCACATATGTGAACACACACACACACACACACACACACACACACACAAACACACAATCTTGCAAACCACAAGGACTACAGATGTCAGGAGCTGTTAGTACAGGAACTCATTTCTGAACCACAGGGGAGGAGAAGAACCAGATGTGAGTTCAAGCACCAAAGTTCCTGGCAACTGCAGCTGTTCTCATCCAAATTGACCTTCTGACTTTTTGTCTCCTACACTCTGAAAGGCATCTGGGTACCCTGGTTGTCCCATATGGAGGAAAAGCTGAGTTAGCCTTCAAAGGTGCATGTAGTCCCCCACCTAATCTTCTACTCTGCTCACAGCCACCCATGCAGTTCAGCCCCAGGGACCTTGCTTCTCTTCTCTCTGGCAGAAGTGCCTGCTAGAGGTCTGTAATATCTGATTAGATCAAAAGGATCCATTCCTGAACAGATGGCCACCACTCACAGTGGACTTCATATCTGGCCAAGATAGGGCATTATCTATCTAATGAGCAATATAGCAAATGAGGTTGAACATGCAAGCGAAACTCTTCATTTCAACATCCCAGCTGTTGGCTCTCAGGCCATGGGATATCAATCAGGCTGAGCTGAGCCTCACTGTAAGGTATTGGCATTGGAAGAGCCTCTAAGAGACCAACCAGGGAACCAGATGGAGTGAGATAGCATTACACACATTTAGTTTGTGAAGGTTCAAAATCTCTGATAAACAAGCGGCTGGCTGGCCAACTCCCATCAGGGAGAAGCCATTATAGAGTGAATGTCTAGGGTATAGCCATTTAAACGCTGATGAGAACAGTGTTTGTTCATTTTTATAGTCTATTGAAGTGGTTCTCAAATTTTAGCTTTTGGAGGATCATGTAGGAAGATTTTTAAATACAGAATAGGTCCAGGTGGCACCAGAGAATTTGAATATCCAACAAGTTCCCAGGTGGGGACCACAGGTTCAGGGACCATACTTAAGAGGACTATATAGGAAATAATCCTATATAACAAATATAATACTATACTTTTTACATATAATGAGTACCTTCTTCAGGTCCAGCCCATATAGAAATTGTTGTGAAGTGACATATACCAATATGCCCAGATACTTGTTTGAAAAAGAGGTATGGAAATTTACAAGTAACAATCAGCCAACTACCAAGTATTTATTGAGCACTTGCCATGTGCAAAACTATATACTAAATTCTGTAACGATTAAAAAGAATTGTCAAATTTGATAGAAATCTAAATCTGAAAAGCCTTTCTTGAAGTCATTTAGTCCTTAGAGTTAACTTTAAAGCTGCCATTCTTTCACCAAGCAATTCCATGTCTAGGAATTTAGTCCAAGAAAATAAAGATTTTTTTTAGATTTTTTTAAAGTTTATTTATTTATTTTTGAGAGAGAGAGAGCATGAGAGGGAGAGAGATAGAGGGAGACAGAATTCCAAGCAGGTTCTGTGCCTACAGCACAGATGTGGGCTCAAGCTAACAGAACTGTGAGATCATGACCTGAGACGAAATCAAGAGCTGGATGCTTAATGAACTGAGCCACCCGAGTGCCCCAAGAAAATGAAGATACTAAACTAAGGAAATTTTTTTTAAAAAAGCTTTTTTAAAGTAAAAAGGTAGAAGTATAAGTGATCAATAAATATAAATGTAAATGACAGATATATTTGGTTTTCTCCACTACTACTACTTACCACTACACACATTCTTCCCATATTTCTCTAGCCCAGTGGTTCTCAAAATATCTGGAGGCATTTTTAATTGTCAAAGCTCAGGAGAAATGTATATAACTGGCATCTAGACAGTAGAGGCCAGGGATATTCCACAATGCACAGGACAGCTCTCACAACAAAGGATCATCTGGCCCAGAGTCAATAGTGCTGATCATGAGAAACAAAGCAGCCTGGAGATTCCTCCTCCACACCCCACCCCTGCTGCCACATTGGCCAGGCTAGTTCCTGTTCTTTTGCCTTTACTTATCTTCCAATATAAGATCCCTCCACCTCCTTTCTGCCTGCCTAAATCTTACCATCTTTCAAGGTCTAGTTCTTATCTTCTGTAGGAGGCTTTCAAAATCAGCTAAAATCCTTTGACTATAAGTGGTGACATTTTTTAAACAATTAGTGCTCTTACTACTTCATATAAAAAGCAGTGTGAAGATAGAAAGTTCCAGAGTTGAGCAATTCGACAACTCAGTGACTTCTCTCCAATTCTCTTGGTTTTTGTCTCATGATCACAAGATGGCTTCCACAGCATCTCAACATCATGAAAATCTCCAAAGGCAGGAAGCAAAAGGGAGTTTCCCCGTATCTCCATTGCTTGGGGTACAAGAAGGAATTTGACAGGAAGCCTTTCTTTTTTGGTCATGGAGGAAATTCTTTCCTACAAATCTCCAACAGATATATCTTTATGTTTTACTGGCCACAACCAAAATGATCATTGAGATTATTGTGATGAGCTTTAGTCATTCCTTGGGCCTAGAGGAAGGGCCCATCTTAACTTAGCACATTGAAAAGCATGAGTGTTTTGGCACAAGGAGACTGGGACTACTCCTCTAGAATGCAGAGTAGAACTATACTATCTTAGATACTATGCAAAGTAAAATTCAGAATTTATTTGAACTTGTTGATGACGAGAACACATCAAGAGAGATAGGGATTTAAGTTCACCAAATTTTCCTTGCTCCTTTTCCATTGTTCATCATTTAACTGGCTCAGTGAAAGGCACCACAATGGAAACAGCAAAGTTAGGTTTAAGTCCTAACCTTGACATTAATGAATAACTTTGGGCGAGTCACTTACTCTCTCTGAATCTCAATTTCTATCACTCCTGGAAGTTTATTATTCTCAAATACAGAAAATGACACCATGCAGAAGCTGGAAGCTGAAAACAAGTGTTCTCCATGGGCTTTGCCTACTTATTTCTCTACCCTTCCTCAGCATTCCCCAGGATGGGAAGCTGTCATGAACCATGATCCTGTCTACTCAGAGTTTATGAGTCCCAACAGCAGAAGCTACAGACTCAACACTGAAGCACTGAATCCTAGAACTCAGGAACATTATACAGAGCAGTTACAAGGGCCTGCCAAGACTAGAAATATTTGGAATTTCTAAGCCACCAAACCCAAGAAAATTACTATATTCAGGGCATTGGTATCTTTTTAAAACTTTATCTTTTAGAGTAGTTTTAGGTTTACAAATTGAGAGGAAGGTAGAAAGATTTCCCATATACCCTTTGCCACTACATGTGAATAACGTCCCCCATTATCACTCATCAGAATGGTACATTTGTTACCAAGGATGAACATGCATTGACACTCATAATTACCCAAGATCCATAGTTTACCTTAGGGTTCACTCTTGGTGTGCATTCTGTGGGTTTAGACAAATGTATAATGATATACATCCGTCATTATAATATCATACAAGACATTTTTACTGTTCTAAAAATCTTCTGTACTCTATTTATCCCTCTCCCTTCCTCCCAACCCCTTCCAACTCACCTTTTTATTGTCTTCAGAAAGTCACATAGTTGGAATCATAGTTGGAATGATATGCAGCCTTTTCAGATTGGCCTCTTTCACTTAGTAAAATGCATTTAAGATTCCTCCATGTCTATTCATGGCAAGGTAGCTCTTTTTTTTTTTTTAATGAGAATTCAGGATTTATTCTCAACAGCATTCATATAGATCATATGGCAATGCCAACTGTAGTTACGTTGTACATCACATCCATAGTGCCTATTTATCTTCTCAGTAGAAGTTTGTATCTTTTGACAACTTTTCTCCAATTCCCCCTCCTAGCCTCACATCCCAGGTCTAGTAATCACAAATCTGATTTCTTTTTCAAGTTTGGTGGGTTTTTTGTTTTGTTTGCCTTGTTTTATATTTTGCATATAAGTGAAATCAAACAGTATTTGTCTTTCTCTGACTTATTCTACTTAGCATAATGTCCTCAAGTTCCATTCATGTTGTCTCAAATGGCAGGATTTCCTTCCTTCTCATGGGTGAATATTATCCCACTGTGTGTGTGGTATATATATTAATATATATATTTTACACTAATTATTGTCAGTGGTGTAAAATAGCAGGCTAGTTTCATATATATATATATATATATATATATATATATATATATATATCACACCCATCTATATATATACCACACCTTCTTTATCCATTCATTTGTTCATGGGCACTTAGGTTGTTTCCATATGTTGGCTATTGTAAATAGTACTGCTATGACCATTGGCAGTGCAGGTATTTTTTTCAAGTTAGTGTTTTCATTTCCTTTTAATATATTCTTAGAAGTGGAATTGTAGGATTGCATGGTAGGTCTATTTTTAATTTTTTGAAGATCCTCCATACTATGTTCTATAGTAGCTGTACTATATTACAATCCCACCAACAGTGTACAAGGGTTCACTTTCATCCACATCCTTGACACATTTGTTATCTCTTTATCTTTTTTATTATGGTCATCTAACAGAAATGAGGTGGTATCTCATCATTGTTTTGATTTGCATTTCCCAAATGAGTAGTAATGATGTGAACATCTTTTTGTGTACTTATTGATCATGATGTATCTTCTTTGGAAAACCGTCTATTCAAGTTGATTGCTAATATTTAAACTGGATTATTTTGGGGTGTTTTTTTTTTTTGCTATTGAGTTATATAAGTTTTTAATACATTGTGGATATGAACCCCTTATCAGATATATGGTTTGCAAACATTTTTTCCCACTCCATAGGTTGTCTTTTCACTTTGCTGATTATTTCTTTTGCTGTGCAGAGGCTTTTTAGTTTGATGTTGTCTCACTTTTTGTGCTTTTGTTCCTTGTGCTTTAGGTATCATATCTAAAAATAAATCATTTCCAATACCTATGTCAAGGAGATATTTTCCCATATTTTCTTCTAGAAGTTTCATAGTTTCAGGACATATATGTAAGTCTTTAATCCATTTTAAATTAATCACTGTGAGTGGTGTAAAATAGCAGGCTAGTTTCATTCTTTTACATATGAATATGCAATTACAACCATCATTTATCTTTTCACCATTGAGTATTCTTGGCTCCCTTATCAAATATTACTTGATCATACATACACTTGGTCTCAAACTTATGATGGTTTGCTTTACTTTTTTTTTTTTTTTGCTTTATGATGCTGCAAAAGTATACATATTCAGTAGAAATGATACTTCAAATTTTGAATTTTGCTTTTTTTCTTGGCCTAGTGGTAAACAGCAAGATACTGCCTCATGATGCTGGAAGGAGGCCACCAGCTGCAGCTCTCAGTAGATAGATGATCATAAGACTAAACAACTGATGCACGTATAACCATTGTGCCCATGCAACCATTCTGTTAATTTACTATCAGTACAGTATTCAATAAATTGCATGAGATATTAAACACTTGATGATGAAATATCCTTTGTGTTACATGATTTTGCCCCACTGTAGGCTAACGTAAGTGTTCAGAGATTGAGGTAGGCTAAGCTAAGCAGGTTAGGCATATTAAATGCACTTTCGACCTATATTTTCAAATTTTTATTTTTCAAGTTTTTATTTAAATACTAGTTAGTTGACATATGAGCCAAAATTGGTTTCAGGTATAGAATTTAATGATTCATCACTTACATATACTACTCAATGCTCATCACAACAAGTGCCCTTCTTAATACTCATCACCCATCTAGCCCATCCCCTGCCCATATCCCTCCATCAACCCTGTTTATTCTCTATAGTTAAGAGTTTCTTGCAGTTTGTTTCCTTCTCTTTTTCCTCCTTCCCCTATGTTTATCTGTTTTGTTTCTTAAATTCCACATATGAAAGAAATAATATGGTATATGACTTTCTCTGTTTTCATTTAGCATAATATACTCTTGCTCCATCCACATCATTACAAATGGCAAGATTTCATTCTTTTTGATGGCCGAGTAACTTTCCAGTGTGTGTGTGTGTGTGTGTGTGTGTGTGTGTGTGAAATACCACATCTTTTTTTTTCCATTTCTATTTTTTTTGTTTATTTTCAGTTGTTTTTTTTTTAATTTATCCAAATTAGTTAGCATATATTGCAACATTGATTTCAGGAGTAGATTCCTTAGTGTCCCTCCCATAACACTCAGTTTGTTCTCCATATTTATGAGTCTCTTCTGTTTTGTCCCCCTCAGGATTTTTATATTTTTTTTGTTTCCCTTCCCTTATGTTCATCTGTTTTGTCTCTTAAAGTCCTCATGAGTGAAGTCATATGATTTTTGTCTTACACTGACTGACTAATTTCACTTAGCATAATACCCTTCAGTTCCATCCACGTAGTTGCAAATGGCAAGATTTCATTCTTTTTGATTGCCGAGTAATATTCCATTGTATATATATACTACAATTTCTTTATCCATTCACCCACCGATGGACATTTGGGCTCTTTCCATACGTTGGCTATTGTTGATAGTGCTGCTATAAACATGGGGGTACATGTGTCTCTTCGAAACAGTACACCTGTATCCCATGGATAAATGCCTAGTAGTGCAATTGCTGGGTCATAGGGTAATTCTATTTTTAATTTTTTGAGGAACCTCTATACTGTTTTCCAGAGTGACTGCACCAGCTTGCATTTCCACCAACAATGCAAAAAAGATCCTCTTTCTCTGCATCCTTGCCAACATCTGTTGTTGCCTGAGTTGTTAATGTTAGCCATTCTGATAGGCATGAAGTGGTATCTCATTGTGGTTTTGATTTGTATTTCCCTGATGATGAGTGATGTTGAGCATTTTTTCATGTGTCGGTTGGCCATCTGGATGACCATCTCCTTTGGAGAAGTGTCTATTCATGTCTTTTGCCCATTTCTTCACTGGATTATTTGTTTTTTGGGTGTTGAGTTTGATAAGTTCTTTATAGATTTTGGATACTAACCCTTTATCTGACATGTCATTTGCAAATATCTTCTCCCATTCTGTTGGTTGCCTATTAATTTTGCTGATTGTTTCCTTCGCTGTGCAGAAGCTTTTTATTTTGATGAGGTCCCTGTAGTTCATTTTTGCTTTTGTTTCCCTTGCCTCTGGAGGCATGTTGAGTAAGAAGTTTCTGCGACCAAGATCAAAGAGGTTTTTGCCTGCTTTCTCCTCGAGAATTTTGATGGTTTCCTGTCTTACATTTAGGTCTTTCATCCATCTTGAGTTTATTTTTGTGTATGGTGTAAGAAAGTGGTCCAGGTTCATTCTTTGGGATGTCATCCAGTTTTCCCAGCACCACTTGCTGAAGACTGTCTTTATTCCATTGGATATTCTTTCCTGCTTTGTCAAAGATTAGTTGGCCATATGTTTGTGGATCCATTTGTGGGTTCTCTATTCTGTTCCACTGATCTGAGTGTCTGTTCTTGTGTCAGTACCATACTGTCTTGATGATTACGGCTTTGTAGTATAGCTTGAAGTCTGGAATTGTGATGCCTCCTGCTTTGGTTTTCTTTTTCAAGATCGCTTTGGCTATTCAGGGTCTTTTCTGGTTCCATACAAATTTTAGGATTATTTGTTCTAGCTCTGTGAAGAATGCTGGTATTACTTTGATAGGGATTTCATTGAATATGTAGATTGCTTTGGGTAGTATCAACATTTTAACAATATTTGTTCTTCCTATCCAGGAGCATGGAATCTTTTTCCATTTCTTTGTGTCTTCCTCAATTTCTTTCATAAGCTTTCTATAGTTTTCAGTGTATAGATTTTTTACCTCTTTGGTTAGATTTATTTGTAGGTATTTTATGGTTTTCTGTGCAACTGTAAATGGGATCGATTCCTTGATTTCTCTTTGTGTCGCTTCATTGTTGGTGTATAGGAATGCAACCGATTTCTGTGCATTGATTTTATATCCTGCAACTTTGCTGAATTCATGAAACAATTCTAGCAGTTTTTTGGTGGAGTCTTTTGGGTTTTCCATATAGAGTATCATGTCATCTGTGAAGAGTGAAAATTTGACCTCCTCCTGGCCGATTTGGATGCCTTTTATTTCTTTGTGTTGTCTGATTGCAGAGGCTAAGACTTCCAATACTATGTTGAATAACAGTGGCAACAGTGGACATCCCTGTCTTGTTCCTGACCTTAGGGGGAAAGCTCTCAGTTTTTCCACATTCAGGATGATATTAGCATTGGGTCATTCATATATGGCTTTTATGATCTCGAGGTATGCTCCTTCTGTCCCTACTTTCTTGAGGGTTTTTATCAAGAAAACATGCTATATTTTGTCAAATGCTTTCTCTGCATCTATTGAGAGGATAATATGGTTCTTGTCCTTTCTTTTATTGATGAGATGAATCACATTGTTATGTGGATATTGAACCAGCCCTGCATCCCAGGTATAAATCCTGCTTGGTCGTGGTGAATAATTTTTTTTAATGTATTGTTGGAGTCGGTGGGTAATATCTTGTTGAGGATTTTTGCATCCATGTTCATCAGGGATATTGGTCTATAATTCTCCTTTTTAGTGGGGTCTCTGGTTTTGGAATCAAGGTAATGCTGGCTTCATAGAAAGAGTTTGGAAGTTTTCCTTCCATTTGTATTTTCTGGAATAACTTCAAGAAAATAGGTGTTAACTCTTCCTTAAATGTTTGGTAGAATTCCCCTGGAAAGCCATCTGGCCCTGGAGTCTTGTTTTTTGGCAGATTTTTGGTTACTAATTCGATTTCCTTACTGGTTATGGGTCTGTTTACATTTTCTATTTCTTCCTGTTTCAGTTTTGGTAGTGTATATGTTTCTAGGAATTTGTCCATTTCTTCCAGATTGCCCATTTTATTGGCATATAATTGCTCATAATATTCTCTTACTAATTTTATTTCTGCTGTGTTGGTTGTGATCTCTCCTTTTTCATTCTTGATTTTATTTATTTGGGTCCTTTCCTTTTTCTTTTTGATCAAACTGTCTAGTGGTTTATCAATTTTGTTAATTATTTCAAAGAACCAGCTTCTGGTTTCATTGATCTGTTCTACTGTTTTTTTGGTTTCAATAGCATTAATTTCTGCTCTAATCTTTATTATTTCCTGTCTTCTGCTTGTTTGGGGTTTTATTTGTTGTTCTTTTTCCAGCTCCTTAAGGCTGTAAGGTTAGGTTGTGTATCTGAGATCTTTCTTCCTTCTTTAGGAAGGTCTGGATTGCTATATACTTTCCTCTTATGACCGCCTTTGCTGTGTCCCAGAGGTTTTGGGTTGTAGTGTTATCATTTTCATTGACTTCCATATACTTTTTAATTTCCTCTTTAACTGCTTGGTTAGCCCATTCATTCTTTAGTAGGATGTTCTTCAGTCTCCAAGTATTTGTTACCTTTCCAAATTTTTTCTTGTGGTTGATTTTGAGTTTCATAGCATTGTGGTCTGAAAATATGCACGGTATGATCTCAATCTTTTTATACTTACTTAGGGCTGATTTATATCCCAGTATATGGTCTATTCTGGAGAACATTCCATGTGCACAGGAGAAGAATGTATATTCTGCTGCTTTAGGATGAAATGTTCTGAATATATCTGTTAAGTCCATCTGGTCCAGTGGTCATTCAAAGTCGTTGTTTCCTTGTTGATTTTTTGATTAGATGATCTGTCCATTGCTGTGAGTGGGATGTTGAAGTCTCCTACTATTATGGTATTACTATTGATGAGTTTCTTTGTGTTTGTGATTAATTGATTTATATATTTGGGTGTTCTCACACTTGGCGCATAAATGTTTACAATGGTTAGGTCTTCTTGGTGTATAGACCCCTTGATTATGATATAATGCCCTTCTGCATCTCTTGATACAGTCTTTAAAGTCTAGATTGTCTGATATAAGTATGGCTACTCCAGCTTTCTTTTTTGACCATTATCATGATAGATGGTTCTCCATCCCCCAATTTTCAATCTGAAGGTGTCTTTAGGTCTAAAGTGTGCCTCTTGTAAACAGCATATACCTGGATCTTGTTTTCTTATCCATTCTGTTACCCTATGTCTTTTGATTGGAGCATTGATTCCATTGACATTTAGAGTGATGTTTAGAGTGAAAAATATGAATTTATTGCCATTATGATGCTTGTAGAGTTCAAGTTTCTGGTGGTGTCCTCTGGTCCTTTCTAATCTTTGCTGCTTTTGGTATACCATATATACCACATATATATATGTGTGTATATATATATATATATATATTCATCTTTTCTCCCCTCAGAGAGTGCCCCTTAAAATTTCTTGCATGGCTGGTGTAGTGGTCACAAACTCCTTTAATTTTTGTTTGTCTGGGAAACTTTTACTCTCTCCTTCTGTTTTGAATGACAGCCTTGCTGGATAAAGAATTCTTGGCTGCATATTTTTCTGATTCAGCACACTGAATACATCCTGTCACTCCTTTCTGGCATGCTAAGTTTCTGTGGATAGGTCTGCTGCAAACCTGATCTGTCTTCCCTTGTAGGTTAGGGACTTTTTTTTCCCTTGCTGCTTTCATGATTCTCTTCTTGCCTGAGTATTTTGTGAATTTGACTATGATATGCCTTGTTGATGGTCGGTTTTTGTTGAATCTAATGGGGGTCCTCTGTGCTTCCTGGATTTTGATGTCTGTGTCTTTCCCCAAGTTAGGAAAGTTTTCTGCTATGATTTGCTCTCATAACCCTTCTACCCCTATCTCTCTCTCTTCCTCTTCTGGAACCCCTATGATTCTGATGTTGTTCCTTTTTAATGAGTCACTGATTTCTCTAATTCTTAAATTGGGCTCTTTTGCCTTAATCTCCCTCTTTTTTTCTGCTTCGTTATTCCCTATAAGTTTGTCCTCTATATCACTGATTCTCTGTTCTGCCTCATCCATCCTTGCCTCCACTGCATCCATCCGTGATTGCAGCTCAGTAATAGTATTTTTAATTTCATTCTGGCTATTTTTTACTTCTTTTATCTCTGATTCTAAATTCTGGTTCAGACATCTTGCTTGTATCTGTGTTGGTTAAATCCCTGGCTGTCATTTCTTCGTGCTTTTTCTCTTGGGGTGAATTCCTCCCAAAGGAATTAATGAGGTAGAAAAATTAAATTAAAAAATATTAAAATTAAAAAATATTAAACACACACACAAATCGAATAAATGATGCTAGATTCTAGGTGTGTTTTGGTCTGGGTGTTGGAAGTGGTTTGACAGATTAGAGAAAAAAAGATGGGGAGAAAAAAAGGGAAATCATTTGAGATTTGAAAAAATGAATACACTGAAGTAGGCTAAAATGAGAATATGGGAGTAAAATAGAATTTGAAAAAAAACCCACAAAAGTAAAGAATAAAGTAGAAAAAATTAAAGAAAATTTATAAAAATTAGAAATAAATTTGAATCTTTTCTTTTCCTATACTCAAGAAAAAGAAAAGAAACAAAAAAGAGAAAAAAGATTTTAAAAAAGAAAAAAAGGAAATCGTTTGAAAATTTGAAAATTTTCATACAGTGTAGTGGACTGTAGTGGACTAAAATAAAATTATGGAAGTAAATAGAATTTGAAAAAATTTACATAAAAGCAAAAAATATAGTAAAAAAATTAAAGAAAAATATTTTTAATAGAAATTGAAAGTAAAAATGAAGTTTTTCTCTTTCTGCATTCAAGAAAAAGAAAAGAAATGAAAAAGAGAAAACAAGAAAAAGAAACAAAGGGAAATTGTTTGAAAATTTGAAAAGGTGAATACACTGAAGTAGACTAAAATGATGGAAGTAAAATAGAATTTAAAAACATTTTCACAAAAGTAAAAAATACAGTAATAAAAATTAAAGAAAAATGTTTTTAATAAAAATTGAAAATAAAAAATGAGTTTTTTTCTCTTTCTGTATTCAAGAAAAAGAAAAGAAGTGTAAAAGAGAAAAAAAAAGAAAGAAAATTGAATAGATGGACCTGCTAACAAATTGAAGTAGGACTCAAATTACTTCGTTTTCCCCTAGAAGTCAGTCTATGTAGCACTTTATAGTCCATAAACTAAGCCGGCAGTGAGACTTTTCTTGAGAGCGAAGTTGGCCCAGTTGAGCAGGGCTCAGTGTAATGGCTCCATTCTCCACTAGGTGGTGCTGCGAGACTACTGGGGTGGATTGTTGCAGCTCTTCTAGGTGCGTATGCGCATGCGCAGGAGTGGTGAAAATGGCGCCACCCAGCCACCCAGTCTGTTCTCCCAGATCAGCAATCATGCACCTGTCCTCTATCTTCAGCTTTCATCCACTCCCCACTTTTTCACTCTCCGTGACCAGGCCCCAGGCAGTACCTCTCTCCCAAGTTTTGTCTCAGATGCAGCTATTTTCCCTGACCCCTTCTGAAGGACTGTGGCTTTGACCTGTTCTGCCCCTCTTCGGGAGGGTCTCACCGAGCAATGGCCAAATGCACAATGGCCAAATGTCGGCTGCACCCAGGAACGCTTGCTGGACCCTGCTGCCGGTGCCCCGAGACTACGGCCAGGTGCCAGCCCGCCCCAGAAAAAGTTCGTGAGATACTGTAGCAGTAGTGTTTCAGGGATTATGGAAAATCACAACACACATCTGGCACCAGGCTTCACCTGTAATGACCTTGTTCCAGCACCAGTGAATGTGGCTGTTTTCTAGGGTCTGCTGGGACCGGGTGGCTTCAACAGTCTGTACCAAGTGTCCTTCCAGCAGTGGAACTGCTTTTCCCCATGTGGCCCAAGAACCTCCCGGACCCCACTCTGTTCCTGGGTATTCACCCTTCCCACCAGAGCACCTCCAGGTATCAAGCTGCGGAGTTGCAGACTGCACTCCCCCTGTGTACGGTCTTAATGGAATTTAAACCCTCTCCTTTCTCTTTTCTCCCTTTTTAGTTTAGTCCCTGAAGCTGTTTCCAATTTTCCACTTTCTCTCCAGCTGTTTTCGGGGAGGGGTGCTTTTCCCGTATTCTCCCCCCACCCCAGCCTCCATCCTCTCTCCACTCACACAAGCACCTCCCTTCCTGCACCTTCTCACTCCCCCAAGTTCACTTCTCTGTGCCATGTACTTGCTGAATTCTGTGTTCAGGTTGTGCAGATTATTGTTTTAATCCTCCAGTCAATTTTCTAGGTGTGTAGGATGGTTTAGTGTTGGTTTGGCTGTATTTCATGGATGCAAGACACACAAAGAAATTTCCACGCTATTCCGTCTTGGCTCCTCCCCCCCGAATACCACATCTTCCTTATACATTTATCAGTTAATGGATATTTGGGCTCTTTCCATAATTTGGCTATTGTTGATAGTGCTGAAATAGTGTTGATAGTATTTTTGTGTCCTTTAGATAATACCTAGTAGCACAATTACTAGGTCATAGGGTAGTCCTATTGTTAATTTTTTGAGGAAACTCCATACTGTTTTCCAGAGTGGATGCACCATTTTGCATTCCCACCAACAGTGCACAAAGGTTACCCTTCCTCTGCATCCTTGTCAACATCTGCAGTTTCCTGTGTTGTTAATTTTAGCAATTCTGACAGGTGTGAAGTGGTGTCTCCTTGTGGATTTGATTTGTATTCCCCTGATGATGAGTGATGTTGAGCATCTTTTTCATGTCTCTGGAAGTCATCTGCATGTCGTCTTTAGAAAAATGTCTGTTTATGTCCTCTGCCTATTTATTAACTGGATTATTGGTTTTAGGGTATTGAGTTTGATCATTTCTTTATAGATTTTTGGATATTAACCTTTTATCTGATAAGTCATTGCAAAAATCTCCTCCCATTCCTTATGCTGTCTTTTAGTTTTGTTAATTGTTTTCTTTGCTATTCAGAAGCTTTTTATCTTGATGAAGTCCGAATTAGTTCATTTTTCCTTTTGTTTCCATTGCCTCTGGTGACCTGTCTAGTAAGAAGTTGCTGCAGCCGAGGTCAAAGAGGTTCCTGCCTATGTTCTGCTCTAGGATTTTGATGGTTTCCTGTCTCACACATTTAGGTCTTTCATCCATTTTGAATTCATTTTTGTGTATGTGGTCCTTTCTTATGAAAGAAACTTAGGAAAATTTAATTCTTCTGTTTGTTGTTGTCCAGTTTTCCCAACACCATTTGTTAAAGACACTGTCTTTTTTCCATTGGATATCCTTTCCTGCTTTGTTGAAGATTAGATGAACATATAATTGTGGGTCCATTTCTGGGTTTTCTATTCTGTTACATTTATTTATGTGTCTGTTTTTGTGCCAGTTTAAGTCTGGAATTGTGATGCCTCCAGTTTTGCTTTGCTTTTTCAGGATTGCTTTGGCTATTTGGAGTCTTTTGTGGTCCCATACACATTTTAGGATCGTTTGTTATACCTCTGTGAAAAATGCTGGTAGTATTTTGATGGGGATTGCATTAAATGTGTAGATTACTTTGGGTAGCATAGACATTTTAACAATGTTTGTCCTTCCAATCCATGATCATAGAATGTTTTCCCATTTCTTTGTGTCTTTAATTTCTTTCATAAGTATTCTATAGTTTTCAGAGTGTAGATCTTTTGTCTCTTTGGTTAGATTTATTCCTAGGTATCTTATGGGTTTTGGTGCAATTATAAATGGGATCGATTCATGGATTTCTCTTTCTGCTGCTACATTATTGGTGTATAGGAATGTATAGGATTTCCGTACATTGATTTTATATCCTGTGACTTTGCTGAACTCATGTATCAGTTCTAGTAAAATTTTGGTGGAGTCTTTGGGTTTTCTACATCACATCATCTACAAATAGTGAAAGTTTGTCTTCCTTACCAATTTCTATGCTTTTATTTCTTTTTGTTGCCTGATTGCTGAGGCTAGGGCTTCCAGTACTATAATAAATAACAATGGTGAGATTGTCTTGTTGAACAATGTCTTGTTACTGACCATAAAGGAAAAGCTCTCAGTCTTTTCCCTATTGAGTGTGATATTAGCTATGGGTCTTTCATATATGGCCTTTACAATGTTGAGGTATTTTCCCCTCTTTCCCTACTTTTTCAGGATTTTTATCAAGAAGGGATGCTATACTTTGTTAAAGACTTTTACTGCATTTAGTGAGAGGATCACATGGTTCTTATCCTTTCATTTATTAATGAGTATATCACATTTATTGATTTGTAAATATTGAACCACCCCCAGCAGTCCAGGAATAAATCCCACTCGATCATGGTGAATAATTTTAATGTATTATTGTATTCAATTTGCTAGTATCTTGTTGAGAATTTTTACATCCATGTTCATCAAGGATATTGGCCTATAAATTCTCCTTTTTAGTGGGGTCTTTGGTTTTGGAATTAAGGTAATGTTGGCCTTGTAGAATGAGTTTGGAAGTTTTCCTTACATTTCTATTATTTAGAACAGTTTGAGAAGAATCGGTATTAATTCTTCTTTAAATATCTGGTAGAAGTCCCCTGGGAAGTCATTTGGCCCTGGATTTTAATTGTTGGATTTTTTATTACTGACCTAGTTTCTTTGCTGGTTATGGGTCTGTTCAAATTTTCTCTTTTGTCCTTCTTCAGTTTTAGTAGTTTGTATTTTCTAGGAATTTGTCCATTTCTTCCAGATTGCCCAGTTTTTTGTCGTATAATTTTTCATAGTATTCTCTTGTAATTGTTTGTATTTCTGTGGTGTTGGTTGTGATCTCTCCTCTTTCAATCATGATTTTATTTTTTTTGATCCTTTTTTTTTATAAGTCTGGGTAGGGCTTTATCAGTTTCATTAATTCTTTCAAAGAACAAATTCTTAGTTTAATTGATCTGTTCTACCTTATTTGTTTCTATATCATTTATTTCTGCTTTAATATCTATTATTTCCCCTCATCTGCTGGCTTTAGTCCTTATTTGTTGTTCCTTTTCTAGTTCCTTTAGGTGTAAGTTTAGGTTGTGTAATTGAGACTTTTCTTGCTTCTTGAGGTAAGACTGTATTGCTATATACTCCCCTCCCCCCAACCCCCAGGACTGCCTTTGTTGCATCCCAAAGGTTTTGGACTATTGTGTTTTCATTTTCATTTGCTTCCATGTATTTTTTAATTTCTTATTTAATTTACTGGTTAACCCATTTATTCTTTAGTAAGATGTTCTTTAATCTCCATATATTTGTGGTCTTTCCAAATTTTTTCTTGTTGTGGACTTCAAGTTTCACAGCGTTGTAGTCTGAAAATATATATGTATGACCTCTATTTTTTTTGTACTTGTTGAGGACTGATTTGTGATGCAATACATGATATTCTGGACAATGTTCTATGTGCACTCAAAAAGAATGTGTATTCTGCTGCCTTAGGATGAAATGTTCTGAATATATCTGTTAAGTCCATTTGGTCCAATGTGTCATTCAAAGCCATTGTTTCCTTGTTGATTTTCTGCTTCAATGATCTGTCTATTACTGTAAGTGGGATGTTAAAGTCCCCTACTATGCTTGTTTCACTATCAATGAGTTTCTTTATGTTCTGTGTTTTCTTTATTAACTGATTTATATATTTGGTTGCTTCAAGTTGGGAACATAAATACCATTGTTAGATCTTCTTGTTGGATAGACCCCTTAATTATGATATAGTGCCCGTCTTCATCTCTTGTTACAGTCTTTGGTTTAAAACCCAGTTTGTCTGATATAGGTATGGCTACTCTGGCTTTCTTTTGATGTCCATTAGCATGATAGATAGTCCTCCATCCCCTTACTTTCAATCTGCAGGTGTCTTTAGGTCTAAAATGAGCCTCTTGTAAGCAGCATATAGATGGGTCTTCCCTTTTTTTTTATCCATTCTGATACCCTATGTCTTTTGATCAAAGCATTTAGTTCATTTACATTCAGAGTAATTATTGACAGACAAGAATTTCGTGCCATTTATTATCTGTAAAGTTGCTGATTCTGGAGATTTTCTCTGTTCCTTTCTAGTCTTCATTAGTTTTTGTTTTTTCCAACGCAAGGTGTCTCCTTTAATATTTCTTGCAGGGCTGGTTTACTGGTCATAAATTCCTTGAGTTTTTGTTCAGGAAACTCTTTCTCTCCTTTTCTGAATGACAACCTTGCTGAATAAAGTATTCTTGGCTGAATATTTTTCCCATTCAGCACATTGACTATATCATGCCACTCCCTTTTGGCCTGCCAGGTTTCTGGTGAGATCTGCTGTGAACCTGATTTGTCTTCCCTTGTAGGTTAGGGATTTCTTTTCCCTTCTGCTTTCAGGATTCTTTCCTTATCTGTATATTTAATTTTTTTTTACTATGATAGGTCTTGGTTTTAGCCAGCTTTTTTTTTTTTAATTTGAAGGGAGTTCTTTGTGCTTTCTGGATTTCAATGTCTGTTTCCTTCCCCACGTTAGGGAAGATTTAAGCTTAATTTGCTCAAATAAACCTGCTCCTTTTTCCCTCTCTTCTTCTTCTGGGACTCCTATGATACAAAGGTCATTATGCTTTATGGAGTTGCTGAATTCTCTAAGCCTGTATTTATGATCCAATACTTTTCTTTCCCTCTTCTATTCAGCTTCATTATTTTCCATAATTTTATCTTCTATATTATAGATTCATTTCTCTACTTTGTCCATACTTGTTGTCATTACATCCAATCAGTTTTATATCTCAGCTACAGCTTTTTTTTTTAATTTCAGCCTGAATAGTTTTTAGTTCTTTTATCTCTGCAGTAAGGGATTCTCTAATGTCTTCAATCCTTTTCTCAAGCCCAGTTAGCATCCTTATGGTTATTGTTTTAAATTCTCTTTCAGGAAAATTATTTATATCTGTTTTGATTCAATCCCTGGCCACTGACCACTTCCTATTATTTATTTTAGGTTGAATTCTTCCATCTTGTCATTTTGTTTACGTCACTGTATTGTGTGTGTATGTATTTGGAAAGCCTGTTATATTTCCTGCTCCTGAGAGTAATGGTTATATTAAAAAGTCCTATACTTTCCAGGAACTGGAGCTTCAGGAAGTGTTTCAGAGTGTGCACTCTGCCATTGTTGTGGCTTCTCTTTTCCTTGGGTCAGTCCTCTGCAGAGTTTCTCCTTGTCTGAGGAGTGTTTGGACCTTGTCCACTGTATGGCAAGTTTTCACTAGGTGTATTTTGATCTGCTTATTAAAAGAGGCTAGATCCTATTTCGTCTAGAGCTGGAGATTTACAACACTCCATGATCGGTAGACTTGGTGCATGTGAGGGGTTTATGCTGGTCTTCTGTAGGAGTGGCCTGATGCACTGATTCTCAGGCAGACTTGCCCTAGTAAAGATGCACCTGCAGGGAACAGGGGGGTGGGGCTTGGTGTAAGTGGTCCCAGCCTCCATTGTGGGTGCTGTGTTGCTCACTGAGGTCTGTCCATGCTGATGCATAAAATGGCATTGCCCTGCTCTCTCACCTCAGGAGCAGGGAATTCATGCCTGCCACTGTTCAGAAAGCCCTCACAGAAGAATGAAGAATCTCCCTCCTTGTGTCCCCAGCTTCTGTCAGATCCTTACCTTTTCCCTGTCTGTGTCTAAACTGTCTTCCAGGCAGCACAGTACTCCTGTGTTTTATCTCAAGCACATGGCGGGGTTTCAAAACTCCAAATATAAGGATCTGGTGTGGAGCAAACCTGTGCTAATCCTCTGGGGGAGGGTCATGCCATGTTGTGACTGGTGCCAGTTAGTGCCAGAATAGCAGTCAAGTGATTGCATCAGGGTTAGAATTTATGATAAAGCACAGCAAAAAGCTGGCATCAAAGTTTGCTGCCTTCAGCAGGTGTCTATGTTCCTATGCTACTGAACAGGGCAACACATTGGCACCCGCCATTTCTTTTGCCCCCTGAGAGGCAGTGCTGCCTCTCCCAAATGCCAAATGCACTCCAAGAAGAGGAACTGTCTCTCCCAGAGCCGCCCAGATCCTCAAACCACACTGCCTGTTCCCAGGCCTCTGTTTTCCTTCCCCACAGGAGTACCGCTATGCCCACCAGGTTCCACCTGGTGGTGGCATGGGTTTCTAAGACTTTGGACTTTCAGCTCTGCTGCTTGTAAAAACTTGTGATAATCAACTACTCTCTCTCTCTCTCAAAATAAACTTAAAAAAAAGAGTAAAGTGAAGTACAAGTGCTCTTGTAAGCAGCATATCATTAGATCTTGTTTTTTAATCCATTCAGCCATTTTGTGTCTTTTGATTGGATAATTTAAGATGTTTACATTTAACTTAATTATTAATAAGTAAGGACTAACAACTATTTTGTTAATTGTCTTCTGGTTGTTTTGTAGATCCATTGTTCCTTTTATCTTATCATGCTGTCTTTGTGTGTGGGTTGATATCTTTTGGTATCAGTATACTTAGACTTCTTTACCATGTTCTTTTGTGCAGTTGCTACAAGTTTTTTCCTTATGGTTACTATGAGGATTACATAAAATATCTTAAAATATTTTAAGCTAATTACACCTTCAAAGAATTCCTAAACTTTATGCTTTTAATTCTCCCCCTTGCATTTTAGATTATTGATGTTACAATGTACATATTTTTTATTGTGTAACTAAAACAAATTATTGTATTTATAGACATTTTTACTGTTTGTTTTTTAACTTTTAAGTTAGAGTTGTAAGTTAATTATGCACCATCATTACCACATTACAGAATCTAATTCTGACTGTATATTTACCATTACCAGTGAGTTTTACACTATCTTCTTATGTTTTTATAATGTTAATTAACGTTATTTTACTTTCATTTAAAGAACTTCCTTTAGAATTTCTTGTAAGGCAGGTCTACTGGTAATGAACTCCCTCAGCTTTTGTTTATTCAGGAAAGTCTTTATCCTTCCTTTATTTCTGAAGTACAGCTTTAGCAGGTATAGGATCTTCTGTGGAATTTTTTTTTCTTTCAATATTTTGAATATGTCAGCCCTATTCTAACCTAAAATGTTTTTTGTTGTTTTGTTTTTGAGAAATCCACTGATGATCTTATGGTTTATCCCTTGTATTTTCTCTCTTTTCTCTTACTGCTCTTAGAACACCTTCTTTGTCTTTGTCTTTTGACAATTGAATTCTAATGTGACTCAGTGAAGGCCTATTTAGGTTCAACCTATTTGGGGTTGAACATACTTCCCTTTCTTCTTCTTTTCTAGTCACTATAATGTAAATGTTGCTTGTTTTTATTGTATTCCAAAGGTCCTATAAACTCTCTTTGCTCTTTTTTTTTCTCCTCTGACTGGATCATGTCAAATATCCCATCTTTCATGTCACTGATTCTTTCTTCTGAATAGTTAAGTATGTTTTTGAAGCTCTCCACTGAATTTTTTAGTTAAATTTAGAAAATATTTTTCAACTCGAATTTTTATTTGTTTTGATGGTTTCTATTTTTTGGTTGAACTTTTTTTTGTTCATTCATGGTTTTCCTACTTTCATTTAGTTATTTGTGTGTTCTTGTAGTTCACTAATCTTTAAGAAAATTATCCTGAATTCTTTGTCTGAAAGGCCATATATCTTCATTTCTTTAGGGTCAGTTATTGGAGTTGTAATGGTTTCTTTGGTTGTGTTATATTTACCTGATTTTTTTTTGTAATTCTTGATTCTTTACATTAGTATCTGTGCATTTGAGTAAATGGGCTCCTCTTCCAGACATTACAGGTTCACTGTGGCAAAGACAGTTCTTTACCATTCAGCTTAGTTGGGGTTTGGGGGCATGTCTGCTAGAAATGGTCTTTGGCAAGTGGGCCCAGCTATTAAGGTCTATTTTTGGACAAGGCAACTGTTTGAGCTTTCGGTCAGGGGTTGGGTGGTGTGCCACTGGTTAAGAGAAGCTAGGTAGGACCGTTGGTTTGTTCTCTGACCAACTAAAGCTGTAGGAAGGACTCTTCAATTGCCTGGATACTGTGGTCAGGCTTTCAATCCTGACTGGTTACTATACTCAGTAATAGATGAGGCTGTGAATTAGCTTCCCTGTCTTGTCAGGGCAACAGAATAAGACCCAGGACCAGCATAAGGGCTTGTTGTTTAGAGATTGGAATCAGGCAAAAATGTACACTAAATTTCCTGGTCAAGTGGGGTTACCAGTTTTGCTCTGCAGATGCAGAAAGCCATGGCTATGCTCTCTGTTCAAGTACCACTGTAATGAGAGTTGTAGAGACTACATAGCTTCCCATGTGTCCTGGTTAGGTTTCTTGGTCAGGTAGTCTGAAGGCTTATTCAGCAATAAGTGGGGCTATGAATTAGTTTCCTTGTCTGGGTACAGCAGGAGGAGCTCTAAAGCCAATAAGGCTCTGTGTGCTCTTGAGCCAACCCATGCTCCAAGTTCCCTCACTGCCTAGGGCCACTGGCTTTGTACTGCATACCATCAGCTCTGCTTGTCTGCCTCTCATTTTGAGCATTGCTAGACTACAGAGCTTCCAGGTTTTCTCACCAGCTGTTCTGCTTATATGGGGCCAAGAGTCATGTTCCACAGCAGTACATGGAGACTGGGAATGGGCAAACCATGCTCTAGGGCCAGTAAAACTTGCTTGAGAACCTAAATCAGGCATACCTGCACCCCACTTTGTTCCCTGGGCACTATATACCACCAACTTGGTTCTGCATATTGGTTGTTAGAAACTCCTCCCCCTTCTCTGTCATAGTCAGATTTTCCATGGTTGAGCCCACAGACTCCCCAGCAATCCTCATAGGTTAGACAAGAGTATGGGCTCCCATGAAGTGACACATAGCACTGGGAGGGGTCACTGGAATGCCCTCATTTTTCCCACTGGAGAAACCATAAGCTCTGGAGAGACCTCTCCACATGGTGCTGTGTTGGCCATGGGGAGGGGCAATGCAGTCAGCCTGTAGCCACTTCTCTTAGCTTTCCAATGCAGGCTGTCTTGATCTCTGCGATGCAGGGTGCTTCAGCTTCACCTCCATGTTCTAGTTGTGTCTTGTCCATGACTAGTTGTCAGTTCTTTTTGTGAGCTAACACAAATTCAGGAATGATCTGTTTCACCCTCTGGTGATATTACTCTACAGCTCATTTTTTTTTAGCACTAAATAATATTCCAAAAAATAATATTCCATTGTCTGAATGTACCACAGCTTATCTTAAAATGTTTTAGTGTTTATTTATTTTGAGAGAGAGAGGAAGCAGGGGAGGGGCAGAGAGAGAGAAGTGCTGCCAGCACAGAGCCCAACATGGGGCTTACCAGCACAGAGCCCAATGTGGGGCTTGAACCCATGAACCACGAGATCATGACCTGAGCCAAAATCTAGACTTGGACACTTAACAGACTAAGCTACCTAGGTGCCCCTGAAAATTTTTAAAGTTTTCATATGATTAATTCATCTTGCTCTTTATGCCTCCCTCCAGCTCCCAGCTCATCTGTCATTCTGATACAATGAAACTATTACCACCATCACTGCTTACATTTGTTAGTGGCCTTCTATGCCCCAGACATTCTGTGGAAAGCTTTGCACACTTTTATGTTACATAATTCTTACAATCCTTTAAGTAGTATTCTATTGCCATCTCACTTTTACAGATGAGAAAAAGGGCTTAGATATGGAAATCACAGTGGCCAAGTTCTCACACATAAAGAAGACTTGGCTAGAACCAAATACTATTTGACCTCAAAGGTGTCTGTCTTATTCATGTTTTCATTCCCAGAACATATTGAAGAGCCTGGCACACAGTTGCACCTTAGAAAATAACTTTGCAGTCAATGAACACAAATATTACTCTGGATGAGCCATTGTTCTAATAGAATTAAAGGCCAGAGGTTCTGAGAATATGAACTAGAAGAGAGTATCTTTTGTGTACTCTATATTCTCTGGGACATAGATGCTTTGCAATATCTCAAAGCCATTTTGTAATTGGAAAAATGGAAACCAATTGAACTTAATTACTAAAGAAGATTAGAGCTATGAAAAGAACATAGACTTCCTGATTTCTAGTACCAACCTCTTCTCAGGCCAACAGAAGTCTTCACTACTAAGTGCATTATTTAGCAGATCTGACTCCCAGTACACTCCAGAATGATCTTCAACTGTCAGCTAGTTCCCCAATTGCTCCTACTTATGTTTCATTTTTGTTCTAACCAGCCCTGATGCCAAAGAACCATGCGGAAAGCTTTTAGGAAACTATAGATTGCCTCAACCTCCCCCCAGGAATTTTTCAGTCATTGGAGTGTAACTGGGGACTCTGTATTTCTATAAAACAGAGATTGTTTTAATTTAATAAACATTACAAATAAATATACAGCTATGCGAAGAAGATGTCCAAACTAGTGTGCCTGCTGGAACCATGTGTAGTGACGGTAACAAACCAACTACAAGCTGCTTGGGGATTATGAGGACCAATTATTCACACAGAAGGAAAAGGAACCAAATAAAATACGAAAAAGGAGAAGAGGGAAATTGGAGGAACATACTACATCGAGACCTACAGGTCACAACATAAAAGAATGAAATCTACATAATTTGGCTATTGCTAAAAGCACTGCTATAATATATATTCAATGGAATACTACTTGGCAATGGAGAAAGAATGAAATCATGCCATTTGCAGCAACATGGATGGAACTGGAGGGTATTAAGCTGAGTGACATAAGTCAGTCAGAGAAAGACAGAGATCATATGTTCTCACTCATATGTGGATTGTGAGAAGCTTAACAGAAGACCTTGGGGGAGGGAAGGGAGAAAAATAGTTACAAACAGAGAGAGAGGGAGGCAAACCACAAGAGACTCTTAAATACAGAGAACAAACTGAGGGTGGATGGAGGGGTGGGGGGTGAGGAAGGAAAATGGGTGATGGGCATTGAGGAGGGCCCTTGTTGGGATGAGCACTGGGTGTTGTGTGTAAACCAATTTGACAATAAATTATAAAGTCTCTCAAAGACTTTCTGTAAGACCCTTTGGTCATCTTGTTACAAAGCTGTGGTCAGCTTGGGAATGTACTACCTTATCTTTTTCATCCTGCCTTCTCTGACTTTTATCTTTTTATCTTCACTCCTCCTTACCTGTGAATGCACTGCCAGTGAGGTATTAATAGATTTCCCTTTGTTTTCTAGGGAACCCAGGCTAAGAAAGGAGCCACAACAACCACTGGATATTTGGCCCTCTTCTACTTGTATTTTTACATTATTCTTACTATAGTCATGAATAAGTGACTTCATGCCACATCCCTAATGATCCCTCCTCTAGGACTACTATAATTTACTCTCAGGTTGGTCCTTAAATGAGGAGCATAATCATCCCAAAGAAACCTTTTCCATATATCATTAGGTCTAACCCAGGAGGTTTCCATGTTGCATTTTGCAACTAAACCTTTCTTGTCCTTCTGTATTGACCTGAAAGCCTCATTCAGGATCATGATTCCAATTACCAGGAGAGCTATAAGAGAGGCTTCACTTCCCCCAAAGGAATTCAATGGCAACCTCTTATCCCAGATAATTATGTCAGAATTAGGGCACAACTTGACCTAAATCCACACAGCTCTCTATAAAAGTGTCTGGTTTCAGATATCTTTGGTGTATGTCCAATGTGAGTACTAGAGACTCTGTCAACTTCTGAACTGGCTGAAGTTAACACAATATTTTAGCTCAGATTGCCAAAGTATAAGGTAGAAAAGTCATATACTAATAAAAAGAAATTTGGATCACCAACTTTGGTTACAGAAAGCACAGAAAGGACCAAACATATTTGTCCTGTGAGGACAGGATGCCCTGGAATGGAGGAGGGGCAAGTGGCACTCCCAGACACCAAATCCCACATGAATCTCTTATGTGGGATCATAGCCTCAAGATCATAACCTCAAGTTTGCAGGTTGAATTACCTGAGACCAGTGTGCCATATAAGTAATAGCCAAAGTATGTGAAAAACAATTTAATAGATTATAATGCTTGACTACCTTTCATTAAGCACTAACCATGAAATAGAATCTATGATAAGTACTTTACATATGCATTATTTAATGCATGATCGTCAATCCTCCACAGAGGACACCTCCTATGAGGATTGAACAGGTACCCAGTTCCTTGGTACCATGCAAAGTTTTATGAAAATCAGATTGACAGTCTTTTCTAGGAAGGACAGTAGTTGATGCTTGATATTCCAAAACTAGTTCTTCATCCCTTTGGATTAAGCCATTATTTCTGGACAAGATATTAACAGTCACTTTGAGAACTAAAAGCATTTCTTGCAGTTCACATTCCAACATGATTTGTTTGCCCTCTCTTCCCAAAGTGACTTTGACCTGAAAGCAAAACCAATTTGTTGAGGAAGGGATTCCAGGTTGGAGAGCCAGTGAAAGTATATCTAGGAGGGGAAATTGAATATTGAGGAAAAGCTGAGCACAGGGCCTGTCAAGGATTTTTTCCAACAGATAATTTTGCTTCTGTCTTATGACTAAGCCTGCAAAGAAGTGAATTAACTATAGCATGAGAGAATTAAGTGGGATATGAGGAAGAACTTCCTTCTAGTAGTTGCTACTAGATGGACTACTAGAAGGAAGGCAAGCTTTTTGCTCATGGATATTTTCCCTAGAATCAAACATCCTGAGTCTTTACCAGCTTTGAATTCATCTTTCCTATTTCCACATGCATTTGACATTTCCTTTTGGGTTTTTGTCTTCATTTTTTTGCCCTAGAGAAATACTAGAGATTACTGATGGGTTTAGATTATAGCTTCAGGAAGAGTCTTAATTTTAATTCCTTTGGAGGATGTACTGCCAAGAGAAGTGTCAAGGAAAAAAGTGTCACTGTGTCTATAAACTGATCACATAGAGTGTTCTGGCTCTTTCCACTGTCTCTGACCCCAACATCCAAACAGCAGTAAGCACTTCATCTGCCAACATAATCCATCTTCCACTCTGTCCTAGAACTATTGTAGTGCTCTCTGGAATGTGAATATCTCATCCCATTTATTCAGGTGTTGACAACACAGAAATTGTTGGCAGCAGGTCTGTTACTTGATATGCCCTCAAGATTCACTATCTCCCTTGTCCACCACTAGACAGAGAGAGAATGAAATAACCTGTCTCTTGCTTTGCATAAACAGATATCAGAGTATAGATTCTTTAACACAGGAGCAGCAGAGAAGGGAGACTGACCACAGGAGGCATGGAAACATTTGTATTACACACACACACTGTGGGCACACAGTAGGTACTCCATCAAGATTTTTTTAATAAATGCAGAGAATCTGGGATCAATAATGGAATGAGAAGTGTCAAGAAGGAACAATTTTTTTTAAATAGCTTTAAAAAACCCATAAAAACACTGAAGGCTGCCTTCTAGGACAAACACAATCCTGCCTTCCTTGGTATAGCATAGGAACCCTGAAAAGAGCCATATTGCCTGGGGTTCAATCCTAGCTCTGTCAGCCATGAGCTGTGTCACTTTGAGAAAGTTATTTTATCTGATTCTTAGTTTCCCCATTTATAAAATTAGGGTAATGAAAGTACTAAGTTTTTAAGGGTATTATTCCTAATGTCTGTGAAGCTCTCAGAACAATTCTTGTCATGTACTAAATAGTGCTATAAATAACTATGATAAATAAAGCATATAACTAAAACAAAAAAAGAAAAAATCACAAGAAAGAGAAAGGTATCCCCTATCATCTGGAAGCTGGCTTGGTACTCATAGACAGATCTTGGTGTTCTCTTGTTGAACATAAACATCTTGTAAAACATCAACATCAGACAAGGCCATTCTGTGACCAAGATGGATCAAGACAAAAACAAGACCATCCCATAATCATATTTGAACACAGACAAAACATGAACATTATCCAAACTTCTAAATTCCAAATATCCCCCTCTCCTAGATAATATGAATTACTGCTTGTTTCTTTACACATTACAGTTTTATCCTGTTCTATATCCTTCTAGGTAAGATGTATTAAGAAGCCCAGTCAAAATTACCCCTGTTTCCTGACAGCATCCAATTTAGAGCAAAACCTCTTTTCCTTTGAAACTTCCCTCCAAATCACCTAACACTAGCCCAAATCCTAGAAGGCTTTTCTAACACTCACTGAGACACCCTCACGGTTCTCCAAGCTGTGTGCTCTCCCTGCAGTGGAGAATAAATCCAATTTGTCAGCTACAAGTGTGTTCCCAGCAAACATTGGCTGGAGGGCATCAATGGCCACCTTCTGTGGAAAATTCATTTCAGGAGAGGCAAGGAACCCTGTATGTCAGATTCTGAAATGTCATTTCTATGCAAATCAATTTAGCAATTGTTTTTTTCCAACTGTATTGCCCTAGAAAGATCACTGTACTGGGGCAAGAGAGAAGAAATCAACACTTATTGAGCACATGCTAATTGAAAGACCCTGGATGAGATTGTTAATCCAAATTATTTTACTTAATCCTTAGGATAACCCTGGGCAGTGGATATTTGTTAATTACATTTTATAGATGAGGAGGCCAAGTGTCAGAGAAGCCAAATAATTTGTTCAAAGTAATGAAGATCTGATAAGTGAAGTAAATCCTATGGTAAAGCTTTAGTAGCAAAGCTAAATTCCCTCAGATCTCTAGGAGCAGCAGAGCAGAATATGTGCACACTTTCATAGCAATGCTACTGGAAGAATTGAAAGATACATGAGCGCGTCCCCTGACTGTGAAGAAGGGATGGAAATGGAGGGTAGAGATAGAAGTGGGATAAGGGAGACATGGATCCTTCCCTGCCTTCTTTCCCTTTCTTGTGACAATTACAAGTTTTTCTTGACTGGTTGAGAAAGTCCACATAGGAACCAGAGCCTTACATTGTTTTCCATGCAAGACTTCTTTAGGTTCCATAACAATTGACAAATCAGAGCATGTGAATCCCTTAAGAGGGCTGAAGTGCCAGGAGAGCACATTTCCACATTTACTCCCCATGTGACACCCAAGCCAAGAGTTTTCAACACACAGTCTGGAGGTGCAGCACTTCTAAGCTTTGCACACTCAAGTATGACCCTCGTCTATACAATATGCTCTCATCAATACTTCTCAGCATTGCCTGGAATGGGTATGCTGCACAGAATTCCACCCACCTGTCTGCTCCCAGGGACAGAAAGATTGTTCTATTTTCAAGTCATTTTCCAATCTTTTGACCACAGCTCCCCTCTAAAAAGTTAATTCGTGACCAGCCTAATTAGCCCACATTGCCCCAGATCTTTTGCAGCTCAGCCTAGTGCAAAAGAGTTCCACTTCTAGAGTCAAAAATCTTATATCTAAACCTCTCACTGCTATATGGCCTTCAGCGAATTAGGTAACACATCTCGGCATCCCCCATCTGCAAAAGGGGATGAAAATAGTGCCTACCTATATATAACAGAAGGTTTTTGTTGTCCTTACTGTCATTTATTCACCTTCTTCCAAAAACAGGCCCTCTTTTTCTTTTGGGTAACTACCCCTTCCCACTCAGTCCATGTGGCAATCAACCTCAGAGGTAGGAACAACCATGCAAAATGAAAATGCAGGGTCTCTTATTCAAAGATTATTAAGAACGTCAAGACAGCGATAGCAATTAAACCAAGCCCAAGGCCCATCTAAGAATTGTATCCTGTGCAGCTGTACTGGTCACATGTCTATGAAGCTGGCCCGGCCCAGAATCAAGGAATCCATCCAGGTAGAAAGGATAACAAGAGGCACAATAATACAAATTCCCATCTCTACATCCTGTTTTTGAATGTTTGGAAACATACCCATCTTGGCTCAAAGAGACAGATTTAGTGGTGGATGTCAGGTACCATGACAGTCCAGGGAAAATAAATGTTTTCAGCCTCAGCAGGTGGACTCCCATATCTACAATGAGAGCTGCCTTCTTAGAGCATATAGTGTCCAGAGCCCATTTTCTGCTATGGGTCACAACTAACATCTCCCTTCACAGGAAGAAAAGGAGAGAAAGAATATGGCTCTGATAGAATATAGCAAATCATTATTTCTACGATGAACCTAAACACATGGAGGTTTGAACTTTAGCATATAAAAAGAACTTCAGTAGCATGGACTTCAATTTTTAAGGGGGAGGAGTTTCACTGATTGGGCGAGGGGAGGCCAGTAAAGGGAAGAATTTTAATTATGTGATTTTTATTCCTCCCAAGTACAGTGTTCAACCTGCTAATCTACTCTTCAAACCACTATTTTATGCAAATCTTTAGGAAATCTGTGACTGGTTTTGGATTATTTTGCAACTAATGTATACATAGTAGTTGTTAGTAAAGCTTGAGGGAACATAAAGTATGTTTTCCTCATGATTGCTCCATTCAGAGCTCTTATTTGCCCCTTTTTATTTACACTTTGAAGAATGGATTTGCCAAACAAAACCAAATTTGCAATTCATCCCCTGCCTGAAGTCTTTAAATAGTATATAAAAGATTCAAATTTAGAATCACAGAAAAGTGTTAAATTGAAAATAACACTTAACAGCAGTTCATTCAGTGGTTCCAAAGACTGGATTTCCAGCCCTGATGCCAAAGAACCATGCGGAAAGCTTTTAGGAAACTACAGATTGCCTCAACCTCCCCCCAGGAATTTTTCAGTCATTGGAGTGTAACTGGGGACTCTGTATTTCTATAAAACAGAGATTGTTTTAATTTAATAAACATTACAAATAAATATACAGGCAAAAACACCATAAGTGAAAAAGCCAAGCACAAAGTAGGCATTAATCTTTGTAAGTCACAGGCTGACCTGGGGCTGAGAGCCAGGAGTAAGAGCATCGTCATATTAAACCTTCCACTCGGAAACAGACACACAACACACAGGCCCACACAACCAGGCAGAACTGTGGCTGCAGGACATGTATTTATTTATTATAGAAGATTTTGTGTCCAGGCTCTGGCCATGGCTCATCATCAAACTTGCCATGGCATCTCCCTCATTCCTCCCATTAAAGGACAATGGGGCTCTCATCTGTCCCCTCTCTTGCCCCCAACTAACTGGGGAAAATCCTGGAAGGCCTGAGTAACCCTTGGAAAGGAAGCCACTTCATGGAATCTCATTTCAGGAGTCTCTTTTGGGCTGAAGCAGTTCCCACTGCATTGCTGGAGGATCTGGGGGAACACAACATATCCAAGGTCCACAGACACAAACCCAAAGACTTCATTCCTTTTGTTTCTACGAATATAATTTATTGTCAAATTGGTTTACACACAACACCCAGTGCTCATCCCAACAAGGGCCCTCCTCAATGCCCATCACCCATTTTCCTTCCTCACCCCCCACCCCTCCATCCACCCTCAGTTTGTTCTCTGTATTTAAGAGTCTCTTGTGGTTTGCCTCCCTCTCTCTCTGTTTGTAACTATTTTTCTCCCTTCCCTCCCCCAAGGTCTTCTGTTAAGCTTCTCACAATCCACATATGAGTGAGAACATATGATCTCTGTCTTTCTCTGACTGACTTATGTCACTCAGCTTAATACCCTCCAGTTCCATCCATGTTGCTGCAAATGGCATGATTTCATTCTTTCTCCATTGCCAAGTAGTATTCCATTGAATATATATTATAGCAGTGCTTTTAGCAATAGCCAAATTATGTAGATTTCATTCTTTTATGTTGTGACCTGTAGGTCTCGATGTAGTATGTTCCTCCAATTTCCCTCTTCTCCTTTTTCGTATTTTATTTGGTTCCTTTTCCTTCTGTGTGAATAATTGGTCCTCATAATCCCCAAGCAGCTTGTAGTTGGTTTGTTACCATCACTACACATGGTTCCAGCAGGCACACTAGTTTGGACATCTTCGCATAGCTGTCAACTCATTTCTCTGGGCTGTAAGCCGGAGTGGCCACTGTTTGGGATTTGGTTTCCTTTTTTGCTGCTGAAATTGTATCTTTATCATTGACTGCTCTGAGTACTAGGATGATTCCTCTGCTTTAGCAGAACATTAAAAAAATCAATTCCAAGAGCATCCTAAAAAAGGTGAAGTTCTCACATCTACTAATAAAGAATGGCTCCGAACAAAGTGGCCTGGATCAGCCTTGTAAGGGTGAAAATGGCAATGGGCCCACCTCCAAAATGCTATAATATTACATGCACATCCTGCTGGTCTCTGTCTTGGAACCCTACAAACCACCATCTTGAGAAGATCAAAGGAAATATTTTCCACTTCTAGAGCATGCCAGATCCTAGAGGTACTGCCACACAAAATAAACTCCCCTCCAAGTGACTGAAAATGCTATTTCCCCTCAATTGTGGGAAAGCATAAATAAATGGGACAGCGTGAGATGGAGAAACCAGAAGAGGGAGAATTTGATACATTAAACACACGGGAAGCAGCTGTAGTAGCCACAGGGCTGGCAAAAGAACAGAAATGAAAAGAAAAGCACATTTACATTGAGCACACATGTGAGGCACATTTCAAGATTTCTCCAAGAGATTTATACACAACTTACTGTATCTTAAAGACACTAGAAAGCATATCCAGGTTCTTTCTAGGCTGGTGCAGCTGATAAAACATGCGGATGACACTTGATAATTCCATGTATCTTTTAAAACTACATTTTGTAGCTCTTCTATTATGAGAAATTTATAATTGAGTACTCCTGTTAACAGTCATCTATGGACAGGTGTGAATACAAAAACTGTTCTCTGCAGTAAGTACAGGAAGTGAACAAAAGCATTTAGAAACTTTTATGACAATTCTATACTGCCATATCATTTTATCTTGCAAATGTATTAGTCAAATAAATTCATTTTTCAAGTGAATTTTTAAAAACTGGCTTTTCATCACATATGGTTTGAGAAGTACTGGCATACCATCAAATTTTACATCACCTAGATTTAATTGTTTTTAACAAAGTGGCAGAAATATAGAATAACTCATAGAAAAATACTCTTTGAAGGGGACATAAAATTATGCAGCTAAAATTTTGCTTTTAAGTTATTTCTTTAACTAGTTTCTCAGTCTCATTAACTTTTCGTTGCCTTGAAAGTAGTGTGGCCAAAAAGGAATGGATCCATTTTGCATATTTCCACTTCCTAACATGGATATTCCATGGATATTCCAAAAAGTTTGTATTTACACTCGGCTTATAAAGATGCAAGGGAGATAAGTATTCTCATTCTGTTACCCTCTTTTCTAACTCAATTCTGTGTCCTCTGATATTTTTTAACAAGTCGGTTCTTTAATAATATCTTCATTATATTGCAGTGCCTAATTTAAAGGTTATTACATGACAGGTAAGGCTAACTTTCCTTAAAGCCACTGTGTCCTCACATTTTCTGATGGAAATATTTAAAGTAATTTTATGTGTTTTTAAAAGCTTTTAAACATATAAAGAAAATAATAAGATAGGATTTCCCTTCCTCACCTAGGAATTCAACTCAGCTTTGTAAAGCAGAAAGTGGTGTAATTTTTCATTGTGGAGACTTTTTCAACTTATAGGAAGAATTTATGTAGAGCAACTTCATGTGGCCCTTATTAATGTCAGCTTAAGATTCTGGCAAAGAGGGGTAAAAACAAAGGAAGTGACACCCACCCACATCACCAAACTTAAAAAGCTGGAAAACTTTATCCATAGTTACTTTGTATCAAATTGCATTGGCAGTTTGGACAAAGAGTCATTTGTGCTTCAGTGAAAAGTTTGTTTGAACATCCATTGTTTTCTAGATGTTTTGCTAAAGTCTTTTAATGTCTAATTCCCACAACCTCTTTATTAGAGATTGAGAAGCAGTGAACACTGTGAGTTAAGAATCATTTGTTTTCCCTGGACTTGGAGGGAAAAAAAGGCCACACACACCAAATTATTGAGCTACTCCTTTTTTTCCTCTTGTAACCCATCCAAACATTCTATTATGTAGTTGAAACATTTCAGTTACTGTAATTTTTTCCTAAAGGTTCTGGTTCCCACACTGAAATTCTGCCTCCAAAGTCAGATTCAGAATCCAATTCCCAAAATCTGCTCCAAAACACATTCGTGGCCTAACCCTTGAGAAAGAGAATTTTAAGCTCCACTTGTCTCTTTTCAGAATGAGTCAAAGCATTTTAAAAAGCAACAAAAATGTGAAATCCCCTGATGAAGTGTTTTTGAAGTGCCCTGGCCACATCTGTAGGAATAGTCAAATATTATCTAACTCAGTTCACTTTTTAAAGTGGAAAACAACTAAACTTAGCACAAATATAGGCAAATGGCTCCTTTCAACAGAAACTAAAAGCTTCTTATACACACACAAAGAAACGGGTATGAAATCCTGGTGTGGTAGACCCCCCAAAAATGAGGGTGGGGAAAGTGAGCAGAACCACGGGGTAAGATTGAGGTGATCTTAGGGAAAATGCCATCTGGAAGTAATGACAACACTCTGAGAACATAACAATTAAACACAAAGTATATGACTCTTAGAATTAGCTACTAACCCTTTCCACAGGTGTGGGGAGCTTGGGTTATCAGTGTTCTGGTGAGTCAGAGATTTAAAAGAATCAAAATAAAAAGTAATCACAGTACAGATTTCTGTACAAAGTATGAGACCCTATCTATACCTTCACCTTCAGGAAAGTGTTCTGACTTTAACCCTATCAGAGGCAGGCCCCTGAAGTTGAGTTTACAATTCTCATGACTAATGTTCTGGCACGAGAAATGGGCTTCCCCTGTTGATGCAAAAGGCAGATGAACACAGTGACAATCCCTGATGGGAAAAAAAAAAACGCCCAGGCAGTGAAAAGAATAGCCAGTTAGTAATAATAGTAGCTGCTATTAATTCACTGCTCACTATGTGGGAGGATTTACATAAGTCCTCTCTCTACCATTTCAACCATTCTAGGAGTTATTATATCTATTTTACAGATAAGGATTCTGAGACACAGAGAAATTTTCCCGAGATCTAAAGACAAGATCTAAATGCACATTTGTCAAACTACAAATTCCAAGCTCTCATTTCTCAGCCAGATTACCTGAAAGGTATCTGAATGGCTGTTGGTGCTGAGGAAAGGAGGGTGACTTACCTGGAGTAGGATTATAGGAGAAAACATAATCATGGCCTCTGGTATTGCCTGGAATTATATAATATTGAATAAATATCAGTTTATTAGCAAAATGAAGTTAAATGCACAATAACATATTCGAATATGTGTAGTTAATAAGTACTCAAGAAAAGGACAAATTCTGAGCTACTTTAATAATGTATATCAAGATTTACATAGTCACGCTCCCTTGGAAACAGGCAACTAAGGAGACTCCACTTATTACATTCTCCAATGTTTTTTGGGAGGTCTACTTTTGGAATTAATTTCCAAATATTATTACATTTTTTCCAGTTTTACTGAAACATAGTTGACATACATCACTGTATAAATTCAAGGTGTACTGCATAATGGTTTAACTTGCATATATTGTGAAATGATTACCACAACAATTTTGGTAAGCATCCAACATCTCAAATAGATATAATAAAATGAAAAAGAAAAAAGAAAAAATTTTTCCTTGGGATGATTACTGTTAGGATTTATTCTCTTAACAACACGTATATATATCACACAGCAGTATTAACTACAGTCTTTATGTTATACCTTACATTCCAAGTACTTAGGTAATCTTATAACTGAAGGTTTGTACTTTTTAACTACCTTCTCGAATTTCCCTTCCACCCCCCCTCCAGGTCTGGTAACCTGGAGGTTACCAAATATAATCTCTTTTTCTAGGAGTGTTTGTTTTAATTAGATTCCACATGTAAGTGATATCATGCAGTATTTGTCTTTCTTTGGGGTTTTTCACTTAGCCCTTAGATTCATAGTGCCCTTAACATTCATCTCGTGTTGTTGCAAATGGCAGAATTTTCTTGTTTTTTCTATAGCTAAATAATAATCCTGTGTGTGTGTGTGTGTGTGTGTGTGTGTGTGTGTGTGTATCACATCTTTATCCATTCATCCATCAATGGGTACTTAGGCTGTTTCCATGTCTTGACTGCAGTAAATAATGCTGTTATAAACATGGGGGTGCAGATAACATTTTGTGTTATTGATTTCATTTCATTAGATATATTCCCAGAAAAGGAATTGTTGGATCATATGGTAGTTCTGTTTTTAATTTTTTGAGATCCTCTGTATTTTTTCCATAGTGGTTGTACAGTTCACAATCCTACCAATAGTGCAAACCGGTTTCCCTTTCTCCACATCCTTGCCAGCATTTGTTTCTCTTGTTTTTTCCCTACCCATTATTATTATTCAGTTAAGGAACTGACTCTTGATTTTGGCTCACATCATTATTTCACATTCATGTGATCGAGCCCTGCACCCAGCTCTGCTGAATGTGGAGCCTACTTGGGATTCCCTTTCTCCCTCTTTCTCTGTCCCTCCCCCGCTCATACTCTTTCTCTCTGAAAATAAATAAATAAATTCTTTATTGCTAAAAAATGCCAACCCTCATCTGAGCTTTCAGTGAGTCCTAATTTTGCTGGTGGAGGGTCTTGTCTCAATGTTGATGGCTACTGACTGATCAGGGTAGTGGTTGCTGAAGGTTGGGATGGCTGTGGTAATTTCTTAAAATAAGACAGTGAAGTTTGCCACATCAATTGAATCTTTTTTTTCACAAATAATTTTTCCATAGCATATGATGTTGTTCAATAGCATTATACCCACTGTAGGACTTCTTTCAAAATTGGATTCAGTCCTCTCAAACCCTGCTGCTGCTGTATCAACTAAGTTTATGTAATAATCCTGAACCCATTGTTGTCATTTCAACCATCTTCTCAGCATCTCCATCAGGAGTAGGTTCCATCTCAAGAAAACACTTTCTTTGCTCATCAATTGGAAGCAACTCCTCATCCACTGAAGTTTTAAGATTGTGTAAGATTGCAGCAATTTAGTCACATCTTCAGGCTTAGTCACTTCTAATTCTAGTTCTCTTGCTATTTCCACTATATCTCCAGTCAGACACACACAGTGTTTATTGATTAAGTTCACTGTCTTTTATGGACATAGTTCATGGCACCCCAAAAGCAATGACAATAGTAACATCAAAAATCACTGATCACAGATCATCATAACAAATACAATAATAATGAAAATATTTGAAACCTGAGAGAATTACCAAAATGTGACATAGAGACACAAAGTGGGCAAATGCTGTTGGAAAAATGGCACCAAAAGACTTGCTTGACCCAGGGTTGCCACAACCTTCAATTTGCTAAATGCACACACACACACACACACACACACACACACACACACACAGTATCTGTGAAGTGCAGTAGAGCAAAGTGCAAAAAAACTAGGTATGCATTGTAATATATTAGTTTTGAGTGTACAACAGTGATTTGATGTTTGTATATACTGTGAAATGATCACCACAGTTAATCTAGTTACTTCCTGCTGTCATATAAAGTAAATTCAATATTATTAATTATATTCCCCATGCTGTATATTATATCCCTATGACTTATTTATTTTATAACTGGAAGTTTATAATTCTTGTTCCTCTTCACCCATTTTGTATTTCACTCAACCCCCCTCCTTTATGGCAACCACCAATCTTCTTTTTGTATCTATGAGTCTGGATCTTGTTTTATTTTGTTTGTATGCTTTACATTTTAGATTCTACATATAAGTGAAATCATATTCGTCTGTCTCTCTCTGACTTACTTCACTTAGCATAAACCTTCAAGATCTATCCAAGTTGTTGCAAATGGCAACATTTCATTCTTTTTATGGCTGAGTAGTATCCCATTGAATACATATAAAACATCTTCTTTATCCATTCATCCTTCAGTAGATACTCTGGTTGCTTCCATATCTTGGTTATTGTAATTAATGCTACAATGAACATAGGAGTGAATGCATCTCTTCAGATGAGTGTTTGTATTTTTTTTCAGATAGATACCCAGTAGTGGAATTGCTGGATCACACGGTAAAAATTTTAATTTTTTAAGGAACCTCCAAATGGTGTGCCATAGTGGCTGCATCAATTTACATTTCCACCAACAGCACAGGATTCCCTTTTCTCCATATCTTAACCAACACTTTTTTGATAATAGCCATTCTGACAGATGTGAGGCATTACTTCACTTTGGTTTTGATTTGTATTTCCTTGATAATTAGTGATGTTGAGCATCTGTATGTCTTCTTTGGAATTATGTCTATTCAGATTCTCTGACCATTTTTAAATTGAATTGTTTTCTGTTACTGAGTTGCATGAATTTGTTACATATTTTGGATATTAACCTCTTATCAGATGTATCATTTGCAAGTATCTTCTCCCACCCGGTGATTGCCTCTTCATTTTCTTGACGGTTTCCTTTGCTGTGCCAAAGCTTTTTAGTTTGATGTAGTCACGTGTTTATTTTTGCTTTAGTTTCCCTTGACTTTGTTGTCAGTATTAAAAACCATTACTAACACTGATGTCGAGTTGCTTACTGCCTGTTTTATTCTAGAAGTTTTATGATTTTGTGTCTTAATGTTCAAATTTTTAATTAATTTTGAGTTAATTTTGGTATATGATATAAGAAAGTGGTCTTGTTTCATTCTTTTGCATATGGATATCCAGTTTTCCCAACACCATTTATCAGAGACTTTCCTTTCCCCATTGTCCATTCTTGACTCTTGTTCTAAATTAAATGACCATATATGCATGTGTTTATTTCCAGGCTGTCTGTTGATCTATATTTCTCTTTTTGTGCCTGTACCCTACAGTTTTGTTTATTATAAGTTTGTAATATATTTCAAAATCAGGGAGCATGATACCTCTGGCTTTGTTCTTTCTCAACCTTACTTTGGCTATTCAGGGTCTTTTGTGGTTCCATACAAATTTTAGAATGATTTTCTAGAGTTCTGTGAAAAATGTCATTGGAATTTTGATAAGGATTGCATTGAATCTGTAGATTGCTTTGAGTTGTATGAACATTTTAACAACTTTAATATGTCCAATCTATGAACACAGTATATCTATTTGTGTCCTCTTCAATAGCTTGCATCAGTGTCTTATAGTTTTCAGAGTACAAGTCTTCCATCTCATTGGTAAAGTTTATTTCAGGTGTTTTGTTCTTTTTGATATAATTGCAAATAGACTCATTTTCTTAATTTATCTGATAGTGTATTAGTGTAGAGAAATGCAACAAACTTCTGTATATCAATTTTATATCCTGCAAATTGACTCAATTCATTTATTCTAATATTTTTTAGTGGAGTCTTTAGGATTTTCTATATATAATATTATGTCATCTGCAAATAGTGAAAGTTTTACTTCTTCCTTATCAATTTGCATTCCCTTAATTTCTTCTTCCTGTCTGATGCTATGGCTAAGACTTCTAGTACTATGTTTAATAAAAGTGGCAAAAATGGACATCCTTTTCTTGTTCCTGATCTTAGAGAAAAAGCTTTCAGCTTCTCACCATTACGTAGTTAGCAGTGAATTGGTCATATACGGTTTTTATTTTATTGTAGTATATTTCATTGATAACCACTTTGTTGAGTTTTTATCATGTATGGATTTTGAATATACTCAAATGTTTTTTCTTCATCTATTGAAATGATCATATGATATTTATTCTGCTATTGTTAATGTGATGTATCGCATGATTATGTTTATTGAACCATCTTTGGATTCCTGGAAAAAATTCCACTTGATCATGGTGAATGATTCTTTTAATAATATTGTTGAATTCAGTTTGTTAATATTTTTTTAGGATTTTTGCATCTATGTTCATCAGGGATTTGGGCCAGTAATTTTCCTTTTTTATAGTGTCTTTGGTTTTGACATGAGGGTAATGCTGGCATTGTAGAATGAATTTAGAAACAGTTTTTCCTTTTCAGATTTTTTTGAATAGTTTGAGAAAAATAGGTATAAATTGTTCTTTAAATGTTTGGTATAATTCACCTGTGAAACTTTCTGGTTCTGGATTTTCATTAGTTTTTGGTTTTTTTAATTACCAATTCAACTTCATTATGAATATAATCAGTCTATTTAGCTTTTCTATTTCTTCCTGATTCAGTCCTGAAATATTGTATGTTTCCAGGGATTTATCCATTTCTTCTAGATTGTCCAGTTTGTTGGTGCATCATTTTTTGTAGTAGTCACTTATAATCCTTTGTATTTCTGTGGTGTCAGTTTTAACTTCTTTTTCATTCCTGATTTTATGTATTACCTCTCTTTTTTTCTTGATGAGTTTGGCTGAAGGTTTATCAATTTTCGTTTATGTTTTCAAAGAAACATAAGTTTGTTGATCTTTACTATTTTTTTTTTAGTCTCTATAGCATTTATTTCTACTCTGATGTTTATTATTTCATTCCCTGTATTAACTTTGTGTTTTGTTTGCTTTCTTTTTTTGGTTCCTTTAAGGGTAAGCTTAAGTTATTCATTTGAAATTTTTCTTGTTTTTTTAAAATTTTTTTAATGTTTATTTATTTTTGAGAGAGAGAGAAAGAGAGAGAGAGAGAGAGAGCAGGGGAGGGGCAGAGAGAGAGGGAGACACAGAATCCCAAGCAGGCTCCAGACTGAGCTGTCAGCACAAAGCCCACCACAGGGCTCAAACTCATGAAACATGAGATCATGACCTGAGTCAAAGTCGATGCTTAACCACCGACTGAGCCACCCAGGCGCTCCAAGATTTTTGCTTCTTAAGGTAGACTTGTATCACTATAAACTTCCCTCTTAGAATTGTTTTTGCTATGTCTCATAGATTTTGGAACGTTGTGTTTCCATTTTCCTTTGTCTACAGGTATATTTTTATTTCCTATTTGATTTATTCATTGACCCATTGGTTGTTTAGTAGCATGTTGTTTAGCCTCCGTGGTTTTTTTTTTCTAGGTTTTTTTTCCTGTAATTGATTTCTAATTTCATAGCATTGTGGTTAGAAAAGAAGGTTGGTATGATTTTAATCTTCTTTAATTTATTGAGACTTGTTTGTGGCCTAACATGTGATGTATCCTGGAGAATGTTCCATATGCACTTAAGAAGAATGTGTATTCTGCAGCTTTTGGGTGGAATTTTCTCTATATATTAAGTCTATCTGGTCTAACACGCTGTTTAGGGCCAATATTTCCTTCATTTTCTGTCTGGATGATCCATTGATGTAAGTGTGGTGTTAATATCCCCTACTATTAATTATCCTCTACTATTAATATTCCCTACTATTGCTGTCAATTTCTCCCTTTTGGTCTATTAATATTTTCTTTATATATTTTGGTCCTCCTGTGTTAGGTACATACATAATTTATACATGTTATATCTTCTTTCTGTGTTGACCCTTTTATCATTATGTATTACCCCTATTTGTTTTTTATTATAGTCTTTGTTTTAAAGTCTTTTTAGTCTTATAGAAATATAGCAACAATAGCTTTCCTTTCTTTTCTATTTGCACAGAATATCTTTCTTCATCCCTTCACTTTTAGTCTGTGCATGTCCTTCTGAAATGAATCTCTCATAGGCAGTATATAGATATTTTTTGCTTTTTCTCCATTCAACCACTCTGTGTCTTTTCATTGGCAAATTTGGGCCATTTAAAGTGATTATTGATTGGGGGCACCTGGGTGGCACAGTCAGTTAAGTGTTTGAATTCAGCTCACGTCATGATCACACATCTTGTGAGTTCAAGCCCTGTGTCAGGCTCTGTGCTCTCAGCTCAGAGCCTGGAGCCTGCTTCGGATTCTGTGTTTCCCTCTCTCTATGCCCCTCCCCAGCTTCTCTCTCTCTCTCTCTCTCTCTCTCTCAAAAATAAATAAACATTAAGAAAAAAGTAAAGTGATTATTGGTAGGTACGTACTTACTGTTATTTTTTTGTTTTAGGGCTGTTTTGTAGTTCTGTTTCTTCTCTTTCTCTCATCCCTTGATGAGTCTATTTAGTGCTATGTTTAGATATTTTTCTCATTTTCTTTTGTGTAAAGTTTTGCTTTGCCGTTTGCAAAATTCACATATATCATCCTATGTATCTAACAGTCAATTTTAGGTTGACAGTAACTGAAATTTGAATACATTCCAAAACTCTACATTTGTATTCCCTCCCACCAACATTTTATGCTTCTGATGTCACTTTTTACATCTTTTTATTTGATATATCTATTAATAATTTTAGTTAACTTCACTACTTTTTATAGTTTCATAGTACCTTAATATGTGATTAATCTACTATTTTTGTTATATATTTACCTTTTTCCGATGAGGTTTTCTATTTTCATATATTTTCCTGTTACTTATTGGTGTATTAAGCTTTAAAGAAGTTCCCTTAACATTTCTTATAAAGCCAGTCTAGTAATGATAAACTCCTTTAACTTTTGCTTATCTGGAAAACTTTTATCTCTCCCTCAATTCTTAATGATAATCTTTCTGGGTAAAATATTCTTGGTTGGAAGTTTTTTCCTTTTAGCACTTTGAATATGTCATGCCACCCTCTTCTGGTCTGCAAAGACTCTACTTAGAAATCTGCTGATAGCCTTATAGCATTTCCCTAGTTCATAAAAATTTGTTTTTCTCTTGCTGCTTTTAAGATTCTTTCTTTAATTTTTGACATTTTAATTATACTATGTCTTGGTGTGGCTCTCTTTGTGTTCATCTTTTTTGGAACTCTTGGGACTTCCTGAACCTGGATGTCTGTTTTCTTCCCTAGGTAAGGGAAAATTTTAGCCATTATTTCTTCAAGTAAGTTTTCTGCACCTTTATCTCTTTCTTGGACCCCTGTAATGCAAATGTTACTCCACCTGATGTTGTCCTGTAAGTTCTTCAAGTTGTTGTTGTTCTTGGTCTTTTTTTCTGCTCTACCATCATAAGTTCTGTTGCTTAGTCTATCAGCTCTCTGATCAGTTCTGCTTTATCAGTCTAGTGTTGAAGCCCTCTAGTGTATTTTTCAGTTCAGCTATTTTATTCTTCAGCTCTGTGACTTATATTTGGTATTTCTTTATATTTTCTCTGTTGAAGTTATTACTGTGGTCACCTATTCTCCCAATTTTGTTGAACATTTTTATGACTATTACTTTCAGTTCTTTATCAAGTGCATTCCTTGCCTCCATAGCATTAAGGCCTTTTTCTTAAGTTTTGTCTTGTTCTTTTGTTTGGAACATATTTCTTGTTTTCTCGTTTTTGTTTGAGTCTCTGTATTTGTTTTTGTGTATTAGATAAAACAGCTACCTCTCTTTTTCTTGAAGGAACGGCCTTGTGTAGGTAATAAACCATCTCATTCAACCTTGTTCTTCGTTGTTTTTGAACCTTTGTGATTGTGATTTATTCTTGATATATCCCTATTGCTGAGGTTGTGCCAAGAACTGGGGGTGTTCCAAGGGGAAGAATCTCATTTAGTACCTAGTTTCAGGGTAATTGGAAGCCAGTCTCTCAGGGCAGCAGGTTTAAAGTATACAAAAATATACAGTCCTGGAGGCTACAGTCAAAATTCATGCTGGCCTCCATTTCAGGAGATCATGAGGTATCCTCTAGGTGACAGCTGCAAAATTCTGGGTTCCGGATGAATGTATAAACTTTCTGGGAGGTCTCTTCGAGCTGTAGTGAGTCCAGGAGAGTGCACAACAATGGTGTCTCCTTGTTTACATTCCCTGGAAGCACCTCCATATGCTTTAGATGTGTGGGAAACCTGAAGTCTGCCTTCAGTTTGAAGTTTCAGGCTAATAGTCTTTTTCCTAGGTAGACTGGGGTTGTGTTTTAGTGTGCTGTCTGTGCAATGCCTGGTGCAGGGCAGGGTGGCCTGTTAAAAATTGTTACATTCCTATGGATCTCAAGCATGCCAGCTCCCTTGGCCACCAAGGCCAGGCAGTAATAGGGCATCTTTGTGTAGATTTTGCAAGCCCATTGGCTTTAGCTAACCAGCTGTGAATGTAGGTGGAGGGATTTACTGGCCAATTATAGAAAGGCAGTGGGAAAATATATTGACTGAACATATTTATGGGCTTCTGGAATGCAGCAGTAGAGTGTTTTGTCTATGTAGAATATCTATATAGAATGCCATGACCACTCATACTCACCAGTCCAAGCCATCGAGCGGGGGAGGGTGACAACCACCTGTGGTTGCAGACTGTACCTAGGGAATGGGAGAATGCTACAACCATGCTCACCTGCCCCAGCCAGGAAGCAGGAGGTGCTACAACTGCCTGCTCTTTCATGCTTAAGCAAGATAGCACCATGACCTCTAACCCCTGACACTCTTAGCAAGCAACAGAATTGTGTGTCTGAACTTGCCAATTCATGCTACCGGGGTAAGTGAAGAGTGCAAAAATGGCATCCACTAACACCTCTTATCCAGAGTGATAATCAACTCTCCCCTGCCCCTCCAGCAGATGCTTTTAGACTAGCAAATCAATCTCCTTCAAATTTAGTCTAAGAGCTTTCAAACTGCTGGCTTTTTTTTTTTTTTTTAACTGGGTCTCTAGGCAAGTGAGATCCCATATGATCCCTTTGAAAGGGAAATATCAGTTTCCTATAGTACTTTGGATCCCTTAGACATTATCCCATTGTTTTTCTAAGCCAGATGTTTGGGGGGCTTGTTTCTTTGGTACAGACCCAGAAGTTGGGATGCTTGATGTGGGATACCAGCCCCTTATTCCTCTGGAACAACCAGACTTGTGATATCCCTATTTTGTGTCACCAAACCAGGGGAGGGGGGTTGGCGACACTGTCTCTGCCCCTCCTACATGTTTCAATGTTATCTTTTTATCTTTTGTTATAGAGAAAGAGTTCATCTACTTTTCAGGTCTCTTTTTTTCAGAAGGAAAAAGACATATGTAGCTATAGATTTGGTGTGTCTGTGGGAAAACTTGAGTTCAGAATCTTCTTAGGCTACATGCAAGTCATCTTTCCTCTTTGTGAAGATGGACATTTTAACAGACAGGAGGTGATATCTCATTGTGGTTTTTATTTGAATTTCCCTAATGACTAGAGATATTGAGTATTTTTTGAGTATCTTTTGGCCACTGATATATATTTTTTGGAAAAATATCTATTCAGGTCTTTTCCCCTATTTTAATTGGATTTTTTTTGTTTTGCTGTTGGTTGTTGCTACTGAGTCATAGTTCATTATATATGTTGGATATTAACCCTTTATATATGATTGTAAATATTTTTCCCATTCCCTAGGTTGTCTTTTCACTTTATTGGTCCTTTTGCTGTGCAGAAACTTTTTAGTTTGATGCTAGTCCCACTTCTTTTTGGTTCTGTTGCTGTACTGTGTTGACACTTAAAGGTGTCATACCCAAAAAATCATTGCCAAGACCCAGACCAACAAGCTTTTTTTCCTGTGATTCCTTCTAGGAATTTCATGGTCTTAAGATTGTACATTTAGTCCATTTTGAGTTAAATTTTGTGAGTGGTGTAACCTAAGGTTTCCTGCTTTTACTATGAATAACCAAATTTTTAAAGCACCATTTACTAGACAGATCATCTTTTTTCCATTGAGTATTTTTGGTTCCCTTATCAAATATAGTTGACGATACATGCTTATGTTCACTTCTGGGCTCTAGTTCTATTCCACTGATCTGCATTTATGTTTTTATCCAGGACCATACTGTTTTGATTACTATAGCTTTCATAGCATAGCTTGAAAACAGAAAGTGTGATGCCTTCAACTAAATTCTGTATTCTCAGAATTGCTTTGGCTATTTGGGGTCTTCTGTTGTTCCATTTAAAATTTTAGGTTGTTTTTTCTACTTCTGCAAAAAAATGCCATTGGAATCTTGATAAGGATTGCATTGAATCTATAGATGTCTTTTAGTAGTATTGACATTTAACAATATTCTTTGAACACATGAACACAGAATACCTATTTATTTGTGTCTGACTTCTTTCATCAGTGTCTGTTGTTTTCATATTATAAAGCTTTACCTCCTTGGTTGTTTATTCCTAAGTATTTTATTGCCTTTGATGCTATTGTAAATAGTATCATTTTCTTTTTCTGATAATTTGTTGCACATAAATAGAAACACAATTGGTATTTGTATATGAAATTTATATCCTGCAATTTTATTGAATTCGTTGATCAGATCTAAGTTTTTGGTGAAGTCATTAGGAATTTTCAAAATATAAAATCACATCAACTGAAAATAGAGAAAATTTTATTTGTTCATTTCCAATACTGATATTTTCTTTTTTCTTGCCTAATTGCTTGGACAAAGATTTTTCAGTACTTTGTTGAATAGGAGTGGTGCAAGTGGGCACTACAGTCTTGTTTCTGATCCTAGAGGAAAAGCTTTCAACTCTTCACCATTGAGTATGATGTTCTATTTCTTTCCCTTCCTTGGGAAAGTTTCAGCTATTTCTTTAAATACACTTTCTGTTCCTTTCTCTTCTCGAATTCTCATGTGTTTTTGTGTGTGTGTTAATATTGTTTTTATTGTGTTCCATATGTCCTCTAAGCTTTCTTCACTCTTTATTCTTTTTGCTCCTCTGACTTGATAATTTCAAATGTCCTATCTTCCAGGTCTCTGATTATTTCTTCTGCATAGCTGAATCTCCCTTTCCATCTCTTTCTTGAGAATTCTTCAGTTATTGTATTTTTCAGCTCTGGGATTTGTTTCTTATAGTTACTATTTCTTTGCTGAACATCTTATTTTGTTCATGCATTGTTACCCTAATTTTGTTTAGCTGTGTGTTATTCGAATTCATTACACTTCTTTAAGAGGATTATTCTGAATTCTTTACCTGATAGTTCATTGATTTACATTTCCTTAAGGTCAGTTATTAGTTTTAGCTTTGGGTTTCCTTTGGTGGTGTCATATTTACCTGATTTTGTGATCCTTACATTGGTATCTGAGTATTGAAGTTGTCTCCTCTTCCAGACTTCACAAGTTCACTTTGCAGAGACAGTACTTCACCAGTCAGCTCACTTTGGGTTTCTGGACCTGTGTACTGGAGTAACATTCTTGGGCAGTGGGGCCTGCTATTGGAGTCTATTTAGGGGAAAGGTAACTGAACTGTCAGTGTTGGGGTGGTGTGATATCAGTGTTCTAGGATTTTCTGAGTGGTGTCTTGTCCATGAATAGTTGTTAGTTGTTCTTGTGAGGGGGAGAAAAGTCAGCAACAATGTATGTCATCATCTAGGTAGCCTCACTCTCCACTACTACATTCTCAGAGTGTCCTCAGTTGTAGCAGACTCATGTTCTCTCAAGGTGAACCTGACTTCTAAATATTGCAAAGTCACTTGGAGTCAAATCTAAGAAATTATGGGTCATATAGTATAACTATAAAGCTGTGGGTCATAACCCTTTGGCCACAATCCTTTTGAGGATCTCAGTAAACCTCTGAAAACACAAGGCAGATGACAGAAATACTGCATTTGAAAGCACAGGCACATTGCTACAAGATGGGCCCTTTCAGCAGTTTTATGAGACTCTGGGCTTTCTAGATGGATGCAGGAATCCTGGTGCCATAAACCTGTGGAGGTCTGTGTTGAAGGCTGGGGATAATTCATCCTCCCCATTGGCTCCACCATTTTCCATTTCAAATGTAAGCTTCATAAGGACAAGGGTGTATGTTCCATTTACTGATGTTCCTAGAACAGGGCCTGGTACTGACTAATCCCTATGTATATATGTAAAAAATGAGTAATTGGATGAATAATTTACTATTGGGTTTATAAGTGATATTTCAGTTTTCAAAGATTGTCTATTTTTAAAAAACCACTGGCACAGGTAATTCAAGTGGAGATATTTCTGGAAGCATAGTAACTGGAAGGTTAGGGTTTCTCTGAGAGTTCACAAATCTCAGGACTAGTAATAAGACACTGATTCCATCTGAGAATGAGTTCACACAGAATCTCAGGGCAAGGCGCAGTGAGTGTTCAGCGTGCAGTGTGACAGCACCATGATCAGTGTCTGGAACAGGAACCTGGGTCAAGAAGCCCAGCTGACTTTAGGAAGGAGCTCCTCTCCTGATGGATGAGATTGTCACAGTGGTCAGATATTTGACTCTTTATAAAACAAAGAAGAACAATAATAAAATCTGTTCTGTAATCTTACTCTTTTTGTATATATGTATGGGTGGCCAGAGAAACAATGATTGATTACTGGTCCTGGACTCCCTGGCTAAAATAAAGTACCTTAGCTTCTGGTTGAAAATGAGGATAGTTAACGCAAAACAACAGGAGAGAAAATGCAAACTCAATTCTACTGCAGAAACATCTTTCAATCCTGCTGAAAATGGGAAAAAACAAAAGCTTTCTTAGAAAACAAAGACAGGCATAAGGTTTATGCATAAAGATTTTTTTTTTCTAAAGAAAGACACATTTCATCTAGCAAGGGCAATACAAAGGGGTTATATAAATTTATTTTTCATATAACAATTGATTACTTTAGAAAAAATTCCCATTTTCAATGCTTAATTCCATCTGTCATTAAAAAAAATCACTAAAAGGACAAAAACCCACACAAAAATACAATCTGTATCTGTTCTCTATTTACAGATAACCGGTCACTATTAAGGCACAGATTGATTAAAAACTAACATTTATTCAAATAATCCAAATATTTTGTGCATCATATAACACTGACAACACCATAGACTGTAGTGTCATATTCCCTTCATTGCATCAAGAGAAAGTGAGAAAAGTAATTTCCAGTGTTTTTGTTTATTTTTAGCCACCCTATTTAATCTAGTTTAATTGGGACAGTTTTCTCTTTGGCATAGCATCAAAGCACTGTTCATAAAACCTGTATTGACTTAATACTGCAAATTCATTCCATCTTCCTCTGTTGCAACTGCATGATAGAGAGCTTGGGAAAGAGCTCTAAATCATTAGGTTTTTTTTTTGGAAGCTCTTATTAAGTAAAATTTAAGGCACTGAGTTGTTCAATAGGAAACAAGTCTGAATTCCTACCCTGTGCTGAATGTGTGGCATGATGTGTTCATATAGCCATGTAAGGCAGGGAGCGACATGTTGCACAGGGTGATTCTGTTGTACTTGCAAAAGGAGCAACTTAGTTCTTATACTTAAGCACGTAAGATTTAGTTTAGAAATGGGCATCCCCTTGGTAATGTAACTGGCATAATTTTATGACAGGCCCATTATCTATACCTTCTAGGTTACCAATATTATTTTTTAAGGTGAAAATTTTTCTGTGTGCAAAACTTCTCTTCAACTCTTTTTCTTACTTTAATGGTAAGACTTAGTCATGGAAAAATGTCTGGTGAATCTGTCTGATCCCACATTTGTATGAAAGTCGTCAATTATGTACGCTTATGTAATGCCTTCTGCTGAGAATATACGACAGTGGTTTACGTCCATGGAGAAAGTCTTGAATACTGAACATAAATAAGTCATTACAGTACAGGTAATTCACAACATTTCCTATGGGAAAATTTTCCAACAAATTAATACACTTGGAAATAATATTGCTTTGAAGAAAGGAGAGGCACTTGGTGATTTTCTTCATGGATTGAAAACCTTTCATTCATCTACAATAAGATGTCTGAAAAGACCTAAGAAACAATGTTGCCTGATTTCTTGGACTTTCACAGTATAAGATAGTAACAATGAGTCTAGCCACTTAGAAAACAGTCTTTTTTTTTTTTTTTTTTTTACTTTTTGCTTTCCTTTGGAACTCAGCTGTTTTTATAAACTGTCACCCTGGAAACTTAAATAAAGCCTTTCTGTTCTCAACAAACACAAGTCTACTTCAAGCAGACAGATATGATTTTAGAAAGTCCTGGGACCATATGGAGCACAGCTAATATGTACATGATAAGGATAGCAATTTATTTCTCCTCTTAATGGCAACAGTGCTGTCTTGTCAGATGATTATTTGTCTTTTTTAAATAAAGTGACAATCTAGGGCTCCAGTTATTGAATGCCGTCCATTCTCTACCATAAATCTCTAGTAGATATCAATTTAATCAGTTATGTACTGTATGCTTATAACATCTAAAAATAAAAGTTTGATATAAATAAGTGTCCTTTAGTGGCAGTATACTAAAGAATAGCCCTTTGCCTTCAGACAACCATTAAAATCATTTTAGCAATACAGGCAGCAGCTAAATATGATGACTGCAAAGGGTTAATATTGCAAAGTTCACTTGGTCTTTCTTTGCACCTGTTATGTGAAATAGGTTCATTGCTAATTGTTTCTAGGATGCTGACATCAATGAACAGAACTGGTCCAGAACCAAGTGGAGTCACTTGCATTTCCCAAAGTCACAGAATACTCAGCATAAAACTAATAATCCAGTACCATTTCAAATAAAAATTTTACAGTCAGAAAAATATGACTAAATCTGATTTGTACCAATACATCAGGTGACATGAAAATGAGAGAAAGAGGGATAATTTCCACAGGACAAGAAATTAGAAAGTGTAAAGTGCTGAAAGACCTCAATAATTATTTTAAAGCAGTACCAGAAAATTCCATTTTGATTATTTTTTAAAATCCCCAAATGCCTAAACAAAACAAGCAAACAAAAGAACCTCTATGTTTTCTGGTATTCCAGATGTCAATTAATCCTTCATTTTAAGTAAAAAATCAGTGCATATGTTATTTAGGTAAATAAAAATAGGAAATAAAGCCCTACCCTCAAATTGCAAATTCTGTCCAATTGCCATTAAAAAAAAAGGCATCCAAGTGTGGCAGTCTGTATGATGCCATAAGATCATCTCCTCTCTTTTCTTCCTTTTTGGCACAAAGTTCAGGTGTGAATAAGATGCTTTGGTCCTGATACCAGACACCCAGAGTACTGAGGACGGTGTGCAGTGAAGGCAGTTCACAGATCTCCTGTGTCCAACTCGACAGAGGTGGCGGTGTGTACCTGGAGGTACCGTACTGCTACCAGCGGCCACTGACACTAGCAACATCTGAGTGATACTGACGGGGTAGCCTCCCACTTGCTCCGCCTTCCAGGAAAGAGGTGCGTGCAGTTGGTGGTTCAAAAAGCTTTCTTCGATTTTTATTCAGTTCTAGGAAGAAAAAGGGAGAATTGTTAGGAGATCAATGGAGAAGCTCAACGGGACATGGCAGTAGAGCTCAGAAAATGGTGACAGTAGGGTTTTGGAGGGGAAGTCAAATCTAGTATCAAAAGGAAAAGTTTTAGTTGCTGGTCAAAACATTTCTGAAATTGCTAGAAGGTCTGATATTAAATACAGCATTTTGGTAGCAGGAGAACCAAGGACAGGAAATCATTTTTACTGCAGTTTGTAAACTATCTGGGAGATATGTCATTCTCAGAACCCTCTGTACTCCAGATATACAAATTGAACAGTTTGAACTATCCCAAATGTCATTTCAGAGGCAAAGGGAGGGGCCCATCAAAGCTGGTGAAAGGCATGAGAGAGAATGTATTACCAACGACACAGAAAATTATTACAGCTATTGAACTCATCCATGTGAAACACAGCCATCACTAGATTATTGAAGTCAGACATGAAAAGAAGACCTCACACACAAACAAGAAAATAATGGAGGAGCACGCTGAAGTGTTAAGCCACAGCCCAGTGGCTCCACTGATGCCTCTGCTCCTTGGGTCAGAAAGAGTTATATGAAGAAGTCTATCAGCAGCAGTTTTCTTTGAATATAATAATCAACTTAGTAAAAATACTAACAGTTGAATCCAAATTCTGAGGAAAAACTAAGATGCTTTATTTTAATTGTAAAGAAACCAGAGTACTTAGAAAAAAAGTTTACTTTGTCTTTTGTCAAATAGAAACTGTTAATCAGAAAGGTAAAAAATTAACAGAGGCAGCCCATCTTGTTTATCCCTATGCAACATCACTCCTCCCCACCCTCTACCACATATACTTACAAATCCTCAAATAAACCAATGTAACTCTTGCTAATAAAGAGAACTGTCAGACTCTGGATATTAGGGTTCTGACAGCCACCAAACGCAAGTATCAAATAATGGGATTATATAGTTGATGTGCTTAAAGTTGTCTTTTTTTTTTTTTTTTTTGAGGGGGTGGAGCCAGTGGTTCAGCATGTGCATTTGCACAGTACTCAAACTTTTTTAACCACACACACACACAATCTCCTTTTCCAATTCTGAGGTTGCATAAGCTATGACTACATTAGTGCTGGAGCTGAAAACAACAGACTCAAGTTGCAGAGCAGTCACGGGTGGCTAAGGACAGCCATATGGCCAGATGTGCACTTATCTCCTGAGTTCTGGAACATGAACCAACACCCTAACACTTCACCCCACTGCCTTCCAAAATGTTAACATCTGCCCCATTGAGGTGATGCACGAGTGGAGATATCTCTCTTTTGTTCACAGTTAGGTCTTAGTGGAGAAGAAAAATAAGTAATTTAGTAGCGATTGTAACAACAAGCACTTTACAATTTGTTTTGTCCTATTTAAGTCCTCCTTAAGGAATAAATGATATTACCATTCTCCATTTTAGACACGAAAACTGAGTTTTCAAAATAGACAAGAGTAACCTATCCACACAGCTGTCAAGTGACAGGCTGAAACTCTGCCTGCCTATGCAAATGCTGTGCTCTGGGCCCTGAGCTCCAGTGATCCATCCATCGAGTAGAAAAGACCAACCAAGGCATTAGGAATACAAATCTGAAAACTTGGTAGTTTCAGGTATGCCAGATAACAGAGCTGCACTTCATATTTTACTATACTAAATTTATTTTTTAAATAGAATAACATAGCTTTAAAACTCTGGAACAGCAAGGAAGGTATCTTTATAAGCAAGATATACGCATGCATGCATGCTTATAGATGGCTATTGTTTCAAATTTCTGCAAAAACACTGTAGCAATGACATTCCTACTAAAAGCTGAACACATGTATTGTTTTTAAAAAACAAACAGAAATTCATAAATCAAGACAGAATTTAATATATTTAAAGGCAACTGTAAGAAAGTTAAGAATAAATGAATCCCATTAAGCACACAGCCTGTGAAAGTTTTATCCACCTTCTAGTAAGAAGACTGTCTTGGCCTTCATTTTCTCCTGAGAGAGTAATGCATGAATCAGGAGAACATTCCCATGCTATAGAGAAGGAATAGGAATGCATCTACCCTAGCATACTTAACATGCACAATTGAAGAAATTGGGCCACTGAAGACATACACATTTTTTAAAAAGACATTGAAAACTTTATTCTGAAAAGTCACATCAACTAGATTTTTGAGAGAATAAAATGATCATGAAGGAATTCGGCCATTCCCTAAAGATATAATTTCTAAGGTGTATATTTCCAAATGTGAAGCAGAGATAAATCTACTAGAGAGACTATCAAAGATCAAGTCCTACTGAAGAGACTTTATTTTTGTTGTTGTTTTTTACATTAAAAAGTAAACTCCCTCCTGATTTTTTTTCAAGTAAGCCTAAGAGATAGTTTGGGAAAATACCAACCTTTTTCTTTGAAATTCCAAGGTTCACACAATCCTGGCAGCTCTCAGGATCTTGTTGCGGGTCTGAACAGAGTCACAAACTAAAAGAATAGGTCGGGAAATGTTAGATCTACCTGAGGCCGTGGTGGGAAGCTTGTCAATAGGATGTTAAAGTTCCTTTTACTTTGTCCCTGTACAATTTAATCACTCACTAAAATACTGAGAAAAATCAAAGAATTTTCAAAAAAATCACAGATTTGAAAAAAAAGATCATTTTTTTCTCTGATCCATCTATACTAGAGATAAATCTCATCTCCTTCTATGACATTAAAAGAAATGTCTTCTGGCCCAAGATTAAAAACAGAATAAAACCTATACTGAAAGAACAACCCTGATCACAGATTAAAAACCTATAAAATCTTTAAAAGGAATTTTGAACAAACTCTGTACCTAACCAAACTATGTAACCACAAGACAAACGTGAGTAAAAGCTGCCCAGCTACCCTGCATCCACCCCTGGAAATGGAATTTTCTGAGACTAGAAATGGATGCCTTTGTGGTCAGATGAGCTGAACTGGAAAAAGAAGGCTTTTGATGAAGGGTTTCTCAATAAAAACTTATTACTTGCAGAGAAAACAATTTACCAGGTTCAAACAGATGGACTCAACAAAGTAAGGCAAAATCATCCTTAAAATAATCAAGTACTTCACACTGTGCAGGACATTCATAAGACATCTATTCAAAGCCTCTAATTCCCTTTAAAAGCAAGAAGACCTGTGAACCCCATTGAGAGAGGTGGTCTAAAGAAATAGTATGCAATCTCAACAGAACCACACAGAGAATGACTGGAGAAAAAAAAATTTTTAAAGAAGCTTCAAAACCCCTCCTTTCCAACTCTACTCCCCCAAACCCACCTGAAATACATCACAAATGTGTTCCAGAATAAAGATCCTGATGATTTAAAGAGATCTGCCTGTTGCTGGAGGCTTTACAAAGTTTGGGTGCACAAAGAAAGAATTTTCATTATATGGTCTCTGACATTCCATAAATCTCTAATGAAAAATTACCAAATTCTAGAACAGATACTTTCCCGGTATAAATGTGTTGGCCCACAAGCATATTTTAACACTACAGGCTTGGTGATTATGTGAGTTAATTAAATTTCAAGTAGTTATTTTTTTAATTAATAAAAGAATGTGAACATATATAAAGTTAATTTGGGTCTAGAAATAGCCCTTTAAGGCTGAGTTATAAACAAGTTGAAAACTATCCTATTGCTAGAGGTAGTAAAAAAAGAAAGAACAAGAGAATATACTGCTAATAACCATACACTGTTAAAACTGCAGTTTATTTCCACTACATCTGATGACATACCATGGGGAAGGACAGACCTCAGAAATGGAAGGTAACCTTACACAATCATCTATTCCAATCCACCTTAATGCTTAAGAAACCAAAACCAAAAGAGGTTTGGAAACTCACCCAAGGACTAATGACTTGGCAGAGGAAAGCCCATATCTCTTTATCTGAATACAGTGCTCTTTCCACTCTACCAAGCTAATCTTATTAACAAGAAAAAGCATCTTCCCTGTGGAGTTCCATTAATGCAACCACTTGGTTGGAAGAAGGATGGAAGAAGGATGGAAGAAGACTCATCAAACTGATGCGTGTAGAACTCTACCCATGAAGGAGCCTAACAGGCTGCCCAATGGCTGAATTTCCACCCTTATTTCAAAGCTGTTCTGCTTATATCCGCTTTAGGTATTAGGTCTATATATAAGATTTTCTTGTGGAGTTGGGAGGGGGATGCAATCTCCTGCTAAAATAAAATGGAAAACCAGTGGTTTCCATTTTATTTGCTGATCTGATTAGTGAATATTGTTTGGAAAGGATTTGCACTTGGTTAGATGCCACTGTTGGCTTCACAAAGGCATAGCCTGCAAAATCAATGTTTTGAAAAGGCAAAGTCATTTTCCCACCACACCTGACACTTGGCTTCTGCCCTTGGTGTCTCTCTTTTTGAGAAACTGGTACATATATAACATTGACATTAATGAACTTTATCAGAACTTCTTCAAAAAGTAACCTCATTTTTTGCCCCTAAAATTTCTGTCATATTTTTCTATATACCATTTGGAAGTACATGGTTATGTACTTATCATGCAGCTCAATTCCTCATAAATGGAAGATACCCAGTAAATACACATAAAGCATTTTCTAATACCTAGAATATGCAATAAGTGCACCAAAAAAAGTCGTCTGGGACATTATTTTCCTTCATTATTTTCCTTCACTCTGTGACTACATTCAGGATTCCATACCTTTCTGTGTCTCACAAATTCTATTAAAAGTTTGGGAAAAACTTAAAAGCACTAAGACAATACTACTAGATTCCAGCTATACCAAGAATCATTCCTTCTCTGGTGCAATTATCTTAGCTGGTATGCAAGGATACATGCATTTGAAACATGACAGCCAATCCAGAATAATTATTCATTAGTCCAATCATACTTGCTTAACACAACCACAGAAAGGAGAATTCAACTTCTCCCCCATTCTTATGTTCTGCAAAGGGCAACTTTGATTCGGTCTTTCTGAAGAGATCTGTTTTAAAGAACGACATTGTCAAGGCAGGCTTTCAGGCAATGCCTTGAGGAAGGAGTAGGGATGTTCTAGGCATTTGTCACAATGTTAGTGGGAAAACACTCTAGAACCACAACCACAAGGTGCCAGCATAGTAAGCAAGTGGTTGATGGACAGAACCAGCCCCAGTGGCTGAGGCTACTGGCAGAGGTTATTCAGATTTTAAAATAGGAGTATGAGCATTTATATTCACCTGAGATTGCAAGCAGCATTTTCCTCCTGGCACCAAAAGTCGTAATTCCCAGCTCCTTCAGATCCTGATCTGTGAGAGTGAGGAATGTCTGCAGATCGATCTGTGGGTGAAAAAGTAATGTATAACCAATATATTAAGTACTTATTTTTGTGCATTAAAAGTTCAACTCATTACTACACATCTTTCATTTTCTAATTATGCTCTGCCTACTTCCAAAAAAGAATGATGGTGTCACAAATCTAGGGGACAAGAGACAATAAAGGTGGTGAAATGAAAGTAATGATTCTAGTAGGAGACTTAGTCTAAGCCAGTTATTTATTGCAGTTAAGATTAAAACGTTAGGTCTTAGCATCCTGGCAGCCAGAGCAAAAAGGGAAACACAAATTCCACAGGTTTTGTGAACTGATAAAAGAATACATGCCTGTCCAGAAGATAGAAAACATTTCTTAGCTTTGGATTCTGAATTAAGTGTAGTTCTATAAAAAGAAACTGAATAATACCATAAATGCTATCCTCCATTGTGTTCTACATAAGAATGGTAGAAGAATTCCCAGACTACATCAGACCCATGATTCACTTGACTCGGTCCAGCATGTTATCTCTGAAAGTGGCCTACAAGTATATATTGGTATATAATTGCACACTCTGGCATCAGCAACAAATTGTGAAGGGAGGAAGCCCAAGGATCCCACCCTTCCTTTGAAGAAAGGTAATAGGCTCTGAAGCCAGAGAGATTTGGCTCTCTATTCTGCCTCTGCTGTTAGTAGTTGTGGGCACTCAGGGCTGACATACTTCATGCTGCAGGGCTGTAGTGGGCATGAAGTATGATCGCAGAGATAAAGCAGTGGGCTCACCACAGTGGTGAATAACTGGCAGTTATGGTTAGTAATTATGTATTTAGACATATCATCTGTGAAAGCGGCTAAACAAATCTTCAACCTGCTTATAGTAAACTAAATCCCACAAACTCACTTAAGAAATTCTTTTTAAGTCGTATCTGAGTATTAGAGAATATCCTACATGAAGGAAACAGAACCGAATTTATACTTTTCATTCAAATGATATAGAAATTAATTTGAGATTTTCTGTTTTCATTTTGGAAAGTACATCCAGATCTTGGAAAACCTTTTCATTTATCATGTCTAAAGATATGCTTTTAGAAATTCTATTAAATATATATTCTTTATTTTAGGGATCCCTTCTTTTTAAAGTGCCAGAGATGAAATATTTTGGGTTTGGTGGGCCATACTATCTCTGTTGCAACTATTTGACACTGCTGTTTTAGCTCAAAAACAGCCATAGACAATATGACAATATGTAAATGAATGTGTGGCTGTGTTTCAATAAAACTTTATTAACAAAGGCAGGTTTGCAGGCTACAGTTTGCTGACCCCTGCTGTAGTGAATAAATATTAGATAAAGGCAGTCTGGCTTTATATTATGTTTTCTTCCTTCTTAGATTAATTCAATAAGAAGTACATTTAATATATTTATTTCTATGCTTCTTCAAATAAGAAATAAATATAAATTTTAAAAAATCCAGAATATCACTGAATAACACCCAGTCTTTTACTTCAAAACCTTCTTTTTCTGGACTAATTAAAATACTTCTGTCCTTGAGCTTCTCGATCAGCTACACTTGTCTAACCAGCAAAGCTAAATACGTAAATGCAATTTTTTAACACACTGATGAGTGCAACTTAGAAAATCCTCAGTTAAATGAACACTAATTCAGATTTCGGGAAAAGACAATGAAATCAATACAGTGAAATCCAATACACAGATAACAACCTTTTTTTGTGTTTGGTGTTAAAAAACAAGGTTCAGCAATTACACTTAATAAGTTATTGAACCATGGGCAATACATTAAATTTATGATACAAAGGCCTAACCTTAGATTCTTTTTGAGAGATACATGCTTGGGAATTATGGATTTAATCAGATGTTCTCTAACATGAAGTAAGCCAAACTGGAATGAAACTTAAAAACCATGTCTGGACTTGAAAAATACATACATTTATTGAAGTGTTCTAATTTTATGTTGCACTGGGTTAGCTATGCCCTAGCAATAATGACAACATTATTAGAAAGAATCGTGTTCAGGCGCTCTTCTCTTTAAGTCAGTGCATAATAATTTGGCTGATCAGTTTGGTCAAAATCCATGGTAGTGATGTTTCAGAAAACATCTTATTTCTGTCCCAGTTCAGGCAAAACCCAAACAGTAAATTAATGAATAAATTAACATATATAAAAAGCACATTCTATTTTGTGAGAACAGATTCGGTAACACGACTAGGATGGGGTCAAAAACAACCACGGATATTTATTTCAGATGCTGTTATTTAAGAACCACAAATAAAGATAATACGGATTAAACAGTGAAATAATCTTAAATACAGATTTTGCTGTTAGGGGAGTCGTGAATCAAACGTTCCCATGAATCAATACACCGATTGGGTATTTTAGCTAAAACTAGTGGAGGTGTGTTTTTGGAAACACAATTTTCTATATTTCTGCTAACCTGTGTTTACTAGTTGCACTAAATAAATAAGAAATGAGATGACATTTTTCTTAGCAGTGGAAACAAGTTATGAGGCTTTAATAAGTGCTCAGTGAAAGCACAGCCATAGGTCAGTAAGCCATTTCATTCTAGAAGTAGTCATACACACAACCAAAACAAAGATGCCCAGGAAAGTAAATAAATAATGACTGACCTCTTGTTGCTGGAAGACATCTGTGTATTTGCCCAGGCCCAGTTTGCTAAAGAGCTCAGGGAGGTCAGAGCCTTTGAAAGAGCTGTTCAAGTTACAGCCATTGCTTCCTGTCAGTGAAGAAATGCAGTCCATATAATTGCTACTGCTGAGATAGTGCTCCGCTGAAAGACAAAGGAGAGGCAGGCTTCAAGTGAAAATGCCCAGAGACAACACAGTTTAATTAAAAATTTTAATCACTCAAATATTTTAGATTTCACTGTTGGACTGAATAGAGCAGTAATTGCAGAAATACTGTAATTCCTTACTGAAACATTGGCTTTTCATTAATGAAATGCTGGTTATTGCTTTAGAGAGGCTCTTGCCATTAAAATGTTACACTTGGGAGGCAGCAATTCACCAACAGTACCTCTGTAGTTAATAATCATTAATCATATTCTCCTGAGCATTCAGAAACATTTGCTCTTCATAATTGATTTGATGTGAATTAAATGAGAAATTGGAAGAAAGATCCCCAGGATACAATAAAGGTATGGGAAGTTACTGTGAGTCCAGGCTCCTTTTGGAAAGCAGGATAGCCCTCTGTGTTCACACTTGTGTTTTCCTGTGGTCAAAGGAATTGCAGGATATTGCAACGTGTAAATCTCATCCCTTACAAAAATATAATTAGGCAGTGAGTTCACAAAACAGAGCGCTTCCAAAATTAAGAGCAAATGCAAAGTTTAAGAATGGCGCTGGAGTTTCTGGATTATGACAGAAATGAATCTGAGCACTGGGTGTTGTATGGAAACCAATTTGACAGTAAATTTCATATATTAAAAAATAAAAAAAAAACAAAAAAAAACAAAAAAAAAACTGAGAACAAACTGAGGGTGGATGGGGGGTGGGAGGGAGGGGAGGGTGGGTGATGGGTACTGAGGAGGGCACCTTTTGGGATGAGCACTGGGTGTTGTATGGAAACCAATTTGATGATATATTTCATATATTGAAAAATAAATAAATAAATAAAAAAATGAATCTGTCTACTGAAAAAAATTCTAAGACAGCAAAACTAGACTTAACCTTGCCTCCGTCATTGATTTGGCGGGCAAAGATTTCTCCACATTGTCTGTGGTGCTCAGACCCAATAACACTCACTGCTGGGTGATGGACTGGTGAGTCATACCAAGTACTTGACCAAATATTGAATATTTGAAACACTCTCTCAGAGCTGCTTTGGAGAGCCCAGTAGAGCCCTGCAGCTATCCCTACTTCCCTGACCAACAACTAGCTCTTATCCATGTGGGAATTCTTCCCCTTATACCAAAGTTGCAGCTGCAGGAATGATTCCAAGGTTGATGAGGGCAGAGGATGCTCACCTAGCTAATCAGATACATCTTATCTCCTCGGGCCAATGCATTCTCCAGATCTAAGAATCCTGTTCTAGATTGTTTTGTTTGCCACTAATCACCTTCTCTGGTCATTTCATTTCCCAAATGACAGTACATATACTTTCTATATTTCAAGGGGAAGGATTTTTCTGATCAAGTTTCTCTTTCTCTTAAAAATAGGTGTTTTAGGGGTGCCTGGCTGGCTCAGTCTGTGCACCATGCAACTCTTGATCTCTGGGTAGAATTCAAGCCCCACATTTGGTGTGGAGCCTACCTAAAATAAAAATTTAAGGGATGCCTGAGTGGCTCAGTCAGTTAAGCATAGGACTTTGGCTCAGGTCATTATCTGGCAGTTTGTGGAGCCCCCAGGTCAGGCTGTCTGCACAGTGCCTGTCAGCACAGAGCCCGCTTCAGATCTTCTGTCTCCCTCTCACTCTGTCCCTCCCCTATTCACGCTCTATCTCTCTCCTTCAAAAATAATAAAAAAATAATAAAAACAAAAATTTTAAAATATACATTAAAAAACAGATGTTTTATCTTTTGTGGGGAGAAAGTGTAGATGAAAGAACCTAGGACCAAGCCCTGGAGCGTTCCACCATTTAAAGGGAAGACCCAAAGTCATCAACCCAGTGAGGTATTGGCTCGAGGTTGACACAAAGCAAGAATGCAAAGAGCACATGGGAGTAACCACTGGAGTTGACAAGATGAAGGCTACTGAAAGGCTAACCATATAATTTACTGTTTAAACAATAAATTTACTTTCTTTGAGAACAGAAGAGGGAGCTACTGAGAATCACAATGGTACAACTCCTGTTAACAGGCTCTGAGAAAAACCTAGACATTGTTAACTTTGAAAAGGATGTCATGAAAAATCATCTACAACTGTGGTCTTCAATACAGTAACCACTGGCCACATGTGGCTACTGAATGCCTGAAATGTGGGTAGTGGGAATTAAAATGTTCTGCAAGATTATAAAATCTATTCGTACCAGATTTTAAAAACTTAGTACAAAAAAGAATGTAAAATATCTCATAAAAATGTCTTTACATTGATTACATGTTTAAATAATATTTTACATATGTTGGGTTAAGCAAATATGTTAGTAAAACTGGGGAAAAAACAGAGGTTTCAAAATTAAATGTTCTTAGTGATATTTATTATGACACATAATTTCCCTTATATTTCTTTTTATCATAACTATTTATAGTTTTTATAATCTCTTTTAAACTCCTTATGTTTTTAAAGCATCTCACAAAAGCCAAACACCTGTTTTTCCTTAATCATTCCTTTTTATTAATGAGTTCCCTATCTTAACTCTCATCCTGAACTGCAATGCAGCTAAATTGTACAGTCAATTTTAATTATCCAGTGTTAAGTGAAGGGAAAGGAGATAAAGACTGAAAAAGAAGCACAAAACGAATTTATATTGAGCCACAGAACAGAGATTATTTCCACCCCTAGATCTGCACCTGGCACCAGCCTGCCTCACAGCTCCATGCTCTTGTCAGTGGTGAGGTGCCCTGCCCACACAAGTTTCCTGGCTACTACTGATAATACACTTGGAATGTGTTTTTTTTTTAGAGCTGGCTGACACCATGACTGGCCTTTTCAAATTGGAGACTCTTGAAAAAATGGCCAACCTAATTGATGGCAACAACTGACTGTTGCCAAGTGTCCACTACACTCACTTAGATTGCCTTTCTTCAAGTATTCTTCAAATACTCCAAACTATGTTTCAGGATCCCAAATTCATCAAAAACCCTGAAAAAGGCCATTAGGGGAATATCTTGTGATTACTATTGTCAATTCTTGTCTGCTTACCTATTTATACAGCCCAGAAGTGTGAGAGCTGTTACAGACAAAACCAATAGATGCATGCTGAGTCTTCATCACATTTGTTCAAAGCCAGAACCTGTATGCTTTAAACTTTTTCTTCCTATTTATGCCAACCTGGCTACATATTGTCATTTTAAAAAATTAAAACTTGCTCTTCACCTTTAGTTGCTACCCACTGGGCAGACTTTATTTTCCAAGATGCTAATTTGATCTCATTTGGCTCAACTCCTTTACATCCCTGTCTTTTCCTTATCATCTGGATGTTTGTGGGAGCATGACTCATCCATACATTCACTCAACAAACATTTACTGAATGCCTATCTGTGTCAGAACTGCTAGATATTTGGGAAGAAATAACAAATAAGCCTCTGCCTAACAATGCTCGGCACACGGGCAGTTTGTAAGTTTTTACTGAATAGATAACTATGGTTCCTAGCTTGTAGAGCTCAAATTATCCACAGGTATAACAAGAATGAGTGTGACAAGTGCTAAGTGAAAGCACAGAAAAAAGGCAGTGGAAACAGAGAACTCCACCATCTGCTTCACCTGGAAAAATAAGGAAGGCTTCATAGAGAAGGTGGCATGTGATGCCAAATACTTGAAGGCATGGGGTTCAGAGTTTATATTTGAGCATCACCCTAAATCAAATGGACAAATTCCAGACTGATTACATCTAAAAGTATTGTGAAAAGTCAAAGCTCACTTGATTTGTTCTGTTTACGTTTGGGGCTGCCAATAGAAGCGGCAAATTCACTAGGACTTGTGGGTCCTATTCCATTTCGGTCTCTCCAGTTATCAGATTCACCTCCACTTCCCAAGTGTTCACGACTGTTGGACCTCGAGAGGGACACTGACGAACCCTGTAGACAATCAAAGCCAGATGAGGAAATATTTAATAAGGTAGGTATCCTGAGCTTTGAGGAGAAAAGAATGCACGTTACACCACCACCATTTACTTCTATTGTTCACCACTGCTGATTCTCAGGAAGAGGCCATGCCATCTGTCTATAGGCCTTCTATCCTCCAGCCACCAAGGACACCTGGTAATATACACAGTATTCATTCACTCCTCCTTCATTATGAGAGCCCCCAGCACAAAGACTGAGTCCTATTAGATTTGGAGCAATGGATACTGAGATTCCTCCCTATTATGGAGAACCACACAGTAAGTCTTCCATCTGGTAGAGCAGAGATTCTCTGCCTTGTGTCACCCAAAAAGGACACATGGGAGGCGGTGTGCCTAGGCCTAATGCTCTAACAAGTATACAGCTCCCAGGCTACTAGAGTCAGAGTGGAGAGAGGGTTGGCATTTCTTCCGTGTTACCCTCATCCAAACAATTATATGGTCTTTCTAATAAATTACAAATACCTGGAAATATTTCTAATTCCCCCAAATAAAAATTTAAAAGATCTCAAAGTTTGAACTGATTTGCATTTATTTATTCATTTAGTTAACCAAAGGCAATCTACTTTGTACTATATCTAGAGTTTTGAATTCAGGATTCCCCGGTTTTCAAAGTATCCTGTTTGTTAGATAAATTAAATTCTAATTAGTATATGTGCTGCCAAAGTGAGCACTGTTTGTTGGGGAATTCTAAGAGGATCTTTCACAATTCCATAAATTCACTTCGTTCAATCTCAGAGCAGCGTGACCACAACTGGCCATGCCCTCCTTTTTTTTTTCTTCATCTCTGGCCATGCCCCCCTTTAACACCCTTTTCTTCAAACACTCCCCATGTGTTCTGCCCACTCCCTGTAGCCTTGCAGGATCCTCCTCCACTTTACCACTCCAAATATCACATTATCCTGGGGCTGGCCCTAACATGCCTTCTTGTCTCTCTCTACACTTGCTCATTAAATAATCTCAACCTCTTTCAGAGCTTAATGACAACCATGACTTTCAACGTTTTACTTCCAGATTTGACTTTTCTGTTGAAATTTATAATTGTGGAATTGCCTTGTAGGCATTTTAAACTTGGAATGCTTGAAATTTAATTGTTGATGACCCATTCCCACCAGCTAAACCCACACACACTCCTGCCCCAGAATTCCTGCATCTCACCCAGTTGCTCAAGCCGAACTTCTGAGTCATCTTCATTCCTCCTTCCCCACACCACAAACAATTCATCAGCAAATTCTATAATCTCTTAACATACCCCAAATCTACCTTCTTCTTGCCATCTCCACAACTGTAGCCAATAGCCAGCCTCCTTATGAACATTTTATTCTATTCTTGCCTCCCACCCCAATATCCATTATCCAGAAAGCAACTAGGCTGATTTTTTAAAAGCAAATTAGAACAAATGATACCTTCTGTGTAAAGTCTTATAATGCTTTTCCAGTACTTTGTCACGGGCTAAGATGCTCCCTAGCTGATCCTCTGCCTCTCTGTCTTCCCTTCCCACTGCCCTTCCCACCCAACTTCTGCTCCATGAACTTACCAGCTGGTTCTGACTTCAGGATGATTATGCCAGGATGATCAAAGCCTATTACTGTTTCCCTAGATCTTCACAAAGCTGACCCTTTCCTGTCATCTAAGTCTTAGCTTGAATGCCATCTGCTCATTAAGGCCTGCTATGACTACCCACTCTAAAGCAGGCTCTGTTGCTTATTTATCAGGGACTTTTATTACCTAATGGCTTCTTGTTTGTTTTGTATCTCTCTGTACCTAACAAACAGAAAGTTCTATCCATGAAACCAAGAACCTGTATTTAAGCACTGTATCCCTCAAATTGTGTCTGGAACACAGAAAATGCTCCATAAATATTTGCGGAATTACTGAATCTAGAGATACCTACCTTTTTATACATCTATAAAGAATTCTAATTCCCTTTGCTATGGGATGCCCTTTGTTGACTTTTGGGAAGGGGCAGAGGGAAGGAAAGCTCCTGAGACCAAAGAATGGTGTTTTCAGTTAAAACTATCTTTAACATCATACTTCAACCAAAATGAATCCAATGTAGCAAGGGAAATAAGAACATGCTCAAAACTGGCAATTACCAGAACGTCAATGAGATCATTATTATAGTATTTATATGTATATTTAAAATTCTACATCTAAACTCTTTGAGTATTAAAAAAAAACCACTCATCTAAGATCTAAGCTGACTTAACGCACACAGCTATATCAGATCTGGCTAAACATGGTGATTTTAAAACCATTAAGTAAAACGTTCTCTTGTGATACCTACTAGTTCATGATCTACTCACTAATCCAAAGTGTCACAAAGCACAGCTCATCTCCATTCTTGGATTTGTAAGACTGAAAATAATCAGACAACTTCATTACTCTTAGTGGTGGAGAAATTAAAAATCATCTTTGATTCTCAAGGCATGTTTTTATTGGCTTTAGAGAACATGTAGCAGAGATGAGTGGCAAATAGAAAAGGAAAATCCCAGAGCTTTTGTAGATCTGTTGATGTTACAGAGATAATGCAGGTCAAAGCAGCCTTTTGTTCCACCTTTCATGTCTCAGTATATGACCAAGTGAATTGGGTCATATTTTTGAGTAGTGGAAAAAAAAAATGCCTCAAGCTGCCTGCTTCTTATCTAAAGGAGCTCTTTGGAACAGGCTCATTTCTCAAAGCTGCCCTCAAACTGCAAACAACTGCTTAAGTCTAGCTTCTCAGAAATCTGAATAAGAAGCTCAGAGCATCAACTTCTTGCCTCAAGCAAGCTTCCTAGGGCAGGAAATTCCATGAGCCTTGATCCCTGGCCCATACCCATCAGAACCTACTGGCTAAACAAACATGCTTCTCCTCATAGATCAGCATTCTATTTGTCTATTTGGGTTTGTTTTGTTTTCTTTAGAATGTTAAAAAAAAGTGTTTCATGTCATCTTCTAATTTCAAAATATTAGTGCTATGTATAAGCAGAGAGGTGGTCAATCCTTCAATAAAAATTTTTAAGTTCTCTCTACTTTTCTTCTCTGTCCCACCCTGTCTCCATGTCCTAACCCAAAGAAGCAATCCTCACTGCTCAGTTTTTAATCCTTCTGAGCTATAGCAGAATAAAGGGAAAGGCATGCATGTGCAGATAGCAACTGCTGCATAATATCAGATCATGCTATCGTAAAGGACTCTCTCATCCCCTTTCAATGGATTTGGGATGAATGAAGAAAAGTTCGAGTCCTACACAACAGGGAAAATATAGAATGCTATTACCGAAGAAATCTTGGTTATATCTTTTCATCAGCATTGTTGAAGGGGCTATAAACAAAAACAGGTTATAAGGTGAAAGCCCATGCACTAATCTAGGTGTTCACACCCTCTCCCCCACCTTCCAGTGTGAATAGGTTGCTAGATATTAACTAGGAAGGTGGAACAGACTAGCCCAAGATAGCCAAAAGAAAAAGCTACAGGAGCCACTGTACTCAGCCACTGAGTCAGGACCCTGGCACATCCCTGACCACAGAAGGTGGTCTATCCATCCTTTGACAAGTGCTGGAGCAGAAGAGTCTTTTAAGTTCTGAAATAATTTCTGCATTGTCCTCCTAGTGTTACATCTCTGTAAAGCAGTGTTTCCAGAAGGGTGTCTGCATCAGAATTGTACTAGACTTTTCCTGAAAATGTAGATTCTTGGTTTTTGCTCCCCATCTAATGAATGAGATCCTGGAGAAAGTATCTTCATTTTTATCAAGCTCTCTAAAGAGAATCTTATGTCTGTTAAAGTATGGCCACATGGTTCTAGATCATTTACTTATCACCTTTGCTATGTACCCTCTTGGGTTAAACCATTAGGAAGAGAAGTATAAAGGAAATTTTGTAAAATAAATTCAAGTCTTTTCTGTGACACCTACTGCCATGATCTCATGTAAAACACTTAACTGATCAGGGCCCTTCTTTCCTCACTGGGAGCTTGTAGGGACTGAATAAACTTGAGGATGAAAATGCACCTTATTAACTACAAACAAATTATGTGATTTACGATAATTGTTACTAGCACATTATGTGTTCATATAATACTCCAAGGCATTCCTTTGGAAATAAAAAGCATATCTAGCTGGACATAATCTCAACTTTCAGCAGGTGGTTGGTCTTCTTCAGGGTAAAGTTCTCCAATTTGAAAGAATAGTACCTGTCAAATATTACTGAGAACTTACCACACACTGTGCTACATACTGGAGGGTTTCTTCCAGGTCATCTTCAAATTAACTCAAATTAGAAAACAAGTACAGAGGAGAGAAGTCACTCATCAAAGCTGAACATCTTATTAGTGGTGGTTGTCACATCCCACAGCCCCTTCACTTGACAACTACATTATTAGAATGGTCATCATTTCAAACTAACAGAGTGTTGGTCTTTAAGCATACATCTGAATTAGCATTTCTTGAGTAAAATATTTTATCTCTGAAACTAGAGAAATACGATCAACCACTTAACACTTCACTCTGCCAAAGGCACGCGTGAGAATTGGCCATAGGTGTATCAACTGAAAGCCTAAGAATTAGCACAGCAGTTTTAAGGTCTCTACCAACAAAAGGAAATGTTAATTTTCTGTCAGAACTATAATGGCAGAGAGTGGAGTATGCCTCGTAGAACCTCGAAATTTTTCATAATGGTTCCTGTGTTCTAGCTGCTGACAGTAACTTCAATCTTTATATACAGCCTGCCAGGTTGCTACTAGATAGAAGTCTGACAATGAAATTCACATGAGACTGTTCTTTTTAGTATTTTCTTTTACACTAAAAAACAATGAAAAAATTGCATATTTCCTTTTGCCATTCTTCAACAGTCTAATTTATTACAAAGAAAATTGGTGCAGAAAAAAGGTCAATCTACAATGGCTAATGATTTTGAAACCCTTAACCAGTAATTGTTTTGCAGCCTACAGTGTTCTGGCTGAACACTGTGATTCTTGAATTAATCATTTTTATCCACGTTTGGGTTTGCAATCTATCCCCAGTATTGTGTATGCATGTGTGTACTCTAATTCCACCCTGGCTCACAAAAGGCTTACAGCCAAAATCTGATACTGTCAGATTGAAAAGGCCTTGCTTAGCAAGTCACGTGGAGCCTGGCTGAGAAGTATGGAATGCTGGATCCTTTCCCCATGTGGCAAGGATGCCAGCTTCCCAGTCTCACCCTGAGCAGTGCAGCCAACATCTGGGAAACATAAAATTTTGGAGCTCTTGTTTATGATACTTCCTGCTGTGTTCCTGGCACATCTGAACATGCTGAATATTTAACTCATATCTGAAAACTTATTTTTGTTGAATATTTGCTTTTTCCCCCTTTGGTGCCTGCTAGTGATACTCTTAAATAAAGGGATTCTTTATATATTTTTATGGAATAGTACATCTGTCCTTTGCTTAATCTCAGCCCTGCTCTATCATTTATGACACTTTCTCCCCCTAACAAAAACACATTTATCCAAATTTACATCTCTGTAACAGCTTATCAACAACTTTTAAAGAAGGTATATAAAGATAGTAACATACTACGTTGAATCAATTTGATAGCAACATGTTCACAGGAATAGAAATTAGAACAAATCACCATTAACGACTTCTCTTTATGTAAATAAAGAATGGTACCTCTCTTGTTTGCTGAAAGAACAGACAGGAAGAATGGGTAGGGCACAACTGTACAAACCTCGAAAGTGGTTGTCATTGTGGGCTTATAGGACACATGGTTGGCCCTTCTCAGCTCCTTTATAGTTTCAGCTGGCATGGATTTAGAAAACCCAAGGCCACTCCAGGTATTTGTGGGTGTTCTGACCTCCGTCACCACTGGTTTCTTTAACATAGCTTTGGGAAACAGAACATAAAACAAATGTTTGGTATTTTCAATGTTTTTCTTAAATAAAATATTGATGAATGTTGTTTCTTTGATAAAATGTAAAGAAATTATCACTGAAAATTATTTCTTAACATAAAATACCTTAAAACAGCTTCATAAAACACTCAATACCAAGTAAACTGAAAAATGCTACATTATTTCTTAATTGATCTCATGCTATTCTAATCAACAAAATACATTCAACCTCAACAAAATGTGTACAACTTGAACCTAAACATTCTATATTTCTTTTTATGAAGGTACAATTGCTCAATTCAACATGAATACTAGAAAGCCTTTTATGGCTCTACTAAAAACATATATATTATATATATATATTAATATTATTATATATAATTATATATTATGTTAATATATATTAATATAGATCATTAATATAGCACAAACCTTTAGTTGCTAATAGTTTCTTTTGTTCATAGTCAAATGCCTGAAAATAAAACAGAAAATATCTTTATTGCCAGTCTATCCAAATGTCATGCCAACACTCCATAATTACGAACAAAGGTTTTGACTATAGTCCATGAATCCGCCTGGGACACATGCTAAGCTTTGCACCACAATGTGAATCCAGTGCAAGTCTGATACATTTCAACATGTTTTCAAACTAATTAATTAGAATAAATTAACTACTTCTGACATGACAGTGATAGATTTAGAAATTTTCCTTCAAAAGAAAAAAATATCCTACTTACTGTATTTAATGCACTAGGGCCAATATATGCTAAAGTATAGTGAATAACCTAAAAGTATTAGAGCTAAGTTTCAAAACACGCATCTCCCAAATGCTTTCTGGTTATCTACTGGCCTCTTTGTTTCTGTACATCCTCTCCTCATTTAAGTAAAGGATGGCATGAAATGGGATGATGTTAAGACAACTTAAGAAATTATTTGGCCTAATTGGCATAGTCTTTGCTTTTGAAGTGGGATAAATGACTAATGTCTAGCTTTGATCTGTAATGACATTAAGCAATACAATAAAATTAAACCTAGTTACTTTTTATTGTACAGGACTAGGAGGTCATCATTCATTCTTTCCATTCATATTGAATAAATGAGTATTCAGTCAGTCATGTCTAGTAGGGACCAAGGCAGGGCATTTTGAAGAAATTAGTCCAGACATAGCTACATCTCAAATGCTACTTCAGTGTTCTCAGCTCTCCAATTTAGGGGATAGCTAAGACTTAAGAATGTCTCAAAGGCCTACCAGGAGGGCCAAGAACCAACTAGGGAGAGTTCTTTTGACCCTTCCTCCAGGAGGACTATACCATCATATATAGGGTGCCCATGTATGTTGCAGTCTGAAACAGGATACTTCTGAGAGTGAAATGTGCTACACATAAAAATTAGGCCAGAATTATAAAAGTCAATGGGCTCATCCAGACAAACCAGGATGTGTGATTAACTCCAAGAACATGACAGTAAATCAGGAGAGCCAGGTTTTTAGATAACACAGGTCGATAATGTTTTTGAAATTCTAGGTCTAAAATGGCCTTGGGAATTAAAATCAACTTGTAATGATTAATGTCTATCGGTAAGGTGTGGGGAGATCTTAAATTCACTTGTTCAGTAAATATTTATTGAGTGTCTTCTGGTTAAAGAGACTGTGCCGCTCTTTGTGGAAGAATATAACAATGCATCAAAAATTGTCTAGACCCTCAAAACGTATAATCTTAGTGGGGATGGGTAAAAGAAACAACTAAAATTAGGAAGTGAGAAAAGTGTGAAGAGAGAGCTGGAGATACAGCATTCCAAGAATGGTCAGGAGACAGAGATCATTTTTAGCTGCAGGAATCATCAGTTAAGTCTTCAATCTCTCCCTCTGTCAATGCTTGGTGACTATTATCATTCAGTTTTTAGTGACTTTAAAAGTTAGCTCTTCATTAATGACATAAATAAATCTATTTAAGTTGAAACTCTATCACCAAGAACATTCTTATCCATCCCCAAAGAAAGGAACATGAAAATGATTCACTGTAGATGTAAACCTGACAGAAAAGAAGCACCAGATGGACAAAAATTAGAAAAAGGGATAATATAGGGGATTAGAAATTGCTTATATAAGAAAATTTTAATTTGTGAACTAAAATAAATCCACCAGAGAAAATGTAAATGTTTTATAAAAACATTTATCTAAAAACTCATAAAAATGTTCAAATGTGAAGGATTAAAAAAACAAACAGGCCTGAACTGTAGCTTTCACTAACATCATAAAAGTATAATTTAGTTCCATGAGTTAATTTCTTTGACATACCTGTGATAGCTTGTTTTTAGGATTCTGTGAAAAGTTATGCCCTTCTTTGGGAGGTTCGGGGAGGGTTGTGGATAACACATCTTTTACTATGAAGTAGGAAAGTCTACCTAGCAATTCTGATACTGAAATAGGATGTTTATACGAATCTCTGAAAGCACAAAGTACAAAATCTTTACCTTTCATATTGTAGTTTACACGGAAATCAAATTTTCAAATTTCATGATCAATAGTCCACTCTGAATAACTAGCCTAATACTTTAAAAATGGATAGAAAGAATATCCCTGCTTAGGAAATAATCATAAAATTCTCTCAACTAACATAGTCATCAATAATATTTAGCATTTACTTTCAAAAACCTAAAGCTTCAGATTAGTTATTTTTATAACTATCTAAATGACACTAAATTTATCATCTCCATTAAATAGATAGAAGAATATTATATTTACCCAAGACTAAGTCATGAGGCAGTAATACTTAAAAATAACAGCTTTCACATGTATGTAAACTTTTTTAAGTGGCCGATAAGTGATGTCATTTGTGTAAGATACAGTGATGTAAAACATTTTATGTCAATTTTAATATTGTATTTTAAAGAATTCTTCTTGGTTAAGCTAACTCCTGCTTTTCATTTTTAACATTTATGGCATACCAATTCTTAACTACTGTGTATACATTTAAATTTAATTTTGACTACAATGCAGAAGGAACCCCTAATTCTGCTCTACTGTTAACCATTCACTGAATTTCCCATTCCCTAACCCAACCTCCTACATTTGGAAGACTCTCTCATTTTTTACCATTACCTGCATGTTGACATATGATGGCCTTGGGGCCAGGCAAGTCCTTTCAGAGTTCTGCTGGGCAGCTGCAGCCCTCTCAGCAGCACGCTCACTTCCAGGAGCCTTTTTGTCAGCCAAAGGGCTTTCTGCAGCACTTAGTTCAGGATCTGAGAGCAGTCTGTCAGTACTGCTGTGAAACAGTTTGGAATTTAACACTCCATATTTATATACAAATGTACTGAACATCCCCTATGTGCCACATTTACTATACATCTATACCACTGTCAGCTATTTATATGTATTATTTCATTTAGTCCTCACAATCCCTCTCTGAGGTAAGTAGTAGACAGATAAGGGAAGTACCTTACCCAAGGTCATACCTCTGATAAATGGTAAAGCTGAAATTTGAACCCAAGCATATGACTCTAGAGCTGCAGTTGAAATGATTTCATGATACACTTTGATAAACATTGTATGTATGACATATTCTATATGGTACATATGGAATAGACACACAGACAAGATTTCTAATTTGCACATATCAAGAAGATAGCAATGAGTCATGCATGCGCAGTCTAAAAAGAGTCAATCTGAAGGCATGTAGATGATCCAATTTGTGTATGTGAAATGCATATGATATTGCTAACAAATCTAATAAGATACAGATAGCAGATAAATAAGTATTTCCAACACCTGTTCAGGGTGCATGGATGAACATAACGGCTCCGTAAAATAGGAAAAATGATCTGAATTACAAGATTGGTAATGCCCTATACAAATGCACCTCAAGTTCAAATCTAATTCCAGGTTAAGCTTAAGTAAAGGAGAAATAAGAAACAGTATTATTAGTCAAAGAGCTGATCTGTTCATTCATTCTTTCTTTTATCACTCACTATTATATCATGCCAGGGGATTCAGAAGAATTCTTAACAGGCTATTGGAACAGAAAAGGAGGAGCAATGAACTCTGTTTGCTGACAAAAGTTCACAAAGGCTTCACATAGGACGTCAGAACTGGAATTTAAAGGGCATCTGCAGGTTTACCAGCATGAAGGACAGGAGAAAAGCACAAGCAAAGGAAAGGAAGGAGGTAATGTGGACAGCTGGTGCATTTAAAGCCAGAGTGTAATAAGATGAGACTTGTGTGTTCAAAAAACTGCTGGAAGGAAATAAAGGACTGACTGAGCTGCTGAGAGGGTGGAGGCAGGGAGACTGTTCTGGAGGTTGCAGCTTAATTCAAATGAGAGGTAAGTTCAGAACATACTTAATGATGAAAGGAAAAGGCATTCCCTTCAAATGCTTCAATACAGGGAAAAAAGCAAATTTACCTCTCTAACCTATGCTGAATAATGTTCACTGTGGCTCTTAGTACCATGTGAAGAAAAACACAGATAAAGCAGATTTGGACAAAATGGGAACAACAGTAATTAACTGACAAAAGGGTTTATAAAAGCAAAAAAAAAATTTGGTAAGAAAAAGAGGAAATAAAAATATAAAGGCTATATTTAAGATATTCTCCTCTGTAAGGATATACAAGAAAACTAGTAAGACAGTAGAGGAAATTGGGTGGATGGAGATGGATGGGAGCAAAACCTTTAAACACAGAAGCTTTCCACTGTATTTTTGAAGTATGAATAGATTGTCTATTTGAAGAAAATAAAGTAAATGGGAAAAGAAAATAGAGTAAGGATAACACGTCTGTAACTGTGCTATGGTAAGGAGAGTTACAGTTAATACATTGTACTCACTGTGGTTTATAATAAATAAAATCATGAAACTGTCAAATATTTATTATCAAAATTAGCAATTAACTACCTTGAAATAAGGAAGCCAGAGTTTAAGTTAAAGACTCAAAGCAAAATAGAAAATTCACAGCAGGAAAAGTTCTAACAGAAAAATCAGACAGTAAATATTGCCCTGCTAAAGTTTCAGAACAATAGGGATGGGTTTAGAAGACCCAGATATAAACCTAGCCAGTTATAGAGAAGACATGAGTGAAAATTACCAGATGCTATTCCTTAATACAATTTTTAAAAGGAAAAAGAAAAGTATAAAGAAAAATAAAAAACACTCTTGAAGAAGATCAAATCCACTTGATTAAAACAAACTCAGCCCATTACATTTTATTTCAAAGGATCAAGGGATTTTAAAGATTAAAATACATACTGTAAGTGTGAGTTTTTCGTGCCCTGTAATAGTTCTACTGTCTGCCTTTTGGCACAGGAAACTTTGGAGGGACCCATCATCTGTTTCAGGTCACCCGCATTCCCAGAATGGGAAGGACTTCGAGGCATGCCTACTTCAACAAAAGCATCGTTACAACCTGCAGAAGGGAGAAAGTGAAAGTGTCAGCTTATCGTCAACGACCACTTATGACAGAAACAAATCAGAACCCAACTCTAGGAAGACCCAGGCATACCAGCTTTCAACTGCAAAGAAGGCAGCTTAAATTCAAGCTGTCTCAAATTTCACCCAAGATGAAATATGAAGAGAGACCCTCATAATTTTTAAAAGATTATTAGGGGTGAAAGGGTTATAAAAAAAAGAAATAACTCTACTTGGAAAAAAATCATGTGTGTACATTTAGTAAATTGACGCCTTCCTCTTACATAATTACACTTCAGTTTAGGAAGTTCCAATGTAATGGGAAGTGATTTCTTTCTGTGGGAAGTGTTTTTCAGTTTATCTTTTCCATGTTCTTTGGAATTTTATTCAAGATGTCTTTCTGCATCCTTGAGGCAAGATGAGTCATAACTGGTTAGCAAAACCAACTTGAAATCACTGCAGAGACTTTTTACAACCCCCTTTATCCAAGTAACAGACCAGGCTGAAGTTCAGAAGGGAAGATACCTTCTGCAGGGTTTGATTTGGGAGATGCCTGCTCAGGTCCAGTTGTTTGTCTAGATGGATCACTGTGATTCCCACTCAGTACTTTTTCTCCAAGTGATGAGGTGGATATTGCACCATATTTTATATTTGGAGACTAAAATAATAATAGAAAATAACATACAGATATGGTCACAATTCTAAAATTCATTGCAGGTGAAAGTGTAAACATATTACCAGTGGCTTATCTCTTAGAAACAGCATAGATCACACTACTCTAGCAAAGGACATTACCTGTGCATGTCCATTTAAAGAAGCAGAGATTTTTTTTCCTTCTGTCTGCATACTGTTGATATGGACATCAACAGGAGTCAAGCCAGGAGGGGGAGATGGAGCTGTGTGCCCATAGGTGGGCACTCCAGACAACAAAATATTGGTTAATGTGGCTTGGGCAGTAGATGGAATCATAAGATGTGGTATAGCAGAAAAACCTGTAACAACATTTCATGAAGACAGATATTAGACCGGAAAAAACTCAGATTCAACAAACATTACTTTATTATTTTCAGAAAAACAAAAATACCCCTCATTTTTTTGCTATAAATTCAGAAGAGAATTCAATTTTGATACCTCCTCTGTAAAAAGGTTTAACATTACTATAAAAACACAAAATAATGTTAAAATGGAACAAGACTTTAGAGAAAATTTAATCTAAGCTCTTCATAGTACTGATGAGGAAACAAGCTAGATTTAGCATGTCCATATGACTACCAAGCACATCTGTCCGAATGGAACCTACATTTGTTAATTACCAGGTCAGTGACCTTCTGGTGTCTTTGCCACTGCTTCCTGCTCATCGCACTCTTCTTCCTGATCTGCTTGTCAGGTCTGAAGACTGTATTTCACTTTTATGAAAAACCCACTGCTTGTCATGCTTCATTTTAACTAATTTACACATTGGGGAATTTGTGTTTACCTGCAGTGTGCTTTGAACCATAATTTTTCTCTAAGGAAACAGAGCCATTAGTGAATTTTACTTAAAAACTGATACCTAAGAATGCATGCCTTTGACTGTATTTGAATTATACTCACCTGTGGCACTTGAAGTGTTAGCAAGTGGGGGTGCCCATAATGTGGGACTCGGGGTGCCAGAACTTGGACTTTGCAAAGGACTGACTGAGCTATTAAGAGCGTTCAAGAGTGAGTTTGGGGTTGTTGATGTGTTTAGAGATAAGGTGGTAGGCCCCAAAAGACCTGCAATAAATGAATGTAAAGTCAATATGCAAAAATTCAAGATTTGAAAATACAGATGGCACCAATATTGCCAGTTGGAATGCACAGATATAATCTGATATTTTCTAAATATAAAGAACAGGTTACCTTCTTTCAAACATCCACGTGAAATATTGCATGATACAACTCCGACACAGAACTCAGACTATCCACAAACATATGCTGGTCAGAAAATGGGAGATAGGTGTGTGCAAACCAGGGAAACGATCAGGGTCCCTGAGCACTGCCAGCTGCTCTGCATTCATCTCAACTAGCCAGGATGAACCAAATTCTGTTCAAGTGGAAGCTCATTTTTATTTCTCTGCATAACTCACTGTTTTCGGTTTCCAAACTAACTCTTTTCAAACCACCTGCAATTAGCAGAGAACAGGGGAATGTTCTCCTGCAGCAGAATAACTTCATTTGGCCCATTTGTGGACAGGCCGAGCCACTTGGAACAGTTTTCATTCATGTGTCAAAACAACCTCTCTGGTACTCCATCTCAATGTGTATGAAACTTTCCTCAGAAACGATTTTTTGTTTCTTGCTTGTTTAAAGGATTTAATGTTTGATTTAAGTAATGAAAATTTCCCTTCAGGCATTTAAAATATATTCTAAAGTAAAATATGAAATTGTATACAATTTTCCAGGAATATTTAAAGTATTAAGTATTACAGGATAGGTACAGACATGAAAACATTTAAAAACCTGAGTAACTGAATCTTTGCTCACTTTTTTCTCTCTAGTGTAGGAACAACTTGGTTCCGGCTAAATTCTCTCACCTGCCACTTCCTGATTCACATGCATATGTTATTATGACTGTCCAGGTCTCCAGTGGAACGGACAACTTTGGGAGATTAGAGGCCAAAGGAAAAAGAGTCTGTCTTTACTGTAATGATGCCTAGACAGGGGTACTTGGAATCTTAATTATATTATAACCATATTATAATTTTAAAAGCATGAAATAACCATTAGGAAAAAAGTTTACAGAATGCTGAGAGTATTTTTTCTGTCTCAGATCAACACTGAGTGAGGCAGAATGATTTTCTAGGGTTATTACATTCACTTTTTATATTAAGGCTACTGAAAAATGTGCAAGAAAGTAGTGAACTAGCATAACTGCAACATGGCAATGAACTTTAGCCTGTCAGATGGAAATCCATAAATGAGGCAGTACATATCGTCACAACCATGAAACGCCTCACCTCACTTTCGCAAAGAACTAAGGCACTGAGGGGTGATGCTCTTTCATCTTCTATTTTTCTTTTTCATCTTCTTCACCTTAGATATAAATACAAGTCCATTTGCCCCTCTTGGTGGCCTCAGGCTAGATTTCCTTTGCATCTGGATGAGGCAGTTCTGACCTCTGTGACTGGGGGTTCTGCTCACTTTCACTTCCCCCTCTCCCTACCCCTCATACAGATCTGCAATTACTTTTTGAAAAGCACACTGGATAATCTTTACCTCTAGGGATGGATGGCAATATTGCAAATGCAAGAGAGAACAAACACATAAATTATAGTTAGCCTGCTCACTTCACTCTCAATGGCATTCTTAATTTAAAAGAACAAACACAGCCACTGAAAATAAAACAGACCTCAATTATTTATGCCGAAATAAAAAGAATCTGAGTAACAAAAATCTATATTCTAACAAAAAAACCCAAAATGGATTGATGTGAGTTTTGTTGCTTTTTCACTTGATCTTAGAGCCTGATGAGAGAAAAAGCCTTTAAAATGTAGCCCCAAAAGGTAGAAAGAAAGGGAACTGGCTAAGCAATCCCCCAGTGACTGAGAAGCGCTATAATAATAAATTTTATACCTAGTCCAGTGAGTCCAAGGCCTGCTGAAGCTAAGATGTCCAGGCTGGGACATGCCAGGCCGGCAGGGCACGATGCTGGGGATGGACTGGTTGCTATGGTAACCCCACTGCTTTCAAGTCCGAGGAGACATTTCCTTGCTTCATACATATTTAAGGCATTTCGCTCAACACTTTTCACAATCACAGACTATGAAAACACATAATGGGAAAGAAAAAGGTGATATGCAAGTAGTCTACAATGTATTGGGAGGTGGGTGAGAAACGAATATGGTAAAAAGGATTCCAGTCAGGGAATCAATGCTGTTTTAAAATCAATTAAAAATTCTAACTGCTTATTTCTTATGTTTATTCCTTTTGGTAAAACCATAAAATGTTAGTGACATTTTATTGGGTATGTCCTGTGTGCCAGGCACTGTGATTGAAACTGCACATACATCCTAATGCCTGGCAGACACCTTCTGGGTGGGAATGAATATTCATATTTAGTGAGGATAAGGGACCTATCCACAGGCACAGCCTAGCTGGAGGGGCAGCGAGAAGACTGGACCTCAGGTCGTTCGCATCTACAGCCCATTCTCTTTATGTCCACTTGCCTTTTTTTACATTAAGGCTTTCTGCCCTTTATCTCATCTTTACAAAACAAATCAAACTAGTCACTACATACAGACTGCATAATAACAGTCACTTACATTTGACATTTATAGCCTACTAGTTAACTAATAGACTTTAAGGTACCACTATTCCTCACTGATGACATATCTATGGCAAAGCTTATGGTAAAATAAATTTCTAAACAATATATTTTTTCTCAATGGACTCATCTAGAAAATTGGAACTGTGAACTCAAGTGGGAGAGCCTAAATGGGCAATAAAGAAAATTTGTGACTGAGAAAGCAGTTAATGCAGTAGTCAGCTTCAGGGCCAGCTAGGAAGAATTAAATAGCCCTGGGATGCTACAAGGCTTTAGAATTCTCACAATCTATTTTCCCCTGATCTGTGCTCATTTCTTACTAAGCTCCAGGAGTTTCTTGTGTGTTTGACCCTCTTTATATGCACAAAATCTCTTCTGTCTTTAGCTTTTAGTCCTGGTATCTACAGTGACTTCAGTCAACTCAAATTAGTCAAGCATGAAGCTTCAAGATACATAAAATTAATGTCCTGTTCTCTAACTCTAAACTCATTATATTAGGCTCACTTAGAATCGGTCCTATCTTTTCCTTTAAAGTTTACTTTTGAAGAAGGCATGATTGTTTCTCTTTAGACACTGAACGCCATGTTATTTTACATATATACAAAATTGTCCATGATACATATTATACATACACCATGATACACATAACAAGATTAACAAAAATTAAAAAATGGAAAGCATAACTGTTACGTGTTTTAACTACTAGAATAAAAATTTTCATAAATGATTTCATTAGTACATGTTAAAAGAAGCAACCTGCTTCTTGTCTTCTGACATCTGGTACAAAGGTCTCTTCAGGGTGTATAACTAGGCATAAATACTGGGGGGTCGAGGCTATCAATATTTTCAGTGTGATCTGACAGTCGCTATTGTTCCTCAAAGTGGCTGTGCCAATTTACCAAACATTAATGTAGGAACATTCCTCTTCCCTCACATTCTCACTAGCATTTAACATCATCAGGTTTATCCTATTAAATTTTGACTATACATGTAATTATTGAAATTCTGCAAGATCTTAGAGGAGAAGTTCCAAGAAGGCTGAACTGGGAATACTTCGTTATTTACTTTTGATCACTTTATTTTCTTAAAGAGAATGGGCACCTATTCTTTATTTTTTTAATATATGAAATTTATTGTCAAATTGGTTTCCATACAACACCCAGTGCTCATCCCAAAAGGTGCCCTCCTCAATACCCATCACCCACCCTCCCCTCCCTCCCACCCCCCATCAACCCTCAGTTTGTTCTCAGTTTTTAAGAGTCTCTTATGCTTTGGCTCTCTCCCACTCTAACCTCTTTTTTTTTTTTTTCCCTTCCCCTCCCCCATGGGTTTCTGTTAAGTTTCTCAGGATCCACATAAGAGTGAAACCATATGGTATCTGTCTTTCTCTGTATGGCTTATTTCAGTTAGCATCACACTCTCCAGTTCCATCCACGTTGCTACAAAAGGTCATATTTCATTCTTTCTCATTGGGCACCTATTCTTTAAATCTCCAGGTCCAGCAGAGTGGCTCACAGAGTACGTAAGCTAAATATTTTTGAATTGCACTGGATATGTACACATACACATGCACACTTAACACAATGTTTAGCCTTAACTCTCTGATAACTTAACAAAGCTGAAAGTTACCAGACTGCAAATTAATAAAAACATATTTTCTCTTCTCATATATTTGTAAAAAATAATGGTCATTCAATATGGACTCCAAAACCAACCCATATTTAAATAAAATGATGATCAATAATGAATGGTACAAATTTATGTATTTAAATAACTAAGTATAATATATAATGATATATATATTATATGGAATATTTAATTCCGTGTATATGCAAATAACATTTATATGAAAACAGAACTAGCTGGAACGTGGTGCTCTGGGTCTGGACTCTGAACCCACCTTGCTTGGCTGTTTCGGCTTTGGTTTAATGCTGATGAAGACATCAAGCTGTTCCATCAGCTGGGCAGTGAACTGTGGGTCCACTTCAATTTCTTCCTTCATATCAAACATCAACACAAGAGGAAGACAACCCTAAGAAATGTCACAAAAGAGAGTGTCAGAGGTAAAAACATTACTCATTTAAACATCTGATAACTTAACGTGCCTACAAATAATGCAATATTCTATGGGCTTAAAGAATAAACCCAAGTATTAAAGCTAAATTACATACTTTAACAAAGCTTAGAAAACTGGTGTGGAAATAATACTGAGGGCACAAACTATTTTTTAAAAGACAACATTGTACATGTCTGAAGTTTTCTGTTATTGGCTCTGAATTTTTTTACTCACTTTCCACCTTGGAAAACTCTTCCATTCTCTGACTTCAGTTTTGTTACAGATGCCAGAAATTAGATTCTCATCTACATCAAGAGTATGAATCTTGTGCTTTTGCTCAAAGACTTACAGTAGTGATTTTTTATCGCCTTCTGAATGAAATCTAAACATGTATCAGTAGATATGTCCACAATCTGGCCCTTTGCTTGTGCAATCACAGGTCTGTATGTCTATACATCTGTCCCTTCCCCAGGTTAGACCGGCCTCTTGACCACTGTTCAAACAGATACTGTACTTTGGTCTCAACTCACCAAAAGGCTTCTTCACCAACCAAAGTCCTACCTCTCTTCTGCTGCAGCTCCAACCTTATCTCCTTCTTGAGGTAAACTGCTACTACTGTTCCTTCTTTTAGGCTTCTCACTTTTTAGCACTGCACAGGTTAGCACTTGTTTCTTTCTCTGATGCTTTCTTCCTGGCCCCGAATCTACTACGTTTAGGAACCACATCCCATACTTTTACTGAGTCACAGGATGCTCAGTACTAGCCTGCCCAGTACTAGCTGGGTTCTGTATATAAGTATCAGGAGAAATAACAGCCAAATACACTGGAATTAAAGTGAAATTACTGTGCTTCATTTTCCTTGTGGATAAAAGTGATTTTTGGATTTAAAATATAGATTAAAAGCCTTTTAATTTACTCCTCTCTTCCTCACTTCTTTCAATATTGTACAATAATATATCTCATTGCACACTTGTATTTTTGGCAGGTTCGGTCAAAGCATGAATATGAACTCCTAACTGCATAGAATGACTGAAAAAGTTCACTAAAAATAATACTTCAAGAACTTAAAAATCAGAAAAAAAGAAAATTATGAAAAGTAATCATAATAATCTTTGGATACAAATATGCTACCTAACTAGTGATATTTTAAAAGTAGTCTGGTAAACTAAGCTTGGCTAAAAAAAATCATTCACAACAAAATAATTATGTATGCTTAATGATTGTAACAAGTTCTTATCTGTCAGAGGAATGGAATCAACAATAAAAATTTGGATTTTCTGAAAGTTTCTCAAAAACAAATTCTGTGAGTTAACAATAGCAAAGATCACATCCGAAGGTTACTGATTCAAATGTCATTACAGATCAAGTTCTTGAACAGAATAAAATGGTGTTTTTAATAAGAATATTTATGAGTCCACATTGTGTCAATCCACTTTGTTACTATGTATCAACCTACACACTGTGTTTTTAAATGAATATAGGAAGGACAGAAACAGCAAATTTTAAATCGGAACCAGTATCAAATTATATAATTGCTATTTTCTTCAATGCGTTAAGACTCAAATTCAAGGTTTAAATTCCATTTTTTAAATTGTATCAGAGATTTTTGAAATTTTCAAGTGTTTCAGGCCACTAAAATTTATGTCTTTGAGGGTAAAAAGTTATTTTTACTTTTCTGTTTAAACAGACTTTTTTTGTCAAATGCAAACTAATACTACATGTCAGATGAAAATAATCACCTCCTACAAAATACAGCCCATTATTTCACTGTATCCTCTTTTGTGTTTAAAGTTAAAAAAAATACAGCAAATAAATTACTCACTTATGCAATGAAATTAAGCTTGTGAGGTACTACGTACTTTACTCTTATTTTATTTCCTTTTACCAAGAAACTTCCTTATCTGACAGGCTTCCAAATGTTTTCATAAATACCAGTAGTATGGTATGTGCGCCAACATATACTGTACTCAAAGAAGTAAACGAAGTAAAATAAAATAGTAACACTAATATCAATAAACCTACCATGAGATATTGCCTTGCAAGACAGACAGACTCAATGGTGCCCTGGAGGTAGACGGTGGATTTCTTTTGTGGGTTACTGGGGTCAGGAAAGTGGATCTGAGCACCTGTTCTTTGCATGATATGTTTGATGTTGCTTCCATTTCGACCCATCATAAAGAGATGATGTTGAGCTGCAATATCTAGTTGTGTGCTCACAGGAATAGCTGATGCCAAGCTCCCAGCGAGATGTTCCAACAGCATGGCGGTTCCTTCCTAGGAGAAAAGGGTGGGAAATAATCCTATAAAATGTCCATATACAAGGAAAGATTCTAGTGTACTTCTAATTGCTACAGAGAAATTCAAAGAATTCTATAACCCATAATGCAATACAAGGAAAAATTCTAGAAAACAGATTAGTCTAAAATCCTCTGAAAATAAAATTGCATAATTTGTACACTTACAATGTTCATAATTATCTCAATTACTTACCTTCACAGCGCTGGTGTTATTCTGAGACCCTCGTACTATTACAGTAGCACCATACATTCGGGAACGCTGTTTAAATGACACTGAAATGTTGTATGTTTGTGATATGTGCTGAATCGAGGGGGAGTTAGGATCAGGAACTGGCTGAAGAATCCCAGCGATTGGTAACTCAAACATCAGCACCAAAGGAAGCAGCTCCTAAATGAAAGTATTAGAGCCCGAGGCAGACAGTTGAGTGACTGCATGCTTAGAGATATGCATAACTTGTTCTTTTTTTTCTGAGGATGGAATTCTAAAACATAAATTGCTTTTATTACAGATATAAGCTTGAGCAAACTAGGTAGTTTCTCGAATAAAAAGAGTCTGTGAAACCAAAGAGTTTGTAACCTAAACTGCCTGTGGTATTCTTCCTCGGGCCTCTTTCTGACCATCTCAAAATCATCAGAGAAACGGAGTCAGGTACAAAATGGAACATCACTAAGAAACATCTTCAACACATTAAAACAACTTCTGTCACTATTTCCTACCTATTGAACATATGATTTGGTTATAAATTGATACACTAAGATATTTTTATTGCCTTATGATGCAAACACTGCTGATACTGATTTACAGTATTAAAGTAATAAATAGTTACCCGAATTCTAACTCGGGCAGATTCTACTCCTGCTGGTTGTCCTGCTATAGATACCTGCAAAAATAAGAAAATACAGATTTATTTTGAGCCCACATCTGCATTTCCAGCTATCTACACCCTTGCCACTCAAAGTGTCATCCAGGAAAAACAGCACTGCCATTATCTAGGAGCTTGTTAAAAATGAAGGGTCTCAAGCACCAACCCAGACCTGCTTAATCACAATTTGCATTTTAACAAGCTCCTCAGCTGATTTGTGTCAACTGATTTACATCAACCCCCAGACTTATGTAAGCCTCACAGCCCCCATAATGCCATCCTGCTCCCCTTCTCATTTCTCATTTACTGCATTTTCTACCTTTTGTTTAAACTCTGCATACTGTATATCAACTCTGTACAATATATCAATATACAATGATATTGCTGCAGTAGTTACTCAAAATATTGAACCACTTCATGCTAATTGGTTAAAAAAAACTATTGCTTCAACACCACCTCCAGCTCTCTCCTGGGATCCCCTGAACTTTCCCACAATCCATCAAGTAAAAAATTAATCTTGGGGGCGCCTGGGTGGCTCAGTCAGTTAAGCGTTCAACTTCAGCTCAGGTCATATCTCACTATCTCATGGCTCATGAGTTCAAGCCCCACATCAGGCTTTGTGCTGACAGCTGAGAGCCCGGAACCTGCTTCGGAATCTGTGTCTCCCTCTCTCTCTGCCCTCCTCCGTTTGCACTCTCTCTCTCTCAAAAATAAACATTAAAAAAAATTAAAAAAAAAAAACAAAAAAAGAATTAATCTTGGCATGAGAGTAAGGGTGTAGGGCTCCAGGACACTGCTCCTAATGGACCATGCCCCGTGCCATACCAATTGTCAAATGTTTTGAATACTGCCCTTGCTTTCTATCTATCTTCCTTATGTGTGTGTCACCATCACCATTAGTCCTCATAGAGAAAAGACTACCCTATTCATCTTTGAGGCTGACAGTTTCTAGTATTGTGATTAGAGAGAAAACTTCCAAATAACACAAATAATACTATCTGTTCTTCAAGTACTGAAAGTGCTTTGTATGGATAGGTAAGTTTCATTTGTTTTCAAATACAAGAACTAGAAAAAACGTGTATGAACTAAAGAGAAACATAATTCCACCAACGTGAGGAAGTTGGGCACTCGTGCGTGGCCTCTGAGCAGGTGATCTGGTGTACCCTGGAGAACCACGGGTATGATGCTACCAACAGAATCCCCACACTGAACAGGTTCTTGGACCAGGCAAGACTGTAGGTCCTTTCCTAATGTAATGCTCCCTGGGCCTTTCCTTAGGGACTTCGTTTTATATTGCTATCACATTTATGTTGCTCCCCTCTCTTCTACCAACCAGTTAGAGATAAGCACTTTATGGCCTACCTATAATTCATCTCTTTAAAAAAGTAGAGCACCTTCAACCTCCTGGGAAAGAGTCATACATTCTTATTTATTTTTATTTTTTAGTATAGTTGACACACAATGTTACATTAGTTTCAGGTGTACAACATCAGTGATTTGACAAGCTTATACATTATGCTATGCTCACCATAGCTACCATCTACCATCATATGTTGCTATTACAACACCACTGGCTATATTCTCTATGCTGTGCCTTTTATTTCCATGACTTACTCATTCCATAACTGGAAGCCTGTAACTCCCACTCCCCTTCACCCATTTTGCCCAATCCCCCCTCTCCTCTAGGAAGCATCAGTTTGTTCTCTGCATTTAAAGGTCTGATTCTGGTGTTTGCTTATTCATTCATTTCTGTATAGTCACATATTAGTAAAATCAATATGGTATCTCCATGATTATTTTTTTGCTTTCATCTCCCAAAAAAGATATGCATATGGAAAATCAAAGCTTTAATCTGTCCCATAACAGTTCATGTGAAAAGACAAAGCACCTGGTTGCTTTTTTCTGCTTGATTATTCCTGTTGGAATCTGGAAAGTGGATGTGGCATCCTGTTTCTTCCATCACTTTTTTAATATTGTTGCCACCTTTGCCGATTACATGAGAATGTTCTGTATGTGAAACATCCATCTTCAAAGTGACTCGATTGCTCTACATGGAAATAATGTATTATTTCTTGATGCATGCAAAAGGAAGGAACAACTCCTTAAAACACGTTTTATCCAAGGGGACAGTACTAAAAACAAGTGACCTGGTGGGAAATCTTACAAATTTTTTGGAATCATATTAATCTATAAATGTGCAATTTCTATCATTTCTCTTTGGCTATACAAGATATTTATTTGGAAAATATCATTTAAATAAAGTCAGGCAGAGTTACAAATAAATTACTCATCTCATTTTTATCTTTAACAGACATTATTCATGAAACATTTAATTCAAATAACTAAAAACAGATGAAAACAACTGCAAGACTGAATATATGTATGTTAGTAGGACTGTTGAACTGTGACAGAAAACAATAAAAATAAAACTCAAAACTAAAAAGGTATTTGTAAGCATTGTTTTCACAACCAGTCCATTACTATAGGCCAAACTACAGAGCAGATCTACTATTCTTGCTGGTAGGAAGAAGAGTGAGGAAAGGAAAACAAAGCACAGCTCTCTAGCAGTAACAAGGCTTACATAAACCAGTACAAAGTGTAAGATTAGTTATAATAAAGCAAAATGTAAAATTCTAAGACATAATGAATAACTGTGGTCATGTATTTAATTTTGGGAAATTCAGTATTGTACAATTATAAACACATGAAATATTTCCTCATTTATAAGACTAATATCGAAATTCTTCAGTCCTTCAGTTTTTAAAGTAAAATTAAAAAGTCAAAATAAGACATTAAAAATATCAATAGTTTTTACATCTTAATTCTTAAATTTTAAACATATCCATTAAATACTTTGGTCTTTAAACTTTGTTCTTCTTTTAGTTTAACATTTTAAATACAGGGAACATACATTATTTTTTGGGAAAAAATTAGAATATTTAATAATTAGAAGGTGAATAATTCCAAAAATTAAAAGAACAAGAAAAGAAAAAAAAAAAAAAAAGGAAGACATCAGAAACTATTTCAATGGAATATCAAGTCGCAAAACACAGTGGTTAAGAACCAGACAGCCTGGATTTAAATCCCACTTCTCCATTTATTAGCTACAGATTCTGGGAAAATTCCCTAATATCTCTGTGCTGAGTTAGTTATAAGCATTAAACAAATTAGTATTTGTAAAATGCTCAGCAAAGTGCCTGAGATATACTAAGTGATTTAGAAATATTTAATAGAATAAATTCTCACAAGGGAGTGTATATTTTTACACATCTAAATTTCCCTATTACCTCTCTATACCTATACATGCAGAGAGAAAGAACTTACAAAAGAAACTGCCAGGTTTCATGCCATCACGCACAATTATATAGAAGATCATTCTGGCATCATAAAGGCAATATGCTAATTCTTCTAAACTTCATTATTTGCCCCACACTAATCAGGGTCAGTGTTGATTTCTGAAAATATCACTCAATTACCCAGCATGACAGAACCCATTCAAATTTTAAACAGAATTTTACATCCATTGTAGAAACACACATGCTTATTTTAAAACCCACCATTACTTTCTCCTGGTTTTTCTTCTCCAAATGGTTCTTTTCATAACAGCATGAAGTAGCCCTTGCAGAGACAAGGTTCTGACATCTGAGTGTCCTTAACATTCACTTACTTTTGTGTCTAAGACAGACATGATCATTTCCTTGGCCTCCTTAACATCTTCTTTCTTTCCAGAAACCTTAATATGGGGATCTATAAGAAATCAAAAAAGGGCTCATGTGAAACCCCTAAAACTCTTTGTTTTAAAATTGATGTTACAATATAAGAAAATAGAATCCATAAGAAATTCAATATTTGATTCATTCTAGGTGTGTTAACACTGCAATTAAGACAGGAATATGGAAAATCCCCAAGTTGTACATTTATCTGTGTGGTCTTTTCCTTCTGACAACTGGCCAAATCACTTACCTGCAAAGTAAGTTTATCATATAATTTTTTTTAAACAAGAATCTATAAATTCAATTTATGACTACATTCTTGCTATACTCCAAGCCCTTATCTAAGGCTTTAGAATCATGAGCTCATTTAATCCATAAGCTAATTTAATCACAGTTCTGTGAGGTTATTTCCAGAGGAAACTAAGGCACGGAGCAGGTTAGTAACTTGCCCTAGAAAACCACCAATAGGCTCATTCATTATAATCTCATGTCTTCCAACTCTGCATCCAGACTTTAAACCATGTGCTAACCTAATTCAGAAGGTATCTTTACAGGTCAGGGTTAACAGAATAAAACATAATCTTCATTCAGTAATATTTAATATTTATTCAGAACTAGTGTTAAATGGCTAATATATACTATAGGTGTTATTTATTACAGCCACAGAATGTTATAAAGGAAAGCATTAATTCATTCAGCAAGTATTTCCTGTACCAGGCACTATTCTAGGGGCCAAGGGATATATTAGTGAAGAAAAATACCTTTGTCCACATGGAGCTGACAGTCTTGTACAGGGAGACAAAACTGAATCAAATAAACAAATTATCTAGTATATTATAACATAACTGTTATGAAGAGGAGAACGAGACAAAAGCATGAGGAGGACAAGCTGTGGGAAGGGGTCAGTGCATTAGGCCTGATTCAGAAAGTGAGGTCTGAGTAAAAGCTTTGAGGAGAGGAGACAGCTGGCCAAGCTAGAATCTTCAGAAGAAGGGAAATATCACAGCTAAAACTGTCAGGTGAGGACGTGTCTCTTCTCTCTTTCTAAGTCTCTGCCATAATAGGGTCCTCTATTACCCCATGGGTAGCCTGACCCAGACCAAGACCATTTTGAGGTAAGCCAGAAGTTCCATACCACTAGCCTTATGATAAAGTGATATCACGAAAGCAATAAAGCTGGATGACAGAGCATCATCATCACCATCATTAGTGATGTCAATCTTACTGACTGCCTATAACATGCCACCTTCTCTGTGGAGTCCATCCTACACTGAACTACACCTCAGATCAACAACAGGGTCAGGAAATATTAGCTGAGAATTCCAAACCATCAGTTCTCTAGGATAAGAAAAGAGAATCACCTGGTGGGAATTTTATCAAAGTACATGTACTTCCCTGGTATCATGACTTACCCATCCTCAACCAGCAGTCCATCTGAAAATCAATGCCATGATGAGCATGTCACATTAACAAAGTCAAAATGAGCAACTGAAGGATGGATGCATGGGTGGGTGGGTGGATGGATGGATGGATGGAAGGAAGGAAGGATGGATAGGAGAGATGGGAGAGATGGGAGAGATGGGAAGGAGGGAGGAAACCCTGTCCTAAAGCTACTGGCTCTTAGGACCAGGACAGAACAATCATAGTCAACAACAGTGCACCACCAAGCTTCAGAACTAAGGAATGCATCTGGCTTCCTGGGGAGACATTCCAGCAACTGTATTTTGAGTCAATGCCATCACCTCTAGCCCCCCACCAACCCCCCCAGACTGTCTCCTGGGAGCTGCCCTTGGCCTTAGACTCTTTTCCTTAACCCATTCTTTAATCCTTCCTCTGATACTTGCCATGTAACAGGGACACTGTGAATATGAAAGACCTTACAATTTGTTTAAAGTATCAAGTATTATAAGGCAAGGGTCCTAAAAGTAGGGCAAAATCGATGTCCAACAAACTCAAGGTGGTATGGCATTGTGTCCACATTGCTTGCTCTTTGGTGCATTCTAACAGAAACCACTTGTTCTCTGTAGGATTATCACCAACTTTACCATAGTAATGTAAAAAAAAAGCATTTTCTTCAATAATTTTTATTATATGCATTATAACTCCTGTAGGCAATATTTATATTCCGAGCAGTCTACATTCAAAATTTGGATCCCAGCTATCTTTGACTTTGGTTTCAATTACTGTATGCTGACTCTGATGTTATTCTCTATTGAAAATGCTTACTCCTGGGGGATTAGAATCTGGCACTTCTGAAAACATACCTGATCACACTGAATTGTAGCACTTGCTAAAATATACGTTCCTGGGTCTCCAGGATCCAGTAATTGGCATTTTGTTTGTTTCCCAAGTCATTCTTCAATCAAATACAGGACACAGCAGATGAAACCACATAAAAGATATAATTGTAGTGTCTTATGTATCAGGCAAGTATATATAATATAAAATGGTTCTACAGGGGAAAACATCTATTTTCTTACTAACAAATTAACAGTTAAGTATTGAGTGGTATGCTAATCTGAAAACCTATTACTTTACACATTGGATAATCACATTAAAATTCCTATGCATCTCCAGGTGGACAAGGAGACCCAGATCCAATTTATGACAGAACTTGATTTCTACCATCTCTGTATGAACAAAACAATAAGCAAAATAAAAAGCAAAAGCCTCAATAGAAAATACATTTTATTTCAAAGTGAAAGAGCACCATCTACTGACCAAAAATATAAATTATCAATGGACACAGAGCTACACACACAACACATAGTCACCAACATGTAACATCAAATCGTATCCAGGACCCAAATTAGCACTTGTTTGGAAAATGGTTCTTCAAATAACCAAGTCTCATAAGTGTAGAGAAAAATAAACATGACAAAATTCTGGTTTATACTGCTAATGAACCAAAAATAGTGTCTTCTTCATTCCCTCCTTTGTCCTTGCTCAAAAGATATCTATAGGATGTGAACTCTGATTCCAAGCTGAACTTAACATGCTTATTTTAAATCCTGAAATCCAGTTCTCCACATTCAATGAATGTTCCATTTCACAGTTTAAATGTGTCCTACATGGGACTGAGGTTTTATTAAGACCCATTCTGGAAATACTTGATGGAGAAAAGCCAAAGAATTAACTATATTAATAAATATAAAAGTAAAGAAAAGCCCAGCTATAAAGATTGTTGAAAGATGGTACAGTAATAGGGAATTAAGTGTATAGTCTTCCCCTCCCTCAAAATAATTACTTTGAAGGACAACACCAATTTGGGCATGAAAATTTTAAGATATTTGCTCTAAAAATAATATTCATTGCTTTATAATCAACCCTCAAGTGCTCTAAACACAAGGATTGTCTTAATTGGTTTTATAACTTCCATGATGCCAGCAAAGTAGTAGATAATAAGTAAACAGTAGGTGAATGGACTGAAGGTGCCCCTATTTTTTGGAAATGGCTACCTATACAGAGGAAGGAGATGGAAATCGATAGGAAGAGCCTAAACTTCATATCTAAGGTGATCATATGTCCTGCACTTCCCCAGACAGTTTTGACTTCAAATATCCTGATCTCAGTACCTCTATAAAAATACAGAGAACTGTCAGATGTCCTTCCAGATTTTGGGGTTTTAGATTCCTGTCCCATCAATTTGTTCCCAAATCTGTGGTGTAACCCTATGGAACAGAGGAAGACCAGAGGGTGGTCCAGCCTTCAATAGGTTGTATGAAGCTGTATGAAGATGGGTATAAAATGGGTATTTTACATGTGCATACTGCAAAAGAGGTAAACCTTTGAGCAAAAAGGTTTCTATGACTTCCATGTGGAAATTCATAAGGAGTTGATAAGGCAACAATTGTTCTTATAAGAATACATGCTAAAAACCATATTTTCGGTAAAGATAAATATTTAAAAGAGTTGGGATGTTATATGAACTTAAGTGAAGTTTAGTAATGGTTTTAAAAGATTATCTCTTGGTACTCTGGTTGTACTCTCTGGTTTCCCACCCTTGGAATCATTCCCATTCCTGGAAACATCAATGAAATTTTTATTGCCTTTTCCTTCTTTCCTCAAGTTTAAACTTCCTTTCCCTTTCATTCCTGTCCCAGAGCAAAATCTATAGAAAAGACTCATGTCAGCCATTTTCATTGTAGTTATAATGCTACAGAAAGTAATGAGGGGCGCCTGGGTGGCTCAGTTGGTTAAGCGTCCGACTTCAGCTCAGGTCATGATCTTACACTCCATGAGTTCAAGCCCCATGTGGGGCTCTGTGCTGACAGCTTGGAGCCTGGAGCCTGCTTCAGATTCTGTGACTCCTTCTCTCTCTGCCCCACTCTCTCTGTCTCTCTTTCAAAAATCAATAAACATTTTTTAAAAATTAAGAAAAAAAAGTAATGAGTTGTTGACATATGATAGATTTAAGCCATCACTGTTTCACCAATGATTTGTTTGTAGCTACTTTCTTGTCTCCATGATTGAGTACGGTTGAGAAAAGATTCAACACCCAAAATTCAATGCAATGCTTTCATTTCTCAGCATGTTCTCTTGAAGAGAGAAAACAACAGAAAATCCCTTGTTTAACTAACCTGACTCCTCCCACCCACAACACCCAAAATAAAAGATCATATTACAGTCATTTGTTTATGAAGAAAAGTTCCATATCATGGCCTGAAATCAAGATGGCTTTAGTACATTTTATGCATGTATATCAAACTAGCCTCAAATCCATAAGAGTGGACAGAATTCACTTCCCTTTTTTTTTTAATGTTTATTTATTTTTGAGAGAGAGAGATAGAGAGAGCGAGTGAGCGAGCATGAGCAGGGGAGAAGCAGATAGAGGAAGACACAGAATCCAAAGCAGGCTCCAGACTCTGAGCTGTCAGCACAGAGCCAGATGTGGGGCTCAAATCCATCAGCCATGAGATCATGACCTGAGCCAAAGTCAGATGCTTAACAGACTGAGCCACCCAGGTGCCCCAGAATTCACTTTCTTTTGGCTGGGAGACCTCTTCAGTTTTATTTCAAGTTCTTTCTAAGAAGCCTTAGCCTTTAAAACTGTCTAAAAAGGAGGGCATTGGCTGGGACTGGATCCATCAACACCATCAGGAGTTGTCAGTGTTGAAAGGCAGAGAGGTATCTCCACCTTGCTCCAAAATTCCCCATAATACTGGGAATATATCCACAACTAGCAAGTAGTTCTAAAGCAGTAATGGGTCAATTTTTTTTTCCTATAAGGAAGACTATGACTGTAGGGTATGGATTTTATCAAACAGCAAATATAAACCAAAACTCTAAAAAAGCCCTGGACATCTCAAGGGTACTGATTGACTTGGATTACATAGGGAAAAGCCAGCAGATATCATGCAGGATGTATTAAAAGTTTTAATGACTGACTCTGCAAAAGTAAAAGGTTGCATTGTGGGGGGAAATATGTAAAGTCCACAATTATGATAATAAATTCTGAATTGTAAGTCATAAACAAGGTCTGTTACCTTGGAAAAGTCACTGAATCTCTGGAGTAGAGTTTCTTCAATGAGGGAGTTTGGTCAGAACATTATTATACTTCCAAATAAATCCAAATGTCTTCAGTGTAAAGCAGTACTATAACATTCTTCAATAAAACTAACTTCATAAACAACTTTGTTCTCCAAGTTTTTGGTATTTCATGATAAGCAGCTTACCCAAGACATCATAATGTTAATGTTTCCAAGAGCCTTAAACTATTAAGTAAACTATAGTTTACTTAAACTGGCAGTAAACACAAATGTGTGAAATAGTGATCTGCCGTGATCCATGACCAGCTTCAGAGTGGCAGCTTGGGCTTTCCTCTTGTTTTTCACACTCTAAGAATGCAATTAATTCTGCATCAAAATAGGTGAAATTTGGTGTTCACTCCACTGAAATTTCGTGAATAATGTGCTTGTAGGCACCAAACAAATGCAGTGAAAACCCTCTATGGAGATGGGAGTCTACTTCAAACTCTACCTGAGCCTTGTCACAGTTCAAAATTAGATACCACCCAATCCACGTGCTACTTTGATCACTTTTCCTTTAAGCTGGCAAATCACTGCTGATCAGCAAAAGTGAATTTGACTCATAATCATGGGGCCACAACCCACATTTTTCTGTGAAATAAAATTTTCCTTCTAACCTCTTGAGAAACAGACTTCCCTTTAGAAAAATGTTATAACAGGTCAAATAACATACCAATATCACATTTTTAAGTGAAGATATACTCTATCAACAGATAGAGAAAACCTGAACTGACTCATTAAATCTGACTAGAAATTATTTTAAAGGAATGAAACAGAATGACAGGAAGTCAACACACTTTAATTTTGAAGCCAGTAATACAGACTCCAGATTCTTTCAAGGAATGCTCTTTGACAAGAATTCTAATAAACTGAATTAGAATAAAAAGGAGTATATTTGAAGAGTAGGTGGAAGAACTGAAGCTTTAAGTATTTAAGGGAAAATAGTGGCAAGCACCTATAACACATCAGATATTACAACTGGGATCAAGAAAAAAACAAATCTACCTGTTGCAGGCATTCCCCAAACTTACTGTGCTGCTTTAGAATAAGGCATAAAATCATCCGTATTTGCCTTATTTTAAAACAGAAAAAATCAATCTCCTTCCTAGTCAATTAGAAGAGAAGGGGAATGAAAAGAGAGAGAAGTGCAAAAGCAAATGTGTTTCAAAATAAAAACCTAGTTTTCATGAGAAAAATATGTTTCCATTGATACCCACAATCAGTTTACATGCCATGATGCCTCAGGATAACTTCCTATTCAAAATTCCATATGGCCGAATGAAACTTAATGCTCAACAGAGGAAGTGTATTCTTTTTTCTTTAATGTTTATTTATTTATTTTTGAGAGAGAAGGAGATCAAGCAGGGGAAGGGCAGAGAGAGAGGGGGAGAGAGAGAATCCCAAGCAGGTTCAGCACTATCAGTGCAGAGCCAGATGTGGGGCTTAAACTCACAAACCATAAGATCATGACCTGAGCTGAAATCAAGAGTGGGATGATTAACCAACTGTGCCACCCAGGCGCTCCAGAGGAAGTATATTCTTCACATGATAGTGGCATACGTGACATGAACAAATCAATAGAAAGTATAACTAGTTCCTGAAGACAATTCTCAGTTCGACTATTTGGCAATGACTAGGGAGGAGGTGCCTTCACACTATGGTAATGACAATTTTAGGCAGGTTCTTGCTAAATGAAAGAGTGTGTCCACACGCCAAGATGGAGCCTATGGATCCTTTACCAACTAGGTAGAAAAGAGCTTTTAGCCAGAGAAAATTCACAGCTAGTTATAAGATATACAAGAACTTTTACTGATGGAATGCCTATATCTCCAATATAATCAGCAATAAAAGCATTCAAAATACAGTGACAATACACTCTTCTAATTGTTCTCTGTTGTTTTAACTTTAGGAGGAAATAAGGCAAGAGAGAAGGAAGAGGTAAACTGGCATATGTCTCTTCTCTGTTTAAGATTCCTATGTGCCTTATCAAAGCTTTTATGTAGTTAGAAACAAGTTTTATGGACTTAGAAACAATTATGGACTCTAGAAACAATTTCAGAGAACAAAATGCAAACAAAGTATAAAGCAAAATCAAGGCATAATAGGTGAAATAATCAAGAACAGATGGATTTAAGAAGTGTGAGAATTAGGAAACAGTAAACTACCTTATCTTACAAACCACTTTATCTTATGCACTATAAACTAAACTCCAAGCATAACTGCAGATTTGCTGTTCAGGCAGAAAGAGGAGAGGAAAAATCCAAAGCACAAGAGAAATCTAGCTCTGGAACATGGAGCGTGGAAAAAGAAAGCTACAAACACAAAGCCTAACTCAATTAGTTTCTGAAGTCTTTTGGCATCTGAGCTTTATACTCCAGAGATAAGGACAAGGATTCTGGGAAGAGGGAGAAAAGGAAACTTAAATGCCAGGAGGAAATCTGGGATAGTCTGAATGATTTGTATGTAACAATTCTACAGAAAGCTTCTGCAGTGCTAGGTTACTGCAAGGGTGCTAGAGACGGAGGACACTTGTGACAGTGGAAACAAAACCAAGACATAAGACATGACAAAAACAATAACCCAGTACCCAGGATGAGAAGGAGAGCCCAAATTGAATGCTGGCCCTCTGAAATGGAACAGGAGTCGCAGTGGTCAGTCTAATGAAGGAGGGAATGTTGCAGTGGGGATGCAGGCATGTGCCAAGATAAAGCCTTCCCAGGAGACTGTACTGAGATAACAGCAAGTTATGCAAGAATTTCGAGGAGCCAGATGTGACTAATTGTCATTCTCTCTCCAAGGAATACTGATGTTCACAGTGTACATGGCAGGTCCCCATGGTACGGCCTGTGGTCTAAACCCAAAGTGCTCTTATCTGTGGCCAGGGCAGACTGTTCTTTTTTACAACAGCTGGGACTATTCATGAATAATCCTAACATACAACTGCTGGCTATCATTACCAAAAGCAACTATGCATTTAAGGGTTCACACACATTAGACAAGGAAAGTCCTGTAAATGAAGACTTGACCACATCATACCACATGCATGATTTCTTTGTTTTATTTTTGGCCTACTAAGAGAAGAAATTTAAAAACTAGAAATTCTGAAGATATTTGAGGTACAATTAAGAATGTATGTAAGAAACAGTGAAACTCTTAGGAATTCAGTTTCAATAATTTTTTAATGTTTATTTATTTTTCAGACAGTAGGGGAGGGGCAGAGAGAGAGGGAGACAGAATCTGAAGCAGGCTCCAGGCTCTGAGCTGTCAGCACAGAGCCTGATGCAGGGCTTGAACTCACAGACAGTGAGATCATCATCTGAGCCAAAGTCGGATGCTTAACCAACTGAACCACCCAGGCACCCCAGGAATTCAGTTCTAAAAGTAACTTGCCAGCCTGAGACTGGCATAAAAACTCTCCACCTTTCCTCTCTTCTTTGTTGTAAGATCTACTGAGAAATTTCCATAGCTTGCACTGAAGAACAGTTAATTAAGGGTAACAACTCTAGGTGTTAGACTATTCCCAGCTTGTTCGTGGTATCAGGAAAGTTAATTTTTCATGAAAACTAAAAGTATCTAATAAGTAAATGAGCCTTAAATTATTTGGAAAATGCCTATCTGCCAATCTGTTCTTCTTACTCCCACTTTCTACAGAATAGCTGAATAGCTGTTAATAGTTTTTTTTTTTTTAATGCAGTCACACATACTGAAGACAACTGTCATACCCCTGTCTTCAACTGCGACACTATTCTGTATATTATTTGTTTCTTCCATACTTTTTTGATGACTGTTTTCAGTAAGCTGGAACCAAGGGTCTTAATCTCTTAGTCCTAAGACATTTATATCTTCTGGGGCAAAAAAATATAAATTAAATTATCAAATAACTTCAAAATGGTCCTTTATTTTTCTTAAAAAAAAATATCTAAAGTTACCTTGAAGTCTAAAAATTTTTAAATCAGGATTTACCAGACATTTATCAAAAGGTAATACTCCTTTGCCTCAGCCCACAGCAACCACCATTCTACTTTCTGTCTTTTATGATTCTGTCTAATCGAAGTGGAATCATACAGTATTTGTGAAATTGATCTTATTAAATATATTTGTTTCTCTACAAAGTGCTCCTATAAGTTAAAAACAAAACAACAAAACCCCCCACTAATTGTCCCATAGGAAAATAAGCAAAAGACATGGATAAATGATTCAAAAGAAAAATGGTCAATAAAATATATAAACTTGAATAAAGTTCAACCTTACTAAACATTTTTTATTCATAAAATTGGGGGGTGACTTTAAATTATAAGGCCAATGAAAATATAATTAGGCATACTAACATAATTTTTATAACATATACTTTTTATGGAAATAAAAACTGGCACAAAATGTCTGGAGAATAATGAAGTATACTTGAATTTTTTTTTTTAAAGAGAGAATGACTGTGTGAGTTGGGAAGAGGGGCAAAGGGAGAGAGAGAGAGAGAAAATCTTAAGTAGGGCTCCAAGCCAGCACCATGCCCAACATGGGGCTCGATCCCACAAGCCCGGGATCATGACCTGAGCCCAAATCAAGAGTTGGATGCTCAACAACTGAGCCACCCAGGCTCCCCACACTGGAAATATTAATAAAGAATCACAGTACCATAATTTTATTGTAGGGATACACATATATTGAACAGAATAAAAAGGAAAACAACCAATAATGATTACTTCTAAGTTCTCAGGTCATTTTTATTTTATTTTATGCTTGAAACTCTTCTGTATTTCTTAACATGAAAAAGTATACATTTATAATGTGGAAAAAAACCCTCACACCTTAAAAGAAGGTTATCTGTATCACTAAAGTCCTGAAATCAAATCACATTCTTATACTTTAAATATTAAGTCAAAAGTCCTTGTTTTCTAAGCATGTTTTAAGAATTCCCTTACAAAATTTAGACCTTTACAAAGGTTAATGATAATGGCAAGTGTTTTTTCAGCTTGAAAAGTTCTTTCTTTCTCATCTACAATTCTGTGGCAGACTTTTTGCCATGCAGTTTATGAACTTTACCTCTTTTTATTTGTTGGGCCATTACTCTTAATATTTTATCAATGTAATTTGGCTCTGAACACAGACTTCATCAATGAAAATGGAGCAGGAATATATAATGATGGGGTTCACAGCAGTTGAAAGACATGGTTGGAACAGAGTTCAAATACTTGGTGAAGGCCATATGTTTACAGCCACCACTAACTACACATGGAATTCTTTTAAACATTTATGGCCACATCTTTTTCTTTCTTCAGCAACTGTTTCCAAAATAAATGGAAATGACAACAATCCTGGTAATGGGAATTTAGTGCTCTTTCTTGAAAGAATTCTCCAACGTCCCCACAAGAAAAGCATTATTTACATATCATTCTCAGGGTGTGATTAAACCACCCATTAATATAAATAAATAATAACCTCAAAGGATGGTGCCCTCATAACAGTTTCACCAGGATGACAATAACACTTTCTTTGTCTTCTCAGCAGGGAAGTCCAAGAGTTGAGAATGTACATGGTTGTACTCTACTAGCCACTGTCTCAGGGCCATTCTCTCTCCATCATTGGCTTTGTCCCACTTTATGACCAGGAAGCTGAACCAACATTTGCATGAGTGCAACTCCATTTGCTGGTCCCTTTACTCTGTCATTAGAGTTTATTTAAATCTTTTGGAGTTAATTCTGTTTTCTCTCAGACCAAGACTGCTAACACCTTTCCCACCAATTTCTTATCTTCTCTCTTTTTTTTAAATTTTATTTAAAAAAAAAAATTGTTTTTAATGTTTGTTTATTTTTGAGATAGAGGGAGACAGAGCACGAATGGGGGAGGGGCACAAAGAGGGGGAAACACAGAATCTGAAACAGGCTCCAACCTCTGAGCTGTCAGCACAGAGCCCGACGCGGGGCTCGAACCCACGAACTGTGAGATCATGACCTGAGCCGAAGTCAGACGCTTAACCGACTAAGCCTCCCAGGCACCCCCCTTATGTTCTCTTGATGACAAAATGCACAGAGGATTGGGCATGGTGAAGTAGAGAAGCTCCCATTCAATATTTGGGCTTGTTTCTTTTCTTCATAACAGCTCTAACTTTTAGAGGGTAGACTCCATGCCTTATATAGGTTAAAGAATACTATTCCTTAGGTCTTAGCAGACACTCTTTTGAAAAGATTGATTTCTTCTTATTGTTCAACACAAGTCAATACACAACTATAGCAGAGACCTACAGTGCACTTTTCTCTCCCATCCTTCCTCTCTTCTCCCCTCCCCTCCCCTCCCCCCTTTCATCTTCTTTCTGGTCTTCACCCTGACCTCACAGGTTATTATGTAAATGTATTTTTATCATATAGTCATGTTTATTCTGGTACATTACTGGAAGTATCTTGGCACCTTCAGATATTCCTTGATAAATGTGTTGTAATGTTTACAGGACCTTTGAGAAATATGTGCGGATTCAGCAGGTTTGTAAAATTTCTTTAATTTTTTTCTTGGCTTCCATATAACTTTTTACCTCTAAAGGCATTTGTTTGCATATTCCACCCCTCAAGAAAACCACTGTTTTAACTATATACATACATCTTTCTGTGCCAACTTCAAATCTTTGGAAGTGAGATTTCTGTAAGCCATTAAATCCTTCTAAAGTCAGAGTTTCTTACTGAAGCAGGGGAACTCAATGGATCACCTTCGTGGGGCTGGTGAACTTGCCTGTAATTGCCTTCAAAGACTATTCACATACTCATTGGTAAATTTTTCTGAATGGATCTACAGATTCTCAAAAAGGCTGAAACAGCTGAGAAGTCTTCATCTAAGCAGTATGGAATTTCATAGAGACATTAAGAAAGCATATTTTAAAATACTTCAAGAATTCAACTTTGGTTTGGCATTACTGCAAGCTGCTATTTGGCTTTTTTTCAGAAATGTTCAATAATTACATTTTTGGATATAATTTCAGCAATTATAATTAAAACATTAAAGCTGGGGTGCCTGGGTGGCTCAGTCGGCCGGGCATTCGACTTCGGCTCAGGTCATGACCTCGTGGCTTGCGAGTTCGAGCCCTGTGTCGGGCTCTGTGCTGACCTGGAGTCTGCTTCGGATTCTGTGTCTCCCTCTCTGTCTTCCCCTCCCCTGCTCACACTCTGTCTCTCTCTCCTTCAAAAATAAGTAAACATTTAAAAACGTTTAAAAAAAACATTAAAGCTAACCAAAAGGATGACAGCAAATTTGTGTTCATCATTACTTTCTTTCAGTTATTCTAAGAGACAAAGGAGAAAATAGTAACAAAAAGAATGAAAGGTCTGGAGAAGCAACAGTTGAATCAAGCAAACCCTTTTAAAAACAATCCTACATATTTTATTATAGTAAAAATCCTAGAACTTTTATCATTCTGCTACAGAAATGTATCTTTATTCAACAGATGATATAAAATTTTGTTTCAGATCATCCCCTACAGTTGTATCAAAGACCATCAAAGATGTAGTCTTCCTTCATCAGGGTTCATGGAGTGCCCCCAGAATAGGCCAGGCACATCCCACAAAATCCAGTCACCATGATGAGGACATGTCAGTCTGAGGCATGTAAGTGACCACAGATTTTAAAACCTTCCCTTTTCCAGCATGCCTCCTCCAAATGTCATCTTGACTGCCACATTTTTAGTGACAGAAGTGCACCATTTTATAAAAAGCAAAATTTAGCTGTTAACAATAATTTCCTAAAACCATCTTTCTCATCATAAATCCTCCATGATTTCCCAACCTTATAGAATTAAGAGTTGATAGTTTATTGTGGCCTTCAAAGCTCTCATGATCAGGACTGTACCCAGCTGTTCAGCTTTCACTTCTTTTCCTTCCTTTCTGATAGCCTGTGCCACAGCAAACCTAAACACTTCCCACTGACAAAATGTCAATGGCTTCTTACCTCCATCTCTGTGCCTGAAGCCAGCTGACACTACACTGTTCCTACTGTTGGCTTCATCTGTCTCATCCTCACCACCTTAAGGTCAACCCAAGTGTCATATTTTACCAGGTCCCTCCAGAGCAACATAAATCTCTGCTGGCTTCTCTTATCACTGCCCAGTCCCCAAACAGAAGACAAGCATCAGGTCAGTCCTCAGTCTCCTATCACAAGCTACCCTCCTGCCCACATACCTACTATTCTCCTTAAGTCTGCAGGTTTCTTGATCTCATGGCAGACACCGTGTCCAGTTTTTATATCCTCCACAGAACACACTATTTATTGAATCTTCAAATTAGGTAACTATCTTCATTTCCCTAGAGTAACCGATATCTGCTTTCTGATCTTTTTATGCATTTATCCTCTCTTCCTCCGCACTGAAGAGCCACTCCCCCTGGCACACCCACAACAGCCCTTTGGACTCCAGCACAGCCATCAACTATGCTCCCAATCATTTTGTCTTTGGGAAATCACCCCTGCTTCCTTCAGCTCTTCCTTCTATGAACTGATTTTAAGTGAATCAACTTTAATTTTCTGAATCTTCAATCTCTGACACAGGCTATGGAGTAAAGGAGGTGTCCACACACACAGATAACTGTGAGAATTAAGTAACAGTAAGTGGGATAACACAATGGGCTTAGCACAGTGTCCCTAACATAGTAAGTACTCCATAAGTGTCAGTTATTATTAATGAATGAAGGATTACCATTCTAGCTCTTCTCTAGACACATTCTTCTTTGCTCTTACTTCTTTTAGAGATGTGCTATGATTATCAGAGTCCAACAGGTCTACATAAGCTCTTGATCACTCTGATAAAGCTGCCTAAGACAGTGGTTGTCACAGTATCATAGACACTCATAGCTGGTGTACAGTGACTCTGAACAATGAAACCCTCAGAGCCTTCACATATCAACTGGTGTTAAGCCCTGCATTTCCCCTCTCTGGACTGTCCCATCAAGTGCAAACAACTTCGTTTTAACTATGGTTTTAGTATAAATTATATTAAAATGCCTCAGAGATCAGCTTTATTCTGTTAGTGTTTGTTGTTTTTTGTTTTGTTTTTTAATGGGAAATTCCTACTGGACATATGATAAGCGAGAATATGATCAACTGTTATTCTTGGTTTTTTAGGAGAAATTTTTATATGCTATTTGACATTTGATACGTTTATTTTTCCTCACTTTTTAAGGAGTATTGGGAATGTTCAACATATCAGCATGGTAACTCCTTGATGAAGATAGGTTTTCTCTGCAGCTCATGAGAGGAAAATATTTGAAAAGATTAGAAAAGCAAGAATAAAAATGGAATGTATTCACTGTTTCACTTTGCCATCACCTCACTATTCCTTGAAGAAGAAGAAGAAGAAGAAGAAGAAGAAGAAGAAGAAGAAGAAGAAGAAAGAAAGAAAGAAAGAAAGAAAGAAAGAAAGACAGAAAGAAAGACAGAAAGAAAGAAAGAAAGACAGAAAGAAAGAAATTAGATTATGGCCACAATAAGAATTCTAAAATCTAAAAATCGATAAAGACTAATTAAGCATAAATCTAACATCTCTACAATATTTATTTTCACAACAGAGCCTACAAGTAATATTTCCATGTTAGAAAGTACAACAAAGGTGTTTTAAGCGAGATTTCTAAAAAAATTAAACTAGGTCATATTTGCTAAATATTATAAAAGATTACTCAGAAAATGTTTTTCATTTTGCATTTTAATTTAAAACTTAAGAGAACTAATTTAGCTTTGAATAAACATATAATAAAGACACTTAAACTTGAAACACTTTGTACTCCTTTCAAACTTTTCTTTGGCAGTGCACACAATTTGGTATGTAAGTCCTCAACCCCCACTACTTAAATACTTCCTATTTTACTGCCTACTTGTAGGAAATGAGGCCCCAAATATTAATTATTTTAACTCCCTAGATGTTAAGATATAAACAGGGTGTAGTTAGTGAAGTACAATGTATGATGGGAGAACCTCAAACTGGATTGCCACCAATACTCACAAAAATATTTTCCAAGAAGAATAACAATTACTGAGTCCTTGAGTTCAGGACTGATCATGCAAATACGGTTGGGCCAACAACAGTTCAGAGAATACTAATTAAAATCGAAGAATACACACACAGGACATGGTACTTATATTCATGATGGTATAAAATCCTTCCCATACGAAATATGAGCATGAAAGGTGGGATTTCTTTGAAAATGATGTACTTTCCTTGTTGAAAATATACCTTTATTAGTCCTTCAGTTGATAATTCTGAGATGATCCAAATTTTACTATGATTTACACATCACCAAAGAAATGAAAATGTGTATGCTAAGAAATTGAAACATTTCCTTGCCCCCACACCCACTTACTCTCTTCCATTTTCAAGGGAATGATGAATGAAAACACTATGTACATGGGATCATTCTTCTACGGTGTTATCCCAGCAAGTTCCAGCTTTCCCACCTGGCAGTGCCCCTGCCATCACCCTCTACTCCCACCTCACAGAACTGTGTCCAAGACCAGATCTGGCCTTAATCTGGTTTACAGATTGAGTTTTCTTGGAACATAATGCAGCATGAGCCACTTCTGCAACTACCAGACAATAAGTGGTAACATAATTGGGGAGGAGTAACACTGCACTGCCAGAAATTATCAAAATTTTCAAATCTGCAGGGGCAGCTTTGGGGCAGGTGACTAAGAACTAAACTGAGTCAAATCAGGATATTTCTGTGCTGCAGCCAATAACACAATGCATACTCTAATATTATTATGGACTGGGAAGATTTCATATGCCCTGTGGACTAATTTATTGTGTGCCTGGAAAAGAGAGGGTATTTGGACTCACTTTCAGATTTCAACAGATCTACCCTTCCCTGTAACACCTGCTTTTGCTGATTAAATTTTAGTAAGATATTTTCTCTTAATAGGGTCAGTTCTTAATAGGGTGAGAGAAGAAATACAGTTGGCATCAGCTTTTCTGACATGATTATTAACAACTACAAAAGCATTAGAAGTACCCTTCTAGAGCAGGAGAGAAAGAATTTTCCCCTTGTGGGTCCTTATCTTAGAATCCAAAATTTTACTTGGAGAAAGGACGGAATGCTTCCCTTGACCTATGTGAATTGTTGCTTAGATAAGTTTTTACATTTTAGATATTAATGGAATTTTCATGCCCTTGATAGAGAACATGTTTCAGGATTCTTATTGAGAGATTACTATGTGCAACCTCATTAACATGAATGTCACTAATTCACAACATGAAGGTTTTGAGCTATGCTGGGATTTAGCTTTTCTTTAGAAAGGAATAAAGTGCTTTATAAGTAAATGAATGTAAATAACATCTGGGCAAAAAGGTGCTATTCAAACACCATAAAGTCCCTTAGAAGCCAAATTTGTATATTTTAAACCACATAGTATCTATAAAATCATAATAACTAATCACGAACTGGTCTCCCCAGGAATATTAGGCCATAATATCCTTATGTAATCCAAGGGAGTGAAAGAAAGCTTTCTTTTAAAAAGAGCTTTTGCATTCATATTTTCCTTAATTGACACAGATATCACTGATTATTCCAGATCAGTAATGATTTACTAAAATGTTTGTTCTCATATAATCTATTGATTATCCTGACAGAACGTCAAACTTGCCTGAGTTCAGTATTCCATTTTCATTTTCTCAGTGTCCCTGAATTTCATCTCACTGATTTTATGCTTTTATCTCCATCAGGCAAGGATTAAAGAAAATTAAAGGCATAAAATTTAAAACCTACCCCCTTTCCTGTTTTAAGAGGACAAAAGTGGGAAATGCTCAAACTGGAACCAAAAAAAAGGAAATTACTGATCAATTTAAAGGCTGTGTGTTTCTCTCCCCTGAGCCTGGAGTGGGTTTTATGCTTACTCAGATCTTTTTCCCTTTCTGCTGTATCAGCATATACACACACATTTATCACCTTCTTCACTTTCTATATGATTTTATAGCCTTAAGCATTTATTTCTTTCCCTTTTTAACCACAAGTGAATTCCAGGTCCCTTCCAAGTTAATAGATCTCATTGCCAATAAGGTGTCCAGAACAGGATACAGCATTCCACATAGAGAATTTTCTCCATAGTCATATAAACCAGATTTTTTCCACTTCTGCTGCTCAGTCTAAGGTCTCTAGGTATGTAAGCTGAATTATTATGGATCCTTGATGGAAATGTGCTTCTGGCAATTTTCAGTAATTTCTAGCTCTTTTTGTTTGATCATTTATCTAATTAAACATTCAAAAGCCTGACGTAGGCAACTGGTTACTATCAGGTAGGAGTCCTTGTTCTGCTGATGTGAACTCAGCTTCCTCACTTAAAATGGTTTTGATAATATGGTCTATTTTATAATAAGTGCTTAGTAAACATTAGTATGTGTCAATGTACCTGTACCTTCTGGGGGCCCCAAAACAGCACTAAACTTAGACTTTGAGTCTTCGCTTGGTATTCCTTCCGGTCTCTTTTCCTGCTTCTCTTCTTCTGTTCCCACGGTACGCCTTTGACATTCTTTTATGTAATTTACCTGAATGATCCATCTACTCATGTAGCTTTAACTCCCAACCAATACTCTGATGGTTTCCAACTCCAGGTTCCCAACCTTGACCTCTCTATACTTCCAGCCACCCAGTAAACAACTTCTCACTATCCTCATACTCTTTAATTTCAACATGGCAGGCCCCAAATCTGTTACGGTCTTCTATCCTTTTGGCAGCAATGGGGATCTCCACAGCTTAGACAGGTATATCCTTGTGCAAAAAGCAATTTAAAGATTAACAGATCACCATCAGCATGTGATCCTGTCTTACTTTAATGCAAACACTAGTCTGTGCCCAGAACTAAACCCCTCCTGAATCTCTCCCATGTGAGTCATTCAATTTCAGTAGTACTGGTCAGGAAGGTATTGTCCATTATTAGGAATCATCATGGTTTCTTTTCTTTGAAAAACTCTAAAATTTATTGGGTTCACTTATATTTGAAAACATCTTCCTCCTCCATCTAACCCAGATTTAACCTGTCATTTGGGATGGTGTCTTGGGAAAAGCTCAAGGCTATACTCATGATTTTTAAATCACCTTTGAAGGTGGACCAACCCACGCTATCAGCTACATGGTCTGGTGCCTAAACAATATTAAAAAAAAAAAAAAAGGTAACATACTTTAGGCAATAACTTTTCCCAAAGTCTCTAATATTTTTAAAGTAACTACCACATCTTTTCAGGGCTTATTCATTATTGAAAGACTCTATTATTATTATTATCTCTGCTAGAGACGGTCAAGGTTGTACAAGTTTGAGGATTCCACAGAACTACATCTGGGTATTAAGAGGAAAATCATGTCACATTATCAATTCAACATTCAACAGCTTCCCCTATCTTTTCCCTAAATCACAAAGGTAAAAGGTCACAGGGTCTTGAAACAAGCATAGTAGAGCTGTCTCCATTTTACATTTAGAACCTATGAAATTCTGATAGACTTTCTATTCTACTCAATCTCACCAATATATGGAGATTTGCTTAGCAATGAAGACTGTGCTGAGTGTCCTTTGTTTAGGAAGAAATTGCCCAAGTACTATGATGTACGTGTAAGGATAATCTAGAAAGAGATTAAAACTCTGGTTTTTTTAAGGTTTCCAAAGTACACCTGCAAGTCTGACCAATGCCTATTAAGTTCCACCTCACAATAAAAACTATGTCAATTGTCATGTAAAGAGAATGTACAGAAGCTTAATGTCATGTATGTCACCATTACCTGGCACTGAAATGGTCTGTTACAGTAACTAATCCTTTTCTGCAGCAGGGCTGACTCAGACTCCAGAGTTTGCAAAAAGAAATGCTGGCTACTTTACAATCTATTCCTCCTTCTTTTACCATATAGTGTAGAAAAAGAAAACAAAGTTGACTACATTTTTGGCCAGATTACCACAATATAATGTATCATGTTAAGACCTTATGGATCTTGATTTTGGCACTTCCACTGCATGCTTTAAACATTTTTTTTTTTTGCTGTATTCAGCAAACCTGACAACTACATTCCCTAATATGTCACAGACATTCCCATCAAGTTTGGCTTCAAATCAGGTCTCCATGTCTGACCCTGTTCCCTCACATCGGTGGCACCTCTTACACTCTCTCGTTTTGTTCTCTTCAAGTTTCCATGATTTTTGTTTTTCTATGTTTGTACATTCTTCAGCTTTCACTTTGTTGGCCTCAGATTTGATCAGTCTGTGAGTTTCTGGCCACAAATCTCTATCAGAGTGAGAAGGAACTGGCCCATGTGAGGTTGGGTATGTAGCATGTGCAGGCTCTTTCTGGCATAAATCAACAACAAAGACATGTTGGGAAACTAGTGTCATGAGGGAATGTGGTGCCAAGCTAAAATGATCGTTTAAAAAGGAGTCTAGTTTCAAACCAAAACCTGGATTACACCTACAGAACAAAGTTAACTTCTACAACTTGATCTATTTTCATTTAACTGTAGGCTCCCACTTTTTTTTTTTTTGATGGAAACGTTTTGTAAGAATTTTTTTCCTACAAAAATCATTATGGGAGTGGTTGCTTTTAATAGTGACTGATAGGAACTTCAAACACATCAGTTTTCGAAATGTGTTCCTGAGAAAGATTATATAGACACAGGCTTCCAGCTATGGAATGAATAAGTCACAGGAATAAAAGATATAGCATAGAGAATGCAGTCAATGATATTATCATAGTATGGTGACAGATGGTAGCTACATTTGTGCTGAGCACAGCACAGTGGACAAACTTGTCAAATCACTGTTGTACACCTGCAACCGATATAATATTGTGTGTCAACTATCCTCAAAAAAAAAAAAAAAAAAAAAAGGAAAAGGAAAAAAAAACAGATTATATAGGCACTTACTCTAAACTCCTAGAAGATGAAGGCACACTCCCAAGAATCAAAGATTCCCATGCCAATGCTTGCTTTGCATTCCCCAGAGGCCCAAATCACCTCATTCAGTTATTTTTCTCTCTTACACAGACTTAAGAAATCAGCACCCTGAACTGTGTGTTAGTTGTCCATTCTCAACAACCTTTATCCAGAGGAACAGATCTCCCTTTCCAGCTGTATTATAATATTGAACCACAAATACTTCCACATTTTTCTAAGACATTTTATCAAAATAAATAAAGACAGACAGAACTAATTAATACACATGGGAAGTCATAATAAATCATCTGTAAAACTCTAAATTGATGGGTATCTCTGCCAGTTCCTTTAAATGGAAGTTGATTTAGGCCTCATGGAGCTTAAAGTTCTTCACGGATTCATTTTGTAGTGTTTCTTGCATGTAAATTTTAAACTTTGTCACTGCCCCCTCATTGGTATACCTCCTCTTTCAACTAGAAAGGAATCAACTTTCTTCCCAGCACCATCCCTTTCCCTCTATAGACAGCTACAAAGTTAGAGTGACTTCATCTGTATCTCAGCATCCTCTAGTTTCACACAAACTCATCATCTCTTCATAAATTCCTAGTCTCTTATCTTATAAAATCTTAAATCATACCCTTAAAGAACAAACTTTACATATTTTATAAAAGTGAATGAAGAAGTCTTTGTCTGAAAGTAATTGAAATAACCTCTGTCTCTCAGGAAATAACTAAAAGATGACTATGTGTTACTTACTTCTCAACTCGTTCTTCTGGTATCATCAAATGTTCATTTATATCATTCAAAACTAATGTAAGAAAATAAGCAAAGGATTACTGAATATCTATAATAGAAAACTACACATCATTTGGAAATATCCTTCCAGGTTCTCTGATTCGACCTTTTCCATTCCCTTTGAACTATTTTATAACTCTTTTTTTTTTTTTCCATGTTCACTTATTTATTGAGAGTGAGAGCGCAGGGAAGGGGCAGAGAAAGAGGGAGACAGAGAATCCCAAGCAGGTTCTGCACTGTCAGTACAGAGCCTGATATGGGGCTCGAATTCACAAACCATGAGATCATGACCTGAGCTGAAACCAAGAGTCAGACACTTAACCGACTGAGCCACCCAGATGCCTTACTATTTTATAACTGTTTAAATTTCATGTAACTGGGAGCAAAGCAAAATAAATGTTGCATGCAGACATGCAAATAAATTCTTTCCCTTGGTATTTCAATTGATTCCCTTCCCTTTTTCATTAGAAAAGGCCAGCTTTAGATCCATTTGTAAATTCATTTGACATTCCTTTACTCCAAATAAATTGATGCTTCTCCTTTGAAGAGTTCTATCATTCCCTGGTTCACACATTAATAATGAGATAAATAAAATCCTTAACCTGTGTTTTTTTTTTAATCTGTGTAAGAGTCATGATTTTCCATTTTTTGGGAAAATTATCCTTTAATACTAAAACAATTTTTAAAGCCATTAATAAGAACAGTTTAAATCCCATTACAATAAATTCCAAAAAGCCTATTTTGGCTAACAAAAATTACTTTGCATTGAATATTAGTTTAAACAAATGGCTTAGAAAAATCTATTCTCTGGTGTTTGGTGGTAATGTATCTACTGTGGTGAGATTTCACCTGCAATGAATATGGGAGCTTCTCTGTGGAAGAGATCATAATACATGAGTTCTACAGTTTAATAAGAAGCATCACTATTAGGGATAGATACGCTAAGGAGATGGAAAATAGTAGAAACTGTCATTTGGGGACTCAGCAATCTGCTGAATGAATGTAATTTACAGTAATTTAACACCTTTGATGGAATAAGGGTTTCTGGAGAAAACCATTTGCATTCTCAGACCTGGCAACAAGGAGGTTCCTTTTAACACCATTCGCTCTTTCCACAATATACAAATTCACAGTGGACTTATTATTAAAACCAAAAACAGAGCTAAGAATATGTTAGCTTAAAACGTATTTATGGAAAGCAGCTAACATTATGTCATTTTTCAAATGACCACAACTCCCTCCAAAAGTGACCAATTTTTCTCACTCCTTTGCCCTTCTTCTTAATGTAATTCTATTTTTAGGTTTCACAAAGCAGAAGATCAACACTGTGTTTCTTTTACACCACAGAAAAGGAGTATGCAGAAAGCATTAGCTTAACAATAAAAAAACAATTTAGTAGTTTTAATTTCTTCCCTACTTTGATTTGTAATTTAGTGGAGAATGCTTTATGGCACTATACAAATACATACATTAATACCCAAAGCTGTTCATATCAATTAATAATTTCAATGTGCCAGCAAAAGAGCTAAATATTTCCAGATATTTAGCCTGATGTTCTTTCTCTGGAAAAGTTTGCAAAGATTTTAGATTTTACAGATTTTTTACTGAAATGTGCACAGTTCTTAAAATATTTTAATGACTGAAGCTGTTGTCCTTGGAATCTAAAATGGGTTTTCACAGGGGTGCCTGCGTGGCTCAGTTGATTGAGAATCTGACTTCTGCTCAAGTCAAGATCTCACGGTTGTGAGTTTGAGCCCCGAGTCAAGCTCTATGCTGACAGCTCAGAGCCTGAAGCCTGCTTTGGATTCTCTGTCTTCCTCTCTCCCTGCCCTCCCCCGCTTACACTCTGTCACTGTCTCAAAATAAATAAAAACTTTTTTCAAAAAAAAGGGCTTTCACCAAGTAACCAGCTTAAAAAAAAAATCGCTGGAATGAATGTTCATTTTTAATTTTAATTTCAGTGCCCTTTCTCTGATCACAATTTACAGAACTTAATTGTTTTTATTCCCAAGGGCAACAGAAATTTTTAAGAAGAAATAAAAAAATCTGGTGCCATCTGTTCCATTATCTTGGACCTACAAATGGTGAGAAGAAATGGCTGGTAAAATTTTTCTGACACTTGTCAGTTTTGGGTAATGATCTATAGGGTCCAAATGAAATTACTATCTAATCTGGCAGTTTGGTTATTAGAATGAACCTTGTCTTTGCCAGACGGAGGACAAGAAGGGATAATGGGCTTTTATGTCACAGTCCCAACAGGGGAGGGGAGAAAAACTAGATGAACTATGCCATGAAATACTTTGTTGGTGAATATCATACTCATGGTAGCAAGTCTAATTGCTTCTGCCAGGATCCAACACACATACCATTTTTTATTCAGTAGAATAGAACTGTCAGTTTGGCAGGGGAGGAGGGCATTAGAAATCATCTAGCAACCATGTAGCACCTACAGTGAGAGTTCTCACCTTTGACTATGTGCGACACACAAATTTATGAATAGGTTACATTCTACAGATGTTTTTGTGAATTGGTGTATGAAATACACAATGTTTTTGCAGCTCCCCCCCCCCCAAATTATTTACATGATGATTCTCGTCCTAGATTTGGCTCCCAAAAGCCTAATAATCCACGGAGTAAAAAAAAAAAAACCTAGATACATATTTCTTAAAGATAGTAAACCTATTGCAATTTCATGTCAGTACATTTTGTGTTCCTCACAACAGCTTTAGAAACTAAGCACCTTTTCTAATATTGTTTGCTATGTGTTGTCTCTGAGCTAGGAGTGCAGGTCTCAGTGTCACCAAAATCCAAGGGCTTGAAACCTCTTGCTATGAGAATAAAGAGAGAAGCCTTTGATGTGTAAACCAGCTGCATACACCTGCTCTGAGTTGGAGGTTTCAGGTTTAAGGACAAACTGCCCTGGTATTTATGGTATCTCTTGTTCTAACAAACTTTATTCACAAGCAACCTCAACATACAAACAATCACTGATGGAATTCCTACCGTGGTCCCAGTCCTGCCACATCCCTTATTCTTTAACTCAGAATACCTAGAATGACTGATGTGGATGAGGTTGTAGCCCTTCTGATAGGGCCAGAGATTACACAGGCTAAGGGAGTTAAGAAAAGGCCTGTGCCCTTCCTATCCCTCTTTGCAGACAAGACCTCTTAAAGCAACTGAAACAGTCAGAGACCCTGAATATATACATCCCTCATAACATCCATTTATTGATCATAAGCTACTCTTTGGCATAGACTCTCTGATATTTACTTTTGCATCTTGAATGCATAATGTGATGCTCACACAAGGCACTTTACTATTTGGTGTACTTTTGACCACCCAAATCTCAATTAGTAGAGTACAGAATGTAGAAATATAGTAATGTAACAGTTGGGCAGATGAATTGGTAGTACACCTAATAGTAATGTCAAATACTCGTCCTACAGGAAACATGCTATGATTTCAAAGAACTTATTGAAATTTGTGTTTCTCCACTGAGAAATGTCCACTTACTCATGAGCAAATATAAATCCACATAACATAATAATATACATCATGTAGTATTAACATCTAACAAGGAGGCTGATTTTGTGCCAGAGCCATAGAGCCCTTGCATATTCTAAAGTGATATATCGTCTAACTATACATATCAATTGTGTTCAGCATTGTGCATTTTCACAACATATGGTTATTTCTATGTATAATAAAATTTTTCCTATAATAACAATTAAAAATTAAAGCAGCAAGAAAATAAGTTGGAAATTTTAATGTCAGCACCTATGAAAATGAAAATTCTTTGCAAACATAAGCACTCATCACTATCAAAGTCCATGATGTTGCTGAAATCCAACTGCAAAGGGTATGTTATCTGAATCTATTGGGTCCCTGAGTTTTTATTTTGATAGCATGATTTGCATAACACAGTACAAAGGCTAGAAAGTTATTTCTTTTGTGAAATGAAACCTTTTTTTTTAGAGAGACTGAGAGACAGTGAGGGAGAGGCAGAGAGAGAGTGAGAGAGAACCTAAGCCGGCTCCACACCCAGTGTGGAGGCTAACATGGGGCTCAATCTCACAACTGCGAACTCATGACCTGAGCTGAAATCAAGAGTCAGACACTTAACTGAGTCACACAGGCACCCCAAGATAGATCCATTTTTAAAGGCATCTCAATATTGTCAAAATACTAAATTGGAAATAATTGTTCAAATATAATTTTATGTATAAAATTTTCCTCACAAAGGAATTAATTGCTAACTTAATATGATACTATAGTTACTATGGAGAACATTATGGCAAAAAAGTGATAATAGGTGCTAAAAGAGTCCTGAAGACCAAGAACCTCCGTGAGAAGAGTGTGATCACATGGAAAACCTTGGGGTGGGACCAGAACAAGAGGAAGCAAGCAAACAGGTCCCTTGGGTGTCCTGCCAGAAAGGGAATGAGAGGTGAACTCAGTAAACTAGCCCTAAATGTAGGAATAGCTTAAAATCAACAAAACATTAACGGAAAGCCTGTGGGAGGCAAAGGCCAGTGACTCTAAATATTACCATGCCCCCCACATCAACCCACACACACAGAATCACAAAACAGGGAATTTAATTCCACACAGGAATGCTTGTGGTTTCTCAAGTAAGTGGCAATCCAGTCTACTTAGGAAAAGCGAAAAGCAGAAAAGCAAAAAGCAGCCTTTCCAGCTGGTCTTAAAGTAAGAAAAGCTACTGTTTTCTAAGATATGAAAGGGAATAGGAAAAAAGTCTCCATCTTGATGATGTTGGA